>NC_071518.1:12795363-15652863 GCF_027887155.1 Malaclemys terrapin pileata
ACTGGCCTGCAATTGGCTAAAGAGTCAGGAAGCTGCAACTGTGGCATAAAAATATATTTCCCTTCCCTTCCCTCCTGAGGAATGGACCATGGGAAAGATGGCCCCTACAGAAACTAGAGTTAGAACTGGCCCAAATGCTAAGTGTTAAATACACTGGCGGACTCTCCCTCTGACAGGCCCTCACTGTCTAGGACATAAATGTAGGTAGGGGCAGTTTCTTGGAGAATGGTAGTTTGGGGAAAATAGATCACAGGGTTCCTTGAGGGACCTCCAGACTTTTGGTTGCTTATCCCAACTGCATAAATTTTGATAATCAAAATAGCAGAACCAGAGATGTGTCTGGAGAATTTTTGTGGAAATAGCATGCACATCTGGGCAGGTAATGGGGGTGAGGTAAGAAAAGAGCTGTGGCATCTGGAAAGAGATAAGAGAGGTGTTGAGGGAATTGAAGATAGGGAACAAGTAGACTATGTGGGACATAGCTTGAAAGCTTTGGATCAAAGTTTCATTAAAGTATCTGGTGTAACCACTTTCATCTGAAATAAATAATTGTAGTTAGCTCAAAGCAAACATTTGCAGGAACAATGAATATGACTGCCGTCCTTAAAATTTCAAAGTGCTGCATGGATTTAAAGTCAATTGGAGTCATGCTACTCTAATAGTTGTGTCACAGCTGTAAACTCACACTGCTTTGAAAATTGTGAGGTAACTTCAGCAAACCTTTAATACTGTCACCATGCACAGTATTTCTGCAAAGCATCTAATGTTTCACAAGAGCGGCTGCACAGTTTATTGAAATCTAGGAAAATATTTCATTGGTTGCAATCTAGATGCAAAGATAAGGCCAAATCTACAGTCCTCATCTAGCCAAAATCTCACTACATTGAAAAGAATGGGTCAGAACAGTAGAATCTGAACCACGCTGATGTACTGTACAAAACATTTTTACTTAATTTTCCTTTGTATATTTCTCTAAGATTTTTCTGTGAGTTTCATAATTGGCTTTGAACTATGTGTAGTTCTTTTCACTGTGCTATGCTACGGACAGACAAACCAACAAAAAAGAAAGAAAATTCACACATTAATACCCACCAGAAATGTCCCGCTCCTCCTTATTTGGCATGATTAAAGATCTGCACCATCACAGGCACTGGAAAGGAATCCTTACAATTCTCCTTTCTCACAAAACAAAGGCTGCTCACTGAAGTGTTCAGGTACTCAGTTACATTCAACACAAGCTAATTCACTTATCCTCAACAAGTGGGCTATTGATTTTTGCCTGTTTTCTAAGCTGCCTGGGGCTTTCTGAACTACAATAGCATCCTGCATTAAAAAAAAAAAAGGAAAGGAATGCAAGGGAAAACGTCCCTTTGCTCATCAGTAATTAGGATGACTTCATGTTTGTTTAGTTCTGTCAGTATATTCAGCATAGACATGGTTCATGAAGCATTCACAACCCTATTTCACCTGCCTGTACTGTAGAGTTGACATTATCAACTGACCTGCATTCCTTTCTGTGCTGAAAATATTATAGATTTTTCCCATATTAGGATGTATGCTCTCACTGTCTTTAGGAGTCATTTGCTAATCCTGCTCCCTGATTACATAAGGGTTTGTCTACACAATGCAGCAATAAGCACTAGTGGGGTGTGAATTCTAAAGTGCACCAATGTGTTGTGTGCTAACAGGCCCATCTAAACCCTGCTGGTGTGCACGTGCACCAAAGGTTGCTGTTAGTACACTTTGTCTTTAGTACTGCCTATCAGTCAGCTAGATTTTAAACCCTTCCTGTTATGTTTACCGCATACAAACAGAGAAATTAGATAAAACAATAAAATACACTTTTAGGAAGGCTGCAACGGGATAACATTTAATACCTTAAAATCCAAACTTTTAACATACAAGAACCAAAAAGAGAGAAAAAGCAGCTTGCTTTATAAGGCAGAGAGGCCCAAGTCATCCCACCTAGTTTAAGGCTGCCTTTTCCCACGCTGACTCTGATCACAAGTTTTCCTACCAGTAGGATCAGGAAAATCCTTACAAATTAAAAAGAGAACCTACAGTTCCAACACAGGTTTCAAATACCTCACACTTCTAGACAGGGATCATGTCTTCATTCCCTGTGTAAAATGTTGTGCACATCTGTGGCACTACATACAACTATTAAATAAATAAGCAATGAGGGAAAGCAAGTGAACAAATTACAAGAATCACCATCTATGTTTGGAAAATAAGAGGAAAAATTGCTCTTTGGTGATTGTTCACTAGAAGAGAGAACTCAGATGGTTGGTTAAAGACATGTGAAATTACGATGCTGTGGTCACAATGTTCCAGTCTTCACGTTTTATGTTTGTTTGTTTTTACCTTAAATAAACTTTTCAAATTTGGAAGCTCTGGAACAATAATTGTTTTTTGTCTTTATTCCCAAAGTTAATATTACTTAACCCTCCCTCCCCCGTCCCTCTTCAGCCAGAAGATCCGATTTCTTGGTGGAAGATCCCTGACACTGAGGCTGGATTCTGTTTGACAAAGAAGTGGGAGGTGGCAGCTTTCAGGTGTGTGATTTGCAGCAGCTAGGCGGAGCTACCTTTTTCACAGGGGGATCCAAATACCGGAGAGGTCCAGGTGCTGCTGTGGGCTGTTCCCACAGCTGATGCCCCCACTATGTGTGCAGGGTTGGGGGATACGGGGTGGGCGGGTTGGGAGGGGGGAAGCCAGAGAGGAATGGAACCAGAAAGGACAGCTGACAGGGCAGAAATATGACCCTTTGGCGCTTTCCTGAGCTACACAACTGATGTGCTTCTGGCCCTAATAACCAGCTTCCCTTGATGGCCTGGTCAGCTGTGCTCTGATTTCTAGCTCCTCCTCATAAAATTACATTCTATTGATTTTTTTTCCAAATAATATATATGTGTGCGCGTGCATGTCTGCGTGTACAAGTGCACACAGCTGAGAGCTTCTTAAAATTGAGAACCTTAACCATGGTTTACAATGAGACTAATACACTCTAGTAATTCTGCTGCAAAGATGGACTACTGTAACTGATGCAATTCATGATAACCAAAACACATGTTCAGTCAATAATTGAAGGGGGAGAGGGGGGAGAGAATCTGTCAACTGTACTACAGTTCCAGCAAAGATATAGCCCATGTTCTCTTTATCAAATTGACACACACAGAAATTTCAATCTATATGCCATGGACAAAATTGCTTCTAGAAAGAGGATATGTGACTTGATAAACATGTGCAGGACCAAATAAAGCAGGACTGATGACAAGAAGTATCTACTTAAACAACCAAAAAAAAAGAGGAAGCGGAATTTTTAATTAGATCATTGTGACGTGGAAGTCCAAGTATGGCATTGTCTTGATGGAGTTGGCAAATAAGTCCAAGCTATTCTTGCCAACACTGTTTTTATAATACACAGTTCATCATCTACAAGCACAAAAATGTCTAAGAGTAGCAAAAAATCTTTTTTATTGTGAATTTTTTTTTAAAAAGCTGCATTTTTTCCAACAAGAAGTTAAAAAAAAGTCACTTTCAGCCAATCCCTAGCATGCCAGATATTAGATCAGAAAAGTGTATGTGTTTAATTAAGAAGTAATAGGCTCACTGTCCTAGGAGTGGGTTTTATAAAAAAACGAACCTTAACTATAATGGCATTATTGGAATAGCACTGTAGAAATAATTGATCTTTTGCGTCATTGGTTACATTTTATCAGAGATTAAAAGGGACAACTCAATATAGTGCAAGACAGAATATAAAAAGTGCCATAGTTAGATGAAGTTTAATATATAAAAATGACCTTTTATTTATTTCCACGTAGCTTTATTCTGTAATGTTAACTGACTGCAATCTCCACATAATTTTACACATAATGGACTCAACCAGACAAGTGGGTTTTTAACTTGACAAATAATCACAAGTTTAGTGAATAATTTGAAGCCAAATCTTCTATAGTTCTGTCATCCACGCCTCCCACTACCATATTAGTTTTGAGTCGAATCAAACCTTACTATATCTCACGGTTAAGCATTAAAACCCAAGTTTAAGAATATATTTCCCAACAAGGATACATTTTGACAAAAGTTTGGATAACTGCCATACTAGAAGCCATTGTTTCCATTCTAAATTTTGATATTCTGTTGCAAGTTTTCTTGCCTCTGCTTCTTCTGCCACTAAGCTAAACCTGTGCTGGGATATTGGTGTGAGGTCAGTTTGGTTTTTACAAGCCAAGAAGAAAAAATTAGTTTTAACCATGAGGGGACTGAAATCCTGGCATGAAAAATAATTAAGAATGATTAAGAATGTTTGGTTCTGGACTTTTGAAGAGAAACACTGGTTTGGGACAGGATCCTGCAAGATGTAATTCCTTTACAGCACTACAAAGGGTATAATAGAAACCTCAAGCCTAAATAGAATGATGTTGTAAAGAAGTTTGGAAAACATTGTAATGCTACATTGTGGATTTGGCAAAACCATTGAAGCAGGAGGGTGTAACCACCACTGTTCATTTAAGATAACTATAAGAAACCATTGAGCTCTTTTATGGCACCAGAAATTTGAAACAATAGCAGCCTCCACCTAAAACACAGGTACATCACCATCCAAAACAAAGGTATATGTGGGCAGAAGGGCGTTTCCTACATAAGAACATAAGAATGACCATACTGGGTCAGACCAATGGTCCATCTAGCCCAGTATCTTGTCTTCCGATAGTGTCAATGCCAGATGCTTCTGAGAGAATGAACAAAACAGGGCAATTATCAAGTGATCCATCCCATGATGTCCAGTTCCAGCATCTGGCAGCCAGAGGCTTAGGGACATCCAGAGCATGGGGTTGTGTCCCTGACCATCTTGGCTAATAGCTATTAATAGACCTATCCCTCCATGAACTTTCTTTTTTTTTAACCCAGTTATAGTTTTGGCCTTCACAACATCCCAAGGCAATGAGTTCCTGGGGATTTTCTCATTAGAGGTGTGTGTGTAGACAGAAAAAGGCAGAAAAAAAGCATCAACCGACACAGAAAAGGAGAAAAAAAACAGACAACTTGAACAAAGGTCCAAGAGCATGACCCTGAGAAAAGCATTGCAAAGAGCTTTTTGGGGGCTGAGTGCTGGCTGAAAGTGGTCTGGAATTGTGAGCAAATAAACTGTCACTGTCTGATTGCTCCTGTGTTCAGGGAAACAGGACTCTACATTCTCTCTCAACACACAGGATTGCATCAAAGCTACCTGACCTCACCATCGACTTCTCCTAACATAAATAATCTGTAGGGCCCTGAATTTTGGCTAATCCTACTATATTATTTGCCAGGACCAGGGAGTCTGTATAAATGTTCACCCTCATTACAGTAAAGTAACTGGCAAATGAATCTTCCTTTTCACAAGATGGGTAATGTTCAGAGCAGTGATTTTTGTGCCAGTAAAAAAAAAAAAGTGACTGCCCTGATTTCCAGGGCTTCTGAATCCACCCCTTCTATTGAAGCCAAAGAATCCATCATTGAAGCCATCAGTGAAATCCTGGCCCATGGAACTTATTAGCAAAACTTCCATTTTCCCTCAATGGGGTCAGGACTTACATCATGCCTGAGCCTGCATATGCTCCATACAAAAGTTCAGTTCTTCTTTAGTATCACCCAATGTCACTCAGAGAATGCTCAGAAGTTTAACATATTTTGGCATAATTATAATGTTAACAATGTATTTTTTCTCCTGGAGCACCTTCTATACTAGCACTGCCTTCTGAGACAGTCCTATAAATCACAGTCCTATTAATCATCAGCATGAGTTCTAATGATCCAGTTATAACACTATGAAACAGTCACATGTGTATAACCAGTATGGATTTTGACAAAATGAAAATATAAGATGCTCTTCAATCCATTATAGCCCACAGATGCAGGACAAGACATTAAAAAGACATCATTTGCCAACCATTTACCATAGATATTTCCTGTAATAAATATAAAGAAAACTGCAATAATCTGAGATACTAATCTGCTTTAACTGCTACACACCTATCTGCCTTAGGAAATCAGTCAGGTTTGGAATGCTGAATGCAGCAATACCTAAATAACCTAAATAGAGTTTTTTGTACAAATTATGGAAATGCTACCAAATTAACAGTGATTTTTATAAAACAGTACTGCCCTCAATGGTACACTTCAGAAATAAGTTTCTAAATTTCACAACCTCAAAGACAGAGTTTTAAAAGGTTCTCTCAATGCATCTCAAATGCATACCCAATGTCTGACTAATTCTGTAATTTATTAAAAGATAGTGCATTTTTAATATAGCATAGTGAAATATGCAATGAGTTTTCTAATAAAACATTTGGCTCATATAGCAAAGCACAGCACAGCAGTTTAAACAGAGCAATATACTTGAGAGCTGAGATCTGCATAGTCTTATATTCCCAGTAGTAATCTCACCTTTCCCAACTCTTCCACTGAGAAAATAACTTAAATAGACTGTTAACAAAACCATCACTGTCTACCTATTTCAGTCCTTTGTTCTTTCCAAAGAAAGAGCTGCTGCTGATTATTCTTCCAATTTACAATTTATCAGGATTTTTTTTACATTACTCTTATTGCAGTATTAATGCACCCCCATTCTTTTCATTCGACATTACATTTATTACATACTTTTGGCTTAGAAAGCCTTCGTACTGAAAAGAAGATTCCTATTTAACATTTTGCCTTCACATGGAACCTCACCTGTTCTCTAGATGTGTGGACATCACGGCTGGGGCCTGCTCTGTGACCTCCAGATTGGCTGATGTGTGAGAGTAGCGTGCAGGAGACTGATGGGTTTCCATATCAGCTGAGTATCAGATTTGGTTCCTGACCTGGGCAGGGCATATATGCCAGTGGGGGTGCAATACCACTCATTCCACCAGCAGTGAGCGTCACCTACCAGTGTCCTTCCTTGCAGATAACAAATCAGTAGGGTAAATTTCACTTTGATTCTTGGAATGCTTACTAGTGTGCAGTGATCACCATACGCAAGGGTCAGAAAGCATATTTTCCCTTAAAATATATTTTTCTGCATTCATGATGGTCACTAAATAGGGCTACTGCTCACTGTCTGTTGGTCTGCTGTTCACTGCTTGTTAGCTATCATTCCTCATGGCTTGAACAAGAATGCTGTAGGACCTCTGGTGGAGGCCAGTATTTGGCAGCATTAACTTTCAGTGACAATTCTGCTACTTTCTTTGTGACAACTTTAGCAGGAGACCCTAGTGGTAAGGTTGGGTTTTCTTAGCCTCTTCTTCTCCCTACCTGGGTATGGATTTAGGAGCTGGCGTGGCTGAAGTACAGGGAAAAGAAAACGGACAAAGGGTTGAACATTAAAATTGGCTCAAATGCTAGTCACATGTCCCCGCAACTACAGGCATAACCACATGAAAAAAGTTTCTGAGTTTCTGGAGTGGAAACTAGGGAAAAGGCTGCATGTAGGAGTTACGATAATAGTTTCTATTTCTATCTCTTGGCACATTTTATCTTATCCCTTAAAAGAAAAACAAAACACCCTTATTTCTTGTAACATTTTGTATATTTAAAAACTTCTGTGGAGTAATAAAACAAAAACTCACTGCAAGTTAACTTTGGTTCTCCTACCCTCATTCTTTTCACTTCCCTCATTTTATTTTTTCCTTCCTTCTAATGCACACATTTGTTCTTTTCCTGAGTGTTTTACGGGGTATTGTCCCTTCCATGTTTTTGCTATATTCTGTAGCTCCTGTTCCCTCTTTTTTCTCCCCTTCTCCCCCATTACCTGCCTCTTTCTTTCCTATGTTGTTTTCTCGTTCCTTCCTCCATACCTTCACACTCTCCCCTCATCCTCTATCACTCCATTTTTCTCTCACCTTCCCCTTTCCCACTCTCTCTGTACTCATCTCATCTTCATCTCATGCACATTCTCCTGCCTTCCCTGAAATATCTCACACCATCTCTCCTGTACCTACCATCCAAATGTCAGACACACACACACACACAAAATCTATTACTACCGCCATCCCTAAAACTCTCTCTCATTGTCTCCTCCCCACAAAAATTCACACACACTATCCTAACTCTACCTCTAACTTCTCTTGCTGCATCCCCTATCTCTGTCTATCCCATCCAAAGTCTGAAGGGGTTTGAGGCAAGGCGGGGGGGACCAGGTTTCCCTCTTATGGATTGCATCATGATATTTATATGTTTGTGCTGAGTGGGGTGTTACTTTAAGTCTGGGTTTAAGAATTAATAGAATTGTAGCCAGCTACCTATAGATCCCAAGCACACATCTGTGTGTTTCCTGGGATCATCCAAAGTGGCAAAGGAAATGTATTGTTAAGCATGGCTTTAAACTTAACTTACTGGAAACACATTTAAAATGGCAATAGATGAGCTGGTTCAAAGGCCTGGGTCGCCAGACCTTATGCTTTTTGTAGCCATTTGCCCAATGAAGACATAACATTGATATTAGAATTTGAAGAATCGGGCCCATAGAGATGGCAAAGGGCATCATTATGCCTCCCACAAGCGAGAACCAGATTCCATCCTCCTAGAGCAGACATCCTCTATTCTGATTATTAAACTGATATTACATGTTGTGTGAAATCCCAGCCCCACGTAAATCAATGGTAAAACTCCCATTGACTTTGATGGTGCCCAGATTTCATGTTTGATCTTTACCAAACAGCTGAGAATAAATTATCCTGCTTTTAGTAAAATATCCGAATATCGGGTGGTGTCAGGAAGAAATGCAGGCAAATACACACAAAAATAATTGCCCTCCCAAAGAGTATTTATTATTTTAATTATCATTATTCTATGAATTATGCAATACTCTCTTTTTTAAAACAAAGGTGTTCTCATCCACATTCAGACAGGCAATAACTTTCCTCCTATGCCTTGATGTGTCAATATCATTGTTCATTATTATGCCAGTAGTGCCCAGTACATGCAAGACACTATCAATACACACAGGAAGACTATAGACTGATGTCAAAATGCTTAGAAGACACTCTGTACATCATATACCATAACTGTTTTCCAAAAATGCTTCTCAATAAAAGGGACAATGTAATGCCACTGTAATTTCACATGACTGGTATCCGTGCTGTAAACACACTCATTTATCGAGCTTTGGTGGATTTTTGCATAGAAAGGTCAATCTTATGGGCCTTGGAGCAGAACTACATTACATATAACCTGTGTTTTCAAAAAGTATCATGGCTGAAGCAAAATATGCGTGGGATACCAACAGGTGACTTTTTCAGTGAGTTGGAAATTGTTTATAGTTCCATGAAGCCTGACTGATGGCTTCACATCTTTCTGAAGATGATTAGCTCATGAATCATCTTTGAGCCTATGTTTCACAGAAGTCAAGATGATGTGTCTAGCTGCAGAAACAAGAGATAATTAAGGCCATCAGTTGGTACTCGGGGGTCAAACTGCATGGTACTTTGCATGCTTAGTTTTGTGTATTTTTTAATTATTATTTTATGTTGCATTTAGCCTTCTGAGAAAGCTAACTGGAGAATCAACCTCTCTCACCCAGCTCTATTCACTTATCAGTTTCCAATACGCAACAATTGGTAAAAAATGTAAATTGGTTAAAAAAAAACATGGCAGCATTGCTGTGACAGACCTCACGAATGTAGAAACTATGAGCTGTGTGAACGGTGCAGAGGTAAAGTGGACAAATGTTCACTAGTGAGGACGTTAATATTGCTAAACTGATTCAACTTGTTCCAGTTTTTAACCCACCCTAGGACTGGACGACAGGAGATAGATCACTCGCTAAATTGCCCTGCTCTGTTCATTCCCTCTGGCACTAGCCACTGTCCGAAGACAGAATGCTGTCTAGATGGACCATTGATCTGACCCAGTCTAGCCATTCTTATGTTGTTACCCTTCAGGAGGTCTATACAAAGCACCTAATATTTGAATGAGACACTATACACTATGCTGTATTTACATATTTTTTTTTAAAAAATAGTGCTTTTAAAAGAAATTCCGTTTTTTTAACCAGTTCTTGAGCATTCTAATAAGGAAATGTTTTCTGTTTCCAAGACAGAACTGGTCATTTCTTCCAGAGAATATGATGTTTGAAAATCAGTTTCTCCTATTATAGATTTCTCCCTCAGCTTGTAGAAAATCCATGATTCCCTAAACATTGGTCTTTGAAAGCACATTGACTAAAATCTTCATGCCTAATTCATGAAGTGTAGTCTGGAGATTAGTGGAGCTGGACATAGACCAGGAATACTTTATCATATTCTAATAAGTAGAGGCTGAAAATTGCATTTCTAAAGCTACAGTATTAAAGGGCACGCTGCAAAACATGACCCAAACATAACTCAGTAGTTCTACACTGTCTGTAAAGGCTTTGATATGATAAAGTATGCTGACGAGAGGAATAAACACAACTAGAAATTTCTGTATTTAAAAGAGAAAAAACCCCAGCAAACACTCTGTATTCATCAAAGAACATATTGTATATTATAAACTCATATAACGTGATCCCCATGGAACAGCCCTTGTACTAGTATCGATTATTTGAACACAACATGCAACATCTTTGCAACAACAGAAAGTTAGACATATAAGCAAATGTAACAGTAAAAAATGCTAGTAAAAACTGTCTACAAGGCTAACATAACCGTTGCCATAAAATTCTAAATAACATCATGCCATATACCGCAGCAGGAAAACGTGCAGAAGGGGACATGAATATTTCTGGCTGCTGTTTGTTTGAACAGGAATTTGTTCACTGTACATTTTCCCATAAGCACATTTATACAGTTGCTCTGTAGTAACAAGGACTCTCAAAAAAATCCCTGGGGCCTTAGTCTCCCCACTGCAGGATTTGTGGATTGGGGTGGGAATCATCATCTTTCACACAGAGCTCTCCCCTCCCACACAGAAGGTGGGCAGTGTCTGTCTCCTCCATGGCAAGATCTCCCCTCTTCCCACAGGAGCACTTTATAGGGTCAGAATCTGTGCAGGGGAAAGAGGCAAAGACTGAATGACCCTGCACTGAGTGAGGGAGATGCCACATTGTCCACCTCTATGTCCACCTCCACTCTATCAAAGTTTATTAAAAATAGATAATATAGCACGGGACAATATTATATTTGCCCCACACCTCTGTGGTGGGGATCCCCAGGACAGCTGCAACAGGAGAAGTCCTGGAAGCTGTGGCTCCAGTAGAGGTGAACTGCCAGGAGGCAGATTGTGGGACAGAGTTCCCACCAATCCCCTAGGACGTGAACAACTGGGGAACGGTTCTATGGCCTACTCTGTGCAAGCAGACTCTGCCCCAATGGTGAGATATGGGGCAATCTCTGCAAGGGTTTTTACCATAGGAGAGGGTGATCCAGACCCACTCAAGTAACTTCCACTGAAGCAAATGGGAGTTACTTCTATCTTGTTGGTAGAAGAATAATGCCTCTGGGTTTTGTTTTACCTAAGAAACTAGCACTTGCCAACAGATATTATTACACATTCACCAGCATTATCTTCAATTATAACTAAAAGAGGAGCACAAAACCGCTTGATCCTCAGTGCAAATTAATTCATTGATGTCAATGTAGATACACCAATTTGCACTAGCTGAGAGTTCATACACAGAATTAAAAATCCGCTATGTTGTAACTATTTTTACTGGTGACTACAACAGCAAAGCATCGATTCAGTTCTCATTTAATGTTTCCTTCGCTCACTGTTATAGTTTATTTTTTATATCTATGTTTATCCGATCAGGAGAATTCAAAAATACTACCCTCTATTAGTAAGGTTATTTATTAATTTTTACAGAGCCTTTTGTAAGCATCCAGGTGGTATACAGAATTGCAAAATCCCTCTATATAGGGATCTCTGTATTCACTACTGCAATGCAGACACATATGGAGGTAGACGTTGCAATCAGTCTAACTGCCACCCGTGCTATACTGCAGTGTTCAGGTCAGGAAGTTAAGACTGTGTATTATGAGGCAACAATGACATATGGTTGGGTTACCCTGACTCAGGATCATTGGAGCTGGACCTTTAGATAAAATAATTAAAGAATTTTAATTACATGCTTTATTGGGTAACTATGCAAACTTATTCTGATAGCCTTTGTCCTTCTGTTCTCCTTCCCCCATTTTGTATGTGCCAGGTCTGAATTTAGATTTAAGATTCTCTTTATTTGAGCCTCAGAAGCACCTAGCAAACTGCTGGTCACTCAGAGAGAGAGTATACAGTCTCTATGTCTGTTCAATCCATGGACTCTCTGAAAAATATCCATCATTGCTAACCTGGTGGTGATTTTTGTGACATATCCACCGAGTCCACTAACAAATGGATTGAGACTAATCTAACTTTACACACAGGAGGGCACTGAACAACCATCAGATGGTAATGACATTTTGTCAATAGTAACCAAGGCAAGATATGAAACCGTGTTCCATAATAAAGATAAAAAGGATGCATATCCCATAACGAATACCCAAGTTGCCAAGCCGTTTAGTCCAGCATGACCCTGGCCATTGCTACATCCCATAAGTACTCCTAATCTTTTGATATTGTTAACCTTAACTGGTAGATGTATGTGCTTTTCTCAATACATCCACATAGTTTGTGGCAGAGAAAGAGGCTGTACAACAGCTGATGGTGGTGGAGGAGATATTAATGGAATGCGAAGAATCTTCTTGTTTGTAAATTAGAAGCACTAGCTGCTGTTTCTGTTTAGCCCTGTTTTATGGAAGAAGAGAAAACAGCCTTGATTTACAGCTGCCATTGCACTTGCTGCTGTAGACCTTTCCTCTACTGCTCCTTCTTCTGCCATGATTGCAAGGTCTGTTTCCAAATCTATTTTTGCTGCTTTTGGCACTGCAGCATCTGAACCTGAATCTATAGCTGCTGCCATGACGGCTGCATATCACCATGCAACTATTTCTGCTGCTTCTGCCAGCATAGTTGAAAGTGCACCTGAATTTATTACTGATACTGTTTCTGATACCTTGCTGAAATCTTTGGAAAACTTTTCAATTTATAAACTGTGCTGTTGGCGTATCACGGATTCCTTTTCTCTTGGTCATCATTAATTGGTCATTGGAATTAAACAAAGAACTTAGTTCCTTAAGAGTTCATCTGTACTTCTTGCAGATACCACACTTGAAATCATAGCAATCCTTTCTCTATGATATTACAATGAGTTGCTTTGGAAATAAAGAACAAGGCGAGAAAAAAACAGAAAATATATATGCTGTATAAGCAGAAATGTTTCCAATTATTTCTTTCTCCCCAAACTTTTCCATCTGAGACTTTTCTGCTATCTCTGTTCCAGCTGTCAACTAAACTAATTTGGAGAAGAAGAACTAACAAATGCTAGGCTTGTTTATATATGACTGAGTGCTGCATGGAGATGAAGAGGGGACAAAACTGATTTCACCATCCCATTCGTTAGCCTTGTCACAAAAGACTTCAATAGAACAGGCCAAACTGACTTCTAACTGACTTCTACATCCCAACCAAATTTCATTTAAACAAGGTTCACAACCAACCTTTATATACGTGCACATGCTGAGTTTGCCCAGACAAGAGGTGCGTGTGCACATTCTGTGGCAATTGCATTGGTGCCTATGGTCTGAAACTCAGCAGTGGGCCCAGTGCCAGGTGTCTCTTCCCTGTCTCTGCACAGCTCACTTGACAGGATTCCCAGCACTAGTGTTTTGCGTGGCTCATAAGGAGCTTAGAAGCTAAGCAGGACCTCTTGCCCTGGCAATTCACTCTGCTCCTCTGAAGCTTATAAACTAAGGAGAATCATTACACTGATGACTCTCTCTCTGCTCCTGAAGAACAGATACTGCAGTTCCATGATCACATTTTTTTATTACCATTTAATATAGAGGAAACCTGCTTGGCCCAGGCATGAAGAGTAATTTGTACAACGTCTATCAATTAATGGCTAAAATATTTAAATTAATGAAAGATAAAAAACATCCACATGTATGATCACCGCAATCAACACGCATTACCTAATTAGCTGGTATCTGATTACCTTTTGCCCTTTGGCTGTGACTATCAACTGAGATTTCAGCAAGTGACTCTCAGAAGATTTTCCGAGAAACCACGACCAAAGTTCATAATAAAAGGAGGTCCTCTCAGAGCCTGAGGCTTAGCTAAAGGGCTTTTATTTACCATTTTAACAGTGGGCACACGGGAAACTTGGCATGGACTGCTGTACTAAGAAAGAGCGAATAGACTGAAAGGACCACCTAGGCAGAAATGCAAGACTTTGAACGAATGAAGCCCATCAATCACAGGGACCGACAGCCTCTGGCAGAATAAACAAGGCAGAAATGATAGTCAGTAACCTCAGAATTAGGTACCCTGAGTGTCAATGTTCCCATGTGCTCATAATCAAGAAAGTCGATAATTCTCTGAAAATTTCTCCACTTTTTGCTTTCATTCTGTTTTTCTATTTTGCCCTCAACCCCAGCTGATTCCACTACTAATTTCTCTAATAAAAAGTGAGTTCCAATTACTAACTGTGTTGCAGCCGGAACCGAGTGCTAAAGGCTTCCAAATTCCTGATTGTTAGTTTTCACATCTATGTGGGAGGGGTAAAAGAAACAGGTGTCTGAATATGTTTAAAGGAGGCCAGGCACCTTTCCTCGTGTCTTGTCAATTTATGGCAAGGTTGTTGTATAACCTGGCAGCCTTTATTACACAAGAGCTGCCCCCCATGGAATAATTTGCGTCAGGGACCTGCAGAGTATGGCAAATATATCTGCTAAAATGTTGGATCGTGACTGCTAAATGACATGCCTTACAGCTCCTGATCTGTCACTCTGACAAAAACAGCTTAAATATACCATATGAAGAAATAATATCCCCACTTCATTTACAGAGTAATCTTCCCTTGATTTGATTTACCTTCATGTGAAGATGATAAAGCACACCCAGGAACGACATTCAAAGCATAACTCTCAGTTGTCCTCGTTTTTACTCCACATAATACATGGCTACCTTCTCTCTCCAGCTCACCCTCCTATCTCCCCTTTGCTTCCCCCCCTTCTGCAGCTGTTCTTTGCTGTGACTATTATGACTTTTCTCCTTGATTGCATTCCTTCTGCCCTAAGATTCCAAAGTGTCTACAACAGATTGCTGTAGCTTTTGGATTTTATTATTAAAAAGTGTAAGTGAATCATGGACAGTGGAGAAAGACAGATGAAGGGACAAAAAAAAAAAAGGGTTCTCCCGTCACAGTTCAGGGGAAGGGTATTTGCCCCTTGTGTTCCAGCAAGGGCACCCACTCGAGGCTCTCAGTTCCTTAGCTATCACTTCTCTTGGGTGGAGACGTGTGACTGACTCTCTCTCCTGACCAAGGTTTTTCCAGACTGCACCTGACTACACCACTGAGAGTTTTCAAGCAAGTCACACTGTCTAAGCAGGCCTGCTTTGCTTTCTCCTCGCAGGCTATCAACCGCATAATTGCCCACAGTTATAAGGTACCACACAGCTTTTCCTAAGCAAACACATTCATTTTAAGGTGAAAGCATTACTGAAAAAAACATATTAAAACAATAAAAGAGCCTACACATATGCTCATAAGCTTACCAGAGATCATCCCAACTCAACAAGGTCTCTGGTAGAAGTCAGTCCTTCAAACCGCATATAGGGTTTTTTCTACGGTTACTAATTCATAACACCATTTGCTCAGTACAAGAACCCCTAGGAATCTGAGAGTCACTTCTTTATACAATTTGAGCCTCTGATCTTGTCTTCATGTAACAGGTGATCAGCAGACAAAGATCCCTCCCTTAAGATTCAAAAGGCTGAGTTCTTGCATAATCAGAAGGGGTAAATTTGCATATGCCTTCCCCTAGAGATTTGCTGGAAAACCCACTTAACTTTATACATTCATTCTTGTCTAGTCTTTGAAGCTCATCACACTTCCCAGGGTTTACATTAGTCATGTCTTCCTCCTAGAGACATTACACACAATCCCACAATAGTACATACACATTTGCCTTTTTACTACAATTAACTCCTGAGACACAAACTTAATTCAATAAGGTTTGTCCACAATACTATAGGAAATTGCCATATTAGTCACACCCTCTCTGAGAATTGGATTGGACCAAAGTGTAAATGCAGTAAATCCATTGGCATCAACGTCAGACATCAGAATTCCCTAGCATCTGTACCAAAAGTTCATATTTCACTAGGCCCACACAATTATCATATATTTCACTAGGCCCACACAATGATCATCACCAGTATGTTCAGCAACATTTATCATCATAGAAAATAGGCTATAACAAAGGTATGTCATGGAAGCTTCCCTGAGCAGAGATCAACAAAGTTCATTATAAAGACGATTAGTAATGCCTCTTCTAGGCAGCCATCCCTCAACTGCTTGCTAACAGACACACTCTGAACTCTCTCACAACCAACCAAATAAAATATAAATAGGGTCAGATGCTGTTGCATGGTTCTCTCCCCACTGTGCAACTTGGCACATGGGAATCACTGTATGGCACAAAGCTGATGTAACCAACTGCAAGCCAACTGCTCCCCCTGCCCATCCCGTAGGCAAAGAAGAGCATTTTTGAATAAGCTGGGGCAGTGGCCAAATTTGATCCCTAAGGACTGCTTTCATTGATGATGGATTTGACACCCAGCTGGGCTGAGGATGAGGGGAGAAGAAAGGTGGCATTAAGCTACATTTTCCTCCATCATTCCAGGTTCTGTGAGAAACACACTTCAGCCAGATTCAGGGATCTGGCTCAGACTTCAGAATAACAGCTCCATAAATAGCGCTTTTATGTTAATTTCTGTGGATTTTCACATATTTCCACACATGGATCATAGACATGGTTTGTTGAGAGAGCGAGAATATGTAACAATTTCCCAAGTAACCCAAACTTACTTCTACCTCTAAGATGTACAGTATATCATCTAAAGCCATCTAGATCAACAACATTTTAGGGGCTCCTAGTTCTGAATTCCCTGCATTCAGAGAGAAACTAAAAAACACTTTTCACAGCTAAAGAGGGCTTAATTGTTGAAAAGTGAAGAATGTAGCAATTGCACAATTATTAAATAGGAAAGAATAACAGCAATTTTAATATTTATCGAACTCTATTTTTATTAACATTGTATCTACATTAACTAGACTAGACTATTTGCTGGAAAATACTTTTTCAGAACCACCACTATTGTTTTTCTAAGGAGAAATTGTAGTTGATTTAGACTACATGCAAACAAATGTACAAAAATGGCTATAACTTAATAAATGTAATGGCTCCTGACAACAATGAATTTACTGTTCATTAGAATACTTTGCATTTTTACTCGCAAAAGGCTGTAGCACAAGTTTTGTAACACAATTCAATGCAGAGGAGAGCATCACATTTTGCATGAAGATAAAATCGTCCATCTCAAACTACATTAAGACAAGATATTATCCATGATAAATGCCCTTCTGCATGTGCGCCATTTTCCTCTCACTACTTTCCATACATAATAGTTTACAAATTATACAATATATGAAAAGGGGGAAAATAGCATTTCATCTGATCAGCATCTCCGTTTACAGTAATCAGAGAGAGAGAGAGAGAGAGAGAGAGAATCTTGTAATGTTATTTTACAGCTTGCTTCCGGTATAATCAATAAGACACTTATTTTGAAAGATTCATGTACGTTTAGAATCAATTATGAATGGAAAAGATAATGAAAAAGGGTGTATGTTAGTGGTTGAAGATTTGTTTATATGAGAATTATGCTTTTTCCATCTTACTAGATTTTTCCAAATGATGAAACACAATCAAACTATGCAGTAAATATTTTTGTTCATCCAGTTAAACCAATCATGGTACTGAAGTCTGAACATTTTTCTCTCCTAACGCTCCTGGATCATGTTCTCAGAGTATAGATTTGAAGGATATTGTAATTTTTAAGTTATCCTATTTGTTATACTACTTTTAGTTGGAGGTCCTCTGGCCAGAGATTTGGTTTGGCTTGTTTTACACTACCAAACATGACATTATTTCAGTATTTATTACACACACATGAAATAGGCTGTGGAAGATAAACATCAAGCAAACATAATAATTAAAATTCAATAAATAACTAAGTCTTCATTTTAACAAACTAGTTAAAACCAGTTGGACAGTTCTGTTTTTAGAGTCAGATCCCGTTTCTTTTAAAGAGAAATGAAGAAAAATACATACAATTAAGGACAGAGAAAAATAAAATCAAGCTATAGCAAAATACCGTTTCTCTCTTCGATCCTCACAGTTTAATTTATGGAAAGCAATAGGCAATCCACACAATCATACTAGTCAGTCTTGGGCCCTGGCTTTAGTCCCCCAAGTCTGGGCAACATTTGGCTATGTAGGTCACATTTTCCTTTAATCCCAACGGAATCAGATCACACCATTTCTTTGACCCTATTCTGGACTATTTTCTTAAAATCATACAAATGTAGTGCTGAAAGGGATCTCAAGAGATCATCTAGTTCACACACACACACACAGAGGCAGGATTAGATATACCTTTCACCCACTTTGGACAATTTAAGATGCAAGTCCATGGTAGAGTTCAACACAGCACTATTGTGGGAGTCTTTTTCCTTCAGTCTCCAGTGTTCTCATGATATGGAATGTTGGATCTCCCAGAAAGAACATCAATATTCTTGAGATAATGTGGGTGAGATAATATCTTTTATTGGACCAACCTCATGCAACTTGTCTCTCTAATATTATCGGACCAACCTGGCTACAACAACAGTACATACCTCAATATTGTTAACACTTGCAGCTATCAGGCAGATTTTCAGAAAATGATCTCTTTGGTGACTCTTATTCTGCTCATAAATCAGTAGCTTATCATCTATTTTAAGTAATCTAAATTTTGCCCACAATTATTTGCACTTGCAAAATTGGAGGCTCAGTTGAGACCAGACTGAAAAGCTGTCCCTCTAAGATTATCTGATCTTTTTTACAAAGGGAGTTACCTCTTTTTGGTTTTGCTAAGGATTTTATACATATAGAAATGGCATCTGGAGTTCAAATAACCTATAATAAACAATGACAAGAGTTCACAGTGATCATGTTTTTTAAGGCACAAATTAATCACCAGGTGAGTTCAGAAAGCAACTCACCTAACTAAGGTGGATCCAAAGACATAGTAATGCACAACTAAAGTATATGATGGAGACTT
The DNA here is from genome assembly GCF_027887155.1 of Malaclemys terrapin pileata. Lineage (NCBI taxonomy): Eukaryota > Metazoa > Chordata > Testudines > Emydidae > Malaclemys > Malaclemys terrapin. Next base: position 12,814,573 of record NC_071518.1, read on the forward strand.
TTCACCTTCCCTTTAAGTATACATCACAAAGATGGGATGCCGATTTAGATGATCTATGGCTTCATACTAGATCGGAACCTCAACCATACCTGTGTAAAACCAGACTAACTCCACTAAGGCCATGGTGTTTTACTGGATTACATCGGTGTAAATGAGATTAGAATCTGGTCCAATGTATCTATTTAGGGGATGAATGAAAACTAACCTACAACTTCTAATCACGTAAATCTCCAAAAAACAAAACAAAGAAACACTGCAAAAGCAGATTATTAAGGAACATACACTGTGTGGTTAGTAAAATTAAAGAATGGCTCAACAGCTCCCAAAATAAGGTATATGTACTTCCACCCTATGGACTTCAATTGACTAAAGGAAACAATTCTGGTTAAAGGATCAAATAATCATTCCTTCACCTACTAATATTACCAACCCCAAACATTCAAAAATTGTAAGTCAGATCCTAAAACCATCAGACAATTTGCTTATTGCTTAAAACCATTACATTTTATGTTTAATATATTTTGTATCCCTTTTATTTGACTTTTGCTTTTGAGTCTTTCAGGCTCATTTTTTAAGCTTTTCTCCACAACCAAGAGGACTAGAAAGTTTGTTTTTTTTTAAATGCAAGCTGAGATTCCCGCACAATAATATGACTACAGGAACTGGGGCTTAATAAAAACACCCAAAATCATGAGACTCACAATATAATCACAGGCTGGCAACACTGCAGAAGGAATATCTGAACTCTGATTACAGTCATCTGAAAGCGTTATTCACATTAAGACTCCACAATTACTTGCAACATCAGCAATTGTCTCAGAAATGAACTCTGTGGCATTTTGGGATCTCAGTACGTCCCATAAGGGCATATATAAGTACAGTCTGAATTAGGGTGACTAGGCAGCAAATGTGAAAAATCGGGACAGAAGGTGGAGGTAATAGGAGCTTATATAAGAAAAAGACCCAAAAATCAGGACTGTCCCTATAAAATCGGGACATCTGGTCACCCTAGTCTGAATTGAGATATTTCTGTTCCTAACCATTAGGATTTCTCCAACAATACCAACATTCATGCAATTTTTTCTGTCCCGATTCCCTTTTATACTACTTCTTTCAATTCCTTGTTGTTTTTAATTTAGCTGCTCTGGCATTAACTCTTAAAACACCAGGAAGGCCATAAGCTCTTATATCATGGGGTAATGTGGGTAATACAGAGTTCATCCTATATTATACAGATGCATTCCCAGCAGCATTTCCATTAGGGACTGTCTGGGATCTCAAAGGACCTTCCACAATGTCAAAAAAAAAAAAAAAAAAAAACTTGTGTGGAGAAGACACCCTAAACCTCTCTGTTTGGTGATGAGATACTAAACCAGCTTTACTTCTGATAAGACGCTTCACATGAGGTATTCAATTACATCTATAACAGGCACTGCAGAAAGAATATTTAAAGTCTGCTTTGTCCTTGACTCTTGATTCTGCATGTCAAAAGCACTTAACTCCAAACCCTTTGGATTACCAATACTGCATTAAATTCATTGACTTCTGTACCAGATTATCCAGTACCAGATGCACTGACATCACACATGGAGATATTGATGCTGTTTTAATTCTGTCATAGAACCAGAAGAGACTTTATAAATTCTGATGTCTTTCTTTTGGTGAAGAGGATAAGTAGGATCCTCCTACCCAACAGCCTTCACCCCCCAAATAAATGTTTTTATTTGAACCCAAAACAATTACTGTGAAAATTCAAAAAAATGATTGAGAATTTCTGGTTTATGAAACCACAGGGCTGTCCACACTAATCTACAGCTCCCCTTGGTGGGTCACATGCTGAACTACATTTGAATGGTGGTAAGAAAGTAATTTACACAGCTGGTAAAGTAATTTACACAACTAGGCTTCTGCAAAGTTTAAATACTCAGTGAAGTGGTGCCCCTGAAGCCAATGGCACTATATTCACTTGGACAGTGAATTTATCAATATATGATGGCTTTAAAACCACACTTCAGTTTGGTGTTTAAAATGAGACAAACTCAGACAAAAACAAAACCGGATTTCTCTCCCTCTTATCTTCTACAGGGTCCTTTGATCGTCAAGGGCAATCCTCAGTTTTCTATCTTACTCCTCTGACTCTCAAAGCCCTGCAGTGTGAAGACCAACCTTGTGAGTGTGGATTACCCTGAAGTCGGTTATTACCTTTCCTCAGTCAGACAGAGGGATCATTGATGAGACAGGTGACATGTCTGCTTCCCCACAAGAACTGAGTATGATGTGATTCCAGCCCTTGTAGCCCAGGGTCAGAATCTTGACTCCTCTGTGTGCTAACCGATATTGCTACCATTTTCCCAACAAGTCAGCCTTCTTTGTTTCAATATTCTTGAGGAGTCTCAATCACATTAACTTCTTTATACTGGAGAATGTGTTTAAAATACATCAGAGTAAAATCTATTCAAACAAGCCCATGTATATACAATAAAGAATTCTGTTTCTTAACCTTTCTTTGTAACTTTCATAAGTGATGGGGCTAGACCCTAAAATATGCTCCTACCCCAACCAACTGAACTTTAAACCAACAGCCTCTCCCATTGGAGTACACCTCAGAATTGAGAACTGCATCTTACCATCACCTTGGTCGTCCTGAATGATACTTTGATCAAATTCCATCAGTGCCTCCCTCTTTTTCTTGATGATCTTTCTGACTGGCATGCAGTTTTATCAGGTCATTCAGAAAGTCTTCTAGGTCTCTCTCTTGATGAGAATCAGAGGGGTAGCTGTGTTAGTCTGGATCTGTAAAAAGCTACAAAGAGTCCTGTGGCCCCTTATAGACTAACAAACGTATTGGAGCATAAGCTTTCGTGGATGAATACCCACTTTGTCAGACGCATGGGGGTATTCACCCACGAAAGCTTATGCTCCAATATGTCTGTTAGTCTATAAGGTGCCACGGGACTCTTTGTCGCTTTCTCCTGATGAGGCCATTCACATTAACATTTCTTCACCCTGGTACAGTGATGCAGCTAAAATGAATATTGCTGGAGTGTAAAGCCTATCACAGCAGTTTAGCATTTGTTCCTCTCCTGTGATATTGCTATAAAAGGGGGGTTATGATCAGTGATCATCTCAAATTCCCTGTCAAGTTATGCAAGGCCTGCAGTAGGGAGGAACTTGCAGCTTATATATATCCCCAGAGTTTCCTTCACACTTGGGCTAGGTACGATCTCTAGGCCATAGTTTGACACGTGTACACTACATGTTGCAATAGCATTTTTAAAAGAAAAATATTAAATCGAAGATCTTAAAGAGGGAAAATAAAAAATATAGCCAATGATATCGTCCAGTGAGTATTTCCACCAGAAGCCTATTAAAACCTGAAGTATGACAATCCTTTCTGGATAAAAACAATGAATGCAAATTAAGCCTAACTGTGATTTGTTGCTTGTCAGAAATAGCATTTCCATATTACTTTCTTCCTCAATCATTTTACATTCCTGTCATTAACTAACTCTTTCAACTGACTTCAAGAGAAACAGAAAGGCAAAAAGGATGATAAGCATAAAATAAATCAAAGAATATCCATATATAAAAAAATTGATCTTATTTTTTGCATGTCTGACACTCTTTGACCATGTATTGACCATTTGTGACCATTTTGCACAGACAAAACCAATCAATAACTCACTCACCCAGAATATTTTCTACTCTTATAAAGCAAATTATGCAGAGTAAAACAGTACGAAGATTGTATGACAGTAAACACACAGCATTGCTACCAACAAAGCAGTCTAGCCTTATAGACATCAGAACTAACCTGAGAGTTATTCTTGCACTGCCTGGAAATGAAATATTTAAAACAATGTTTTGATACTCAAAGGTAAACCTGACATATTTGTCAGTTTTCCTGGGAGCCTGGAGTGATTAGATTTGGGGGTCAGTTACTTTAAGGTCATCTTGAGACCACAAATTTAAATTTCAAATTGAGTACAAACACGATAAGCAAAACTTTTATTTTATAAAGGACATAAAATCAACTTATACTACTAGTTGGTATGGGCAAAATCTTTCCATTAAATTCTCTCATCCCCAAATATAGACCTACAGTTACAAGAGATAATTTTGCTGACAAATAACCTTGATAAGTAAAGGTAAGGCACATAGACAATTTACTGATATTACAAACTTTTTCAAACTGCATGCCAAAACTCATCCTCTTCAAATTAAACATGAAAGCACTAGGTTTCATGTTACAAAGCATCTACACTTACAGAACACTTTCCAAAATGGTAACAATAAATCTAAAAAAAATCAATATTATTAATTTGAGAGATGGATGCTAGAAAAGCAAAGCTGCCATCAGTGCAAAGGGTTAAACAACAAATACAGTAGAATAGTGTAAAGGTGTTTAATACTCAGAATAATACCAGTTACAGGTTTTTCTAATGCAGATTTAAGACCCATTCTACGTATCTTTTCATATGAAAAAGGGTATAGCAATTGAATTTTGAATGTTAACACAAATTTTCCCAGCTATAGAAGGTGTTGGCTTAAAGCCCAATGAACACAATAGCCACATGTTCACAGTCCTTAATTGTCTAATTAATATAGTGTCATTTTAGCAATTAGCTCAGATGACCATATGTAACTTTTTTACAAATAGCTTTTTGCTTACTATGGCCAGAATACTAAAAATCGCAAAATCATTTTATTACGACAGTAAAATCTGAACATTTTTTAAAAGCCGAAATATAATTACATAAGTCTACCATACTATGGGTCTCACTTTCACATTTATTCCCCCTAAACTGGCTTATGTCTCTTGTTCAAGGCTGATTTTTGTGGACCCAATTTTAAAACTTGGATACCAAAATGATACCAAAACCCATATTTTGGTATCCCTAACTCATTTCAGGCAATGAAGTCCCAATTCAGAGCATAGCATTGGGTTGTCAAAAACAGATGTTTATTCAGTTGTGGGTTTGGGCACTCAAATTTGAAACCTGGGCTCACTATGACTTACAGGCAGCTATAAAATCTGAGTGCTCCATGTGCCCTACAAAACATTGCAGATTATCGTCAACTAGCCACTGTATCACAAGCCAGTCACTGAAAATCATGTCTCATCCTTATGTGGATGGACCATAGAGGGTGGGGGTGTAAAGGACATCCCAGCCTTTGCAACACCCAGATAAGGACCAGATAGAACTGTGCTCAAAGGGGCAATGAAATTCTTTATTTCTGCTCCCACTGGAAGGCACAGTGCCTCAAAGCAATTGGGATGAAATGAGGCCTCAGCTCTGTTCCCCCAGCACTGACCACAGAGAGGGACTAGCAGCCTAGTAGACTACAACCCACAAAGAGTGCTCCTGTAGGTGTAGGGCAGGGGTAGGCAACCTATGGCACGCGTGCCGAAGGCAGCATGTGAGCTGATTTTCAGTGGCACTCACACTGCCCAGGTCCTGGCCACCAGTCTGGGGGGCTGTGCATTTTAATTTAATTTTAAATGAAGCTTCTTAAACATTTTAAAAACCTTATTTACTTTACATACAACAATAGTTTAGTGATATATTATAGACTTATAGAAAGAGACCTTCTAAAAATGTTTAAATGTATTACTGGCACACGAAACCTTACAACAGAGTGAATAAATGAAGACTCGGCACACCACTTCTGAAAGGTTGCCGAAGCCTGGTGTAGGGGAACCTCAGCAGGCATGCTATATCCCTCCAATGCAAGGCTGTACCTAGCAGACACGATGGAGTCTGAAGGACCCTTATTTATATTGTATAGCACCTCACACTTCAGAGCTTAAGCCAACTGCTGTTACAGATCAGCATAAAACTAATGTGGAGTAACAGATCATACCAGATCTGCTGCCACCTTACTCTCTGAAGCATCTGGTGCTGACCGGCGTCAGAGATAGGATATGGGATTTAATAGACCCCCATAATGGGAACTCCTATGGTTTTTTTACTCCATAAATAGCATCACTGATTCAGTGCCTAATACTATTGGATCCTGGTCCATGACTGGGGTTCCTACATGCTACAGTAACACAAATCATAAATAATAAGAAGATTCTATTCAATGTGAGTGAGGGTAGCATGAGTTGACTGATTCCTGAATGGGATAAAGGGAGAGCAGAGAAGGGAGGTACTCTCAGGGGCCCTGATCAGGACACTAAACAAACACAGAGGTAGAAATGGCCCCTGTACTGAAAAGACTGACCCCTTAGGAAACTGCTTTCTTTTACCATATTGGTCTGCAGTAGTAAAACAACATATTTTCTCCTATGGATTCATACTGTGATCACTAATGCACAGATACATTTTGCAGAGAAGAAAAAGGAGATGGCAAGTTGGTGAACATGGTGTCAGGTATTTTTCTTTCTTATATACCTGTATTTAGTCGAAGGTATGTACACACACACACACACACACACACACACACATACAGGCCCTTTAGTTCCTCTGGCTTCACACTTCTCAAAGGCCTTTCTCTAATACAGGTAAGTATCAAATATTTTAATATAAACTTTTTTATATCCCATGGACATGGGTTGGTGTCACAGAGTTACTGTAATTTACTAACATCAGAACTACTAAATTATAAAACTAATGTTGTAGAGAAATGTACTTACACTAAAGAAATTATTTCTGCATCATTTGCTGTGTCCTTCATTTTGGCGATTTGCCCATTTTTTAAAAGGACAGCATCATACTTGGTCTTTGGTAACTTAATCAGAATGCCTGCATCCTGAACTCTGACAACACTCATGGTTTACAGGGTGCCTTTCTGTTTCGAGTGGGCCACTACTCTGCTCCACTTACTTGATGTATTCTTTAATAGGACTTGATAATTAAAAGATGGGCTGAGACAGCTAGGCGAGCATAGGGGATCTATGGCTCTTACGACGTATTTCTGCCAAACTTGCAACAATTGTAATTTTCACACACATATCCCTCCTGGATGCCGAGTGGAAGGTGAAAACTCCCTCACACCATTTTGTCAGTTTTGCCATATAGGTAAAATACTTTCCATTCCCTAAAACTAGCCATCAGCAACTCCCCCCCCAGCATCAAAAAAATCCAGCATATTAGTGGAAGGGTGAGGCTGAAATAGGGAGCTGTTGATGGCTACTCCAGAGGGGGAGAAATCTTTAGTGCTCTCCCCTCTATGCACATCAGATGAGAACCCATCATCAAGCTCCACCCAATCCTCTCCAACCAATGGCAGCAGCAGCGGGTGGGATGAATCCCAGAGCCTGGACCTGGGAGCAGCATATGACCCGTCCTCCTCCATGTTGTCCATCAGGAGAAAGGTGGTGCGGGAGAAGGAAGTGGATAGAGTGAAGCAATAGTCCCCATGCATCAGAGGTGAAGGGGATGGTGGAAAGAAGAGGGAAAGTGAATACTTCTTCTACTGTTCCCAAACAAGATTTGTCCCTCCCACTCCGAAGATGATCCCAGCACCATCCAAGGCTAGCAGTGGGTGAGTATTTCTGAGGTAAAGTAGCTTGCTCAACTTTACTAGCACAATATGGTCCCAAAACATTAAGGTGAAGAATTATTTTGCCCCCATGAAAGGGCCAAGACATTTTGGACCAGATGCTGATCTCAGTCAGATTGCGTAAACTATGGAATAATTCCACTGTCTTCATCTGATTTGTACAACTGAGATAAGAAACTGTCCCTCAGTACTGGGTGTGTTGGAGTGATGATCTCAGTAGGACAAAAGAGCATTAGAAATGGATGACTGAATATGGCTGCAGTGATGAACTACTGCACACAGATGCATATTGTGGGTAACCGCAAAATAACTGGACATTTAGTCAGATGTTAAAAATCACTAAGGCAGCCTTTCCTGCAGAAGAGTTTGTTTGAAATACAAATAGACAGAAGGAAGTGCATTTATGAGCTTCTTCAAGATTACACTGATTACTTCCTTCCTTTCAAATGCAGAGTATATTGAAGCCTTTTTAAAAAATTCATACAGTAGAATCATTCTATGCAACTGTAAGAAGCAAACTGTCAGACAACATTCCCAATTCAATATTATATTGTGCTTCAAGAAAAGATTTCCATATATTCTAGATTAAAAAAAGTCTCATAAATAAATGATAATCCAATGCCTATCCTGAAAAGCAAAAAAAAAAATAATAATAATAATTTTGTGTTTGCATTTTACTCCGCAGAGTAAAATGTAATCTCTCTTTTAATATAGTCGGTTGTATATACAGAGAGGTAAAAAGATGTAACCTTATGAAAATTCATTTTTTGTACATTTAAAAACATTTCTATCTTGTTTATCTAGGAAACATACTTTTATGAGTGCAGCAAAGTATCACATATTGATAAACACATTGATATCCCAAACAAATTATGATAATCTGGTTTCGTCTTAAGAAAAGGGGAGAAAAAGTTTATTTTTAAATATTTATTAAGATAAAAGAGACAAGGTTGGTGATGTGATATCTTTCATTGGACCCAACTTCTGTTGGTGGAAGAGACAAGCTTTTGAGCTGCACAGAGATCTTCTTTGTGTCTAAAGTAATCAGCGTCACAGCTAAGTACAAGGTGGAACAGTTTGTTAAGCATAAGGGGTTAACACATGCTGCAGGAGACCAGTTGAAATGAAGTGGGCAATTAACACCTCTGCAATCATAGGACAAAGGAGGATTAATAGTTACAAATTGTTGTAATAAGCCACAAAAACAGTGTCTGTAGAATCCATGATTTTTAGAGTCTAGTAGTAAGTTCCTAGGCTTGTCTTTTGAAGGTGTTGTGCAGGTTTCCTTGGAGGATGAGGACAGAGATCCACTGTGGACTGATCATTTTGTGAAAACTGTTCAATCCTGGGTGATAGGTATTTTTACTTTTATCATGTTTCTGTGTGAGTTAATTCAAAAGCATAATGATTGTCTCAATTCCACTCACATAGTTGGGGCAGTTGAAGCACAGGATGTGGTACCCAACCTATTGTGTTAGAGTATGTCTTCACTACCAACAACGCTTTAATGTGGCTGTGTAGTCGCAGCATTAGTGCTGGGAGAGAGCTCTCCCAGCGCTGTAAAAAAACCCACCCCCATAAGGGGAGTAGCTCCCAGCGCTGGTGCACAGCTCCCAGCGCTGGTGCACTGTCTACACTGCCACTTTACAGTGCTGAAACTTGCATCACTCAGGGGGTGTTTTTTCACACCCCTGAGCGATGAAAGTTTCAGCACTGTAAAGTGGTAGCATAGACAAGGCCTTAGGTATGTGCAAGACCCATGGATCTGGAAAGGTGTGATATGGGGAGTATTGATGACTGTAGCAGTGAAGATGTCTGCAGGATTTGCATCTGTTATGGCAGGCTCTAGTGCCGCTTGAAGTTGCTGTGCCTGGTCTGTGGGGGAACTTACTTCTGATGATTTATTAGGATAAAGACAGCGATGAGGAGAGGGATGCGCTTGGGAAGTTGTGGAGATGGGACACAGCTCAGTAGAATTCTGCTAGTATAATTTTGAAGAAGTTATTTGTAACATAGTTAGATTTAGGTTCCAAAATCTTGTGTTTTTAATAGGTTATTGATATTGTACAGCCAGTACAATAGCAGCTATATGGTAACAGTACCTCCAGTCAATGCCAGGACCATTTACAGATGGCAAACTGGCCATGCTGGCTGAGTTGACTGTGTCTCTGGGGAAAGAGGGGAGTGATAGCTCAGTGGTTTGAGTATTGGCCTGCTAAACCTAGGGTTGTGAGTTCAATCCTTGAAAGGGCCACTTAGGGATCTAGAGAAAAAAAAATCAGTACTTGGTCCTGCTAGTGAAGGCAGGGGCCTGGACTTGATTACCTTTCAGAGTCCCTTCCAGTTCTATGGGATAAGTATAACTCCATATATTTTATATTTTTTTAAAGAGAGAATTGAGCCACTCTCATGGCAGCCTCCAGTGCAAGACCTTCTGGTCAGGATCAGTGCAACTGCAGTCAGTTCACGAAGTCCTGAGGATTCTGTGCACAGGGATTCCTCGGCCTGAGAGTTGGCCCAATATGTTTCCCCTCATCACAACATGTTGGTTGGGTACATGTATTAAACTGCAGTATGTAAACACTTATATCTACTCTGGAGCTTCATGTAAGAACAAACATACAATTAACCACAAAGAGCATGTGGTCAATTTGTATATAAAACAGCAAGGCAGTTATAGGTGAACTTGCACATAGCTATCAGATCTTTTTCTTTAGTTTGAAAAGGATAAAGGAAGCACAATAGGAACATAGAGCATTTTAAATGGGAACTTTCACTAATGGAATTAGTATAGTTATTTCAGGAAGTGCTAATTTCCCTGCTCACTGGAAGTTTAATAAAAAAAATGTTATATCTAGTCTAAGACTATGATTAATCAGTGTGGTGCAGAGAACAGCAGCAGTTCTTTTTCAAACATGGCAATTTTCAAAATTTGGCAGTGTAGATGTTATGCAAATTGCTTCACAATCATACTGTGTACAACAAGAAACTGACAGAACTGCTGTCAGAAAAAATATAGTTTAAAAGAGAATTTTTCACATTCTTTGAGAGGAATCTATAATTATTGAAGTTTCTGAACACCATCACTGAAATGTTTATAGATGGCTAATACGTCATTAACGCTGTAGCAAAACATGCTTGGTTCTTAAACAAAGCTTTCTGTAAAGTAAAAGGATAAAAATGAGAAAAATCAGTTTACAAAATGTATAAACCCTAGGCAAATATTTCCAGTGACACTATCACATACACAATTTTGATGTTTAATCTCTGTAATTGCCAATAGTGAACATGTTAAAAAAAAGCTGCATTGATACAAGAATGTTAATTTTTTTAAACAAAATATAAGGACTTTTATCATCATTTAAAAACACTGCTCGTCAGACGTATCAAGAACACCATTTAATAACCTCTTCTAATCCCCAGTCATAGCTTTATCTGCACAAAGACCTTGCTACCTGTAATGAGCCATATAGCCTAACAAACAGGGCTTGACAATTTCACTGTACAGGTGTTTGTTAGAAGAGAATATCTCTGATGTCTGACCTCGATTATTCATCTGTTTACATTAACAGAAAAATAATAAGACCTCAAGTGAAAATATGATGGCACTGATGTTATTAGGCTTGTCCACAGATGGCCCTTAAAACTTTAAAAATGCAAGCAGAATACAAACCTTATGATATATTTATTGAATCCAATATTTGATACTGTGATATCTCCCCTAACAGTTTGCTTCCTCTTGTTTTTAAGAAATTGGAAGTCCTCTTTTTAAACATATGGTACCATGGTTAAGACACAGAACACAGTGATGAGGTAAATATGACAGTGGAGTAAAGAATAAATTAGTATCCTAACTATGAGATCAGGTTCCACACACATAGCAGGAACAAAATGTGTTCACAAATGCAGATATTCAGGAGGACCATACAATACAGCTATGAAGCTACACTTCCCTTGTACCGTGTATCTCTTAAGAATCCAAGCAGTTTCCAAGGTCTTTAATATGTGCTGTGTGTGTTCCTCACAAGAGTGTTTTCAACTGTAACTTCTGGTTAAGTGGCTTGCAGATAACTATCTGGTCACATGCATTAATACGCACTTCTGAAATCTACAAACATTTTATAACTCCACTCTCCATTGTGCTCTAAGTGCAGCTATCATAGCATGCACCAAAGTACAGTATGTAAATAAGACAAAGACTAATAATGTCTTCAATCCTTTGAGTACTGAATGGGTGCTATAGCATGTAACATAGCAACACATTTTTCCATTACATCCTCACATTAATAAACCTCATGGAGACCTGGAAAATCTGACAGAAAACAAGGGCAATACGATGTTCATTTCTGTTTCATTAAACACAAGATAAGTTGATGGATCTCTCCACACTTTGTCACTCTCTACTGTTAATAGCTCTTTGTCATTATTATTCACTATGGGTGAGACTGTGTAATCTTTATTCACACTGGTGAGCACTTACATGAGTAATCCCACAGGGGGCTATTTGAGGAGAAAGGTTCTTCTCAGCATGAGTAAGGGTGGCAGACAGGGCTGGTGCTACGATTAAGGCAAACTAGGTGGTTGCCTAGGGCGCCAAGCTTTGGGGGCACCAAAAAGCGGTACCCCCAATTTCCCCCCCATGGCAGCTCCCCACCCCAGCGCACCTCTGCTCCACCTCCTCCCCGAGCATGCCGCCCCCGTTCTAATTCTCCTCCCCTCCCAAGCTTGCGGCGCCAAACAGCTGATTGGCGCCGCAAGCCTGGGAGATGGGAGAAGTGGAGCAGCAACGGCGTGTTTGGGGAGGGGGCGTAACAGAGGTGAGCTGGGGTGGGGAGCTGCTGCACAGCTCCCCGGGCCGGGGGTGGGGAGCTGCCATGGGGGGGGGGCGCCTCAGGGCGGGAGGGGGGCTGCCACGGGGGGGGGGGCCTCAGGGCGGGGGCGGGGAGCTGCCGCAGGGCTGGGCGGCGCGCAAGGTGGAAGTTTCACCTAGGGCGCGAAACTTCCTTGCACCGGCCCTGGTGGCAGAATCTGGATCTATATAGTAGTCTTGTAGGTGATCTTAGTGAGAAGTAGACAGAATTGTAGCAGGGAAGTTTACCCTTTAACTGGCCCAACTATTTAAAGCAGTGGTTCCCAAATTGTGGTCTTTAGAGAGCTGACTGGTCAAATGTTGCTGGCTCCTTTTCTTTGTTTTTATCTGCTAAATAACATTTAAAACAGCTAAAAGGGTTTCAAACACTTTCCATGTTAATTTTCCATGTAATTAAGTTCTGTAGCTGCAGTTGGAATGTAATTTGATGGCAAAGGGGAAGGATGGGCCATGTGATTGTAAACTAGAGGGAAGGTGGCCTAATGTTTCCATTTAGATCCAGTGCATGCTATGAAAATGTTTAGAGGCTCCTAAATAATTCCATTTTTTTTTAAATTAGTGATTGGTCCAGTTTTGTCTTGTTTTGACATGTTTTTATATCACATTTCCTTTTAACTCAGTCTATTGTACTGAAACTGGAACCAACCAATGATGCAATGAATGGTATTTAAATTAAACCAGGAATTAGTACTTCATCTTACCTGTGCCTCGATTACTCCTATTTGAAAAATGTAGCTAATAATAATTTGCACTTGCCCAATGCTTTCTTCTCTGTAGATCTGAAAGCATTATAAAAATGTGGGTAAGCATTATTATCCCCATTTTATATCTGGCCCAAGTAAGCATGGAGATTGAAACAACTTATATCAGAGGCATATGGCATGACTCTGGTTTCCTCAGAAATCAGGAGCCTGCCATACACTTGTATAGACTTTGGCAAGTATTCATCTTGACGTGTCATATATATCCTAAGACTTAAAACAATTCTGATTCAAATGTGGAAACCCAGGTACATAGAAAAACCTCGTAATAACAAGAGCTTACAAATGGCTTATGAATGTGATATCCCTAGCCATTCCCATTATTGTCCAAGCAGTGGGTAACAGATATTTCTGGTTTTAATTCCATTGCTATGCAGCTTGTATGATGTATTCTTGCTATTATGGAGCTAACCATGCCTCTTGTGTCAGCACATGTGCTGTTAGTTGCCACCTATTTTTTCTTCTGCATGCTTGATGGCATGTTGTGCATTAATATCCACCGCAACTTTTTAATGCATCTTGCCAACTTGCTGCCAGTTTGAGAAGTTTGTGGCTATTTTTTAATTTAGAAAAGTGTCATTGTAGCCATATGTCTGTACCTCCACCAGATTTCTTGCTGGGTTAATAATGCAAAAAGAAATTTCTGCAAATATTAACTCAGTCTTTTAAAATAATTTTTTTTGCAGCCATGTCAGTTTTGTGTTCAACATTCTGCAAACTACAAGTAATCAAGTTTTACTGTAAATAAAATTGATAGAAAATGAACACTGAAGATGCATCCATGACAGAACTTTTCTATATGTACATGTAAGTTTTGACATTGAAGGTACTGGCACACCCATGTAATCGAAGAATAGAAGCAATATCACATGACTTTCCTGAACAATTGCAAATAAGCTACAGAGTTCGAGAACTCTGTACACTAGAGGTCAATCTATAAAGTACAAAATTCCAAAAGACATGCATCCAATAAATGTGAATAATGAATAAATTTGAGGAGATTACGATCTGCTTGTAGATATTCCAGAAGCAGGAAAATAGGTATATTATGTAAAATAAATAATTCATTATGGATTATTTGCTTATCTCTGGTTTCTGGTTAAGGATACTAATTCCAAAAAACAAAGCTTAATAAGGCCAGTTATTCCCCTACACTGTAGAAAACAGACATAATGCACTGCCAGAATTATTTACAAATTATATGTTCTGAATTATAAATTACAATTTATTTCCCAAGGTAATCACACTGATTACACACGTCCTTTCAGAAATAATACTGCTACTGGCCAGCTTATTAAGGACTCATAAGAAAACTTTACAACCAGATTAGTTAAAAAGCATGCGATTCATAAGGTGAAAATGGGATTTTATGTTTATTTTAAAATGCAATAGGCAAAAGAGTATAGAGGTCCAAATGATAGAGTATGACAGAAGACTGGAGGTGGAGTCCCAGCAGCAGCTGGAAAAATGAAACCAAAAAGTGTTTGCCGGAATAGGGAATCTTTTAGGAGGCTCCAGAGAGAGAAAGAGCCCAAAGGTTGGTCTAATGCAGAGGCCTGACACCTGTACAGCTAACAGTGTTGAGCCAGAAATGTGGGGGAACAGAAGTTTGATAAACAAGGATGGTCAGTCACAACCCCCCAAATATCCTGCATCTGGCTGTGATCTCCAAGACATGTACACAGTGTCCTGATAAAAACAACAAGGAGTCTGGTGGCACCTTAAAGACTAACAGATAAGCCCATTTCCCACCTTGTAAGAGAAACCTAGCTGACCCTAAGCATTCAGCTTATGACAATGACTGTAGATCTTGGCATGAGATTTTAATTGGTCTGGTAAATCACATTTTCAGTCACATCAAATTAAAATCCCTGGGCCAAATCCACTTAGGGTTTACATCAACACTCATCAGAATAAATCAGGGTGGTGTAACCTCCAAGGGAGAAATTCCTCCAGGGAGAGGTTACAGCTACATAAAACAACCAAAGCCACTTCCCTAGCACCAGCAGCCACAAGAGGCCAGTGTATTAAAGAAAGACAGAAAGACAGAAAATAGTGGCAGTATTGACTGCGGAAGAGTTTTGTCAAAGGGAATCCACAGCCTCTGCCTATAAACAAAATCTGCTTGTTTCCAAAAGCTAGAACCTCAAAGAGTGTTGAATGTAAAACCACCCAGTAGCTGCTTAGAGTTGGGGGGAGACTCACTGATGGAGTGAGGTGAAATTTGTCCCATTTGTATATAAGCAAAAAAGTGTGACACATAGTGAAAATGCAAAAGCATATTTGAAAGCGCACCAACTGCTGTATTTATGTACATGCACATAATTGTATATTACACATGCACACACACTCAAATGTATATTAAATACACACGGTTCCCTAATTGTTATCTTCTGCCTCCACAAACAAAAGGCCTATAGAATACGAACAAAATCATTCTCGTACCATAATCTCCCAAAAACAGAAAAAACATTCTTTCCGAGGGTCTGTTACCACCATTATTATTATTATTTTTTAAAAACCTAATTGTTTCAATATTTCAGCTACTTTCTCTGAAGAACCACAATAGCAATATACTGAGGACTTAGCTGTTTGAGGTAGATTCAAGTGAGAGCTGGGGAACTGGGGTGATGTGCAAGCTATAGCACAAACTGAGGAGAAAACATGAAGAAAAAAAAAGGGTGAGATTAGTATTATTGGTCCTGTAGACTTGGGGTCAGTATGATGAATGTGCAGAAGGATCTCTTAACCATGTGTGTTATAATTCCACACACTAAAAGCCAAATTCCGCTCTCTGATATGCGCATACAACTCCCACTGGAATAAATGAGAGTTGCATGCCTCTATCTAAGGGCAAAATTTGGCCCTAAGTCATTAGTTAGAACTCTCTGCTGAAAGACTACAGAGAATAGGGGGCATCCAAGGCTGAAAGGATCACACTGATACAGCACAATCAGAGATTTACTCTCACAAGAGACTATCAAATCCTCAGAAATTCTAAAACTCCATTTTAAAATATTAAAATCTTTACAAGACTGACATGCCATATTAGGAAGACTGTTTTCAGTTAAGTTAGATTTTATGAAGAGCTAAATAGAGTAAGAGTATAATTGAATGAAAGTTTACAGGGGAAACCCCCTCCAAATCTTTTAGCATTGTATGGAACAGCACACCAGGCATTAATACTAAACTCAATTTAAAAACAAAAATCAGCAAAAGAAACAACTTGAGTGCAGTTATTCTCATATGGGTGATAGCCAATATTCATATTACAGAGTAAATCTTGACCTTTTGGAAGGAATATTTCCAGACAAAGAGAAAACAAGTGAGAATGTTTAGAAGCTAAAGCAGGGGAAAGATTCCCAAGTTCTGGACTGTCCTAAAACTATTCTGCCACTAACTACTGTGCAACTTTGATCAAGCCATTTCACCTCTTTGTGCTCAGAGGTGATGTGAAGCTTAAATAATCAGTATCTGTCTGATCCTTGGATGAAAGGTAGTATGTATGTAAGATACAATGTTGCACAATTATTCTAAGCTTTACTAAAAACATCTGCAATTTTTTTAACAGTAAGATGCTCATATATATTTACAATCTCTGCTAGATTATTATTTGAGATTTGAACGTACCATTCATATAGCATTTCAACTATCTACCTCAAATGATTACAGATAACAATTTACTTCACGTCTCATAGCGGTATTACAGCAGTGCTTAGCAGCAGAGCTGTAGTCAAGACCCTCCCTGAGATAAATTATTCACCTCTGTGATGGGGAACAGACCATTTCATCTTAGAAATTCCCTGATTGCTTAGGGTGTCCTGACCCTAAAAAGAACTTTGCTCTTTACCATTTGCAATGCTAAAATCCTCCAGTTACTTTGACCACGGCCTGACAGTGAACCTTCTGCTACCAGCAGCCAACTGACTTCATTTAAAATAAATAAGTAAATACAAAGAAGCACCTTGTTTATTTCTAACTCCCTTGTATCTGTTGCATGATAGGCTGGCATTTGCTGTTAAAGCAGAAAATTACAAGGAGGGCTTAATTGACCCTCTTGTGTCTTTGAAAAATCCTGTCTGTTGTCTCTAATTGACCCTCTAGATACCTTTGTGGAACAATGAATGAATCCTCAGTAAATAATGGACGGTGATGATTAATAGCCACAGTTTGGCTGGACCTCTGGCTCATGGAGTTATGTTACTGTATAAATTTCTTCTTCTTCTTCTTCTTCTTCACTGTCATGGTGAATCTGTTCCTTGTATTTCATAAGCAAGACTGTTGGCAAATTACAAATATCCTGTTGTAAATCTGAAAAGTTAGATAAAATAGGATGCTACAGATATAATGCAATAGAAAAGAATTACTGACGTTACTCAAAATTGTTTCCCACAACCAATATTTTTCTCATGTGTTACTAGAAAGTACAGTGAAGTGTCATCATATATTCATGTGTTTGATTTAGAGGAAAAAATAATGGGGACCACTTACAAGGTTTCAGTTATTTCCTTCATGTAGAGTGTAGTTCATAATAATAAGATGTCACATTTCCATTTCTTGCCTCTTCACTGTAATAAAAAACATCACACTAATACACTTTTTGATTGGCTTGATAATAATGCTGTAGGGTATATTATAAAACGCATTAAGACACTTTCAAACTTCTCTCATATTTAATGACTGTGGTTAACATTCTGAGGCTAAGAGAGTTATAAATGCAAATTTGTAAAGTTATGACATTTGTCTGACAAGCCAAAGAGCAAATATTACTTGGATTTGATGCTACTATTTTCTATTCAGTAAAATATTTTGGTCCTATAATTGAATAGTGTACTGTAAAATATCACCTTTAGTATACTTAGTGATGCTACTATTAAAAGAATTGCAAAGCACACTGAAAATCGCACTGTAAAACTAAACATCTCACATTGAGCATGTCAATATATATGAACCAAATCAAACCTGTATAGTAATATATATCATAGAAAACAGAGAGTTCAACCTAATACACTTTTTTATATCACAAGAGTGTAGCAGAGGCACCTTCATTTCTATACTTTATCTCAGTGTGAAATACAGACAGCATGCAGTACGTAAATCTACAAAGAGAAACAAAAAAACAAATGAACTTGTCCCTCAAGTTATTTTGACCCAAACCTTTCCTCCTTGAACAAAGCCTGAATAAGAGAGTGTATGTCTACACTGAGACAAAAGACCCGTGGCATGGGTATGGCTGGCCTGGATCAGCTGACTTGGATTTGTGGGCCTAAAAACTGCAGTAAAGACATTTGGGCTTGGGCTAGAACCTAGGCTTGGAGACCCTCCCAGTTCGCAGAGTTTCAGACGCCGCACTCCAGCCCAAGGCTGAATGTCTACACATTTTATAGCCCTGCAAGCCCAAGTCAGCTGACCATGACAGTTGAATTGAATGTCTTTTATCGCAGCAGAGAGGTACTCAGATGACTCTGTAGGAGAGGTGCATGTAATTTGGAAAGGAAGGAATCACTCCAGGTCTTCTATGGGAGGCATGAAAATAATTTAATTTTGGTTTCTTTACAGACAGACTCTAGTGGATGCAGGCAGTTGTAAGCTGTCTTTATATATTTGCATGTATGTATTTGTAAGTTGTATTTATAAACTTTTCTAACGTTGCTCACAATCGTAGGATCAAATAATCACTTAAAATGTTGATGAGTTGAGTCAACATCCATTTGACATTGGGAAGTGTTATTACATAAAGGGAAACTGACTTGCCCAAGAACACAGAGGAAATCTATGGGAAAGACAAGATTTTAACCCAGATCTTCTGAACTGATCCTTGGTTATGAGGAACAGATGAGTTATTTTAAATCTTTCAGCAGCTGTGTTTTCATCTTGTGAAGTCATCACTACAAGATGGATATATTGGAAATTTTGCCAATTTGCGATATGATTTTAATTCCAAAGATAATTCTCCACTTGCCACAGTTTCCTTTGGACTTTCTAGTCTGTCCCCTCCCCCTTTTCTGCACAATTACTTATGGGTATCCCAACTATACCTACAAATGATGGGGTCTAAATTAGCTGATGCCACTCAAGAAAGATCTTGGAGTCATTGTGGACATTTCTCTGAAAACACCCACTCAATGTGCAGCAGCAGTCAAAAAAGCAAACAGCATGTTAGAAACCATTAGGAAAGGGATAGATAATAAAACAGTAAATATCATAATGTCATTACAAATCTATGGTGTGCTCACACCTTGAGTACTGCATACTGTCCCATCTCAGAGAAGATATATTAGAATTGGAAAAGGCAAAGAGAAGGCAACAAAAACAATTAGGGGTACGGAACAGCTTCCGTATGAGGAGAGATTTAAAAGATTATGACTGGGGCTGTTTATCTTAGAAAAGAGACAGTGAAGGGGGGATATGATAGAGGTCTATAAAATAATAAATTGCATGGAGAAAGTAAATAGGGAAGTGTTATTTCCTTTCACATAATACAGGAACCAGAGGTCACCCAATTAAATTAATTAATTTAAAACAAACAAAATGAAGTATTTCCTCACACAAAGCCCAGTTAATCTATGGAACCTTTTGCCATGGGATGCTGTGAATGCCAAAAGTATAACTGAGTTTAAAAAACGATTAGATAAGGTCATGGAGGATAGGCTCATTAATGGTTATTAGCCAAGATGGTCAGGGATGCAACCCCACGCTCCAGATGTCGTTAAATGTCCAACCTCCAGAAGCTGGAACTGGACAGCAGGGGACGGATCATTCAAAAATGCACTTGTTTTGTTACTTCCCTCTGAAGCATTTGGCACTGGCCACTGTCGGAGATAGGATATTGGGCTAGATCAGTGGTGGGCAACCTGCGGTCCATCAGTGGTGGGCAACCACGGCCTCAGGGAGCTGTGGGGGGCCATGCCTGAGAACGGTCAATGTCAGCAAAACGTCTCGCAGCCTGCAGTCAGATTACCCCGATGGGCTGCATGTGGCCTGCAGGCCGCAAGTGGCCCACTGATCTGGTCCAATATGGCCATTCTTATGTTTCGTTGGTTTTTACTTTTTTTCAGAATCAGGTCCCAGGATTCCAAATCTGCCCTGGTGCATACTCTATGTCATTGGGCTTGCACAGGGTAAAGGTCAAAGCAGAATTTGACTTAGTACGTTAAAGCATAGATACATGGCACATAGATAGGTTTGTGCGCACATGCAATGTTTATAAATGATGTTAATCACCCACTCTCAGCAGGTGAATTATGCTGCTGTCTCATGTACACTATGTGCTTGGATTACCAGGACCTACCAGTTGCTTTTTTGATTACTATTAGCTGTACAAGAAAATAAGCAGAGAAGCTAATTTCCTTGCATGGGTAACAGTAAATATTGGAAGTGGATTTATGTAATAATAAACTGTATCAAAATATAAATAGAATCATGCTAGTGGATTTAAAGAACTCTCAAAGTTCTTATTCATTATGATTCAGAGGCAATAGAAGATGCAGATGCTCAAGGTAAACCTTTATGGAGGCAGATGGATTCATATAAATCACATTACAGTTTACAGTGAGAAGCTGTTTGTCTAAATGGTAAAAATCTGTAACCATTTGTACAACTAGGGTTAAACTAATCCAGCTTTAATCAAAAGCTAAATTTACATATAGCTTTGCTTTCAATATAAGTAGGGGGCTAGTGTCTTTAATTGTCATTCCTCTTGTGTCTCCATATCTTCATCCACTCATACTAAAATAACTGTATGATGCACATTTTTCATTTAATATCGTGAAGAATACAGTAATTCACCATTAGGCCTATTTCAATGCATAAATATCACAAGCAGCATGATAGATGGTTATACTTCGAACAATTTTTGTTCTCAGCTTACAGCATACACTGAACATAAATATTAGAAGTCTGACTCAATTAGAAACTTTGGCTGCTAAAATATCATTTGTCAGTACTATATATTCATAACCTTAAAACAAAGGTACAAATGGTTTCTTTATTTATTTTTACATTTAGCATTGATAATTCTCTTAGAAAAACAAACCAGTGTAGGTGTGCAAAATTTCAAGCTCAGTAATGCTTCAAGGATGCCAGAACCCAATTAAAAAAAAAGTGATAGTATCATTTCTACCCACCTTTTAAATTTAAGTTGTTGTTATAGGCGGAGCTAATAGCACTACCTGTAGTTCAGGTTGCCCCACACTTCCTTTTATAAGACACTGGATTCAGTTTCTCATAACTTTGCCAAACTTTAACCATTTGTGTGCTAATTTTCCATTTTGGGAGTCTGCCACAGACTGAACTTAAAAAAAAAAAAAAAAAAAAAAAATCAGGAAAATGGTTCAGCCATTTCTGCGAAGGAGATTAGGGGAAAATACATTGTTTGCAGTGTTAAATAAATTTTCTACAAGTGTTTTGTGGAGAAGCTGTTGCAAGCCTATGCTTGGAAACAGGGCCTTGAAGTTTCGCAGAGGGGTTGCCTTTATGTAAGGGACACATTAAAATCTGCACAATTTTGTCCAAGTTATAAGCCTTTGTAAAGTGTCACTTTACATAAGTTCACGAGAGACTTGTTAGAGCCTGGCAGCAAAAGGCTCTGAAGATTTAGGGTACATCTACACTACAGCGGGGAGTCGATTTAAGATACGCAAATTCAGCTACGTGAATAGCGTAGCTGAATTTGACATATTGCAGCCGACTTACCCCGTTGTGAGGACGGCGGCAAAATCGACTTCTGCCGCTTTTTGTCGGCGGCGCTTACTACCACCTCTGCTGGTGGAGTTAGAGCGCCGATTCGGGGATCGATTGTCGCGTCCCGACGGGACGCGATAAATCGATCCCCGAGAGGTCGATTTCTACCCGCCGATTCAGGCGGGTAGTATAGACCAGACCTTAGTCTGCTTCAGCCCAAGATGGCAAGGGTCAATCAAGAGTTTCCCTGCAATTGCTCCTCCCAACTCCTGTGAGTCGCTGTGACACAGGGGACAGAAACTGAGAGCAGGGAGAAAGTCTCTCCTGTCCCAATACTCCTCGGCTGATTCCCAGGGAGTTTGGTGGAGAAGGCAAACTGACTTGAGTGCAGAAAGGACAAGAGCCAGACCCAAGCAAAAAGGGAGAGAGGGGGAAGGGAGTAGATTGGGAGAAAAAGCCTGTTGGAAAAGATCAGGACTGGGAGTCTGGAAGGAGATTGGCACCAGCTGAGCAAATATACTGAGACTGGAATGAACAGCCCATGGGGAGTGGGGTGGAGACTAGTACTGGGACAAGAAGATGGAGAGAAGCCAGGTCTGTGACAGTGGCAAAAGGAGGCAGGCTTGCAGAGGAGGAAAATAAGGATGTATGATCACCAGAACAC
Organism: Malaclemys terrapin pileata; assembly: GCF_027887155.1. Classification (NCBI taxonomy): domain Eukaryota; kingdom Metazoa; phylum Chordata; order Testudines; family Emydidae; genus Malaclemys; species Malaclemys terrapin. The sequence goes on from NC_071518.1 coordinate 12,837,059, forward strand.
ACTTCCTGGAGAACCTGGAATAGAACCCAAGATTGCGGAGTCTCAATATTCTACTGTCAGCAGATGACTATAAAACCCACTTGCAAAGTGTGTATCTCATCCCCTTTAGTTGCTGATCCACATAGAGAAAGACAAACTACTACTGCCATCAATTACTCCTTCATCTCAAATGGCAGACGTCTGAGCTGTGGATCTAAAGTTCCAACCCCGCTAGTAACCCGTGTGGGTGTCAATAAGTGGAACTTCTATCTCCCATCAGCCCCACTAGATTTTTAAAACACACACACTCATGCCCTAAGTAAAAGGAAAGTTAAGGTTGCAAAGTCAAACACTAAAAAATTAGGAAATGCCACAATTAAGGTTGTCATTAAAACTTTAATTTGGTTCCCTTGTGCATATGTATGATACAGTCTATTACATGAAGACACAAACTAGAATTTTTGACTTGTGGTCCTTCATATTAGTCGAGGTGCCTCTAGCTAATTATTCAACTGCACATAAGTCATTACTTAACATACTTGGCTTTCCATAGGAAATGTTAAAGGCATCATATTTAGTGATTATGCTAATTCTGTTTCATCTTTATTTTCAATGTACAACATATTGCATTAGTCTGTGCACATTGTAACAGAAGACAAGTTTAATAAATAAGGTCTCCTCAATAAAAAGTTTGAACTATCCTCATAGTTCTGCCATTACCAAGTGACTGATTTAAGAGATGGACAAAAAGTAGACACACAAAAGTACAGATACCATGATTAATGGATGATCCAAATTCCCCTGAACTGCATATCATGACTTAATGTGAAATCCTGAAGAGATTAAAGGCGGGAATTACATTACCATGAATAATATGAAAAAGTGATATTCTGTCTAAAAGCTTTTGAGTGCAAGTGAGTTGAGCAAATATATTAACAGAGCTTCAGCAGATTCAATCAGGTTGAATGTTACCTAGAATTTATTTTGAAATAAGCTGTATGTATCCAAGATGTGAAGAACGAATCCATTTGTGACTGGCAGCAAAGCTATTAGCATGTAGATTTTAATTCCATCTTCGGTTTTATAGAGGTTACATTGTCCCTCTTTTAATAATTGAAACATTTCCCAATTACAGATGTAGTACATCTCAATGCTAGACATACAGAGAACGGTAGTGATGTGGCTAAGATTTACTCTCCCACTTTATTCTAACTTTAAAAAAGATCTTTTTTGCATCTTTATTATAGCGGTACCAGTAATGCTGCTGTATTTAAGGATGAGTTGCATCCCACTGCTTAGTATTTCCATTATAAAAACAGATTTGGAGACCATTTAATGTTTCAACTGATTTGAATCATGTTGGTAGGAAATTTAGATTAAAATTATTCAGTCAGTATGTGTATGCAAGGCTTTCCTACAAAAAAAACAGTTGCACAGTAACTTACAATTAAATGGTGATGTTAATGAAGTTATAGCGTGTGACAGCTTAACGGAGTGATGCTGAAAGGCAAATGTCGAAATGAAGGCAAGATGTTTATTTTCAAACTGACAAACCTTAACTCAACCATAACATACAGTTCCATTAACAATATAGTTATTACACAAAATAATTTAGTAGAATATATATATTCATGTTCCATGAAAGACAAACAAAACTGACACAAACAGGACACAGCAATTTTGTGTGAGAAGATGGGGAAAGGGTCACAAAACTAACCAACCAGACACCAGCTTCCTCTAAATGAAGTATAAAGGATCCTCCTACCTGTAATCCCTTGATACCAAGAGCAGTGCATAAAAACAAAGATAGCCCCACTAATGGACGAGCCTACAGACTAGATCAATGCTTAACCACACGAAAATCCAGTAGGACAGATTCTAGCCCGAACTCCACCCCTTTCACTATTACACTGGCACAAAAAGGACAGAAAGCCTTGAAAAGGCCAGCTAGGGATTCCTCTTGTATAACAGAATGCATGCATGGTATAAAGACAGCACAACACTACCAATTTCCAACCTAAAGGCTGGATTAAGAATTCCCACCACCATTCAAGCCCCTTACTTATTCCCATAGCAATCCCCTGCTTCAGTTTCAGTATTGTTATGCCAATCTCTCTCAACATATAACTCCTGCCCTCTATATACTGTAAATGAGTAGCTCACTCACAAGATAAATAAAATAGAGAAGTAGGAGTGAAAGAATTATTGAGCACTGAAACAATTAAAAAAGAGCCAGGGTGAAGGGTATGTAAAATACTGAAGATGTTTAAATTAAAGGGTTTTGAAATGCATATATTCCAGACAGCCTCCAACAAAATATTGAATGTCTGTGTGCGGAAAGCCATTAATAATTGTATTTCCCTATCCCAAGTTTTGTATGTGATTATCATAGAGTGAACTGTGGATGTCCATAGTCTTCAGTGAACTGGTCAATTTAATTCTGATGTATCTGATGTGGATTTATGAATCAAGCCATGGGGAGAGATGGAGAGAGAGGTGGGTGCATATGGTGAGCTTGATTTCGGTGAAGGATTTTACAGAGTTCTTCAAAGAAAATATTTAGTAAGATCAAGTATGGCTTCTCCCCACTCCTTTCCTTTTTCCTTACTTCTAGTACTCGCTCATCCTTCTCACCGGACACAGACTTCCAGTCTGATCTCTTCCTCCTACCTCTTCTTCCACAACCTTTCCTGTCTCCTAGTTTTCCTTGCCCCCTCTCCCACTTTTCTCCTCAACCTTAGTCTCATCAAGTTCCTTCCCTGCTCAGTAAAGGAATACTTTGACCTTCCATACCTTAAAAAACGAAAACCCCTCAACTACCACCTAATCCTGCTTCTCCTTTCATTTCCAAATTTCTCAAAACATGATGTCTATAGGCACTTTCTTTCTATTCCTTTCTTCCAGTTCTGTCTTTGAGAGCAGTGTCACTGCAGTATAGAAGCCAGATTGGAGAGAATCAAAGTATCTAATGACTTTATGCTGGCCCAATCTCATGACCATTTCCTTTTAGGGTTCAGTCTTCTCATGGCTCTCCTATCTGCCTGATCAATCCTTCGGTGTCAAACCTTTTGTGGGTCATCATCCTTAACTTAGCCTTTTTCCCTTGGTTTCCTCACAACTCAATTCAAAATGCTGGTACTAAGATCATCTTCTTTACACATCACACTGACAACTTCAACACTCACTTTGAGTCCTTCCAGTTCCTCCACCAGTCTCTGCTTCATCTCTGTATCAAACACAAGCCTCTTGTCTTAAACTTTGATACTCTTCATAACTTAGCCCACTTCATTCCACCTATCTGATCCAGGCAGGTGATGAGCCATGACTGTCTTCCCTAGGTTCTCTATTCCTACTCTTTTATTCTCAATAACCTTTCTTCCAAGTATCCCTTACCCTACATCTAATCCCAATTAAAACAAAAAAGAAAACACACCAGCAAAGCATGTAACTCATAAAGCTGTACCAATTCTTCACCATATTCATTTGTTTGTATGTCACAACACCATTCCTTACTCTTTATCTGTAAGCCCTCCTGGGCAGAGGTTGTCTCCTGTCTTAAGTATGTGTATACAGAGCCCCAGTCACGATTAAGAGTTTACGTTGTTACAATAATATCGATAGTCAGCTTCCTTCGCTACACAATTTCAAGGAAGGGTGCTAATATTTATTGAGGGATAGGAGCTGTTTAGGGAAGACTGGAGGACATCTTAAGGAAAAACTGTATCCTCACTTTCAAAGTATGGTCTGAAGATGATTAAATTAAAAGATCTTGATAGGTAGATCTATTGGGGACCTGTAAGTGGAAATGAATAACTTTCGCTTGGAATGAATGACAATACAAGGAATAAGATAATCAAGATAATCACAGGAATGTTCTGATTTTCAGCATAGTCAGAGAGAACCATGAAGAGATGACAAAAGTGAAAAGAATAAATCTAAAACGTGGAGATTCTGAATAACTGCATATACAATGGAACCCCGTAAATGAAACTAACATACTGAACAGTTTGCTTGTAAATACAATAAAGGACGACTTCTTTATGTAAAAACTAAAAAAAAACAAAACAAAAAAAACCTAGGAGTTGTATAGTTTATAGTTGTATAGTTATGGGACTGGTACAGAGGCAGACACCTTTACCTCATGGTTATTAGCTTGAATATGCCATAATGGACAGTGACCTAAAGACATTGCAGTCTAGCAGATATATGTTAGCCTCCGTGAAATGAGCTGTAGACTTAACCAAGTTCTTAATGGACAGGTTTCCACATCACAGAAATTACTACCATAACTGGTAACCCTGCTTGGCAGATTCAGCAAACTAGCCAGGGCGTGACTGGCCATGGAGACTTTACCCTCTCACCTCTTGAGCTCAGAAGTAAATTGCAGTGCTGGGAAACTTACACTAAGCGTCATAGATTTATAGATGTTAAGGCGAGAAGGGACCATTGTAATAATCTAATCTGACCTTCTACACAACACAGGCCATAGAATTACACCCAGTATGTCCTTTCCGAGTTTCATTTTTTAAAATTTTTGTTTTTTGGAAGAAAAAGCAGACTGAAAGAGAACATTTTGAACATTTTTTGGAGAGGTTAATGCAGGAAATATTGGACGTACACTTTAAATGTCATGGTATAAATAGGGAGTTAAAACTTCACAGCGCAGCTGTCTTTTAAATATGCACTGGAAGTACTTTCCAGTCCCCTGAGTTCTGAATGCTTCCTGCATCTGAAATAACCACAGCCACACAGTCCCCGGGCACATCCACCCATGAGGACAAAAGTGTATTTGCTGGATTACTGTCCCCCAAGGGAAATTCACTGTTGTTCAGTAAACTGCTGAAGAAGTCCAATAATATTTCCACTTGACAGGTAGATACAGCTGACAATTATCCAAGATAGCACCACCAAATAGAACAAAAGTTTGATAAACGTAATGAAAGTCACGGTATATGTTTGGAGGAAGAAAGAGGACTGGGCGCATGTGATAAAATATTCTATTCCTCAAAAACACAGCATCTAGATACATAACTATGGCTTCCCCAAATCCCTCCACTAAGCAGTGCTAGTGCTGCCCCTGCTCTACCCCATGGGGTTTCTACCTCATCTGTAAATGGAGTCTCCCTCCTTTATGTGCCAAGAATACAAAGGCCTAGATTGTATCTCATTCCTGTGCAAGAGAGGGAGGGGAAGTCTTTTGCACTCTCTTCCCAACCTCATATACCTGCACAGGAACAAGCATAGTCTAGCCCACAGAAACAAAGTTGAGCCAAAATGCACAAAGTATAATCATCCATATAAATCATTTTAAATTGTTAATAGTGTCTCTCTACCTTATTTCATCACATGCTGCCTGCTATTCCCTGCGAGCTCTTTGAAGGATTAAAGAGGAACATATGCTGTGAACACCCACTGTGTTCTGTTGCAAATCAAAACTAACTTCTAAGCTTGAGTTTGATTAAACTTTCTACCTAAATTAAGCTGCTCTGGAAGTAGTAAACAGCAAAAACACTGCCTTGATGTCAGTTAGTTTCATATTAGTAATATGACAGGCCTCCTATTGTTTTAGAACTGAAGAGCATGTGTCTTAATGCAAGCTTTTGTATGAGAAATAGTTTCTTGATACAACAGTAATAATCTCCTGGCCTGCAGGAAATTGACAGCAGTCTATTATGAATTAATGAGCATTTCAGCAAAAATACCAACTGTTCTTGGTATTAGTAATATGAACAGAGGAGGATGGGCCTTGTCATACTGGTTTAGACCAGTGGTCTAGCTTAGTGTTTCTCAAGCTGGGGGACCGGCTTGTTGCCTTTCTAAACTGTGTTAGGGAAATCTCAGGGATCGGCACTGATCCATGGATCGGTTGTTGAGAAACACTGGCTAAACCACTATCCTATCTCTGAATGTGGCCAGCACCAGTTACTTCAGACAAATTATAAGGAATCTTTAACTGTGTAATATGAGTTTGTCTTATGGCTTGAAGCATGATTATTTAAATCCTTTCTAGGAATGTATGGTATTTTTTCAGTATTTACTATTTTACTTTGGATATTCTTATTATTCTTATGATTGCCTAATCCCTTTTACGAATCCTACTAAATTCTTTAGTTATGTCATGTGGCAATGAGTTCCACAGGCTAACTGTACACTTGGTGAAAGTTTTTCCTTTTAGAAGTTTTGAATTTGCCACCTTCCAACTCCTGGTATTATGAGACTTCCCCAATTCATGATCTCTATACCATTCACTATTTTGAAAACCTCATAATACTCAATCTTATACATTTAATTTCTAAGGTAAGCAATCCTAGTCTTTTTCAATCTCTCTCCATGTGAGAATTTTTCTATGCTCCTAATTATTTTTATCAGCTTGGTATATACAGTTTTTCTTGCATTGTAGGGCTGTTGTTCTTAAGTGCTGGCAAGAATTTATGAGTGTTTGCAAATGACACATGCAATATATTCGCAAAAAGAAGAACAGGAGTACTTGTGGCACCTTAGAGACTAACAAATTTATTAGAGCATAAGCTTTCGTGGACTACAGCCCACTTCTTCGGATGCATATAGAATGGAACATATAATGAGGAGATATATATACACACATACAGAGAGCATAAACAGGTGGGAGTTGTCTTACTAACTCTGAGAGGCCAATTAATTAAGAGAAAAAGAAAAAAAACTTTTGAAGTGATAATCAAGCTAGCCGAGTACAGACAGTGTGATAAGAAGTGTGAGAGTACTTACAAGGGGAGATAGTCAACGTTTGTAATGGCTCAGCCATTCCCAGTCCTTATTCAAACCGGAGTTGATTGTGTCTAGTTTGCATATCAATTCTAGCTCTGCAGTCTCTCTTTGGAGTCTGTTTTAGCCACACCTGCGGGTGGCTATATTACAACAGAAAAACTTCAAAAACAGACTCCAAAGAGAGACTGCAGAGCTAGAATTGATATGCAAACTAGACACAATCAACTCCGGTTTGAATAAGGACTGGGAATGGCTGAGCCATTACAAACGTTGACTATCTCCCCTTGTAAGTACTCTCACACTTCTTATCACACTGTCTGTACTCGGCTAGCTTGCTTATCACTTCAAAAGTTTTTTTTCTTTTTCTCTTAATTAATTGGCCTCTCAGAGTTAGTAAGACAACTCCCACCTGTTTATGCTCTCTGTATGTGTGTATATATATCTCCTCATTATATGTTCCATTCTATATGCATCCGAAGAAGTGGGCTGTAGTCCACGAAAGCTTATGCTCTAATAAATTTGTTAGTCTCTAAGGTGCCACAAGTACTCCTGTTCTTCTTTTTGCGGATACAGACTAACACGGCTGTTACTCTGAAACATGCAATATATTGCAAATAAGGTGCAGAACAATGGATGAAATGGCTTCAGAGGAAGAGACAAATGAGGAACATTTTCCTGTCCTCACATAGTTTGATTTGCTTTGTTTCCACCTTCCTAATAGCTATTCACACTGATTTTCTTCGGTGAGTACTACTTAAAAATGATATTGGGACTTCTAATAAATGCTGCTCATGTTGGAAAGTTAAGCTAATATACTAAAAAGCTTATATTTCATTGTTTTGTGGGTGAGATTTTCAAAAATATACAGTGTTGGCTTCACTCCACTGGGAGTTTTTCCATTGACTTCAATGGGCACATAGCTTTTGAAAGCCTCACCCTTTATGTATAATGCTAGTTGACAATAAGCAAAAGGGGGAAAAAAATGCGTCTAGACCAGAATGTGGTTTTTTTATGACAGTAGGATGAAGAATTATGTCTCTCTGTTCTCAAAGTCAGAGTTCAAGTCACTGGTGGAGTTTAGGGAGGCAGGGTCATGAAGGAGGTCAAAGAATACCTCAAGATTTTTCATCTTCTATTACCAGTCTGACAAGTCTCAACCTTTTTGCAGAAATGAAGCTAAAAATTATGTGCAAGTTATTCATGGCACAACGTGTTTTGTTGCACTATATGTACTCCAAAGTGCTTTTAATACCAAAACTTCCAATTATTCACCAATGGATTTTACAAATAAAGATACTTTGAAGATTTTGGCAATATTTTAATCAAGAACAACATGATGATTTCCTGGACACCAGACTTTATGGCATTTATATTCATCACATATTTTATGGTGTAAAATGTTGTCCTTAGTTTTCATTCAACGGCCTCTTTAAAATTGTATGAACAAATCAAAAATAAGGAGATTGCCTACTATACCACTCATATAACACGAAACACTCCGTGAAAAGTACATTGAACTCTGTGTTTTCACATGAGGTGCTGGCTGGTGAACAGAGTATGTAAACAGTCGGTGTTGATATCTCACTCCTAAAGGGAGTGAAACCTAGGATGTGACCAACATACACTAGTAATTTTCTGCAAGCAGTAAGTCATGTTTCCTATTTCCTTTCCCAATGGGACAGGGAAAATACACATTCTTCTACAATCTTTTCATTTTTACCGTTACCCCACTTATTTGGCAACACACTGCTTTGGCTGATTCTCAAGAGCAGCTATTTAGACAGAAGGGAAGAAATAGTAATACAGAAAAAATATAACCAAACAACTTTTCAAAGTGTACCTCATAGGTACTATTCTAAATGAAAAGAGCAGAAATAAATACTTCCACCAATTCAGAATCTTATGATATATTTTAGTTTTTCATTCTTGTAGTTTAAAGCATAACAAATAAAGAAAACTCTCTAAATTAGGGCTTTAAAAATCAGATGTTAGTATAAAAACAGGATTAATTTAGCCCCTTAACAATCCAATTTATGACTAGTAAAGGGTTATGAAAAATTCCATCTAGATGTCAAATATAAGGAAACACAAAGTCTTTGGAGACACATAATGATAAACTGCAGATTGAGCAATAAGCTCAGTGAACAGAATGAACAGTTCAAGAGTTCAGAACATGTTCATTTGAAAGGTGTTCAGTTAAAGAGAAGGGCATGGTATAGACAAAGGCACAGAAAGGTCATCATTATAGTCATTTCATCTTCATTACAATGGTGCAGTCATAGCACCGGTGCACAAACCAAGCCTACACTTGCATGTCGCTCCGCTGTTTGGAGTTCAAGGGTGGGGTGGAAATATTTTTTTAAAAATATATAAATGAATGTGGACAGAAATGTTCAGATGTTGCAGAGTTTGCGCTTCTGCTCTCAGTCTAGGGAAATAAATATAATGTGAAATATTCTTATTTTTTCAATGAGTAAAATTAATTAAAAAAACCCTCTGCAATCTATTCTCTTCAAAAACCTAACAAATGTACCAAAATGGGCAACTCTTCTCTTTCCCCAAAAGTAGCTGCTTAAAGCTGCCTGTCTTTATAACAAAGTCAAAGTGGAGTTGATTCTACCTGGTCGACTGTTGGCTTGAACTCACATATTTTGTGAGTCACCATCACAAGTGCAAACTTCTCTCAAGAATCCTGAGAAATAAAGGGGAGAATGCATTAATGTAATAAGATTTGTCCTCTGAAATGATGCATGCCTTATCCAGCTGAAACTTCAGGGGGAAAATTTGGTAGGCTAAATGCAATAACCCAAACTGGAATTTGGCTAGAACACTCTAGCCGGTAACCCCATTTTTTTTTTTTTTTTTTTTGCAAACAGGCAATGAGATCTCAAATGATCAATTAGTAGTCAAGATCTGGGTTTAGATCGCATCACTTCCAGCAGCATACAGCTAGCATTATGCTAAAGCATTGTTTTAGTACTGACTGAGAAAGAATTCTACCTGCTGAATCAGCAACAGACGATACTCTCAACACCCTGGTGTTCCTGGGACAGCTCCAGACCAAGTACTGACCAAGCCAGCCATGCCTAGCTTATGAGCTCTGATACAATCATAGCCTTCGATACTATGGCTGAAGGATAGGGATAAAGACATTAAAACTTTGTTGTTGTTGTTCTGGTATTTGCACAATAGTTTTCATTAATAATTAACAACCACTGGGAGCACTAACTACCTGAGTCTCTGATTCCTAACACTCTAGAATGCAAACAGACAGAAAAGATAAGGGTGGGTTTTTACAAGGCCGCTAAAATGATTTTTAAAAAAATCAGATTATTTCCTTAATATAAATTTAACTATACATTTCTTCTCACAGCAGTCCAGTATCAATTAGCACAAACATATATATACATATATATATATGGATAGATATTTACTATATTTACATAGGGACAGATTTTGATACACTTACTCCTGACAAAATTCATCTTACTCAAAGAGCAGTTCCAGTCAAGTCAATGAGCCTGTGCGCGGACTAAGGATATCATAACTTGGCCCCTAGTAATATGATAGATAGCATTAAGAGGCACTTCTTGAGATGCACTGAGCACCATTTGATTGCCCACAACTCCCCCTAATTTCAATGGGAGTTGCAGGTGATCAGCACCTTTTAGAATCTGGCTCCAAACTGGTGCAAAACCTAAGCGCCAATAAATCACAACTAGCATTCAAACAATATAAAAAACCACAGTCTTCATTCCAGGACCACTAGAGAAAGCTTGTGGGAGTCTTGAAATAGTGCTGTCCATGAAAAGTAGAATTCCATCTGGCAGGAAATACATAATGCATACATGGTGAACAACGTAAATATTTGTGTAATACATCCCTAAAAGGGGGTAGAATGTATTAGAAGAGTTAGATGAAAAAGGAAGAAGCACCTGTAATATACTTCTACTCCATAAAACACTAAACTGAATGGATTCCTGAGAGCCACAGATGCCATCCAGTCCAAAGCCCCAACACATACCACAACCGTTGCCCCAAGAGGTGCAAGAGTGAACCACAACTAATCAGTTCTGTGCCATAAAAATTAGAAATATCATTCCTTTCCAGTCAATAACACTTGCTAATTTTCCATATATTGATAATGACAAACAGAAAAGGTAACAAACAACAGAAGAAAAAACAAAAAGGTTCTATCTGTAAGCAGCACAACTGTTAAACCCATGAGCCACCTTGTGTCTCACTCCTCACTGGACCATTCACAGTTCACTGCGGAAAGTGATCAAATTATTTCTTTTAAATATCTAAACCAAACTAAAAAGAAATATCTAGAATTATGAAGGCTGTGGCATACTGGAGGAAAAACAGAACAGGCATGAAATCTGAGACTGCTTCCTTTTTGTGTAATGTAATTACACTTAGACTAATGAAATTAACTGCAGTCACACCATAAGATCAGGCAATCTGCAGCACATGCTTCTGAAAGATGTGCTAAAGCAACACTTCATTGCCCATTTTTATTTGAAACAGGCCCAAACCTAAACTGCAGATCCAAACACAACCTCCCTCCTCTCTGATCTTTGAGAAAGGCTGAATTTGGCAGTTCAAGCCCACCTCTAATTATTATAAGAAAAGGGAGAACTGTCTAGCTCAGTAAAAAGGCAAGTCTGAAGGAGTTGATGGGAAAAGAAAGGATAAATAAGTCTGTTCTGCACTCTGAGTATCTCCTATCAGCGGCAAATAAACATAGCTAGATCAGTGAGGGGAAGCAGCAATAGAGCAAAGCAATATAAAAGGATGGCTGAGCACTCAAGGCCTTCATTCAGACAATTAGGTATTCACAGATCTACCTCAACCTCTTAGTAAATGTTCTTGGTCAGGGTCAGGAGAGTCATTAAGACAGAGGGCTCAAATATGCCGTGTGAGGCTAAGCTATGCTTGTAAGGAAGAGGACGGCTCAGAATCTCTGCACAGAAAGCTGGAAAAGGCTATTTCCTTTGTGGTGGAGAAAATGAGATGGGGTGTACCCACTGCTGCACCTGGTACAAAGGTTTAATCAGCACTCCCACCAGCGCTACTGCCCATCATCCAGGTGGAATTGAAATGAGGCTGCTCATGCCCCCAGCAGTGCTGCCTGTGCTACCCTTGTTAGCCCAAATCGGGGACTAGATGTTGCTTTGTAGATACATTGGGCATAGGGGCACAGAGGGTTGGGGGGAAGAAAGGCTCCCTGTGGCCTCTCATCACCCTAGTGCACCTCTACAGTGGGAGGTATAATTGAGCCCAGAGAAAGGAATGGGAAATTAACGTTTTGCACTTGCATAAACACATCATCTGTCATATCATCATAATTAGGGGAAGGGGAGATGCCATTTCTAGTTTCCATTACTACAGGAATAAGTTTCTAGTTCCTGCCAGCCTATGCCACAGTGAATGCATTCCAACAAAAGAATGCATATCAATACCATAGTCTGCATTTACTTGCATTGGAGAGTAATAACTTATTTGGTACATCTGACTATGTTTTCCATTAGGCTAAATGTTCAGATAAAACAACTCCAAAAGGGTTTAGTTTAAGAGATTTAAATTTCAATACTTTAAAATAAATATAAAATAAAAATAGCATTTGATCAAAAACCTGATAGGAACCAATTTGATAAATATTCATTAGAAAGACTCAGTTGATTAGTACCCATGTTTCCTGCTTCAAACCTTGCCTCAGGAGAAAGCTTACCGTGTTGAGCTCACACATGTAATTCAGAACATGTCTGGCTACCAGCTTTGATGGAGCAAAGTGGCATGACAATTAGCTTGATGTGATTGTTTTTGAAACTGGAATAAAATATATGGCCTATTAATATTTCAAACATGTTGTGAGGAAATGAAGAATAAACCCTCTGCTCTTTTGTCCAAGTTGATATCCAAAGCTTTCTCTGTGTTAAAACCCAAAGGAATCAGACCAATTCACAAGCAAGACTGTATCACTTATCACATTAAATGAACCTGTTTCAGTTTTGAGTCTAGTTGCAAAACTAGCTCCTGCCTATTATATATTACATAATTAATGGAAGAAGGCTTTACTTTGACTGATATAAAGATCACAAAAAAAAACACTTGGGTTTAAGATGCTAATTACAGAGGCTTAATGCTAAAGAAATAATAATATACTAAAATAAATAATAACGATAATAATTAATAAATTCTGGTGAATTAGAGCCTCTGATTAATTCATGACGTTCATTTTAGCATTAAAGATGGTATGAAGATACAAAGTAGCAATGTACACAGCCAATACACAGTAAATGCCATAAAGGAATAACAATTCTTAGTCTTTATAGAACACGTCACATACAAGACATTTTACACACATTATCTAATTAGATAGCAAATCCATTATCTTGTATTTCCTGTTCAATGCTTCTATGGAATCTTGTAGCTTTTTAACAGTCTACAGTAAGTAGCTTCAGGTCTAATGTGGCCTTTACTCAGGCAAAACTACTAGGGAAGACTCAGAGACTGCAGAATTTGGCCTCGGCGTCCTCCTTTGTTTTGCGGACAATACAAAACCTCCGAGGCCTATCATCTGATTTTGAAAAGTGGTATCTGGTAAGGTTAAATGTTCAATTCTCTGTCCCAGTACTGAATATGGAATTTAGGAGTTTCCCTGTATATTAAAAAGGCAATCATTAATACATGACTCAGAGGAACAGAGCCCTACAATTATAGTTTTCAGAGTAGCAGCCATGTTAGTCTGTATCCGCAAAAAGAACAGGGGTACTTGTGGCACCTTAGAGACTAACAAATTTATTAGAACATAAGCTTTCGTGGACTGCATCCGAAGAAGTGGGCTGTAGTCCACGAAAGCTTATGCTCTAATAAATTTGTTAGTCTCTAAGGTGCCACAAGTACTCCTGTTCTTTTTACAATTATAGTGTCATCATCCTGACTTTGTTGCTAAGGTTTTCCATAAGAATATCCCCTACGAAAAATTCTTCCATTCAATGTGAACAAAATTTAGACTCGAAGGGATTTTTCTTGAAGGTTCCCTTCATACTTATAGCTCTTCTCTTTTTGGTCCATACAACCCATCTTCTGGTTTCTCACCCTGCTTGCTATTATGCTCTAGTATATGCCTCTTCTAACCCCTTTTTATCCATTCACTCAGCCCAGCAACGCACAACTTCCTCCAAACCAGTGGTGGTGTTACAGTCTCGCAACCCTACTGCTAGTGTCAGATGCATGACCTCACTCTCCTGTATAATTTTCTAAAAGCATAATCATCATTATACATTTTGCTGCCACCACACCAACTGGGGGTATGCAGAGGTCTTCCAGGGGGTACTATCTACATCTAGCTATTGGCCTAGTTTTACAACAGGCTACATAAAAAGCACTAGTGATGTCAGTATAAACTAAAATTTTATACAATTACTTGTTTATACTGCTCTATATACTATACACAGAAATGTATGTACAATATTTGTATTTCAATTGATTTATTTTATAATTATATGGTAAAAATGGGAAAGTAAGCAATTGTTCAGTTAGAGTGTGTCTGACACTTTTGTATTTTTATGTCTGTTTTTGTAAGCAAGTAGTTTTTAAGTGAGGTGAAACTTGGGAGTACGCAAGACAAATCAGACTCCTAAAAGGGGTTTCGTAGTCCGGAAAGGTTGAGAGCCACTGATCTAAAGCATTCTGGCCATTTCCCTGTGTCTCACCAACCCTCTACCCCTGCTTAAAATACATCTTAAAAGTCCATCTGCCCTACTCTGCCTATGATCTGACAATCATTGGCCGGTTTCCCATTACAGTGATCTCTTATGAACCTTTCACATCTCGTCTGACAAACACCAAGACGCATAACTTTAATCCATATAGCCTAGTATCCTCACATACGCACTGATTAGGAGGTCCAAGAGCATATAACCCTATGGTACTGCAAATTAAAGAGCCCTCTGGATAGATGTGCAATTCGATAGTATATACCAGGGGTCGGCAACGTTCGGCACGCGGCTCGCCAAGGTAAGCACCCTAGCGGGCTGGGCCAGTTTATTTACCTGCTGATGCGGCAGGTTCGGCCAATCGCGGCCCCCACTCACCGCGGTTCGCCATGCCGGGCCAATGGAGGCGGTGGGAAGCAGTGCGGGCCGAGGGATGTGCTGGCCGCGGTTTCCCGCCACTCCCATTGGCCCGGGACGGCGAACCACGGCAAGTGGGGGCCGCGATCGGCCGAACCTGCTGCGTCAGCAGGTAAATAAACTGGCCTGTCCCGCTAGGGTGCTTACCCTGGCGAGCCGTGTGCCGAACGTTGCCGACCCCAGTATATACCCTCTTGGAAGTCTCATAATGGAAAGAAAGGAGCCCACACTCACAAGTGACCCACTCTACTCCTCTTTGGGTATATGGTTAGCCTTTCTTGGTCAATAGTATCAAAGGCTACTCCCAGTTCTAAAAGAATTTAACATGGACACTTATCTTACTCCATCCCCAGATGCTATGTTATAATACAGCTATGTGAGCCAGTGGTATGATAGAGCACTTTGCATATGTCTACACTGCATCTGTGAGGGAGCCTCCGAGTCCAGGTAATCAGACTCATGCTAGCGGGTTTTCAGCTAGCATGCTAAAAATAGGACTGTGGACATTCTGAAGCTCGGGCTCTCAAGCCTAGAGGATCAGGTGGGTATGAGAGCTGGAGCTTCTGCTGGAGCCAGAACACCCAGACTGCTATTTTTAGAGTGCTAGCTTGAACCTGTCTACCTGGGCTGGGAGACTTGCTCTCAGCTGCAGTATAGACATATCTTTAAGACAACATTTTCTATCCACATTGAAGTAGGTAGCCCAGGAAAGTCTATTAAAGTGAAATAAAATTTTCAAACAGATCCGCTTTGCACATCAGCCAACCAACGATAGAAGTGTGCCATTATGTTTCTTGACTGAATTATCCACCCAGAAGAGAACACCGCACATACCACTATCTTTGGATCCAACACTGAATAAATCTAGAGTAGTTAGTAAATGCGTGAATTTCTATTCCAAAAGATGCTTTTCCTATTCTAACTACTGATGTTATCAGGAAAGAGCTGAAAGAAGCCTTAGAACAACCTGTGCATTAAGCACTCCTCAATTTTTACTGTCTAGTATGTAGTTTTCATTGAATCATTCTAAACTTTCTTTGAAGACTTAAAGCAAGTACTTTTGTTAAAATAAACAAACACCACTTTGAGCAAGATGCACTGTTTTTGGCTAGCTATTGTTTACGAAAGACGATTGCTGTTTATTTTCTGCTGATGCTGTTACTGGATTTTCACTATAGACAACATTTTCTTCTGAATTTTTTCACTTGATTATCTTAAGTCTCATCTAAGCTCTTCTTTTATAACCTCTACATACCCCTTTACCAAAGCTAGCAGGGGCATCTCATCTGCTCAATTACTTATTAGTGTTGCTAAAGAATACCATTTCCTCCTGTGGCTGATAAAATATTAATCAACAACAGGAACAGAATGATTTCCCAGTGTGGATGTCTTCTAATGGTAATACATGGAGTCTAAGAGAGATCTGGAGGTCATGTAATAGCTTTTGAAGGAAGGGAGGGGGCTCCCAGACAGAAATGACATTGTATACAGAATAGCAAGATTGTATTCAAAGAGCACTGGATAGATTAATTATTGCTGTTCTGTAGAAAAGAATCACAAATGTCATTACAGGAATGTGTGCAAACATTTACTCAGGGAAACAGGATATGATTGAGATAATCATGGGAGACTTTATGTTAATTTATTTAAAAAACTTATTGGGACTAAAGAATTTTAAGCTGTAACTTGCCAATTGAGTATGTCAGGGTAATATAGGAGGCAGGTTTTCAACAATATTACAGAAGTTTTTGAAAGTTGACACATACGCCTGTAATTTTAATAAGTTATTAAAGTGCTTTACTGCCTCATCACAACTCCATCTCGTGGTATTTTCATTCCCACTTTTTGGTGTGGGAAAGATGAAAAACAGTGAGGAAACTGAAAAAGAAAAAGGCTGCAGCAGAGCTAGAAACTGAACATTGATTTCCTGATTTACAGCCCCGTGCTCTAACCGCCACCATCCTTCCTCCCCATGTTTATGTAACCTCACAAGCACAAGTTGAAGAGCATTCATATTACTCTAAATAACAGATAATTAATGTAAAAAATTACAAGGAATAATGGACTAATCATATGTTATAATATAGAGTGCATACGCATAGTAAATTCTCAGCCTTTGGTCTCTGGTTCAGGAGTCAGATTGAAAATAACCACATAGAGGAACTTAGCAAAAAATATCAAATCAGATTTTTAAAGGCAACTTTTAAAAAAAATTCAGACAGAACTACTGGAACAATAATAAAGAGGTAGCTAAGGCTATTGGAAGTCTGCTCTTCCCCGAGGAAACAATTTATAAAGTCTGGTTTGGTTTTGGACATACTATTACTCTACTGGGATGATTTTTTAATACATAGACTGTAAGCCCAGAAGGGACTGTCCATCAGGATCATCTCATCTGACCTCCTGCATAACACAGGCCATACAATTCCACCTAGTAAATTCCTGCATCCAGCCCAATCATGGCTGAGCTAGAGCAGACATTCACTCTTAACGTCAAGATTTCAAGTGTTGGAGAGTCCGTCATATCCCTTGGTAAGCAGTTCCAATGGTTAATTACCCTCACCCTTAAAACCAGGCATCTTATTTCTAATCTGAATCTGTCCAGCTTCCAGCGATTGAATCTTCTGATGCTAAAGAGCCCGCTATTAACCGAAATCTTACAGATCATGCATGATGTGCTACATAGGCAGACAGTCTCGGTCTGTCAATGACAGCATGCTCACACATGTTCCTCATCAGATTCTTGCCCCTCTGCTTCAATCTTCCCTCCTGCTGCCTGACAATGCTGCTCCTTGTTTCCTAAACTCTGCGCTCCAAGAGGTTATCCATCCCCATTGGAGCTTTGAAGTTCCACCTGCTGCTTTCCTTATTTATTTCCCCCCACGCTCCCTGGAAATTTCCTATGGTGTATGGGGCTGAGATTCCATTGGATCTTTACAAAATGTCATATGATTTTCAATGGCCCCAAGAAAAGCATCAAAACATCAATATGTAGTTAAGCTACATAGCATTTCTGCTGAAGTGCAAAAGTTGCAAAAGGCTACAGCAGACCCGGGTTACATGCCCTTTTGACCTATTTAGCAGTCACTCAGGTGTTCCACACAACTGTTATATCAACCAGTTTCACGTAAGTTTTCTGATGAGACCCAAAATAGATGAGAACTTCTTTATTAAAAACCAGACTCCACCCATCAAGAACACCAGTATGCATATGCTGCAAAAGTGGTGCACGGGCTAGCCTACCCACGTGTTGAGTCACTCTAGCATGTAGAGTGAAGACACTGCAGCATGGGCTACAGCACAGGTAATCAATTATTTTTAGTCAAGGTCCACATTTCTTGGTCAAGGTATAGTCAAGGTCCAGACTCCAGAGAAAATAAATAATAATAATAATAAGTAAATAAAAAGATTTTGGGGTCCGTTCAAAAGCATTTGGTGGTTCGGAATTGGCCTCTAGTCTGCCCTGAGCTGCAGCATGGGCAGTACAAGCCCAGCACAGACCCTGGGCATGAACTTGGTTTGTTAGCCTACTCAGCTATTGATAACTGTGCTAGCTGGTTTCAAGCTAGCCTGTGCAGGCTAGCCCAGGCACCGCTTCAGATGAGACCCTTGACTCACTGGAGTAACCAGCAGAATTGTGCTATGTATCCACAGAAGCTATTTTAGGATTCTCCAATTCTGGGTTTCACTGGTGAGGTTCAGGAAGGACTGCTGATTAAATTGAAATATTAGAAATTGTGCTGTTCAATTGCATGTGTCTGACAAGGCACCTTCATATTCATAAATCAAGAACATCAAATTCCACTACATTACAGCCACTGATCAAATATGGTGGCAGTTCTTTGGGTTTGACAGGAAATGACTCACCGTGTTGGGGCAGTGAAGAACAAAGGAAAACAATGGCTTGCACAACTAAAACTTCAAGCCCTAGGTCACCCAACAGGGCTAATTGCAGAGTTGGGAATAGAATCCTGGTCTCCAGAATCCCAGTCAAATGCCCAATCCATTTCTCTGCTATTTGAAACAACATGTTAATTCATGAGTTACAGGAAAGATTGAGTTACAACAGATTTTTAGCATAAGTGAAATAGTGTGTATATCATAATAGAAAACATTTCAAATATATATTGTATACATTCAACAGATTCATTTTATTTACATTTAATCTTTAAAATATTTTGGTATTGAAATGGATTCCCCTCCCCCCAAAAATGTAAAGAACGATCTCCTTGACTGAAATCACAAAGATGCCTTTGTGCGATTTTTATGGTAATAATTTAGGATACAATCTTGCAATGTCCAGGTTACCTCCTGCAAGGATGCTGAGCATGGTCAGATCCCATTGAGACCTGTAGGACTGGATAGTATTCAGTATATCTTGCAGCTCTGGCTCTTAATGAGAAGAAAAATGTGGGTGGTGAGTTATTTTTGATAAGTAGTAATAGGATGAGAAAAAAGTAATATACCAGAAGTTGATACATTACTTGACATGTCAATTGTTGGAGAGTCGCTATATTGAATTTGTACCTACAGCAAACACAATACACAAGATTCTAATATACTGCAATGTTTGCTACATATTTTCAAGCTGATTGTATTGACTTTGTAAACAAGGATTATATGAAAAAATAAAGACTTCTGTACCATATAATATTTACAAAGTGAACAAATCAATCTTAGCTGGAAATAAAAACACAATATCACCAGTGTCACAGAAGGAGGGAAATAAACTGACCATTTGAAATGAGATCAGTTACTTAAGTTTAGAACTGGGTCACCTAAGTCATGCAATTGCTGACTTATTTTATTTTAAATATTGGGAGAGTTGCCAAGAGCTTGGGATAGGCAATCCTAGTATGTGTATTTAAAAAAAAATCAAAATAAAATAAAGTGAATCCTCATGTCACTACCATGCAGTTCTCAACTTCCACAGATCAGTTCAGCCAGTGGGTAAAATAGGAAATAGCCCTAAACTTACAGGTCTAAAGCCCAAAGAGACGATTTCTGGCATTATTTAGATGTAAAGCTGTGTTAAGAAAACACTGTTTAGATTACGCTAAACGTACATTACATCCTTCGCCTGCGCCGCTTCTCGCCGCCCCCACTGGCCCGGGACGGCGAACCGCGGCGAATGGGGGCCGTGATCGGCCGAACCTGCTGCGTCAGCGGGTAAATAAAGTGGCCCGGCCCGCCAGGGTGCTTACCCTGGCAAGCCGCGTGCCAAACGTTGCCGACCCCTGCTCTAGTGCCTCTGTGTTTAAGAGCAAAGGCTTGAAATCTGGCTAGGGAATCACATTGGTGTCAGCAATGTGCCTTCTTTATCCCCATGAAATTCTGTTTAAATTTGGCAAAGTTATAAGCCATGGAAAGAAAATAAAAATAAAAAAAAACCTGCACTTGTTCAGTGGAGACTTGTTATAGTTTGGCAGCTAAATTCTGTGACAATTTCACCCATACTGAGCATGCTCTGGCCCAGGACTGCAGGGACTGAAGAGGTTTCTCCCCGACAATTGCTGCTCCCAGCTGATGCAGGTCACTGTCGTACTAAGCACCATGCATCAGAACTGAGAGCAGGGAGACAGACTGAAACAAATGAAGCAGGTGCCCTACAGACATCAGGCTCATATACCACACACACACTGATTCATTCATTGAGCACCATTCATCCTGTGCACTGAATGAAGTGGGGTACTGTGGAAAAAAGTCAGATTATGTAATTAAAGACTGTATCATTATGAAAAAAAAGGTGGTGAATTAATGCTATATGGGAAATCTTAATTTTGGCACTTCCTAATTTGTGAGTGCTTGATTTAGCATTTAAAAAAATGTTATGTTGCAGTTGTTTGCATATAATTGTAGATGAGTTGGCTGCCCACATGTGCCTTCTTGTGATCAAGGTGCCTCTGCTCTGCCCTGCCCTATATTCTCCCTCTTCCAGGCCCTTTTACAGAGACTCCACACACATGCTTGTCCAATTGCCTCCCTTATAGGGGTCTGGGTTTATTCAGATGGTAACTCAAAAGTAAAACACAGAGTGCCAAGGCATGGCTCTTACCTCAGAGCTTGGGTGAGTGAAAGGGTTCCTTCATCTAGTCCTTTTCCTTTTTCCTGAGTTCTTTGGGGTGATCCACCTCAGGTTCGGTTTTCAGCCGTCCTGCTCAGAACTGACTCCCCTGTAGACTTCCAGAGTCAGCTCTCCCAAATGACTGCTTCAGCTCTTTTTAAGGAACTAACAGCTTTTGGTTACCTCCCTGCGCCAGGTGGCTCTAATTAGCTCATTTAGCAAGTCTGCTCCAGGCTTCAAGTCTTCTGCAGGCAGCTCCCTCACAGTAATATAACAATATATTGTGGATAGGGAAAGAGTGAAATGTTGTGCAAGTCCAAATGGGAGTGACCAAGCCTGGAGGCCTCCATGGACCTCTTCCATACGGAGAAGAGTAAAACCAGCCAGGAGAAGACTTCAGTCACCTGTCATCATCATTCACTCAACTCTGATACTCTGATTCTGAGGGTAAAATCCTACCCCACAATTAAGTCAAAGGCAAAACTCCCACTGACTTTAGTGGAGCCAAGATTTCACCCTCAACCTATTTCCCCACCTGCCATGTGTGTGTTACTGTTGGCTGTTGATCCCTCTTCATCCTGCCTTTCTCCTATCAGTGGAATACTACAGCTGTCCAACTTTGTTTTCCCTGCCCATTATACTACTACTTATCCCCTTCCCTTCATTCCTCCCCATTCCCTCCTCCCTTTGCCCACCTCCCTTCTTTTCTCCAAAAATCCTTCCCTGCTCTCGCTTCAGCCCAGAGAACCCCACTACAACTCTCCTCCCCCCCCCCAAAAATCCCATAAAGTTTGTTATTCAGGTTTTGTTTGTTTGAAGGATGAGCATAAACAGAGTCCCCACTTCAAAATCAGGCCCTAAACAAGCATGAGAAATTACCCCCCCCCCTTTTTTTTTTTTTTTTTTTTTAAAGAAAACAATTCCAGATTAACCCTAATAAAGAGAGGTTATAGTCTTGGGACACAATACATAAGAACATATACACACTGAAACCAGTACATTTTTTTAAACAGAGCTAAACTTATTTTCATATTTCGTAAAATATAATTTACTCTCGTCATGAGACTCTGTTTCAAGTGTCTACTATGAGCAGAAGTTACTCCTAAAACATAAATCTATGAATAGAGAGGTTTATACTGAAATCACTAAGATTCTTACCTATCAGTAATGTGAACAAGAGAACTATAAAGTATTATATATTTGCTCTAATTGCTGTCTATTTTTTAAATAAGAAATTAAGTCTCATAGAATATAGATATAGATATAGTTTTAAATCTACACACTATCTGGACAACATCTTTTTTCTTGGTGCTGCTCAGTTAAATTTTAGCACTAGCACTGTTTACAGAGTTTGTAAGTTTCTACTATCTATATTGAGATTAGAAGCTGGTATCTCTAAATCTGTTCTTTCACGTGCCCAATTACTTTTAGATAACTTATTTTTCTATGTAAAATAGACCTGAATGAAGGCATCCTACACATTGCACAGACAATAAAGTGTATATAAAAAAGGAGTGTTTTAGTACTAAGTGAACAATTTGTCATAAGCAGAGTGCTGTATTTAATATTCAGATCAAAGCATCACTGTCTCATCCCAGCAAACCCTTTTGACAAAAGCCATCCAATGTCTGCCAGCAGTATCGAGTCCAGCTGAGGACAAATTTCAAGATGAACCTGAAATCAATTTGCCATCAAATTTTCATGCATCTCCCAGACTATCTGTGGCATTTTAATTACAAGCACCCTAGGCGGGGGGTACTACAGATATTGACACTTAGCTCCTACAATAAACTTTATTGGCAACCTCTGTCTGAATGTAGTACTCAACTAGAATAACAAGAAATATATGAAAATATGCAAACAGTAACATAGTATAATCAATTCATAATCTTTTCCTCCAACTGGCGGATATCTCTACTATAGAAACTTTTTTTAGGCTTAAAATAACTGCTTTTGGAAAGTATCAGAGGGGTAGCCGTGTTAGTCTGAATCTGTAAAAAGCAACAGAGGGTCCTGTGGCACCTTTGAGACTAACAGAAACTAGCATCATTCCTCTGTTAGTCTCAAAGGTGCCACAGGATCCTCTGTTGCTTTTGGAAAGAAAATTCACTTTTAAAATGAACCAGTACAAGACCTCAAGTCTTTTTCAACACGTACAAAGTATCTCATTTGGTTCTTTTCTAGTTTTGTTTGGCGGTGTTGATTTACAACATTTAAATTAATCTGAAGCAGTTCTTCTAACCATTGCTAAACTGTTTAGTTTAACTGGACTACAACTGGTGCTGACAGATGAGAGACTACAGAGTTAGTAAATATCTTTACATTATATCTAGCATCATTCCTCTTTTGAAGCTTTTTCTGCACAGATTATAAAAGACTGTAAATCTTAGTAATTAAGGATCTAAAATGGAAGGGACGCCAGTAATTTGCTAAAGTAATGCAAGATTTGGTGCTTTCTAGATAAAGACATGCAGGGGGAACACATGTACTCATAATGTCCTCTTATTGAGCATACTGAGGGCAAGGTTGCTTGAGAGCCAATTTTCCACACTATGAAAAGTTTAGGAGAATGAAAGATTTATAAAAGAGACATTTAGAGAGGTCACCATGCCAAGAGAAGGCGGGTTTGGAGTGCACAGTGTAGAAGATATGTGGGCAGAAGAAAAAGAAGGTGAGGTCACCCAGGAGAGATGACAAACTTTGAAATAAAATTGTCAAAAGAAGCCTCTGGTTTCAATGTGAGGCTGAATATTGTGACAATATAAATGTTGAGTAGGAAAGAAAATGTAACATCAGCGTATATCATATTGTATCCTGACACTTAGAAGGGAGGGAGTGTGGAAGAGGGGAAACACTGATAATAGAAGAGTATTTGATATTTAAAACTGTGGCGTGCTTGATTCAGGTGAGGTTTGCTATTTCCTATGCCACAGGAGAGGAGACAACAACCGTTGATAAGCTGCTTACAGGAGATCTGAAAGTGCTTGGATTATTGGTTCACACTGAAATCCTACCAGATACTATAGGTATGAGATGCCAGAAGCCCTAATAAATCGACTTGTAAGATTAGGAAGTGAGATAAAAACAAAGTAGTTTGGGATAGTTGTTGCATGTCTCCAACAAAGCACAAGAAGGGTGTGACCTGTAAATCGGTACTATATTAATATGAACTAGGCACCTTTTACAAAGCACCAGCAGGATCTAAACAGGATAGCTAGAGCACTTTACAACTCAGACCTCTCTGGTATGCTTTGCTGTACCATGTAGACAAGCCCCAAGGCCTTAGAACAGATAGCAGCATTCCCCATCTTGTGGCCCCTAAGTGGCATTCATCTTAACATATGAAATCCAGAGTATAGTCTATTACCTATGAGGACTGATATCTAAATTACTGGATATAAGCACCAGTTTTCCACTGGACAATAGAAAGTAACATCAAACACGGGCTCCACTGCACGTTTCCTTTAATATAATAATTCAAATGTATGCCACGGTGCTGAGTGCATAACTATATATTGAGAAATAAACTGCAAAAGAAATTCTACAAGAATTATTGATGACGACGTATTTTACACACAGTAGTTAATAAGTGGTGCCTCTACAGGACAATATTTAATAATGCCAGTTGTTCCCAGCTAGACACCCCAAAACATACGCATTTCTAGTGAACATAGCTGCACCGTACTTTTCTTAATTGCTGTACAGAAATTCCAAGTTGTAATAAGGAAGTCGTGGTTCAGTGGTTAGAGCAGAGGACTTTGGGCCAGGACTTCTGGGGTATGTTCCTCTTTCTGTCTCTGACTTGAATGCTGATTAGGGAAGTCAGTTAACCTCTTGTGCCTCCAAGTACTCACCTGTGAAATGAGTATACTACATCCATCAAAAAGGGTTCTTATGAGATATAATTAAATGTTTGTAAAGCACTTTGAGAATTTCACATCAAAGGTGCCACACAAATGCAAAGTATCATCATCTATTAATTCCACTTGATGTGTAGGGCCTACAGTATCTTCTTATGTTCTCTTTATTGAAATCAACGGGAGGTAGGGTTACCATACGTCCGGATTTTCCCGGACATGTCCGGCTTTTGGGGGTTCAAATCCCCGTCCGGGGGGAAATCCCCAAAAGCCGGGCATGTCCGGGAAAATCGGGAGGGAGGGATGGAGGGCTCGGGCGGGGCCTCTTTGGCCGGGCCGGTGCGGGGCCGGGCCGGGGTCGCGGGGCCGGGGGCATGGTGCCGGGCCAGGCGCGGGGCCGGGCGGGGAGCCGGGGGCGCGGTGCCGGGCCGGGAGCCGGGCGGTGCGCCGGGCCGCGGGCAGCGGGGGGGTGCGCGGGGCCGCGAGCCGGGCCGGGGTAGCGGGGGGGTGCGCGGGGCCGCGAGCCGGGGTAGCGGGGGGGTGCGCCGGGCCGCGGGGCCGGGCGGGGAGCCGGTCCGGGGTAGCGGGGGGGTGCGCGGGGCCGCGAGCCGGTCCGGGGTAGCGGGGGGGGGGGGGGGTGCACCGGGCCGCGGGGCCGGGCGGGGAGCCGGTCCGGGGTAGCGGGGGGTGCGCCTGGCCGCGGGGCCGGGCGGGGAGCCGGTCCAGGGTAGCGGGGGGGTGCGCCGGGCCGCGGGGCCGGGCGGGGAGCCGGTCCGGGGTAGCGGGGGGGTGCGCCTGGCCGCGGGGCCGGGCGGGGAGCCGGTCCGGGGTAGCGGGGGGTGCGCCGGGCCGCGGGGCCGGGCGGGGAGCCGGTCCGGGGTAGCGGGGGGGTGCGCCGGGCCGCGGGGCCGGGCGGGGAGCCGGGGGTGCGCGGGGCCGCGGGCCGGTCCGGGGTCGCGGGGCCGGGCCGCTGGGGGGTGCGCGGGGCCGGGAGCCGGTCCGGGATAGCGGGGGGGGTGCGCTGGGCCGCCGGGGGCCGGCAGTGCTGGGCGGGCTGGGGGTGGTCGGCCGGGGCTGGCACCCCAGGGCCCGAGCCGACCCAGGCTGGCGCCGCCGGGGGGCCAGCCTGGGCCGCGCCTGCTCCCCCCACACCCCCCCTTACCAGCTTCAGGCTTCCCGCAAATTTAATATTCGGGGGAAGCAGGGGAGGGGGCGGAGACTTTGGGGAGGGGGCGGAGTTGGGGAGGGGGCATGGGCGGGGTTGGGGGCGGGGCCGAGGCCCCTTGGAGTGTCCTCCATTTGGAGGCACAAAATATGGTAACCCTAACGGGAGGTCCTGCTTAAAAAATGAGGGCATCTCATTGCCCAAGTTTTTAAAGTTTATACTTGAACTGAATTTTTTTTTATCATACAATAGTGAAACCTACAACTTCCAAGTTCAGAGGAAGCATAAAAAACGTGATCTACTTTGTACTGTAGTTAGAAACTTTCTTATCGCTATTTTATGCTAATCTTCAATTGACTATGCTTAGCAAATTTGACCACACTATGGTTTCCTAGTAAAGCAAAAAGAAATCCACATCTGCTCCCTTCTAGACAGGATTCCTCCTTAAGAGAAATCACAAATGTTCCCCAGACTTCAGATTTACAGGCACACTGTACGTTTGTGAATGACAACCAAGCCACAATGCCCCCTGGTGGCTATTAAAGTCAGTGACATGAAAATGCTAATTCTTTGACTATCATAGGAACTTAATTCATTTTAAAACTAAATTATTTTCAGTGTCTTTATAAATAAATCATATATCGATATATAAAATAAACAAACACATGTGAGGAGGCGTATTACCTAGATGATGTGTACACACATTTGCGCATGTGTATACCTATAACATTATATAGAAGTCTTAAAAAAAAAAAAAAAATCCCGGCAGTTAACATGAAGGCTAAACATTTGCATCATTCTAGGTTACTTGATAAAAAAATGTATAAAATCATACTTAGCTGCTAACTCCCTCTGGAGAAGTTATATGTGACAAACAATATTCCTTAAATTCATAACTCTGCTAGACACTAAAAGTCATGGACTGAAAAGAGACAGGATTTATGGCTTATTACAGCAATCTGTAACCCACTAATCCCCTCTTTTTTGACCTATGAATGCAGAGGAGTTAACGGGCCACTCTACGTTGAATGGTCTCTTATATGTTTTAATTACTTATATGAAACAATCTGTTCCACCTTGCATTTAGCTGTGACACTTAGAGTACCTTTCGCAGACCTGAAGAAGAGCTCTGTGTGGCTCAAAGCTTGTGTCTGTTACCGACAGAATTTGGTCCACTAAAAGATATTACCTCAGCTACCTTGTGACATGAACCATTTTCTTTTAATTTCAGATAACAAAGGGTCAACCTTTTAATTTCAGGGAAAGGTTTCACATTCTGAATGTTATGCTTTGTAGCTGAATTCTGAAAATCCAAAATGCAGAACAAAATAAGTCAGTGTATACAGATATTGAGCATTTTTCAGCTACCACTACATTGGCACAAGCTGGTCAAAACCTCTGAAACTAGACACTGAGGGCGAGATCCTTCCATCTAATCTGTGATGTGGATCTCAGATAGTAGCTTATATGATGCATTATCTTGGCTCTCAAAGCACAAACAGGGACTCCAAAGTTTATTTAAACCAGTCTCTGGATCCATACCATGTAAATAACTTGGCTAGCAGATTTCAAAAGCAGTTCTAATTTGGCCACGTGTATTTCTGATTATTTTAAGATTATTCAAGATAGTTAAATCCAAAGCTGACTGTGAAGAGATATAGAGGGATTTCACAAAACTTGGTGACTGAGCAACAAACTGGCAGATGAAATTCAACAATAAGTGCCAAGTAATGCACACTGGAAAAAAAATAATCCCAACTACATATATATAATGATGGGATAGAAAATAAGACAGAAAATATAATGCCACTATATAAATGCTTAGTACGACTACACCTTATGCAGTTCTGGTTACCCCATCTCAAAAAAAATATAGTAAAACTGGAAAAGGTTCACCAAAAGGCAACAAAGAGTATCAAGTCTTCCATATGAGGACAGAGACTAAAGATTAGGGCTGTTCGGCTTAGAAAAGAGATGAGTAAAGGAGGATATCATAGAGGTCTATGAAATCATGAAAGGTATGGAAAAAGTGAATAGAGAAATGTTATTTACCCTATCTCACAATACAAAAATCACAATGACATTAATAGATGACAGGTTTAATACAACCAGGAGGAACTTCTTTTTCACACAGTGCACAATTAACCTGCGGAACTCATTTCCCTGAGATATTATGATGGCCAAATGTGTAACCGGATTCAAAAAAGTACTTGATCAGTTCATGGAGCACACATGCTTCAACGGCTACAAGCCAGGATGATTAGGGATGCAACCCCATGCTCAGAGCGACCCCAAACCTCTGACTGCTAGAAGCCTGGAAGGGAAGACCTGGTGAATCACTCCAACTATCTTGTTCTGTAGACTGACCATGAAGCTCTCTTACTGGACACTGTCAGAGACAGTGGAGCTAGATGGACCATTGGTCTGGCCCAGTATAGCAGTTCTTATGTTCTTATGATTGGTTTTGTTTTAGAGCAATGTACAAGCAATTCGGAATCTAATCTCCTTAAATGATGGTCACTTTCAGTGACGATGTTATTTGATTTAGTTTTTAGATAGAATCACTCATACACGGTAGTCTGGAGTGAACAAGCAAGTAGTACTATTGCAAATATTAGCACTAAAGAATAACATGTCACTTAAGACATTCCCTGAAGGATAAAAGGTTCTTTAAAAAAAATCACAAAATTAGTTTGGTGTTGGTAACAGACAATTCTGCCATGCGCATCATTATACATATATTCAGAAATGCTTAGCTAATGTTTGTACCGTGTTCTGAAGATGTAAGGTGCCAAAGTATTATCATCATCATCATCAATGTGTTTTGCATATCAGCACTGAAACTTTAAATGAACCTGACTATAATCATATTGAAACATACATTAAAATTCACTTGACATTACCTTTGTAAGTTTCAGACTGCTGGGGCAAACAAAAAAGGGCTGCACGGGAGTGGTTTGCACTGTTACTGCCACTGTATTTGAGAGACTCATCTTGCATTTGGATTGTGAAATCCATCCAGCAGTCAGACAGTGCAGCAAGATCCATGTTGCTGGCAGATTCATTTCTACCATCCTAATCGTGTGTCATATCCACATATAATGGGAATATTTGCATGTGGATTTCACTGAAAGTAAAACGTAACCCTAATATATTTAGTTTGAGCACTGGGGAACCCTGATGGCCTAAGGAAAGTCATTAGTCGGTCACTGTACAGTTTTCCACATTAGGTAATATAGCACCAGGGGGCACCACACTCAGACTCAAATTACCCCCCAATGCATCAGAACCAGTGCATTTGCCCTGCAGAACATGAGGAGGAAAAATTGAAGCGATGGAGGAAATTAAATAGGAAAAAATATTAATGTTATATTAAGGTTTCCCTGTTAAAATCGCAACAAACAAGGAAATAAAGTTTCAACAGAAGAAATATCTATATAATGATCCACCGATGTATTATTTTCTATTCCTGTTTTCTCCATTAAATGTGTGGTTCAACACATTCTTCTTTACACTGTAAAATGTATACTATAAAACAGACAGTACATGAAACTTGGCAGAGTTAACATTGCTGGGAAAGCTTTGAGTTTTGCATGCCCTCACTTTTTTGAGCGTTTAGCCATGCAACATCTTGCACAATGCATTAGTACTTTTTCTTTGCACTCCATACAAATTTAAACGCATTCTTCATGAAAGCCTATATAGATTTTTATTGTTACCAAGAGAAGTTAATTACTGAATGAATAGCAAGTCAGAAATCTAACCCATTAGGACAAAAAACACAGTTTTTGCCTGAAGAAACTATTAAGTAGTTTCATCTTTTTCTTAGAAGACTAAAAATCTTAATTAACATTCTATTTTGGATAAATCTGAGCCATGCCTTCATTATGTTTGTTGCAAGGGAAAAGTGATGGAGATACAGAGGATAAGGATTTATTTCTGAGTGCAGTATCTTTCTGAGTATTTCCACACAATCCTGCAGTACATCTTAAACACAGAAACCAGAAACTGCAGATTTGTTCCCTACTTCACTGTATTCCACTCAACTATGAATTCCTCTTCATCTATCAAATAAATCAATGAGCTCTATAAAAAAGCTGCAAATAGATATAATCTGCTCTGCGGTCAGTTTTGGGACTTTAATTCCCCCCAGGAAAGGCCGTCTTTGTCCTTTCCACTTGTAAAAGTTTCAAACAAGCACCTTTATGCTTTTTCCCATGCTGCCCCTCACACTTGGGAAGAACTTTCCATAAACCTCTGCAAATCCACTTCATTGTTCTCCTTCAAATCTCTCCTTTTGCAGTGATGCCTACAAAAAACTTGACAAAGGCTAGGCCAGTGATATGCTGAGACCACTGCCAGCCTTGCTGACCCATATTGTCTCACTGTTTCCTTGTAGTCCCCTATCTGTTTGTATCCGTCTGTTGTCTCTTGTCTTATCCTTAGATTATGAAGTCTTTGGGACAGGGAACATCTTTTTGTTCTGTCTGTACAGTGCCTAGCACAGCGGACTCCTGAACCATGACTTGGGCTTCTAGGCACTATGGCAAGACAAATAATAAATAATAATATATGCACAGATTCTATGGATCTCAGTGCCATGGATTTTTCAGCGTAACTGCCACCAAATATAAACACCACCACGTTGAAAACAATCCAAGAACTAATGAAATACCAAAATTGAATTTGACTTAAATCTCAAACGAGTTTGTCTTGTAGTTCTCTCCAGTGAAAAGGGCAAGCATAGAATGTTGAATAGGATGTGTCAGAAAAAAAAACAAACACTCCATCATTTTAACTTAATGTTTTCCCAAGAAATATTTGGAGTTAGATTCTACTTTACATTGGCCAGATCTTTATCTCTGAGGTTCTGAGCACCCTCAAATCCCACTTAGTTTTAGCCCTTGCCAGGATTGGGCCCTTTGTTACAAAGCTCCTCTCTCTATAGGACCAAAATCCGCTCCCTCTGCTCAGATCCAACCCTCTCATCTGCACTGTGGGGTTACATACCTCTTACTTTGTCAGGCAAGTACTTGTTCTCCATAGATTCTAGGACCTGGAGAAGTTTTGATGTTGTGTGAACGATATCCCGCTCCAGGTGAAAATTACACTGGCTGAATTTTGACCAAAACACATTGGTTTGACCAGCTCTAGTAATAAGCTTTAATTCTAACCATACAGTATATATACAAATATTTAAAATAAACATTTACTCTTCACAGATATTCATGGATATATGGTAATATAAGCAGTGTGGGCTAGGGCATAGAACACTATAGTCAGGAGGCTGGGTTCTAGTCTTGCCTCTGCCACTTGCTGGTTGACTTTGGGCAACTCACTTCATCTCTCTGTGCCTCAGTTTCCAATCCTATATTTTGTCTGGTCTCTTTAGATAAGCTTATTACTTAGCAGAAAAGGTCCTTGATCATATTTGGAAGCTGGAGGTGCTCCGACAATACAAGTGATAATAGTTAAAATTTTAAGAAAATAGGTTCAAAAACAGACACATCTAGAGAACTCACAGAATTTAAGAGAAACACAATGGGTTGGATTGGGCCTAGTCAAAATGTAGGTGGTGATTACCCAAAGGGAAAAGAGTAGGATGCATAAAGCCTTTTCTCCTCACCCAATCTGCTTTTTCTTTTGTCTCCTGCATAAGGGCCACCTAATGGCTCAGAGGAGCACAAGGAATGCCCACAGCACTCAAAAGGAGAGTGGGGATGAGGAAGGGCCAAACCATCTTGCTACCTCCCATCTCACCACAAAGCATGACAGATGCAGTGGGGACAGTAAGCTGCATTTCCTGACGTGGCACTTCTGCAGGTGTGTTCCCCCAGAGGGCCAGGAACCTTAGAGAGGAAATCTGCCTCCAAGCTCTAACCCGGGGCAGTCAGACTCCATGCTACATCTAATGCTGTGCTGTCCCTTAATGGCACAATTTAGCCCTATGATGCAGCTAATAGGCAGAACTCTGAACAGGTCACAGAAGCATTTTGATTTGTATCAACCACCTCTCAGGGAAGACAATTGGGCAAACCCCAGGCCAATCCCCCTCTGGAATTTTCCCTGGATTTTCCTAAATGGAGATGCCATATTTTTCCTATGGCTCACAGCAAGGCTAAAAACGCACAAATCAGAGCCTAGCGCATACCTTCAATCAAATGTGTTTTTATTGATCCAGCTTGGGTTTGGAGGAAACAACCATTTTTTCCTCTTCAGATTTACCTAGATACCTTTGTTTTCATATCATGTTCATCAACGTGGTATCTCATGGGCATGGCTCCTCATAGGCATGTGAAGGGGAGTATCTTCCCTTGGTCTCCAAGAACTTTCTCAAGTATATGCTCAGGACCAAAAAATTATTATCGCACCTCCCAGGGGACACAGGTGGAGCTCGCGATGGGCTGGTTCAATATAGCCATAAACTTGTGATCCCAAGGTTGAAAAATTCTCCCTTTTTAATAGATCCATATAGTACAGTATTAATGTGAAATCACACCACTCTTTGCTGAAAAAGGCCTGATCACCCATGATATATGCACACCTGCAGATAAAGTGGGAGAAGTGTAATTTTTAGGCCAAGACTAAGTCATCCCTAACCTTCTAGAAGTCCGTGCCAACATAGTGAAGAACAAGAAATTTGAGACTCAACAGTAAGAACAAAGTGCTGATCTAACTACCTACACCAAGACTTAAATTTGTATCCTCATGAAGTGAGGATCTAGATGACTAATGTATTAATCCATTAAGCAACTTTGGAAACCCAAGAGACAATGGATTTCAAATGAAAGTAAAGAAAAGACTTGGAAGAAGTTTTAAAAAAATACGAAGAGAAAGAACTCCACTACGCTACTAACATCTTTGTAGTAGCACAAAAGCTTGGGGGTTTTTAATTAAAAAGTAAAGCTGCATCCATCAATAGAATTCTTGCCATCCTCAAGGTACCGCTTCCCTCATGCATTATCTTCTGATTTAAATTAAAATCCCCCATACAGCTCCCCAGCCAGTTAGGAGCCACCCTTAATTTAACATCCTCCAGTAGAAGAAAATTAGGACTACCCATGTAACCATTAGAAAGAATTTTAAAATTAAAAGGGATGTACTTGCCTACACAGAGAAATTTTGTCATATCTGCCCATTTTTCTTGTTTGAGAAAGGAATATCCACTGATTCTTGTACTTGAGTCCAGTCTCTTTCCGTGCGGAAAGTGGGGGATCTCAGCCTCTCTTTTCCTCTTCTAGATATTTGCCAAAGATAACACAATTAAATGAATACCAGTAATACCAAACTAAATACAAACATATACTACATACATATACTATGTACAGATGGTAGTATATGCAAGCAATATACAAAGCAGTCCATCAGTAAAGGAAAGTATCTAGCTCAGGACTGAGTTTTGTTCTTTGGTGGAGGTCAGATCAGTGCAGTTACTTTTCTCAAGGAGGAAAGAGAAACGGGTATGACAAAATGTCCCTTTTCTCCAGGGAGTAGGCAGTATCTGAAAAAGAGGAACAGGAAAATAGGGATATGTCTAGGAAAATAATGTGGCGGTTAAGGAGAAACATGGCACATACAGCCTTCCAGCTGAAACGTGTGTGTCCATTTTGCAATGGCTAGAGAACAGCGGCATTGGACCAATTTGTATAGTGGGGGTGTGCTGAAAGCCATTGGAAAAAAAAACTATAAACCCTGTATATGATGGAAACTATTTCAAGCCAGTGGGTGCTGCTGCACCCCCAATACCCCTAGTTCCAGCACCTCTGATAGTGAATGTATGTATGCTGGGCCTGGTTGCAGCTGTAACCATTTCTGTGTTCCTCTTTGGGATAAATAAGTCTCCTAGAGGAGATTATGGCTGTGCTGAATGAATTCCTGAGGGATGATACAGAGACTTTGTTAACACTATTGATGGAGTATATAGGAAACGTACACCTGAGTATGGAGCCTTTCTTGCTGAAAGAAGGGTACTGAAGAGGGAGTCAGAATACTCCAACTTTCAAATTGCTCCTTAGACATGAGTCAAGCTATTAGGTCCAGGATTTTTGGATGTTTTTACCATAGAGGTCCCTGAGATAGAAAGTCTGTGTGGGGCCGGGGAGAAAAATGAAATCAGTGGTCCCGTTGCTGGGGAGACCAACTCCAAGGACCAACGTCATCTGGACCATAAGGGGTCACGATAATCACTTTCATCTCTGTTCTGCTTTACCCTCTAAATAACTTTGGAAAGCAGAGAAATTGGAGAGAAAATGTTAAAAGACATTATCCTTCCTGAAAAAGCAGATAGGATAAGAACCAGGAGCCACAAAGGCCAGAGAAAGATACAATTTTGAGAAGAAGGTACGATCAATGGGCTCAAAAGTTGCAGAAAGGTCATGGAGGATGAAGGTGGAGTACAGGCCCTAAAATGTAGCCAGGAACAGTTTGTTAGAGACCTTAGTGAGAACGTTTTTTCGGGGGTAAAAGAAAGTTGAAGCTAGATTGGAAGGAATATAGGATGGAAGGCAGATACAAGTTTGAGGCGGCAGTTGTAAACCACACATCTGATAAGTTTAAAGATGAGGGGAAGAAGGGAGATAGGCAGTAGTTGGAGAGGCAGGCTGCAACTGTGCACACCCCTAGGAGAAAGCAAAGTTCAGTAAAAGAAGACATTTTCGAATCAGACTGTCCCGCACTAAAGTTGACGCCTTAGCCTCAAAGGTTTGTTTCTCACACAATCATCATCCCTAGAGTCCTGTATGTGGGAAATGAAAATTGTAATGATCTATGGCATAGATCTGACACATCAAAGAGTGAACAAAAAGCAAGATTCTCTCGCAAAGACAGAACAGAAGTCAGATGGCTGCAAGCCCTTTGCCACAACTTGAGATTTGGGTTGCAAACTTGGGGGATTTCACATCTGGTCTGGAAGATAGTGTGAATGCTTGATGAAAGATATTAAAACGTGTATATTTAAAAACTGATGAGCTGAAAAGAGGCAGTGCATTAAAAATCTAAATCTTGATGTCACTTCTGAAAGAGCGGAGACAGCCTACATTATTTTTTGCTCCCCTGAATGCTGAATTACGGAGATTTGATTTCTCTATGAGCTCTGTTAATTTGTTATTTGCATGGAGACATCATAGCAAAACCTTTTCTACATTAGTGCTGCAGACAGCATTCATGCCTGAGAACTATAGGGAAGAAATTTGTAATTTTCCAGAAAGTAACTGCAATTCCAGGGTAGGGATATTTCTTCTCTACATAGTAGCGCTCATCAGAATTGCTTTTAAATAAACAAACTGACCAACATTGAGAAAATACAAGTGCATTTTCATTTCTGTGCCCTGTGAGATTCACATTTGTTCATTACATCCCAATATCTTTTTCAGAGTCATTGCTTTCCAGGATAGAGTCCCCCATCTTTGTTCCGAGATGTATATGTTTGCATTTAGTGATATTAAAACACACATTCTTTGCTTGCTCCCAGTTTACCAAATGATGCAGATAGCTCTGAATCAGTGACCTGTCTTCATTATTTCCCACTTCCCCCAGGGTAATAAGGTCTCATAAGCATTCATAAGGTGTCATCTTTTTTTCCCCGTGCAACATTTCAAAGATAATAGTGCTATAAGCCTGCCTTAATTTCATACATATTTGGGTGGGGGAGCTAAAATTCAGAAACTATTGATGAAATCCTGGCTCAACTGATTTCAAAGGAAAAACCCCCATTGACTTCAGCAGGTTTTTACCCATTGATTCCATCATGTGACCAAACACCACAAATGAGGATAAAACTTCGGAGGCAGCTGTTCCCAATGAACTGGGAAGAGCGTTTTCCAAGGTACACTCTGGTTGGTATCTTTTGGCCCCAAAGATTCTGTGCCTCCTTGAGACACAAACCCAAAGTAGAGATTAAGGTTGTTTTCAAAAGTTTTCTTATATGGCAGAAATCCTCCCCCATTGCCGCCCGCTCCATGGTTGATTTACAGAAATTTCAGCATAAATAAAATCATTAAAAAATAATAATGTAGTAAAGATAATTGCATCTTAATGGTGCTATATTTAAACAAAGCCACTCACAATCGTAGGCATAGGATATCTACATCATAAGTCAGTTTTATTATAGCACAGTTTTCTTTATATGCTATTGTCCCGCCATACCAAAAAAAGGACAGGAAACGTTTGACATGGTTTTAGTCAGGCCACAACTTTATTATTAGATGTCTGGAACTACCCGGCAGATAGAAGTGTACAGTGCAGGTAACCCCATGGTCATTCCATAATTACAGGGGGTGTGGGGGGGGTTCTGCCAGCTCCACCTCTTTTTCCATGCAGGTTCCTCCACAGCCAATCCATTGCTGGGAGCTCACCATCCCCCCACCCCCTTCGTAGGAGGATTAAGGTGGACTAATAAGAAAGGGAGGGTGGCTCCCTGCCATACCAAACATAGGAGTCCCCAACCTCCCTCCCTTTCCGTTTTCTTAACGAACACCTCCTTTTTAAGCCATTTTACAAGCCATTTATCCGGACACTGTATACCTTCCCTATGGAGTACCTGCACAGGACATCTGCCCCACACTTACATAATGAGTTGCAACATACAACCTACTGCCCTTCATGAACAAAGCCCTTCCTGAACCTGCTGTGAGGAAGGTGAAAAAACCCCAACTCCAACTAGGCCAATCTGGTGGCAAGGGAAAAATTCCTTCCCAGTCCCCCTAAACAAGGGGGAGCTAGTGCAATGCCCACAGCAGGTCTTGACCAAACCTGGTATTTCACCACCTAAAGGGGAGGAAGGATGGATGCTGTCTCAGCCTGCTCTGCGCAAAAGAGGTCATCACGCACAGGGCTGCCCCTTTAAAACCCTTCCACCCATCCGGTTCCCAGTGGATGAGTCAGCGTCGCCATGTTGGCCCCTCGTCTCCTTTTGCAGCAGTTTTCTTCTCTCCCCCTCCACCCCCAACCATAAACCCCTGTTCCCTTCATTTGGCCAGCCAGACAAACCCCCCCCCTTGTTTTTTTTTATTTAAGTCCAGCTGTTGATAGTGAGCCTTAACATTTCTGTATCATATCAAAAATGTTAACTAGAACTAAAAAACAGACAAAAAAAATCAGTATGATAAAGCCATTTAGTGTAATGATAAGAGAACTAGAAATGATTTCTAATAAACTAATATTGGTCTCCCTGGAGGGTTAATTATGACATTCTTTATATTAAGGAGACTGTAAATTTTCTGTTTCAACAGATGTTCTCTTAAAAGAATGGCTTATTTGGGAAATGATAGGTCTTTGCCAAAGCTTACCCCACTAGAATATACAAATTAGTATCCTCTAACTACAGACCCAAGTATTATAAACTCTTTATTCACAAAAAGCCATCAGCTAGTTCAATAATTATATGTAAGACGTTGTGAACCACTGAAGACATTTACATGCTTCTCAATGGTTAGTTCAATCACATTGTTAGTTCAATGTATGTTCATCGGTCAACTACATTGGTTAGTTTACATGCTTCTCAGCGCTAGCCACAGCGAAATCATGGTCACAACTGAGTGAAAAGTGGTTTCACTGCATCCTCGTTTAGTGCATGTGATTTGTTGATCTTCGCCAAGTTTCTACCCTAAGCTCCTCTGATGCTGGCTAATACTTCTCCTGGCCTCCTTGCGCTGGGGTCTCGCATTTCTAAAATGGAGATTGTAAACCATGTGAATTTTCTTTTCAGGCATCAGAGCACAACAAATGTTGCTGGAGCTTTGTGAAATGCATCAGTTTTACTTTGCAGGATTTAGTTTCAGGCTAGTTTATATACAGACTTATCTTGAGTAAAACCCCCCAAAAACTGACAAGTTAACTCTGCATAAAACATGAGTTATTTCTCTCCCCGCCCCACCCCGCCCCCCGGCTACCAGTTTCCAACTAAAATCATACATTGGCCCAGGCATATGGAAGGTGCACAAACCTAGATATACCTTTTGGTAACCTGGTCTGAGTTATTCATGAATATTTGCTTTAAAAAAACCAAACTAAATAAATTTGCTTTGACTCTGTCTGTGCAAAAATTATTCTAGATAAGTTCACTGGCAAGAAAGTTCAAAGATTTTAAATTTTATGCAAATAATATAGAATGTTCCCCTAAATCAAATGCTGGACATGTAAACATGAGTATTCACACCAAATATTTGATTTTAAAAGTTGGCTTCATCCAGTCAGGAAACAGAAATATCATGTGAGCTAAGTGTCCAATCAAAATTAACCAAAAACAGCCAGAATTTTGGATATCTGATTTTTATGACAAATTTCTCACAAGTAAGATACAGACCAAAGATTATTCCAAGAAATCATTTATCATATAAATCTGAATACATTGCAAGTCAAGTATTCCATCCAAAATCAATCATTTTATTAGAAGTCAAGTTTTAGTTGCTAGTGATGTTTCTGATTAGTCAAATTCTCAGTCATTCCAAAGTCACACATGCCCACCTGAGATTGGAGTGAAACTCTGCAAGGACTAAACTGTATAAAATGACCAGACCTACAGAGATTAGGACTTCCACAAAACCAGAGATTCACCCTGAAGAGTATAAGAGGTCTTGGGTCCGAACATCCAGTACCTACTGAAGTATATGGAAAGGCTCCCATTGGCTTCCAATGGGCTCTGAATCAGGCTCTTGTTAAGCTGAGCTCTGTGAACTCCTAAAACCATTGGGACTCCAATTCTGGTTCTCCACAGTTCCTAAACTTCATAATAAAAAGAGGTGCCATGCCAGGTGTCAGGAGGGAGCAGGCTAAACAGATTGTTTTGTGCAGGTTTCATAACCAGCTGCACTAACTCCCCCAACTACGTATGCCCCCAATTCTCTGAAAATTTGAACTGAGAGCTTGAATGACTGGGGAATACTGTGCTATATACAAACACTTCCTGTTGCTGAGGATTACAAGTGACAATAATTCTTTATGGATTTGGTTGCTTTAATGGGAGAAAAATAAATAACCAGATAGATTGTGTAATTAGCCAAATATAATGCCAGGGCAAGATAAAAATACCTCCTTGCCAAACAGTCTATTGATTAGTTTTAATGATAGTCCAGTATTTAGATAGTAAATAAGTGGCTATTGTTCCCAAGAGGGACAGAAAGAGCTAAATTAAAAACACAGTTTTTGTCAGTGTTATTTTGTTGTGAAATTTAGGATTCTGTTTAACTAGCAGCTTTGCAAAAGGTGCATACTTTTGGTTCAGTCAATGGCAAAACTTCCACTGCTTCAATGAAGTCAGGATTTCACCCTTTATATTGGTATGTTATTGGTTATTTCATTTCATTGTATTTAACAGGATTTTTTAAACTAGTACTTTAAGTCAATTTCTACCTATTTGGCACTCATCCTTAGACTATAATAGGTTGGTACTGCCTTTTTCATTTTCAAATTCACGGTTGCTTGATGGTCTTAATTTTCTCATAGTATTCAAAGATGACAGATTAATAGGTGGTTCCCTTCAACTATGTGGGCAGATCTTTAATGGATCTCATTAGTTTATATTACGATAGTGTACAGAGATGTGGAAGCAGTTCCTAGAGGACAGTCCACACCAACACTTGCACTTTCAGATTAATATAATCCTCACTTCTGTGATTCAGTAGAACCTAAGTCAATTGCTACGAAGAAGAAACAAAGTAAATAATTTATCTAGTATAAATATTAAAGAAAATTGTAGAACATATTTTGGTGTTCCAATCTTGTTGCTACAAAATCATCTAGTTATAGCTTCTGGAAAAACACAGTTGTCCTTAATATCACTGAAACAGAGCCTTCTGAGATTTCCCAAGCATACCTTTTAGATCTGCTTGCTGTCTAGGACACTTAGTAGTATACCAGGATTCTAGTCAACTCAGCAGAACATTCTTTGGGATCTCCTATCAAAATAAGTTGAGCTAGGAATGGATTATAAAAAAGAAAAAAAAATCACATCAAATCCAAGTCAAATTTGGCACTTAACCAAAAAAACCTGAACATTTATATTAACACAGCACACATAAAAGGATTTCATTTTACACAAAACATTTTTATTTAACTTTAGTGGACTCTTCTTAGCAGCTGCTTAGGTTTCTAGGTAACCACGAAGTTTAATAAACCTGTACAATGATAATTAAACACTGTAAATAATTTATCTGCTTAATCTTCCTAACTGGCCTTTTATTCCTTTGTAGAAAAGTGACCCATGCTGACATTCTGAATAAGGTTGGCAAAATAAGTGCAGTGAGGAGTGGTAGTATAAAGTGGATTTGCTCTCAATAATGTATGAAGCCACATGCTGGGTAGAGGAATCCTCACAAAAGCGGTACCACAGCAATCTGTTCCTTTCATCTGCAGCCAGCATTTAAAGTGAAGGTGCTGCTCCGAATCAAAAGCACAATCATTCATTTGTGAGCAGATGTCCTTCACACGGCAGGCAGCGCTTTTTCAAAACAGAGCTGAACAAATGCACTGCTGTGAGACAAGTTCCCCTACCCATTAAAGAAAGAACACAGTATATATTAATTTAGCAGGTTGTTGAATGTTTTAAAGTAGAATTTATGAAGCAGAAAAAGCATGTGGTGAAACAAAATGGCTTTCAAACGAAATATGAAAAAAGTTCCACTAGTTACTGTATTATGAAGTGCAAGAGTCTGATGCACGTCAATGGTTCATGCAGAAAATAAACTGAAATGAGTTAGATGTGTGCTTTGCATATGCTTACTAAAGGGGTTCATTAGTTCTGGAAAGTATATGCTGGAGGTAAGGTGCAGTATATGTGTATACTGCATTCCCATTTGCTTGAAACACTTGAGGTCAATCCAAAGTGAAATATATTTAAAACTATCTTCTAGGCAGAGGAGCTGCCCAGCTGGTTACATGTGCGTGTTCGTAGTCTCCCCCCGCCCCGTGACGTACATACACTCCCTGGAGACTATTTCTTTGTTTAATCAAAGCTCAGACTTTAGGGTGTGATCCAATTCCTATTGAGGTCAATGGAAAGACTCACATTGCCTTGAATAGGAGCTGGTTGGGCCGTTTGTTATGAAAATCGCAGTGGCTGGGATTCTGCACTGTGCAACAACACAATCAACATATTTTGTTCCTAATAAATAATAAAATATTGTGCAAATCTGTTAAATGAATATCAAAACCTTTATTTTTACTCATAATAGTCTGAAGGACTAAATTTAAAAGGACTTTCCCCAAGTTATATATCAACTATTATGATGGAGACAGAGACATTTTAAAAGCATGATGTTGTCAAATCAGGCATTGTTAAAGATTTAAAGCTCTATTTAGAGGGAATGTAAGTCAGACCAATCTCTTGCAGGTATAGAAGGGGAAAGAGGCAGCAACATTTGATAAATATTTATTTATAATACAAATATGTATCAGGGCTACAAGAACTACCTCCAGTTGCTCTTCCTGGCACTGAGGGCTGCTGCTGTACAGGGTTGTCAGGCAGCCTTTCTGTACCCCCTCTGGAGACTCACCCTGCTGGATCGGAGCCAGGCAGGAGTGACAAGAAGTAGTGGCGGCAGTTGGTGAGATCGTAGTTGGTGAAGAGCATCATACTGGCCTCAGGCTCTCCCACTCATTCAGCTCCCGATCAGAAATCCCCCCCAAAGCTTCCCCACCAAGCCAGCCTAGTACCCACCCATCCAGCTTTTACACACACAGCCTCCAACCCCGCTACAGTACCTCAGCAATTACCATCAGCCAGTTCAACACCCAGTCACACCCCAGCATTCTGACAGCAGGTACCCAGCAACCCCAGGTACCCCACTGCTCTGTCAGCAGATCAGCACTCTTCAGGCACTGCACCAAAACCAACAGCTTTCCCAGCCACTCCTGCCAGTTGGCTAGGTCCCTCCTAACCTGCACAGGCATACACAGCTGTGCGCCCTGTAGCAGGCAGTGCCTGCTGCCCAGGGGAGCTTCGGTATTAGGTGACATCTTCCTCGTTCCGCTTTCCTGACACCAATCCTACTCTGGGGATCCCGCATCCTCTCTCTTTCCTCTGCTCCCTTTCGGTCTTTTTCTTTCTTTCATCCTCTGCCTCCCACAATGCAGCATGTGCTTACACCGTTAGCCTTATTAATATAGGTGGAAGTTGCACGTGTGCACTGAATAAAAATCTACATCTGCATTTGCGACTCAAGTTTTGCTAATTAAATAAGCACAGTAATGTTCACTAACCACATTATAAAACTTTCTCCAAAAGCCAATACACTTGCTTTCCTTCCCTGTAAACATACTATTTTGAGCACTGCAATTATCAGCTATATTGTAATTTAAAACTGAACTTCTGTTTAAGTATGTGTGATTATTAGACTAGGAGTCAATTGCGGATAGCACATAGATATAAATGCAGCTAATAACTCTTACTGTAATGATTAATCAATTTATGAATACATTATTTAAACTAATAGTTCAGGTCGAATATCTTAAACAAGTTACTGAGTACATCAACCAATTCAAATACCAGCTACCAAATCAATAGCAAACTGTAAGTAAACTCTGGGGAATAAGTATGCTTCCATAATAACCTGTGAATTTTAAAAGTGTTCCTATATGGAGAAAGATTGCCACATCAAAAATAATTTTGTTAGGTTAATATTTGGCAAATTATTTAGATTTTGGCAAAATATAATTGAAGTACAAGAAATGTATCATACTTAAGGGATTGTAGTTTTTAAATTTTCATTATTTAAGGGACACTATCATATTTTCCTTTTAAACTGATTGATACTTTAATAAAAAAAAATCCAGCTTCCCAACCTTTCAATAATATGTCCTGGATTCAATATATGTATTATGTAAAATACATTTTAAAAATGTATTTCTGATCCCTGGTTGATGTTTATAATGGTCTTTTCAGCAAGAGAGAAATTGACTACACAGGGGAAACAGTTGAACTGACTGTAAACAAAGTATTATCAAAAATACAAATTAAATAAGGAGAAAACATTTTATTTTTCATTAACTATTCCAGTTGTAGAAACCCTATGTGTTATTTGTGATGACAGTAGGCATATCATTTTCAGAAGGAATGTGCTTTCTTAGTTGACAGTTGAAAGTGATGGAAATGTTTTAGGCCTCAATAGAGGAAACGTTTATGTTTGAAATCAATGGGATTATCCATCTGCATAAAGTTAAGCATATGTGTGAGTGTTTGAAAGAGCGATGCTTAAATTAGCAATCTG
The DNA here is from genome assembly GCF_027887155.1 of Malaclemys terrapin pileata. Taxonomy (NCBI): domain Eukaryota; kingdom Metazoa; phylum Chordata; order Testudines; family Emydidae; genus Malaclemys; species Malaclemys terrapin. The sequence continues at coordinate 12,880,210 of NC_071518.1, forward strand.
TAACAATACAACACTGGAAACCTACTCCTGATCTAATGGGAGTCAATGGCAAAACTCCCACTAACTTCTTTACTATCCAATAAAAACACTTCTTTAAAACAATGGCTATTATCTAAATAAAATAAAATACAACAACATATATATAAACCTCCATACTGCAAACTGGGATATTAGGTTACACCTCTACCGTAAGAAACTAGGTAAAATGGGCAACTCTGCATTGGTAATTGCCATGAAAAGGTCTCTGCACTTCATTTAGTGCATACTTTTTATCTCGACGCATAACTTTACTCCTTCAAAGTAGGATTTTTAATTAAAGTGAATGTACTAAATAAACCACGAGTCCTCCACCCATCTTGATGCTAAAGGTGTGTTTTATCTCAGTTTCAAGTGATACTGCATTTTAAAAATTAATTAGTAGCTTGCAAGAACAGCCACACATTATTGAATAAGTAACAGCATTTAAGTGAAACAGATGAAATATTGGTAAGCAATGCAGACCACAGTATAAGTATGTGAGGAGGGTCATAGGTTAATCCCTATTGATTTTCCAAGTATGCGTACAGCACCGCTGGGAAAGGCCAGTTCTGTTGGCAATCAGCTAGCACAAATACATTATAAATCTTACTGTCCACCTACACTGATCAGTGTCACTTACTTCCTCCACTAAAGATCATTAGGAAACTACAGCAAATCCACTGACATAGGAATGAATCTTAAAATATTCCTTTTTAAGGTATTGTTTTAGATCACATGTATTTTGCTTTAAATAAAACAGAAGTAAATTTCAAAGAGCAATATCCTGAGTTTCCATAATTTTAATATCCTATTTGTAATACCAGCTCAAAGTAATAATCCTCAAGAAAAGTACTGGATGCAGAAAAAAGAAAAAGAGAATGAAATGATAGACAAGTCACCCTCATATGTACCTTACAAAGCCATGCAAACACTTAGAATACTTTGGGTTCATTACTTGTTTCTTATCTAGTTGCCAGCAAAAATAAAAACGTGCAGGGGATTTCTCCCTCAGCTCTGTGGAAATTCACCAGTGGTTTATTTACATTACCTAGTCTATTACTATTGAAAGGGTCAATCTGGCCACCCTTACTAACTGTTTACTTGTGTGAGTGGGCCCACTGATGTCAACAGGGCAACTTGTGTAAATAAGGACTGCTTGAGTGAGTAAGGATTGCAGGATCAGGCCCATAATGTAATACTATTTCATGATACAAGGAGGGTCATTCAAAAATTAGCTTTATTAAACAAAATGGGCTCAGGGAGATTTTATGGAAAATCTTCAAGAGCTTGAATGCTTCATTATGGAAATCCAACTTTTTTGAGCAAATGCCAGTGGAAACACTTGTGTTCCCATATTTCTTAAGAGATATTCAATTATCCATCTAAGCAGTCTCATCCTGTAGGCTTCTGAGCATTCTTCAGAGCTAGTGATATCCACAGGAGCTCAGTACCACAGATAAAGTGATCAGTATTCAAAGCCCCAGAGCCTTAAGACTCCACGTGTCCTGCAGGTAGAGAGAGTCTCTCATTTTAAACAAGAATAGGGAAAAAGAATTTCGATGCCATATCAACCACCTCTGCCAACAATGCCAGCCTCACCACAGTTTGTCCACATCTCCTACAACCATCTCTTCATTTTCCTTCCATTCTGCTCCATTCCTGAGCTGTTCCACAAGGCCACTAAGCTGTCTGTGTTGAGACCTTTCTCCCAAAATGTACTTTTTCCCTGACTCCTGTGTTGCCAATGCTCACAATTTTTTCATGATATTAGGTGTTTTTCTTACAGCCTGAGCTTCAAGAGGCATGTGATTATGTCAAAATCTCTGGTTTTTATTTAAGTTTCATGATTGCAAGGGAAAAGCTTGAAAAAGTGACCAAAATACACCCTAAAGGCTCAGTAACCAAAACGAAAAAGAAATCCAACGCACATTTTTTTTTTAACTCATGGTTTTTAGGCCAATCTCATGATTTTTTTAATACTTGTGGTTGGGAGTACTATATTAGTTAACTAATTATAGCAAGGCTTAGAGGCCACTTGGGAACAATCTAATGGGAAAAAAGTATTATCAAAAATACATCAAGACTTGACCAATCACCACCTTTTCCATATTCCTTGTAACCCTTTCCTCTACTATTGATCTATAAATATTTTGATACTATAAACTCATTGGGTAGAGATCATGCCTTCCTTTTTATTCCACCTAGCAAGTTTTGGTTGCAACTGGTAGAAAATAAATTATTAGTAATTATAATACTCTATAAGCTCTTTGGGACAGGTACCAAAGTTCAACTATGACACCCCCCAGTACATTCCCCTCCCTGGACGTACAACTCCCTTGAAGCCATGCTACAAGCAACTTCCTGGAGTGAGATAACAATCATTAATAAAATTAGGGCTGTATTAGCTTTTCCCAGGAACTTCCACGGGACTCGAGGAGGAACAACACACTTCCTTTCCCAGACCTGCCTAATCCATCCCTGGCCCACCTTATTTCTCTCTCTCTCTCCTCTCCCCACCCCGTCACCACCAAGCACAGACCTCAAATTACATGGTGTGGTCTTCACAGGATTCTGGGAGTGGGGATGGAGGGCCATGGAGGGACCTGAACACCCAATCTGATGTGCGGTAGTAGAGATCCATGTGTGGAGAGGTCTTCTATGCAGAGATCTAGCTAGTACAATTTGGCCATTAACAACAGGTATTTAACGGATTTTGTATAATTTTTGCACAGCGTAGATCTCTACTGTCATTAAAAAGAACTATCCAAATCAACAAATTTTGCAGAGTTTAGCTCTTCAGAAATGTGGCTATATTCTCTAAAATCTTAAATCTATCATTATTTTTATGTCTTGTTCAAAGTAGCTCCAAGAAACAACAACTGCCAATATGTGTGGTTTTACAGCCACATGTTCTTATTTTCTAAGTGTTTCTCTCTCCTTTGTAGCTGTGTGAAAGACTCAGACAAACAGGGGGGGGGGGGAACTGATCCCTGTGCCCAAAGGGAGCCCTATTGATGCCGATGGAATTCCAAATGACCACAGAGATATTCCCTCAGGAAGCTTATTGCAGGATCAGGAATGACCAGAAGTGACCAGACAGCAAGTGTGAAAAATCGGGACGGGGGTTGGGTGTAATAGGCATCTATATAAGATAAAGTCCCAAATATCGGGACTGTCCCTATAAAATCGGGACATCTGTTCATCCTAATCAGGAGTGATTGACTCTGCAGCGGAAACTGACTATACACACAGTAAAAACACAAAGCTTGTTTTTTTTTTTTTTTTTCTTTCCTCTGCTTCAGTTATAATCATTTTGGGCGTTGCATGTAACAATAGTAGGCAAAACATTTTCAGACAGAAGTGATTGTTTTTAAAGCTTATACAGGAGTCTTACAGGTAATATACGAGATAAACCAGTGAAACCGAGTTCTATAAAATTCAGATTCACTAAAACTCTATTGTTAGTGAAGTGGAATTTAAACTCTTCCAGTGTAAAGTGAGCAAACTGGAAACCCAGTTAAACTAATTATCCTTCTATAGGGAAAAAGTTCTAAAAAAAATAAAAAAGTACTTTCACTGAGGAGTGAGTTTGCACAACTGATGATTCTAAATCTAGTTACACCAAATATATTACTGGCTAACACATGCAATTCACCACCTTTTAAAAGTGGTGGATTTGGCAGTTCTATTTGCAGAAAATGGAAAAGCATCTCCATATTTTTTCCCTACAGATTTGGAACGCTCCTGGTCATAACTCGTACAGTATTGGAAATCCAGTTTGAAGTCCCTTTCAATACAGCATGTGTCTGCAGAAAGAAGCTTACAAAATGAGTTCAGTATTTCCATTTAAAAATATCATTTAAGGGAATTTTAAACTGTCTAAAAAGATGGATACACTTTGTTTGTTTTCTACATTAATGAGCTATAAAAAGAATGGAATAGGTCATAAATACAGTATTTTTGCAACAGCCTTTACTAAAAATGCTACTACTTGTGTTTATCATTTATATCTTCATGCAACCTCAAAATTGATTACACTTTAAACCATACATAACTGGCTGTGTTTTTCATTTTGAGCCATTCTACAAACATTTTTATAACTCCATTAATACATTCCATATTTTGTGTTCTTATTGATTATGAATATTTCCTTAAAGGATTTTATTGCTTTTAAAGTAACAAATGTTATGTATTATAAAAAATAGAAAAACCTATTGCATCTTTTATATTTTTCCTTCCCATGATAATTCTAATACATAAATTGTTAGCAGAAATATTTACGGAATATCATTTTTTCATATTTTAAACTCTGAAGTAATAAAATGGAAATCACTACTAATACAAGATATTGTAGATACAGATTTTTCAGATCAAATATCTAATCTGTTTTAACTGTATCCATCCTCATTTCAACCTACAATTAAAAAATTAAAATACCAAAGGATTATCCTCATACAACATGATGGTTTTACATCAAGTATATATTATCTTTCCTAATTACCACTGCATTTTGTAGGCTAGAATATGATTTATATTTAGGATATGATTTTGCTATTAATTATCAAATTGAAAAAATAAAATCTTGCATTATAAATTCTCTCTTGGAAATTAGTTTTATTATTTTTTCCATAATCCTATCACACAAGCAATAAGTGCATTGCAGCATGAACACTTTAATTTTTCCAGTTAGTTTTGAGCAAGCCCAGAGGTGAGGTTTAATAAGGATCAATGGCACTTTATCTGGGACAGGGCCACTTCACAGCATGCAAATTACACAGTAACACTTAAAAAAAAGAAATAGATTTAATTAAAAAAAAGTAGAACCACAGGCTCTGGAAATTCAATTAAAGGATTTATGCAAAGGTTTGCTAGGTTTTTATATGCAGTTACTGCTTATATAATGAGCTTTTCATATTAAAAATCAATAGGTAATCTAGAGTAGACGATCATCCCCTTAAATACATTTTTGAAATCAATTTGAAAAATAGTCCATCAACTGCTGTGACTACTCTTGCTGCTTCGATTAGGCTAAGAGCAATATTTAGATTGTAAGACGTGCTATGGAATATCTATGCCTGGATTTTGTTTTCAAGTGTTCTTATACTTTTGAGTGCCCAAGATAATCATACAGTAATTCAAGATTGTGTACAATGGATAAATTTATTCAATTACCACACACATTCTGAAATATGACAAAATCCTAGGCATCTAATGGCACAATCTGACAATAGTTTGAACAGTTACATGAAAAACCCTTTTCTCTGTAGATCTTTGCTACCTCACTCCCTGGCCTATTGTCTTGCAGCTACTTAGCATTCTGAGACAAATATTTCTGTTGATAACTTCTTGAAGTCTTCAACTACAGAAGCAATTAGCCTACAACTCTGTCTGAAGTGCAACTTTCACACATCATGAATTAAAAATGGATCAAGCCCTGCGTCCTTCAGGTTTAATCTAATTTGCCAAGAAGCTGCAGTGATATAGGACCATTATGTGGAAGTCCAAACTTCCTGGTTAATATTCATCACCTATCACAAATTCACTGCTCATGTGAGCAGGTGCAGCACCTTTGAAATTAATGGAGTTGGGCACATTACATCAGTGCTTGGTTTGCCTCAATGTATCCCATTACAGAAGGTTTGTAAGTGTACCGAGAGTAACATTATAAAGTGGTCACTCAATCATTCCTTTTTCAAGACAACAAAGTGAAGCAATGAGAGCTATCAGATATTAAGAATCCCAGGGACTCAGTCTTAGCACAAGCTACTAAAGTTGCTATCACAACATGACTGTCCATATGACAATTTGGGGAGTAAAGAGAAGACTTTTCTATTTGCAAAAATAGAATATTCACAACATCTGTTTTAACAGACACATTCAATGGTCTTTCCAGTTCATAATCCAGTTAGTTAACTATACATTTTTCTCATTGATTGTAAGCTCTTTGGGACCGGGGCCATTTCTTTATTACATGCTTGTAGGATGCCAAGGCACAATGGGCTTGGGGGCTGTAGATGCTTCTACATTATAAATAATGATAATAATAATGAAATGCACAGTAAACCAGTTCTGCTCCCTCCACCCACCAAAAAAAAACAACAACATCATAGTATTCTAGGTGTTTGCTTGATAGGAAGGAAGAAGGTTTTGTTTTTCTTACATACGAAAGGGAATCTAAAACAGCCAATCAGTGCCTAACAAAATATCTATTAGTTCACTATTTTAATTCAGCACCCCCAAGAGAAATATTCCTTTTTCAAGGGATAGCAGGGGGTTGAGGAATGGTACTGGAATACAACTTCTGTGCATGAAAAATAGCAAAATGACAATTGAGAGGGAACTGGATTAGATAATATTCCTTCTCTCTCTGTAATATGTTCTGCCAAGCAATGCATTTCAGTTCTTCCTACATCTATGAAAGCAACCAAATTATAGGAGGGTATAATCAGCAGTGATCTTAAAAGCTAAATAATAATCAGCTTTCAGTTAAAATCACAAAAACTTCAACAACAAAGTTATGCTCTTTGGGAGAGTAAATTTAAGAATAGAAAGTGAGCAGCACCTATGTAGTAAAAATATTCTTAACATAAGTTTGAACAATGTCAATGTTAGAAATTTCTGCAACACTATTCCAATCTACATATCTATAAAACAAATCATTGCAGAGTATTTTTTTTAAATTGAGACCCAGCTCAAATATGAAAAGAATATATTTATTGTCATTTCACTTTCTCCCTATTAATTCTTTGAAATCTCACTGCAAACATTGTCTTAAATATCTTACTTTATTGGACTCAGATTATTTCTTAAAAAACAAATATTTACCTATTCTCATTGCAAGACAAGATTATATGGACAAATGCTACTTATTTTAGATGGGTAGGAAACAAACATGTCAATGAACAGCAGCTTTTATTTTCATTGTTCTTTCCCTACTAACTCAGTTGTTCATGCACACCATATTTTCCAACACCTTTTCATTTTAAACAACACAGTTTAAGTACATGAAGGGATCAAAGAGTTTCAGATGAATCTGAAAACTTATAGCAAGGGTAACAAGGGTCCTTAGTTTATAATGACAGAAGCATATGCTCTCAACTTTCTAAACTGCATCCAACTGAGCTATTTATCAAGGCCTGAAACTTTTTCATTATTTAAAGCACTACGACAGCTTTCCACTTGATGCCTTGGAAGTACACAATAATAGAGACTCTATAGTCATTAATTATGATATCAGCTGGTTGATGAAGTTTGTACTGGCTGCTTGGTGATTTCATTTTTAATTGCAGCAGGTGGTGTGGAAAAAGTGATATACTGATACTCATAGTCACCTCAATAGTATTTTCTGTTTTTATGGATATGTAGGTGCTCCTGAAATTTTTGAAAATCCCTTCTGTTCTGTTCCCCACTTTCATTTAGTAACTGCAAAGAAAAATGCGTATACAGTACATGTAGAAAGTAAGATGCTGAGACATAAAATGTTCAAAGAAACAGTGTCCTTGATTTTTTCCCTCTCAAAATATTTTTTTTTTCTTTTTAGAGATGGGGCGGGGGCGTTTCCCCTCTGTGAAGAAGAATGTAACTGATATTGTATTTAAGGTCTCCAGAAAGTAGCTGTGATAAACAAATCTTGGAGACACATACTGCACAATTGATTTCTTCGGGCACATCTAAAGAGCCTGATTTTTAGATTTACCTGCATTGGTGGATAAATAATAATTGAACTTTACAAAAACTGCAAATTAAGACATTAAGGCCAGCTAAGAGAAAAGCCAGTATCCAAATTAAAATTACACAAAATTTTAGGACTATTCTAAAAATGAATGTGCAGGCTTTATTCTAAAGGAATAATATGTTTTTACTACGTTGGGGTTTGATCTCTGCACTAAAATCTCTATTACTTTAATAACACATATACAGGTGGATGTTTACAGTCCAAAAGAAGCAACGTTGGCAATAACAAAAGGGTTACAAAAATATCATATACAGCATTCCTTAATGTATTGATTTATTATTTCAGTGTTTTGAAGGCTCTGTTGTATATTGTTGACTAGTGTATATTGTGCTTCTGATACTGTCTACTTTACAAAGATGCATTTTCCTGCTCAATAACATTTTAAATTCATTAACCCCTAATTTAACAGATTAGAGAACTATTATACAAGGTTTTGCTGCATAGATTTAACATGAGATTGATAGGTAATAAAAACTGGTGTTTCCTAATGGCCATAGACATCTGTCTTCTACATAAATCAGCAAACTCCCTTAAGAATCTCTTGTATCCAAGTCATAGATCAATTGTGCTCAAGTCTCATTACAACACTCATTCTCTCTCCTTTATAATAAGGCCACAGTACCTTAGCTCATAACTACATTACATGTAATTAATACAACTGTGACGTAAATGGATGCAGTGTTAAAATGTAGGTCTCTGGAGAGAACAGGGTATGACAGGAACTAGTTGCACTGTCATGCATGGGATGCCATCACTAGGCGAAATTTTAGCCATCTTTCTTACCTATGATACAGATTCTTTACTCTGTGTAACTCACAAGCTTCAGCACAAGGGGAGGATGCTAACTGTCTAACTTCATTCAACTACCTATCAGTGCCCTGCTACCATATCATACTAGTGGCATTAATAGAGGGAGTAGAGGCTGGATGTCCCTTTCTTCTTCTCTAAGGAAACATGATCGTAGACTTTGAAATGTTCTGAAATATTTTGAAATGTCAAAGTAGAGTAACTTCCACCAATTTGGCGCCATTTTGCAGATGTGAAAAATGCATCTAACTTGGAAGGGGAAGTGGTAGCAGGAAAGGAGAGAGCAGCTGAACAAAACAAAGGCATTTTAGGGAGAAAGTGTCCTGAAGTGGTACATTTGGCCAACAGCAAACAAACAAGATAAAGCAGTTCCCCCACAAACATATCATGCTCCTAGTTGGTCATTACAACTCCCCATTAATTGTAATGGGGAGTTGTGCTGGCAAATCAATAGCATGATATAACCCACATGCTTTAAATTATGTTTCCCCTGAGGTAGACATCATCAACAAGCCCAGGGGAAAATCAGGCCCAGAATAAAAGGGCATAACTTCCAGGGAGCTCAGTATTAAACTTGCTTACAGCAGGGCTTACTCCAGGCCCCAGTCGGCTCTCACTTATACTATTGTAAATCCAGATTCAGCATGGTGTACTGTAAGGAAAAGCATAATTTGGCTGTGTGTATTTGTGCAGAGGTAAATTGCAGGGGATTTTTCTCTGTGTGACTGTCCACCTCTTCCTAATGTGTATGGGCCCAATCCTGCAAGGTGATGAACATCCTCAGGTCCCAATGTTGATGTTCAACACATCCTAGGATTTAATCCCAATCTAGTTCACAGTACAACACAAACAATAATAATTAAAAGGAAATTAAAAAGCAAAAAAAAAAAAAAATGGAACTAAGATGACTAATGCCAAGCATAACAGCTTAGTTGTCTTGCTTTCAAGATGCTCCCTTTTTGCCTTTCTTCTGTTTACATTTTAATTAATTGTCTTATGGTCAAGAACCTTGCTCACACCTTCAAGTATGTACTATGCAAATGCAATGTAATCCAATGGCACTATACAAATAAAATAACAAATAAAATGATCTAATTAGTGTTAAGAATTATACATATAAATCTCCACACATAAGATACACTATTTTTTTTATTAAGTTTCATTTTTTTTTTTAAATAGGCAGTCAAGAAAAAGCATCACACATAAAATCAGTGCCACCGTCTAGATCCTTACTTTGCCTAAGTATAAAAAAGCTAGTATTCTATCTTTTTTCTAAAATGTACTTAATGTTCCTACAAAGACAGCAGAATTAATGAAGATTGTATTAGGTTCTGAAGGATGAATAGCCTCCGCTGCAAGATGTTCACTCTACAAATACAAGAATTATGAACTGTTAGTATCTATATTGTTTGTTTGTTTTTAAAACCACCAAACTCCGAAAGACATGCTGATAAGCTTACAGTACTTTTAACACACTATTTCTGTTGACACTCAGGTTATGAACATAGATGTAGACATTTGTCTGTACTAGGAGTGCCACAAAAATCACAAGATTGTGATGCAAACCCTCATGGACATTTATTCCCCCCATTTCAGCAACGGGTAATTGAGCCTCTAAATCACGCACAAAGATTACATCCATAAAATAGTTAAGTACTTGTACCATTAATACGTTTATATTGCACAATTTGTTTTAAATCTATGTGTATGAAAAAATATTGTACAAGACAAACTACTGTGTACTGAGCTTCAAAATTCAGAATGTTACTGCTCATGCTAGCAAGGTAAATGGTACGACATAAACAAAGTCATACACAAACTGAATACATGTTGCCATTTCAATGACAAGGCTTCCCAAAAGCAATACCAATGGTGATCTTATGGTTCATCTATTTAGCATTAAACTAGACTCCCTTGCAAGTGTGTCAATGAGTATGCATCAGTGCATAAAGCTTTGACACACATAACATAGTTAAAATATATAAACAGTACTTCATCATGCCAACATGTCTCTAGCAGTGACTGAAAGCAAGAGCTACCAAGTGCATTATTGGTTTTGAAGAACGACAATATCCCTGACAACTTTAGCAAGGTTAGGCATTTTTCAGAGTTATAGAAAGCACAAGGCATACCTTTTTCAACAAAATGTTCATGGAAAGCCAATTGTTTACCTAAACATGACATTTTTCTTTACATAAAAGGCCCTGCAACCTGCTTAAAGAAACCTGCAAGGTGGTACAGCAATAATCAAGGGGCACACCACATGTTTTTCACCCAAACCTTTCTCCTTTGGATGTGGGGGGAAGAAAGGAAGGGAGTGCTTCTCAAACACACTGCCTCTCCTTTATCCTGGAAATGTCTTCTGGGGAACAGGCAGGCCCCCTGCCACACATCAAACAGTTCATCCGCACTACTAAAATCTATTTTAAAAATGTAAAGCAGTGTAAAGAGCCCTAGACTACCTTGTTCAGTAACTAGGGAAACCCCAGGGACCAATGAAGCAAACTGAAGATGCATCTCTCACTTATTCAGACAACAGGGACAAGAACTGATTCCTGGGAGACAGCCTGCCTGTCTCCCAGAACATCCTTCTGTCGTTGAGACTCCATTGGCACATATTACTCATAGCAGAGGAAATGGCTATCTGGCATCCCTTGAAGATCCTAGGAGATTCCCTTTCCCTCAAATAAGGCTTGAAATACTGTAAGTCAGGGGGCGTTAAGGAAGTATATGTAGGGGTAATATGGATTTTTTGGGGTATGGGGGAGAAAGAAATTCAGGGATTTTTTTCTCAACTGCAATTTTTCGACCAAAAGTTGGAGGAATTCCCCAAAAGGTTCACAAAGATTTCGTCACCTCTCCTTATGACAAAGACTCTTTCTTAATCATTCACCATAGTTTGATAGATTTGGAAATCTATGTAGGTACTTGTGTGGCCCTCATCACCATAATATCCAAGAGCATCACCATTACTAATGTATACATTAATATAGTTCAAAGATACTGAAATATTTGGACCCGGGTGGGTAAATCTAGCCAGGCTTTGATTACTTAGTTAGCTTAATGTATGAAACTATCACAGAGATAACTTGCACCTAAAGTTCTCAAGTACTTTATTAGAAACGTAAGTATCAACATAACAGAATTTGCATGCACTGTTACAGAGTTGTATTTTCATTCTCTTCTTTAAAGTGCCCGGAAGAAAGAGTAAGACAGCCTGATTAACTGATTAACAAATATAGATAGAGAGCTCACATTTCTGTACTTCTGTAGAAAACTAAGGGTTTCAGTTTAGAGATGTCGATTTCAAGCTTTTATCAGCCCTAATTTCAACAAAAAAAAAATCGTAAAATTCAGAACAGAGGGAAAACAGACCTTAATTAAGAAAAGCGTTATCTCTTTCTACTAGAATGAAAGCAACGTTAGTTATATTTTTACCAAGATTTTTCTCCACTTAATGAAGACATTATCCATGAGTTTTCAAAGTCACTTTACAAAAGAGCATTCAAGAGACATTAAAGTCAGCTTAAACTAAAAAGTCTTTTTGAAGTCAATAAACAATAAAAAGAACAATGAAAGACAGCCTTTGATCTCTTCTTAGTCTAAAGTCTTTAATTTCTGTTTTAATCTGCTAGATGCATTAAGTCTTCTATTCAAATACTTTTCACCTGCAGAGTACAGTAAGCTTGCCTTGATTATTATTTTTACAGTACTAATGTACAGCTCTCATTAACATGGATGGGTGTCATCTGGCAAAAAAAAGTTTTAAAATGATTTTCTATTCTATTCTCTTTGAAAATTAAAAAGGGGGCAGAAAAGACAACGGAATCTTTGGCTTTGAAATTCATGACAAGATCAAAGACTATAATGCACATAGATTTTTCAAAGAATAAATTATTAACAACATGGACAAACACAACTGGTCAATAGCATGGTCAAGAAATGATGAAGTTAGAACATCTGCCTATGACTAATTACAATTAATCTGACTTTATTGCTTGCAAAAAATACCAAGTTACTCACTACATTTTAGGAAAAGCTTTTATTACCCTCCAGTGTATTTGCAAAATCACCAAGTGTCTTAATCAGATTTTTGGTGCTCAGGATACCAAATTGATAGCATTGGAGACGGAAGGGATCTATTTATCCTCCCATTCTGTGGCTGCAGCGGGCCCCAGATTTGAATGGTGAAGTATGAAATCAATATGAATAAGAAGTGTGGTCCTTCAGGATTAGAGAAGTCCACAGAGGATGACAGCCACCATTGCATGCTGTGCAGCCTAGCTCACCAAAGCTCTTTGCATGTGCCCAAGGAGAAGAGGTCAACCAAGAAGGAGTTGGGGACACTATGCAGATCCACAGACCATCCACAAGGGGCATCATAGGGCAGGGACTGTGGCCTCCTATCTTCTTATGCTGTGCACATCATCATTTTACCTAAGTGTCTTTAGAGATCCAGGCACAGCCACAAAGCACCCAGAGGATTGTGTGCAGAGGTAGAGTGTAATACCACCATTTTTCTTTTTTCTTAATCTGCCTCCTGCTATCCAAATAATTGTCATAATATCTCAACATAGCTCCCCCAAACTTATTCATTTTCAAAACCACTCAATGCTTAGTTCCTCTTTTGCTGAGATTGCCAATGAGGATTTCAACTAGTGCTTTCCCCGCCCCCCCCCAGATAGTGATTTTTGCAATGTGGACGTCTGTCCAGAGAGAACTGGACAAAGAACACTAACTCATTTCACATTGACCACTGAAGAGTCCATAGATAACAGTTTTCATTTGCTAAGGTCTGAAGCAGGATTTGAATGGGGACTTAGAGGTGGCATACTGTATCCTGTTGAGGTAGGAATTTTTATCATTTTGCACACACAAATATGGTTTCATTTAGATTTAATGAAAATAGACTTCTAAAGAACAGGACTTCTTTGAATAAGAAAATATATTTACTAGAATTCAAAAAGGCCATGTAGGAAGTTTAAGCAAGGCCTGTTTCTGACATGATAAGCAGCAAGACTAAAATTTTCACATTGCTTATGACAGACCTACTTGCTAAAAAGAATCAGACAGACAGAGTACTTTACTAGGTTCAGACTAGCCTTTTATTGATTTGGATGCGCTCTGAATCACATCATCTAATCTACAATAAGCCATTTACTGAGTTTCCCAGTGCAATGATCTATGGGCTAAAAGGCTTAGATTATAGTCACATCGTAGACTTTTTTGATGAAATGGTAGATCCATTGAGAATAATACTATAATAAGATTGCATGGGACACAAGTGTCAATATTAGAAAATGAGAAAGGTTAGTTTACTGTTTTAAATCCTTTCACTGATCATTTAAAAACATAGTGTCCTTTTCTGAAGACTAATTGAGGACATGTATTTAACAGCAAGTCTAGATGATAGTCCATTGGTGTCAAGTTCCAGGTAGTTCAAGGGCTCAATCAACTGACAATATTTATAATTTGCAAAAACAAAAACTGTGATTCACCCAACTATCTGTAAGGTAGCTGTACAGACAGTAAGGTGTTCTGGTTCGATCATTACACAGAGAGAGACAACCACAGCTGTTTCAGCAATGCAAATAGAATCCAAGAGATTAACATTCCCCATTCTCTTCTCTCTGTTTTGCTGCTCAGCCTGACAGAGTTTCATCTGTTCTGGACTGCTAGGTACAGAAGCCAGTGGGGATGGCTGATATTTATTTTATATTTTTATGAAACACACCCTTCATAATAGATTCTGCACCATCAAGTTGTGCATATAGCTCAACTCTAACTGGGTGAACCTATTGCTGTTGTCCTCACCCCATTCCACCTTTTGTCTAATTCTTTTTCATGCAATTTGTCTGACATTACGTTGAAACGTCTCTTTGGGACAGAGACTTTGTCTTCTATGTACACAGCCTAGCACAAGAGGCCCAGATCCTGACTAGACCTTTTTGACAACATTGTAATACATATAAGTAAATATTTAGTCTACTTTCGCATGTTCCACTCAAGTGATCTCCTCCTTTCCAATTGCTCTTCCCATCTCTCCCTAACTTCTCCAAATGGTAGATGATGATACAACCAGTGGACCAAATTTGGTGATGAATCCTGGTCAAGTGCCACCTGAGGCACATTGTGCATACACTAAAAAGAAGTAACAATAATACCTTATAAATATATTTTCTATCAAAAAGCCACACTGTGAGATTTTTAAAGTCATGGCTCATCTATTATCACACAAAATTAAAGTTAAGAAACTCCACTGCCATCAGCCAATGCCATACAAACCCAAAGCCACACATCTGATTCGTGTTGTTCTTTATTAATTTGCTGATGAATACATGCATGAGAACAGGAGTACTTGTGGCACCTTAGAGACTAACAAATTTATTAGAGCATAAGCTTTCGTGGACTACAGCCCACTTCTTCGGATGCATATAGAATGGAACATATATTGAGGAGATATATATACACACATACAGAGATTTTCTTCCTCATGCTTTAGTATTAATTTTGGTACAAACAGATAACACTTAAATTCCAGGCAATTTATGCCACAATTAATTGTTTCCATGCATCATCAAACTTTAATTCAACTCAAGATTTTATTTTTCTCCTTAAGAGGAGTTGTTTTGGGGTAACTCAGATACAAAAGCTTTCACTGTGCAGTGTGATAGTAATTGTCAAAGAACCAAATATCTCATCTTAGCAAAGACAAATAAAACAAAAATTCAGTGAGTTTCCTGGTAAATAAAAATAAAAGCCACTGCCATTTAACGAAGTGAAAATCAAAGCATATTTATGAAATTACTGCATTTATAGAGTTATGGTAAATGTTACTGCATCATTTCTGAAGAAGACTGACAGGGTTACATGCTCAAGTAAATATACTAAAGACATAATAATGTCACTTTAAAGCAACACCAGTTTTGATGTTCTTGTATTTTTGTTGCACTGTGACTATTAAGATGCATTGCCTCATTTCTTGGAAATGAAAAAGGGAAATGTAACTAGTTCAAGCTACCATGTAACTTTACAACAACTGACAGTAACTATAATATACGCCAGTTTGTATTAAGATGTTATTGCACCTTTCCAGTTCTAATCGCCAATTATGACTCTATTAGTCCTACTTGGCAGTTCATCTGCTCCTGCATCAGCTAAGGGGGACTTGGAGACGGACCTCTGATCTTCATGTTTCCGCTTCAGTGAGTGCTCAGCACAGCGGCTGTCATCTTGAGACATTGAGGAGGTAAGGCATTGCCTTTTCTAAGATAACTACACCTGACCTTACAACAATTTACTAAGGAAATACCTGCCTAATGGCAGTGGGAGTGCAGTTTCTTTTACACTCACAACAGCACTGCAAATTAGAGACAACAGGATAAATCTATGACCAGCTCACTAGACACTTCATTAAATCACTGTTCCCTTGCCTTGTAGAGCACTAATAGAATCACAGCCCTCGTTAGCTACTGAATAAAAGATCAATCACACACTTTGAGAGCTTTTGCTACCAGCTTCCAGAGGAAACATGGGGGGAAAAAAGACATATTTAGGATCATCAGTAAGATTCTGAATGGCCTCACTGCAAGTTGGTTAAATTACCTTTTCCACAACTGACTCTGACTGTAATGCTCAGAGGAACTTGTTAAGTCTGCTTTCAAAAGCTGCTCTTTAATATATGACTACCAAGCCCTGGTCAAAAGTTCATAACGTGCATATGTAAAAAGGTACTAAATTGCCTAAGGGCTAAAACCAGAGGAGTTTAATTGCAACAAAATGCTGAAAATGGTCTGTTGAGGGTCCTTCTATTGGGATACTGCTGGCACTAGCTGATTGAAGTACAGAACATAAAAGCCTTATAACAATATTTCCTTAAATGCAATTGAAACTGCTAGCAGTTGCTAGTGCATATATGCTGTGACTGAAGAACACTGATCCTCCTCTAAAATAAATAAAGAATTAAGAACTCCTACAATTCATAATTCAACACAATGTGGATAAAAAGAAGAATTCAACAACAATAAATATATGTCCAATGGTGTAGGTCAAATTGTGTAGACAATACATAGTTACAGTAGGAATGTAGGTACATAAGTAAGCACTTTTAAACTAGTGCCTGATAAAACCCATTACAATTAAAGCTGGAGAAGAGTTTGCATCTGTCCCTATTTTCCCATGCTCAGAATTTTCAAAAACAACCATCTAAGGGACTAAACATTTCCTTGGGTGGCCTGGGCCTGAGTAATTTTTGATTTATTTAGTAGTTTGAGAAAAGTCCCTTTCGTCATTTCTGAATTCAGCAAGGATAGAAAAATACACATTTTTTAAAAAAATCAAACGCTATTTCCTTTTTATATTGTTTTGTTTTTAACATAGAACAGCAGCAGAAATGGCTAACATCTGAAATGTGGCTAGGAATGATACAGTCCTCATTAAGATCTAATACACTTGCTGGCTCAAAGAAAAATAGTTTTGATTTAAACAAAAATTATGAGCATTTTAATCACTGTATACAGAGCATACAGGCTAGATTTTTTTTTTCTTCTACGTATACGTTCATATTTAAAAATGCATTGCTTACATAACTAACAGTTGAACCTACAATAGTTTCCTGATTATAAACTTTCGTACTTTCAAAATTATCAATTCTCTTCGAATTTGACTTGTTTTGTAGATCTTATTAAGACTTACAAGTCAAGCCAGATTTGGAGAAATTTAGCCCAATATCTATTGTTAAGAACATTCCTCCCCCATAATCAATTTATTAAAAACTACATCAGACAAGAACATGGGGAAGGGGAATCTTTTCTTTCTAGGGAGTGGTAGATTCTCCCTCATTAGAATTCTTTAAATCAAGACTCAATGTCTTTCTAAAAGATAGCACAAACAGAAATGGACTTGGTGCAGAAGTTACTGTATTACATGTGTAATACAGGAGGCCAGACTAGATGATCATAATTATCCCTTTTGGTCTTAAAAATCTATGATGTGTTCTAGCTTTGATCTGTTCTAAACTGAGTTGAGATGGTCCTATGATTTACTTACTTTAAACACCAATCATCTTAAAACTGCCAAACTGATCTTCATGTTTGGCTTCATTGTTAAGTCTTGTTGAGATCTACAAAACAAGCCAAGTTTTAAGAAAAATGGTTTACTACTTTTAAAACATGTTGTAAATTGGCAAAGTGAATCCTAAACTGAGACAACTAACTGAGGCTGTCCTGAATCTCATCCCTCCTGCACAGCTGCTGTCTTATAGCCTCTCCTTTGTCTTTCCATTCAGTCTTTCCATTTGTGTGGGGTGTTTTTGTTTTTTTGTTGGTTTGTTTACTTTCACAGTTTAAACCTATAAGAGACCTCAAGCAGCTTACATGGCTCTAAAGCCTAGGATAGGTTTAAAGGTGCCTTATATCAGTAAAAGGTCTTATATCTTTTAATCCGTTTAAGATGGTCAGGTGCTTTAGATTAGTCTTAGCTTTTATAACTAAGCTAGAATTCTGGAAGACAACAAAGGGATAGAAGGCTGGACAAGGGGTGAGACAATAATTTGTTTTAATTCTCTATTTGTAAGAGAATATATATACAGAAGTACAGAAGTGTGCACTTATTACGAATAGGTACTAGGCAACTTTTAGTCAACTGGTAACTATGAAGTGTGCTGGCCATTAATAACAGACAGGAATCAGTTTTCATTTTCCTAGTGGAACTAGTACGTTAAGACAAATGGGAACAAGTATTGTACATTTTTCCCCCTCTTCCCTTCTACCAGCACAGTATTTGAGCTACTCACCAACATTCATGATTTATCCTTTCCTTGTGGGTAAGGAAGTATTTTCCCCATTGTAAAGATGGTGAGCTGAGGCGAAATAGACTAAGCAACTTGGGCAACATGAGAACTCTCCCCACCCCAGATAGGAGAACTTAGCTCAGATCTCCTGATTCCCAGTCCACAGCCTTTACGAAAATTATATGGACAACAGATGCCCAGAAAGAAGTAGCATGACTGACTGACCAAGTATCTTGCAATGTTTGGCATATGGTGCTGTAAAGGCACTTAGCTGAATATTATTTATTATTATCATTATCTGAAATACATTGACTTTATCAGATACATCTGTTCTGTTGTAATTTCCATATTGATAAGTATAGAGCGCATACACAAAAACTATAATACTGGATGTACCAGTTCAAGGAAGGGGTTTACACTAAATGGAAGAGGTGGACTTTTGTTTGTTTGTTTTTTTAAGTTTGGTACTCACACTTAAGTACCAAATCCCTGTATGAGCAAATCAGGTGTTGGTATGTGCAAATGGCTAAATATCTAAATATCTGACCCTAAATATCTAAATATATGAACGAGATTGAGATCATACATGAAAGTTTGAGACCTGATTATACAGCCAGAGGAAATTACCCTTCCAATAACAAATGGCATAATTTTCAACTTCTAGGAGTCTAAAAAGTGCTTCACGTTTCACCATTGGATGTCTCAGATGAAGTCCAATGAGGAGGAATCAAAATCCAAAACATTGTTGTAAATAAGCCATCTTCCAATGAAGTATAGCAGGAAAGTTCACACCTAACAGCCCAGGCAGACTTGCATAAAATTTCATGAAGACAAAGCTCAAAACCTTATGCTCAGATAGGGAAAATTGCAATCCCAGTGACATATGGCACGATCTTCAATTCTTTGTTTCTGCGAAGGAATTTATGACTGATCAAAGATTTAGAATTAGCAAATTGCATCGTATGACTTGGTTTTAAGCCAAACAGCTTTGGTGAATTTATGGCAATAGATACAGTACAGTATCAGGAGTGTCTGACCAGATGAAGGTCAACTTTTTTGCCTAACATACTTGTGAACGGATAGCAATCTCCATCTTAAATATCTTAAGTATAGCCCCTGGAAGTAGTACTTACAGGAGAATTCCATTTTTAGAAGTATCCGTTCTTAAAGATAGTATTTCTGGAAGTGCTATAAAACACAGAGGTCCACAACTCTGTTAAACGAACCCTGCACATCCAAGATAAGTAGGTTCTGGTTTTCTAGATAAATAATTCTTTATATACATTAAAAATGACTTTACTTTTAAATAAAATATAGCAAAGCTGGATCATACATCTATCTCATTTTAATGTGATGCTTTTGCAATTAATTTAATTCCTCATATACTGTATATAGATTTTTTGACATGCACAGAGGATTCTGCTATATCAATATTGGTATTAAATAACTGCAAAAAAACGTTGTCACTAGAATAATGGATGGAATTCAACTGTGCTGTTTATATTTATTGTCATGCTACTTGTCAAGAAAAGATTGATGCTACCATTCTAAAAATTCCTAGAAACAGCAAAATAAAATGGTCAGGAAATCCCAATGGCTTGAGTCTTATAATTCTCAAACTGAAATTTTAGCAGGTAGGAAAATCTATGGTGACCCTGATTATATTATATGCTTATTATTTTCACATTAATCTGAATAAATAATAGATTGGATTATTGTGTGCTTTTATATTGAACAAAGCATGATCAATTCAGCAATATTTATTCACATTTCCTCCTGAATCAAACAAAAGATTGAGTAGATTCAACCATTTCCCTGAGCATTCTAAATAATCTGAGATCATGCCATCCGACACCCTTTATAAATAAGGAACTATCTTTTAAAGTTGGCAAAACAGATTAGGTGTGATTTTGGGTTGGGGGGGGGAACAGAACAAATCTTCCTCTATTCTTGAAAAATATTCTAAGCTGTGCTGACATTTAAAAAAAATGCTTTTCCAGGTGTGACAATTCTGGTATATCTTAAACCAGGGGCAATGTTCGGCACGCAGCTCGCCAGGGTAAGCACCCTAGCGGGCCGGGCCAGTTTATCTATCTGCTGACATGGCAGGTTCGGTCGATCGTGGCCCCCACTCACTGCGGTTCGACGTCCCGGTCCAATGGGGGCAGCAGGAAGCGGCACGGGCCGAGGGATGTGCTGGCCGCGGCTTCCCGCCGCCCCCATTGGCCCGGGACGGCGAACCGCAGTGAGTGGGGGCCGCGATCAGCCGAACCTGCCGCGGCAGCAGGTAAATAAACTGGCCCGGCCCGCTAGGGTGCTTACCCTGGTGAGCCTTGTGCCGAACGTTGCCGACCCCTGTGTTAAACAATGTCAAAAAGGATATTCTTATATTTTAGAGATAAAGATACTACAATAAATTACAAGTCTCTCATATCTGACAAAAGACAAGACAGTTATTTCCAGTTTGAGGGGGACTGATTGTCTATCCTGCATACAGGGAGAGAAAGACCTCTGAATGAATGGGAATCTGTGCTGGTTAAGGGAGCAGGTCAGGAACAGAAAGGGTGGAGGACACATCATTGCGGACACAGATGCTAATGTTAAAATGAAAAGAAAAGTAAAGAAAAGATCATTTAGGCTTCATTTACTGTTCTGGGAGAGACAACCACAGATTTGGAGGGGGAGACAGGGACAGTAGAAGCTAGGAGGAAGCTGGAGCAGAGTGGTAGGTCCCAGGGTTAGAGTGGGCCAGAATACCATAGGATTTGAGCCATTAAGTAAACCTCACAGCCACTCACTCCCTGACAGAATGAAAAACTCAGGCCAAGAGGATTACCAAATTACAAAATATCCAGAGGGAAAACAAACCAGATTTCCTAATCAGGTTCTTTTCACAGGGCCATTTCCCTCTATGTGGGAATCTAGCTCACTCTCCAGGCTAGCAAAAGAACATAATCTTTTCGCCCCACACTAGCCACGCAGGGTTAATATAGGCAAGAGAGGCCAATTAGCCATAGGCTGCCTCAGCAGCGCTAGGATGCAATGAAGCTTAACTGGGGATGAAGCTCATCGGGCAGAAAAAGGTGTAGCTTCTCTAAAGCCTGGGAGCTGGCCACAGACGGGCTGCAGTGAAGAAGTCACAGTCCCTGATACAAGTGGGGAGAGGAGGAGCCTGTAATAGGAGTGTAGGAAGCAGTCCAGGAAAGTAGCAGTAAGAGAGAATAGATCTGAACTGCTGGTTCGAGGGCTCTGGGTTGGAACCCAGCGTGGAGGATGAGACAAGCTACTGTGGGTGGCACCATGTATATGGAGACTGCCTGAGACTGTGTAGCGAGAGACTCTGGCAAGACCCTGGAAGGGGAGGACGATTGTGACTTGGCTAGAGGATTACCCTGAAGGAGAGGTGCTGCAGCTCCTGACCAGTGAGAAAGGGGCCACAAAATCAGTGACTTGAGGCAAAGGGCTGGGCAACCACCAGATGGTGCATCGACAGCAGTGAGCTAATTCTCCAGGTGAGCCACAAGGAGGTGCCACTGAACAGTGAGTAGCAAGCATCTGATTACACTTTAGAAGACAGCAAAATTACCACTCATGCAAGGAACACTGACATCAGTAAAGAAAAACTGGCACATTCCCTCACGTTTTTATCCAGAAGAGAGATACCACCAATTGCATAACTCTGGGAAGGAGGAGACAACAAGAGAGGAAAACACTATGATATCACAACTTGATATCTGACAACTTCCAAAGACCTATATATATAAAAAAATAAACACACACACACACACACACACACACACACACACACTTACATTCTTTTAATCACGGTCTTCCAAAAAAAGTTTTCAGGAATGTTAATTTAGTTATGTGGTTATCATGTCAAGGGAAAGCCAACATGACAATAAATTACATGTCATATGCAAAAAACAAACAAACTAATAAATAACTTTTTCAGAAAAATAGATGTATTGCATTCACCTATGCAGGAATATTAAAATAAAATAAAAATGTTCCCAGGTTTTTAATATTTTTTTATATATATATATATATAGTAAGAATACTAAGAAAACATTTTATACCCCTCTGCATTTGATATACTGCAACAAAAATTTGGGGGGGGGGAATACTGCAAATATCCTTTTTTTTTAATGATTTAGCTCTAAAAGAAGCAACTTTCTAGTTCAGATTACTTGGATACTCTTACTGTTTACCCTTCCTGCTTTTTTTCTAAAGTCAGAAGAGATTTCTCTCAGAACTTCAAATAAATAAGATATCCAGCTGCACGAACACTATACTTTCTGTTAGATTACTCTGGCTTCTTAAGGAATATTTGACTTTCTCAGAATGTAAATGATTAAAGGGAACCCATCATGTGAAACTGATTGGGGAAATGTTTAAAGTGGTATGGCACCTCTACAAATATGGTATAAAGAGAAATAAAAAGACCACAGTATGGTAAAGCATCTCAGGTATCCAAGGAGGCCTAGGGGAAATATTAATGTCACTAAATAAAACACCTTCCATTTAGGAAATAGTCTTTAAATTACAATTCTATATAGAAAACTAAGCTGTATTTTTTTTTAAATATATGCTACCTAACATACAGTAAATGTGGCCAATGAGATTTCCTGCACATCTGTCCATTCATAAAGAGCATCTTGGAAAAAAGAGGTTAAAACAATTTGTACAATACATAAATGTATACAGTTCTGTAGGCCATACCTCATTAACTGAAGCAGCATAAACTCCACAGTGCTTTTTTAAAATGGGATGCATGTTATTGGCCTTTGCAAGGCAAATACACAGATGGTGAACTTTGTCCAAATACATGGCTCTTTGTGGATCAGCAACTCGATATGCCAAAGGGCTCTGTGGCAGTCCAGATACCACCAGGTAGGCAACTTTCAAAATTACAGGACATAGGCCAAAAAGCAGATGCAAATATGGTTTTAAAGGCCAGAAAGATCAAATCTGTGGCGGCAAAGACTTTCTCATCTAAAACTCCAACTGCTTCATAGTCAAATGGCACAGTTGAGAAAGTGAATTCATGTATGGTGTCACTTCTTTCAGGGAATCAATAGAAGCTCTACATGATAACATTCACAGACAAAAAAAATGCTCCCCAGATCTTGGACTCTAAACTAGGTCAATTAAATTTTAAATTTTAAAAACCAAAGGAAGTCAATGTACACTATGGAAGGACAATAATTTATTACAGTGCAGTTTAATTCAGGTTCCTTATGGTCTTCTTTCAGCTATTTCTGTGCAATCCCCATTATTAAGATATTATCATGTCTTCTACAATTTGGCATGTCAGACAATTGTAACTGGAAACCAAATATGCCATTTTACATGTTAACCTAAGATTTGTTTTTCATATTTCACGTCACTCAGAGCATAGTAATTTCAGTAGGTAAAAGTGTCTGGTTAAACTGAATTCTCTCATGTATTTTACTATTTTGCTGTTTTTAAAATAATATCAACTATGTGTATGTTATAATAGTTGTGACTTCCTCTGAAAGGCTAAAAATGAAATTAACATATAAAATAGTTATGAAACTTAACTTTTTAGAAAAGATGCTGAGCAACTCATTATTGGCTAAAATTCAAGTCTGATTCCTGTGAGTAGTTTTGATAATCTTTTCAGAATGTGTGTAATAGATCATTATAAATGCTGTATTATAATACTGCAATGTATTGACTATTATTCTGATTACAGAGATCTGTTCTATGAAAATATTATCTCTATTATTGTCTTGTTACTGAGAAGAAGAATGATCAGATGCTTAAAGTGCTAGTCTGGAACTTGGAAGCCCTGGGTTCAATTCCCTGCTCATCACAGACTTCCTGCATGACCTTGGGCAAGTCCCCTTCATTTCTGTGTGACTTGACTCCCCATTTGTAACACAGGGATAACAATACTTCCCTGTCTCACGAGGGTGTTGTGAAAACACGTACATTAAAGATTGTGAGGCAGAGGCACTCAAACTTGTAATGGGGGCCATCTCAGTAATATAGACATGTTTGATACTATTTAAATTATAAAATGGATTAGTAGAGACCATCTTTTACTTTGTACAGAGTCTAGGACAGTAGGCTGCTGATCCTGACTGTATGAAAGTATTGCACAGAGGACCCAAACTAATAATTAGAAATAATTATGACTGGGGTACACTGCAGCCAAGATAATTTCTGTTTGAGCATTTACCAGACACCCATCCAGGGGAGCTAATGGAAAGATGCAGTTTTAAATATTCAGAGGAGACCTCCTTGAAATCCTGTTTCAGGAACAAGTACAGACTTCTTTCTGTAATCAAATCCGTGCTTTTGGGATATTTGTCCATATCACAAAAGTAACACAAATTAGCGTGATTGGCAGTATCTGACGGAGGCTCAATCAAGAGAAGTGGGATGGTTGGGGTGCTAATAGTTTAGAGTGAGGCACTTTTGGAAGGTACCCGGAAGCATTCCAGCACTAGTTTAGGTGTTGGCTGCCTCTTTCCTGTGCTAACAGCCACTCAGTTTCATATGCACCAAATTAATTCATCTAAAAATAACTGAAGAAAAAAAATAACCTTCATAATAATCTTCAAAAAGGACTTCTGAGCATTCAGGGTTCCCTGTCTATTTATACAGGATGACCTCATTGCTGAATTTTCATGATAAACTAGTGATAAACAAAATCTACTACTTATTTGCCTAGAAAGCACTGGAAGAACCAAGCATGTATATTTAATTTATTTCACTGGTTTGTACAACTCACATATGCCATAAATAAATCAAAAGGTTTGCAGTGCATGTTTTCCCTTGCTTTGTAATTCCCACCTTTTTTCAGGCATTTCACATGCTCCAGCTTAGTGTCTCACTGCCTGCTGAGAAACCCTTGTTGATGAATCCTGATTTAACGTAAGCTACACAGAAGAAATATTTTATGATTTCCCTTTTCATGTAAGCAAAAACTGAGCTAAGTTGTTTCTAACTACAGCCTTGGCAGTGGTACACTGTGATAAAATAACAGAACTAATTTTAATAGAGCAGAACATATTTTGTACCAGTCAGAATGGTGGGGAGAGGAGAATGGGTGGGCAAAACTCCCCTGGACTTTAATGAGGTCAGAATTTCACCCAGTATTCATTAGGTATTCTCTATAGTAAGCATAAAGAACATTGAGAATACTACTGTAACATTATCTACTTGCAAAGACAATATTGTAAAGAAATAGATGGCAATCCCTGTGTTTACACAATACATTTGTCTGCCCACTTCTCTGCCCATTAAGGGTAGCTGAGGTGCCATGGCTCTTCAGGGGAAGAGTGCAAAGTATCAGAGCTATGTGATTAGGCAAAAACTGTTTAATAACCGAGTGTCTGACCAGACAGGCTCTGTCTTTGAACCATGGAGCAGATACAAAGAGATGCTACACAAGACTGGACTGTCCTGCCCCTAACTATTGCTAAAGTAAACTTTAATATATGGGAAAGTGTCATTTTGATAAGTGACGTTTCAGTAACCTGCTATTTGGCTTTCCATTACCATTTCCATTAAAGACTCTTATTCTTGTGTACAGTGAGAATATTGATTCTACTATTTTTTAAAGGAAGGAGGGATGTAACTAGTTAACTTAAAGTGATAAATTTTATTTCAGTGGACTGGATAGCAAGTAATCTTTGTAGGAGGCCCCAAAACAGCAATAGTTTAAAATTTGGGCGAGATGGTCTGACTTTCCCAATCTGGTTGGTTGGGAGACAACAGAATATTTCATATACAAATTTTTCAGTAAAACACAGCAGTACCCGCTGTTCAGGCTTGACCTGGGAGTGACTAAATCTCTTTATGTGTGCAGAGTATTAACCCATTTCTGGTCTGAAAGAGTTGGCTGTATCTGGGAGGCTGAGCACCAAGACAGCCTTGGGATTGTTGGAGTCACCTGGCTTTTAGTTTGGTTTTAAGAGGTGACCTTTCATCAAAAGAATGACCATCCCTTCCCTTTGCTTTATTGACCATTACACTCCTGTAACCTTTTGAGTTTAGCATATTTTTGGTCTATGTACCAGATTCCCTTAGAACTGTGTCCTGTGGGTATACACACAGCACCTGCTATTTGCAGGAATGGACACATCTTTGACTAACACAGTACTTCTCATGTCTTACATTCTTTCAGGTTTTATCTTCTTCTGCAAAGATGTATGATATATGTGGATTTTCACCATGGACTAGAGAATAGAGTGGCAATGGCACATCCTAATGGGCAGATGAGCATATCCTAATTAGGGCAGTTGATTAATCACAGTTAACTCACGCGATTAACTAAAAAATTAAGCATGCATATTAAATATTATTTTAAAACTACCACTTCAAATTTTATTTTTTCACAGGCTGTAGATCAGGGGTCGGCAACGTTTGGCACGTGGCTCACCAGGGTAAGCACTCTGGCGGGCCGGACCAGTTTATTTACCGGTGAGAAGCGGCGCGGGCGAGGGATGTGCTGGCCGCGGCTTTCCGCCACCCCCATTGGCCAGGCATGGCGAACCACGGCCAGTGGAGGCCACGATCGGCCCAACCTGCCGTGTCAGCAGGTAAATAAACTGGCCCGGCCCGCCAGTGTGCTTACCCTGGGCGAGCCACGTGCCAAACGTTGCCGACCCCTGCTGTAGATGTTTGAGACTACTGCACAGACCATGACATCTTCTTTCTAACACACAGGTAGTATGTATAAACTATCCAATAAACAAATAAAAATCAGGCCAGCGAGTAACTCCTTTCCCATTGAAGTCAGCAGGAAATGCATTGGTGTTTAAACCCCAATTTTCAGTAAGTTTCTCTACTGTATATTTTAAAAATAAAAGTCAGATACACATAGCTTTTCTTTAACTTAAATTGTACTTTGGTTTATCAGTAGTGTCCAGAAACTTTAAACGGAGAGAGAAATCGTGTCTCTGTGCTTGAGAGATGATCCACGGATCCCTGCCTCCTTCCTCACCCCAGTACTCTCAAATCAGAACACTCTGCAGCCCTAGCCTTCTTTCCTTCCCCTCCACAGTTTGAGCTCTACAGGTTCCATCTACTCTGTGTTCTGGGTAGCTATTACTATTATGCAGGCAGGTAAACAAATGCATTTGCATTTACTAAGGGTTACAACTAGACAAAAGTCATTCTGAGAGTGGAGATACAGCCACCACCACCCTGTCAGCTTGTGAGCTGGAATCTGCAGATCAACATTTAGTTCCTGTTTACTTTTTATATAATTTTGAAAAAAAATACAGACTCCTATGTGTTCTCTTCAAAAGGAACCACACACCCTGCAACTTTACATCAGTGCTAATCCCTCATACGTCCTCAGTCCAGCTTTACTCCCTTCCCCCTCTAACATCATGTTCTCAAACTAAGGACTCAGCAGGAAATAATGCTAAGGTCAGACTAAGGTATAGTGTTCTTTTCAAAAGGAACAGAGGGTCCTGTGGCACCTTTGAGACTAACAGAAGTATTGGGAGCATAAGCTTTCATGGGTAAGAACCTCACTTCTTCAGATGCCAAAATGGAATTACCTACTGTTTCAAAAGGAATTACCTACTGTTCTTCATACTCAAGACACCACAATGTGCTTTTCAGTTATGAGCTATACAGCTACTAGTGGCCAAATACTAGCCTGACATACACCCCCTCATGCACGGACTTGTCTTGAGATTTTATATCCATATTTAAGGGCAGAATTTGGGCCCAATTGTTCAGTAATTCATGGCAGCCATCATGAAATTAACAACAGTCACACAGATCTTTGAACAATAAAATATATTTATTTTAAGAGGGAATGTTGACCAGAATATAAATATTATCCCAGATTCTTTAAAAGAAGCCACAGAAACATTAAAGCTTTTGGGGGTTTCTATCAACAGCATGTAGAAGTGGATCTTGGCTTGTCTTAGGACAAAACATGGCATCACTAAGGGTATATCTACACTGTAATGTAACCCAGAGTTAGTGGAACTCTAGTTAGCAGACCGTGGGTTTGTTAACCTAGGGCCTGAGCATCTACACTCATTTGTAACCCCAGGTTAACAATTGTTGAACCCTGGGTCCCAACCTGGGGCTCCAGAGTCTACACTGCATTATGTGGGCCTGAGTCCAAACACCCATATCCCAGACTTCCTAGAGCCCTTCCAAATTTGGCTGCTCTAGGCCTTAGTTCATGGTGCAGTGTGGAAAAATTTAACTGTCCAAAGGACAAAATATCAGCCCATGGGATTCTGGAATACTTTTTTGGCAGACCCTCATAGTACGAGTCTAGTGGGGCTGCATCTACATGCAGAGCAATAGGGCTTGAACCCTGAGTCCCAGCTTGATTCAGGCTTGGAACCTGATTTATGTGTAGACAGGAGGCGGGGCAGGCTTGAGCCTGAGTTCAAACTTTGGACTTACAGTAGTGTCCAGTGTAGGTATACCCTAAGGGTGCAGAACCCTCTCATCCCTAGAACGGCATTACAGTGTTGGCTTTAGAATTAAGTTCAAATCATTATCTGACATTTGAACCCAGGACCTTTTAGCTTGGGGCAAGAGTGCCAACTGAGCAACACAAACAGAAATTTTAAATTCTTTGCACAAATTATCTAATAAACTAAACGCTTAGTATTTAAATGAAATCCTTGAAGTAGTATAAGACATGAAACCAAAACATTTGATGCCTCAACTACACTTCTGATGTCCAGAAGATCTGAGATGTGGTTGTAACTAAAATGCACTCCTTATATTTCTCCATAGCACATAATTTAATAGCAAAATCCCCATTCTAAAATGCTAATATTTTCCAAGAAAAAACATAGGCTGTACATCTATCGACCTCTTAGAAATTTAAAAAATTTGAAACTATAAATCTCTGTATGGCAGGTTATTCAAGGCAGAATTACCCTGCTATGGCTAGCTGAGGTTAAGACATTGACATCTTGTGCTTTTCTAGCTATAATTTATAACTGCAACAGACCAGTGTTTTATTCCCATCCATTAAAAAGGGAGTAGCACATCTGTTAAAACTCTACTACAATGGCTGGCTTTGCATTGCAACAGGAAACGTAACCCAATCGTCTCAGAACTTTTACAAATTCTATTCCTTTTTTCATGTAAAAGGATTTGAAAATGTAGTTCACTGAAACATCTGTTAAGCTCTTGAAACCCTAACACATGATATTCTTTCTTCTCTATTACCTGCCAACAAAAATATTTGGTTCTATGTAAGACTATAGCAAGAGGGTGATAATAGCACTCTCCTTCTATTTTTATATGCCACTGTACACCGACAAGATCATATGTGGTGACACTAGTTAATATATTCTGTATCAAAGTTTAAATCTTATGATAAATTTATTGAATTTTAATTGTACAAGTGTCTAGCAAGAAGTCAGAAGGGGTTTTGAATGACAGATTTACATTAATTAAAAACATGAGAGACTATTTAGCCATGTCATTTTAAAAAGTCAACTTAATAACCTTGTGTATATGTTTATTTTATAACTTATTTTTTAAAAACATAGATCAAACCAGCTGGGCACATACCTAGTCTATGCAACCATGCATTTCCTACCACTGTTCCCTTCAGAATCCCTCCTCCAGTTTGTTTCCTCCCTCCTTCCATTTGTTCGTAACATCCACTTGTTGCAGTTTGTCTTTTTAAGTAGACTGTAAGCTCTCCAAGGCAAGGCCTACTTTTTACTATATGATTGTATAATGTCAAGTAAAATAGGGACCTGATCCTGATTATGGCTTCTGCTCGCTACCGTAACAGAAGCAGTAAATAAACAAAACAGGACAGAGCTGCTGCTGCTATTACTATCTGCCACAAAAAAAAAAGAAGACTGTACATCCGTTTTAACTAATTTCAATACGTTTTGGTTTGGGAAAAGTAAGGGGGGGGGGGGCGCGCGAGAATCCAAGTTCAATTTTCACCAGTCTAAACAGTATAAATATCTGTTGGAATCACCATGTTAACAAGTTTCAGCGGCAGAACACCTGCAAACTTCCTGTGAATCACTATGACCAGCACTGATACAATATATCACACATTACTCCACTGTAGGCAGCCATAAAAGAGGCTTGGCTGGGGTGGAGTTGCGTTACTTTCAGTATGATAATCCATTTACAGCAATAATTAAAACGGTATATGTGCAAAAGCCTAAGATTTCAAAGAGAGATTAAGTTTAAGGAACTTAAGAGTATCCAGTAGTATAGTTAGACATCTGTAACACTATTCCTTAAAACAGGCACTTAAAATAGCCTGACTCCATGAAGAGTGCCCTAATTACTGTAACTAAAGTCACTACAGTCACAGCAAGTAACAGCAAATAAAAAAAGGTTTATATTAAAACACTTCTCTTCAATGCTTCAGGGAATCAGCTAAAACTAGAGGCCGACAGGCAATGTTTCCTTGTACTAAATTCTGTCATGCAGAGTATTCTCATTGCCACATGCAAAAGGCCGCATGACCTCTCCCAAGAGTGGAGATATACAGTATGCGGCAACATTCATCTCTGAAGGAAACATACACTCTCACATTCAGATTGAAGCAACACCACCTTTATGAACTTAACCACTAAAAAAAGGCATTTTTTTAAATCACACAAGATAGACCTTTGCCCTCTATTTGGAATCAAAATGAAACATTTGACCAGCTGGTATAATTTATAAGAAGTGTAATTTAAGTAGACAATTTAAAAATGTCATTAAGACATTATCACAAAAAATAAATGTGACAAAAATGAAAATGAAAAGCTCTCAGTAATTAGCAGTAACCAGTTTAGCAAATTATTGTGGATACACTAGAAGTGAAAATTTAAAGACTAGCTTTCCAAAAAGTTGAGCCTTTGAGTCCTACCATATGTTACCCACCATTCTCAGTGCTTCTCTACTAAACCTTGTTTTGTGAGATAAAATGAAAAGCTTGATTATTTTTGACTATTTCTATTGTAATAGCACCAAATGGCCCCTGTCAGGATCAGGACCTCACTGTGCTAACCACTTCAGGTGTTACACATATGCAACAAACTATGAACATATGGTCTGTGCCCATAGTAACTGCAGCCTCAAACTCAGACAAATCCAGTACCCAGCCGAAAACACCAGTCTAGGCTCTGGGGACATCTGCGATAGGAATGGGGAGAAGACTCCTGTATCCAAATCATAGAGTGAAAATGGAGCTGCTCCAAAAAGCCTACTCCAGCTTAGTGACAGGAGGTGTAAGCTGTGAGGTCCTAATACAAACTCTCAATGTGAGTAAGGAGTAGAGCACTTAGGGGCAACATTTCATTTCTACAACAAAAAATCCCTGTCCATATCTGAGCTAGGAATACAGCATAGCTGGGCTGCACACTATGAAAGGGATGCACATTTTCTGTGGGTCCCCAGGTTCGGATCCCAACCTTGGCAGTGTTAGCACCCATGAGGTTTAGGGCAGGATTTGACACTATGAGCTGTAATAATGAGATCTGCCTTCACCCAGGACTATCACAATAGCACCTGTACTGCCTCAATTGAGTAAAAGAAACACACACAAAGAACTGACTGAAGAAATACGGCTTGGTTTAGGGATGGTTGTCTAGTCAATGCTGATCTCTCACTCTCTTTTACAAACCAGCCATAAACACAGATACCATCATATGAGCCTATCATCAAAAGAGGTGATACAATGATAAAGAACCACCAAAATGACCTAATTAGCATTTTAAATTTTAAAATGGAAAAGGATAAGTTTATCTGAGCCACACAAACAAAACACAAATACAAAGCACTCATCAAAGAAGATGCACCAAAGTAAATAAAACTAAGTTATAGTTATAATAGGTCCCAGGAGCTGCATCTTTTTTTTTTACTGTGAACTGATACCGCTCCCTGGCACAACCACCATAGTGTAACGCTTGAGGATAAGGAGGACATTTACCCTATCTAAGCAGATGCTCCCAGGGCTGGATTTTGTACAACAAGCTCACGTGTACATGCATAATTTTGATATACTGACTACTGCATGTGTGGCTGAAGGATTCTAACACCTGCCTCAACAGCTGATAGTGTTCATGCACCAACCCCACTGGAACACGTGTTTTGCACATACAAATTCTGCAACCTACACACAGAACTGTAAGACTATTCAGATTGCCTGTGTAACTGTTAGCATGGCAAACTGTATGCTCAACTCTGTTCTCCCACATGAAGGCTGGGTTCGGGCATCACTCAGAACCTGGCCCTACGGTTGGAGATACCTCTGGAATTTTGGCCTCCAGGCCACTTGTAGAGAAAATGCTTTTATACACTTTGGGCCTGATTCTCCACTTACTTGCACCTATGTAAATTAGGATGAATTCCATTTAAGACAATGGAACTACACCACTGTAAAACTGGACTAAGTGAACATGCAATCAGGACCGTTTCTTGTACATAATTACACGGATTCAGCATGTGACTCAGCCATTAATCTGACAAGCTATGGGGGGCAATGTTATTGATGGAGCTACTCAGGGATGATACCCGACTCCTGTCCTCTGCTTCTTTTCAAATTAAAATAATTGATTTTCTCTGTTTCACTGGCTCAGAGAGACAATGAGTTATGCAACCTCAGAACCACTGGCATCCATCACTGTGCCCATTGTGAAGCGCCCGAGATGGGGCTGAACAACTACTAAGATAGGCTCGACTCAGTATGGGTATAGATACCTTCTTTCCACATCCCAGATGCTTGGTCTCAAACAGGATGGAGCCATTTTTTTTTCCTTTGGGAATATCATTCCCTCTCAGTGAGTAAGTGATGAGACACAGTCAATAAGGTTCAAAAGCAGGCAATTCTCAGCAAAGCCCATTTGACGGCACTGCAATCTCTTAATAAAGAAGAATGTTAGTGGTAGGCACGAAAGGCCTAGTTAACCTTCTTTGCGTAACGGACCCAATCCAATGTTCACTAGAGTCAATGGCAAGACTCCCATAGACCTCAGTGGGCATTGGAAAGTGCCCATTGTAGGGAATCAAACAGTAGGTAGACACATTTTTAATGCATTATTTATAATCCTTTCAAGCCATGAAGTTCTGTTAGCTAACTCATCATTCTATGGTGGACTACTGAAATACTGGAGGGGTAGCCGTGTTAGTCTGAATCTGTAAAAAGCAACAGAGGGTCCTGTGGCACCTTTAAGACTAACAGAAGTATTGGGAGCATAAGCTTTCGTAGGTAAGAACCTCACTTCTTGCATCTGAAGAAGTGAGGTTCTTGCCCACGAAAGCTTACGCTCCCAATACTTCTGTTAGTCTTAAAGGTGCCACAAGACCCTCTGTTGCTTTTTACTGAAATTTTGTAATTATTAATCCATTTGTAATACAGTTTGTCTGGAAATATGTACAAAGGCTGCAGAAACTGTTCTCTAAAATGATACATTGGTGACTTTTGGGGGCGGGAGGAACCTGAGATTACTATATTGACTATCTAGCTCCTCAAATGGCAAACCCCTGGACACACCTCATGCATTGGGTACTTACAACTTTATCTCTCAACAAATTTCTTCAGATGAATCCAAGGGGCTTCTATCTATTGAGTGGTATGTTTTAAATTCAGGCAAGTTTGGGGGTTATCCCAACACAAAAAGAAGCGTCTGAAAATGTCTTAACAGTCAGTATATTTTCCATGCTCAGATCAGAGCCGGTTCCAGGCACCAGCGAAGGAAGCAGGTGCTTGGGGCGGCAAATGGAAAGGGGTGGCATGTTTGGGTCTTCGGCGGCAATTCGGCGGCAGGTCCCTCAGTCCCTCTCGGAGTGAAGGACCCGCTGCCAAATTGCCACAGAAGAATGAAGCGGCACGGTAGAACTGCCGCCGAAGTGCTGCCGATCGCGGTTTTATCTTTTTTTTTCCTGCTTCGCCGCTTGGGGCAGCAAAAAAGCTGGAGCCGGCCCTGGCTCAGATAGTTAAAAAATGGCTTCTACCTGTTGATGAACTGTATAGTAAATTTCTTGACCACACTTTGGTTCATTATGAAATACACTGAAGAGACCAAATAACCAATGTCTGACAGGTTTATTAATATGGTACAGGAAAAAGATGCTATATGATATACGTCTTCAAAGAGCAGTCCCATGCAGTGACAATACATTCACCTTATGCAAGTGTGCTCCCCAAGTTACACATTTCAGCTGGTATTATCTATATGATTTTACAAGTTACACATTTCTTTACACAAACTGAAAACCAACCCATTGGTATATTCCAGTTCCCTAACTAGTTGTTCTGTTTCTTCCTTATCTTTGTTTTGGATACTAGAATTCCAGGTACTGATCCGTTAAGGTACTTCTTAGCTTGTACTAAGACATAGAATGAATATATCTTGATTTTGACAGGTTTCCTATCTGCTTGTGCCAAATGCTTACTTCAGCAAGTGCAAGGTGTTATGGGTTAGGGTTATATTTAGTATAAGTGAACAGGATTATGGTATAGGCTAGTTTAGGCTAAATCACTGATATAATCTTTTTATAAACATAATAGTGTAATTTGTATACAAACCAGAATATATAAGTCAACGTACCAAACAACCACCAGCACACACACACACACACTCCCACACCTCCTCACACACTCCTGTTTTTAAAAAAAAAAAAAAAAACACACCAAGGAAACCACTGCCTTTGGATTAAGAATAAGGATAAGGAAGATGATATTCACCAGGAAGCTATAAGCCTCTGAAAAAGAAGGGTTTACACTGAAAGTGCTTTCCCTCAGCCATCAATGATGTCATTAGCAAGGTTCTCTAATCACAGCACCTCCATATTCATCTATTTACATACCAAATGTACCTGAGCATGCACTTAATTGAAAATTCAGAACAACTTTTTAAATTCTTTAAATGTGTGTTGAAGCACATCACTAACCCCACAGCATTCCACCCCTAATATGTGCAGCTACCCATTAACAGGGCAACGGAAATCAGGCATTCCAACATTGTCAATCTAAAGTAATACATAGAAAGTTCATCTGAAATGGTTTTAGGACCCTTTACTACAGCTCACAGGTTTGACAGCATGATCACCATTAAAACCGTGCTTGCATTTATAAGAGGCAAAAGGTTAAAGCAAATATGTACATCTGGATTTTTATAACTCCACTCCCATGATTTAAAAACTGAAGATGTGTAAAATGCTGCAAGGCATTCACTTACCATGGATTTGGTGAAAGGCCGAGCCAAGGTAAACAGCAGGGTATACACCCACCAGTTGCGATGAATGGATGAGTAGATCATATTTCCAGGATGCACTGCATTAGAAGTCACCCCATGGGGAGAAAGGTGGCGGTTTAGCTCATTGGAGAACAATATATTGCAAAGCTTGGAACGGTTGTAGGCCACCATAGCCCAGAACTCTTTCTTAGATGGAGAAAGCAGGCTGAAGTCAAGCTTTCCTGAGGAATCTTTAATTTCTGAAAATCTAAAAAACAGTACACGTGCTTTAGACATTCTGGGCCAAATTCTGCTCTCATTTAAAACCGCACTACTTCTTGGAAGTCACAAAGGTTGTGCTGTTGCAAATGACAGCAGAATTTGGACTGCAATCAACACACAATTTGCTTAGCAGTTTCTTAAAATCTAATAGAAATTGCTTGTGGTCCTCAAAAATAACTTCATGTTATATGGGAGTAAAAGTATTAAATAAATTCACATCAGAAGCAAAAGATAACCCATTAAATCCATGCTAACAGAAAAGTTATTTAAAAGCCATAGTTTCTGTATACTATATGAACTACATTCTTTTGCAACAGGAACAAAATCAGCATTTTAGTTTTGTTTTTGAAGACTCACATGATTAACATACATTTAAATCATATAGAATAAAAGATTTCTGCTTTTCAAAGCAGAGTAATACAGTATTCATTCTTAACCATTTTTCCCAGATTATTTTAATCTAATGCTCAAGTACTGCATATTTTAGTTTAAGTGTCCAAGTAACTACAGATGACTCTTGCTGCCTCTTAGACTCTTTTTAGATTAAAAATTGATGATTATAAAGTGGTTATAACCTTGGTAACTTGCCATCAATAGTCTTACATGTTTAAAAGATAAATGTAAACAAAGCCAAAATGAGTTCTGGCAGACTATAATGTTTTTAAGTATACCCATGACATGACTGAACACAAATCAAAGTAACTAGTTGATGTTTTTTAATTGGGTCTGACAGAGTCATTAAACACCAGCTGTTTGTTTCTTTCTTTTTTTAATAATAACAAAGTAGTGAATGTACTAAAGACACTTGCATGAAAAAAAGTTATTTTCTAGATAGTTCTCTATCCATCCTTACATTTTTGGTTTATTAAATTACCAGTTTGCATTAGTGCTGAGAAATAAATATCACTGATAGTTGCAAAACAATGTTCCAAACAAGAGTGCTACTTTAAGGGGGCGGGGGGGGGAGGGAACGGGCGGGAGGTTTAGCAAACTCACTTCAATATGTAGAGCTTTCAGAATCAGCTGGGGAAATGAGGGACAAACAGAATTGTGGTGTACATTATAAAAAAATATTTTAAAATGCCTTTCCTGATTTTGCATTATATACTCCAAATTAAGCAATTGACTGGTTTGTTTGTGTTTGTGGGGTTTCTTAAACTTATGTCAGGACAAAAACAGTAAAATACATAGATAAAAAGCCTACAAGCTTCCAAAGTCAATAGGAGCTGACAATGCCTTGTCCCTTTCAGAATCAGTCCCTCATTTGATCTCAGGTAATAAAATGCCTCTTTCATAATTTTCACATTTATTTAGGGCACAACTCTGAAATCAACGGGACTAATCCAGGAGTAAATTATTACTCAACATGAATAAGGATGGCAGACTTTGCTAATCAAGCCCTTAGTAGCTGTCTAAAACACCAAAGTATACTATACAGATACAGTGTTTTGTGTCTATCATTAACACAATAGGAATGTAACGACACATTTTCAGCCCAATCCTGTGAGTCAGTCTTACGTCGGCAGCGCCATTCACTATGTTGGACAATCAAATTAACTATACAGAAATAAAGATAGGAGGAAAGTCAATTTACTTATTATTCTTATTCTTATTTTCGTATGATGTACTTAAACTACTTATAAAATGACTTTTAACTCAATTCATTTGCACCGAATCCAGATAAGTAAATAAAATTGAGCAAAGGACCAGAGAGGCAAATAAATGTTTTGCCTCAGAGCAGTCTAGCATAATAATTTCTGCAAACATAGGACTTTATTTTCCCCCTAACAGGGAGTCTTGATTCCAACAAAAAGATTCAGCCAAGGTTTATGGAAGTAATTAGATACCAACACTTCTGTTTTACAATACGGTTTAAGGCTCAGAGTTCTGAAGTAAGTTGGAAAGTACTACTTATTAAGACCTGCTCTCTAAACTAGGTCTCTGCATCAGCTTATTGTCACTGAACAACTAGAAAAAACAGCCATTTAACAATTATTTTAAATGTTTAAATATGATCTAAGACACAAGAAATGAACCCCTAAAACAGAAAAGCTATAGGCTGGATTAGTAATTATATTCTGACATGCACAGTGACTTATTTTTTGTTAGGTTTCCATAAAACTTGGCTCATCTCATTCAGTTAGCAACGAGCACTTTAAAATAATCTTATTTTTCAAAACAAAGATAAATCTGTGTAAAGATATGAGCTCTAGTTCCACACAGCACTTAAGGGGGAAAAAAACCAAAGATGTCATTTAAAATACTATTTGAGATACAAGCTTACAAAGGGAAACAAGCAGCTGACAATTCAACATAATCTGCCATTAAATAACAGCTCATTTATACATATCCCATTGTGCCCTCCACATCTGGCAAGTGATTGGAGTTGGCAGATTTATTTCTAGAGCTATCTTGCCTGCCCCACAGTAGCCTCCCTCACTCCTAACAGGACTCTGCAACTTGCTTTCACAAACCTGGTGTGATTTGCAAAGATAAGGATGTCCAGATTTTGTTACCACCTAATTACTAGATGTTTCATGTCTTTTAACACCAGGGAGGATTATTACTGGCATTTTCTATTGCTTCCTTTCATTTCAGCCGTCATAAATTTAAAATGGTAAAAGTAAATCTATCTTCAGTGTGTCATTTATACCATAAGCCCCTCTGTTTGGAAGTGATAAAGATTTCAGTCTGACCCTTGGCTGGTCTCTCTCTACCCGGTCTCCAGGGTTACATTCTATGGAAACATGATTAAAAAAATAAGCTTCATTCTGGGTCTCTTAAAACAGTGCAGAAATAAATAAATAAAAGTAGTTGCACATTTTTCCTCTTGCTTTGCTAAATCTCTTGCACACCATGCAAAAAAGTGAAATAGAAATCAACAATAATGTTTTAAAGCAGGCCATGATGGGCCTAATAATCCTGCAATCTCTGCACATTCTGAACTAAATCTGAAGCCAGCATGTGCTTTGGATGCAGAAAGAATTCAGAATTGGGCCCTGAGGCCCAGATTTTTAAAGGTATTCAGGCATTGCTGCACTAAAATATCATTGACAGTAGTTGGGATTTAGACTCCTTATTGCCTAAATCACTTTTGAAAGAGGGATTTAGGCGTCTAAATCAGTTTTCTGTTGCAACGTTAAGTGCAGCAATGCCTAACTACCTTTAAAATCTGGGCCATAATCTACTTCAGGTAGTAATTGTTTTGTCTTTTTAAAAACTTCCTTCTCTTCAGTTATTAAAAACATTCTAAAATCATTGCAAACATGTTTGAAATTTCATATTGTGCTTTTTGCCAAATTGTACTCCTAAAGGTAATCAGAGAGAAGTGCCATCTGATATCTTAACTGAAAATTTAACCAAAAGAGGCACAGCCAGATTTCTAATATAGACTAGCTAACAAACTTCCCTTCCTACAATTATACAGCTAATGTCTGCACTGAATTCCCTAATTTCTCATTATAAAACAATTGGATTTCATCTAGCAGTCTTTAATTGCATTGTTTCTCCTGCTAGAATAACTGCACATTCTTCTTGGTAAGATGTTGAAGTTGTTGAATGACAAATCAATAAAGGTCATGCCATTCAGATTTAATCAATTATTATTCCATCTCCTAGCAAAATCAATGAGTGGCCTGAAGTGCAGTGAAAAATCTGCATTCATACAAAGAGTGACCAAGACCGACCTATGCAGTATTATGAAACTTGTTTGCACATAGAATCTCAGGGACAGATCCTATATATGAGTAAATCCTACTGACTTAAAAAATGATTGCTCAAACAGGAGTAAGCACTATAGGATTGGTATTTTTATTTTAAAAACTTTGGTATTTCCAGTGTGGTGGTTTCATCCCAAGGACTGCAAAAAGGAACAGTCAGAGCTAAATCAAGAACATATTGTGATTTTAACCAACCTGTGTGATTCTGATGAAACCATCACAACTCTTGCTGGAGATGAGCGGCGTAGAATGTCTTCAAGAAGTTGGACAAGGTAAAAATGCCCCAGGTGATTCACCTGGAAGGTGGCCTCTAGGTCATCTTCTGTCAAGGACCATGGAGCAGCAAAAACAGCAGCATTGCAGATCAGCATGTGGAGTGGCCTGAATCATCAACAAGATACACTGACATTAAAAAATTAAATCAGATCAAGTAAATAAAAAAGTACAAAGAATTAGATGTAATTAAATGTATTGTGATTGTGATTTATGCCACCTTATAATTTCAGAACTTCCACTGGAAAAACAAACAAACAAAACAAAGGTAACTGAACAACTGGAGCTCAAATACTTTGCATCTCCAGGTCCACCATAAACACAAAGGGTTTGGAATGGTCAGAAAAATAGTGGACACTGGATGGATGGCTGACATGCATAGATATATTAGACAGATCTCCAGATATTCTACTCCAGATGTCATTAAACCTCCAAAGTAGGGAACAGGCTCAAATTTGACAGGCTGCAAAACATAATCCCTCTAACCATAGGAATTTTACCCCATATTCTTGGTCTTAATGTGCCCAAGGAGTAAAGATTACACAAACTGAGCAGTCTCCATGCAAGTCACCTTCATGCACAGACATTATGGACATTTAAGTACTGCAGACCTGACACCTTTTAAAACCCAACTTTTTATCTGTCAGCCATATCACATATTTAACTCCCAAATAGGCAAAGTCACGCTAAAAAGCTCTAATGTTTAGAAGCAGCTAACCAACCCAAAAATGTATAATTTAAAATAGAACGAAGTGCAAGTATAGGGAAACAGAAGAATGGTTCGTTTGTCTTCTGTTTCAAGTACCCACTGCCTGCTGATGGGATGGCTGTGGGCCATGCTTCCTTATGTACCATGAGAGGACAAGTGCACAAGCCAATGATCACCACTTTTCTAGATGGTTCCAAGTCTGCAGCAGCAGGGCACAAGCGTCCCAATATTGGGGTTCTACATAGACAATCCTATGAGAAATGTCAAAAATTAAGACTTGGATTTCCAAAGAAGCCTAAGATAATTAGGCACTAAGCACCTTTTAAGCACTGTTGAAAATCCCACCTTCAATAACAGCCTAATTATCTAAAAGACTTTGGGGGAAATTAAAAAAGGGGTGACAGACATCAGTTTAATATGACAATACTGAGAATGTTATCATCAATGAGATTAGACAGATAAAAATCTTTAGTTAAAAATAAATTTAAACTAGAAACCCAGAAACAGTTCACTATGTCACAGTTCTGAAATAGTCATGTAATGATGTCTGATCAGTAGTCAACAGTCCCATATTTTTATCTTTAGGTTCATTCTTGCAGAAGCTTCACAGAAATCTTTAGAGCAACATATTGAAACACGTAGAAGCTTTATGAAGTAAATTTTCTAATGGGCGGGGCTACTGCTTTCTTTTGCTCTCACATTTTACACTTGCAAAATAAATTCTGGATATTCGAAGTATGCAAAAGGGAGGCTGCATTTTTGAAAATGTGGCTCTATGTTTCTGTTCAAGCATCCTGGGTCAAAGTCTGCCTGTGTTTCACCTGTACTATCCCACTCCACACAGTAGGAATGGATGGAAGGGACAACGGATGACCAACCCAGAGTACTTACACAGAAACATAAGACCATATTTTCAAAAGGGCAACCTTCCTTTTGTAGGCACAATTTGCCCCATACCTGAATTGCAACTGCACAACACTGATATGAAATGCCAGTATTCATTTCTGCCCTCAGTTTATTTTGCACAAAAAAAATGAGGGTGCATGTTGTGCTTGCCGAAAGGAATACAAAGTCACAAACCTTCAGAGAATGCATCTCATGAAGTATTAGATGACTCAGTATCACCTCAGAAAGTTTATGTGAAGCTTCTGTAAGAATGCATTTGCAGATAAGATATATACATGTCTTTTTAGACAGGAGTATAATACTGATTTAGAACTGTGCTGCAGTATGTAAACAGTGAAAACCATGGTATGGCACCAGTGTGTCTCCCCTATTGGCCTCATCTTGAAATATGTAGATCTATATTACAGGTCAAATGCTGCCCTCAGATGTGTGCACACATCCTGACTAAGTGAAAGACAGGAAAGCAGGTCACAAAAGAGATGTGCAAAAAATCCATTGAAATGTACAAATAAAAACTCAACAGGAAACACTGAGCACTTAAATATTAAAAATTATTGATCTTCATGCAGTTCTTTCATAATTGTAAGTTTGATTTACATAAGGCACTTTTAACCATTTGGAATTACAAATAGATAGTGAATCAAATCCTATCATTTGCCACTAACTGCAAGTTGGCTGACATGACACAGTGGAGGTCCATCAGTGTCAGAATGAAGGGGCCCCCTTCCCAAGTGTAGAGCACCCATAAAACTGCTCAGGAACACCACTACTCCAACTCATAGGCTGTAGTTATACCCATGCTTTTTGCGCTTCCCTTATAAAGGCTACTGTCCCTTCCAGCTATGTCACCATGGATTCACTGGCCACACCCATGTCTCTCCCTGACAGGCACCCAAACCTCTATTTAATGCAGTGGATAGCCTGTTAAACATCTCCACATATACACTGCCTTTCTAGTATGCACCTGCTGGGGACAAGGGGCAGGGGTTAGCCTAGTGTACATTTATCATAGATACACCATTAACCAACTTTCATTAATTTTTGCAGATCTTCAGCATATAAAAATCAAGGGACAGTGCTTAATTTAGTTTCTGCTTACACTGTGAATATGCATTATCTCACTTTTTCATATTTATCTGATGATTTAATTTATGAATTAGTGTCCTAGATACAAGACATCTTTTTTCCTCAAAAATAAAAAGCTAGTTTGTGAGGTACATTAATATAAATTTTGTAGTTGGTACTTGGCAATGACTTTATGACAAGACACTGCATTGTGAATTCTCAATACACCAATGACAATAAAAAGAATATTCCT
This sequence comes from Malaclemys terrapin pileata, assembly GCF_027887155.1. NCBI lineage: Eukaryota > Metazoa > Chordata > Testudines > Emydidae > Malaclemys > Malaclemys terrapin. Next base: position 12,922,935 of record NC_071518.1, read on the forward strand.
CATTGTTACTTTCAGTTGGCCTTTAAATGTATAAGGCAAATGAACACCGCATAAAACGACACAATCTGATGTAAGAGAACACAATAAGACAGAATGAGCCCACATATGAACCTGGACTATATTCTACCTAACCACATTTTAATATCCTTCATTAATGCTAATTATACAATAACTACCAGAGGCAAAATATGTACCCTGTACCTAAACCTGTCAGCTCAATTAATTAAAAACAGGATTCCAGAATATAAAACTATAAAATACTGTGAATTTTTAATTGTAAAGGCATTTAATTGAGTTTTATAAAAAGAGAGAATTACTCCTGCCTCTTTTTAATGAGGTTTTTATTTTTGAAATAACATCTTTTACTAAAAGTTTTTTTTAAACTAAAAGTAATTAAGATTCAAGAGAGTCCCTAAAATTATGAATCTCTACAGTATTCTATCACAAGAATTAGTTTTATCTGTACAAAAATATACAAATAATAAAAATAGAAACACTTTAATCAAATTCCCTAGCTAAATGGTTAGTAGCAGAATTTTTTATTTTTAGTTAATTTTAGTGTTTGTAAATGATGCAAGAATTACAGTCCTGGAAAATAAAGTCCTCTTTACCCAGAGGGCAGTATCAGCAGAGATGGCTACAGAGCCTCATTTCAGTTCTGGAAGGACCACCTTTTGGACTGAGATGATAGTTCAGGACCCACGTCCATTAAGTCCCTGGTCTCTCTAGTGAGGCTGCTAACAAGGGGCCAATAAGTGTCAAGTGTGATGTGAGTTTTTTTTGTGATGTGGACACCTACCCAATAAGAACTGAACAAAGATCACCTACTTATTTCACATTAGCCATGTAACAGCCCTTGTACGATCATGAATTTCAACCACCAAGGGCAGATTCTAGTTTCCAAGGTGCAGTGCTTTTTATCACTGAACATCTCATTGTGCAGTATCTGAATGTTCAGGCTACATGACAATTCACGCCACACATCTGATACTAAAGCCTTGCTTTATGACTGAAATAGTTTTAGTGGATAGCAGGACTATGACCTTGAGTTCACCAGTTTATTGAGAAACTGGGGCAGTCTGCATTAGCCATCGTTATGACCCCTATAAAATAATCTTCTGCATTTAAAGTAGCCTGCTACTATTCTTCATCAAAGGTACAGGTAAATAGCAACAAAAAAAGTCAGCACCAAGGCAGGATTTTCTGTTATGTTTATGCCTAGTGTTGACATTATGAGGCAGCTCTCTTTAACTGTATGACTCCTATTTGACATTTCTGTAAGCACCAGACAGCTAAAACCTTGTACAGTGTTTTGAAAATTTACCCTTATGTCTCCTTAAAATGTCTTCAGCTAGTGACTTACACTGCACCAACTGAGCTAATGCATTCTACCATTACAATTTAAGTATGTATTGGGACCAGCATATAAGCTGCTCTACCACAGTACAATGTCACCGTTTCTTACCATCCTCAGGATAGCAGACCCAAGAATGTAATGTTTTAACTGCAAGTGGTACTGTGATTGAAAAAAACCCCTCTCTCTATGTTGATGAGTAATTAGAATTTGATAACTGTAAAAAGTGTTCTGAAGTAGCAAGGGTATTTTTTCTATTAATGTCTTGAAAATATCTCCAGCCTTGTGCACTGCACATATCCATGACAAGTCACTAACTCTTTTCTTGGACAAGTTATTCAGATCATATGTGCTATGCTGAATCTACTATTAGAAGAAATAAAGTAATCCGAATAGAAACTGCACAGTTTGAAAATATACAGAATATGTTAATAAATGAATGAGATATGGAAATTAAGTCATCTCTATAAATCAATTAGTTATGGAATTTAACAATCAATTTGTTAGCATATGATGCAAAACTATGATCTGTCAACAGTCTTGTGAACTGGCCCTGTGCAGCAGTAGCTACTTTCAAGGGAATTAATTACTGGAAATTTGCAAATGGAAGAATAATATTTTCCAACAAATGTAGCCCATGCATTAGGAGGTTAAACAAACACACCAAAATGTCAATGCAGTTTTTGGCTTTGGTGTTCTCCCATTTAAAACACAATGAAACAGTTAACTAGAACGTTATGCAAAGGGAATACTTCTCAAATCTTCCCATGAAGCAGAATGTCACACCATCTGGGGCACTTCTCAAGTGATTTGAAAAGTTCATACTGTTTGGAATTATACAGAAATTCAACAGAAAAGGCTTTGCCATATCCCCTAAGTCCCATAAGCAACTGTAGACCTATGTCACAGCCACAAATGGATGTAGAGAGCTGTGACTTCTCCTCTGCTATAGAAGAAGCAAAGTCACAACCCACAGAACTTTTCTGTCACATAACTTTAAACCCAGACTTGTTCCAATAAACAAGAGAAACTGGGCACCTCTTGCTGTGAAAAAACATCTTATTTCACGGAAAGTGCACCCATATCAAAGACATCATGGACCACGAGGAACAATAAGCTTAGCCTAGAACCAAGCTAAGCCTAGAACCATGCTCATCTTTTTGAAATTCAGCCCATTTACACAAACAGAAGTCATAGTAATAATGAGGGCAATTTGAGCCACCAGTTGTGACTCTGATATTAGTCTTTCTTACATGGTGGGATAGTAGAGAACACCTAGAGCTCCCACTAACAGACTCACAATGAATTTATAAGGGTATCTACTAACCATCTTAAAACATGGAATAGTCTAACCAGTACTAAAGAAACCATCGCTTGATGCTGGTGTTTTTATAAACTACTGCTTAATGTCTGACTTCCCTCTTCTAAGGAAGCTGATTGAGAAGGCAGCAAAAAATAGCCTCCAATGCCATCTGTCAGATTCCTGTATTCCAGATGCCTGTCAGACAGGCTTCACTGCAAGGCAAGATACACAGACAGCACCTGTAGCCCAGATGGATGATCTCCTCTTATCCACAGACAGGAGAAATACATCCACTCTCATCCTGCTGTACCTTTTTGAAGCGTTTGACACTGTTGATCAGCAAATACACCTTCCCCACCTCCAAGAGGCTGCATGGGTAAATGGAAATGGACTGAACTAGTTTAGCTCCTTCCCTCAGCTCAAACTCCAAAGCCATTATGGGCAACTGTCCATCTGCCTCCAGAAACCTCATCTGAACAACCCCGTACAGCTCAGTCCTCTCCCCTACATTATTCAGCACTTCTGTAAATCCAGAACTTTCTAAAAAAAAAGAAATAAGAGTGACCAATATCTGACTGCATTCACAACTAAATGTAAAACTCACCCTATTGTCTTGTTTTTTTCCTGCCAGTACGTCCTCTCGCATAACAATGGACATACATAAAAAGCCAGCTAATCTCATCAAGTAACTTACTACTTCCTCCTGTGAAGGAAGGGGAAAATACTGATATTGCTGTTTTTTTTTTTTAAATCTGGGAAAGTTCTCAGATACTATGGTGATATAAGAGCATAGATGTTAGATAGATGTCAATAGACTGGCAGACAGGCCTAGTTCTCCTCTTTATGGGGGGCTTGTTCCTCTACATATAAAACTAAAAGGTCAACATCTGAACAAGGAAGGCAGGTTCTGCCTTTAAAAAATCAGGAAATAATTCATACAACATGTGCAATGTTACCCTGCAGTTGGCCTTTCTCACACCTATCCCACCCTCAGAACTCCTACAAAAATAATCTAAACATGGGATTTCACCTTAAACTACATCATGGAGTTAGATTTGAAATAAGAGAATTCAGATAGAGTTTAATTTGTCAACATGCCATGACTCATACATTCACCTGTTTTACACACTGTACACATGTTATGTGATATTAGAAATCCTGGGGCTTAGGAATTCCCCTGCCCCCACCACACACACTTTGTCATTTGAAATGTTTACAGAATGAACTTAAAAAAATAAAGGTCAAGGTGAGTCAAGTTTTTTTGTTTTGTTTTGACTTACTACTGTGGATACCTTCTCCTTTGACCAATTCAGTCCCTAGACATGCACCTTCCCTCCTCTACCACTCCTCCTGAACTTCTCAAACAAGTTATGGAAGAACTGATTTAGAGCATCTTAGTCACTCCATATTGGCTCCAGAGACCCTGATTCCCCAGAATCCTGCAGAAACCCAAAGCAACACCCAGGATTCCACCTCTGTTCACCAACAGTAGTAGGGCATATTATTAAATTCAGATCAAGAGTCTCTGTATTTGAGAGCACTGAGACAGATAAACTAATGTTCCAGACTTTGAGGTATGCCTCACATTTCATCAGTTTGCGCCGTTTCACTAGAAAGGATTTTATCATCCAAGCATACCAGTATGTCTGGCTTCCTTCTTCTACTGGAGTCATGTGAGGGACATTTCCCATATTCAGGCACCATTATCCACCACACTGGACTTTCTTTCACAGGGTTATAACCTGGTGTCAGTTACAACTCTCTCTCTCACAGAAAGTGCCACACTTAGGATATTGGGACAAACTAGAACAAATGTCAGCTCTCCACTCCGTCCTAATATGCCCCCATAGGGCAGCATTTCAAACCAAACTGAAAAAACATTATCTTAGGTCCAGTTCCTGTGTCCTGGCACAGCTATGAAATCCAAAATGCATGTTACTATTCTGCATGGAAGTCTCTGCAAGCCAGTATGTCTCTCCCCACCACTTTTAGTATTTCTCACTCTCCTAGCTGTTGAAAACGTGAGCATGGGAGTTGGGGTAGGAAGACTAGACTTCCCACTCTCCTTGGATGCTAATGTGAGCCCTCCCAACTTTCACATTGGTCTGAGCTCAGCACCTATATAACTTGGCAGGTTTCCCTACTTTCTGATTGTTGGGAAGAAAAAGGAGTTTTGCCCTCTCTCTTTTTCCTGCCATTAAATCCTATTGCAGTGGTGATTTTCTCCACCACTGGAAAGCTACCTTATTGTCTTTCATCCCTGCAACCTCAGGCATGGAGGAGGAGAAGCTTTTCTCTCTGCTGCCCAGAATGCTACAGGTAGCAGCAAGGAAAGTGTCCAGAGTCTGGTAAACTTTACTCTGTTGTTATAGGCACTCACCTGGAACAGTTTTCCACTTTCAAGTGTACAAGTGCTTTTTTTTTTTTCCCCAAACCCTGATTGTAATTCATTTTTTTATAAACATTTACAGGCAGCACTTACAAAGCATAAACCTGCTGGAAGTGCACAATGAGTATTAATTTCTACAATAATTGTGGAATGATTTGTTGTTTCAGCATATATTTCAAGAGGTACGATTTTTACCCATACGCACAAAGCACCCCTTAATAGCAGAAAAAGTATATTATAAAAAAAGTAATCTGCCTTTTTTTGTAGTTTTTTATTTTTTGACACCTATCATGGGAATAGCAAAGTCCTTAGAAAATGTTTTCAAGATCATGGTTGATCATTTGAACAATAAAACATTTCATACATTTTACTTGCCAGTGACAACTCCTTTCTCGGTTTTGCCTAGAGATATGTGCAACTGTAACAGAGTTCAGAAAACCCCCAGCAGCTGCATGCTGCCATTCAGATCTGAAAAATTTCATATTATGATAAAAATTGATGTACTTTGACATCCTCTGGGATTCCCTGCACCTTGGGAACAGCTAATGAAGAAATACAACCTTGCCAGAGTAAAACACAAGCTTTTGGATTCTAGGATTAAGACATTTGGCAAATGAGTGGCCCTTCTCACATCACCAGTAAAGCAACCATACTTTTCTGCCCAATGATTCTGCCTCAGTGTGTTTTGACTGTCTCTTGTCTGATGCTTTTCACAAAAGACTAAATATATTTAAACTATATACTAAATAGTTACTGCTGTCCTTTGTGATATTCATGTTTTGTTAAAATTAAAATATCAATTAAATACACACACACTGTTTTTATTCTCTCATTACCCATTAAGCTATAAAACTGCAAAATGCTTACTACTTCATTTGCAGCAAAAGATTTTTAATCATGCTTATTAAATCATAAATATTTTACTTGCTTATATACCCAATTTGGCCCTCATGGTTCGTTAAATCTTGTGGAAATAGATTGGATTCTTTATTCAGGAACATAGTTTCTGCCTCTAAAGTGTATTTCCACTCAGAAAATGATTCTCTTATCATGCCATTGTTAGGTGCCATATTTATTATCTCAGTGATTCCCAAATTAAAATTTGCTCAGTTTAAAGGTTCTCTCTCTCTCCCCCCCACCCAACCTGCCAGAACAGGAGATTGTGACCTTTTCTTTGCCAGCTGACCTCATCAGTTATCCATGACCTTTATCACCTCCAACTGGATTAGTGAAGCATGCTCTACTTGGGGCTATAGCTAAACAGTCTATAGCTGTGTTCCTCCCCAAGAGGTGTTGTCATACAAAATGCTCAACTTAACAGCCACAGATGTAGACATGTGGGATCTGGAGGCAACTATGGAACTTTCCCCCCTCACTTCTCTAACAAAGCTTGAGCTTTTAAGCATGCTGGAAGACCCATCTATTTGCCCCGGCTTTTGACTTAACGATTAAGGAGAACTGAGGGGTTATTATTGCTTGCTGTTTCTTTATGGGGTAGGGTTTCTACTAAGCATTTGTGTTTCACCTTTCATTAGAGAATTGAACAGGAATTTTATTATTTAATCTGTACACTTGTATTTCATAAACACAGATCACTAACAATATCACAGATTGATGTTTTTTCTTTTAGTTCAAATTTATACAATAAATTAGGGCCCAGGTCTGTAGTAAAGCTGCATTCCTCGGAGGGCCTCTGATGCTTTGCTCTACTCTCTGACCCTCTAAGCATAACCACCACCTAAAAAACTCCTGCTCTAAGTGAAGGTGGGGGGCACTTACTTTGAAGTCTGTCAGTATTACCCCTTATGCTGAAGCTTTGGCCAGAGATGTCACCAAAGATAGTTTCAAATATCCTTCTGGCACCAAAAGCAGCATTGATCTTGGCTGTACTAAAGAGAAAGCACAAACAAGTTCAAAAGAAAGTGGTCTCTTTCATTCTCTTTATTTTCAAAGCCAAGAAGTTAGATACAAACTGAGCCAAAATGCCCAAAGTCAGTATTTGGGTACCTTGAATTGTAAAAACAGCTCCTACAGTCTCAGATGTTCACAAGACTCATATCTATATCTGATAAACCAAATGAAATTGAAGTGATCTGGTGAGCAAGATCTCTGCTTCCACTGAGGTGGGGTCAAGTTTAAGTTTTTACTTTCAGAAATACTGATTATTAGCTGCTGGATCCACATAGCTTGACACTTTCACAAGACAGAGTAACAGTGTAGCAGAGCTTAGAAAAGAGAAAACATTTCCGCAGTCAGCCAATCCCCAGGTTTTAGAAAAGCTCAATACCACCACATGTAAAAGTTTCACCCTAATTTTACTATGTATGTTATAAATGTAGTCAGCCTCTGATCTTATTTAAATGCAAGATATCTGCTGTCTGCAATAGTAACTTCTCAGCTATGCATTTGTTTGCATATTTAAGTCAACCTGGATCCTTTTTAGATGTCTCTTAAATCTACAATGTTGGCTGGAACATTGCTTTATGTCTGAGTGGCACTGACAGAATGCCAAAAGTATTCTAAGTTCAAAAGACAAATTGAATAGTTCAACTGTTACTAGTTCTAATTCATGGAAGGTATTTCTATACGTGCCAAAGGGATTAATAGATTTTTACAGATTTATAAAGAAAATATATTCAAATTCTGAAGTACAATATGCAGTGACAACAATTGTATCTGGCACAAAAATCTTCTATGGAACTTCTAAGCATACTGGCATAATGTGAATGCTGATTATTCATTTAAATCATATCCACATAGTTTTTGGGGTGGATTAGATGTCAGGCATTAACTATGTAACAATTTACTAAAGAGCTTTAATTTTATATATATTATGTATAAAACCATTAAATTATGCCTATGATTCCTTTGTGGTTAAAATGAGTGAACACAATCTAACAAATTTCCAGTATAGGAAAATTCAAAGAGGAGTAATATTCTGAAGCAAGTTTTTAGCATACTCTGAAATCTTAACGGCACCCACAAGATCTCAGCATCCTTCTGCTTGCAGCTTGAAAAAATAGTTCATTCACAGACTGCTAGGGTGCAGGTAAGGAGAGCAACCGAAAGTCTGGTCCTCTCTACTTGGGTGTGGATGAGGAAAAAGGAGACTAAACTTTTCATTCCAGAAACATAATTTTTAACCGCTGTCCTGTTACAATAGGAACAATTAAACAGTCAGCAACTGCCAAATCTTACCACAGCCATAGCTTATTTTAAAAATAGAAAAATAACTGCAGGGAGAATCTATGCATGAAAAGTGCTGTGTAAGTGTAAAGTGTTACTTTCAGCTTCAATACTACTAAATGGTAATGGCTGGCAAGTGCTGCCTTTTTAAAATGGTGATGAATGTATATAAAATTGAAATACCTTCTAAAAATGTTCTTTCCCAAAATTAATCAGATCTTTCAGCAACATAATTTTATTATTTTCTTCCTAATGTTAACTAAAATTGGTTTGATTTTTCCACTGTCTGGATCAAGATGGCTTTAGTTTGAGCCAGAAGGCATGGTAGGAGATGCACCTCAAATTTCAACTGCAATACTGAGATTGTCCACTCGTGAGCCCAGAACCATCAAACACAGTTACAAATGAACTAGATGCAAATGCTATGATGCATGCCTGTACATCAGGGCAACAAATGTGTTTATAAAGGGTGATAATGCAAACCCCAATCCCTCATATCGTGTGTGCTGGATAAAGCATTTAAGAGAAGACTTGGTCACTATTTTGCAGTTCTAAAGCCTAATCATCTCCTGATACAGAAAACTGGATGGTCTGGCCCTTTCAACTGGACAAAAAAGCAACTGATGCCAAATCAATGGTTTTTAGCTCAATGGTTTTTAGGACAATCATAAAGAGGCAAATTCTTTGAGGTTTCCACAACAGAGACATCCAATAAATCATCTGGGTTTATAACTATTGAAAGGGAGAAGGCTGGATATGGATAAAAGGGGTGTGTCTTATACAACTTCAGTAGTAAGGTCCACTACAGCTGGGACTGAAATACATTTTTGATTAATTAATGGAGATATCCTATCTCCTAGAACTGGAAGGGGCCTTGAAAGGTTACTGAGTCCAGCCCCCTGCCTTCACTAGCAGGACCAAGTACTGATTTTGCCCCAGATCCCTAAGTGGCCCCTTCAAAGATTGAACTCACAACCCTGGGTTTAGCAGGCCAATGCTCAAACCACTGAGCTATCCCTCCCCCCGTTCTTCTGACCTCATCCAACTGCTAACACTTTTACTTAGAGAATCATTTCAATGGGAAAGGTTAAAGTGCAGCCATGGTGGTGGAGAGGATGCGTGGGTCAGCAAATCAGGATTACAAAACCACATGCCACAATCCATGCTAAAATTCAGAGATGCGACCAAGCTGTGACTGAGACTGGACTCTGAAATTAACCAACAACAGTATAATGTTCCTGAGCTGTTTTTTTGTGAAGAATTTGCTTCTGTGGAATATTTAGCCACAACCCATGTTCAGGTGGAGTCATTTTTCTAAGCATTTTTTTAATTCTTACAGTCCTCTCTACCTATGGACGCTTGTCCATCACCCATGTGACCAGGCCAAAGTAAGGCAATCTGGGACCCTAGGCATACTGCAACCAGGACCCTTCCTCTTCTCCATGGGTAAATTCTCCATTTGGAGTGACAGTGGCAGCCGGCTCCCCTTCTCTCCCACTACTGGCACCTGGTGGTCCCTCTACCCTCAGCAGGAGGAAGGATTGCATTAACCCCATACACCCCACCAAGGATTTACCCCATCAGCTGAGTGGTATCTGCCTCTCCCTGACTCTTCCAGTCTGCTCTCAGGTAGCTCTCCTTTATGCAGTCCACGTGCTTTTTCTAAAGCCCAGTTGGAAGTCAGCTGACGAGTCACAGGTGCACTGAACCTGGCTCCCCCTTAAAGGCACCAGTCACCCTGTGACAATGCAATTGTTTTCATTCTTCAAGTTGCTATCAGAAATACTCAGACTCTCATATTCTAAAGGAGACAAATATCTTCCTCCCTCCCTCTCTTTTTTTATTTATTTATTTTTAAAGATGCTTGATCAATGACCAGGATTTGCTAACTAGAAATTGTCTGACTGGCTTCTGAAACCCCCTGCAAGGATGCTTCATGCTTTGATGCTTTGGGTATTTCTAGTTCAGAAAAGCCTTTATACTGGAATGGATCAGTTTTAGATCTCTTACCCAGGGAAAGGGCTTTGGATCACGTGACCCCTTTAAGGTTCTTCCCTGGTTTACTGTTAGACAAGGAAAAACCTGCACCTCATCTAGAATAATGGGGGTACCTTAAGCATACTCAGTGCATCTCCTGATATCCTTCCCTCCAGCCTTTTATCTGATGTAATTCCCTAGAGTCAGAATCAGCACCTGGGAGGTCAGAGGGCTTGAGCATCCAAGCCCACACTCTGTTTTATTCAGTTCCAGTCAACAGGGGAGCAGCCCCTGAAGATGTTAGCTGACGAAGAGCCCGGGTGCTTCCCACTGAGGCAATAATGGATGGAGGAGATTATTGAGAGAGCTTGAGAGACCCATCTTCAGCTCCAGAAGTCTAAGAGGTTAAACAGAGCATAACACCAGTGGCTTCTTTAGCAAAATGCATTGCAATAAAAATTACATTTTTAAAGGATCAAATAGTTCCTTATTGCTCCGTAGCCTGGTGACGACAGGCAAGGGAGATGAGAGAAAGATTGTTTTTCCACTCACAGGGTTATCATCAGAAAAGGGATTGTAAAAATTGCATCTTGGGATTGCCATTTGTATCCCAGAATTGCTTACATATCAAATTAGGTTTGTTTACCCTTTCTCCTTAATTACAGCACTGCAGCACTACTGGATATCTGAAAATCTGTGCTCTTTTTGCTCCACATATCACCACCACTTAGACCCAGGAATCAGAACTCAGCTGATAATTTTGTCATTGATGTAGGAAGCAGAAGACACTTTCGTGTTTCTCTTGTGCTGCTATTTTATGGTACGGTGCCAGGGGTTCGAGAAACAGGCATTTGGTGATTGTAAAAAGCTGTCGATTTGGCACAGCATATATCTCCTGACGCACAAGCACAGCTATTCTGGCTGGCACACTGCAATGGGGCGGGGGAGAGTGCTAGCAGTCAAGGCTCCACCCCTTCCCACCTACACGTAGGAGGAGGGGGTACAGGAGCGCTAGAGAAGTTGCTCGCTGTGCTCTGGATGCCCCTTACTCTCCTGAGAAAGTGTGAAGAATGCACCACAATCTATCCATACGATTGTAAGATCCTGAATTCTCTTTGTACAGCACCAAGTACAAAGGGACTGATCCAATTGGGCCCTGGACACTACTGTAATAATAATAATAAACTACAGATAAAACAGTTATTAGTGCACAGATATGTTTTGCAAGACACACACAGCAGGCAACATAGTAACAAGACACTACTGCTACATAATCGCTTTTCTGAGCATACCTAGATACAGTTTAAATCACAGAAATCAGAAATAGAAAGATATCGTAGGCCTTCTAGCCCATTCCCCTACCAGTGCAGATGATTGTAAGGAGGTACCTGCTCCTCTGTATCAGATAAAAGATCTAATGCTCACAGCTGTGTGCGGCATCTGGCTTCCATCCACCATCACAATTTAAACAAAAATATTGTTCAAAGCTCATTTTGGTGAAACCCCCACAAGTCTTATGACAGACACAAACTTTAAACTTTTCTGGAATACTTGAGATCACGATCTCTCTCTCTCTCTCTTACACACACACACACACACACACACACACACACAGAGAGAGAGAGAGGGTTCAGGATGTAATGCAAAGCTGTGGCTAAAAACATTGACCTATAGTATACTACCACTAAGACAGTACTAGTGACACTTTCCAAACTGCAATGAAAAAGGAGTAAAAAAAATAAGAAATCTTTCCATAACAGAAAGACAAAATAAAGCCAAAGGAGATAAGCTGCTACTTCTAATATACTGCACAAAAACAAAATGGACATGATTTGCATTAAGAAATTGATTCTACATTGTCTCGTGCTTTAGATGGCAATGGGAGAGACTTTTGCAGATTTTAAGTCCTCCAGGGAAATTTTAATTGAGCATGCTTTCCCTTTCTGGTTTAAAGATATATGTATACTCAATGGTTCAGACTGGGTGACAATGACATGGAACTGCAGCATTCAAATCAAGTTAAGAATTGCACAGGCAAAAAAGTTATGATCCTTAACTTGCCTTCTATACTTTTTTCTTTGGTAAAGCATATAACATGTTAAGAACCAAGAAGCAGTAAAATCAGAATGCTTCTCTCTTCTAACAGTATGAGAATGGTCAGTACTAAAATATGGCAATGTTTCTACCATTTGTCATTATGTTTTACACATAAGAAAGTTTTAATATGATATGATAAGAATAGTTACACAGGATTTCTGGCAGTAAAGTAACTGGTACTGAAATTCAGTTTTGACAGTTCTCTGAATCTGAAAGACCTGTAAGTACTCAAATGTCATCTGTCTATCCATGTGAGATTTAGCTTTGGCAGTATCTCAAAAGCAAAAAAAAAAAAAAAAAAACGTTCTTTCTACACGATATTTTTGCCACTACAATATTTGTCTAAAAGTGTGTACTCTCTTGGGAAGTATAGTAGGAGGTTTATGTTACAGAAATATTTGTAGGGGGGAAAAAATCACTACTAGGTTTGAATAGTCATAACCATCAGAGTGGGCCAAAATTTGGGTTAAAGCACAATGGGTGGAATTTATCCTCAACAGCTGGTACTTAATGATTCCAAATCATACCTTAAAGTTTGTGATTAATTGATCTGTTCAATCTAAATCAAATCATTTGGAATCTTGCCTGATTATTTCAATATAAGTTGTCCAATTGTTAAGTGAACTTGTCATCTTACTTAATTTCAATTTTTAAAGCCAACCACTTCACAGATAGGTCTGGAAAATAAAGCCCCCTAGCCTGTAGGACTATTTTTTTAAACACTTTAAAAAAAGAAACAGAGAGAGAGCTGAGAGAGTGCTCATCCCTGACCTCTGGCTGTCTTCCAATCCACTGGAAACCTGACAAAAGTTGCCTAAGCTGTTTTGGATATATTTTCGATTTGGCCGTATTCAACAGTCACAGAGGTATCAATGCCCCATTAACGTTGGAATTATACACTGAATTGTCAGAGATCTGTAATTAATTTTCACTCTGCAAAAATAAATACTCTTTAACTGATGTAAAAATATGCACATTGGAAAAAGACCATTCAGTTCCTGTGAAAAAGCTGAATTCACCTATTGTAGTTTCTAAGTCAATCCAACTGTGATGAATTCTACCAATTGTGCTCAGCTGATAAAGACATTAAAATAACAAGAAGTTATGATATACAATCCTCTGTCTGACTACTTACACATTCTTGGATTTGAATGCTTCAGCAAAGTGCTGCACACTGTGAAGAGAAGCGAGGTCTAAGGTCATAGCTTCTACCTTGGCTTTATGCTGCAACGAGAGAAAATTAAAAAAAAAAAAGTAAAGAAAAAGATAAATAACAGCAAGTTTAGTTCACGGTATCATGTTACAGTAAATGTGTTATGGAACATGTCTGAATTCCCTTGTTTAACATTAGAAGCCCACAGTGAATATAAATCATGAAAATGAATGGATGAGTGTAGCATTCAATGCCAAGTGCAGTATTCTAAGTTTGCGGTTCTGCTAAACGCATACACTGTATGGTACACAACTTTATATAGCCCAATAAACTGACAGCAGACAGTTTTAAGGTTAACATGATCTCTTCTATCTCCCATCTAGCTGAATTTTGTGAAGATGCAAATCATGAAATAAAAATAAAAAGTAAACAAATAATTGTTTAAAAAGAGATGCATACATTTAATATACCATTATAGGAAAAACACACATTACATATCACACAAAATACTTTAAAACATTCATACTTTAATTCAACCTTGCATAAAATAGTCCTAAAGCAGTCTATAACATCCACAGCAGCTGATATAAAAGATATTACAGAAAGGAGCAAGGACAGAATTTTATACAAGGTTAATAGGTCACTGCATCTTTAGAGGAAACTGCTTATACTTGGGGCTGTGAATTTGTTACGGAAGTCACGGATTCCGTGACCTTCTGTGATGTCTGCAGCGGCCGGTGTGCCCAGCTCAGGCAGCACACCGGCCATTGCTGGGGCAGTCTCGGGCCACTGCACCTTCCCCCCAAACAGCCAAGTTTGGGTGTGGGAGGGGGCAGGGAGTTGGGCCACGGGGCGGGATGAGGCAGGCTCTGGGCGGCGCTTACCTGCGGGGACATCCCCTTCGGTCAGCTGCTAGGTGGCGGTGTGACCAGGCAGCTCTGCATGCTGCCTCCACCCACAGTGCTGGCTTCACAGCTCCTATTGGCCGGGAACTGCGGCCAATGGGAGCTGCGGCGGTGGTGCCTGCAGGCGGAGGCAGTGTGCAGAGCTGCCTGGCCACGCTTCCACCTAGCAGCTAACCGAGGGGAATGTTGCTGCTTCCAGGGAGCTCCCCAAGGTACACCCCACCCAGAGTCTCCCTCACCCAATGCCGTGCCCCAACCTCCTGCCTCCTCCCACACCCAAACTCGGCTGCTGCTTGGGGGGGAGGGAGAGCGAGGCAGCACAGAGCCAGGTAGGGAGCCTTTCAGCCCCGCCAACATGCCCCCCCCGCCAGCACCGGTCCCGGGTCGCGCACTGCTGCCCCGCTCCCCAAGCAGCTGGGCCACCCTCACCCAGAACCTGTCGGGCCCCTGGGCAGCCACTACCCAAGTTTTAATCACTCATAGTTTTAGTAAAATTCATGGATAGGTCAAGGGCCCTGAATTTTTGTTTACTGCCCTTGACCTGTCCATAACTTTTACTAAAAATATCCATGACTAAAACAGCCTTATTCATACTCCTAAAGTCAACTTTTCAAACAGTGGAGGCACTGGCAACATCACAAAAGGCTAGCCTGAACTTGCCAGCCTTACATATTGAATGGATCTCAATAAGGTTCTCAACACTATGTTCAATTTAAAGGCCTTTGTCTACAATTCTGTTGAACTGTTTTGACTCCAAACCTCAGAACAAATGAGCTAGACCAGCTACCCAGTGGTCTAGAGTCTTTGTAGTCTATTTTCACGGTAAACCTTGAAGGCTTATGGGCACCCCATTGCCCAGACAGAAGTTGATTGCAAGTCCTTCCAGCCACACAGTCCTGTCCTATGAAAGAAGTCCTGTTCATCAGTTGAGGGTGCATTGTACCCCCAAAATGCAGCAATGTTCCATCCCCTGGAAAGAAACTGTTGTGCCTTTAGTCTGATCCCCAAGCCCTATCTTAGAGTCTGGAATAATAGGCCATCTGTGCCCTTCTCACTTCCAGTGATCACAGCTGTCTCTCAGCTCCAGATTCCACCCCCCAAATGATTATCTAACCAGGTTTGAACATGCTTTCAAAGAACTGTGACACTTTTCCATGTCTTCCTCCCCCCCCCCAACCACCACCCCTCTCATTTGGTTGCCTGGATCAGTAAGAAAGAAGTTTGTGTGACATTTCATTTAATCCCCAACCAGTCTCCTACAAATCAGTACAATTGTAATGTGCAGGTTGGACATTAGCATGAGTTGAAGAAAGCGGTGGAGGGAGGAGGGGTGGACGGAAGAAGAAGCCTCAAACATGGCAATACAGTGTAGTAAACTGAAGTATTAGAGGTTGGATTTTACGATAGTGTAAACCCTGCAGGTGGCCCTGCTGAGCGATGGGCTTTACTGCGATCAAGAAATAATAAAGTGGGCATATTTGGAGAAACAAAGCATAGGTGGCGTGGAGGGACCTGTCAGCGCTGGGGGAAGCAGATTTGGCTGCTTCCAACCTCTTCATAATCCCACCTCAATGATGCTTCTCTCTTTTCCTCTTTCTTCTACTTTGTTGACATCCAACGTGCCCATTGCAATTATATTGCAGGTGGGGATTAACTGAAATGTCACTCAGACGCCTTTCTTTCTACTCCATCTGATCTTAAATTGACAGTGAAATAAATACAACTAAAATTTCAGCAGATTCAATTCCCATCAGGAAACATGAAGTCATAGTGCTTTGAAAGGGCTAAAAAAAACTCTCCCCAAAACAGTCTTGCCAGCCCCACAAGATGCACATCACTAATTTTGCCTCACAGGAAAATACTTTCTTTTGTTCAAAGTTCAGAGAGGCCAGCAAGACAATCCTGGCTTGCCCGGTGCAGTATTCCTCAACTGCAGCTCCTCTTCAGCTTTGCAGTGTTAAACTGTTTACTTAATAGTGGGTTTTTTTTAAATTGTTATTATATAGCTAAAACATTCTGCAGTCTTTTCCAAGGGGAAAAGAACAAGAATGCTACAAACACAAGGACAATAAGGGGTCAAAAACATCAAGTAGTTCAACAGACTAAACCACAAGCTGTTAGTTACTATGCTCTTGGGGACAGTGATTCAAGTCCACACTCTATTACTCAGGTAATGCTTTCGCTCTTGGTGTCAAGTTTCAAGTTTCTGCCACTGACTACAAGAATGAAGAGGAAGTGCCTCCAATATTGTGAGTCCAAAGGAAAAACATGTGGTACCTTTCTACTTTCACAAGTAGAAATTCACTGGAGTAATTAGGCCAGATTTGTGGATGGATTTACTATAGGTGTAAAATGGGCAGTTTTAAAAGCATGAATAAAATATTAAAAAACATAAATGACTAATTGTTATATTTAGATAGCGAATGCAAGCTACAAGTATGGATTTCTTGAACTTTGTCAGTTCATCCAATGAACTGAGACCACCATCTCTGTCAGTATAATCAACAGCCCTGTATTGCAAAAAGTTAAACTTATCTTTTCTTTTGCTGCTTTTTTAAGTTTGTCAGACATGAGGTTAGAGAGAAAATCAATGAAAACATTTCTTGAGTAACCCTAACCCCAACCCAAAATGTCCTCCATGGAAAAAAAAAAACATGTTCCAGTGCATGTGAAAGGTGAAAATGACACAAAACAAAAAAATTCACTTACATTTTTCCAAGAGGGCTACTGCTATTCCTGCTGTAATTCTGCAGTTGGCACAGAGGATCATAAGACACTGGGCATCAAATTAAATACACCCCAGGAGAGGGTAAACTACAGCAGCATCCCATTTAGGATAAGAGAGGCATTTTTAAAAAAGCACAATAGACCCTTCCTTGTCTGGAGGTTTTAGTTGAAGGGGGAAAATGGATTACCAAAGGGACCGATAATGGAATAAGCCCAAACAATTTAGTATTACATTCCTGAGAGTCACTTACTCAATAGTGTTCACATTAAAATCTCAGCTCTCATCAATGTACTGTATAATCAAACCAAACTGTGATTAGAATAATATTCCTCTGACATCCTCCCTTTCCTTTGCCAATTTCTTCTGGCTTCTCCTCACCACTGCTGCCCTATGAAATAGGTTACTTGGTGTGATTGTGATACCAGAGGTCAGCCTTCTTTCAACATCCTCCTTTCATTTTTTTTCCTCACTTTGTTTGCATTCAATTATCCTGCATAAAGTGCCTTAGTTCATTTACAAAAACATTGTTTTTATTGATCTCAAAATATTTCCAATGTTATGTACCAGGAGAAATGGAAACAAACAACAACCAATGCATCCACACAAGATCAGAAAAGTACACTTGGATATAAACACACAGGCAAACAACTGATTATCACATGACTTGGAACTGTGTGGGTTTTCTTTAAGCAGTGATTGATGAAATGAATCTTGTACCATTTTTGTGGACTTGGGCAAGCTGCTTCACTTTTCTATCTCAACTTCTCCCCTGTAAAATTTAGATATTACCATTTACCTACCTCCCAGAGGTACTGTGAACATTGCTTACAGTTTGTATAGTAGCTTCAAGGTGTGAAGCACTAGGCAAGTGCTGTATTGCAAGCCTTAAACTAATTTTTTCTTAATCATATACAATAGAACATTGAAAAACTGTAAATAAGACTCACATTTACATTACCAGGTCCTAATAATGTAATAATATCAACAACAACCATTAATGTGCGTAGGCTTGTTATACAGTAGCTCAGCATTACCTGTGTCATCATGTTTTCTTGCTCTCTCTCTATATGCACATGTAGCATGCAAGTGTAGCAGCATTTATACAGGCACTACAATAAAACATTTTTGCTAAAAGGTATCATTAGTATAAATGTAACATACCATCAGAACTGATTGTTAATGGCATCGTGCAAATTCTGACCTAATGTTCATAATTTTATTATGCTGATGTCTCTCACCATTCCACTTTACATATTTTAGTACTGAATTATTCCTCATTTTATGTTGTAAAAATCTTAAATGGGACTTGTCACTTTCACAATTGCAAGAGACACTGGAGCTTCACGCTGACATCATAACATTAATTCACTAAAGCAGAGAAGAAAGCTGCAGAAAACATTTTTATTTAATTTGTCAATAAAAATATGACATTAATGTTCCCTCCACTACTTAATTTTAAATTAAATATTAAAGAGGGACTGGATAGCAGATTGGATTTGGAATAGTTTATAGAGCTTTTCACCTGTAAATCACAAGTTCATTACACTCTGGTTCAATGGACTGTAGCAAATGATCTGGTGCCCTAAATACAGTTTCTGGTGGATAGATGTCCACTGATCACAGCACAAAAAACAAAACAACAACAACAAAAACCTTTCACAAATCGGACCTTTTGCATCCATCTCACTAAACAGGCCATAGACTGAACGGTCATGATGACTGACAACCCATTCACCATAAAAACACAGCAGAGGTGTTTCTACTGTCTCTCTGCCGACTCTGATTAAAAGGATGTGAATTAGTGTCAACTGTGAGAGTTGGAGGGGACGATTTTTGACCATTAGGCAGTGCATTGAGACAGCTAGTTTATATTTCAGTTAGGCCACCAAACAGATAACTGATGCTAGCAACTTTTTGCCAGTAATATCTTGGACCATATTTAAGTCAACAGCCAAGAGAGGAAAGGCTCAATGGCCCATTAAAATTTTCTTAGCCAAATCGTTTTTCTAAAATACACAATGCAAAAACATTTTGAAAATATGCATAGAAATGCTTTCCCTTCTTCTATCCCAATAGTAAGGAAAAAAGATGCTTACCTTATGCTAGATGGTTTTATACATAGGTTTTTAAATATTTTTAAATTTAAGTTTGGCTGATTTGAAGAGAAATTGCACTGGATAACAGTTTATTTAGTTTTGTATGTAAGCTACTTGCCATGAAGAGTAGAACTATTAAAAATGCTCAGAATGTAATTGGAAATATTTTGCATTCGAGACAGAAAAATGCTTATCAGGCCAGAAACTAAAAAGAGTGAAGACACTCAAAGCAAGCAATTTCACTAGATGCAATGTATTCGGGTTACAGCTTAAAAACTGTTTAAAAATGAACACTACCTGGTACAGTAGTTTAGCAGTAAACATGATTGTGCATTTATGTCTTGGTATTGAAGGAGCCTTTTTTCATGGTGAATTTTTCATTCTAATGTAAGTGATGATTTACGTTAAATATAGGTAAAGCATGGTTACATTTTCCTGAAGGATTGCAAGGAAGTGAAGAGCAGTACAATAAGTTGAAGCATAAAAGCTTTCTCTGTCATAATATTTATTATAATGGCATATCAAATAGCTGAAATAAATAATGGATGACTAAAGGTAAATTCATATGATAAAGAATCCTTCAGCAGACACCATTACTTCTGACTGCTCTAGTTTTATACACAGTTGAAGCCTCTTAATAAACATGCTGTAGCCCCTATATCTCATGTAAGTACTGGAAAAATTGAAGATATACTTAAAAGGCAACATAGTGGTCATCAGCTGGTTTACTATATAATTATATTCTCAGTGGGAACTGTCTATGTGCTTTATACATTTAAAAGCCATATTTTCAAGGAAACTTAGTGAGCAGGACATCACTAAAAATATCAGACTTTTGAGGAGATGACAAAAGAAAAATAGAATGTATTTCAGATTGATAAAGGCAAATCCAGATGGCAACCCCTCTCCCGCCTCAGGATATAGGTAGTTCTGAGCGGCCAACCCATATATCTGTGCGAACAAACAAAAACCCATCACATGCTATGCAGATGGACTGAGAAATAGACAATGTTTAAGAATAAAAGACTTGTAAGAGAAAACCGAAGAAAGGTCTGTAAAATTATTATCAAGTATTTATAGTAGATAAATCTATAAGACCCCAAATATAACCTCTATGTGCCAAGGAAAGACTAAATAAATTCAAATTTCCATCTTGACAAAGCAGACAAAGCTATAAACATGTCTGACAATTTGACATGAGTTGTGACAGTCAACAGTGTCCAACAATAGCTACTACTGATGGAGGAATAAAACAAGTAAGAGGCTTTCGTTCTGGTTTAAGACTGTAAATATTGTTGCCCTAATGTACACAGCATATGGCACTTGGTGCAAAAGTATATTTATGTAATGCTAGCTTTATATTGTCATGCATGTACTTTGAGTGCTATGAAGTTACCTCTCATGTAGCTGAATGGGACAAATGAATCACACTGCCTTAAGCATAACCTAAGAAATATATCGGATGCTTAAAGAATAGGTCCTTGCACTACATTTTAGATAACATATTGATGTCCATTAGAAGCCATTGTGAATGGAATAATTTTATAGTCATTTTTCCTTTCTGCCTCAGCAATTTCTATAAAATACATTTCCTATTTGCACTTTAACTTTGTACATGAAAATAGTTCACATTATGTAAAATAATTTCATAAACATTTTGATTAATTATTTTGTTAACACCTGCAAGGGAACATCAATTACATTTACTTGTTTTCTCCCTTTTCTGATTATTTCTGATATACGAAGGCCTTGAAAGGGATTTCAGTTGTTTTGTAAAAGGGGAATGGTCTGTCCTCCCTCCCCTTTTATTTTTAACATTAGAAATTCTAGTCTTCCCTGTTTTTTCCTGAAAGAGTTGATGGATGAATGGAGAACTGATTATGACATCAGATATGCCATGCAACTAGGCGTGACAGTGATTTCAATTCAGACTGTTTAATTTTTTCTTCTTTGTTTTTCTCAAAATCTATTTATGCCAAATCTGTAATTAAATGGTTAAGAGAGAAACTATCTTTGTTAATGATTCAAATATTACTGCCCCTTCGAATGAAGTCTTAGAAAGCTCATAATCCACATCTAAGACCTCCAACCAGGTTTCCAGCAAAACCATGAAATGCCAGGCTTGGCATTCTAGATATTTCCAAGTAATGAACAAGGAAATATTTTGTTTAAAATATAAAAAGAGTTCAAGCTTCTTTATAGATCATAAGAAAAGCACACTGCTCTATATCCCTCTACCCCCCTTTTCAGGTGACTTTTAAGAGCCATACCATAATATCATTATGAATGATTTTTATATCAAAATACATAAGACACTTTTTCCAATGCTGAATCCCAAAACTCAAGGGATTCACAGTACAGGAAGTAAAATCCTATTCCTCTAAGCGTAAAATATTAGGAAATGTTAAAATACTGGGGATGATGGTATTTTATTGTTACTTTAATTTATGTATCTATTTTGGGCAGGAGAGTCAGCACTTCCTGCATTCGTTTCCCCTGGTCCTGTCAAATGTGATTTCATGCTTGAAGAGAGCTTTCCTGAAACTTGATATTGGTGCAAACATACACACTTGTACACACAGCTGGGGACCTTTCTGTCTGAGGTGATTAAACCCTAATTTTCCTCCCAAAGGGAGAGCCTCTGAAATGGAAACTGATTGCCAGGTTATCCACTCTTGATAAAGCTAAGGTTTGTGCTATATAGGGCATACAGACCTGAGGGCTATGATTAGCATAGCATTCTTTTAGAACTACTGGTCATCCTGGAATCTCTACCTTCTCATGTAGTCTGGATTTTTAGCTGGTATCTTTCACCTACCCCTTCTCAGGGATGTAATGAAGGTATGAGATGATTGACAGAACCCAGAGAATAAAGGACACCTTAGTTCTCAGAAGTACCGGGTTTACAATGGCACCAATGGTTCCAGGCCCACACTGGAAAGGGACCCATTACAGACCCATTTAACCCATCCACGTGGCTGAGTTTAGCCCCTCGTCCAGGGAGGTCTAGCATCCAGGCCTTGCTGTGTGAGTGGCTCACCAGAGGCTCCCAGCTCACCTGTTGGGGGCTCGCCGCTCAACAACCGGGCTCCACCCTGCAGGCTGGGCAGGGCTGGTGGGCAGAGTCAGGACAGGCGGGCCATGGGGCTGATGAGCACAGCCAGGCCAGGCGGGCTCTTTGAGGGTCACATCCCAGGGGTCTGCCCCACTGCCCAGCATGGTTGCAAGCTGTCTCTGCTGCCCACTACCTATGGGGCCCCGCCTGCCTCCCAAGGGCCGAGCCACCTGGGACTGGTGCAGAGGCTGGGCCAGTCTCGGCCAGTGGGGGAATGGGGTCAGTATGGGAGGCTCGGCTGGGCCCTGCCAGGCAAGTAGGTCCCAAGGGAGCCTGGCCTGGGCAGGCCTCACTCCCGCTCCTGCCTGGCTGATTGTGCAGATCCCAGCAAGCTGGAGCAATCCCCGCCCCAGGACTGGCCCCAGCCGCACTGCCTACTCAGCCCAGTGGACACAGTCACCCCCAGAGGAGCTGGTGAGTGCAGCCGGTGGGACAGGGTGCAGGGCAGAGGATCTTTGGGGAGTCTGGGGCGGTGGGCACTGGGCAGTGAGGGAGTCTGGGGGCTGTGGGGGTGGGAGAGATTTCTGTGTTTTGGGGCACTGGACACAGGGATGTGGGTGGGGGTGATGCTGGCCCATGAGGGGTGGGGGAAGTTGGTGTGTGTTGGGATGCTGAGCAGTGTGCGGGGGAGGAGTCTTTGGGGGCCCTGTGCAGTTGTGGTGCTGGGGTTGGGGGGTGCTGCATGGGCCAGCATGTGCAGGATGCTGTGCAGTTGTTACGGGGGTGTGTGGGGCAGGTGGGCACTGGGCATAGGGGTTGGATGGGGAATGAGGGGTTTGAGGTGCAAGAGGGGTCCAAGGGGTTCAGAGTGTGGGAAGGGGCCCTGGGCTGAGGCAGGGGATTGAGGTGTGGGAGGGGGTATGGGATCTGGGCTGGGGGTACGGGCTCCAGGGTGGGGCCAGAAATGAGGGGTTGAGGGTGCGGGAGGGAATGCTCCGGCTGAGGGGGTGGGTACTGTGGTGGGGCTGAGGATGAGGGATTTGGGGTGGAGGAGGGGGCTCCAGGATGGGGCCGAGGGGTTCAGAGTGCACGAGGGGGCGGCTCAGGGCCAGGGCAAGGGATTGGGGTGTGGGCTATGGGAGGGAGTTTGTGTATGGGAGGGGACTCGGGACTGGGGCAGGGATTTGGGGTGCAGGAGGGGGTCAGGGGTGCAGTCTCCGGGCAGCGCTTACCTCAGGCAGCTCACAGGAAGTGGCATCATGTCCCTAGGTGGCCAGGGGGATCTGTGTGCTGCCCCCGTCCTCAGGTGCCACCCCCACAGCTCCCATTGGCCGCGGTTCCTGGCCAGTGGGAGCTGCAGAGCCAGCGCTTGGGGCAGGGGCAGCGCGCAGAGCTCCCGTGACCGCCCTTATGCCTAGGAGCCAGAGGGACATGCCAGCTTCTTCCTGGGAGCCGCACGGAGCTGGGTAGAGAGCCTGCCAGCTCCATTCCAATTGGACTTTTAACGGACTAATTAGCAGTGCTGACTGGAGCTGCAGGGTTCCCTTTTCAACCGGGTGTTCTGTTCGAAAACTGGACACCTGGTAACCTTATTGGCAGGGGTGTTGGCAGTGCAGGGATGGGCAGGCCACTGTGCATCTGGTGGCTGCCGGTTTGTAAACAGTGCCCGCGCACTGAGCTGGGCACTGACCCCTCCCAGCCCCCTGTACCATGCCCCATTGCCCCCATGGGGGCCCAGTAAAATGTTTGGCACCAGGGCAATCAAAGGTTAATCCGGCCCTGGTTCTCAGTCTTTTTAACCTAACCTATACCTTATAGCAGACTGGGTCCATTCCACAAAACGGAAGCTCCTCAAACTGTGCCTCTGCTTTTTCCCCAGGCACTATGCTAGAGTCGATATCTGAAAAGGATAGTCTCAAATTGTTAGGTTAATTCCCTACATATGGGAGGGGAAATTCCAGAACTAGGTGACTGGTGACAGGTTAATCTATCAGAAGCTAATCAGAGTCTGAATGAAGACAGGGAAGATTGGGTTCTGCCTTTGATTTTAAAGTAAACAATAAAGAAGGCAACTGGTGAATTGTATGTATTCTATAGCCTATTGGTGCCTGAAAGAGCCTTGCAAAAAGTCTGGTATGAAGGATTTAATTCCTATCATTAGACTGTTGTAAAGCATCGAGGCATTTTGTCCATCTACAGTTTTTTCTACAAGTCTTCGCTTTTCCTCTCCTGACTTGTTTGAGTTTACCAGCAATTAAAACCTACCACTGATCACCTTAGCCCTCACCCTTTGCTTAGAAGGTGACTGCAACCTGCATGCACATTTCATCAATCTTTATGCTGCAGCCGGCACTAAGTTCCCAGGTTGTGCAAACTACTATTGCAAATCACCCACTGGTGTTTTAAACCTTATTATGTAACCGTGGACATATTTTCTATGTGTGCACAATACACTAATTAATTTCTCTTTGGCTGCTCAATTTGGGGGTTTCTGAAGCAATTATTTTCCTAAATCATCAAAACTGGTTCCCATTGCCATGAACAATGTCTTTTCATTATACAGCACTTAAAGTAGTATGATTTTATAACTTGTCAAGTTTTCTGAAAATGATGCTATACTGTACATAAATTTAAAAAAAAACTGATGGAGGATCAGGGAAAGCATGGTCTATTTATGTTTCTTTTTATTAAATCAAACTTTCTTCACAGCTGCAAACTGTAGCACAGCTATTCTAAAATTATACTCAAAGAAAAGGATAAGCAAAGGTATTACCTTTTTTTTTTTTTTACCTCAACCACTAGGAAGGGAAAAAAACACCCACTAAACCATAATTTCAGAGGACTGCAATTTGCAGGCTCCAAAAGGTTTGACTTGTGATTGTGTTGCCTGTAGTACACATCTATTTTAATCCCAAGATTAAATGGATTTTATAAAAGGAGATTCATAGATTCCCAGGCCTGAAGGGACCATTTTGATAATTTTGTCTGACCTCCTTTTATAACACAGGCCATAGAACTTTCCCAAAATAATTCCAATGGAATATCTTTTAGCAAAACATCAATCTGGATTTTAAAATTAGCAGTGATAACGGGTACACCATTACCCTTGGTAAATTGTTCCAATGGTTAGTTTATCTCACTGTTAAAAATGCACACTTTGTTTCTAGTCTGAATTTGTCTAGGCTGAACTTCCAGCCATTGGATCATGTTATAATAGTCTCTGCTAGATTGAAGAGCCCATTTTCATATATTTGTTCCCATGTAGGTAGTTATAGAGAGTGTAATCAAGTCACCCTTTACCCTTCTCTTTGTTAAGATAAATAGATTAAGCCCTTTAGTTTATCACTGTAAATCACGTTTTCTAATCCTTCAATCATTCTCATGGCTCTTCTCTAAACCCTCTCCAATTTATCAACATCAGGCTTGAATTACGGACACCAGAACTAGACAAAGTATTCCAGCAGCAGTTGCACCAGTGTCAAATACAGAGGTAAAATCTCCTACTCAAGAGTCCCTTGTTTATGCATCCAAGGATTGCATTAGCCCTTTTGCCCACAGCATCACACTGGGAGCTCTTGTTCAGCTGATTACCCACCATGACCACCAAATCTTTTTTCAGAACCTCTGTCCCCCATCCTGTAAGTATAGCTTACATTCTTTGTTCTCAGATGTCAACATTTACATTTAGCCTTATTAAACACACAGTTTGCTTGCACCCATTTACCAAGAAATCCAGAGCGCTCTGTATCAGTGACCTGTCCTCTTGATTATTTACCAGTCCCTCAATTTTTGTGTCATCTTCAAACTATCAGTGATGATTTTGTGTTTTCTTGCAGATCATTGATAAAAATGCTATATAGCAGAAGCAAGAACCAATCCCTGCGGGACCCCACTTGAAATATACCCATTCAATGATGATTCCCCATTTTGAGACCTATCAGTGATACAATTTATTTCAATACTATGACACATTTGCAGCACGATTCACAATTGGTTCAGATCTGAATGCACTTGAACTGGTCGTTATTTGAGAATCTACTGTTTTTCTCACCCTGCCATTCGCCAGATCTAGATAATATTTTTCCAAGAGATTCTTTTGAGATTCTCCTAGGGAATCTGAAAGAATCCTGGCAATACGTTTTGTATGGGGCTTACTTTTCTAATAAACATAACTATTTTTTTTTTCTGAACAGTAAAGCTTGCCTGGGAGTCTGTAACAGAACCTTTAGTGTCCTATTCAAATACTTCAACTTCTTCAAATTCTGAAAGACTAAGTTGATGGAATGAATACATTTCCAAAAAACAACACTGAAAGGTCTGATATCATTAGATGACCTAGAAAATACAGGCCCTTTTTGTTTACTTTTGAAATTTTGATCAAATCCAAATTGAGATCCTAAGATTAAATAAATTTGACACTCTCAACTAAAGCCTTAGTAGATGTAAGAGAAGCTTGCAAAGGCAGGACATTTAATTACCCCTATCTATTGGTTGCTGGCCACATCTGGACTGGAAAGACATGTGGTGTAAGATTTAAGGGGAAATAAATATCCTCAATTAATGTTCGAAAACCTCAACAAGAAGTAAAATAAGAGATCATCTTGTTTAACTACTATTGTAATAAAATGTCTAAAAAAACAAAATCAGATCTAGGGTTTCATATGTGCACTCTCATAATAAAGCTTCATATACATGCCAGCATGGAAGTTGCTTATAATTGATTTCAACATACAGACTTTATGACTATTGAAATGGTGAATACCACCTGTATAGATGAAAAGTAAAGACAAGAAAACTATGATGGCCAAAAGAGACAGTAAATGTTTAAGCATCTACAAAAAAAGACACCCCTTTTCCCTGCTCTCTCAAGATTCATAATCATAAGCTATGTTGTGGCCCGAAAGTGCAGACAAGCACTGTGCAGTGCATTAATCCTTCAAACACTAACAGAGGCTGGCAGGGATTTAGACTGGAATGTATTTACAAAGTGACAAATTATGTTCTGTATTATACAGAGAGAGAAAGAGCACCCACAAATAGGCTGATAAATGTCAGCTGTAGTCATGCCAAAAGGTTTATTTTTATTATACTGTAACCACAATTTTTTTTTTTTTTTTTTTGCAGGGAGGCCCAAAGATTTATTTGTTGCAGGAAAAAACAAGATTATTTATAACACAAAGTAATAAGTAAGATCACTGATGTTCTGGGCAGCCTGCCCTCCTGCAAGCAATGTTCAGACTGAGGACTTATCTACACTTGAAACACTTCAGCGGCACAGCTACAGCAGTACCCCTGTAGCGCTTCACTGTAGACACTACCTGCGCCGATGGGAGGAGTTCTCCTGCTGGCATAGTCCACTTCCCAGAGAGGCACTGCCGCTCCAGGATGTGGATTTTTCACACCCCTGAGCAGCAAAGCTGGGTTCACCTAAATTTTAGTGTAGACCTGGCTTGGGCTAGAACAATATCTAGTAGTTAAAGACAGTCGTAGTTCATGGACTACACAAGTGACTAGCAAAACACTATGTTTCCGTAATGGAAAGCATGAAGATGAAATCACAACAATATGAAAATAAAACAGATACAATTTGTCAGATAAAAACGTAATTTCTAGATATAAGCCAAAAATATTTAAAATGAGGTTATTGTACTGTAAGAACACCTACTGTCACAGAATCGATTAGCGGAACAGTGACACCCACAGGTACAGAAATTCATTATGGCCTTGGCTACACTGGCAATTCACAGCGCTGCACTTGCTGCGCTCAGGGGTGTGAAAAAACACCCCCCCGAGCGCAGCGAGTGCAGCGCTGTAAAGCGCCAGTGTGATCAGCGCCTGCAGTGTTGCACGCTCGCTCGCAGCGCTGCAAGCTATTCCCCTCGGATTCGGCAGCGCTGTGAATCCGCGAGTGTAGCCAAGGCCTAAGGCTTCTATATAGTACATTAAGGCTTACCAGTAGATTTAAAGTATGGTACTTTCACTTTCTCTTATTACCAGAAATATACTTCATTTCTCAGGAAAATCAATCCAGATATGGATATTTTTTAAACATGTCATTTCCTTAAATATGAATAATTTTACAAGTTCTCCAAGCGAACAGGAATAATTACATGAGATAAATTACCAGGCACAAAGGAAGAAATGGAGTGTAGGCAGATTTTGCAGAACTTAATATTGAGTGTTTATGACAAGATTTTTATAGGGGCCTCAAACGGTCTAATTTTCTGGGTGTAAAGTAAAAAATGTAGATGTTCAACACACTTGTACCCACAAAGTTTAGTTGGATTTTATGACTAAATAATTTTCCTTGTGCCCACAACTGTTCACATCCCCTAAGTTAACTAGTTGGATATGCTCACAATATTGAATGAACATTTTTCAAGTCTATCTTTTTGCATGTACAAAAAGTCTCATATGAATATGAGCAACTTGTATTTGAATATGCACATCATGTATTCAGGCACTTAACTACCTGATTTGCAAACACAAACAAGAGAAGGTTTTTGTGTATTGATTTATGAACAAAAATACAAGCATGAAAAAACCATGTCCAAAATAATCAGAGATGTAAATGTACAGGTTGGAACAGGGGTTGGCAACGTTTGGCACGTGGCTCGCCAGGGTAATCAGGGCCAGGCCAGTTTATTTACCTGCCGACGCGGCAGGTTCAGCCGATCGTGGCCCCTACTGGCTGCGGTTCACCATCCCGGGCCAATGGGGGCGGTGGGAAGCGGCATGGGCCAAGGGATGTGCTGACCATGGCTTCCCGCCGCCCCCATTGGCCTGGGACGGCAAACCGCGGTGAGTGGGAGCCGCGATCGGCCAAACCTGCCGCATCAGCAGGTAAATAAACTGGCCCGGCCTGCTAGGGTGCTTACCCTGGCGAGCCACATGCCAAACATTGCCGACTCCTGGGCTGGAATGAGGTCTTTTGAATTAAAGGCCAGATTCTGATCTCAACTGCACCTTTGTAAATCTGAAGTAACTCCAGTAACTTATTAAGATTTACACCAATGTTAGATGAAATTCTAGACCAAAAAATTGGCAAAGCAATTTTGATGACCAATACATACAACTCAATTCAGTCAACTGCGGACATAAGGGGTCTGATTCTCATCTAAGGCCACTTTAAACTATTCTGACATGTGTGTAAGAATTATGCGACCTTAGCATAACTAAGAATTAGTCCCAAAGTCTATATTAGTTTTTTTAATCCTTCAGCATGAAAACCCCTGAAATTTTCATTTTGTAACTAAGTATGCACATAGCCACAATTTTTCAGTATCAAACTCCAATTCATGCACTACAAAAGTACTCAAGGAAAAATGTATCATCCAATAATATAATGGGAAATTTCACTCTATCCTGTTCTTCTTACGTTTATTTTTCTTCTATATGCTACTAAATAGTAAATATTAATTGGCGGTGCTTTTTAAATGCTCTCTATATACCACTGACTTGGCCCTTTTGAATACCTCTAACAAAGTTGGTGTATATGCATATTACACTAGGCTGTGCACACTGTCTTAATGAATTTTAAAGTAGTAGTAGTTTAAAAATCTATATTCAGTACTGGGAAGTGTTCTTAACTGTGGTAAGGGTAACAGTCAAAAAGAATGATTAAAAACTAGTCTTCATTGAAAATATTTGCCAGTACAACCAATGCATGCCCTTGATACAAAGCCTTTTAGACAAGGAAAACAATTAAAGAAAGCTAGACAAGCACTGAACATTAACAGAACAAACACGCCGGTTATTTTTGTGAATAATAATGGTGTCTCAAGGAGAGAAAGATCTCTAGATATTTGTATAACTCTGAATGTTGGTCATTTTTTGTATATTCACACAGTTGTTAAAATTTTAAAAATAAAAACATTGCCAGCTAATACTAACTAGTTAAAAAATTGCTTTTCTGCATATTTCCATCTTTAAAATTTTATTTTTAAATAAATAATCTACCTCCTCCTCCCCCCGCAACCTTTAAGTTAAACACTTGCTGTACATACCTGAACACCTGACCAAAAAAAATCAGGTACTGTCTGTCTTACATTTTTGCATGTGGCATATGGGTAAAAGATTTTTTTTTTTTTGATTCAGAAAGAAAATTTCCAAGCAGATGTTTATAAACAGAAGGTAATGGATAAAAACCCAAACACAATGCTGCATTATGTTACATGATTCACTGATGAACCCATTGGAACTACTGCAAAAAACCCTTCTGGAAAACTTCCAGAAATTAAAAGGTGCAAACAAGCTGCCTAATACCCTTGCGTAGACTGAATTCTTATGAAGAAAATAAAGTTTATTGTCTGGAAACAGAGAAAGCATGAGGAAAGCACTAAAGCAATGGAGGTGAACAATTAGACAGATGTTCAGTTAAGGAAATAAAGAGAACAGAAGAAGCCATCACTGAGGAATTTTACGAGAATACTGACAACTCTGCACCTCATCAAGGGCACTGGTAAAGTTAAAGCCAGTGAAGCCATTTCTGCTCAACTTCAGAATAACTGCTGACCTTGCAAAACCCAGGATGTAGGTAATGTGACCAAAAGGAAAGTAGCATTACGCTTCTCACTTGAATATTTTCTCCCAAACACTATCCATATACTGTACTGTAATTCAGGAAAATGAACTGTATTTCCTTGTGGGACGTTACATGTACCAAAGATTTCCCTTCACACCCCCACCCCCCACAAAGAGTGTCAATATAAGGAAAATCTGTTTTCACACTGCTTTCATTAGCCAAATAAAATTAAACAGTGCCTAATGCTTCTAACTTTCATAATATAAATGCATGGTTGGGATAACTTTTTCTTTAATATGGTTACATGCAATCAAGGTTCAGTGTGTTCTTAACATTTGTAATGTTAAACATTTGCACGCATTTTTTCTGTAATGGTAGTTGATTCTCAAACTACTGCAATAATAACCTAATTCTCTAGTTTTGCAATTCTTTTGATATACTCTCATTAGTGGCAAGACCACAATATATCGTTATTTTGAAGTCATGGGAAGAAAAAATAAGATTCTAGCTAAGGTCTATAAGTTTTGCTTCTCTGTGTCTGTGCAACTGGAGCAAAAAATAGGAGGGGATTTTTAAAATATTTCAAAAACCATTAAAAGCTGACCTAGTAATGTTTTCTCTTACTAATTGAAACCAGTCATGTGTATTTTTTTGTACCACCAACAGATAACTTTCATAATTTTCCTGTGAGTAATTGGCTGCTGTTTCGGTAGTTTTTACATTAAATCTAGACTTACATTCCAAAACATCTGACTAGTGCTACTTGGTGCTGTATCAGCAAGCACAAAATAATTGTGTGAAATTCCTTTTAAAACTCTGTTTTGTTCCATTCTTTACATGCACCTCAGCAAGCTACACAAAGTGCCATACCAATCCAATGAAATACCTGGACTAACCTTATTATTAAAGAGTTCTCACCAGCTTTAAAAACGATGGGAATCAAATTAATGATTGAACTCTGCCCTTAGTAACACCAGTACAATCTCTTTGATGTGACGCGGCTTAGTGTGAAGGCAACAGTTACTAAATTCTACCACAAATACAAAATATGGGACAGATTTTCAAAAGCACGTACTTTGGGGTTTAGCAGCATAAGAACCACTGTCTCTGCTAAACTTTTGAAAATCACCCCCCACCTTTGTTTCTTTTCTTTTCTTTTTTATTTTTTATTAAGAGACAGCTCCTCTCTTCCAAGCATTTTTGCAATAGCTATAATGTAATCTTGCATTCCAGGCATGATGCAGATCTGCAGGCATTTACCTCCACACGAGATTGAAGTTTCAAGGTCTCCAGTAAATAAAGAGAGCTATGCAAGGAAAGTTGGTCACTCACACTTTAAATAATAGAAAAGTACGTTGTGGAACATGATCCACTTCACACTAGAGAGAGTTGAAATGATAGTTGAGATAATACAGAAACAAGGTAGGTGCAACACTGCATAGAATTATGGGATAAGTCTGGATCTGTATAAAGCAACAGAGGGTCCTGTGGCACCTTTAAGACTACCAGATGTATTGGAGCATAAGCTTGCGTCTGACAAAGTGGGCATTCACCCACGAAAGCTTATGCTCCAATACAGCTAAAAGTCTTAAAGGTGCCACAGGACCCTCTGTTGCTTTTTACAGATCCAGACTAACACAGCTACCCTTCTGATCTTTTAATGTAAAGTCCAGTAAACATATTAATAAACAATAACAATAATACAGCATTATTTAGAAGATAATGCATATAAACGGTCTCCAACTAACCATTTACTTACATTAAGAAAAAGTTTACATCATTCAAATATATAGAAAAGACATGACACAATGGCATAAAGGTTTTCATTGGCATTACTTTGGGATGACTGCAGTATTTATGGGTGGCAAAGCTAAAAGTGTGGCATGCAGATCACTCAAAAGGAGTGTTGATAGGATCTTTACACCACTTCTTCATATATTCTGTATATGACACGTAACAGAAAACATATATAAGTGTTTTAGAAATTATATTGGGACTAATTTTCTCATCCTTCCACCAATGAAGGTAGGTGCCATAGGACATTGGGGTAGCGTTGTCTAGTGGATAGGGACATGAACTGTGACTTAGCAGCCCTGTGTTCTACATCTAATTCTACACTAATTTACTGTGTAACATTGGGTATATCACTTCATCTGTCTATATCCCTTTCTCATTCCCACCACTAATTCATTCTTTGTCTATCCTGTCTACTTAAACTGTAAGCTCTTTGGGGCAGGGACCATCTTTTACATGTTTGTACAGAACCTAGCACAATAGAACCCTCATCTTAGCTGGGGCCTCTAGGTGCTACCACAATAAAAATAACTAATAATAATAAATACCATGAATGCAGCTGTACAGGGTCTCAGAGGGAGCTACGAAAACCTCTAAAAAGGACCTAAAATAGATTTTGTGTAGAAATAAAAATGTCACTACATATAATTCATTATATTAGCACCTTTCAGGGCAATAAACTGGGAATCTCACTTTTTCAAAGGTATAAAGCTCTTGTGTTGAGACTGGGAAGGACACAAGATTACAGACTTTACACGTTTTATAAACAGAAAACCTGGTACTAGTTTAGGACTGAATCTTATCCATCCTGGGAGCTACGTGAGCAGTCCGGTGCAGAATCTCAGTGAAATCAGTGGGGTTCATAATGGACACAATGGTTCACTCATTCAGATCCCACTGCAGTACAGGGGGCTTAGCCTATTTTATTTCTCGGAAGATTTTTTTTTAATCAATAGCCTACAAGAAAAAAAACAAAAAACTCAATCATATAAAAGGGGTGTCATTTTTTTCTGCTGGCACATACTTGTTTCAACGAGAAAAATTGAAAACGACAGGAAAAAATGGCAATAAAACTGCCACAACAAAGAAAAAAAGTCTATGAGGAACTACACCCTATTAAGCAGGTACTGTAGTTCTCTTTTCAAAGATGCATTTAGAGTTTCTTTGGGTGTTCTTTTAAAATATTAAAATAATCTAACAATCAAAGTAACAGCTGTTCAGATACATTCCAAATGTGAGGGCAAATTGCTTTCCTGGAAAATTAACAAAAAAGCAGTTCAATTAATTTTCTAATAAAGAAAATTGGTTTTATATTTTTAGAACAACTCTATGACTAGGGTGACCAGACAGCAAATGTGAAAAATCAGGACGGGGGTGGGGTAATAGGAGCCTATATAAGAAAAAGACACAAAAATCGGGACTGTCCCTGTAAAATCAGGACATCTGGTCACCCTATCTATGACTCAGCTATAAGGTGGAACCCAGAGACTATATTCTGTAAGAACGATGTATTTTTTTCCCAATGAATTACTAGTTAGACCAACTGGCTAGCCATAACTTACTAGTGTAACTAGCTATGGCTGGTCCCTCTGTTCCTTCCTCCCTCCTGATAGAACTTTCCAGCACCACAGGCAGAATGTTCTAGAAGACCTTTGGCTTTTTATGCTTGAGCTCAGTGTTGCACATGAATATCGCCACCTTAAGAGCACAGCAAAAGGATGTTCTGATAGATATTCAGCTCACTGACACCATGGCAACAATGTAGTTGCTACACTGCAGGATTTGCCACCAGCAGGGGCACTTCAGCATCTAGCTCTCAGCATCATGGGTTAAAACAAAAGTGGGATGGTTGCAAGGCATTTTCTTTGATAGATCCTTGACTCTGGAACCCACACCTCTCTCCCTTGGTGCACCAGAGCTTGGGTGTTTTGCACTTCAAGGCATGGTGTATAGCTCATTTATTCTCCCCAGAGTTTTCTTGAAAATATATGGATGGGATGATCCGACAGAGAAGGCTTTTCTTTATTACAGGTTGATTAAATGGCAAATTTCTATTTTGAGAAATACGGTCACCTTTGGGGAGAATGAGTAAGCCTGTGCACTGTCCTCTACACTATTGAGCTTTTCTAGTTTATTTTTTAAATGTTCACATAATCAGCTACACCCATTTGTTTGGTTTTCATCTATTGGAAGGTGCACAGACACTATCACAATGGGCACCAAGGAATTCCTCAATATAAAGAAAGCAAATAATGATAGAAACAATAGGCTGAGTTTCTCAAAACTGCATGAGGAATTTGGAGTACAGTTTTCAAAAGAGGAAAGGGCCAGATTTTTAAAGCTATTTAAGCACCTAAAAACGCATATAGGCAATCAACAGAAGTTAGACCCTAGACCTGCTTTCTAAACTCAAAACTAGGTACCTATCTGCATCTTTAGGCACCTCGATACCTTTCCAAATCTGGCCCTAAATGACATCAGAGCCCAAGTCTCATTTTCAAAAATACCACTTAAGACTAAGTCCCACTGAAATTCAGTGGGATTTATGGGCCATATTTACAAAGGTATTTAAGATCCTAAATATGCAGATAGGTGCTTGGTAGGATTTACAAAAGCCCCTATCTGCAGATTTAGGATCTTATTTAGGCAACCTAAATACCTTTGCAAATATGGCCCTGAGGCTAAGTGGCTTGGACACTTAAAGTTTTGCCAATGGCACCCACTTCCTACTGAAGTTGACAGAAATAGGGTGTCCAAATCCCTTTGAAAATCTCAGCCCTCTAACCACCCCCTGCCCAAAATAATGTATTTGTGGTTAAAACAATTAAAAATGGTGTGAATAAGTAAACATTGTAAAAAGTGAGAAACCATAGAGAAGTTGTGTCAAATCATACTTAGAGGCAATAATGGGATAACAGTTTAAGTATACTTACAAAGACTAGATGTAATTCTAGAACAAAATAACTGTAGAGTGCTTTTTTCTTTCACTTAACTGCAATTTCTCTCTCCAACACCCACAATGCTGTTTCAGAAACTACCACAAGTCCCCACACTGACCAGACCACACAAAACTGCTCATGAAACTTAGCCACCAAAGCCAGGCATGTTAATTCATCATCCTGTCAAAATGATGACATTCATTCATAAACACCATCCAATCGCCTCTACACCTTGCTGAGTATTCTGTTCAGCCTAGTGAAACACACTAATTACACACTTTCTCTGCCTATCCTTCGAACAATATACCGCTCTATGTTTGAAAAGAGTAACTATAGAGAACTGAACAAATACCTTTAAAACCTGACACAAAAAGAGATGATCCAAGGATACAGGGATGTTGTTAGGTGCCACACTGACTTGGCTAGATGCCAGACCTGGCTCATCTAAGTACTTAAATAAGATTCTTCCACAGAATAGGCATTTAGTATTATCTGACCCATACAACAATAAATTAAGTTTTCCAGACTGCTTATTTTAAAGGCTATATCACTATCGCAGTTTATGCCATTCATAGCTCCCAACTTGGAAGACCTACACAGGCCAGACTATGTCTAATGCCTGTCTAGATGTGAAAGTGGGAGGAAGGGCACAGAAAGCTTTTCCTCCTTTGGCAAGCCCCTGCGCAGGGACTTATCACAGTTGCATAGCCCAAGCTCTCCTGCATGCACAGACTGCACCTTGATGACCCCTTCAGGTCTAGACCAGGGGTCGGCAACATTTGGCACGCGGCTCACCAGGGTAAGCACCTTAGCGGGCCGGGCCAGTTTATTTACCTTTCGACTGATCGCAGCCGCCACTCGCCGCAATTCGCCGTCCCAGACCAATGGGGGCGGCGGGAAGCGGCGCAGGCCGAGGGATGTGCTGGCCACGGCTTCCCACTGCCCCCATTGACCCGGGACGGTGAACTGCGGCCAGTGGGAGCCGCGATCAGCCGAACCTGCTGCGTCAGCAGGTAAATAAACTGGCCTGGCCTGCTAAGGTGCTTACCCTGGCGAGCCGCGTGCCAAACGTTGCCGACCCCTGGTCTAGACATATGATTGGCAGGTGTCAGGTGACTAGCCCAGGAGAAAAGCACCCTCCTAAAGAGTAGACAGAAGATCCCCTAATGAGTTCCAGGATGCCAAATGAGGAAGAGTGCCTCTGAACCACTTCCAATATGACCCTGTGTCTATAGGGCCCAGTGTGTCCTACAATTGACAAATCCCTCCATAGCTGCCCCATATCAACTTAGTGGGGAGCAGTATATTACCTTTTTAAAAATAGCCTTTTAAATGATCTAAAAACTGTACTAATGACACAACTAATTAAAAACCTCATGATATGGGTAACTTCTTCAGAGTAATTACTTGGTACTATGATAGCAAGATTTATTAAAACAGGTTACCATTTTGAGTTTTTTCACAGCTGCTTAAGTGACTGTGGAAATAATTTTGGAAAAGCGGTATCCAAATGCAAAATACTGTACAATACTGGGAAATGGACGGGAAGCATTTCTGCAACTTAATCAACAACAGATGCCATAAGAAAAAGATTGAGTTTGGAATGGCTGTAACTCACTGCTAAATACTCTTGGATTTAACAAAAAATGGCAGCTACAAGAAGAATAAAAGGTGCACCTGGTGAATACACGGGACACAACAGTAGCGTGACCAGATAGAAAGTGTGAAAAATCAGGACAGGAGTGTGGGGTAATAGGCATCTACATAAGAAAAAGACCTGAATATCAGGACTGTCCCTATAAAATCGGGACATCTGGTCACCCTACACAACACTCCTATCACATGGTTTTTCTACATCAAAGTTTAAAGTTTCTTTTAATTAAAAATAAAGATGTACATGGTATTACTTTTAAAACATTGGATTGATGCAATTTAAGAGCAAAAGACAAGGTATGAAATCGACTTTCTTGTTCTTGAAAAAGTTGCTCTCAAAAAAAAAAAAAGAGAGAAAATGGAATCACACACACACACACACACAGAAATTGCCTAGGAAAGCAGGCAGTACAATAAGAACATGGCTCTTCCCATTTGGAACAACAACATATTATACCAAGAGGACTAGTCCTTTTGCAATCATTTTCACCTGTTTAAAGTGGGTGTAAAACACCACCTTTCTGATCTGTAAATGACTGCCCCAGGAGCAAGGCAATGGGGAATCAGGTCCCCTGGTTTTGATTAAAATAGATCAGCACATTAAGGTGAAGCAGAAACAGCCAAATTCTGCTCCTAGTTAAGCCACCATAAGTCCAGAATAACTAAGTGGAGGTTTTTTAAGCATGGTTCAAAGAGAGAAATATCAGAAAAACTAGTAAACACATCAGATTAAAGAGCAATTTCTTTTCTCTCAACAACCTCCGAGAAGGGATTTAATAACAAGGACACCTGCCCTGCTCTCTCCGTCCTTCTATTCTGCTTATTTTAGAACATCTCAGCTTTAAGAAACATTTGATAAAATTAGGTTCAATGTATAACAGTTAAACATTTCCAAAAATAGGCCATCCAGACAAGCATATTAATTCTCTGTGTGCACTGTTCTATGGCAGTAGAAAGTAGGAAAAGCATTCCTCTGAGAACAGAAGCTACTCGACTGACATTAAATAACAGACAATTAAAATAATGGACTAATCCATGCAATGTTTTGTTTGTACCTTAAACCAGAGCACACAAATCTAGCCCAAAAACTATTTCTGCCTGTCTACTCGGCTGGTGTTCAATGAGGCAATTAAAGATGGAGAATCATTCAGAGGGAGAGAAGTACACTGCATTCCCTCTCCTGGAAACATTGTCTTGTTTGCTCTCTTTGTTGCTTTCTTTAATCTAAACTAAAAGTCCATGAGGCCAGAAGTAGATGGGTGGAGTTAGCAGAAATGGCAGGAAATAAGGGTCCAAAGCTGAGAGAAGAGCAGAATGTGTCTGACACAGGTGCCTATATGCTGTTTGGTTGATCCCCTCTCTAGCAGATTGTAATAGCTTTTAATATTTATATATCAACACATAGATGTCATCTATGCTTTCCTGATGCAACAATTCCCAGAATAACGACGAGTCTTGATTAAGTTAGGAAACATGTTCTGTCACAAAGGGATCAGAGCTCTACATTCCTGCTTCTTTTTCAGACTACTTTTGGAGTTGAATGAGTTTCAATAACTGCTTTCCAGGGACAATGCTGTCTGATTTCTTTATGAGGGAAGACCAGTGCAAGGATATGGGTCCCCACTTGTATTTTGAAGGTGGCTACATTGTTCTGATCTCTAATGGTAGCTTTTACCACAGCCCTCCATTGAGAATCTCTTAGCCTCATTCCCTGCAAAATCCACCGTGAGCTTTGGTAGAACAAGAAGATTAGGACCTTCCTTGGGACTGACCCACTCCATTATGGGACACAGACCACTGGGTAACCATCTGGTTAATAAAGTTGCAGCCTATTCTCTGAACCTGTAACAGACAGGCAAGGGAGGTGGGTTTATTTGACTACAGAGGCAGGAACAGAGAAAGAAATGAGAGACTATTAAAAAAGACAATGCCAATATTGTGAGAATACAAACACTGTCCTTGCTGAATAGACAAACTGAAACAATTATTAGAATGTTTTGCCTCTTCCTGGACTTCCCTAAGAACGTTGGAACAGAATGATACAGGTGGCTCCATGTGGAGGACTCTTCCCACACATGGATATCCCTCTTTCTATGCAGAAGGGGGAAAACTGTGCTTCAAGATACTGTTCTTCACACTGCCCACAGAAGGAGAAAGGTGGATTTCAGAAAATGAGACTGAAGGCAAGGTGGAATAGCCTCTGTGTGCAGAACTGTCCCCAACTCTGCTCCTGTTCAGAAATCTGGACTGAAAGTGAAACAGCAGGCATCTGTACTTCCTCCATCTGGCTTTCCTCTGCAGCTCATACCACAAGAAGACCCCAGACAACAGAAGTAGGGATCCTGAAAGGAGAGGAACAGCAAAGAGAACAGCTGGTCTCTCTCTGAGAAAAGTTACTACTCATATTTTGCAAGAGCTCCACTTCCTCATGGATCCATGAGATCTGTGGAACTGGGAGAGGCCACCAAATTTGAAATTTGTGAACTTTAATCCATTCCAGCAGAGAACAGGTTTAGCCTCAAAGAATTTTTGTTTCCCCTTTCTGTGGAAGGGAGCAATCTGGTCCATTGCACCCAAGTTGCAGATGGCATAACTGCATCCTATATTATTACTGCATTTTACATGATTATAAAGCACTATAATTTCTCTTTTCATTTACCAAGCTTTACAGGACCTCACAATTGCTTTATACTGGCGATGATCAAATTACAATTACTTAGAGAAAGAGTTTTGATATAGTTAGCCCAAATTGTGGAGTTCATTGCTTAAAGTTATTAGCAATTCTAAACTGGGTTTTAATTCCAAATCACCCCTGTAGATTTGTTTTAGTCATAAAGTTTGTTTGTGTTTTTCCCAATTAGCTGCACTTTGTCCCTATTTTTAAAAATCTTTCAGCTATATTTGTAAAGAACTTTAAGATGTATATAAACATTGCTGTATAAATCAGGAATTATGGGGAATTTAAGTAATCTCATTATTCAGGTACAGGTATAAAACATACCACATGTGTCTTATTGTTCAAACTGAATAACTAGTGGCAAAGGGGAAAAAATTAACATCTTATTTAAATAGCTGTGGGCCTAATTTCAGTGACATCTCATCCATCGGCCTCCACTGGAGAGGAGGCATGTTGGTGGACTAACAGACATGAATGCTGGTAATAGAATTTTCACATGCAAATGTGTGTGAAAATTCAATCATCAGCTGTTGGATGTGTTTATGAATAGAGGCTGAAAAATCAGGTCCTTTATTTATGAAGCAAACAACTTAGAGTAAATGGACCAATATGCAAACACAAGAATAAAAAATAAATTGTAACACAAAATAGTTAAAGTGTAAGAAATAGCAATGATTCAAGCCTCAACAATGAGCAGAAGGTGTGGGGGCAGGGGTGTTGACCAGAATCCCCTGTGAAATGACAATGTTCACAATAAACATACACTTCCAAAAGAGCAGTGACAAGCCTTGTGGTCAAAGGATAGATAACTAGGTTAGAGGATAACTAATGCTAGTGTGTGCACATTGTGCATCTGAAAACTATTAATCTCCATTGGAAATGTCTTGTGGAAAACTATTTGTTATTACTAATATTAAAGTAGTGGAAACCAAGATCGAGTCTTCATTGTGTTTGGCAGTGTACAAATGAATAAGACAGTTGCTGCCCCAAAAAAAGCTTACAGTCTTACCAAGACATATAAAGGGTTAGAAGAGAAAGAGGCGTGAATTGATCTGCCTGAGGTCATACAGGAGATCAGAGGCACTGCCAGGAACTGAACAGAAGTCTTCTAAGTCCCAGTTCAGTGCCATATATCCTGAACACGATGCCAAGATTTTTATCCTGATCAACTTCTTTCAAATATATCCCCTTTGTTATGTGTACGAATTGTCTCATGATGAAAGAACACAAAAACTTTTTTTTAAAGATGTCCCTTCTATAATCCTTACCCATTTTTGATAGGTAAGAAATGTTTTTCCAAATCAGCATACTGTACCTTTAATGGTTCATCTGCAGTTCAGAATAAAATCAGAACTATTTGTTGTTCATTGTTGTTATATTCTGTTCCAAGGTTCATAATTTGAAAATTGACTTTGGGGACTTTTTGCTTGGTCTATTAAAATGATTCATGTTGCATTCAACATAAATTGTGCATACACAGAGGAGGCTTAGTACACGTATTCAGAGTATAATAACTAAAGTGAATTTTGTACAAGCCGCAGTTTGTGGCAGGGATGCAGTATCATTTGTCTTAATTTTTCTTCAGCATTACATTAGGCTAGTGCATTTACATTTTCAGGTATGGCTAACCACTTTAAAACTTTCTTTTTACAGCATGAGTGAAGAGAGAATCAAATCTGCATGTTTATGTGGAGTAACATAAAGTAATGCCTTTTTACTGTCTAAAGTACACATGGATTTACTTTCCATCTACCTTCGTGCACAAGGCGACTGTAAAGTGCATGAAATATTCACCACCTATGAATCATGTAATGCTCCTATTAAAATGATGATAATGTTCTGTTTTGCCTTTCAAAAACATGATATGGTAACAGTCACATACTCTAAGTGGTTTTGTCACTGAAAACTACAAGTGTAATATACAGTATGGCATGGAAAAGTTTAATGTATCTTAAAACTTTAGAATATTTTGTGTGCAAAATAACCACATGAAGACTGACATAAAACTGCATGCACTATCTTGTGAAATATTTATTTGGCAAAATTGTGGCATACGAAGAGCCCAGTAAATAAGACTTTGGAATAAGAAAGAAAGAAAAAGAAAGAAAGATCTGACCTGATTTACAACCTAGGTGAGTTACAGCAGAATTTTGCCATATGTATATATTCTACCATTATTTCAGTTAGATGACGTGCTTAATAAATTCCATATTTTAGCTTAATTTTTCAAATATGGCAATACTTGACAAAATATTTCTGCAGTGAGAGCCTGTTTTTCACAGCTGTTCTAACAGATCTTCATTTCTATAGGTGCAACTTTCTGCTCACAC
Source organism: Malaclemys terrapin pileata (assembly GCF_027887155.1). Classification (NCBI taxonomy): domain Eukaryota; kingdom Metazoa; phylum Chordata; order Testudines; family Emydidae; genus Malaclemys; species Malaclemys terrapin. Next base: position 12,965,095 of record NC_071518.1, read on the forward strand.
AGATTTTTGGTTCACAAACACCAGTGGCCACTGCTGAAAAGCATTAACACCTGCATACATAGGTGACAGGGTATTCAAGGGCAAATAGGTTTTGTGCATTAAAATTCTTGCACCTGTACATGATAACAATAGAATTAATTATTTGTGCATGCAGGAGTTAGGGCAAATGTAAAATCTGGGGTCTGAAAATCAGTCTCTGAACTTTAGTTTGATGTCAACAAACAACTTAGTTCATTTTACACTGGATTGAAGACACTCACCAAACAGCAATGGTCAGCTCATCCAGATAAGACATCACCTCCGTAAGATATAGGGTAAGCAAATAGATTCTGGGAGGCATTCTGACAAACAGGGTAGTGGCTCAGCTCTTATCTTGAGGATTTAGGAAAAAGACCATTTGCTGGGCTCTTCTTGTTCCACAGATGGTCACAACCTGCGAAAATCTCATTAACCATAATACAGACACTTCTATAACCTTCATAGCATCTGAGGAGTATGTAAGAGACTCCGCCTTTAGAAAAAAATTAAACATGATCTAAGTGTGTAAGTCAGCTGAGACTGAGCACACAAACTTCGGTGTCCAAACTCACCCCCCCATTCTGGACTTTATTGGCAGCAGAAAAACAGCACACAAAATACACCGCAGCATTAGTTTCTTCCTCAAGCTAAGCTGGTCCTCGGGTATCCCGCTCAGGATCTCCTCTATCTTAATCCGCACCCCTTTTATATTCTAGTTGGAATTAACTGGATCCACCTGCCAGCATTAGTCTACAGTAATTAACTGAGCCTAAGGTGACTCAATAGAAGAGCCCTGAATTCCTATACAGAATCGTCTGCCATTTGACAAAAAACAGACTAAAAATAAGAGCCACATTTTCAGTAACAGCCTGTTTGTTTTTATATCCAAAAAAAGCACATGCAATTATTTGCATCACAAAACAGTCCACAAGCAGGTATTAGAATGTGACCCGTGGTTCCAGGTCCAACATCAGGTGAAAGTAGACTGAGGCACATGTGGCTTCTGTTACAAATATGGCCTAGGTGTTAATAAGAACATGCATCCAGAGAGATACACAAGGTAACTGGCAATTTTTCTCCAGGTATACCAGTATAATTATATCAGTATAGGTAAACTCCTATAGTCACACCAGTATAACTCCTCCTTGTAGACTTATTTCAGAAGAATGTTTTTTTTGTTTTTTGGTTTTTTGGTTTTGCTTAAACAGCTTCCAAAGCAACAAACTAAACTGGAAAAAGGCACTCTTATACTGGCATAAGGGTGGCCACATGAGGAGTTATACCAGTGTATCTATAGTGGTTTAAATTTCACCCTATCTTATACCAGTATAACCTCCCTGTGCAGACAAACTCTAAGATACACGCTCATGATGGCTCGGGTTCCACATGTGACTCCAATAAATATCTGTGGCGAGAACTTTTGTTTATTTGTCTTTCATTAAACTACATTTTCTCATAATCTCCAAAAGATAATGATAACATTCTAACAATCTGCCACCAAACAACTGTCATGTTCATAATACAAGATTTCTATGTTTCTCCAAACCAACATCCAGGTATTTATAGCGTCCAGTCATGATGGTATCTAGTTTGGGATTAGCCTCTTTATCTACTGTATTTGGAACTATTCACAATTCTGTATTTTGTACTGTACAGAACAGAACTCAGATGTAATGTTAGCCTTAATCATGGCCATATTAGCACTAAACCAAATACACATAAAGTATTCAACTGAGCAATTCACAAAAGGTACTTAAGTATTTTATCATATTCTCTCTTATTTCTGGCTACAAATCTATTTCCATAGAGACACCAAAATGCAACACAAATACTATCCAAATTTGTATTTTCTGGCTACACTGTGAGAGCTTTGAGATTCAAAGTCAAGCCATTTTCTTTCCCAGTATAAAATAATTTTCATCAGGAAATTATGATGATGCCTCTTGTAATATCATTTGGGAATTTTCTCTCTCTCTCTCTCTCTCTCTCCTTTTTTTATTTTTTTAAACAAATTCACTTCCATGTTAAGTAATATTTTTCCCATCACATTTTGAAATTACATGAACATGGATTACTGCTTTGCAAAATTAAGTAAATAAATAACTTTATTGACTTCATTAATTAAAATGCAAGGAACTCAGGTAAAGCTAAACATAATATAGAACATTTAAAAAACAAAACAAAACAAAAAACACTGAAAAGTAACTGGTTCCAAAACATGGTCAGAAAACTCCATAATATAGAAACAGGTAGTGTAGGTGTTAAAATCATACAGGGTAAGAAAAAAAATCTATATTTTAATCTTTTTGGCTGAAAACAAATTATCTTATTTACTACATGAATGGTTTCCTCAATTTGACGCCAATCTTTGGAGGCAACTTCAACCTGTCTGAATTAAACAGCCTGCAAAAGAAAAGACTAGATTATTTATATTATGGAGGACTGCTTAAAAAATAAAATTGAAAGATTACCTTACCGTACACTGAAAATAAGAACATGCACATCACTCTATCTTACAAAAACCTAATTTTAGTTATTCTGTTCATAGAGAGAAGTTTGATAGATAAGTACATTACATATCTATTTTTCTGGGAGGGGAGGACCTAGAGACAGGAAGAGACCCATAAATGTTTCTGTCACCGTATGCTGCAATAATAATTTTACAGTCAGGAAACCTTCTGATATTTAATCATCACATCTGAAGTTTAAAATTAACATTTTTTCAACCAGCAATGTACAGGATGAAATATAACGTCATAATGGCTTGTTTGTTTTAAGAGTTATATTCCTTCTCAAAAACGATCACAAATTAAAAGTGATTCACTAAAGCACATAAAAGTGGCAAGACAGAAGTGCCTTATGTTAAGACCCATAGCCAAAGGGTTCCACAAATAAAAGTCTTTCCTGAAGCCAAATGTAGGCAGCCTCCTCAGCAAAGCTTACAACACATTAAAAATAAATAATTTACTGTGCAGGGGTCTTATGCTGCAAACATTTACTATCAGATATAGTGCTTGCTATGGTGAGTAGAACGATTGACAAGCTCACTCACAGTGCTGTGTGTTACTTCTGGTAGCGAGTGTTTGAACAGTCAGGCTCCTAACTATTTAAAAAGCAACATTTCATGGAAAATAACTGCTTGGACTATGTGGTAATTCATGGTCACTTTTTTCTTTTTTATATCTGAGGCAGTGGAGTAACTTCCACTGGGCTTAGAAGCCCCAGACTCTAGGCAAACCCTGGAATTCATTCCTAGTGTGATTTAAAGGGTTTACATCAGTGATGAATTTGGGCCAATAATTCCAGGACATGTGCCGCTTCATTATATCCAAATATTCCAGAAACATTCTTTCATCCCACTGATTGGTAGTGATAGTCAATTAAACTTGTTGCTGAAAAGCACACATAGCACTGCAGCAGAAGAGGTTACATACACCACCAGCACACTAAATAATTTCATATTCTATTTCCTTCCCAATGTCTTATTTATTGCTAAGAAACAAAAGCTTAAGAAACCGGACGTGAAGATCTATTAAATGTGATAGCTGGGCTATACAAGAGTGTAAGGAAAAGTTATAAACGATTTCACTATCACTCTTTCACCCAAGCTAAAAAGGACAACAGTCGCATGGGTGTCTCTGATATAACTGTAATCTGGTTATGCCCTAGCTGATGTCATCATATATTTAAACATCAGAATGGCATTTTAAATGAAGGCCAATAAGCTAATTTCTGTATGGCTTGGACAAAAAGGAGGAGATTTTAAAGGGCACAAAAGGCAAATATGTTTCAGTACTGCCATGGCAAAGGTTACGACCAGTGTGTTAAAGTGTAGATGTCGGTTGGTTTAAGAAAAAAAAGTTGAGACAAATGTTATTGGCATTTCAATTTTTTTAGAAAAATGTTAATGCAAATGTATGCAAGAACCAAAATATAACAAATTACTGATGGGAATAAAGTAAACAAAACATGGACCTAACACCATAATCCTATTTCAGGGACGTGGTGGAATTAGCAAACTATTATTATTATGCAATACCACATTATTTCTTTTGTACAAGTGATAACAAGGAAAGGCTGGCAGAAAGAGCAGATGAGGTCTGCAAAAGAGACCTTCTAATTATGTACTTCAAGAGCTAAACTCTCCAAGAAGATAACAGGACAAAAGCATGTGAATGGTATATGATTCTACAGACCTGAATCATCCTTCCAATGCAATTAATACACTTCACCCACAAACATAAGCTGCAGTACACCCAAGTACTGTGTCTAGGAACACTAGCCATTTACTTAATCTCACTGAATGTTTTAAATGAATACACGTTGAACTGAAAAAGAACCACTTATTAAAGTTCCTTTTCAAAACTATCAATGAGCACTTGTGCAGGAGATCAAATTCAGACCATTCAAAAACCTTCAATTCCAAGTGAACGGCCATGCTTTGATACATAAAAGACTAATACAAGCAGTCACTTGGACTAGAGCCCCATGAAAAACACCGGGTGACAAAAGCCCCTTACAGCAATCTGCAAGAAGGAGAAATAAATTAATCAAACTGCCAAACGAAGAAGGCCGTGTTTGACCTCCTTCTGATCTCATTACTTCTCTATTACCCTTTTGAAAAACATCCTCTTACAAAGATCACTAATTGAAGATTATGTGGAGTGGAATCACACCTCTCCATCACCGTGGTAACTTTAACTCATTTGTCATTCTAATAATTCACTTCTTTTCTTTTCTGAACAGACAGAGACACTAATGGACTATCATCAGTTAAAAAGGCAATTTTTCCATTTAATTGCACTCATTAAATACTGCAATAGAACAACTGGAAAAGCAATACTCTCACTATTTAATCATACTATAGTAATAATAAAACACTGCTTCAAAATAAACTTGGTAACATGTAAAATGTAGTACAATCGCTGTTACAATAGCTAGAATAGCAACATTATTTTGAGATAATTGTGTTTGCTTTTTTTAAATATTATCCTTTATTTTTGACAATGTTTACAAAAGGAACAGCCATGCACTGTACAGAAATTCATTGTGTAAGGTCCTTCACAGTAACTTCCATTCTGTTTTCACCCTACCACTGCAGTTCAAGCGATCTCATGAGCTAACACAGCCAATAGATGAATTGTGAAAGATAAACATCCAAACATTTAGGCCTTGTTTACACACAGTATTTGTACCACTATAACCATGTCTACTGGAGTATAGTTTTTTAACCAACTAAGTTATAACGGTACCACCCCTACTGCGGGTGCCTTATACTGGGATAGCTTATTTTCTTTCCTGTATGGGAATAGTTACACCGCACTAAGAAGTATCTTTGTACCAGTATAACCACATTCATTCTAGGGATTTATCACTTTATATATATATAAACCGATATAGTTGAAGGCATACTGCTTCTATCTGTAGATAAGGCCCTAGTGTATGGCTTAGAACTGCCCATTTTGATATCACATGCCGCAGAGTACACAACATTTGTGAAGAATGTTTTCTATATTTACTTAAGTTCAATCTATGAACCCAAACTCACAAAACCTTACTCCATATAGGTTGTCCCACTGACTCAACAGGACCACTCATGTGGATAACTACCATTTCATCTGGCTTTCTATAGCACAAGAAGATCTAAATATTTTATGAGAGAAAGGATTTGCAGATCTGGGCCCCACATGCTTGATCATATACTTACTTATGCTCCTTAAAAGTAAGCAGATCACAAATGTAAGTAGAGAGGATGGTGGAAAGCTAAGTAGCAGCTTATTTTGAATAGTATACTGTTGACAAGATGCCCATTTCTGCCACCGTTATGTACATTAAGTAGTACCATTAGTCAACAAATGGTCCCAATGAAAACAATGGGCTATTTGCAGACTAAAAGCCTACTCTCAAATAAGAGCGCAATCTGGTCTGTGATGGGATGTTCACTCTGTGATGGGTTCCCTCCGGGGTGCTACCTAGAACTGGAGTACCTTGGAGCCTGCCTGACCCACCAGCCTGGGCTCCCTCTCACACTGTGCTGTGGTGACAAGCTGCTAAGCTCTCCAAGCTTGCTTTTTCAATCAGCATACACACGGGTAGGGACACACCCAGCTGCAACTGCACACACATGCTGAGATCAGCTCTGCATGGGAAGACTCAGTTAAGGAACCTCCCAGTTCTTGAGGCATGCACCCCGCTCTGGAGTGTAAACCCAAAGTTAGACCATCTTGCACTGCACAGGGAACTGTACAGCATAAGCTCATAAAATTCACCCCTTCCCTCAATGTGGAGAGAGATATGCAACAGCTTTCTGCCCCAAGGTATAATTTCCACACATTGATTTTAGACAAAACAAAAACAAATTTATTAATGTCAACAGATAGAGTATAAGTGATTATAAGGGATAGCAAGCATATCAGAGCACATTACCTAGCAAATAAAACAAAAACACAATCTAAGCTTAATATACTAAAGAAATTGGATATAAGTAGCAAATTCTCACCCTAAATGAGGATGTAAGCAGTTTGCAGAGTTTCTTGAGGGCAAGTTGTACTTGTTTGCAGCTTAAAACCCCAGATACTCCTTTCACAGGCTAGAAATCCTAGCCTGGGTTCAATCCTTGTTTCTCAGGTGTTTCCAAGCGTCTCCTTTGGATGGGGTGTCAGAAGAACCTCAATGATGTCACTCCCCTGCCTTAAATAGCTTTTGCATACAGTGGGAACCCTTTGTCTCCACCTTTAGTTTCCATGCCTTTCAGTGGAAAAACACTGGTATTCCAAGATGGAGTCCAGTCCCAGGTGACAGTCATATGTCTCTGTAGAGCTATAGCAGCCATGACTCAGAGACTGTTTGTACCATCCTCAGGAAGGCTCCTGGATGAGAAATTAGCATCTTCTAAGACCTATTGTTCTCCCTAACAGCCCTTCCCAGCGAATCATCTAAACTGACTGCCTTCTGCCTAGTGGGCGTTCCCCAGGTGTAAACACATTTGTAATGTGCATAGACAATGTTCCTAATTTCAGAAACCAAAATGATACATGAATACAAATAGGATAATCCTATTCAGTGAACCATAACCTTTACAATGATACCGTACATAACCTATCTTGCATAAATCATAGTTATGCCATAAGCATATCATAATAATATTATGAAGAATATGGGGCATAATGCCACACACCCCACACCAGCCTTGAAAGGGTTAATAAGGCTGAAAAGGGGGCCAGGTAATAATCAAGTGAGCTCTCTCCTGCCATCCATCCCCACTCTCTGACAAACAAAGGCTAGGAACACCATTCCTTACCCATCCTAGCTAATATCCATTAATGGACTTAACCTCCATGAAGTTATCCAGTTCTCTTTTAAACCCTGTTATAGTCCTAGCCTTCACAACCTCCTCAGGCAAGGAGTTCCACAGGTTGACTGTGTGCTATGTGAAGAACTTCCTTTTATTTGTTTTAAACCTGCTGCCCATTAATTTCATTTAGTGTTCCCTAGTTCTTATATTATGGGAACAAGAAAATAACTTTTTCTTATTCACTTTCTCCACACCACTCATGATTTTATATACCTCTATCATATCTCCCCCTTAGTCTCTTATTTTCCAAGCTGAAAAGTCCTAGCCTCTTTAATCTCTCCTAATATGGGACCCATTCCAAACCCCTAATGATTTTAGTTGCCCTTCTCTGAACCTTTTCTAATGCCAGTATATCTTTTTTGAGATAAGGAGATCACATCTGTACGCAGTATTCAAGATGTGGGCATACCATGGATTTATATAATGGCAAAAAGATATACTCCATCTAATTATCTATCCCTTTTTAAATGATTCCTAACAACCTGTTTCTTTTTTGACTGCCACTGCACACTGCGTGGACGTCTTCAGAGAACTATCCATGATGACTCCAAGATCTCTTTCCTGATTAGTTGTAGCTAAATTAGCCCCCATCATATTGTCTGTATAGTTGGGGTTATTTTTTCCAATGTGCATTATTTTACATTTATCCACATTAAATTTCATTTGCCATTTTGTTGCCCAATCACTTAGTTTTGTGAGATCTTTTTGAAGTTCTTCACAGTCTGCTTTGGGCTTAACTATCTTGAGCAGTTTAGTATTGTCTGCAAACTTTGCCAGCTCACTGTTTACCCCTTTCTCCAGATCATTTATGATTAAGTTGAATAGGATTGGTCCTAAGACTGACCTGTGGGGAACACCACTAGTTACCCCTCTCCATTTCTGAAAATGTGTAGGATCCCTGGGCTGGAACCTGGAGTAATGGGTGAGCCTGGGTTCCCCTACCAGCCACTTGGGAGATGTCACAAACCAGGCAGTGGAGCAGCAGTCAGGATGATTGTCTAGTGGGACTTTGGTACCCCAGAAGGAGAGGACTACAGTGACCTGGCTGAAGGACCACGTCATGAAGAGAAAGCACCGCAAGATGCGGAGAGAGAGGGGGGCGCAAGGTGCATGAACAAGGAGCAGAAGGGGGAGTCAGATGTGAGTGGAGCTAACCCCCAGAGCAGCCAGGAGAAGGCAGACCTAGCAGTGTGTGTACCCTGTGACACGGTTCAGTGGGAAAAAAATTAAAAAGCAGTTATCTGAACTACTCTTGCTAAGAGCAAGTGCTGCCTGTGTAGTGTCCTTTAATTATTTATTCAAAATTTATGTGTGGAACCTTATTGATTCCAGTGAGACTAACTGCTAAACCAATATGAATGAAATTGACAGCAATACAGGAAATCAAGAAACATTACATAAGGCCAAGTCAAAAAGTCTGAGAGGTGAAAAACTGACATAACATGAGAAATTTACAGACACATGACCACTGCAGACCAAAACATTTCCAACCCTCCCGCTTTGCAGGAAACAAATGTAAACTCAAACCTCATACATGACAAGACTAGAGTAGGTAGACATATCTTTGGGTTTTCTAGCATCTGGGTTTAGTTGGGGTATATGTCACTACTCTGAAAGGTAGAACATTGAGCAATTCAAGTCCTCTGTGGAAGAGTGGACTCACAGGTGGTGTGTCCCTTGTTGCTAGGCATAACATAGCACCTTTTCAGGCTCTAACAACCCCTGTTGATGGTTGCTCCAATCCTGCAGGAGTCTCTTTTCTCATGACTTCGCCCTTCAGCCAGGTCACTTTAAAGTCTCTCCCCTTCCAAGTGTTAAAAAAAGAAATACAACAAAAGTCCACAAACATCCCAACACAAAAGATCCTTCTGCCCCCACTCACTTCGGCTATTCCTCAGCCTGTCCTTGGGACTCAGTTTTCAGGCCCACTCCAGGCTCAACAGTTTTTACATCAGGCTTGTATGCCCTTTCTTCTGGGTGGTAGGGGAATCTAAGCCTACACTCTGCTCTGGGTTCCTGCCATACTCAGCAGCTAAGTCAGATCTTTCAGATGAACTGATGTGCAGACGTACCCTCAGACTCTTCTTTATAGTAACTACCCAGCTCCTTCCTTGGCTAGGTATCACCTTTAATTAGGTCTATCAGGTAAAAACAGCCCACATTAACCCTTAATAGAGCTCTTCAGCCCACATTAACCCTTTCATCACTTGTGTGGGGTACATACCCCATCGCTACCTCCTATACCACAGCAATATTTTTTGTTGGATACCAATATCAGATATTTTCATGTAACTGTGAAGCGCCATATGTAAAAGAGTTGATGCAATGTACATAATGTAATAACAGTACAGCAGTTTTGTCTTTACTGGATAGTAGGGGGTGAGAATGATTTGTAAAAAACATGAACATAGCAAAGTACAATGTCTTAATGCTTAAAGTGTGACAAATTCCAGTCCAATGCAGCTGCAAAATACTAGCATGTACCACATTTCTTTTACAGCAGGTTAGGAATGTTGTTCATTTTCATTCCAGCTATCATGCAACACTGCCTGCTAGCATAACATATTCATGTATGCTTTTCTTTTGAACATGTTCTTGCAAAATTCCAGCTGTGAGTGTACAATCAGCCTTTAAAAGAGGCAAAGGGAGATGCAAGGAATGTTTCCCCTTGCACATGTTTTCCAGATTCATCTGTACAATTGGCTTGTGCTTAATACTCAATTCTCAGTATGAGAATAAACGATATGCCAAAATTATTTTGTGGTTAAAGAAATGTGTAGGCTACCTGCTGTGTTAGTTTCAACTCTGTTAAGATAATGAGTGCTTTTCTGACACCCTCCCTTCCATTTACACATTTTTAGAATATCATGAAATACGTTAAAACCAAGACTGGAAAAAAATGTAATCCAGTACCTTGGATGTACTGTGATTAGGCTGAGATCTACTTCAGTGTGTTAGATTTCAGTTGCTGAGCAGAATGGCAATCATTAAGACAAGGAAAGATTCTCAGCAATGTGATATTGCATTGCAGAACAGGCTTAAGTTAGATGTGCTTACGATGAATATTGCAGTGGCTCCTTACCTTGATTAAATACAACAGGCTTACTCAAGTTGTTTGCTTGTGTAATTTTGAAATATGAAAACATCAAGGAAAAAGTTAAGTTAAACTTATTACTGTTAGGCCTGATGTACCAATAAGACAGTCTTCAAACACATACATTTCTTGCTTCAAGAAGTCACTGGGTACTAATAAAGGCATTTTAAGCTGCCTACTCAGATCTCCGACACACTATCCTGACCAACAGCAAACGAGTCAAGACATACACAGTCCATCTGGGATTGTTGGGCTTTGCATTCTTAATTATAGCTCAGAGGGAGAAGGAGAGAACAAATGGCATATTTTCCCCCATGCACCCCAAACCTGACAGATTTTTTTCTAAGCTATTGGTGTCATGCTGACAAGGACACAGAATTCAGGGCATGATGCAGACAGCCATGGTGACTCTACAACTGATGGGTTTAGACATAACCAACATCAGCTTTGTATAGGTACCCGGATGGAATCCAGAGAAAATATAGCTAAACATACCTGCATACACACATTCCAATTTAGTGTCATCTCACTGTAACTACAGACACCAGAGAAAACTCTAAACCGATGCCATATAGACTCGATGCCTATTGTATAAAGCATTTAAAATCATTTTGCTGCTTCTAAGAGAAAGTTCATAAATGTGTGAGTCTCTTTTCCAGAGCTTGAACTACATACGATAGCTATGCTGCCAGCAATGTGGGCAGTCATTGTTGAACCAGTTTCAATCACCTCTATCCCAGCAGTGAGAATCTCTGTGCAAGGTTACTGACGTAGAAGATTTAGTAGTTAGATCATAGGAGCTATAACCACCTCTTGGGACTGTGAGATGCATATGAGAAAGAACCCGTGGAAGCCCACAGGACTAAATATTTGCACTTCAGCATTCACTAGCATGAAGTGAGGGTGTTTCTCTATCTTCCATACTATCTTAGGCTTCTCTAGGCTTAGATATAGAGGTTCTATTGCCAGATGCACAAAGGCCAGCCCCCCTAACTGAAATAAACTTCTGATGCGGTCTGTAAAGAACAAGGAGGAATGAAAGTACCGTCTGACGGAATGGCTGAACATGTGGATTGCATGCAATCTGCTAACAAGGTGCTTTCAACGGCTCAGCATTTTGAGTTATGCAAATTATGACATATTGCATATCAGAATATTAAATCTACTGAGCAGAGATCTATAATAACTCTTAATGTTGGGAAAAGTAAATTACTGAGGAGCAAAAAAAAGGAAATATTTTCTTATTTACCTCTATTTTAAACACACAAATACTAATTCATTACACCTCAACATTTCTGTGGAGCATTACATCCATTTTGAAGATGGAGAAACTGAAGCAAAGACAGGTTAGGTGACATGGTCAAGGCCATACAGAAAGTAAGTATCATATCTAGGAATAAAACCTGGATTCCAGGAAGCCAGAAAACTAGTTCCCATTCCTGTGTTCTTACCACTACACATGCTTCTTTGGTAAGGAAGGATTTAAAAATAAATGTGACTTATCAGTAATGCTTAAAGAAACTTTGATTGTAGGAAACCTATTGTAAGGGTAGTTTAAAGAGTTGGAAGAAAAACTGCAAGCTTGATTGTTTAAAATATAAATTGAGCTACTGCCACCAGATGCAGAAAGTAAATAGATTTAAAAAAAAAATCCTGTTGAAGTATGGGTTTAAAAAGGAACCAGAAAATACTACTGCAGGGGGAAATAATACCCTTCATTGTTAGAGGTTAAACCTCTCAACAGAAACCATTACAATCCAGCCCATGGCAGTCAAACATGTAAGCACATTTCAGCCTTACTGGGATTCTTTATACACTTGGTTAGAGATAGAGGAAATCCCCAAGGCAAGAAATAATATAGGAATGAAAGAATCAATAATGATGGCAGTGAGAATAAACAGTAGTCGTCAAAGAATGTTTTGTTCTGTGTCGAGAAAACACCTCAAGTTAGTGGATAAAACAGGTGTCTATTTTTTATCCCCTGCAAGGCTCTAGTGACTTTTGTACAGAAGCAGTAAGCAAATATGGGACTAGACACAAAAAGGAATATATAGACTACACACTGACAGAATTCAAGAACTATTAAAGAAATATCCATTGCACTGAGGATAGTATGTCAAAATTTGATTACCACTGAGTAGGGTGTTCCCTTTGCACAACAAAGATGATTGGACTGATAGCCTGCTATTTTGGGGATCTGGGGAGTGTTCTCAGAGAACCAGTGCATTTAAGAGTGGAGGAATGGTTAAGCAAACGCTGTTCTTCTCCCCATCCCCAAAGGCATCAAATGAGCATTGAGACCTGGCAGCTACTTCCCTAGGTCCATTGCTGAAGATCTACTTCCCTTTCTGAAACCCTGAGAAAAATCTTGCAAGCGCCTGATGTTTCAGAATTGCAGTGCACTACAGCATTGAAAACGCTAGTAGCCTAAAATGTTTGACTGGAGATACAGTGGCAAGGGCTAGAAGGGAGACTACACAACTACATTAACACCAGAAAGAAGGGAAAAGGAAAACAGACTCCTCCAGATATCCCTCATACCAGAGAATCTGATAGTGTGGAGGAAAAAAAGACAGAGACAATTAATACCTCAAGAGTCCAATAAAGGGATACCTGGATGTCCCACCAAGGAGAGGATCCACAAAGTGTCAGGGAGGACATTACTTCCCATTGCCCTAAATTAAAACTGCTGCAGGAGTAACAGATTTTCAAAGTCTGAGAAGAAAGCTTGTGTATGAAGCAAATGAACAAAGTAATCATATCAATACCAAAATGTGGCATTTAGTAGTTTCCTAACTGAAAGTACAGATATACTGTATTATTCACATTTCCAAGTAGTTTTCTACAAAATGAATATTAACATATGTTCTGGTCTCTTTAGCACCATGGAAATAATGGAATACTACTATAATTTCTACCCGTATGGCTGCTTCAGTATAAGGATGTTCAAGTGCTTTACAAACATTGTCAACACTCTGTGAACCTGGAAAGTGTTGTTCATTTCCCAATTTGTAAAATGGGGCTAAGTATAGAGGAGTGAATTGGCTTGCTCAGAGTCACATAACAAATCAATGGCAGAGGCAGGAATAGAACCCATAATATTACAGATTGTTAATTTTCCAATTGAACCATTAGACTGTAGTCTCCCTGTCAAGTGCAATGGCCACTCTGCACTGGCATTTCAAAGATATTCTTTGGAGGAAGAGAGGACTCAGTTGTGAATAACAAAGTAACAAATCACAGTTTCACTAATTACGGTCTGATTTTCATCAGTTAGGCAACCAGCCATTTGAGTACACCCAGGCATGCCTACTTTTGTGCATCCAGTAATTTGTGAGCAAGTGTTAATACCTGCTTTGCACATTTGAACCACATTGTTGCCTCTAGCCATGTGCAGAAGCCAAAGCTGTAGTTTCCCTTCCCCCGCAACAACCCTAAATTCTGACATGGCACCAATATTGAGTGATATGATACAATGCTCCAAAGTTAATTCAGTAGGTGATATAGACCCAGATTCAGGCACGGTTCAAGAACTATAAGGGAGGTATTTCAAATAGGGTTACCATTCGTCCTCTTTTTCCCCGGACATGTCCGGCTTTTCGGCACTCAAACCCCCATCCGGGAGGAACTGCCAAAAAGCTGAACATGTCCGGGAAAATGGCGGCTCTGTTCCTCCCGACTCTTCGGCTCTGTTTAAGAGCCGAGCTGCCCGAGCGCTATGGGCTTCAGGCAGCCCCCTTGCCTCCGGACCCCAGCCACCGGCCGGGCACTTCCCCTCGCGGGCTCCGGCGGTGCAGGGTCCGGAGGCATGGGGGCTGCCCGAAGCCTGTAGCGCTCGGGCAGCTCGGCTCTTAAACAGAGCCGAAGAGGCAGGGGAGGAGCAGAGCCTCCGGCCGCGGCGGCTCTGCTCCTCCCCTGACTCTTCAGCTCTGTTTAAGAGCCGAGCGCTACCGGCTTCGGGCAGCCCCCATGCCTCCGGACCCTGCGCCGCCGGAGCCCGGAAGGGGAAGTGCCCGGCTGGGGGCGCAGGGTCTGGAGGCAAGGGGGCTGCCCAAAGCCCGAGCGCTACCGGCTTCACGGTTTGCCGGGCAGCCTCCAGACCCTGCGCCCCCGGCTGGGCGCTTCCCCTCCCGGGCTCCAGCTGCGCTGGTGAAGCGCCGGCCGGGGGCGCAGGGTCTGGGGGCTGCCCGGCAAACCGTGAAGCCGGTAGCGCTCGGGCAGCCCTTTCCGCGTGGCTGGGAGTGGGAGGGAGGAGGGGTGGAGTTAGGGCGGGGAAGGGGCGGAGTTGGGGCGGGGCTAGGGGTGGGAAATGGGCGGGGCCAGGGCCCGTGGAGGGTCCTCTTTTTTTATTTGTTAGATATGGTAACCCTAGGTATTTCCATTTTGCAGATGGGGAAAGTAAGACAAAAAAAGTTAAAGGCCCTACTCCCAAAAAGGTGTTGAATTCCTAATGACTTTCAAATGAGAAGCTGAGGGACCTCAGCACTTCACAGGAATGGGCCCTCAGATTTACCCACGGTCACAAATTTTGTCAGTAGAACAGCCAGAACTAGACTTCAGGAATTCCTGGTTCCCAGACCTGTGATCACTCCATTAAATGAGGCTGCCTTGGCTTTAATGTAATTTCTGCAATGTAGGCAGGTATGGATCACACATGGAAAAAGCAAATCAAGTTCAGAGTTAAGACAAATTTTATTGAGTTGATAATAAATGAATCAACTTTGATGTTTTTAGCTCCTTTATCAATAACACTCTTATAGCCTTCTAACAAGAAACCGTGACTGTTTGGCTACACAATTTCAGCATTTCTTCTTTAAAAGATAGCAGAACAGATTCTAAACTAAGTTACAGTGGTGTAAAGACAGAATAAATCCACTTCCTCTGGATTTATACAGATAAAACTAACCAATACAAATGGTTCCATGAAAACTAAAATTTAAAACTTACTGTTAACAAGAGCTACTTTATTATCAAAATAAAGCACATTTCAAAATATTGTAATTGGAAAGAAAAAGAGGTATCATTCTTTAAAACCAGTAAGAAACTGTTAAGTGATGTTGTACTCAATGTTAGTAAGGGCATCAGATTCTGGCCCTAAACCAGACTAGAAATCTTGAAGTCACTCTTAACCTTTCTTTTCTATCCCATATTCCCTAAGTGTAAACATGCCTATCAACATCCCCAGAACATTGCTAGAATATATCTTCACCTTGACTCTTCCTCTGCAGAAGTTCTTATTTAGATCTTAATTTTCTTTCATGAGCATGGCAATTAGCTCTTCCATAACTTTTTTTAAATCCCCAACTTTTCAGGGATTCAGAATCTTGTATTCATTCTACCATCTCATTAAAGGAAATGGAAGTATATTTCCCCTTTAAAACTTTCCATTCATGCTGTATCCAATTTAGATTTGTTCAAGAATCCCTTGGAGTTCAGCAGTACCTTATAGACACCACGATGTGTTGTCAGACAGAGCTGTACCACCCAAAAAAGAGCTCCAGGAGCCATACAGCTTCCATAAGGCACAATGCTTCCCAAAAATACTGAGGGGATAACCCACTACTATTCCCCTTCTTAAGGAGTATAGTGTATGCACCCCTCTTTGGATGGTCAGTTACACCAGCCAGGCAAGAGAAATGGGGACACAATCCAGCTTTCTCTCTACCATTTTTCAGGATAGCTATAGGAGCAAATCCTGCCAAATCCTTGTGCTCAAACGAGTGTGAGGGTCACATACACCTCTACCCCGATCAGGGCCGGCTCCAGGGTTTTGGCCGCCCCAAGCAGCGAAACAAACAAAAAAGCCGCAATAGCAATCGCAATCTGCGGCGGCAATTCGGCGGGAGGTCCTTCGCTCCGAGCAGGAGTGAGGGACCGTCCGCCGAATTGCCGCTGAATAGTTGGACGTGTCGCCCCTCTCCAGGGCAGCCGCCCCAAGCACCTGCTTGGTAAGCTGGTGCCTGGAGCCAGCCCTGACCCTGATATAACACGGTCCTCGGGAGCCAAAAAATATTACTGTGTTATAGGTTAGACCGCGTTATATCAGGGTAGGGAGAGGAACCGCTTCCAGCCCCAGCTCACCTCCGGTTCACCTCCGCCTCCTCCCCTGAGCGCGCTGCCACCGCTCCGCTTCTCTCCCCGTCCCTCCCTTCCAGGTTTGCCAAACCAGTGCAGGGGGAGGAGCGGCGTTGCGGCACACTCGTGGGAGGAGGTGGAAGTGAGCTGGACCCCCCCCGCCCCAGCTCACCTCCACTCGAACTCCTCCCATGAGCGCGCCGCAGCTCTGCTTCTCCCCACTCCCTCCCAGGCTTGCCGCACCAAACAGCTGATTGGCACGGCAAGCCTGGGAGGAAAGAAGGAAGGGAAGGAGGGGGGAGAAGCAGAGCAGCGGCACGCGCGTGGGAGGAGGCAGAGTGGAGGTAAGTTGGGGTGCGGGAAGCCGCAGCAAGTAAGGGGGGAACACAGAGGAACGGCTTGCAGTAACACGAATTCGGATAGAACAAGGTAAAGCAGCCCCGCCTCCAGGAGCTCTGCTTTACCACGTTATATCCGAATTCACGTTATATTGAGGTAGAGGTGTACCTTGACCATATGCTGCAAGGAGGAAGCTCCTAGCATCTTCCTGCTTTGTGCACTGGCCAATATCTAGCCATAATTTTGCCCTTGGATTCATTACACTCTCTTTAAAGTTATGTTGCCTTAACCCCCTAGAAATAGGAAGCATTACTTAATTTAAAAATAAATATACAAATGGGTATACATTTTTAAGTTATTTAGTAGCCTATTCTGAAATGTCAAATGACAGAAATTGCCACACTTTCTCTGTCCTATCAGGATAATTCCATTTAACAACATTTCCATGTTTTGCCTCCAAGATCCCATGGATCTGTAGAATTTTTCTGAAAGGGTGTATTTTAAATATAGCTGCAAAGAGGATATTCACTGCCGCAATGTACATCTATCACCAAAGGTGTCACAACCCAATGCCCCCCTTCCTCAGGGGGGTCCCCTGGGGAGGCAGATCAGCATTGTATGTTGCTAACACTGTTGCAGGCATCACAAGGCAGTTTGGTAAGGGTTAAAGGTGTGAGTGTGGAGTGAAAGTTTCCTTTGCAGGTTACGAGAGGCCATAGAGGGAGGAAGGTAGAAGGGAATGGGTTAACTCTACGCTCCAGGTAGGTCCAAAAATAAGACGCTGACTCCAGCCCAAGGCCACGGCACACAACCAACTCTCAGCTGCCTGCCAAGAAAGACGGGGGCCTGGATTCCAACCCTGACCAGCTGTGAGAAAAGAGGATTCAGCTGAACAGAACTGCAGGGGCTGCGAAAACTAGTGAGACAGTGAAGGCAGCGAGGGTGAAAACTGTTTTTGCATCCCTGAAGCCGGTATGTTTTGGGAATGCTGAGGAAGCCACAGAAAGCCGGTTCAGACTGATACAAAGAGCACGGGGAACAGAGGTCCCTGAATGAAACACCCCTAAAAGACTCCAGGATTTAAAACCCTCCTGAGAGCTGAAGCAAATCGGAGATCAACAGCGGATCCTGGATGGCCTGTGCACAGGACAGAACTCTCGTCCACCCTTCCCCCTCATCTTACGTTACACCCAGGCTTGGCCAGGCTTGGGTTGTGCGTGTGTGAGTATGAAAGTGGGTTAGGGCACGGGCACTAATGCTTTCTTCCTTCCTTTGAGTGATGTGGGGAGCCCCTGCACTCACTACTGTTATTTTATTAATAAAGCTTTAAAACTTAAACACTTGGTGTGCTCCTTCATCCCCTCCCCTAACGATCCTGCTTCCTCAGTCTGATCACCTGATGCCTCAGGCAGATTTATGTTACCAATCTATCACAAAGGAAGTTGTGAGAAGTTTAGGCTTGTGGATGACATACCAATCTCAGGCTAGTTGGAGTTTTAAAAAAAAGCAAGCAGAAGAGGGCTAGATGTGTAATCACCTGTTTGTGAAGATAAGGGTAACGGTAGTTGTTAACTTCTCCTGTCAATCCCAAGGCATCTGGTGAAATTCTAAGCCAAGTAAACCATGCTGAATTTATTCTGAAAAAGACTGCTTTGCAAAGTGGATAGTTTACTCTGGGTCACATCCATAAGTCTAGTTAAAGAGGGTGAATAACTAGCCTATAGCTTCCACTCCTGATCTGGTGGGTTGGCAATGTAGCATGCATCTTTTGCTGAGTTTTAGAGAGACCAGAGGTGAATCCATATATATATATATATATATACACACACACACACACACACACACACACACACACACACACCCCAACCAAATCCCATGCAGGCATCGCTCATACTTTAGGTGCCCTATTAACCGCTTGATAAATGACCAGCATAAGGATATCATCACTAAATGGTAACAATACTTTACTTATCCTCTCCAGAAGTAAAAAGTATGTACATAAGCTCTCCTGTGAGATGACTCCAAGTCTTGGACACACTTTACATTTTTTTGTACCTGAAAATCCAACCCTTTCAAAGCTTCCCCCAGGGGAGTAGGATTAGTTGCTGTTGTATCACAGAACTTGAAAGGATACTTTAAAATAGCTTCTATCATACCAGAATCAATCACAAAGCCAAAGACACTTTGTAGGAATAGCTGATGGTTTCACATATTGTGATATAATTACCATAGAACGTAAAATTGTCCAAATATTGGGAAGAAAAAAGCCAAATGTACAGTAAGTAGTTCAGGATGAAGCAGAGTAAAGTTGTTGATCCATCAAAAGATCAAAGATTTACTATGCTGAAAGCATTCTCCAGTTTACACAGCTGTAAATCGAAGGCACAAGCCACACAACAAACAAACCATAGATAGGAGCTAACGATTCTATGCTTTGGGATGAAAGGGCATTGATAATTCTGTAATACATCAGTCCTGGGCTAAGATATAACTTATAGCTGGGTGTATGACAATTTGATAGGTAGTGATTCCAGCACGATCTGTTAACTTAAAAGCCATCTTGAAAGAGGACAAAAATTTGCAAATTAAAATTAAAAGAAAAAAAAAAATCAGGCGGTATCTTCTTTCTCTAAAAATCAATTGTTTCCCTACTCCGAACAATGCAAACCTGCAACTTATAGCTGAGAAAGCCATCCAAAGAGAATCTTAAGTTTAACAAACATAAAAAAGCGGGGGTTGGGCTCTTTTTAATATGTTTGACTATGTAAACTCTGTTTAATCTAATTATGTTTATACAGGGTCTACTAAGACAGTATACAGTGTATTCATGGTAAAGATGGCTCTTAAATTCATTGGAGAGTATACTATGGTTTAATTTAGGATTGTAAAGTAATATATTGTATGTACAAATGTGCACTATAACACAACACATCAACAGAAGAGCGGTTCACTTATATAATTTACTTTCATTAAAAACAAATTCACCTTATAAGTCTACAATGTTGATTTTTTGAGTTGCAGACATTCATATTTCCCATGTGTAGAAAAGGTATAATTTCTTTACTTGGGTGTATTCACTGCTTTGAATTTGATATACATGTGATATTTGAGAATGAAAATAAAAATATAATGAAAAAGATTCTCTATTTCATGTATTAGAAAACAATGTTTTCCTCATTAAAGCATCAGATACAAATGCTATAAACCATGAAATTACCTTTGAGCCCTTTCTGAAATAACCAGTTCACAAATAAATGATCCATGCAGAAAGAAAAGAGAAGATTAAAATAATAAGACAAAGTTACATTTTCATATCAGAAGTCTAAAAAATATGAAACAGAAAAAATATTATTCTAGAACTTATTCACACAATGGAGACTATTTAAATAATAAGATTTAAACAATCTTATCTGACAAAATTATATGAAATTGTTAGTCATATTTTTCAACATTCTGGAGAATTAATCCTTACCACAAATTAACAGTAATTTTGCAGAAGAAACTGCAAGTATAGGCCCTTGTTCCCTCCAGAGTCCAACTGATATCCATACTTTTGTATCCATTTGTTCAATCAGTCTCCAACAATTAAATGTTTCTATCCGAGTACTTATATGGATCTCATTATCATAGTAGCTGAGTGCCTGACAATACTTTAAAGTAGATATATTCACAACACTTCTCTGTGTTTGGGAAATGGCATTATTCCTATTTTACAGATGGAAAATTGAGGCACAGAGAGACTATGGGTAAAGTGCCTGAGTGATTCAGGAACCTGAAACTCATTTTCAAAAGTGACTTAAGAACTAAGGAGCCTAAACCCCTTTTTAAAGTGAGTAGGACTTAGGCTCTTAAATGGCTGTCAACTTTGAAAATGTGGCTGAGGTTTCTAAGTTATGAAGGTACTTTTGAAAATTGTGCCCCAGGGAGCATGGATCAGCGGTCACACTGCACTCCGTCAGTACCCAGCCCAAGCCAGGGAAGCTAATGATCCAACTAGTGGACTAAATTCAGGTGGCACATTGTGCATATGCTAAAAACCACCAAAGGTCACACGGGATGTCTGTGGTGGACCAGGAAATTCAACCTGAGTCTCCTGAATCCCAAGCTGGTGCTCTAACCTCTGACCATCACTTCCCTTTGCTAGGACTCACAATGAGCTTTGACATCTTTTTTATCTTTAAGATGAATTGCAACAAAACATGGACCTAGGAAACAGTGATGCAACGATAACGGTGACTGATAATGAGGCATTTCTAGCTAGAGGAATTAGCTAGCTCAGGGGTCGTCAACCTTTCAGAAGTGGTGTGCCGAGTCTTCATTTATTCACTCTGATTTAAGGTTTCGCGTGCCAGTCATACATTTAAATGTTTTTAGAAGGTCTCTTTCTATAAGTCTATAATATATAAGTAAACTATTGTCGTATGTAAAGTAAATAAGGTTTCTAAAATGTTTAAGAAGCTTCATTTAAAATTAAATTAAAATGCAGAGCCCCCCGGACCGGTGGCCAGGGCACGGTGAGTGCCACTGAAAATCAGCTCATGAGCCGCCTTTGGCACACGTGCCATCGGTTGCCTACCCCTGAGCTAGCTAATGGGACAGAGAGTAAGTATATTAGTCTTTCATACTCAGAATTCAGAGCTCATCTTCCAATTTAAACTAATTTAAAAACCACCCAGTATACACACACATCCAAAATACACCAAGTTCAGAATGAGACTTCTAGGCTGATATTTTCAAGTGTCAAAGGGAGTTATGCACCCAACTCCCACTGAAAGTCAATGGGAGTGGACACCTAGTTCTACTAGGCCTCTCTCTGAAAATTCCAGCCTTAAATTCTTTTATAATTATATACCCGGCCTGCTGCCTCTCTCCTAACTACATTGCAATGTGTTTTCCATGTACTGCAGCCTTGGCAACGCATCAATACTAGGTAAACTTCTGATTTTTTTTATTTCATTCATATAGCTTTGATAAAAAGCCAAACCAGTATTCTTGAAAATCTGTAAAAATATTAACTTCTAAGCTGAAAGTTTGGATGCCAAGCTTCAGCTTGGAGCAAATTTTTATGGCTGAGCTATAAACTCCTGAAAGTAAAGACCTATATAATGGAAACACTGACAAACCCTTAACTATACTGGGGCTACCAGGTGCCATTTTAATATATTGACCACTTAAAACTTACTTATACAGCTGCTTTTGCTGAATACCAGCTACAAGCTAGCTCAGTTAAAGACAGAAATATAAGTTATAACACATTAGCAGCCTGCAGTGGGCAAATGTTCAAGCGCATTAAGGTTTTAATATAATTATAATTGTTGAACATGTTCAATCAATTAACCACAAATATTCTGTTTATCTGAAATGCTGCCAAAATTGTGAACTGCAGTCAAAACAACATGATACTGTGGTCCTTAAGCAAAGGATACACACTTAATCAAAAGAAACACCAACTGGAAAGAGCCAAAGCAAATATCTTATCTGACATTTTAAAAATTTTCAAATGCCATATTTTAAAATATTCACTGGTACCTATCTCAGCTTTCCAAGTATTTATTTGATAAACTCACGTTTAAAAAAGTTCATTAAACAGCTCCAGAATAACCGTGTGTGTTAAATCCAACTCTCAGTGGTCAAGTTTCTTCTAAAGTTATGCAAAGCAATTGTAAATATTCAGAAAATGTCAGAGCTGCTGTGCATGGAACTTTTAGAATGAAATTTCAATTTTATTTCATTACCAGTTTATGATGGCTTAGCTGTACTACTACGAAATAGTTAAATATGAGTTTTGTCTTAGAAGAAAAAAAACGAATCATCCATATAATTTGCCTTTAAGAAAGAATTATTAAAAAGCCTTGTTGTACAATTCCTATCTAGACAATTTGCAGTGCTGCAAAAGCACTTTTTTCAACAGTGCCCCCTAAATAATTAAGCTGTTCCTTTTACCATACTTCCTATATTACACAAGTCGTTTTCCCACAACGAATCAATAACTCATTCCTTACGTCAGTCATTTTTCTCCATTTAACTGAATGGACTGAAGTCCAACACTGCAAGTTACATTACCTTTGAATTACATGTGTGATTTAAAATTCAAAGTACTACTCTAAGGAGCTTTTTAGACTGACCACTCTACAGTCTCTTCATATAGACAATCCTTTACAGACATTCCTGACAGATTTACAGCAGACCAATAACTCTGAAATAGTTAAAACTGTGAACATTAACAGGAAAGCTTTGTCCCTTTGTAAAGAAAATAGAAAGCAAGCCATCATTACAAGGGAAAAAACGTCTTTTTAGATTAACTATAAATGCATCCTATGGTATTAGAAATTGAATCATACAGTTTTCGAATAAGCTTCCACTGCAGACACCCAGTCAACTAAGAATTTAGTTCTACTATTTAAAAAAAAAAATCCAATCTCTCATTTTTATTTCTGGAAGAGTTGATTCTTCCCTTCATGCACATATAGATGAACATGCAATTTAATAATAGGAGAATGAAAATGATGGCACAATTTAGCACAAGTTCTGGGATAAAATGTGCTCTGATTTACAAAATATTGACAATCTATACAGACAAGAACAAAAAAGATACAGAAAGAAAAACTTAAGAATGTTCAGATACTTTGTCCAAATCGTAATAAATGTGATAGTGTGAAACAAAAACAAAAAAGAACATTAGAGCCAGTCTTCAAACAAAGCAACCCTGAGAAGTTCATATCAATTTAATTCATTACCCTATCTCAAAAAAATACAACAATCCAGCAAGTCTTACTAAGCTAGGACGATGGGTTTTGGACATGTTTCTTTGTCATCTGTTAGTTATCTCTTAATTTACAGCATATGACATCTTGATGTTAATATCCTCCAAAATAAACATCTTCAAACCTTTCTATGTGATTTGCTTTTCTATGATGTTTAACACAAACTAATGCAATTGGACACCACCTACTGTCACTTACTATCTAGAATTGCGAAAGGTGAAAGATTTCTTTAGACTAATCCACATAATGGGCACCTTCTATTTTCCTTTGTTTTTCTTTTGTCTTTTTTGGTTTCGAGTTCCCACTCACTCCCACAAATTAAGCAGTATTGACAACATCTTTGTGCCAAGAAACTTAATCTGGGAAAAATGTACAGCAATTCAAATCAAAAAGCATTTTCACGTTAACATACTTTTTAAATTCAGTTACCAATTTCTAATTTGATATATTGTAACAATTCCATAACGTATCTTTTGAAATTTAGAAATCCTCACTCATTCAACTTTAGCATCTCATCAGACTCAGAACCTCAGCATTACATGAGGTATTAGAAGAAACCAAACTGGCAAAGTTGTTTTGCTAATGTTAGGTAAAATGCTTTACCTTTTAGTACTCTGGAAGCTCAGCAAGACTTCCATTCAGAGCTTTTCTCCATTCCATTTCGGGCTCAGCACCCTGAAACTGTACTTCGCCAGCTGCTGATGTTCCTTCTATTAAACTGAAAATTTGTGAGAAAAGCAGAACTTCCTGCTGTGTGTTAGCTTCACATGAGAACACTCAACATGAAATAGTGCCATTCTTATGATGTACTTTTTTGCAAACTTTTTTTATTTTAAGCGAACATATTCAGGAATGTCTATTATTGAATGATTAACCACTAGCTAGAGTTGTTCTGATAATATTTAATAAATGCAGTTAATAAACTATGCAGTTTGTCTTGTAAACTGGTTTAAGGTAACATCCTAATGAAATTATCAATTTCTCAACAAGCCACTCAACCTTGATCTTGTACATATGGAACCAAGAAGTTATATGGTACTTGCAAGTAAATCAATTTAACTACATCATCATCAAATTATTTTCCTTTTGGGAAAAAATATTCTTCCTAGATTAGACATGCATTGGTATTGCTATCTTAAATCACAACCAATTTTTAAAAAATTAACACAATGAAATTTTAACCATTTTGGACTGAATTATAAACAAAGACAGTGTCTGTTCTTTCTGTGTATAACAGAACTGTAATTCTTTTTGCAAATGTTACGTTTCACTGGATCAAATATTATTTAGC
Source organism: Malaclemys terrapin pileata (assembly GCF_027887155.1). NCBI lineage: Eukaryota > Metazoa > Chordata > Testudines > Emydidae > Malaclemys > Malaclemys terrapin. Next base: position 12,990,030 of record NC_071518.1, read on the forward strand.
TCTAAATCAAAGGATCTGTTACTTTAGTTAAGTCTAGCAATACTAGAAAGTAAAATTCCTCATCTGGGGCTGTAATATTTGTTGAAAAAATCTACTTCAAAAACATTAATCAAATTTTTCGCCTACTGGGCAGCCATATGGTAAAGCAGCATGTGAATCTCACAAACTTGCTGATCTTCTGTAACTGGGTGCTATTAATTACGCTTACTGCATCCATCTCTTGGATTTTCGCTTTGTGAAAAAAATATTTATTGCAACAGCTTTTACAAAACAAGGGAATGAAAATCACAATTGATTAATGAGCTGAATGGAAATATTTCCGTTAGCAGATTTTTAGAATGAATAAGAATTAATACCATGAGTAGAAATAAACCCACTTTGTGTTCCCCACACACTTTTTTTTTGGATAAAAAACAAAAAACAAAAAAATAAACCCTACAACATGCATTATTCACTGAGCACACTTTGGGTGACAAACAGAAAGATTTAAATTAACTGAATAATAAAATGGCTGATTTTCCTAAGTGATTTAATATGAAATTGAAGTGATTGTTTTATTATTTCAAAATAAATATTATGCACAGGAATGTCTTAACATGTTGTTAAGGCTCTTTCTTATACCAATAAAAGCAAGTTGATTAAGAGTGATTGTTTCCACTTTGTTTCCCACTCTGCAGCCAACAGTATTATAGTTTATATGGTATATAATATCATACACTGTGTTCTGGAACCGCAACCATAAATCTGAGCTCCCAATGGTAAGTTAAAGTTGGAATGCAAACCTTTACTTCAAAGACTCCTATGTACTACTGAGCCAAACTCCAGGGCAACTCTTTCCATGGAATTATGGAAAGGCATTATGGACTGGCAAGAGAGAATGGCAATGACAGAGGTTAGTGAAATGTGCTGATCCACTGGTTGCAATCCCAGCATGTGGAGGGGGTGAAGAGCCATTATCGGCAGTGCCATCTACCGAAATCCAAGGTACTAGGAGTCATGGCATATCTATGAAGGTGCCTCATGTCATGTCTCCAAGTTAGCGAAGGTGGTTTTCTTTGCCCAAAATCTTCATATTGCTCTCTTATGCAAAGCCTGTTTACTTGGGTATGTGGCAGGTGATATGTATTTCATCCTAAGTAACAGCAGAAATAGTTACAAGCCTAAGATTATGTATGGCTCTTGCACTTAGGAGCCCCGTGGAGAATTTTAACTAACTGGATAGTCTCATTTTGGATTAGTAAAAATAGTGTGAGGTAAGGTAACGGAATGAAGCAGCTCGAACTTCAGGAAGTGTTGTATGCTATGCATCACCTTCCTGAGCTCAAAAATCTAATACGAGTGACATTGGGAGAGCACTAAAAATGACTGCTTGTAGCAGCCAATTAAGTTGAAGGGGAGGACTATACTGGCAGTTCAACAAAAAGAAAAGGTAAGGTGGGTGAAATAGTATATTTTATTGGACCAACTTCTGTTGGTGAGAGAGACAAGCTTACATTCTTACACTGACATCTTCTTCTTCAAGTTTCTGTAAACCAGGGGTCGGCAACGTTTGGCACGCGGCTCGCCAGGGTAAGCACCCTAGCGGGCCAGGCCAGTTTATTTACCTGCTGACGCGGCAGTTTCGGCCGATCGCGGCCCCCACTGGCCGCGGTTCACCGTCCCGGGCCAATGGGGGCGGCGGGAAGCAGCGCGGGCGAGGAATGTGCTGGCCGCGGCTTCCCGCCGCCCCCATTTGCCCGGGATAGCAAACCGCGGCCAGTGGTGGCCGCGATCGGCCGAAACTGCCGCGTCAGCAGGTAAATAAACTGGCCCGGCCCGCTAGGGTGCTTACCCTGGCGAGCCACGTGCCAAACGTTGCCGACACCTGCTGTAAACTCAAAAGCTTCTCTTTCACCAATGTTGGTTCAATAAAAAAATATTACCTCATCCACCTTAACTCATCATCCATATTTGGAAATAACAATACTACAACACCACTGCAAACAAAAAGTAAAGGAACATTTTAGACCTTTGGCTGTAGAGAGGGGAGCTATTGAAGTCACTAGCTACTGGAAAGGCCCCAAATCAATTATAATCATCTTCACACTTGTGTAAGGAGACAACTAATCCCCCTTTGATAAATGATGCTACTAAATAATTTCTAATATTTAATAGATCCTTTAAAAACTCTACTCACCCAATCATCCAGGAGGAGTAATTTTTTTGGATGGGACAGTAAAATGTCAATCATTGCTTTCTGGAACTCTCCAAATTTCCCCACACCTTCATGAAGTTCCTTATGTTTTTTATCTTACAGTAATAATGAATTTCGGTTCAGTGAAATTTTTAAAACATTGTTAGCAAAGTGTAGAATTATATAATTGCCAAACTATTCCAAATTATATAATGATCTAATGCTTGGCATTCCATTTATCTAAAAAGTACACATCTAACTTTCAAAATTTTGTGGGAAAAAAGCATTAAATTTTCATTATTTTCAGGTTAATGTTAAATAAGCAAAAGAAAAGTTTTATGTGGATTAGATGTGACTTTGACCATCTTTCTTGGTACAGGGTAGAAACTGAGACACTGAACTGTTTTTCGTTTGTTTGGGGTTGTTTTTAAATCATGAAATTTGGCCACTTTCTTCACCCATTGATATCCTGGGGTTTTGTTTTGTTTGTTTGTTTTAATTCTAATGTCACAGCAGAATTATTGTTTTCTACCTCATGGACAATAGCATTAAAGTTCTCATGGTTAAAAAGCAGGTAAGCTGCATAGCTTACTTTGCCAAAGAAAAGCATTTTTAAAAAATGTTCAGAAACCTTTTTACTAAGTTATAATTAGTGACCCAAAATGTATGCCATAACTTTTCATCACCTCTTGGGTCATCTCTAAACCTCTCCTGCATACATTGACTGTCTGCTTAAAAGTTTAAAGAGCTAACAAAATGTTTTAACGAGATACAAATCTCAGAGATCATTAATCAATATGTTCAATGTTATTTGTGATAATTCATCATGACATGATATTAATGGGTTACTGTACCCTTCAGAGGTGAGATTAATGCAAATGAGCAGCCACAATTAACTTTACTGCTCCCAACTCACAGAAATGGACAGATGATTATAAATGACAACTATATGTCAATTACAATATCCAATAAAGTGAAGCTTAGAGGGCAATCTATCTACTTTTATAGCTCTTCCTTGATGTAGCTGAATTTAGCTCAGCCCACTGTTGTCACAGGGTAACCACTGTTTTGAAGGAGGGACAAAATTTTTAATTTCAGATTTCTTAAGTGTTTCAAAATTCTGAACGTATTGTCTGAAGAATGAAAACTGCAAGAAGCCAAGAACAGATGCTGCATTCTTCATGAGCTAAAGAAAAGTGTGTCTGTTTTCAAATTGCAACAACAAAGCATGAAGAAAATAACCTGCCCTGCCGAGCAATATGTTTATTCAATAGTAACAATAATAAAAATAAATAATAAAAAATATTAGCACAGTATCCTGAAAGACCTTATATTTGGTAAACTTTTTAGTGACACATCATATAGCAGAGAGATGTGCAAAGACCTTCATGACCACTTTCTGAGCACTAATGCCCTTACACTGAAGGGACAGGGTGAAATCCTGGTCTCACTGAAGTAAATGGCAAAAATTGCCATTGAATTCAATGCTGCCAGGATTTCATACACAGAATTTACATACTCAGAACCCTAAATGCAGGCCAGATTGAAGCTACTTTGTAACTATGTCCAATAGAAATTCACCGAATATCACTGTCAATTCCAGCAACAAAGAACAAAATGTACAGATCTGCAATCATGACACATCTTTTTCTCTTTCCCACAGAGCTCTGATGCAAAAGTTTCATCTCTGGAAGAGGAAGCTGCTACCTTTCTATTTCGCAGTTTGTTCTGTCTTGTGGCATTCAAAGTGGACCTAGTAGAGGCCATGTTTACTGCCCTTGTAGCCATAAAAAAGCTTAATCACTACTATCAGATGGAAAAAATCAGGCTGAAATTGGTCGTATGTCAAAGCATTGTGAGCAGGCACAGAAAAATAAAGTCATATGCAAATATTTTCTATATTTTTATCCCCTGTCAAACCCAAGCTTTGGCTTTAGCTTATGCATTTAGCTTAACTAATGAACTGCATGAAGATATAGCTGTAGCTTTTTAATAAGTATGTAATCTATACCATGCCGAGACTCATCATGCCCTCGGATCGCTACCCCTTCCTGCTTCTCCACCTGGGCACCAATGATACTGCCAAGAATGTCCTTGAGCGGATCACTGCAGACTACGTGGCTCTGGGAAGAAGGATAAAGGAGTTTGAGGCGCAAGTGGTGTTCTCGTCCATCCTCCCTGTGCAGGGAAAAGGCCTGGGTAGAGACCGTCGAATTGTGGAAATCAACGAATAGCTACGCAGGTGGTGTCAGAGAGAAGGCTTTGGATTCTTCGACCATGGGATGGTGTTCCAAGAAGGAGGAGTGCTAGGCAGAGATGGGCTCCACCTAATGAAGAGAGGGAAGAACATCTCCGCAAGCAGGCTGGCTAACCTAGTGAGGAGTTCTTTAAACTAGGTTCACTAGTGGAAGACTGGAGTACTGTCATGGATGGATATAAACTGTTCAGGAAGGACAGGCAGGACAGAAGAGGTGGGGGAGTTGCATTGTATGTAAGAGAGGAGTATGACTGCTCAGAGCTCCGGTATGAAGCTGCAGAAAAAACAGAGTCTCTGGATTAAGTTTAGAAGTGTGAGCAACAAGGGTGGTGATGTGTGCTATAGACCACCAGACCAGGGGGATGAGGTGGACAAGGCTTTCTTCTGGCAACTAGCAGAAGTTACTACTTCACAGGCCCTGGTTCTCATGGGAGACTTTAATCACCCTGATATCTGCTGAGAGAGCATTACAGCGGTGCACAGACAATCCAGGAAGTTTTTGAAAAGCGTAGGGGACAATTTCCTGGTGCAAGTGCTGGAGGAACCAACTGGGGCAGAGCTCTTCTAGACCTGCTGCTCACAAACCGGGAATTATTAGTAGGGGAAGCAAAAGTGGATGGGAACCTGGGAGGCAGTGACCATGAGATGGTCGAGTTCAGGATCTGGACACAAGGAAGAAAGGAGAGCAGCAGAATACGGACCCTGGACTTCAGAAAAGCAGACTTTGACTCCCTCAGGGAACCGATGGGCAGGATCCCCTGCGAGAATAACATGAGGGGGAAAGGAGTCCAGGAGAGCTGGCTATATTTTAAAGAATCCTTATTGAGGTTGCAGGAAAAAAACCATCCCAATGTGTAGAAAGAACAGTAAATATGGCAGGCGACCAGCTTGGCTTAACAGTGAAATCCTTGCTGATCTTAAACGCAAAAAAAGAAGCTTACAAGAAGTGGAAGATTGGACAAATGACCAGGGAGGAATATAAAAATATTGCTCAGGTATGCAGGAGTGAAATCAGGAAGGCCAAATCACACTTGGAGTTGCAGCTAGCAAGAGATGTTAAGAGTAACAATAAGGGTTTCTTCAGGTATGTTAGCAACAAGAAGAAAATCAAGGAAAGTATGGGCCCCTTACTGAATGAGGGAGGCAACCTAGTAACAGAGGATGTGGAAAAAGCTAATGTACTCAATGCTTTTTTTGCCTCTGTCTTCACGAACAAGGTCAGCACTCAGACTGCTGCACTGGGCAGCACAGTATGGGGAGAAGGCGACCAGCCCTCTGTGGAGAAAGAAGTGGTTCGGGACTATTTAGAAAAACTGGACAAGCACAAGTCCATGGGGCCGGATGCGCTGCATCCGAGGGTGCTAAAGGAGTTGGCGGATGTGATTGCAGAGCCATTGGCCATTATCTTTGAAAACTCATGGCGATCGGGGGAGGACCCGGATGACTGGAAAAAGGCTAACAGTGTCCATCTTTAAAAAAGGGAAGAAGCAGGATCCGGGGAACAACAGGCCAGCCTCACCTCAGTCCCTGGAAATCATGGAGCAGGTCCTCAAGGAATCAATTCTGAAGCACTTAGAGGAGAGGAAAGTGACCAGGAACAGTCAGCATGGATTCACCAAGGGGAAGTCATGCCTGACTAATCTAATTGCCTTCTATGAGGAGATAACTGGGTCTGTGGATGATGGGAAAGCAGTGGATGTGTTATTCCTTGACTTTAGCAAAGCTTTTGATACAGTCTCCCACAGTATTCTTGCCAGCAAGCTAAAGTAGTATGGGCTGGATGAATGGACTATAAGGTGGCTAGAAAGCTGGCTAGATTGTCGGGCTCAAGGGGGAGTGATCAACGGCTCCATGTCTAGTTGGCAGCCGGTTTCAAGTGGAGTGCCCCAGGGGTTGGTCCTGGGGACGGTTTTGTTCAATATCTTCATTAATGATCTGGAGGATGGCGTGGACTGCACTCTCAGCAAGTTTTCAGATGACACTAAACTGGGAGGAGTGGTAGATATGCTGGAGGGTAGGGACAGGATACAGAGGGACCTAGACAAATTAGAGGATTGGGCCAAAAGAAACCTGATGAGGTTCAACAAGGACAAGTGCAGAGTCCTGCACTTAGGACGGGAGAATCCCATGCACTGTTACAGACTAGGGCAGGGGTCGACAACGTTTGGCACGCGGCTCGCCAGGGTAAGCACCCTAGCGGGCCGGGCCAGTTTATTTACCTGCTGACGCGGCAGGTTCGGCCGATTGCGGCCCCCACTGGCTGTGGTTCGCCGTCCCGGGCCAATGAGGGCAGCGAGAAGCGGTGCGGGCGAGGGATGTGCTTGCCGCAGCTTCCCGCTGCCCCCATTGGCCCGGGACAGCGAACCGTGGCCAGTGGGGGCCGCGATCGGTTGAACCTGCTGCATCAGCAGGTAAATAAACTGACCCGGCCCGCTAGGGTGCTTACCCTGGTGAGCCGTGTGCCAAACGTTGCCGACCTCTGGACTAGAGACTGAATGGCTAGGAAGCAGTACTGCAGAAAAGGACCTAGGGGTTACAATGGACGAGAAGCTGGATATGAGTCAACAGTGTGCCTTGTTGCCAAGAAGGCTAACGGCATTCTGGGCTGTATAAGTAGGGGCATTGCCAGCAGATCGAGGGACGTGATCATTCCCCTCTATTTGACATTGGTGAGGCCTCATCTGGAATACTGTGTCCAGTTTTGGCCCCACCCTACAAGAAGGATGTGGAAAAATTGGAAAGAGTCCAGCGGAGGGCAACAAAAATGATTAGGGGGCTGGAGCACATGACTTATGAGGAGAGGCTGAGGGAAGTGGGATTGTTTAGTCTGCAGAAGAGAAGAATGAGGGGGGATTTGATAGCTGCTTTCAACTACCTGAAAGGGGGTTCCAAAGAGGATGGATCTAGACTGTTCTCAGTAGTACCTGATGACAGAACAAGGAGTAATGGTCTCAAGTTGCAGTTGGGGAGGTTTAGGTTGGATATTAGGAAAAACTTTTTCACTAGGAGGGTAGTGAAGCACTGGAATGGGTTACCTAGGGAGGTGGTGGAATCTCCTTCCTTAGAGGTTTTTAAGGTCAGGCTTGACAAAGCCCTGGCTGGGATGATTTAGTTGGGAATTGGTCCTGCTTTGAGCAGGTGGTTGGACTAGATGACCTCCTGAGGTCCCTTCCAACCCTGATATTCTATGATTATAATTGTTCACTTTAAATTTTGCATACTGTGTTTCTAGAATAGGTTTAACTGACAGGGAAATTTTTGGCTATATCAATAATCAGTGGAACATCTTATTCCTGATGATGAAAATATTCCAATTGGTTCCTTTTCTCTAATTTTCTTTGAGGAAAAAGGTGGCCTATAATCTTATTTCCTTCTCTTTCAATCTCTCAATATGAAGAATTTGAATTTATTTTATTTTTAGTTGAATGCAGAAAACAGCAAAAAATTGCTTACGAATTTTTAATACAATACTTTCTCTTCAATATGTATTTATTGAAAAAGTCAAAGAGACAAAAGCAAGCACTTTTTCGACATGTATACTACAGGAAAATGAAAAAGATATAAAGCCCCCGATCCTTCAACGTATTGTGCATGGATACACTCTAGGGCAGTGGCCTCCAAACTTTTTTGATCACATACCCAATCAGTAAAAATTTTTTGAGCACGCACTCCCTGCCGTGTCGGCTCTACCATTTTTCCCAAGGAAAAAAAAAATGCCGCTCGGACTCCCACCCAAACTGCTGAAGCAAAAAAAAAAAAAAAAGCCGCTCCTCCTGCTGTGCACCCCCAAGGATCCTCTTGCACGCACCCCACTTTGGAGACCACTGCTCTACGGAGCCGAAGTCACTGAAGTCAATGGGGGGAGGGGAGACCACCCATGTACATCATATTGCTGGATCAGGGCCTTAATTTGTGAATGACTATGTGAAAGGTATATTCTTTGTCCACAATTTTTCAGTGTTACATCAGCGCATGCCCAACTTTAAATGTGCAAGTAATGTAACTACACAAGTGCTGAAAGTTAGGTCCATGTCTAATTAGCTTGCTGAATCAGGGCCTCAGAGACTAACAGTTCTTTATAATGATACTTTGCAGAAGGCCAGACATTTGCCAATACACTGCTTTGGGGGAGGGGGAGTTTTCAGGACATCTTATAAAATATATAATTTCATGATAGTAAATTAACAGAGCAACATAGCCCCAATATTCTGAGCTAAGTTAACAGTGGTGTGTGCCATATATCTTCAACAAGCACTAATTCACCATATAAGACAAGATGTTAGATAAAATTAATAAAGCCCAAATTCAATTGAGTAACAAATGTGGACAAATACTAGATCGGTTTGTTCTTTAAAAACATACAAATACTAGGTGAGTGGAGTTTTTTAAATTAATTGATCAAAAAAATTCAAGTTGGTTAAATAAAACCTTCTTCCAATGCCTCCTATTTAATTGCAGTTTGGCACCAACAAATATATATCAAAATTATAGTATTTCCCTTGACAGGAAGCTCCTTGCTTCCACACACAGTTATGGCTCTCTACAGAGTAACCCAGAACTGCTGACAACCTTGAACACTGCTACAACAATATTACTATACTTGGCAGAGAAGTACCCTTGCGGCGGAGAAAAGCTGTAATTTTGACTGTCACCGCACATTACACTGGATATTATTTCACTGTACGCATATGTGCACACTCACAAACACTTAATAGACAACAGTTTTCTCAGCTCTTCTAGTATAAATGGCAATATAATACCATTGAACCACCAATGGGATCCCTGTTAAAAATGAGGATTTTTATATTACTGAAACATTTTGTTAAAATATCTGTTATAGATTATCTAATTTTATTGGCTTCAAAAAGCTGAAAGTGTCCTTTAATGCTATTTATCACAACTAATTATTTTTGTGATACGCTTTTTTGTTTGTTTGTTTTCACAGAAAAAGAACGTTTGTGAAAAAATGTCAACCAGGACCATTTCCTGTTCTCTGCATTTTAAGGAGATGCTCAAATTTTAAAACAATAATTTAAATATCCACATTTTCATCTACAACATTTTCTTTGTACAAAACAGATCGTATTAGAGTATACCTGGTATAAATCTTCAGTTTTCCAGTACAGAATGACCTCACTGCATAGGCTTTACCACTTATGTCATAAAAGCTGCAAAAAACATATCTAACTTGTAAAAGAGAAGTATTTCCTGTTGTCCCTTTTCTCTGTATCTAAAAGATGAGTATATGCAAACATTTAATTGAACAGCTCTTGTTTTATAAAGTTTAAATACATGCAATACATACAATGCTGGTACTTTAAAATTCCATCTAACACGTATGGGATTTCTGGCCTTGCAAGATGGATTTCACAGACCCCCTGTAAAAAAGGCACTTGCTTCCTGCAGGATAAGTGAAACGTTAAGATTGTAAAATACCTAGAATATTAGGCCAAACTTATCCTCTTTCATTTGTACGGAAGAGCTTCATTGCATATTCTTCATATGTTCAATACATAGGATCCAACTGAAATCTGGGAATTCTGCATGCAGAAAGAAGGTAGAATGTGTAAAAGAATTCTGCACTGTGGAATTCCACATTATGAAAAGGAGAATGTTCCCCTTAATCTCAATGAAACATGGTTACAATGAGCCTTCATAGACTAAATAAATTTGCCGTAAACTGAAAAACACATTTGGTAAAACATTGATACCAATTCGTATAATGAAAGTATACTATAGTTTGGTTAATTGTAGAGAATCTGCAGCAATATTAAATACATGTCAGGTGTCAGTAGACATTGTAACAAACAGTAATCCTGAAAAGCAACAAAGAGTCCTGTGGCACCTTATAAACTAACAGACGTATTGGAGCATAAGCTTTCGTGGGTGAATACGAAGTGGGTATTCACCCACTCCAATATATCTGTTAGTCTATAAGGTGCCACAGGACTCTCTGTCGCTTTTTACAGATCCAGACTAACACGGCTACCCCTCTGATAGCAGTCCTAAAAGTATGTATGTATATAAAAGAAAGGGTAACATGTATAGTTTTTTCTACTGTTGTTCATACATTTTTGCTCCTACTCTTCCTTTATTAACACCCTGTTTCAAATACATCTGGAATGAAACCATTTTACCTGTGTTGTTTAGACAAGGAAGCATCAATGAACCTCTTTGCCCTTTTACAATAAAATGTATCAACAATTTCAGTACTGTCTGCTGACCGTACTGAATTTAACAAGGTTCGCAAATGAACCTAGAGTAAGTTTCCCACTGTGACATTAATAATAAGTTCTTTATCCCATCTATCCCAAGCCATGAATATGTAATGTTATAAAATGAGTCCTTTTCACACAACAGAACCTCAGATGTGAATAAATAAAAGCTATCCATCACAAGCCTGTGAAAAATTAATGAGAGTTTTGAAACAAGAAAAAATTGGTTACTGAGAAGGCAAGGTCCAGTATGTAAAAACCTTTGGTAACTCACCTATCACAAGTTTAATTTTAAAAGTTAACAAGATTTTCAAAAGTACATGTCAAACTAACAAAAGAATATCTGTAATATATTTACTATATCAAAGTGGAAAGGAAAGAAAATAGCTTTAATGGTAAAACTTAACTTTTTAATTACCTATATAGCATAGGGGTAATCAGAAACTAAATATTCCCATAATAAAACAGTTACTTTTCAGGATACAGCAAAGTTCTAATGCTAGATCTCCAGAAGCAGAGTTCCTATTCCATTTCTTTCTCCTCCAGAATTAATATTCTGGATATGATTAGAGGCATTGTTTGCCTAAACTTCATTTATTCGGATAAAAAGAATTCATAGGAAAAAAAAACTATTCTCATTCATGTGAATATCACTTCACTAGTTGGAAGGCTTTAATCTCTGGAGATGCAGTAGTCTCTATTTGCAAAGTGAAAAGAAATAAAACAAAAACAAAAATAAACACCCCCCCCCCACGCTTTCAGGAGAGTGAGGCTGTCACTTTGTTAATTAATACATTTTCTTAATCTTGCCCAAAAAAGATTGTGTTGATATCTGAGAAGTACAAGTGCTGTGTCATCTGGCCCTACTCAAACTACATCACCAAAGTAAGTATTGAAACCTTCATTAGGATAGTGGTAAGGGCAGAGAGACAGAGAATGCAAGATAGTGGCTTAGTCTTTGAAAGACTCCCCATGAAAGACAATTTCTTTACTAGAAACTGTTCTGCACAACGGGAACACTTCTGCATCTGAGACCACATGAAAGCTTATAGAGTGTATAATTTGCAAATGTCAAGCTTTAGCCACTACAAAAACGATACTAAGCAAATGAAATGAAGGTGATGCCATGTAAAACAAACTACCTGTGGGGAAGTTCAGGCTCTGCTATTTTTTTCCCAAAACATTTTCTGCTTCCTCCTCTGAATCTCCTACTGGCATCCTTCTCTGTCTAGCAAATATCTGACAGACTCAATTCCATCTGCTGGGGGTGGCTGCATGATGAGCTCCACCTGGGCTCAATCTGCTGGGCTTGGCTTGACCTCCTAGACCCATAACCCTTTCCCATCTAGTCCCTAAATTCTATCAGCAAACTCAGGACCGGGAAGGTTCTGACTCTTCTTGGGAGAGCCCAGTATCCAGAGCCATCCTGAGAGCCAGACAGGTAGCATATGCCATCACACATATCTTCCCATGTCAGTTGGCACGTCACACACTGTTACAAAAGCTCCAATAGTCCATAGAATCCAGAAAAATAAATCAACATTACCATTTCCTTTCCCAGATGATGTTGTATATAAAACTAATGGCATTGACAAGCCAAGGATTGGCCACCTCGCTAGTTCCAAGAATTGGCCACATCGATAGTTCATAACCATCGGGGAATGCAAGATTCGAGACCAGAATGAAAAGGTAATACTTCAGCTCTCCATCCCCCAGATTGCCAAGCACTCCTTTCCCACTCTGAAGTGGTTCCCCTAGGTAAGCGTTTTCCCCTGACACCTATATGTGTGAGATAGTATGGCTAAAAGAGATCTCTCTGAGGTATCTATTTATAAAACTAATTCTTTTTTGAAGAATGGACTGTGCATGGCTGGGTGACTATGAAGAATTATGTATTAGCCTTAAAGTGTTGGTCATAGCTCTTGGACCAATTAATCTGGTTAAGAGCCAGTTGTTCTGTACATCTATTATGGCTGCAGAAAATGAAATACAAAGGTGGCACAAATTGCTGAGACTATCCAATACCATAAAAGAACCAGGTTTTCAATTTTGTTTGAGGGTTTGGTGGATCTTCCTCACTAAGGCGTCCACATTACTCACCAAAGGTCAGATTTGCCCATTCCCTATAAAGTATATCCTAGGTAGCTGATTTAACATTCTCCTAGCATACATTCAGTTGCATTTTCTGCAGGGGGGGGGGGAAAACTGTTTTTTAGATCAGACTTAACTACCACCAAAGTTTTCCTTTGCACAGAAGAGGAAACCTTTCCAAAGCCATCTTCTATATTACAGACTTGCCATTTTTCATATCTTTTGAGTTCCTCTTCCAAGGGAATATCACCCAGCCCTGCTGCTTTGGGATACTGGGAAGTTTCACTAAATAACTTATGTTCAGGATCACTGAAGAGGTCTTTCTGTGCCTATCAGAGTTTCCGCAAATTCATGTGATGAGTTCACTCTTTCTCCCCTTCACTTTTCTGGGTACCAAATTTCATAATCAGCTGGACCTCTTCACCAGACAGCCTCAAGGCAGCACCCTATCCACTGGCTGGAATTCCATTTTCTGGACACCCTCCACCCCTTATTGCAGCCTGCTCTTGCTAGGCTTGAATCAAGTTTTTATGCGAAAAGAACCCTACCGTCTCCAGCCAAACTCACATTCCCAGAACATACTGCCACACATCAATGACATTAGTCAGTCAGATGTCTTAGGCATACTTGACCAGGTCACCTTCCATATAAAACTCCAATGACTAAAAGCCAGTGATGGGATGGTGAACTTCCAGACAGACGGTAGATCCCATCACAGAATCCATTGCCATATATGAGCACCAAACATTCAATTTTTTTTTTTTTTAAACAGAAGAAATATTAGTAAGGACAGCAGAATAATCCTCCACAGTTTTCAAGAAGTGCCATGGATTCTTCAAGTTCCCCCTGGAAGCCACTAAAGCCTGGCAGAAGTGATTACAATTTAATATTTCTTCTAAAGAATAGCAGACCTTGCATTTTTTTTATTATTATTATTATACTGCACCTTTCTATATGCCTATTTGGTTGGCACCTTAGCAGCTGCAATTGGCAGACCACTAGGTGTGTAGGCAAAGTGCCATATTAAGAGATAACTGCGTCTTCATACAGTTGGATGTGCAAAATCCTATCTAATAGTATCAAAACAGTAATGATGTGCATAGTGCATCTTTTTGTAGTGTTAGGGCATTATGTCATCACTTCACTAGTTAACAGGATTGACTTTGAAACTAAATAACCCAAACTACTTCTTTAGGATGTTTTTTCAGTAATGGAATACAGTTCTGCAGAAGGAGGAGAAAGCAATCAAAGTCTCCGCCCTTAGCAACTCCTTTGTGGAATGCACACCCAGATCTTGACAAAAGTGATTTCATAGCCAAGAAGAGTTCCCTTCTAGATCTCTTCATTGGGCATGGGAGCCAGATCCTCCTCTGCAAAAACCTGCATATAATTTCTGCTGAATAGGATCCTTAGTTAACAGCAGAATCCAATTTATAATTTAGTATTAAATTATCCACACCAAAAAAAAAAAAAAAAAAATCAGGTAAAAAACTCCTGACACGTAGATATAAAATCTTTTTGATATACGTAAATGAAAACTAATACTGTGACATTTTTCAAATTAGCCATTTGAAGCACCCACACACTGAACCCAACTTTCACTGTATAGGCATTTTAAAGGATTTTTTTGGACTTGAAAAATATTTACGAAAATAATAATAAATAAATTACTGGCTGAAGGTTGCAACTCTTCTCTGGTTAAACTATATGCAGTGAAATGTGTTTAAATTATATGACAGAATTGAATCAAATAGCTTCCATTAGCGATTTGGCAAGCTGTTGTGAATTGTTACTAATCAATTTTAAATAAAACTATCCCGTTTGAAAATGAAAGCATCTTCAAGTTACACATCTCCATGTTTCAGAATTGTAAATTGGTGGCTAAAGTCTAAATTTGTCCATATCTTCTTATAATTCACTGTTTTAATATATCACCAGTAAAACTAACACAGAGCCAAGTCCTTGTGCGTGCCATCACAACTGTATTTTAGATTCTATATAGATTTTTGCCTGTTTTACTGGTGTATTTTAAACTAATATTACTCTAGGCCATTTTATAGTACAGATCAGGGTTGGAAACGTTTGGCACACGGCTCATCAGGGTAAGCACCCTAGCGGGCCGGGCCAGTTTATTTACCTGCTGATGTGGCAGGTTCAGCCAATCACGGCCCCCACTGGCCGCAGTTCGCTGTCCTGGGCCAATGGGGGCGGCGGGAAGCCGTGGCCAGCACATCCCTCACCCGCGCTGCTTCCCGCCGCCCCCATTGGCCCGGGACGGCGAACGCTGCCAACCCCTGGTATAGATTGTTGATTGTCCACAGACCAGGAAACACCAACTCAAAGCAGCACCAAACCCTGCCAGAACAACAGATGCAAAACCTGCAGACATATCTCCATTGCTACCATGATCAACACGCCTTGCAAGACCCACGAGTCCTACACATGGCTATCACAATATGGGGCTTACTTCATCTACTGCACTAAATGCCCAAAGAACAACTATGTGGGGGAAACCAGACAATCATTACTCTCCCACATGAACTCATACAGAAAATGATAGAAGACAAAAACACCCTATCCCATGTGGGTGAACACTTTTCACAAAGTAATCACTCTATATCTGACCTATCACTCCTCATCCTCAAACGAGACCTGCACAACACTTTCAAAAGATGAGACTGGGAGCATAAATGGTTAACTTTGCTAGACACTAAAAATCATGTCTTAATAAAGACACTGGCTTTATGGTTTATTACAACAATCTGTAACCCACTAACCCCCTTTTTGTAGGACTACAGGGGTGTTAATGGGCCACTTTAACTTGAATGATCCCTTAGAATACACGCTAACTACTTATGTTAAACTATCTGTTCGATCTTATATTTAGTTGTGACAGTCTGAGTACCTTTCCCAGACCTGAGGAAAAACTCTTTGTAGCTCCAAAGTTTGTCTCTCTTAGGCCTGGTCTACACTAGGCGTTTATGTCGAAGTTAGCGCCGTTACATCGAATTAACCCTGCACCCGTCCACACCGCAAAGGTATTTAGTTCGACATAGAGGTCTCTTTAATTCGACTTCTGTACTCCTCCCCGACGAGGGGAGTAGCGCTAAATTAGACATGGCCATGTCGAATTACGCTAGGTGTGGATGGAAATCGACGCTAATAGCTCCGGGAGCTATCCCACAGTGCACCACTCTGTTGACGCTCTGGACAGCAGTACGAGCTCGGATGCTCTGAACTGCCACACAGGAAAAGCCCCGGGAAAATTTGAATTTGAATTCCTTTTCCTGTCTGGCCAGTTTGAATCTCATTTCCTGTCTGGACATCGTGGCGAGCTCAGCAGCACTGGCAACGATGCAGAGCTCTCCAGCAGTGATGGCCGTGCAATCTCAGAATAGAAAGAGGGCCCAGCATGGACTGATCGGGAAGTCTTGGATCTCATCGCTGTGTGGGGCGATGAGTCCGTGCTTTCCGAGCTGCGATCCAAAAGACGGAATGCAAAGATCTACGAGAAGATCTCTAAAGACATGGCAGAGAGAGGATACAGCCGGGATGTAACGCAGTGCCGCGTGAAAATCAAGGAGCTGAGACAAGGCTACCAGAAGACCAAAGAGGCAAACGGACGCTCCGGATCCCATCCCCAGACATCCCGTTTCTACGAGGCACTGCATTCCATCCTCGGTGCGGCCGCCACCACTACCCCACCAGTGACCGTGGACTCTGAGGATGGGATAGTGTCCACGGCTGGATCCTCGGACATGTTAGCGGACGGGGAAGATGAGGAAGGAGATGAGGAGGACGAGGCAGTCGACAGCGCTCACAACGCTGATTTCCCCGACAGCCAGGATCTCTTCATCACCCTTACAGAGATCCCCTACCAACCCTCCCCAGCCGTTACCCCGGACACAGAATCTGGGGAAGGATCAGCCAGTAAGTGTTGTAAAAATCTAAACATTTATTTGTAACAGAACAGGAATATTAACAATTTAAAAAATGGGTTTCTCATGATTAGTTTGATTAGCTTAACGGTTCAGTCATGGGCAGTGCAACTATTGAAAAAAAATCTAGCAATGTCCGGTTTTGCATGATTGTCCTGCCCAAGCCGCTCTACTGGTTAGTCACTGCTACAGCAGCTACAGTAAAATGCGGTCTATATGTCCGGGGATGGAGCAGAAATCCTCCTGTGACATCTCGAGGAAGCTCTCCTGGAGGTAATTGGAAATCCGCTGCATTAGGTTCTTGGGGAGAGCGGCCTTATTGGGTCCTCCGTAGTAGGACACGTTGCCACGCCACGAGACTATCAAGTACTCTGGAATCATTGCTCTGCACAGCATGGCGGCATACGGCCCTGGTCTTTGCAGGCTTTCCCGGAGCATTCTCTCTTTCTCGCTGTCAGAGATCCTCATGAGGGTGATGTCGCTCATGATGACCTGCTTTGAATGAGGTAGGGGAATGTTAGTGTTGGGACTGCTTTGCCGTTCCTTTACAGAACTGTAACCGCTGGTTTGCAGCCACGCGGTGGAGGCGGGAGAGGGGCAGCCGAAAGGGATCGTTCCCGGGGACAGCCGCGAGGGTGTGGGACAGGAGCAGACTTCCTGCTTGCCGAATTGCTGGCAGCAGGGACCGACATTGATTTCAATGTGAAATGAGGCCATTGCTAATATTAAAGTTTTAAGCTGCCACAAGTCTACGGCTTACCATGTCTGCCTGCAACAGAAATTCCGTTCTCCTGAGAGGCTTCTCAAATGTGCTGTAGAAGACCCCAGGCACTGAATGCGAAGGCCGAGAATTCGACCTTGTGCTGAGTGCGCATGTGAGAGGTGCTGTGCATGGTCTTGTTAACAGAGAAAGACTATGTTCTTTGTTCACAACTACATTTATCTTTCTGAGGAATTCACTCCCTTTTTCCCATTCCCACAGCCCCATCTGCGACTGTCTCACAACCTAGCCTGTCATCACACTCCCAGAGGCTAGCGCGGATTAGGCATAAGAAGAAGAGGACACGGGAGGACATGTTCTCGGAGCTTATAGCCTGCTCCAGAGCCCAGGCAGCACAGCAGACCCAGTGGCGGGAGAACTTGACCCGAATGCACCAAGCCAACATGGATCGGGAGGAGAGGTGGCGTCAGGAAGACCAGCAGGCGACTCAAACCCTGCTTGGACTAATGAGGGAGCAAACGGACACGCTCCGGCGCCTTGTGGATGTTCTGCAGGAACGGAGGCAGGAGGACAGAGCCCCGCTGCAGTCCATCTCTAACCGCCCTCCCCCGCCACCAAGTCCCATACTCCCCTCACCCAAAGTGCACAGAAGGAGAGGCGGCAGAGTCCCTGCTAACTCTCACTCCACCCCTGCAGAGAGCTCGAGCAGCAGAAGGCTCTCATTCCCCAAAATTTGACAAGTTCTTTCCTTCCCGCCTGACACAAGCCCCCGTCCAAGTTTCACTTTCCCAGTTCCATGTTTGGTTGATAATAAAAAATACGTTTCTGTTAACTACTGTTTCCATCATGTTCTTTTGCAGGAGGGGGGGATAGGGGGTTGGTAATTCGACAGGACAGTCACCTTTGGCAGGGTATATAGTCGGGGGCAGGCACAGCAGCAGGGCACATACATAGTGCAGTGATGCAGTGACTAGTTACCCTGGTTAGTCTGGGAGGTTGTTTTCATGTTATGTGGTGGGGGGTGGGTTGCTCTGTGACTTTGTGGCAGGGGAGGGCAGTTACAGATCTTAAGCGGCGGTCCTTAGGCAGGATCACAGAGCCACACAGCAGGGGATCTGTAACCGTCCTCCCCCTGCCACAAAGTCACATAGACCCCCCCATACACACAGTCCCTATCAGGAGGGGTGACAGGCTCCGTTGAAACAACCATCCCACCGCAGCGGAGCCTGTCAATCCTTGAGTTTAGAAGCTGCATTCGCGCCACTACAGTACACCCGCTCCGCACCACAGTCTGCGTCCCAGTTTTAAAAAATTCCCGCGAATACAGTATTAAAGAAAACGGTGTGCTTTAACAAAGTAGAACTATTTTTATTTTGAAACGTGTGTTGGAAGTGGGGTGAAGGGGGTATGTAACTGGATAGGATAGTCAACATTAACTGGGCAAAGAAATGGGGGCAGGTTTAGCTTCTCAATACACAAACTTTAAAGTCACAGGTTACCCTGCTCACTCAGGAACTTTGCTTTCAAAGCCTCCCGGATGCACAGCGCTTCCCGCTGGTCTCTTCTAATCGCCCGGCTGTCTGGCTGTGAGTAATCAGCAGCCAGGCTATTTTCCTCAACCTCCCACCCCGCCATAAAGGTCTCCCCCTTGCTCTCACAGAGATTGTGGAGCACACAGCAAGCTGCAATAACAATGGGAATATTGGTTTCGCTGAGATCACAGCGAGTCAGTAAGCTTCTCCATCTCCCCTTGAGACGGCCAAAAGCACACTCCACCACCATTCTGCACTTGCTCAGCCGGTAGTTGAAGAGTTCTTTTTCAGTGTCCAGGGTGCCAGTATAGGGCTTCATGAGCCAGGGCATTAGCGGGTAGGCTGGGTCCCCGAGGATGACTATAGGCATCTCCACATCCCCAAGAGTTATTTTGTGGTCCGGGAAGTAAATACCTTGCTGCAGCCGTCTAAACAGACCAGAGTTCCTGAAAACACGAGCGTCATGAACCTTGCCCGGCCATCCCACGTAGATGTTGGTAAAACGTCCCCTGTGGTCCACCAGTGCTTGCAGCACCATGGAAAAGTAGCCCTTTCTGTTAATGTACTGGCTGGCCTGGTGTTCCGGTGCCAGGATAGGGATGTGAGTTCCATCTATGGCCCCACCGCAGTTTGGGAATCCCATCGCTACGAAGCCATCTATGATCGCCTCCACGTTTCCCAGGGTGACTACCTTTGGCAGCAGTACATCAACGATTGCCTTGGCTACTTGCATCACAACAACCCCCACGGTAGATTTGCCCACCCCAAACTGGTTCGCGACTGACCGGTAGCTGTCTGGCGTTGCAAGCTTCCACAGGGCTATGGCCACTCGCTTCTGGACAGTCAGGGCTGCTCGCATCCGGGTGTCATTGCGCTTCAGGGCAGGGGACAGCAACTCACAAAGTTCCAGGAAAGTTCCCTTCCGCATGCGAAAGTTTCGCAGCCACTGGGATTCATCCCAGACCTGCAGCACTATGCGGTCCCACCACTCAGTGCTTGTTTCCCGTGCCCAGAATCTCCTTTCGACGGCATCAACATGACCCATTGCCACCGTGATGTTCTCGGCGCTGGGTCCCCTGCTTTCTGAGAGGTCTGTGCTACTCTCAGACTTCAGGCCATCACCGCGTTGACGTAGCCTCCTCGCCTGACTTTTCTGCATCTGCCTCAGGGAAAGGTGTATGATAAGTTGCGAGGCGTTGAGAGCGGCCACAACTGCAGTGATGGTTGCAGCAGGCTCCATGCTCGCAGTGCTGTGGCGTCCGCGCTGTCACTGACTAGAAAAGTGCGCGAACTGATTTCCCGCCGGCGCTTTCAGGGAGGGAGGGCGGGAGTGATGGACGGATGACGACAGTTACCCAAAAGCACCCTGGACACCTTTTTTTTACCCAGAAGGCATTTGCGGCTCCACCCAGAATTCCAATGGGCAGCGGGGACTCCGGGAACTGTGGGATAGCTGACCACAGTGCACCACTTCCAATGTCGACGCTTTCCCCGTTAGTGTGGACTCACAAAGTCGAATTACTGTCCTTAGTGTGGACACACACGTTCGACTTTGCAATATCGATTCCAAAAATTCGATTTAAGTAAAATCGAACTACTCTCGTAGTGTAGACAAGGCCTTAGGGTTACCATTCGTCCGGATTCCCCTGGACATGTCCAGCTTTTTTCAGTTAAAAATAGCGTCCGGGAGGGGGGGGGGGGGGGGAAATTTGTCAATGGCCGGACTTCCCCCCCATGCAGAGCGTGCACGGCGTACAGGGCAGGCGGCCGGTGTGGATCGAGCCACTCGCACGGGGCTCTGGCAGCCTGAGCCCTTCCTTCACTTCCCACTCCTCTCTCCTGCAACTTGAGACCACTCCCCTCCTCTCCCTCCCTCCCCACTCCCTGCATTCGCAGATCGGGGCCGTTCACCTCGGCTTCCGGTAGTCTGGAGCTCCGACCCTGCTCCCCTCCCCCGCTGCCGAGCGCGCTGCTCTGCAGCACAGTAAGGGGGCCGGGGGTCAGAGAAGCGGCAGGGAGGTTCTGGCGGGGGGGTAGTCAAGAGACAGGGAGCAGGGGGAGGGTTGGATGGGTCAGGAGTTCGGGGGGGGGGGCTGTCTGGGGGTTGGGGGTGTAAGGTTTTGGGCAGTCAGGGTACAGGTGGGGGGGTCTCAGGAGGGGGCAGTTAGGGGACAAGGCACAGGGAGGCTTAGGTAGGGGGTGGGGTTCTGGAGGGCAGTTAGGAGCAGGGGTCCCAGGAGGGGGCAGTCAGGGGACAAGGAGCGGGGGGGGTGTTTGGGTGTTCTGGGGGGGGGATGTCAGGTGGCAGGGGTGGGGAGAGGGATCGGAGCAGTCAGGGGACAGGGAGCAGAGAGGTTTAGATGGGTCAGGAGTCCCGGGGGTCTGTCTGGGGGTGGGGGTGTGGATAAGGGTTGGGGCAGTCAGGGGACAGGTAGGGGGTAGAGTCCTAGGGGGCCAGTTAGGATGTGGGGAAGATCTCAGGAGGGGGCAGTCAGGGGACAAGGAGTGGGGGGGAGGGTTGGGGGTTCTGAGGGGGCAGGAAGTGGAAGGGGCAGGGGCGGGGCTAGGGCAGGACGGGGGCGGGGCTAGGGCGGGGCTCCTCCCGTCCTCTTTTTTGATTGTTGAAATATGGTAACCCTAGTCTCTCTCAACCACAAAAAGAAGAACAGGAGTACTTGTGGCACCTATATATATATATATACACACCCTGTTTCCCCGAAAATAAGACATCCTCCGAAAATAAGGCCTACTTACAGTTTTGCCTCTCGTTGTAATATAAGGCATCCCCCCGATAATAAGACCTCCCCGATAATAAGGCATCCACCGATAATAAGGCATTTTTCATTTCTGAAAAATAAGACATCCCCTGAAAATAAGACCTAGCGCATCTTTGGGAGCAAAAATTAATATAAGACACTGTCTTATTTTCGGGGAAACAGGGTATATCTCCTCATTATATGTTCCATTCTATATGCAGCCGAAGAAGTGGGCTGTAGTCCACGAAAGCTTATGCTCTAATAAATTTGTTAGTCTCTAAGGTGCCACAAGTACTCCTGTTCTTCTTTCAACCACAAAAGTTGGTCCAATAAAAGACATTACGTCACCCACCTTCTCTCGCTAATATCCTGGGACCGACACAGCTCCAACAACACTGCATACAAGCTTAATTATTCTCTTGGACGTGCCAGGAAGACAAGACCTGACACCAGTAATGTAGCTTAACCAGGCTGCAATGTTGTTGTTGTTGTGGTTTTTAACTTAACACATCTGGTAATAACCAAGCAATGCATATAACCTTACTTCAATAATCCATACCACCTGAGGGAGGGCGACCCACAGCTGCTGCCCCCTAACCTCCAAATCTTTAACCTTGTCCCAACATCATTTCTGAGACCTCAACATACAAGGGGAGGGCTGAAGTTGATGGCCTGGGGGGCTCCAGCCTCTTTCCCCACCTTCTTTAGGAGATGCCCTCTTCTGATTCCAATTCCAGCTTATTCGGGAGTTACAACCATATTAAACTAGCACCTGCACTAGGAACACCTTTCAACTTCCAACAAACACCTTACCTTCTAATCTGCCCGGGGCTGATGAGAAAAGATGAAAATCTCACGCCATGTAAGATAACCTGGCAGTGATGGAAAACTTCCTTCTCAGCCCCCCAAAAACAATTTGCCCACAACAAGGCCTGGAAATCGACTCTAATTCTGAGTGGGGGAGAGGGTGAGATGTTTCTCTTAAGTGCAGAATGACAAGGGGAAAGCCCTCCCTTCAGATGTGGCAGTCAATGTCCTTCTGCTGTGCTGGCCTTCAACCCAGCCAATTAGCTAGGGATACCCAGCCCAAGAGGAGGCTGAGCACCTACAAGGAGGGGGAGAGAAAAGGGAGGCATTTCTTAAAGAGACCCTAGGGTTTTCTTTTCCCTGATGGCTCACAAAAAACTCCCTACCCCCATTAAATTCATTTCCCATTATATTTTATGAATACGCCTCATTTTTCCCCTAAGAAAAATCCACAGGATTTAAAGAATGAAATCCTATGACAGACATTAATCACTGTCCTAAAACATCTCAGTAGAAAAATCAATTCCTACAGCAGTTCAAGTACTGGATAGAACTCTTAATAGCCCATGTCTCAAAAATATAGAGGAAAGCAATTCAGGGTTGATCTACATATTGGTGTTCCTGATTTTATAGTATAGTTTTTAGTTGCTTCTATTGTATTCATTTTATATTTTCATATAGATTATGTATGTTTTTTTCCTCCAAAGTTTTTCAGTACCCGGAGTGTTTAAAAACATTCCTTTCAAATTCAGAAGAAAAAAAAAGTTTGGAGTGTCTGACACTCAATTTTACATTTTAATTAAGAATTCCAAGAAAGTTATCTGAACTGTGCAAATACAGAAATTAAACAAACTTTAAAGCTTTTCATTCTATAACTGAGATCTTAATTATAAAACAACAAAAACAAGCAACTAATTTTCCTTTGTCACATTAAACTCTTCATGCTAAATGGGGCGTGAAAAACAGCCAAGAAGTATTTTCCATAACTTGACAGATAAACAGAAAATCTAAGTACACCTAGCTTATGAAGCAAAAAAATACAGAAGGAAACTACAGCATTCATTATGTGATACAGTATCTGTAAAATTAGGGATTGGAAACATACAGCAATGGGTTGACTGCTTGCAGCACGTTCTAATCATGGCTGTTTTGTAGTAGCAATAATAAAGCATTACACTGAATACTTTGCAGCTATGCCAGTAATGAAGATTTGCTTCTTACTGAATTCTTTGAAAGTGTCCAAAAAACAAAACCCAGGTTTTTTCTCTTTGCATATTTTTTTCTATCCTGTCCTGGTTTTTTTTTTTTTTCTTTTGCTAATCATTCAGGTGACAGTGCCTATACATAAACACCACTAGTGCTTGACACTAAAAGCTGAAAGAGCCAAACACTGCATGCATGCAGATATTTTCAAGTTGCTGTTTTTTTTAAAAAAATCCATCGTCTATGATACAACTATTGCATTTAAGGGGTAGTTCAGTTTTAAAGGGAAGGACATAGCAAATAGAAAAAAAACTTATTCTGTAACCCACTATTGTAATAAGCAAACTAACTGGAAATGTCATTTCATAATTAACAAGTGCAAAATAAATAAGCTTGGTCATTAAGGAAGGCTCTGTAAATTAAGGAATATCCCTTTGTAGTTTTGACTGCAGATAGACAGGATAGAGAGGCTTTGCATTTCTATAGCATCTTTCAGCATGCATCATCTGGTAATATGCACCTTCCCCATTTTCTTGGGCCAGGAGATGAAGCCAAAGTTCTCTGTTGTGATGATAAAGTCGGACAGAACTCTGAAAGAAATCAGAGAAGACACTATGGCTGGCGAGTCAACAATTGCAATATGAATCTGACTCCTTATATCTATTCTATTTGGAACTCAATGGAACAGACAACAATCGCTTTGAGATGTCATCCAAAAGTTATCAAACAGTAATTAAACTTCCAAATCAAAATACATTTTTAGATTGCCTCAAAACAACTCTGAAAAAGTCATTTGGACCTGTTTATCTGATCAGAGTGTGGTTCAGCAATAATTCTGAACAACATCCTGGCCTGTACCAACTTTGACAACCCAATCAGATACTCAAGAGTTGTCTCACAACAACTTTTTCAATAATCTTAACCAAAAATGGAAAATTAGTTACTAGAGAATAATTGGCCAGATTATGGTTGCTTGGGCAACAGCTGTAAAACAAATTGCTTCAGGGAAACGGTAAACTGTCCTACCTAAGAGAACTACTGCTTATCCCCCATTGCCAATGGTCTCAACCTTCACCAGCCAAAAGCAGGCACTGGCCCATAGTGGCATGAAATATTCTCAGTACTTCAGGATAACACTGTCCAATACACAAGCAGAGCAGATTTATAATTCTGTTGATTGTGGACAAGAGATTATTATAAAGTCCTTTCAATCTGACAGAGTGGTTGGTCTTGCCCAGAGCTCTCTGGAAGTGCTCGTTCATTTGCTCTAATAGGAGAAGTGAGCCCCAACCTCAAGACATGGGAGATAATAGCTGGTCCGTGACTTGACCAAAATTTCCATTTTCTCAACCTCCAATCACATTCCAAACACACACTGGATCAAGGGAGTGTAGTTAGTTGTATAAGCAGAATCATTCACAAGCTGGGTGAATCCTATGGTCATGGTGGCCTAGAAATCCTGAACTAAATCCACATGAACGATGGGGTTCCCAAGTGGACTGAGCCTTCAACCCTTCCACAGCACCATGGTGAGGAGCAGGGGGTTTGGACCCAGGACAATCAAAACACAAAAACAAATCATTTCTGGTTTCAATCCCAAGACACACACAAGATGAATGCATAGATCCAGTTTTGGGGTGGGAATTCACCTATAGGTTTTAAATGTTTATATATGTATAAATATACATTAGGACAGATACATAGATCATGTGGGTCAATATGGAAATTATGTAGGGCCTAATTTTGCATGGGCACATGTATGTAACTGTGCATAAAGATGACAAGTTATAACACCTATGCACTCCAGTACACACACACACGATTGTGTGTAAAGCCAGAAGATGACAAATTAAAGCCCCATTGAAAATTTGGCTCTGTATACCTTCTAATCCTCAACTTTTTTTAATTCTATAACGGTTTGACTTATCTTATAGGCTTTAAACTCACAGTAACAAAGGCCATATGAAGGAAAACAAGATCGTAGGGTTTTTTTTTTCTAAAATACTCTTTAATGGCTTGGAAATGCTTACGAGAGAGAGAGTGAGAGTGAGAGAGAGAGAGAATATTACATTATACAAATGTAGGTGCAAATGAGAATATTTAACTGCATGAAATTTAATTCATTATTTTTTACAAGCTACATGATTGCAAGGACAAAAATCTCCTTTTTAGTTACGCTAATTACAGTGCTTAAGATCCACAATCTTTACATTATGGTCTCAGTGAACTCTGATTTTTTTTTTCTCTCTACAGAAGATGCCTTTTTTTCTGCTACTGAGTGGAAGAAAATCAGAACAATATTATCTGTTTAAAGTTTAAGACTATTATTTTTGCTTCTTTATAGATGATGGAGCATCTCTTATAGGTTAATTACCAGTTAGAACATGTTTATTATTACCCTTCCCACCCAAAATAGGTTTTCAAAGTTACACTTGTGATTTAATACCGTACGAAGACTCAAAGAAAAAAGAAAGAAAAAAAGGACAGGCTCATGTCTCCTCCTCTACAGACAACTGAATCCCAATTCACACAGATTTTAAACTGAAAGTAGCATTTAACATATGCTTACTAAAAAGGACACTAATTAAATGGATTCAAATAAGTAAAAGTAAAATGGAATTAAAGAGATCAAAAGGCATTTGAAATAGTTTTCTTTTTCTTCCCAATTTATCAATTTTAATTATCTTTCTTTACAACAACAAAAATGCAATAATAAACTTACTTAAATAAATACATCAAAATAGTGCTTGAAAATAAATATTTTACAGGAAAAGGAAACCTTTTTGGTGGATTGGGGAGCATTTCGGAAAGGAAACCATTCTGTGCTTTCCGTAACACAGGAGAAAAAATAATAAAAAAAGTGGGCTGTGACAGACAGTTACTGATGAAGTAGAGTCAAAGATTTACTTTATTAAAGCAATGAATATGGTGATGAGAAACTGCTTCAAAGAGGCTGTAAACTTAAGTGTTGTGCTAGTAAATAACAAGCTTCCCCCCACGCTTACATCACTGTTCAGCTCTAAACACTAACGCCCGCCTTTAGAGGAATTGAAAGGTTACATACCCGTAAATGAACTCTTTACATATATTGCCTGTTCACATCCATAATGACCTCCTTTCTCCCCTTTTCCTTGACCTTTTTAAAAAGACCACATTGAAGTAGAGAGAGACTGAGGATGGTTATGTGGGTCGGCCCTTTTATTACAGTGATTGAGAACATTTGGATCTGCAGAGGAGGCATAAACTCACTTACTAAGAATTTTAATACTATTGTGCTCAGATGAGAACTAGAAAGACTTACAATAAAAAACTACTTCCATGGCTCTCTATGCACGGCATGCAACATCCGAAGATGGGAATGTGTAGAGATAACATAAGGCAAGCACATCTGCTTCCCAACCTTCCTTCCCATCTTGTCAGCTGCTTAGGATACACACACACAAATAGAGCCTAATTAATAAATTGATCTTATATAAATGTCAAATCTAGTTCTGGACTCCCTGAACACCCAGGAAGGCCTCGGCAATCTGCAGGAGTTTTGGGGTGGCAATGAATACAGAGTTTGGCCCACTACAGCATGATCCAATTCAATGGGTTTTGGATTAGGATTTAGTGCACATAACGCAAAAAAAAATACCTTAAAATATGACTATTTTCAACACTATTCAAAACACCTCTGAACTTCTGGTGATCACCCTATATACATGGCAGGTTCAAAAGCAACTTCAATGCCTCC
Source organism: Malaclemys terrapin pileata (assembly GCF_027887155.1). NCBI lineage: Eukaryota > Metazoa > Chordata > Testudines > Emydidae > Malaclemys > Malaclemys terrapin. The sequence continues at coordinate 13,017,459 of NC_071518.1, forward strand.
AGTTAGAATTTACAAAACAAGCAAACAGTAGACCAAGAGAAGTATTTCCTTACTCTAACAACACTATTCTATTGTGTCATTTACACACACATACACACACACTAAAAAAAATTCAACAAAGGCATCACTAAAATTCCAATGCACTAGTCAAAGGATGGGATTTCAGAAATATAAATCTTCTGTTTCTATGGAGGTCAACACAGGAATCTTATTCAGAGCTTCCTCCTTCATTATGAATTTTCTTTTTTAATCTTTTGTGTGCACGCATGTGAAAGAAAGAGTCTTCAGTAACACCCCAGCCTTCTTTTTCATTAAATGCATTATATTAGTTGTACTATTTATTAATAGGAATCCTAAAAGAGCTATCATCTAGTCTCAGTGCAAGCAAACTGAAAAGTTTGGTATCGTACATCTGGAATGGAAGTATGCCATTTTAATTTAATTGAGATGAGAATGGCTTCTTAGTTAATGTAAAAGAATCATTATGTTTCTTTTTCTTCATTGTAATTGATATTGAATCCAGATTCAGTTTTATTAAGTGTTATTAAAAGTAGTTCCTGTGTAACTGCAGTACATTTGCAAAAGTATCGATATTCCTGATATGCTGAAAGAAATTTCAATACCAAAAGTTTGTATCACCAACTGCCATTTTTAAAAAAAAATACATATTTTTCCATATGCACAAAAACAAATGTTAAAGCAACAAAATAACCACTTTTTTGCCTCCCTCATTATATCTACCTAAACCATTCCACAACCTCAAAATATATAAAACAGATAAATATATCCATATCCTTCTGGTGTAAGTAATTGGATGCCAAGTTTCATCTTGCAAAGGACATTTCATGATATTAACTATGTGAACACTGAGATTTTGAGAGGAAACCATAATATCTTATAAAACTTAGAACATCAATTGCTAGACTATTTATACAAAAATTACTGCTCTTATTTCTGTTGGTTGCTGAACAAGGTGATGCAGTAATACTTACCACAACAGCATTATGCAATGATTCAGTTTTAATGCACACCAACGTTCAAGAAATTAGATAGAGAAAATCTCTCAAGACTACTTAAATTTTAATCACTTTTTTATTTTTATATTGCAGAAGTCAAGAGTAAACAACATTTTTAATCCCACTGGGCCTTCAAGAGATACCTCTTATAGAAAAGAGAGGATGGCAGCAATTTGTCCTGTTCAAGATCCTATAAAAATCTCCCATCATTCAATCTCTCCCTTCTGTCACTGAACTTTTTTTTTTAAAAAACACAATTCTTAGCATTCACTGTCAGTTCAGATTCCTTAAAACCATCAATAATGTTTACACAACAAATACTGGACAAAAAATCTAGATCAACACAATATGAATATGCCTTAGAGACAAACTTTTTGACTGAAGCTTTTTGAAAAAGCTAAGTACAAGAAAAACAGACACCACAAAATGTTTCAAACATTTACTGAAGACTGGAGGGATATCAGTTGGTAATTATAAGAGTGTTAGAGAAATCACTTAGCAATCTAGATGGAGAGCTAGTCAATTGAATCTTTCATGTCTTTGAAAAGTACATCATGACTAAAAATAAGAACTTATTGGTAAGTATTTGACCAAAATCTATTATCCTGAAAATTAAGTGCACTGTCGTCCTAATTATTGCAAAGACGCAAATTAACTTAAGTAGTTAGAAATTTTTCCTAAGTCTCATTCCTCAAACGTTTGAACATAACTCACCAAATAGTACAAAATTACAAACGTACTCCCTCAGTCCAGCCATATACGACAGGCAGGTTCAAAGAGAGAAGTCTGCAGGAAGTTTAGAGGCTCAGTCTCCACTACAATGGAGAAACAAATTCAGTATGGTGGCTTTTCATTTCCCCCCACCACCACCATATAGCATGATTTGCTAGATGGTCGGTTTATTTAGATCTATCACCTGTGCAAGTATTATTCCTAGAAATAGGGTTACCATATTTCCACAATCAAAAAAAGAGGACACTGGGTGCGGGGGGTAACCCGGCCCTAGCCCCGCCCCCATCCACTTCCTCCCACTTCCCACCCCCTGACTGCCCCCCCTCAGAACCCCAACCCCCCCTGCTTCTTGTCCCCTGACTGCCCCCTGCTGAGAACCCCCCACCCTAACTGCCCCCCCAGGACCCTACCTGTCCCCTGACTGCCCCGACCTTTACCCACTCGCATGGGTGGCAGGGTTGTAGAAATTATTGTGGTGCCCAGAAGCCACCCACCCCCCACCTGCCTAAGGCTCTGGGAGGGGGGTTGGGTGGGGGAGAAGGTCTGGGGTGCAGGTTCTGGACTGGGGATTAGGGTGCAGGAGGGGTGCAGGTTCTGGGATAGAGTTTGGGTGCTGGGTGCAGGCTCTGGGCTGGGGCAACACTCCCCCGCTCCCTGACTGCCCCCCCCGACTCCCTTTACCATTCTGGCTCCACGTGTTTGCAAAACACGCTGCCCGGTGGGTCAGTTTGTGTGTTACACAGGGCTGCAGACAGAGGGAGGGGGGAGCAGAGGGAGCTCTGGCTGCTGGAGGCCAATGGGAGCGGCTCAATCGGCCCAGCTGTCCAATCAGCAGCTGCACTCTGCATGAAAGTGAGAGAGGGAGGCGAGGGAGAAAAAAAACCCCGGACATTTTAACCTTGTTACCAATTCCTCCCGGACAGCTATTTAGAGACAGCCGGACATGTCCGGGGAAATACGGACGGATGGTAACCCTACCTAGAAAGAACTTCCCATTGAAGCAGGAATGCCTCCAAAAAGAAGACACACAGGAAACACAGGCACTCCCCACTTAGCAGTATCAAATATTTTTACAGGTCAAATAGTGACACAGTGGGGACTGGGGTGGGGGAAAGGGGAAGGAGATTGTGGGAAGTTATCTGGATGCAACAGCTCACTTTTTCTCCCTCAGTCTAGTTCTCCTTTCATAGAATCTATTGAGGTTTTTCTCACTTTCCTCTAACATTGGAGGAAAAGATTGTTGCTCTGGCCCCCACATGTTTTGAAATTTGCCTACCCGTGGGGTTCTAAAAGAGGATATAAAACCAGTGACTCTTAAAAGTAGAATCTGAATGTGCCAAAGCTATATTTTCCCTTTTGGTTAAGAAAAACACTATGCTATACAGAACATTGGAGGCCTTGGAAACTATTTGTATAAATATGAACGTGTGCATAGTGAGAGAGAGTAAAAGAGAATGAGATGTAGGGACATAAAAATGTGGATAGCATTCGTAATTTGCTGGAAACCTTGTTGAAATAAAGTTTGAGACACCCATTCAAGTCAGGCAGAACTATATCATCTCAAACCTTCTTTTGGTACTACAAGCAATGTAGAACATTTAACTGGGTCTGGCTAAAAGATCGATCAATCAACTGTCACAGCATAACTAATTTTTGCTTGGGAGTAGAGTTACCTTGTACGACACACTTTGTTCCCAAGTTTGTTTCTGTATGGGACCTGTCAGGCACATAAGGTTTTTCACCTGGCTCAAAAAGAAAATAATTGACAGTTTTAAAAAATAATTTCCTAATATGCAAGAAATTTCAATCACCTGACCAAATAAGCTCTGAACAAGAAGCAAGATAAGCTCAGTCTGCCGCCTGAGGCAGTAACAGTTTTCTGACCCTGTAACATATTGGGGAATTATATAAATGATAAATCAGGAGACGAAAAGAAATAAGAGACTCTTCATGGGCACATTTTTAGAAAGGATACACTATGAAAACTGATCAGCAGAGGGAATACTTCCTACTTCTGCTTGTTTCTAGGCCACGTATCTTAACTTTCTTCACCAACAAAAGATCTACTGCTTGTATTGTATGGTCAGTCAAATGAAAAATGTACAGGCGTTTTCTTGTGACTTTTTCACCTGCAAACTTAGTGAGAGATCTGTACGGAGGAGTGAATAATTCAGAACATATTTGACAAATTTTGTATCTTTTTCCAGAAATTTTCTGACTGTCCAAACATTTTAAAATTCTTCACTGATTACAAGTGAATATTTCTTGATCTGCAGATCCTTCACAAACATCTCCTTGTAGATATTTTTATTCAAAATTGTGGTTACACAAGTCACGTGACATTGCATCTGAAAATGCTTGCAATGAAAACAAAATGTGAATCTGGTGCAAAGTTTCTTGCATTTCATCCAAAAAAACTGCAAGAACAAATAGAATATGTCGTTTAAGAGGATTTTTCCATCAACCTAGAGACATCACCCTTTTGCTCCAGTGTATAGAAAACATCCAAGGCACAGGCACAGATATTTTTCTTTAAAAAAAATAAAAATACATATATTCATTCTCTAGACAAACTCACAATTAAATCCTCTCTCCCTATATTGCAATGGTCTGATACCTTGCTTAGCAGGTGTGACCAAAACATATTTCCACCTTATGATTTTGTCAGGTTTTGCTGTGTGCCATTACATCTACCCACCACCATTGCTATACATTCAATAAACTTTGTTTAACAAATTGTATGACAAATTTCAGATTTAACTAGCTGAATTGTTTCTAACCTGACCTTCACTACTAAATTGTATTTATAATACATTTATAATTTGGTTACAAAGCAAAGCAAGGAGCCAGCAGGAAGGGCCAAGTAAATGTTCTGATTCTGTTCTTATCGTTTGTCTGATAAATCCAATAAAATTGATCATTATAAACATGCCTCATGACATCTTATGTCATTTTGAAGTGTATTTAATGGCTTAAAAGAAGCTTCCAAATGGGTATACCCATTTACAGTAAATGTCCACTATAGGTCATCTGCACATCAGACAGGGCACATTTAGAATGTATTTATGAGCTTGCAGTTGCTTTTTAAAAAACAAACAAACAAACAGATATAAATCTTAATACTCCCGGTTCTAATGTATGGATATGAGTCATTAATCTCCCCTACAAACATATTTAGGATGCAAACCTGTATGTGCTCTAAAAATGAAAAGGAAACAAATACTTTTGACTCCTATTGGTATCTGTATTGTCCCTAGGACTCCTTATAATGATAGGACTTTAAATGTTGGTTGCATTTGTCCTAGAGATAAACATGAAGGTTATAGCCTGACATTTAGTAAAGAAGTCACGGGATATTTGCTTTTGATACTTCAATGTAGTTTTTCTAGGATTATCACATACACAGTCAAATATGAATATATGGCAAACCAATCAAGTATTGAGCAAAATATTTGGTGATATATACTATAATACACAAAGTAAGACCAGGTTGTTACATATGTATGTAAATTTAATGATGTCAATAAATGGATCAAGAATGAAAACTGTGGAATTCTCCCCCTCCCCAGACCAACCATATAGTGAAATGCAGCTTTGCATCTGCGCCGTGTAATGGCTGCCTCAATTTCACTATAACCATGCCATTTCACAACTCAGTGGCCAAGAAAATCACTCTCTGGCCACATTTTATTTAGCTCTCTTAATAAACCAGGATCTGCAACAACCATACTACCATCAACTGGCAAATTGTTTGCACAGATCCAAAAATTTCAGAATAAGATTTTTTTAAAGCTTACACGGAGAACTATTTCTTATATAAGCTTAAAATTTTGAAACATCAGCCTTAAGTCTCCAACTTTGCTTTCACTAAAATCAGAGAAAAAATTCCCATTGACTTCAATAGTGCAGGAATGGGCCTTTTAAGAATTTACAGGATACTCCTCTATTTAACTTCTTGTTTTGCTACCCTCCACTAGCCTGCTGTGTGGAAAATTAGCTGCAATACTAGAAACACTTCTTTTTCTATTAAAATGTGATTGATGTGATTTTATTTGACATGAACCAAAATGGTACCATGAATATACCTAGAATTCCAGGGTATTTATTTTTTAGATTCATAAAATGTATTTACAGAACAAGCTGTAAACAAATATTTACCATTTGTGGTTGAGGGTATCAAAGACTGCAAAGAGAGTTGGTAAGGACACCTGACTTTTATAGTCCACTATTAGGACATTATCAACCAATAGGATTTAATACAGTCTATGGACTACTCCGAGGCAAAAAAATGATTGAAGAGGGTCCAGGGAGTCAAAAGACTTCAGATAACAAAAGTTACCTTGCCATAAACATTTCAATAATCCTACACCAAAATGGGAGGTTAGAAAAAAGTTGATAGTTGTTAATACTGACAAGTGTCATTCTCTTGACAATATCCACTAACAGAGAACCTAATGGTTTCTCGCTAGATTTGAAGTCTAATTCATACATTGAAGATATACAATCTCCTCTAACAAACCCAGGAAAGTGGTAAGCAAAATAAGCCCAAACTATTTTGAAAGGACTTTTTTTGCAGGGGAAAGGAGAGGAGAAATATTTTCAAACATCTGATCTTGATCTGTTAACATTTCTTTGAGTGAAGGACTAATTTTAATGGGTTTGGGGGTGTGGGGGGAAATGTGTTTCAAATATGGATTTAAAGAAAGAAATGTGGTAGGTATACCTAGTTTAATGAAAAAGCTAATTTATTCTAAGTCTTCTGATGAGACAGACTGAATTTGGGGAGGCCTTTTACAGTCACTAAGAGGAGAAAAAAGTTATTTGATTTATAAAATGAACAGCAATTCAGAAAGGTCTAAGTTGATGTAAACGTGCTACAGATACTCTGAAGCAGCAGTTCCTTATTAAAATTGGAATGTGTTTGGTTTCAATGTATAATCCAATTTTGCTGTTTTGGTATGATTATGGATAGTATTGTTGATATTTTTGTTCATACTGTTTTCTTTTGGGCTTTATTCCTCCACTGTGTTTACAAAACAGTCTTTCTTTTTAATCAGTCAAAATAAGTTGCTTCTAGGACATATTTTTACTTTAAGATTGATCCAGTGCAAGTTTCCTATCTTTGCTATGACTAAGTTGGAAACATGTTCCAGCATTGTTGATAGGGAACAAATAAAGGTCAAGAGAACAGCAACAGCCTTGATCTAAAACTCTTGAATTAAATCTTACAGGGATAATGTTCCTCATTAGTTTCTCAGGTCATTTTATTGCTCAACATTTCAATTCCTTACTGTTATTTGAAAATGTTTGTGGTTTAAAAAATACCAACAGTTCTTTAGAAAAGGAAGAGATGTACTTTTAGCAGGACTGTTGCTCTGTATGTATATTGTCACTTATACCTTTATTTAACAATATACAGGACCAATTTTTTTTTAAGATGCATAATTTAAACCAGGTTTTTGCACTAGCTGCTGTTAAAGTGTTCTATGGTGCACACACCAGGCAACTGTACATCCAAGCTTCAGTCTCACTGGGAATTTCCTGTAGCCTCAGAATGTTCTTCATTCCCAGCATACTTGGCAGAAACAGGCCACACCCCTCAGACTTAAAAATATAGCAGTTATCTTCCTCATTTTTCAAACATTTTAATTTTATTTTAGCATTTCCCCATCAACTGGAATTTTTTCTTGCTCCTGACTTTCTGCTCTAATCCTCTCCTCTCGCTTCTCCATCTTAAATCATTTTTATTTTTTTCCTTCTCCCACTCTTCTTCCATCCCTAATGCTCTTTCATGCCAGCCCCTATGCTTGAAACAGCCTCCCACTCCCTCTTTTCCTTCAATTCCACTTCTTTCTTAACATCTCCCAGTGATGATCTCCTTACTGACTGTGCCTTAACACTCATCCCATTTATCATGTGCTTGATCTAGACTGTAAGCTCTTTTGGACAAGGGTTTTGCAGTTTGCAAAGCAATGTGGCCAAAATTTTGAAGCTTGGGGTCTAAAGTTAAGCAGCTAAATCGATATCAAACAGTCTAAACAAGTGGCTTGATTTTCAGCAGTACTGAGCATCCACAGCTCCCAGTGACATCAGTGGATATTATAGTCACCAAAATACTTCTGAAAATAAGGGTACCCTGAGGCCTAAATATAGATGTGTCATTCTTTAGGCACCCTGGTTCGAAAATGTGTTTGGGCTTCTTATTATGGTTCACTGCTCCAAAATCCATCCAGGAGGATTAGACCCTATCAGACTTATTGCCATAACAACATTTGATTCACTCTCTGGAACACAAGATGGGGAGGGGGAAAATCAATGAAGAAATGTATACATCAGAGCTCCCATAAACTGATGGAGAAGATATTGAAGGAGGTAAAGATAGGTCAGGAAAGGATGCCCAGGTATAAGAATCAGGCCCAGACCAAAGGTCAACTCACAGAGCCATTCACAGAAAGACTGTACTGTTATCTTCAGGGAGTGGAGCACTTCGTAGTGCATTGTAGAGGAAATATTCCCCGAAGGCCAGATTTCAATCTGCCCCACAGCACATATGACCAGCTGTCTCACAAGGTCTGCTGCTACGCTGTCATGAACACAAGATTATGACTGGCAGAATCAAGCAAGAGATATGCTGAGTTACGTGGGGGAAATATGTATCCCAACAAAATTATCTGACATAATAGCAAAGGAAATTGAGAAAATGACTTAAGAGTGGGTTTCATACAAATATATATATTTTTAATTTAATCCTGTTGTGAAACAGCTCTTTAAAAATGAAACAATCTGGAACCTATTAGAGAATTTATGTTCCTGCAACTGATGTGCCTGGAGATAGTGACAAATTCATTATACAAATAAAATCCCACTGAAGAATTTGCTCTCTCCCCCATGAAAACGTAAGCAACACTGAATCCTTTTTTTTCCCCTTGTAAGAGCGCTCTCATCTTAGAAGTCACACACTAACTTTTAGAGCTCTGCACTGGAGTCCTAGAATTCACTAATATTGTAGCTGAAAATACAATGCCCTAGTTCATATGGTAGCCCAATCAGATGTGCTCCCATGAGTTAAATCCTTCCAGAGATAGTCGCTTAAAAGAATTATCTTCTTTAGAACCATAACCCTGAAACTCACTGCTCAGCACAGTTACAATTCCTGATCCAACCAGTGACCCAGGGAATTAAAATGTGATTTCTGAAAAACAGCATGCTCTGCATAGAAACCTTCTTGGCATCAAGCTTATCTGAGACATTATACTTAACTGATACTGTAAATCAGGACAGTTTTCCCCACAACAGTATCTCAAAAATTAGAGGCTATGTTACTTGAAAACCTTGGAATAATATTTCAGTTTAGAATAGGTCAATAATATGTGCAGTATAATGACATGGAAAAAAAACTCAAAGCAAAGGAACGTTTTATTCTAAATGGTTTTTGCTTACAAGTGGATTCATGCTCTATTTTTACTGGAACTTTGCAACATTTTGTGAAGCCACTAATAAAACTGTTCATTATAATCTAGGAAATGTGTGGAAAGAGACCTCTTTATCCAAGGCAGGGCTCAGTCAGTGTTCTTGGAATATTTATTTAGCCCACACAGAGAGGGATTGTTAACATTTGCCAAAGAATGTAGCTTTATACAGTAACTAGGTCAAACAGACAGCATATCAACTTTCAAAAAGTTAAAAATAATGCAAAAATGTTTAAGTTACATGGCCAAGACCTTGTCAGGTTTTAATTTAAATGGCTGCTGGAAACCCTATACAAAATTGTACTTCATGAACTTTGTAAATGTAGATATTGCTAAGGTTGTCTTGCAAAGCAGCTAATTAAATGAAATTGGAGTTGACCTCTGAATGATTAATTCTCACTCACTTAAAAACTATAAAGAGGTTACAGGCAATGAGCCTAACAGTCAAACTGTGGGTAGCTCTGAAGCTACAGGGCCAGATTTTCAAAAGAGCAGAGCACACAACATCTCCTACTTTGGAACCTAAACAAAATGATCAGATTTTCAAGGGGGCTCAGCTCATCCCCAAACTTTCTAACAGACTTTATGTAACAAACTCCACAGATAGCTGGGCATCTATATTATGGATCTCTTAAGAGTATATTATTTAACATGTACACGCATTATGGCATATTCTTCAAAAATTGTACAAATGTGAATTAATTAATTCTCTGTATTAGCTATAGGTTCTGAAGTTTTTTTTGTCATTATTTAACCAAACCAGAAATACTTGGAAGCTTCCAATGAACAAAACCGAGGGCAGGATTTTCAAAAGCACTTAAGTTACTTGGGAGCACAAGACGAAGAGAGACAAGAACTGAAGGGGAGAAGATTGAGGGAGATAGAACAGAGAGGTCTGTAACCACTAGAGCAGTGGTTCCAAAACTTGTTCCGCCGCTTGTGCAGGGAAAGCTCCTGGCAGGCCGGGCCGGTTTGTTTACCTGCTGCGTCCACAGGTTCGGCCGATCGCGGCTCCCAGTGGCCTGGAGCAGCGAACCGCAGCCAACGGGAGCTGCTGGAAGCGGCGCGGGCCGAGGGACGTACTGGCTTTCCCTGCACAAGCGGCGGAACAAGTTTGGGAACCACTGCACTAGAGAACATTCACCCTTCAGAACTTGAAATAGAACTCAGGATTTCTGAGTCACAACATTCCTCTTCTGTCAGCAAATAGATGGGAAACTTGCTGGCAGATTGGCTCTGGCCAGGTCTACATTACAAAGTTTGGTCGACACAAGTTAACATCAGCATACATCTGTCAAAAGTTATGCTCAGGCACATGCACACTTAGTTGCTTGCGTACTCACCAAGAATGCTTGTGTTGATGTATAGCGCAGTGCACCACAGGTAGATATCCCATGCATGCCCTGTGCTGCCATCCTGTGCAATGCTTTTTGGAACATTTCTGCAATAGTTTGTGGGATAGTAATGAGTACTCCAATCAGGTTTGTGATGAGTCAGATGCAGAGATATTTGAGCACAATAACTGGATGCTGATGGACATAGCAAATATGTCACATCTTTAAGAACACAGGACTTTCTGAAAAGCAGCGAGCAAAGACATTCTTTCACAACCAGCCGATTACCTCTGGTTATGTTGAAATGTCAGTAGTGATTCTGAGGGACCCAGCCTACATCTTACTCCCCTGGTTGCTGAAGCCATACACTGGCCACCTCAACAATGCCAAGGAAAGATTCAGCTACCAGCTCAGCAAGTGCAGAATGACTGCTGAATGTGCTTTTGGTGGATTGAAGGGATGCTGGCGTCGTATACACACTAGATTTGATCTTAGCCAGAAAAAACATCCTGCTGGTTATAGCTGCATGTTGTATATTGCATAGTATCTGTGAGGTGAAGGCGGAAAAGCTGCCACCAGGGTGGAAGAGCGAGGTGGGGCGGCTGTCTGCTGGCTTTGAACAACCAGACAAAGGCTACGAGAAGAACTGTGCAGAGATGCTTTAAAAGAGCATTTTAACAGTCAATGACAGTAAAGTTCTTGGTTTCTTTCATGAAATAAGTGTCTTGTATACTGTAGATTATATATTGCTTGGGTCTTTCCTTCCCACTATGAATTCTGTAGTGCTTGGTGTACACATTTATAAATATGGTTGGGAGTTTGGATCTTTGGTTAGGAACAAGGTTTTGTCAGCAGCAACATGAAAATTCCTATAATCAAAGTCCAGACATCCACATACAGTCCAAAATACAAGATTGCAAAGTGAAGCACAGAGAGTTGTGATGCTCTAACATGATTAGTAGTTGGTATCAGCTCAGTTTTGGAGTGTTGGCTTTCAATTGACAGAGATAGTGTGAGAAATCTCATGTGACAGCCAAAGGGAATACAGATCTAAGACTTTTTTTAAAAACCTTTACCACAAGATGTCACCTTTGTTCCATGCTGTTGCTGGATATAAATTTCACTGATAGTCCAACTGTCTGGCAGTTACATACTCCCTTCTCAGAAGATATTTAGGAATCCCTTATTTTTAATATAATTTGTAAATAAAATTAGGATACAACCCAATCTCCATTTCTCACTCCATTGTCCTATTACAGCCCAATCAACTTACTGATCCATAAAGGTGTTAAACCCTGTTAACAGTTCTTCCTGTTTGGGAAATCTGGAATATAAACTAACAGACATACCATCTACTCATGCCCATTTGGGTGCACACATTTAATAGGTGCCAACTTAAACTAATGACATTTAGAGCTCCTTTTCACATTCAACTTCTTATATTTACATCTTTTAAGGGTACAGAATTTGTTTTCCAAAGAAGTGTGCCTCTATATGGATTATTGTAACAAAATGGTGCCATCTTATGGGGAGACCAAGAAATCCTAGATCTATATTATCTATCCCTCTCTTCATGGGATAGATACCAAACCTGCAACTCATATTTAAAGTCAGAGTCCAACCTGGTTACATTTGTTTTGCTCTGGTGCTTCAAAATAAGTAGCAACTGTGGCAGAAGTGATATTTACCAGAATATCCATATGAGAGAGATGTGAGAGGATCTACAGGATGTGAGAGATGTCTACATGGAAACAAGAGGTCTCCAATTCCTCTGCCTACATCCATCCAGCACTGCATCTGATAGAAATGTTACTTCCAAAATGACGTCTTTAATAATGACTAACAGAAAAGACTAAAAATACAGCATTGATAACAAAAATGAATTCCTAACACAGTGGGCCAAATTTAGCCTTAGCATAACAGGCTCAACTCTCATTGACATCTATGGAAATTGCAACCACTTACCCCATAGCTGGATTTGGTCTAATATACACTTTACTACAAAAAATTAGTACTCAGTAAGACCAATGTTCACTTTAAAAAACAAATAATTTTCCACATTTCACTCCTGTTTAGTCAAACCATTAAATAAAAGACAATAAAAGTTACCTAGATTTTTTTGTCCTTTTTAAAAATGAGAATGCATTTGACTCAGTTAATAAGTTATAATGATTGTTCACATATGACCAATGCAGGTAGAAAAAGGTGGACAGGTTCACTTTTTAGCATTTTGTAGCAAGTAATATGAAAGTTTTCCAGACGCCTTATGCCCATGAATACCTAATAGAGAATGTCTTTTAATGGAAAGCATATTTTGCGTTAGGCATGTAAGTGTATACGAAACTAGGTGTAGTTATCAGCAGAAATCAGTTTCCTATCTTGCCTTTATTATATATGCAATGTAACCATAACGAAGACCAGGTGCACACATATTAGTTATTTTATACAAGAACAGCAAAACTGTCACTGTGGTCAGCAATGTAACAGATATATAAACTAGAAAAATTACAGTGTTGCAGAGGAAGGCCCCCTGAAGTAATTACTAAAGTTTATTTAGCAGAATATGCACCTTCTTTATTCTTAAGTTATTAGTGTTATGATTCATGTTGTACGATCACTCAGGCTACAACATTTTAAATAACTTGCTTTCTTCAGAGACACATAGAAATTAGTTTGTTTCAATTTGTGACCTAGACTGAATATGAATTCATATCCAAAGGGAAAACACCACATGTCATTAATCCACTGGACCCAGCTTTGATACCTGGAAAGCCCTTACTTTCCCTTCATAACTTTGATAGCTTCCACAAATTCTTAAATAGCAATTTAAGGGGCAAATGCCAGATTTAACATTGTAAGCTCTGGAAACCAATTTTTGTCCACAAAAAGGACCGATTTTGTGTTGTCAACTCTTCATACATAACTTCAAGTCCTGGGATACTGATGTTTTTTTTAAAAAGCCCCAATTCCTGGAGTCATTATTACATGATAATCTCCTATTCCTCATGCAAAGAAAAGCTTGAAATTTTAAACCCTGAAGGCTCAAAATCCAGAAGGCAAATAAAAAGAACCCCAAATTTTTTTAACCTTGTGATTTTAAGACATTATACATTTTGGAGGCTGGCAGTATTGCTTACTAAACACCAGCAGATGTTATATGGTACTGAGGGTCAGATTTGTAGAAGACCTCAGCACGCAGCAGATCCCACTCTTCCCATTAATCCACCAAAAAGTGCATTGTGAGGTTTGGTCTGAGGGCCTCCTCTTTCAGATGATGTACTCTAGCTCTTCATTCTTATTCAATAGTATACTGGTGCATGGGGGGAAGGAGAGAAACCTATTCCTCCCCAAAATAAACCACTATTAATGTTTCAAACTATCTTTTGTATTTAAATCATAAACAGAATAAGCCGCACCACAGTGTGTGTTACTGGCCTGCTGGTGCATTTTAAGTGTCTGAAGGATTCGGATTGTTGTCTTGTGTTTCCCCACTTATCTGAGGCATGTATTAATAGGCTGGTGAAGCACCTTGCCTTGCTTTAATTATCACTAGTTATCGAACACTCTCATTCAGTCCTAAACAAAAATAAGTGACCAGAAATATACAAAGTTAATCTAAAAACAACTAGGGCAGGATTTGCAAGAAAGCCTAAGGGAATTATAAGCCCAACTCCTACTGAAATACAAAGATAGTTAATAGATTTCTTTGGATGTTTAAAAAAAATAAAAGGTAGATAAGAATGTGATTATGTCAGAATCTGGAATCAAAGGAAAATATGGCAAAACCAAGTTGTGAAGGCTTCAGAAAGAAGCGTGGTTATGCAAGAGTTAAAACACCCCACAGACAAATCCAAAGCATATTTATTACTGGGCAGCACATTTCAGGTCTGATACTACAAATCTTAATCACACAGAGAACCGCATTCTTTTCCCCATCCAAAGAAAAGGAAATAGAGGGAAGTGTTAGTTCATTTAACTCATTGTTAATGACAGTGTGAGAATTCTTTCATCAAAATAAGTGAAAGGAACGTATTCATTCCTTATAGCTAATTAAATATTTTGTAGGGGCAAATCCAGGCACTTTCTCCAAACCCCAAGGCACCTTCCTGCAGTGAGGGGAGGCCCCAACCACAGAGCCCACTGGTTCTTAAATAGTGCCAGGCATGGGGGGGGGGGAGGGAGGGCGACAGAACTCAGGTAGTCATGCAAGAGGGTCTGCACCCCATGTGCACCATGAAAAACAACGCTGCAGGACGAGTTCTCTGGCCATTTCCACCATCGGGAGGGAAGAAGGGGGCATAACAAAAACAGGGGCATCTGGAACTACTAGAGATTCCAATGTTCTTCACAGCCTGGGAGAAAAATTAATCACCCTTTGTCCCCCATCTCACTTTTCAAGGGTCCAATCAATGCCCATTAATTGAATTGGGCTTTGGATTGGGCTCCAAGATCACAGGTGAGTTACCTCTATATATTGGGCCACCACGGGTTCATTATGTATTATGAATTTTAACTTTTGGTGTCTCAACTTCCTAAGTAACATGCTGTGAAGCTTGGGAGTTGTTTATTTTTTTAAATTATTTTATTTTATTTTAAGTCCAACTATATGCAGAGAGTAAGTTACTCAAACAAATTACAGAGAGAGATAAAAATTCTCATAAACCCTATAATCTCTAACTTCCAAAGCAGGTGAATTAATGTATAGGATGTTCAAGATTTATCTTCTTTTAAGTACAGAGAGTAAAGAATATTTGAAAGTCATTGGCAGAACTGAAGATTTTGCTAAATCCTTATGAACTAGACTTTTCCTCTTTGGTATACTACAATAAAACCTACTCTAGGATTTACAGATAATGGCTTTATACACCTATACCCTGATATAACGCTGTCCTCAGGAGCCAAAAAATCTTACCGTGTTATAGGTGAAATCGTGTTATATCGAACTTGCTTTGATCCGCCAGAGTGTGCAGCCCCATCCCCCCGGAGTGCTGCTTTACCGCGTTATATCCGAATTCGTGTTATAACAGATCATGTTATATCGGGTAGAAGTGTACATTGAGAATAACAAAAAGTTATTTAGTACCTATATCTCTTGCATCCTAAGCAGTTTAAGCTAAACATTTATATTGTTTTCTTCATATAATTAAGCTCATTATAGGTGTGGATGTGTCTGTGTATAATTTGAAATATTTGTACATGGCTGTGATGGACGGTCTGGCCAAGAAATATGAATTATGGGCAGGTCCTCAAAAAAAGATCTTTACTGGGTTTTAACAAGAGGCCTAACTAAAACAAGAAACAACCAGAAAAGGGGATCTGAGCTGGGGCATAAGCATCTGAAAGGCAGCTATTAATCATCATTAGAGGGTTACTTGTGCCTTCCATGGTCCAAGTAAGTCCAGATCCCATTGCGTATGTAGATAACTGGAGAAAATGGGTTGGGAAAGCAGGGGTAAGTGATCCAAGAACAGGGATCTTGATAAGAGATATCTGGACACAGCAAAAGGCTGTTGGTATCTGGACATGAAAACTAACCCAGAGTAGGGGGCTTGAAAAATGGGTGCTGGGGATGGGAGGAAAAAAAAGTTTGTCTCTAGAAAGCAGCATGATGTTGACAGGCAGAGTGGTCAGAGAAGGGATTGCTTTCAAGGGCGGTAAATTATTTTCTGTAATGAGAGTGCCTTATCTGGTTTAGTTTATGAGGCATGTAAACCTAGATATGCTAAACAAATGGTTTATTTAATTTTCATTCTACTTTCTCTGTTTTTAATCAATCTAATTTTTGTTAAGATTACAGTTGTATGGGTAATTTCCCTGCAGCTGTCCCCAAAGAAGAGAGAACCCTTTAACTTCTAAGTAGAGGGGGTGACAGGTAAAGAGTTTTTGGAACCTATATTGCCTACCCCCTTTAGTCTCAAACAAAGATCATGAACAATTGTGTCCTATCCCAAAGAGCAGTGTTGCCACCAGGCAATGACAGGTGAATACAAGCTGAAAGACCAAGGAGGAAACAAATGTTGGAAGTGGTACTGGTCACAGTGTCAAACTAGCACACCATAAAATTAGACACATTAGCAGGAAAAGCTAGTTAAATATTACCAAAATAAAAGAGAATCCCATTTGCAGGACCAAGATACCTACTTGTTCCCATCAGGCCCAACAAATACTTCTCACTTACAAAGAAAAAAAACAAACAGTCATGGTAGCTAGCAAAACTATTGGTTCAGGAATACCCAAGAACAGTCTTAAAAGAGGCACACATTCCAGATTTACTCAGAAGTAACAAGTGAAGTAACTTTCAATTACTGATGGACACCATACCAAATATAAGTAGTCAACTATGAAAAGCAAGCAAACATCACACTCCCGTAACAAATTTCAGAGAAAGTCTTGGAGTAAACAGTACTATTAAAAAATAATGGACAATTTTATAGCATTTATACCAGCAGGATATAGGTAGGCCATCTCTCTGGTTCCTCCAGGCACGCAGCCTGTCTGTGACCATACACAAAGCATCACAAGAAATAATTCTCCAAGGAATAATTTTCTTACCTGGCTATCCACTCCCTGTGGGCACATTCTCTTAAAGGGACAAATGTTGGAGGAGGGAAGAAATCTAAAACTTTTGTTTTGCTTGCTTATATAATCCAACCACTCCATCCTACTTACTCTTCCCTTTAGAGTATTAAAGGCAGTCAATACACTTCCCAGGAGCTTATTAGTCTATGAGGTATTAGTAGTACTCTGGAGGACATATAAACAATATTAAAAAAATAAAGTTAGCCATTATCTGATTATCTGAGTTAATATTGGTTGAGACATCTTTCTCAGCTTCCTTCAAGAAAAGCAGATACCTCCTATGAACTGAAAAATGTTTATGTCTGGTCACCCCACTCCTCCTGTCCCCTCTCAATAAAAAGAAAAGCAGTTTTATGAGCACTTAATTGCTCACAGCAAAGTGCCTGCCACATTTTACTAGTGCATGGGTCCTAAGAAGTAAACATTAGATTTTAAATACTTAGTATTTTGGTTGGTCTTGAGATCTGGCCACCTTAATTATCTTAATTCCAGAACTGCAAGCCCTAGCAGATTATTTTTAAAGCCATCCTTGCCTATACAGAAGTTAAAGATTTTGTAATGAAATCTTTAGCTATGGTAATTTTAATGACATTATCAGGCACAACCAGCCTCACCAAGTCAAACAGCCACTTAGTGAAAGACATTCTTATATCTTCAAATTCCATTTCTTCTCTAGTTCCCAGAATGTGCTTTTCTTCTGTCTTTATTTTCCGACACCTTGTGGGCTTTACCATCTTTAATCAAGGGAGCTGAAATGTTCTCAGGGTCCATAGCCCTCACCTCACTGTTTCATCTTAAGAAAAATTACCTATTATCTGTCTTGCATCTTATACAACCTTTTATGGATTAAATCCATGAACGTCTGAATCCGATTGTTTTCCCATGGTTTAAATCACACACAACCCCATTACTACCAGACTCTATGATGCATCACTGATATAAGACTTTGCTACCTAATATCCCAAGCCATGGAATTCAACTGAAATCACCTCATTAGCTGTAAACACTTTGCCATAATTTTGCAATTTTGCTTTTGAGAACAGTATTATAGAAACAAAGATCAGATTTTTAGAATTGCACACATGCATAAGCTGCTTGTGCTGTTACCATAACTGACCACAAAAGTGACCAGTTCAATTTATACATGCCCATTTTCCCATTCAAAATTCTAGAAATCTGACCACAGATGTTGACTTATCATTGGAGTTATAGCTCCAAATTCTTCACTGGTGAAACCATGAATATTTGAAATTGACAAATTTAAAGTAAACTAAAAGGATAATGAGCCAAACAAGTACTCAGAGAAAACAAGCAAAAACAACATAATCTTTAAACTGATCAAAGGAGGAACAACATATTTCAGCAAGCAACTTCCTTACATTTAATAACTACAAAATGGTTATTTGTTTCCCTTTCTTTCAGTGTTACACTCTAAATACACTCAGCAGCTAGGGTTAAAAATAAATACTATTGCACACAAAACTCACTTTGGTTTTCCATATCCCATCTAGCCATGGAAGAATTCCTCTACTGGCTAGATTAAGGCAATGTCCATCCCTTCTTTAGAACCAGTTTAGATCTAAAATATTTTGGCATTTGCTGCTTGCTTGCTAACATCCCTTTAGGTAACTCCCAAGGATATCAGGAAGTTTTTTTTATAAACATGCTTTGTGAAAATATGCATGCTAATGCATAGTAATAGGTATCCTATCTGAATAGTGCATTAGAAAATGGGCAGTTTTTGATGATGTAAAGTAGCCCAAACAGATAGAAAATGCTTTAAACAAAGATATGAAAATGATCTTTTTAATTTGAATGTTTAATAATTGAACTATTTAAAAACAAATAAATTTCACACTCTCTTTCAGGTTCTATATTATCTCAACAGCAAAACCATCGTTAGAGCTCAATAAAAGGGATAACAAACCACTAACTCTATTTAACAGTAGATTTTTGTACCTTTCAGATAAAGAATGGCACACATGTTGCTGACCAGAATTACTGTCAGGATTATTTTATACTATTCCACTGTCTTTGCATCAGTGACACTCACTCTCTTAAAAGATAAATAAACTGCTCACTCGCAAAACTGAGATTTACCGAGTTAAAAAATTAAGTTGTACAGATCAGAAATGTAATCATGGGAGACAAGCTCTGAGAGTTTTTCAATCACTGTGGGGCTGCATCAATTTAAAGTCATGTTACATTAAAGAGAAAAACGTCTGGGAAAGTCTCCCAGTTGTCACTTTAGATTAGATTTGTTGTTGTTATCAGACTGTGCATTTTGTAGGCTTTTTTTTACATTTTAAAGATATTGCCTAATGCAGGCACACGGTAACATGTAACATATGACTATCAGATTGCCCAGAGATTAGGAGTTTGTGCAAATTAACTTTAAGTCTAAAAAATACACATCTGTTCTAGAAGCCTATTAACATATTAACATTAACTAATTACCTCAGAGTAATGTAACATACTGTGACTCAACCCAACTTTTTTTTAATACTGCTACATTTAATTTAACAGTTATAAAAAAATCAATTTGTGATCTCTCTCATTTCGCCGATTCTAGCATGCAGAAGGAAATGGAAAACCTCATTTACTACGTCCAGATTCCAAGTCAAGCTCTGCATCTATCTTTGCACGAAGCTCTTGTTAAGTGCCATGTAAGTGCCATCTTGTGTTTGGCTATTCTCTAAACATAAAACTGCAAAAATGAAACATTTTGAGAGCAGCACTCTCAAATTGGTAAAACTGGAAGTAGTAAGTTCTGGTTATAAATGTGTCCTATTTTGTTCCAAATACTATGGTCTGCATTCTCATTACTGTATGACAAAAGGACAACAGAATTGTACTCAATATGCCCTGAGTGAGAAGGCCCCATAACCAAAACCTTAGTCTTGAATGCCTGGGAATCCGGGCTGGACACAAGCCAGAAAGGGAGTGAGGGAAAGGGGCTCCTACTTCATGGAAGAATCCTACTTCGTGATTATTCTTCTCCACAGAAGAAGGCTTAACATAAAGGACTAGGTTCTGATGCCCTTAAAATGCTACTCAGCATGAGTGTTTCACGAATACCCACCATTTACTTTAATGGGACTACTTGTGCAGTAAGGTGTTATCCACTGTAGGCAATGGTGTAAGTATCAGGTCCATAATCAGGGTATTCAGTAACCTACAGGATCAGGCGGAAGATTGAAGTTTTACTTGAGCACTACTAAAAGTGAAAAATTTTAGCTCGTGTCTCCACATTCTTACTGAACCCTGATTTATTGCATTAATCAGCGCCTCTGACAATCAGTGTAATTAGGAGAATTGTCTATCACAAATGGATTCTTGAACATTATTATGTCCAATCACAATGCAGAATATTAAGTCTCAAAAAGACCAACGTAG
This sequence comes from Malaclemys terrapin pileata, assembly GCF_027887155.1. Classification (NCBI taxonomy): domain Eukaryota; kingdom Metazoa; phylum Chordata; order Testudines; family Emydidae; genus Malaclemys; species Malaclemys terrapin. The sequence goes on from NC_071518.1 coordinate 13,037,985, forward strand.
CAAAATCATTAGACACTTTGCTAGACATGATTATTTTCAAGCAAATACCCAAATTGTAAGAGAAATTACACCACAGACGGATTGCTGACGAATCTGATTTATACATATATGTGTCTACTTGAAGTGTAAAATATATTAGATGATTTCCCCAGGGGTGGGTCTATTTGAATTCAATTTTTGAAACAATTCTGAAGTCTAACAGTAAAGCAATATGAGGGTAACCCTCCTGCCAAGTGCTGCTGGCAGCAAAAAGCATCAGTTCCAAATATCTAGGAGTTCCTCTTGAAATTAACACACACTTCCAGCTCAAGCTGCCACCCAGAAACCTGGGAAGAACTAAAGACCTTCCCTGGGTACCCTTAAGAGGCAATACTGAGTCTGTATATAAAACAAGGAAGGAACAAGGGGGGAAAAGGAACATACCATTAATTTGGGAAAACAAAACCATCAATGATACTTTTATATGAATAATAAGTAAAGCATCCACCTCCATGCTATCGTTACAGTAGTCCTTGGCCTCAGTTTCCCAACCCACCAGACACTTTCCCCCTTCCCCTCTGCTGCACCCCACTCACTGTTTGTTGTCAGTGGCTAGTGAAGTACCAGAGGCCAGGAATGCACTCAGGCAAGTCCATCTCCAGCCCGAAGGGCTTACTGCTGCTTGTTTTCCTTGGGAAGATACCTTGTTGCCACTTCTTTGTCACTTCTAGTCACAATCACAACTGCATAGTCTCTCACCATGATACTGCCTCTATGCCATCCCCCACCTCTATAGCCTCTCTCACTGTTTTGTTGCCTCTAACAGTGATGCCAAGTCCAGGTCCCTCTGGCTCACGAGTCCAGCTGTAGTGATTACTCCTCTAGTGCTATTAGATAGGAGCATCTGGTCACCATCTCTACAATGCGAGACCAAGGTCCATACTAGAGTACACTCAGCTCTGTCATTACACTTTGGAGGGAGTTAAAAAGCATACAGGACCTTTGAGCAGAGTGTTTGCCACCAAGGATTTGCTCCTCACCACTAAGTAGGAGCCCATTTCCCCCAAGGCTTGAGTCCAGTCCTACTTACCAATCATTCAAGATTAAAGTTTTGGTTATGGTGACTCCTCTCTCGGGGCATATTAAGAACAGTTCTGTTGCCCTTTTGTCATATGACAATGAGAATGTTTCATTACCCCCATAACCAAAACTTAATCTTAACCAAAATGTTCACACTGGAAGGATGAGTAAAAATATGCAAATAAGGTTTAAGTCTTTCTATCTTGTTCAGTGGTTCACCACTAGATGGCCAAGGAGCAGACCTGGGGCAGTACAGCCGCCAGAGGAGCTGCTGGCCTTCTGCTCCTTTCCCCACTACCCCTCCCAGCAGGAAAAGAGCAGAACCCCCAGCCGCACCCCCTGCCGTTCCAGGGAGCTGTCTCTCCTCCAGCTCCGTCTGTACAGCAGCAGCTCCGTCAGAGGACAGGGCTGGGGCGGTACAGCCACCAGAGGAGCGGCCGGTGTTCTGCTCCTTTCCCTGCTGCGGTTCCAGGGAGCAGGGCTTTCCCAGGAACTGCAGCAGGGAAACGGAGCAGAATGTGGGGCCACCAGGAGGACTCACACCGTCAGCTCCTCTGGTGCGACTGCTGTACCGCCCCCAGCCCCGCCTCCCCAGCGGGGCTGGCTGCTGTACTGACGGAGGAGACCCTGCTTGAAATGGCTGGGGCAATAGAGCCACGCTGGAGGAGCTGCAGGGGTGGGGCTGCCCAGCGGCTCCATGTTCTGCTCCTTTCGCCGCTGCAGTTCCGAAGTCTCCGGCACAGCGGGAGGAGGACAGAGCACCCCGCCCTTCCCGGGTAAAGGGTGTGGATCATGGGGAGGAGAAGGGGAGACCATGGGGGCCCTGGGTTGGGGGCAAGCTGGGGAGGAGTCATGTGGAGGGTCACATGCCCCCCATGGCATCCCCAACCCCCGTACTGGTAAGAAATGGATTCCACTTGCACCACTGCTGTTGGTGCACTTTAACATAGCACTGTTTGAAGAATATTGCATTAAAGTGCATTAAAGAACCTTTAGTGCACACCAGCAAGGTCTACACGGACAAATTAAATCACATCCCCGTAGAACACATTACCCCACCATGCAGACAGGCCTTTAGTTATCAGTCTCGGCCTGATTTGAATGTAGATAGATACTAAATTACCCTTCAACTCCTATATACAGTTCTTCTAATTCTAGGTTAAAGGCATTATTGGGAAGGCCTTTGCTATATGGAAGCTTACAGTTCATAGCTTTCTGCCTGTAGCCCACCAATACTAGGGATACGTAGAGGGCCAAAAATCTCCAGGGTCTGTTTTTCTGGTATCTTTTGAATTCATATACATTTACAAAAGAAAAAAAAGATAGAAAGTTTTCCAATTAACGAGTGATCTTTTTAAATAGATTCAAGCCCAAGGTGGTTATTTTAGGAGTGGACTAAATTTTTAAGCATGGTGATGACCACCATAAACAATACGCCTTTTATTCTAAAGGGTGGCAGCCAGAATCAGCTATGTTTTAGCATAACATATCTTTAATCTAACACTGTAGTCCTAAATCCGTTCTGGATTTAGAAATGCCTCCCAGTTATTTCAGTTTTATCAGTGAAGAAAATGAAATAAAAAAAAATGTTTCATACTTAACACCAAACAGATCACTTTATCCCAAAAGACATGTTTAAATAATTCAGCTGTTAAAAAAAAAAATCTTTAACTATAAATGTACTACAAAAAGAAATTAACACGGCCGTAGGAAAAGTAGATAACATTTTTCTAAAGCTTTTTGATATGCTACTTTTTAGAATTAAATCTAGAGTGAACTAATATTTTTAAATGAGACATTCAACACCCTTCAAATGATGTAGTAACATTTGTTCCCATTCTGGAATGCTTCAGAATTTTGGCTATAGAGAAATTTATCAACACAAAAAGAACATTAGAATCTGTACAGAATTCTAGAATGGATACTTAAATAGGATTTAGCAACAAAAGAGCAAGTACTCGTTAACACCCAGTATAAATATGCAGCAGTTAGTTCCATCATAAACTTTGTCACAACATATCACAGCAAAATAACATTTCCTCCCCTCAACAACTTAAAAGTTTCCAGGGCTTTATCAGCAAGCCAAGCAGTCTGTTTGCATTCTCCAATACAAACTGACAATCTAGTGATGCAGTACATTCAAAATTCTCTGTAGTATTGACTGCCTGAAGCTGATGCTCCCTTGCTAAATGCAATGCAGTTCAATTAACAGCTCTTCAATATACAATTTAATTTTTCTTTCATCTTGATCCATGGCCCAGCTTGAAATAAGGAACGCTGGAATAGATGTACTTTGAATACTGAAGCAAGTCTTTATAAATAAACCTATCAAGCTTGTAATGATTTCTGTCATAACATGACAAAATAGATGAACCGGAATGTCTTGGTCTTTACGGCTTAGGTGTCATTTTTCTCAACATCACTAATGTTGTGGGGCGGGGTTTCCCCTCAAAACCTCCCTCAAGAATACTCCCCCTCTCTTTCAGTAGCATCTGCTGTTTCTACTGCCTGTTTATGAGTGCAAGACATGTAATTTACAAGGCTTCAATCCTGCATCTGGATTCACTAGTATAGATCCCTGTGCCTGTAACTCCAGACTCATTTATATCATTTGAATGGGACTCCAAATAGTCAAAGGAGGTCCAAGTAGATGATCCTAATGGAGAACCTTTGGTTAAATATATTGTAAGCATCACAGCTGTGGACTGAAGAATACACATATCACTCTAAATGCTATCCAGAACATTTTTCCCAAATACGGTGTAGACATATTTGTGCACAATTATTCATTCTAAGTTATACAGGCAATTTCACAAGCAAAAACAACAGTTTAGTTTCACCTAAAGGAATGAAATATTGCATTTAAACCTTATTCTAGAGTGAGACATCTTTGCAGCAAAGTATTAACTCTTGCACTATGCATGTACAAGGAAACGTGAATCAGTCCATTTCTCATTGGTATAGTATACAGCTTTCAAAATGGTAGGATTTACTACAGTTCATCAGAAAGGAAAACATTCTGCTTTGGACCAGAGGCATTCTTTACTCTTTAAACATATTCATAAAAATAAACACTTATTGCCTTAGGTACAAAAGAAGCAGTACTGACATGGGTGTCTAACAATCAGCATGAGATGTGTTGGAAAGTAACAGGGGCCTCACTGAATAAACCTAAGCAGCAGTTGATGTATAGTAATCAGTTTCAGATAAAACTAGCAAAATTGCCTTTTTCCAAGTGATATACTAATGTACAGTAAAATATGGACATTCACTATTAAATCACTGCATTTGTATCCAGATTTATATAGGTTTCATTACAAATGATGAGTTTTTACTTAAGTCTTTTTAGTTAGGTGTTTTTTCCTTCTTACTATAATCAGTTCATATATTTATGTTATGATTTTGAACGATACATAGATCCCCTTAAAATCTGAGCTGGTATGTTACCTATAGTAAGTTTTTATTATCTTCATCCAGTTTCTTATCTGTTTTTATTTCTAGCTGTACTTTTTAAAAAAATCTTAAGTCAGTGTTATGTTTTTAATTGTGAGAGAAACAGCATTGAGCCTTTACAGTAATTAACTTGTCATTACTTCGAATAACTACACTAATTGGTATGTTCTCCAAATCTGCAACACTGCAAAATTAAAAATAAATAAAGATATAATTTACAACTAATCTATACTTACAATTAAAGTTAGTTTCAAGATTTATTTCATTCTATTTTTTTACTAGTTACAACACACAGTAAATGAGGTGTACCATGTTCTGCTTTGCAAACACCTAGATTATAAAATGTAATTACACAAATTGATTAGAAATGAATGCATATATTTACGCCTTTGTTTGCAACCATAACACATTAAACATGACAAAATTAAGGAGCAGCTCCTGAAAATAAAATAAAATATTGTATCATTTTTATAACATCAATTTTGTGGGGTTGCCTTTCATTTTACTAAGTGCAATAACCGGGAATATAAATTTCAATAAGTATAGTTTTTAACATTTAAAGTACATATTAGAATATGTAACTGAGGCCATTACGTGAGCCCATTAACAAGGGAATGTGCTGATGGGGGACAGATCACCTTTTAGAGTCATTACTTGGGACAAGAACAGGGCCACCCAGAGGATTCAGGGGGCCTGGGGACCCCCCCGCCGCCAAATTGCGGCCGAAGACCCGGAGCGGAAGAAGCTCCGGGGGCCCGGGCCCCACGAGAGTTTTCCAGGGCCCCCGGAGCGAGTGAAGGACCCTGCTCCAGGGGCCCCGAAAAACTCTCGTGGGGGCCCCTGCGGGGCCTGGGGCAAATTGCCCCCCTTTGCCCCCTCCCCCACCCCGGGCGGCCCTGGACAAGAACCTCAGATGAAATCAAAGAGTTCCCAGGCCTCCATGCTTTAGAGGTGAAATGCATCCCCTGTGCAGAAGGGCACCATGAGGCCCATGCACCAATTAAATTCCACTGATGTTCTATTTTGAGGGTTCAAATGTTTAGTGTAGGCTTTGTGCTGGTCTCCTGCATGGTGGAAATTCAACCACGGGTGAAAAATTATTCTTTTGGGAGCAAGCAACCTGGAGAATAAACTGTACAATTCTGACAGATTTCAGAGTAGCAGCCGTGTTAGTCTGTATCCGCAAAAAGAACAGGAGTACTTGTGGCACCTTAGAGACTAACAAATTTATTAGAGCATACGCTTTCGTGGGCTACAGTGTGTGTGTGTGTATATATATATATATATATATATATATATATATATATATATATATATATATGTTTCACTCTATATGCATCCGAAGAAGTGGGCTGTAGCCCACGAAAGCTTATGCTCTAATAAATTTGTTAGTCTCTAAGGTGCCACAAGTACTCCTGTTCTTTGTACAATTCTGAGCAAACATGAATTGTGCATATACAGAGTTTAGGCTGGGCTATACGGGTATACTATCCTGGCAAAGCCCCAGGGCCGCCCGGAGGGGGCAAATGGGGCAATTTGCCCCAGGCCCCGGGCCCTACAGGGCCCCCACGAAAATATAGTATTCTGTAGTATTGCAACTTTTTTTTTTTTATGGAAAGGGTCCCCGAACTTGCTTTGCACCAGGCCCCCTGAATCCTCTGGGCGGCCCTGCAAAGCTCTCCTAGTGAGGATGGATCTCATAACAGCAAACTTGCACTTTTGCCAGTATACCTTATTCCTGGCCTAAGATTACAAAGATGGTCCCTGCCCCTAAGAGCTTGTATAGTGCCTAGTACAATAGAGGTGGGACCTCTAAGCACTGAATATTATGTGACTCTGCCTGACAGTACTTATCAAAATAAACAATACTTGACACCTTTTTAAAGGGCCAAATGCTGTTCCCATTCAAGTCAATGACAGCTTTACCACAGATTTCAATGGGACCATGATATGGCACTCAGGGAGTGCAGAAAGCTATAAGGCCAGGTTTACTCCACAGACTTTTGCTGGTATAACTATGTTGGTCAAGGGAGTGAGGAGGTGTGATCTTTGACCAACACAGCAGTTCCAACACACCAAAAACCCCTAGTGTAGCCACATTTATACTGGCAAAACTATGCTTAAACTGATATAGCTTATTTCGCTCAGAGGGGACTGAAATAAGCTAAACTGGCAAAAGCAGGTTTGTTGATATAAACTGCATCCCATAGGAGTGCTTTGCTGATATAATTATACTGCCAAAGTGCTTCTAGTGTAGACACGGCGCCTAAGAGTATGTCCCTGCTGCAGAAGTAACCCAGCCCTGTTCTACAGTTGAAATTTGGATCGACATACCTAGAGTGCTCAGAGGTATGAAAAATCCACAGCCCTGAGCGCCAAACCTAATCTGGTCTAGGTTGATGGAAGAATACTTCCATTGATCTAGCTACTATCCCTCAGGGAGATGGAGTTCCTACAGAGATGTAAAAACCATTGCTGTATGCTGGATCCCTATGGGGTTATGCTGGCATAGCTACCTGCACCATAGCTATGCCGCTATAGTGCCTGTAGTGTAGACATGGCCCCAGGCTCTTACTCAGGTGTTGCACCTCATCTCCCTCCCATCCACACACCATACCTCTGATCCACATTTAGTGGCGTTTTCAAACTGGGCTAATTTACCCAGGTGTTGCTTTCACATGGGGTGATAATCCACCCATTTTGCAGTGAGGACACAGGCTACCATACCAGAGTATTGACATTCCTCCAATTCCTTCCCACAATTCCTCTGTGCGCCCAGGAAAGACAAATTCTCCCATAATTAACTAGTAAACAATTTGAGCAACACAAAGAACCATAGGATGTGCCTCCAGAAGTCCTAGTGACATACACAGGTGAGCACAGCACCACCGAGGACCCAGTAATGTGAGTGTTGCTTTGCAGTGCTGCTGCTCACACCCAGGCTAGGTGTAACTCGGGACCCAGACCCAGGTGCCAATCAGAGTTAACTCTGCATTGAATACATATCCTAAAAAGTCATTGGGTGGAATTCACTCCATGGCGTATAATACTGTACCATTCACTTTGTTCCAATTATATCCTCTAAAGACCAAGCTTGGAGTTTAAGCGGAGTTTAAGTGGGGTGTAGCTTCTTGTGCTGATCCTCACCACTCTGTGAATTTTACCTAATGTGAACACCAAAATCAAGTCTGAATGGGGAGTGCTGGAACACAATATTGTTCATGTGGAGTCATCTGCTCTTCTGGTGTCAAGCCATATCCTGGGTGGCTAGAGAAGTCCCACTATGATACAGAGAAAGAAAAAATCTGACAGTTTCCTCAAATAACTTTTCTAATGTGAAGCAAACCTTCCCACAGATGAGGCATACAAGACTGCTCACCACACCCCGCAGTCTAGTGGCACATCTTCTCCTAAAATACAATACAAATAGACCTGACAAACAAAGGCGGGGAGGGGGAGGGACTTATATGGGAGTATTATTATCCTCACTTTATACATGTTGGAACCTAGGCACAAAGAAATTAAATGATTTGCCCAAGGTCAAACAGGAAGCCTCTGGCAGAGCTGGGAGATAATCTCAAGTCTCAATCCCTTAACCACAAGGCAATCCTTCCGTTCCAGGAATTTAATATTTTTATGTAATGATCAAAGTTTAATTTTAAAGTTTATCCTGTATCTCAGTGATCTCAAATGAAATAGGGAAAAGAAAAACTATGAACAAGCTCAGCATACTATAACTTATTTTTACCACCTCCTTATAAAGTTATATATTGAGTAATAAAGCTGCTCCTGCAAAATGATGCACTGAGAATCTTTACCAGGACTAAATTAATAGAGGCTTAGTGCAAAGATTGCAACATTTGGATTGCATTTTCAATCTAGCTTTCCCTCTTCAAATAAAGTATTGCTGAAGGAACAAGAGTTGCCATTTAGAAAACACCAAAGTAAATGTTTACCTTTTAATTTTAAGGTTAGCATTATAAGCAATCCATTCTGGTTCAGAATGCTCACCTGGCATGTCACAAGTAAAATGAGAATGAATTTTTAATAACATGAATTGCATTCAGAAATAATGAGTGTTTTCCCCAATAGCACAATTAGAAATGCACATACATGAAGTGCTTCCTTCCAGCACAAAAAACAGAAAGGAGCAACAAAGATTTTTAAATTACCTAATTTCATAATGAATGGACAGTTATACATTGGACAACCCCCCTCAATGCAGCTCAAATAAAGTCAGATCTAATAACAATGCCAGATTTTCAAAAACAAGCATGCAAAAGTGCATTATTTTGTACTTTTTTGCACATTATTTTGCAAGTGCCAGACTTTCATGAAGGCATGGAGGTTTGCACACGAGCAAGATGGGATCGGTGCATACCTTACTTGGACACACTAGTTAAGCATATGCATGCGTGTGCAGCTATATACTAAAAAACTGGCCCCTTAAAGACAAATCTTTCTACATACTTAACATATCTAGGGCCTGATCCAAAGCCCAAAGTAAAAGGAAAGACACTGATTGATTTCAATAGGCTTTGGATTAGACCCTAACTAAAATAATGTGGCACTATCCAGAAGAACATAATACACCACTCAGATACCCCTTATCTTTACAGCCACTTGTACAGTGGACTTACAGAGCAACATGTGCATTCTGTCATGACTGTATCACTTAGTGCCATAAAGAAACCATTCTGCATGCCCAAACTCCTTAACCAAGGGGTAGTCAATAGGTGGACTGCAGACCAAATCTGGCCCGCAGACACTTTAAAAAGATTTTGTGGTCTGTTCCATTTATGTATTCTTATCATTGTTATTTTTGCTGGAGTCCGGACCTTGCCCAAGACATTTGGATCTTGACGAGAAATAACTGACTACCCCTGCCTCAACACATTGAATTAAGTGAGAAGCTATTATTAAGGAGAGGATACCATTAATTATCATTAGTCAACATTTATATTGCAGAAGTGCCTAAAACCCACAATCAGGTTGGGCTTCATTGTGCTGCGTACTGCATAAACACTTACCAAATGACAGTCCTACCATGTGCTGCCAACAAAAGATTATCAAGTAAGGAGAAGCATTCCTTTCAGCTAATAGTAGGGATTGTGAAATGAGAGAATGGAGAAATGAGAGAATGGAGACGAAGGTGACAGGCTCTTAGAAAAAGGTCTGAGCACGTAAAATACTGTAGTACTTCCCATGGTGGAGAGAGGAGATAAAATGATGGCAAACTGATTACAAACTTAGTGAAGTTGCACAGTGCTTCAACTCCAGAGTAATAGAAATACCTTAGAGAGACTGACAAAGCTAGCAGTGCCCTCAAGGCAGACATTTTGCGTAACATTTCTACCACTGTTTATATTTTGGTTATGCCTCCTTCTTGAATAGCGATTCTATGGGTGTTTTAGGTCATTTATGTGTACACTGGTCAGGAGCTTCGATTTTCAATTACAAGCTAAGGAATATCAGGAAGCCCATTAGTTGTTGGATGAGTGCCCCCAAGTCAAGCCCTGGGTGCTATAAGAAGTAATGCTGATGATTCATTAAGCGATAGGTCATACTCTTTCCTCTTTCAGTGCTGAAATATTGCTCCAGCATGGTACAGTGTTTCTACCGGTTGTGGAGGAGTATTTAAATGCTTGTGATTAGAGCAGAACTGATACAGAAGTCACTGAAGGAGAAAAACATTAAGTAGGGTTTTTTAATTTTTAAACCACCACCATACTGTTTTTAATGGCACCAGATGTACACAGAGATGTACACAATGGTGTTTTAAAGACAAGTAGAACAAGATCCATAATCAGAAATGTTTATTGGCTATCTGGAAGGGCTCTTCTACCACATTGGGGGGTCTAAATAAAAGCCTAAAGAGAAGAGGAAATCTTTTAGGGCTCAAATCCTGTAGGGTCTACTTTGTATGACCCCGGTGGGATTTCTCCATAGCCCTACTTCTAACTCCTAAAACACAGAAGATGGAGAAAACGATGCAAGTGTGACTTTTTTTCAAATGAACTTTTTTGATGTCAAAATGATTGAAGGTCCATAACATATTCATAAAAAATAGAAAGGGAAAAGGGAAAAAAAAAAAAAAAAAAAGGAGAGAGCCTAAAACAGGGGTCGGCAACGTTTGGCACGCGGCTCGCCAGGGTAAGCACCCTGGCGGGACGGGCCAGTTTATTTACCTGCTGACGCGGCAGGTTTGGCCGATCGCGGCCCCCACTGGCTGCGGTTCGCCGTCCGTGGCCAGCACATCCCTCACCTGCGCCGCTTCTCGCCGCCCCCATTGGCCCAGGATGGCGAACTGCGGCGAGTGGGGGCTGTGATCGGTCGAACCTGCCACGTCAGCAGGTAAATAAACTGGCCCGTCCCGCCAGGGTGCTTACCCTGGCGAGCCGCGTGCCAAACGTTGCCGGCCCCTGGCCTAAAAGATACATTATCAAAAAGTTTGTCTTGCAGTTTCCAGCTCACAATTATATTTTGCTAATGTAACCCACACACCTCCTGGATGTGGTGTTCTGTCCCATCTAGTGGCCACTGAGAGAGAGAGAGAGAGAGAGTTAAAATGAGTCTGCTCTACAGCCTTAGCTAACAACCAGTTGGCTTTTAGCTCATGCGGTAGAGGCTCATGCGCTAAGCTCCACAGATCCCCACTTTGATCCCACCTGCCGACGACTGGGGTCTATCAGTGTTACACTAACAAACATTTTGGGGAGTTTGTGCAAAGGACAGTGAGCAATCCATTTTCACTGTGAATATACTGCTTTACTGGTTCCCTGTCACACATTCCATCCTATTCACTCACAATATGAAATAAGCTAGCAAATTTGTTTGTCAGTTTGTGAATTAATTATATGAAAACCTATGAAGTCTTCAACATAGATGCTAGTTTTGGCAGAGTTTTATAAAGGAAAACAAAGAATCAGTTTGGTGATAAAGTGACCCACTGGATTTCACCACGACTTTCATCAAAAGTTATCACAGTACATATTAAATCATTAGCAACAAACTCTGCAGCCTGCTGGTTTTAAAATGCAGACAGAGAAATTCAATGCAGAAGCAAAATAGGGCCAATAATATAATTACAGCACTATGCCTGTGTAGTCTAAGTTAATGTTATTATTTGACATTGCAAGGCTATGCTATTCCCCATGAGTCTCAATGGAGACAAGATTCACTCTAATTGGTTCCAAAGCACAACCCACCAACAACAATCTTTCCTCAGGACCAGTAATGTTAATTTCCACACGACTGTAAATAGTGTTTGCAAACAATACAAACATGGTAATAGGAGGCTAGGTGGGTAATTAATGTGGTTACAAAGCAGCTTATTTGCATTTTTATTTAAAACTCCCTTCTTTAAAAAGCAGCTCAGATTTCTTTTTGTAAAAGGAGCCTTGGTTAAGGAGTACAGCAGTAATTACTCTCTTTAGGGGTTCTTTTATATGTCCTTTAGGGAATTAGAATGAAAAGATAAGCAGAATTATAAAGGGAATCATGTAAAATATAAAATGTACTATAAACACTTAGTAGTGTATTTACCATAAGCTAAGCTTGCCTTTTTCATTAATGGAATATATTACAAGCTCACATCACAATCAGAGTAATTGTGGGGATGGTTAAAAATTTACAATCAAGCCAGTTTAACTTATTTTCAAAACTTAGTTCTACAAGTGTAATGAGAGAAGAATTCTATTTATGTGAAAAGAATACATGACATGGAGTATATACAAACAGAGGGTTTTTCCGTACCAACAATGTACACTATGGGAAAAGCAATTAGACAATGGGAGTTTATGGAAAGAAAGATTCAGATAAATAGGATTCTGCTGTATTCTGTGTATCTGTAAAACATCAGTATGAAGCTTATCTACACATATCTGTAAGCGAGGCTATGTGAATACAGAAAGGCCAAGATTTAAAAGCAGATGTCTAAAGTTAGGCCGGATTCTCAGAAGTGCAGAACAGCCAGCTGCTCCCATTAGTTTTAACTGAAGCGCTGGTGGCCTGATTTTTTCAAAAGTGCTAAGCAATTTACTTGGGAGCCTAAACAAGAATTTAGAAGCCCAGCTTTAGGCACCTATTTTTTGGAAAGCTTGGAGAAAACTAGTCATGGCTGAGTGATTTGCTGGCAATATTCTCTCATGTTATGTTTTGCCAATTTCCTGGATGATGAAGGTGGGTTGTTTGTTTTTGTAATGAAGAACACTGAAGTTGTATCAAGAAGAAGAACAGTGTTTTACTAAAATCAGGAACCAAATATCCCTCTCCTGCAAATGTAATGTGTATAAAACATGGGAGAGGAGCACTGCGGACATTTCATTTCAGACATTTTTGAGACGGTAGAAGATGAGTGGGAAGACGACTTCAGATGATTTGGTTCCAATGTACAATATTATGGCTGGTTAAAAATGTACATGCTATTATATGAAAAGCTGTATTTTACACTAATTAAATACAACACTAACTTCACAGACAGGCAACAGCACTTTTGTTTTCATTAGTTGGCTATGGGATTATGGCTAGAGCAGTTAGATGTTGACATACAGTATAGAGTAACCTAGAAATCCAAAATTACAGCAGGAGACCAAGGCAGAATTTACTATTCTGGACTATCTCTTAGTCAAGATGTTATTAAACTACCAAGGTGAATCTCCTTCTATTGTCACCCTACTAACTTCCTTCTGTGCACTGCATATGAAAAGCCCAGAATGCAATGGGATATTTTTGCTGACCTTGGCAGAAAGACACCAGGTGGGACAAAATCGTTGGATACCCCTTCACAATTAAGAGGGATGCTGACCCTTTCAGGGAAATAATACCTTCTGATCCTGACTAGATAATGCCTCCATCAGGACACAAAACAGGCTGGTGCCTTCATAGGTTAGCAGGGCTTTGTGAAATTCAAACTGACAGAATGCTGCAGGTTGGCTCTCTTGGACATTTTGGAAGGGAGTGCTCATATGTTCCTTTCAGAATGAACCCCCTGCTTTCTTTCACCTATATTTCCCTGAGGTCAAGCATAGATGAAGTAGGCATAAGGCAGATATGCCCATAACTCACCCTTCTTTTCATGAGACTACCTTAGAGTACACTTGGTGCTGGGGTACATTTGGTTCGGAACTAGCAGCCCCTACTGTTGTGAGACATCAGACCCTCATTTCTTCCACTAGGACAATAGCAACCACCCGAATTGAATCTCCCTACCCATCATCTCTGCCCCTTTTACTAATCCACTCAACCTACCCCACCCACAACATTTCAATCATTCTTCCTCTCTGCTAAAACCCTTCCAACACACATCCTGTTTCTTTCCACAGGACACTCCTCATCCTCAGCTTCAGTGTTCTTCCCTGTGCTGCTCCTTCCTTTTTCTCTTCCCCAAGATCCTACTATTCCCTAACCCAAGTCTTCCCAACTTATGAAGGGCTCTCTGCTTCAACCACTCACATCACCAGCCATTTTGAATCCTATTTCTTATGCAAGGAACAATCCCGCCCTCCATTGTGCCAAGCCACTTCAAATTCTTCAAAGCCCCTTTTGTGGTCTTCTTTCAGCTTGCCAGCTACTGCTAAACCATTTCTGCAGCGATCTCTGGTAAGTTTTGACAAAAAGCTTTGGAACTACAAGAAACTAAACTAAAAAATGCAGATCCCATTTCTTTAATTACATTTCTTCTCCTAGCCTTTTGTTTACTGAATAAGGGCCACGTACGGATAACATTTAATACTAAGCGCAATGCTTGCTATCATGAGCAGTGCAACTTAAGTCAGTGTGACCACTCATGATAGGAAGCACTACATTTGGCAGTAAGTGCTTATAGCGTCTAGAACTAAAATAGTAAATGCTTTTGAGCAGAAACATAAGCGGTTTCTACAGGATTTGTCTGTACAGTACCAGGTAAATCTCTGGCACTATAGAAATAATAATAACTTCTATAAATCTGAAATCAACAATGTATATTTTTGGCTGTAGGTAGATTGTATAAAAAGGGCATTGGTGGAAAGGTAGCTGACTAGATATTTTCTACCGATACTTTCAAATACATAAAAACAGTGATATACTTTAACTTTTAAGAAATATTTTGTTTTTACAAATTCATGCATTTAGCATACACATTCTTTGGAATTACAGTTCTTTATCAACTGAAAAAGAATCAAAACACTTCCAAGTTCTCATAACTGTGGCAAGAAATTAAAGTGAATAAAGAGTAAGATGTTATATTAATTAAACATTTGGAATGCGTCCATAACGTTTAATGAAAATGGAAGCCATATGAGGTCTTAAATGACTGGAAAATGCCTACCAAATCCTTTAAAGCCTCCTGCACCCACCCATAGTGACTAGAAGACTGCTTTATAGTTCATAAATGTTATTCTTGTAAAATATCAATGTATTTGGATAATAAAACTACATATTTACTACAATAATGGTACAAGGCTAACTGTACATGTAGACAAAGGTCTGAAATAGTTCAGCTGTAGTCAGTAGATTGATTCTGTATAAATGATATCCACTATTCAGTGTTGGGCATCTTGCTGAATGCAAGGGCCTTAACACATCTGCTATATAATTCAGACTCTGTTTTACAGTGGTTTCATTACCAACCATAAAAACTGTAACAGTGGAACTGTATAAACAAACTGAACAGTGTTTTTACTGTAAAACATGAATGTAATCTAAATATTTGTCTTTCCCTTCTCTCAGCATCTGTAATGAGAGCAGCAAATTCATGCCATATGTTTATAGTGCAAGAAAAAATAGATTTCAACAATTCATCCATGTGGATGCTGGTGAAGCTATTTAATGTTTTTAATTCATCCATTTGCTTTTACATATAAATTTCTTGCAAATCATTACCAAAAAAACCCTCTTGCCATTGTCAGTTACTAAATTTGTTGCTGTTAAAAAGGTGCGTGCCTGGCAAGAAGAATATAGAGATGTTATCACTGCAGAAATCTATCAAGACCAGTTGCTATGACAGACTAAGAAACATCAGCATGGGTAGCTGCATTACCAATATATATTACCAAAAACATAATACAATTTAGAATCCTAAAGCCTATCAATTACTTCAGAAGTTCAAAAGCTGCAGCTAATTTGCTCCTCCATTAGCAGGCTGTGTTACAGTATATTTGAGCCTTATTTTTTCTTAGAGCTGCAAACACATTTGAATGCTATTCAAAGTCTTGGGTATCACTGTATAACAATTTATTTACAAGCTGTACTTGGAAGATGGCTTTACTAGCAGCCCCAACAACCACACCCTCTGTGTCCCTCAACACTGGAAGGGTCAGTGATATAGACCACATACTAATATAGATACTACTAGGAACTGGACTGAGGATCAATTCATTTCATGCAGCTCACAGCCTGATCTCAGATGGTTATGATATTTGATTACTACCAACCTCAGCCAGAACTCCATTAGTAACATCAGTTCTCATCTAACTCACATTAAAATCAACTGAAAGATTTTAACTTAAAGGAGAGTAGGATCAGGCCTTTAAAAAGTAAAAAACGTATGTGCTGTTAGTTATCCTATCCCTTTTCCCTATCTTTATCTGCAGTCTTCAGCTTGTTTACCAGATTTAGAGCACTGAAGAAACATGCCTCCCCCATACTGAGTTTACTCTGCAGTAAAGTATCCTGAAATACCTATACTTGTTTTTTGAACATTTTACTTTTTGAGAGTGTTTATTCATTATAAAGTTTATCAGAAGATGTAACAGAAGTGCCAGTCGGTGCCATTTTGTGGAACCCAACAGTTACTGATTCCTACCTGTGCTTTCAGAAGCAGTCTATTCATATGCTTTAGGACTTTCCATGACTGACCTCTATAGCTTACTGCTAATCAGCCACAAGGAGCCCTTTCTCCATTGAGCATGTCAGTGGACTTAGAGCATTTTTAGTGGATTGTTCCTAATAAGGCATCCTATACATGGGTCTATGGTGAGGAAAACAACTGTATAGGTTTTGTGGCATTCTTGAGGTAAAACAGAAGCTCAGTGACTTAGCACATAATGGGTAGCAAGAGTTTTATCTTCTAGATCAAGATTAACATCTACAGGGGTCGAGATGCTGAAGGCTACACAAGAGTTTTTGGTTGATAGAGGTAACATTTCTTTTCAATGAACATATTCAATACACAGAACCAAAATCAACATCTGAGGCTCACTAACTGGCAGAATAGTCCCTTCTTGAAAAACTAGGCTAATGTATCGATTGTATAAAAAGCGCTGCATGCATTCCTCGCAAATGGGGCACATACACAAAGCCTGGGCATACAGCTTGCTTCCTGTCTTCCTATATTTCTGTTAGGTAACAGTTGGAGAGCCAAACCTGAAAGATCAGGTTTTAATTTCAATCACAATAATTTATTCAGCAACTGTCAATCAATCATTCTTTATAGGAGTTACCCTCAGGTGGACAATACTTTGAGAAAAGAGTAGAGGCAAGAATCAAACTTATCTTGCTGTTCTGTGTTAGAAGTTTTTTGTACTTTTGTTACATCTATACCTTGTAATCATCTCCATGTAACAGAAATTTTAGTTTGCCAATAATTTAATCTTTATTTGAAGTAACTGTCATCTTAATATTGAAGAAACTATAAGAGAAACATTTCTTTAGACTTTTTGTTAAAACAAAAAATGTTCAATTTATTTTTAATATTTACTTAAAAGACTGAAATCTGATAGGACTATATACATGTAAGTTTCTCAACACAAAAAGCTATATGATATTTTATTCATCCACATTTTGAAGAATTTTCTTGAGAATATAGTTAACATCTGGAGCTAGGTAGCTCTGTCCAACTGTTATGCTTATACTCAGTTAGAAAAATGCATCAATAATACAATACAAAAAGCTCCCTAACTCCTCTTTCTGGAGCATAGATTTCAATGTTCATCAGAGCAACTATGTGTACTAACAGCACTGTAGTGTTTTTCATTAAGCCTTAAAGTCAATTAAGCTGCGAATTGGAACAATCATTCCTCCTTTGCAAAGTATTGATATTCTTCCTTGGCTGCTTTAGGGCCTTTCCACTACTCAAGGAGAGATTTGTTTGACAATTTATGATTAAAATTAATTATAGCTCTAAAATTCCAATTTCCTTTCTTCTGAGTAAGAAATTATCAAACTCAGTTTTAAACTGATATTGAGCTTTATCGTGCATGGGCAACTTCCATTTTCAAAACATCTACTGTAAAGCAACACATGTCTCTCTGTGGTTTGATTCCTTTACAATTATATATATCTCAGTCCATACCGACATACTCCACTACTATCCCCTCAAATGTGTGTGGGTTTGGGTGTTTTTTGGGTTTTTTTTTTTGATCTTTTGGTTTTAAAAAAGAAAAACCACAATGGCCACACTTGAAAAGTTGTTGCTTTAAGTATATAGATAAGGCAATTATTTCTGTATTTGCAGTATTACCTAACCTTCGCGATACTATAGGAAGTAAGTAAAATACCGCAAATGCAACATTAAATGTTATGCAGTTACCTAATGTAGCTGACAAGTTTTCAAGTGTGATCATTGCAGAGCTGGTATCAAAGTCTCCACAAAATAGCATTTTGGACATAAATAGCAGAAAATTCGTGGTTTTCTACATTCGTCTTCAACAATCAGCCAAGTCATCCCCTGTGGTTTTTTAATTTACAGTGCATGCAACTGCTGATCTGACAAACCTTGTTTTACTGGATATCATTAGTATTATCCTCAAGTCCGTTAGGTTAAGTTTTTTTCAGTCCAAATGGCTTTTTTTTTTTTAAAGCTTACTTTTATGTCTGAATTGCAACATTCACTGAAAAGAGATAATCTAAAATTGATTTTTGTGTAACAATAACTGATTCTTTTGTAGTAACAAAACTAACACCAACAAAAAAGATAGCTCTCTACTGATACTAATGGAACCTACATTTTATGGCACTATTGATGATGATCTCATAAATCGAACAGACCAGAATGTCAAGGGCGTTACTCAGGTTGTTCTCAAGTTCATTTAAGCATACTGTACTTCATAACTGACTTTCTTTAATTCTGTATTATAATAGGTCTTCACATTTTTTAAACAAGAATTATATTTTTCCCACAAAAAGTTTAGATGTATAATACATACATAATAAGTCAATACAAGAGAATCAAAACTTTAAACAAAAATATTTGTTTCTTTAATCATGTTCTGGGTAGTTGAACATTCCTGATTACTTTAAAATAAGCAAAATACTTCTCAGATTCATTAGAAGTTGTAAGTGCTCAGTATCTTTTAGTATTTGGCCCTACATTAACGGAATATAAAGGTTGCAAAGGGAAGTACTCAAAGTAAGAAACCTGAACCTTAAGGAAGAACGCACTACCTTAACTCTGCCCAGTTATGCATTCGTATTAAAATAACATAAGAATGGCCATACTATGTCAGATGAATGGTCCATCTAGCCCAGCATCCTGTCTTCCAACAGTGGACAATACCAGATGCATCAGAGGGAATGAAGAGAACAGGGAAATTATTTAGTGATCCATCCCCTGTCGTCCAGTCCCAGCATCTGGAAGTCAGAGGCATATGGACACCAAGAGCATGGGGTTGTGTCCCTGATCATCTTGGCTAATAGCTATTGATGAACCTATCCTCCATGAATTTATCTATTTCTTTTTGAACTCAGTTATAGTTTTGGCCTTTACAGCATCCCCTGACAATGAGTTCCACAGGTTGACTGAGTTGTGTGATACAAATCTTTAACCATACTATTTCTCAAACATTTTTCTAAAACCTTAGATAGGACACAAACACTTGTTACAGATTTGCTACTCTTTTAAACGCACTAAGTTCGTTGTTATAATGGTACATTTGTGACTTTTATATGAGTATTATAAGCAGTAGCATAAATTTCTAAAATTATCACATGCAGTATTTCCAACAAAAAAATCAGATAAAATTAAATATTATTGAAAATATTCATAGACAATTTCACAAATAAATAACATTAGATTTCCATTAATACTATGAATTTTTTAAAAGCTGTTTTATCCACTTCATGGGAGAATTTAGGGAATGCAGAATTTATGTTTGTACAATGCAGATTAATGACTCAGTCCAGCAAAGCATTATGCATATGAGTAAATTTACTCACATTGATAGTACCACTGACTTCAATGGGGCTACTCCCAAGAGTAAAGTTACTCATGTGTGCTAAGCTATGTAGGATTGCACCCTAAGGTGGTATATTTCCAAATATAGTTCTACATTCTCAAGTTCAACTGAAGTGAACCAAGTCCCCTTGATCATATAGCTTCCCCTAAAACTACAAAGTCAAAGGTCATGGCCACTTAAAAGCTTTCCTTTCCAGCAGGGTACAGTATTTCCTGTCCTGTAGGGGGAATTCCACTGAATAACATTAAGCCATGTTTTCTTTAACAAGACACTTTGTTCAGGAAAGTGGAATGTTCAGATTAACAAGCTTGCACACTACCATATAATAAAAAAATATATAAAAATTTATTACAAAATAAATATCAGTATCAATATTGTAATATTAGTATTAACCAGATTAATCTAACATGCATATGTATTTTCACCCTTTTATTTACAATAACTGTGTTTTTCTCTCTCCCCTAATTCTCCTCAAGATTGCTTACAATTTGATGTAAATTTTAAGCATCTTGTAATTCACCAACTAATTCTCTCCTGGTTACACACTCCAAGTAATTAAAGTTCAGTAATAACTTATTCTTTCTGCTCCAGCACCTGCATTTCATTTGTTTATTTTCCCAGAGTCATAAATCTGAGGGACTGTCAAAATGCCACAATATTAGTGCAATAATCAAAGTTAATTAGTGCCTCTCAATAAACAACAACAAAGCCATTACAAAGATGCATTGAAGGTTCTCCAGCTACTCAGTTTACAGATGAGATTGTATTCTGAACAATTAGAATTTGAGAACTGTTAGTAAATAAATGTAGTGTTTTTTTAAGCAATTTGAACCAAGACAGTAATCTTCATTCAATTACCAATTCATTAACTTTCAGTGAGGTAATATATGTACTTACACAAGTAGTCTGGTACTCTTGTTGTCTAAACAAAGTACTAAAAACAATTTTTGCTTTCACTGAATTTTGATAACTTCTTGAAAAGTACTTTTTAAATAAAATGTGCAAAGCAAATTATATGTAAGAGGCACTCACTATTATTTCATGTCATTTCACTCTTCTGTTGAAATAATTTAATTACATTTACTTATGGACATTTAGAAAGAGAATAAATCAATTCAAAAAAGGGTCTACTCAAAAATCCAGCTATGTTGGAAGATAATCTAAAGCCAAATTTAAAAGTAACACAAATACAGTCTTCTCGTGGGCCCTTTAGATATTCCACTGGTGCTACTGCAACAAAGAAAACAGGCAGCTTCCATTTCAATTAGGAACTATGGAAAAAACAAACCTTAAAATACAGTATTTGGAACTCACAGGCCCAAGAGAGATAAGGCTTTAATCCAAAATACCTTCTTCAAGAAACTGAGCTCCAGAAATTATTCTTCTTCTTCTTATGTGGCATCTCCATTACAGGAGGTTTGCAATCATGGTAGCACATTCTGTATGACCCTCCACTAATCTCTTGTGGATGAATAGTCCTTTTGATTCATCCAGAATACCACATCATCCATCAACTTTCCCTTCCAGTGCCCGTAAATGCGCATCACCAGCTGAAGCCCTTATAATGTGCCCTGCAAATCAAATCTTTCTTTTCATAAGATTTCTGACTAGCATTTCCTGAGTTCCAATAATCTCCAATACTTTTTCATTACATGTCTCTATCAATGATATTTTTAAATTTCTTCTGTAACATCATAATTTCAGAAGAATTGTAGTTTATTATTGATTGTTTGAATGCCCATGTTTCACAGCTGTAATTTAACACAGACCAAATGCAAGGTTTTAAGAGATGGAATTTAGTCTTCAAATTTATGTCCCTTCTCCTCAGGTGTTTATTCTTCCAGAATGTCTCTTTCACTGTTGCTATTCTGGTGCTGACTTCAGTATCCGATCTTCCATCTTCTGTATTGATGCTTCCTAAGTAGCAATAATGTCTCACTTGCTGCATGGCTATGTTATGCACTATAATCTTGCATGTCTTTCTAGGATCCTGGCATACCACCATAGTTTTTGACTTGTCCACATATGACCTTAGATAGACAATATTCTGTCATATGCATATATAATCTCCACTAACTGCACAGACTTTCTTCTGAATCAGCCAACAGTGCCATGTCATCTGCATAGCAAATATTATTCCATTTTCCATTCATCTTAATACCTTCTTCTGCTTAATTTCATCTAAACTTGATACAAGTGTTGAATAAAGTCAGTGACGTTATACAAACCTAACTCTTCTCTTGATCCCTACTAGATTTTCATTTTAATTTCCCATTATAATCACCTTTTGATTCCAGTATAAATTGTTTTATTACTCAGTTTGTATCCATCAATCCCTACAGATATTAATGTATTGAGTAATTTGTATGAGTAGAATGACTTTCCAAATAAAAAGAAATACCCAACAAGTATACTGTTTTCCCATTTCAATTGATCTTTTGAATATGAGCTTCAAGTTCATAATGGCATTTATTGTGCCCTTTCCACCTTTTAAGTCATATTGTTATTTGCTTATTTCCTTATCAATTTTTCCTTGTATTAAGCTCACAAAAGTATCTTAGAGACATGCGATATTAGACTGCCTGTTCTGTAGTCTTTACAATCCATAGAGTTCTTTTTGAGGATTTGGATATACAGTGAGATTGTAATGTCTTTTGGCAATTCTGCTGTCTCAAGCATATTCTTCATTCATCTGACAGGGATTACAAACTTTCATCCCCTATGCTTTAAAACA
The DNA here is from genome assembly GCF_027887155.1 of Malaclemys terrapin pileata. NCBI lineage: Eukaryota > Metazoa > Chordata > Testudines > Emydidae > Malaclemys > Malaclemys terrapin. Next base: position 13,060,386 of record NC_071518.1, read on the forward strand.
ATTCAGCCAGTATTCCATCACAACATAGTGCTTTTCCATTCACGGTCTTTTTATTGCTGCCATGATTTCTTCATCCATTATTGGCAGGTTTGCCTGATCCATCTGTAGTTGAACTTTTCAGGAATATCTTCACCATATAGTTCCTTGACACATTCTCATCATCTCTCGTTCTTGTCTTTATGGTTTGTCAAATATTGTCCATTTTTGCAACATCCAAGGACACCTGGAGAGAGGTTCAGGCTAAAAATTGACGCTCCTTAATGTTGGCCTGGAAGTGTTCTCAATTGAATATCTTCAACAGGAGCATAAAGGATGCAAACTTGTTGTAATTCAGGTAGTCATACTTGTCCACAATCACCTGATCACAAACTGAGGGTTGCAAAAGAGTTAGGCTTTCCATCCAAAACAGTCTAACCTTTTCTAGTTCATGTCATAGACAAAAGACAAAAGGAATAGACCTGGAAAAATGCTGTCCACCACCACGGAATTGGTGGGGATGGGAAAACAAAAATTCTAAGTCTCTGGGGGGGGACGGGACATAATATTCCTTATTTGCCCATTTACAAGTTGGCAGGATGGGAACAGGAGTTTACCACACAGTTTTTGCTAGATCCAGGAGTATTTAATTAATGGGAAGCGCAATCTAAGTGAGTGTTGCCAACTGCAAAACATCCAACAACTTGTGATGCGAGTCTTTAACCTCCTCAAAAAGGTATATGGAGGGTGTCCACCACCCCCTTCACAAGGTCCTGGAACTGATTAAAATTACCGGACATCTGTGGTGGCCCCAGTAGAAACAGATGGAGAATCCTGCAGTACTGTGAAGCACTGGTAAACCAGAGACTGGGGTCTCAGTACTGAGAGTTGTTCAGTACCCATAAGCAGTGGGGATTCCAGCTCATCTAACAGTGACAAGTCTCTGAAGTAACAGAATGCCTGCGGTACCAAGTGGTTCTGTACTGACACAGCAGTTGACTTGGGTGGTACCATTGGTTTGGAGTGTGTAGGTGCCAGGGCCAAAGGTGTGTGCTTCAATTTCATCAGTAACAATGGAATTGAGTGAGAAGACACCACTGGTAAGTCTGAAATAGACTGTGCCAATTTGGAGGCAGATGGTACTAGGGCCCCGCTGATGCTGTGTTTTTCTAAAGTGCTTTGGGATCTCCCTGCTCTGCCAGTACCAGAGGAAGAGACTTTTGCCTCCACGGTACCAAGTTGAGAAGCCGAGGCCGCTGAAGTCATAGATCTAGCAGAAGGTTACTGGGAGACTGAGCTCCTCTTCTTAGGAGTCTTCCCTAGTCCTCCAAGATCTTCCCCTTCTGAGGTTAGACTTTAGCTGAAGTCAAAGGGGCACTGGATCTGTCTGGAGACAGATGTATGTGAGGGTCTCCTGATTGGACTCAGAAACAGGTTGAAGAGAGCACTCCATCAGCAGCAGCTTCAGTTTGGTCTCCTGCTTCTTCTGAGCTCTAGATTTTAAAGCCAGGTAAGAGTTACACTTTTGGGAGATATGGGACTCTCCCAAGCAATGGATACACTTAGAGTGACTGTCGCTGATCGAGATAGCCTCCCGACATGAAAGACAGTGTTTAAAAACCAGTGAGTAAGCCATGTCCAGCCAGGCCAAATAAGCTCCCCAGAAAAATGGGAGAGAGAAAAAAGGAAGAGATGACAAACAAACTTCTCACAACTATCTAGCTAATTCTAGACTAACAACAATACTTACTAGAAACACTAAACTAATTAAACAACAACTACAAAACATGCTGAGGTGGACACACTAGAGCTCTGTCTCATGCCCAGTCATTAAAGGAGGAATGGAAGGCATTTTACCTGCATAGCCCTATGTACCCTCTAAGCATGTCACGAGGTTGTATAGGGTGAATGGAGAATGCTAACAGAACATCTCCAATCAAGGGCTCAAGAGGCACACGTACACCTGAAATGGAGCACCCACGGGGATAGTACTCAAAGAAAAATAAGTATTTACAAGACAAAAATGATTTCCTTGAAACACCTTATAGGTAGAATTTTATGGAACTCTCAAAGTAATAGTGACTAAGGTAGCAAGGGCATTAAACTGACAATCTCAGGAATAATTAAGCACACATTTAGATGCTTACAAAAATCTCTTTTTCTGTCATCAATGGCATGCGCCTCATTAGTCCTTTTGAATTTTTTAGCATTAAAATAACCAAGCACAGTATGATGATGCTTAAAATGAACTGTACATACACATTATAAAATGGCACAGCTCCTTTGTTCCATCTATAAATACATTTAAGTACTGAAGTGATTATTGCAATACAAAGAAAGCTGTTTTCTTGAATTCTGATAAGTGACAAACAACATTCATTAAATGGCATACACTGCACAAAACGACCTCATAATTGCACATTGTTTTGAAGATGGTAGAATTTGCTAAGCATTGAAAAAATATATGAGTTTCCTTACCCATTCCTCTAGGATGCGTTGCACAGCTTCGTTGGCTCTTGACATATTTCTGCAGGCAAGTATGACATAGGCACCATGGAGTGCAAGAGACTTTGCAGTTTCAAATCCTATAATAAAAATAAAAAAACCAATTCCAATCAGAGAAAGATGAGTCTTCATAAAACTAGCAAGAGGTATGAACTCGTGTTTCAAGAGAGATGCAGCCAGGAACTTAGGAATTTCTTTAATATGCATCTCCACTGTTCTAGTTATTTGAGGCTATCTTTGTAAGGGCACACATGCAAAAAGTGATAGACACTTGAGTGTACTTAAGCTGTGCGCAGCAAATGCCTAGCATGCACATGCAAGTCAAGTCTGCATACAGGTAAATGCCCACAAGACTTTAGGATCACAAAACTTAGGTGCATGCAAAACTCCACATGTGCTCTTACAAGTATAGCACCTTAACCCCTCTGCCTCAGTTTCTCCATTTGTAAAATGAGGATAATTACTATTATTTATTTGTATTACCATAGTACCTAGAAGCCTCACTTCTTACCTTACAGAGTTGCTATGAAGATTTAGCAGTTAGGGTGAAATCCAGGCCCTACTGGTTTCAATGAGAGCTTTGCCATTGACCTCAATGGAGCTAGGATTTCATCCTTAAAGCCCACAATACACAAAGAATTGCAGTAGTGCTATATAAGTGCTAACGGTGATCATAACTCAGACTAGATTTTCTCTTCAAAACTGAGATCATAAACTCATCTGAAATTATGGAGTTCTTTCCTACCCACAATTAATAGAAGAGGTGAGTTTGGTTGTTTCTTCAAAATGCTGCATCAAGCCTTGAACGGAAGCACATGTTGCTATGTTTGCCAAGACAGCACAGAAAGGCATGAGGAGAGGAGCCCACGTGTGCCTACAGTCTTGGATGGATTTAACACACCTGGAGCTGGCCTGTTATTGACCGATATGAGGGCCACTTATGGCAGGATTGGACATCCAATACACACAATGTGGAGGAATAAAGATGCCAGCCAGTGGAAGATACCTGCTTCCCTTGCTGATCTTTCCCACTCACTCCCCTTTATTTGTAAAGGGCCTGTATCAAGACACTGGGGTATACAGCCTCAAGCTGGTGTTAATTGCCATGGCTTATTACAGTTAACTGAAATGGGCCTATATGCTAGTTTACACCATCTGAGAATCTGCCCTTGTGAGTGCGGAGTGCCTGATTTACAGTGCACAGGGTTGGGTCAATAACTAGGGTTCCACCTGGGGCAAGTTGGTTTGTGTTTGTGGGGCATTCAGCATTATCACAAGGTGTTTTATTGCTATGGAGCACTGTAACAATGGAAGAGAAATTTCTATCTAACTGAAAGAGGCAACTCACCATAACAGCACTTAATGAGTTCCAATTAGAAAAGCTTAAAACTAGAACATGAAGAATCAAATCATAATGCCCAATAATTTGAGTATGAACATATTAGAAAGTCACAGAGAAGGGGAGGCTATTTGTTCCAGCTTGATGTAGCTTAAAGCATATTCATGTTTTCCTTTTAAAATTTGTTTACCAGGGAAAACGTATTAAGTTATGCTGCCTCACTCCCAAAAATGCCCTGGGGCAAAAAGAAATTCAGTTACGACATAGGGTATAACAGATTATAGAAACAACAGACACCAGACAAATGTATACCATTCTCTGCAATTACATACTTATGGTATTTAAGCCCAAGCAATTTTCCTGCATCTCTTTTCAAACCATTCATTGTACTAAGCAACTTTAATTACCTGGGAAATTCATTGTATGCGCACGAATGTACCTTCAGTACATGCAGAGGATATTTCCCCTGTTCCTAATTCCATTTTCAGCACATACAGCAGGGTAATTTTAAAATGTAACAAATGTGGCACGTGTTGTATTCCAACATTGTTAGCTAGCCATATGCTAGTTACTTTACAAAAAAGTACTAATTTTAATAGCTCTACATATTGCTAAAATCTGGTTTGAACCCTTGAGAATCATGTTCTTTTGTATTGTAATACTAGCAATGTGGAGCTGATGACCAGTTTAATTAGCTAAACGTAGCTGCGCTTAGCCAAGTCTACCCTGTGTCATATTTTGTGCAAAATAATTAACTCCACACCTCTCACATTTTCAGTTAATAACTTGTTTCTTATTATAAAAAATATGAACTGAAAGTTTAAAATTGAAATAATAAAGTTACATGTTACAATTTAGCTAATTTTACCCTGCGCACACAAACATAACAATCAATGGTAAACTATAGGGGGGAGGGATAGCTCAGTGGTTTGAGCATTGGCCTGCTAAACCCAGGGTTGTGAGTTCAATCCTTGAGGGGGCCACTTGGGGATCTGGGGCAAAATCAGTACTTGGTCCTGCTAAGGAAGGCAGGGGGCTGGACTCGATGACCTTTCAAGGTCCCTTCCAGTTCTAGGAGATGGGATATCTCCATTATTATTAATTATTATTATTATTATAACAAAAAAAATTCAGGATTTAGGCAAAAATAGAGAAACATTGCACCTTAAATCACGCATAAAAAAAATCTACTTTTAAAAAGCACAATACAAGGAAGCAATCTTGATTCTTAGTAACTGAAAAGTTTTTCAGGGTGAACACTAGAGTGTGTACAGAGGTAGAAAAGAAGGATAATCCAGTGGTTAGGGACCACGCCTGGGACTCTGGAGACCTGGATTTGATTCCTTGCTCTGCCACAGATTTTTTGTATGATCTTGGCCAAGTCACTTAGTCTCTCTGTGCCTCAGTTCCTCATCTGTAAAATGGGGATAAGTGCACTTCTCTGCCTCACATGAGGAGAAGTACATGTTAAAGATTGTGAAGCACGCAGATACTATGATAATGGGGGTCACTTAAGTAAGATAGATGGAGAAAAGAATGGTTAGCAAGCATACCTCTGAAGTCATAATCCAACTATCCAATAACGTGTGACCTGGAGGCCTATAAGGAGCAGAAAGAAAGGAGAAGTGGCCAGACAAAGGAGAGAGAGGAGAGGAAGGAGGAGGTGGCCAGGCACTACCTCCACAATCACAACTATGTAACAATGGTGCCAGCAGAAGTAGGGAGCAGAAGAGAGGACAGAACAATTATGGCTCCCCCAGTACTGTCTTCCAGCCATTTATTTACATACCAGATTTCAGCTCAGGGAATAGGTGAAATCCTGGCTCCACTGACATCTTTGGCATTTTTGCCATTGCTTTTAATGGGACCAGGATTTTACCCAATGTTTATAGAATAAAGATAAACCCTGACGATAGTCCTGGATTATAAAAACGAGCTCTCTCTGCAATCTAGTCATTGAACAACCAGAGTCCATCCTGGGGCCTAGCATACTGTGCTACCCCACCAGCACCCCACTCCCAGAAACAGCAAGGGACAAGATGCAGAATCCAGAAGGCTGGCCTAGGGATGGGGTAAGGAGAAGAACTAAGGGTGAGAAGCAGAAAATAACAGGTGCAGGAGAGCAAGAGCTGGGGGTGGAGGAAGCACAGAAGCTTGGCCTGGAAAAGCAGGACCTAAGTGTGGTGAAAGCAAGGGAACAGGAGCAAGATGTGCAGGAGAACTGAAGCAGCGTGGGGGTGGGCAAGAGAGGGCTGCGTGCATGGATGAGGCTTCAGCACTGGTCCTAGGGATATACCAGATAAGTGATGTGGATATATGTATTGCAAAGGTGGTAGACTATGGCATTTGTTTGGGGGGCTGGATGGTTGGGGGAGTGGTGGGAACAAGCAGGTGTGTTAATACAAGAGAAGCATGTGGCCATCAGGAAGACGAAGAGGCAATATTTCAGTAACCATCTGTCCTCTTCAATGAGGAAACAGTACCCTCTAGCCATTTCCTCAGAATCCCTTTGGAAACTGGAGGGACCAGCTGTGAATGCAACTCTCACATGTAGGGTACACAAATCAGAATCAGGTCTAGGAAATTAAGGGAGATCAAAACAAAGATAGGTGAATTAGCAATGCAATGAAGTTGGCAAATGAAATGTATTGATAAATGCAAAGTAATACATATTGAATGGAGAAATCTAACCTATTGATACACCCTACGGGGTTCTAAATTAGCTGCATTACCTCAAGAAAGGGATCTGGGTGTCACTGTAGACAGCTTAACGAAGACTCAATGTGCAGGTAAAGCCAGAGATTTATATAGAAGATATTACAAAATTCTCCAAATCAACAATGTGGCCTTAGCTAAAATACTGTGCACTGTACTGTCTCCCCATCTCAAAAAGGATATTGCAGAACTAAATGGGGATCAGAAAAGGGGATTGAGAATGATCACAGCCCTGGTTAAACTCTCATATGAAGAGAGTTTGAAAAGTTTGGGATTGTTTACCTTAGAAAGATGATGAATCAGCAGCCATGATAAAAATATATAAAATAATGACTGGTATAGAAACTTCCGTTCTACTTGTCATGTAACACAGGAATAAGGGGACATTCTATTAAATTAATAGGTAGCAAATTCAAACCTGGTAAAAGGTAAAACTTTTCAAACAAAATGTATTTAGTACTCCCGGGGGAATTCTGTGCCAAAAAAATAAAAATTTTGCACACAATATTTTAAAATTCTGCAAAATTCTGCGTATTTTATTTGTCAGCATAATCACAGCAATTTCTATTATTTTGGTAATATTTTGATCTGATCCAGTCTGGGAATTACAGTGTTCTATGTGTAATAGCTTGTTTCAGTGACATTTTGTGTGTCTGATAATAAGTGACACTTTTCCCCCCCAAGTGAACAAAAGAGGTAGGGGAAAAAGCTTTTGCCACTTAAAGGTCTTTTTACATATTGAATTTATTAACAGCAAAACCACTGGAGTTTGGCGACAAAATTTGCTTTTGGACTCAAATGTTACACGTTAATTTTCAGCCTAGAGTAAATACAAACCCTGAACAGTAATTGTAATGGAGGTGCTGACAACTAAAAGACTTGAACTCTACAAAAGAAAAAAAGAGTTCTGCCTAACCCATTATATAAAAATTGCATTACAATGTTGATTATATATCAGCAACTTAAGGGTAAACTATTAAAGGATGTTTCAATTATACCCAAAACAAGCATCACAAATCCAGGAAATCAGAGATAAGTTTACATATAAAAGAAATCTAAAGCACCTTAAAGTACGGAAATGCATAGCTAAGGGACCTGAACACCTTAATTCTGCCCCTGCAGCAAAAACTCTGGGAAGGTTTCTTTAAAACTCAGTTTCAAACACAGGACTCCAAATACCATTAGCATCAATTATAACTGAATATTTATTTTGAAAAGTTTGAACTTGCTAGGGTAATTTTTTGCAAAAGACACAATGGGGTATATCAGGGGTCGGCAACGTTTGGCACGCGGCTCGCCAGGGTAAGCACCCTAGCGGGCCGGGCCAGTTTATTTACCTGCTGACAGGGCAGGTTCGGCCGATCGCGGCCCCCACTGGCCGCGGTTTGCCGTCCCGGGCCAATGGGGGCGGTCGGAAGCGGCGCAGGCCGAGGGATGTGCTGGCCGCGGCTTCCCACCTCCCCCATTGGCCCGGGACAGCGAACCGCGGCCAGTGGGGGCTGCGATCGGCCGAACCTGCTATGTCAGCAGGTAAATAAACTGGCCTGGCCCGCTAGGGTGCTTACCCTGGCGAGCTGCGTGCCAAACGTTGCGGATCCCTGGGGTATATCCTCCACAGAGGTAAGTCCACTTTGTGCAGCACTACCAGTGTCATCTAACTTTAAAAATGGTTTAACCAGCAAAAATGGTTTAACCAGGTAATCCCAGTGAAATGGCAATCGACTGGTGGCAAAGAGGTTATGCCATCTGTGCTCCCCAATACTGATGTCATAAGCAAAAGAGTATTGGCAGGAAGAATTGGGGTGAAACAGAGGTGTTACATCAATATTTGCAGCACCTTTGACTCTCTGTCATTTGCTGCCTAGTACAAATCAGAGTGGCCTGCTCTGATGTTACAAAACTAAGAGAATACCCCTAACAGAATTTAAATATACTGCATTAACATAAGTTAATAGTGACTTTTCTTTTTACAAGAGGAAATAAACCACTTGCAAAAATATGCAGTACATTTTTAAAAAATAAATATATATACATATTAAGAATATAATTACTTACAAAACAAAATTACTACACGGGATAAGAAAAAGATATTTCCCAAAATATGGCAAGGAGAATTGTGCGCTCAAAAGGAATCCACGTTGAGGTACAACCACACTGCATTTAAATTCTCTATGCAATACAATGTTGAGGCAATAATGTTTTGTAAAACTATACAATAAATTCCAAGTGACTGCCCTGAAAATCTCAAGAGGCAAGACTGACCTGAGGCTGGCTACTATTGCTGCCACTGCTCTGGTTGAATGAGCTCTAATCTGACCCTCAAGTGACAATCCTGTTTAAGAATAACAATGAGAAATACATGAAGACAAACATTATGGCACAGTTCTCTTTACCAAAGGCTGACCGAACGGGTTGGTAACAAAACAAACAAAAAGTGTAACTGCTCCGGATTGGCTATAGAACTTTAAAGCACTCCACCTATAAATTAGAAGGCTTTTTTCATCTAATCCTTAATATTTTATTCTCCTTCATATTAAAGTTAGGGAAAATATGGTCTGGTTAAGACAATTCTAGTAGTGCATTCAGGACATGACCTTATTCTTACTGATTTAAAAAAAGGTTTTCACTGCAGCTTGGGTGAACTTACTACTATTTTTGTGTCACCCGGGATATGTCTACACTGCAATAAAAGACCTGTGACTGGTCCATGTCAACTGACTCAGGCTCACAGGGCAGTGTTGACAATTAGCCTTGGGAGGGAGCCTGGGCTCTGGGATTCTGCGAGGGCGGGGGGGAGGGTCCAAGAATCCAGGCTCCATCCCAGGCCCAGATGTCTACACTGCAATTTTATAGCCCTGAAGACCAAGCCAGCTGACACGGGCCAGCCATAGGTATTTTATTGTGGTGTAGACATACCTTGTCATTCTGAATGGAGGGGAAGCCTCTTCAGTACCTCTCCTTCACTACACATAACCTCACCTGAGGGGTAACATGTTAGAGTCCTAGGTTTCATGATTCTTCTTCTTGAGGCCATGATTTTCCCCTGTATACTCACTGTACCCATCTTGCTAGTTGTTGACTACCATCACTGGGCTAGATTCAGTTAGTGTAAGTCAGCATAACTCTATTCAATCCAACGGTGCAATGTTGATTTACACCTAACTGAGAATATTGCTTCTATCAGATAAGCACCATCCTCCATAGAACAGTCAACAGGATGGCATAAACAGAACTTTAATCAACTGAGGGAACTTGGTAACAAACATCCTGAGATTGCTCTTCCACATTGGTCTTCTTTACGGTAGCATGTTGCTCTGCTACCATTTTACAGGGCCAGTATGTCAGGGTTTTTTTTTTATTGGGAGGTGTCATGGTTCCCCCCCACTGGAACTCCTGGACCCATGATCCAAGCAGCCAGCTTCCAAAGAACAAGTTCTCTCTTACTAAACAACTAGTAGTCCTTACACTTTCTTCATACCCTTTCACACCCTGATAGGATGCTCGCTTGTAAGTGAATGCTTACAATCAAGATAGCATTCACTTAGTGGATAGAAAAGTAGGTCTGCTTTAAATCAAACCAGCAACCTTACAGAGAATGGAGCATAATTTAGTTACACAATATCCCACAAACTAATGATGACGAACTTGAACCAGATGTTTAAGCAATTTAAAATGCGTCCTTACTCTAAGTATCCATAAGAACTAAGTCTTACCCAATACAGAGATAAAAGAATTAAAGAAGAGAAAAGGTGAAAGCTAAAATATGCTAAATAGTAGTGATTCTGTTTCAACTTTTCGGAATGCTCACACAACCACCCATGAATACCTAGGACCAGGTGTCTGGAGACCTTCCCCATATTCAGAGAACTTGTTTCCCAGACATCAACTACAAAACATCCACAAAGAAGATATCCAGCCTTCCTCTCCAATCTCCCCAGACTAAAAGCCTAAAACTTTTTGAAAGTTCTCCAAAAACAGCTTTTGACTTTCCCTCACCCTGTAATAGTACTCTCAAAGCCTTGAGATTATAAATCCTTGCAATGTATTTTATTTTAGATTTAGAACCTTCACGAGTTTTATTGAGCCCTATGTTACAGGTGGTTTAAATGTAAAAATAACAAACTAATAGAAACGGCAAAAGAGAGATGCTTTCCTCCTATAATAGAGTAAAAGCAACAAGTTTGACTAAGTGAACTAAAATGGTCTGTAGGATTGGAAGTGAAAAGTGTTAGCCTGTTTCTGTGTGGTATGCATGTTTCTTCCCTTTTACACTCTGATGGGTTACTTATAGCCTCTACAATAGCAGAAACCAACTTTGACTTTGTAAGCATGAACATATTATATTACTAAACTTATATTGTTTTCACAGCTGCGTTTGGTTCTCTTTTCACTGCTATGGTCTGTATTTCTCTGTTCCTTAAGACTTTCAGGTTTCCTTTCTGACTTGAAGCAAACCGATCTGTCACAAGGGTCCCCATTTGTACAGCCCAATAAGCTCCTAATCTTCAGAATGAATCAGACCATCTTCTAGAATATTATATTTTTCTTCTAAATACAAGGAGGTTAAGAAGAATCTTCTTCAATATTACTCTTACATAATTTAAGTATTTCCAAAAGAACAGCACTGGTAGTTGAAAGTATAATTTCTTTCTGTCTTGCTGTGCAGTAAACTTGCCATGTAGACAAGCATTCAGACTGGAAATAAAGGTGCAAATTTTTTAGAACGAGGGTAAATAAAGGTTGGAACAAAGTACCAAGGGTTATGGTGGATTCTCAATCACTGGTCATTTTAAAATCAAGATGAAATGTTTTTTTAAGGGACATGGTTTAGTTAGAACAGGAGTTAATTCAGGGAAGTCCTATTGCCTGTGATATGCAGGAGGTCAGATTAGTTGATCAAAATGGTCCCTTCTGGCTTTATAATCTATGAATCTATAAAAATAAAAATCAGTAGCTTTTACTAATAATGCAATCTAAAACATCAGCCATGAAGAGAAACGTTCTTGATATAAGTGTACACTATGAAAATAGCAACTTTTCCAACTCCTTACTGATCCATACAGGCCATTTGAACTGCAACTTCAGGACCATATGGCTCCCCGTACAAGTTTCAACTCTGGTAATGTGTATTATTCACACAAAGTCAGTCCAGTGGGCCTTCCTCTGAGCAAAGAGGCACTTTAGGGAGGGAATGTAGCACAGGACCCCTTTATCCAGCTCTGTGTGTCACCATGTTGTTGGTGCTTTCATCAGAAGTAGGTCTCCTTTCTGACCCTGCCTCTAACTCAGCATAGAGACATTTATTACACTTTTTACTTAGATTGTAAAATTTTTGAGGGAGAAACAGCCTTTTTGTTCTGTGTTTATATGTCTAGTGCATAAAGGGGTCCTGGTCCATTACTGGGGCTCTGAGGCACTACTCCAATACAAATAAAAATAATACTCCCTATGAATTTTCTTGTGCTATGCACACATGCACAGAACCAACAGAACGTTGGCAATCAGCTAGGACTTCGCTTTACAGAGGCTAGTGTGTACCCACAAAGTACCTTTTAAAACCTCAAAAATTTTGATAAACTATAGCAAATTTTTACAAGACCACGCAAGGTATGTCTGCAACAGAACCTCCATCTCCCAGCCAAATTTAAAGATTTAACTTACTGTTCCACTATGGAACTAGAGCTAATCAAGATAAGCATATTTGCAACTTAAAGAGAAAAAGATTCAGACACCCAACCTTTATTAGTACTGTTAGAACTTAACCGGGGGGCGGGGGAAGGGTTCTTGGGCCATAAACAAACCTGCCACATTTATTTTTTGGGAAGAAAAGATCAGATCAAAATGACACCTTAAAAATGAAACACTAGTGGAACCTTTACTATAGGCATTACATACACCCCTTCAAATAATACTTTGCACTTATTCTGTACCTTTCATTCACAGATGTTTACAAAAGGTGGTATAACCCTATTTCTGCAAGGGAGACAGCGAGGCACACAAAGATTAAGCACCTGCTCAAGATCATTTAACAAGTCATCATTACAAGTAGGAATGGACCCCAGTCTCCCGATTTCCAGTCCCAAGTTCTATACCAAGGGTCCAGACTGCCTCATACACAACAATTTCTAGACCCTTGTCAACTGCACTACATGCAGCAAAGGTAAAATGACTTGGTTCTTGTATAGATGCATCACTGGGATAATTTTAACACAAAGTAGGAACTAAGCACCAACAAAGATGAGCACTGAATAATCAAGCCGTCCTTGTAAACACTCCTTCACTAGAATAAATAAGGCAAATCCAAGCATTCCAAACGCAGGAAGTTCTGGTACAGGACTGATGTACACTGAGCTCCCTTTAAAGCTGAGTTTTGCGATGAAATCACAAATCCTAGCAACTTGATCATTTATTATTTAGGAGTAGGCAATAGATTTCAGCTAAGGTTTTCCTTGCTAGCCATGGTAAGTTGGTGTTACACAATAAATCAGATCTTTCATTTTGAATAAACTCAGCCTGTCCCATGCCACAAGATCAACATCTTGCAAGTATTTTTAAGGCTGAGAAACTTCTTTGCTCCATTTTATAATGGACATCATAATGCTAGAAACATGAGTTTTTTAAATCCTGTACCATAAGCCGAGACTACAAGGAGTCATTGACCATCGAAATTAACACTCAGGTTTCTTGCACTGGAGAACAAAGAAAAACAGTCTCCTGTGCCATGACAACAGATTTCTGCTTCTTGGAGGTGGCTTGAAATACCTGCAGCTTCTTCTTGGAGATCTTGATAAATCCAGACAGTATTCTCCATGTAACAATTTCCAAACCACTACAAAATATATGTCAAAGTTACATGCACTTCCTTCTGACTTTTCAGAGTCCAAAAATAAGTGATGAACAATTTCATACACATAGACTGCAATGTTTGGGAACTAATTGTTGTTCCTTTTGAATCTCAATATTGAAGAAAGGTAATTCAGCTCCAGAAATTTGATTGAGTCACACTAAACGTAAATCAAGCAATCTGAACGTCATGTTTTTTAAAAACTTTTTCAAGACTTTAGAAAGAGCAAGCTGTATCAAGTATTTTGATATTATTTGTTCACTTTGCTAACACTAACTTTAGACAATGATTTTCATTGCAAAGTTTGATGTTAAACTTAAGATATATCCTGCCTCTCTGTGTGAGTGAAAAAAATGGACAATTTTGTTGTTCTTGGATTCAAGAGTTATGGATAAAGCCAACCAAAATGAATTAGGATGACTAATGTGTTGGTTCTGTTTTCCATCCAACCAATGTTAAAATAAAAGAAACAGTTTCACGTTATTACACTTTTTTGTTCAGTTTAACATCGTGTTCTAAACAAAACAAAGTAATTATTTTACATATACATTTATTTGAGTAGGTGACAAAATTAAAAATATGTATTTAATGTGAAAGGAAGACCATCTTCTTTCAACAAATACAAAAGCATTTTCTTAGATCAAATATATTGTAAACTATAAAAATAGAAAACTTAAGTATCTAACTGATTCATTTGTTTTTCCTGTGGAAAATTAGCAAATGAACCAAATGAACCAAAGAAAGTTTAATCTATCTTTTACTGTACAGCAAACACAATATTACAATTACATCAGAGCTATCCAGTAGATGGACTGCAAGATTAGAGTCAAATGCCTTCAGCCAGTCAAAAATTGATATTTAGTGTAATTACACTTTCTGAAAAGTCCTACCACCTTATGAGACAACAAAACAGTTGTTTTACATGAACAAATCTATGCAGTTATGACACACACCTACCCAGGTAGAACTCCAATAGCTGATCAGATTTACCCTTTAAAAATGTTATAAATCTTGGGTCAATGATTATTAAAAACTATTGCTTATTAACATATGTGAACTTGCATTTCCTAGCTTTATATTGTAAATTGCTCTTATTCAATAGAAATATCTTGCAGTAGCAGCCAGAGGTTCCCATCAGGATGAGCCCCATTGTGACAGGCACTCCATTACAGGAAAATCTTGAAGTGCCACCTATAGTTAGGGTTACCAGACACTTCCCATAATAAGACCCTGTTTTCTGCTTGCTTATAGTGTTCTGAAACTAACCATTCAGGCCAAAGTTTTTCATGCTGGGTGTCTGCCTCAAAACACAAAGGCTTGGGACACACCCAGAAAAAAAAAAGTGTTATAATCTAAGAAAAATCTTGATATATACATTACTTAAAATATAATCAGATTATAACCAAGTATTAGTTACTGAACCAAAATCTGAGTTTAATACAGACTTGTAGATGACCTTTTGAGCAGCGCTTTTTCAGTTAATGAGGATGGTCCCCATTAGGCATTTGTTTATGTGACCAGTAGACTATGGGGTGCGGTGGGAGACTAACTTGGAGTATCTAACTCTTTTCAACACAGTCCCAGTTTGATCCTTGATACCTACTCTTTGGCTTATAATAGACATGTTGGTTAAGATCTTCCTAAGTAGTCTAAGGGATTTAGACACACTTCTTCCATTAAAATGGAAGACGCATCAAAATAGCATAAACGGCTTTCAAAAATCTCAGCCTTTCTTTGTTGAACTTTTTACTCCCTTATTCTGTCCAGTGGTAGGGCATGCCTCTAAAAGGATAGATTGTGCTTAAATATTCCAATTGTCTACAGCATGTGGCACCACGGCCACACTAGTTACCGCTTATGGTGTCATGTTACTACCAATCCCTTGTAGACATTTACACAAGTTTTCACTAACCTTTGAACAATTTCATATTTGCAACCAAGTCATGATCTATTTGAACTTTATAATCTCCTCAGTGTTTTAAGCATGGGCCAAGTTCATGCTTTCTTTTGGTTGTCTTTACATGAGAGAGTTTGGCTTTCAGCAAGGAAGCCAGTCGTCTGTAGACACAAATCATTCTTTATATTTAAAAGAAAAATATCTGAATTGGGCACTCCATTTTATATTTGGTTAATAAATTCTCATAAAAACATGTGGACTAATATTTCATTTGCACTGTGTTTTATTTACTTCTTTTGTCTTTGTAGTGTTTCGTTCTTTTAAACACTGTAGCCCAGGTTTTCTCCCATGTGCCTTTGAATGTACGAATTGAGCATACAACTTCAAGGTAGCTAGGCATAAATGACAAGCTACACATCAAAGAGGGACATCTACACATAGTTATGACGACATGATCATAAAACTGCAAGCACATGTGCAATTTTTAAAATCTGAGCCTGTAACATTAAAATAAAAAATTACTTATTGTTTAAAAAAATAGTGTTACCCATATTCCCCAATTTTATTTGGATTGATTTTCTTAGACAAATATATTGGATGAAATTAGCATATGCCTGTTTATTCTGAAATTCATATACTTACAGCTGTAATAGGCAGTGGAAACATATTGCTATGCCACAAATAGGTTGTAAACCTAATCTTTAGATGGTAAAGAAAAGAATAATTCTTGACCATAACGAAAACCTATATTCAAAAGAAGAGGAGAACCCTGCTCACATTGACTTCAGTAAGAGGAGGATCAGACCCATGATGGTAGTCAAACTTGACAAAGATGACTCTACAATGGTTCATGTTTTCTTTGTCAGGCAGCCTTTGAAGACTTAGCTGCCCATTGACAACTGATCATAAGTATTAATAAACCTAGCCTGCTTAGGAGTGCTGTTACTTTCACACCTTCCAAGGACACAAAATCAGGAGGGGAGAATAAATGTTTTAGTGTGTTACTTAAAGTATCTGTAATGCTTCAGTCTCTTTTACTCCAAATAATTGTAAAAACTATGCCAGGAAAACTCACAGTAACAGTGAAAAAAAATACATAAAAGAATCCACCTGACATTAGTAGCAAGAAACTCTGCTTCGGACCTGTCGTAACCACTCAGAACTGCCATTAGCAACAGCTGTTCAAAGCTTTTCATTTTGTGAAATATTGGTGTTGGGGGATTGTTAGCCATACTGTGCACTAAATGATTTATTTCTGTTCCCCCCTTTCTATTCCTCCCACCCACTCACGCCAAAAAAATTGTACAAGGGACAGGCATGAAGAACACTGGTTGTTCAGGGTGAGTGGGATCCCTTTTCCCCAAACTAATAGGTCTGTCTTACCTGTTTTGAAAGTCCACTCAGCTTCCTGAGGTGGTCTGTGTAGGACCCAGAGACTGGTTTGGTTTATAAAGTTGTTCTTGATTGGACCTTGTATAGTTTTCCTATAAAGTGCACATGCACGTGGGGTGGGGGAGAGGGGAGAAGGCGGGAGATTAGATAGAAGAAAGGGCAGTTTGCCACACCTAAAATGGCTTTTCCTCTCAGTGATAATTTCAAATCAAACACCAGAATTTTCACTCTAAAGCAAAACAGGGAAGGCAGCCAAAATGTCTCCAGTTTCTTTTTTGAGTGCAAACATTTTTGAACAGACCTCCTGTGAGCCAACAGTATCAGAGGGTTCTCCACTGCTGAGAAGAGTCCTAATTAAGCATTCTTTAAAAAAAAAAAAAAAAAAAAAAAAAAAAATTAGCTGCATGTTTTAAATCTCCTTTTGGCAAGTACAATCGCAAAATGTTAATATGAGAAGTAAATTTAATAAAATTAAAAAGGAATATTTTATCTAAGACAGAATAATTAAAAGACATACTGTGCTGCCGGCTAAAGAGAGCTGGATACTGCAAGCACTATCCTGCAAGTTTTTTTCATGATATTCCGAGTTTTATAGAAAACTTGTGAGCTCTACTTGCATAAAATTTGACCAAACCCATTTTCTTAAACAAATTTAATATTTATTATTATTTATTTACACAAACACTGTAGTGGTCTAAAAACTGTGCTAGGTATTTTACAGGCATATAAGACAGGGTCCTGCCCTGAAGAGCTTACAATCTATATTACAGAAACAAGAGTGACAAAAGGATGAAACACAAATTTGTTCAGTTTTTGCCAGTCTTCTGCATGCCCTCCTCTGTCTTCTTGGGGAAAATGTGAGATGAACGTGATTAGTTTAATTAACCAACAAAGGAAGATTTTAAATACAGTCATGAATCACTTCAGGACCTGGGAAGAGAATTTAATACTGGCATGTTGCAGTTCATCTTTTCAAAGATTCTTCAGGTGCAAACAAACAAAGATTGACACTGAAGAGCGACCAATGGAGGAGGCTGGAGTGTGAAGGTTTGGGGATTCACACACCATTGGAACACCTTTTACAATCACAGCCTCTTTGGATTAGATGGGCTCCATTTAAAATAGAATGGGTATCGGCCTCCCGGGTTCAAAACTGGAAGACCTTTTTGACATGCTTTTAACTACATAGGAAAGAGGGAGAAGGGGAGCGGTTATGTAACTCAAATGATCCATCATGTGGTTCCAACATACAAAGTAAGGCAGGAGATGGAGTTGTTCTGAAACAAAAGATGAAGAATAAGAAGAGTATTAACATATAGCATCTGTACACAAATGCAAGGACCATGGGAAACAAGCAAGAATTAGAAGTCTTTAAATGATATAACCTAGTGCCATGTCTGAAACTGAGACCTTCTCTGCCTCAGTTTCAAGCAGTGGGGCAAATTTCAGCTTGCATCTCTAAACGTGAGGTTTACGTAAAAGCAGCTACACCAGTGTCTGGCACTAGCGGTTGGAATCAGGCAATCCATCAGTGTAGACAAAGCCTCAGTGGAAAGATTCTCACCTGTGGAAAGTCAGTCAGTACTGGAACTAGACATACTTGTTGACAATTTTTTATGTAAGTATGAAATTTTTAGCCAATTCCTTCTGTGCAATTTTGTTATGCAAGATCCAAAAATGCTTTTTCATATGAAAATTTACACCTCCGAATTCTGAAAGCTGGTGGAGAAGCAATTGCATTTAGAAAGAGAGACATATTGGCCAAAAGCTATTAGGTCCTGTATTCTAGTTCCAACTCCGCCAGTGACTATGTTTCTGTAGTGCAAAGTATTAACAAAGTGAGGTTTTGTCACACCCCTATGAAATAGGTAAGCTATTTTTCAGGTGAAGAAATAGAGGATCAGAGGTTAAAACAATGAAAGGTTGCATAGAATCTAAGCTGCCCAACTCCTATAGCCAGTTTGCTGGACCATAGGGTTCACCAGGTCAGGAACACTCAACCTCAGTTTCTTAAGTGTGTAAAAACAGGTCAACAATACTTACGTATCAGTACCTGCCACCTCAGATCTTAAATCCTCTCTACTTTCAGACATTGCCTTGCTAATTATTTTTCCTCCATTGATTTAAGAATTTCTCTCAGTATCTGTTTTCCAAGACACAAATGTAAGTTAGGCTCCTAATTCCCATTAGTTTCTAATGATAAACAGACATCTGACTGTCCTTAGTGCCTTTAAACATTTCACCCACTAAAGTTCAAGGGATTTGACTGGAACAGAGTGTAGTTTAGGTGATTACATATAGGAAATAGACCCAGGAGATCTGGGGTTTTATTCTGATCAGAGATAAGACTGGCAGGTCTCTGAGAGGGGAAATGGTGATCTTTTCCCAAACTCAGCCTGTAATTCTAGCTCCATCCCTCTAGACTCTAAAATGAGCTGTCACACACAGTAGATTGTGTGCATGTTCATCACTCCTTAATTGCATGCTTCAACCAAATATGAAATAGTTAATGTTGACATGTGTCATCTTTGGCCTTCAGAGTTAACATCCATTTTCATGACTAAAGTCAATTCAAAGTTTTTCAAAGCAACAGTTCAGATTGGGTGACGACCCAGATGAATACCCAGTGCATCTTTCCTGAAGGCTTTCTTAACACTCATTAAGAGTTGGGGAAGCACCAACTTTACAAACTGCCATAAACTGGTGCCATTCAACTTCTGCTCTCAGTACAGGATAAAAGTAACTCCCATTGGAGTGAATGGAAGTTATTTACATCCTGTAGTGGAACTGTAGTCCTAATGCTAATACAGACTTACTCTGACTTTAGGCAAGTCAGTTTCTGGAAGTATTAACTGCCCATGTGTAAAATAAGGATAACAACTTACTTCATCAAACGTTCAGTGCCATAAACACTTATGGCTCCCAGCCCTGTGTGAAATCCACTAGACTCTAGCTTTGTTGAGAGATTTTTTGGACAGGCAGAGACCAATATACTTATCCAGCAGCTTTTTCAAAATTCACAAGAATGAATATTTGCACAAAAATAACTTTGATTGATCACAATCAGAGGGTAAAACTATTTCACACAATTTCACTATTTTTTTTTAAATTTCAGAACCTTTTCCCAATTTCTCATGAACTTGAAAGCTGATAAATTTAGACAAAAATATCTATATTTACAGATATTTCACCCAGCTTCAGTCATTACTAATGGATGTTTTCTATGCAGAAGGGACAGAAAGGAAGGAAGAAATGCAATAACTGTGCTACAAAAGCATCTACCATGCTAGGGAGCTAGCATTTGATGATAAGTGTGGTGGTGAAGTTATTTGACAAGAAATGACTCAAAAGATACCTCCTGAAAACAACCGGGATAAATGACTGTAAGAATGGAAAAATTTTGAAGTAACTCTTGGTATGCTAAGCCTCAGTGCACATGGAAGATTTTAAACAAGTATAGACAGACAAGCATCATAATTACACAATTACACACAAAACAATGTTATGATCCACATTGTAACTATCCTGGTCTATTTCTTAGTGGCAAGGAAGAATTGATCAAGAATAGCAACTTACAACCAGTGACCAGATAATTGAATTCAACAGGGAGAGTGGAAAGGAATCACAACATGCAACATGTTGAGATTTCAGGAAAACAAGTTTTGGTGGAATTAAGTTTGTTCAGTACAACCAGGAGAAGTATTAAAAGTCACTCTGTAGAAGGCAGGAGTGAAATTCGAAAAGGTGTAACTAGTTACAAGACAATGTGCAAGGAAGAAGGGAACAGAAGAATTAAGAATCAGCACAAGGGGCTATGCAAAAGTCTGAGGTTTAAAAAGAAACACCTCTACTGTAAATGGAAAAGGGAGAAGTAAACAAACAAATATTCAGTTTCAGCTTGCAGAGAAAGAGAAAGACAGCAGAAGGATAAAAAATTAAAATTGTCAAAAGAGCTTTTATCCCTAGCAAAATAATGGAACAAATATTAAAAGGAAAAATTGCTTATTGTGCAGAGGATAACTAAACCATGAGCCATATAAGCAATACAAATTTTAAAATGTAAGTCTTCAAAGAAATTTGATTTTGAAAGAGAATCAAAAACAAATGGATGAAAAGGAACATAGCAAATATTAGTCTTTAAAAAAAAAAACAGTTCAGAGGGTTTGAGTATCCTCAGCCATTAAGTTCATCCCTTTACATCTGTTAATGGATCTATTTTCTCTAGATACTATATGCACTTTGGTGAAATTCTGAATTCTGGCCCCTTTGAATTCAATAGCAGTTTTGCCATTGATTTCAATGGCATCAAGACTTTACCCCTTCTCTCGAAGAGCTCTTAACACCACTGAAGAAGAGTTAGGAGCTGTGCTCCTACAGATTTGAGCTTCTAAACTCCAAAGAAGCCAATCTCTGAGTTGGTCCCTTGTGAGCAGTTTAGGTCTCCTGCAGAGTTTAGAGGGAGCCTTTTTCCTGCAGATGCCGACAGATGAGCTGATGGTTTTAAAAAAAACCTAAAAGGGAATTCCCATGGGGAAAAAAAAAAAAGGTTAAAGCTGAAAGTTAGAGTTGAAAGGACCTATCATTTACTTCAGTCAAAAATCCCTCGAGGAGAGTATCATTTCCTTAGAAATGATAAATGCAAAGTAATGCACATTGGAAAACATCATCCCAACTATACATGTAAAATGATGGGGTCTAAGTTAGCTATTAGCACTCAAAAAAGATCTTGGAGTCATTGTGGATAGTTCTCTGAAAACATCCACACAATGAGCAGTGGCAGTCAACAAGTTAACAGAACGTTGGGCATCATTAAGAAAGGGATAGATAATAGGATAGAAAATATCATATTGTCTCTATATACATCCATGGCACACCAACATTTTGAATACTGCATGCAGATGTGATCGCCCCATCTCAAAAAAGATATATTGGAATTGGAAAAGGTACAGAAAAGGGCAACCGCAAAAATGATTAGGGATATGGCACAGCTTCAATATGCGGAGAGATTAATAAGACTGGGACTTTTCAGCTTGGAACAGAGACGACTAAGGGGGGATATGATAGAGGTCTATAAAATCATGACTGGTGTGACGAAAGTGAATAAGGAAGTGTTATTTACTCCTCATAACAGAAGAGCTAAGGGTCACAAAATGAAGTTAATAGGCAGCAGGTTTAAAATGAACAAAGGGAAGTATTTCTTCACACAACGCAGTCAAGCTGTGGAACTCTTTGCAAAAAGACGTTGTGAAGGCCAAGACTATAACAGCGTTCAAAAAAGAACTAGATGAATTCATGGAGGAGAGGTCCATCACTGGCTATTAGCCAGAATGTACAGGAATGCAAAACCATGCTTTGAAGAGTCCCTAGCCTCTGTTTGCCAGAAGCTGGGAATGGGTAACAGGGGATGGATCACTTGATGATTGCCCGTTCTGTTCTCTCTCTGAAGCACCTGGTATTGGCCACTGTTCGAAGACAGGATACTGGGCTACATGGACCATTGGTCTGGCCTAGTATGGCTGTTCTTAATATTTGTTTTCTAAGAACATAAGAAGCCTGTAAATCAATAGTTACTGTTTTACTTAAGAAATCGCAAGCATTGCAGAGAATCCAAATGCCCTTCAGTTGGCCAGAAAATGAAAATCCCTTCAAGAAAAATTTTGTGTTTTTGAAAAACAAATTTTGCCCTGAATGGGATGAAAATTCAAAAACATGAAATATTTTCTAGGGAAGGGTTTTCCAGAAAGATCCTGTCCTAGGAGAACCATAAGTGGAATTTTTTGGCTGCCTGCCTGAAGGCCATTCTCAATTCCACTTTCTTCCTGCAGGCAGAAAAAAAAAAAAAAGTGACAAGAGTCTTTTAGGCAAGCAGCCAGGAAGTCACAAAATTTCCACTTGCCCAGTAAAACATTGAAATTACACCTCTACCCCAATATAACACTGTCCTCGGGAGCCCAAAAGAAAAATCTTATCACTTTATAGGTGAAACCGCGTTATATCGAACTTGCTTTGATCCACCGGAATGCGCAGCCCCGCCCCCCCAGAGCACTACTTTACTACATTATATCCAAATTCATGTTATATCGGGTCGTGTTATATCGGGGTAGAGGTGTATTAAGCAAAACTGGGATTTTTCCATGGAAAATGTCAATTTTTTTTGTTAGAAAATCATTCTGATGGAAAATTCCTAACCAACTCTAAAATGCACAGCTAAGGTCACTCAGACATCCATGATGCTGTAGTGCTATTGAAATAAATCCTGCTCTGGTAGAGAGATGGATTGAATCATCAAAAAGATCTTTTCCATCTCCACATCCCATGAAAGATATTATTATTATATTAACGTTTATAAGCAGAAAAACCTTTCCAAGTCAAATATTTTCAAAGACATTTGACAAGAAAGATCCAGTTCCTCCAAGGCACATAGACAAGTCTTTTTAACCCTTTCATAATAGATAATTGAACACATTCTTAAATGTGATTGTGTATCATAAATGAATTAATTCAATCTACAGGCATGTTATTTCAGTGTTAGAATGAATTTTAAAAAGCATAGGCATACAGTTAAATCCCATTCTTTGTGAAAAGATTCCATTACAAGAGTAATCATTATTGAACCTTTTAGCCAAGATGTAATTTCTTACATGTTACAAGAAGTTTGGCATGCATTGTGAATTTCAGCCAAGGTTGATAAAGTTCAATAACTTGGCTAACCAACCGTGTGTACTACTCATTACAGAAGTAATAAATAGATTCATCAAAACGGACATGAGAAAAGCAATATGAAAAATCGGATACCATTTCTAGTCTACCTCATAAAAGAACTTTTCTGATTAATGCAATTTACTCATTAACTGTTATGGACTATAACAATCACAACATAAGAGCCACATGTAAAATAAAGCAATACCTAGTATTCAAATAAATTAAGTTACATAAAGAAAAAAAAAGATACGTTCAAATAATCCTTTAATGTAAGCTAAACCTTAGGCAACAAAATTTCATTTAAAAGGATGATAGCAGTTTAATCACATTTTAAAACAAAAAAGGTCCTTACCTTTGTAATTAACACTTTATATGATTAAATCAGTTTTAAAAAGCCAGTTTGCTTCCCACTATTTTCAGTCGTTAAAAATACACTTTGACCTATGAATGGTAATTTCTAACTTCGTAAGAGTCATCAGAACAGGAACCTCAGATCTGTGGAATTTAGAACTCCACAAGGCCTGTCTTGAAGCCCTTATCCACACAATTTACCCCTTTTTCCTGGCCCCAAAGTGCCCTGAACAACCACATGCCCCCACACTGTGGGCCTCTCAAGCACTCTACTATTATGCATCTTAAAAGACATGCAGGACACGTCCTCAGCTGGTACGAAGCTTAAGAGCTGCAATGTTGGAGTCAGTCCCTGCACTACAGAATAAATAAATTCTGTTGGAGCCAAAGTAACGCTATGAAACTAAGAAAGGACTCCTTCAGGTTGCATCCCCAAAAGTGAAATGTATGAAGCTGTGGAACAGTCTCTTTCCACAGAAGTGGAAGAAACCCCCATTTTTTAGGACATTTAAAACTAGGATTCTCAGAACACTAGCAGACAAAGTGGCGAACTCAGTTGCATTATTAGAGAAATTAATTTGATAACATATTAGGTCTCTCTCACTGCTTACATCTCTGCTTCCATAGCAATGAAGCATTACCTAGTAGGCACACAGAGTTTGAGAAATGGAGTAATTACATGAAAAATAAAGACTGGTATACGCTTACCGGAACACAGACCCAGACTTCCTGACCTTTGTGTATGCATGTGTCTCCAATTTTGTATGCACACTCCTGCAATCATCTCCAAAATAGCCAGGTCTTGATTAGAAAATGATCTTATCATGGATGGGAGACACTCTCCTGCCGACAAAGCACTGTTCACACTGGTGCTTTTTGGCAGCAAAACTTTTGTGGTTTGGGGAGGTGTTTTTTTCACACCCCTGAACGACAAAAGCTTTTGTAACAAAAGTCCAGTGTGAACAAAGCCACTATCTCCAGGCCTACATCTGAAAGGCTACTAATCACAAAAGGACTAAAAGCCCAAACCTGCAGAAACAAATAATACCCGCCATTATCCTCCCTA
The DNA here is from genome assembly GCF_027887155.1 of Malaclemys terrapin pileata. NCBI lineage: Eukaryota > Metazoa > Chordata > Testudines > Emydidae > Malaclemys > Malaclemys terrapin. The sequence goes on from NC_071518.1 coordinate 13,085,173, forward strand.
TCCCCAGTTCCTCACAGCAGCACTGATCAACCCACAAAGCCAATCAAAAAGGCTACAAGAGTTAGCCCCACAACTAGATATCCAGTAACAATTCCAGGTGAGGGCACAAGATCCATCTACTGATCAAAGTCTCCATCCTTCCTTCACCCCAACACAATAAAATTAATTTAAGGTGGTAAAAACTCCACTGAACAGATTGAGTTAATTGGCAATGTAGTTCATCACATTTGTAAAGGCCTGGACACTCCCCAATTGCTTGATCCAAGCTACAAAACGTGTAGTTTACCCTACGCTGATCCCAGAGGGAGAAAAACTTGGCAACCAGGGAACAAGGCATCTTTCAATGGCGGGAACAGTGTACAGCAGGGGTCGGCAATGTTCGGCACGCAGCTCGCCAGAGTAAGCACCCTAGCGGGCCGGGCCAGTTTATTTACCTGCTGACACAGCAGGTTCGGCCGATCGCGGCCCCCACTCGCCGCGGTTCGCCGTCCCGGGCCAATGGGGGCGGCGGGAAGCGGCGCGGACTGAGGGATGTGCTGGCCACGGCTTCCCGCCGCCCCCATTGGCCCGGGACGGCGAACCGCAGCCAGCGGGGGCCGCGATCGGCCGAACCTGCCGCGTCAGCAGGTAAATAAACTGGCCCGGCCCGCTAGGGTGCTTACCCTGGCGAGCCGCGTGCCGAACGTTGCCGACCCCTGGTGTAGTGCCACCTCCCTCCTCTGGATTCCGCAGGGCCTTTAAAGCAGCAGCAATTCTACTGCAGGGCCTGTGGAGTAGACAAGTGCTGTCTTCCTTGAGGGCTGTGCTGAATTAGGCCCTAACTCCCCCATCTCCTTTTTCCTCCTCCTCTGAGGAGGGAAGGACTTATGCCTGGTCTGCACTAAAAAGTTAAGTTAACCCAGCTATGTCGCTTAGGAGTATAAGAAAATCCACACCACTGAGTAACATAATTAAGCCAGCATACACAGCAGTCAACCTAGCTACGACCTCTCAGGACCCTCCCATCAGGGTACATAGTGTCCACATTGAAGCACTACAGTGAAGCAGCTGTAGCATTTCAGGTGTAGACAAGCCCTAAATCTTCACTACACAGTTATTCTGGGTGATCAGCACCCAGGCCTAAGCACCTGGACTGGCCTACACTGGATGCGAGCATCCTCATACCAAAGCCCTATCTGTGTTACCATGGCCTCCTGGTTTCTAGACTCACCCAAGTCTCCCTGAGGGCATATCCCATGGTTCTTTGTGGTGAGATGCTCGGATTCTTTCCCAGTCAATTGTGGGAGACCCTGTCCATCCTTCAGGGGAATTGTGGGAAGGCACTGGAGGACCATCAGCATTCAAGTAACTTTGCATGCTCACTGCAAATTGGGAGGATTCCATCCAGAGTTAAACTGGAGTCTGGGTTCTAAACTATACCCCAGATGGGTAAATTAGCCCAGTCTTCAGACCCAAATCCAGATTAGAGGGTTTTCTGTGAGGATGGTAGGGGGCTAAAACACCAGTAAAAAGCCCAGGTTAACTATGCAGTGAGGACATACCCCCAAGAGACACTGCAAGTAGTGGAAGCAATATACAAGCAAGTTTTCTTGATGTTTGCATTTCATTAAAGCAAGTTTAAAAAAAAAACATTTAATCAGCTAATCTGCATTTAAAGAGCTCTGCTGCATGAAAGGTTGCATTAGTACTACTGGTGTGCATTAGATAATAGCAACACTACAAAGCAGACCAAAAACAAAAAGAAAAGTTCCATATAAAAAGATCCTTCTTAAATAAAATGCTCTTATTTTTCAGTACAACTGAACAACCAAGCCTGAGTGCTTCACATTGGTTTCAAAAATCTTATTTCCCCCTCACCCCCGCACTCCCACTTAAAATACTATCTGCTCAAAAGAAGGATTGGTAAAAATCAGACACCAAACTGTGAAATAGACTCAGAAGCCTTGCAACAAATCAAAAAATGAGTCTAGAACAGGACAGCATGTCTAGTGAATCATTTATAGAAGTTGTATGTCAGTTCATATAATCATTTTAACTATTATTTCATCTGGAGACAAACAGAAAGAGGATAAAGACATAAATTAGAAAATAAACCAATGTCTGTTCAGACAAATGTATGCACACTTCTAGAGGGGAAGAAAAATGTGCCCTCTAGTTCCAAAGCAGAGGTGAACAATTCCTTACGAACAAACTCAGACAAGGTCTGTGTGGGCTGAGACCACCAAGAGCTATGTAATATAGTGAGACAGTTAAACCTAAAGAATCAGACTAATATCATTAACATGATAGTCCTCATTGATATTTATTGGGTCTGTTTTATTCCTCCCATATGATCTGGATTTGACTAAAGATACTGTTATATGTATTGTCTAGTTAGGGCTCAACTACTACATCATTCATGCATACACACACACACACACACACACACACACATAACACCATCTCTTCATAATAAGAGTATTGTGCCCTCTGCCAAAAGCCTGAGCAGACTCCCATGTCTGGCATGTTTCCCTATATGCACAAAGTGATCTTTTGGGGAGGTTCAGAACACATTATTCAACCTCTGATTTATGAAAAAAAAGAAGTAATCAAAAGAGACATCTCAGTGGTTATTTTAATTCATATTTGCTTTCTGCCCATAGATCCAAGAAGGATCTCCCATTGCTAACTGCCATACCTTGTGATATTCAAGAGCATCAGGGCGTGCCCCAAATATAAAGTGTATATGTTTCGTATAGGAGAGTTTATGTCATTTTCCACCTATATAGGAAAGCTTTTTAGGGAAGGAGCTAGCTGGTGAGTACCGGAGACCCGAAAACATCTCCATAAGCAGTTTAGAAAGTTGTTTAAGACAGTGATCAAAACTACTCTATTATCCAAGTGTCTTGAGAATAGCAAAGAGGATGAATGCTACATATCTGCCCTTACATGAAGCTCCTTGAATGCAGATTCTGGAGCATTTGTTTCAAGTTGTTGAGCCTGTCACAAACCCAGGTACTTTAAAGTCATTCTGATACGTACGATAATGGTAAGTTCTCAAACCCTAGTGAGAAAACGTAAGATTCTTGAATTTAGAACTTTTACTGGGATTATATGATGCATCATTCCACCTGTAAAACAAGCTGCTATTGGCCTCAATCCTGCAGTGTGATGTGACTAGATGGACCGGCACACAAGCATCATATCACTAAAGCAGGGCCCTTAGTTCATTTTTGTCCAAATGTACAAGCTTTAGATACAGAGAGAGAATAGACATTGTTACCTACAATGACTTTCTGTCTAAAATTATGCTTGGATGGTAAGCTTTGGGAGCTCCTAGGACTAAATGTAAGCATTATTTGTGTCTCTGTCTGTCTTTCCAGGGTTGCCATCTCAGAGTGCTTGTGGCGTGTGATAGCATTACAGGCATCCCCTTTCCAGGGCTCCTGAAGAATACTGTACTTTTCCAACACTCTTCGACTAATGCCACTTCAAATCGAACAATTAAGGTCAAGACCGTAACTCAAGAGGTTCTGGCTCTGCTGCCTTCTGTGAACCCAGGCTCTTTATCTGTCTTAATCTTCCTTCACAGCCCCAGAATACCTACTAGAGTTCAAATGGCCCAAACAAAGGACCAACATAAACAATGTCCACCCACCCCTTGGCTTCTGGATTCTCTCCCAATTCCCTGTCCCTTATTCAGTATAGTGGCCCCAGGGGCGCTCCTCTGGGCCTTCTTCTCTGGGGTCTTTTTCCCTGCTCCAGGGACTACTGCCCTTTCCTGCAGCATCTTGCTGCAGACCTGTCTTCTGCTCTGGGCTTCCTCTCTATGCTCAGCTCCTTTCTCAGCTGGGACTCATCTCGGGTGGGGGGGAGGGGAGAGAGGCAGGCCCAATCTCCAGGTACCGTAATTGAGCTTTCTAGTTCCAGTTAGCCCTTTCATCACCTGTGTGGGATATATATACCATAACAATGTGTTTAACTGGAGCAGAGAGATATTCCTGAGTTTCCAATGGTCTGAAGATCATATTCCCCTGAAGGTACCAAACCTCAAATGTGTCACGGATCCAAGGCTGAATGTGGCTAGTCCACTGCAAATGATTTTTAATTTTCTGGACAAAGAGTGAGTTGAATTTGTGATTTTTGGAGAGCAGACTGATTTTCAAAAAAATGGTAGATGTTCCATACTGATCACGAGTTTGAAATGTTAAAGTTCCAGGTGAGATGGATTAGTGGGCTGAGAGCAAGTAAGACAGTCAAAGGTGCATGATAAATACAATCACCTAAACATCATGACCACCTATGATCAAAATCTCATCATCCATACATTATCATGGTGACAGTATGCAAATTAATAGATACTTACTTTCTTGGGGTGAGTAAAGTTTTACAAAATGGATGTATTTAGGAACACACAAATATCATTTTGAAGCAAACCCTAGCTATAGCACTTGCTACTGAGAATACACTTCATTACATATACATTCCATTCAGAAGATACATAATAGCTATGCCCAAAGCGAAGAGTTTTAACTAATAGTACTGAGAATGTATTCCCCAATTCCATAGCCTGATGCACAGATACTACTTGTTTGTTTAAGCAACAGAAGAGTCATCAATGGGTATAATATAATTCAATTTAAGAAAGACTAAAGGGATAGAGCTGCTACCTATATTTTTATAGTTAAGATGAGCAATGCAGGTTGCTTAGTGTTTTCTTTGTTTATATAAGCAAGCCTTAATGAAGCAGGTCCTCTTCTCTTGAGACTTAAATTGTAGTTAAAAATGGTAATCCAAGACAGACTTCTGGATTTTAAAACTTAATACTATACTCAAAACTAGGCACTAATTAAGCCCTCTATTTAATCTTTATTAACAGCTGTCTCAGGCTAGTGTTCTCGTAATGACATGCAAGTCAAACTCCAGTACACCAGGCAGAGCCCACCTAGAACCACAGGTAATTCAGACAAGAGTGAAAGAGAAAGTAAATACACATCTTTATAAAGCCTCTATAAATCCAAGGGCCAGTTATCCAAAAGAGATTAATAAACTATACAGCAGATGCTTAATTTTGATGTATTAAAAAAAAAAAACATATCCTCGTTCTTGGCACCAATGTGATGTTACAAAACTTTTGTATTGGCAATAGTAGAAACAAGATGACTTTTTACACTACAAGTCTGCGGAGAATGAAAGCTCTCGTATGTGTTTACAATGCCTAGTAGAATAGGACCTCACTCCTGACTGGAGTCTCTAGGAGTCTGTAATACAAAATAATATTCTAGTTAACAAAAGTATTAATACACAGTTACTGGTTTTGAAATAGTGGAAATGTTTGCAGATCAACTAAGTTTATGGACTGAAAAAAGGCTTCGTAACTCAAGAGTTAAGAAAATGCAGCACGGACAGTTCATGTTCAGCACAAGAGTTTTTGGAATTTTTTCAGTATTTGGTTAAAAAAGTAAGCTGCACAAAGCCAAGAATGCTTTTAATTTTCTGAGGTCACCTCTGTGTTTGATCTGGGCATCCCCTAAGATATGTAATTAATAGATTGCTTATGACCTTGATATAACCAAAATAGGATTATTTCTTGTTCTTTGAATACAAAAAGATTCTGTGCATGATGGTTTTGTAAAGAGAAAAAATGAAACTTTGTGATTAAAAGAACAGTCTCATATAAGATGGCTTCTTAAAAAAGAAAAAAAAAAGTGTTTTCCGAAGTCTGCACCAGCACAAAAAAGATACACATTTTGTCCGTCTACAACAGGGGTCAGCAACCTTTCAGAAGTGGTGTGCCGAGTCTTCATTTATTCACTCTAATTTAAGGTTTCAAGTGCAAGTAATACATTTTAACCTTTTTAGAAGGTCTCTTTCTATAAGTCTATAATATATAACTAAACTATTGTTGTATGTAAAGTAAATAAGGTTTTTTAAATGTTTAAAAAGCTTCATTTCAAATGAAATTAAATGCAGAGCCCCCCATATCGGCAGCCAGGACCCAGGCAGTGTGAGTGCCACTGAAAATCAGCTTGCGTGCCACCTTTGGCACGCGTGCCATAGGTTGCCTACCCCTGCTCTACAATATGCCAGTAAAACAGCATAAGTAGTACTGTGTCATTTATATTTTACTGTTCTTATATAGTCTAATATTCACAATAGATTAGGTAACCAATGTGTACTGTAAAAAAAAAATGAAGCTGAGGTACATGTAGTTTCAAGGTCATTTAGTTTAGCCTTAGATGAGCCTTAAAATGTACAGTAATATTTGTGTAATTAAGCTTCCTACAAATATATAAACCACAGCATTGTCTCCCTGATATTAAAAACAAATACTACTAAAAATATGTACATTGTGTAATCTGGCAGAACTGATTGCAAACAAAGTTGAAAATATTGTATCTTATAGACTAGAACTCAATGAAACAACTAACATACTTCTCATACTTTGAACTTAAACACTGATAATTAAAAACACATAATATACATTACAAAAATTCAAAAGTATTTAACAAAAAAACCACAGAGGAGGGAAAAATATAAAAGCTCTCTTTTGTTTAATATTTTCAAAGGCCAATACAGCCCTCTAGTGGGAAAAAAAAACAAAAAAAATTAAAGAATTATTTTTATTTGTATGCCCGATACAAACTAAAGGACTTTTTCTTTGTAATCAAACTAGGGTTCCAGTCCTGCAAAAATTTAACTATAAATTAACCATTAGCTATGTATTTCAAGTAGTCTCATTGACTTTAAAAGCACTACTGTGTGTGTGAGTAAGTCTCTGCAGGAATAGGGTCTGTTTCTGAAATTAGATGGGTTAATATTACAAGACCATTAATGGCTGAAGTTAAAATTAATCATAATATAGTGTTGCAGCACACAAATAATTAACATTTTTCTGATGCAATATTTAGAACATGAAAATTCAGTCCTGGCTAAAACTAATCAAGATCTAAAGAATGTTTATCACATGGCTAAAAGAGATCTGTAAAATTAAAGGAAGAAAAAAGTTTGATATTTACCATCCTCACAACACAAACACGAGCTTTAATTTTAAAGAAGTTGGTAAGTATTCACTCCCTGATAAAAATCTAAGTATTTTAGAAAAATTGCCTCAAGCGACTAGTGGATATATTTAGTAAATTCTTTTCACCATAAGTTTTACATATTTTCACTTATTCATTATTTATCCTAAATACACCTGGGGGCCGGGGGGGTTATTTCTTGAATATGTTTTATGGTAGTCTTAAAAAAAAAAAAAAAAAGAGAGTAAGTACAAAAAAATATATAAAGATATGGGAAAGCAGCCATTAGATAAAACCAAGAAATCTGAACTTGAATTCCATACTCTTGTTAACAAGTTTTTCTCATAATGGAACCTGCAATGGATTAATTGTTAGCTTTAAATAAGAAGATAGACATTGAAGGAAATATCTGATGGGAGGGAGAAATAATTTGTTTGAGAGTTGGATATACCAAAAGAGTTGCAGAAAATATACCACCACTTCTACAGTTAGTAGTACAGCCATAAACTGTTGAACTGTACATCAGTTTATATCAAGTAAAATAAGGAACATCACTTTAAAACAGTGTTTCTCAAAAGCCAATGGGAGCTGCTGGAAGTGGCGGCCAGCATGTCCCTCGGCGCTTCCAGCAGCTCCCACTGGCCCGGAACAGCGAACCACGGCCAGTGGGAGCCGCGATCGGCCGGACTTGCAGACGGGGCACGTAAACAAACCGGCCCAGTCCACCAGGGGCTTTCCCTACACAAGCGGCGACCCCCGTTTGAGAAACTGCTTTAAAAACTACACCAGTGTTCTGTAATCTTCACAACAGATTTCTGTACTAGATATAATTTTTCCCATTTTATAGATGAGCACAGACGTCAAAGACAATAAGTGAAATCCTTTTCCTGTTAAAAATCAATGTGAGTTTTGCCAAGGACTTTGACGGAGCCTAGATTTCACCCAATATTTCCCAACATGAGATCCTAAGGTTGAGCACAAAAATCAATACTCAGGTAACTAAATAAGTGGCTCAACTTTCACCGGTGTATGGCACCTACAACTCCTAGTGGCTGCCGTAGAAACTTTGTCCCTGTGAAAAAACAGGCAACTTATTTAATTGCCCTCACAGATTTAGTTGCTTAGCTTTTGGGGCCCAACTGTACATAAACCTAGACTAAAGGTGAAATTTTGGCCCCTTCGAAGTCAATGGCAAAACTCCCACTGACTTCAATGGAGTCATGATTTCATGGTTTGTCGCTCATCCACACCCTGAGGTGGAGTCTAGCATGCAATACTATAACCAAGTTTTTCAAACCTAGATAATCTGAAACTCCTGTCCAGAAAAGGATTGCATTCCCTGGAGTCTATGAATTATAGTGACAATTCCCTGAATTATCTGACCTTCCTCAATGCTCCCATGACAGTCAGAACACAGAAATTGTAAGTTTAATATGCTTGAGACCCCAGAAGTCATTTTGTTTTTACACACTGTATCTTTGTTTTTTCCTCCCTTGCCCCTCAGTGACAACAGTGACATTATACACTTTGAGAGTGATTTTTTTCACATGCATTTACTAAATCGGGATGATTACACAATAAAATTCTAGTAATTAGTAACCTGCATAAGCTTCCATGTATTGTACCTATTGATAAATTATTAGAAATATCAGCCCAAGAACAGTTTGGGCTTTTTACCTTTAGCATAATCAACTGATGTGTGTTGGTGAATGAAATAAGGTTTTTATTCTGGGTTGTTTGGGCTTTTTTTGTTTGAACTCCATCTTTTTTGCTCAACTCATTAATGTAAAAGGTCGAAAGATACGTTTGAGCAAAAAGAAACAATGTAATGTGTTTAAAATATATGTTTGGCCTTTTGGAGCTAACTGCCGGTCATATTGAAATAAACGAAGTTCCCCACCCATGATGTGCAGAAACTCCGTTCACGGAGACAGTCAAATCAGTCTTTAAAGTATGTTTCAAACTGATTTTGATAATGAGACGCATTAATATTTCATTATTTTTTTTAAAAAAACATTCAAGTGCTTCTGACCTTATGAAATTTCAAACTGCCAAGGCTGAACAAGATTTTCTTTTAATCACTTTTTAGCTAGTGGAACACAGCAGCATTTTCCTCTAGAACATCCAATCAAACTAAAAAACACAGAACAGAGTACTTTTTTTTCAAAGCATTATACAACCACTAATTAATCCTCAGAACACTCCTGTGAGATAGGGAAGTACTATCCCTGATGCATACAGAGGACAAGTTACTTACCCAAGGCCCCACAGGATTACAGGGGCTGAACTGGGACTAGAATTCAGAGTTTAATGATTTCTAGTCCTATCTCAATCTTCTAGATAGCCCCATCTCAACAGATCTTCAAGACTTACAAGGTACATCCAAACGGCCTGGACAAGAACATTAGCAGCCACACTCTATGGAAGTGAAGGAAGAGAGCTCCCCTTCACAGTAAGCAGTGAAGGAGAAAGCAAGCCTTATGCTTAGGCCTCACAAAATCAGGACAACTCAGGGTGCCCAAACAGCACAGGACTCTACTTGATCCCCCTGTACCCAAGTCCCAATGGCCTCACCCTTGAAACATCTTGCTTTCTGGCAGTTGGTAACTGGTGCTGGATGTGGAGATGGAACCTAAAGTGATGTCGAAGACATTACGGCATCTGAGAAGTTTGAGGCTCATTGGCCATGTCTTCATCTCAAGCATGCACATATGATGCAAGTTCGACTGAGAAAAACTCTCTGGACTTCAGGTTTCTGAACCTTATATTGTCACAATTTGAAGCAGCACAGGTCCAATCTTTTGTTCACTCCATTAATGCCACTAATGTCAATAGTTGCATTACCCTGACTGTTGCAGAGGCTTTAAAATAAAGAGAGGGGTGGCTAAGGATCAGGCCAACCTTGGGGTCTTGATCATCCAGGTACAATAGAATTGCTGAGTAATCTGTTCTATGAGGGTGAGAGAGTGCTGAATGCCAATTATTCTGTGCAGCCTTTTCAGATGCACTTTTGTAATTAATACTACAAATTTTCCAGTCAGACAGCCTTATTTATTTGGCTAGTTCCCAAGATGAGGAAAACGCTCCAAATAAAAACGAGCAAACCGCAAAACAAAATACTCAGATTTTCAAACAGTCCACATAGTCAGCAATACTTCCTGCCTAGTCTCGCACGCCCACTTATGCTTCCATTCTCCTCTTAATATACAGCAGAAACCATTTATCCATCTAACTGGGACCAGGGCCAGATCGGATAATCAAAAATTCGGATAATGCAGAGAATGGGCAAATGCGAGGCTGCATCGCCATCTAGCAGCCGAAGGAGAGATCGCCCACTTCTGTATCTGTGCGTGCTGGTAGTTCAGTTAATACAGAGAACCAGATAATGGAGGGTCAGATAAACAGGGTTCTAAAGTAGTTGCCTGTTAGCTTGATAGGTTAACATGTTGCAGCTCTCAGTATATAGTAGCCCAGGGGTCGGCAACGTTTGGCACGCGGCTAGCCAGGGTAAGCACCCTAGCGGGCCGGGCCAGTTTATTTACCTGCTGATGTGGCAGGTTCGGCCGATCGCGGCCCCCACTGGCCGCGGTTCGCCGTCCCGGGCCAATGGGGGCGGCGGGAAGCGGCGTGGGCCGAGGGATGTGCCGGCCCCGGCTTCCCGCCGCCCCCATTGGCCCAGGAGGCGAACCGCGGCGAGTGGGGGCCACGATCGACCAAACCTGCCGCGTCAACAGGTAAATAAACTGGCCTGGCCCGCTAGGGTGCTTACCTGGCGAGCCGCATGCCAAACATTGCCGACCCCTGTAGTAGCCATTGGTAGCAAGCACTTAGTCCCGAGGTGCATGTATTTAGCTATGACCACCCAGAACTGCAAATTGGATGGGGGAAAAGGCGGAGAAACCACAATACAAATCCAGACATCCTCTCAAGATAACAGTAACCTTTCACAAGCATCACAAATCTGGATGAGGTGTTAAACCCTTTGACTACAGTATCTCTATAGAAACGTGGAACACTATTTCACTCAACATGGTCACATGATAAGACTAACCTCACCTGGTTTAAGGCTGAGAGAGAGAAGAGCTAGGTTATTTCTGAGATATACAGTTTCAGATTATTAGCAATGGACTCAATTAAAAATACTCTAAAGGGGAGCAGGAGAAGCTTTGATTTACCCCCCCAAATTTTATATACTTTTAAATGTGAACATTTGATTAAACAAATTTAGTTAATTACATAAGCAAATTTGCTGCATAGTATTGCAAGCTCTGGTAATGTTTACATAAATTTAAAGTTATTCAGTCTACGATATAAAATCTCCCCAAAACAGATTTAACCAAGACATGTGCTGACAATAAGAAAAATTTAGAGCTTGTTATAGCCTGAAAATACTATTTCAGAGAATGTTCCCTTTCAAATGATTTAAGGATGAACTGCACCAAGGAAATTCAGACTGACACTTGGTCCAAAAATCCTCTCATTGTTCAAGAGAGTTGCAAGCTGGCCATGGGTCCCGAAGGTGCAATCTTTGAAATATTTTTTTTTTTATGTAATCTGCTTCTGTTTTTAAACAATAGCCATAACTTGCATAAGGATATTTCCAATGCAGTTGTGATGGCTCTACAAATCAAAATGTAGACCACAAAAAAGAACGAACAGCAATTTAAATTTTAAATAAAATTTTGGAGGGCTCAGTGGATTATCTGTAAAGGCCTGAGAGAGAACCAAGTTTAATACCTAATCCTCATCTAACTGTGTCTCAGCAACTTTGGCTCCTTCAAAAAATCAAACAGCAGAAACAGAAGAGATATCCTATACAGTTTACTTTTACTACAATCACAGTGGCAACGACTCAAACCAAGGTAATGGCTGGTGCGGGGGGAAAGTGACTGAAGTCTATGGGAACCTCTTCTGAGAGAAAAGTAATTAAGCCCTTCTTAAACTTCATTAAAAATTAGTATTTGTAAAAAAACCTGATCAGTAACTTTAAAAAAATGCCTTAACTACACACAGTCTACACCTATTCCAATGCCACCATACAACAAACTACTGTAGAAGATGATCAGGATGATTTTGGGGATCTAATTCTCAAAGCAACTTAATCTTAGTAATAATGGATGTGAATTCAATCCAGAATTAAAGGGTGAATGTACATTTTTAAATATACCTAACCAATGTTAGGTCAAAACTACTTGCAATTAAATGAACCATAATATTTTACTTACTTAAGTGTCACATTGACCTACCTATTCCAGAATTCGCTCCAGTGATTATAACCACTTTTTCACTCAAATCACGACCCTGAAGGATTTCCATTGCAGTACTGTTTCCATCATATCTCTGTCTAGTAGTAGACTTCATTGGATTATCTTCAACTGTAAATGCCAGTCTGGGGTCAAGGTATGTAGTCCTTTTGTTTATATGGCTGTAAAAATCAAAAACAAGATTTCAAACTAATTTTTGTTTCTTCTATGCTGTGCAGTAAGGTTGCAAGCACTAGGGAAACACTGAAGTGTTGCCAATTTTCAACAATAATCATGTCTTACTAATACCAAGAATGTTAATAACAGAACATGTGACTTGTTCTCTCCTTTTTACCTCAGGGACAAAGCCCTTTAAGAGTTATGACTTGTCTATACTTGAGACACTACCTCCACAAAACGGGAAGGGTTCTTGCATCACCGTAGGTAATCCATCTCCCCGAGAGGCAGTAGCTAGGTCAAAAAAAATTATTCTTCCATCAACCTAGTGCTGTCTACACCAGGGGTTAGGTCAGTATAGCTACATCTTGCAGGGGTGTGCATGTTTCGTACCCCTGAGAGACATAGCTATGCCGATATAAGTTCCCAATGTAAACCAGCAGTCTCCCATTGCTAACTGCCATACCCAAACAGTCCAATCTCATGAGAGCTGTATGGCTACTCTTTACTACAGAACAATGGAAAGAGAGAGAACTCAGTTTTCAATGCTCAGATGCTTCTAACGCTGTCACCTTTTGGCTGAAGTGAAATCTAGCTTTCCCTTTCCTGCTGCAAGTTGGAGGCCTTTAAAATCAAAGAATAGAAACAAAATAGTCAAGAGCCTTCTGATTCCAATATAGGATCACTTATGCTACTTCCCACTTCTCATTTATGCTTGCTGTCTGCATTCTACTCTTCACAGCAAGTCATTCCAAAATGTTTTGCTTGTTTTTAAGTGACGTGTGAGTGTAATAATATTTAGCATTTCTAAGTGCAAAATTATCTTCATCTTCACTCTGTTTGAGAAGGTCAAGGCACTTCACAAACTTTAACAAATTAAGCTTCACAACACCTATATAAAGTATATGAGGATTATGATACCCAGTTCACGGGGGGGGGGGGGACCAGAAGTGAGTCAAAAGAAGTTTAGTCTGTGGAGGAGCTGCAACTAAAACTCAGATCACACCTGGCTCCAATTCCAGTGCTTCAACCACACCTTCATCCGATCAAAGTAACTGTGAAATATGCATCCATTGCTGACATCTCTTTCAGGTAATATTTCAGTACTCCACAAAAACTCCACCCCTTTGTTAAGAAATGGCAGTTCCACCTTGTTGCACAATGGGAGAGGTTATCCAAAAAAAGGGAGAGATGTGCTTGAGTCAGTTTTATTCCCATGTGATCTGCTAACAAGCAGCGGGGCAGGACGCAGCCTTAGCCAGGCTTATCTGAGAGTGCCTGCTTATATAATTCTCTCTCTCTCTCTCTCTCTCCAATGTGAGCTCTTTATTGCTTTGCTAGTGTCAAGTTCTTTTTACAATATGTTCTGAATTTCAGTGTGCTAACTCTCTGTCAAATGAGAGCTGGTAAGATACTGCTGTACAGACTTTTCCATTTCCCCCTCCCCCTGCTCACTGTGACTGGGTCCTGGAGGTGAAATCCTGACCCCACTAAAATTAATGAGAACTTTGCCAATGCTCCAAAGGGCTATACCGCTGGACTCAAACTGTAGCAGCATCCACCACCACTCCCCAGCCAAATAAGCTGGAGGAGGAACAGAAGCAGTATCTTCATCCTTGGTCAGAGCCTTTCCCCAGGAACAGTAGGACTAACCTGGCAGAGCAGTTGAGCCAAGTGAAATTCAGAATTTCTGTCCCACAGGAAATTCCAGCATTTCAACTGAAATGTCCACATTTTTCATCAAACAGAAACTCCCACAACAATTTCAATTCAGAAGAGATTAAATGTCACATTGGATGAGGGGAAAGCAGTGGACGTGTTATTCCTTGACTTTAGCAAAGCTTTTGATATGGTCTCCCACAGTATTGTTGCCAGCAAGTTAAAGAAGTAAGGGCTGGATGAATGGACTATAAAGTGGACAGAAAGCTGGCTAGATCATCGGGCTCAACTGGTAGTGATCAATGGCTCCATGTCCAGTTGGCAGCGAGTATCAAGTGGAGTGCCCCAAGGGTCAGTCCTGGGGCCGGTTTTGTTCAATATCTTCATTAATGATCTGGAGGATGGCGTGGATTGCACCCTCAGCAAGTTTGCAGATGACACTAAACTGGGAGGAGTGGAAGATAGACTGGAGGGTAGGGATAGGATACAAAGTGACCTAGACAAATTAGAGGATTGGGCCAAAAGAAATCTGATGAGGTTCAACAAGGACAAGTGCAGAGTCCTGCACTTAGGACAGAAGAATCCCATGCACTGCAACAGACTAGGGACCGACTGGCTAGGCAACAGTTCTGCAGAAAAGGACCTAGTGTTACAGTGGATGAGAAGCTGGATATGAGTCAACAGTGTGCCCTTGTTGCCAAGAAGGCCAATGGCATTTTGGGCTGTATAAGTAGAAGCATTGCCAGCAGATCGAGGGACGTGATCATTCCCCTCTATTCGGCATTGGTGAGGCCTCATCTGGAGTACTGTGTCCAGTTTTGGACCCCACACTACAAGAAGGATGTGGAAAAATTGGAAAAAGTCCAGCGGAGGGCAACAAAAAGGATTAGGGGGCTGGAGCACATGACTTATGAGGAGAGGCTGAGGGAACTGGGATTATTTAGTCTGCAGAAGAGAAGAATGAGGGGGGATTTGATAGCTGCTTTCAACTACCTGAAAGGGGGTTCCAAAGAGGATGGATCTAGAGTGTTCTCAGTAGTACCAGATGACAGAATAAGGAGTAATAGTCTCAAGTTGCAGTGGGGGAGGTTTAGGTTGGATATTAGGAAAAACTTTTTCACTAGGAGGGTAGTGAAGCACTGGAATGGGTTACCTAGGGAGGTGGTGGAATCTCCTTCCTTAGAGGTTTTTAAGGTCAGGCTTGACAAAGCCTTGGCTGGGATGATTTAGCTGGTGTCGGTCCTGCTTTGAGCAGGGGGTTGACTAGATGACTTCCTGAGGTCCTTTCCAACTCTGATATTTTATGATTTCATTCTATGATTTTTAATGGAAACACTTCAACATTCCTGAAATTGAAGTGAACAGAAATGTTTCATTTTGAGTCACTTTAACATTAAGCTGCATTTTCCTATTGTAACGCTTTGACTCTTGGGAATTGCATTTCGGATGCTTGAGGCCCACATTCTTCCCTCTGTGCCAGGCTCCCTAGCCAGGCCACATTTCCCCGTGGTGAACCAAGCAGAACTTGATCAGAGGGAAATCTATATTCAATTATGGGAGATGCAGTCCTCCAGGGAGCTGAGCTGAGCTGGGCCCAGCCCAGCCCATAGGAGAGACCAGGGCTTGAACTATAACTCCCATAAAGCAATCTGCTGAAAGAGAAATGCAATTTGATATTGTATTGAACGGATTCAAAATTCAGTTCAATAAATCTTCAACAAAAAATATTCTATTTTGGGTTGAACTGACCCTAAATGAAATACTTCATTTAGATTTCCCTTCCCAATGGAAAAAAATGAAAGTCTAGGGGGGAAAAAAAAAAAAAAAAAAAAACAAAGATTCCCACCACCCGCTCCATGGAAAATTTCTGTTTTGCAGAAACTGCATTTTCTGTCAGAAAATCATTCTGACAAAAAAATTCTCAACTCATTTCTGATCAATGATCTTCACAACACCTGTGCGCCCCTTGTGTGAGCTGATTCTACAGTTTGAACTGTAAATATTCTTCCCTCTCTGCTGATTCATTGTTTACTGAAACTACCTCTCTTCTCCTCTCTACCAATGTCTATTTAAAGCCAGACTCAGTATTCCTTATGATCCTTCCTACCTTCCTCTTTTTCCTCTCCCTGCTCCTATGAACTCACCCCTCCTGCCGTTGCCCCTTGTTCAACCTCTCTTTCCTTCCTCCCAATCCCCCACGTCTTTTAGATTGTAAGCTCTCTTGGGCACAGATTGTTCCTTCTGTTTTTCACAGCATCCAACACATTTTGAGCACTACCATATTGTAAAAACAGACCAACCAATTATGGAAGCTTGGCGGTCCATATAAGCAAAATCACATATAGAAAGTGTGAAACTGGCTTTGCTTTACAAAAACTGATCCATATAATTATCTCTCTGAGCTGAGATCACGAAATCAAGTTCCTATTGTATTTCTTAAATTACTTTTCTGGCTAAGATGAGACAGCCTCACCTACCTACACTTTGAAGAGGCAGGAATTTTGGTCTACTAGAGTGAAAATTTGTTGTATGAAGAATTCACAATTCTTTCTCTCCTGACTTTACAACAGAGGATATTAACATATCATTGGGTGTTCTCTTTGGGAACCCAATCTTCACATGGAGTTATCTTTCGAATCACTCCATTATTCCTCATTTCATTATTATTGTTATTTCCCAAATTTGTTTCTAGATTCTTTCCACCTTCTGTTTAGCTAGGAGAGGATGCTGGAAATCTATTGATATCACAATTACAGTAACTCCTCACTTAAAGTCATCCTGGTTAACGTTGCTTCCTTGTTATGTTGCTGATCAATTAGGGAACATGCTCGTTTAAAGTTGCGCAATGCTCAATTATAACATTGTTTGACAACTGCCTGCTTTGTCTACTGCTTGCAGAAAGAGCAGCCCATTGGAGCTAGCTGGGGAGGGCTTGGAACCAGGGTGGACCAGCAGCCCCCCTATTGGCTCCCCTAAATTCCCTGTGTGGCAGCCACCCAGCAGGCCATCAATTGTCAGGCAGTTCAGCTGTCCCTCCCCCACTGCCATGTGCTGTTCCTGCCCTCTGCCTTGGAGCTGCTCCCCAGAGCCTCCTGCTTGCTGTGAGGCTACATTAACAACGTGTTAACCCTTGAGAGCTCAGCCAAGTGCTAGTTCATCATTTAGCAGCAAGGCATTCCCTGGGAAATATCCCACCCTCTGACTCCCCCACGTCAACCAAGCTTCACAATCATCATTGCTGTGTACAGTATTACACTGTTTAAAACTTATAGTGTGTGTGTGTGTATATTATATATATATATATAAAAAAATAAAATATAGTCTTTTGTCTGGTGAAAAAAATTTCCCTGGAACCTAACCCCACCATTTACATTAATTCTCATGGGGAAACTGGATTCGCTTAACATCGTTTCACTTAAAGTAGCATTTTTCAGGAACATAACTAACACGTTAAGCAAGGAGTTACTGTATTCTGTTATAGAATTAAGTTTAAGTCACTCTCAATTCTGCACTGCAAGTTTATACTTACGTTTACATGAAACAATTTATTAACTTGGTGGGGAGGGAAGATTTATTACATGCCTAAAACTTTAAAATATCAAGTTTTTGTTTACTGGTTTCTGTGTATTTAACTCAAAGAATCATGGCATTGCAACTCACTTGAGTGGTCCAAATCTTGTATGTGTCATCATCCCTTCTATTCATTCATGATCTATGTTTTCAAGTACTTACTCCACAAAGTAGACTTGTCCGTTTTCATCTGTTTCTTGCTCCCACCCATATGGCAGATCTAGAATACAGAAAATATATCTCAAAGCATTTTCTACAGGAAGTCTGAACTCCTGGCATTGCTGAATATGGGAAATATATACAAGCATTTCCATCCCTAGTACTCCTACCTGCTTGTCTTGAACACTGAAGCTAAGTTTAAAAACAAGAACTGCTCACAAACCATCAAAACAAAAGGAAAGGTTCTCAGAGGAAAGGTATAGATCTAGAATAAATAATATGGTGTGGCATATGGTCATTACTAACAAGGATATAGAGATGTTTGCAGGAGGCTAGTAATCCTTTCACAAACGACTTTACTTGCAGTACAAACCCACAGGGTTTGATCCTGCCTTGTAATATGTTGCACATGTCCCATGCATCTTGGGCAGAGCTGGTGTGAATCCATGATCAAGTATAGCAGCTATCAAAATACTGGATTCTGCAATATTGTATATAATGCACATTACATATCTAAACATGGGAATAAGCCCCAGTGTGTGGGGGACAATACTATTATAGGAGGTGATATGTTAAAGGAAAGAAATGATAAAAAGTATAACAGAATATTTTCCTACAAACCAAATCTTATTATAAAATACTCATTAAAATATTTAAAATCAAGGAATTTTCCTGCTATTTCAAAGAAGCTAAACTTGTCTGAAAATATTAGCTGTAGTTCATCAGGGTGGTGGTTTAATATACTGAAAACATTCTAATTAGGTATGTGCACATTATTGACAATATATGAAACATGAGACATCGGCAGCCCATGATAGCCTATCCCTTTCTTTAATGGCTTTAAAGATTTTACTGACACAATAAAAAAAAAAAAAATCACATAAAAAAAAATTCAAATTTAGTGATGGAGTCCCTCCTTGGCATGCCTATTTATAATGCTCATCCTCCTGCCCCAACCAAAAAGTTACTAATATCCCTTTAATATTAATCTACTGAAAATGTTACTATCATGCATCATCTAGTCTTAATGTAGGACTGTTTTTCTGTATACATAACTTTGCCTCCTTTAAAATGCACTGTTTTTATTTATCCTCTATGTTTATTGAAGCTTTCCCCTGATCAACAATCTTTTTGCTAAGCAAGATGAGATCATACTAGTAAACAAGGGATTTTATTCTCTCCAGTGCTGGAGCTCAGCTACCACAGGGGGAGGGAAGTTTCAGGGAGCCAGTTTGGGTTCCCTGATTCTCAGAGCATTCTAACTTGAGCCACTGACAGAAGGTCCTTAAATGGGCATTTTCCCAGTGGCAGATTACTGAAGTTCTGCCACGCTCTCTTCCTGCCCACTCCTTCCTTGACACACACCTAGCCCAGGTATGGGGGACATGGAACAGTCCCTGGCACTGGCAGGGAATTCCCCCACACAAGCGGAATTCTCTGCTGGCATTTACAGACGAAATAAGGTCCCTTTGTGTCACCCAAGTGACAGAAAGGGGCCATAATGCAATTTACGAATCTTGCCATGAGTCTCTGCGTCCATTACAAGGACAGTAAACAGAAGACCTTGGCACTTCTGCCTATTATTTGCCTTTATGTAGAAATAAAGTCATGCAAACTAATCCTCATGCACAGACCCCTGGCAAACATGGTGGGCCCTGGTGAATGAACAGGGCTTTACTTATATAAAGTAGCTGACAGGATTGGGGCCAAATACAACATAAATCGGCCATCTAGATCCTCCATCCATTCTGATCATTACTTGTAACTTACTCTGTTACAAAAGCCCAACACAAACCTCCTGCGATGCGTTTTCTCTTTCCAGATTTAGGATGCTCCCATTGGGTTTTCTCTTCAAGATGACTGTTTAAAAATAAAGAAAGAAAGAAATGACAATTAAAAAGTAACTTAAAGATGCATTTCTATTATTTACCTTCAATAAAATATATTACCATAGCAGTGTTCTTCCTGCATTCTGATTATATCTTTTTATAGTGTAAACCTCTGAGGAAAGAAATATATTCCCCCTGCATATTAATAATATCCCCTCCGTTTAAAAGAAGTTTCATGAGTGGTGCCTCAGGTAACTAGATTCTACGGTGCCAGGCTTTTGAGAAAAACCCTAGTCACACAGAACAGAAGCCACTACAATTCAAACACAAGTTTGGATCCAAGTCTCATCTCTCAGGCTGGCAGGGAGCAAACAATCCCTCTGGATGATTAAAGAGCAACATTAATAGACTCAGAGATTGTGTACAAAAGGCCGCTGGCCTTAAGGGGAAGAGCACGAAACATGCAATCATGAATGGGATCCACATTATAGAAAAGTGTGAAGTCACAAAAATCCCTTTTGAAGTTTTGCCCAAGTAATTTTCATATGCAACATGTGATGTAAAAGAGTTGAAACTTCCACCTTAGCAAGCGCAAGTCATAGCAAGTCTTAAAATAAATGTATTAGTGATCCCAAAGGGAGGAACAGTACTTAATTATAGGCCAGCAAACCACTGATTTATTCATTAATTAGTTCATTTAATAAGGTGGAAGATGGCAACATATCCCATCTAGAGCTATTATTCACTTGAAAAATATTCGTTTGAACATATTTAACAATACCACTTAGCTTTCTACATTTGGGCTCAGGTAAACAAGCAGGGCCAAATTAAAGCATATAGATTATAGACCCATGCTTACAACACCAGCTTGTTATTGAATCAGAATCACTTCATCTAAAAGAAAAAGGACATTTCTAGCCCTCACATCTGGGAAGAAAAGCTTGAAAGCATGCCCCAAGAGTAACTGCTGCAGTGGTGTCTGCCCAAGTCTGCAGGTAGCTAGAAACAATGGCTCTGTGAAGTATGACTTGACCCTGCATCTCAATGAGGCGTTAACCCACTGCTCTGGGGGCCTCTGCAAACACGAGAAGAAAAGAGTAGGATGGACTAGACACGTTTACCTAAGCTGAAACACTCCAGCAGCTGGATTAAGTTCTGCTGCTGCATCCCTGATACTACTTGTGCATCTCAGTGGGAAAGAAGAAAGAGGATACCTTTCAATGCCGCAGGAGAAAGAAGGGGCCCCATTCCACTGCCCCTCACTCTCTACCAGTGTGTGTGCATACTAGAAATATTGAAAATGTGATCACATTCGTACAAAAATTAATGATAGGATCAATATAAATTTCTGACACCCATGTATGCAGAGGAATAATGTTACTTTACAATGCATACTGGTATGTTACTAGAATACTTGGTCAATACTTATACATGCAGTATAAAGTTAGATATGTCTGGTAAAGGGAGAAAATACAGATACATGTTAAAGCTACTGTCAGTGAAGTAAACTTATAGGAAGAACTGTGAATAAATAAGGCCCTGAGCATGCAAGAACTGTGAGGATGCAGAGCCTTTAGACCTTATTTCCTATACATGGCAAGTGTAACATTAATTAGGAAGTTAACAGGTTATTTAAAAAAAAAATTGCCATATAAATATCAGAGATCAAATTATAATACTTACAAATCAAACATTTTCTTTAAAAATAGTCAGCTATATTTGCACATATTGGGTCAGCTTTTCAGCTCGTGTAAACATGCACAGCTCCACTAACTTAAATAGAGCTAACCCAACACCAGCTAACAGTCTGACCCACTGAGTGAATTCTTTTGCATAAGGTACTTCCCCTGTGGTTTAGTATATTGTTTTAATTATTGAAAAAAAATAAAGTAATACACACACACAGACACCAGATCTATATTAGGAGTGCTTTACCAGTATAGCTATACCAGTATCCCACACCAGGAAAGCACTCCTAGTGTGGCCACAGCTTAGATCAGCGAAGCTGTACTTAGCCTTGGTATAGCAGGGATTCTCAAACTGGGGGTCAGGACCCCTCAGGAGGTCGCAAGGTTTAATAGGCAGCAGGTTTAGAAAAAATACAAGGAAGTTCTTCTTCATGTAGCGCACAGTCAACTTGTGGAACTCCTTACGTGAGAAGGTTGTGAAGGCTAGGACTATAACACCATTTAAAAGAGAACTGGATAAATTCATGGTGTTAAGTCCATTAATGGTTATTAGCCTGGATGGGTATGGAATGATGTCCCTAACCTCTGTTTGTCAGAGGATGGAGATGGATGGCAGGAGAGAGATCACTTGATCATTGCCTATAAGGTTCATTCCCTCTGGGACACCTGGCATTGGCCTTTGGCAGTAGACAGGATACTGGGCTAGATGGACCTTTGGTCTGACCCGGTACAGCCGTTCTTATGTTATATTCTTTTTACGTGGGGGCAGGGCTGGCTTTAGGCCAATTCATCCAATTCCCCTGAATTGGGCCCCACCCTTAAGAGGGCCTCGCGCCCAAGCCCTGGTACTGGGGTAGCCCGGCTTCCCCAGGGGGCAATTTAAAGGATCTGGAGCCCCAGGCCCTTTAAATTGCCACCCGAGCCCCACTGCTGGAGCCCTGGAGTAGGGCTGAGGGGCTCTGGGGGCTATTTGAAAAGTCCGGGGCTCCCGTTGCTTCTAACATCCCGGCCCTTTAAATAGCCACTGGAGCCCCGCCACTTCCCCAGGGCTCCCATGGCTATTTAAAGGGCCAGGACGGTAGAAGCAGGGGAGCCCCGGGCCCTTTAAATAGACACCAGAGCCCTAGGGTAGCGGGGGGCTCCGGGGGCTATTTAAAGGGCCGGGGCTCCAGCTGCCTCTGTTGCCCCGGTCCTTTAAATAGACGCTGGAGCCCCCTGCTTCCCCAGGGCTCCCTTGGCTATTTACAGGGCTGGGGCAGTGGAAGCAGGGGAGCCCCGGGCCTTTAAATAGCCCCCGAGCCCCGGGCTGCTGCTGCTACCCCGGTGGGCAAGGGAGGAGGAGGGAGCACTTACCGTACAGGGTGGGCTGTACCCGCATCCCCTGCCCGCAGCCAGCCGCGCACCCCCTGCCCTGCCCACATCAGCCCCTATCTCCAGCCAGTCCCGCACCCCCGGCCCGCAGCCAGCCCGTATCCAGCCAGCCCCACAGCCCCTGCCCTGCCTGCAGCCAGCCCCTGTCTCCAGCCAGCCCCGTACCCCCTGCCCGCAGCCAGCCCCTGCTGCACCCCCTGCCCTGCCTGCACCAGCCCCACCCCCCCTGCCCTGCCGCTGCCCACAGCCAGCCCCTCACCTCCTGCCCACAGCCAGCCCCTGTCACACCCCCTGCCCTGTCTCCAGCCAACCCCTGCCGCACCCCCCTGTGGCCCGGCCCAAAGCCAGCCAGCCCCACACACACCCCTGCCCACACCAGCCCTGCACCCCCTGCCCTGCCTGTAGCCAGCCCCGCACCCTCTGCCCTGTCTCCAGCCAACCCCTGCCACACACCCCCTGCCTGAAGCCAGCCAGTCCCGCACTCCTCTGTCTCCAGCCCTGCCAACCCATGCCGCACCCCCCCTGCAGC
Organism: Malaclemys terrapin pileata; assembly: GCF_027887155.1. Lineage (NCBI taxonomy): Eukaryota > Metazoa > Chordata > Testudines > Emydidae > Malaclemys > Malaclemys terrapin. The sequence goes on from NC_071518.1 coordinate 13,108,399, forward strand.
CTTGCCTGAAGCCAGCCAACCCGCCCCACACACCCCTGTCTCCAGCCAGCCCCACACCCCTTGCTCTGCCTGACCCTACCTCCAGTCAGCCCCTGCCCTGCCTCCAGCCAGTCCCATGTCCAGTGGTGCCCTACAGTTCCCAGGGCAGTAACCCTGCATACCTGCTTCAATGAGGGGGGCAAGGAGCAGCTGGGACCCACACATGTGCACACCCTAGGGTGACCAGCCAGCCCCGCAAGTGTGAAAAATCAGGACAGGGGGTGGGGGTAATAGGATCCTATATAAGAAAAAGACCCCAAAATCGAGACTGTCCCTATAAAATCGGGACATCTGGTCATCCTAGCACACCTACAGGGAGTGGTGGGGACCCACACATGTGAAACGGAACTCATTTCTAGTTCAGGCCCATCTTTTTAAAAAAGAACTTTAGGTAGGGTTAACATACATCTGTATTTTCCCGGACATGTAGGGCTTTTTGGTTCTTAAATCGCCATCCAGGAGAAATTTTTAAAATTTAAAAATTCCTCCCGGGAAAATGCGGATGTATAGTAACCCTATTGGTACAAAAAAATACATACTTTGGCACATCCCTTAAATCAGAACTTTTTATAGGGAACGGGTTGCTAAGAAATGAAAGGCATTTTTTTACATGGTTTTTTTCTTTTAGTCATCCCTGCCAGGGCCCTGCCAAAAACGTTCGAATTGGGCCCCGCACTTCCTAAAGCCGGCTCTGCGTGGGGGGGGTCGCGAGCTGACAACCTCCACCCCAAGCCCTGCTTTGCCTCCAGCATTTATAATGGTGTTAAATATATAAAAAAAAGTGTTTTTATTTTATAAAGGGGGGGGGTTGCACTCAGAGACTTGCTATGTGAAAGGGGTCACCAGTAAAAAAGTTTGAGAGCCACTGTGGTATAGCTTATTACAGCCTCCCAAGAGAAATAAGCTATGCCAGCAAAAGTGAAGTTTTGTCACTCTACACTAGGGGCTTTTGCCAGCACAATTATGTCTGACAGAGATCACATGCACAGGATCTTACTTAAAGACATGCTAGTAATGATTACCGAAAGTTGGGCTCACTGAAGTCAGTGGGAATAAAGGAAAAGTTAAACTCTAGACTGAATGATTCAGTTTGTGGAGAACTTTTTTTTTTTTTTTTTATTCTCCTCACATGCTGGACACGCTAGGAAGTGCATTTGCGGGTGCAGAAGTAGGGAGAAGAGAAGTCATCTGACAGTACACAGGACAAAACACTGCAACTACATTTTTTTCCTTCCACAAAGGGAGATCATGCTAGCATTATAACCGGAGGCCATCATTCAGACTTCAGTACAGATTGACTCCACTGCCATTCCAGTTAAGGAAGCTTTAATAGAAAAGCAGGGAAATTCCTCTCACAAGTCAGCCCTGTAGTGCATCTGCTCTTGCTAAATGCCTAGAATATGGCAATGTCTAGGCTTAACATTTTCATAATGGCACGGGGTGGCAGCTCTGGGCCCATGAATCACCCGGCCAAAACTCTGGCAAACCTCAACATCCAGATTGAGCTACACCCCTATTTATCACTTCCAATAGCCACCCATACACAGACTATTATAGCACCTGTTTCTCCTCTCCTCCTGCACAGAACAAAATTGAGAGCACCATGATCCCTTATGTAGGACACTATTGCCCCCGCATATGTACACAAATATTCCAAAAAAGTTATATCCTCAGCCCAAAAAATGTGCAGCAATATTGCCCCCAAACACATCCTGTGTTACTGCCCTCCCACTGGAGTTTTACCCCTTTTACGTTGAGCTCTATCATTACCACTTACCAGGTAAGAGACAACAGCTACACCTATGTGTACTTAGTATTGCACTTATTCATCCCCATATATAAAGCAGAATTTATCCCATTCCCCCATCCCAGGCTCCTCTGATGTGTAGGGCATTTCCGCCCCCTTCCCATCTCTGTATCCAAGGTATTTATCCCCCCACCCCCACCCACCCATTACCGTAGCACCTTACTGCACCTAACACACATTAGTAGATCTATCACCACAACACCCCATGAGGTAAGTATCAGATCGGGAAACTGACATGCAGTGAAATAAGTGACTTAACTAAGTCGAGTTCTCATGACCCTCCCTCACTCCCTCCCATATAGAGCTCTCTCACCCCTCCATCCTCTCCCCCCCCCCGCCAGTTTATGCTAATGTCACTCTGTGTAAGGAAGAAGCAGCTCTCTGCCCCCGCCCACACACACACATCTAGGAGAGGCAGCAAGGATGGATGCAGAAAGCAGCTAGTGGGTCTCCATGCCCCCGCCCATCCCCAGGGCAGAAGAGGGAGAGGGATGGGCAGCTCCGTGCCTCCCATGCCCGGGGCGGGAGAGGGAGGAGCAGCTCCGTGCCCCTCCGACCCCCAGGGCAGGAGAGGGACGGGCAGATCCGTGCCCCACCCATCCCCAGGCCAAGACGGGGAAGGGAGGGGGAAAGGGAGGAGCAGTTCGGTGCCCGCCAATCCCCAGGGCGGGAGCGGGAGGGGCAGCTCCGTGCCCCCCATGCCCGGGGCGGGAGGGGCAGCTCCGTGCCCCCCATGCCCGGGGCGGGAGGGGCAGCTCCGTGCCCCCCATGCCCGGGGCGGGAGGGGCAGCTCCGTGCCCCCCATGCCCGGGGCGGGAGGGGCAGCTCCGTGCCCCCCATGCCCGGGGCGGGAGCGGCAGCTCCGTGCCCCCCATGCCCGGGGCGGGAGCGGGAGGGGCAGCTCCGTGCCCCCCATGCCCGGGGCGGGAGCGGGAGGGGCAGCTCCGTGCCCCCCATGCCCGGGGCGGGAGCGGGAGGGGCAGCTCCGTGCCCCCCATGCCCGGGGCGGGAGCGGGAGGGGCAGCTCCGTGCCCCCCATGCCCGGGGCGGGAGCGGGAGGGGCAGCTCCGTGCCCCCCATGCCCGGGGCGGGAGAGGACAGAGAAGAGGGGTCAGGGTCAGCAGGGTCCCGGCGCGGCAGGTGCCCCCTTACTTGGCATAATAAACCCAGCCGTCCTTGGTGGTCCGCTCCTCCCAGCCGGGCGGCAGCTCCTCCTCGCTGTCCGTGTCCTCCAGCCCCGCGTACTTCAGAGCAGCCATTGGGCCGAGAGGATCCAGGCAGCCCCAAAGCAACCGCCACCGGCCCGTTCCCTTCGCGGCTCCGCCCCTTCCGGTGGGCCCCGCCAATCGCGTGGTGAGGGGAGCCCGGTGCCCCCTGGGAAATGTAGTCCGGACAAGAGGGGCGCGCCGGCAGGTGCAGGGTGTGCGGCGGGCTGGGAGAGACGGGCGCAGGGAGCCCCACTCCTGCGAATAGACACGCTCCCGGGTGCTGCCCCAGCGGGTGTCCAGCCCGCAGGCCCGGCGCCTACAGCTTGGCTGGAAAGCCGCGATTCTCAGCCCGCCTCCCCTTGGCGCTGTGGCCTGAGAGGCTGGGCTCACAGTCTGCCCGAGCGCGGGTGCAGTTCTCACGCTGGTGCCTCCACGGCGGCTCAGCGTTTGTGCGAAAGCGCGAGCTCATGCTGCAATCGTGATGTCGCCTGACTCTCTCCCCCTTTATTGCAGGGTGGGTGCGGAGAAAAGCGTGAAGTCAGTGGAGCCTAAAGGTTCAAAAACCCAAAGGCAAAGAAATCAATTGCAGCACTTAAAAAAATCTTCATTTTAAGCCAGTTTCATCATTTAGGGGATTCAGCCTCTGGTTGTTTGTACATGGTGGATTGGTGCAATTGGAAAAGACCAAAACCCACTGCATTAAATAATCAAACAAGATAGTTTCCAAATTGCCTGTTGGTATCTGATCATTGAACATATATATGAGGATCACTGAGCTTGCTAACTTTTGTACACTAGCGGGTGCCACAGATTTACACTACCTGATGAATTATTTAATCGCTTTTTGGTTAGAAGGAAAAATCATTGATCACTGCTTTGTCCTAGACCACTTTTTGCTCCATTTGCCCATTTTAGTTTCTCTGGCTGCCAGGCCAACATTGCATTACCTTGCCCTTACTGAGCTAGAAATACATTTGTCATTTCCTCAAAGCTAATAACTGCATCCAAAATGACACTTGGATAGGTCTCAGCGCCTGCCTTTACTTTACTGCAACTTAGGACCACTCAGCACGGCCAGTGCATGGCCCATTTCCCAAGACTGGGCAGCAAGATGACTGCAGTGATGTATGGGTATTTGCTGACGATGATGACTATTGTGTCCCTTTTGTATTAACTCTCCAGCCATTCATTCAACTTTGAATCATGGAAAGTAAATCATCATGATGACACGTGGTCGTGGTCTAGTGATCAATGTATAAGCCACCTACTAGCTGAGGGCAAACACAACCAAGTAACATACTTATAGTGGAAGCGACCAAGAGATATAATAACTTGTCAGGGGCTAATGTTGTTAGACCACAGTATTAATACTATTAGAGACAGTAACAATGTGATGGTACTATGTTTCTTTCTCTAGGATTTGTTAGAATAATACTTTACCCGTCTATAGCAGCTTTTATCAGAAACTGTCAAAATGCTTAATAGTTGTTAATATATTAAGTTATAACACACCTCATGGGTGTGGTGTTATCCCTCACTGGGGTGTTGGGGCACTGAATCACAGCAAGATTAAGTGACTAGACTGAGGCCACACAGCCAGTCTGTGGTGGAACCAGGAATAAAAGTCAGATTCCCAGTCATGGGCTTTAAACACAAGACCCTATCTTTCTTTGTGAAAGCAAAGAATAGGCCTCAGGAGAAAGGAACAACACAAAAGCAAGTTTCATTATTAAAGAAAACTTAACTTCATTATGGCAGGAAAATAACTTAAGACAACACAAGCACACGCTTTGGCAAAGGATTCAAACATTTGAGAAATTTATGACCACAGATTAGAGCTTGCCAAGACCTCCATTTGGATTCAAGAACTAGGATATATACCTTAGTCATAGCTTATGTGGCGCTCAGCCTGGTGTGGTATCAATATACCATAACTTTCTTCAGGGAAAATTCCCTCTCTTCAGTGGCTTTAGACCACCTAAATGAGCAGTCTCCATAGGCTCCTTTTCCAGATCTGTGGAATCTGAAATCCTGATAATTGTATATAGTAATCAGGTCTGCTGCCTGTGCACATTTGTAATGGCAAGGGTCATCAGTGGGGTTAGAATCCAGGACTTTGGTCTGGTAAATGCTGGTAGAGTCTGGAGTACTTGGGATATAGGATTTGTCTCCTGTAACAAAGTGATGTGTCCATCTCTCTCAGAGAGAGAGAGACACATACACACACACACTCAGAGTCTATGTTAAACAAAATGTCTTCATTCTTCTGATAACCACATTCTGTTGTTCTTCAGGCCGTTCCTCATCATAGTCATTCCTTGGAGGAGTGAGCACTACGGACTGCTGGACTGTAAATGTAATTATTGGAGATTGCAGCAGATGGCACTGTAGACAAAGAAATAAAGCTGAATATGCACTATTGGAGCTATACAGCTCACCTGCTCCCCAATAATTGCATACCCATACCTGTCTGCCTGCAAAGACTTGAATTAGTTCCTGGCCTGCCCTTCCATCACTTTGAAGGCCTGTTTGAGAAGTGACACTGAAGTAGTTCCTCATGTCAATCAGTCATAAGAGGTGTTGGCTATGGATGTGCCAATTTTCACAGCAGAGAACTTACAGTAGCAGGGCTTGGAGTACTGAAAAGCACTGCAACAAGCTCCCTGCTGGGTGCAGACATCCAAAAGGGAAGGGGCACTTCAGTGACACGCTCACCTCTGACCTGCCAGCCCTGGGAAGTGCCTGCACAAGTGACCTATAACAGAAGAGTGTTCCAGATCAACCTAGTAGCTAAAAAGAGCACTTGTTTCAAGAGTTTCAGAGTAGCAGCCGTGTTAGTCTGTATCCGCAAAAAGAAGAACAGGAGTACTTGTGGCACCTTAGAGACTAACAAATTTATTAGAGCATAAGCTTTCGTGGACTACATCCGAAGAAGTGGGCTGTAGTCCACGAAAGCTTATGCTCTAATAAATTTGTTAGTCTCTAAGGTGCCACAAGTACTCCTGTTTCAAGAGTGTAGCTCCAAGGTTTGAAATCCATAAAACTATTAACTTATTGGTGACTACTGGCAGAAAGCGGTTATTTTAAGGGTGTTTTCTCTTCTCCTTACTACCGACTCCCAATGATCAATGGCTGAAGTTGCATGATGCTAGGTTAATGGGAATATGGAAATTAGTTGTCAGCCAGCCCTTTTCCAAGCATCTAAGATATCCAGCCTAAGTATCTATATATCCTAAGATATGCTAACAATGTGCAAGATTTAAACTCCTAGTAAATAGTCATTCAATATTAAAGAGTGTCACCGTGCCTCAGTGGGTCACAGCCAGGAATACCAGATTCAGGACACTCTGCTGAGAAATAGGGCAGACTCACCCCACGTGGGGGGGTTATTCTATCATTAGATTATAGCAAGCCAATAACAAAAGTAAATCAGTGTGATGAGACAGAAGTTAACAGGAAATCAAAGATGCAGTCTGTTTAGACATTCCAGCCTTTGTCTCACCACCCAGACAGTGGACTCTATAATGTGGTTCCAGAAAACCAATTTAATCAAATATAGGGTCCTGCTAATCTCAAGAGATCAGCCCCATAGCCAGGTCAATATATAACTCAGCTCTTACCCAATAATCACTCTGCTGCCAATCTTTTATTAATAAAACTTTAGATTTTAGTTACTAAAAGAAAAAAAGAGTTAATAAATCATATACATACAGATAATTGCAGAGTCCTTATATCAGGTTTGTTGCAGTGATGGAATAAACTGCAGGCTTGTAAAATTTCTCTGGTATCTTCCAAAAACATTTTAGTTGTAAATCTATAGTCCAGAGCAGGGATCGGCAACGTTCGGCACGCGGCTCGCCAGGGTAAGCACCCTGGCGGGCTGGGCCAGTTTATTTACCTGCTGACACGGCAGGTTCGGCCGATTGCGGCCCCCACTGGCCGCGGTTCACCGTCCCGGGCCAATGGGAGCAGCGGGAAGCCGCAGCCAGCACATCCCTCGCCCACACCGCTTCTCAACGCCCCCATTGGCCCGGGACAGCGAACCGTGGCCAGTGGGGGCCACGATCGGCCAAACCTGCCACGTCAGCAGGTAAATAAAGTGGCCCGGCCCACCAGGTTGCTTACCCTGGCGAGCCGCGTGCCAAACGTTGCCGACCCCGGGTCCAGAATGAGAGCAGTAAAGAGGCAAAATGGAGAAATCTCAGGATCTTTTATACCCTTTCCCATGCCTGGAAATGTACTGGGTCAAACAAAGCTCACAGCCTTTGTTTGTGGAAAGTTACTGACTCAAAATGGAGTCCAGGTTCACCTGAGCATATCACATGTCCTTAGATGGTTTGATGACTCACCTATATTCTTGCTGAGACATCCATAGGAAGAGGACCTGGAGAGTTGATTCTTCTTAATGGCCTGTCAAGCTTGAATAGTTATTCACAATGGGCTGGCGAGACTGGGAGTGTTACCCCAGGAACAAACACATTTGCGATACAGATACAGAGCCAATATTCATAACTTTAGATACAGCGATGATACATAGATTTAACCAGAATAATCGTACTTGATAGACTGTAACTTTTTCATTGACACCTTTCATGGTACATTTCATAAAAAATTTCCTGCAATTGTAAAACAGTGGTAGCAACAATGATACAAATGGACATTTTCAATTAGACAGCATCACGAAGGGTTATATTAAAGTACATGTATAAATACACTTCAGATCACACAGAGAATGACAGCAAGTTTAAAAGTAGGCGTGTGTGTATATATACACACATGCACTGTAAATAACCACTATCTTTCATGTGACATGTTCAGTATGAAAGATAAAATACAAAAGAGTTTTGTCTTAAAATCCCTGTCTTCGTGTCCATGTGAGATACCTTTATGGCATCCCTCAGGGTTTACAGTGTTTTCTGTGAAATAGCCATGTATCCAATATTACTGCTTCAGGAGTAGAAATATTTATATTTATCATGATAAATTACAAATGATAACACCCAGCTCTTTCCATCAGTAGAACTCAAAGCACTTTTTAAGGGCAATCAGTATCATTATCCCCCTTTTACAGATGGGTAAACTGAGGCACACAGATGAAGGTCCAGATCCTCAATCAGAGTTAGGCACCTAAATACTTTTGATGATATGGGCTGAAGTGACTTGCTCAAGGAAGGTAACCCAGCAGTCTAGAAGCAGAGCCAGAAAACCTGAGTTCCAATCCAGCTCTCTGTCCACACTGAAAACCCACTTTTGAACCGCTGCTTACTGCTTTTCACCCAGAACTAACTGCAGGTGAAAAATGGTTAACACTTAACTGTCTAACAATCTTATTTATGGGCACAATCAGAAACTTAGAAATGGAAGTTCTACCATTTACATCAAGAATTTATTGTGGGTGCTACTGTTTGCAGGCACAAAACGAGATAGGTCTAGGATTTAAACAAAAATCCTCTGATGATTTTTGGGTGTCTGATTAGTTTTGCATCCTTTCAGATTTAGTATACTTTAGGTATATGTTCTTATCTCAACACTCAATGATGTAGGGGTGAGTTTTTCAGAAGCATCTAACCCACTTAGGCATATCACAAAATCCCACCCTAAAGCACAGATTCATTTACAACATTCATTTCTCTCAGCATTAGTTAGGATTCAGTGTGTAAACCCATGAGCCCAAAAACACTGAGCTGAGTTACCCTAATGTAATAAAGTCCTTTTTTCATCATTTACGCACTCTGTACCAAAATTGCACACACACCTGTACTATTTTAGTTTTGAAAACTAAATATTTTATTTTTTAGTTTTGAAAACTAAATATTTATATACATATAGCAATGTTATTTTTACATCCTCTCCCCCCCCACCCTACCTCCCCTCCCCTCACCTCCCCATCCCAGACAGCAACTCTTTAAAATCACCAAGATAAAATCTCTTCTCTTACCTTTGTTTGGACAAGTCACCAAATACAAGTACTTCTTTGCAGCAATTACAAAACCAACTTTTATGAAACTTCTTGGGTTTAACCTTCAAGTCCCTCACATTTTATTAAAATGAAAAGCCACAATAAAATGGAGCAAGAAAATGTCTAGATAATCACAATGAAGCAGCCCTTTAAAAAAATCCAGAAATTTCACAGGATACATAAGACTCTCGCGAAGTTTTATTGTAAGGAAAAAATATGCAAGTTAAATTAAACTACTATGCTTTTGCAATACATGTGTCATGCAGCTAAGACAAAAAAGGATGAATTTACCACTTCGTGGAATAATACTTACCATTAATATAGCACTTTTCACCCATACGTCTCAAAGCACTTAATAAAGGTGAGTAAATCATTGTTCCCATTTTGCCAAAGAGGAAACAGAGGCATGGAAGTTAAGTGACTTGCCCATAGTCATGCAGCTAACGAGCAAGAGATGGGAAGAGAACACAAGCCTCCTCTGCCTGTCTACTTCAGTACATCAATTCTATGTTTTTTTCCATAAAAAGCCTTTACCATAATCAACACATGTTAATGCTTTATATTTCTTAACAAATCAGGTAAATTGTGCATCCAGAAGCGTGGCTGTAAACAGAAGACAAAAAACAGTCAGTCAAAACAGAATAATCTGCCTTGATCAGAGAATTACATCTTTTCAAGAAAAAAAATTTTCTAAGGCATTCTGCAGAGACATGTCTCTACCTAAATTAGTGTAATCCATCCCAAATATAGATGGGGTGTGAATCAGCAAATCATGTAAATGCTGTTGTGTATAATGGGGTATAGAAGGATAATTTGGTCCATAGTACATTATGATAGATGAATATTGTACTCAATGACAGTATTTATATAGAATGTCCTCTAAAAGAGTAGAACATTTCAAACAAGATTATTATTTTATGGACCAAAAATCTGCTCTAACAGCTATCCCCCTCTATGCAGCCCCAATGAAAATCATATTTCTTACTGGAAAAGTTTGTTTTCCAAGTTATATACATTTATTGTAAAAATTTAAACGAAGATCCAGATCCATAAAGCCCAGATTTAGGTCAATCTACAAAACACCTGCTCACTTACACTACAAAGTCATTCTCACTCTCTCTCTCTGGCCCGCTGTATATTCAGTACACAATAAAACAGCTTCAATGGGACTGAGAGCAGCCCACATCAGAATATTCCATAGTCAAGTAATTAGGAAACACACTTGGGAAATGAGAAACCCCTGTTCAAATCCCTTTTCTTCATCAGGAAGAGGGGGGAATTGAACGAGGTCTCCTATATCCCAAGTGAGCTCCCTAACTCTGGGCTAAAAGGTAGCCAGGTGGATGAAGAGGCCTCACATATGTTTTGTATGGAGTGACACATGTGCCACTTAGGTACCTAAGTATGGACTGGTGGGAGTTATGGGATATGTGCGCTTCAGATACACAGTCAGGAACCTCTCGTGGAGTCAGGTGCCTATCTTCCTAAGAGGTGTGAGGCTTAGGAAACTCCCTCAGTTTGGCATCTGATATTGGCTAACTTACATGGTGTCTTGTCTAGCATGCCAGGTTTTATAGAGCCCATTCTTTGGTGCCTGTCTCTCCCCATGCATGGTATAAGGGGCCTAGGCCCCTATCTCAGGATTTGTGGATTTCAGTGATTTCCAAGGCACCTAGAAGTTAGGTATTGTAAACACTTAAGTCCATTTATGGATCCAGGCCAAATTATTGAAATTCTTGTTTCAAACTAAATTTTTAAAAATCACATATAAGTGATTTTAAAAAGTAAAAAATATGTATGTGTGTGTGTGTGTGTGTGTATATATAAATTTTTAAAAATCACATATATGTGATTTTTAAAAATTTATATACACACACACACACACACACACACACATTTTTTACTTTTTAAATTCTGACTTGAATCAAGAATTTCAAGAGTTTAGGTTTATTATATATATGGTAGAAATACCATAGCAGTTATTTGCCCTTTTGACAAACACTAGCCAAAATAATCTGATACAATAAATAATAATTTGACCTTAGAACTGTGATTTAATGAAAGTGCGTTTCTGAAAATTGAGGATACATGTAAATATTTAGTTATCTGTACAAGAACCTTCCTAAGATTCCACTGACTGTAGGTTTTCACCAGTTTGCCTGTTGCAGTGGTAAGTAGAAGTCTCAAATACTTGTTTCATAATTCAAGTTGATACAATACACACTGGATTAACCTTTAAAACAAACCCTTTCTCTGTGGTAAAATGGAAAAGGGAGAAGGGGGGGGGGGAGAAACACCAAACCTCCTCCCAAAATAGGAAGGAACACCCCTCCCCTCCAATATTCCAAACGGAGTTTTTTTATTGAAAATTTCTGTGAAAATTTTCAAAAACAGACAAAAAATGTTTTCCCTTCCAAAACCTATAGAACAAAAATTACATCATACTCACATCTTTCACCATTTTATTTTCCATGTTTTGACCAGCTCTAGCTGGAACCATGACAACAAAATTTATACCCGAAGGAAACAGTTGCAGTCTTTACAATGATGTTTTGGCCACTACTACTTGATTCTCTTAGAGCAGCTGGGAATTTAACCCTACCCTTAAACTGCAAATTCTGACAAGTAGGGGACACATCATCTCTCAAGAGAGCACCCAAACCCTTTGCCAGATCCAGATTTATTCCCCAATCTACCAGCATTACTCTCATCTCATTTGTATTACCCCAGAGTAGGAAATAGATACATGAGTCTTCAACCAGACATCTGAGATTAAGCTGTGACTTCTGTGGAGCTCCATGTGGGCCCAAGGATCTGCCCATGTGCATCACATTGCAGAACTGGGGCTTGCACCACTGGAATCGGTGGGAGGTTTGCCAATAATTTCAATAGGAGCTGGACCACAATCTCAGAGGACAAGCTGAGGCCACTTAATTTTTTTTTCCCTATTAAGGGCTTGACCCTGCAGCCCGGTATCACATGAGCATCCCAGTGAAGTCACTCAGACTAGTCCATGGAGCAAGGACTGTAGGATCAGCAAAAAGAACATCAGTTCCTCCATTGGGGCGGGCGGGGGGGGGGGGAGGGGGAAGAAAGTGACTTTGGATCCTAAAACGGTTGAGCCACCCCTTTAAGTTTTAGATAGCTGTGCTGAATTTGAGGTCCTGGATTTTTTTTGCAGTCAGAGTTATGCAGTTACCACTCATTTTGTTTGTCCTATAAATAGGCCCAGATCTCCACAGGGCTGCATTGCATTCCTTCTACCTGTTTATTCAAAAACTGTGGTAAATAATCCGTTCTGCTTAAAATCCTCTGACACTTGCTTGGAGTGTCGTATCTTGGCAGACAGTGCTTCAAAGATATCATTCTGATCCACTGCTGTAGCAACCCTGTAAATTAATTCTTCCAAGGATTCCAAGCCTCTCAATCCAAGATTAACTCCACAGCCTGCCAGAAAAAGGGGATAAAATAAAAAGGCATTTAGAAACGGGGATTAATGTCACAATGAAATATTTGCCAATTAGCACATGAAGTAGAGTTGTTGATCTCCTTTGCTTTAAGCAATCAAAATCAAGTGTCTTATAGGTTTCACCACTAGAAATATTGATTTAAACTTGATTATATATAATCTGTTGGCAACCCTGATCCAGCAAAGCACTTAAGTATCTTCTTAACTTTAAGCATGTGCTTATGTATTTTACTGGATTGGGACCTGTATTGTCTGCCAGGGACTGGGGGATGGAAGAGGATAAAACAAAAGTAATGCTGATATGTTGCAGAAAGCAACCCAATGATCAGAGACAGATTAAGGTTTCCTGGGCCCCTGGGCTAGAGCAAGCGGGGGGCTCCTCCCCATCCCTTCTGTCTGCAGTCCCACCCCCATCCCACTCCTTCTGACTGTGGCCACTCCCACAGCCCCACCCCTTTCTGCCCCTTCCCCGGGAACCCGCCCCTATTCCTCCCAGGGTTCCCCCCTCTTCCACCCACACCACAACCTGTTTGCTTCTTTCCGCCCCCTATCAACTGCGGCCCCAAGACTGGAGAAGCTCTGGCCCCATGCCACGGCCACAGGGTCATAGCAGGAAGGGATTGTTCCTCCAGTCTCAGGGTTGCAATGGGCATCTGGGTCCTGAGGCTTCCCCTGCCACCCTCTGCGCTTCTTCAGGGAACCAGGGTCGGGGCGCTGGGGCTTCTTTTGGAGACTGGGGTCGGGGCACTGGGAGCTTCCTCTGCTGGGGATGGAGTTGCAGGCCACTGGGGGCTTCTGCTGGGGAGGCTTCCCCTGTTCCGTGGCTTCTGTCAGGGTTGGGAGAGCGTGCTGTGGTGGTTTCCTCTGTCCTGCAGCTTCTACTGGGGATGGGGTTGGGGGGCGCGGGGACTTCCCCTGCCCCACCCGCCAGGCGCGGAAGCTGGGGGGCCCCAGTTGGTGGGGCCCAGTGGCTATTCAACCACTGCTGATGATATGGCAAAGAGTTTATTTCACAATTTAGAGATATGATAAATTCCCTGCTGCTCTCAGATGATCAACTATCAGCAGCAGTCATGGTGTATTTATAAAGATAGCAACTGTTTCTTCCAGATACAGATCTTGTCTCCATGATTCATGCCTCAAGATTAGACTACACAGTGCATTTTACATGGGGCTATATTTTAAAGCCATTGGGAAATGATTGAAAATCTGTAGTAATATCTGACTCTCAGGCTCTTGCCCATTTGTAATAGTTCATATTTACTTCTATAGCAGAGCTAAGGACAGAGCTAGCTTGCTAGAAGCTACATGTAGGCCATAAAACAAGTGTACTACATCATTATTTAATTTAATTTAATTCCAATTTAAGATCATTCAATGTTATTGCAAGATCCATTTAAGCTTTCTAGATCCCTTAGTTTTTATTTAAATTTAGTTTTAGGAATTGCTAGTATGTCCAAGAAATTAATTTTAGTTTGTATCTTTTGCATACAAAGACAAACAAACAATCTCAAATATTTTGAGGTTGGAATAGGATTCAAATGGACCTTACTGATAAGTATGTTTAAATTTTCTCATTTCTAGCCAGAAGCAATCTTGTACATAGTTGGCATGATCAATCCGTAAATGAATTCCATCCATGGAATCCTGCATAGTTGGAATCACAGTCAGGCGGAAAACAAATTGAAGATAAACATTGATAACTTCTTAAACGATTCTCTGTTGCTCTAGTTATAACAGATAGTTTTGTAGTTCTGAAATTACACTTTTAAGGTAGACTCCAAGGTCAAGGCTGGTGAGGAGCAACAGTGATTTTTTCATAGTTTCCTAGATTACAAGCCCAGAAGGGACTACTGTGATCATCTAGGGAATGTCTACACCCAGCCGCTAATTCGGCGGCTGGCAATCAAAGTTTTGGGTTTGACTTATCGCGTCTTGTCTGGACGCGATAAGTCGAACCAGGAAGTGCTCGCCGTCAACTGCGGTACTCCAGCTAGACGAGAGGAGTACCGCGGAGTCGACGGGGGAGCCTGCCTGCCACGTGTGGACCGAGGTAAGTTCGAACTAAGGTACTTCGAACTTCAGCTATGTTATTCACGTAGCTGAAGTTGCGTACCTTAGTTCGATTTGGGGGTTTAGTGTAGACCAAGCCCTAGTCTGCTCTCCTGTATATCACAGGCTATAAAATTTCCCTGAATTAATTCCTGTTTAAACTAGAGCATATCTTTTAGAAAGGCACCCAATCCTGATTTTAAACTGCCAGTGATAGAGAATCCACCCCAACCCTTGGTAAACTGTTCCAATGGTTAATTACCCTCACTATTACCTTGTGGGAAACTAGCTGACCTTGATTTGCTTGTTACATCAGCTAACTGAGATACTGTTTGACTGTTCTAAAGTCCGTATAATTCTACCACTGCTTACCTTCATAGGAGCAACCAGATTGCTCAATTACTGATACTGAATAATAGAGGTCATTATCTCATTTTGTGTACACAGGATGTTTTTTCTCCTTTCTACCTTCTATTGTGGTGTTATGCTTACAAATCTGTAACATAAATTCCAACTCACCAGTGTCGAAATTCAGCACTCTGGCTGCTTCTCCTTCCACAGTGACCACTACATTGTCCCCCTCAATGAAGGCTGCTGTTACCCTCCTATGAGAAAGCATGATCTCAAAGAGTCTTCTACTACACTGGACATGATGGAGAGTCAATTCATTCACCCTGGGTTCAATATCCATCTTGTAGGCATTGAAAGATTGGTGGAATATGTTCTTCATTATCTAAAAAACAACAAAGTGACTAGTGAAAGGTAACAATCTTAATTGCAAACCCCACATTTGCACACCCAACAAACATCTGTGCATGCATATTAGGCAGTTGTGCATCTACACAGACGCACAAAGTTGGGTAATCATAGGCTCAAAGAGAGAAATAAATGTCTTGCACCTGGCAAGGAAAAAGGTGGGAGTGAAGAGTGAGCAAAAGAAAATTAGTGATGTTTCTTAGGGCCCCCTCTCTCAAGGCAGCAAAAACTTATGCACATGCTTAATTTTACACATGAATAAGGCTACCTTCAGAGGACATAGAAGTCACAGAATCCCTGACTTCTAGAGACCTCCCTGACATTCTCTGCTTCAGCCCCAGGGGCTGCAGGATTCTGGAGCTGGCAGCCAGCAGGGCCCTGGCAGGGTTCCAGCGACAGGTGACAGACTCCTGAGGGGGCCGTCCTCAGGGTTCTAGCAACAGACGACAGCCTTGCACGGGGGAGGGATGTCCCTTTTTTTCCCAGCCAATGTGGGTGGAGCGCCCCCCCAGCTGCAGATGGCAGAGAGGGAACCCGGCAGTTCCCAGCCACCATGCGGGCGGGGGAAACAGAGTCGCAGCAGCAAAAGTCACAGACAGGTCACGGCTTCCATGAATTTTTGTTTATTGCCCATGATTTGTCCGTGACTTTTACTAAAAATTACTATGACAAAATCTTAACCTTACACATGAATAGTCCAAATGACTTCAAAAAAGTTAAGAACATGGGGAAGAGTTTGCAGGTTGGGGGCCCCGGAGGTTCCTCAGGGAAGGGACTGCATCATTTTTGCTTCTGTATAACCCTTAGCAAAATGGGTTCTCATTAGGCCTTTACTCCATGTTTATTCCAGGAGTTCCTAATAATAAACTACTAAAAATGGAATGGGAAGGGTGATTACCAGTCCCTTTAGAAAGGAGAATGGAGTTGAACATTAACTACAAAAATGAAAATAAATGAAGCTTTCACTGTGAAGGCTTTAAAACGGGGGTTAGATAATTAGTTAATTACAGAGGAGAAATCAAGGAGATGGAGCATAAGTAAAAGGAAGTAAAAAAAAATCATTAACATTGTTTATGAATATTAATCACAAGCACTCTTTCTTCATCAAATGAGCCATCACTAGTAGCAATCTTCACTACTGATCAATGCTATCCTTAGTTTCTTTACACTGATAACAATACAAACAACCCCCATGCATGACACTGTTCCTTTACTTCTAAGATCTAAATATGTCTCTTAAAAGAAAGCAGAATGCTGTGTTCAAAGAATGTTTTTTGCCCATGTTCAAATAATGATTTGATTTGGTCTTTCTTGCTTGCTTAAACCATTTGCTCTGTAAGGAATTGGATATCAGAAGAAGCTTTGCTTACTTTTTGCGAATATCGGATGCTAAGTCCAGGTTCCCACAGGTTGCATGGCAATGTATGGTTATTACTAAAATGAGTGTGGGGTGGGGGGAAATCCAGGAAATTTCATGATATGGAATAATATCACTACACTTTCCCCTGAAACTGAATTATCCTCAGTTACATGTACAAACTTGAATCAAAAGAATCAATTCACTTATAAGAGGCTTCCACCCCCTCCCACCTCCAACACACACAAACCGGTGATCATCAGCTGGCTTTTCTAACAAACCAATTTCTTAGCACAAAAATTGTGACTCAGGAAAAAATGAATAGCAAGAAAATAGGCCATAATTTTTTGAGCAAAATGAAGCCATGACTACAACACAAAAGGCAGGGAAGCTACATAACTGTTATTGTTAACTACAGGGGAAGAAAAAAAGGAATACTAACACCAGAAGATAGCATCACAATGCTCAACACTTACATAGCACTTCCCATCAATAGCTTGGACTGATCCTTTATCAGTAATGTCAACACTATTTTTGTCATTTTTTCAGTAGGAACAAGATAAGTCCCAACCCTATAAACCCTTATTCATGTAAATTAATACTTATTCACACAATAGTTCCATTGAAGTCAATGAGACACTACTCCCATAAGTAATCCTTTCTTATGTGTGTCAAAGTTGAAGGGTGCAGCCCTAGCCAATCCTAACACCACTCCCATAGAATACAAGCCATGGGTATGATTCAGCAATGTGCTTAAGTTCCTGTCAAGTCTGTTAAAGCACATGCTCAAGTGATTTGTTGGTTCAAGGCCATGAATCCCATTTTGCGGAAGCTGAGATCCTGGAATTAAGTGACTTGGCCAAGGCTATGCAACGAGTCAGCAGCAGAGTTGAAAATATACCTCCAGAGTTCCTGGCTCCAAATCAGCCAGTCAGCACTTAAATTCCCCCCAAGTTCTGAATCACACTTGTTTTGCTAAGCAGCTGCCAGAATGCTAGGGATTCTTTATGGCTAGGGAGATGGTCCTTTTTCCTAGTGGATAGAGATGTCTATACTTTGTTCACAGAATTGACAAAACCATAGAGAACATTTATATTTTTAGTGCATTTCTGTAAAATGAAAGGAATTGACCATTTCAGCTGATATTTTTGCTAATAAAAGTCCTAGTTCTGTCTCCTCCAGAAAGAAATATAGCTGATTTTCCATGTAATGGGAGGGAGAAAGACTGCTAACTTTTCTCTTCGGGCTTCACCTCTACTTTAGGTTCTACCTTGTTTTGGGTGGGTTCTTGATTTCCTAATGGATTATTGTTCCAGCTAGCATGTAGCAGTGAAGTATATCAACCTGTTAGAGTGCCTGATGTTTCTTGAAGTTGCATTTTTGCATAGTTATTTAGTAACTTCAAACTCACTCACTTGCAGTGGGAAACTGGACATCCTTTCCCCCTCTTGAACCTCATGATTCTTCACTTTTCTTTCTTCTATCATTCAGCCTGGCTATAAAGAGTTAAACTATCTAATCAGACTTAACGGTGGTCCCTTCACTAAGGATAGAGCCATACTGGAAAAAACAACCACCATCCTCCAGTAGTGAATCTCAGAGCTCGGGTTTACAGACTTGGGCTCACAGTACAGCACTAAAAGTAGCCAGGTAGACGGAACTTGGGCTCTAAAGCTTTGGAAGTATGGTGGGCTTCCAAGCCCGAGTGCCAGCCTGAGCACAGCATCTACATGACTATTCTTAGCATTGTGACATGAGCCTCAGTCTGTAGACCCAGGCTCTGAAACTCACTGCTATGGGTTTTTTTGTTTATTTGTTTGTTTCTTGTAGTGTAGAGATATCCAAAGATGAGCTTCCCAGTTCACTTCACCATAGCATCTGCCAGTGGATAAATGCTGGGAGTTTTATCCTTAGTAATGGTCATTTATAGTCAAGCTCCTTAAACCAAGACACTGCAATTGTGACAGAGCGTGTTTAGCCTAAGGCTCACTCACCACTCTGTGCACTTGGCAAGTGTCACCACTGGGACAAACGGAGGAAATAATTGTTTAAGAACTGGATGATTAACCAAATAACAAGGTGATTCAGCTTAAGCAGGGCCAGAGAAACTGAGGATCTCAGGCAGGTAAGAATCCCTCACCATCCCCCATGTCTAAGAGAAGGTAAAAACCTGGGGAACAAGGACTTGGGGCAAATCTACACTACAAAATAGTCGACCTAAGTTATGTCAACATACAGCCACCACAGTAATAAAATTGCTTTTGCACGTCTACACTATGGTGGCCTGCGTCCTCACCAGGAGCTCTTGCACTGATTTAACTGTCAGTGTGGAGCATCGTGGGATGGCTTCTGAAAGGCAGCAACAGGCGATGTAAGCAACATGGCGTCTGCACTGACACTGCGTTGACCTAACTACACTGACCTAAGCACTATGCCTCTTGCGGAGGTGGAGTTATTAAGTCGGTGTAGTGGGCAAGTCACATCGGTGGGAGCTACATTTTAGTGTAGACGCTTACAGAGTTAGGTCGACATAAGGCAGCTTACATCGACCCTAACTCTTTAGTGTAGACCAGGCCTCATGGTATATAGCATAATGGAAATAAAGTACATGGTATCGAACTTGCCACAGGTGAGGGTAAGGACTGTATGCAGCAAGGAATCCAGGGTGAGGGAGACCTGCCCTGTGACAGCAACATTACATTTACTTTTAAAATGGGTTAACACAGTAGAACAGTCTCCTTTCAGATATTCTGGAGATACCCATAATGTTATCAGAGAGCTCAGTTAATTATTTTCTAGCTGAACGTGATTAAGATACTAGAAAAGTTTGAGTCGTTAACAGTATAATCATTATCTGGGCTGGACTTTTAACTGGTTGCCTCATTTTCAAGCTATTGCAGTATCCTAATTTCCATGCTACCGATAAAGGGGGAGGATTTTAGATTTTATCTGCATCATCAAAACTGCATACCAGCTTTGTGGAGGTGTGGAGTGGGACAGGAAAACACTGCACTTCATTTAAATAAAACAAAACAACAGAAACCAACCCTCTCTCATTGTAATTAGAAGAAAGAAGTGAACAATTCTCCAATAAAGTTAAAAGGGAGCTACAAATATTACATGCATTGAAGGGAAGTAGAAAACCTGTATTTGTGATACATGTTTTGCTTGGTTGGTTCCCCCCACCCCCACATTCATAGCAAGAGAACATGAAATGTATTTTGCCTGGCAGCACTACAGCTGGAAAATGAACAGCAGCTATATTTCAGGTTGGACGAGGTCTTCCATTCATCCTCCTTGCCAAGTTGTCAGTTTCTCATTACTTTTTTAAGTTTCCCCCTCTCTGGCTTAAGTTTCCTTAAATAATTAAAAATTCATTGAAGCAGACGGACTAGATCCTGGATCTCCCACCTTGAGTGCTCAGACTTCCTCAAAGCACCAGCTATGATGTCATTCTCAAGTTTGCAAGCTCCCTCTGGCTCAGGGAATCTTTTGTTGTATCCACCGTGGAATGGCTGCAATAGGAGAGGGACTATCTCATCAGAATATCCCATAGGCCACTGGCTAGAGCACTCACTTGAAAGAGAGCAGATCTGAGTTCAAATCCCTTTTCCCCCCTCTAGTGGAGTGGGGAATCTGAACCAGTGGCCTCCCACGTCCCAGGCAAGTGTCTTAGCCTGTGGGCTAAGAATAATGAGGGAGATCGTTCTCTCCCCCAGCTTTTTGCTAAAATAGCACAGGTGCCTAACACCAAGAGAGGGTGGGTAACTTTGAGAACCCGAAGCAGAGGGAGATGCCTCCCTGCACCTAGACATAAGCACCTATCTCTGAGAGATGGGGCGGAGCTTAGCACCACATCTCCCATTGGCTAGCAGAGGTTTGACGCTGCATAGCATGGTGACTTTTGTGAATCTCTCCCCATTAATTGTATAATGAGAGGAGCTTAGGAACCTTATCCAGGCTGTGTGAATCCCAGTGATTTTCTAGGTATGGTGATGCTCCCACTAACCATGCCCTGCCTTCACACACAGAGAACCAGATTAAAATCAGGCAACAACCCAAAGGTCAATTATGTACAAACCAATAGAAAGATCACTAATGAGAAGCAGAAACCAGTCACAGGGGGCATGATTTTGCATTTATCTGGAAGCGTACAGCATGTTTGCTTTAAACATATCTATCAATAAGAAAACAAATGTACTTTAATAAAGAACAGTGAATTATCCACATTTATCTAATATATCAAGCAAAGGGCATAAAGTAATTCTATTAGGGAACCAGTTTATTTCCTTAACTTGTTTTTCTTAAGCACGCTAGTACTGATCCTGTAATGTGCTAAGCACTCACAGCTTCCGTTGACTACAATAGGAGCACTGGAAACTGATCTTGGAGCGGAGTCAGAATTTCTTGCCTTGTCCCTGTCCTTCGTATTAATGATGGGTTGAACCAACTTACTTTCCAGATTTCAACAGCCCTGTAGATTGTGCAGAGTAGGATTAAAAACTGGGCTGGGATTTGGATAAGGTTCATTTAATTGCCTCCCTTCCAAAGGGGGGGGGAGGGATAGCTCAGTGGTTTGAGCATTGGCCTGCTAAACCCAGGGTTGTGAGCTCAAGCCATGAGCGAGCCATTTAGGGATCTGAGGCAAAAAAATTGGTTCTCCCTAGTGAAGGCAGGAGACTGGACTTAATGACTTTTCAAGGTTCCTTCCAGTTCTATGAGATAGGTATATCTCCATATATTAAAGTGATACACAAAGAGCAAATTAAACATCTGTACTCAAAAAAGACTCATTCTTAACTTTTTAATTTGACAAACAATGAATAAATTACTCAACTGCCTGGTTAATGTTCTCCATCTGAGCTCAATGCAGCATGGTAAATAGACATGCATAGCTGGAGATTTATGGTCTGTCCTTGCCAATAGATAAAGAGCAGAAGTTACTGGTTAAATGCAGACAAGACTTTTGTTCTTTCAAGGGCTCCCTTGAGATTGAGAGTGTTTGTCGCAAATTTGTTGCTACTGTAACATATTTTAATTGTGAAACTGCTTATCTGAGGACTTTCTCCATAGAATAAATTCCATTGGCCAACCCCGAAGTTCCTATTTTAAATAAAGAAACCAAGCTCTTCTCTCTTTGGGGGGGTGGGGAAGGATAGGTGAAATTTTAAGGATCTAGGGCTGTGTGATTTTTAATAAAATTGGCAATACTTTTTTTGGGGGGGCTCTTTAACTTTTCCAGAAGCACTGTTTATCGAAGGCCATAGGCTCCAGTCTTGGTCTGGCCACTTTGCACAGCTCAAACAGAACAAAGCAGCCCTAAAGGGAAACCTTTACTCCGTGTAGGGGGCAGAGGAGGGAGGCCAAGGTCATGGCTAGAAGTAGATGGGGACAGGGCTGCAGTGCAAGGCACTCTTCCCAATACTGCTTGTGGGGCTGCTGCTGCTGTCAGTGTAACACAGAACAGCCTGACCACCTGCCCTTTGAAAATCAAAATGCCTTAACTTGGGCATCCAAAAATTCAGGAATCCATTTGAAAATTAGGCCAGTATATACAGCTTGTGTGTTCAAAACCTCAGCTCCCAATTTAACTGTCAATCAGGAGCTTTGCCTCATTACCCCAGTCTTTTTCAGTGAGAACCTGGAAGCTTTAGCCAAGAATTGACTATTTCCCTGGTAGGTTTTATAGAGCCTGTTCACATACCGGATTATTTGTATACAGAGATTGATGCTGCTTGCTGGACTGCTGATCACCAATTCCTTGGATATTTAATTTAATTTAATTTAATTTCCAGAAGAATCTCTGGTGCCAGAATGCTAAAGTTACTGAAAATGCACTTGGAGAAATTGTGTCATTTTGGGGAAAAGGAAAGGGTGTTCATGCAGGGGGTAACATTACCTGCTAAGCTACTGAAGCTATGTGGTCACATGGCTGGCTTTATAGTAGACTGTTTAGAGTGGCACAGAGTAATACCCATCCTTACGTGCCATTCTATCCAAGATGCATGCCTAACTGACCTCATTGTTTCCTTCTCCTAATCTCATTTGTGTCTTCTTCCATGTGTCCTGCTATGCCCAGAACTCCTTTCCTAGCCTGTTCTGACATGTGTCCAGCCTTGTCTCCTGAAAACACACTTCTTCTGTGAAGTCTATAAACCCTCATCCTCTCCATAAAGAAGTGTTATTAAAAAAGAAAGACAACTGAACAAAAGATAATTACTCTACACCATGGTAAATAAGCCAAAATGGTCAGACTTCCTGGCATTTTGATCTTTAGTAAATACTAAGATTAAAGAATAGAGAGTAATTGTATTCCTTAATATTCATGTGTTTCAGGGCATGGCCAAAATTGTCATATCGCCAGTGTTTATGAAAACTAGTATGCACCACTCTGATCAATATGTACCACGCAAACAAGATTAAAAACACATGTAATTCCTAAGGCTAAAATTAGCTCGGACGTCCTATACTCATACTTCATGGTTAATGAATAGTTCTATCATCAACATTGGTATTTTATAGAAAAGCAATTATCTTAAAAAATGGTGGTATCAAAACAGACAACTTATGTTACAACAATAAGCTAACTAGTCACAGTATTCAGCCCCAACATCAAAAGTGTCTTTGTTGCTCTGAGGCTAAATGCAAGGTTTGGTTTGGTTTGGTTTTTGAGTACTTACCAAACCACTATACATTGATAAGTCGTAGAAATGAACTGTTGACTTTTTGTAGCAGATGCTTGCGTCACTCACAAAGAACATAGTGATTTTATTCAAAAAATTCTAGAGTTCAGTAAACAAAAAATGATCAGAGATTATTTAGAAGATGGTAGGTCTGCAGAATTGTTTTTCCTGTTAACCTTTAACAATAATTTCACCTTGTATAAGATATTCATTGTGTTCAAATAAAACATATTATTCAATTACAAAAGGTAACCAGCTTAGAACTTGTTCTAATCTCTTCCTGGTGCAAAATCTTATCTTCTTCGCAACTGTATCTGCCTAACATTTTGCAAAGTAAAGTTGTTTGCTTTTGAGAATAA
Organism: Malaclemys terrapin pileata; assembly: GCF_027887155.1. NCBI lineage: Eukaryota > Metazoa > Chordata > Testudines > Emydidae > Malaclemys > Malaclemys terrapin. The sequence goes on from NC_071518.1 coordinate 13,132,088, forward strand.
TCTCCAGCATTCTTCTCTGAAAAGGCTCGTTCTATGCTAAGATTCACTCAGCACAACAGACAATTGCCACTTAAGTGGTAACTAAGTAACCACATGGTCATTTCCTTGATCTGGCAGGTTAGTAACCTAGCACAAGACTATTTATGAAGATGACTCACCAGTATGACTATTAAACGCTGATGATATGTAGAAGAAAAGGTATTATTTAGATATAGAAAAAAAGTCAAAAGGAAAGCACAATATTACTACAAAATAAAAATAAAACCCGGTCCTGTGCATTTCAAATAGCCATATTGTGAATGGGGAAAGAGGGAAGGAAAAATCCTTGCTAAACTGCCGTGAAGAAAACTATTTCTAATGTATAGATTATATCAAATAGTGTTGAATTTTGTCAAAGGCTGACTCTGCTATGATAAGTCATGCAGTAACAGGGCTCATACAATGATAGGGCACCAGAAACAGGAAAGAATAAAGAACAAAACTGCGAGGAAGGCATTTCAAATTGAGGATTGTGGTGTGCATTTTCAATACTCATTCTACTCTCCCCTTCACCCACCTGTTATATCTTTCCTTTCTCCTGTAACGTATGCTGGAACTGCAGAAACTAGTAATGCTGCTACTAGTAAAGCAGGATCCTGCAACGTAGTAGGGTTAGGTGTGCTTACTCAGAGTAGTTAGATAGGGTTACCATATTTCAGCAAGCAAAAAAGAGGACGGGAGGAGCCCTGCCCCTGCCCCTCCCACTTCCTGCCCCCCCAGAATCCCCAACCCTCCCCCCGTTCCTTGTCCCCTGACTGCCCCCTCCTGGGACCCCTGCCCCTAACTGCCCCCCAGGACTCCACCCCCTATCTAAGCCTCCCTGCCTCTTGTCCCCTGACTGCCCCAACCCTTATCCACACCCCCACCCCCAGACAGACCCCTGGGACTCCCACGCCCCATCCAACCACTCCCCACCCCCTGACAGCCCCCCACAGAACTCCCAACCCATCTAAACCCCTCTGCTCCCTGTCCCGACTGCTCCGATCCCTCTCCCCACTCCTGCCCCCTGACAGCTCCCCCCCAGAACTCCCAACCCCCCACCCCCCCGCTCCTTGTCCCCTGACTGCCCCCTCCTGGGACCCCTGCTCCTAACTGCCCTCCAGAACCCCACCCCCTACCTAAGACTCCCTGTTCCTTGTCCCCTAACTGCCCCCTCCTAAGACCCCCCCCAACTGTCCCCCAGGACCCTACCCCCTACCTGTACCCTGACTGCCCAAAACTTTCTCCACTCCCCCCAAAAAGCCCCCCCCCGAACTCCCGACCCCCCCGTCTCTTGACTGCCCCCTCCAGAACCTCCCTGCCCCTTTTCCTGCCCCCCCTTACCCTGCTGCTCAGAACATGGTGTTGGGCTCTGTGCGAGCCGGACACGTGGCTGCGCTCCCCAGCGCAACACACAACCCGGTCCCTGCCCCTGCACAGTGCTGCGGGAACAGGGCGCTGGGCTGCAGGGGAGGAGGAGCTGCCGGCTCAGAATGCGGGGAGGGAGGGAGGGGGGGGAGGAGGAGCTCTACAGCTGCTCCGGAGTCCAGCCTGCGACTTTCCTGCAGCCCTCCCAGCCGCTCGCTCTGCTCTGCCTGGGGGGGAAATCCCGGACATTTTGAGGATTTACAAATTCCCCCCCGGACGCTATTTTTAGCACAAAAAGGAGGACATGTCCGGGTAAATCCGGACGAATGGTAACCCTAAGTTAGACTCAAAGACTCTAAGGCCAGAAGGGACCATCATGATTATCTAGTCTGACCTCCTGCACATTGCAGGCCACAGAACCTCACCCACCCACTCCTGTAATTGACCCCTCACCTCTGGCTGAGCTACTGAGTCCTCAAAACATGATTTACAGAGAATCTACCATTTACTCTAGTTTAAACCTGCAAGTGACCTGTGCCCCATGCTGCAGAGAAAGGCAAAAACAAAACAAACAACAAAAATCAGCCTCTCTGCCAATCTGTTTTTAAATTGTATCTATCTAATTCAGGGGTGGGCAAACTTTTTGGCCTGAGGGCCACATCGGGTTTCCAAAATTGTATGGATGGCTGGTTAGGGGAGGCTGTGCCTCCTCAAATAGCCAGGCACGGCACGGCCAACGCCCCCATCCAACCCCCCTGCTTCTTGCTCCCTGACAGCCCCCCCACCCAGGATTCCTGCCCCAACCCCCCCCCTCCCTGTCCCCTGACTGCCCCCACCATCCCGTCCAACCCCTCCTCTCATTCCTGACCCCCCCCCGGGATCTCTGCCCCATCCAACCACCCCTTCTCCCTGACCGCCTCCTGAACTCCTGCCCCGACTGCCTCTCGCTGCCCCATCCAACCTCCCCTACCTCCTTCCTGATTGCCCCCCGGGGACTCCTATCCACACCCCTGCCCCCTTACCGCGCTGCCTGGAGCACCGGTGACTGATGGTGCTACAGCCACGCCGCCCAGAGCACCAGGACAGGCAGCCGCACCGCCCGGCTGGAGCCAGTCACCGCACAGCACAGACCACCAGGTCAGGCCACGGCTCTGCAGCTGTGCTGCCCCAGGAGCTCGCAGCCCTGCTACCCAGAGCGTTGCGCTGGCGGCGCAGTGAGCTGAGGCTGCGGGGGAGGGAGAACAGCAGGGGAGGAGACGAGGGCTCAGGGGCCAGGTGGGTACTGTGGGCCGGTTGTGGCCCATGGGCCGTAGTTTGCCCACCTCTGATCCAATCTGTACATTTTCAGAATGATTGCACTCTATGTATGTTTAACGTGGATTACACTAACAAAATATTTGGTTTGGAAAAATCTAGGGCCCAATTCTAGATGTCATTTATACTGGTGAAAAAACTTACTTCAATGGTGGCATTACCCTTGTTCCTGATTTACACTACTAAGAGTGCGATCAGAATCAGGCCTTTTGTGTTAAGCAATTTGGGCAAGTTAAACAAAGAAGGATCATAAGCCTTTCTGTGAAGTGCCCAACAGAGGTTCTTTTGGCTGACAGGCTGACTGTACATTGAGTAGGGCTTTAAAAAAAAAAAAAAAGAGCTGAACAAAAACCTTTTGCCTCTCTTTTCCTCCACTCCATCTCTGATTCCAACCTGCTGCTTCTTGTGCCATCTCAGTCACGTCTTCTGGCTGCAATCCTATCTTTCTCACACTAGCAAGACCCTGGGGATGTACGTGTTACAAACATCCACTTGTATAACAGCATAGCAACCTCTCTGAATAAAACTTGTTTTAAAGATGCTTTATCAATGAGTGCAGAATGTTCGGCGGCTTGGACACGTGACAGTGTTGAGCATTTTAGACATGTCTCTAAGTCTGTAGAAAAGGTGACAAACTGAAAAAAGGGACACATTTAAATTCAACTTGTAGTCATTCATATCACCCTTGAACTACAGAAACAAAGTACACCATGAAGACCTTTATGCAATTGCCATTTGTAACCGAGCCATGGTCAAACCACCCTCAGCTGGTGCTCAGATACCATGTGGCTGGTTGTCTTATTATAACCCAGATAAATTAGCATAGTATCCTTAAATCATGCAATTGCGGGGGAAGGCACAACATCATGGGTTAATTCTAGGCCTTTATATTGTCAAGAATTGTGTAAGATATCAACCAGGTCCTTTTAAAGTCAATGGGCTTCACCCTTGTAGAACTGGAAATGGTACCCCAGAGGCTCAGCCTTAACCTTAAATTGCCACTTGAATAAAAAGATATTTAATACCACTACTCCCAGCTCCTGTCCCTGAAGCATTCCACTGGATACTTCTTAGTTGTTTATTGCCTTGTTTATGGTCTTTTGGCCAGTTTTTGATTCTGATTCAAAAACAATTTGAACTAGTTTCAAATAAAGCTTCATGAGACACTATCAAACACGTTAGTAAAGTCTAGCTATATTAGATCAATTGCATTCTCCATCAATTTTGTAACACCAGGAACAAATTTAAAAAGCAGTCGCATTTGCTTAGCCTGCTAATGGGTTGTTTAGCTGATCCAGTGAGACCACAAGGAGTTATATAAATGAATGTTAAAGGTTAAATTGTGTTTAATTGCAGATATAAGACAGGGGCCTGAAAAGCATATTGCAAACTTTTCACTGAATGATGTGTCCAGATAGGACCAGATTTTCAGAGAGGCTCAAGATGTTGGGTACTGATTGCTTTTGAAACTCTGATTGTGGGTGCTAAGCACTCAATAAAATCTGGTCATAAAGTAGAGCTGGACAACAAGATTTGGTCCTTTGCTTGCCATTTCAAAAAGCCACCCACACAGTTTCCTTTTGATTTTGAACATTTTTAAACTATGATTGTTAAAATTAAAAAAGAAATTTTGAACCAAAATTTAAATCAATTTTTTGGATTTTTTTTTTTTAATCTAGAACAATTTGGTGAAGTCAACATTAATTCATAAAATAATTTGGTGTCACGGACTGCATCTTTTGCTGAAAATTCCACCCAGCTCTAGTAATGATTTTCTTGAAAATCTGGCCCTTGCTCCACAAGATGTTTTCACTGATGCTTTAATTTCTCTCACTGAACCTGAGTTTGTTTTTCAAGAGAGATTGAAGGGGAAAGTTACTCCCAAAAAAGGCTGCACTTACCCAGCCTTTTAAAATGAAAAATAGATCTTTGAAGACTAGTGGTTTACAATGTACCCTCATTGCTCACATTTCAATTGCTTTTCTTGGCACAACCTATGTATACACAGGGACCTCCATTCCTAGTTGGATGGAATCCAGCATTTTAAATCTGTGATTAAACTCGTAAAAACTTCATGTTTACTGGATCTCTGGTGGCATGAGCTCTGAAACCCTGTTAATAAAGCCTTCAGCACACACTTGTGTTCCTGCGCTAGGCATGGTACGCACACAGACTTCTTCTGCAATACATATTCTCTTTATGTTCTAAAGGCTCAAAAACGTTAAACATGACAGTGGTAAAAAACAGAGCTCATTCCTACTAAAGGCAGTGAGTGTCTGGGTTTGCTGAGCCAATTTTGAAAGTAAAAAAATTGCTTGAGCCCCAGCACCTCTTTCAGAACAAATTAAGCACTGACTAAAGGCCAGGTTGCTGCATGTTTTTCACAGAATATGTTGGACTCTGATAACAAGTGTGACATTTTGTGAGCTCGGTTTGATTTCCTCCCTCTTTATTAATGGTTCAGTTGAGTCTTGACCCTACACAGCTGTGCGGGTGAGTAAGGCGTCCACACACTTCTGTGTATCCATGTAGGACTTCCTTGGATTGTGGCTCTGGGCACAGGGAGGAGAGCAGGAGTTAAGCACCTGATACACCTCCCCTGAGCAAGAAGGTGGGAACGGGAGAGCCAAGACTCCATCTTCCCCAATGTGCTAGCCAGCAGACCTGGCTGACTGCAGTAGAAATAAGTTGGCAATGCAGTAGGAATATACTACACCTTGGAAAAGAGTGTAGTAGTAAGTTACCCTCACCACCACTAAAGCAAAGCAGTAAAAGGGAAGGAATTGTTACTCTGTGGCACACCTCCTTCTCAGCTGCACTGCCCTGGCAGGGCCACTATGTGCCACGCCTTACTTAGGATTGAGCCGAATGTATGGGATTGCCCCTAGCATGTATGTTCCCATCAGCTGCTGTGGGATTCATACGGATAAGCCTCATTAATGCTAATAGATAGAGCTAGCCAAAGAATGACAATTGAGTTTTGGCACAACTTTCTGAGGTTTTGAAGTTTGTTCTGTTTTCATGAGAAATGAAAAATCATCATTTTTTTTTTCTGGTTAAAAGGCATTGTGTTAAAAAGGTGTCTCTGGTGAAGTCACCAGAGACTTCACTGTGGACCTCAGAAACCTTCCCAAGAAAAGCTTACTCAAAATGGATGCATATTCATAAACCATTTCAGCTTTGAAGAAACAATTATTCAACAACAACAAAAACTTCACTGACAACGTTCTCACCAGCTCTGCTCTTAGGAGTGTAATGGGGCAGGCTCCTTCACCATTCTCACATACTGGACAGAGCTTGAGAGGTTTCTGGGGGAAGTGACAACTTTGTGTGATTTATTTACATTCCCATCACCAAATACCAAGACAGCTCTGTGCAGCAATATTTACAGTGCTTTTCTACTGTTAGCCCTTTCCCACAGGGCCAAGGAAGAACACAGATTTCCATTTCTTGAGCTGTTTGAACACACTCCACACAGCTAGCCTGAGTCCGCACTCCTCCCACTTCCTTCCTGTGTCTTGTATATCCCCCCCCCCCCCCCCCCCCCCCCCCCCCGCAGCTGATGGGCTAATTGGTTTATCAGCCTTCCCAGCCTATTCAGCTAATTAGCTTGCATATCCTGAATCAACCTTTTCCTGGGGAGCTGACTGATGCCTAAGTGATCACAGTGCTGGTTCCATTGCTAGCTTCCAGCACTCTGTCATAAGGAGATACACATGAAAGTATCAAAAACACAGTGAATATTTCTGAAGAGCTATAGTCTCTCACAGCCTCAGAGAAGCAGCAAACCTTAGCTGACTTAGAGTATATCTACACTGCAGCTGGGATCATGCCTCCCAAGCCCAGCCCACATAGACAGACACGCTAGTTCTACTTGAGCTAGCATGCTAAGCATAGCAGTATGGATGTTGGGTACAGGTGGTGGTGCGAGCTAGCCTTTAGAGCAGAGGTGGCCCGCGGGCCACATCCGGCCTGCAGGACCCTCCTGCCCGGCCCCTGAGCCCTCGGCCCTTCCCCTGCTGTTCTCCCTCCCCCACAGCCTCAGCTCACTGCGCCGCCGGCGCAACGCTCTGGGTGGCAGGGCTGTGAGTTCCTGGGGCAGCGCAGCTGCAGAGCCGCGGCCTGACCCGATCTCTGTGCTGTGTGATGACGTGACTGGCTCTACCCGTCCTGGTGCTCTGGGTGGCGCAGCTGTAGCGCCGCCAGCCGCCAATGCTCCAGGCAGCGCAGTAAGGGGGCAGGGGAGTTTGAGGTGGTGATCGGGGGGCGGGGATGTGGATTGGGGTTGGGGCAGTCAGAAGGCGGGGAACATGGGGGCAGGGGTCCTGGGGAGGCAGTCAGGAAGGAGAGGAGGGGTTGGATGGGGCGGCGGGGGGCAGTCAGGGGCAGGGGTTCTGGGGGCGGTCAAGGAGAAGGGGTGATTGGATGGGGCAGAGGTCCTGGAGGGGCAGTCAGGAGTGAGAGGAGAGACTGGATGGGGCAGCAGGGGACAGTCGGGGAGGGAGGTCTGGGGGTAGTCAGGGGACTGGGGGGGGTGGATGGGATAGGAGTCTCAGGGGGGCTGTCAGGGGGCAAGAAGCGGGGGGGGGGGGGTCAGATAGGGGGCATTGGCCAGGCCACGCCTGACGGTTTGGGGTGGCACAGCCTCCCCTAACCAGCCCTCCATACAATTTTGGAAACCCGATGTGGCCCTCAGGCCAAAAAGTTTGCCTGCCCCTGCTTTAGTGTACAAGCCAGCCTGCTCCCCTGGGGTCCTTGCTCAGGTAGCTAGCCCATGTCACAATGTTCACACTGCTATTTTGGGCATGCTAGAGCAGAGCTAGCATGTGTCTGTCTACCTTGACTAGGAGGCACGTTCCCAGCTGCAGTGTAGACATACCTTAGGTACCCAGGTATAGATTGTTTCCCATATTGCTCATGAGAAAGAAGTAGCTTTAACTGAGTGTCCAGTCTTTGCGACTGAAACCTCAACTCTTTACACAGTGGCTAAAGCCAAGAACGTGTGCATCCAATCATAGGTTTTGGGCCAACTTTCTGCAACCGAACAAAACTCCAGTTGACATAAATGAAAGGGCTTGAAGGGCTACATAATTTAGCTTGGTGTTACCAAATTTAAAACATTGAAAAATAATACTCTTCTCAAAGAGTTTCCTGGCCCTTTGAAAAACGATAGTTCTGAATACTCACTGAGGAATTGAGAGTATGCCGTAGAAATCTAACAACTTTGGAATCAGAAGCTGGACATGCCAAAGCCATGTATCGATTACAGAATGTCCCATAGATTTTCAGATGAAATCCTGGCTTCAGAGATTCCTTACCCGTGGAAGATATATCCATTCCATAAGCAGAGAGATCAAAATATAGACTGTGAGCACGGATCTCTGGAGTTGGCACCTATAAAGTGCAAAAAAAGGGAAAAATAATTAAGGGCTAATCTAACTAATGTGTTCATTTCACAGATTCTACCTGACGACCCTCACATGGGATGCCTTGCAATGAATTAAATATTTAGAGAGTGAGGTTTTGTTTCCGGATAAGAAGAATTCAGAAAGTTACCCTGTGCATTTGCATTGCCATTTCATTTCCTTCCCGTGTTGTTCTAGATCAGGGGTCGGCAACCTCTGGCACGCGGCTTGCCAGGGTAAGCACCCAGGCGGGCTGGGCCGGTTTGTTTACCTGCCACGTCCACAGGTTCGGCCGATTGCGGCTCCCACTGGCCGCGGTTCACCGCTCCAGGCCAATGGGGGCGGCAGGAAGCGGCACGGGCCGAGAGATGTGCTGGCCGAGGCTTCCCACTGCCCCCATTGGCCTGGAGCGGTGAACTGCTGTCAGTGGGAGCCGCGATCGGCCAAACGTACGGACGCGGCAGGTAAACAAACCAGCCCGGCCCACCAGGGTGCTTTCCCTGGTGAGCTGCGTGCCAGAGGTTGTCGACCCCTGTTCTAGATGATTTTTCTTCATGCTGAAGGCTGAGAAAATAACATTTCTGGGATACTAGTATATCATGTTTTCAGCACAGTGAAATTGCACTAAGAACTCTAAAAGCAAACTGCCTTTTCCATAGGAACACCGCATGGTCCAGTGTACTGGGCACTGGTTCAATCATGAGATCAGGGAACTTGATTCTACTTGTGATTCTGACATTGCCTTGTTGTGTGATCTTGTGCGGGCCATGAAACCCCCGTGCCTCAGTTTCCCCATCTGTTAGTGAATAATGATACTTTATTCTTTTGTAAAATGCTTGGAAAGTTACACATAAGGGCAAAATATTCTTAGAGAATAATTTTTCAATAAGGCTGTGGGGGTGGTACTTTTGTGTTATTAGAAATTAACTGCCTCAGAAAAGGAAAAATCTCTCTGGACATCATATAAAATGCAGAGTTAATTGCAACATTTTTAATTAACTGAACATGTTTATAATTTATAAGGCAGTTATTTGAAGCTGCCCAGGCACATTTGCTGTGTCAGAATTCTTAGGGGGAAAAAAGAGACCATAAAATTCCAACATGACTTGTGGCAATCGTAAATTACAAACAGACATATCTTATACTATACATGTACAGGAAATTAATTTCGCATTCAAAGACGAATCCATTGATCTGCAGGACCCAGATACATTACAATTTGTCCCACATAATAATGCAAAGAAAAAAAGTTCTGCTTGTGTTAAGACTATTGTAACTTGAGATCGTTCAATAGAGCCAGTTTTGTCAAATAGCCAGTCTTTGGGTACGTCTATACTTACCTCCGGGTTCGGTGGTAAGCAATCGATCTTCTGGGATCGATTTATCGCGTCTTGTCTAGACACGATAAATCGATCCCGGAAGTGCTCGCCGTTGACGCCGGTACTCCTGCTCCGCGAGAGGAGCATGCGGAGTCGACGGGGGAGCCTGCCTGCTGCATGTGGACCCGTGGTAAGTACCTTGTAGTTTGAACTAAGGTATTTCGACTTCAGCTACGTTATTCACGTAGCTGAAGTTGCGTATCTTAGTTCGAACTGGGAGGTTAGTGTGGACCAGCCCTTTGTTCCATATATTTCAGCTTGCTACTACAGCACCAAGTTCTTCAGCCTTTACTCACAAGTGTAAAGTATTTGTTAAGGTGGGTAAGTAAAGTCTGATGTAGTCTGCTCCAGCTCAGTATGGCCAAACAATAGCATGGGCTAGTGAGAGGAGAACTGGGGACCAGAGAATGGCTTTCTTTCAGCCTCTTTGGAGCTATCCAACTGTGGAGCCTCCCTGTATATTCCACCCTCTCCTGGGCACCCCTGTAAAGGTCTGCTCCACTCTAGCACTATAGAAACATTAGAGATAAATCCCTATGGAGACTCTTATTGCTTATTGCTAGTTTTAATATGGTTGTTTTCTACTCCTTTGGAAAATTATTTAAATACGTCACTACTAAAGATGTATTTTCTTATCCTGTCTACTAGTTGCGGATGTTGGGCAAAATCACTTCGTTATCTCTCATCATGACATTGCTCACGTTGCTAGGTATTTTTCTATATCTTCTCAGCCCTTGTCTTACACATGAATTATCACCATAACTCTCCCTTCCTCACCAAAAAGAAAGTTGGAAAAAGGCTTGAGGCCAAATCCTTCCCTCTAGTCTATGGTTCTCTACTATGTCTAGTCCTTGTGACAGGTGTGCAGAATAGGAAGTGCAGAGGACTCCAATGGACCACTCATGTTCTCAAATGAGTGTGTAAATGAATGCAGGTCTGGGCCAAACTCATTTCACAGGCCAGCAAGTCAGATGTATCAAACAATAATGGCTTCCAGTCACTACCAATTGTATTGGAGAGCAATTTGTTACCTAAAGATTAAATTAGGGCTGTTGATTAATCGCAATTAGCTCAAACGATTAACTCAAAAAATGTATCATGAATAAAAAAATTAATGGCAATTCATCACACTGTTAAACCATAAAGTACCAATTGAAATTTACTAAATATTTTTGGATGTTTTTCTACATTTTCAAATAAATCGATTTCAATTATAAACACAGAATACAAAGTGTACTGTGCTCACTTTATATTATTTTTTATTACAAATATTTGCACTCTAAAAATGATAAACAAAAGAAATAGTATTTTTTCAATTCACCTCATGTAAGTACTGTAGTGCAATCTTTTTATCATGAAAGTGCAATTTACAAATTTAGGATTTTTTGTTACATAACTGCACTCAAAAACAAAACAATGTAAAATTTCAGAGCCTACAAGTCCGCTCAGTCCTACTTCTTGTTCATCCAATCACTAAGGTAAACAAACTTGTTTACTTTTATAGGAGATAATGCTGCCCTCTTCTTATTTACAATATCACCGGAAAGTGAGAACAGGCATTTGCATGGCACTTTTGTAGCTGACTGTGACGGGTTGGATCACAGAAACCCCCTTGGGGCTGCCAACTGATGTGCCAAGACTACTTCTGTCCCTGCTTTCCTGCCCTGGCAACTTAGGACTTCAGTGCCCTGCCTGGTTTGACCCAGGCCTACTGCAAACCCAGACCCAGGGTCTGAACCACGTCCCCTAACATCTGTAGGCTTAACTGAAAGCAACTTACAGAAGTGTTCCTGTCTTTAACACTCAGATCTCCAACTCCCAATGGGATCCAAACCCCAAATAAATCCGTTCATAAATTGTTCGCCCTCTATAACACTGATAGAGAGATATACACAGCTGTTTGCCCTCCTCCCCCAGGTATTAATACATACTCTGGGTTAATTAGTAAGTAAAAAGTGATTTTATTAAATACAGAAAGTAGGATTTAAGTGGTTCCAAGTAGTAACAGACAGAACAAAGTGAATTACCAAGTGAAATAAAATAAAACACGCAAATCTAAGCTTAACTCTCAATGTCTGTCATTAAATAATTATTGTCTCACTCCCCAGATTATTTGACCCCACCAGAATTTCCCACAGCTGTGAAAATGTATATAGATAGAAATAAAAAAAAGCTTAAAAACAAACATTGGTATTTATTGCAATGATAAAAAAATTGAATTATGCCTAGCCTATTTGTGAGCTCTCTTCTCAGAGTCTATGTCCCTAGATAATGAACAACATCTCCTAAGCCTTGCATAAAGCTTGACATTTCCCTTACTATTCATTCACGGCTTGTTTCTTTCCTTTCAAAGGATGACAGGATTAGGACAGCAATACCAATAAGCAATGCATGGAAAAGGCAACTGGCATAGTGTGCAATTCATCTATTCTTGTAATCTTCCCTTTAATATTCTAGCAGTCAAACTATCCACTGCACATGGTAATCATTTCCTCTAATCAGTTGTTCCTTTATGTAATCTTGTTCAGCCCTACTTACTATATTTGCCAAGAAAGTTGAATACGAAGCTGTTGGGGTTGTCTATTTTTCTTAATATTGAGAACAAATTAATTTGAACTCAGGCAACAAAATAATAGGAAAAGCATGTCTGTTATGTAACATTCATAACCTTACGTAAGGTATTGATGAGGTAAGAAATGATTAATATATATATTTTAAGAAATTGTTATTCAGTTGTTACAGGGCCCAACTGGTCAGTAAGTTGCTTATAACCATAAGATCTACCAATGTACTTAGAACTATCTACAACACATACATGTCCTCTGTAACATGTTTAGGACATCTATTAATAATTTATTCACCCTTTATAAAGCCTTTTAAAATGTACCCCAGAATATAAAGCATCACCTATTTAAGTCAGTGGGAAAAATACTTTTCCTTCACCTCCTACAGTTTGCTTGCAATGTCATATGGCAGCATAAAAGCCCTTAAAACCCCACCTTATTTCTATAGTATAGAGCATCATACAGCAGACGGGAGTAAACAGCTGATAGCAACGAGTGTTCTTCTCATTACCTGTCTCTGATCACGCCTCTCAATAGCTGCATTTGCTCCATAAGCATTACAGGATTCCACAATGTAATCTGGACTGATTCCAAGAACTGAGCTTGATTCTCCGCAGGATCCATCTGCTATCACAATTATTTGTGGCCACTCAGAGGCTAAACTCTTCCTTATAAAGTCATCTGAGAACTGAAAGAAAAGGAGACTTGACCGTGAATGTTATATGTCGACCTGTTACAGTAAAACACAGACTTTAAGACGTGGATCTCCTCTGAAAAGCAACAGTGTGAAAAAGCCCTACCTCATTCATAGAATCATAGAATATCAGGGTTGGAAGGGACCTCAGGAGGTCATTTAGTCCAACCCCCTGTTCAAAGCAGGACCAATCCCCAACTAAATCATCCCAGTCAGGGCTTTGTCAAGCCTGAACTTAAAAACCTCTAAGGAAGGAGATTCCACCACCTCTCTAGGTAACACATTCCAGTGCTTCACTACCCTCCTAGTGAAAAAGTTTTTCCTAATATCCAACCTAAACCTCCCCCACTGCAACTTGAGACCATTACTCCTTATTCTGTCATCTGCTACTACTGTGAACACTCTAGAGCCATCCTCTTTGGAACCCCCTTTCAGGTAGTTGAAAGCAGCTATCAAATCCCCCCTCATTCTTCTCTTCTGCAGACTAAATAATCCCAGTTCCCTCAGCCTCTCCTCATAAGTCATGTGCTCCAGCCCCCTAATCATTTTTGTTGCCCTCCACTCTTGGACTCTTTCCAATTTTTCCATATCCTTCTTGTAGTGTGGGGTCCAAAACTGGACACAGTACTCCAGATGAGGCCTCATCAATGTCGAATAAAGGGGAATGATCACGTCCCTCGATCTGCTGGCAATGCTTCTACTTATACAACCCAAAATGCCATTGGCCTTCTTGGCAACAAGGGCACACTGTTGTCTCATATCCAGTTTCTCATCCACTGTAACCCCTAGGTCCTTTTCTGCAGAATTGCTGTCTAGCCATTCAGTCCCTAGTCTGTAGCAGTGCATGGGATTCTTCTGTCCTAAGTGCAGTACCCTGCACTTGTCCTTATTGAACCTCATCAGTTTTCTTTTGGCCTAATCTTCTAATTTGTCTAGGTTCCTCTGTATCCTATCCCTACCATCCCGCATATCTTCCACTCCTCCCAGTTTAGTGTCATCTACAAACTTGCTGAGGGTGCAGTCCATGACATCCTCCAGATAAGTGATGAAGATATTTAACAAAACCAGCCCAGGACCGACCCCTGGGGCACTCCACTTGAAACCGGCTGCCAACTAGACATGGAGCCATTGATCACTACCTGTTGAGCCCGATGATCTAGCCAGCTTTCTATCCACCTTATGGTCCATACATCCAGCCCATACTTCTTTAACTTGCCGGCAAGAATACTGTGGGAGACCGTATCAAAAGCTTTGCTAAAGTCAAGGAATATCACATCCACTGTTTTCCCCTCATCCACAGAGCCAGTTATCTCATCATAGAAGGCAATTAGGTTAGTCAGGCATGACTTGCCCTTGGTGAATCCATGCTGACTGTTCTTGATCACTTTCCTCTCCTCTAATTGCTTCAGAATTGATTCCTTGAGGACCTGCTCCATGATTCAATTGATTGGTTTCACAGCTCCCTACCCTGAGCTGTTCTGGCCAGTCCGAAGAACTTGGTCCAAGGACCTGGTCCAATTATTCCAATAGTATTACTCCAGATTTATACCTGGGTAAATGTCAGAAAAAAATTAGTCTTCATCTAGCCCAGCAGCACCCCTTACGTTATCAAAGATAAATGATCAGTGAGGCACAACACTGGCAGCAGACAGATACAGGTCTGGTATGTGGTGCTTTCTGCAACCATCAAATTTCCCAGATCTGGGCTTGTACTAAGGGAGTAGCCTATGCACATGGAGTTTTGGTTCCACTCTAGGGTCAGTGGTTTACCTCCAGCATCTAGTAAAGTGATTACTAATGCTGGGAAGATCACCTGCAACAGATAAGTCAAAAAATGTAGACCAAACCTCATTGAGGTCTACTATTATAATGTAGCGGAAAAGCATATTACATTCCTTTAATTTGGCCCCAGAGATGTAACCAGAAAATAGTAACACTTCACATTTCTTGATAGACTTCCACCAGAGAATCTCTAAATTCTTCAGCAGCATTAATTAAATTTATAATCTCATAACACACTTGTGGTATAGCTAAGAGTTGTTGTCCTACTGTTTCTTCATCATATTACTGATGAAGAAACAGTCAGCGAGAGATTAGAAGCCAGAACCTGATCTCATTTACATCATGTAAATCCAGAATAATTCCAATGAGAACCTTGTGCAGGATTATTACAAATAAAAGAAAGTTCTTCAGACAGCACACAGTCAACTTGTGGAACTCCTTGCCTGAGGAGGTTGTGAAGGCCAGGACTATAAAAGGGTTTAAAAGAGAACTGGATAAATTCATGGAGGTTAAGTCCATTAATGGCTATTAGCCAGGATGGGTGAGGAATGATGTCCCTAGCCTCTGTTGGTCAGAGGGTGGTGATGGACGGCAGGAGAGAGATCACTTGATCATTACCTGTTAGGTTCACTCCCTCTGGGGCACCTGGCATTGGCCACTGTCGGTAGACAGCATACTGGGCTGGATGGACCTTTGGTCTGACCCAGTAAGGCCATTCTTACGAGTGTGAAACCCTTGTTACATGAACTGACATCTAAACAGAGTGTTCATGTTATTAACTATGCATGGCAGATTAAACGGAATGTACTAAGTATTGTGGCCTAAGGGGTTTTTAGAGTTGCCCTTCAAACAAATTTTGTAATGATCAAACACAGCTACAACAGTTGTTCCCAAACAATATTCTCAAACATATATTGTAAATGGCAAAGTACACTCTAAATGGTAGAATTAATGTGTCTGATGTTTTTGCAAGTATTTCTGAGCACTCACAGCTCTAGTTCACCTGAAATTGCTAAGCATTTCTGTATTGATAGATATTTCATATATGAACAAGCTTTGATATAAGGTAGCTGTGGCAATAGCATTAACAGTTGTACTTATCAATTGAAACTGTTCTTATTTGAAACTCTCAGCTTGTGCTTTAAAGAGATTAATAAAAGGAAAAATATTTTTTTTAGAATGTTGTGAAATGAAAAACAAAAAAACCCTACTCATTCTAGTGAACACCTATCTGTATAAGTAGTCTGTTCTCTGTAGGTTCCTATACTACAGTCATCGCCCTCCAGTAGCACATTAAGCAACATTAATAGGCAGATTTAAAACAAACAAAAGGAAATATTTTTTCACACAACGCACAGTCAACCTGTGGAACTCTGCCAGAGGATGTTGTGAAGGCCAAGACTATAAACAGGGTTCAAAATAAAACCAGATAAGTTCTGGAGGATAGGTCCATCAATGGCGATTAACCGGGATGGGCAGAGATGGTGTCCCGAGTCTCTGTTTGCCAGAAGCTAGGAATGGGCAACAGAGGATGGATCACCTGTTCTGTTCATTCCCTCTGGGGCACCTGGCATTGGCCACAGTTGGAAGACAGCATACTGGTCTAGATGGATCTTTGGTCTGATCCAGTATGGCCGTTCTTATGAATAACATATATCATGTGTTTGTCCTCTTATCCTCTCCTTTGGGGGAGAGGCATGTGCAGTGATGTATCTTGTTTTGGTAGGATTTTCAGGGACTTTTTAATTTTGTTTAGATTCCCTCCCACCTCCCCCTGTTTTGTACTATGGCTTGTGTAAAGCTTATGACAATGGGCACTATTTTATAATTATTATATATTTCATGTTAGAGTTTCCAGAACAATAAACCCACCTACATCTAGTTTGCTGAAACACTCATATGGTTTGGTTTTGCTTTTTATTGGTGAGGGTGCAAACAAACTTAACTGGAAATGCCAGTTTGGCTTGAACTGTTGCTTAATTATAGGGTACTGTTACTTGCTTTCACTAGTTAGATCTGCTATATCTCTAATGTATACATAATTCCAAATCAGATAAGATGAAAGTAGCAAAAGAATCTTTGTTTGCTTGACTGTTCTTGGTTATTAATCCAGTGGTCTTATCTTTGCGTTTGCCATATTTGACCTTTTGTTCACCATAAAGCTCACATTTAAAATGATCTATTTATATTAACTATGAAAGTGGTCAAATAAAACCAACAACACTAGAGCAACAGAGCCAGTCACCCATGAATAAACATCTCAGAAGATCGTAAAATTTGAGCCTGCATCTTTGGTTTTTATGAGTTGGAGACATTTATTGCCTAGCACTACTACTGCTACTAGGGTGTTATTGCTTATATAACCTTAAATTTTCCCATTAACTTTGATTTGCTCTGAATTATGAGGCAACATTTTACTCTCAATTTCTACCTTTGTTGCACTATGCATGATTAAGGATACGATTTAGTCACGGAGGTCACAGGTTTCGTGACTTTAACAAACCTCCTTGACTTCTTCAGCTTTAGACCCCACCACAATGCTGGTGCCCCTTCGCCTCCCGAGAGGCTCGGTCTTCCATCTCCTTCGCAGTCAGCCCTCCCTCCTCCCCACTGTTATTTTTAGTAAAAGTCACGGACAGGTTGCAGGCTTCGGCGAATTTTTGTTTATTGCCCACAACCTGTCTGTGATTTTTACTAAAACTAACTGTGACAAAATCTTAACCTCATGCATGATACATATAAATTTGCATCAGGGCTGGAAGTTTGCTTTTTTTCCCTTCCACTTCTCTACCACCCTAATAAAGATAAAACGTTCTAAACATATTATTAGAAACAACAGTATTATGGAAGTGCCTAGAGGCCCCATTGTGCTAGCCACTATACAACCACAGCAAGACACTCAGAGAGGGAAAGTGACTTGCCCCAAATCACATAACAAGTCACTGGCAAAGCCAAGAATAGACTACAAGTGTGTTGGATCCCACTTCAGTGCTGTAGTCACTGGCCATGTTGCCTGTCCAAAAAACTAATAGTATAAAATGAGCAAGAGTGCAAGATCAATCTAAATACATGCCGGAATATTTCAGACTATACAATTTCTTAGCTATAATTTTGTCTATGTGCTGAATTTTATCATGAAGAAATTTTACAGCAATAGGAATTAGCTGCCAAAACCAACTGAGCACGTGTAATACATCATCCTCTCAACCCAGGTGTTTCTTCCTCACACCTAAGGGTGTTCTCCTTTTGTTCAAGAGGTAGAGACCTATGTTTGATGCTAAAGGGCCTGGGTTCTTCTCTGCATGTATGTCTGTGGCCAGGGTTTGATACATGGGTACAATAGTGATATGTATGCCATTCTTTTCATACAAATGCCAGAAGGCTCTACGGAGTAATCAGTACAGTTCCACAAAGAAGTAACAGCAAGAGAGAGGGAGAGATGTACAAGAGACAAGAGGTTGGGGTCCCCCCTCCAATCTGAGAGTTTCAGTGAAATGGAATCAATGGTACAGGGAGGCTATTTGAGACAAAAGGAATTGCACAAGAGAAGACTCTTGGTTCAAAAGAGGCCAGATTGTGCAGAGGAATGGTTGAGGAACTCAGTGCTAGATTAAAAGAAGGGGAAGGATGTGACGAAAGGAAAGGTCCTTGAGGTAGGCTGGAGCCAGTCTACCATGGCATGTAAAAACAAAAACACATGGAGGCCTTACCTCACTCTTCTAATCAAGGAAGTACTCCAAGGAAGTGTTTACTTTTCCACTCTCCCTTTCCCTGTAGGCTACCCTTTATACTTTTAAAATACATGTGCATCATACATATATATTTGATGTTCAGAACAAATAATAATTTCTTCTGGCACTGCTGCTTATTCCACTCCATAGATCAACTACTAGGGGATATTGGAGAATGATTTAGTGTGCCTGCACCCCTCAGTACATAAGTGTCATGCCCTTTTTGATGGCTACCTCATCTGGCAGCCGGAGGTACTCCTTAAACCAGGTTTCCAAAGAAATTGTGAATTCTAGCAACACATTAGGACCTGACTGAGAGGCATTGACTTCAATGGGAGTTGCATTTGCTCAGTACCAGACAGGATCAGGCCTATCATTTGGAAAATGTCCTGTTTGAAATCAAGCTCATCTGTTATACTACAAGAAATGGAACACTATTCATGCTTTAATTTGTCCCCATTAGCTGGAAATTATCCCATGTCCCACAAACAGCCAATATTGAGAGAGTCTTCTTGTTTGTTAATATGGAGTTCTTAAAATTAAGGAGTATGCAATATTGGGTCACAGCCTCAGCTGGTGCATAGGTCTGCTGACTTCAATGGAACTACATGGATTTATACCAGCCAAGATTGGACCAATTTTCTTTTCAATCTGTACTCTGTTTTCATAAAGACACAGAGTGAAGCCTTGTGCGGACATAAAATATTTTGATACATTGTATAAACACATCTAATGAGTTGGACTATCCCTCTTTAGTTAACAATATTACAGGCTATGTTTTGTGGTGAGGACTGGATGATGACAGATTGGTAATGTGATGTATACCCCAGAGCTATATTCACATCTAGGTCAGTATTGAGCTGAATTTGCATAATCTGATAGCAATTTTGTTCTCAAGCCCAGTTCCTGGGTAGGTATTGATATCACAAAGCCACTTTCACAATTGTCACCCTTGTTTACAGTCTAATAAAGGCCAAGGCTTGAATGGACATGGAGAATAAAATAGCCCCTTGTAGGCTAGTGAGAAGAGCCCCTATGCAGAGAAGATGAATAATAGCCTCATCAGTGGCAGTTTTAATTACTTTCTTCAGGGCTTTCTTTTACTGATTCTTAAACAAAGGATTCCAAACAAAAACAAGCCACTCCGAATAGTAAGTTCCAATGGCTAGAGACCTGTCCAACTTCTTGGTCAGCTGGGAAGGGAAGACATACTCTTCCCCTTAGCTAGGTGCTATCACAGCTATTTCTCTATCTTTATATCCCTACCATTTGATGATCCATGTGACAGACAGGAGTCTGGAACCCCTCATGCACTAGGACTTGTGGAGCACCTTTCTACCTGGTCACACCCTTTATCCCTACAGGTGGTCAATCCAAGGCAGGTTCAAAGCGCATTGATGCAGTGCTGTATGGAGGGAAGCTTGCACTGCCAATGCTGTCCCCCTCCTGGGTTAACTAGAGGATTTCGATTTCCAAAGCTGTCACTTCAGTTCCTATAAGAAGCACAAAATTAAGTTAAAAGTTAAGAAATTAAATGACAATGTTTAAAGATGTCAAGATGAATACTTTCCCCGGCTGTTTTGAAACTGGCTCACAATTTTGCATCTCTGTTAATATAATTGAAAAAGAATGGGGATGATATTATTTCTCCAAAATAGGAATAATGGGACAGATCCAAAGACTGGACTGATTTCAATGAGGTTAGGATCAAATGTGCAGGACTTGATCCAGCAAAGCATTTGCTTAAGTTTAAGCACATGAGTAGTCCCCAGTGAAGAAACAACCACCAAATGCTATGGTACTACTCACATGTTTCAATACTCTGCTTGATTAAGGCCTTAGTAAGGGACTAATAAGAGTATAGGCAAATATTGTATAGGCTAGTGCGATGCAAGCGTTCCGGTTCTGTTCAATACTTTCATCTATGATTTAGATAATGGCACAGAGAGTACACTTATAAAGTTTGCGGAAGATACCAAGCTGGGAGGGGTTGCAAGTACTTTGGAGGATAGGATTAAAATTCAAAATGATCTGGACAAACTGGAGAAATGGTGTCTAGTAAATAAGATGAAATTCAATAAGGATAAATGCATACTACTTCACTTAGGAAGGAACAATCAGTTGCACACATACAAAATGGGAAATGACTGCCTGGGAAAAAGGACTGCAGAAAGGGATTTGGGGGTCATAGTGGATCACAAGCTAAATATGAGTCAACAGTGTAACACTGTTGCAAAAAAAGCAAACATCATTCTGGGATGTATTAGCAGGAGTATTGTAAGCAAGACACGAGAAGTGATACTTCTGCTCTACTCCATGCTGATTAGGCCTCAACTGGAGTATTGTGTCCAGTTCTGGGTGCCACATTTCAGGAAAGATGTGGACAAATTAGAGAAAGTCCAGAGAAGAGCAACAAAAATTATTTTAAAGGTCTAGAAAACATGACCTATGAGGGAAGTTTGAAAACATTGGGTTTGTTTAGTCTGGAGAAGAGAAGAGACATGATAACAGTTTTAGAGTACATAAAAGGTTGTTACAAGGATGAGGGAGAAAAATTGTTCTTCTTAACGTCCGATGATAGGACAAGAAGCAATGGGCTTAAATTGCAGCAAGGGCGATTTAGGTTGGACATTAGGAAAAACTTCCTAACTTTCAGAGTGGTAGAGCACTGGAATAAATTGCCTAGGGAAGTTGTGGAATCTCCATCATTGGGGATTTTTAAGAGCAGGTTGGACAAATACCTGTCAGGGATGGTCTAGATAATACTTAGTCCTGCACTGAGTGCACGGGACTGGACTAGATGACCTCTCAAGGTCCCTTCCAGTTCTTTGATTCCTCACATCGCTCTGTCAATGCAATAGAATTGCATAAGCACTCCCTGCTATTTCATGTCCAGGACTCACTTTTAGCACAGATGTCGTAATGCTTGAATTCTGCTAGTGTATGTGGTGGGTTGTGCAGAGAGAGGAGACCAAGCTTGTTTGAATTTAGGTCCCTGGAGCTGAATATCTTAATCCTCAGTTGGGTAGGATGGATTTAACCAAAGCTAGCTCCATTGTTAAATCTGGACAGTCTTTCTAAATTATGCTCACATCCAAACTGAACCTTCTGAGGACACCCTTCAGCATCTCTGTTCCCTGCTTAATTAGATGCTGGCTATAGTTTGTTTAGTGCCTTCAATCTTGATATTTTTCATTTTGTTTACTTTAGCTGGCTGAGACAGATTACCCTACTAAATATATAAGATGGTAATTAGTTTAACAGCATTAGATTTATAGATCTGTTCAATAACAACTCATTATTGGCTAAACTAATCCTGTAATGTACACTAACTTAATTATTTCATACATGCTGAAGTAAATATAAAACAGCAGTGTGTCAATGTAACCCTTAACATAATGTCATCTGACTCATTACACTGGAATCAAGAAAACATATGCTGCCTGGAATCTAAAAATAACATATAATAGCAAAAATAAAGATTGCGTGTAATAAAATAAATTATGTCATCCTATTTTCACCCTGCAAAGGAAGATACAGAACAAGTTTCAGATTCCAAGTTACTGTCTATTAACTGCAGTTCTGGTCAAACACTACAGGTCTAGCACTAAGGATGGTCTGATGGTTAAGGCTGTGGACTGGGACCCACAAGAAGTAGGTTTCTATTCCCTGCTCTGTCACAAACTCCATGCGTGACACTCATGAACTTACTAATCTTTCTGTGGCTCAGTTCCTCATCTGTAAAATGGGGATAATCATCTTTCCTTTGTCTGTTTTGGTTGTAAGATCACTGGGGCAGAAACCCTATAACTATATCTGGATGATGGGATGGATTACACCCTCAGCAAGTTCACAGATGAAACTGAGCTGGCGGGAGAAGTAGATATGCTGGAGGGTAGTGATAGGGTCCAGAGTAACCTAGACAAATTGGAGGATTGGGCCAAAAGAAATCTGATGAGGTTCAGCAAGGACAAGTGCAGAGTCCTGCACTTAGGAAGGAAGAATCCCATGCACCGCTACAGGCTGGGGACCAACTCGCTAAGCAGCAGTTCTGCAGAAAAGGACCTGGGGATTACAGTGGATGAGAAGCTGGATATGAGTCAACAGTGTGCCCTTGTTGCCAAGAAGGCTCATGGCATATTGGGCTACATTAGTAGGAGCATTGCCAGCAGATCAAGGGAAGTGATTACTCTCCTCTATTTGGCATTGATGAGGCCACATGTGGAGTATTGAGTCCAGTTTTGGGCCCCCCACTACAGAAGGTATGTGGACAAATTAGAGGGACTCCAGCGGAGGGCAACGAAAATGATCAGGGGGCTGGAGCACATGACTTATGAGGAGAAGCTGAGGGAACTGGGATTATTTAGTCTGCAGAAGAGAAGCGTGAGGGGGGATTTGATAGCAGCCTTCAACTACCTGAAGGGGGGTTTCAAAGAGGATGGAGCTTGGTTGTTCTCAGTGGTGGCATATGACAGAACAAGGAGAAATGGTCTCAAGTTGCAGTGGGGGAGATGTAGGTTGGATATTAGGAAACACTACTTCACTAGGAGGGTGGTGAAGCACTGGAATGGGTTACCTGGGGAGGTGGTGGAATCTCCATCCCTAGAGGTTTTTAAGGCCGGCCTTGACAAAGCTCTGGCTGGGATGATTTGGTTTGGGTTGGTCCTGCTTTGAACAGGGGTTGGACTAGATGACCTCCTGAGGTCCCTTCCAGCACGAGTTTTCTATGATTCTATATACAGCACCTAGCACAAGGTGGCCCTGATCTCAGTTACAGAATACTAATTCAAAAGATAAGAAGTCCTACTTTAAAATAAGTTAATCCTGCAAAATACAGGGTGCCTGCCGGATAGTGCTAGTTGTAAGCCTGTCCTGCCAACAATGTTTATTTTCCCCTTCTCTTCCTGGGGACCCCACAGTCCTGGTGTCCCTAACTCTCCCCCCCTCCAGAAGCTTAACAAATAAACATGATTACTAGAGTAGGTCGAAAGTTTTTAAATGACAAAAAGGGTGTCAACGAAAGTGGAAATTCCATCGAAAGTCAATTTTTAACAAAATATTTGGGGGAAGTGGTTGTCCAAAACAGGCCCTCCCAAAACCCAAGCAACTCTCCACCCCCCAAAAAATATTTGGAAACCAACATTTTTTTAAAATAAAATTATGAAAACCTCAAAACATTGCAAAAATATTGGGGTTTCCCCCCCAAAAATGTGTGCACAGGAGACAGAACCATTTCCCAACGAGCTTTTCCAGAGAAGTCATCCCACACGCCAGTGACAGGAAGGTAGCACTCCACACCCAGAACATCTTTCCTCTCTCCTTTCTACCTTTTTTCTTCCCATGTGTTTTGCTCTGATGACGGAGACAAACTGCTGATGCTCCCTCCCTGCCCTTCCCGCCTTAGCAGGGGGACTGCCGCCTGCACAGTTCCGTCTTGACTCGGACACAGAACTCCAGGGGAGGTCCCTCCCGCAAGCAGTGAGCCCAGCCCGGTGAGGTGCTGGCCCCCCCACCTCACCGAGTTCAGTGGGATCGGGCCCTTTCTGAAGGAAGTTGGGGGGAGGGGAAGCCGGCGGGGACAAGTTTACTCACCAGTCCTCAGGGGCTCAGACCTGCACCCCAACTAAATCATTGGCAAAACAGCTCCCAGTGAGTCTAGTGGGTCAGGCCCTAGCCCCGCACTCCTCCCTCTCCCCCTTGTAAGGAGCCGGAGGGGGGGGGGGGTGAGTCACAAGCCGAAGTTAGTCCCCAGCAGAGCCAGTGCAACTCGGAGCGTCCCTGCAGCTGCCGCGCGGACTGCAGGGGGCCGGGTACTTGCCTTGGTGCCCAGCAGGATCCGGATCTCCTGCCTGTACTTCTGCTGCTCCAGGATGCTCAGCAGGTGCTCCTGGAAGACGCCGATGCGGGTGAAGAAGTGCTCGTTGTCCCAGCAGCCCTCCATGTTATCGAAATCCACCCCCAGGGCCAGCAGGAACCGGACGCTGCGCGACTGCAGGGCGATCTGCTGGGGTCGGCAGAGCAGGGCTGCCCGGTAGCGCTCGTCCAGGAGCGTCAGCTTCAGCACCTTGCCCGAGCGGACAGCGACCAGCGCGGCCGTCAGCCCCACGGGGCCAGCCCCCACGATCAGCACCGAGACCCTCGCCCTCCAGTGGCGGAGCCTGTCCACGCTCACCTTCACCGCCACGTACAGCAGCACGGCCAGCAGGGTGCTCAGCGCCGTGTCCAGCGCCAGGCGCTCGTACTGCGCGTCCAGGCGGCCGCCTGCCTCCTCCATGCTCCCCGCGCGGCCAGCAGACCCCGGTGCCGGGGTAGAGGAGCGGCTCTCCCGGTCCCCCCGCTGCGCGCCCCAGCCCAGGCTCCAGAGAAGCTCCAGCCCTGGCGCGCACGCCCTGGCAGCGGCGGATCCTCCTGCCCCCCCGCCCCGGCGGTCACTCCCCCTGCTGCACCGCTCGCCTCTACTCCTTGTTCCCTGTGGCTCCCAGCATTATCCCCCCTCCTGTTTCCTGGTGAAACCAAGGGCCCTCCTCCTCCACTAGGGAGCCAGGATAAACAAGGGAGGAGGTGCCACCCAGTTCCCTTTTCCCTTGGGTGGGTGGTATCCCTACCCCAAGGGGTCAGTGCGGCAGGGCGACGTGGGGTAGGCGGGGAGCTTTGGCGGAAAGCCATGCTGGATCTATCCAGCTGATTTGTGGGGGCCAAGCCCTGAAATTGTACAGTCAAAACCAGAGATCAAGTCAGGCAGCTTCTGCTGCGCCAGGGAACGCCAGCTGCGTCCCGGAGCAGGAGGGCTGCTAAAGAAAACCAGATCCAGCAGCAAGGATGCTGCCACGTTTCGGTTCCGAGCCCTCACTTTCTACCGTCTAAATAGAGCCAGTCTAGTTCCTCCCTTCCCCCCAATTCCAGACCCTGACACATCCCCGCACATTAACATGGCAAAAATGCAGATCCGGCCCTTGGCTGCCTCTGGCTCCTCCCTGGCAATTGTTGGCTCCAAAGTATACACAAGTGAAACTGCTCTTCCTTCAGGGGACAGGTCTGTACTGCAACCTGCGGTAGTGGCAAATCTCACTGGCAAACTGCCGGTCTGGTCTGTGGACCCTGCTCTATGAAGACACTTTTTCATCCTTGCAACATTTCACGGTCTAAACCAGGGGTAGGCAACCTATGCACACGTGCTGAAGGCGGCACACAGGCTGATTTTCAGTGGCGCTCACACTGCCCGGGTCCTGGCCACCAATCCGGGGGCTCTGCATTTTAATTTAATTTTAAATGAAGCTTCTTACACATTTAAAAAACTTTATTTATTTTACGTACAACAATAGTTTAGTTATATATTATAGATTTATAGAAAGAGACCTTCTAAAAATGTTAAAATGTATGAGTGGCACGCAAAACCTTAAATTAGAGTGAAGAAATGAAGACTCCGCACACCACTTCTGAAAGGTTGCCGACCCCTGGTCTAAACAGAGAAACCATATTTAGCAATTAGGAGTGCACTCAAGAATCTAGACGCGCATTGCAAAGCGATGGAGGAGCAGCACCAAAAGGCACATACAGCATCTGGAGCCTGCGGGATCCAACAACTTTTTTCGGTTTGTTGGTTGGTTTTTTAACCCTCCCACCTCAAATTGATCACTCCTACTCAGATTTAGGAGCAGGTTCTCCATTTTGAGGATGCAACTTTGTAGCAGAACACATAGAGTTATATATCATAGAATCTCAGGGTTGGAAGGGACCTCAGGAGGTCATCTAGTCCAACCTGCTGCTCAAAGCAGGACAAATCCCCAAGTTTTGCCCCAGATTCCTAAATGGCCCCCTCAAGGATTGAACTCACAGCGCTGGGTTTAGTAGGCTAATGCTCAAACCACATGTCAGAGTCTGGCAGGATCCCAGTAGATCCAGCAATTATCCCCCCTCCCCCCCCCCGTGAGTTTCTTCTGCCATTCCAGGCTGCTTTAGAAGCTTACAGGAGTCATCCATCCCAGCCAGGAGGGCTGTCTGTTTCTTTAGCCGGGGCGCAGGCGCAGATTGGCAGGGAGCAGGGACCATGGGAATTTTTCTCCTTCCTTTGCAGCATGGGGCACTTGCTGGAGTGGGTGAGTGAGGGTTTGTGTTCTGCGATGTGCAGGTCACACTTGATGAGCACAAAGATCCCCCTTCCCCTCTGGCCTTAAAGTCTATGAGTAAGAATGGAATTTTTACCTTTGGCTGGAGGATGAAAGATTCTTCCAGCCCTGGTAGGTCTGGACTTCTCTTGCCAGTTGGACTGTGTTGCTAGTCACTGCACGGAAGGTTTAGGATGGAATCTGGTCAGATTGGTCTCCAGCCTCAGGGTTGTGAGCAGAGTGGTTGAAGAAGCATGATTTTCTCCCCATCTTTTTTCCATTGAAATTTTGATCGAAATTCTCACTGATATTTTAACATTTCAGATACTTAAACCAGCTCTACAGATGGTAAAAGAGTAGAAAAACATTTCAATTATTTTTTCAGATCCCCCCCCGGTTTTGTTTTGTTTTTGCCAAAACTGGAAATTGTGTAAAATAACTGAAAAACGGAAACATCGACATTATGACACACTAACTGATCAGCTTTGTCCAACCCCATGAAGGGTGTGTGTCTATCAGGGTTCTTTGGCTCCACAGCCAGTGTGGTGATAGGACATTGTCTGATGCTGGTTCTTGGAAGGAGCTAATTCCTGATGATGGATTCCATCTCTGCTCTGGGAGCATTAAAATGGGTTGACACCGCATGTGCCCAGAAAGAGGATAAGCAACATAATTGCAGAGACCTGTCTGCCTTTGAACAGTTCGCTGCACCTATCTGAATCCCAGTGGTTGTAGCAATTTGCCCTCTCTCTATTGGTAAAACAACTTTAAAGCAAGCTATAAACATGCTGTGTTACACCAGCCATGTCTTTTAATGGTGTATGATAAATCCTTCAAACTGAGCCTATTATTTTATCATATTTGGGATTTACTGGACCAGGCATAACCTAGCTTTTTAAAGTGGTGACCTTGGTCTTGTTTGCTATAATTTGAAGAATAACCTTAAAACGTGCTTCTACTGTGCGAAGAGGCTGTGTAAAAATGGCACCTTTTTATGGAGATCCAAGTCTTAGGTGGAGTCGGAAACATTTCTGCTGTCTGGGATAAAAATAGTTTGTACCTATTAGAGCCAACGGCACAGCCAACGCAGCTAAGCGAGTCGGAGCTGGATTGTGCTCTGGCTCACAACAGAATTGTTCATTCAGTTCCAATTGCAGGGACCAAATGGTGCCCTCACTTACAACTTTTAGTGTAACCCTGCTGAAAGCAATGGCATTGTACTCATTTAACCAGAGGCAGACTCTGGGCCCACATTAACCAGAAAGTAAGTAGCTTGAGTTTCAAATTCCAGGTTGAGTTTGCAGAGCTGCAGTCCTTTCCTGGGAAAGAGTCCCTGCCAACTTGCAGAGAAACGGCAGTGAGCCTATCCTAAAGATATAGATATATCAAGCCTCAGCTTTAAAGCCAAATGTAGGGGGTTGTTTAATGAGCTTGCCCAGGAAGGGTGGATCTAATGCACTATTCATTTGCTAGTTGTGTCACACAGGAGCCCAGGCTTCATCTTCATGCAGGAGAGGGAAGGAATATTTGGGATGAAGATTAGGGATCTCCAATGTGCATTTTCATCTATCCATTTTTTTAAATTTAGGAGCAAAGCTTCAGTGCTCCACTTATTAAATAGATTCAATAGTATGGGCTACCATTTTCATCTACAAAAGACTTCTTAGTAACCGCATGATCTTGTTCTTAAACATGGTATGCTTGCATCTGCTCTTCCTTCTGTACTGCATACAAACATGTCTAGATTTAACATTCAGAAAGATGCTCTCGGAAATCACGTAATTAGCTCTTGCATTTATACTAATGCTTCACAAGAAGACGCCCATCTCAGCATTCTTCTATCCTCTGTAAAACACCCCTATTCAGCAAACAACATGGTTGATATATAATCAAGAAAAGCTTATTCATAGGAGAGAACCAATTACAATACACCAAAGGTGCTTAATTAGGTTTTTGCAATTCACTTATCAAACCAGATACTTAATGTTGTTTTGTGGTAGTTGCCTTTACAGCTGCTTGTCCTTTTCAGTCTATTTAGAAAGAGACAAAAGCCTTGTATAAAATTGGCAGAAAAGTTATTGTCCATACAAGCAAACACTTTTCAGAATTCATTAGAAGCCCTATTGGGCTGTCAGTATCATATTAGTTGCAATCAACAGCCTGCATTAAAGATCTGATCCAGAGACTATTGAAGTCAGTAGGAATCTTGCCATTGCCACAGGTTTTATTTCCAAGACTGTTTATTTAAAGCACTTAAATACCACCATAGGCCAGTCTTTAGTTATACAGAATGCTAAGGGCCCAATCCTGCTCCCACTGAAGTCACTGGCAAAATGTCTATTGACTTTGATGGGGGCAGGATCAGGATGTAAAGAGGGTACATAGGTGCTGGAACTATGGGTGGTGGGGGGGTGCTACAGCACCCCCTGGCTTGAAGTGGTTTTCATTATATACAGGATTTACAGTTTGGTTCAATGGCTCTCAGCACCCCCACTATACAAATTGTTCCAGCACCCCAAGAGGGTAAGCTGTAGTCAAGGGGATTACAATTTATCTAGTAGTTAGGTTTTCAGGGACTGGTTCCAGCAAGAAATTGTGCCAAATTAATTTACATGTGAGGTCACACAAGTCTAAAACCATTTAAAAACTGCATGAGGCAATCTAATGTACAGTATCTTTTTCCATTTTCCCCAACCTTGACTACTGGGCCTGGTATACACAAAATTTATACTGATATAACTGTCAGTTAGAGGCATGCTTTTTTTCTGATTTAGTTATCCTGTTAAGCCATGTGGATGTAGTTATATTGGTATAAGAGTTTCTTGTGCTGGTATAGGATAAGCAATACTGGTTGTAAGCACTTTTATACTGAAATAACTGTGTCCACGCTTGGGGGAGTTTTGGAGCTTTATGCCAGTAATATTTTCTAGGGGAATGCAGCAGAGTTGCTGCTGCATCACACTCTCAAGGAGGCGGATGTGGTGTTAGTAGCTGTGTCCCAGTTTCCCCTCTTGTGTTTTGCGGCCTATTCTGGCCACAGGAGTGGCCTGACCTCCGGTCAAGACACATTCAAGCATTTGATCCCTTCTGGGGCCACAGAATCCTTTAACATAGGGGTAGTCAATAGGCAGACTGTGGGCCAAATCTGGACTGCCAGATGCTATTGCATGGAGTAAATTTTTATTTACTTATTATTGTCATTATTGGGTTTTTAAATTATTATTTTCTTGGGAGTCTGGACCTTGACCAAGAAATTTGGACATTGACAAAAAATAATTGACTACCCCTGCTTTAACACATCCAACAGAAATATAAAGACAACCTTCATCCCTAATCGGGCTCAGCTGACCACCACTGTCCTTCAGAGGAGACCCTCAACTATAGTGTAATATCCTCAGAGCAGAAGACTACCTATTTCTCTGTTCTTCCAACCTTCCATCAGGCCCCTTCCCAGCAAGGGGAAGCTCACTATCTTCTCTCTCTCCTCCTTTAAACCCATCCCCTTCACCTGCCCAGACCCTCCTTAGGTGCAGTCAATTCTGGTGCCTGTGTGGGGTCTACTGCCTGTCACATGGAGACACTCTGGTATGTGGTTACATTTAAGCATCTTTACATTGCTCTGCCAGTATACAAGGCCCATACAGTAGGTGGGAATGACATTTAATTATATGCTGAAGGCCGTTTATGCTGCCCAAGCAGTGCAAGGGAGCTGTAGTAGAAGTAAGAATCAGGCCTAGTTCACAGAACTGAAAAAAATAGTCAAAATAAACAGTGTTTATGAAGTGGGGTTTTTTAAATAAATAAATGTCTCAGCTACTCAGCAGAGTATGTATGAGAAAACTAATAGTTCATCTCATAACAGGTTATTTTTTTCCTGTCTCCATATGTACGTGCTAGAAGGCACTGAATTCACAAGGATATGCCGGTACCCAAAGTAAGATTGGCTTATTGGGATTTCTCAGAATATACTACAATACAGGGAACTGACAATCCAATTCTAAACCAACATTTGCCACAGCTTTGGATTTTTAAATTACCCGCTATTCATTTGTATTGCTGTAGCACCTACAGGCCCCCATTGTGCTAGGCACTATACACAAAAAATGAAAAGGGAGTCCCTGCCCCAAGGAGTGTGAACTTCTATTTCTGAGGAAACCATCTGAGGAAGCCCCTATTTAAACTGGTCCCCAGGTGCTCTTATGCTCATGCACACCGCAGGCTGACTTTTCATGAGAATACCTTTCATGAGCAAAAGAAAAGAGCAAAGCAACATCTGACCTAAACTGGAGAATGAAGCAATACATAAGATTTAGCTTTGCTAGGTAATTATTTAGAATATGATTTAGCCACGTAAACAGCACTAAAGAAACTCTGAAGCAAGCTAAGGAGGCATAAAAGTGTTTAAAGATAGAACTGGTCTGAGATCAAGAAAACCCGATTCTCACAGTAATAATTTAAACAAAAGCCAATGTTAATAGAATTTACACTTATGGGTCCAGGATAAATTACTTTATACTCAGATATGTATACATTACAGAGCAAATGTGAGGGAGGGAAAGGACTGAAAATAAGGCTGAACAATGGAAAGGAAAAGGAACACTGAAGTGAAGTTTCTAAATGAAGTTTGAATATAGGAGGCTTATAGGTATAGCATGTAGTACCCGGGCTACTTTTACCAGCCGTTCATTTGTAGAGAATTAGGATCAAATCCTACTCTAGTTCATGAACAAACATTAATTTTGTGGTTTTATTCAAATTCATAGGGCAAATTCTGCCCTCAGCCCCACCAGTGTAAATCCAGAGTAACACCATTGCAATCAATAGTGTTCTCTTGCACTTACACTGGTGGATGTTAATGCAGAATTTGGCTGAATCTGGTTGTCTGGTGAGCAGAATTTTTATACTTCCAGTTATTTCAGCAGGTCTGTTTCATTTAGACTGGGATTTTCAAAGGAGCCATAAGAAGTTAGGCACACATCTCTCTTTGATTTTCAAAATGATTTGGGCTCCTAATTTCTTTAGGCTGCTTTGGAAAATCCCAACCTTTAAGGATTGTTGTACTCATTTTGTCTTGTTTTCTATTTACAGGTGGCCAAAAGCTTGTGGGGTGGTGGCGGAGAGAGGAGGTCTGATCACTGAAGTCAGTGGGGGACTTTCCCTGGATTTCAGTGGCTTTGGATCAGACACTAATCCCGGGCACATTTTTAAACAATAAAAGGACATTTGCAACACAAGTTAATTTAACAAAAGTAGCCGAAAAGGGGTCCTCTTTCCACAAAACAGACACAGCTACACATACAAGGTGGGCACATACACGATGCAAAAGGTGTCATTTGGTGCCCTTCTGGAATTGTGGGTAACATTACCTTAATTCATTCCTCTTAAGGGTGAGTGGGAAGCTGAAGAGAAGCTTAAATATCATGGGAAACCTTTTTATAACTTTGGCTCAAGTTACAATTGCTAAGAGAAGAGTGTTTTGTTTAAATTCGAAGAGTTTATTCTGACAGCTTCGTGATCCAGCCACCGTACAGAGAGAATCCAGCCCATCACAACAGCATAGTATTTATTTGAAGAAGCAGGGGATTTTCAAACTCTACTTTTACAAGTGTTGGCCCCAATTTCTTTTGGAAACATTTTCACTGCAGAGCTACCATTTTGTTAGCCTATATTCTTTTGCTACCCTGACAACTTGGTCAATTTGTGCAGAATTTTCCATACTGCATTTCCCTGGCAATATGAAGGTAAGTCACAGTGTTGTTATACATACCACATGGTTTTCAGGTGTGGATAATGCCATTTTCCTCAGTACTCTGGCCCCAATTCAGCAAACTCACCTTAGCCAGCATGTGCTCACAGGTGCTTTGCTAATTAGGCATGGACTTCAGCACATGGTTTGTGGAAACAGGACCTTTGATAGGGGTACTATATTGTGCAGGCACAAACTCAGGCAGGCATGTCCCTGCTCTCTGGGGGCTGCTCTGTGTACGTGGAAGGCTGCTCCCTTCATTTAGCTGCAGCAGAGCACTCCTGCATTCATGCTGGTCCTTCTCTCTGAACCCTGCCCTCTCCCCATCTCTCTCCACTCCCTTTTTGTCAACTTATTCTGGGTGAGGTGCAGAGGCCAGAGCACAGGGAGAGCAAGGACTGCTATTGTGGGAGGCTCTTACAAACAGGGGGCCTGGGTTCTTGCACCTCCATCTTCTTTGGGCACAGGCCATCAGACCTAAGTCAGTTGTTTTAGTTAGAACAAACTTTGCTTCGCAGAAGTTTTCCTCTCTTCCATTTGAGATACCAAAGAGATTGGTGGATTGCTCTTTGATGCTGTGCTACAATAATACGATGCCACGATACCACTGCTACAATGATCCAACCCAGTTCATTAAGCCAATACTTGAACTCAGCCCGTTCACTGGACCTTCCACAAACATGCATTTCAAAGAGATCAGGGCCCCAAACTCAATGCAAAGCTTATTTAAAACTGCCAGTTTTCTCCTTGTTTCATTTCAGCACTAGAACATCACAGGCCTCTGATAAGAAGTCACAAAGTGCTACACGTTTTCTCAAAACCATACCCATTGTGCTGAGTCTTTAACACAGAAGGCCCCCTCCAAGCTACAATGGCAGCACAAAGGGGAGGAAACCACCCTCTGAATATACCCCTGGTACAAAGGCTGGCATAAAGGCACTGTGCTGACCCTGCTCCCAGCCACTGGTCCAGGGGGTGTATTGAGGATGGGAGAGGGGACTAGCTGGTCTTC
This sequence comes from Malaclemys terrapin pileata, assembly GCF_027887155.1. NCBI lineage: Eukaryota > Metazoa > Chordata > Testudines > Emydidae > Malaclemys > Malaclemys terrapin. The sequence goes on from NC_071518.1 coordinate 13,165,206, forward strand.
ACTGTGTTACAGCTGCTCTCTGCTCCCCAGTGCCCACATACTGCTGTAACTTACACCAGAGGTTGAGTGACCCTGACTGCTCCAGAATATGGGGAGTGCAAAGTAACTTAAAAGCACCTTTATTCCCCGCTTCCATTCCTACCGCATACGTAGGCAAAAGGAAACCAAGAATCAGGACCATTGACATCTGTGGAGTGATTCCTGATTTACATCATTGTAAGAGAGAAAGGAACCAGGCCCTAATTACGTAATATAACATTCCTAGGGCGCCCATCAGTGTAGTATCTGAGCTCTGACATTACTTGTCTTGTTAACTAAGCTGATCACAGATAAGGAATTTAACAAAAAGCAACTATGCCGGAATAAGGCTTTGTAGGTGAAAGCCAGAAAACAAAACCAAACAAAACCCTTCAGTCTTCTAAATAGAAAATCCATAGGGAAGGAAATAGTTCCAAACTCTCAACAGTAATGGCAAACCACAAAGGATAAACAAAATAAACCCCACAGTGTAGCAGAGCTCTTTTTAAAAGACACGATATAAATATTAAGTTTTACTCTTGTTTCCCCCCAAGGACCAATTCCAAAAGAGTCACAGATTGCATGTGAACCATCCTAGATAGGCCACATTCTGCCTTCATCTATATAAAGGCAACAACATGGAAATCAGGGAGGGCAGAAAGAGGCCTAGGATTGTACATCAGCACATTCTTCTTTTTATTTAAAAATCTGATCTTCAAAATCATGTCAGCTGGAGTAACCTCTAATAGGGTCTGAGGAGGAGATGGCTGGTTTCTGATGGCCCTTCCCTCCCCGCCGACCGGAGCGGTGTGGAACCCTCCTGGCAGGTGGCGTGGCGGTCAGGGCCGCGTGGCGACTGCCCCGCTGAAGCCCTGGCCACTCCCCTTCTCTCTCTCCCCCCACCACTCCCTCCCCCTATCCCCCGCTAGCCGGGGCACGTCTGCAGTGCAGGGAGTCCCCCTGCACCCTGGCTCCGGCCACACCGTGTTTGTTTTGTTTTGTTTTTTTTTCTTTGCCGTTCCGGCTGCCCCGATTATTATTATTATTATTTATTTATTTTGCTTGGGGCGGCAAAAAAGCCAGAGCTGGCCCTGACAGGGCTGTCACATCCCTTCCAGATGATAATGAAGGACCTTATACCCCAGCACAGCAGCTACTGTGGTCTATAGAGCTGTTTTTTATCGCAGGGGAAGGTTTAAACTGAGCATTCTGAGCAAGAATCCCGAAATTCAAAATCTGGAAACTGTTTCCCAGTATATTAGTGGCTCCCTGGTTCATTTTAATTAGAAACCTCTAGGCTACTTTCCTCTTTGCAGACTATTTGTACTTAAATCCATTGCACATGGACATCCACCCTGCAGATGCTACTGCAGCCAAAACCAGCCTAGTGGAACTTCCCACTGTATTCTAAACTTCCAAGTGAGAAGGGCAATTGGGGCACAAAATTGAACAGTCACTTGCCTAAACTCATAGAGGACCAATGATATAGTCATGAATCGGACCCAAGAGTCCTGCCTATCAGTTCATACTGAGGTAAAATATCACTTGTAAAATCTGTAAAAAGGCAAGAACAGCATAGTGGGGAAAGAATGAGAGCCCAATACATATATGTGTGTGGGGGAGGAAGAGGAGGGGGGACCCTGTTCTTATGTCCAGTGGGTTGCCTAGCAATGACAGTATGAGATTAGCACCTCATGCCCTAATAAGAGTGTTTGCCTAATATGACAAGCTGAAGCTAATTGTATTTTTAAAAATATTCATTATTGAGTTGTAAGTGTTTGGGGGTGAACCCTTTATACAAGGGACAGTTCCCTGCTGGTGCCTCCCCAATAAAGATAGGGTGGTGAGGCTGGAAGGAACAGAGTGAGAGACTTTTCCCAGGGCAAGACAAAGGCAGCAATGACTAGAAGAGGACTCCTTGCGGGGAGCTATTTCCAACCCAATCCTGAGCTCCTGGAAGGACGTTTCATTGCCATCACCAGAGGCCAAGGTGGAAGGATAAGTGGGGAGAAGAGCACATGATAGGAATTAGCCCGGGATGCTGATAAACTGCAGGCAAGATTTTTAGTTTTTACAAATATTGAACATTTTGAGCCTCTTCCTTAAAGTTTGTGTACCAGGCCCTATGGCTGCTCAGGACTTCCCAATGGTCAGCACAGAGTTCAGAGGCTCCAAAAGCATAGGCCCCTTCCAGTAGAGCTAAAGGATGAATCTCTGTTCTCTGTGAGCAATTTAGGATCTATGACACACAGCCAGGCAGTTTTCAATCTACAAAGAAGAGCAATACTAGTTAAAAATGAGTTGCTGTTTAATGGAAGCTATATTAACCATTCACTTAAATATTAAGAATATGCTAGAATCTTCATTAAGCTATGAATAACTTCTGGGTTTTTTTAGTTCAACATACATAACATACAGCAGGACCTTACCATTGACATTGCTTGTAAAGTGTCAGGATTATACTAGATAATACTTAGTCCTCCTTGAGTGCAAGGGGCTGGACTAGAACTTCTTGCAGTCCCTTCTAGTCCTACACTTCTATGATTCTGTAATCTGACGTAATCTGTGTCAACTCACTGAGTGCTGTGCCTAAAAGTCAATACCTAGCAAGTCCATTAATGATATATGCGAAGTATTTCTCACTAGCTTATACTAACTTCATTATGCAAACCTTGGAAGATGGTGCACCTGCTTATTAGATGAATGCACAAGTGCATGTATTAGATCTCTAGTCCATTGTGATATGGCTGTATCACAAACTCACTAAAAAATGCACAGCCATTCTCCAGAGACTTTGCTTCCATACAAGATAACCATTCGCTCTGTCCTTCCATGTCTCCTGCTGCAAGTCTTAAATTGTCAGTATCTGTAGTAGTGAGGTATAGGACCATCCAGCTGTAATAATCCTAGTGGATTCAGAGGGAATATGATCTGGCAGAAAATGTTCCGTTGTATTTATTAAGCACAATGAAACCAGATGCCCGAGAAACACCAGGATCATTCTTTTTCCAGATACCAACCTGCAGCTGGTTTCTCAAATACATAGTAGTAGCAGCAGCCTTTTAGACTCATTACTTATTTGTGACATTTATGGCCTAATCACTTAGGCCTGGTCTACACTAGGCGTTTATGTCGAAGTTAGCGCCGTTACATCGAATTAACCCTGCACCCGTCCACACCGCAAAGGTATTTAGTTCGACATAGAGGTCTCTTTAATTCGACTTCTGTACTCCTCCCCGACGAGGGGAGTAGCGCTAAATTCGACATGGCCATGTCGAATTACGCTAGGTGTGGATGGAAATCGACGCTAATAGCTCCGGGAGCTATCCCACAGTGCACCACTCTGTTGACGCTCTGGACAGCAGTACGAGCTCGGATGCTCTGAACTGCCACACAGGAAAAGCCCCGGGAAAATTTGAATTTGAATTCCTTTTCCTGTCTGGCCAGTTTGAATCTCATTTCCTGTCTGGACATCGTGGCGAGCTCAGCAGCACTGGCAACGATGCAGAGCTCTCCAGCAGTGATGGCCGTGCAATCTCAGAATAGAAAGAGGGCCCCAGCATGGACTGATCGGGAAGTCTTGGATCTCATCGCTGTGTGGGGCGATGAGTCCGTGCTTTCCGAGCTGCGATCCAAAAGACGGAATGCAAAGATCTACGAGAAGATCTCTAAAGACATGGCAGAGAGAGGATACAGCCGGGATGTAACGCAGTGCCGCGTGAAAATCAAGGAGCTGAGACAAGGCTACCAGAAGACCAAAGAGGCAAACGGACACTCCGGATCCCATCCCCAGACATCCCGTTTCTACGAGGCACTGCATTCCATCCTCGGTGCGGCCGCCACCACTACCCCACCAGTGACCGTGGACTCTGAGGATGGGATAGTGTCCACGGCTGGATCCTCGGACATGTTAGCGGACGGGGAAGATGAGGAAGGAGATGAGGAGGACGAGGCAGTCGACAGCGCTCACAACGCTGATTTCCCCGACAGCCAGGATCTCTTCATCACCCTTACAGAGATCCCCTACCAACCCTCCCCAGCCGTTACCCCGGACACAGAATCTGGGGAAGGATCAGCCAATAAGTGTTGTAAAAATCTAAACATTTATTTGTAACAGAACAGGAATATTAACAATTTAAAAAATGGGTTTCTCATGATTAGTTTGATTAGCTTAACGGTTCAGTCATGGGCAGTGCAACTATTGAAAAAAAATCTAGCAATGTCCGGTTTTGCATGATTGTCCTGCCCAAGCCGCTCTACTGGTTAGTCACTGCTACAGCAGCTACAGTAAAATGCGGTCTATATGTCCGGGGATGGAGCAGAAATCCTCCTGTGACATCTCGAGGAAGCTCTCCTGGAGGTAATTGGAAATCCGCTGCATTAGGTTCTTGGGGAGAGCGGCCTTATTGGGTCCTCCGTAGTAGGACACGTTGCCACGCCACGAGACTATCAAGTACTCTGGAATCATTGCTCTGCACAGCATGGCGGCATACGGCCCTGGTCTTTGCAGGCTTTCCCGGAGCATTCTCTCTTTCTCGCTGTCAGAGATCCTCATGAGGGTGATGTCGCTCATGATGACCTGCTTTGAATGAGGTAGGGGAATGTTAGTGTTGGGACTGCTTTGCCGTTCCTTTACAGAACTGTAACCGCTGGTTTGCAGCCACGCGGTGGAGGCGGGAGAGGGGCAGCCGAAAGGGATCGTTCCCGGGGACAGCCGCGAGGGTGTGGGACAGGAGCAGACTTCCTGCTTGCCGAATTGCTGGCAGCAGGGACTGACATTGATTTCAATGTGAAATGAGGCCATTGCTAATATTAAAGTTTTAAGCTGCCACAAGTCTACGGCTTACCATGTCTGCCTGCAACAGAAATTCCGTTGTCCTGACACGGTTCTCAAATGTGCTGTGCAAGACCCCAGGCACTGAATGCGAAGGCCGAGAATTCGACCTTGTGCTGAGTGCGCATGTGAGAGGTGCTGTGCATGGTCTTGTTAACAGAGAAAGACTATGTTCTTTGTTCACAACTACATTTATCTTTCTGAGGAATTCACTCCCTTTTTCCCATTCCCACAGCCCCATCTGCGACTGTCTCACAACCTAGCCTGTCATCACACTCCCAGAGGCTAGCGCGGATTAGGCATAAGAAGAAGAGGACACGGGAGGACATGTTCTCGGAGCTTATAGCCTGCTCCAGAGCCCAGGCAGCACAGCAGACCCAGTGGCGGGAGAACTTGACCCGAATGCACCAAGCCAACATGGATCGGGAGGAGAGGTGGCGTCAGGAAGACCAGCAGGCGACTCAAACCCTGCTTGGACTAATGAGGGAGCAAACGGACACGCTCCGGCGCCTTGTGGATGTTCTGCAGGAACGGAGGCAGGAGGACAGAGCCCCGCTGCAGTCCATCTCTAACCGCCCTCCCCCGCCACCAAGTCCCATACTCCCCTCACCCAAAGTGCACAGAAGGAGAGGCGGCAGAGTCCCTGCTAACTCTCACTCCACCCCTGCAGAGAGCTCGAGCAGCAGAAGGCTCTCATTCCCCAAAATTTGACAAGTTCTTTCCTTCCCGCCTGACACAAGCCCCCGTCCAAGTTTCACTTTCCCAGTTCCATGTTTGGTTGATAATAACTACTGTTTCCATCATGTTCTTTTGCAGGAGGGGGGGATAGGGGGTTGGTAATTCGACAGGACAGTCACCTTTGGCAGGGTATATAGTTGGGGGCAGGCACAACAGCAGGGCACATACATAGTGCAGTGATGCAGTGACTAGTTACCCTGGTTAGTCTGGGAGGTTGTTTTCATGTTATGTGGTGGGGGGTGGGTTGCTCTGTGACTTTGTGGCAGGGGAGGGCAGTTACAGATCTTAAGCGGCGGTCCTTAGGCAGGATCACAGAGCCACACAGCAGGGGATCTGTAACCGTCCTCCCCCTGCCACAAAGTCACATAGACCCCCCCATACACACAGTCCCTATCAGGAGGGGTGACAGGCTCCGTTGAAACAACCATCCCACCGCAGCGGAGCCTGTCAATCCTTGAGTTTAGAAGCTGCATTCGCGCCACTACAGTACACCCGCTCCGCACCACAGTCTGCGTCCCAGTTTTAAAAAATTCCCGCGAATACAGTATTAAAGAAAACGGTGTGCTTTAACAAAGTAGAACTATTTTTATTTTGAAATGTGTGTTGGAAGTGGGGTGAAGGGGGTATGTAACTGGATAGGATAGTCAACATTAACTGGGCAAAGAAATGGGGGCAGGTTTAGCTTCTCAATACACAAACTTTAAAGTCACAGGTTACCCTGCTCACTCAGGAACTTTGCTTTCAAAGCCTCCCGGATGCACAGCGCTTCCCGCTGGTCTCTTCTAATCGCCCGGCTGTCTGGCTGTGAGTAATCAGCAGCCAGGCTATTTTCCTCAACCTCCCACCCCGCCATAAAGGTTTCCCCCTTGCTCTCACAGAGATTGTGGAGCACACAGCAAGCTGCAATAACAATGGGGATATTGGTTTCGCTGAGATCACAGCGAGTCAGTAAGCTTCTCCATCTCCCCTTGAGACGGCCAAAAGCACACTCCACCACCATTCTGCACTTGCTCAGCCGGTAGTTGAAGAGTTCTTTTTCAGTGTCCAGGGCGCCAGTATAGGGCTTCATGAGCCAGGGCATTAGCGGGTAGGCTGGGTCCCCGAGGATGACTATAGGCATCTCCACATCCCCAAGAGTTATTTTGTGGTCCGGGAAGTAAATACCTTGCTGCAGCCGTCTAAACAGACCAGAGTTCCTGAAAACACGAGCGTCATGAACCTTGCCCGGCCATCCCACGTAGATGTTGGTAAAACGTCCCCTGTGGTCCACCAGTGCTTGCAGCACCATGGAAAAGTAGCCCTTTCTGTTAATGTACTGGCTGGCCTGGTGTTCCGGTGCCAGGATAGGGATGTGAGTTCCATCTATGGCCCCACCGCAGTTTGGGAATCCCATCACTGCGAAGCCATCTATGATCGCCTCCACGTTTCCCAGGGTCACTACCTTTGGCAGCAGTACATCAACGATTGCCTTGGCTACTTGCATCACAACAACCCCCACGGTAGATTTGCCCACCCCAAACTGGTTCGCGACTGACCGGTAGCTGTCTGGCGTTGCAAGCTTCCACAGGGCTATGGCCACTCACTTCTGGACAGTCAGGGCTGCTCGCATCCGGGTGTCATTGCGCTTCAGGGCAGGGGACAGCAACTCACAAAGTTCCAGGAAAGTTCCCTTCCGCATGCGAAAGTTTCGCAGCCACTGGGATTCATCCCAGACCTGCAGCACTATGCGGTCCCACCACTCAGTGCTTGTTTCCCGTGCCCAGAATCTCCTTTCCACGGCATCAACATGACCCATTGCCACCGTGATGTTCTCGGCGCTGGGTCCCCTGCTTTCTGAGAGGTCTGTGCTACTCTCAGACTTCAGGCCATCACCGCGTTGACGTAGCCTCCTCGCCTGACTTTTCTGCATCTGCCTCAGGGAAAGGTGTATGATAAGTTGCGAGGCGTTGAGAGCGGCCACAACTGCAGTGATGGTTGCAGCAGGCTCCATGCTCGCAGTGCTGTGGCGTCCACGCTGTCACTGACTAGAAAAGTGCGCGAACTGATTTCCCGCCGGCGCTTTCAGGGAGGGAGGGCGGGAGTGATGGACGGATGACGACAGTTACCCAAAAGCACCCTGGACACCTTTTTTTTACCCAGAAGGCATTTGCGGCTCCACCCAGAATTCCAATGGGCAGCGGGGACTCCGGGAACTGTGGGATAGCTGACCACAGTGCACCACTTCCAATGTCGACGCTTTCCCCGTTAGTGTGGACTCACAAAGTCGAATTACTGTCCTTAGTGTGGACACACACGTTCGACTTTGCAATATCGATTCCAAAAATTTGATTTAAGTAAAATCGAACTACTCTCGTAGTGTAGACAAGGCCTTAGACTCTTCAGCAGCTGTCAAGATGACTGTTAAATATAATTATTTCATGCACATTAAGCCTACACCGTAGTGTCCCTGATAGCTGGGTAGATCTATTACACTGCACTGATTTCTTTAGCATTGAATTAAAAGGTGGGGGGGAAAGCAGTTTTAACAGTACTTATTACTGAGATCATCTGGCATTTTAAAAAACAAAGTAGGAACCACATTGTTTTGTTATACCACTAGGTGTCACTACTGCAATTTCTACTCCAGATCTTGGGTATTTTTACTGTAACTTACTTAAGAGTGGAAAACTATGTATCACATTGAACGCCCTCCAGCCCATGCAAAGGAAACAGCTGATTTCCAGGTCTGCCATCACAACTATTCCCTAAGGAAAGTCATCAGTGGGAAATCACTAACTAACCAACCACCTACCATACGCTGCTCTGACAGTGATCAAAACAAAGCGACCCTGGCTGCGTTCAGTGGAGACTATCATCATTTGTATTGCAGGGGCATCTGGGAGCCTCAAAAGAGATCAGGGCCCCATTATGTTAGGTGCTGTACAACCAGGTGCAAAGAGCAGGGACCATCAGAATTTGGAGTCAGGGGGAAGGCAGCAGAAGGGGAATTTGAAAGAAAAACATCTGTAGGATTACAGGTGGGGTCTGGGAATGCAAGGTATTAACAACTGGAGGGTCTGGTTAGGGGATGAATCAAGATCCATGGGTCATGTGACACATTCCATTATCAGGAGGAAGAAGGAGGGAGTATAAGCTGTTTGGAGCAAGGACGGTCTTTTTCTCCTTTGTTTGTACAGCACCTTGCACAATGAGGTCCTGATCTCTGACTGGGTTACCTAGGCAATACTAATAATTCATATGAAGATGAAAGCCCCACATCCCAATCAATGAGTTCAGACAATAGCACACCCAAGCCCATCTTAAGTTCAGGCCTTAAGTTCTCAGTGGTCATGGGTTTCACAGGTCCTCAAAGCCATTATCAGTTCTTATCATACTTGTTTGGTTTTCAGTCCTTGACATATACTGTTAGCCAAACCTGTATTTTATTATATCAAAGCAAAAAATCATTTGAGGGAATTGGTAGCAGTGTGTGTGTATTTATGTAGCTATAGTCTGAAAATCTTTCTGGGTTTTACTAAGGAAAGGTAGACCTCTGCTGGAAGAAGGAAATATGGAGACTCCTGACATACACTATATCTGTATAAAATAAAATGCTGATGCAGATTACAGGTAGCCAACATTTTTCAAACAAAAACATGTTTTATTGGAGAATGGCCTGTTTTCAGAAATAACTTTTAATAAAATAATAGTTGACACTGTCAATTTTTTCACAAAAGAGGAGGCCTTTTTTTCCTTCAATTTTTAATCAAAACAATTATCAATATTTCTCATTTACCAAAGACCAATTTTTTTAGTAAACACAAAATGTCTAGAACTAGTTCATTAACATTTGCAATACAAATGGTGAAAATTTAAAAAAAAAAAGCCCTCAAGTATTTTGAAAAAAACAACTATTCATTGTTCCATTTCAAACATTTTGAAATGAAAACAACTTTGAAGTGATGATACGCATGATAAAACAGCAGCTAAATTCTCAAAAGGCTGTACTCATTGTTTTGAACATAGAGAACAGAGGTTGTATGATTCCTACTTGACTTGAAAATAACTTTATAGTGTGTTCAATCTAATGATTTATTTGTATCATTTTGATTCTCTTTAACCAGGAACCAATATTTTCCTTGGTTTTTTATTTTTATTTTTTGTGTTAATTTATTTCACTAATAATCCAAGTGAAAGAAAAAGAGCTAATTAAAAATGCCTTACAATTAATTGCACTTACAACCACAGATGAAGAAACAAAACTATTTAACATGTAGAAAAGTTGGCAAAAAATATTTTGTAAATGGTTAATTTCCTTCTGCCTGTCTGATCTCTAGTCTTTTTGTCAAAATGCTTACGTGGGTTCCATCCCAGTAGTGTCTGAGCACTTGGGACAAGAATTCTTCAACAAAGCTTCACTCTCTCTCTTTCAGAGTGAGTAGGATTTATGTCAGTGTTCCCAAACTGTGATTATTTACAGAGAAGTATGATTTTCACTTTGCCAATGATAGTTTGTGGCTCAGTGCTGTTTGTGCTGCTTACCAGCTTGTCCCTCTTACCTTGACCCCAAGAGCAGTGTGTTGCTTTGGGAGCATTCTCCATTTCACTCACCATTCTGGGATAAAAGTGGAGCAACAGCACAGAAAGGCTACTTGGTTAGGAAATACATTCCCCTGTGAGGCTCTGATGAAGTCATTCAAGCCATCTGGGACAGGCTTGTTTCCTTATCAGGCATCAAACACCCATCCCCTAATGCTAAGTCATCCTGGCTTCATGCAGCGATATGATCACAGTTAGAGGAAAAGGAGGGGAATGTGGCAGTTTGTGCTTTGCTGGTGCACTCAGATCCTTTACTGGTGACAGTTGGTCCCTGCAGTAGGGAGGCCATGCAAGCCCTCTTGGAGGGAGAGGAGCAAGTAGGTGAAACTGACTCTGTTTTCTGTGGAGAGAGGGCAATAGTCACTTCTGTGCAATTGCTACATAGTATCTACAGGATGGGGTAGGCTGGGTGGAGGAGTGAGGGTGGGGGCAATGGAAGAAGATTGTCTGTGCTATTTAACAAGGTCCTTCTAGGACTTGCTAGTCACTACTGTCTAGATCCACAACTGCAAAGCTCTGTGAAGCTCATCAAGTGACCTATTTCATGGATGTGAGTGAATGGGGGGAGAGGAACATTTTTTGCTTTGGCCCAATTACTGGCAATTGACTCTTACCATCACTCTGTTTCCTCCTCTTCATCTATCCCAATTCCTCTCTCTCCCCTGCCCACTCTTAACTTCCTGCCAGCCATACCATTCTCTTTGCCCTGCCTTTTTCACCCCATCCTTCTGGTCTACTTCAGATATCCCAGTTATTAGACAAAGCATCTGGCTGGGAGTGTTAAGACCTAAGTCTGAGTCCCCCATACTGGCTGTAACTTTGTGAACTAATTAATTGGCACAGATGTCTGTTTGTTTAACAAAGTGTATGACATCTGCTGTATATGGAAAAATGTCCCCCAGTAGTGTCCATAACCAGTTTATATTGCTATTACTTAATGTAAATGGATGAAAATTGAGTAGAAATAAAAAGTAACCCCCTTGGAATTCGGTAGGTATTTGTGCTACTGCACATGTGAATAGGTTTCCAAAACTGTGGTGAAATTACATGTTGAACATAAAGTAATTTCAGATATATTTATATAATTAACTAACCCAATGAACTGGCATATAAGAGGCCATATCAAACTACTGTAGGGCTCTCCATTTATTTAAATCACAGTTTAAAAACAAAACCAAACGGGGACCATAGCATCTGCTGAGCTTAATAGAGACGGATAGATCCTGATAGCCTGCTTTGCTCCCATAATTTAATTCAGAGGATGGCTAGCAGGGTGGACAGTTAAGCCTCTATTGCAGGTTCCTCATCTAGAGAAATAATTATTTCACCAATGAAGGTGCAGTAATAATAACTATTCATGTATAAAATGGTTCTATATGTACAGGTACCATTGCCCACTATTGATGTGTGGCCATTTCTGGAATGGAAGGGGGCAGCTGTTTGCCAGTACATAGCAACACAACAGCTAAAGATGAGGAGAAAAGCTTATCTGATTGAAATTTCAGGAGAATTTAGTTAGCCAGAATCTAACTACCTACAGTGAAATCTGCCTACAGAACTCACTTACTCTCACTACTCTTGTGATAAGGGCTATGGACAGCAAAAGACTAGAGGGGGTCAGGATTTTGGTGTAGCATCTCACCTGGAAGATGATCCCACAAACATGTCAGTTCCTTTACTGCCGTACTGGAATGCTGGATCAGTGAGAAGAGTGACCCCTATCAAAAATGACTACACCATTTCCTGCTGCAGCATCTTGCACCGTCTTTGGTGGTCTCCCAGCCAGGTGCCAACCAGCCCTAATGGTGATTAGTTTTTGAGAAATTATGTGACCTTGGCCCTAGCTGGCTAGAGAAATCTGTGGGTGAGCAAACCACTTACCCAAAGGTATCACATTCCACTTACAAATACTAGGGATGGGCCCAACTGGAAGTGGAACCTTCATTCTGAGTCACCGATACCCAGCAGTGCAAGTAGGGTGGTACAGTCCAGTACACCGTACCAGCAAGATATTTATAGGTGGCACGGCGTACCGGAAAGAAAAGCAGCAAAACACGACTGAATGAGCTGGATGGCCCCATGCCAGCAGCTGTACCGGCCCCAGCCCTTCCACGCAGGGTCTCCTCCATCTGTACAGCAGCAGCCCTGCCGGAGGACAGGGCTGGGGAGGGTGGGGATGGGGCGGTACAGCCGTTGGGGGAGCTGCAGCCCCACGTTCTGCTCCTTTCCCTGCTGTGGTTCCAAAGGCCCAGCGGGAGGAGGACAGAGCCCCCGCCTCCCCAGGTAAGGGGTGTGGATCATGGGAAGTGGACGGGAAGAACATGGGGGCCCCGGGCTGGGGGGTGGGGAGCAGTCACATGGAGTGTCATGTGAGAAGGTCACGTGCCCCCCCCGTTCCCTCCCCTCCCGCCCCCATACCGGTAAGAAATAGATTCCATTTGTACCACTGCTGACACCAGACCTGCTGCAATAGCTTTGGTTCTTAGTTGGAGCTGAAATCAGAAAGGGCCTATTGTCTGTATCTCTCATGTGACTTCAACAGCATCAGACTCAGCCCAAGATGGCAGAAATGTCACAAGAACAGCTGAACTCTTATGATTTCTATTATTTTGGCCCACAGTCTTGCAAGATTTTGGTGACATTAGACTCTGATCCTAGCCCAGATTTGGCTTTGAACGTGAATCCAAGCCCTATCCTAAACCTAATCTGTGTCTGAACCCTGTCTTCTCAATGCATCTTGAGCAAAGCCCGCCTTAAGTACTCGATATTATGGAATAGCAGCTTCACTCAGATTTCTCTCAGCCTCAGTGTTGATGGAATTCTCTCTCATACAGGATGTATACACAATATTTACAGAACCACAATACATGTAACCTTGTACACTTTATCTTTGAAATGCTGATTGTACATGTCTTCATGTCTCAAAAAACAACAACAACCCACTAGTGAATTATATGTTTGATTTATTAGCAATTAAAATGTATTGTATAATTAAAAGGAAAACTAAGAGTTGACCTCCAAATAACAGAATTCATGTTCTAGGATGCAAGAGGTTATTTGCAAACTGCATTGTACATACCATTAAGATAAAGCATACTTGGGTGATGCAAAGCAAAGTATATGGCTGGTTTCTGTTTTTCTATCGTTTCCATTTCTCTAAACGTATAGGATTTATTTACAGTTCTTTTGAAAGATTAAGAATAGCAAAAAATAAACAGTGTAATTCCTCCACTTTCAAACATCAGGTGCTTGACTGGAATTTGCATGTAAACAAGTCAGTGCCGGAACACAAGGACAATATTTTCCAAATGACCAGTACATACAAAAAATTTCCACAGCTGGCGTTTCGTGAGGCTAGATTGTCTCTTTGATAATGAGGCTCATAGAGATGTAGGTAGGGGCAAAGAGTCCCTCTCTCTTTGTTCCACACTGGCGCTGTGTTAATTGCCATGCTCGTCCTCGGGTGGAGTGCAGAGGCTGTACCCTAGATAGTTCCCGTGAGGAGCAATTGAGAGGGGAGTGGGAAGGAGCAGGTGAAGCCATGGCTTTGCCCATCCCTATATGCCAGGCAACGGAGCGGGTTTGCTACTAGCATGTTGCATCCTGCAAAGGGTTGTCACCAATTACCTCCCCCCCCATTACAACCAGGGAGCGCCACAAGGCAATATGTCTTTGAGCATACTGCTCCTGCTGGGTGGTGTGCTTGTGCACTGCCCCTTATTATGGATGGCAAGCTGCAAGCATGACCTAGCCCTGAGGTTGCACTTCAAAATGGGCAGAAGAACATTCCGAATGACATGCTTTACATTTAAAAATAATAAAATCAATCTGAGTTGAAGCAAACATTTCTAGCTGGGCTGCTGTCTTGATCGCTAGTGGGAATATTTCCCCAACTTTCTAGGAATGTGTCATTTTTAACTCCATAATCTTTTAGAATAACATCAGCTTCTATTCATTTTTTTTCTTCCTTCTGATCAAAATTTTATCTCCGAGCTACATTGTTGAGCTCCAGCAGAGGAATTCCATCCATTTGCAGAGGTTTATACGCCACTAAAGTTCTACTTAATAAGCTTCCGTAGCTTCATGCTGGCAAATTTCACTCTCTAGTGAATGTTCTATGTGTGGAACTTTCATAAATATTGACCGGAGTTCTGCATGGGGTTCAAGCAAACACTAATGTATAAAGATATGTAGTGTGGGTCTGAAAGATGGATTTTGACTTTACGATGTTGATAACATCGTATCAGATGTATTGCATCATATTTTGCAATACATCTGATCTGTGAGTATATGGCAAAATATGATGCAATATATCTGAAAACAAAACGTACAGCATATGCCACAGTTGCATGGTGAGAGACCTCACTAAACACAACCTTTTTAGCAGTTGAATGGAAAATAAATTAATAAAGAAAATTCCTGCCTTAAGGCAAGATTTGTGTATTGTGGGAGATGTGCATTTCAATAAGTATTTTCAATTCACCGCTGTAAGTAGAAGGAACTACTAACATGCAAAACCTGCACATTAATAACCAAATATTGGTGCAGCTAATGGGAATGGAATTACGGGATTAGAAATTCACAAATATATCTTTTGACAGTACGGCAGACTTCATCCCCCCACTTGCCTTGAGATGACTGGGAAAACAGGACACAGTTTTCACGCTTTCCCCCATTTGGTTGGGAGCGATCCCAGTTAAAATAGTTTAGAGCCATCCCATTGACATCAACAAATTTCCCTTCGTTTACCATGTCGGTGATACCCAGCCAAAAGTCTGCAACCCCTGGCAGACTTTTCTTGCCATGGTCTTGAAGGGAGTTGGTTTCATCATTATCTCTGGGGATAGCCAGTGTCCCTCCCTTGGCTATGCAGTCTTCATTGGCTTCATGGAAATGCTTGGCACCTTCAGATGCCAAGTAGCACTTCTTATGGATCTTTGTTCCACGAAGACAGACTGTGAATAGATATGGTTGAGCATGTTGATTAAGAAACGGAGTCACATATTAGAATAGGGTCTGGACCAGTTCTAGGAGCAGGCGAGCAGGGCAGTGCCACTCAGCTTTTGTTTTTTTATTTTGTGCATTTGGCTGCTCGTGTGCAGGTTTGTGGGGGTGGGGAGAGCACCAAGAACATTTTCTGCCCTGGCTGGCAAAATGGCCAGGGCTGTTCCAGAACAGAGCTGACATTTTAGTGGGAGATTTTCAAAAGCCCCTAAGGGCCTACAAGTCCCACTGAAAGTCAACGTGACTTGTGATCTTAATTCCAGATGGGGCTATTGAAAATCCCACCTCTATGCTTTTTATATTAATCTACTTGGGTCACCATTGTCAGCCTGGATCCAGCCAGGAATGTACAGTAATTTCCTCAGGATTATTTATGCTGTTGTTTGAGCCCACACATACACACAAAGACGATGTAGGCCTGTTGTTTGTTTAACTTCTTTTTTTTTCGTAAATAGTCCCTACTGCCAACTTTACACATTTGGCTTCACCTCATCGGGTTCATAATGTATGCTGAGGAGAAATGGATGTTTGTATTGTTGGCAGAGCTGGTTTAGTTGCCAGGAAGTAGGTGGATTCTTGGCTTCACGCCAAAGACAAGGATCTAAAGGTCTTTTCATACTTGTGACATTTAAGTGCCAAAGTAAAGCGTGTTATGCATTAGCTAAGTCTAGTCCCTAGTAAATAAATGGAAGACAGAAAGTGCTAAAGGGCTAGTTACAGTATGTCCTGGTCATCAGATATTGATTGGAAATTCATAATTCAAATCTCTGTTTGGGCAATTGATAGATAAATATTGCCACTGGCAGGATAACATACAGAGGACATAAAACTCTTTAGGGCTTCATTTCCAGTCACTTTTCCCACCATCCTCCTCCCTTCAAATGCTAATTTCAAGTGACCCAAGAGGATTTAAAACTAGAAATGCCTTTTCAAAGAGAGAGATTACATTCAATGCCTGATTTGCACGACAGTCTCATTTATTAAATCTTATTTATTTTTGGCTATGCTTCCCTATATGGTAATAGACCACGAGGTATGCCAGCATGGCTCTTCCAAAGTCCAGGTCATTGCTGGCTTCATCAAGTGGAAGATGTTGGCAACATCTCAGCGACATGTTGCTAAGGAATCCCACTTGTCAAAGAAGTATGATTCCTCATTGAACATTATAGTGGGGCAGGAGATGTTTGGTTTCACTGATAAAATGTTTAGTGACATTTAGTTGATTTAGTTGGGGATTGGTCCTGCTTTGAGCAGGGGGTTGGACTGGATGACCTCCTGAGGTCCCTTCCAACCCTGATATTCTATGATTCTATTTCCTAGTAAAAACAGACTAATAAAACATGTTTTACCTGTCTGAAGTGCCTGCATTTCTTTCAGGGAGTTTACTTCTTGCCACAGCTTGTCAATCTGAGTCTTTAGATCACTGTTCTTTTCTTAAAAGAAAGAAAGAATGATACACATTCAAGATGATCTTTAAGTCAGAAGCCCTGTTAAAATATCATGGGCTTCTGCATGTATTAGATTTGCATAACTCTTTAGTTGGAAGAAAAATCATAGTACTTACAATGTTCAGAGACAATCAAAATGCTGTAATGCAATAAAATTAAGTAGCAATCATTTAAATGCCATAAAATCACAACATCAAAGCAATGCAATTCTAGTAATCATTATAAGCCAAACGAAATGTTCACCTGGGTCAGACTCAGTTCTCTGTGACACTAGTGCACCTTCTTCCATTGAAATCAGATTATACCAACACAAAATGTATGCCGGTTGAGAATAAAGCAACAAATATTCATAAACAAATAAATTGCATATTTAACTACACTTCCACCCCGATATAATGCTGTCCTCGGGAGCCAAAAAAATCTTACCCCATTATAGGTGAAACTGCGTTATATCAAACTTGCTTTGATCCGCAGGAGTGTGCAGTCCTGCCCCCCCGGAGCGCTGCTTTACCGCGCTATATCCGAATTCGTGTTATATCGGGTCGCATTATATCGGGGTAGAGGTGTATTTTAAAATACATAGGTTTAGTAAAATTAATTTCCCAAGATTAAATACAGAATAATATTAATATGACAGCTTGCTGTTTCGCTCATTGGTTTCTACTGAATTGCATTTTGGGCTCTCTTTAGGTAAATACACATGAAATTCCAATGCACTCTCATGGTAGTTCACTTATTCCAACTTTTTAATGTGTTACTGAATTATAAATTCAGACTATTGCTTAGAGATCAGTCATTATTGTACTAGGGCTGCTGACGAGATTTGGTTTTGGCTGTACATTTGAGGCCTGCCCTACGCTAAATGGTTAGGTCAATGTAAGCTGCATTGCATCAACCTTGCTGTGGAAGTGTCTTCACTTAAATTTGGCTCCCCCCAACATAAGCGCCTCTCTACACCAATTTAGTAACACAACTTCCCCAAATGGGGTAGAGTCAAGGTTGATGAAATTGGGCCAATGCAGTGTCAATGTAGTTGCTGAGTTACTTCCGTCAGCTTTTACTGACTTTCAAAAACCATCCCACAATTCCCTACACTGACAATTCAATTGATACAAGAACTCCTGGTGAGGACACGCCCTGCTGACACAGGGCGCCAAGTGTGCACGCACACAAGCGATTTAATAACTACGGTGGCTGTATGCATATGTAAGTTAGATCGACATAATTTTGTAGTGTAGACATGGCCTAATTTAACTATTAGATGGGTTGGAGATGTTGAGAGTTTGTTTTCATGGAATTTTCGCTTTGAAAACTATATTTAGTGATTGGGCTACAACCTGCCTTATATACTTGTCTTGGTAAAAGAACCCCAAACAATCCCAAAAGATGCTATGGCAGACATTTTCAATTTTGGGTGTCTAAAGTTAGTCACCTAAATAAAAGAGGCCCAATGTTCAGATTTACTTTGCTACTGCACAAAAATGCACATGGGTTAAAATAGGAATCAGGGCTCCCAGATACCATAGTAATGAGTATGGTGTAAAACCCTCAAAACTAGACAGATAGATTCATGAGAAGGGGAAACAAATGCCATACAGCCTCCCGACTTTCAGAGTAGTGTGAGCATAGTAAGAAATGGACTTGTGTAAGCTGCTTACTTTTCACTGACTAACAAGTAAATATTCACCAGCTGTGTAATCTACATTATGCTTTCTAAAAAATGGAAAGTAACTTTAAATTAAATACACACATTTCCAACATTCAAGGTTTTTGTCTTTGCTCTGCGTATATTTAGCGGGAAACTATACTTTTCTCACCAATTCTTTCGGGCTTCGTTTGTCCATCATTGTACGACACTCCCTAAAGAATAGAATTGAAGAATATCCTACAAATATCCCATTAAAAAGTTACAAAAACTTTCTAGGTCATGGAAAATAAATCTCAACAAAAATTCTTGGGAGTCTGTTAGTTTATTGAGCTTGTTTTGACCAGATGCACATGATATTCCATTCTTGGTGATATCCATTATATAATACAGAACTGAAGATCATGGGCCAAACTGCGATCTCATTTACAACTCAGAATCCCAAATAAAGTCAATGGAGCTGAGAGGACAGTATTTGGCTCTCTACCCTATATTTATGTAATACGAGTAAAGTGAAGTGTAATGTGCTAAACTGTACTTGTAACCCAAATAACGTATACAGCATCTTCTCTCTAGACAGAGTAAATATAGGCACAAATACCCTTTGATAATACATTTTTAAAATAATATTAACCACAGGTTCAAATAATATTTAAGAGTATTGTAAATGCCCATAGTATATACCCCCTCCCCCCAATTAAACTGATTACCTTTCACTCTACGTTTACTGTGCTTTCTGGCTTTGAACGTGGAAGCCTGGCCAGTAGCTTGATCCAGCAGTAGTATGCTAATGAGGAGAAAAATTAGAAGTCCAGTTTGTGCCATGGCTCTTTTCAAAAGCTAATAAGAAGCTTCCAGAAAGTCTCTATAGCAGCTAAGAGAGCAAATCACACAGCCACAGCTCAATATGAACTGACTGAGGTCAGCTTTATGAAACTGTAGTGATAGAGTTGGCTGTACTCCTTGCTTACGAAATGTGTTTGATGCTTCAGCTGGCTTCAGCATAAGGTACCCCCTTGTTCTCATTCCTCCTCTTCAACTGATTTCAGCTGGAACAGATCCATTTTACAGAGCGTATACCAGAACTGAACAATTTATTTGTTTTGCTGTTAGTGAACTCCATTTTTCAGGAGTAATATTTAAAACTTTGAGGATGAATGTCATGGAAAAACAAATGGGCGTTCAAAAAACACACATCCGTGCAGTGTCACGTTCAAGGAGATACAGTCAGACTACTTATGTGAATGTCATAGAAGCATTTAGCAACATCCCCATCCAGCTTCTTGAAAATGGGTTGGGCCTAAGCCAATTAAAGATAGACAATGGACATGATCCTCCTTTCATTGAGGTCAATGAGAGTTTTGTCACTGAGTTCTTTGGCAGCAGGACTGAGCTCTGAAGCTCTCCAAGGGGTTTTGGTCACTTTCTATGAAGGGTACATGTATCAACAGCATACAACGGGTTAATAAGTGACTAATAGATGTTACAAGTTTACCGATATGAGTAGTATGTGTTATAGACTGGGGTTGGATTGGGGAGAAAAAGTCTTCCAGCCTCCTCCCCCACAATAAGCGCTTCTCACTTGAGTCATCAAAATCAGATATCTCTCAGTTAATTGAGGTCCACTGGGCTCTTTAAATCAGGCTTCCCTGGATGGTCTTGACTATGCCCACGGAATCTGCTCTCCTCCTTGGGCCTGGATCCTTCTTGATTAGAAGGAAAAAAATAAGTGGTGGCACCTCTTGCCCATTTGTTGCACCAAAATGAGTTGTTGCCCACAAGGAATTGTGCAGATCTGTGACCCGGCCTCTCCTCTTTCACATGAGGAATGAAATAGCTAACTGTGTTGATGTTCAAACAATCATCATTGGGTGTCTGGGTTCACACCTCAGGGAGATGAATGGGGCAATTCACACCTGTCAGAGCTGTTCCAGACTAACCTAGACATCTTTGCACGGCTACATTCCATTCCCATTTGAGAGGTTTTCATCACAACCAGAACAGCTGGGGGTAGGGGAGAGTGGTAAAAAACCTGAGCTTCAGGACAACAAGATAATAGTTTCAGAGATGTGCCTGTACAGTGCATAGGTCTGTATCCGCTGTTCCCAACCCCTGGTTATCAGGACATCAGTAGAAGGTGTTAATGATTGCTATAAACAAACTGTTTGACTCTAACAATCCATAACACTTGATTAATCTTTAAAACATTTATTAATAATTAATTAACCCTTTAAAAACTATTTATAAATGTACCCTTAATATAAAGTATGAGTAGGTCTCTTTAGCCCTCTCGCCAGAGGATCTAGGCACTTTGCAGTTATGTTAGAGCAACATAATGAAGTCTTTGTCACAGTAATGTTAACTCCTTCGTGTTGTTCTTAAATATCACAGCACAACAGGGTCCTAGAGTAGTGGGCATTCTGACATACTGCTGACCAAGTACAAGATATGTATGTAAACGTATAGTCTGCCTTGAAAACATAGTAGGTAAGTGTGATGGCTGCCATTTAAGCTGTCGCACCAGAGACTGAACTGTCAACTACTACAGCTGAACGCGTGAGTCTCTACAGCATGAGCTAAAAAAGCCAAGCAACCAGGCTGAGAACTGTAACAGACTCATATCCTCTGTGGATCAGGTACAAAGGGAATCGTACATTTCAATAATTTCATCAGTGACTTGGATAATGAAGTGGAGTGTGCACACAAAATTTGCCGCGCTGGGAAGGGTGCAGGCACTTTGAGGATAGGAACAGAATTCAAAATTATCTTGATAAATTGGAAAATTGGTCTGAAATCAACAAGATGAAATTCAGTAGAGACAATTGCAAAGTACCATACTTGGGAAAGAAAAAAAAAAAATCAAATGCACAACTACAAAATGAGGAATAACTAGCTAGGCAGTAGTATTGCAGAAAAGGCTTCGGGAGTTATACTGGAACACAAATTGAATGTGAGTCAACAATCTCATGCAGATGCGGAAAAGGCTAATATCATTCTAGGGTGTATTAACAGGAGTGTCCCATGTAAGATACTGAGATAAAGGTTCTGCTCTATTTGGCACTGGTGAGGCCTCAGCTGGAATATTGTGTCCAATTTTGGGCACCCTACTTTAAGAAAGTTGTGGACAAAATTGGAGAAAATATACTCGTAGTCTGGATGCAGTGTAAAGGTGCTTTATGCCATTATAGTTTATTTTCCTTCCCCTAGAGGACTACGCTAGACTGGTACAAGCACCTTTATGTTGGTGTAACTGCATCCATGGTGTGTATGTGTGTATGTATTGCTTTAACTATACTGGTATAAAGCAACAGAGAGTACTGTGGCACCTTTAAGACATCTGTTAGTCTTAAAGGTTCCACAGGACTCTTTGTTGCTTTTACAGATCCAGACTAACATGGCTACCCCTCTGATACTATACTGGTATAGTTAAAGCAGTTCAGCTTGTGTGTTTAGACAAGGTCTTATGATCACCTCCAACTTGCAAAAGCCATAGTCCACGATATTGTTCAGTGACCCAGGTGGGCTTTTAGAAGCAGTTTTCTCAGTTTGGCCGTACTTGCTTTCCAATAACAGGGTCATTCAGAAAATGAGATAGCTTTGTTTATAGGAACCTGCAGGTTGGTCCATGGAGGCTGCTCAGGGTAGAAAGTATGCCCTATTAGCAGCCGGATCTTTATCTGCTGCTGCAAACTGGCTTTGAATAACCCATTCTTAGCCTCCACTGTGTATATAACAGGTTTGTGGAAAGAACATGCAGTTACACATTGAATACTAAGAGATCTATGTAGTGCTAGACTTGGATGCTGGGCTGAGCTCCTGAAATAGGTGTGGATGCACAAATAATTTCCTGTTGCATGGAATAAGAAGTTACTGTAAAGGATGGTCATGTCATTCACTTATCCAGGGCCGGCTCCAGGCACCAGCTTGGCAAGCAGGTGCTTGGGGTGGCCACTCCGGAGAGGGGCGGCAGGTCCAGTGATTCGGCGGCAATTCGGCAGACGGTCCCTCACTCCTGCTCGGAGCGAAGGACCTTCCGCCGAATTGCCGCCGCAGATCGCGATCGCGGCTTTTTTTTTTTGGCTGCTTGGGGCATCCAAAACCCTGGAGCCGGCCCCTGCACTTATCTCCTGAGTTGGTAGAGCTGCAAATAAAACACAGCTGGTGAATAGACCCTTTAAGACGGTGAATGCATTGATCTGTTCAAAGGAAAGCTGTTCAAATATTGCTTTTTGGCCAACTATGTTTTACTGTTAGTCTTTAAGGTGCCACCGGACTTCTTGTTGTTTTTGTGGATACAGACTAACACGGCTACCCCCTGATACCTGAGGTTTACCACCTCCTCCAGGTTTTGGAGCTAATAGATTACTGTGTGTGTCATGTCATGCTTGGACAAAATGTGAAACTGACATGTTGTTGCAATAGCTATTTCTGGAGTTACAGTAAGTTGTTTTCCTCAGTTTCATACTCTGACAAACAGGACCAATATAGGCTTAGATAGAAAAGCTCTTGAGTTTGTGGCTAATTGTCTGTTGTAGAGAGAATCTGAAAGCTGTCAAGAATTACACTGAGCCGCTGCCAACCTCTGGAATTTCAAGTGGCACAACCTGAGGAACTAACATGGTAGATAAAAGTAGATAATATAAAGCTGAGAGTGAAGTCTCTTTCCCTATCATAGTTCTCTCTCCAAATGTCATTTCATGACTATCCAAGGTAGAAAGCACGGAGTACACTGGATAACATATACAGTACTTGTTTCAGTTAAATGTAACAGGTTTGCAAACTCTTCAAGTCACTGAAGTCATGCTTGGAAAACTACTGTATGTTTCAATTTCCCCAGTCCCCAAAAGCCTTGTAAGTGCCTCTTTAAAAGATCTGAGCTCAGACCAAGCAAGCATAAGGAGGGATTATGGCTGAAATCCCAGAACTAGGAAGCAGCACATGGATACTGACTAAATGAAGCTGTACATTTGGAAAAGGTATGGATCAACCTCCTAGTGTGTGAGGTTTTGTAAATGTGATCAGCTATATTCTGGGTTTGCGCAGGGAGGGTGAGATGTCTAATCTTCTTTCCTGTCATGTTAACCCATTCTTTCCAAGGGAAATTTTCTAGTTAAAAAGAAGACTGTGCTATGTACTAGAGATAGAGGGGGAGCAGGATTTTTACTACACAAGGTAGGATGCATAACAGGAATTTGTCTGCTCATACACTGAAGACTAGAAAGACCCTGAACACAGACACCGGCTAGATGAAGAGTTATGGGCACTAATTTAAAATACTCTTAGATTCTTTCATTTTAAGTTTCTTGCATGAATATTTTGTGTCACACATAAGGTCCCATATTTGAGCCTTTTCTAAGGCAACTATCACTGTCCTAAGTGGCCTAGAGTATTGTATCCTTATTCCTCCAATTCTCTTGAATAGTCAGAATATAGCAGGGGTTCTCAAACTTCATTGCACTGAAAATTACTACATGATCCCAGTGTCCTGTATTACTCTAGATTCTAGAGTCTAGACCAGGGGTCGGCAACGTTTGGCACGCGGCTCGCCAGGGTAAGCACCCTAGCGGGCCGGGCCAGTTTATTTACCTGCTGACGCGGCAGGTTCGGCCGATCGTGGCCCCCACTGGCTGCGGTTTGCCATCCCAGGCCAATGGGGGAGGCGGGAAGCGGCGCGGGCAAGGGATGTGCTGGAGGTGCCTGATGGGTCTTGTTTGGCACTCATATTTTCTCTGACTCACTGTATTTTAAATTTTCCCCATATCTCAAATTTATTATGGTATCCTTCAGACAAATGTAGGGCCTAAATCTTCAGAGTGCTGATGCCTTTCAATGCCCCTTGAAGTTTGCAGTCAGGGTTGAGTATACTCAGCATATCGAAGGATTTGTCCCATCATACCATAGGTTCTGCTTAGATATTTTACTGGATTTTGCTAAATAAACCTATTTTTAAAAGCCAAATGTGAATATTAATCGCAATGCAGTACCACCGTCACATTCTACAGGAAAAATATTAAATTAAAGAATTAGGGTTAATTTAAGTTTGGTTAAGAAAATGGGTTGTAAAGAAAGGCCCTGAATAGTAAGTAGAAGGAAGGCCTTGAAAATAATTAGATATAAGGCCGGAAGGAGTGAAGTAGAGAGGACATCTGGTTCAAAGAATAACTAATGGAATAAGGGGAAGTTTGTGAAAAGAAGGCATGTGACCAATAGGGGTGGCTGCAAATGGTTTTAAATAAGACAAAGAGAATCTGTCTTCAAATAAACCAGTATGGTCCGTCCAACTCATACACCACTGTTGCAGCCTATGTGAACCTAGGTGCAATGGAAAAACTATTGGTCAATAAGAAGGAGGGGACGAAAGGCCTTGAGAAGAAAGGAGGTTGTAAGTTTTATCTGGATTAAGACTGATAATAAGGGTGAACTGTCTCCAATTGGTTTTAATCTGAAATCAGTATTTGGGGATGACATCACTTGTTTGTTGCAGAGTATAAAAAAGTTAACTCTTAAAGGGTTCATTGCTAATATCTGCCTGGCCACTCTGGAGTGTACCAACATGGGTCTAAGCACCCCTCGGTTTAGCCCGCTTGTATCTTGATCAAATGCTTGTAAATGTTGTGTCACTGTTTAGATGTAGTAAATTGCTTAATATTTAGGCTTTTTAAAGGCATGTTTAGAGCAATTGTATAAAATACCATTTGGCCTTTGGACTTCAAGGAATTTTTATGGTTAAATTAGTATTGTGGTAATATCCTGCATAAATAATAATTCCAACACTGGTTTTGTTAGGCTAAACCCTATAGTGTAATGTCAAAAAGGACATATTTTAGTACATCGTGTTCCAGAAGAGAATTCACTCACAAATAAAATGAGTATTTTTAACCATATAAAATGCATTGTTATTTCCATAGAACTTGCTGAAATCTTCAATCAATGGCTTCCATTTTCTACTTCAGCCAGTTTTAATGCACTAAATATTTTTTTTCTTGGTTGAAGCAAACATTTTAGTGGTTAAATCACACAACTAATTTCTCATTGGGGCCCTGACTGCACAATTAAGTGACCATTCTGCAGACTGTCCCTGAACTCGTGTGCTATGTAGTTGGAGAGGAAAAACACCAGAAGTAATTTTCCATCAAAACATTTCTCTGCTGATTAATATGTGAAGTATTCAAATGGAGCTGAATACCCAAACAAACTCCTGCAGACTGGAGACCTCATGCACAGGATGTGGTTTGGGTTTTCTGTCCCAAACCCCCAATTTTTACATTTTTTAAATCCGGCATTTTTGGGGAAGGCTGAATTATACCCTCTTTGTTTGTTAAAGATAAAATGGAACTTTGTTTTGTCTTCTTTAAGGAGAAGGAGAGTTAGGATTAAAAGTAAAACCTCTGTTTCTTTGCATTCCAGGTACAGTGAAGAAGCTGAAGGGAGTCTTTTAAAATGCTGCCCATTCTGACTTGGCAAAGATTCCAGGCTTGCTGGGGAATTATTGGCGGCACCTCAGTTTGTTTAGACCTAGTTGTTTTTTTATTTTTTAATTTTTATTTTAAATAAGCAAGGATGACCCATTGTGTTAATTTCTCCCCTGTAATGTGTGGTGCTCTCTTTCCCTTCCAGGAAATGATCTGAGAATTTCAGACTCATGAAGTTTTGTTTTTTCTGTCTCAGAATTGTCCCGGCCTGGCATTGCTGCTATTCTTCCACAGATAGGCAAGTTCCAGGCAAAGAGGCGGGAATGAACGTTTAGCTTCAGTAAGTGAGACAGAGGACAGCTAGTCACATATGCACATGTTCATGAAATCTGGTGGGATATTATCCTTGTGAACTCCCCCTCATGAGCAGCTTACTTAACAGTGCAGCTTGCCGTAGGTCCAGCCAGAGTGAGATAAATGTGCTGGTTTGTTTGGACTGCTTTCCCACATGGGATTTGGTCACTATGGACTTTTATTTAAGATTTAAGAGCAAGTCTTCTCAAGTATGTGGTCATTTCTCCCTTTAGCAGCTACATCCTACAGAGAATACATCATCCATACCTCTTAGCACCACAGACTTCTTCAGGCCTGTGTTACACCCGTAAGGCTCATGTGATCACAGGGATATGTAGGGAATAGATGAGGTCTGAGATTTCTCCGCAGCTGTGAGTTTGTTAGAGTTCCATTCAGGGTCCCAGCAACCCTACTGTTCTTACCTGGCCAGCAAGAGTTATTGTTAGTGAGAACAAACAAACACCCCTCCTCCCCCGCATCCCTCTGGCTCATTGGGAACTGAATGCCCTGCCTGTGGCAGCCAAGACAGACCACAAACTTTCAGCTCAGGGCTATCACTGGATGGATAGATGACATCAGCTTTCAGTGTTCCTATAACCCAGGGATCAGCAACCTTTGGAACGTGGCCCGCCAGGGCAAGCCCCCTGGCAGGCTGGGCCGGTTTGTTTACCTGCCGCGTCTGCAGCTTCGGCCAATCGCAGCTCCCACTGGCCGCGGTTTGCCGCTCCAGGCTAATGGGGGCTGTGGGAAACGGTGCATGTTGTATGCCAAAAGTTGCCAAGTCGTGCTATAACCAGCACCGGTTTGACGCATAGCCACTATACATTGGTGTACAGGTCCCAAGTTTTGGAGTCATGTGATGAGGTCAGAATCTCAGCTTTCATTTCACATAGTCTGGCATCATGACCTGTATGAAACCTCTGCAGTGACATCTGCCCAAGTGTGCAGACAGCACAAGAGTTCTGAGAGGTGTGAGTTGCCTCCTGCATCTCAATGGGGTGTTAACTCCAAGACAAAAAAATAAAAAGAAACCACCAAAACAAAACCTTCCCTTGTAATTCTGGGGAGAGGATGAGGGAAGAACCCACATGTCACTTCATGCACTGCTGGAAGGTACTGAGACCCCCTGGTGCTGCATCTCCAGGGGCAAGTGGGGACTCCTGCTGCTGCCCCTGTTGGTTCTGACCAGAAGAGGGGCCTTGATGCTGAAGCTATAGGGGTCCTATGCTACTACCCCTTCCTCTCTGAGAGGGAATGCCCCCACCCAATCCCACTATAGGACTGGACAAAGGTGTGGGGGGAGGGCCTCAGGGGTGGAGACCCAATGGGCCTAGGTGTGGTATACCTAGGCCCTGGACTGCCTTAATCCAGCCCTATTCATAACATGGATGACATCTAGCTGTGCTGAATTTGGCATCTAGCATCTCTAAGGCCCAGATCTACAAAGGTATTTAGGTTCCCCATTTCCCTTGAGGTCAATGGAAGTTAGAGCCTAGAGGCCTGATCCAACACCCATTGATGACTGTAGGGAGATGCCATTCCAGGGCACTCTAGTATGGGTTGGGATGGCCCTGTAGGCACTCTGCCACAGTTTCCCTCAGAGGTTCTCAGAAATAAGCCACTCACAGAAATGAGGTATTCCCCCCCTCTCTTGGGATCTAATTTATTCAATATAGTCCATCCTTCTTTCACCCTTTGCTAGGTGCAGAGTTTCCATAGAGCTCTTTCTGGAATGTGCAGTTTTAGTCCTGGCTGCCCCACTCTTCAAACTCACCCCTTTAGATCAGTGTTTTATAGTCTTCCTCCCAGGGCCGGGGGCTAGCTGCACTCTTGCTCTTTCTTGGCTCCCAGCCACAGCTTCCTCCAGCAACTCCTTGACTGAGCTTGGAGTCTTCTTTTAAATTACCTGCCCAGTCCCCTGCCCAGTCCCCTGCCCAATCCTTAATCCTTTCCAGGTGGGTCTAATAATCCCAAACACCTGTTTGTGTTGCCTCGGCGATAGGTGAGTCTTGTTCCACCCACTGTATAAGGATTATGGTCCTGGGGCTCTTAAAGGAACAGTGGTCTGGGTTTTCCTCTAGCTTTCCCCTCCTCACAGTCATTAATTGTTCCCCAGATCCAACTTCCTCTCTCCCAGAGACTGCTTCATTCACTTTCCTGGACACATGGAATGGGGTAGCTGCCATCTCAAGCTATCTCCTCTGACCTTAAAAGGCCAGTCCCCCATTATAATGCCAATGGGGGGGGAGGGGACATCACTGGGCATTGAGTCAGACCCTTAGCAATACATTCAGTATTCTAGAACTCTGGCAATTGTGTCTAGAATGCTGACAAATACATCAGTGAACTATCAGGAATCACATTCCCATTTACCCTAAGGCCCCTGTCAGGGGGAACAGGGACTTAGAATGGATGTAAATGTAATCTACTCCCATTTCAAGGTCCCTTCACATGGCCAGAATGGTGTAAAGGGGATCAGTATAAAGGAGAATATAGCCTTTGATTTGTTCCAATTTCTTTTTATAGCTGTTGTTTGGATTTACATAGTGGCAAATGAGGGGGTGTGCTGTGGTGGTGGAGTCTGTGTGTTTGGGATTGTATATGTTGATTGTGCTGTAGGGTGGGTGGTTGTGTTGATTTAAGTCTCGGGGCATTGCTGGGATGATTTGTTGTGTTGATTTATATGGGTGGCAGTTGGACCTAGTAACCCCGCATCTGTGCAGTCTCCCTCATATGACCAATGTAATTGTTGCAAGAAAATCAGGTGTAGGGGAAGAATGGTGATATGTTGAGTTATCTTTGATAACACAATGGACTAGGACTCTTAGCAAGACTCAATGGAGATTCTAGGCTAGGCTTCGGCGGGACCCAGTGACATTCCTGGAATCTTATTATATAGATTACTATAGCTCTCACTAACAGCCCGATTTGTCTATTTATAAATTATATTCCTTTTTGGAAATGCTGCCATCTCATGGAAGCTCAGGTGTATAATATTCTCTCCAATTTTAAGAACATAAGAACATAAGAAAGGCCGTACCAGGTCAGACCAAAGGTCCATCTAGCCCAGTATCCTGTCTACCGACAGTGGCCAATGCCAGGTGCCCCAGAGGGAGTGAACCTAACAGGCAATGATCAAGTGATCTCTCTCCTGCCATCCATCTCCCCTCTGACAGAGACTAGGGACACCATTCCTTACCTGTC
The DNA here is from genome assembly GCF_027887155.1 of Malaclemys terrapin pileata. NCBI lineage: Eukaryota > Metazoa > Chordata > Testudines > Emydidae > Malaclemys > Malaclemys terrapin. Next base: position 13,194,441 of record NC_071518.1, read on the forward strand.
CTGGCTAATAGCCATTAATGGATTTAACCACCATGAATTTATCCAGTTCTCTTTTAAACTCTGTTATAGTCCTAGCCTTCACAACCTCCTCAGGCAAGGAGTTCCACAAGTTGACTGTGCGCTGCATGAAGAAGAACTTCCTTTTATTTGTTTTAAACCTGCTGCCTATTAATTTTCACATCTGCTATGGTCACTATGGACTTTTATGGTGGCAATCCTTACAAGTTTATTTTAAATGCACTGGTCTATGGAAGGTTCCCAGAACATTTATACAGTATAAATATATACATACCACATCAAAAGCACACCCTCAATTTTCCTGATTATCCTTATGATACACAAATCTTTGAGGGCCTTTTCAAAATCTTGGTGACTGCCCTTTGCTTAATCTAACTTGGGCATTTAGTTATCATACTGGATAGCTGGGACAGCACTGCCTGGTGGCTGACAACTCTTGTGTGGCTGGATTTCTAGGCAGCTAGCATCTGTGGTGGTAGGAAACCAGAGAGAACTGTGGCTACTAATTGATGAATAGGATTAAGCTGTTTCAGAAATTCCATTGCTTTACAGACTTCAGCATTTATGACAACTCTAGAATTACTTAAACAAATGGGGGCTGAAGAAGTCTTTGTGACAGCCAATTCAATTGTACATGATAGGAAAGATTCATCTGAAGTTTTAGGAAAACTAGATGTGCTGTCAGACAAAAGCGTGATGACTGACAGACAAATAATCCCCTCAGGATGCGGGCTAAAAGGTGCCCAGGCAAGCACCAGGCAAAAATAGCTGCTAGCCAGGGAAAGGAGGACATGAAAACTGCCTTATCCCTAGCTCCTTTGCCCCTGAAATGTCTATACGTTTGGTCTCTGTGGTAGAGCTGGAGGAATCCTGTAACAGCCCATTATCTCCATGGGTTCAGTCTGTAGGGGACTCTGTATGTGTGTATATATATCTCCTCAATATATGTTCCATTCTATATGCATCCGAAGAAGTGGGCTGTAGTCCACGAAAGCTTATGCTCTAATAAATTTGTTAGTCTCTAAAGTGCCACAAGTACTCCTATATTATATGTTGCTATCATGCTCTTTTGCATTGCAGTTTATGCTCATTTCCAGTAGATGGCTTAAGAGACCTAGGAATAACTGAGTCTCAGTCCATGATTTTGTGCTGCTAAACCCACCAGACTGAACAGAAAAGGCCTGATTCTTTTCTCATTGGTTTGCACCAGGGTAATTCCACTGGGGTTTAGGAACCATTCCAGATTTACACCAGTGTCAGTAAGTGGAGCATTGGGCTTATGCTGTATTGTATATTCTCCAGACAGTTCTTCAGTGCATGATCTCTGGTTGCAGAGATAGCCAGAAGGATGAACACCTTCATTTAGCATGGGATCCAGAGAAATTTCACACATGGGAATAAAAAATAGGCAGGCAATGCTTTCTGTTGTTGTTAATATTGTTCCCCAAACGAATGCCTTGATTTCAGTGCTCGTTAATCAACTTAATCTAGTGCTGTGACATGATTTCAAGAGTGTTCACGTGTGCCATAAGTATATGGCAATATGACTGGCTGGTTATGTTGCCTAACCTTTAATGAGCCCTGTGGTTGCTGGATCAAAGTTACTTGTCTGCCGAGCCTCTCGCTATACTGCTATGGGAGAGTGCACACATGCCAAGACTTGATGCTTAAGTTGTTACCCACATTTACAGAAGACATCTTAAATCATTATGAGGCAGGCCTCCCCCTAAGACTCAGGCCAAGCTGTTGGGCTGGATGCTGGGGTCTATCTTGGAGGAAGTAGGAATCCTTAAGCAAAACCATGGGGTGGCTGGAGCAGCCTCCCTGGCCCGGGAGTGTGGAAGGAGCTGGAGGAGGCATGCAGCGAGACCCCTTGGTGCAGCCACTCTCCTGGCCCAGCCACTTTCCTGGCCCAGCCCCAAATGCCTTGTGTGCATGGCCAGGCTCCATACCAAAAAAGGGCACACTACTACTGCATGACTTTCCCCTCCCTGCTATCAGCCTTATGTGGTGGTACCATCCCAGCTGTGCTGCAAGAAGGCCTCCCTCAGGGGGAGGATGTATGGGGGAAGGGTTTGCTCTGATGAGCCAAATCTTCGCTGAAGTCAACAGGGGTTTTGTCTGAGTGACGCCAGCAGGATTTAACCATCTAGTCTTACTTTTTTACTCATTGGAAAGATCTGTGTGAATATAGGAATGGTCTTTATCAAGACAGTCCCTTTGCAAAACATAATTCTAAGAAACAAACCCATCATTCTAAGGAAGAGCTAATGAATTCATACTCTCAGCACTGAGCCTATAAGATAAGTATTTGCTCCTTAGCTTTATATATCTAATGCCTTTTACATTTGGGAGCTTAATGCAGCTGGCTTGGCTGGCATTTTTGCAGTCTTTGATAGAGCAGAGTCTCTTTAGCACATAGGAACCAGTGCAGCAATGATTGCAAAGTAACATCTGTATTCTCCGTATAGGGATTTTCCGTTTCATACATCACTTACTTCACAATTTGCCCCAGTGGCTCCTCAGAAACCAATACCTACTAGTCCAGGAGCCTCAAGGAAAATAACCAGCTTTTGCCAACATCAGGATTTGACCTTAACACATATTTTACTGAAAAACAGAGAATTACCAGTAAATAAAATCAAGTCAATGCAATGTTGAATATTTTTCACGGAAAATGATCACGTGGAATTAATTATTAATCAGTTGTTCCCTGAATTATAAATACTATAGCTACAACAACTGAGTGGAAATTGTAAGATCTTTGGGGCAGAAATTATCTTTATTTTCTATGTTTATACAGTGCCTAACACAATGGGGTTCTGGTCCATGACTGGTGCTCCCAGGCACAACAATAATACAAATGCATTATAATAAAACATAATAATGATCCTCTCTCCAGCAAAGCCAGTAGCAAAACTCCCATTTATTTCAGTAGGAACGAGACTGGGCCTAATTTACCATCTTATTGGGGATAAAGCAGGAAGCTTAATAATTATAATAATAATAATTACTCTTTTTATTAGGTCTGTGTTTGCTCTGTTGGCCCGATGATTAAGAAACAGAGCCCTGTGAAACAACATTATTCAGTGATGGAATGTTGAGTTAGAAGGAAGCTCAACCATCTCCACAGGAGTCATATTAAATATTATGTGTTGTTATTAAATTAAAGCCACAATGCCAGCACAAACGCTGCTGCCTAGATAGTGCTGAAATAACACCCGTGTCCTGCAAGTGAACTGTGTGAATCTGTAAAGCCAATATCATGCAGCACAGTCTGGAAGGACCTTGAGAGGTCCTCTAGTCCAGCCCTCTGTGCTGAGGCAGGACCATGTATTCTTAGGCCATCCCTGACAGGTGTTTGTCTAACCTGTTCTTTAAAATACTCCAGTGATGGGGATTCCACAACCTCCCATGGAAGAGTGTTCCAGAACTTAACTCCCCTTATAGACAGAACATTTTTCCTCAGATCAAACCTAAATCTCTTTTGCTACACATTAAGCCCATTACTTCTTGTCCTACCTTCAGTGCACATGGAGAACAATTGACGACCATCCTCTTTATAACGGCCCTTAACATATTTGAAGACTATTATCAGTCCCTGAATATTGTTTTCTCAAGACTAAACATGCCCAGTTTTTTAAAATCTTTTCTCATAAGTCTGGTTTTCTAAACCTTTTAACATTTTTTTGTTGTTTCCTCCCTGTGGACTCTCTGTAATTTGTCCACATCTTTCCTGAAGTGTGATACACTACTCCAGCGCTACTCACTACTATTCTACTCACCAGAGCTGAGTAGAACAGGACAATTACCTCCAGTGTCTTACACTCCTGTTAATATACACCAGAATGATATTAGCCTTTTTTATAACTTCATCACATTGTTGACTGATCTTCAATTTGTGATCCACTATAACCCCCAGACCCTTTTCAACAGCACTACTACGTAGCCAGTTATTCCCCATTTTGTAATTGTGCATTTGATGTTTTTCTTCCCAAGTGTAGTACTTTTCACTTGTCTTTACTGAATGGGTATCTATTGTCATTGGTATCTAATGCCAAACAGGTGACTGTGTGCAGATCAAAGTTCCCTGGGCACTTTTGTAGGACAAAAATTTAGTCTGACACCTTTGGGCAATATGTACCCTTCCCATGACTGCCATGCTCTGCACCATTTCATATACACATGGAATCATTTCAATAGTGCTATATGTAATTCTTTGGGATTAAAGACATTATAGTGTTAATATTTTACATTTCAATATATAATGCTATTTTCCATCTGAGGAGCTACAAACACTTTGCAACAGTTCAGTAAACCTCACACTATAGGGACAAGCCAGGAAGCTTGGAGCTGAGGTCTGATTTGAATCCAAACTTTGCCAAAGTCTGGCCATGTTGGAACTGGGGTTCCAGCTTTGGCCCCTCTTTACCCAGAACACCTAGGGAGGTAGTGTGCTCAAGCCCACCCTGTTGTGACTGTCAGAAAGGACAGCAAAAATGGGGGTAGTTAGGTAATAAATGCCAAATTCAGCACCAAGCCATCCCATTCAATGTGTGTAAGTAAAGAATTTAGCCTATTGTTTCTAAACTAAGTCTAGGGTAAGTTATTTCATTCTTTGCTCTCCAGATGCAACTTACAGACTTTGAGTGCAACTTTCAACTCAGAGCATAGTTTCCAGCAATACCTTCCAGTTAGCAGAAGGGCTAAATTCAAAGGGCAGCTATGACCTTCTCAAGAATGGCTGGGGGGAACCAGGGAGCTCTTGAGTCTATTCCCATCTGTACTACTGACTTAATGTGTGGCCCCGGGCAAGTCCCTTAGCCTCATTGACCCCTTCTAGAATGGAACATAACAGTGGAACCAAAATGCACTGTTGAAGGAAATGCTGCCTTTTACATGGAAAATAATAAGGTTACTGGTGAGTCATGAGCAATTCAATTCCAAACCCACATGTGAAATGAAGGCCCTGGAGGGAAAAAATAGCAACGAGAGTGAAATAACAGAGAACTAATCTGCCAAAGCAAACTGACATTGATGGGGAATGAGAAGGAAAAACACTTCAGTCACCATCCATTCTCCTTCGTGTTAGTATTAAAAGCAATGTCCTCTCCTGCTGGAATCTCTGTAAAATCCTGTGCATCTGACATCGTTCCTTTTCATAGTACGATGCCTATATTGTGGTAGGTACGTAAGGCCTGTCTTCTACTTGATCCCCCCGGGGTTTCACAAAGCATTGCCTGTGTTTCACGTGGAGGACCTCAGTTGTCCAGTCACCTAGTGCGAGGGCAGCCTCACAGCTATTCAGTGGACTCCAGGCTATATATGCATAACCACTGTACAGGCATTCACTATAAATAACGTGGTTTTGTTAGTGGGTGTAGCTTTGCAGGTAGCTGAACAGTTTGCTCTGACATGGAGATGCTGCACCAGCTAAAGCTGCACTTTATTCCTTGAGGGTATGTCTACATTGCAGCTGGAGATGTGCTTCCCAGAGCAGATAGACAGATGCGTGCAATACAGCTGGGGGCAGCTTGGGTAAAATCCTGTCCAGACCCCTGGGTACGTGCGTGGCTAGCTAGCCCGCGTCGTTGCCTGTGCTACCCCTGGCTACACTGGTATTTTGAGTGTGCTAGCTCAAGCACATCTGTCTACCCATTCTGGGAAGCATGCTCCCTTCTGCAGGGAAGACACACCCTAAGTAATGTGATGTATGTTTGGGGGTGGGGGTTGTCAAGTAGAGGAATATGCAGTCGTCTGTATTGCAAACTGCAGCTCATCAAGACAATGATACTTGGTGGGGAAGTGGCTCTGGTCTGACAGAAAAGCAATGCATTTCCTTCGTAGAGGCAGAGCAGTTTCTGAAAGGGTTGTAGGTTGCCAGGGGCTGATTGATTGCTGCACAGCAGAAGCACTGGGAATGGAAGAGCGCGCCTGAGGTTAGAATGGGGAGTGGTGATGAGCAGGAGGTGAGGTCATGGGCACTATGAATGCTTGCACAGCTCTCAGAGCAGATTTGTCACCTGATAGGACTGAGCTCTCTCTGCCCAACTATGTGCTACAACTGCCTCCCTTACTTCTTGTCTCACTACTTTTTTCCAGCCCAGTTGTTTTTTCAGACTCACTGTACTGTGTTGAAGCTCCAGCTTCCCCACTCAGCACCAGAGGCTCCTAGAGCAAAGGTTAATTGTATCCAGGTCGAAGCCTTCCCATTTCCAGGCTGCAAGCGGGCAAGACAAAGCTCCCTCCCTTTTCCAGGATGCAGTAGAACACCCTCTTTCCCTCTCAGCTGTGGACCATAATTCCCCCCCAGGCTCCTCCTTTTCCTCTTCCCCTTTTTTATGCATGGCAGCTGGATTCTGCGGCCTCTGTTCTCCAACCATTAATCCCTGGCAGGCTGGCTTGCCACACTGCAGCCCGGCTAGATGGTGGCAGCATTGCTAACCTCAGATGCTCAAAAATAAGGAGTCAATCCTTCTCTGCCCCTCCCCTCCCAATAATCTTGAGGCTGGGTCAAAAACCATGAGATTTTAACTGGGTTCGTTTCCTTTGCCTTCTATTTTGGAGCTCTTTGGTTTTACTTGGGTCACATTTTTCTGCTTTTCGCTGCAACCATGAGGGCTAAAATCTTACTTTTCTCTCTTTAAAGGGCAGCTAAGAGACTCACAATCACATGACTCCAGGAGCAGGGGTTTTAAGAGAAACACCAAATATTGTGGGATTTGTTAACCCTTTGGTTCTGGCCTTTTGTCCCCCTTGTCCAAAGTACCTAGGGGGCCTTCTGCTATGTAGAGGGTTAATCTACCTCACCCCACTTATAAGCCACCACTCTGGAGGGCCTGCCCCCCACAAGGAACTGCCATGGAGTGACTATGCAGAGGGATTCCCAGCTCCTGTGTGGCACAGACCAGTGCTCTGGTGTGACTCTGCCCATAGCCAAGCAGAGGAAAGATGTGGCTACATCTCCACCTGTCAAACCTTCAATGTCTAGGGTGGAGTGGCAGCCATAACTGCTCTAAAAGTCATGGCTGCAGCGGCACCATGAGTGTTCTGCACCATTTTGTGGCGGGGGAAGGATGTTTCCCATTGTCCCTTCGGAGATCTCCTGAGGCCCGTTTACTCAGGCTTTGAACAGATTTGGTCTCTGGAGCCCTACTGCAGTGTTACATACATCTCGTTTTGCCTCATTGCCGTGCCGATGGAACGTTCTGCAGCCTCTTGGAAAGGCTGCTCCTTTTGGAAAAAAACTAGAGAGAGAGAAAAAGTCAGTTAAGCTGCATTGCAAGAGCTGAACGCTCTCCCCGGAGATGAGGTGAGTCAGATCTCTAGTGCTGCTGTGAAGGAGGTGAGGACAGAATGACTCTGAGCCTGCACTGGAGCAGAACAGCCTGGCAGAGCTTAAAGGAGACAAAGCCAAACCTCCTCAGCGAATTGCTCTGCAGCCTCCATTCCCCTATTGGCTTTGGTTTGCAGGAATAAGCACTGGCTGGTTTAGTTCGCACAGATTCACATCCCCTTTAAACATCACATAACTTGCCATTTTCAAACAGTGAGGCTAGTCATCCTCCTTTGAAAGCCATGGGACCTCCCCCACAGACACACATACAGGATCCAGATGTTTTATCAGAATCTCCATTACTTCATGGTGCAGTCTGGGGGCCTCTCAGGCCCCCAATTAGGGTCACTCTAGCTGTGGATGAAGAATCCTTTCTGGTAGCCGTGCTGCAGAAAGGTTGGGGGAGGATGGGTAGGAATCCTGCACTTCAGCGCACACCTGCCAACAGAAATCGTGGGAGGGACAGCCTAGGGAGAATCTAGCATGGAGACATGAAATGGCCAATAGGCCACCCACTGAAATTCCAGGCGTGGGGAAGGAAGTCAGCCAAAGAGGAGTGAGTGGACAAAGCTGGTTAGCAGGCTACTGGATTCCCTGCAAATAACTACAGAAAGGGGTGTGGGTGTGTGCTCACGCGTGGGTGCATGTTATGGCCATTGGGGAAGGAGATGGTGTAAGGAATCGGTTCTGTTTTTAATGGTTTTACTCTTTGGTTGACAGCCAAAACCAGTGGAGAAAGAGATTGATGGCTTTAACTCTAAGCATCCAAAGGAATTCTTCTCCGTCCTTGGGGTTTACTTTCTCCAAATACCCATGCAGGATTACATCCCTCCTTAGCAGAGGTGGGTGAATGTTGCAAACACTTATTCATCAAATAATTCATCCAACGAACAATGGCAAGGTTTATGAAATAATTCAACAAATGACAGGCAACCAGCTCTACTCCTCAGGTGTTGCTCTGCCTTGATGCACATAGTTAACGTAATCTTTTCTCCTACATCATACCTTCTCGCCTCTTCATCATCTGTGTTTTTCTCTTAAGACCTTCCAGGTTCTGAACAACTTCTGGCAGTGAGGCACTGAGCACAGCATTGTTCCAGTTGGCAGGGATCCAGCCAGCATGCAGATAACCACACGATTTGTAATAGAACTAATTGATAGAGATACCACAGGTATGGCTTAGTTAAGATCAATCAGATGGGATCAATCAACATGACAGCTCAGACTAAGAAGATAAAGTCACATTCACACAAACTCTAACCTGTTCCCTCAAAGGAAAACATTTGCTGAGGAATGTCAGCTTGGATATTAAAAATGACTTGGAACAAAGATGTCTTGTTTGAATAATGGGGATGCAGATGTCAATTATAGCTGGATGATTGTTTCAGCTCTTGTCTTTGTGAAAAGGGTGTTAACACCAGGGATAAGGCTGGCTCATGCTGTGGGATTTACAGGCTGCCAGTGTAAGAAATATCCCCATTGATTGCCTAGGAGCTGGAAGTATTTTGTACACTGTATGTGTTGGCAGTTATGTCAATAACCAGGAGAATCTATTCTTAGGATGACCACCAGAAATAATCACTAAACTCAAAGAGAACGAGGACTTTAGGGGGAAATATTAAACCCCCATCCCACCCGTTTTATGTATTGTGAGCTGAATTTGTATTTCCTTTGGCTTGATGTGATAGATATACTCCTGCAATTCTGTTGTAGTGTAGCAATTCCTGTGTGTTAGCGAATAAGATAATTGAGTACAGATGGCCCAACAGGAAAGCCTCAAAGAGGCAGAGCGTTGCTGGTAATCACAAAGAGTTTACAAAGGGCTAAGGCTGCTTGCTTTTGGCCTACTCTTGGCCCCACGATCAGCAATGGACTGATCATTATTTGCTTATAAGCCTGGAAATCAGAGAGCAGAAATTTGATGTGCTTGCCTTCAAGTTGGCATGTGTGCTTTTGGATTATGGGACTTATCCAAAGCCTACTGAAGTCAACAGAAATTCTTTCAATGACTTTAATGTGTTTTGGATCAAGCCCTGTGTGACTGAAATTAATCAAAGATAGCCCTACTGCTTTGATTATACATCAAAGTGAACAGTATTGAATGATTTTCTCCCTTCATGCACTAAAGAGGAGAACTTTAAGGCCTATTTCCAAATGACAAGGCATCCCAGTATGAATTTGACAAGACCACTAGACTTATTTTCTGACAAGAATTTTGGTGGGTTCTTCACAGACTAAGACCAAGACCACTTTTGATCCCCATGGACTTTCCTTAGAGAGAGCTAAAGAAAATCCCTCCAAGGTACAGCTGACTGGACCAGTGCACTAAAAGACAGTGAAAATAGAGTCTGTTACTCACCTTTGAATAAACTCCATATTCATGAATAGACATGGGAGGTTTTCATTGATCTCTACTGTACGAGAACTGAAAATTGACAGTGTGGAATGCTGAGGCTACTCTTCAGAATTATTTTTCATGCTCTTTGGAATAAGATGTGTGATATTTCCTCTTGTAGATTACTCCACGTTCCTCATAGAATATTTCCTGATGATTATTTGGTATGGGCAGTTTCATTTTGTCTTTTGTTGTTGTGTACAAATTGACTAACAAAAAACAAGCTACATGTGTTAGTTGCTACACTTACAGTTCAATATACGAATGTGTAAGGTCTACATTCTCGTACATAAACTTACCCTATAGAATCAGCACAGTTCAGAACACCAAACAGATTGTTCATTCATTAAAATATTCGTCTACCCCATCCACACACCATACTATGATAAAACATATAGAATTCTGACATTATGAGCCTGAGATTATTTTCCTTTCCAAATCTTTATTATACATATTAAACTATATATAAAATCAACAGTATATACTCCTAGCAGGTTATTTCCATTACAGAACAAAAAAGGGGAACAGAATTGAGGTTGAACATAGTCAGAGTTGAGTTATATTGTAAAAAAAATAAATAAATCTGCAAATATCCATTCAATTTTTTTAATGAATTCACATAGAATGTCTTCATGTTCCTTTGATGTTTAATTTCTAGGAAAAGTCCAGAAAATGAGTTTACTGGCAGGACTATTCATGAAAATAGAGAATTTTAAACCAAGGTGGGAGAAGCATTATGAAAAATAAATTTTGAATTAATAAGCATGAGTATTCACATGCTTTTAAGAGATACACTCTTTCCACTCAGGGAGTGGAAACATATCACGTGACCTACATGTCCAGTCAAAACTAAGCAAGGCAGCTCAAAGTTTGACTATCATATATTCACAGCAAACTGCTGACACCCAATCTACAAACCAAGGCTATTCAGCCAAAATTGTTTGGCAAATAATTTAGACTAATGAATGATTATTTTAAATGCAGAAAGTCAAAACCAAGGAGAAGTGAAATTCACTAAATAAATAATTTACCACGATGGATTAATTCAGCGCTGAGTCTCATAATTGCTGCCCTCATGCCTTTACAGTATGCATAGTTCGCTCCCTTTGAAGTAGATATGAGTTTTGCCTATGGTAGGTCCGAAGGATTGGCTCTTCTATATGTGCAGATATCTGTAATCTCCTCAGAGATGCCTCCAAACTGCAGTAATTAAAGCTTCAGAGAAAGAAGGTGGGGTTGTGCGTAACGGGTGTGGGAATGGAGTCTGATGATCTACTCTGCCTGAGGAGGAGAGGAAACCTAGTTCCTTCTGTTTCCCCAATGCCTTCAAACGTTAGCTGTCTCTGAAATAAGCCACTATGCATCTTAGCCTTTTCATATTCTGCTTAAGTGATCTTTAAATGAGTGTCCTTCATCTCCACATATATTTGCTGCATCGCTCTTATTTTCTTTTCTAAGGCTGCCTTCAGCCTCTGCTCACATTTAATTATTCCAAGTCACTGTCTTATACCAGGTCCTTTGTTCCCCATCCGATTCCATTATGGGTTACTCACAAGTCCCATCAGTAGAACGCTTTTCTCAGAAGAGTTAGCAAAACTTTTCCACTTTGATACTCTGTAGGCTTAAGTCCATTGTTTGATCAGAGAATGTGCATTTTGGATCTTCTGAATATCTTCACACCTAAGTAGTGAGTTGATATTTTATAAACTGTAACTTGCAATGTGAAGACTAGCAGCTCTGCTTACCTTCAGTAGTCACTGCACAAGACACCAAAGCACGTGATATGGGAAACAAGCCTATATTGGCATGGAAATGGACTGGATGGTCTAACAGGTCTTTTTCATCTTGAACTTCAATGAATCATAGAAATGACTGCTGGCTGTGTTGATAGCTGAGCAAACAACCAATGGAGCTCTTAGATCTGGAACCCCTGTCCTCTTTTTTTCAGGCAAAAAAGCCCGCTGAAAAACCCAAGTAAGGAATGTAGAAATCCCTTGCTACTATTGGCAGCCCAATATCAGAGGTGGTATTCATGTGCCAGAGGTATCATGTTACAGTACAGACAGGTTTCAGTATTATCTGAAATCTAAGCAACCAGGTGAAAATGCCAGGCATTCATTAGTTCAAAGAAGCTCATTTATAGGAACTCACTAGATAGAAGGATGCCTCACTTCATACAATCCTTCAGCAAGACATTTATTCTGAAATGTCAAGTCATTTGGACTAGCCATTGAAACTTGCTATTGAAAAAAGGTGGGAGTAAGAAGTAATGGCCCAGAAAAAGTGAGCTAGTTAAAATGGGTTCCTTAGCAATGAATTCAATGGAGAACTGGAAATTCGCACAAGAGACTTCTAATGGAGCTACTAAATCAAAAACATCACTTTGATAGGTGTGCTGAGAGGATATACGTGTATAAAGTTATCATCACTGGTTTATATATAATATTGTGAAAGCCATCAGATCAATAGCACTGGGGTCTCTGTGTGTGTATACACACACACACACACACATCCCAGTGCTAATGATCTGATGGCTTTCACAATAATTAAAAGCACGCCCAATCTTCAGGATGTGAATCAAAGACAAATCCATAGAGCTCGTAAGAATGCATTCAGAAGATGATATAGTCTAATCAACACACCTGGAGTGGATGAAACTTGGCTGTGAGATGTTTCATGTCCTTAGGGACACCCTGCATAATAATAATACGTAGCACGTACATAGCCCTTTTTGTCAAAGCACTCTACAGATATTGACCAGTTAATACTTACAACACCCCTGTGAGATGAAGGAGGCATCAACTACAAACATACCCTTGACTTAAACCTGCAACGGCCAGGAAACTGATAGTTAAAGTTACAACACACTTTTAACTCATTGTGTCAAATTCATTCACTGGCCTCACAGCGATGAGCGTAGTATGCAGTAAGGGCCTCGATTCTGCTAGGTGCTGAATGCTTTGGAGAGGTGCTCAGTTCCCTCAACTCCCATGGGATTTAACATAAGCTAAGGGACGCTCAGCACCTTTCAGAGTCAGGACTTAATGGCCAGCTTTTTAAAGGTATTAAGGCATGTAAAGATGCAGTTCAGAGCTTGCTTCGATTTTCAAAAGCACCTTGGTGCCTAACTCCCATTGGGAGTATCTTGAGTAAATACCTTTGAAAATCTAAGCCTAACTGCCTAGATAGCTGGTTTAGATGCATCTGAGGGCAGAATATGGCCCAGTGTCAGTACCAGTATATGGGAAGGCTCCCTTATTACTATATTGGCTATTTGTCTAAATCAGAGTCCGATGAGGAAACTGAGAAGGGACCTGTTAAGTGACTTGGCCAATGTCATATAGCAAGTTAGTTGCAGCTCTGCAACTAGAAGTCAGGTCTTCTTACCAGGGCCGGCTCCAGGGTTTTGGCCGCCCCAAGCAGCCAAAAAAAAAAAAAAAAAGCCGGCAATTTGGCGGAAGATCCATCACTCCAAGTGGGAGTGAGGGACTGTCCGCCGAATTGCTGGACCTGCCGCCCCTCTCCGGAGTGGCTGCCCCAAGCACCTGCTTGCCAAGCTGGTGCCTGGAGCCGACCCTGCTTCTTACTCCCAATACTGTGCACAAAGCCACATAACCTCCCTTCCAACCAGGCCCTCCTGATTGTTTCAGATCATAACCATGTATGTGGTTCTTTCACTTAGGCCTGGTCTATACTCGGGGGGGTGGAAGGGGAAGGAGGGGGAGAGGGGAAATCGATCTAAGTTACGCAACTTCAACTATGTCAAGAACGTAGCTGAAGTTGATGTACTTAGATCTACTTACCATGGTGTCTTCACTGCGGTAAGTCAATGGCTGATGCTCTCCCATTGACTCCACCTGTGCCTCTTGCCCTGGTAGAGTACTGGAGTTGACGGAGAGTGCTCGGCGGTCGATTTATCGCGTCTAGACTAGAAGCGATAAATTGACCCCTGCCTGCCAATCCGGCGGGTAATGTAGACAAGCCCTTACACAAGTTGGCTCGACTGACTTAAATAGAACTCCAGTGAGTAAATCAGGAAGGAGGGGGAAAAAACCTGATCCCATTAACTAAAAATATCTTATTACTTTCTGAAGGGAAAAAATTGCCTCTGTTGTTAATGTGCATGTGACAGATTTATGTTACCAATCTGCCTAGGGCTTCAGGTGATCAGGCTGAGGTCGCAGGATCTTTAGGGGAGGAGCTGAAGGAGCACACCAAGTGACTAAGTTTAAAGCTTTATTAATCAAGTAACAGCGGTGAGTGCTGGGTACGCCCCACGTCACTCGGAGGAAGGAAGAAAGCGTTAGTGCCCAAGCCCTAACCCACTTTCATACTCACACACGCACAACCCAAGGCTCGCCAAGCCTGGGTATAACGTAAGAAGAATTGGGGGAAGGGTAGACAAGAGTTCTATCCTGTGCACAGGCCATCTAGGGTCCGCTTTTGATCTCCGACTTGCTTCAGCTCTTGGGAGGGTTTTAAGCCCTGGGTTCTTCTGGGAGCAATTTTCGTCTATGGACCTTCGCCCCTCCTATGCCCCCTGTGCTCTCAGTACCAGTCTGAACTGGCCTTCCGCGGCTCTCTTAGTTTCCCCAAAACACACTGTCTTCAGGGTCGTGAGGCTGTTGTTTTCAGCTCACTGGCCTTCGCAACCTGTCTAGTTTTGCAACCTCATCAGGTCTGTCTGGTTCAGTTCTCCTTTCTCACAAGCTTCTGGCTGCTTGACAGCAGGGAGCTTGTTTGTGTGTGTTGGCCTTGGGCTGCAGTTTCGTTCCTTATCTTCGAGCCTAGCTGGATCGTTGAGTTAATCCGTTCCTTTCTCCCTTCCTCCCCCTCGGCCTCTTGCAACCTGCAAAGGAATCTTTCACTCCACACTCACACCTTCAACCCTTCCCAAGATCCCTTCCCATGCATATATAAGTGTTAGCAATATACAATGCTGGTGCTTACCTGGGGGACCCCATTGGGGGGGGCAATTTTTACTGTGACTGTGACATGCATGCCCAGATTTATCTCAATGCAATCAGAGAGAACATTGTGAAAGTTGGTGTTTACATGCTGTGAAAGTCACTGATTCCTCCCCCTAACACTTCACGAAAATGCTGCTGTGATAGTCTGACCTTTCTCACAGACTGTTAAAAACACCAATTCTTTGTAATATCATAGAACATTTTATGTCTGAGTTGTTACTGTTCCGTAAGGCAGTGTTTTCAGTTGGTTTTAATGACCCTGGTCCAGTGTATTTTGCAATAAAAGTGTTCTTTTTCTTAACCTATCTTAATCTCCTCCCAAACAGGAGCAGTATACTAGAATGAGTGACTCCACTCCAGGGTAATGCTATACGTAATATTTTATTTATATTTTTATGTAAACATAATTTGCTTTGTAGGCACAATATAACAAAAGCTCTAAAGCAACAAGACAATTAAACAACGTTTCAGTTCACTTCAATCAGACTTAAGTTAAAGAGAAGGTTTCACAGTTCCTTAAGGCAAAATTGAGAAATAATTTATTTCAAACCAATCAATTATCTAGAGAGAAGTTGTTTAACTGACAGAGTTAGCAAGTGGTAAATGCAAATATTTGCTTAGACTGTGAGAGGGTTTTGTTCAGTAATAACAGCCTAACTACTATCATTTTCTTCTGAATGGTCTGTAACATACCAGACAAAAGAGATGCCACCTTTTGTGAAGTTTCAGTAAACTCTTAGGGCTAGTGGGTCAAATTCTGCTCTCACAGCCCAATCCTGATTCCACTGAAGCTAATTGCAAAACTCCCATTAATTTCAATGGAAGCAGGACAGGATCTTCACTTAGTCCAGATTTACACCAGTGTAATGGAGAGTAGAAGTTAGCCCATGTTCGGGGAGGGTAGATCTGGAGGAAATTCATTGTATCCAGCGAAATTTCTCCAGCCCTTTAAGGTGCTGTTTTGGAGCTCAGAAACTGGCCCTAAATTGGCATGAGTTGCATCAGAAGTATTTTTGCCTCACTAAAATAACCAGAAAGAATGAGAAAAATGGTTTCGTTTGATCATTGTCCTCTACCATTTCTACAGACACTCTAGGAATGTTAATCTTTATTTGACTTGAAAGGAAATTTAAGTGCAGTCCCACCAAGACTGTGGTATTAACAGAAGAACTGGTTTGTTACTCTGCTTGCCCTAGTTATCTAAGGCCTTGGGAATGCCACTTTACTGCCAGCTCAGGGTTACTAGCAATATTGCTCAGTTTGGTGTCAAATGAAAAGTCATGAATTATGTTTTAAGTGTGTTGCAGGACAAAATTGCTTCAGTAACTTTTAAACAAAGATACCCAACCATTCTTACTGTTGTCATCGTATGTGACAAAAATTAAATGGTGATTCCTTTAAAGGCTCAATTTAGCAGTCCCAATGCATGTAAAACTCTCACTGAATTCATTTGGTCTGCATTGTGATGGCAAACCTGGGCCTAATGTGGCACTAATACCTTAGATAAATACTGGCATGACAAGATGATACAATGATGCTGAAATTCTGCATTAAATTCTATAAAAAACTGAAATTCTGTTTTGTATTTCAACAGCAGCTTTTTCTGTGGCATTTTTCTCTATAAACTGTCTAGTTGGCTTTTTTCATTATTTGTAATTTTTTTTCAACCCACAGTAAACCCATTTAAAATGAACATTCTGCACAATTAACTAGTATTAGAGCAGCAACTGCATGAGCACAGAGTAAAGAGATGGACATTGCTACTCAGGGAGCATGGATTAAACAGGAAAAGAGAAAGGGGGGAGGGGAAAAGAAGAGAGAATCTTCTAAAAATCACACACACAAGTCATCCAGACCTATCTTTCCCATCACATTGAGAAAAGCCTGAGAAACCCATTTTTTACTTTGATCACTACATAATACTGCTAGGTTTAGGAGATCAGCTAACTTGGCATCTGAGAGAAGTGTTTTCTTTTGTGAAAAAGATATTAAATCCAAAAGGGAATTGTCAGAATATGAAGTCTTGGACATGCCTTTACTACTTCTATTGTGAGTGGCTGCAGTCATTAAAAAAAAAAAAAAAAAAAAAAAAGGACCATGGAAGAACTCTGTAGCTGCAACTTGGGTAAATGGAAGATAGGGACAAGCATATTTATTTCAGTGTCATATTTTGTTTTTGTTTCGATTAGTGAGAGGTAGATACACTACATGTTCTTAAGGGCTCGAGCCTGCAAACATTTCCACACGTGACTAACTTTACAGATCAGAACAGATCAGCAGCAGGATTACTCACCTGTGTAAAGTTATTCATGTGCATAAGTGCTGATGGAATTGAGGCCTAAGAGTTGTGATCAAATTGATTAATCTTTGTAGGAGTTCGGCACCATTACTCAGCTTATTAGTCCACTAGTGATTTCAGGAGTGTAAACTCAGCCAACAAAATAACATCTATTCCATGTGCTGAACAATGATCCCAACTGTTAGCCAGCTTTTAAATATCACTAAGAATACGCTTACTTCTGCTTTTGGACACAGCCAGCTCAAATTAAACCTTGGAAAGAGGTGCTGTTGAATCAACAGTAAATTTGGTAAGTTTCATATGGTTAAGAAGCACTGGGCAGAAAAAGTGGCCCATTGACTTTTCCTTGCAAGTAACACAAGGGAATGGTATTAGGGGGGTCAACAGTAAGCATGACATTTGGCACCATGCATTAATTTCCATTTAATTTGTAGTGCTGATGACTAATGTGGTTATACAACACTAATCAAAGCTGCTTAGTAATGACTTCCGGCATATTTTCTTTCAGACTCTACCATATATTATCTAGGGTTACAAATGAGGTATTTTTTAAAACTTAAGACAGAACTGTTTATGAGATGAAGTAGCACGATTCAGGGAAACAGAATTTGTCTTCTTTGCAGCCTCTTATTTGTGTCTCATAAAGAAATGCTATGTTTTGACCTTCTTTACTGAAAGTCCACAAACTGAAAGCCCTCCCTCTGATTACTGGAGAATACCAGACGATGGGCAGGGAATTAAAAAAACAAACAAACAAATCTCCGAACTGAAAAAACATTACACAAATTCACATGAAGAAAGATGCCCATCTAAAATTACGCAGTACGTTAATAAGGCTTTTAGATAGGAAAAGAAAATCAATGGGACTCCTACAGACTGGCCGTCACACTATGGAATGTCATAATACTGCACTGGATGGGAATGGCACTTGAGTTCAAAACAACAATGATCAACAATTTATAGCTCAGCTGGCTGCAGACAAATACAACACACACTGTACTACAGCATTTGTTCACTGATGCACAGAATAGATTTCCCAGTCTTGTTCCCTTCTACACAATCAATCTTTCTGTTTTCCCCCATCCCCCATTCTTAAGGGTTACTGGATAAATGGCATGCGTTCTTTATTCTCATTGTCCCCTTCATGGTCCTCCTCCTCTTCTCCTGCTTCACTTGTCTCTGTGCTGTCATTGGCCATCTGTGAACAAAATGAAGGAAATCACAATGTTTATGGTGGTTTTTCAGCTATTTTTATTTTAGCTTGACTCACCTGATAAAGTGACATTAAAAAAAAAAAGAAAACTTTGTTAAAAACTGAAAATGCACATTCTATCTGTGCAAAAAGATTTGTCTGTTGTACATCAATTTCAGTGTAAGATCATAAACCATTCTCCAAAGGATTACACAGTTGAATTATTTATCAGGAGCTGCTATGTACGACATTTGTGCAATTGGGTTTGATGTGTGTATTGGTAGCAAAATAACATCAAGACCCCCATATATGAAAGACAAATGTATGGGAGGGTCACAAAGTGCATCCATCATGTGTTTTATGAATCCTTCAGAATCTGTTGCCTCACAAAAGCGAATAGCAAGATATTTTGGTGAGTGTTAATAGATGGCATCCGGTCCTACAAATATTCAATCAGGCACAGTGTCTTAGGAACCCACAGAATGGTTATTTGTTTTGTATAAAAACAAATATAGGACCAATTTTTTATAGGACCACTGGGCATGTGAATGTATGTATACTTGCTGCCATAGGATAAATAGGTACTGAATCAACATCATTACAGTGAAAATACAATGTAATTTAATGGTGGGACAGATGCTAGATTTCTATTGTGTAGTGCAGGAACTTCTTCAGGTTGTAGATAACCACACAAAATATTAATCCATAGTAGTATTTAAAGAGCACAGCATCTTTTTTCCAGCTGAGAATGGTTATTATATGCTGTGTAAATTGCAAAGATGCAACAAATGCTTACATTGCATCTTTCCAATTTGACTGAGGTCAAACAGGCATAAACAGAATTGTAGTCATTTTCCATGTTCCATGAGACATCCTTGTTGCATTCATCTGCATAGACCATGGATACTGAATTTTCTTGCTAACTAAGACTATCCTACTTAGTACATGGCGAAATCCTCATTTGACTTTATAGGTCAGGGGTTGGCAACGTTCGGCATGCGGCTCGCCAGGGTAAGCACCCTGGCGGGCCGGGCCAGTTTTATTTACCTGCTGATGTGGCAGGTTCGGCCGATCGCGGCCCCCACTGGCCACGGTTCGCTGTCCTGGGCCAATGGGGGCAGCAGGAAGCCGCAGCCAGCACATCCCTCGCCCGCGCCGCTTCCTGACGCCCCCATTGGCCCGGGACGGCGAACCGCGGCCAGTGGGGGCTGCGATCGGCCGAACCTGCTGCGTCAGCAGGTAAATAAAACTGGCCCGGCCCGCCAGGGTGCTTACCCTGGCGAGCCGCGTGCCAAACGTTGCCGACCCGTTATAAGTATTTTCTAAACCTGTATGAAATAAGGAATTAAAACCCAAACATTAATAGCATCAAGCTTTGATTTAGTTTTCTGCCTATAGATCACAATAGTCCACAATGGAGAGTTCATTGGTGGGCTCAGCCTAAGAGGGGTGTATTGCATGAGGGTACCAATAAGTTAATTATGCATGGAATGGCTTATTGCAGTAAGAACCTGACTCCTTAATTTCACAATAAACAACTTACTTGGAAACATATTTGGGGAAAGAAGGCAGTTTTATTATGTATTCTTCCATTCTTTGAAAACCAGAAGAATAAGAGGTAACCCTGGGGAAAATGGCTACAATCACTTTTCCCCTACTGCTCTGAATATATTTGTGGATTATTGTTTCTAACTTATTGCTCTCTTTTTGGAGTTCCTTGGCCCATTTGGATCCCTTCATCCCACTCCTGATGCCAAAGTCCAGTACAGCTAAATACTTACCTTCAGAGTAGCAGATGAGTTTGCAATAGTATTGCTCTATTGTTATGAATTAGAACAGAATCATGAAATACTCTAGTGTTCATACTGCACTTTGGGTTCCCTAACTAAGGACAATGAATAACTATAAACTCTGGAGGGGAAAAAAAAGGAGTCCAGCCAAAATTATAGCTGCTCTATTAGATTGTTGCTAGCTCTTGAAACCCCATGGAAATGAAATGAAATGAAATAAATAAACGCAACCTTATTTTAATGGACACACAAGTGACATTATGAAATTCCTCATATTTCTGAATGAATTCCCTTCAGCGTTTGTGAAAATAGATCACATATCCTCTCACTTTCTAAGTCTGTAGCTTCCACAGACACTAATGGCAATTAGGCATGTGCATTATCAAGAGACTAGATGGCTTAATATGTATTAATGCAGTGTTGGAGACTCCTCCTCTTTTCTCACTCTTTATTGCTCTGCTGTGTTTTACAGTTTTAGGGCTCAATTGAGTGTCTGGTGTCAAATAGTGTCTGGTTTCCATGTGTGAGACTCCAATAGCCTTTAAGTCAGGTTTCCTGCTGCCTTGTGAGGGTTATATACAGTATTAAGTAACTTGTGGTCAATTTTAGAACACATCCAAACCACCTCTCTCCAAATGGGGAGAACTTCAGATCTGAATCCAAACTGTGTATTTTAGACCCATCTCTAGTTAATTTGTTCCTGCTTTTCTTCTATTACTCTTTCCAATGTAAACAGCCAACGTTTGGGCTTGATCCTTCTGACTTCCCTCTACCAAATATTTCTCTGTAACCTTTCACTCTCAGCATCTTGATGTTCTGGGCTCAGTCTGAACACAACATTTAGTTTCAGTAGATCCACCATGTTCCTTCTCTCTCAGGCGCTGCTCAGGAACAAGTACAATTATCATTACATTAAAGCTTACAAAGCATGACTTTACCCAAAATAGCAGCATACCTGGCGTTTTCAACAGAGTTTTAAGAAATCACTAGCTGGTTCCTACCCAAGACACATCCTGTCCTTTATATGGCACTGGGAAGGCAATTCTGCAGATATGCAGGTTTTAAGGGGAGTACTCTCTTGGGTTGATAGGTAAAGATAAGTTGATTTGGTCTGTTTGGCTTCAATCCACTGCATTATCTCCACTAATGTAGCATTCTAGTATTACATGGAACAGCAATTTGTTTTCCATCAGAGACAGAAATAGATGCTGTGTTGTTTTTTCCCCCCCAATCAAAGTAATGCAATAAGATTTTCCAGAAGCAATACTGGCTTGTATTTTGAGAGACAGAGATGACCATTTTACCTATGAAATGAACTGCTGTGGCTATTTACTGCAAATCTCTTTCAGAACAAGAACTACAATTTGTACTGTACCTTACGATGCAAATTAAAGATTGTGATTGTTGGTTTTGACTTTGTCTCTTTAGGTGATATATATCTGGTAGAAAACCACAGGCAAAAATAATTAATTCAGAGTTGATGACACACTGTAATTTGTATGATAACAGTTGTTATATACTCAGTGCTTTTCACTCACCAGCGGAGTGGGTGCCTTCTCCACATCCAGAATAAGTTTTCCTATATTGCCCCTGTCATGGATTCGCTGCATGGCCTCCTTCACCTGTAAGACAAAAAATGTTAAATTCCAAGGATGTAGGAATTCAGAAACCAGTATTTTATATTCATACTAAAGTGACAGCTATTCTCCATGATGCTCATATTGTCTCTTATAAAGAAAAATGAGGAGAATTAGCCAGGAAATAGTTTTCCCATCCTGTGACTTCGTAAACTGTTCTTGTTCTTCATTGGGATACAACAGAGACCTGTCAAATTTTTCATTCAAAAACCAAAGAGAGACCTCTGCCAGAATAGCCAATAGTCCAGTGTTCAAGGCACTCACTGGGAATGTAGGAGGGTTCAAGTCCCTTCTCCAAATCGGGCAGAACATGGATTTGAAACCAGGTCTTCTACAGCCCAGGCAAGTGTCCTAACCAGTGGGCCATTAGATATTCTGAGGTGACCTTTTCTCTCACTGGCTGTTCCCTCTGGTTTTGACCAGAAATTCCATCATGGACCTGAAAGGCCCTTCTGATTAAAGTTTCATCAAACCCAGTACATTCCCATATAAAGTTTTAATGAATTGACATAACAAACACCACCAACAAAAACCAAACAAAAATGTTTTGTCAAAAAGTTCCCAGCCAGCTCTAAAAAATTATATGTTTGGCACTGTCTATTTAGATTATAAATACTTGGGCCCAGGGATTCTCTTTTGTATTGCACCTAACACAGTAGGATCTCTGTCTTGATCAGGGTCTCTAGGTGCTAGTTTAATACAAATAACAAATTATAGTATGGTCACCTGAACTGCAAACTAATGCAAGTAGTGATCAGCCAGTAATTCTCAACAAAAAGTTCATTCTGCCTCTTTTTCTCTTCGCAGAATATCTGTGAGCAGATTGTTTTCACTGAGTGTATTCATTATAGGAATATATTCAACTACTATATTTTCAATTAGTCTGTCATGGTTTTCAATGAATACCTTTTTTGCATGCGGGAGCAATGCTATATACATTACACCAAATGCATGGCTGTGGCTAATGCCATAATTTAACCCCTCAGTGCATGAGCAATGTGCATTTCCAATTTTTTGTGTGTGTCCTTCAGATACCACTGAAAAAAAGACATTTACCAGCTGAATGTAATTAGTACGTGTGAGAAAGGAACAAAAAAACCTCAGCTCACCAGTGCGTTGGAGAGGAGCTTGTATGAAGTTTCAGAACTCATGGGAGCTGTGTGTTGATGAAATGGAATACTCTGTGTGTGTGTGTTTGTTTTACTGGCTATTTGATGCATAAAATGTAGACATTATTTAATAGTCGAGGATTGGAAGGGGGTAGACACTTCCCTCACTTTAATGCTGGGAAACTTCAGTAACTGTGAACATTGCCTATAAAGGGTGTTTCATATCATTGTCACTTCATTTTTTTTCCCCAGAACAATGGGATGTGTTGAGGCAAGAACGTAAAACACAGAATTATATGTTAATAAGACCTACCACCTGTGACACAGCTTTATTACATTATTAAACTGGTTAGCATGGAAGTTTGAAACTAAACATTGCTCCATGAACCCTGCACTACATTTAAGGGCATAAATCAGGACCTGGATACTTAGCATGGTCAGTTAGGGCCCAAATATGGATGTAGATACTTAACTTTAGACATCTTGACTTGGCTCTTTAAAAGTGCCTAAGACAGTAAGGCTACCAGCTTCTACTGAAATCCAATGAGAGCCGGACCCCTAAATCCCTTATTAAATGCCACCCCAATGTTTGAAAATTGGAACCAATGAACCCTCAGTTCTGCAACCCAAGTGTTGCCCAATGGTGCCCTACATTAGAAAATGCTGGACTTTAAAAAACTGTGAGAACATGAATGAATACATACATTTATAATGTAAACAAATGTACTACTAATATGAGAGGCTTTCCAATTAAGGACCCTGCTGTAACTTAATTTTGGAAATCTTCCCTCTTTTCAGGAATCCCAGATGGTTTCATCAAAAAGTTGACTTTTTAAATGGTGTAAATAGAACCACACGGACTTTTATGAAATAACTGTATACTGATCAGTAAGCCCAGTTATCCTGTTAAGCTTTCTGTACTGAACAGGATACATTCTGTGAGCCTAGGAATTCTTTTCAGAAAATATTCTTTTAAGAACAACCAACAGAGTCCCTAAAGAAGAAGCAGTTTCTTTTTAAAAAAAACCTTTTCAGCTAAATCTAGTCTTTAAAAGATTACAGAAAATATAAATAATCCAAATGAATAGGACAGAACTGAAGGAACCAGCAAACACATTTGCCCACCAGTTGAAACTTATCACCAGAAATGTCATGCTGAAAGCAAGGCACACAACATTTATTATCATCTGCACCATCTCACATTAAGTGAGGCAAATTTGAGAAAATGTGCTTTCCCTGCATTTTTTTTCATGCACAGTATCAGGTTTAAGACTCTGGAGAAAGGTTCAGGTGTGTTTCTAGGATACCCTTAAGTAGCTTGCAAATGCAAACAGCAGGCGAGAGGAGAAGGGAACATTACAATTTCTAAAAACAATATTGGATATGGGATCCAGGTGGAGCAATGAAGAATAATATTTAAAAAAAAACCCACTTGACCAAAAGTTTGAAAGAGCTGCTACAATTTCACTCTCCAAAATTTGTACATGAGAATGTTATTTGTAACTTGCTTGCCTAGCCAATGGGCCTGGTTTTGCCCTTCGCTGTACCAATGCAATTCCATTTGCTACACAGTATCTGAATCAAGCTTCTGTAAAATGCATGCAAGTAGTAGAAGACTTTGCAGTGTATGGGTGCCAAAAGTTCATATTTGTTAAATAAGTCTGCGGCAGCTTGTTTCCTCAAGGTGCTAGGAAAAGAAAAACCAAACCATTCTTTGCCACTAGATCTCACTGCTGTTGATAATTATTATAACAGTTATTCAAATGAGAGCAATCTGTACTGATGTCTCTCTATTGCACGTCAGTGCATCCTGGTGACATTCACTCCAAATCAGAGGTCCCATGCCTTATTTATCACGTCACCCCATTTGAGTTGCATTCTCTGGGCTTGAGTTTAAGTGGGACTTAAGTGATAAAGAGGGTCTAATACAGATTCTCTGAACTCTGGTTGAATTTCATCCACAGGGCCTGTATCATTAGCTCCAGCAAGGAACTGCTGGAGTTGTGCAGCATTCAGAGGCCAAGCAGACTTTCTTGTCCCTAAATTACTGGTCACTGATCATGCTGTGTGTTTGCTGTTTGTATTTGTCAACTCAGAAAGTCAAAATAGGCAAATAAGATTCACTTTTAGTTTTTGTGGTTTACTCAATTTCATTTTCTGTTTCTTGTGCATTAGCACAGTGATAGAGTGTTTGGGTTGCAGACACTGCAAGGGAATGTTTACTTACTTAAAAATGGTTTCCACTGAAAAAAGGAAGCCATAGAAACATTCCGATAGGCTTGCTTTCATACAACCTACACTTTGGGCTCCATTTGACCTGAGCATGTTTGGTGCTTAAACTACCACTGTGGTATTGTGGTATTGATTTTAGCCCCAAGAGGCTCAACAGAGACACAATGACCACCACAGAGGCATTACACAGCTCAGAACTGGCACCAAATAAACATTTCCACACATTCGAGGAGAATACGAAAAGGCTGGCATGGCCAATGCTACTGTAAAGAAGCACAGTGCCTTGTGAATATGAAGCATGTCCTCCTGTGTAGCAGGAAGAGATACTGATGAGTAGGAAACTGCAATAAAATGAATCCCTGGAGTTCTTTCATATCAGTCCAGCCTGATGGAGACCTATTTCCCTCTTGCTCCCCACTCCAAGAACTACAGGGGGAGAGCAGAGGGAGGATGAATGTGCATAGTCGGATGGTAGATGTAGGTGAGGGAGAGTATTACTAAAGCAGAACTCCTTAATGAGGCCTAGATAGGAACAATTTAAAATAAATTCACAAAACTGCCTAGGAGATGGCCTGCGGTGAAAGAGCCTATCCCAGTATATTTTCCTGTGGGGGCTGTTATGGTTGGGAGCTTAGAGCTGCTGCTGTTGGATCAAAGCCATTTCTGTCCATCTGTATCGTGTAGCATGCTGAGAAGAGCAACACTTACTGCCAATGGACCTTGGTAGAAGAGGAAGGGCAGAAATGCATTTGCATTAAAGGTCAGAGGATGTTCTGAAATAGGTTTCATGACAGCTGTGTTCTTTGGAGCTTTAGGGTTTGACAGCTGCATCAAATCTTCTCCAAGACCACCATGTTGTCTCGGTTAAGACACTCCATAAAAACACAGAGCTGTTTGATTTGGTGTCCTCTTCACTATTTGTTATTATCCTTTTCTTTTTAATAACTTCACATCCCCCAAAATCTTTTCACTATGAATTATACCCACCATAGCTGAACAATCAATCCGGAATTTGGGACCTCTTTACTCATCCAAGTCAAGGCAATTATCTTAATCAACAACTGCAGCTTGTGGAAAACTGCCTGATTTAATACTTTCATCTCCTGCCAAATTAGATTTCCTCTTTCTTCTTGTGAAGAAGTTCAGCAACACGTTATGTCACTGAGTCCTCAGATGTTATTTATACAAAGAAGCACTCCAAAAAAATTAGATGAGACACCATCCAAACTGAAAGCAGAAAAGTGAATGGGAAATCCAGTCTGGTCAGATGTTTTAGGTCCTGGAGTTTTAGGATTGACCAGTTGACATTGTTTGTGATTTTGAATAGCTAAGCTCTACATTTCTTCAAAGAGAAGAATGGATGATGCTACATTTTAAAAACAGGATTCCTAATTTAGGAAATCCATTTGGTGGATAGGTTTGCTCTCTGAGACACTTAAAAAACTAGACTTCACCAAGTGCTGGAAAAATGTCCTCTAGTGAAGAATCCAGCATGACAGGAGGTTAGATTAGATCAGCAACTTGCTCTTTTTCCGTCTCTAATTCCTATGATTATATAAAAACCATGGACTTTTAAAAACAGTTAATATTATTTTCTATATATACACAATGCTCCCAGAATACTGGTTCACAGCTGTCTGGCTTTCCTACTGGACTGCTGATCGCTGTGGGTCATTAATGCTTCATTTTGCTTCCAGTCACCCCAGGCAAGGATGTTCGTGCTAATGAGAATTCTGACCATTATTGATTGTGTCAACAGCTGTACGCAAACACAGAAGCTATGCTGCACCACATGGCAACTGTGAGCCGGGTGCTGCTCAGCTTCCCTGTGCCAAAAAACAAAACCCTTTAATTAATAAAACCCTTATATTGCACATGGTGACCATCTCTGATCCTTTACACGAGCAATAAAAAGAATAATCACACACAGATCCACTATGTCCCAGGCCAAATCCCATATGTAGGCCTCTATGTGGTTGATTTTTGGGATGAACATTGGCCAGTCAATTCACCTTTTTAGTATGCTCTGAAGATGTAGGGAAAAGATTAGCATGATTCAAAGAATTACTCTAACATTTGACTACATTATGAAAACTGAAAGTCCAGCATGTGTTGATGCCTTAAGATATGAGGAACTTGAGATCGTTTTGGAGTAATTAATCATGTATCTTGTCGACATTAATAGGATTAACATATCCATGGTAGCTAATGCCAGAATACACCACAGTGGAAGGCACAGTAATTAAACAGTAATTGAACAGCTCTTACTTCAAAACCTCCACAGGAGGTTTTAAAAGTATATATATTTTAAAACAGTTATAACTACAATAACAGCGAATTTTTTACTGTGCCAAAATTGACAGAGATCCAAGCATGTTGTCTAATGAAAATAAATACACATTTTACATACAGCTCTTTAAAGATCTAGTAGAAATGCAAAGTATTGTTGGTTACTGTACATTTCCTTCTAACAATGATACTTTGAATTTGTTGGATTACCTGTTAGAGCAAAGGGGAAATGATTACTGTATCCCATTAGCTGTGCTAAAGCCCAGTGGCAAAGCAGACTCTTACTTTTGAACTGCAATAGTTCTTTTTCATTAAAAATGCACACTACCACATAATAACCACACATTATTTTTCTCCAGTGACTCGGATAGTGATGTATATTATGGGAATCTGGGATAGTTTTATTGTAATCACTCTTTAATTAGTGCCTTGAAAGCAATTATACATGAAAACAAATTAAGAACTAAGCAAAAAAAGTTACAATTAAAAGTAAAAAGTCAGAATTTAGGAGGTGATGGACAACTATGTAATTGGTTATTTAAAGGCACTCCCATGAATAAACAACTTGAGTATGACCATTTACGGTTCCTATAGCTAACTGTTTCTTTATCTATCTGAACACGAATAAAGATATGGAATCCATTTCTGCCGAGAAATAAATGAATTTTTAAAAGGCTGCTGAAGTAATAATCTTGTTCTACTTTATTGCTATCAGTTCTAAAATGAGACTGTAATGCAACTAAGGAACCAAATCCCTTGTATTCATTCCACCTCTTTTAGGAATCGCGCTATATCAGTGTTGCTGCCTGAGTATGATTTTATTAATAATGTCCATCTGCAATTAGCGAGGCCTGCAGAACTGCAGCATCTGATTCATATGAAATGCATCTCTTCATGAGAAGAAGTTCAAGGTTAAATATGATGATTGGTTAGCTGCAGTCACCCAAATTAGACAATTAGTAGTTTCATTTTCTGATTTTTAAGAAGTAGTTGCAACAAAATAATATACATATATAAATCATTTCAGCAACTCTACAATCATGGAAAACAAGGAATGTCACCATTAGAGGAAGTAACTTTTTTATCTACTATCAAATTATGAGAATTATACATACGGTGATCAGTTTGTAACTCAATTTAGTTTCAACCTTGCATTCTCAGGGTCCTTGGCAGGGCTGGTTGAAAATGTTCCATTGAAATTCAGTGAAAACCCATTTGTCTGTGTAACAAAATATTTTGCAGAAATTGTCTGCTTTCCCTGAAAATTTTGGATTTTTGTTGGAAAACTGTTAGGGTTTTTTTGGGGCATTTTTCAGCTGCAAAATTTCAGTTTTTGGTTTCCTCCGTGTAGTTTTTTGATGAAAACCTGAAATTTTCCACTGACAAATTTGACAAAAACAAGGACTTTTTTTCATTAACATGAGGTTGGTTTTTTTGCAGAACCAGCCCCATGCCCCAATCCCACATTTTCCATCCAGCTCTAGACTTTGGTTCTGTCCTTGTACTACTTATGGATCAATCCTTCAGTGTGCTGAGCTCCTTCAACTGCTACTAATTCAGTGGGAATTCAGGGCGCTGTGTACCTTGCAGATGATACTTCATTAATGCACTTTGGTGAGATCCCAATTCAGGAAAATGCTTAAGCGCTTGCTTAAATCTCAACTTCAAGCACATGCTGAAACAGCCTTCCTGAATTGGGATGCTTTCCTGAATCTGGTTCTAATAGTTTAAGGCAGTGGTTCCCAAATTTGTTCCGCCGCTTGTTCAGGGAAAGACCCGGTGGGCTGGGCCAGTTTGTTTACCTGCCGTGTCCGCAGGTTCGGCCGATCGCAGCTCCCAGTGGCCGCGGTTCACTGCTCCAGGCCAATGGGAGCTGTCGGAAGTGGCGTGGGCTGAGGGACGTACTGGCCGCTGCTTCCAGCAGCTCCCATTGGCCTGGAGCAGCGAACCGTGGCCACTGGGAGCTGCGATCGGCCGAACCTGAGGATGCAGCAGGTAAACAAACTGGCCCGGCACGCCAAGGGCTTTCCCTGCACAAGCGGCGGAACAAGTTTGTGAATCACTGGTTTAAGGACATCTTATGCCTGGAGCAAATAATCCAAAATCATGCTTCAACTGTCTGTTGTTTTACTCCATCTCTGCCTCTTTATTTTCTATCCCCTCAAATCTGTCAGCTACTCTCCATTTTGA
Organism: Malaclemys terrapin pileata; assembly: GCF_027887155.1. Lineage (NCBI taxonomy): Eukaryota > Metazoa > Chordata > Testudines > Emydidae > Malaclemys > Malaclemys terrapin. The sequence goes on from NC_071518.1 coordinate 13,223,898, forward strand.
AAACAAGACTCAGCAGTAATCTCTGTTGAGGTGCTCATTGATGTTTGCTAATATTCAGTTTCCTTTGGAATTTCATTAAGTGCGCACAGTCATTACAGTATAACTAAACCAATTTACTTGCTACATATATAGTAAATGTTTAATAATTTGTTATCCAAATGGAAAAAATACGTTTCTAATTATCTCCTGTATCATTTTGCAGTGTGGAAATTAAGTGCAGCTTTCCTATGAAATGATGAGTAATGCAACATAATTATCAAGTGTGTCTTGCAAAATCCTCTTTTGAATATTATTTGAATCAATAGGCTCCATTTATGCTACACAGCTCAAATTAAGAAACAAGCCGTTGGGAAGTTAAAGAAATCTCAGTGTAGCTGAATGCAGAAACATATTCAAGTCAAAGTAGTACCAGACACCATTTGAACATTAAACTACTCCCTGTGACAACATAACACCCGCGGGGGCTTTATATCCATGTTAGTAATGTGGATGCTCAGTACAGAGACAACAAATGCAACATACCATGGGAAAAAACTTATTCTGTGGGAACATTAAAATAAAATGGTTTCAACATCCTAAAAAACTGATCAGCTCAACAGTACCATATATTTTATAAAACTTATTTTTGGGGATGTCTACACTGCATCTGGGAACTCAGGCTCTGAAACTTGGGGGGTGAGTTTGAGAGCCCAAGCTCCCACCCAAGCTGCAATGTCGAAGCACTGTCTAGACAGCTATTTTCAGAGGGCTAGTGCAAGTTCTGCTAGCACAAGTCTGTGGACCGGGGCTGGAACGCTTTCTTCCAGATGCGGTGTAGACATGCCCAGTAAGACCGTGTATATCCTTTATGAAAACAGAATCTGGGATAGGAGGCTATTGGTACATAGGAATGATTCAATATGCTTTTCCCTCCATCTGGGCAAACCCCAGCCAACGGCTCAAAATGACATCTATAGGTTATAAGTTTCCATCTTTAAACTTTTCATGTGCTTCTCCCTCCATACACACCTCTTCCTACAAGAAGGCATGTTTACTTTGGGTTGGGGAGGACTTTTGTGCTGGTCGTCTATATTGGTGATTTCATTCCCTGGGTCCCCCTGGTGTAGGTTATTCTTTGGGAGGTGGCTGGAGAGAAACCCAAATAGAGGATAGGAATCCCTCTTTTCCCTTGTAAGAGGCAACAGCTGCAGTGTGACACCCTGAGTAACACAGTAACCCCTTCCCTAATTCTTGTAAGCAGCACCCTGTGTCTTTCCCCAGTACTTGTGCTCCACTGTGAACTACAAGTTTCAATTGAGAAGCTGCTCGATACCACCACCTAACTGCTGCTGCCTCCTGCAATCCCTTAAGGTGATCCCGCCAAAACGAGGAACAGACTACACGTTCACACACAAATGATAAGCTTCCATCAAGAGAGAGTCCAAGCTTCCCAAAGACAGACTTGTGCCAAAGGGTGGTGAATGGGCCAGCCTCCTAACCCCCTCTCAGAAATCTAAGATGCACAGAAAGTAGGTACGTATTAGGAAATGAGGGAGCAGGGAGGATTGTGGTGAGACTCTGAGCTTTTCCTAAATCTCATCAAAAATTACATTGGGGCATGTGGGTGAAGGTTGGGCCAGTTTTGAACGGTGCTGAACAGGTTTGTCCATTCCTAGTTTGAATGTGGCCCAGTCTACAAGTGGAATTAGTTCAGAACATAGGACTAGAAGGAACCATTTGGGTCACCAAGTCCAGTCTCCTGCTATTGCTGGTGCCTCCATCACATAATCCCTTCCATAAACCAATAAAGCCCTATCTTAAAACCAGCTAGATTTCTTGTCCCCACTATTATTGGGAGACTGTCCCAGAACCAAACTCCTCTGATTGTTAGAAACCACCTACTTTCCAGCCTAAATGCACTCCTGGCCAGTTCACACCCATCTGTTCAGTAGTTTCAAGATAGCCTGGGACATTGGACAACAGTTCTGCCAGTGTAACCACTGATCTCACATTTCAGGGAGATGGCAGTCACCACCTCCAACAGGACATGAAAAAATGCAAATTTCAAAACTCTTCTCCATCCCCTCCAGGGGGGCACTGTGGAACACACCACTATTTATTAGTGGCCCTCTCTTTAGACCCACACCTCTAGGCTGCATGTAAATCTTGCTGCTTCTCTATGATCCAGCCTTTCCCCTCTGTTTCCACAGCTAAAATTCTCATCCAAACCCTCATCTTGTCATGTCTTGACTACTACAACATCCGCCCGTTTGGCCTTGACAAACGCCATCTTGATCCCTTCCTTCTTTTATCCTTCTAAACTTTCCTGAAAAGAACATCTGCAAGGCTCACCATCCCAGCCACTTCACTTTGCTTCCCTCTTTGCAACCTTCCACCAACTCCCCCCGCTCCTTGCATCAAACACAAACAACTTGTCCTCACCTTTAAGGACTGTTACGGCTCAGTCCCACACTACCAATAACCTCTTATATGGTACTGAGCCATCAACCACCACCTCTGCTCTAACAAGGCCAGCCTATCACCTAGCCATCCAATCTTCTCTTAAATACTTTCATGCTTTCTCCCATGCTGCCACTTGGGCATAAGTGGAGCTCCCCATAAAAATATGCAAAGCCACTAATTTAGTGACCATTAATACTGGCTGTCATAGTGGTCTTCAAATTTCTCCTTCAGTCACTTCTGTTGTCATGCTTACGGGATGTTTGACAATGGGTAGGCAGCCATGCGTCAGAACTGTTGCTTGGTGCAACAATCATAATCATCTCACCATTACACAATGCTCTCCCATCTGCTTCTTCTTGTCTCCTTTCATATACTAAGCTTGTAAACTCTTTGAGGCCGGGACTGTCTTTTTGTTTTCTCTCTGTATGGTGTAATGGGACCATTACACATCCAGTTCTAAAATGTGTCTGTTAGACACTATTGCATTACAAATAAATAACAGTAATACCGCCATTTTATATCCCACACCAATACAGCCTCTTCCATAAAAACAGAAAAGAATAATAAGACAAGGCACTAAGCTTTGTGCAAATGCTAATGTCTGTTTTGAGACTCCCCTTGTGCCAGTCATAGACCCTTGAAAAACATGGCAGGAAATCAGCTAGAATAAACACAACCTTTGGAAGTATTTTACAACAATATAAAGCTAAACCATTTAACCATTTAATCTGAGGCAGGACAACGTTTTTGCTCAAAAGCTAAATAGTTCTCTTTGATTAGTACCAGCAGATGCTTGGCTGCTTCAGGATCCCAGGAGAGAGAGCGAGGAAGGGGATATTTTAAAATATTATACATAATCCATAGTCTGGCCAAGAGACAAATGAACTTTGCTAAAAGTAACAGATTTAATGCAGACTTTAATAGATGTGTACATTTTCAATTATGGTCATTATTAAAAAACAAACCAACAAAACCCAAATCCAAACCGCAGTCCAGAATCAGAGGAAAAGGATAGTCTTGTGGCTAAAATACCAAAGGACTCCAGAGATCTGGTTTCATTTCCTGGCTCTGTCACAGACTTCTCGGGTGATCCTGGACAAGTCATTTAACCTCTCTGTGCCTCAGTTCCTCATCGGCAAATGAGGAATAGTGGTTCTCTACCTCAGTGACTCTTAACTTTTCCAGACTACTGTACTTTCAGGAGTCTGATTTGTCTTGCATACTCCCAAGTTTCACCTCACTTAAAAACTACTTGCTTATAAACTCAGACATAAAAATACAAAAGTGTCACAGCACACTAGTACTGAAAAATTGCTTACTTTCTCATTCTTACCATATAAATTATAAAATATATCAATTCGAATACAAATATTGTACTTACTATTCAATGTATATTATATAGAGCAGTATAAACAAGTCATTGTCTGTATGCAATTTTAGTTTGTACTGACTTCACTAGTTTTTATGTAGCCTGTTGTAAAATTAGGCAAATATCTAGATGAGTTGATGTAACCCCTGGAAGACCTTGGCACACCTCCAGGGCTCCAAGTATCCCTGGGTGAGAACCACTTCTCTACCTCGCCCAGGTGTTGTGAGAACAAATTGTGTGAGTCACTCTGATACCATGATGATGGGAGCCATCTAAATACCTAGCCAACAAGTGTGTTCTATTGAACAAAAAAGTATGTTACAAGGAAATAAGAAGTCACAGGTCACAGACTGTGTAAAGAGCGACAAAGAGTCCTGTGGCACCTTATAGACTAACAGACATATTGGAAGCTTATGCTCCAATACGTCTGTTAGTCTATAAAGTGCCACAGGACTCTTTGTTGCTTTTTACAGATACAGACTAACATGGCTACCCCTCTGATACAGGCTGTGTAGTGATAGAAACTACCAGGAAAGGTGAAAAAAAATAGAAGAATATATCATCATCTCACTCTAAGGTGTGCAGTTTGGCTTAGTGGATAAAGCACTAGAGTGGGACTCAAGAGCTGCTCCATTTCTAGCACTGCCACTGGATTGCTAGGCAAATAATTTCACTGCCCTCTGCCTCAGTTTCCCCATCCGTAAAACAGGAATAACGATACTGACCTCTTTTTTAAAGTATGTTGAGATCCACAGATGAAAAGTGCTTTGTGGGAAGGGAGTTCTGCTATGTGGTTAGAGAAGGCGCCTTGGACTGTTTCCAGGTCTGTCACTGATTCACTAGGTGACTGTGGGGTAGTCATTTAACCACTCCGAAACTCATTCTGAAGAATGGATATAGTATTTACCTATTTCAGAATGGCATTGTGAGCCTTTACTAAGGTTTGTAAGGCTCTCCAGGACAGTGGTATGGATGTGTTATATGCAGAGGGGGAAATGCCAGCTGCTTGACTAGGGGAGGGCCATATATTTAACATACAGGGAGAAATTCTGCTTCCACTTACACCCATCCGATTTCACTGATGTTAGTCAGGCCGCATGGGTGTGACAGAAGGAAAGGAAGTAGGAGGGGGTAATAAGTCAATGAGTCTCTGGACTGATGCAAAGTTTGCCATCTGGTATGTAGAGATTATACTTGCGCGGCTATTGGGCTAATAAATATTATGCCTCAAAGGTACCTCTTAGACGACATATACTGAGATGAGCTTGCTTGCCACTCCTGATATCTCAATAAGGCAGATGCTATTCATTGGAAGGATTTTAAAAATCTCCTTCTCTTTATTAATCTCTTCCTCATCCTCTGTCTGCAGCAAAACAGTAGGGCAGCGCAAGTTTATGCTTCTGTCATAGGAGTCAATGCAGGCTCTTTCTATCACAGAAAAAAAGAGCGGGAAGAGCATTCCTTACCCGTAATTAATTCCTCTCCCTACCCTGGTGTGGTGTGTCTGAGGAGCCAGCAGCTTAATCGTGTCTGCAAATCACATGGATAGATCTCCATGGTGACAGGATTATGTGGTATATAAATATGAGCTGGATGGCCGAGGTTACTTTGGCAACCCGAGTGGCACAGGTAATGATCCGGATTTGTTCAGATTTATGAAGGGATAATCTGAATAAAATTTGTCCATTTTATATTCTAGGGCTGGTCCTATTTTGCTGCTGTTAATATCAGTCACTATTTGAGCCAGACCAGAGCTATCGCTGTTAGAATTACGCCAATATCAATAATATTTAGTTAAGCATCATTTATATGCAGCAGTGAAGAAAAAGCCTGCTGCACCATTTATTTTAGTGGAGATACCCCTTAAGCAAAGCTATAGTACTATAGCTTTCAGTAGCATCATAAAGCAGCCCCTGATTTTTAGGATCAGAGAAGCTGCCCTGGTCTATTACAGACTTATGTTGCCCTTAATAAGAGTTGCAGGTTGCATTATAACTGCAGATGCTCCGCTCAGGCCAGAAAGGGAGTTTTATCTTCACTTCATTACCTTGGAAAGAGTCCGAGGTTTTTAATATAAAGGTTAGTGTTTCAGTGTTTTGATAGACATTGGGGATCACGGACCATGTTTTAACAAGCAGCTACTGTGAGCATGAGAAAGGAGCCACCACTTGTGGATCCTATCTTACATCTGGCCTCTGTCTCCAGAACTGAAGCTTTAGGAGTTTAGCTCTGTAACTGAAAGATCAACAGAAGGCTCGCAAAAAGCCAAAGGACCATGCTGCCTTCTTTTCTTTATGGCCACTGGCTTCAGTAAGGGACAGTGCGGAGCTGCCAGGTCCAGGGGCGCTTGTGGGAAGGCTGGGGCCATGGGTGTGGTGTGCCCTGAGTGAACCATCCCTAAGGAATGTGTAGTCTGCTCTCCTGCTTAGTAGGGTGGGGCAGGACACAGTCCTTTTGAGAGAATGATGCCCTCAGTAGGATGCTCAGAATGCACTACTTTCCTTGGGGTACAAGGACTATTTTCTTGTGCCCTTCCCCTCCCACACATTTTCCATAGTCCTCCTGCCCTTTGTTTTTGTGTATTCCCTGCCCCATGGATTTTGATGGGCACCTTCTACATTTGTGCACCGAGATGCATCAGATTAATATTCTCTTGGGAAGCTTATTGGCTTAGTTTAAAAATAGAGCTTTTACTTTATTTTGGGAGTTCACAGGAATGCTTAACTTTCTTAGGCCAGGTCTTCACTACAGACTCTTACTGACCTAGTTCTGTTGAGCAGGGATGTGATCTCTGAGCAAAATAGCTATGGCAGCAAAAGCCCCAGTGCAGATGCAGTTCTGCTGGCAGAACTGTGTTTTTACTTATTTTGCTCATGGAATGGAATAAGCTCTACTGACAAAAGCACAGGTTTGTTGGTATAAGCTGCATTCACGCTAGGCGCTTTGCTGGTGTAGCATTGTGGAACAGCTCTACTGGCAAAGTAGACCATGCCATAATCTAACTCACTGAAATACTGTGTGGGCGGGGGGTTGGGATGGGGACAGTTAGCATCCCATAAGCATGATTGCTTTGGTCTATCCCCTTCCTTTCTAGAAAGATACTCTCAACCCGTGCACTGGTTCTAATGAGCACTCTCCTATCCCCATAGCGCCACTGGGAGATGAAGGCACTCAGCACCTCATAAGATTGATGGGGAAATGGGGGATGATTAAAAAAAAAAAAGCAGGAAAAGAAATTCAGGCCAACTGGGGCATACACAATCTGTGGCTTCGACACACAAATCAAAGATTGTGCACCATCACTGGTGCTTTCACTTGTGCAAAAATTCTTGGGGGCTATAGAAACTTTTGCCCTGAGTTTACATAAACATTAATTTTTAAAAAGTTCTGGAACATGAATCCAATCAAAAAATATTTGACAAAAATATCAGAAAATGGTTGCAGTTAGTTTTGTTTCCTATGTGATGCTAGTAGGTATCTTTTATATTAAAAATGATCCTGCAAGTGAATGTATGAGATCCAAGATCATTTTATCTGCTATATAATAACTTTCCCTGATCCCCTTGTTTTAATTAGTGTTAGAATTACACAGATCTGTTACTCTGAACTTTCACTCTGATGGTTTGGCCCGTATGTGTGAGAATATAAAGTCATTTTAAAATCACCTATACTCATGTATCGCCATTCATGGCTGTGATGAACAGATCTGGCCTCTTCTCCCTATTCCTTGTGCCTATCAGTTAGGAGAGAGCTTTTCTCTCAGGATTGAGAAACAGCTTTCAACCTTGGTCTTGTATTGCCATAACAGCAAGACTAAAAACAGGCCCAAGATGAGAAAAATGTCAAAGACTAGACACTGATGCTACAGTCAATTTCTGATGCTCCAACTGTTCCCTCAGTTACTAAAGCCATCTATTATAAAGTCTTCTAGCTACTGGGTTAAATCCTGAGAGCTTTACTCTGCTTTTACTCTCTCCTTACTCCTCTAAGTAAGTGGGTGTTTGCGTGAGAAAATCCAGAGGAAACACAGAGTAGAGGGTTTTAATGATACAATAATAAAGCTGTCACAGAGCCCAAACCTGCAAATTTGTACTAAGGCAACTTGAAGTCAATGGGACAACTTGTGTGAACAAGACACGATTTGGCACCTAGTTATCCATTTGGTTCATTAATTCAAAGGGAATTTGCCTGAATAGTACCAAGGAAAAATGGGAAAGGATCTCAAGATTTAACTCATTGACTTCAGTGAGAGAGTAGCATCCCTCAGAAGGCATTCAATACTTTGGAGAGTTAAGTCCTAGCACTTTGGTAGACGTAGGATATATCTACACTGGATCTTGAGGTGCAATTACCAGTGTATACAGACATACCCACGCTAGCTCTGTTTGAGCTGGCACACTAAAAATAGCAGTGTAGCCGTGGTGACACGAGTGTCAGGAGGGAGAGGCTAGTTGCCCTGACTACATACCTAGGATCTTGGATGGGGTCATATTTGGCGTGGCTAGACTATCCTGCCAGCCATGTCGCTACAGCTACTCCGTTATTTTTAGTGTGCTAGCTTGATCAGAGCTAATGTTGGCATGTCTACCCATGCTGTAACTTATACTTCTAGCTCCAATATAGACCTACCATGACTGCTATTTAGAGAGCACTCGTAGATGCGACGGTGTGTCTTATCTCAGCTTCCCAGCATGGAAAATCCTGACACAAAACGAGAAGGGCAATTCATTTGATTTTTATTCTGGGTTAAAGATAGTATAATTTCCTTGGGAATTCAGTGGAGAAAAAAAAAAAGATTAAAAGCAGTACTAGGAAAGTTGAGTATCATGCATACCATTGCAGTACATGGCATTATCCCAAGTTATTAACGTACATTTAGAGAAGACGAAGAGTCTATTTTTTTTTTAGAAGAAAAATGGGTGCATTGCTAATTAATACAACACATGTATTTAGTGCCCTCCTTAGTGTAAAGGCGGTTCTGAAGGTGAGGCTGGGTGGGGGGAACCCCCAAAACACCTGAGAGATGTGTGGCCATGAAAACTATCATCTCATGGACCAGGATGAAGTTTTGAAGGACTCTAAGATGCAAGCTCCTGCAGAGCAGCCACGCGGGCTCCTTGTTAAGATTAGCGAGCTCTTAGAATCCAGAACCCATAGAGTCCAGATTGTCCCCTGCAGTATGGCTGCCTGGTGCCACATCATTAGTACCGAACACTCCTTGCAGTCTAACACAGTAAGTAAATTCAGGACTCCACCACAGCACCTGCCTCCTTGTCTGCGTGATCATAGATCTTGGACCAGGCTCAACAGATTACTCACCAGCTTGACCAGAATTGCTCAACCGTACGCTGGCTTGACCAGGTTTCCTCCCCACGCTATAACCGTAGGGCTGCATCGCAGACAATAGCTCATGTGGTAGAAGAGCGCCCAACCCAAAATCTGGAGGGTGGTCTACAAGGCCTAGCTTTGATACAGAGGCAATCCTGTGGTTACAGACCTGGGTGTCAAGCAATAACATCTGCATATGAGAGAACAAGTGAGTGCACAAAGCAGCCCTAGATATAGCCTGCCTGAGGAGGATCAACTGTGTTAGAGGCAGATAACCAGTGGCGCTGGGGGAGCTGTTACAATGGTTCCTACAGCACCATTCCTCCTGCACTAGGAGGTGTGGCTGGGACATCCCTGCGTGCTGATGACTTCCTGCTGTACTGACTCTTTGGGGTTGTTGGCAGCTGGTATGTTAAACCAGCCCTAATTTACACCAGGACTCCACCTTCAAGCATAACATCCCCAAGATGTTGGGAGCTCAGAGTTGGCTTAAGTTCACTTTTGGACCTCCCTTACCCATTCTGAGCTGTGGTGGACACTTCTTGGTGGTAGCCAAGTATATGGGCCATGAAGTCCAAACACTCCAGGACTTTGGAATGTTCAACAAATTGGTCCATATGTTGTAGTTCAGGCCCATCTCCAATGATAATCTATTTGGGGTTGAACCATAGATGAAATTCCTGGTGACCTCAGTAAGTGCTATGGCAGTACAAACCCTGAAGAAACAGGCCCTTTGTATTTAGTAAACATGAACTAATCCTTGCAGCTATATTAAATGCATATTTGAAGCACCATTTAGACTATTCCTATGGAATCTATATCACAACTGTTGGGAGGATTTATAGCAGGAAATAAAGTTTATGGTGTTCTTCTGGAGAAATAACACATGCATGATCTAAGAAGATGGTACAGTGTAATTAAAATAAGACATGTTATGCTGTTATTGACTAGCAAAACCCGTGACATCATTTTTTTTAAATCTTGTCTAAACCATGTATCCTTGTGATCTTGCAAGAAAAATATGCATCATGCCACAAATACATGTTACCAAAATACTGTTTCATATAAGCATGTTCTAATAGTTAAAGTCCTTACATAAAAAAAAACAAAAACAAAAAAATCCTACTCAAACTAAACCAAACAAAAACTACTATTTAATAGTAAGCATCCCTTGCTTTTCTTATTGGTTTGATTCTGTTGTACCATCCTACAAATTACTTCTGCTTTCTAATTATGATACTCGGATGATAGAAGATGAATGCTGTTGATTTCCCCTTTTCCTCTCCATCTTCTCTCCCCACCCCCAAACCTTCTGTCTGGTAACTTCTCTGTGGGAATCTGGCAAGTAGTGATCCCTCTTTACACAGAAGAAGTGAAAGATCAGAAACAGTCTTTCTTGAATCGCATTGTTTGGCAGCCACGTGAGCACTCAAAGTCTGAAACACTTCCAGAACCACAGCTTTCCACACACAATGTCTAGACGCTTGCAGGATACTTTTTAAAGACAACAAAACCTTTTCTCTGACAATCTATTCTGAATTCCCTCTCAAATCTGACCCATTGAAGGCATTCTGAGTTCATGAATAGTCTGTTTCTAAGCAAACATTCTAAACGGGAAGAAATGAACTTGGTAAATATGACCCTCACTCTTTAGCCAGTGAATTTTCATCAATGTCTTGTCAAATAGTAATATTAATCCCACACAGTTTCTTGGTGTGCACTCAGATGTAGCAGAATATAATCTCGGGATTTAGATCGTAAATTCCTCAGGTCAGGGACTTTTCGTTCTTTGTTTAGATAGCATCTAGTACAACGGGGTCCTGGTCCATGACTGGGATTCTTGTGTTTTACCACAATACAAATAATATTGTAGGGTAGTCTGATGGTAGATCATGCAACTGTTATTCAGGACTCATGAATTCTACTCATGGTTCCACCGTTGACTCAGTGCATGACCTTAGACAAGCTATTTAATGTCTCTGCCTCAGCTTCTTTATTTTTTGTAGGATCATGTGTACCTACCTCACAGAAGTGTTGAGCATAATTAACTTAATATATTGCATTGTGCTGCCATGCTTTAGTTGTGCTTGGCTGTTTGTGCTGTTGGCTTTTTAAACTATGTGAAGTTTGACTAAAGCAGGGGTCGGCAACGTTTGGCACGCTGCTCGCCTGGGTAAGCACCCTACCGGGCCGGGCCAGTTTATTTACCTGCTGACGCGGCAGGTTCGACCGAACGTGGCCCCCACTCACCGCGGTTCGCCGTCCCGGGCCAATGGGGGTGGCGAGAAGTGGTGCGGGCGAGGTGTGCTGGCCGCGGCTTCCCGCCGCCCTCATTGGCCCGGGACGGCGAACCGCGGCGAGTGAGGGCCGCAATCGGCCAAACCTGCCATGTCAGCAGGTAAATAAACTGGCCCGGCCCGCTAGGGTGCTTACCCTGGCGGGCCGCGTGCCAAACGTTGCCGACCCCTGGACTAAAGCACATGGATAGGCACCTGTTTTATCCAATCCAAATAAATAAATAAATATAATCTAATGAGTGTAAAGCAACCTCTGATCCCCCTATGAAAGATCATATCAAAGTGTGAAGTACTGTTAAAAAGTCAGAGCATAAAGAAATGCCTGATGAGGGATGTTTCAATTATTTTATTAGTTATGCTGGTTAGTCAGTTTTGCCCAAGGATACAAACCCACACATTTCCCTTTGGCTTATGTGTGCGTATGTGTTCATGCGGGGGTGGGATTTGTAGAGTTATTTTATGCTGCTATGATGACAATGAATAGTTTATTTTTACAATTGTATATTTCAACTGCGAGCTTCCCCAAGAGGCTGGTTGAAAACCCCAAAGTTATTTCCTTGCTCTTACTTAAATTTTTCATCACTAGCCATTTGTTCAGAGTTTTGTTTATTTGACAGCAAAGTGATTTCTTTTGTATCGAGGAGGAAGTGAGGGGATTAGTTTTGGTTTAAGAACTACATAAAGCTCTTCAGAAAGAACACTCCTCTCTTCCCTTCTGATTGCCATCAAACTGTAGTTGAATGCTGTAGTTGAAGTCCATACTTAAGCGCTTTGCTGACTCAGAACTATTGTCTTTAAGTGAAAAGGATTTAATTGCTCTGACTCTACGGACATACAGTTGATTATTCAAATGTGAAAATTAAAGAAAACGAAAGCACGGGCAACATTTCTCATGGCAAGAATTGGGCATGGAACTTACTGTACCTTACAATTTTGGACAGGGCCACCCGGAGGGGGGGGCAGGGAGGCCAAGTGGGGCAATTTGCCCCAGGCCCCTGGCCCCACAGGGGCCCCCACGAGAATATAGTATTCTATAGTATTGCAACTTTTTTTAATGGAAGGGGCCCCTGAAATTGCTTTGCCCCAGGCCCCCTGAATCCTCTGGGCGGCCCTGATTTTGGAATGGACATTGAGGAAAATATATTATGGGGAAAAAAAAAAAAAAAAGAGCCCAGTTCTGCCTCCTTTGTCACTATCTCTGAAGCATTGGTCGTATATGTTTCTGCGCCTTAGCCCAGCGAGATGGGAACTAACAGCCATTCTGGTAAGTGGTCTCTTTCATATTTGCTTTGCTTCAAAAACATTTCCGCTGTAAGTATGCAAGGCATTTAATAAGCCAAAGAAAGAAACTAGAGGAAAGGTCAGTTAATTATCATATACTGGGCGGCTGAGTAAATCCAAATGCAAGTTCTCCACCCACATCCAGATTAAGGCTAAGGCATACCCTATAAAGTAGAAAGCTGACCTCCTTCTTGGGATCTGGCTTTGTTACCAAAGTAACTCAGGATAAACACAAGATAAATCACAACTTAAGCCTTTTCCTTGGCTTGACTGCCCTTAATGCTCCTACCATAGGCCCTGCTCTAGCAGAGTATTGGAGCACATGCTTCACTTTAAGCATATGAATGGTAGTTGAATTCAATGGGAGTATTCACATGCCTGAAGTGAACACTGGATTGGCACCTTAATTCACTGCTCCCAGATGCTTACTATTCTGCCAGACTGCTACTCTCACTTTCCTTATATGTAGGGTAGGGATTATTGAGCCATACCAGCCCAAGGAGATAAAAGTTAACCAGAAGCTTCTTGCAGGGTTCCAACACCTACTAGCAAGGTGGGGAAATATCAGAATCCTTTCATCCTACTTCACCAAATGCACATATGAATTCATATCCAAACCAAGCAGGAATGGATGAGTAGCTCTATGGTACATTTGGATTCCCATGGATTTTGCAACATAGATTAAAACCAGACTGGAGTTGAGCACCACTGTTTAGAATTCTCAGCAGGTCCACTGGCCAAAATACAATGGAAACATTCAAACAGTCTCTTTCCTGTGATATTTCCAGTACCAGCTGTCTGGCAGGAAGAGTAGTGAAAAGGAGAGAAGAGAAAAACAATGAGTGATGTCTTGGGCACAGAACTGTGAAAAGCCAATGCTGATGATAGGTCTGTAGGTAAAGGGTTGTCCAGGTGGAGAAATGCGGACAGACAGTTATGTTGCTAAGGCCAAAGAAGTGATGCATAGTTTACTGAAGTCTGCCACAATGTTTTCTTACTTCTGCCCTAGAACTCCAGGGGTTACGCCTGCTAAGAGATGCGATAGCAATGATTTGTCTAAGCTATCATCACCCTTTTCTAAATTTCATTGTTCCGCCCAAGCTTTAATGTGAGTTCTTATTTATTCTTCTAGGAAAGAATCTTGAGGCCCTTTCCGCTCATTCAAGCAAAGCTCCCACTAAAGTTGATGGAAATGGTAAGGCCCCCTAGGATTCAACCCAGAGTCAAGTACAGGTGAGTGGTCAGCATCTATTGCAGGAGTTTCTCACTAGTTTAATGTGATCTTCATTTCAAAAAACAAAATACATATGAGCAGGGACTTGGAATGGTCTATGTTGAATTAGGCCTGACTGCTTAATACCGTCACCCACATTTCCAAATTGCTAGTGCTTTAATAGCACGTCCAAATCTGAGCATTGGATGCTCAAACTGAGTCAGCAGACGCACAACATTGATTTGCCCTACAAAACATCTTCCTTTGTGCTCAGTCAAAGCAGAATATACATACAGAAACCTTTTAGTATTGATACATCAGCTATTAATTCCAATAATGTCATTCCAACACTATAGCACCATATAAAAATCTCAATCATCATCTTAGTCTAAGAGATTATATTATATTAGTCTGATTATATTAGTCTAAGAGATGCCCAAGAGTAACCTTGCTTTCAAAACTATTCTTGGCACAAAATTATTTGGGGGAATGATACGAGCCATTTCATTGGGTGAGGACACTGACTTTGACTAACAGTTGTTATACAATACTAGAATACTGTGTTCTATCGAGTTAAGTAGAATCAACAAGAGATTCTAGTGAGTCTGGTATGTGGCAAAAATACATGACTAAAAAAGTAACAATCATTGGACCCAACTGGTGGTCTACAATATTTTTAGAAAAGAAGAATTTAATCAGAGTGTGTTTTAATATTATCAAAATGAAATAGTTTTAAAAGCTTTCAATGGTAGGACTTTCAAACCTTATGTCAGAGGGAACTTTGGTGAATTAAAAATAAAACTAAAACAACCCAGCAACACCTATGCCAGCCTAAGACTTCAGATGGCATTAGGATGGAATGGCGCACAGCCAAGCTTGTTGCTGAGTGCCATACACTGGACTCTCATGGACCGCTACGACAGCCTTCAGGGACAACACCCACACTTAAATGACCTGGGGTGTTTTGGTGGATGCCAGAGGATGGGCCAAGAGGGATCCAGGCTCTGTCCTACCCCTGACTGCAGGGTGGGTGAGCTTCTTACTGATGGAGGGGTTTGTAACCTGCCAGCCAGGGGATACTGAATTTGTTTTACACTGACCTTTTTCATGCTGGCATTTTGAATTCTGTCGAAGTCATCCCACTATTAACAATACCATCCCTCTGGTTTGGGCAGTACGTCACGAGACAGGCTTTCTTTGGGGGAAATGGTGGCCACAAGTAGCATATTCTGGGCCCACAAGTGACCACTGAAAGGAAGAGCAGATTACAGCTGAACTTCAGGATAGAGGAAGCCTGACAGCACAGGCAGTGTATAGTGGGAATACCCTGAGATCGGTTGCTGCTGGTGCTCTGGTCCGTGGAGTGCAAGCGGGGTTCCCCACATCTATTAGCACGATCTCTTTTCCAGAACTACTGCAGGTCTCTTTGTTACAGTCAGAGTCATTTTGGGGCTCCTCAGCCACAGGAGGCATTTCCCCTGCTCCCTATTGGGATGGTCTGGTTTACTCCTGAGAAGGGTGTAGCGTGGCACCGCAAGACAGGCTGGGATTGATTTGAAGCTGCAAGGTTTAATCTGCAGCTGTGCTTCCCAATTACAACATCACTAGAGCTGATCACAGAGTTAATGTAACACTTCTGGGTTAAATACTGTTGATCAAGTATTCAAGTGTGCATTGCTATTGATGAGTGCAATTTTTGCAAGCGCCAGGATGATAATATGGAACAGAAGTCTGTCCCCTTTCTACAACAAAAATAACTATCTACATCACTGAGCCAGTGTGAAAGTGCAAAAAGCAGAGGCAGAATTCTGCACTACTGCTCTAGAGACTTCCCTTTAGTTCCACCAGCCTGCCAAAACCAGTCATCAGTGGGATTGCCGTTCAGAGACAGCAACTCATTCTTGCTGATGTAGCTAGCAACCTACTTCTGCTTTGGCTGCTGTTGCCCAGAGACACTGACAACTGATCCTAAGCAAACTGCTAATTCTACTCGAGTTATTATTTGAGAAAGGCACTTCTTAAAGGGTCTGATCCCTTTTCTTTATCAGACACCTATATTTCTGCTGACAAAAAAAAAAAAAGTGTCTCTACAATATAGTGTGCGTGATCCTCACCCCATATTATCTGAGCAAATGGAGCTCAGAGGACATAAAGTTGTGACCCCAGACAAAAACCCTTAACACATACTATCTAATATTGTTTCCCACCACAGCTATTTTACATCCTCTTGGAAGTCTTCCTCGCATTTTGTTCCGCTCTTAATTTTCTGTCACACAACACTCGGTTAGGTCCTCTCTCTTTTTTTAGCCATGCCTGATGCCTTACCAGATACTGACCTGGCTTAGCTGCCTGTTTTCAGTCATTTAGATGGCCACAGAGGACATTAATACTAGTTTGGCATATTCTAGGCAAACTACGACGAGGGACAGGTTATCTTGTTCTCTCATTCAGATCTCCCAACACCTTCTGAGTCTCTCAGAACGCCTCAGATAGCATGATGAATAGAACCAAGCCACAGCCTCACCATGAGTATGAAATTAACAGATTCATATTTTAATGGCCATAGCGACAATTATGATCAGCTAGTCTGATGTTCTGCATAACACAGGCCAAAGAACTTCACCCAGTCATCTCAAAGTCATGACCCGAGTGACCTCAATGGAGTGTAACTCAATTATATCAACAGTGAATTTTGCCCCTAGTCTGAAAAAGGAAAGATTGGATCCTGACAAAACTGGATTATTTCTGTGCCTACAGGGTATCTTAATACTTGGAGGGTGTTTTTGCGGTTAGTTCTTTCCATACCACCAGTTAGACTCCAGCCCCAATTTACTAAGAACTAAATGCCCAATCTTCTGAGGAGCTGGCATCTCTCCTTCATGACACACTGAAAATTCAACAAATCCAGTTTTTCTAAGAGTCCCTGTCAGTCAAGCCTGAACAATCGAGGGCTTTCTCGCTGAGCCATTCATCTAATTAACAAAGAAGCGTGAGTGGAATTTTTGGACACAGAAGAAAATCCTGCATTTCATCTACAGGCTGTGTGGCTTAAAGAGAGCACATCGATGTGGCACAAGAGTCCAACTATGTCCTTGAAACTTTTAAAAGACAGTTTGAAACACATCTTAAAGATTTTTCCTTGGTAGCTGCCTGGCGCTGTTCAGTTACAGGCCTATTCCAATAACTGTTGTGCTGGGTTGCACAAGAAACTTGGACATGGTAATTCTTAAAAGTTCCTCTGATGGCAAATTAGTGCCACTGCAGTTCTATAGAGTGGAGAAAAAGAAATCAATAGAAGTTGATTTATCTTGGGTCTATTTGACAATTCTTTTTACAAGATGGATCCAACTGATTGTACCATTTTTAATCAAGAACTATGGAAAATCGGGATAAGAAACACAGACAGACAGTTAGCTGCATTATCAGGTTGAAAGAACGGGATGAATGGATCTCAGCATGCTTGCATCGGGAGCACAAAATATGTAGTTTGTTAGTTTCCTGGCTACAGAGCATTAAAGGGGTAGCAGCCATGGGCAAGACTAGCTATTCAAAGTCCTTTCCTTTAACTTCCCCAAACGCAGGGATCTGCAGTGATATTCAGACCTCTTAATTGTATGATACGTTTACAATGATTTCCTGTAAGAGTCTTGTCCCTTTCCCCTTCTCTTCCTACTCATTCTTCCTCACTGGCACCAGCAGCAAAATTAGTGACATGATGAGCTGCCTCTCAGGCAGAGATGGGCTAACTATGGCCTGTGGGCCACATCCGGCCCGTGGGACCCTCCTGCCCAGCCTATGAGCTCCTGGCCCGGGAGGCTTGTCCCTGGACCCTCCCCCGCTGTGGCCCCTACCCCGCAGCCTCAGTGCGCTGTGCCACCGCCGCAATGCTCTGGGCAGCTGGGCTGCGCAGCTGCAGAGCCTGGCCTGACCCAGTGCTCTGTGCTGTACGGTGGCGTGCCTGGCTCCAGCCGGGCGGTGCGGCTGTAGCGCTGCCAGCCACCGGTGCTCCAGGCAGTGCGGTAAGGAGGCAGGGAGCAGGGAGGGTTGGATAGAGAGCTGGGGAGTTCAGGGTAGTGGTCAGGGGGTGGGGGGGTGGATGGGGGCGGAGCAGTCAGAGGGCGGGGAATGAGGGGGGTTGAATGGGTGCAGGGGCCCCAGGAGGGCAGTCAGGAAGTAGAGGGGGGGTTGGATGGGGTGGCGGGGGGCAGGCAGGGGTTCCGGGGGCGGTAAGGGAGAAGGGGTGGTTAGATGGGGCAGGGGTCCCGGGGGTGGGGGGGCAGTCAGGAATGAGAGCAGGGGTTGGATGGGGTGGCAGGAGGCAGTCAGGCGTGGAGGTTCCAGGTGCAGTCAGGGGACAGGGAGCAGAGGGGGGGGGTAGATGTGGCAGGGGTCCCGGGGGTGGGGGGGGCAGTCAAGAATGAGAGCAGGGGTTGGATGGGGCGGCAGTTCCAGGGGCAGTCAGGGGACAGGGAGCGGGGGTGGGGGTAGATGTGGCAGGGGTCCCGGGAGGGGGGGGGGCGAGAAGCAGGGGGGGGGCGAGAAGCAGGGGGGGGAAGGGGCTGGGCCACGCCTGGCTGTTTGGGGAGGTACAGCCTCCCCTAACCGGCCCTCCATACAATTTCCGAAACCCAATGCGGCCCTCAGGCCAAAAAGTTTGCCCGCCCCTGCTCTAAGGTGTGCATCACTTATTCCATCTACCACTTAGTGTGGGTCTGAGCACCAAGACACAGAACTAACTGATAGTTGTGGCACCCAGGGGCCTCAGCATGGCTCAGGGAGGGTCCTCTAAAGAAGTTTAAAAGCAGTTTTTGAAGGGGGAATGACTCCATGAAATATTTTGTTTCCTTAATTCTTGTGAATAGGTTAAATTTCATGGCACATATAATAAAAATGAAGAGTAAAATTTAGAGTCACTGGAGCCAGTCTCCCATGTACAGCACACTGGATACCCTCTTCTTCCCCCACCCCACCAATATTCCTGCACTCAAATCTGCATTTTTACCTACGTTTATCAGGTCTCCCTTGGTAATGCTCTCCAAAAATCAGGTCTCTCTCTGATTTTATCCAGGAGGCTGTTCTTGGGTGCTATCATCACTCTCTATTTAACACAGAGGGGAAACATGCCAATTCATTACTTAAAGACATTTCACCTATCTTAGTACTCTGGCTCCTTTTGTTAAATGTTTACTCACAGTAATTAATCAGCAGCTCACACCATACAACAGGTTTGTTCTGATTTTCTAATCAATTACAAATTGGTCTAATTCATCTATCTCAGTTTGATCTCCTCTAGGTAATTTCATTAATTGGCAGGATAGAACTGGCTTCCCTTTCACACAGCTCATTTTTTTCAATGGAATCTACTAGTGCTAACTACGTTATTTTTATTTTCTTCCCTACGTTTCTTGTTCTCCTTCACATTATCAATCCAGACACCAAATCTGCATGCTGCTTTGATATGGCCTGCCGTAACTGGAAGCTGCTGTTTCCATGGTAAACAAGGGCAACCAGAAGTGACGGTCAGCCCTGACCCAATAACATGCGTCACGACTCGCTTCTTTCTCCAACTTCCAATTCCTCATGGGCTCTAGAAAGGATTGTTTTCCACCGGCTTATCTTCATAATTAATTAATCCTTAGCAGTCTGCTTACCGAGTGGCTACAGGCTGTATCTTTATTAATTGGGAGAGTTTTAGTTCAGCTGATCAGCTTTCTAACCTTTCCAACCACAATATTTTAGTACAGGATCAACACTCATCAGTATAATGGACGGAATGCTTTACAAAGCTCTGTGCACTCACTACTTCTTCCCAAGATTTAGCTTCATCATACTCTTTCCTGAAATGCACCCAGCCTAAAACTCTGTATTTCCAAAGAGCATACGACTCCCAGCATGCATCTAGAATGACAGGGCCTGATTTTCAGAATTGCTGAGACATAACTGAGTGGCTCAACACTTAGAAAACAAAACTGAAAATCAGAGGTTTTATTCCTGACTCTTCCATTAACTTGCTGTGTGACATTAGGCAAATAACAACCTACTTGTGGCCTTCTCCATACCCATCTGGGGCAAACAGTGCTTTAAAACCGTCCAAATGACATGCATTATATACGCTTATAGTATTAGTTATACATTTATGTGCACAGCTGGCATGTGAGCCAAAACAAGTTGTATTTCAGAAGCCCGATTGCCAGCAGCTGGAAAGAAATGTATTAATTTGGAATAATTCATTAGTGTAATTACATCCCACTTCTATAAATAATACCTCATATAGTACTTGACTGCAACTTAAAATAGCAGTTCACTTGAGTATATATCCCCATCTGTACATACAGATAAAAATCCTCTCCCTTTGTAAGAGCTCATCCACCACCCCGCTCTTGCAGTAACAATGACTAATGTTAAAGTACATCATAACCACCAGGGATCTGAGGCCTTAGGCAAGTACTTACAGTGCCTTTGCCCTAGTCTGGCTCTGCCTCATTCTTTAATATCACAACCCCATTGCATCTCAGTTCAGCAGCAAATGAAGCTAAAAACCAAAGCTTCTACTGGACTGTACCTTCATTTATAGTGAATCGGAGAGGGGGAGCAGATGGATTATAAATGAGGTAACAGCTTTTTAGATTCAGATCTTGGTAAACCACAATAAAGGACAAAGAATATAAAGGAAATGATGTACAGTGAAAGTGGGGCAAGGTGGGGTAGTATGCACTAAAGCAGCAAGGGCTCTGTAATGAGGTGTGCAGAATATTTTAGATGGAAGAGCTCAGAGAAAATTGCATCATCTCATTACCTTAACATTACTGTCTATTCTTTTAAGGGTTAACATTGAACTTTTCAGCTAAAGTAATTAATTTTAACATTGCCTAAGCATCTCTAGGAAACACTCTCTTGCCAGGTCCCTTAAAATAAATGAAGAAAAATCACCTTACTCATGTTCTGTTTCATCCATTTAGAATTTATGCTCGTTCTACTACTGAAGTAAACTTCAAATGGAATGCAAGCTTGTATCTATCCTCCACAAAATCTAAGAGAGAAATTGTTCTTTAGATGCTAGGATTAGGAGATTGTTTCTTGGCGGGTTATTCCCATGCTTGTGTTCTTTTTTTGTTTCTCAGTCTCTGCCCCCCCCCCACCACACACACACACACATTGCATTACCAAAACATACTCTAGCTTCTTGGAGTTTTGTTAGCTCTGATATCTGCATGAGATGTACCTTGTTACATTAAACAGTATTTGTATATAGATAAACTGCAGTGATTTACAGGATAAACTATGTAACTAGACTTTGAACTGCTGATTTTTATTTTATGTAGTCATCAAAGCAAGCAGAACGTTATACTTCAAGAAAACAGCAAGGCATCTCTCTGGCAGAACAGTGTATACTAACGTCTTATAACTTTGGATTAGGAAACCCTCCTGCATGACCAACTGCCCTTTAAGTACCATCAGGGCCATATTCCCAGTGACAAAACAGCAAAGTCCACACTCTAGTGCTAGAGGGATGGACAGTAGGAAAGGAAGCATTTATATTATAATGAATTGAAATATTTTCCTATTCTTTAAATGTAATATTGCAGTGTGATTATTTTTAAATCAGGACAAGGTAAATGATTCTATTTTACGGTCTACTGTACTGTAAGCAATCTGAAGAGAGAGAAGTTGCAGTGAACTTTCATTTCCAATGCTTGGAATGTTTCTTTAGTCCCCTGGCACACCGTCAAGGACAAATACAGGGCTCAAACTGCTTCTACTGAAGGCAATAGCAAAACTCTCATTGATTTCAAATGTTGGCAGGAAAGTTTTGTAGTGTTTTCAGCTGGGGAGGCTGCTTCCATACAGCAGGAAGACACACCACCCATGCTGAAATATACAAGTTTTCTGTGAATCTTACTGAACTTAAGTACAAATGTTCCTCCTGACCTCACAGCTAAGACTGATGACAGACAGAGAGAGGTGCTGTTGAAATTGTAGCCCCCTCGTTAGAGGTTTCCCTCTTTCATTATTCTACAACATCAATTACAGGATCTTTTCCCTTAGAACAGTTTTGATATCTAACTACCTGCACTGATAAGGTCATTTATGCCAGAGGATGTTTTCAGTGGAAAAGCAGCGAGAGTTACAACAGAGGAGTTCTTTGAAGCCATACAATACTGCCTAAAACACTAATATACTTTGATGCCTTTAACCTCTCTACCATACAGTTCAAATTTCTGCATCAGGGTTGCTGTTCTAGTTGGAAAGTGTTCTCCACACCCCATCCCACCAACAGTTCTAGAACTCTTTCATCACTGGGACATAAAACTTGGATGCAGAGGGCAGAAGGTTGCTACTGTATGCCATTGTAGCTAGCTAGAACGAACAAAAACTGGTGAAGAAATGGGAAAGTGAATAAAAATGGGAATATACAAAACTGTTCCTTTTAAAATAAATTATGATACTAGCATGGATTCTGTAACTCTATTAAAATATCTTAATGCTAGGTTCAGTGCTAGGTTCTCAAAGACAGTTTGATTCAGGATGTTTCAGGAAAAATGAACCCAATGCTGCAATAGATTCATGGAGACAACTAGGTGGCCCCGTATGTTCCTTTCACCTCAAAACGATTGTAGGCATCTTCCCTCTTATTCATAACACTCACCAGCCTCTGATGTCAGCCTCCAACATTTCCACCTCATGGGGATAAAAGCTAAACACACACTTACTGCATTATCACCTGGTAACTAATGTTACGAAAGGCATTATCACACTGTTATTTTGTAGCAACAGGTATTACCTGAGGTGAAATACAGTTAATTCAAATCAACAATCTAGGTAGCAAGGTATCAAGAGTTATTGTACAGCACTAAAATTTTCTCATGATGTTCTAGTACTTTTATCACTTTCTTTTCTTCCAGTGCTAAGCCTAATGAAAGCCCTAAATAAAGCAATCCTTTCTGAGAGACAATGCTTTTGTGCCCTACATTAGTATGCGTTTCTAGGGGCCGCTGCTACGCAAGATAAAAGTGAAAATTTCTTTAAATTTTCATAATTTTGGTTATCCTGAGAAGACCTGCACCTTACTGGAGATCTTGCTCTTCTATTTTCCAGTAGGATTCTCTTAATTATTGCATCATAGCAGAAACAAAACCCACTAATTAAGAAGGAGCAGTACTCGCTGCAGTCTAAAGAGATTCACAAGGACTTACAGGTATGCAGTGTTTGGGGCCTGGCTCCTCTGTACTACCTATATTAAAAGGCAGGTCTTTTTCTACAACAGTGCAAGTAGGGGAATATGTTTGGCAATTCCCAAAGATGGCAAAGATCAGTAGGGCCGTAGTAATCTGGTACTTAGAAGCCAGAGGTCCCTCCTTATGGATAGAACCAGAGATGGGGAGCCAAGTGGCAAATGCTCTTCAGCCCAAGGTTTTCTTCTTGTGGAATTCCCCACAGAGTTCTACACTGTCACCCTTTTGTTCAATGTGCATATGAAGCCTTTAAGAGAGGCAGTGATGAGATATGGTCTGAAATGTTTTCAGTGTGCTTATGACACCCAGCTCTATATCACCATCTTGTCCTGGATGAAATGTGCAGTTGAGTGTCTAGGCAAGATTGGGGTGTGGAGAACAGTGAGTTAGACGAGAATCAGTTCAGGTAAAACTAAAATGTTTCAGGTGGCTTAGAGGAAGCAGCCTGAGGATTTGGCTAAAATTATATCCCACTCTGCTCCCGATTAAGGGTGTTCATCCATCTTTTGCCAGCAACGTTCAGAAACTACATTGGTGATTTGCAGGAACTGCTGGTTAGTTTCCAGCTGCCTTCAGCAACTATAACCTAAACTTCTCTCTTTCCTTTTCTGAATCTGGTCAGGAGATTGCAAGTTTTCCCCACAAATGCTGATTTGCTACTGTGGTCCATGTCTTTGTTACTCTAGATTAACAGTTTTCCACCTGTGGTCCACAGACCCCGGGGGTTCACAGACTATATCTAAGGGTCATTGCCATAGAACAGTGGTTTTCACCCTGGGATCCACAGAATACATCTAAGATTTACGAAGTGGTCTGCGCCTCCATTTGAATTTTTTTAGGGGTTCACAAATGAAAAAAGGTTGTAAACCGCTGCTCTCGATGTACTGCAATTCGTACGGATGCTGAAGCCAGTGCAGGCTTTTTCATTAAAAGGAATGTCTGTGCCACCTGAGCTGGAATTCCCTTGGTAGATAAGAAAGGGACCCGCTAGAAGGCATTCTCCGTGTAATTTCCTCACCCACATAGTCCAAAATAGCCCATGTTCGGTGACTTTCTGGGCATACTACAAAGCTAGTTCTTTTGAGCGAACATTTGGAGCGGTCCAGAGCTTTTGTGGGCACCTGGGAGGTGGAGAAATTTTGTTTTGCAATATTTCCCTTCCTGACTGTTTTACGTGGGAGGGGTTTGAAATCATTTTGTTATTGTTATGGTTGGTATTTTTAATTGCTGCAGGGCATCTAGAGCCTGGAATAGGTGTCTAATATTCTTAAGAAAACACAATTTCCAAACAGTATGCCCCAGTAAACAATAATTTCACTTATAATGTCATGCCTCTTACAGATGCTACTTTTGTAACTATGGTAAACTGCAAAATTAGCTTTCACTAGCGGGTGAAGCATATACATGATTTACTAATGTGCTGGATCTTAAGAGAACATGTTTTAGAATTTACCTTGGATGATAGTCTGGAGTCATCTATTTTATGAAGCCAAACTTCATAAAAGGTCAGGCAAATGCAAACTCACTTATTAAATGCTTATTCCCCTAATCAAAATGGGGAAAAGCAACTTAATGAAACCAAATCAGAAGCTTGATCATTAGTTACCAACCAAGACAAACATATAGCTCTGCAAGTAACCGATTAATTGGGATTCTGATCTAAAATTTACAGTTGACACTGGAGTGCCATCTTGCCACACAATCAACCCTTTGCTACAACAATATTTTAAGCATGCACCAGCAGCAAAATTACCTGCTCTCTTATATACTCCACTGCATAGGCAAATAACTGCACAATACTTTAAGGACTAGTTCATCATTCGGTTCTGCTTAGTTAGTGAATAACAAAACCCAGAGTTACAGTAAAATGGAAGTTTAGTTGGAATTATTAGAGTCTCTTTTGGCTAAACCTCTGTGTATAAATCATAAAATGTTGCTAATCTGAACCACTTGAGAACAGGCTTTTAACTCAGATTTATGGATGGGGATTTGCAATAAAGAATTAATCTTCATGAGTCAGCATCAACAGATATTACAGCGGTAAAAAAATACTCCTACAATCAGTGACCTAGAAACTGATTACACTCACATTTGTATAATCTAGTGTAACTCTACTGAAGAGAATGGAGTCACTCCAGATTTACATCAGTATAGCTGAGATCAGAATCCAGCCCACTCTTCAGCAGTTTGTGTTATTCATTTAAGCAGCCTGTATTAAGGATACATGCTTAGACCCTGATCCAAAGGCCATTGAAATCAATGGGAAGACTCCCTGGCATTCTGTCTTTCCACTGACTTCAATGGAATTTGGATCAGGCCCTAAAACTGAGAGCTCAAAACACTGGAAAGGATTCCACCCCAGCTAGACGGTGACTGCAGTGGCCCCAATCCTGCTCTCACTGAAGACAGTGGCAAACCTCCCATTGATGTCAATGGGAGCAGAGTCAAAGCAAGTATGTCAGTCTAATATCCTGCAAGTCATTTAGCAACCAACTAGAAACTGCTGTATTAATTCAACAATACAATGGAGTTGTACGGAGAATACCTGCTATAATGCACTTTGCTTCCTATATCGCTAGACTGAATTTGGAGAGAGGACGGAGGTACACACACACACAATCTATTCATCTGTAGATTCATATCTGCTGAATGAAGGAAGATATGAAGACAAAGGCAGATATCGAGTAGGCAAAAAGAAGGCAAAATGTGCCTGAATATAGATTTAAATAGCTGACTTGAAGGACCTAGGCCTCTGCTAAGAAGGCAGGTGGAACATGTGGCCTCTGCTAAGAAGGAATGCACAGGGCCATGGTAGTTTAGGCTGCACCGAGTGCTTGGAACAAGATTAAACCCCCTTCACACTTCAGATGTCACCAATTGAATTTAGTTTCCAGCTTGGAGACAGTTACTGGTCAGTGAACAAGTGAATTTTCCATGAGACTTGGGAAATTACTAAGTTTTTCCAGAGAAAACTATTCAAAATCATTCACTTTTAAAATTTTGGACCAAAGAGTCCTACTTTTTTCTTTTTTTTTGGCCTCCCTCGACTTAACAAGCCAGTCACCACTAGCTAAGGGTTTCACTCACACATACAGGGTCTCATCACAGACACAGGCCAAATGTCTAATGTTAAAGTGTAACAGGAGGAGGAGTAATTCTCCTTATTGGTCACAACCTTCTCCATGTATGCTAGGAAAAGCCAAGTTTTATGTCAATATCTACCACAAATAATATCTACCAGTCCCCTGCCCAGCCTGCCTCAAGGTCTCCTCACTTCCATCTCTGGAGAGGCAAGTCGGGGCAGTGTGCTGTCCTGATGCCCAGCCCACACGCATACTCTCTCTCTAGGCTTCATTCTTATCACCACCACCCCCAACTCAGCTGCATTTCTTTGGCTTGCTGCCTATTCCGATAAGGTGGCGGGCTTTCTATTGATATGAGCAGACTAAGTTTATTTCTCCCCTCCTTGCATGTGTATGCACCCCTGAGGCTCCTGTGGACCAATAAGTTTCACCCACAGGAGTCCTGGGGTGTTACCTTTCACCAGAATAGGGCTTCTCTCTGGAGAACAACTCGAGAGCTGCCAGATAAAGGAAGTACTTCCATAGTGGAGCTACAAATATTGCTTAACCCAGGGGTCGGCAACGTTTGGCACGTGGCTCGCCAGGGTAAGCACCCTGGCGGGCCGAGACAGTTTATTTACCTGCTGATGCAGCAGGTTCGGCCGATCGCGGCCCCCACTGGCCGCGGTTCACTGTCCCGGGCCAATGGGGGAAGCGGGAAGCCGCGGCCAGCACATCCCTCGCCCGCGCCGCTTCCCGCCACCCCCATTGGCCCAGGTCGGTGAACCGCGGCCAGTGGGGGCCGCGATCGGCTGAACCTGCCACGTCAGCAGTTAAATAAACTGGCCCGGCCCTCCAGGGTGCTTACCTTGGTGAGCCGTGTGCCAAATGTTGCCGACCCCTGGCTTAACCAGTAACTCTGCCTTCAAGTCAACCCTCTCCTTAGCCCCCATTGCTGTTAGAGGCTTGCCACAAGGCAGGAGGGGACAAGGATAGATATTTTTTCCATGCCATATTAAGAACCTACAGTAAAATGAACATGTGTCCATACAAATGGTGACTAGTGCATAAATATAGATTTTAAAATCATGACTGAGTTGAATAGAGCTTCTGAATTCAGCCTGTGAGGTTCTGCGTCAAGGTTACCAGTACTGATGAGAAGCAATCAAAATAAGTTCATGATGCATTCTGGGAAGGGCCAGATCCATGACGTTCAGAGACAAAAAAAAAAAAAAAAACAACTTTCCTGTAGTTCAAGACTGATGAATCTCGGGCACTAGCTCTGGCCCATGTCTAAGTCCATTATATTGATTTTGCTCTGGAAAACTGACCTGGGCATATTTCTTAATGTTTAGAATGAAGAGTAATTTTTTATAATCAATTAAAAACCGAACAACCCCCAAAACTCCAGGATCATTATATTCCTGCAGATGCCAGCCAGTAACACATTTTGTAAATTGCCTCCTAGATCATGCAAACTGAGCAGGATTGATAAATGAGCTATATTTTGCCAGGCTGCAGTCTTGAACAGATGGATTTACATATTCCACAAACTAATGTCAGAGAGATAGTTCATGTACTGCCAAATGTTATGAAATGTTACCAAACAAATGAAAGAATATTGCTTAAAGTCTCCCAGTAAATTCCCATCATGTTGACTAGAAGATTATCCTGCCATGTATAACCTTTTTTTATACTGTTTTCTCTTGGTCCAAAATTGCTTAGGCTCATAATTGTCATTTTTAAGTGCCTCCTTATTTTCATGCCTATATACCACAAATGAATCTACAATGAAACAGTAGCATGCTCGGTCCATCACTTACATCCTCATGCCACTTAGAGATTTTAAAATATTGTGCAATGCCATTTAATAAAAAACAAATCAGTTTCTGCATGTATCTATCTTAGAGTTTTATACTGCTGCCCATCACTGTAGCATTTCATCACCTTCCCCAGAAAATCAATAGCAAAGCACAGTCTCAGGCACTTCTGATCCTATAAAGGGAGAACTCTGATTGAGATAGGTCTCTCCTTGGTGAGAAGTTAGGAGAGGTTTAGGAATAAACAAGGTGTTTGAAATACGTCGCTTACAGCAGAGAGGTTCTCTCGAAGAGGGAGGCTTTGCCTTGTTTCCCAAAGATGGTTAGACTCCAGATTTGCCTGAGCACCTCAGAAAGATTGTTCCATAGCTGGATCCCCTTGGCAGAAAATGCTTTGTCCCCAGCTCTCACATGCTTCATCCTGGGCCTTGTGAGCTGCACTGTCGCAAAGGAGTGCTGCTGTCATGGGAATTCATAGACTGAGATTTGGTTTTGATGGAGGTGGGGCTCGATCCATTAATTGCTTTGAAAAATCAGGCCATAAACTGGCATAAGAAGTGGACTGGAAGCTGGTGGAGAAACTTGAGGCCTGATGTGCTCATGGCAGCCTGAGCCAGGCAGAAGGCAGGCAACTGCCTTTACCATCTGGAGCCTGAGAGTCACCTTCGCATTCAGCTTCAGATACAGTGAATTACAGTAACCCAGCCCAGACGTGACAAATGCCTGGAGCACTGTGGCCAGGTCCTCATCCAGGAGGAAAGGACAAAGCTTCCTAGTGAGCTGCAGGTGGGAAAAGACATTTTTAAGGAACTGATGCTACCTGGTCATCCCAGCATAATGAAGGAAGACTTTGATGAATGGGGATGTGCACTGTCGCTGAAAGGTGGACACCATGTCTTGGCCAGTTCTTTGAAGTGTTTCCCCTTTCAAACAGTATCACTTTGGTCTGATCTGGGTTCAGCTTCAGCCAGCCGCCCTTCATCCAAGAACAATTTCCTGTAGGCATTCTGATGTTTTAGTAGTGGCGGTGGTTGCACCAGTTGAGAATGAGCTATATAGCTGAGTGTTATCAGCATACTGGTGGCAGCTCAGTCCATGCGTAGGAGTAAAGGCCCACATTCAGCGTGAGTGAACTATGGTTTTAAATTGAGTTTGGATAGCAGTAAGAGCAACAGGCCCAAGACACGTAATCAAAAAGAATAAAATCATGAGAAGGGGGGGTTGTTTGTGTTAAACTTGTAGTGACCATTGAAATATCAGTGGTATTTAAGATTTGGGTTGGGGTTATCAAAAATTTAAAAAATTGAGTATTGGATGCAGTAAATTACTGGTTTGTTTAGTTTATTATAAAGAAATGCTTGGCCCAGTAGTTAGGGAGAAATATGGCAAAATGAGATAAGAAAACCTTGAAGAAAGAGGCCCGGTCATTAATCTTGTCTGCACTAGAACAGGGGACAAGGCTCAGCCCTAAGCGCTCATCTGGCCCTAGCTAAAGTCTCATAACCAACTATGACGCAAATTGGTAGTAATAGTGTATAAAAACCCAGGGTTTTCTAGGGGTTCTTTGTGAGAGCTTTCCCTTGCCCATCTGGAGTCACGTCATGGTGGGAAGGTGTCTCCTGAGCCTGATCTGGTTGTAAGTATTTTGGCTGATGCTTGTAACTGTTGTTGCTAAGGTACAGAATAGAGGTGTGTGCATATGCTAATATTTGTGTTTTGGATGTAACAAACATCAAGTGGCCTTTGAACTAATAAA
This sequence comes from Malaclemys terrapin pileata, assembly GCF_027887155.1. NCBI lineage: Eukaryota > Metazoa > Chordata > Testudines > Emydidae > Malaclemys > Malaclemys terrapin. The sequence continues at coordinate 13,253,699 of NC_071518.1, forward strand.
GGAATACTTGTGTGGAAACTTAGTTGTGGTAAACCCAAATGAAATTCTGATGAAAATTATTTCCAACACCATGGCATCTCACTGTCTCTGCTAGTGGTCCGAAATAGACATTGAAGAGAAGCTGGGATAGTATGGATCTTTGTAGGTGAGGCCCTCCAGGAGGAGGAGCATTTACCCATCACCACTCTCTGGGTTCTGGAGAGGAACAATTGGAGCCATCGTAGTGCTGGGCCAAGTACTTCTGCTAAGTCACACAGGTGTGTTAGCCCACTGAGTCAAAGGCTGCAGAGAGATCCAGTAGTGTGAGCATGGAGATCTTACCAGTGATCATAGCCTGAGGAAGGAGCTGTGCCCTGGCTGAACTCTGATTATGAGGCATCCAGGATTTTGGCTGATATACATTGATGGAGCTTGGTGGTTACTACTTTCATGTGGATGCCAGCTAATACCAGCACAATCACAGCCAACCTATGCTGCCAGTATCTTTTGAATAGCAACTGTACAACTAGAATTCACATTCTAACACAGCTGGGAGAAGCAATCATCTTAGCCACGTGTCAAACTTGGTAAATTTCACAAAAATTCAGGGCAAAATTAAACCTCCAGGTGTTATTGTAATACAAATAAATAATAAAAAAAATGTCTGTTCAGACCGTTAAGACGACCAGAGTTATTTTTCTAACAACATTTTAGGGACAGCAGAGTTTTAAGAAAGCAGTGGCTTGGTTAAGAAGGGGTGTGTAACTATCCTATTATCAGCAGACTAAATTGATTGCAATCCTTTAAACAGAGTTGAATAAGCAATAGAAAAAATTGTCCCGGAATATTCATTCAAATCAGGAGAGAATTCTGATCTGTCCAGATCAGCAACACTTGTGTATTCACTTTCTGCAAACATTTGAGTGGTTAGACTGATCTAGCACAAATATAGGCAAGAAATGAGTCTCATTCTAATGTATTAAGACTATTCACTGAAGGCAGATTTTGAGTTGTATTCAACTATAACATCTGCAATTCATGCTGCATTGGCTAGTTAGACAATTCACCCAATCATGAAACAGAAAGAATACCATGTGACTATCCATCACTTCCTACAATATGAGTATTTGCAACAAACTAGGAACAGATCCTCTGCAAACCAAAAATTATTCATTGTAGAAATGTGTGCATAACTCTTGATAACAAAGAAATGAGACTGTCAGGGTTTTTGCAAACAATTCACACACAGAAGTAAAAGCAAAATGTGTTGGATAAATTAGTTACTGTAAATAGTTTACTCACTCTGATTTCATATTTCAAAATAACCATTTACTTTATGAATTTAAGAAATAAGGGGGGCGGGGGAGCCATTTTCCTACCTCTTCCAGGGCCCATAACGAATCAACCAGAGGCTTGATCTTCTTCTCATTGTACAGTGTTATGAGTTTGTCCATTATACCTTTAATTAGGCCACTTCGGCCCTGTTTGAAAAGTAGATTTAGCAGAGAAAATCCAGCAATGACTTTATTCTCTTCGTACAGCTTGATAGGGTTCACTTTCTCAACCTGCCACCACTGGAGAGGAACAAATGGCATGAAGGTTACAAGAACAAACTAACACATAGGCCAAAGGGTTCACAATATTACAGTGTATGCAAAGAGCTTACCAGGGATCTAGATGTGTTTATTCTCCCATGGGAGATGTAACCCGACATAGAATAAAGGTTCTCTACAAACAGGACTCAGCACTTGATCAAAAGCCCTTTAACTTCATGGATTTTAAGAAAAAACAAGGCAAAAATACAGAGGCACTTTTGTTTTGCTGACAGCTCAAGGGCTAGGGTGAAGGAGAGAAGATTCATGAAAGAAAAGTGTGAACAATAGCAGCAGAAAGGCCCAGTATGAGGAAATAGCTGCATGGAAAACTGAACTATCTGATGTAGAGTAATGGGCATAAAATACACTTGTTTGTTTTTTGTGCCCAAATTCCAAAAATTTCCAGAGCGGTCTTCTTTTAGCCACAAGGTTTGCACAAAGAAATGGGTGTAGACAGACATGTAGCTACTGGATTTGCATGTGAAGGTCAAATGCAAAGGTCAAATGCAAGGTTTTGAGGCAAACGTAGACAATTGGGAGGATGGATAATCCTGTGACTAAGGGGCAGGATTTAGGAGTCTTGAATTCTATTTGTGGCTCTGCCACAGTCTTCCTTTGTTACCTTAGGGAAGCCATGTAACCCCTCTGTAAAACCTCTTAACCCTACTGCCCCCTATAACCCATCCCACCAAAAATCCCATGTAAACCTTACTGCTGCTCTTGCCTCTCTGTCTAGCTCCTGCTGAAGTCTTATACATTGATATGTTTGGGAGTCTTGCATTATCTCGAATGATGTTATTTTGTCTACTGTAGCTCCAGGGCACCCTTGTGAGCGAGATCCCACATCTTAGCGAGTTTTATTCTAGTGGGCAAAATTTTAATTAAAAAAATTCTTATGGTTTTTGGTAACTTAATTTTCACAGGGTTAATTAGATTAGCATAAAAAAGCAGTTTACATTTTTATGAACAATTCAATGCACTACTTAATATTTTGATTAAATATTCCCTTTGATTGCCTTTTCAGTTTTCAGAGGTGGTATTATTCCCTCCAGAATCCATTACAAAGCAGCTATTGACTCATTCTGGTTTAAGGCTTTGTAACATAGGCCTAGACATGTTGATCAAGGCTTTTGTTTTAGCCTATAACTTCCATACAGTTAGTTATCACAGTAGCTCCAGGGAACCTGGTTTCAAGACAATTGCAATGTGCAGCACACTTATTTAGATACCAAGGTTTTAAGCTGTTTATGGAACAGTATAGCCCCCCCTAGTGGATTGCATTAGTATCCTTCAACAAGTCTCATTCTCGAGGCCTCCCTTGGTTTCAGATGGAGAGCCAGTAGCTCAAGGTACCAATGTAACTGTTGCTTTCTTCCAAAACCTACAGTAGCTGCTCTAGATGGTACCAGTGGGAGCCAATTTCAATTTCTACCAGGGTTGTCTACACTACCAATTGAAAAACATGTGGTGACCTGTCTCCTTGACTTATTTACACGTGCAGTGTGACGCTTGCCTAGTCTTCGGCTCAAAAACAAACCAAGGCAGCGACAGAGACAATAGAATAACTTAATGAATATGTTGGTCTTGTATTTCCCAATTGTCCCCATTATGTCAAACTAACCAGACCAGGTTGTTTCAGCACCCACAATATCTTTTTCTGTAGGTTTGCAAATAGATATTTTCTTTGGAGATAATATAGTTATTAACGGTGACCGGAATTTCTTCAGACTATTTCAGCTCTATGTTTGCATCTAATTGCAAGGATCTTGGTCCTGCTTGTGAAGGCAGGGGGCTGGACTCAATGACCTTTCAAGGTCCCTTCCAGTTCTAGGAGATAGGATATCTGCACATTTTAGCCCTTGCCATTATGTGAGATAGAACAAGTAGGAGGTAAAGTCTCTGAGTCTCTCTTATTGGGGACTTTGATATATCCTGATTTTAGCTGCATAGAGATATTTGAAGTTAATTTCTTCTGGGAAAAGGGGTTGCTGGTATGAGGTGTTGATGAATTTTTAGCAGATAAATTGTGTGTGGTGGATCTCTGATAAGTAGCTTGTGTCCTTTTTCCTCATATCTGAAGGAATCACTTTTTGAGGTGGTTGAACTTTTCCTTGCAAACAATTTATGACAGATTTGGCCTTTTTTCTGTTTGTGAATTGTCTGAACAGATTTGTTCATTACTTGTAACAGGCCAGGGAATAATTTATTAATATTTCAGCTTTTAGTTTGTTCACAACATCAGTGAAAAGGGTAAGACAGCACTATAAGAATTGAAGCGTACATTTCAGTGGGTGTCTATTCTGCAATCATGGGTTGTGATTGCAGCTCGTGTAGACAACCCAAGCTAGCATAATCTAGCTAGTTGGGGTGCCAAAGCAGCGAAGCCATGGTACCACACACTTCAGTGTGGACTGTACAAGCCCACCCAGAAGCCACGTAGTTACTCGTGAACTGCTGAGGCTTCACTGCTCTGGTGTCTGAGTAAACTAGATTAAAGCTAGCTTGGGTGTGTTTACATGAGGTGTAATCACACTCTAGTGTAGACATACCTTGTACGGCTCAATTAATTCCTAAGACTCTTAGAGATGACGGAACATCAGCTGAGCCCTGTGACTCAAGTATACCCTTGAATTCACATCATTGCGCATCCACATTAGAGAAGGAAAGAACCCCCTGGGAGTACAGTTGTATAGTGCATATGACATGCTACTACCAGGTCAGAAAATAAATGGATGGTTTAGTTTGGTCTAAGATATAAAATGACTTTACACAGATTATTGGCAACTCAAATATTTATTGCATACTGAGCAGACTCCTGTCTAGCTGTCGTACCAAAAGAAAAACATATCGGGCCTCGCTACAGTTACCACTCTTCATTTGCACTAGTGGGATGTTATATGTTGGAGTTAGTAAACAATAGAATGGAGACAAATTAGGTTGGTGTTGGTAATGATGAACTAAGCTGCTAAAAATAACGGGTTTAGGAGATAAATGCTAATAAGTGCAGTATAACAGAACCACAGGAGTACTATACTTACTGATTTTGCAAAGCTAAAGAAGCTTTTTGTTTCCCCAGTAACCATATTAGATGAACCTGAAAAAAAAGACATCACATACATGTAAACACCCTTTATAACATGCCAACGAATGAGGCCATTTAATTGTCTGCATTAAAAAATAAATCAATAAAAAATAAAAACATTTCTATTTGTGCTTTGGAAAAATTCTTCTTAGTTTTTTTTCCCCAAATTGCATAAGCTTTAATGATGCCCTTCCTTTTATCATTGGTACAGCAATCAAAGAAGTCAAGTTGATAGCATCCTACACATTTCAGGAACAAAAGAAAGATTTGTTCATATCAAATGACAGATAAGCTTTCATTATTTCTGAGATCAGAAAAACCACCAATTCAGCCTCTCAGACAGCTGTTCATAGACAAGCAGACTAGATAATATTAGGTATTTTGATAGCAAATCTCTTCCTCCCCATTACAGTTTCCTCTCTACCACTATAGTTTAGCAGCTAGGTGGTAGCTATAACCATATAGACTTCCCCTCTCTCTTAGTCTTCAGAGATGTGTAGTCTCGAACTCTCCTCTCACAGAGGTTGGGGCTGTTGCTGTTTCATTAGCAGTAAGTTATGTGGCAGGCAGGCAGAGTTATAGGGAAGCAATTTCTATTATTAAATATGCTGAGTGGCCAGTGGTACATGTTGAGGCTCTAAAGTGTGAGATTTAGATGTCTGGATTCAGCTTGCACAGCTTGGTGTCAGACCAAATGAACGAATGACATTCCTGAATGACTCTCTTTCTACAGTTCCATGCAGGGCCGACGAGAGTGGGGGGGGAAGGCAGTACAAATTACCAGGGCCCGGCGGTCTGGAAGGGGGCCCGGGGCCCAGCTCCTCCCCCCCCCCCGCCCCCGTCGGCCCTGTTTAGCCGGTCCGCCCTTGCTGGGGAGCCCGAAAAAAATTTTTCACCGGGGCCCAAACCCGCTCTCGGAGGCCCTGGTTCCATGCATTATACTATGGTTACTTCTGCCAAACTGCTAGCTTCCTGTGTCCTGAGGAATAAGAGATCCAAAGTTGCTCTCCAAACTTATTCCTTCTATGTGGCTAAGTGAGTCAACTATCTGAACCATATAGCCAGTTCCGCCTTTAGATATTTTGAAAAAACAACTTGCTTTGTAGCAACTAGCGTCTCCTAATTTTTTAGCCTATGAATCAGATCCATAGAAACTCTTGAATAGAAATGATTGAGCTGACAAAGTGTAACATGACAGATACATTCTTCATACTCCCCAGGGAGAACTTAGTAGCTTGGATGTTTTAAAGGGTGTCCCCATGCTGCTGGAAGAGGTTGGCAAATTGGTATTTTGAAATAAACTTCTAATTGTTTTGTTTTTACTCACCATATAAAATGTAAGTCCCAAGTGGTTTGAGAAGACTGAGGCCTTTTCCAGTATTTTCTCCACACAGACAATCCAGAACGATATCTACTCCTTCTGCTGAGATTCTAAGACACAAGGAGGGAAAATTTCACATTGCAACAGGACTCAAGACTTCATTTCTTTTAACTGGTCTACTATAGGATTATTGTTTACCTAGCACCCACAGTTTGAAAGGCACTTCAGAAAGGAGTCAGAAGAGTTTATCATCGAATGTTAAGCTTTTCAAAAGCAACTGGTGATTCTGAGCATCTCAGTTACTAAGTACACAACTGGAGCCATTTTAAGAACTCCCAATTCTTCGAAAGTGCTTAGCATTCACCCTCTGAAAACCAGGCGTCTCCACTTGGGTATGCAGCAATGGAGACACCCATGATCAATAGTCGCCTTCGAAAAACTTGGCCTAGAGTCTCAGCTCTGCCACACACAGTCATATTAAGTAGTATCTTACTCCACAATCAATCTCAATGAAGTTAATGGCACTATTTGTGGAGTAACATACTACTCAATGTGAGTCAAGATGTCAGAATCTGGCCTGAACTAAACATACATATGTGAGATGGGAAAGGAGTCGCAGCAAAAAAAGCCAAGTGTTAGTAAATGATTGGTTAGCTACACTATTTTTCTTTATTTCTTTCTTCTGGAAAAATGAATGAGGAAGAAGAGTTTAGTGGAGTGGTTAGAATGCTCTAGGTGGTACAGATAATTATGGAGGAAAGAGAAGTTTGGCTTTGTTGAGATTCGACTGGGATAGTATATTACAGGATGATAAAAATATGTTTGTCTGAGCAACAGTGTTGTAACCAGAACTTAGGGAAAGAAGCAGAACATGAGAAGGTAGAAATTATATACTGTTAATCTCTGGCACAGTAGATAGTTGGGAGAGAGAAAATCATCATTTATCACAACAACTATTTTGCATGACAAGGTGAAATAGGGAGGTTATGAAAATAAATCAAGTGTTTATGTAAGTCAGAGAGGCCTGTGAAAGACTACAGCATGGATCATGGGAATGGATGACTGTAATAACAGCATTGGTCTACTTCATAGAAGATATCGACCATGCAGCAGAAGTGCGGTGGGAGTGTTTGCTCACAATACAGTCCAATCCTCGTCATGTGTCATTCAAGTAAACAGTCTCAATTCTTTTCTCACACCAGTGTAGATCAAGAGTAACTTCACTGAGGTCAATAGTTACACTAGTGGGAAGCCAGTGAGAGATGACAATCCAGTGCAAAAACGCTACTGAGGTGACTAGGGGCCGAGTTTACCCTCAGACACATGGGGATGTATTGGTGCTTATAAAAACAGCTCTTAGGTATGAATTTCTTCAGGGAAACAAATAATTCTACATGATACACTCTCATTCATCCCCCATGCAGATTCAGAGAGAAACTTGAAATCTATAGTTTCCACACTAGAAACAAATACTAAATTTGTAACCCCAGTAACGACGGCAGGCACTCACAGTTGTCGTAAGAACATAAATAGGTTAGGGTACAAAAAGATTTATAGGGCTGGTGCCAGATGTATACAGTTTGGCTCCAAGTGAAGTTACTAATTCACCTGTGTGCATGGAAGGAATCATCCATGGGTGGGTCTCCTCTTTTCTGTGGAGGGGGGCACAGGGTACCATCACTCCTGCCCTAGTCTCTAAGGGTTTGGGTATCCATGCATAGGCTGGTGGAATATGTATTGTAGTAAAGAATACAGCCTTGAGCTGTATTGTCCCCTCTTCATGGTGAAAACTACTTTAAGTGTTAAAGGGGCATCATGGAGGCATTGAGAGGTTCATATGTGTGTGGGTGGGGGGGGGGTCAGGGAGTGCACAATGGGGTTGGAGGCACCCTAGATCAGATGCACAGGGGCAGCACTGGAGCATCCTGGGCTTCATTGTATCTTGGGGATTCCATGCTAATTTGGAGGATTCAAAAGGTGCGTGGGGGTGGGGTGGGGGTCAAGCCCCTTGCTTTATCAACAAGAGGGCAAACCCAACCACCCAGATAGAAGAATTCAAAAGAAACTCAGTGGAGAATCTTACGGAGTTTCTTACCGCCTGCGCAGTGTCTCTTGTATAGAGGCACAATCTAGCCTTCAGTCATTACAACTACAATGAAGATCACTGTGCTAACTCACTTTTACACAGCAAACCCCACAGGGGCCGCGATTCAACAGTTTTGACCCTGTCTCCATAGATCTTAAGAGTTTTCAACTGATGGTTAAACATGGGCCTATCAGGATCCTAAGATAATTTGGCCAGCCAGTATAGATGGTTATAACAAACATGCTCTAGCCTGGATAAAAATTGAGGTTATAGCTGAGGTTTTTAAACAGTGATCTAATGTCATACTCTAGTTTACATAATGTCCTTATCTAGCTAAATAATGCTTGTTCAAACATGGCTCAAATCTATGCCCACTGGCCCAGTCATGTTAGAATTCCATTTAGCTACAACCAAGTTTAAGAGAGAATTGTCCATTTGGTAGAAGAACAATCTACCTCTTCATCAACGGCAATTCATACTGAATCTGAGCCCCAGAGTTTGTGCTCATTCGGGCTTTGCTGCTCAGACTTGAACAGTGTACGCCTTTCAGCCTGGCAAGGGTTGAATAGCCAAATTGATCTTTGTATGGAAAGTCCTACACAAAAATTGCAGCATGCCAAATGGATTTGTGGGTATAGATTTGAGTGTGAATGGGTGTCACGCGGCAGGGGAGGGCTGCTTCTGCATTCATCAAGCAAAGTAAAAAAGGGGAAATGGGTCATTTTCTATCTCACTTCTCCTCAGATAGTATGGTTTTAAGTGTCAGATCATGGACATAATTCCGTTTTGGATCTCTGTTCTACTAGGTCCCTGCACTGAGTCAAACCAAGCTTAGAGAGAAGTCAACAGGAGCCATCCACATGAATCCAAGGGCAGAATATGGCTACAATTTGTGCAGCAGAGGAGTTGAAATGTTATATGGTTCCAATAGATAACCTTGTTTGCAAGCATTTCTGAACTATAGCTCAGTATTTACCAGCAGGGCCGGCTCTAGGCACCAGCTTAACGAGCAGGTGCTTGGGGCGGCCAAGGGAGAGGGGCGGCACATGCGGCAATTCGGGGGCGGTAGGTCCCTCACTCCCTCTAGGAGCGAAGGACCTGCCGCTGAACTGCCACCGCCGATAGCGGGTTTTGTGTTTTTTTTTTGCTTGGGGAGGCAGAAATGCTGGAGCCGGCCCTGATACCAGCCAAAAAACCAATATCTTTTTTCAGGTGCAAAAATATAACCAGACAACGTTTGGAGCTATTTTTTAAAAAAGAGAGAGAAATATTAGTTACTCTAATGTTGCTAGTAACAAGATCTAATTTCACATTTCTCTGCACTAACTAAACCTGTGAGCGCCCGCCTCCAGTGTGACTAAAACCTGCTATTCTACTTTATAACCAAGTAAATAACTCTAGTAGTTGTCAATTATTTACCTGTTCTCTTTAATTAAACAATTACACAAACCACTGGCACATTATTCTAGGATAATTATACCCTGGGGACTATCAAAGGCATAAGGTGCAGTCAACAGTTTCTAATCCCCCAAAGCAACTATTAGCTTGTGATGACCATACCTCTTGCAATTGCCTAACTGCTATTAGATAAAGTCAGAGAACAGGGAAAGCTTTATGACCTATAAACAATTTTTCATTTTCCTCAGAAAACAGAGATAAAGCTCTCAAATGTCTGCTGGAAACACATTACAAAGAGCCACAAAACATGAGACTTCTTCCCTTAGTAGTGTAACAGTTAGACACTGCTGATTTTTGTGGGCCAATAATTTCTCCAGGTGGGTAAAGTAATATCTTTTATTGGTCCAACCTCTGTTGGTGAAAAAGAGAAGTTACTGAGATACACAGAGTTCTTCTTCAGGTCTGCTCAGCTCTGTGTGCTCAAAAACTTCTCTCTTTCACCAAACAGGCCTTGGTCCAATAAAAGCCACCTTCTCTCTCTAATATCCAATGATCGGCACTGCTCAACAACAGTGAACACAATTTTTTCTACAGTTACACAGTTTGATGAGCATTCATTTGTAAACACATGATACTTAACGTACCCTTTCAGAATGTAATCAGGGCAGTGAATGTAACTTTATTGTAAACATCATCCCAGTCATTGTTACTTCAGGATTTTGATATAAAACAGACTTTGAAGTAGAGCCACTGCTCTCTGGCAACCAAGCCATCTATCTACTAGAGCTGGTCAGGAATTTTCCATCAAAATGTTTTGGCCAATGGAAAATCCAGTTCCTGCACGATCAACATTTTCCATTTCCTGATTTGAGACAAAACCAAAAATTCAAAATATTGGCATTTCCCATGGGACGGACATTTTGATTTTCCACAGCTCTGCCACCTACATTTCAGTGACACACTCACCACCCTGCCAGTATAGTCACAGCAAACATAAAGAGGAAATGTAACATTTCACATGTATGTTTTACCTTCTATTCCAAATGGCCTCAAATCACACACCCTGGGGACTGATCACAGGGGAACATCCACTAGTAGTAAACCACAGGGAAAGCTACAAATAGCTGCCAGGCATTTTAATGGACCCCATGTAGCAAAATTTCTCTCCACTATAACTGGGTTCCACTGTAATAATCCCTTGGAACAGAACAATGACCACCTACCACCAGAGGGAGTGGGGCATTCCAAGGAGATTGTATCTTCCTCTCGTGGAGCACAGGAGAAGTCAGTGTCCCCTGGATAAGGAGCAGGGGCTGGTTTTGAATTCTGATGAAAATTTTCTTCAAAATGTCAAATGTTGAAGAGGGACAAATTTCTGTGAACGTTTCCCGCCCCCCCCGCCCCATTTGTTCAAATGGCCCTAGTACAGTGGGAAGTAGGTGACTCCTGGTCTGCTGCAGCTGCTTCCAGAGGGAAGTGAAGAGGAGCCAGACCATCATGCTACAGCAGCTCCCCACTTGCAGTGAAAATTCACCCCCAGCAGCTTCCAGTGGGGGTGAAGTGAGGTCCTGTGAACAGTCCAGGGCTGAAGAGGTGGTGCTGGGTGGATATCCTTTGCCAGACAACTCTTCTCCTCATCTATTGAAACTTCATGTCGAATTAAATTTTCTTCTGATGTAAAAAGGCCTTTGTTATGGTCCTGATTCAACTCCCCCTGAAGTCAGGGAAAGCCTTGGCAGTGAACTTAATGGGAGTTGAAAAGGTGTTAAGGGGGTGATGCAGAGCATTCACATGCATACCCCAGCGTACCAAGTGCAGCTGCCACAGGTGAGTTTAACAGTAGACAGTCAGACTACTCAACCCATGTAGGATGAAAGAGTGACGAATATTGTATCCAGCTGACAATGCAGAGAATACTTGTGAGTAATTGCACTGTGCTTCCCACACTAGAATTAGGTCAGGATATGGGGACTAAACACCCTGATCTTACAGAGGAGTGCCACAGGATCTTCAACAGCCATGAATGAAGAAGACTCCTCCAAAAGTTCTCATAGTTCCCCCCCCCAACACCAAGCTGGTGCAGCAATGATTGAGAAGGAAGCATGCCACCTACCAAATACCCAACACCACTTCCTGTGGCCTATGTTCTTTTTGGGGGAAATCCCATCTACATGCTGAGCCTGCTTAGCTTATGAGATCCACTCTGATCCCAACCCAAGGTGGTATAAGCTACAAACTTTGCATATATTTTGATGCAGCATCCCTTATGGAGAACCCACACAACATACTACAGGGGTATGTGCACGTGCAATGGACGTAGAAATTTCTTTTGCTCCCTCCAGCTGATTGAGGTAGTGTATCAGTGCACTCAAGACATACGTAACAACAAATCATCTTTATTTCTAAAGTAGAATTAGAAAACAGCAACGACATCAAATATTTGTTTCTAGAATTAGAGAAAATTTTCTTTACTTTCCCTGTCAAATATATCCCTTAGCAGCCAAGATTAATCAGACTAACCCAAAATAACTGCAAGCATTTGTGAAGAAACTGAAGCCTAGGTGATAACTTCAAGAGGCTACCAGATGACTAACATTAAAGCAAACAAAATCTAAGTATTCACAATTCAACCTGACACCATAAACTCAAGATACTAGCGGTTTGCACAGTATAAGAACCTAGACAGACAGAATCACACAAGAGAATTCCCAAACATTTTGAATCAATTGCATCAAATCAACGAAAAACAACTTAAGTGAACAGCAATAATGAAAGACTATCAGCCTACAGGAAAATAATATGAGATTAGATTCCCCCAATCAATTTTTTTGTTCTCTTTCATTTAATTCCTTTGGCTTGTGGCAGGTATCTAAGTGAACATGATCAATAAAGCCGGATGTCGGATTGTAAAGGAAGAGGGAGATACTGATTTGCTATAATTATCTTTTCATTGGAAAGACAGAGAATATCTAGATTAGATCTGTGATTGTTCCAAAACCAACCTGTTTAATCGGTTCTCATATATATGCTTAACTCACTTTTCATAGTAATTTGCTAGCTCTGAGTTGGACAAACTACGGCCTGTGGGCCACATCCAACCTGCAGGACCCTCCTGCCCAACCCCTGAGCCCCCAGCCCCTTCCCTGCTGTTCCCCCTCCCGCGCAGCCTCAGTTCACTGCGCCGCCAGCACAATGCTCTGGGTAGCAGGGCTGCGAGCTCCTGGGGCAGCGCAGCTGCAGAGTCGCGACCTGACCCGGTGCTCTGTGCTGTGCAGTCGTGTGGCTGGCTCCAGCTGGGCGGTGCGGCTGCCTGTCCTGGTGCTCTGGGTGGCGTAGCTGTAGCGCCTCCAGCCACTGGTGCTCCAGGCAGCGCGGTAAGGGGGCAGGAAACAGGGAGAGTTGGACAGAGGGCAGGGGAGTTCGGGGGGTGGTGGTGTAGATAGGGGCAGGGGTGTAGATAGGGGTTGGGAAGGTCAGAGGGCAGGGAACAGGGGGGTTGAATGGGGCCAGGTGTCCCGGGAGGGCAGTCAGGAAGGAGAGATAGGGCTGGATGGGGCGGCGAGGGGACAGGGAGCGGGGGTTGGGGGTGGATGGGGCAGGGGTCCGTCAGGGAACAGGGGAGTTTGGATGGGGCAGCTGTCCTGGGGGGGGCCCCCATCAGGGGGTGAGAGGCAGGGGGGTTGGAGAGAGGGAGGGGCCAGGTCACACCTGGCTGTATGGGGAGGCACAGCCTCTCCTAACCGGCCCTCCATATAATTTCAGAAACTCGATGTGGCCCTCAGGCCAAAAACTTTGCCCACCCCTGTGCTAGCTACTACTTGATAATCAAAATAAAACCCTTACCTCTTTACTTCTTGGACATAGTCTGCATTTCTGTCAAACAGGTGAGTTACTGAATCTTTGATTGCTTCATGCTTGAAAGAGGAAGCTGTTCCAAAAACAGTAACACTAGGGATCGTTGAGCAGAGCTGAGCTACGGCTTGACCCTGCAAATATATTGTTATATCAGTTCCACTGACAAAGTCAATTACTTGATTTCTGCCTGCCAATCACTCATAATACAATAAAATCCCGGGCTGGCCATATGCAGTTTTTGAAAAACTTTCTTTATATCCTGGTCAGACATTTCACACTCACACAGTAAAACAGATGTAAACCCACGCATATCCAGAAAAATATTCTTTGGGGATAAAATTAGTTTAACAAGTGATAAATTATACTGGAAAAACTACCACACATATATCCCCTTCACAATGGTATTTTGAAGTAAATTCAGCTATTGTAAAATGTTCCAGTTAAAGGGACAGCATCCACTTAAAATGATACTTTCGCATGAAAGACATTTACATACTGCTGCTGCTGTAGCACCTAAATGATCATTACTGAAGGATTATCAGAAAACTATTTCTATTTTTTTCCAGTTTGTTTACTATGGGCATTTGCCAGCATCGTAGGCCAGATTTTTTAGCGTACATTGGGGAAATCCACAATGATCAGTGGATCTTATGCTCACCTGTATGATGTGCAGCTTTAGGCTTTGAAAGCTTTCAAACACGTTTGTAACTTGTGTCACTAGACGCATGTGAGCAGTGGAGAACTCATTTTACTTAAAATTACGTTGGGTGCACTGAGTAAGAGCTAAAGTCTCACAGAGTCAATGAGACTTAGGATTCTAAGGCCCAGGTTCTCACAAGGTATTTAGGTTCCTACCTTCCACTGATTTAATTAAAACCAGTGGGAGTTAGGCACCTAAATACCTTATGGATCTGGGCCCTTATGAACAAGCAGGATATCACTGTTTTCCTGGTACAGTCGTTTTCCTCCATTTGGGTGGGTTTTTACATAGCAACAAAACAAAGAACAATGGTTATTATTAGAATAGGATATGAAATTGTAATTGTTGGTGTAGTACCTGAAATTACTTAACTCATGTGTGAAGAAATGAACATGGTTTTAAGTTAACGGTATCACTTAATAAAGAAAGGAAGGTTGGAGAGGATGCAGTAGAGCAGGGGTCGGCAACGTTTGGCACGCGGCTCGCCAGGGTAAGCACTCTAGCGGGCCGGGCCAGTTTATTTACCTGCTGACGCGGCAGGTTCGGCCGATCGTGGCCCCCACTTGCCACGGTTCGCCGTCCCGGGCCAATGGGAGCAGCGGGAAGCAGCGCGGGCGAGGGATGTGCTGTCCGCGGCTTCCTGCCACCCACATTGGCCCGGGGCAGCGAAGCATCCCTTTGAAGCATCTGGCATTGGCCACTGTCGGAAGACAGGACTAGATTGACCATTGATCAGACCCAGTATTGCCATTCTTATGTTCACCATTTACATGTAGATATTCATCTTACTAAAGCTGCAGTCAACCTATAGAAGAGTAACTATCTCCCTTTCAGTTTCACCATTTCCAATTTAAAGTAGAACTGACAACAATGGGATCAACCTAATTTGACAAACTGTGTTATGAGACCCTAAGGTACAATGAAAAATATATGCTTCCAGCCATGTGCTTGAGCTTGGAGATTTTACATAATTGTTTCCCTAAGTTTTTGTCTCTAATAAGCCAACTTTCACCCTCTATATGATTATCTTCACTAGTCCTTCCATAGAAACACTATAAGTAATGTTGACAATCCTCTTTGCCCTTGATCCTTTGGAACATAATTTTAGCACATGCAACACAAAAATAAATAAATACTGTACTGAAAAGGAAGTTGATTAGCACACTTTTTGCTACTTGTTTTTGACATCTTTTCCCCAGGAGGGGCATAGCATGTGGGTTCTGGAGAGCATTAATTTTATTAAGTATGGTCTGGGAGCATGGCATTAAAATCTGTACATCTTCTTTAAAGATTCTGAAAATGTTTGGAGGTGGCTTGGGCTAATCATGTACCACATTTCTTCTTCTACAGGGAAAGTTCTGCTTACCTTAAAAAAAAAAATTATGGTAGGTTTCAAATGTTCAATCTTGATAAACAACTAGGGCAGTTTGGTGCTGCTATATCAAGGTTATGTAGTTCTAGTGAGGAAGTCATAGTTTATTCGCTCAAGTGTCTTTAGAAATGTGATCACACAAAGCAGTTAGGTGTTCTCTCAGTAACTTTCGGTAGTCAAATGCAAAGGCAATTTTAGGCATCTGCAATAAACAGCAACCGTCAAAACTCCACCCCTGGTATCATATGAATACTACAAGCTAGAACAGTGTTTCTCAAACTGGGGTCACCGCTTGTGTAGGGAAAGCCCCTGGCAGGCCGGGCCGGTTTGTTTACCTGCCCTGTCCGCAGGTCCAGCCGATCGCGGCTCACACTGGCCGCGGTTCGCTGCTCCGGGCCAATGGGAATGGCTGGAAGTGGCGCGGGCCAAGGGATGTACTGGCCACCGCTTCCAGCGGCTCCCATTGGAACTGCAGCGGCGAACCGCAGCCGGTGGGAACTGCGATCGGCCGGACCTGCGGACGCGGCAGGTAAACAAACCGGCCCGGCCCGCCAGGGGCTTTCCCTACACAAGTGGCGACCCCAGTTTGAGAAACACTGAGCTAGAAAAATAAAGTCATATTTTCATGGTATTTTTAAACTTTAATTGAGTGGGAGGCATTCAAAATACACTATCTGGCCTAGTGTACCAGCAATAACCACAGCATCTTGCTATGCTTACAATAGGAGACAAGTGTGTGAGAGACAAACATTGCATTTTTAAACATGCCTACTCTACCTGTTTTATCAGTAACCCTTTACTTGAGGATTGGATGCCTGTTAAATGAGGGATGAGGAAGGACTTTCAAAGATATTTCACGGTTGAGGTTAGTTTGTGCCATTTACTCAAATGCCTTTTAAAGGTAATTTTGTCATTTTATAGCAGAGGAGTTGAGCCCCTGTAATCTTGCAAGCTTTTTTTTTTTAAATGTATTCCTTTTAGGATGATCTAGCAGAAAGTATGAAATGTCTTGCAGTATTTTGAACTGGTCATGTTGCTTAAGCTCTCCTGAGCTATGAAATACAATTGCAGCCGCTGCTTCCTGCTGACTTTCACAATATGATAATCTGAATTTAATAAAGAAAAGTCACGTAGCTCTTTGGTAGAGCCTGGAACAAGGAGCAAATGAGACACAAAATGAATCCGGATTCTCCTCCCACTTAAAATGAGACTAATTCAATAGTTACTCCTGATCTAACTGAAAACTAGAGCAGGTTGGAAAAAATAATTTTTTTCTTCAGTTTGCGGATTCACCACAATCGAAACATTCTGTGGAGACAGCTCATTTTTCAGTAAGTTCCTCCGAAACCCAGGCAGATTTCAAAACATGCCCAGGCTTTCAGAGTCACAGACCCCAAGGCTTCCAGGTTCTCCTGCTCTAGGATAATCCACCTGGTAGGCTGAAGGGGAGCTGGGAGCCTGAAAGTGCTGGCTATCCCAAGCTCTGGGGCTCCCTGCTCAGTTATGGCTGCCAAGTCATCCAGACTCGTGGTTCCCTTTCTTCCCACCAGGAAGAATTTATTCTGAAGTTATCTACATTATCTACATATGAGACATTTCCATTTTTCTGTGTCACAGAATTTTGAAAAAAAAAATTGTTTTGTTTTCAATCGGAGCAAAACCAAACTTTTGAATTCTGAAATCCCCTGTGAAATGGAATTCCATGCTGCACCCAGGAGCACTGAAAGCAGAATAATCAGGCCAGAAGCAGAGCTCTGCAAAACTTTCATATCAAGATCAGCTTTTGCCTGATTTCATTACAATCTCTCTCCAGGCGAGGTGAGAAGTGTTTCTAATCAGCTGGGTCAAGTTATGAGTGAATGCACTCTGTAAGCAGGGGGGGGGGGAAGAGTCTGATGGATATTCACTTCCATCAGATGGTTGTGACAAGAAAGCAAGTACAACTATGTGTAGTATTCACTAAGCTTTTTATTATTATTATTATTATTATTCACAAGCAAGATGTGGAGAGTGAGTCAAAACAAATTAACCACCCACTCTTACAAGGCCTCTGTACGTAGGGCTCCCATTGAAACTAAAGGGCTCATAGGCTTAGGCCCAAAATACACAGGACCCCTTGCAAACTAAGGTCCAGATCCTGCAAGCAGCTCCTTGTGGATGGAAGCTCCTGGGCTTGGGCAGAATTCCATAGAAGTCAATGGAGCTCTACATTGGTGCAGGAGTCCTCTTGTGGGGAGCTATTTGCAGGATCTGTGCCTTAAATGGTCTGAGTTTTACATCTCTAGTCACAGTGGGCTTTAAATGCTCTGAATTAACATGGAAAAATTGTATTTTCTTGAGGCGGGGGAAGGAGATATTGCATAAACACTGAATTGCTTACATTTGGAACAGAATATAGAGTTATCCCTACAGTTATTTTGTTAAAACAGATGCACAGAAGACATATTTATAAGCCACATTCAGCCTCTGATTGCACCTGTGTAATCTCACTGAGACCTGGAGGCAAGAACTGGCACTGTGATTCTAATAATTATGTCTGGCTGAATTTAGCAAACCCTTGCTATATTTCTAGCCAAAGGTTGGCATTTGTAAACTGCCTGCATGATTTGTAAGATCATTCATGTATAAACACACTTATTGTTCATTCCAACCAGAACTCCTGGTGATATACAAGTAAATATCAGTAATCAGTGCTTTTATTTACACTAGGATAAGTAGATAGCCCTGTGATGTTATCCTCCCACATAATGATGAATGTAATTTTCACTGGAAGTCCTTTCAGTGGTGTTTTTCAGGAAAGGATATTGTTACTACTAATACTATGGTAACCCCTAGAACAGGGGTCGGCAACGTTTGGCATGCGTGGCAGGCCGGACCAGTTTATTTACCTGCTGACGCGGCAGGTTCGGCCGATCACGGCCCCCACTCGCCGCGGTTTGCCCTCCCGGGCCAATGGTGGCAGCGAGAAGCGGCGCGGGGTGTGCTGGCTGCAGCTTCCTGCCGCCCCCATTGACCCTGGACGGCGAACTGCAGCCAGTGAGGGCCGCAATCGGCCGAACCTGCCGCATCAGCAGGTAAATAAACTGGCCCAGCCTGCCAGGGTGCTTACCCTGGCGAGCCGCATGCCAAACGTTGCCGACCCCTGCCCTAGAAGCTTCAAGACTGGGCCCCTCTTGTGCTAGGTATTGTATAAATATACAGCAAGAGATAGCACCGGTCCCAAAGAGCTTACAAACTAAGCCGACAGTGAAGCAAAGGACGGGAGAAATGGAGAATGAAACCGAAACAGAGTGATTAAATGACGTGCTTGAACGTAACACACGAAAACTATGGTACAGCCAGGAACTGAACCCAAGTCTGTTTCAAAGCACAGGCCATCTTTTCTCGCTGTCATCTGCCATTTTTGCTTGAGAGGGAATTCCTCATCCCTCAGAAACCATAGGGAATTCTTTTACTAGTCTCACACTCACTTCTACCTTCAATTGTCTATATTGTTTTGAATCCAATTTTAACCTCTCTCCTGAAAGAAAATTACACCATGAGCTTATAATGGAAACAAGATCTGGCTTTTGTATCTTTCTCTTTGTGGCCACACTTCTGCTATGGGACTGGTTTCATTTGGTGCCAATTTCCATTTTGATGCCTCCTAACCAGACCGGACTGGTATGAACCATGATGATAAATGGATATTTTGTGAAGGACGCTAGTGAAGTAAAACTCCGACCTTCTCATTGTTCTATAATATAATTAGTTTTCTGCATACAGTCCCTCTAACTTGGGAGGAAAAGGGAGAATAAATGTTCCCTGAATCAAAAACACTGAATACTGAAAAGGTCAAACTATTATAGTAGAAAGTCACTTTATACAGGGTATATACAGGATGTAAAAATTCCCAAAGTTTCACATTTCCAAGAGAGTGCCACGCCATTAGGAAAATGCACAAGAAGAAATGACGCGTGCCAAACCTGCTGAAGATTGGGTGGTGCACCCATTGTAGATACAAGCCTGACCAAAACCCCAGACTACAACATCCCTCTGACTCTTGAGGGTGTTCCAAGTCCAAAGAGAAAGATAACCCTTACCTTTATAGTGGGCTGAAACAAGAACCCTGAAGAGTCTGGAGGCAATTCTAAGAAGGACTCAGACTTTCCCTTATCCCCCTACTCCTCCATTCTCAGGACAATTGACCTTAACTTAATATCCCTTTTCTCTTTTGGAGATGTAATTCACACATACATCTGCGACCCTCACATACCAAGATATAGGGCCAGATCCCAATACGAGACCCTACATGCTTTTTCCAATGAAGTCAAGTACCTGTGGACTCAAATACTTAACTAAAGATATGTAGAATTTGGTTGCATGCCAAAACAGTGCTGTGGCTATGCAAATCTCTCTTAAATCTCCTTTCTAATCCCTTAACTGATTTAGTTACCTTCCAGCATAGTTCAGATTAAGAGTTCATGTTTATGAGGTTACACATTTTAATTACAAATACCTGAGGGTCCAGTCCTGGGCCCCTTGCAGAACTTGAGTAAATGGGATGTGCATGGAGGACTTCTGCAGAGACTGGAGAGAACAGAATCTTCCCCTCTCCTGCACGGGAGCAGCAGTGGAGCTACTTGGCAACTAACCCTGGTGACTAACTGCTGCACATTCTCTACAAGGAGCACAATTTGGCCAGAGGAGTCACCCAGTTGAGAATATGCCAACCACAGCCCATATCTCCAGCTTGCTAGGATAGTTCCACTGGAGAGAACATCTTTGTAATCGATGCAGAACTGAGAGGGCTTCCAGTGTGGTTCTACTGTGAAAGGAACAGGTAGGACATCAGCAGCTCCACTGCTGGTTAGCCTTCTGCCTGCATCCTGGACGTTGCGGGGGTGGGGAAGCAAGCAGGATTTTACCAGAAGTAATGACTTTTGCTCTGCTAAACCAACCTAGCACTTATGTGATTAAACATGCATGACTACAATACCCCCAACAAAAAAACAAAACAAAACAAAAACCAACCCAGCAACAAAAGACCAAACCCACCAACCACTCTTTCCCCTCATAGAATTGTTAATATTTGGAAATAAATCTCCACGCATAACCACAGAACAGGTTCTTGCTTTCTGAAACTGAGAAAATAAAACATGAAAATCCAAATCTCATTTGACAACTAATTTTACCTTTAATAGGACTTAGCAGTCTTTGGATAAAGTGATCAGCTGTTTCATTGAAATAATCAATGTAATGATGAAGTATTTTTTTGAAACAGAATTAATCTTATTTCCAAAACCTGTAATTTTTATACTGCTTATCATGCAGAACATCACAGTAAGAGTCTTCAGAGAAATAAATGACTCAGATTAAAGTGCTTCTATGGAAATATAAGGAATCTCTCATAATATTGTACTTGGCATACAAGCAAGTTTCAATGGCGGTTTGATGGATTTTATTTACATAAACGTCAATTTATAGAACCAATATGTTGGGTCGCTACAAAATCTAATATAAATAGAAATATTGTGTGTGAATGTTTTAAGGTCCTGTTAAAAGGCCTGGCTTTTTTAAAGTTCAGCTACTCACCTGCAGAGTTGGAAACCTGTAGTGTTTTGCTAATCATACAGGAGAACCAAAAAAGTGAAATTTAAGAAACATTAAATTGAAATTGACAGTCTAGTTCCATTGTTTATGAATTTCATTCAATTTAGAGAAAAAGCATACATGATGAAAAGTAAATTATATTTTTAAGTAAGTTTATTTTAACAATCAAAGGTGTTACCAGGACCACAGAAAAGATTTTGTTTAAAAAAAAAATAAAAAAAAAAAAAAGATTTTTATCTTGACAACCTCCCTTTTGATCAAAATGGGCCAGATCTGCAGCTTGTATAAACTGGCATAGCTACATTGACTTGCTAACTTGCCCTAGCTGTGACTCTGACCCGAAATACCTTTAGCAAGGTTTCTGTGTATGAAATTTGTTTATTTGATAAGATATAAATTGAGTCCAGCTTTAAAACCCGAGTCAATAAACCATCTACAAAAGTTAATGCACAGTACAGCTAATATCTCAGAATTAGCATAAAAAAAATAAAATATCCTTCCATTAGTCTCATTTTTGTCAAATCTAGAGACACTGCTCAAGTCTTTTTTTAAATCATTCAGATTCAACCTTGCATTAAATTCCTGTTTGGGACTGAATGTGGATAGAACCTATTATTCATTATTAGATTTCCCCCCCTGGTATATTCATATTTAAAGGTGGACATATTCAGGATATGTTAGGGGATGAATGTGTTAAACAGACTGAATAGGAGGACTGTGGGCAAGGATTGTGTAATAGCCTCTCAGCATCTAGAATGAGATATCTGAGGTGCGAGGAGACATCAACCTACACAATAAGCCACTTCCTGAAGGTGTCATTTTCCAATTAAAATTTCCAGGGGAAATTGGAAGCCAGTAGAAAAGGCAAACATTGCTGAGTAGTGAAACGGAATAGGAGAAATTCAAACACTTGAACAGTTTTGGGATAGAAGTCTGATTTTAGTTACACGCAAAGAAAGCTTTTTTGATCAAAACAGGGATCCAAGAGTGATAATGGCCTCTTTTTACCCAAAGGCAGGCCTATTTTTTAAGCAGAAATTTGCAAATTTGCTTCCCCCCCTGCAAAATTGGACAGTTGTGTTCACTTTGAAACAAAGTGTGTAAATCAGCACTGCTCTATTAACATCAAGGGAACTATACCATTTTACTCCAGCTGAGGATCAGAACAAAAATGCAAGTCCCTATGTGATAAGATACAGATAAATAATAATAAGGGCTGCCTGCCTTTCAAATGACTCGGCAGGGGATTTAAGGAAGGGACTTGTCCTCTGGGGAGGCATGGCTGAAAGGGGCTTTTTCTGTGGCCTCTGGGGACTACAGCATGCTACGGTCAGGGGAATTGCTTTCTTTTGTGTAACTTCTTGAGTTCATGTGTTTGAATAAACTGTGCACTGAGGCAAGGGCCTCAGACAGTCTTTTGCATGGCACTAGTTCTTTCCTGGGCTGGTGACACGTTTCCTCACACTTTAATTGAGGCTTGCCATTTCTTCATGAATATTTTGCACAATTTCTGTTGCTAAGAATATGCCACGGCTTACACTTGCCATATACTCCTCATTCTGTTTCTCTCTTCTCACTTATTTAAAAATAGGATTCCCCACCCCCACATAAAACCTTACAGATTTGTACTAAGGTTATGGAGGAGCAGTTTTCAATAGCTAAACCAAAAAATTCCATCATCGCTCACGTAGATTGGGTCGCTTGGAAAACGTGTGCTGCAGCGTCTGCAAATTAAAATAAAGAGTACCTGACAAACAGTAAGCAGTGCTGTCGTTATGACCTAGAAGAGCTGTCCTACCAGTTTTACCCTTCAAGTTCAAACGTATGAGGTTGCATCCAGAACTTACTCATGCTGCTTGCACTTCCTCTGATGTTGAACCCGAAAGCGAAGGTCACATCACAGCTATAGGGTTGCAATCAATGCCTCTGCATGAGCGTAAGTTTAATTTTAGCTCATGTGAAACTGAAATACTAGTGCAAGAGAGCTACTAAATATTAACTCCTAACAGTATCTGGAGGTTCAGTGATGAAGTGGTGCAATTTACACCCTTATGGCTTTCAGCGGGTGTGCAAAACATGGGCAATGCATGTATAGAAGATGGAAGGGAAGGATAAAAACCCAGAAAAATAAGACTATAGGGTAAAGCAGAGCCCTGTCCTTCTGCTTCCTTCTCTTTCTCCCTTCCCCT
This sequence comes from Malaclemys terrapin pileata, assembly GCF_027887155.1. NCBI lineage: Eukaryota > Metazoa > Chordata > Testudines > Emydidae > Malaclemys > Malaclemys terrapin. Next base: position 13,276,868 of record NC_071518.1, read on the forward strand.
GCCACAGCCTCTTTGTGTGCCAGTTACACTAGTTTTGTATGTTTACTGATGCTAAATAATGGCCAACTACACTCTTTCACCACTAACACTGTCCTAGTCCCTGGGTTTAGCAGGGGGCCTTGATGAAATATGTTTTTTTTTTTTAAAAGCTGCGTCTTGTAGCATCATGCAGGTTGCTACCAGACTCCTCTTCCAGGCTCGCTCTGTTCCATGAGTCTCTTCCCCCTGTATCCTCTGCAAGTAAGTTTCAGGGTGGCAGGGGAGGGTCCTGTGCCCAGGGGAAAGCAAAGAGAAGGGCTGGGACCAAGGCATGAATGCCCAGCAGCTGGGTCAGGTCTATTTTCTCAATAGGCCAGGAGAAGAGATGGGGAAAAACACAACCCTCCTGTCAATAGGCTTGACCCTGCTCCATTGTAGTCAATGAAAGTTTTGTTATTGATTTCAGTGGGAGCAGGATCAAGCCCAATAGGAAGAGGATCCCGTCCACCTGTTGGCATTCACAGCAGAAGATGCCTGCTGCTCCCTCTTCCCTGACTTCTGAGGAAGGGCGGAGAAGTTCCCTTAGCCTCCATAGAGAACAGAATCAACTGAGAGTGTATGAAGAGCAGGGGGGGAAAAACAGAGAGAGGAGAGAGAATGGGCTGTAAACTGGAATAGGTGGGGCTCTTTTATGTTTTGTCTCAGGCCCTATAAATCTTGGCTTGAAGTCCGGTCACATCCACCAGAGGAATGTATGAATTACACCAGCATTTGTAAGTAACTCAGAGAGATTTTCATGGGAGTAGCTCTTGCTTTAACCAAGTCTGCAGGAACAATCCTCTGCCTTACTGAAAGCACTTCCTATGGTAATACCTAAGCGCTCACCATGGTCACATTGTGCAGCTCTTTCTATGGGTGTAGAGGATGAAATGCTGTACTTTGAGGTCTAACCATATTAATCTATGTAATGCAGCAAGGAAATGATTTAATAAACAAACAGTGATAGGACGAGTTTACCCTGAAAAATGACCAAATGTTCTGAAAGGCCCGGTGGGACCATAATGTATCATTTTTAAAGGATTTCCCAACTGTCTATAACTGAGTCAACTAAGATTTGTTAACATGGAAGCATTTTTCTATTTAACTGGGCAAATTGAGTTTCTAGGTACTTATACCATACTCATCACAGCTGAATGCAAGAACCTATTATGTCAACAAGTATCTGAGGGTAATAAATTAATCACACAGATGAAATTTAAGTTTAGAAAAAAAGGGGCATGGTTTCTTCCAAGATGGACAAATAGATCATGGATAGAAAAATCAGATCAACACTGTTTTTTTATGTCTGAACATACAACTTCCTGCATTAAAAGCAGAAATTAATTTAATGTGGGATTTTTCAAAGGCGATCAAAGTTGAGATAGTTCCACTCCCATTTAAATTATGACCAATAAGCAAAGCTAGGCTAATGCTGAGTGCTTTTGAGAAATACTACCCTTAATAAAATAAAGCTAAACAAACCATAGCTAGAGAGATTTTTTAAAAATCTTTTTTCTTAATGTATCCCTTATGGCACTATTCTCATAGCACTTCATTTTCAGCCGAGCCTTCATTTTGAAGTCCACAATTTTGAGGGTGCAACTTTGCACTTAATTCAGCAAGGCTTTTAAGTATTTGCCCACCTTTAAACTCATGAATAGTCCCATTGAATTCACTAGGATTTCTCATGTGCTAAAAGCTAGGCACATACCTAAGTACTTTGGTGAATGGAGGCCTAAAACAGGGAGCATGACAAGCCTTCTCCTTGGAGTCTCTTCATTGCTTTGAAAGTTATTGATCATGACTGACCAGGCATACTGCAACATGCCCAACACACACAGTATTTTTCCCAGGGAGTTTTCACTCCTCATTTAGGCAACAACCCTGAGCCAGCTTCTTCCAGCTGGCCCATTACAGTTGGTCCTGCTTTGAGCAGGGGATTGGACTAGATGACCTCCTGAGGTCTCTTCCAACACTAATATTCTATGATTACCTTCCTCACACCCAACTCTGCCCAGACTAGCAGCAAACTGAATTCTCCCAACAAACGAAAACCTGGAACAAAAATCTCTACAGCATTTGTCCGGTCTCTCCCCCTCAGGAGTTCCTACTTGGGTGGGGTTTTCAATGATACCCCACGTTTTAGAGGCAGAGTCAAACAAGCTCCATCTTCTTCCAAGCCTAGGAGAAGCTAGAAGGCAAGTAGCTCTCTTCCAACCAGTGTCCTGCCCATGATGAAGGAATAGGTAGATTATATATTGGCCTCCTTCCCAGAATGTGTCCTGATTGACTGAGAGAGGAGACAATGCTGCCCTGTTCTATGCTACAAAACTCCTGGTTCCAGGCCCTAGAAAGATTAGTAACCTTAAATTTTTCAAGAAACCAATTTTTATCCTGTGACCACTTGATGTCTCCCAGTATCTGCTTGTCTGGCCCAGAACTCCTGGAATGGGGATTACCTGGCCCCAACACGCCCCCCTCTGACTTTAAAGAGACAGTATACCCAATCACAGTGAGCATATCCCCAAACAGATATTAGCAGAGGGACAGCTACTATACTAAATATCACAAGGATTTCTTTTAAAAACAACAACAAAAAACAAACAGGCAATATATGCACAGAGATCAGTGGGAGTTTTCTCTGGCTCCTGCCTATGAAAGGGCTGCAGGATTTGTCCCAGAGGGCAATCCAAAAATGAACAGGCAAGAACTTAACAATCAACAAGTGTTCTTATATAAAATGCCTGAAGTAACTAGAATAATGAACTAGTATTGCTGAGAAAGGAACAATTGCAAAGTTCTTGTACCACAGGGGGTCTATTGTCTTGTTAAATTATTCAGGAATTTTTATGACATTTAGAAACCAACTGGACAATCTTTTCACTTGCTGTCAACATTAATGGGCTTTGCATCCGTTAATACAAGAGCACAGAAAATATCTTTTCTCAAAGTGATTTGAATGCTGGTTTTCCTGTATTATTAAATGAGGAACTTCCTGGGAATCATTTGCTCAATGGATACTGTTAAATTTTCAGTGGTTTAAATACATGGAGTATTAGAATTGGGCCCACTAGAATCTGGGTCTGTCAGCACATTCACTGTAAGACTCGGCTTCAGTTAGTGAGGTGAAACCTTCCCCCCCCCCCCCCCCCACACACCCCCGCAGCCTCAACAGTGAAGTTTTACCTGTAAGGTCTGGAGAGACAACATGGTCTGGATATGAGACTAGGAATCAGGCATATCAATTATTTTCCGACTATAATCCTCCATGCCCTGCCACCAACAGAGCTGGCTGGCTACAGGGGGAAATGCACAACACATCACCTGTGTAGATATAGTAACCAAAGCCCTTCCCTGCAAGCCAGCTAGCTGTGGAAATCACTGTGTGCCTTGGAGGTGCAGTATCTCTGGAGCTCCCACTGCAGTGCAGATCTGCAAAGTCCTGCTTAACCTCTGGCCTACTGGCCTGTGTATTTGGGTAATTTAACCAGAGTGGGCAGAGCTGGTGATAGACTCCTTCCCTCCCCTCATAACAGCGAGTCAGCATTTCTTCTGCCCTTAGCTCCTCTAGTGATAGACCCAGAGAGCACTGAGCAACTGTCAGGAGAAAGGCAGGCGGCTGCTTCCCTGTCCAACAGCAGCAGACACTCACAGGAGGAACCCAGCATGCAGCCCACATACATGGGAGAAGCCGCCTCTGTGTGGGGAACAAGGGACAGTTAATGGAGTAAAGGAGAGAGAGAGAAAACTGATGAAGGGGGTGGATGGAGAAGGCAAGGAGGAAATGGAGAATTGATGGAATGTAGCAGGAAGGATTTATACATCTGCATTGGGTAACTGATGGGTGTAGGAGGAGACAATGGATTTGTTGTTTCCGAGGGACCACCCTTTGGGATTCTATGCAAATTTGCATATTAATTTATACAGAAATGTCTACATGGAAATTTCTTTCAAGCTTTTTGCTGAGCCCCCGTCGGCAGCTCTTCTCCCCCGTCCAATCTAGTGCCTTAAATGAAAACCTCAGTCATAAGTTATTACGCTGACAGCAAAGTGCACAGTTTCCCTTAATATGCAGCCCTATGTTATTTTAACAGTTCCAAATTCCACACTAAAGATTAATATTAAACAAAGTAGGCCATAATTCCCTAGCCCGTACGGCACTGAACTGTAATAAGATTATAAATTCCAGTCATTTACTGGAGTATTCCAAGAGGGTTGTTCATTGCAAGCAGGATTATCTTTGGCTACAAATATTGTGTGTAAAGAGCTGATGAATTTATTCCTTTAATTACAGCCTATCTTTTAGAAGATTCTGGAAGAAGAGGTAAGGGCATAAAATCAAGGATAAGGTGTTTGAGGGCTGCCAGATGGTAGAAGACTATGGAATATTAATTTAAAATAAATAAATAAAGACAATTTTGAAGAATAAAGGACAGAACTCCAGTTGAGAAGGCAGAGATCTACTGCAGTTCCTGAGTGGATAAACTATCTAGTGAAAGGCCCCTTAGTTTAAAGATACAAAAATTCTACTGTCTATCTTAATTTTAAGCACATGGTTAGGTGCTTTCCTGAATCAGAGCCTACATGATTTGTAATACAGACCTGCTGACTCCTTGTTTGCTGGTTGGCTAGTGTCGTGTTCCCCTGAATCCATCCAGCTGGTGCTTTGCTCAGGCAATGTGTACTTTGTTGCAGGTATCAGACTGTAACACCCAGTAGCCACTGCTCACTCCAACTCTGCTTGTCTTTTATATATTATTGACTTCAGGCCTGGCCTTAGAAAGTCCTACAATGTTTTTCTTTGCTGTGGAAGATGTAGCTCCCCGTTTCCAGGTTGTGCGCAGAAACAGAGAGAGCATTCTGTGCATATCACCTACTCCCTAAACACAGATTCGCAGGCAAAATTTCTATCCCTTAATCAATATCTGCTCTTTGAACTCTGCCTTCCTACTTCATTTTTTGTTTGTTTATTGGGATAGCCTCTTGTTTGGCTTAAAGCTCCTATCTAATCAGTCCTTGGATACGTTTAATATTAGGTAGAGATGGGAAACAGATAAAAACCCTTACAACACATGGGGAAGTTTAGATCAGAATCCAAACTTCAAGACTCAGACCCCTCTTGAGTATTAACACATTTCAGACCATTTCAGTTAGTCACATGACAAGAAGAATTAAATGCACTAACTTACCACCCCACCTCCTGCAGAGTGAACCAGCACAGACATGCCTTCTCTTAGGTTGGCCACTTCAAAGAGCATCATGTAGGCAGTTACAAAGTTCATAGGAAAGGCAGCAGCTTCAGAAAAACTCATGTCATCAGGAATCTTGTAGACAAATTCTACTGGGGTACATACTACTTCAGCCCATGCGTTGTAGTTTACGAAAGCCATTACTCTGTCTCCAATCTGCAGTAACAGAAAGAATGACATTGGGATTATTAAGATAGTAAGCATGCACATCTGAATGCTTACAAAATGCTATAAACATTGAATCCATGAATAACTGTATAAGAATATAAGTGACATGACCAAAGGTTCTCCCACCAACCTTCATGGATGACAGGTTGTCCACAGAACTGCTTCTGCCACAGTGATTATGAAGCACCAATGCTTGTTGCAGCCCAGCCTTGGGCTCTTTAGGATTTCCAGGGGCTTTTTGGATCAATTAAAATTTTTATTTAAAAACAAAAACACAACTCTGCTTCAGGTCTTTCTTTGCTGGTTTGTTTCTTTGGTGAAAATTTAATCAGGATTAAATTTGCAGGCAATACTAACACTGGAAAGGTAGCTAACACAGGAGGACCAAACTACAAAGTGACATCAAAAGATTTTAGCAGTGGGGTGTCGAAGCTGCAAGGGGAGCTTTGCTACTAATGAAAGCAAGTCCTGTATGTGGTAGCAGGGCTAGGAGAGCACCAACACAAAGTGAATGGACATGACTAAGCAACCCCATCTAAAAGGGAGTTTATTTTCACCTGGCCTTCCTAATCTTAAGAATTTTTCACAAGCTACTTTTCCAGGCAATACATTTGCTGAAGGCGAGGTGTGGACATCAGAATGGGAGGCCTTCTATTTTAAGAAATAAACCACAATATGAAAGTTTGAGAATCAATGATTTAGCCTTTTACTTTAATGCTAGCATTATCTGTTTACTTTGTAGTTATATTATTCTAAGTAGATATTTAAACTGCCTTTGCCTGCTGAAGATAATCAATATGTGACAAGGATCTTAACTACTGAGGCTACATTCTGCTCTGAACTATATCAATGTATTTCCAGAGTGACTCCCCTGAAGTCAGTATAGCTACCATGGGTTTAGACTTCAGTGACAGAACAGAATTTGAGCCTATAACTTTAAAATAGGACTTCAAACATCAATCTTGTGTCCTTTGGTTCTTATGCCAGCTTCTAAATCAATCAGCTCCCATCTGCAGGAATTAAAGGAGCAATGCAATCTTCTTTTTTCCTGCAACTGAAGACCCAATTATGATAGAAAAATATATATACACACACTAGTGAAAAACGCCTTCTATCAAATACAAAATGGAGATAAAATAAATTTGAAGATGGAGTGAGATTATATTAGCCACATTAAGTGCCTCTTGGGGATTGGGCTGAAGTGCAGGCACATCAATTTCATACATTTATCTAGAGGCCTTCATTGCAGTTTCAGATTCTGAGAATTCAGACAGCAATTCCGCATAGATAACCAAGAATAATAATATTAATGTCTGAAAATGTAAAGCAAATTCTCCTCACTTGCACGGGTATAGGAAAACTTCAAGAAGACTACACCCGGGTAAGTGAGAGCAGAAATTGGACCAACGGGATGACTCATGTGACTAAGGTGAGCAAAGTTTTGCCTCTATGCATTTAATTCTCCTTTGCTGTCATGCTTACAAAAGAAAACTTGACAATGATTAGGCAGCTGGTATGCTGAGACAGCTGCCTTAGAATACCTGTTTACAGTGCAAAAGCATTTTGGCCTCTCAAGATGCTTTCATCTCTTTGGCCTTGGGATACTGTAGGTTAGTTAAAATTTAAAGTGCTGGTGACAGTTCTGAAAGGCTTATATCTTGTTGGATGAAGTCGGTGAACACAACTGTCATTCCAATTTCACTGAAATTCCTCCTCCTTTTGAAAGGGTCCTTCATATTAACAACAGTTCTGCTGTTTCCCTCCCACTGTTAAAAAGGTGCCTAAGTTTTAAACATACAGTTTCTGCATAAGATTAATTGGCACAAGATTTTAGCACTTTACAGTATATATTCTATTACAAAAAAAAAATAGTTACAGAATTGAAGGGGTAGAGCACGGAGGTCCCTCCTGCCAGTTACTGAGGATGCTTTTACTATATTTTATAGTGTTTAACCAGCATGTCACTTCAGATCTTTGCAACTGAGCACCGCCACTGGAATTAAGAGCTTCTTAAATGGGAAGGGCCCGATCCTGTTTCCTGTGAAGTCAATAGGAATTTAGCTATTGATTTCAGTGGGAAGTAGGAACAGGCCCTTCAACTGCTGTGCTAAATGATGGTTTTTATTCAATGCGGAGAACATTTTTAGAAACCTCTATCAATGAGGGTTGCCATTAGAAGCCTGGATTTGTCATATTCTCAGGCAATGAAGAGATCTATTAAATTCCAGTTTGGCTATGCCAGAGATGAAAGGCTCAATTCAGTTGCAGACGCATGACCACGGGCCGAATCCTGCTCATATTAATCCTCCACAGCATGGAGTTCCAGTGACTTCATTGGCATTGCATGGAAATGGAGTCCACTTATGGGGAGAGATGTACAAGATTTGGGCGTTAACCTTTGGCCTTTTTGACCCTGCACACAAAGATGCCAGGTTGTGACGTGTGGTGCAAACATCAGCTCTCTCTAATTTTCATATACTGATTTTGACCTGAATGGTACATTTCCTGATCAGTGTATTCATATTTGTGTGTTTCAGCTTTCTTTATGGTCTCAGGTCTCTCTACTACATAACTCAGCCATTGCTGTCGTTATTTAAAATATGTCTAAAAATTACAAAGCCTTGTTTTAATTAGAGGATGGTTCTATCAGAATGAGCATGATCCACCCTGTTCATATCCATGCTCTTGATCACGATTTTTAAAGGAGACCCAATATAATCAGTCAGGCATAATTATATTCAAGCAAACATTCATATCCTATAGCTGTATGATTTCCATTTCAAAAGGATTAGAGAAGTTTAGACCAAAAAACGCAGACAAAAATCTAATCCAAAGCAGAATCTCATTATACTAGTTCTATACACTGGATTATTTCTCCTTAGCTTTATACAGAGTCTAACTCTTAAAAAAACAAACAAAGAATGCTAGATCTGCACATCTGAGAGCATAGGTTTCAGACAATGAAATTATTGTTTATAGGAAAAAGGTAGTTGAAAAGCTGTGATTCCTTGAAGGAAAAAATAGTTCTAAGCAATACTAGCCTCGTTCCTAATGAGACCCTATTAGAAACCAAATGGACCATGGTCTGTCATGTAACTGAGCACTGTTCACAAAGCTCTTGTGGAAGAACAATAATGCTGCCTAATAAAGCTCTCCTTATGCAATATCTACTTAAATGAGAAAAAAAATACAATAAGTATCAAAAAAAAGGAGGCCGGATTATTTCATTATTTCTGCAACATGTTTTGTCAATGTAAGAATGATAAAATAATTGACACATGCCCAGCAGTCCTGCTTCAGGAGAGTCACATCTCCATGTTGCATTCGTTCAGCAGGATTTGCATGTAAATCAAGAAAATACTGTGGGAAGTTAAAAAAGAAGGTTTCAGCTAAGAGAGATGTTTAACATAAATGATGGAAAACAGAGTGGGATGCTGTACATTTTACACATAATACAGGTGCTTTAAAATACCTGGTGCCAGCTATGGGATGAGATCGTATGAGATCCCTGTTATTTTAATTAGTTGTCATTTAACACTGTACAACTAGGGTGAAATTCACCCTTCCTTGCATGAAGAGTGAGTAAATTATTATTAGTCTTATCCGAGTGCTTAGAGTCTCAAAGCAGAATGAGGGCTCTGTTATTTTAGGCATTGTACAAACACAGCATAAGAGAGAGAGTCCCTGAGTTTACAATCTAATTTAAGTCAAGACCCAACAACTGGGACTAAGCAACAGTGGGAGTGTATAGGGGAGGGGGGAGGAGGGTAACAGTGATAGGAAATATGGTTACACAGACGGACTATGTGTAAAATTAGCAGATTTCTAGTCCAATTATTTTGACTCTTTTAACATATAAATAAAAAGGGAATATAAATGATCTCAGCCGTGTCTGCTGGCTTCCTGCCTAGTCATTACCAGTTGGCAGCGAATCATAAGCATCATGGCAGAAGTGAGTCTTTAAGAGGAATTTGGAGGAGGTGGCAGTACTGGCTGTATGGATTAGTTCCAGCAGGGCATTTTCATGCATAAGGGGCAGTAAGGAAGGAAGCACAAACTTATCTGTGGGAGAAACAGACCTGTGAGTAATGGAGGCTGCCATCATTGGCAGAATAGGAGGCAGCAGGGCAGGATGGTTAAATGGGTAGGTAACGAAGGAATGGCCAAATTGTGAAGACTGCTCTGCCCACTGCCTCCACAACACCATTATATCCCAGAAGGTCCGACATGGGGCCGCCGGGCACATCAATGAATTTCACCTCTGAGATAATAAGACACGCTGCATATCAAATTGTTTTTCATAACAGGAATTACAACTCAGTTATCATTTGAAAATGCAGTCTCATTTATAGCGTTTGTCACACTCGGTGCCAATATCAGAATCAGAAGAATCTTGAAGGCCTGTGATCATATTAACTTTGATCATATCAACTAACTTTGGCTAGCTGGACCAAGGGGAAATCTAAAACGCAACAATGATAATTAACAACAGTTAGCACTCATATAAGGTTTTTCATCTTCAAGGTGCTGGGCCAGCATTGAAGTCAGTTTGCTTTGCAATAGAGCTTTCAGTACCGGAAACCGGAGGATACATTAAAACTTATTTCAACTTCTGCGTGTTAAAAGAATACTTGCCCCAAAGTGCCAATCTGGGCAGGTCTTTAAACACAATATAGCAGTCTAAAATCTTTTAAAAAGGAATTTCTAGAAATGGGATAAACCGATGAAAAGTAAAAAGACTCTTGATGCACTAAAAAGAAAGAAGTAATAGAAATTTTCCCCATTAAGGAAGATTACAGTAAGACAGTGTTGAACAGAATATATACATAAGGTTTTGGATAAGCTGGGGAACTTTTTCCATGAATTTAAATTCCCCTCTGGAGAAACCGATCTCATTCTGATTAAATACAGTTCTTCACTAATCAAGGTTCAGATCAGTGTGGTTTTATCTTAGCTTACTAGACTAGAAAATTATTTCTGTAGGAACTGTCTGCTGATAGTTAATGGCCCAGTTCTGTCCCTTCACTCCCTAGTTAGTTGGATAGTTTCTTACCCTGCATTTTCAATAGGGCTACTTGCAGAATAAGGGCTTGTCTATGCGGTGAGTTAGTGTGTGGGAAGCCAGGGTATAAATCTACAGCACCCTGGCTTGCTGCACACTAACTGGCCATGTGGCCCCTGCTCCAGGGCACTAAAAATTCCCTGGTGGGCTTTGACATAGTCCCATTTCAAGCTACTTTTAATGTTTCAAACAGGAATATGGCAAAGCCCACTGCAGAAATTTCAGTGCATTGTAGGAGGGTCCACAGGGCCAATCAATGTGCAGCAAACTAGTGTGCTGTAGAATCCCACCCTGGCTTGCTGACCACTGACTCACTGGGTCAGAGAAGCTTTCAGATGCTACTCAAAGTGAGCAAGGGTGGCAGAATCTGGCCTTAAATCCTTTCTTCTCCACTCCTAGTGGAATGCTGTTTCCTTGATCACACTGCAAGATAAAGGAAATATTACCTCAAACCCTGCCACACTGTCCCCCAGAGCTTCTATGATCCCAGAACACTCAAATCCAGGAACAAGTGGTGTCTTGGGAGGATTGTCGATATTCCCCTGCCGCACCATCAGATCAATGAAGTTTAAACCACTGTAAACACAAGAAAAAACAAAATCAAAACACTAACATGGGAGTAGGAGGGAGAGAAACTCAGCCGGGACAATGAAAGATGCTGAAGGCTTCCATTATTCATAATGCTGCATTGTTCTGCACATGGGTAGGCAGGTGTGCAGAGGGAATTCACATCTTCTCTCATGGAAAAACTTGGCTGTAAGTAAGCTCTGCATGGGCTGTCTTGGAGGTAGGGCTACTAGATCTGTGATTACACTGAGCTCCTATGCTTAGAGGTTGCACTGGAGTCATAACTACTGTTTCAGATCAGAGATCATTACCACCTGGATCAGAGTCAGATCAATGATCTAAAGATGAAAGGCTCCTTCTCATTACTAATCCCCTGAGATATCTCATGACGCTTTACAAGACATTTTGAATTATTGTGAAATACACACCCATCTTTCACTATTAAAAATATGTAGCTCTGTAAAAAGCAGACTACTTCTGTAAATAAGGATGGTTAGGCTATTCCAGGTACATAGAGCACATGCAGGGTTGGTACGGTGAGGTCTCAGCATTACTGTTGTAAATCTACGTGTGAGCTGAGGGACATGTCTACCTGAACACTGACTGTGGAACATGCTGGACTGTAAATCTATAGCACTCCAACATGCTGCACCCTAACTGTCCATATGGATCCTGCTGATGGGCACTAAAAGTTCCCTAGTATGCACTGATAAATGGTGGTTTATTTCAGAGAAAGGACAATGCAGTGATTGGAGATATTCTTTAAGGACTTCAAAAAATTGCAAACAGTGAAGTAATATTTGTTAGGAGTTTGTATATCATCCACTGATATATGCTATAGATATTTTGGGCCAGATGCAACCTTGGTGTAACTGCACTTAAATTGCTGGTGTAACACCAGGGAGGAATCTGCTGTTATCTCGGCAAGGAACAGCATCGTTAGTGAGAATTTATTAAACATCAAATGGGATGTTATCATCAATAAACTATTATAGACGCTCTTGCACCTGATCATTTTAAAACACTCTTTGCAAAAGATTGATTTAGGTCTTTGAAATCTCATGTGGGCGGCTGCTCAGAAGAATCACTGATGACTTTTCCTTGTATGCTCAATTTTGTGAAAATCATGAGGCCTCCTTACTTTGTCTTTATATCCCATATTTATTAAAATAAAAAATAAAAAATAAAAAAGCACAGGTATTTTTTTTTAAAGATACCAGGGGGGAAAGTATTTTGTTTATCCAGTGCCTCATTGTATAGATTCCAGACACATCAAACACCATGCACACATTCTGAAGACTCCTTACATTTATAACTAGCTAGAATATACTACAGCCCTAATCTATTGTTTCAGAGCATAGCCCCATAATTACTGCCAGCCAGAAAAGATGTATACCGGGGCCCTGTATTCTGCAAAGTTATGCACGAGTCATCTCTCACACGCAGATAGACCCATTGACTGGTCACACACAAAGTCACTCATGCATGTTTGCAAGATCAGGGCTTTCATCTGGGTTACTAACAAAGACATGGACAACTCTGATAAACATAAAACAGGATAAAGACAAAGTGACACATGAAACCATGACAATTCATGGTGAGATCTAGGTCATTAGGAACTTCAGTGGAAATTCCATCTAATGTAAACATTGATGGCAGTTGTGATAAAATTTTAAAAGTGCCCTCAACCCATTCTGGATTTGTGCATGAGAAAGATTATGGGCCACTTTTGGAAAATACAACTTTGAAAACTGAAGTTGCAGAATTGGCATGTGTGTCTCATGACTGACAAAGTCATAGGGATATCATTTTCATGACATTTCAATGGCAAGTTTTTTTATCCCAACTGTGCCCATCTTCTCTCCTGGACCCCATGGGAAGCATTATTATATCCTTTCTACAGAAGGGGAAATGAAGCTAATCAGCTTGCTCAAGGTTACATATGAAACCCTCAGCAGAGCATGGAACTGAACGTTGGTCCTACCATCCCCTAAGCCAGCACCCAAACCACTGGGCCATCTGTCCTCCCTGAAGACCCAGAGGAAAGATAAAAAGACAGTTGTACACAGTGATTGCACTAAGCCTACAGTGAGAATTATTAGCAGGGGCACAGCACATTGCAGGTTCGAGACTTAAAAATGATTGCAGAAAGGCTGCATCTGATCAGAAAACTATCAAGGCAATTCACCTTCTGTAATGTTAGGTATAGGGTAGGAAAATTCTGAATGATAAAGAGCTTTTGGGACTATTTAAGAGAAAGTGAAGGACATACACAATGATCACCATTTAAAAACAATATTTACACACATGGTAGGCAACACTGCTCACAAATGTTAACTTCATTGGAGACCATTGTCTAGATCTTTTCACAATTCGAGTGCTTTACAAAAGTTATTTAATTAACCTTTCCTATATTCTACTCTCACTGGGTAACTGGGGATGGAGTTGTGATGTAAGAACAAGCAGAGGAATTGGGGTTGTGATATTAGAGCAGGCAGGGGGCACCCAGACAGACGTGGCTATGACTGTGGCTATTTGAAAAACATGATTTTATGTATATATCATCACACCTTACTGCACCAGCACCTATGCACCTACTCATTCTGATGGAATTATTTGACAGACATATTTTTTGAATGGGAATGTTTTCAATTATGAATCTGACTACATAACTCTAGCAAACCAATTCCTTGCCTTTTGTCTTTATCCCCAGGAAACAGCAGCAGCATTAATACAAAATTTCATCCCTATTAAAATAAACTTGTTACTAGAACAGGATTGGGAAGGAACACGAAGGTGTAGAATTAAAAAAAATTAGGGAGGTCAATTAATCACAGTTAACTCAAGCAATTAACGCAAAACAAATTAACTAGATTAAAATGTTTGTGATTTATAGTTTAACAATACATGAAAACTGCAATTATAGAATACCAACTGAAATTTACTATCAGTATTTTTGGATGTTTTTCTACATCTTCAAAAATATTTATTTCAGTTACAATACAAAGTGTACAGTGCTCACTTTATGTTATTATTACAAATATTTGCACTGTAAAGAAACAAAATAAATAGTATTTTTCAATTCACCTCATACAAGTACTGTAGTGCAATTTCTTTATCATGAAAGTGCGCCTTACAAATGCAGAATTTGTAGTTTTTTAAATAACTGCACTCAAAAACAAAACAATGTAAAACTTTAGACCCTACGAGTCCACTTAGTCCTACTTCTTGTTCAGCCAATTGCTGAGATAAACAAGTTTGTTTACATTTACGGGAGATAATGCTGCCCTCTTCTTATTTACAATGCTTCCTGAAAGTGAGAACAGGCATTTGCATGGCACTGTTGTAGCTGGCATTGCAAGCTATTTATGTGCCAGATATGCTAAACATTCATATGCCCCTTCATGCTTCAACTTGTAGGTCTTTTTTAAAAATCTTTTCTACAGGGTAAATATTTGTAATAAAAAAATAATAGAAAGTGAGCACTATCCACTTTGTATTCTGTGTTGTAAATGAAATCAATATATTTGAAAATGTAGAACATCCAAAAATATTTAAATTGGTATTCTATTATTGTTTAACCGAGTGATTAATTACATCTATTTTTAATCTCACTATTATTTGCAATTATTTTTAATTGTTTGACAGCCCTAAAATAATTGTGATATTGGGGTATATAATGAAAAATTTTGAATTTATTTAATTAATTATAATTTAATTCATAGCTGAGAAATCAAGTTTGATTTTGGCCCTGATATTTAAATACTTTAGTCACACACTATCTAACTTCTCTCCCCTTCATCACATTTTATTCTCCTGTATATGACTTGTTCACATATATTTTTGAATGTTCCTGATACTGTGTCAGGAGAAGTACTTTGGCTACATGCCATTTATCAAAAAGGGCAGTATAATATATGTCCAAATAGTGGCATCTGGGCAAAGTTTCATTTCTCTGACTTATTCCTGGCCTGATTTGAAACTCCATTTTCTATTTCCATTTCCATTTCATAAGGCCACGTGTACAATCCTCATCAACATCAATGAGGTAACTCAGGGCAGAACAGGGCTCGATGATGAGACCAGCAAACTCATTTTTAATCTTTAAATAAGCTTAAGATAAATTTGAACGCAAGAATCCAGAGGTAAATTGCTAGTCTATTAATTATCTGTGCAACATTAGGCCTCATGGAATCCCTTGTCAAAATTCTTTGTGTCTGCTCTAATTTGAAAGGGACAGGTTGGCTTCATTGTCTGGCACAAGAGAATAGTCTCCTCAGTCTTTTCTGTACAAACTTCTGATATTTGAAAGCTGTGGCCTCCATTTTATTAGACGTGGATGCTTTTGCTGAAATTTGGACAGTGGCTAAAGGGCATACTAAGAATAATCACTCAAATATATAATTGCTTTCCCTCTGTGAACAATAGGATACTAATACTGTTCTATATTACTACTTGTATGACAATCCCTGCTTATGATACATGTAGGAAGGAGACGTTGTCTTGCATAGGGGTTCAGAGGAGGTGTTGCTTTAGAGCTACAAAGTTCAGATCCAAACTTCCTCAAAGGTTGGGGAATGCAGAAAACTGTTTAACATTTAGAAGCTGACCACAGGGTGCAATCTCTTTGGTTAAAAATCTCAGGTAAAAGGAATATTAGCATGACTGTAGAGAATATTACAGGAGACTGAAGACACTTCAAGTCTGCAGGGACAATTCATTATGTTCCCCAGTGAACTACCTGAATGACACACTGGGGACATGGTTTGAAGACGAACTATTGATAAATAAGTGATTGCTTTACAGAATAGCTAGCTTTGGGGTCCTGACGGAAGGACAAGACTTCTGACTTTGGCTTAAGAAATATGCAGGAGTTAATAGAGGGTGGACTGTAGATAATGCAGTAGGAAAGTGGGTAGAGTTCGGTTCTGTTCTAACTGTAGTTTTCATTTTAAGTCAAAGTTTGGATGCAATTGGAGTCTGAGGAAGAAGGCATAGAATGACAAGTACCTACTCCCCAGGAACAGAGTATTCAGGCAGCGGTTCTGCCGGGACTAGCCTGTGAAATAGCAGCGATATTAATAAGCATGTCAAATAAGTTGAACTTTATGGGCTAAATTGCCCCCCCCTTGATTGTTCTGTCATCGGGCAGGGGTTTGCCCAATACAAAGTCAGCGGTGTATCTGAATTCTTAACCAAGTGCCACTGCAACTGCTTTGAGGCTCCACCTTCGTCTACTACTCAGTAGGAGCGTGGCATTTCTCGGCTCCCTAACATGGAGAGTGGCTGTATTACTTTTCCCTGACAATCTCTGCAGGTCTAGGGGTGGAGATAAAATATGTTTTCTTTACTCTTCCCCATCCAGTGCAGTTCTGCCCACTCCAGGACTCTGAATCGCTCAGTCCCTGGCCCCTATCTAAACACAATGCCAATGCTGCAGAGTGCCCTCTATGTCCCAAGTTGGGCTGGTACTATGTAATGGATCTGATTTTTTTGCTTACTCTGGTGTAAGTCAGGAGTAACCCATTGAAGTCACTGGGTTTATATCAGAGCAAATAAGGAGACAGTCAGGCCCTGTGGCCCAGATCCTCAAAGATATGTAGGTTCCTAACTTACGCTGAAATCAATAGACATTAATAGCCTAAATATCTTTGAGGACCTGGACCCATATTCCTAAAAGTATTCCTCCTCCCTTTGCCTGAATTATCTAAAACAGTGGTGAGCAACCTGCGGCCCGTCAGGGTAATCCGCTGGCAGGCCGCGAGACAGTGTATACATTGACGGTCTGCAGGCACTGCTGCCCGCAGCTCCCAGTGACTGCGGTTCACTGTTCCCAGCTAATGGGAGCTGTGGGAAGCGGCGTGGGCTGCACGGACGTGCTGGCTGCCACTTCCCACAGCTCCCATTGGCCGGGAACGGTGAACCGCAGCCACTGGCAGCTGCAGGCCGCCATGCCTGCGGACGATCAATGTAAACACTGTCTCGTGGCGCGCCAGAAGATTACCCTGATGCGCAGGTTGCCCACCACTGATCTAAAATGACTCCTGAAAACATGAAATCTCTCAATTTCTTTTTTTAAGAGGAGAGCTCATACTTTCCTTTTATTTAGAGAAAGGCATGAAATATGAATAAGACTATCTTTAAGAGTACATTTGACACTATGTGCCACTCTGTTACACATGGGATTTGTTTTACGTGCTTCTAATTTAGGAGACACCTCTGTTCTTTCACAAATGCCAAGAAGGCAAAAAGGGTCACCTCTGCCCCCCCATCTACGCATATGCATCATGAGGAGCAGCAGCAACAGCTACCATATCAAGATGAAAAATAAATAAAGGGAGGCAATTATATGAGATCATTACCTGTCTTCCGCTCACTGCTGTATTTGGGGTAGGTTTGTTCTAGCTGTTTATCTGATCTTGAAAACAGCATGAACTCAGGCATTTTGTTAGACACAGACAAAATAAACAAGTAAATATAGCAGTGCCGAGCTGCTCCATCATTACCAATCAAGAAATAATTATAGGGAATATGCAAACGCTGTGATTCAGCTTGGGCACTGACTATTGCTCCATCTCTTAGTCACTGAATGAGGCTAACGTATGACTCATCACAAAGGAAAGAAACTTTCAGGCAAATCATTGATATTTCAGGACTTCAAAGAAAAAAGTTATTCATCTGGCTTAGCATTAATAGCAACACTACAGTGGGTCCCAAGTTTCTCCTATTTATAGTACACTGAAACAGGAAGGTAGCATTTAACTGTCTTGATTCCTGCAATGAGTATGTACAGACTGTACAGGTACTTGTGCCTCTTATTAGGTTTTCTAACTAATATTTAGCAAAAGCTGTATGGTTGGTTTGATTCTACCCCCAAATCCCATCTTTAAAATCCCATTTGCTTGAGGCAGCATTGACATAATTAAATGTATTACTCAGAGTAGGCAATGCTAGAAAAGCTCATCCTAGATGCATTCTGCATCTTATATATTATAAAGAGCATGCTCCACTGGCCACAACAGGCATTTTCATCATTTCCTCAACCAATCTCCTAACCAAACCCATGCAACCAGCACCATTTCTACTCCCTGTTCTCTCTTTACCAGCTGCAAACACAAGGGTCAATGACCTAATCCCTTCCCATTAGTTGCTCAAAACAAGTTTTGGCCCCTTGATCTCACCCCTTCTGTCCACTTCCAGCTGAGAACAGACATAGGCCACGTAGCCTACCATAGCCATTCTCCAATCTGCACGTTCCTCCACCTTCAACTGTGCTACAGCTTCAAAAATATATAGCGTAATAAGTGATCCAAGCATAACTACAAAGTAGTAGTTTACTTGAGTGGCTCCACTGATACAAAAACAGTGGGTGTACACCCCCAACAGTTTATTAACAGTAACAAAACACTTCGAGTCTATTGAAAAGCTAAGTATTATTTTACAGCTAAGTATTCACTACACAGCTAACTACTGTTATTTGTAACACATAGAGGTCTGCAGTCTTGATGAAGAGGAAATTCACGTGCATACATGGAAGTAAGTCCTGTCAATCATTTAGGCATTTTAAAAGGAACACAGATACACACCACATTCAAAATTACAAATGTTAACTTTTAAATATTTAACGATTGGAAAAAAACCCAGTGAAAAGACATTACAGCTCTGATCAATATTAACCAAACCCTGATTTTACAGACATAAACCACCAAGCAAGTTTCACTATATTCAATATAGTCAGCATGGACTGGTTTTCATTTATTTCCCATAGTGCCCATAATCTGCAAGACACTTTAAAAAAAAAAAAAGAGGCAAAATCCTGTCCTGCATCTATATTAATCATTCAGGTTGCTGGAGAGCTGACCATAATTCACTGATGCAAGTGAGGAGGAAAATATACTCTCATCAGGAATAGACCAGCTGATTCACAAAAATACAATATGGAAAAACCAGTGTCTGACTGACTGAGAGCTACAGTCAATGTGTCTGTTTTGCAAACCTATCAGAACACAGCAGGTTCAGTGATACCCTTTGGATACACTGATAAAACAAAGTCATTGCCATAAACCAGTGTCCCTTTCAGTGTCGATTGTTTCTAAAATAAACAGCTCAGCCTTCACATTTATTTTCCACAAATGCCAAAGCATTTACATAGCAGCAGATTACCACTTTGTGATCACAGTGCTCTACTCCTCAGATTGTGTGCACAGAGGACCTAACTCCCTATGACATCTGAGAAAAATTCTTTGGCCTTTGTTATGCAGGAAATCAGACTAGATGATCATAATGGTCCTTCTGGCCTAAAAAATCCATGACTTCAAGGAAGTTCTGTGCACAGACAGATTCTAGGTTTTGGCCTCTCTTAGTTATAAATATGAGACTTAAGAACAAAAAAATCCAGCTTAGATTGTCTGAAAAACTGTTTTTAACAGGAAGGCTTGGACCAAACATTTCTAGATCCTGACTGGTCACTAACCACCCACCAATTCCTCACAAGAACTTTAGGGCGGAGGGGGGGGGAGGGCGGTTGTTTTGATCTGCTGCCAGTGCTCAAAGAGAAGCTTGAAGAAAAAAAAAAAAAAAAAAGGCAATGGTAGTGTCTAGTGAGGAAAAATAATGGCAAGTATCAAAAGGAAAGGTCATGCTACTCAGCAGTATAGCAACCAATCAGAGGTACACCAACATTTCTCAGATAAAAAACAAACCCCAACGTAGCTGGCCGAATAGTCCCAATTCGTCCAATCACCTCTGAAAAACTCAGATATTAAAAGCAATATTATTCTCTTTTTTTGGCATTAGAAGTGAAAGAACAACCGCTTGCAGCACAAACACCCATGACTTTGCCTTTATCCGTGGCTTATCTAGAGAAAATATATTTTGGTACGAACTGTTCTCAGTATAGATTTGCTCTCCGGAGCTGTCAAATGAAAATAAAATGTAAGCTACTGAAGTTAGAGAGAGATATGGGAAAGATGACCTGCGATGGGAGACAGAAACTGCCAAAGCAGCTCAGAAGTGGGGTTGAGAGAAAATGGTGAATGAGGGAAGTTAATGAAATAATTAACTGCCTTTTGACTTCAGATGGGGAGAGAAACCAAATCAAACACCCACAGAGAGCTCCAATTTGCAATTTCTGACACAGGGAAATTTAGGACAGCCTGCAAAATAGTAACACCTGAAGCTAAGCTTTACAGATACAGGGTCAGCACAAAAATCTGCTACACTAAACACTGCAAAGTCACAGGCCTGGGGGAGGGGTAACCAGTTTAATAGCAAGCACCGAGGTGGATTCCCATTTGCTGCCTGTCTCCTCTAACAGGAACTCAAAGGGGCAGGGAAACCAGTGCTTCACAGTGCAGAAATCAATCCCCAGAAACATCCCCAGACATGCATGTCAAGTTACACCATACTCTGCTGCTAGAGGCTCCCTGAGACTGTCAGAGCCAAGAGGAGGGAGAGGGGTTTAGAATAAAAGTGGCTGTAAAGAACATATGGAAATGCCCATTGAACCCTGTTCCCGGGCAAGAGGGCGGGGTGGTTATTTCCCTCTCTTTGACCCCATGCCCTTTCCCTGCCCCATGCAGTACAAGGACAGAGCCTTCTCCCTCTCCGGTCTTCCTGAACCGGACACGGCCCCACGCCCGCCCCAGACACAAATGCAACAATCACGATCACAAGATGCTGCCTATGGAGGGGATGTGGGGGGGTGGAGGGCGGGGGGGGATGGGGGGAGGCAGAGAGAGGCGATACTGGACCAGGCTTTGACTCGGATTTTGAGCTCCCCTTCCTGAGGCTCCGGCATGACTTTCTTGGACACCCGGAGCTTGTTGAGCCCCCCGAAGCCAGACAGCAGCACGGCTCGCATCTCCTTGGTGTCCCCTGCCCGCAGGCTGCTGCCGCCGCCGCTGCCCTCGGCAGCTTCCTTGCCTCCCTCCTTCTCGATCATCTGCTCCGTCTCGTCCGCTTTCTCCGCGCCTTCCTTGGCCATGGCGCTGGGCTGGTGGGCTGCAAAGCTGCGGCGGAGGAGGGGGCTGCGCTCAGCCTTGTCCGCCTGTTGAATGGGGGTGATGCTGGGATGTGCAATGGCTGCAGCTGGTTGAATGGGGCTCTGGTCCTTCCAGCCCTACCGCAATGCACAGAGTAGCTGCGCAGCACGAATCACCAGCCCCGCAGGTAGCCCCCGTGAGTGCCTATCCCAGTTAATCTATGACGACGAGTTGATCTGGTGCCAGGTCCCCGGGTATCTAGACAGCTCCCGGGCTGCATAATTTGACATGGGCAGAAGGGGTTGGTGGGGAAGCCCTGGGCTGGGGGGGGGGGGGGGTTATTGTCTGGAGATTCTCCACCCATTAGTAGGTGACCTCAGCCCAGGTCTATGTGGGCTTACTGCGCATTTCTCAGCCGGCCTGACAGTGGGTTATGTATGTAGGGCTGGGTTTGGGTAGGTATGAGTCAGCTATCCCTACTGACCTGCCCGGAGAGCGCTAAGAGAGGGGCAGGGGGCAGTATTCCCATAGGATTCCTCCCCTCAGATCATACTGCAATGAGAGCTGGCGGGAGAAGGGGGAGAGATTATCCTAACCCAGGGGTAGGCAACCTATGGCATGTGTGCCAAAGGTGCACGCGAGCTGATTTTCAGTGGCACTCACGCTGCCCGGGTCCTGGCCACCAGTCCGGGGGGCTCTGCATTTTAATTTAATTTTAAATGAAGCTTCTTAAACATTTTAAAAACCTTATTTACTTTACATACAACAATAGTTTAATTATATATTATAGACTTATAGAAAGAGACCTTCTAAAAACTTTAAAATCTACTACTGACATGCAAAACCTTAAATTAGAGTGAATAAATGAAGACTCGGCACATCACTTCTGAAAGGTTGCCGACCCCTGTCCTAACCCTTGTTGTCATCCTGATGGGTATAACACACTGTGCTCCCTTTCCTTGGGAAAGAGGTTTGCCTGCCTAAATACCTGAACGAAAATAGAGGTCAAATACAGACCTAGATAAAATGAACCAAGCTACCCAAGGACAGCCCTTTGAAGTGAATACTGCCCACCACTTAGTACCTTATGCTTTTGTGGTGTTTCATTTACAGCTGCTCTTCATTCTGGTGGGGAATCTCCAAGCTGTGTAAACCCCATTTCACCATCTTACACCCACCTGTGCATAAATATATAAATAAAGAAACTCATCTAAGGAAAAAACCTCAGACAAAACAAACCACTGTTAGTGGATCGGTGAGTTTTGCATGGTTTATATTAAAGCCCACCAGGCACTAGTGGAAAATTTTCAAAAATGCTTAAGTGATTTAGCAACCATTTCCAAAAGCAACTTAGGCACTTAGGCCCAGCTCCTCAAAGGGGTTTCCTCAATGGAAGTTAGGAGCCGAAATACTTTTGAGGATCTGGGCCTTAGGAGCCTAACTCCCATTGACATTCAATGAGACTCAGGCTCTTACTGAATGTATCCAACATGAGAAGTACTCACATACTTAAAGTGATGCACATGTTTAAGTGCTTTCAGAGCCTAAAGCAACACCTCATACAGCAAGAGAGGGTCCTGTGGCACCTTTAAGACTAACAGAAGTATTGGAGCATAAGCTTTCATGGGTGAATGCCCGCTTCATCAGACACAAGGACCCTCTGTTGCTTTTTACAGATTCAGACTAACACGGCTACCCCTCTGTTATTTGACCTCATACAGATGAGCATATGACCCACTGATCATTGTAGATTTCCCCAATGTACTGTAAATAGAAAAACATCCATGTTTTAATACCAAAAGCTACCAATTTTGTTCAGTTAACTGCAAAATGTCTCAATTCATACCAGTGATGGAGGTAGGACAGTGGTCATATTGTGCTACAAAGTTTGTCAGGACTCTGGCTTATGCATTCAAGGTACATTCATATTCCTTAACTTCTCAAATGCACATTTATGTGTCTCTGATTGTATATTTAGCACACAGTATTTAAAGGATGCAAAACAGCTTTAAAAGATGCTAATCATCAAATTATAATTAGTAATGTGTTGGTATAAGAAGATATTGGCACTCATGTACTACAGCAATGAGTGACAATATAAGACACTGATAGTCCTACTCCAGAGTTATTCTTTTCAGGAAATGAAAAGAGCATTGGTAGTTAGGCTGTGTTTAGAAAAGCTCTGAAAGCAGGACCAAACTCCCTTTTTTTCACACTACAATAGTTGGATTTTAGTCTTCAAATCCACCTCAATAACGCTTCAGAGGATACGTTTCAAATAAAATATTTACTAATGTTTGCTGAGGACCTATTTGAAAATGCTCCCTTTAGAAATTCTGATCTCAAAGTATGTTAGAAGTGGTGAATTAAGGTAGCTGTAATTGCAACTGATTATGAATTAATCAATTGTAATTGATGCAAATACAAACATTAATGAATATACATGATAGAAGCACATGACAATGGTCAAGATCTTCAGAGGTATTTGGGCATCTAACTCCCTTTGACTTCAATAGGAATTAGATGCCTAAATACCTTGGAGGATCTGAATCAATATGATTATCAGGTCACAATGAGGCTTTGCTTACATGCCTGGAATATCATTGTATTGCATGCACAGCTTGCTCCTTTTTATCCATCATGCATTTCCCTTAAGGGGTATTTTGTACAGACATTTTAAATGTAGCCATATTTTTACAAGTCAATTTAATGATATTCAGGCAGGTGTATCTTTCTCTATGTACCCGAGAGACCAGGAAAGGGAACATTACTAAGGGATGACAAAGTGACATGCCACAGGGGAGGAAATCTGCTCATCCTGAATATCAGCACTGGGAGGCATGTAACCATTTTAGAGGTCAGGAAGCTCCGCTCTCTCCATTCTGCTCCCTTGGTTATAATTTGAATACTTCCTTTTCTATGCTAGTTATCCAAGTGTGGCGTTGGCCCTGGGCCCCAGCAAGTCTGAAGCCCAAGCCCCCCTGCCCAGGGCAAAAGAGCCTTGGGCTTCAGCTTCAGCCCCCCGCCGGGGTGGCGGGGTTTGGGCAGTAGGGCTTGAGCAGGTTCGGTCTTCAGTCCCCCCTCCTGGGGTTGTGTAGTAATTTTTGTTGTCAGAAAGGGGTCATGATACAATGAAGTTTGAGAACCGCTGGTCCAGTCCTATATTGTTTGCACCTCAAAACAGATTAAGGGATATCTTACAGTATGGCCATTTTACAGCATCATAATGTTTGGCTTATGGTAGAACAAATGTTTTCGCCAATCAATTACCTAAATCTATGTGTTCTAAGGCTTAACATAATGTAAAGCTAAATAGATATTCTTGAATTATATGAAATGCTCTATTCTCTGTTACACGTTGATTCATAATCACTTTTGTAACAATATTAGATTGCATGAGACATTACTGAGGTTTACTCTAGGAAGTGATAAGAGTATTTATTCTGACCATTTATTATATGTCCTATGTTAACTGGCCTGTACTGCTCAGAGCCAGTTTACACTGGTTTCAGACTGGTCCTGTGGAGTGCCTATGCAAATCATCAAGAGCCTGATCCAAAGACCATTAAAGTCAAAGGATATATTTCCATTGACTTCAGTGGGCTTTGGATCAAGCCCTAAAGACACAGAGATGTGAAGGTTTGGAACTGTACAAGAACTAGCACAAGAACTAGCATAGAAATTTGAAGGTGCTCAGAATTCTGCCCATAAATTAGCATTTATATATATGCTACAGATATCCTCTATGAAAATTCAGATGACTTCAAGTATCTAATGGACATAGGCACTTCGATAACATATTGGTGGGTATGATATAAGAACCTGAACAGAACAGGCTGAATCTTTGATCACCACCTTAATCTACAAGTCAAGTCAATGATATATTTTCCACCGTCATTCCTTGTAACAGTGGCGCTTAAAAAGGGTACTTTCAGGAAAGTACTAAAAATGTAATATATTATCTGTGGATAAATCCTGACAGTTGGTAGTCAACCATCTCTATGCTGTATTTATTTAGGGCCATTTTCTGCTACTGTTATTCATAGTGTGTATACTCTGCAACCAATCCCGTTTAAATCCATTTGATCATTCAAGGGGCAAGGTGCTATTCATCATAAATGTTATCCTGGGGCTTGGGTGAGACCTCACTGCAGTTGGTGGGCATTTAATTCAGTATAACTGTAAGAAGCAGTTACGTTTCTTTTGGAGTAAGATAGCTGAAACAATAGATGCCACCACCCAAAACACATGGAAGGCCAAATTAATTTAATTATTTTATATTTCATACACCAGGCCAGTCAGAATCTGAGCTAGGTGGGTGGAGGAGTTTCACTGGGGGCTGAATGAAAATGCAGAGGGTTGGGTATTTTTTTAGTGGAGGGGTTTGTGTGTGATTGGACGCAGACAGAAATACCATACAAGCAGCCAGAGAAGGTAGCAGAAAGGCAAGGTCAGCCAGAGAAGCTCTTGTAGCATGACACAGAGAGAGCTTTTGGGTAGAGTGCTGTCTGGAAAAAGAGACTTGAAACTGTGAGCAAAGAAACTGTTTCCTACTGTTTGATTCCACTGTGTTCACAGAAACAGGACTGTGTGTACATTTTTTGTAAATAAACAGGACGGCACCAAAGAAATACCTATCTCCCATCATCAATTTATTCCCATGATGGAAACAACCTGCAAGACCCTGAATATCGGTCAACTGCTCAGGTCAAGAGGGGTAACATAAGGATGGCACTATCTGGCCTTAATCCCTTGATATAATGGGTGGAATGAGATCTCTTTAGTTCATGCCAATAGCATTGTCTTTGTTGCATCAATTAGTTAAATATCATTTGCAGTCAAAGCACAGAGGATTTTTTATTTTAAGGAATTGTATGTTGCAAACTTTGGTAAATAATAGCGTGGTCTTCAGCAGACATAAATTCACTGTATGTTTAGGGGGCTGCTTTATTGTCTAAACCTAGGCAATATTTAATGTGAATGTTCTACCAAAATATAACATTTTCTTTTACAATCTAGTTTTAAATAAACTGTCCATAGCTTGGAGACAAAGAAAAAATAACAAACCACACAATACTCTTAGCTTTTCTATTTTATTTCTAAATGTGCCAACTTTTCATTCTACATCTTTTCTGTCCTATAAAATGTCCATTGTGCCTGTTGAAAAATGCATTTTATTAATGATGCAGTATGTGTCTGTGTAACATTTATTTTTGTCAATTATTATAACCCATTGTCCATAATTGCATCTCTTATCAGTGGTCTCAGCAATGGTCTCAGCAATTATTTCCCATCGATATAACACATCAAAACAAAGGGAAGGCAAGAGAATCCTTAACAGTAAAGTATATCAGGTTTTGATATTGAGATCTTACATTTCATAATATTGAATTACACTGATAATTTTTTTATCTTAGCTGGGGGATTTTTATTATCAGCGTAAATGTGTATGAATTCTTGTATGAATCAGAGGTGCAATTAATCAATTCTCTGTTTGTAGTCACTGCAGAGATCTATATTTTCCCCTTTAGTGTAAAAAAGCAATTTAAAGCACCTCGGAGTCATTTAGAATAATGAAAATGGGTTGTATTTTAAATTAAGAAGGAAAAGAAACCAAAGCATTCTTGCTGTGGATTTGGCAAGTCTAAGAGATGTCAGAATGACTCATCTGGTTGACTGTCTGGTTATTGTAATTTTCTCAATAGTCTTGTACATAAGTTTTGCCCAGACAACACAGTGATATGTACAATTGAAATTAGATAGATCACTTTTAAAAAACACTAATTTTTAAATATTTTGTAAGGATGCTTTTGTTTAAGGAGGTAAATTATTCCCTCTTACGTATCTGTCTTTTCTGTTGCTTTTTTATTCTTTACAATAGATCTACAATGGATATGGCTGCTTTTATTTAGCAAAATATGACAGAACCAGATATCAGGGTGATGGAAATCATATAAGTAAATGCATAGATAGCGCTAACCCCTTTTTACCTGTCAGCCTCCACTATCCAAAAGTGGGATATGCCTGTCTTTTATCCTTTGCACTGAAATATACCCATGAATTGAAAGCTCATGCAGTTAAAAATATGCCACATCCTCCATTCTATTTGGCTAAATGGAATTATGCTGGACAATTTTTAAAAAACAGAGCACCTTATCATAGCAAAACATCTTTACTTACATACTGTTGCCTGATACCTGTACTTCTCTGATAACTCTGTGTTATGCAGAGGAAGCATACATGCACACTTTACAAATATATGTTCACTAGCTGGATTAACCTCCGAGTGTGTTTATAGGGATGCATCTACACTGCATGCTTCTTTTGGCAGCGTGCAGCATACATACCCATGTAGATCCCCTAAGATGGGTATAAATAGTGGTGTAGTTTGTAAAGCCGGCCTTAGGGGAGTAAAGACACACCTGAAGGGCTCTCTTCTCACCAGAGCCAGGCCTTCCTGTCTACGCTGCTATTTTTAGCAGTGGACTGTTCCACTGCTGGAGCCTTTCCGTATCGCAGTGAAAGCCTCCAGCCTGGGGAAAGGCTCTGCGGACAATGGGGAAATTGGCTAAATTAGCAATACCATGTCTTTTCGGGCCCAGCATGGTGAAATTTTGTTGAAACCCTTGAGCATCCTGGCTTTGCGATAGAGTCACTGCATTGTCTGGACCTAATCCCTTCATCTCTTTGTGCCTTTTTTCCCCCACTCTGTACAATGGGGATAAATGATGCCACACAGGTATGATATGAAAATTAGTGTTTATACTGTATTATGAACATGTACACGGTGCTATCTGGGTGCTAAGTATTAACTTAGGGTGACCAGACAGCAAGTGTGAAAAATCAGGACAGAGGGTGGGGGGTAATAGGAGCCTATACTAGAAAAAACACCAAATATCAGGACTGTCCCTATAAAATCGGGACATCTGGTCACCCTATATTAACTACCTCTTTGTATTCCAAAGATTTTTGGAGGTCTCTCATATCTTGTTCTTCGAGGTATTCCGTAGCCAAAGCAAAAAAACAGCGGTGAAAATTAAGTCTCCTGAAGAAAAACAATGTGACCTTTGATGCCTGGAAATTATACCAATTTTTGTGTGTATCTCCTTAGCATGAAAAAAAAAAAAACTAAACAAATAATCCCACTTGACATTTTAGATTGACTCAGTCTCAGAAATTATGAAGCCAGAGCATCTTGTTATAGAAAGGCTTGTGGAAAAATAAGCTTTATTAGTAAAGTACAGACACATTAAATCCTCACAAGTATAAGAATTCAATAGCTAAAGAGAATAAGTTTGTTCAGGATATCCAGTCATTAGATGAATACATTCTACTGCATAATATCACCAGCATTGGCTTGTATTAGGTTTATAGGCCAGCAATCACATTTAGTGCTGTATATTTATTTACCAGAAGAGTTCTGATCATAACTCACGGGGTTATATTACTTAGGTCTCCATGCCATCAAGCCCTTGCTTTCCCCTTTTGGTGGCTCAGGCCTATCTCTATTTTAAAATAACTTTAAATATGACTCCTAAACCTGTTCAAAAGCCAAGTGCAGGCTCTTTGGCTTGTTGGGCTGGATTCTGTGCTGCACCTCAGGAAGCTACAGAAGGTACAATCCAAAGAGATGGAACAAAAAGGTGGGTTTATGATTCTGTGCTGCTGCAGGGGCCAGGGTAACTCCGTAGCTTAAATTTGGCCAGGCAGTACTCCAATTTACAGCAGCCACCTGAGTGCTTCCCATGGGCTGTATCACAGGACAGACGCTCTAGCCACATGGGGTACAGTCACTCCTCCTCCTCCTCCAGTCCCATCTCCAATATGCCCCCCATATGCTGAGGCTTTTGAGTCGGGGGGGGAAACAGGATTTATGGAAGCCCTACTGTGCCTGTACTGGGGAAATTCTCTTGTGACCCAGTGGGCCTTGGGCAGCCCTCACTGGTAATGCGAAGGTCAGAGGAGGGTGCAAAAAGGAAAGAAGATACTCCCAAGACTGGTGGGTGACACTGAATTTAAACTCCCCAACCAGTCACAAGCTGTGCTTCTGATCCCCACCACACTGGTTAAGAAGCAAAAAAAGAAAAAGAAATTACACACAGCCCCCTTATTGCATTCCAGTTCTCTGGTTCCCAATCAGCATCTAGGTCCCGTACAGCGAGAAGCTATTTTAAAACTCTGCTCACTATACAAAATGTTCTTCTGATTCCAAAGGGCCAGCCCCATTGCCAGTTAATATTAGGTTGGATCTTACCCAAAATGCCATACTGCCAGCCCATCCTTTAGTGCCTAAAACTAAAGGTTTATTATAAAGAAAGAACAAGAAGAGAGTTGCTAAATGGTAAAGCAGTCACATACATACGAAGACTTCAAATATCCATATATCAGGTTCTTAGCAGTACTGGTGAGTTTGC
Source organism: Malaclemys terrapin pileata (assembly GCF_027887155.1). NCBI lineage: Eukaryota > Metazoa > Chordata > Testudines > Emydidae > Malaclemys > Malaclemys terrapin. The sequence goes on from NC_071518.1 coordinate 13,306,329, forward strand.
TGGTGTAGCGGGGTGGACACCCACTCCTGCCCTGAGGGGTTTGGAACAGCCCTGGGAGAAGGCTGTTCCAGGGAGAAGCAGCTACTGGACTGATTGGCGAAACAGCCGCAGCTGGGCCACGCCCCAGTCAGGCCCCATAAAGGCTGGGGAGCCAGGAGCTCAGACAGAGTCTCTCTTTGCACTGAGAGAGGGCCAGGGCCAGGGCCAGGGCCAGGCTGCAGGGAGCTAAGACAAAATACCTGAGTGGAGTAGGGCTGGGGAGCTCCAGCCTGGAAAGCCCCAGGCTGTGGCCTACTATTAGGCCAAGGGGTACTGGGGGTTGCAGAGGGCAACCCAGGTGTAGGCCAAGGCAGCAGGTCCAAACCCAACTTTGTCTATGATGAGTGGCTGATACTGCAGTCTACCCCTGGGTGTGGGGCTAGATGGTGACTGGCAGTAGCCTTATTCTGAGATGAGGTGGGGTTAGTGGGTGGGGGTTCCCCTGGGAGGGGAGACCCAGTGAGTGTGGGTACTGCCAGGGGGCAGCACCCAGAGCGAGGGGCACTGGGGTCCTGGGAGGGACATGGGGGCCAGTGCAAAGGACAAGGCAGATCTCTGGGCTGGATTGAGCTAATTCCCGAAGTAACCAGCAGGAGGTGCCGGAGGGGTGAGTCCGACCCCTTACAGCTGGTTTGAAAGTTCTTCTGGAGCTTAGATGGGTCACTCAGTCCTTTGTTCAGAGCTTCAGTTTGTAGAGAAGTTTCTCCAGAGGTAAGAAGCAGGACTGAAGACAAGAAGGAGATGATGCATCTGCCCTTTATAGTCCTTTTGCCATGTGTCTGGTACTTCCTTTGTTTCAAACACAAGCTTCCCAGCACATGGCATTGAAAGGCCTTAGAGTTATCTCCATAGGCATGCCTCGCTGAGTCATAAGGTATAGTCCTTGGCTCCTTTCAATGGGTTCACTGTACAGCTGATGTCCCTGGATGGGCCATCAAGCAGGCCTAGTGCTGATGCCAATCTGCCTGGGGGTGTCACCCAGAAACACAGCACAAGTTTGGAAATATAGATATGTGGTGATACAAACAAACAAGATGATCATACTTTGCAAATCGTAACATTTTCACTGACACCTTACATGGCATATCTGGTCAGATTCCTTGCAATTTTATAATAATGGTATCAATGATAACAAAGTGTCCCATATATTCCATACAGAGTCACATCTCCCATGGGTATTTGTGGGGCCTTTACAGCCCTTACACCCCACTGGTGAATGGGAGTCAGGCTAGCGGGGGGATAATCTTTCCTGCTATCTTTAAATAATGTTTGCCTGAGCTCTATAGTAGGCTGCTGCTTCACAACTCAGCCATGTACCGTTGGTTTTACTACAGTAGCTGTGGATGCCGGTGTACTCTTCTTCACATCCAGATAGGAGATAAAAAGGATTTTTGTTTACGGGATTGGATTGCTCTGAGAACTGGTAACCTGCTATGGAGTTTTTTTTTACCTTTCTGCTGCTGGGTTAGCTCTTGCCAGACTAGTAAAACCAAAAGCTGTCAGAGTTTGATGACAAACAAGTTGGTGGGTTCAGTTTATGACAGAGTGGACAGGCGCCTACATCACTTCTAAAACTGGCCTCCTTTTTAGTGGTTTCAGCAGACGGGTAAGTTAATTGACATGAACTAGAATTGAATGATTATGAACTACTCCTATACACAAAGGTGACCTCTTCAGGCTATGGTTAATGCATGTTGGCAAGGAATCAGGTGGAAGTTGTATTATTGCTATACGCCCTCTACCTGTTTATGATACTTCTGTGGACTGCCAGTATACATTTTGGACTTTTATGTCTTTTATACATTGCATCTCTAGCTATATTTCACCATACAGAAAGGTAATTGAAAACTGACGTCAGAAATGGAGCTAGTTTGCTGACAGCAATGCATGCTGCACGCTGAAAGAAGACTGAGTGTCACCTTTTCTGCCTCGCTGTCTTTAGGGCTTAGGTGTGTTGAAGAGATGATGGGTTTAGTTACAAAGGCATGCTGACATCTGTACTAGCCAAGTAAATGTCAGACAATCATTGAGATGGCATTAGAGTCTAATGTTCACAGCATACACAGAGAAGTCAGATAAAAACAAAGTACTCTTGTTAGAAGGTTGCAATGTAACAGTACTTTATTTCTTACAATTCAGAAGAATATCACACAAGAACCTAATCACAGAGAGAGACAATGCAGGCTGTTCCCTAAGGCAGAGACGGACAATTCACCCCCACTATTTTCTAGGCTCCCTACTATGCTCAGAAGAAAAGGAAGAAAACGCATATTTTTTCTCCACAGAGGGATCTACCATCTGGTGTCCTAGGTCAATCTTGAATCCCACATACAACCTGAGCCAAAGAGCTCATTGGTGTCATAATGGTATTAGTATTAGAGATACTGAAGTAGAAGGTCATCTAATGGCAGAAGAGGAGAGAAAGGATGTGTGTCACTGCAAGATCATTCAGTACTGAGGACATCTTAATTACTGAAAAAGTCACTGCCAAATGCTTCTGCACCATAGGGGCTGGAGCCATCAGCACTGGAGTTGTCAGCACTGAGTGTGTTTATATCAGTACTGAGAGGTCAGTACTAGGGGCAATGTGGACTATGGCTTCAGGCAGTACCTTGGGTACCCAGTTACTGGTCTATGCTGAGGTGTAAGAAGGATTCTATTTGGACAATGAACTACCTTTGGCTGAAGATCATGAGGGGAAACAGCAGCCTGATGAGGTGTTTGCCTAATTTGATTAGGCATCTGAGAGGATGAACTAGCCCAGTCAAGGTGCCTTTTTTTGCCTTGGAGTTGAGCTGCAGGTTAGGTGACATCAGGTTCTGAGGCTTTCTTTGACACAAAGTTTGATGGGCCTCTCTCACTTTCTGTGTCCTCCTGGAGAAGGAGCAATAGATTGAGCACTGATGAGGGATGTGCCTCTCTCCAAGGCAAAAAAGGCACCTTGACTGCCCATCATTAAGCAGGATAGCCATGTCACAAGAGGAGCAAGTTGTGAACCCGGGGGACTTCGTTTCAGCTAGTATCTGGATCCCAGTACTTGAGGATCTGATCAAAAAAGGTGATTTTTGTTTGTTTGTAAATGCCAATGAATGTATAATAATATAGTATTATTAACTACGCAAAGAAAAAATGCATAGTGCACAGCGAAGTGACACTGCAGGAGTGCCATCTCACTGCCATGGGCAGTAAGGATGAACTGATTGGTGCTTGGGCTTTATGTCCTTGGGTGCGTCCGTGGATCCTAAGGGCATGTAGGGTGCAGCACAGCTCCAACAGACATTGCTGGCCAAAAGAATCCAATCTCACATGTATGGGGCACATATGCACCAAAGTGGAATCTAGTAGACAAGCACTCAAAGAACAATCACTAGTGACTTTTGAAAAGGTAGGTCTTTATAGCCAAATGAGAAGCTCTTGTAAGGCATATAGAGACCTATAAATAGCAGGATGAGAGTTCAGATGGCCGAGGTGATGCAGCTGAGAACAATCAGAGAAACTGAACAATGCTTCCTTGAGTGCTGCCCCAGGTGCAGACTGTATCAAAGAAAGTTTAGTTACCATCGCCAGTTTCTGCAGGAGACTTCAAAAGCTATGTATTAATAACTGAACAGAGCAGCTGTTACCAGGACTCCTGAATGGTCAGGCAATGGATGAATTATGTGATGAAAATAGACATTGAAAAAATGAGACAACTGTCAAAATCTGCAAGGCTACGTCTACGCTATAGCTAGGAGGTGTGATTTGCAGTCCGGGCAGACAAACTTGTGATGGCTCAGCTTGAGCTAGTGTGCTAAAAATAGCCATGTGAACGTTACGGTGCAGCCAGCGGCTCAGGCTAGCCACCCAAGCTCGGAGGCAGGAGGTTGGGTGGGCTTGGACCTGGGTGGCTAACCTGAGCTGCTGCCAGTGCCACAACATCAACACTGCTATTTTGAGTGCTGTAGCTCAGGTTGATCTAGTGCAAGTCTATCTACCTGTGCTCGGAATTTCACTCCCGGCTGCAGTCACGACATACCCTAAGGAGCCTCAAAGAATTTAGCAAAGGTTCTGAAGGAAAGTCACATCAATCACAGCCCATATTGCTAGTGGATGACACCAGAAATGGAACAACAAAAGTTAATGAGAAAGAGAGATGATTTCCAATAAGTAATAACTTTGTGCTTGCCACTGCTTCCCAGCCAAGGATCTCCTGATGCTTTACACAGAATAATTAAATAATCTTCACAACACAGTATTGCCACATCTATCTTATTTATGAGTGAGCTGAGGCACAGAGAGATTAAGGTCCACATCGAGTCCCCAGTTCCCAGCCTGAGTATCTCAGCTGGGGTTCTCTGTCAGAGGAATGGGGAGAAGAGGAATTCTCCCTCCAGGGCAGAGCAATCTGTGAAGGATACTCTACCGAATGACTGCAGCTACTGTAACCTTAGCATGCCCTCCCCTCCAGGGAGCAGATGGGAAAGAACTGTAGAATACGCAGACCCACTGACCTCTGCATTTGCTCTCAAATATTGCCAGGAAGAAAGCACTTTTGGAGCTGGACTTCATGCCACGCAGAGATGTACCCTCATTTTGCACAGCAGACCTGCACCAGTTCTACTGCTGCTGTGACCTCCACACCCATAGACATAGGGCAACATTTCCAGCTACATGAAACACCTACAGAGCAAGTCAGTGGCAGAGCTTGAAATGGAACCTGTGAATCCTGACTTCCAGTCTTTAGTCAACAGGGAGTGCTGCTTCCCTTCATAGCCTTACCAAAGGAGTGTCCTCATCACCAATTTTTCAAGCTTTCTAGCTATGGACTTGAAATGTAGATATCCAAAATTGGGACTGAGCTTTACAAAGAATGCAAATTACAGGATATGGATACATGTCCACTTGTGCCAAGACAATGATATATAAGTTGCATTGTATTCAATGGGAAGTGTTATCACGATAATTCCTAGTGCCCTTTAAAAATGAAATAATATTCATTTACTGTGAACAATTATGAGATTTTATTCTTTGCATCATAAATTTAAAGGCATCTTTATCTTCTTCCGGCTACAGTACATATAACATTGAGCAGTCATTCATATTATATACTCAGATGTCTGTATAAGCACATCAATCTTTTAAGATTCATTACTAGCTTATCTACTTGTTAAGAACATCTCTGCTCAAGTGTTTTGTATTTCATGGGCTACGAAATGAAATGCCAACTCTCCTGGATGAAACAGAAGAGCCAATCTAGCCTGGAGCCTGATGTGAAATATAGTAGAAATTGGAACATGCCTAAAGATGAGAAATCAGCTTCTTTAAGAGTCAGAGCGGTAAGCCACTACACTTTTAGTCTTGATATTCATTGAACACAGATAGAGGTGAAATGTCCTATTTAACGTGACAAAGTAAAAAGTTCTGGCCTGTCAAAACTTGCATTACAAACTTTATACTAACTTTATTTATTTAACAGCTCGCATTCTCAAGGCATTTTGCCTTTAGGACTAATCTATTATGCAGGAAGTGTACCGCTGACCTTTATTTTTTCAAGCTTCTCTTTCTTAACACTGTAAATATCCTATAATTCCTGCTCCCATTGTGCTGTGTAAACACAAGCTCCATTCATTTAACTGGGAGCAGGATAAGGCCCTTGTTCTGATAATGTTTTAGGTGAATTCAGCCTGATCCTGCAAACCGTTATTTGCATGAGTAGATTTGGGGACAATTTATACCTTCAAGTCAGCCCCACTGCTATGGGTATCCACATGGCCCCACAGTATGCCAACATTGTATGGATCACTTAGAACAACGCTTCCTCAGCTCTTGTCCCCTAGCGCCCCTACTCTACTTGCACTACATTGATGACATCTTAATCATCTGGACCCATGGGAAGGAGGCCCTTGAATTCCACCAGGATTTCAACAATTTCTACCCCACCATCAACCTCAGTCTGGACTAGTCCCTACATGAGATCCACTTCCTGGACACTACAGTGCAAATAAGTGATGGTCACAAACACCACCCTATACCAGAAACCTAATGACCGCTATACTTACCTATGAGCCTCCAGCTTTCATCCAGACCACATCACACAATCCATTGTCTACAGCCAAGCTCTAAGATACAACTGCATTTGCTCCAATCCCTCAGACAGAGACAAACACCTACAGGATCTCTATCAAGCATTCTTAAAACTACAATATCCCCCTGGTGAAGTGAAGAAATAGATTTGACAGAGCCAGAAGGGTACCCAGAAGTCACCTATTATAGGACAGGCCCAACAAAGAAATTAACAGAATGCCATTAGCCGTCACCTACAGCCCCCAACTAAAACCTCTCCAGTGCATCATCAAGGATCTACAACCTATCCATAAGGACGAGCCCTCACTCTCACAGACTTTGGGAGACAGGCCAGTCCTCGCTTACAGACAGCTCCCCAACCTGAAGCAAATACTCACCAGCAACTGCACACCACACAACAAAAACACTAACCCAGGAACCAATCCCTGCAACAAACCCCATTGCCAACTATGTCCGCATATCTATCCAAGGGACACCATCATAGGACTTAACCACATCAGCCACCCCATCGGGGCTCGTTCACCTGCACATCTACCAATGTGATATATGCCATTATGTGCCAGCAATGCCCCTCTGCTATGTATATTGGCCAAACCGGACAGTCTCTATGCAAAAGAATAAATGGACACAAATCAGACATCAAGAACTGAAGTGCTCTCCTACTAGTTTTTGAATGTTACAATCTTCCCGGACACTCAATAACAGACTTAAAAATGGCAATTCTTCATCAAAAAACTTCAAAAACAGACTTCCAACAAGAAACTGCAGAACTGGAAGCAATTTGAAAACTGGACACCATCAAATTAGGCCTGAATAAAGACTGGAAGTGGATGGGTCACTACAAAAAATAATTTTCCCTCTGCTGATACTCACACCTTCTTGTCAACTGTTGGAAATGGGCAACGTCCATCTTGATTGCATTGGCCTCGTTAGCACCAGCAGTAATCAACTGTTGAGAATAGGTCACTTCCACCTTAATTGAATTGGCTTTGTTAGCACTGAGCCCTCCACATGGTAAGGCAACTCCCATCTTTTCATATATATACTGCTTACTGTATTTTTCACTCCATGCATCTGATGAAGTGGGTTTTAGCCCACAAAAGCTTATGCCCAAATAAATTTGTTAGTCTCTAAGGTGCCACAAGGACTCCTCATTGTTTTTGCTGATACAGACTAACACGGCTACCACTCTGAAACCTGTTACCCAAATATGTGCAGCATTGGGTTCTTAGTGACGTACCTTTAAAAATACCGTCTCGATCTCGTGCAAATGTACAGCATCTCGCTCAATTTTTGCTGACCTTGCTAGAAAATATTAAGATTTGCTTGTATTCATCAGATGCCAATGGCAACCTATACACTGTAGCAGTTGAGTGAAGCAGTTGTCATGACAACTCAATTAACTAAATAAACATAGCTGTGTGCAGTAGCAGACCCAGTCCTGTGCATCATTTCCACCTCAGCCCAAGAGCTCTGAATAGCTGTGCACAGGAATCTGCACATTTTGCTTTGGGCAGCAGGGATACCGATGTACCATATAATGTTGCCCACTGTGAGCAAACTTCAGTCTGTTTCCCCTGACATCATTAACGGGACCATAGCCAGAGTTCATCTTTGGAGGCACTGAAACCCAGCTCAGGTTATTTTCATCTTCCCGACTGCTTCCCCGAATCTGTCCTATTAATTTCAATGGGAGTTTTGCCTTAGCAAAGAGGAGTGGGCAAACTATCAGCGTCCTCTTCCTGCTGCTAGTGCAGAGTTTGTAGGACAATACTTTGCACTAGTGGATAGTCAGTGGGAAATGCAAGCACGGCCTATTGCTTCACACCAAAGAAAGGAATATCAGCATTATTTTAACACCGTTTGCATTACTACAGTTAAGATGGCATCTTCTTTTCCATTATAACTGTTTTTAGTTCAAGGGACTCTAATATGCCTGTAAAAATTATCTGAGGCTGAAATCTGACATGTACTACAAGGACTCATCCTAGGAAAATGTTTTCCTCCAATAGTTGTATGTGTGTACAAATACTGGCCCTGCTCCTCTTTCCACTGAAGTCAATGGCCAAACTTCAGTGAGAGCAGGATCAGATACACACAAGGCCAAGATTTTTTTTAAAAAACAAGAGTTTAGACTCTTGAACTCAACTTTGGCATCTAAATAAGTGGCCTGATTTTCAGACAGTCCCAACAGTTCTTGTGGACTTTAAATAACTGCTCACCAGGATGAATAAGGCATTCACAATGTGATCTTAAATAATGCTAATGCTGTGGTGCCTGATAACAAAGCCTGTAAGCAAGGTCAAAGGCCCTCAATCTTGTAGTTGGATTCTGCAGATCCTGGAACCCAGGCAGAACCCATGAACCATCAGAAGGGATCCAATTGCTTAACAGACTCGATGCCTTTTTGTTTGAAGGAGGATTTGACTCTTGATTCTTCTTTAATCATTGTCTGAGCTTTTTTTAAACATACAAATTATGGATTTATAGGTCCCTTTAAGAAAATAAGGACATTCTGGTTAAAACACTGAACTGCGAGTCAGAAAATCTGGGCTTAATTTATGGTTCTGCCAGGGGCTTCCTGCATTGCCTTGGGCAAGCCATTCAACCTCTCTCTCTCAATTTCCCATCTGAGAAATGAGGATAATACTTCACTTCTCCCACATTTTGTCTTCTTTTCCATTTAGATTGTAAGCTCTTTTCAGCCAAGATTGTCTCTATGTGTTTGTACAGTGCCAAGTACAATGGGATCCAATCTCAGCATGGGCCTCTGGGTGCTAGCTTAATAAATAATAGTAAATTACACTGGCAAATTAAGTATCTTCCATTGTTGTTTGAAGTGTTGGTGTAGCCGTGTTAGTCCCAGGATATCAGACACACAAGGTGGGTGCAAATTAATGCACTTACCAGTTTGCCCTCACAAATCTAACACCTGTGCACCCCTAGGGGCATGGGTGTTGTACAACTAACTGCCTTGTGCCATATGAAATTTGGTGTTTGTGCAGATCTTGCACGCTCAAATGTAAAAGCCAGTTTGAGGCTGGCTGAAAATTTGGCCTGGACTATTCAGGAGAGTCTTCTGAGAATACATAACACAGCAACCTAACGTACTGAGTATGTGGCTGTGTCTATTACTTTGGGGATTATGCACCTTTGGAGAGTGGAGTTGAATTGATGTTTAGGTCACAGCTGGAAAAAAGTCTTAGTTGACAGGAGGCTTCACAAAGTGAATGCAATATTTCTCCATAAACATCAAAACACTGAGGAGAAAGGATGGACAAAAAAGAAAAAAAAGGAAGGCCAGTTACTAAGCAGAAAGCTGTTATGGATATTCCAGGGGGAGGGTTAAGTGCCACATACAGAAGTGAGACAACATCCACTCTATCACTTGTCATGAATGGCCTTTTATTGAATTCAGAATATCCATTTTCATGTTTTCCAAACTTCAGCTACTGTACATTTATCTGTCAAAGAAAATTACGGTTATAGACTTAACAATAGCAAACAGATCCAAAATGAGTTGGGCACACGAAAGGACAGAAACGAAAGGTCAAACAAACTCCTTATATATTGGGATGTTACTAGCTCATCTATAGACGGCACTGGACTGTACCATCAAAAAAGACTTAGAATACTTTAGATCCAGGGGGTCTCTTCCTATTAGTTTTGCTATTAACTTCTTGGAAGCAGGAACTTCCTCTCTGTGAAATTTATGCCAGTGCAGAAGGTCCACGTTCTGCTGAATGCCTTGTTTAAATTTTAACATAGGGTCTAAGTGGGCCTCCCTTGGTGCACAGGTCCTTGGGCAGAACAGCTGCACTGAGATGATTTTCACTCCTGTTAGATCTGGAAGCACACCTATTTTGTGGTTTATGAGATAGGGAAATACTTTAAGATGCTACAGAGTACCTATCTAGGTCCTGACTCAGGAAAGCACGTACAGATGTGCTTCAGTGCCAATGGATTCAATGGGACTTAAGCTGTGCTTAATTTTAAGCACATGCTTATATGCTTTTGTTTTGAATAGGAATGCTTTCTTGAATTTGGATCTCAGTGCTTCACCATGTAAGGCTAACACAGAGAGGATGCACAGGGAGTAAGAGTGGCATAACTCCAGTTAGGTGTATGCAGCTTTCTTTTTATTATTAAAGGAAAATATTTTTAATGTTCAATATTTTTTCCTGCTTTAAAAAGCACGCAAATGAGGTTAAATGTTAGAAGAAGAATACTCAAAAAAGATTTTTCAAGAGAGAAGATAGGATAACGCAGGGGATTGGACAATGGGATGAGGTTACTGGTTCAAATCCAGCCCAGGTCACAGTTCTCCTAAAGTAGTTGGCATTTATTTGATGATTCTCCCAGAGAGGCATGGAAATACCTTAGACCTTGGAACAAAGAAGGTTTCATGCTTTGAATGAAACTGGAACTTGTTGTGCCTCTTTTTTGATGGGCAAAAGAAAATAGGGAAAGAACCCTCAACAGCAGTGGAGCTGTGCTGATTTACATCAGCTGTAGATCTGACTGACAGTGCTTCATCGTGACTAAAACATCTCTGTATATCAGCCTGATCGCCAAATGCAACACAGCATCAGGAATCACAAGGAAGCTCAATAAGAAAATGTGAGCCAGCTGTTTATCCTGCTTAACAAAGAGAAGAACTTTAATGTTTACTAGGCAAATAAAATATTTAGGGTTTACAAAAATTTGGGTGCAGGCTGAGTAGCTGCCAAGTACAAAATAGCATGCCTAAAACTACATTTGTACCTTTCTAACCCATGTGCAGAGCTCTCCAGAATTCTTAAGTTTAAAAGATTTTGGGGCCAGAGAGAGTGTTGTCATATGTATTTGTACAGCATATAGCCTAACAGGTCTCTGATCCTGAATGGGGCCTGTAATATAACTATTATTATAAACTATACAATAATAATAGGGAGATCAATGACTGAGCTCCTGAGAAACAACATTGTTCTGTCTCTCTCACTGCTCGTTTCTCTCTCTTCGTCAGTTCCAGGTTTGCTTTTAATCTTCCACATGACAGTCATGGTAATTTCTGGTAAAATGATATCTGTTTTCACTTAAGGCTTTCATTTTTGAGTAATCATTTGAGATATGTAACATGCAACCTAGAGGCTGCTTGGTAGCAGACAGTTTTCTTTTTCTGTGCTTCAAAATTTAGAAGGTGTCCAAACATTACATGTGTTTTGATACCACTCCAATCATTAATTTTCATTTACATGATGGATTTCTGACTCAAAGCTAAATTAAACATATTTCACGTCATCACCAAACAGACTGCCCTCCTACTTTAATCACACCAGAATGATTTATTCTTATCAAATTCACCTTCAATAGAGAAGTCTCCATGGAGAGGGTACTTCCTATTGAACTATGATTTATATACTACAGCATTGTAAGAGTAATGGGCAACCTTGTTTAACTCCTTGGAAACTGTGGACAGATGGATATAGAAAGACAGGCCAGTCCCCCAATGGTTGTAAACAGACACGGCTCCATTGAGTTAAACGAAGCTACACTGGTTTGCAACACCTGAGAACCTGACACAGATTTAAATCTATTTAAAAGGAACTGGGTATGTTTAGTTTGGAAATGAGGAGATTAAGGAGGGAGTATGATAACTGTCTTCTGATACTTGAAAGTTTGCCACAAAAAAGATGGAGAAAGTTTCTCTCTCTTGCCACAGAGGGCCGGACAAGAAGCAATGGGTTCAAACTACAGCACAGGAGATTTAGTTTAAATCTCAGGGGAAAACTTCCTAACTGTAAGAACAGTAAGACAATGGAACAAGACTGCCTCGGGAGGTTGTGGAAGCTCCTTCGCTGGAGTTTTCAAAAAGAGGCTAGATTAGCCATCTGTCATAGATGATTTAGACACAACAAATCTTGCATCTTGGCAGGGGTTTAGCCTAGATGGCCCTTGTGGTCCCTTCTAACTCTATGATTTTATGTGTTATTGTGGCATTATATACACTTCTGTGGGAAGGGTAAATAGGAGAACATGGGGTGACTAGACAAATTCACTCAGCTTGCAACATCTCCAAAGAAACCATCCCCAGAAAGGTATGCATATGCTAGTTCAAACCAGTTTCTCCAGGGACTAAGAGACAAATGTTTTTTGCAAAAATAGCCTGGTTTTCAAATAGCTCATGGGCTTCTTCCTGATCCAGTAAATAGACAGGCCCCGTGGTCTAGACGAACACAATCCTTAGGGTAGAGTTGGAAGGACTGAACCTGCCAGAAGCCATGTTAGGGCTAGGGTTAATTCTGGTAAACTTATTAGCATACATGTGGTTATTTTATTGTTTCTCTTTAATGCTTTTTACCCTAAAAATAAAGTAGGCTTGCCTAGGAAGTGCTGAGTGGTAATTTATAACTGTAGACCGGGGTCAGCAACGTTCGGCATGCGGCTCGCCAGGGTAAGCACCCTAGCGGGCCAGGCCAGTTTATTTACCTGCTGACGCGGCAGGTTCGGCCAACCGTGGCCCCCACTTACCGCGATTCACTGTCCCGGGCCAATGGGGGCAGGGGGAAGCGGCACGGGCCGAGGAATGTGCTGGCCGCCCCCATTGGCCCGGGACGGTGAACCGCGCGAGTGGGGGCCACGATCGGCCGAACCTGCCGCGTCAGCAGGTAAATAAACTGGCCCGGCCTGCTAGGGTGCTTACCCTGGTGAGCCACATGCCGAACGTTGCCGACCCCTGCTGTAGCCAGTCACTGTGTTATCACTGGGGAGAAAGCAAGCAGACGTTTTTGGGCAACTTGTCTGGGCTGGGAATCAGAGTGAAGGCAGGGAACCATCCAGTCTGGAAATACTCCTGTCAGAAGGTAGAGACCTCCTATCAGAAAGGCAATGGCGGGGGAGCTGAGAATGGACGCCCTTGCTGAACCACTGAGGAGAAACACAGGTGTAGTTGCCCTGAGCTGTGACAGCAGTGACCTCGGGTCTTACTCAATTCTTGTTCAGTAGGGAATGACTAAACACTCTAGTACAGGGGAGAGGTAGCTGTCCACATCACATGCTCACCCAGTATATTAGAAGACGTTGTTCAGCAGAAATCTAGCACTATGCTAGCGAACAGAGGGGCTCGATCCTAAATGCCCTCAACTCCCACTGCACGTTGGAGGAAATTGGCTGGCTCTGAAGACTGATAAATTCACTTCTAAATTGCAAGTTCAAATCCAGGCTAAATTAATAGTGCCTTTAAAAGCTTTAGCCATCTGACAACTATTTACTGGCCTACATGAAATGAACTGGTGGTCTCAGTCCAGTTGCTAGTGGACAGGCTATAACATCACAAAAACCAGCAACACTAGATCTGGCACTACCTGGAACCTTTATCAGTTAGTTCAGTAGAGATAAAAAACGACTGAATCCTAGAGGGCGATCCCTCCAGAAGAAGAGAACATTGTAGAGAATATTGCAGTGACACTGCTAAGTTTTGAGGAATGTCCTTCTGAGCACAAGCTCCAATATCCAAAAACTAAAACAAAAAACAAGTTGTTAAAGCACTGTCACCTTATTACAATAGTGTCCAGGGACCCCAATCACTATTAGAGCCCCATCATGCTAGGTCCTGTACAAAACATAGTAAGATACATGCTCTGCCCTGAACTGTTTATATTCTAAATCAAAGAAACAAAGGTTAGGAAGAATTTTATCCACATTTTACAGAGAGGAACTGAAGCACAGAGGGTAAGTAACTTATCCAAGATCACAGAGGAAATCCATGACAGAGCCTGAAACAGAACCTCAGTCTTCTGAGTCCCAGTCCAATGCCTTAACCACAAAGACCATGAAAAATACTGTATAATGAACCTTTAAATACATGTAAAATAAATACAGAAATTAGTCTATTTACGGCTGATTAATCTATCAGCATTTTATTTTTTGTAATCCAATAAAGGCATTAAAACGGGACAATTTCTGATTCAGAAAATCAAATAGTAAAGTTTGAAAAATAATTTAAACCAACTGTTTACACTTATGTGCCAGTCCCACAGCTCATAGTTTGCTGCTTCTTCCCTCGTATAGCGACATATACTGCTCCATGAAATTCTTCTCAGAGGATGAAATTAAGTTGTCAAGATCATACTGAATGTCAAATGTAGGTTTCTTTTCAAAAATTACAAGAGCAAGAAATACAGCAAAGTGCGCAGTGAGTCCCCATATCCTAAGTGATGTTTTACGCTCAGGGTCATCATATACAAAACTGTGCAGCCAACTTGCAACACCATCTGTTCTTTTATAAGGCAAGGTCATGTACTTTAATGGATCGATAAAGTACTCCAGCGGCACCAAAAACACATCACTCACTTCATCTGGATTAGGTCTGGCCTGGAATGTGTCCTCTATAAATCCTACAACTGGTGTTACCAACGAACCTACCTGAAAGGAAGAAAAAACATCAACTTGTTTGAAATACTTAAAAAGAAAGTCCTGTATTTTTCAAATGTTTTAGAAATAATCTATCTACAGTATTACAAAATCAACACTATAGATAACCTATGAAACAATCATACTTGTGATGCACTTTCAGGCCCTAATTCAGCAATTACCTACCTAAGCATGTGTGTACTTTTTAGCATTGGTATCAATGGAACTACTTAGGTGTTTCAACTTATGCAGGTGCTTATACATCTTGCTCATTTGGGACACACATCAGTGTTTACATTCTCTGCACGTTGCAACCAATACAGGGCAACAATCACATACATGAGTGAGTCGGATATTCCATACAGTAGAGGTCACTGATAAACTGTAGGGCATTCACAAAGAGCTTATTCATACAGATTATAAATATGAAAACCTGACACATTCTGTTACAACGAAAGCCAACCATCATCACCTATAGAGTCAGCAAGAAAATGTCACTGTTCCAAAAACAAGGGTCACAATTCGCTCTCAGTTACTCTAATGTAAATGTGGACAGAGTATTTAAATATCAAGGTAACAGAGCAGAATAAGACAGATAAGGGTGTTTGTAGACCAAGATCCATCAGGTAACTAAATATATTTTTATTCAATTTATTACATTACACACCTTTAAGAATTCTCAAAATGAAATTGGCTGAGAGACACTACAAAAGTAGATAGTGCTGTAACAGAGAGCATTAAAAGTTAACATTTTTGGTATACTCAAATGTATATTTCAAATTATTATAATGCGTAACGATATACTGAATGATGCACTTAGCAGAACAATATTTAAGAAAACTGTCATAACAGCTAGATTTGTCCTTTCTATGAATTTTGGTGCTTTAAAGCTACCTTTACCTGAATACTTCAAGTTTCAAAATATTAGATAATGCATGTTTCCACTGTACTCCTAGGAGATACTACTTCAGGGGTGGGCAAACTTTTTGGGCCGAGGGCCACATCTGGGTGGGGAAATTGTATGCAGGGCCGGGGGTTGGGGTGTGGGAGGGAGTGCGGTGTGCAGGAAGGGGCTCAGGGCAAAGGATTGGGACAGAGGAGGGGTGCGGGGTGTATGAGGGGGCTCAGGGAAGGGGATTGGGGTGGAGGAGGGGTGCGGAGTGCAGGAGGGGGCTCAGGACAGGGGTGCAGGAAGGGTGCAGACTGCGGGAGGGGGCTCAGGGCAGGGGGTTGGGGTGCAGATGGGGTTCGGGCTCTAGCCCTGAGCCGCTTACCTAAAGCAGCTCTGGGGTGACAGCAGCGCACACCGGGGCCAGGGCAGGCTCCCTGCATGCCTGCCCTGTCCCCGGCCTCGCGCCGCTCCAGGAAGCGCTGCAGACCCTGGGGGAGGGCAAGGGGGGGTGCAGAGGGCTCCGCGTGTGCTGTCCTTGCCGCGCCTCCAGGTACCTCCCCCGAAGCTCCTATTGGCCGCGGTTCCCCATTCCCGGCCAATGGGAGCTGCCGGGATGGTACCTAGAGGCAAGGGCAACACACAGAGCCCTCTGCCCCCCTGCCCGGGGGCCGCAGGGACATGGTGCTGGTCGCTTCTGAGAGCGGCGCGGGGCCCACAGCACCACAGGGGGGCAATCCTGCAGGCCGGATCCAAAGCCCTTAGGGGTCAGATCTGGCCCGCGGGCCGTAGTTTGCCCACGCCGTACTAGTTTTATCCTACCAGATAAGAAAATGAAAGTAACAGTAAGGAGATTAATATATAAATACACAAACAAAAACTAGAGCATTAATACAAGAGAATTGTTATCTATAAATAAAAATATGAAAAAACTTGCTTGAAAAAAGTAGCACTTTATATCTTTTCTCCAATATGTGAAAACGGTTCCCATGAGAGATATAGCTAGAGCCTAGAAGCTTGAAAACTTAACACTGATTTACACCTCAAAAAACATCTCCAGAACAGAGGAAGTATACTGGCTGCATTCCTGTTACAAAGTAAAAGGTCACTCATTGCTTCAGGTTTGAAATGTCAGTGATAAGCTTATAGAAGTGAAATGCAATTTTCAGCTTGTTTCCTAAAAATATTCAGATTTGGTTGATTTTTTTTTTTTTGGTACACCTTACTTTATCAATTCCAGGTACAAGCCTACAGATGACTTCCACCTGCTCTGGACAGAGTCCCACTTCTTCCTTGGCTTCCCGGAGAGCAGTGGCTATTTCATCTCTATCTGTTGGCTCACTTTTACCTCCTGGAAAGCACACTTCCCCTGGTGATCTTCTCAACTGAAAAATAAAGGAGTATTATTAAGTATCATGAGTTTGCTGATTTCATCTTAAATCCTTGTGTCCACAAAATTACTCCAAATTATTGTAGATTCTTCTAATCAACAAGGCTGAGAACTGGAACAAGAGCTCTACAAGTGAGAAGGGAAATGCATAGTCAGAGCTGTATGAGGAAGCTCTCTCAACATCTGAACATGGAGTCTATATCTACCCAGTCTAGGTCCCTCATTTTCAGCATCACACAAAAGAAGAGGCATTTTTATAGTAACGAGTTACTTTTATCATCACATGTTTTATATTGTATACTTTCCTTTAAAATTTATATCCATATTTGAAAGGCCTTTTGCCATTTCTCGCTCATGTAAGAGATTGAACAAGCTCTTTGGAACTCTCTCTGTCACTAAAATGGTTACTTTTGCATGGTCAAACAAAAGAATTAAATATGCAAGGTACAGAATTCATTATAAAAACCAAAATCAACAGTCGAAAAACATCTCTGAATAAGTAATATCTCTATATTTATTTGAAGTTTCACTTTAATAATAGAGAGTTCTATGAACCAATCATAGCCTTTGTTAAAAAGCTCATTTACCATCAGTGTGTCCACTCAGTTATTGTAAGCGCAGTTATTACAGTGTCTCAAGATTTTTAAGTAGGAACATTATTATTGCATCTTTCAAGAAATGCTGCATCTCTCAGAAGTAGAAAAAGCACCCAGGTAAATTACTCAAAGAGTACAGACAGTAGACCTAAGTACAATATGTAACAATAATAGTTTTAGAAAGATACCACTGGCACAAAATGGAGAGGAAGGTAGATTTGTTCTCTCACATCTAGAAGTGAAGAAAGAGACTGGAAAAGTAATGTTAGATACAAACTTAGGAATCAAATTGGTAAAAACTTTATTGCACAGGTCAAATTTTTTTAAATTAAATTCTGTAGGAAACTGATCAATAATCCCTTTATTCTGACCTGGAAACTTGTATCAGACTTTACAGAAATATCCACATTATTGTTGTGTATCTGGAAAGTAAATATCAGGGATCAATGTTTACATGATCAATACCTGTTTACATGTGCAAATAAAGGTGTGTGTATGGACATTTTGGTTGCATACATGTGTGAAGACTAGACTCCAAAACCATGCAGTAAAAATTAAGATTTGTACATAGAGACTAATATTTGGATAAGAATATAGGTAAATGTGACTATCAGCTGAGTGCTTTCCTTCCTTCTCTTTTTCTTTTCACGCAGCTCAATCTTGCAACACATTTTCTCATTTTACTTTTGATGTTATGCAGTTGGCTTTGACCTTATGGTTCACATACCTTCATTGATCTGACAGTAAATAGCACATACAGCTTTCCATCTTTAACCATTAGAGGCATAAGAACAGATGCTTTGGCTAGTGGCAAATGGGAGAATTTGTTTCCAACATCATATTTTCTTAAACTGATCTTGGCCTTATCTTTTATACTTCTGCTAAAAAAAACAAACAAAAATGCTCCATAACTAAACAGAATGGTTATACTATTACTTAAGAATACAGGAAAGATTATAATTTAGGATTTACAAATACCAGAGCTCTCAAAAATATTATGTCCTTTTTTTTAAAATTATCAGGTAAACATAACTAAATATTGTGCCCGTACAAGCTTGCAATTATTTTGAATCTAACCTACTGATCATCATCTCATTCCCAAAGCAACGTGGACTGAATTTTTCTGATCATATAAAAGCAATCAGTTCTTATTAATTGAATTTACACATTATACCAGATATATAATATTATAAACAAGCTACATACACAGAGCAACATTAGCAAATATAACACTGGCATAGTGTGTTTTTAGATTATGGCATTTTAAAAAAACCCTCCTAAATATTAATTAAAAAGTGGATACAGTGAGAATAAACTTCTCATCCCCCCACTGAAAATTCTAAATTGCATATGATTGTGCACTTACATTATTAAATCTTTTTGGACTCAAGATAAGACTCCACCCAGCTCAGTGTGTTTATGGGAACAATATTGCTCAACATATTCGACACAGTTAATGAAAGAGTAGTTACCAAAGAAAAATCTTAAAGGTGCATGACTGGAAGATGAGTCTGTTCTGCCACACTGACAGCCCCATTTAGAAGGCAGAATAGTTCTGTGAATAGGCTATTGGATTGGGACTCAGGGGATCTGGGTTCATTTCCCAGCTCTGCCATAACTATCCTATGACATCTTCATCTAGTCACTTAATCTCTCTGCCTTAGGTTCCCATCTGTAAAATACTTCATTTAGGGGGCAGCATGGTTCAGTGGAAAGGATACTAGACTTGGAGCCAGGAGAATTGGATTCCATTCCTGGTTCTGTCATTGATGTTGGACAAGTACTTCACATCTCTTTTTCAGTTTTGCCATATGCAAAACGGGAATAATGCCACCTCATGAGGGTTAGGTATATTAGTGAATAGGCCTGATCCTGACTGCCACTGAAATAAATGCCAAAACTAGGATTGGGCACATTGTACTGCACTTAATGCCTATAATCTCAAGGCAACTTGACAGTCATGGAGAATGCACCTTGAATTAAGAAGAAGAATTTATGATGCTTATGTTTTGTTAATTGTCAGCTAGGGAGATGTCTTATAAAGCACAGTACAAAAGAAAGCAAGCCCAAATCCTGAAAACTCCCACAAGAAACTTTACAGACCTGAGAAGTCAATGGGATTACTTGCAAGCACAAAGTTACTCGCAAACACAATCTTGCCTCTCAGTCAATATGTAATATCAAACGACTGCAGAGCAGTCTATTCCGAAGAACTTACTACTCTTGTACAAAAATACAATACAATACTATTATTAGTATACTATGAAGTATTTTAAATAATTTAAACTAGACTGCTCAAACTAGTCAAATACATTTTGAGTAACAAGGTTTTACTTTAGACCCTCCTCCCTTGTATTAAGAAAGGATGACACTTAAAGCTGATTGCCCCAAAAAACGTTACTTAGAATTTAAAAAAAATTCTATTTACATGCGTCACATAAATTCTGTGAATATTTTGACCTGCTACAATACAGGCATTTACTATATTTATCTTTATGGAAAAAGTTGGTGACACCGTAAACTTTTTATATTAACCTGAAGAGAGATAGTCCCTACACCAAGGCGCATACAATAGACCAGGGGTAATCAATAGGCAGACTGTGGGTCAAATCCAGACCGGCAGACATTTTTGAATGGACACACAAATCTTTTTATTTACTTATCATTATAGGTTTTTTATTATTATTTTCTTCTCTGGAGTCTGGACCTTAACTATAACTTGATAAAAAAATCTGGACCTTGACAAAAATCAACTGACTACCTCCGGTCCATGGACAGTCCTGTGGCTAAGACGTTAGGAATTGGGAAAACTGGCTTCAAGTCCCTGCTCTGCCACAGACTTTTTATGTGGTCTTAGATAAGATTTAGACAACAAATCCTACATCTTGGCAAAAAGAAGAACAGGAGTACTTGTGGCACCTTAGAGACTAACAAATTTATTAGAGCATAAGCTTTCGTGGACTACAGCCCACACGAAAGCTTATGCTCTAATAAATTTGTTAGTCTCTAAGGTGCCACAAGTACTCCTGTTCTTCTTTTTGCGGATACAGACTAACACGGCTATTACTCTGATACATCTTGGCAGGGGGTTAAGACCAGATGACCTCTGCAGTCCTTCTAACCCTATAATTCTAAGTCACTTAGGGTATGCCTACACTGAAGGGAGAGCTGTGATTTCCAGCTGGCATAGATGTACATAAGCCAGCTTGCTAAAAATAGCAATGTCGCCATGACAGCGCAGGTGGTGCCCAAGTACGTACCTAAGTCTTGGACAAGTTTGTACTGAGGTGACTAGTCCACTGATATTTTTAGCATTTTAGCCTGCTCAAAGCTAGTGCATGTATACCTACCTGAGCTGGAAATTGCACTTCTACTTGCAACACAGATGCACCTTTAGGCCAGGGTATGTCTATGCTGCAATCAGCTGACTCTGGTTCTCAGTGATCAGGCTAAGGGGCTGTTTAATTGCAGTTTAAATTTCCAGGCTCAGGCTGGAGCCCAAGCCTAAGGACCCTGCGAGTCCCAGGTGCTTGAGTCAGCTGGCACGGGCCAGCTGTGGGTTTGTCTTTGCAATGCAGACATACCCATAGTCTTTCTGTACCTCTGATCGCCATCTGTAAAATGGGGATAACACTTCCCGACCTCACAGGGGTGAGAATAAATACATTAAACGACTGACAAGGGGAGGGGAGCATACAAGATCTACCATCACAAAGGAACATGCTTGAAGTGCCCTAAATCGGCAGGAACAGGTGCTACAAGTGCCACAGAGAAGGGGCATGCAGGGATAACCCTGTCTGCTTGTGCACTCAGAAACTGGGATCAGAGTCACTAACTCAGTTGTGTGGTTCACGTCTTGAGCTATTGGAGTTGAAGGGTGTGTGTGAGTGAGTGATAAAAATCTACTTAGGTCAGCAGAAAACGAGGCACCCCATAGACGGCCGCACCCCGACTTGCGCTGGAACGAGCGAGAGTGATGTCCGAGCCAGCCGCGAGTTCGGGGCCACCGCGGCAAGCCCGCGACGTGCCTCTGGGAGTTAGGCACCTGAGTCCCTTTAAAATCCGGCCCCCAAGGCCTGACCTACGCTACACTTAGGCTGACCCCAGTACATCGCGGTGTCACCCCCAAGCCCGGGGGCAGACGGCGCTGCGCGGGCGGGAGGTCGCTGAACTACATCGCCGAGACAAGCCCTCCGCCGCCAGGCTCCGCGCTGCGACAGGCACCGCGGCGCCCCAGGGCCAGGCAGCGGGGGGCGGAGAGCTCTCGCGCGGCCCCTGCGCTCCTCCTCGCTCCGGGCCGGTGCGGTAGCTGGCGCCCTAACGGCGGGGCCTGTTACCTTCCCCGCTCAGCCTCAGCGTCTCCCAAAGCCGCCATCTTTCCTACACAGCCCAGGGCTGGTGTGAGGGAAAACAGCGGGGAGAGGGGAGGAGGGACAATTCCCCACCTTTGCCGCGCAATTCGTCCGCCTTCATTGGTTGGCAGCTGCGTTTCCCCAATCAGCGAGCAGAGCTGCCAAGCGCTAGCTTCTTATTGGCTAGTGTCGCGGGGCGGGTGGGACGAGTCCATGAGCGGGAGGGGGAGAGAAATCCGTTCAATCCCAGACTACGCCTCCCTGCGGGAAGAGCTTGGAATAGGCCTGAGTTCGGGGTCAGCCCCTTGCCCCACGGGAGGCTCGCTCGACCCTCTAGTGGCCTGGGCGAGGCTCTGCGGTTCCTGTCCTGATCAGAGCCTGGGGTTGTGCCACGCCGAACTCCCTGGCGAGCTTCCTCCCTCACTTTTAACCAGCCCCAGCCCCCCCATCGGCTAGTGCCAGAAACTCCAGTGCAGTAGCCCCATGTGTGTGGAGTGGGGTTGCTTCAGGGTGACCAGATGTCCCTATTTTATAGGGACAGTCCCAATTTTTTTTCTTATATAGGCACCTCTTACCCCCCCACCCCCTGTCCAGATCTTTTCACACTTGCTGTCTGGTCACCCTAGGTTGGTTACAGGTTTTTACGCTATTTTTGTGATCATTGAGTCTGGCTGCCTTTGCATGGTATTTCACCCAGTCACTCCTGCAGCTAATCCCATTGGTTAATCAATCCCCTCCTTTTAAATAAGGAGCACATGCCGTGTAAGCACTACTACCCACCCGCGTGTGAGGCACCTGGTGAGAACAAGTCAGCTAGGCACTATTGCTGCTACTCCCGTTAGCCTTGATATGGACTGGAGTCAGTGATAGTCTGTCACTAGTTTAGATGGACCCTGCCCTTGAGTCAGCTCTGCTACTACTGGTCCGGTCCTATTAATACCGATCCAATCCTGCAGCTGTCCCCATACAGGGCATAGAAACTTCAGATAGGGAAGCCAAAGCAAAACAGGTCTCTTGGACAGATAAAGTTGGACTCCCTTAGATAGAGATTTGTGGCCAAAATCCATTATTTGTACAGTCAGGGTACCCCTCAACCAGGCATATCCTACACAATGCCTATGTCCTTTCACAAATACAGTAATGGCAATCTATTATCACATTTACTCAACAAATTCCTACCAAAGGAACAAAACTCAGTAAGTGAATTATGGGTAAACAAAATGATGTCTGTAAACAAAGGTGTCCAGAGCTGGCTTTTTCCCTTCTCCCCAATAGAGGGAGCAGAGATATCCATGCTCTAAATCTTCTGGTCCTGTGTTTACAGCCTCCAAAGAGTTACAAAATAGATTTTATCATTTGCCATATCCAGTTATGGGCGGTTCTGGGTTTTGATTTCTACACAGTGTATATACACCATTAGGATTTAGTTTCAAACACTGATTAGTGCTGTATAAACACTTCATTGGACAATAATCTTTCTATAGCGGTTGGTTCATCCTGGCTTAGAATCATAGAAGATTAGGGGTGGAAGAGATCTCAGGAGGTCATCTAGACCAACCCCAACTAAATCATCCCAGCCAGGTCTTTGTCAAGCTGGGCCTTAAAAACCTCTAAGGATGGAGATTCCACCACCTCCCTAGGCAACACATTCCAGTGCTTCACCACCCTCCTAGTGAAATAGTTTTTCCTAATATCCAACCTAGACCTCCCTCACTGCAATTTGAGACCACTGCTTCTTGTTCTGACATCTGCAATCCAAATGACATCTCACACAAATGTGAAACAATTCTCTGAAGACAAGAGTACAAATATACCTTTAACTAGCTTGCAGCGCGCATTCTTTTACAATCTTGTTAAATAAATTAACATATCAGGCTCTGTTCTGTGTACTGTACACACTTTATAGAGTAGACTCAATTAACCTGCAGTCCCTACAATGCTTGCACAGACAATTAGTTGTTTAACAATGCATCACTGCAGTTTAAATAAAATGCACGTTACAGTGTAACTTCAATACGTTAGAAACCAAAATGGCATTTTGAGTTATTTCTGTTACTTGCAACAAAAATACAATACTGACATTATATTAAATGTTCCCACAGTTTTAAAGGAACTTGCACGGAAAGCATTTGCTTTTGTTGTAGAATATATACATTTTTAGACTGTCTATATAAAATAGGTTAACCATTTACTGTAGGAAAAACATACAGCAAAACAAATCTTTAAGAACATATTGCAGTTCTTTTAAGAAATCCGTATGAGAGATTGGTTCCTGGGTTGTCCATCCAAACACCTTAATGTGCTACTGGGTCATTATTGCAGATAGTGATGTTGTCAGACTGTATTTCTCTTTGGCTTTCTCAGAGTGCAGATGTTTTAGAAACAAACAAAAAATGTAATTATCATGCACCTTTGACCAATTTCTTACTTTAAAAAATAATTTGGTTTGCATTATTTGTTTTTAAACAGAGAATCTGTTAATAGTGTTCTTAGTATTAGTGTACAAACCAAGCAACACACTTTGCTTTCCATATTCCTCCAATAAAGCAAATGCTTCTGCAATTACTGTAGCTTTTTCTGTTGTGTTTTCTCAGGCCAGATCTGCAAGTACACATGGTCTGATCCCTGGGCCACCCTTTGCTTCCTTGAATGAAAGTAACCTGTGCCAGCCGACTACCTAGTACAAATAACTTCCCTCTCCATTCAAACACCTGGGCCCAGATCCTCAAAGGTGTATTTAGTGCCTACCTCCCATTCATTTCAGTGGCAGCGAGGTACCGAAATATCTTTGAGGATCTGGACCTTAATACCAAGCATAGTACTTAGTATTGTGAATAGTCTCATGGAAGAAGAAAGTAATACATTTGGGTAAAACTAACTCCTTCTGCATGCGTTCTCAGGAAATTAGCGAGTATAAGGTGCGCCCACACTTCTTGTACTGGTTATCTGTATCACAAGCAACAGTGTGAGAGATTGAGTAGCCATGGGGCTCCTAACTCCCCATCCTGCGGTAATGGGTTGTGTGTGGTTGAGCATTGGCTCTGCCCCATCACACTGGCCAGCTCATTCGAGGCATGCAGAGGGAAGTTATTTGTACGTGGTACTGGGTGCGCACAGCTGTCAGGAACAGTATCCCTGATGATGACACAGCACAATTTATTGCTGAGCTCTGTGACTTTATCCTCACACACAATTATTTCAAATTTGGTGACAATATATACCTCCAGACCAGTGGCACCGCTATGGGCACCCGCATGGCCCCACAATATGCCAACATTTTTATGGCTGACCTGGAACAACGCTTCCTCAGCTCTCGTCCACTCATGCCCCTTCTCTACCTACGGTATACTGATGACATCTTCATCATCTGGACCCATGGGAAGGAGACCCTGGAAGAATTCCACCATGATTTCAACAGCTTCCACCCCACCATCAACCTCAGCCTGGACCAATCTACACGGGAGGTCCACTTCCTAGACACCACCGTACAAATAAGCGATGGCCACATTAACACCACCTTATACTGAAAACCCACCGACCGCTACGCCTACCTTCATGCCTCCAGCTTCCACCCCGGTCACACCACACGATCCATCGTCTACAGCCAAGCACTGAGGTACAATCGCATCTGCTCCAACCCCTCAGACAGAGACCAACACCTACAAGATCTTCACCAAGTATTCTCAAAACTACGATACCCACACAAGGAAATAAAGAAACAAATCAACAGAGCCAGAGGTGTACCCAGAAGCCTCCTGCTACAAGACAGGCCCAAAAAAGAAACCAACAGAACTCCACTGGCCATCACCTACAGTCCTCAGCTTAAACCTCTCCAACGCATCATCAGTGATCTACAACCCATCCTGGACAATGATCCCTCACTTTCACAGACCTTGGGAGGCAGGCCAGTCCTCGCCCACAGACAACCTGCCAACCTTAAGCATATTCTCACCAGCAACCACGCACCGCACCATAACAACTCTAACTCAGGAACCAACCCATGCAACAAACCTCGATGCCAACTCTGCCCACATATCTACACCAGCAACACCATCACAGGACCTAACCAGATCAGCTACAACATCACTGGCTCATTCACCTGCACGTCCACCAATGTTATATATGCCATCATATGCCAGCAATGCCCCTCTGCTATGTACATTGGCCAAACTGGACAGTCACTAGGCAAGAGGATAAATGGACACAAGTCAGATATCAGGAATGGCAATATACAAAAACCTGTAGGAGAACACTTCAACTTCCCTGGCCACACAATAGCAGATGTAAAGGTAGCCATCTTACAGCAAAAAAACTTCAGGACCAGACTCCAAAGAGAAACTGCTGAGCTCCAGTTCATTTGCAAATTTGACACCATCAGATCAGGATTAAACAAGACTGTGAATGGCTATCCAACTACAGAAGCAGTTTCTCCTCCCTTGGTGTTCACACCTCAACTGCTAGCAGAGCACCTCACCCTCCTTGATTGAACTAACCTCGTTATCTCCATACTGATTTATACCTGCCTCTGGAGATTTCCATTACTTGCATTTGAAGAAGTGAAGTTCTTACCCACGAAAGCTTATGCTCCCAATACTTCTGTTAGTCTTAAAGGTGCCACAGGACCCTCTGTTGCTTTTTACAGATTCAGACTAACACAGCTACCCCTCTGATACTTGTCAAAAGTAGGTAAATACTAAATGGTCTGGATTGTTGCTAACATTATCACATTGTTCTTACTAGAAAACAGATAGCGAAAAGGATATTGAATAAAGGACTCCCTACATAAATATTCTGGAAGCAAAATGATGGGCTGTTTAGTGTCTTTATTTACATGTCCATATAGAGAATGTTTTTTAAAGATCACATTGATAATGGCAATAGAATAGATTGTCCTCAGCCAAAGCCTCAGAACCAAACAATCCAAACTATGTTGATTTTTGGATTTGACTTTTGCTTCTGGGCTCAATAATTTATAGCTAGGTTGAGTGTTGTGAAAACCAAACTGAAAAGGTCACGTTTGTCTGTTTCTCATGTCTTTCTCAACTTTATTTGTGGCCATGAAAGACCAATATCTGGCTCTCATGGAATAGGTTTATCATGTTAGAAATAGATCTAAATAATGTAGAAACTAGGAAAAGAAAGACATGGACCTTTGTGTAAGTCTGATTTAATAAACTAACTGTGGGGACTGGGAAAGAGCAGGGTAAAATAGGCATGCACTGTTATATCTAGGCGGTTTTAATTCAAAGCCTTAGCTGTAGCCTTTTTGCTTTTTTTAAATGGTTAATCAGCTTTTAAGTTTTAGTAATTTGTCAGAAATTCCTGAATATTATCTAGCTGTGTCTTTTATGCTTCATCTTTTTTGAAAAGTTTAAAATAGCAAACAATATATTTTAGCTAAATCTGTGCTATGACTGAAACATAATGATGTTTTATATATAAGCAAACATTCAATTACGCACTTACATTTAGATCCTGAAGTATTCATTATAGTCAAGATCATATCCCACCACAAAGTTATCTGGGATTTCAAAGCCCATACCTGTAACAAAGTCTAATTCTTAATATTTCATATCTACGCTATACACTTTAACTTGAAATACAAGAGGCTGCATTTACCACATGCTCCTGTGGTTTCTGAAAGATGCTGAGCATTGACTTTCAGGGGACTTATGGGTGCTTAGCACTTCTCAGAGTCAGGCCCTCGAATTGCTG
This sequence comes from Malaclemys terrapin pileata, assembly GCF_027887155.1. Classification (NCBI taxonomy): domain Eukaryota; kingdom Metazoa; phylum Chordata; order Testudines; family Emydidae; genus Malaclemys; species Malaclemys terrapin. The sequence continues at coordinate 13,333,764 of NC_071518.1, forward strand.
AAATAGGTCACAGACATTTATTCCACCAATTAATGACTGATACCATTATTGGGGGAAAAAGTAGACTGTTTATACAAAAAAAAGTTCAATTTTTCAACACATCTGTCTTCTTAAATTATTTATTTCACCAACATTTTAAATTAATATATTATTTAACTCACCATCATTTTAATTAAATACATATTTGTATTGTATGAGAACAAGAATATCTCGGTAAAAATGGAGGCAATCCATCCCAAGGATGCATAATCTCATTGTTTATTTTTTTGTATCTCTGTGCCATAGAGATGTGGATTTAATAGATGTGCTGAGATTCATGTTTTGAAATTGTATTAGGTACAGACTAGGGGATTGGGTTCAAGGCTATACCACGGATGTGGTTTGAGTTCTGATCTGATAGTGCTGGAATCAGAGTGGGACTATCAAGATGTTAGTTCCAATAGGCCACTTTGGAACCAAATCCAGAGAGAACACACTTTCTGATGATTAATCCAAACTTGTAAGGTACCTTTGGATATAATGACCAAAATTCAGCTGTCACGCTCCTCCAACTGTGTGAGCTTCCAGTATGGGACAATTTTTTGTTAGAATACAAGTTTTTTCTTCACATAAGGACAAATGCAAAATACTACACTTAGGAAGGAATAATCAATTGCACAAATACAAAATGGGAAAGGACTGCGTAGGAATGAGTACTACAAAAAAAGGAGCTCGGGATTACAGTGGATATATGAGTCAGCAACATAATACTGTTGCAAAACAAAAAATAAATAAAGCAAACATCATTCTGGATGTATTAGCAGGAACCTTGTAAGCAAAACACGAGAAGAAATTCTTCCACTTCACTCAGCACTGATAAGGCCTCAACTGGAGTACTATGTCCAGTTCTGAGCACTGCACTTCAGGAAAGATGTGGAGAAAGTCCTGCCAAGAGTAACAAAAATGATTAAAGGTCTAGAAAACATGACCTATGAGGAAAGATTGAAAAAGTTGTATTTGTTTAGTCTGGAGAAGACAAGACTGAGGGGAACATGATAACAGTCTTCAAATACACGAAGGCTGTTATAAAGAGAAGAGTGATAAATTGTTCTCCTTATCCACTGAGGACATAAGAAGCAGTGGGTTCAAATTGCAGTAAGGGAGATTTAGGTCAGGCATTAGGAAAAACTTCCTAATTGTGAGAGTAGTTAAGCATTGGAACAAATTACCTTGGGAGGCTATGGAATTTCCATCTGTGACGGTGCTGCCCATGGGAGCCAGCTGAGGTCACTCAATTAGGGTGAACTGCAAACAAAACGGGGCAGACAACCCCCTAAAACTGGTGGATATTCCAATACTTAGGTTTACCAAGCCAGCACAAAACAGCTCCTGTAGTACCTCACGGTTACTCAGAAGTCCAAACAACGCAGTTCCCTTAAAGTACCCAGCCTCTGTCCAGACACACCTGTCAGATATGATGATGATTACTGCAAATCTTACTTCATCATATAAAAGAAAAGGTTCTTCCAATCCCAAAGGATCAGCCACATACCCAGGTCTAATTATAACTTAGATCTTACCCAAAATACACTCTAATAGCCAATTCTTATTAACTAAGCTAAAATTTACTAAACAAGAAAAGAGAGAGAGAGAGAGAGAGAGAGTTGGTTAAAAGATCAATATACATACAGACTTGAATTCAATTCTTGAGGTTCAGATACATAGTAGAGGTGAACTTGTAGTTGCCAAAAGTCCTTTTAGATATAGTCCATAGGTTATAGTCCAATTTCCATATTCAGGGTGGCTCCAGTCAATGACTGGGGATCTCAATCCTTGTGGCTTAAGGTTTCCCCCTCTTGAAACCCAAAGCAGATCTGAGATGCAGCAGGATCGTGTCCCGGTTCTTATACATTTCCAGCAGCCTTTCGGCCTGAGAAAACAATAGGCTTAATTCTCCTTCCAAACATCCTGGCAATTAGCACAGGGCAATTTATCCATTAAACAGTTCAGATACAGGTTACCAGAACCTTCAAAGAGACATATAGACAATAATACTATTTCACTCAAGTATCATCATAAATGTTAATATTCCTTTTTTGATCTTTGAATTTAAAACTATAGCAATAGACAAGACTTGTTTGCTTACATCACAAGCCCTGAGCAAACATCTACCCTTTTACCTCTAACAATGCAGACTTGCATTTCAAAGCTCTATTCATTTACATATTTTTCTAACCAGTCCTTAAGGTTCACCCATGGGTCAGGTCAGTCTGAGTTAATTAACTCTTTCTGGCCCTGTCACCTTCCAATGAAATATTATACTACACTCATAACGTTGCACCATCACTGGAGGTTTTTACAAACAGGTTAGACAAACACCTATCAGGAATGGTCTAGATAATACTTAGTCCTGCCTCAGTGCAGGGAACTGGACTAGATGACCTATTGAGGTCCCTTCCAGTACTACATTTCTACAGTTTTCTCCCCAGGCCCCTTTCCTTTGGGCCTCATACCCCACTACATGCCAGTAGCACCTGTAGGTAGATTTGTCAAGATTTTATTTTAGAGCATGTTTTTTTTTTGGATGACATGGACATTACAGAAGTGCTATACTTACAGTCTGATCTGTATCCTGAACTTTGAGGTGTCCTTTTAAATAGCAGACTGTACGTTTAAAATAAAATAAATAAATAAATGAACCATCAATTAGAATTTGGAGCAATTGGTTATAAAAGGTGCATCTGAGTAAAGAAAAGGAATTCTAGATAAAAGAACCCAAGACATTTCCCTGACTCCACTGCTGCCAGTTCTCATGCTTTTATTGTGACTGTCAAGGCTGGATCCCCACTTTGAACTTTAGGGTACAAATGTAAGGGCCTGCATGAAAACTTCTAAGCTTAACTACCAGCTTAGCTCTGGTTCCGCTGCCACCATTTCCCAATTAGATTCCCTTCCTGGGAAGCCCTGAGAAACCTTTCACCAATTCCCTGGTGAGTACAGATCCAAACCCCTTGGATCTTAAAACAAGGAGAAATTAACCATCCCCCCTCCTTCCTCCCACCAACTCCTGGTGAATCAAGATCCAACCCCCTTGGATCTTAAAACAAGGAAAAATCCATCAGGTTCTTAAAAAGAAGGCTTTTAATTAACGAAAAAAGTAAAAATCATCTCTGTAAAGTCAGTATGGAAATTAACCTTACAAGGTAATCAAACTTAAAGAGCTCAGAGGACTCCCCTCTAGTCTCAGGTTCAAAGTACAGCAAACAAAGATAAACACTCTAGTAAAAGGTACATTTACAAGTTGAGAAAACAAAAGAAAACTAACACGCCTTGCCTGGCTATTTACTTACAAGTTTGAAATAGGAGAGACTTGTTTAGAAAGATGTGGAGAACCTGGATTGATGTCTGGTCCCTCTCAGTCCCGAGAGCGAACACACTCCCAAACAAAGAACACAAACAAAAACCTCCCCCCCCCAAGATTTGAAAGTATCTTGTCCCCTTATTGGTCCTTTAGGTCAGATGCCAGCCAGGTTACCTGAGCTTCTTAACCCTTTACAGGGAAAAGGATTTTGGAGTCTCTGGCCAGGAGGGATTTTATAGTACTGTACACAGGACAGCTGTTACCCTTCCCTTTATAGTTATGACAGTGACATTCACTAGGTGTGGGATTATTTTTAAGACCTTGCTCTTACGGTTATGTGTATATGTAAGACTCAGGTGGTGGTGTTTTTATTAAATAGCTGAAAACAGTTTTTTTTATCTCTGATGGTTGCAAAGAAAAGCTTGAAAATGTGCCTCAGGAGCACCTTAACAGCTCAAAAACCAGAAGGCAAATAAAAACACTATTTTTTTTTTTTAGTCTCTTTACTTTTTAGCCAGTCTCATGATGTTGAAGGGAATGGCTCGTAATTTTTGAATGCATGGCGTTGGCATTGCTGCTGCCACGCAGAGGAAGGCCGGCTACTTCCTATACAGCTCTAGAAGCAGAGATAACTGGCTGGATCTTCAGTGGCAAAGTTTAACATGAATCTTGAGCTAACAAGCGTGTCTGCCTCCAAAGCAGCAAGGCCATGGAGATACATTTAGAATCTGCGAACCTGCCTGAGAAAGAGAATATTAAGAGACACTAATGTATGTGAAAACACACAGTCTTTTTTGCTTTATGGAGAAATATTCTGTCTGTATATTTAGATGTTTTTAAAGCATCTATCACTCTTGTAACTGAACGTAATCAAAAAGGATATTAGGGAATCCAGAAAATTATAGGGTTACATTCGGCTCTCACATAAGCAGACATGGTTCTTATAGATGTGAATGTGAGTTGTACCTGATTTTATTGGGGCCCAATTTGGTCCACACTAAAGCCCAATTTAGTGGTTTCAAAGAGATTTCATTCAAAATTTTTGGTTGATAATAATAATCTTTTATCTGCAGATCTCAAAGAACTTGAGAGTAAACAGCACCGATCACATTGCCAGTTCATAAAAAACAATAGTAAAAACAGTGATGAGCTGGAATATATGTGTTATTTTAATGTTGGGTCTTTTGTAAAATGAGCATCGCCAAAAAAGGCATAGAAAAGCAGGGCATCCCCCAGAATTAAATGATTTATATGAAAAACACCTTTGTTTATCCAGGGAACTGAAAATAGTAATACATATATTAACTTCTCATTTCTGTTCATATCAGAATTTGCCATCCATTGGGATAAATATTGATGTCTGCTTTCCTCTGGGCAATAATCTTAATATTCACTTAAACAGAAGCCATTATCTTCTTATTGAATTGCTGCCATACTACCTTTACCATCTTTGACTTGTAACCTTTAATTTTGAAAGCAGTGTCTGCATTCTTCTACCAGTCTCAATAATGTCCTGAAAGAAAGGCAAGAAATAAGTTATTCAACAGGTCTGCAAATAGTCAGTACAGTTTACAAGGTGATCAGTGGTACCAAGAGCACATTATTATGATAATATGACACATACACACTTTAGCTGGGAGACACATGGAAGTATAGTCTCTCGGTACAATTTAAGTGATAAAAACAAATATGATTAATTCTGATATGCAAAACAATGCTTCTGCATATAGTCATATCAATAAATCACATACCTCAACTAAGACATTTTGTATTGCAGTGTTCATCATGTAGCAAAGGAGCACACAAAATTATCTTGGAAATATTTACAATGTGCCTGTATATAGTTATTTTCACCACAAAATTCAATTAATGCTATTGATGTACGAGAGACATATTTTCACTGAAAATTTCAATTACAGGCAAGTAAGGTGGAGAAAAGGCAGAAAAGTGTGGGGTTTTGACATAGATTTTCTTAAGAGTTCAGCACCCAGCACCTCCCATTGTTCTCATTGCTCTTCTGGCCAAAAAAGTATGATAATGCTATCAAACAAAAATTGCAAGAGGACTGCTGATTTCAGGTCTTATGTAATGTTGTTTATTATGTATAAAGCAGAATGGTGACTTTTTCACCTGTTTTGCTTAATTGTAATTCCACAAGGTGCAAGGCAGCGTAGAATGGGGCCCTAATGGTTTCATTTCCAATAGCCAACAACTGAAATAGTTTAGCTTGAACTTTGCTGAGAAAACTTAAAAACTGCTCTTTCCAGCTAATGCCGAAGAAGCTGGTTCATATCTTTCCATTTAATGCAGGCGGTTCTTCTTCCACAGTATTGACTTTTTCTGTAGCTGAACCATTCTAGGAGGAGATTAAGAAAATCTGACACCACATGCTTGCATTTAGTATGAATTTTGTGCTTTCTGTTACTGTTTCAAATGGCAAATTCAGCTTTAAACATCCATCAGTCAGAGAAATAAGCATCTAGATTGTGGGATTTAGGAAAAAAGATCTTAGTTTTCAATAGCCTAGACAGGCATTTGAATTGATGTATTTCTGGAGTACAAATCATGGCTTCCAGTCAGCTCTGTTATATGTAGGTAGTGCAACAGAGTGGGTGTGGTTTTGAACTGTACGATGCATTTGCAGGTGAGTGTGAATGACTATATTTAATTCCTTATGGGACAATTTCTGACTCATGCACAGAGCTGAGGGTTTTCATGTGGGGAATCAGGAACATAAGACAGAATCTTCCCTCTACAAGTCACAGAGCTGCTTTGTGGCAACTAGTGCGATCTTAGGGTTGCAATGGTTTCCAGTGCCCCTTCTGACCTCACTCAGTGGGGGATTATATCCAGTAGATCCATATGGCATGTCAGGGATTTTCAAACAAAACATTCTTAAATTAAACCTCTCAATATAGTTTACAAGAACCAAACCTTCAGGAGGATAGTCAATACCCACAATCAATGGACACAGACCATATGTAATCCATAACCTAGAATTCCTACCTCCTCAGCTTCTATAATGGTAATAGCACTTATGCAGGAGTTTAAAGCAAGTGAGTGGGAGTCAAGAGACCTGGATTCTATTCCCTGATACAGTTCTTTAATATTCTCACATATACTCACACCGTTCATTATATAATATGCTTCTGTTCCTTTGGGCAAGTCAGTAAATCAGTTGCTTTTCAATGCATCATAAATTAAGTTGTTGTTTTAAAACAAGACATTTGCGTAAAATCAATGTTTTCTTCCTTTTCCTGAGTGCCAACAACATGTAAACTAATAGGACTCAGAATTTAAATATATGGAGTCAATTTGCATGAAAGAGAAAACAACTTACACAGTAGCTTTTTAGTCTAACAACATTCACAGTAATAGGTACAGATTTATCAGTGTTTCAATTTAGTGCTTTTTACGTTTCAGCAAATCAGCAAAGAATTTATAGCCCCCTTTAAGGACACAGAGCACAACAATATGGTCATCTCCTATATCTTACACGATATCTCTAGTCAAATGTTCTGTCCTACAAGGGGGTGGGAGGGACACAAAAAACCCCAAACACTGATGTGCATGTGTTTTATTTTATTTGTTTGTTGGCACATTTGTAGAAATGTTTAGAATGAATGGTTTCAGAGTAACAGCCGTGTTAGTCTGTATCCGCAAAAAGAAGAACAGGAGTACTTGTGGCACCTTAGAGACTAACAAATTTATTAGAGCATAAGCTTTCGTGGACTACAGCCCACTTCTTCGGATGCATATAGAATGGAACATATATTGAGGAGATATATATACACACATACAGAGAGCATAAACAGGTGGGAGTTGTCTTACTAACTCTGAGAGGCCAATTAATTAAGAGAAAAAAAAAAAACAAAAAAAAAAAAAAAAAAAAAACTTTTGAAGTGATAATCAAGCTAGCCGAGTACAGACAGTGTGATAAGAAGTGTGAGAATACTTACAAGGGGAGATAGTCAACGTTTGTAATGGCTCAGCCATCACACTTCTTATCACACTGTCTGTACTCGGCTAGCTTGATTATCACTTCAAAAGTTTTTTTTTTTTTTTTTTGTTTTTTTTTTTGTTTTTTTTTTTTTTTGTTTGTTTTTTTTTCTCTTAATTAATTGGCCTCTCAGAGTTAGTAAGACAACTCCCACCTGTTTATGCTCTCTGTATGTGTGTATATATATCTCCTCAATATATGTTCCATTCTATATGCATCCGAAGAAGTGGGCTGTAGTCCACGAAAGCTTATGCTCTAATAAATTTGTTAGTCTCTAAGGTGCCACAAGTACTCCTGTTCTTCTTTTTTTAGAATGAATGAATCACCTGCTGGATTTAGAAGCTAAGGCCATGTTCCTGCTGCCGGCTTTGCATGGATTGAATCCTGTCTTCCCTGTGGAGACCCATTGAAGTCAATGGCCCAGTTGAAGATTGGGGCCTAATTGTGCAAGTTGACACCAGTTCCATTTGACATAGTTCTTCCCTTAAGCAAAAATGGGTTTGCTACAATTCCCTAGATCCAGACACCCCAGAATGTTTTATGGGAGTTAAGGGTATAAGAATCCTGCAGACCCAAGTCAGGAATCCATGGCTGGAGACTTTCTCTGCAATGGGCCACACCAGTCACCTGGATCCAAGGCCGATGGAGCTAGATGGCAGAGTGAGTTAGTGCAGCATATCTTCCCTTTTGTAATTATGTAGCTTCAAATCCTGCATAGGTGGCAGTGAAATAAAATGGTCTGATCCTAGATCTTGACAAACACTTACCCACGTAATGAAACCACTCAGTCCTGCCTCATGCTAAAACTGACCTCCTAACAATGCCATCATTTGGCTTGACTGCTGTTGCCCCTAAATTTATCATCTTCATACCTATCCCAGAGGAGACCATGAGGAATAAAGACTCTTTCTAGGTCTTCCTCATAATGTTTAGGGATGCAAAATAGGTTTTTATTGTAGCCACTCTCTTCATCTTTTACCTGTAAGAGATGGGATTGCATTAATGAAATAACTCAGGTTGCTCTGCAAGGGCCTCATCTCCAGGGAGATCCAGTACAGAAAGAAGGCCAAGCCCAGTTTGCCGGTGAAAACTTGACTTTGACACATTTGTGCTTTCTGGATTCTGGGATGCATTGAGGGTCAGCTTCCTCAAGGCCACTAATGGAATGTTCCAGGGTCTAAAATAGCTGGAGCACAGAACATTTGAGCTCTTTTCTTAACCACCCACTCCTCCTCTAGCCTTCACTGCCCCCAGCCACTTCCCCTGCATGCCCCTACACCAAGGGTTGAGGGGGATGAGTGGTATAGAGCAGTAGTTCTCAAACTAGGGCTGCCGCTTTTTCAGGGAAGGCCCCTGGCGGGCCGCTCCAGTTTGTTTACCTGCTGCGTCCGCAGGTTCGGCCAATCACGGCTCCCCTGGTTGCAGTTTGCTGCTCCAGGCCAATGGAGGCTGCAGGAAGGGCGGCCAGCACGTCCCTCGGCCCGCGCCGCTTCCAGCAGCCCCCATTGGCCTGGAGCAGCAAACCGCAGCCAGGGAGCCGTGATTGGCCGAACCTGCGGACGCAGCAGGTAAACAAACTGGCCCGGCTCGCCAGGGGCTTTCCCTGAACAAGAGGTGGCCCTAGTTTGAGAACCACTGGTATAGAGTCATCTACACAGGCCTTACTGTACTTCTTCGTTGGAGGCCCATTACAGCGCCATTCTGCTCCTTTACAATGCTAGAGGGGTGTAAATGGGCCTGGGCAAGGGATTGAATCAGTCTCTTGGTCTGTAAAATAAAACAGTGTTAAGGAGAACAGGTTGAAAAATTTCCAGTGGAACAATTTTCCATTGAAATGTGCTTATCTGACAAAATCGAAACGTTTCACAGTAACAATCACAGTATTAATTTATTCAAAATTTTTGATGGGAAACAAACAAAACATTGTGTTTCGATAAGGTCAAAATGTTTCATTTTGATGTTATCATTTACACTTGTACGTTTACAATATAACATTCAGAACAATAGTCAAAATTAAATGCTTTGATCTTATAAACATGAAACTTTTCTATAAGGTTATTCTGATGTTTCCAAAACTAACTATTTCAGCATTTTTGTTTCATGGTAATTTCGACTTTTTGTTTCATTTGGGCCAAAAGGAAATTTCAAAATGTCAGAATTCCTTATGGAATGGAAAGTCCGAGTTTTGACTAACTTTAGTGTTAAATACAGCAGTGAAGAAACCTTTTGCAGTGCTAGCTAAAAAAGTTACAATTACTAGCACTGAATAGCCACTTACATGCCTGACAGAATGCACATAAAGCAGCTGATTAATGTGGATTCAACATGTGGCAATGGAAATAGACAAGTGACCAGTGAGGAAAGCTCAACTATTAAAAGAGGAATGCATTTAACTGAATAACTTAAAATTGCATTCATTGCCTGAGGGCAGCAGAGATTTCTATGTTATCTTAACTTCAACATCTTCTAGTGTGTGACAGATATGAGAGGAGAATTAATTGACTAAATTACTTCGGAACACTGGGTTGAATATTTTTCTTATAAGCCTTTACATTAACCTTGAACGCTAAAGGTTTTTCATGGCTACTGCTTCCACTCCAGCTACCCATTTCTCTATTTTCATTATGCAAGTGGTGTTACTATTCTGCAAAGGGTAGCGCCTCTCAGGAACTATGAGATGCGGTGGGTGAATGCAATGACTTTGTGGGCTGTATTATGTTGAGAAAGATGTGCTGGTGGTTCCTGACTTCCTCATATTAGCTGAGAGAAGTTCAGAGGCAGGAAGCTTGAGAGGCCGGTGAATATTCCCTCTTTCAACTCTTTCATTTACCTTCGTTTTCTTTATCATCAGGGTAGATCCCCCAACAAGATTAGGGCTCCATTGTGCTAGGTGCTGTACAAACACATTCTAAGAGCCACTGCTCTAAAGATCGAAATGGGTGGCCTGGAGAAAGTGTGGAAGAAAGGACAGATTATTATTTTCATTTTACAGATGTGGAACTGAGGCCCAAAGAGATTAAGTTAATTTACCTAAGGTCACACAGAAAGTGTGTGGCTGAGCTCAGATCTCCTGAGTCCCTATCCTTAACCATCCTTCCTCTCAATTTATGACACTTCATCATCCATCTGATGCACTTCCTCCCCCAGACTACCCTCCCTCCTTCCCATATACATGCTCTCTTTTAGCAAAACATGAAATCCATCTGAATTTTACTCGATTATTATTATTACACTGGTACTCATGCAGCTAACGCTCACATTGCACTCTAGTCAGGGCCGGTGCTACCATTTAGGCAAACTAGGCAGTAGCCTAGGGCGGCAAATTTTGGGGTGCCAAAAAGTGGTGCCCCCAATTTTTTTTTACAGTGTTCCTTTGCCCCCTCCCCAAGCGTGTGGTTGCCGCTCCACTTCTTCTGCCTCCCAGGCTTGCAGCGCCAATCAGCTGTTTGGCACCGCAAGCCTGGGAGGGGAGGAGAATTAGACCAGGGGCGGCGTGCTCGGGGAGAAGGCGGAGCAGAGGTGAGCTGGAGTGGGGAGCTGCCGCACCGCTCCCCGGGGTGGGGTGGGGGAGCTGCCACGGAGGGGTGCCTTAGGGCGGGGAGCTGCTGCAGGGCTGGCGGGGGTGTGTGTGTGCACAAGGTGGAAATTTCTCCTAGGGCGCGAAACTTCCTTGCACCGGCCCTGACTCTAGTAATGCAGCACGGTGAATCGGCATTATAGTCTGATCCATAGGTGCAGGATGCAGGGGCTGTGGCAGCACCCCCAGGTTTTACACCGGGCTCTGCTCCCAGCCCCGCGCCCGGGGTCCCAGCTGCTGGCCCTGCACCCAGGGCCCTGGCTGCCAGCCCCGTGCTGGGGCTCTGCACCCACCCCAAGCTGTGGCCCCAGCCTCAGCCCCCTTACCCCATGTCTGCATTCCCCCCTCCTGGAGCCACGGCCCTGTTCCCAGCCCAAGCTCTAGGGGGTAGCAGGGGGCCCAGAAAGGGCTAAAGGGTGGCACAGCACCCTGCTATAAAAAGTGTTCTAACGCTACTAGTCTCATCACTGTTAAAAGCAAGTTTGAGTTTGAACAAGTGAAACTAACCAAAAACAAACAAATCATAGCTCTGTTCGAACTGATCCCAGCCAACAGAACATTTTGCTCAAAGACAGCAAAAGGTGTTTCAAAGAGCGTCTGACATTTCTTTGCTGAAATAATTTCCTAAACCTCCCTCCCTTTCATAAAAAGCCAAGAAACAGCAATACATTCAGTGGAAGTAAGAGTAATGTTGATTCTAATCCTACTTTACTACCCATACTAGCTGGCTCAGGCCTGCCATAGACCAAAGCACTGTATTTAATTAAGGAGCTCAGCATCTTCACCTTCTATTAAATTGATTCTTCCACAAGCGTTCCAATGGAAATTGACAACACTAAGCCCTTCTCAGGAGGCGTGCAGTACCCTGTGGGATTGGACCCTTAGAAACAGGTGCAGCATGTAGAAACTATATGCTGCACATCAGTAAACAGTTTTGGTATGTTTATGCAGCAGAGGTAGATTTCTGATACCTATTTGACACCAGGAGCAATATCAAAAGGGTTAATGTCCTTACAAATTTTAAAAATCCAGCATTATTCTGTTACCCCATTTCTTTTTCTTTGTCTGCGTCAGTGAAACAATGGCTTAATTCTCTCCACTGAAGCAGCAGGAGTGGATTTACATGGTATGGCCCTTGACAAGCAACCTCACCTGCAGATAATTAATAATCTCTCAACAAGCACAATAGGAGTTTTTAAAATAAACTTTATTTAACTGGACATAAAATATGTGTAGTAAGCCATTAATCACAGGCACATGATTTTGCATTAGCATGCCATTCTGGTCGCCTCATTTCAAAAAAGATATATTAAAACTGGAAAAGGTATAGAGAAGGGCAACAACAATGAATAGGGGTATGGAACAGCTTCTATAGGAGGAGAGATTAAAAAGACTGGGACTGTTCAGTTTGGAAAAGAGATGACTAAGGGTGGGGGGGGGAAAGAGATCTGATAGAGGTCTACAAAATCATGAATGGTGTGGAGAAAGTGAGTGTTCTTTACCCCTTCACAGAACACACTGTGACGAGTTGGACCCCTTCTGGGATGCCATCTGTTGTACTGGGATGTCACTGAGCCTCTCCTGCTCCACCGGCCTGGGTTCCCACTCCCTGTTTTGCTGAATTAGGCTTTCTGGCCTCTTGCAGTACACACACACACACACACACACACACACACACGGCTAGGGCCACACCCAGCTGCAGCCACAGACTGAAATCAGCTCTGTGTGAGAGGACTCCCCCAGCACTCATGTGCACACCGTTTTTGGGAGATAAACCCAAAATAATACTATCTTGCACTGCATAGAAAAATCTGCACAGCTCAAGCTCATAAAAATCCGCCCTCTTCCTCAATGTGAAGAGAGATGTGCATGATTTCTTGCCCCCCCGTTAGAAATTACATAAACTGGGTTTAATAAACTTATTTTGTTTATTATTAACTACAAAAGGTAGATTTTAAGTGGTTAAAGGGATAGCAAACAGAACAAAGCAGATTACTTTAGTAAATAAACAAAAGCTGCAAATTTAGCTTAACATACTAGATTGGTAGGATACAAATTAGCTAATCCTCACCCTGAGTGATCAACAGGATGGCAGATTGTTAAGACATAAGTTGCCTTGGCTTTCCCAGGTTTTCTTACACAGGCTAAAAATCCTTCCAGCCTGGGACCATCACTGCCCACAGTTCAGTCTTTGTTACACAGGTGTTTTCAGGTGTGTTGCTGTAAGGAGAGTGAGGGCCCCTCATGTTGTCATTGTCCCTCTTTTATATCTTCCCCCCCACTTGCTGGAAAGCTTTTTTGCTGTGACCTAGGTGAAACAGTTCCCATTGTGTAGAGCTATCTCTGAGAGGTTTCTATTGCACACGGTTCCTGGGGTTATCCTTATGCTTGTGTGTATTTCTTCAATAAGCCAGTAACATTATTTGGCCTCATCCAACGTAGCACATTTGAAATACAGAGACCTGGTCAATATTCCCAGCTTCAGATACAAAAGTGATACATCCATACAAATTGGATAAACGCATTCAGTAAATCATAACCTTTCCAACGATACCTTACATGAGCCATCTTACATAAACTATATCTCATTCATATCATAGCCATATTTCCATGAAAAATATGGGGTGTAACATCACACATAACACAGGAACCAGGGGTCACCCAATGAAATTAATAGGCAGCAGGTTTAAAACAAACTAAGGAAGTACTTCTTTATACAACGCACAGTCAACCTGTGGAACTCATTGGCAGGGATGTTGTGAAGGCCAAAAGTATAACTGGATTCAAAAAAGAATTAGATACGTTCATCAATGGCTATTAGCCAGGATGGGCAGGGATGCAACCCCATGCTCTGAGTCTGGTTGTCCCTAAGCCTCTGACTACCAGAAGCTGGGACTGGACAACTGGAGATGTATCAGTTGAAATTGCCTTGTTCTGTTCACTCCCTTTAAAGCATATGGCATTGGTCACTGGCAGAAGACAGGATACTGGGCTAGATGGGCCATTGGCCTGACTCAGTATGGCTGTTCTTACATTTTCCCTTCCTTCAAGGTCAGCAGGAAAAACAGTAATTAATATATTGGCAGGTATCATTCTATCACGTTTTATAGCAATTTCCCAAACCCTTTAAATCTTTGAGTAATTGCCACAGACATGCGTAAAAATTCCCACTTCACACTGGGCCAAATCGTGGTTGAAGTCAATGACAAAACTTCCATTGGATCAGATTTTGGCCAAAAGTCTCCAGCATTGGCCAAATGCATTTTTTCTTAATCATGGGGAATGTCAGAAGCCATATCACATATATTAGCACATGTACGTCTTCCAGCCCCTTCTTACATTTTGTGCCATTGCTTCACAGGCACAGGAGATTTTTAAAGCAGCAAGCAAAATATTATGAGAAATGGACATTTAGAGTACAGTTGTAAACTATAGGCTTGGCGCATGAATGGAGTTTACATGCAATTTAAAGTGTGCATGTTAAATTTGCCATTAAGAGTTAGAATTCTCTTTAAATTGTTCAGTGGGCAGTTCTGCCTTCCTTTAATAAAGGCCCAACATAAAATGGAACAGATCTTCAGCTGGTGGAAATGGGTTTAACTCTACTGAAGTCACATTTAACATAAGTCATTGCGGTTAGGGTTATGTCAGTGTTGCCAACTCATGATTTTGTCACAAGTCTCATGATAATTATTGTTTTCCTTAAAGCTTTAGCTCCTGGAGTCAGGTGGATATGTGATGATTTCAGCCTTCATTCTTAAACAACAAGTAAGAATCTAGTCCTTGTGGCTGTGGAGAAAGCTTCAAAATCTGACTCCAGTGCGCTCAAAAAAGCACAAGGCAAATAGAAAGAACACCAAATCTATTATTTTTACATAATCTCATGATTTGTGGTGAGCCTGACCCGTGATTTTTGAACATTTCAGGTTGGTTTACACCAGTTGAAGATCTGGCCACAAAAATCTGCTATGTAACAAAGTTCTTGAAATTTACTTTTGGAAAAGCCTGCTTAATAGTCTGTAGTTTGTTTGTTTTTCTTGGGTGGATATCAGTGCCCTTTGCAGAAGCAATAGGAATACACAGCTAACTATCCAAGGTGGACAAGTACAGAGCAGCGTATGTTCCTAATATTTCATAGTTTGCTTATTCAGAAACAAAGCAGGTGACTACCGTCGCGGAAGACAAAGTTTCAGTGGTATGTTTGCTCTCAGCAGCTTGCTGTGATTCGAACTCTTTTCCCTGGGAGTTGGCATGTGTAACACTCTCCTACAAACTGTGAAACATCCTTTGTTTTCACTAAATAGTCACAGGAACCAAACATTTGGTGGCTGAATAACTGTCAGCTTGGAACTGGCAAAGGTAGAGTGCTCAGCACATTGTGTGTAAACAGATTAACACCTGCAAACTCTTTAGATAGGATTGTTTGTAGTCTGCTTTTTGGCAGTTGGAGAGCTGAGTGTTTAAGAGGAAGGAAAAGTAAACCTTAGGGAACTGGAATAGGATATTGCTCGCAAAACAAGCAGCAGCCACAGAATAAAGTAATCAATTAGCAGGTTTTATTTTAAGTTGTCTGCAAATGGACCTTACTTCCTCTAAGGCTAGAGCTATACCACAAGGTGTTAAGTATTTTTCTTCAAAATCAACACTTTGATGTGAAATAGAACCACTAGAGTACCCCATTTAGTCTTATTTTGTGCAAGTACCCATGTTCAAACCAACAGGACTGTTGGTGCAGTAGAGTACTACTCAATGTGTGAAAGGGTGGCACATTTTAGTTTCCATATTTTATTAGCAGTTGCTTTCTTAGTAGCTGAAGATATAGTCTAGGATGAAACAAAACTGGCTTCACCTTAAGTTTAAATTTGCTGTATCCAAATCTTAGAAGAGACTGTGGAAGTGTCTAGCCTGTCTGATATGAGCTGTACATATGGGGCCTGAGCATTAATCGGTGCAAATCCACATAGCTCTGTTGACTTCAAAGGAGCTACACTGATTTCTACCTGCTGAAAATGTGATCCATGATTTTGCTGTACTAACCCGGTACATGCATGTGAACTGGGATATTTCTTTGAGCATGAGCTGTTGGCTGGTGAGGGTGAAGGCATACACACTTTTCTATGCATGTCCTGTTCCTTTTTTACCTTATGCACTTGCAGGTGAGGGAACAAGAGCACATAGAACAGCAGTGTTACTACTCAGCATTGAGGACTGCTGGACCTTTCTGGCACTCATGAATGGGCTGTGCTCACATATGCAGAGGAATCAAAGAACCTTGAGCACTGTGCTGAACACCATGCAAAGCCTTCTTTGTTTCAATGTCTGCAGGTGCACAAGTCCCATGTTTGAATAAAAAGAACAGAAAAATATACAGGGTGAAATCCTGGCTCCTTTGAAGGCAATGATGAAACTCCCATTAACTTCAGTGGGGCCAAGATTTTACTCACAAAAAGTTTAAGATCTTTATGGTACTTTAAAATTTTGTCTGAGCAAATTCTCTGTAGCTTGTGCAGTTTTCTTATGATGCCATTGGTCCAAAGAATGACATTTTGGCTGAATGTGCTTAAATCTTTAAAATTTACTTTTGCAATTATAATGCTGGGTTTAACTGGAGTCAAATGGAACCGTCAAGTTAAAATGTAGCCTTGTTGTAAATGGGTATAATACAATTGACTAATGAACTGCAATAGAGTTGATTCTGCTTAAATCAGGGTTGAATTTTGGCCATATTCATTAACAAGAATGTTATATTGCTGCAATTAGAACAGTATTTTCAGGTAAAAGTTCTGAAGTCCTGACACCAGATGCAGGACTACATATAAATACAGTCATTACTGCTTATGCAGACCAGCTATAGCCTTATGTTACATTTATTTGAGCAACAAACTATACTCATGCTAATTCAGAATATTGTATGTACATACAACCCATTTGTTCTCTGGTCAACTACAAGTTTTGTGCACATAGTACATAAAGGCAGGCCTGGAAATGTTATGCAGTGAGAGTCAGCAGACAGTTGTATTCAAAGCTACTTCAGCGGCTTTTAATCAGCTTTTTTGCATACACATCACTAGGACATAGTCATAATATTCTTGGCCTCTTTTTTGAGATGTGGGGATTTTGCAAGCCTTTAGAGCCAAGCTGTGATGAACAAAATACAGCCATTCACATAAATAGCTTTTAAAAAAAAATCCTCTCTGCTATATAAACATCCTGTCTGCTACCTGATGATAAAATTCAAAGCATTGTTAAATGTACTAGAAGAAGAGCTCTGTGTAAGCTCGAAAGCTCTTTCACCAACAGAAGTTGGTCCAATAATAGATATTACCTCAACCACCTTGTCTGTCTAATATCCTGGGGCCAACACGGCTACAACTACACTCTAAAGTAAAAGAGACAGAAACAGAACCCCAAGGAGCAGGGCCGGCTCCAGGCACCAGCTTGGCAAGCAGGTGCTTGGGGCGGCCACTCCGGAGAGGGATGGCACGTCCAGCTATTTGGTGGCAATTCGGCGGACGGTCCCTCACTCCCGCTCGGAGCGAAGGACCTCCCGCGATCTGCGGCGGCAATTCAGCGATCGCGGCTTTTTTTTTTTTTTTTGGGCTGCCTGAGGCAGCAAAAACCCTGGAGCCGGCCCTGCCAAGGAGCATGTCAGTTTAAGTACTAGATCACCATAGCGACCCACTGCACATACCTTACAGACCCATAAAAGCCTTTGCAGGATGGCAAATGCTAAATAATACAGGAACCCATTACCATAAAGCAATCTACTAAATCACCACTGCACAGACCTATTAAAGATTTAAAATCACAAGCTTATGACTTTAGGAATCAGTTGCTTAATTTGGATTCACTTCATCTGCTGCTAATTTATTGAAGCTGGTTTCTTAAAAAATAAAGAACTGATGCATATTAAATAGAGTTATAGTGAGATCTGCAATGTTGTATGTATACAAATCAAGAGGAATTGAAAACATGTATTCTAAAGTCTTCAACACAGTATACTATTTATCGTAAGTAGTACAGACCCTTGTTTCTTTCAGACAATTATGCTTTTAAAACTGATTTCTCCTCTTTCAGTAAGCACAAGAAACAAATTTGAAAAGCAAATCTTTCTACAGTTTGATCATTTATTCTTTCCACTAAAACAAGATAAAATCTGATGATGGCAAATAGTTTATTATTAACCGCAGGCCACAAGCCATCACCCTACTCCAAACTATATTGGCTGAGAATAACTCTGCACTATTGATACAGTTTGTCTTACTCTGTTTTCATCTGGAAATCAGCCTGTGCCCTACTTTTAACAGGTCTATTCTGCCATCCTCCCTGCAACAGGTGTTGCTTCCCTTTACTAGTGCATTGACATCACAATTCCATGTTATTAATTAGTCAGATTAATCATAAAATGAAATAGGCATTGGCTCTGCTGCAGCCAATCAGCATAATGAACACAGCTAAAGAAGGAGATATAGAAAGGAAGTATGTGAATTAAATTAGAAGCAATTGATGGGATAGCAGGGTCACTATTGCTTTACCCCTGCAAGCACAAATTAGGTATTTGTTTGTGTAGGTAGAGGCAGGATACTGTTAAACTGACAGATTCAGAGGCATTGCTTGCCACTTGGTGTTTGTGCACATCAGTTCGATACACTATTTGCTTGCACTTCATGGTGTTTGTGCACATCAGTTCGATACACTATTTGTACATGCATGCGTGTGTGTGTTAAATTCTATTCCTTTTTGAAATTCAGGCTCTAAATTGCAATTTAGAATCATTACTGGGACTAATTAAACTGGAGTTTTTAAACCATCATTAGACAAATAAGATTGCAGTTATTGAAACATTTAAATTCTGTGTCACCCGATTCCACGACACCTTATTATTTAAATAGAGCTGTAAAAATTACAGTAATATAACTCTACATTTAATGATCATTCACTATCAAATGGTATTTGCATATACATTTAAGTGTTCCAAACAATAATATTATCTAGGCCAGGGGTCGGCAATGTTTGGCCCGCGGCTCGCCAGGGTAAGCACTCTGGCAGGCCGGGCCAGTTTATTTACCTGTTGACGCGGCAGGTTCGGCCGATCGCGGCCCCCACTTGCCGCGGTTCGCCGTCCCGGGCCAATGGGGGCAGTGGGAAGCCACGGCCAGCACATCCCTCGCCCGTGCTGCTTCCCCCGCCCCCATTGGACCGGGATGGTGAACCGCGGGGGCCGCGATCGGCCAAACCTGCCAGGTCAGCAGGTAAATAAACTGGCCCGGCCCACTAGGGTGCTTACCCTGGTGAGCCACGTGCCAAACGTTGCTGACCCCTGATCTAGGCTTTGTTTTAGACTATTTAAAGAAAAATAAATCCTCCCTAAAGTGAATTAAAGGCACTTCACATGCAACATGTTACAAAAAGT
The DNA here is from genome assembly GCF_027887155.1 of Malaclemys terrapin pileata. NCBI lineage: Eukaryota > Metazoa > Chordata > Testudines > Emydidae > Malaclemys > Malaclemys terrapin. The sequence continues at coordinate 13,353,094 of NC_071518.1, forward strand.
TGATATTAGAAGTGGGCAAGTTTATTTACAAATAACTATTTGTTTGACTATTTTTTATTGGTGGGGAGGGATGGAAAGGGAGACGGGTCAAACTATTTTCCTGAATTAGTTTGTTTTTCCTCAGTCATTCATCAAATCACTGCTGATGCCACTTGGGAAGATGTGGAAAGAAAAAAGACACCCTAATAATTGGATTAATGGACTAGGCCACAACTTTCATTGAAATGCAATCACTTAAACTGCATCTGGAAGCTCAGAGAGCCTGCATTATTAAATAGTTATAAAACTTTGTAATAGACCACCCTTGCTAGGCAGCCTCTGGTCTGTATCCCCAAATGTACTGAGAATAATGTTGTTCCACCTTTATTAGAAGGCCACTTCTGTTATCTAAATTATTTTTGTAGGACCCTGGTGTGGTTACTTAAGAAAGGTTTGACTGTATATTACTCTCACATTTAGAGATTACGCATTGCTCGCTGCATGTCTGTGTTCGTTTTAGGCATTGTATTGTTTTGGATCCGATCTGAATTGGACCCAGTCCTAAAGTCCTTGTTTAATCCTGTTTCAGGCAAAACTCACACGGATTTTAATGATTTCTGAGCTTTGACTGCAATGGGAATATTGTCTGAACTAGGACTGAGTATGGATTTGAGGACTGGATTCCATGTTAGGAAAGAGCAGAATGCCAGTCAGAAATATATATAGAGATTATTATGCAAAAGCTAAGTATTATTATTTTATTATAATTCTGGATCGTAGATATTATAGAAGTGTCTGTGTGGGCAGTTGTAGGAGTGAGAAGTTGATTTAGTCTTCGTACTTACCACACATTGTCAGTCACCCCGAAGAGAAGCCAATGAAAGAGGCTATTGTGGTGGCATTGGTTTGTGATGCGGACATCTGCCCAACAGGAAATGACATTCATCCAGTTAGGCTTGGGGAACTAGCCCAGGCTTGGTGAAATTCCTGAAGAAAAATGTGGGAATGGTTACTATGTGAACCCCAGAATCTCCAAAGGGTGTGTCTACACTGCAATTAAACCCCTGTTTAATTGTGGTGTTGACGTTTGGGCTCAGGCTGGAGCCTGAGCTCTAGGACCCTGGAAGGGTCCCAGATCTTGGGCTGCAGCCGCAATCATACAGTCCCTTAGCCTGAGCCCTGTGAGTCTGAGTCAGCTGTCATGGACCAGCCATGGGTATCTAATTGCAAATTAGACATACCCTAAAAGGCTTTAGGAGAGTACAGAAGCAGGGTCAGGTCACCATACCTCATGAAAAATATAGCAGTAAACACAGGAAACCTTGGGGATTGTGGGAGGAAAAGTTTAGTACATGTGCTGGGGAAGTATGACTGTCCAAAATTCATTAACCCAGGTCCTCCAAACTTCCATTGATGCAGATATTCATAGTCCCCTTTCAAATCTCTGACCACCTTTGTTTGGATGAAACCGGGATCTTTCATACAGCCCTAGCTAACAGTGACCTCAAGTCATCACCTGATGGCTGTTTGGTAGTCTAGGTGGAATGGGTTGGTGGTCTCAGTTCCTATTGGATGGCGGTTTGCACCATAAAATCAAAATGGTCACTTTTATTGTCAATCGCTGAAGGGGAACATCAACATTTGACAGGTAAAGAGGCAGGGAAATAGCCCACATTAGGCAGCCACCCTGAATAAGGAAGACAGGGAGGAAAGTGGCTACTTGGAATCTTCTGGACATGCTACTTGGGGCAGTCATGCTACCAACCCCAGAAAATAAAAAGGAAATTAAGTGTGTGTAGGTCCTGTGACAGAGTGTTTCTTATAACACCTTGGGCCGGGTGTAGGGTTTTCTTAATGGTAAAGGTTCTAAAGAACCTAGAGCACCAAGCAAACCAGCAGAAGTTAGTCTGTTGCCATCACCTGCAAAATTGGACCCTGAAGGATCTGGAAAATGTAAAATATATAAACAGATATAAATAAGATACAGTAAGATTTGCTCAGCCCTAATAACTACCAACTGGGGCCAGAGAGTGACTAGTCACCCCAGAGATGTGGGGCTCCTCTCCCTGTAGCCGTTCTCTGAACCAGCCAATCCCCCACTAGTTTTCAAATTCACTGGTTACTCAAGTACCCACCTTGAAGTTATTCACTCCATTAGCTGTTTTTGCAGTTTCTCAGAGTTTGAAGCAACTAGTCTTAAGCCTGCTGCATAATATAAAACGTCAGGAAGCATTTTAATAGGCACTTGATGCTACATCAACTCAAGCATCTCCTCCTAATGGTTTTGTTTTAAATTAAACCACAAACACCTAATGGGTTATAGAAAGCAACTCAAATGAGATTATTAGCTTTGAAAATAAATCAGAGCAAGTGTCCACTAGGGGGAAGCCTCCACCCAAGCTGACAATACTCACTGAAGGGAAATAAAACAAGCCTTCCTTATTATTAAACAAATGTTCTAGGCTGAGAATCACTGTTCATTTGAAGAAAAGTACACAGAGCTCTCACTGTAATTCAAATGCAATAGGGAAATTTAATACAAGCATCTTAAATACCATTGAGTTAGTTCCTGAGCTAACATAAACCAGTGTCGACTACAATAGAACTATGCAGATTTACATCAGCTGAGGGCTTGGCCTTTTGTCTGTATATTCCAAATGATTTATAAAGTTTTGGGCTAAATATGAGCTCTGGGAGGAACATGCAGCTGTTCAGTGGATGATCTGTTACCAAAAAAAACCCCCCTGATCAATAGGCTGTGGAATGAGTTTGATTTCAATAATTCCCAGCACATCCTAAATCTGTTCTTCGTTTGGCATCAGAAATCACAGCTCAAACAAGCCCATTTGCGTATCCTAGGCAGTTTTTTTTTTAAAACCACAATCCCCTTCCTATCATAAATAATAAACATACACACTTTGGAAATTGCTTACTTGTTTTAATTAATATACTTCGAAACATGCAGGAAGTCAGTTTCAGAGTGTTAGGGCCCTATTGTCCCCTACACAGGCTACTCCTGCACAGGGAATGGAAAAACATCATGAGTTTACACCTATAGAATTTCCTTGCCTTTTTTAATTTGGGTGGGGGTGGGTGGGATGTGGTTTTCCTTCTGAAGGGGGAAGAGATTTGGGTCTGTGCAGATTTTGGGGCTCTTCAGAGGAACAGGGCCATCTCTGCAACAGCTCTTTGCTTCTGCACTCCCTCTCTCACCCCCAACATGCTCCAGCCCTAGGCACTAAGCATGGCACTTGCAAGAGTCCCACACTTAAATGTGATTTTATTTGCAACTGCATGTTCCATGGTAGCCTGTCCATAGATCTGAGTTAGATGCCAATTCTTTTTATAAGCAATTGGGTCAAAATGTTCAGTCTCACAGACATTTCTGTTGGAAACCTGAAACACAGGTACAGGGTTTTTGAATAAAGCTCGCAAAGTCAGAACTTAAGTTTTGGGAAAACTTGTACTACTTTTGCTCTTACAGCTACTTTGTAGATAAAGAGAGGACTTCATTCTCCTGGATTTTCAAGCCTGGGTTCTCCTGTTGGGAAGATTGTGGGGTACAGTAGGTTAACGCAGGGGCTTAAGGCTTCTGGGGTCTACTCTCAGCTCTGACACTGATCTGCTGTGTGACTGTAGGCAAGTTGTCTCCCTGGATGCTCCTGTTATACCTCTGACCTCACCCCGTACCTACTTCTTTTAGTGCTCCCTTGTCATCAGCTGACCCTAGTTTTCCTCCCCGCCACTGCTGGGGAGTGTTGTTCTTGAGATGATAGTGGCAGAATTTCTGAAAGGGCACCATCATCAGCTAATGATCAAAGACACCAGGATTTTTTCCTAACCAAGAATTCGCTTAAACTTTAAAATAAAATTGTTACACAACTTAATGTAACAGTGAGCTACAGTATTAATTTCATTTCATAAATATTGTACAGTACACTGCATCTAGGCAACTTTCCTCCCACCAACTCCCCAAAACTGAATGCACTGTTATACCCATAGAGCAATGGGTGGTCCAGAAACTGGTCTGCTCTGCTTTTTTGGAGAGCTGGACTCATCATCACCACAGAGATGTTTAATAAAACTATTTGTTGAACAATGGTTTTATCTCAGTATGTGATCACAGCTGTTTTACTTTAGCAATGTGGCCATGCAAGCAATTAAATCCATATTCCTCCTTGGCTATTTATTTTCATGGAGTAGTTCTCAGTGCATTGTCAAGAAAGAATTCTTTGTGAATTGCAAAGAAAAAGTTAAAATAGAATTGGATCTGTGTCTATATCTATTTGTAATTCCTTTTATTACTTTTACATTACACTGACATTTAGTGGGGAACTGAAAACAGTGTAAAAACAGACCCATTATTTGTATGATTGTATTTCAAATGATTTCATTCTATTGCTCTCAGCAGATTTTTCCAATCATCAAAAGCCATGTTCAATTGTTAGAAAAGTTAAGTGCTATCTTCCCCTTACATCGAAAGAAAAAAAAATGTAGAAAATGCATTTTGGTAAAATAAAATATAGTGTTTTTAGAGTACCATGCAATTACCTTGTTCAACTAAATAAATAGAACTAATCCTTAAATCTCATAATTTTATAAAACCAGCCATTTCAGCCTTCCTGCTGCCTTTCATTGAGCTGTTGTTTAATGAAACTGTCACTTCTGTATGCATTTGCTGAATCTGATTTTGCTGCTGCAGCTTGTATTTACTTGTATGCACCTCTGGTGTTCTGCAGCTTCACTAATGTGAAGGCTACTGCTGGAGTGTGTAAGCCATGTGGGCTTGCCACTAGCAGATAGTAAACTCAGAATCAGTGCTTGTCTCTGGCTGGCAGACGGGACAATAGAGAGCCCCCTGGAAAGCTAACAGTGATTCCAACTGTTCATGTTCTCTTCTTGAATCAGTATGGAGGTAAGTTCAATTGCTAGTTGCATCTGAATCTGGTGTGTATGCTATTGCAAATAGCACATTGATATGAAGCATGCATTGTTACTGAGTCAATGAAACTATAATGAAAGTGTTGCCATTTCAATAATATTGAAAGAAGCATATAGTATTTGTCGTCTTCCTGCACTCCTCCCTATTTACAATTACTGAGGTTTCACTCCTGCTTTCTTCCTCTAACCTTCCACCGGCCCCAGCAAATCTATTGTGACCTCCCTTGCCCTTATTCCCTGACTTCCTCACCATGCCCTTTAAACTTTCACTCCCATCAGGTTCCTTCCCCTCATAATACAAACTAGTTATGGTCACCCACATCCAAATAATGCCACCCTTGATGCCCTCTCCATTGCCAGCTAGTGCCCATCTCCTTCACCTCCAAATGTTGCCTTCAGTTCCTCTTGTAATGCTTTCCGGGAGTACCCAGGGTTGAGAGGGGATCTCACTATCACCTGCCCTTAGTGTGAGGAAGTATTGCCTGTGTCTGCCAGGCGTCAGCTTCCCAACTCCACTAGCCATGGGCAACAAACACTCTCCTCTTGACTTTGCAGGACCTGCTGTCTCTCTGCAGGTTAGCAATAGTCACATTCCAACCCTTGAGTCCTCTGTCTCCCTGGAGTGTCAAGACCCTGGTCCACTGGACACAAGTATTCACAGATTCACTGCTTCCAAAGGAACAGTATACCCCAGCTTAACAGTTCCACCTCAGATCACCGTAATGGTTATGGTGATCAGCAGGCTACTGGCTTTCAGCAGAGACCTCATCCTTTGGTGAACTATTATGCAGCTTTGTTCCAGGGGATGCCTGTAAAACCCTATATACCCCTGTGTCCTCTGCCAGTTGGCACCAAGGGGTCCCTGTGTTACACCTCTCTTCAAATTCCACCTTGGATCCTATCCAATTTGGTGTCCAGCCTCCACTGAAACTGCTTTCATCAAGATCTGTAGTGACCTCCTCAGGGTTAAGTCTTGGGGCTTCTTATGTTCTACTCTATCTTCATTGTCCTTCACCTCCTGGCAGCTTTTGACTTGGCTAATCCTATCTCCCTGCTCGAAATCTCATCTTGCTTTCGCAAATCCATTATCTCCTGTTTCTCCTCCTCCTCCCTTCAGTGTTGCTTTTGGTAGGTCCTCCTCATCCCATCTCCCACTTTCTGTGGGGGGTAATTTGAATTAAAAAACGTGGAAAATATTTTTCTTGTTTTCCCCCAACTCCAATTCGATCCCCATTAAATTCAGTGAAAAGACAGCTATAATCTTCAATGGGAATTAGATCATGTGCATAATGCATAGTTTTCCACTCCTACAATAACAGTTGATTTAGTTGCTGTAGTGTATCTAATCTCGGATTTGGTTTCAGCAACCAATAACATGTAATACAACCTGCTGCAATTACATTATTCAGTTAGTTATAACAGTCCTTTGTAAAGACAAACCTCCCGTGACTCAGTAGTTCAGGATCATCACATCACTGCTCTGTATATGTGCTCTGATCCAGGTAATTGCTTTCCTTTAATCCTATATGACCCATATCACAAACGGGCAGCAGTTACAGTAGTGATTTTAAATAGAGAGATAGATAGATATTGCCAGCATAAAACTAAACAGGGATTGTTCGTTGTACTTAATTACTATTGAAACAAGACAGAAAGCTGTTATGCTGGAGGCTCCCTGTGTTTAGTTTTGGATTACTTTCAAGTAAATCCTTCAGTATTAATAAAAACAATGTAGATTTTCACAAAGCCCCCTTAGGCAATTTTTTTAAAAAAAGCAATAATTCCTGAGAAAGGGTAAGTTGTCAGCACCAATATTTCTGAAATTGTTTACTTTTCTGCCCTTTTAAATATTAGCAAAAGGTCGCCTAAACAAGCAAATAAATCAGTCAGTGTCAATGCAACAGGAACAATGTTCCCAGCCTGCTTTGTCTGTGTGTACAAAATTCCCACTGAATGCAATTCCCTACTGTCTGCTACTGTAACAGGTATGAAACACTACTGGTAAAAACCTCCTGTCAGGGAGATTCACAAGCAAAATCTAATTTTTTTCTAAACTGAGATGCAGATTTGCATACACTGCCAAATCCTGCTCACCTTACTCTTGTATGCAGCCCCATCGAATGCTATGGGACCAAGTTAGGAGTTTTAAAAGCAGTTAACAGGGAGCTAGGTATCCAACTCCCATTGACTCTGACCTCAATGGCTTCCAATGACACCTAACTTCCCCGGGCTTTTTTAAAAATCCAGCCTAGGCCTGTAACATTTGATGGGACTCTGTAGTAATAAGGTGAGCAGGATTTGGCCCTATATAAAACAGTCAGAATTAGATACCCAATTCCCTCCCAGCCCCAGGTAGTAAGATGGGATTGTTCACATGTTGTATGTAGATCACTAGGACTTGCCCAATAAGTGTTAAATTTCCTGGCTGCTCAAATATTTACAGAAGAAGTTTCCTCATGAAATGCATTGATTCAAAGGCTCCCTTATGCTATTTTAATCTCTTGAGGTCTATGAAATAATTAAGAGGTAAAGGCCTGATTCTCAGCTGTTGTAAATCAACAGAGCTCTGTTGAAGCCAGTTTACCCCAGTGGAAGATCTAGTTTATATATCAGATCATCAAACACTAGTACTGCACTGCACATTTCTGTTTCAAACGTATTGCTGTTGGTTTAATCTTCAATTAGATGTGAAAATATTAAAATTAATTGAATAATTAAAATGAAATTACATTTAAACTGTCATGCATTAATGACAAGCTTCTTTGCAACTTTTATTAAAACATCAGATTGTTAGGTGACAAACATTTGAAGATAAAACATGACATTTTGTGCATGTGGCTCCGATGTTGGCAGACTGTAGGACTGATTCTGCACTCCTCACACACTCCAAACTCTTATCGACAACATTTTCCTATTTGCTTTCAGTGACTTCGATGAGAATTTTGAGTGCATTAGCATGCAAGATAGAAGAACAATTTCATCTTTATCATTACTCTCCTAGAATCCCCTTGCCTAAAAGGGAAAAGCTTGCACATCAAAATAATCTTATAGCCAATTAAGAACAGCCTCGTGTACATTTTTATGGCACCATGGACACAACAAGAGTGTTTGTAACCATGTTAAATAGCTCACAAGAGTGTGTCAATGATATTAAAAACCATAACTAACTGTTACTAAAGGCTAAGGGCATGCTATTTTGCTCTTTAACTAGTCTTTGCTTTGTTTTACATGAGTCGATTTCAGGGGTCGGCAACATTTGGCATGCGGCTCGCCAGGGTAAGCACCCTAGTGGGCCGGGCCAGTTTATTTACCTGCTGACACAGCAGGTTCGGCCAATCGCGGCCCCCACTGGCCACGGTTCGCTGTCCTGGGCTAATGGGGGCAGCGGGAAGCCGCAGCCAGCACATCCCTCGCACGTGGCGCTTCCCGCCGCCCCCATTGGCCCAGGACAGTGAACCACGGCCAGTGGGGGCCACGATCGGCTGAACCTGCCGCATCAGCAGGTAAATAAACTGGCCCGTCCCATCAGGGTGCTTACCCTGGCGAGCCGTGTGCTAAACGTTGCTGACCCCTGGTCTATTCCAAAGGTGACATGAAACTGAGATGGAATTAGGAGAGCCATCCTATATGTTCTTGTGAGATGCCCTTGTGAGACATGTCAGTTTGCTTTTATTTTCCCTTTGATGCGGTTAACTTGGATTTTGAAAAGTGCCTACCAATATTTTCTGAAAAAGAGATGACATTGCAGAGCAAAGCAATGGCATAGTGGTAATCCAAAGAAACCGGAATGTGAGACTGTGGGCTCAGACACTGGCTGGAGATCACTCAGCCTAGCCACAAGTCTAACAATGCTCTGCTCCATGGTAATGCTGGAAAAATCTCTCCTAATGTCTTGGCTTTTACGAACAGAAAAGAAAAAGTTAAATCCATGGACAGCAACTGTGATAAGTAATTCATGATTTTGGTCATTTCTAGAGCTGTAAAATTTTCATTGTAGTGATTTGAATTTTTTAAATTAAGTCTCTCCCCCCAACAACCTCAATTTTAAAACAAATAAGTGCTAACATGACTAAACATTTCTCATGCTTGGCTATTCAGAAATGATTCATTTTAATAGCAAGAGCCCTGGTTCAGGAAAGCACCTATAGCATGTGTTAAAATCTATCCTTATTCAGGGAAGCACCTAAACATGGTTAACTTTAACCCCATGCTGAAGTCCCATTGACTTCAGTCTGGGCCTAATCTGGTTAAAATGGAGCAAGTCTAGGGCAAGCTTGAAGTGCTAAAGTCTGTGGGGGTCAACCAATGTTACTCTACTCTACTATGTGTGGGACCTAGGTTCCATGTCTGGTCTCTAGCTTCCCCAACTGGTAGCAATCTCAGCCTTTGAAGAAAGCAATGAGCATTGCTCTGCAGAGAGCCTTGTGTTAGGTTTACAGAGTAACCCTCATCCATTTCTCCTCAGCTAAGAATGAGGTTGTGATGCAGGGCCTTAAGGAAGGATGGAAGGGAATGTCTCCATTGTGCACTGAGGACCAAAAAAAAAAAAAAAAAAAAAAATTCTCTACTGAATAACAAACTAACTAAGTAAATAAATATGTTATTGAAACATAATTTTTGTGGTGGGAAGTATTTGATTTGGCCTTAAATTTAACTAACATTCCCTATTTCCCAAGGAGAAATGGATTTTTCATAAAATAGACAGATACACTGGGCCAAATCTTGAAGACCTTATTCAGTGTTTATTTGGTAAAACTCCCAATGAAGTCAGTGAAAGTTTTACCTGAGTACAGACCAAATAAAAACCTGAAGGAATTCAGGTTCGGACCTAGTTTTTTTAAATCTGTGACCAATATAATCTTGCTCTAGTCTTTTTAATATTATTTAAAGGAAAGCTGTTTCCTGGGAATTTTGGGTATGAAAGGAATACAAGATCAGATCTATGCTTAATATACTGATTTGGCAACACTTATTCACTTTGTCATGTCATGGGAATTGAGAATGACTGTCAAGCCCAGCAAGACAGGTTCAGTTCAGTCTAGAAACTACTTTTATGACATATGAAAGAGGACTGGAAAAGGGCAAATATAGTGCCCATCTATAAAAATGGAAATAAGGACAACCCAGGGAATTACAGACCAGTCAGCTTAACTTCAGTACTCAGAAAGATAATGGAGCAAATAATTAAGCAATCAATTTGCAAACCCCGCCTAGACGATAATAAGATGATAAGTAACAGTCAGCATGGATTTTTCAAGAACAAATCCTGTCAAACCAACATAATAGCTTTCTTTGTCAGGGTAACAAGCCTTGTGGATGGGGGGAAGCAGTAGATTTGGTATATCTTGACTTTAGTCAGGCTTTTGATACTGTCCCACATGACCATCTCATAAACAAACTAGGGAAATATAACCTAGATGGAGCTACTACAGTAAAAGCTGTTTTATCTGGCATATTGGGCGGATGGGGGGTTCCGGTAAGTGAAAAATGCCAGTTAACTAAGAGGGAGGGAGTTTGGGTGCGGAAGCAGGCGTGGGGCTGGGGCACGGGAGGGGGTGCGGGGCACGAGCTCTGGGAGGGAGTTTGGGTGCAGGAGGGAGCTCGGGGCAGGGTGGTGGGGCGTGGGAATGGGCTAGGGGTGCTGGATCCAGGGGGTACTTACCTCAGGTGGCTTTCTGCAAGCAGCAACCTGTCCCGGCTGCTCCTAGGCGGAGGTGGGGCAGGAAGTGCTGCACGCTGCCTCTGCCTGCAGGCACTGCACCCGTAGCTCCCATTGGCTGTGGTTCCTGGCCAATGGGAGCTGTGGGGACAGCGTGCGGAGCCGACTGCTGCGCCTCTGCTTAGGAGCAGCCAGGACAGGTCACCACTTCTTGGGAGCCACGCAGAGCCAGGTAGGCAGCTTGCTGGCTCCGCGCCAACCAGACTATAAACCGGACTGTCTATGAAGATTAGAATGCCGTTTATAGAGCTTTCTGGGTGGTCTAGGGCCAGATAACACAGCTTTTATTGTATAAGGTGGGTGCATAACTGGTTAGAAAACCATTCCCAGAGAGTACTTATCAGGGTTCACAGTCAAGCTAGAAGGGCATACCAAGTGGGGTCCACAGAGATTGGTTCTGGGTCTGGTTCTGTTCAATATCTTTGTCAATGATTTAGATAATGGCATAGAGAGATCACCTATAAAGCTTGCTGATGATACCAAGCTGGGAGGGGTTGCAAGTGTTTTGGAGGATAGGATTAAAATTCAATATGATCTGAGAAATGGTCTGAAGTAAACAGGATGAAATTCAATAAGGACAAATGCAAAGTACTCCACTTAGGAAGGAACAATCAGTTGCACACATACAAAACGAGAAACGACTGCCTAGGAAGGAGGACTGCAGAAAGGGACCTGAGGGCCATAGTGGATTACAAGCTAAGTATGAGTCAGTAGTGTAACACTTTTGCAAAAAAAGCAAAAATCATTCTGGGCTGTATTAGCAGGAATGTTGTAAGCAAGACACGAGAAGTAATTCTTCTGCTCTACTCGGCGTGGATTAGTCCTCAACTGGAGTATTGTGTCCAGTTCTGGGTGCCACATTTCAGGAAAGATGTGGACAAATTGGAGAAAGTCCAGAGAAGAGCAACAAAAATGATTAAAGATCTAGAAAACATGACCTATGAGGGAAGATTGAAAACATTGGGTTTGTTTAGTCTGAAGAAGAGAAGACTGAGAGGGGACATAACAGTTTTCAAGTACATAAAAGGTTGTTACAAAGAGGAGGGAGAAAAATTGTTCTACTTAACCTCTGAGAATAGGACAAGCAGCAGCAAGGGTGGTTTAGGTTCATTAACAGGATATCAGATCTGCAACTTTGAAACTTATTAAATAGAAATAAAAACAGCTACTCTTTCTTATCCAACTTTTTCAGCTGTGGTTGTTTGGTTTTTCTTCTAGAAAATTTGGTACTGTGACAGAGAACCATAAATATTAAGATGAGTGCAAGGAAATCCTGCTAAAGTGCTCACTTACATCAATAGGAGGCAGTGATGGAGAAGTGTCTCCAGAGTAAACGACATAGGGGACCTAGTGAATCTGTCCAGAAATAAATTAGGCACTTTAAAAAAAATAAAGTTAAAATTTTGGACAGCTAGAGGGTATAACAACGTGCACTCACAGCTGTGTCAATGGGCTCAGAGCACAGCATTTCTGCATTAAGTTAAAATGATGATATGTTCTTATGCTTAAGTATATTAAAAAATCCATGATCTCAAGCTGTGCATTTTAGCTGGAAGCAGGGAAGAATGGAGGCACAGGCAGTGTGTGTCCATGGAGGACCTAAGCTACAGGAAATTTTTGCTTTCTTAAAAAAAGTTCCTGCTAAGTCATGCTTAGAATAAACCTGAAGAGAGTCACAAATAAGACCCACCTGCAGTACTTTTAATTTAATATGTCTATGTTTGTAATGAGTATTTGGAACACAAGAACAGAAGGGCAAAGGAAGTGTTATTTATTCTAGCACAGTAGTTATAGGATCACACACAAGCCATGCAAACCATAGAGGAAATACTCTTTCCAAAATCTCTCATGCTACATTAAAGATTCAGGTCTAGCTTGGAATCTTTGAGTCTCCTTACAGCAGCCTAATTCATTTCTATCTTACCCTGCCAGAGTCTGTATCTTGAGAGGAAAAAAACTGCCATCATGTGGAATAGGCCAATAGTTCATCATCACCATATCCATCTAAAGGGGCACTAGATTAGCTATACCTACAGTAGATATATTTGTACTACCTGTCATGACAGCATCACTGGTTAAGACCCCTAACCTCTGGCTGAGTTACCAAAGTCCTCAAATCATGGTTTAAAGACTTCAAGTTACTGCAAATTCACCATTTACACTAGTTTAAACATGGAAGTGACTCATGCCCCATGCTGCAGAGGAAAGTGAAAACCACTTAGGGTCTCTGCCAATCTGACCCAGGGGAAAATTCCTTCCTGACCCCAAATATGGCGATCCATTACTAGGGCCAGCTCTACTGTTTTTGCTGCCCCAAGCAGCGCACAGAATGGCCGCCATGGACGGCAGGGGCAGTCCATGTGCTGTTAGGGTGGCACGTGCATTTCTGTGGTGGCGGCAATTCGGCGGCAGCTTCTGTCTTCAGCCAGAAATCAGAAGCCACCAAATTGCCACTGGGCGCAGCTGAACATAGAAGCTACCGCCACCATGGAAACGTGTGTGCCACCTTAACGGCACACGGACTGCCCCCGCCATCCGTGGCGACAATTCTGCGCGCTGCTTGCGTGGGGCAAAAAACACACAGATTGCCGCCCCTTGCAGATTGCCACCCCAAGCACCTGCTTGGAATGCTGGTGCCTGGAGCCAGCCCTGTCTGTTACACGCTGAACATGTGGGCAAAGACCCTGAGCACGTGGGCTGAGAATGTGCATATCTGAATTGAAAGTGGTTGCCTCCCAGAAGTATAACACCTCTTAAGTACTTAACTATAATAATGTAAAAGACGGGTAGGAGCCAAACCCCCTGGAACTAGAATCTCTAATGTCAGCCTTGGATGAAAAGTCTAAGGCTACGTCTACACATTTTGTTCTAGGGGGGCATGAATAGCAGTGTGCATCAAAGTGTTGCACTGTAAATCCCTGTGCGTGTGCTGTGGGTTTCTAGTTCACATTAATGTAGGAACCTTTTAATTGTTGCCTTCAATGTCTATATAGGGGAATTACAGGGCAGGACTTCGGTGCACACTACTAGTCATGCACCTGAAGTGTGAACTGCAGTGTAGCGTAGACAAGTCCTAAGAGTCTAAGCTGTGCTGCTAAAAAGTACAGGGTTTAAAGTAGTCACAAATAGATCCATTATCTTCATTCATAGTCCAACAAGAGTTGTTAACCTTTTGTTTATGTAATGGTGTAATTGTTAAAACTCTCTCATTTAATTCTTAAAGTAGATACAGATACAGTAGATAAAGTATGCATGCTAAGGTAATAATAAAATAAGTCTGGGTGAAATTCTGACCCCGCTGAAGTGAATGGCAAGGTACCTTTTGGCTTCAGTGGGGCCCAGGACTTCACCCTCTATGTTCAGAGTACTATTGCTCTGTACCACCACTATCGTTAAAGGCCGATTCACACTATTATGTCTCTCCACTTTGAATACCTGCATAGTTACTTTACTGTTATTATTTAACGTTTGTATTGCAGTAATGCCTAAAGACCACAACTAAGTTGGTCCCATTGTGCTAGGTGCTGTACAAACACGTAATAAATGACAACCTGTGCCCCAAAGAGCTTACAGTTTAAAGGCACGACATAATAGTGGATGAGACAAACAAGGAAACTGGGATGTGGTGGAATCATGATACTTATTCAAACGTAGCCTTTTTACAATAATTGATTACATTAGTAGGGGGGAAGTGGTGGACATTAATTTAGTGGTGAGGAGCATGAACAATTTTGCTTTTTTCACTGGAGAAAAGGCTGAATTACCTAACCTAGGGGGAAATTAAGCCCTGGAGAAAGCAGTTAAGTACCAGTGACTTCAATTTACAGGGCTGAAAGGTTTACAGGGAGCTAAACTGCTTTGCAGCATCTTTAAAGGCTTTGAAGTGAGCGTGAAATTACACTGTAAACCGTTTACATGCACTAAACCATGCTAGTAATAGGCCGCCAATTTCTTCCATAATAAACTTTACTATATAAGACAAGTTTGAATAGTACAGTAAATATTCCACATAAAATAGGAACATAAAATGGAACATGTGCTAAAATATCATGAAGGTGCACTGACAAACCCCATAAAATAATGCATTTTTGAGCAGAGGCCTTAACTCTGCCCTATAAAGATGAAAAAACTGAGGGAAATATTTATCTCCAAAAGCAGACATGTAACGATTCAGTACTAGCTCTGCCTACTACTATACTAGCAGTGTAGTATATTGACAGTGTGGCCCTGATCCAGCACTTTGATGGGACTTAAACAGGACCCGTTTAAGTCCCATCAGAGTGCTTTGCTGAGCATACCATTTGTTGTAGGTGATGTTGAGTTTGGATCAAAAGAACAGGAATATTTTTAGTTGGAGTCAATGAGCACGTGATGTATGCAATAGTGATGTCTAGCTGAGAAAAGCAAATAGCAATTAGTACGAATTGATTTTTTTGGAGGTTTTTGCACACCAGACTGACCTGCTGTTTGCAGATTGAGATAATCTGCAGAAGTGCGTCCCACCTCCCCACCACCTTTCACACATACCCACCAGTTTAAGCCACAGAGGAAGGGACACTATTAACTGGGGAAGCACAGGCAGTCTATTTCAAACAATAGAAATTCTCTCTTTCTATTAAAAGTCTTTTTTCCCCTAACCCAGGAGAGCTCATGTTATCTTGTTTTCCGAGAAGGTGACAAAGGGAGTTGTGTTTGCTGGGTGTGAGTTGAAATGGTACAATTTCACCCCAAACTAGTTGGGAGGCATGGGACCAGAAAGACTGGGTCGGGGAAGAGACACAAATCTGCCTTGGTTGGGAGGAGGAAGGAGAGAGAGAGAGAAAGAAATGTGACGGATGACTAAACATAAAGAGCCAGACCCTCAACTGGAGTAAATCAGGGAAGCTCCAATAAAATCAGTGAAACTACATTGGTTTACATCAGCTGAGGATCTGGCCTTCAGACTTTCTCTGGCTTGTTTGAACTAAGCCAAGCAGTGAATCCATAAAAGTTTATGCCATCCCTAATTTGGTATGTCATAAGGGGGTGAATTTTGCTTTTTGTGGCTTTTAAGGACTATGATACCAAGAAACCACATTGATTTTGTTCAGCATTTTTAAGAGACTGATTGGTGTCAGTGGTAATGGGGTTTTTCCCTTGGAGTTTTACATTGCTTCACAGTTGCGGTTTTATTGGGAACAGTCTACTCTTTAACATAGTGCTACAGTGTCTACTTCTGGTGATGTTCCTTGGGGAGCATATATAAATTACTAGTTAAAAGGGTATGTCTGTAAGGAGCCCCCTCCCATCTAACTTTGATGGGTTGTAAGTAGGTTACCTAATTCCTACATAAATGACCCAAGTAGGAGGGGGAAAACTAAACAAACTAGAGCATAGATGTGAAAAATTATAAACCTGAATAGTCCATAAATCAAATGAAAAGACTCAATGAGAGGAGGAATTCCTGAACAGCAAGCATGGATATTTCCTAGCACTGTAAGAACCATCTTGGAAACAAGCCACCTGCTAGAATCTGTGACCAAATCCACCTGTACTACTTGTTTCAGTCTTAAATGATGTGAAAGATTTTCCATCTACTGTGTTAGAAGCTGGATTAGAGAAATCAAAGAAAAAGGCTTAACTACTAAGGAAAATAAAAGGAAAGAGTTGTATTTTCAGACATTTCCTTTGCAGTGAATCAATTTTTGGCCTCCTCTTTGCATCCTCTCCTCCACACTACACTCCTGGGGGCAGGGGTAACCCATTCATTTCTCCTGCCCTTTTAATCTGGAATTCACTCACAGCATTTCTTGAAGACAATGAGTTGTTTCTTCCCATAGAATTATTTCCTTGGTCCCCACTGCAGCCCAGTGTCCCAGTACTCTCCTCCTCCCAGAATGGGGAAAATTTGAGATCTGAGTCTGGATGCAAATTTTACTAGTAGGACTAATTTACTTAATAGACCTGAAGTGAAACTCTGAATCTGAACACTGTTGAACCTGAGAAATGTTCCAGGGGGAAGATCAAGGGGCATGGACTTCAGTGGAGTTATGATAATTTACACTGGGTGAAGATCTGCCTCCAGATCTTGAACTAAATGAATCTTTACTTGAAGCCTCTCTGTTCTCTTTAGCTTCATGACTGTTACTTTATAATACTGTATATAGAGGTTGCTGTAAATCATACCTTATAGTTCAGTGAAAGTGTGAACTCTACAATCATGCAAAATCCTGGACAAAGGCTGCTAATATAGACTTGAAGATATTGAGCATGACAGTATTCTTCATTTTTCAAATGTGCAGGTCTCCACTGTTATAGAAAATTAATTGCCCTTGCAAATCAATTAATCAGTCACCTAAATAGGTACAATTGTTGGTGCAATGTAGCATTTACAATATCAGAGGGTGAATTGAAGTCCACTTGAAAAACAGGGTCAAAATATCTAAGTTTAAGGTATTGATGATATGGACTAACATTTGCAAGTGGTTAGTATAGTTATCTCCTAGTCTAATCATAAGGGTTCTCACATATCACTGTATAGTAACTGGTCGCAATTACTGATTTTAAAATGCAGTGTCCTCTCTCCTCCCCACTTCCCTCCCTGGCTGTAAGTGTTGCTGTAACACAGTTGGCAGTGTCAGGAGCCATCTCCTGGCTGTAAGTCCCAGAGAAGCAGTTCCTCTCCTTCAAGGCCTGACCACAGTCCAAGATTTTTTTTTTTTTTAAAAAGAGGCAAGCAAAATTATCTTGCCGCCCACAAAACAGTCCAGGTTCACCTCACTGTTCCTCACCAGGTAAGAGATAAATACTTTCTGTGAAGGGGTCTGGGTTCCTAACCCCCAGGCTCAGCATCCTGGACTCTAATTAAAAGCAAATCAAAGTAAAATAAAGATAGTCCCTCTGCCTCTCTAGAGGGACCAGGCAGAAGAGACTCTTCAAAAGCTTTCTGGGTAAGCAGTTCCTGCTCTGAGAGACTAGGGGATCCTAGCTCTGTTCCCCTCTAAGTGCTGCCCTGTGCTGTGCTTGGAACCTCCCTTTTAAAGGAGCCACCTCACAGGTACACTGGGCCAGAGCTGATTGAGGCCAGAGGAACTATTTTAATTCCTTCCTGAGTAGGGTGGGAACATATCCTTCTACATCCCCTTTTATTAATGTAATGTCTGAACTGGGCTAAATACCAACTTTGCTGAAAGTCAGTGTTCCAGTGAACAGAATGGAGAAAACATAGCAGGCTCTGTGTGCCAAGATCAGTAGAAATGGAGTCAGAGGACACCAGCAAAACAGGGAATGTGAGGAATTGCGCTGGACAGAGCAGTGCACACGGTTTAATAAAGTTCCACTTGTTCAACTTATCTTGCATTCAGCTTCACACTTTGCTAATGAAACACCTTGAATAGGATAGAGGTGATGGAGGGGGGAAGGTAATTATGGATACTCAGATACTTCTTCCATGCATTTATGGAGTGATAAGGAAAAAGACCATCTCCTAGGTACAAAGGGAAACTTCTTTCAGGGGAAATAGCATATCTTTCATGAGGAGATCAGGAAATAAAATGAGAGCCATTTCTCAGTGTCAATTAAAGGCCAATCATACAAATTCTTTTTCAGTGGAGTAATCCTATAGAAGTCAGAATAAGAACACATGCAAATAAAAGTTTGCATCACTAGGCCTCAAAAGTCAATTACTACTTTGCTTTGGGCAGCAAAATCCTAAAGACTCAGATGCCTAACTACTGTGACAAAGTTCCTCCTCTATCTTGGTGGGTCCTGCGCTTATTGGTGGATCTCCTTGCCTCAGAGATTCACCATGTGGGTTGGGGAACAGCCCAGAGACCTTCCCCTCTGGAAGAACCCACAGTCCAGGTCAGTTGGGAGGAACCCAGGCCCACCCTCTACTCCAGGTTCCAGCCCAGGGCCCTGTGGACTGCAACTGTCTATAGTGCCTCCTGTAACAGCTGCATGACAGCTACAACTCCCTGGGCTACTTCCCCATGGCCTCCTCCAAACACCTTCCTTATTGCTTGCACGCACACACTTGCTCCCAGCTCCTCACATTCTCACCACAAACTGAAGTGAGCTCCTTTTAAAACCCAGGTGCCCTGATTAGCCTGCCTTAATTGATTCTAGCAGCTTCTTCTTAATTGGCTCCAAGTGTCCTAATTAGTCTGCCTGCCTTAACTGGTTCTAGCAGGTTCCTGATTATTCTAGTGCAGCCCCCGCTCTGGTCACTCAGGGAACAGAAAACTATTCCTCCAGTGACCTGTATATTTGCCCTCTACCAGACTCCTGTACCCCACTGGTCTGGGTCTGTCACACTACCTTTAGGCATCTGGGCCAAACTCCCACTGAGTTAAGCATGTAAATACCTTTGAGAATGTGGGCCACAGTGCCCATCCTCTTTTACCGCCTGCCCGCTCCGATACCAGGTCAGGACACTTCTTTGTGTAGATATTTTTGTGCTGTGCTCAGGCAATGTTTTGAAAAAAATAATTAGACAACAATATGGGGAAAATTAGGGGGAAAAGTCTTTTGCAAATCTACTAGAAGAGAAAAGGAATCACATTCAGTAAACTATCTTCGATGTTGATACTGTGGCATTTTGTCAGATGTCTTTTGGCATTTTGGAGAAAAAAGTCTTCCTGCAAATATTTATGGTCACTCAAAGTCTGAAGTGACAGTTAGACTGAACGGAAGACCTATAATATATAGTCTGCTTTGTCATTACAAGGACCAGCTCTTATCAGCTGCCTTTAGAAAGTGACAGGATATAAAGCAAAGTGAATTGGTATAAATTAATTCCCAGTCAAAAAACTAAATCAGAGCGAACCTCAAAATACTGAAGATTGGCTTCATCACTACAAAATGCCAAATGCTGAATCCAAACCTGAAGTATTGTTTCTTTAGTATCAATTTGCTGTGTTTTGCAGACATATTCCCCAACCATAATTTATATAATTAAGTACTATATATTGTACAAAAACAACACACAGCATTGTACTATGTAATTGGGGCAGGATATCACTTTCCCCTGCAATTTTCACTGTAATTTCAGGGTTGTTTATATTTGTTTCTTAGGAGAATAAAATTGATTGGGACTCATTTGAGGGTGCAGGCTCTTCAAAGATCTCAGAGACATTACCCAAGAAAGAACAATTTCATTATGGAGGGAGCTGTTCTGGTCTCATTAGGTGGGCAGGCTGGAGTGAATCGCAGCCCCAGGGTCGAGTCTATAACCTCTTTGCAAAGCCTGCGTTCACAGATTTTGCTCAGTAGTTCTCTGCAGGGCTTGAAGATGGAGCTGGGATGACGGATTCCAATATCACCAGGTGTGCTTCATGATTATTATACAGCCCTGAAATTGCAGCTGTATCTGTCATCTTTGACTCCCTATGCAAGGGGTTTGGCCAATGGATTTGTGAGACCACTCTCTCCATCCTTGCTTGTCCAGTATTTTCTGCTCAAGCTCCCTTCTATGTTTTCATGGAGAGAGAGAGTGCCACTAAGGAGCACGGCTTTTTAGCTCACAGGAAGAGTGGAGTCCCATTGTGCAGTATGCCTCATTGTACAGCTGAAACTTTGCAATTCTGTGTTTATGACTATGAATCCTGGAGGGCAGGTGTGAGAGAGTGAGTTCATAGGACCTAGTCCCCACAGTGAGGGTAAACACATGGGTAATTCCAAGACAGTTCTCTCTTTTCCTCAGCAGACAATTGTCCCCCCAAGGAAAGTGGAGAGGTGGCTGGGTTAAGTCACAAATGCAAAGGATACCCTGGTCTGTGTGTGTGATGTGGCAGTTTTCTTCAGCGCCAGTTCTGTTCCAGCGGCAGTTACATGCTCACCTAACTCCCACCCACAAGCCCTTTCCCATCCTTGCAGTGTTCAATTTTAGTACCAAAATATCCCTGGCAAAGTGTCAGATTGCCCACATTGCTGCTTTTTCATGAATCAGTCTCCGAAACGTAAAATCATCAGTGTGGTTTTAGGTCTGGCTCTGAGCGACATGCATTAAAATACCGAGTTATAAAATGTTAGGTAAGAGATGCCAATGTAATATGAAGTCGTCCATGTCTGTCACATTTTACTGAGAGCATGGGACTATTTTACTTTTATTTTTTTAAACAGCGACTACTCTACCTCACTGGTGAATGGAAGTTACAGGTCCCCCTCGGTGCTGAATTGCAGAGGATATGTGTTGTTACAGCATTAGCTACTGAACTTTAGCTCAAGCTGTAGATGCCCATGTGTTTTAGTTGAGGAGGTGCCTGGTTC
Source organism: Malaclemys terrapin pileata (assembly GCF_027887155.1). Taxonomy (NCBI): domain Eukaryota; kingdom Metazoa; phylum Chordata; order Testudines; family Emydidae; genus Malaclemys; species Malaclemys terrapin. The sequence goes on from NC_071518.1 coordinate 13,373,981, forward strand.
AGTCCCCAGGAAGTTGTACATCACACTGCTTTTGGCATCTTCTCCCATTATGAGAGTCTCAAATGAGGATGAAAGGAGACAGCACTTTAGTGCCTGAATACCAGATATTAAATGCCACCCACTGGTGCACAAGGGCTGCGTGCTGGAAGGGTCAGTTAAGGGAGCTTTTTCCCATTGAATATGCTGCATCTCTCTCTGGAGCTCAGGATAAAGCTAGGGCAGGGACCTGAGTTACTCAGTCAGCCCGTGCAGCCCCCTGGGAGTATGGTCTGCTGATTGAGGGGTACCCTGCAGTTAGAGTCCAATCCAATCTCATTGGCTTCATCTGGAGCTGGATCAGGAACCAACCTTGGGAGGTGCTGAGCTCTTCCTGTGAGGGTTGGAGCTCCCTTGAGCTCCCACTGGCTACACAACAGTGGAGTTCAAGGGGCTCAGAAATGGATCAGGTCGTCCCTAGTTTATATCCTGCATTCATCAGGTATTGCTTACTGGGTTTATGTAGAGAGCCAGCACCTGGCCTATGCACTACCTAAATCCTACTGAAGCTATACTTTAAGTCTTGTGCTCGCTGTCTGCACCAGCCTGAGGTTTGCATTTTCAGAGCAACAGGAATATGGGTTTATTTCATCCCCCAAACCCACTCAGTGGAATGTTGCCCTAGCTGATAGAATTCCTAGAGTGGGGATTGCATCTGTTAATGTTTCTAATCCCTCTGTCATCACCAGCCAAGGCAGGATTGGCCTCTAATGACTATTACAAACATTTTTTGAGGCTTCATAACCAGGTAGTACAGTAGATTCCTATTTATTATAAGCTGATAAATCAGCAGCTGTCATTTAATTAATACAGGTTAATGACTGCAAAAGTAATTACTTGGGTTTACTGAAGTATTAATTCTACTGCACCTGTGGTCCTCACTCAAACAATTATGAACAAAACTGTGAAAATGCAGGAGCTACTTTAAGGGAATCATCCTGAGAACGCTAAATTAAAGACTAAATCCTGCACACATCAAACTCAATGGCAAAATGCCCACAATCTTCAGTGTGAACAGGGTCATATGTACATCATTAAGTGCACTGAGGAAAGAAATTAAGCTCATTTATTGTCCATAATGGCTTCAGCCTATTTCACAGGCTGCTGAATAATCCAGATGCAAGACAGACAACAGGATTTTCTGTAAAGCTATGATGTAGATAGGAAATAAGGCATATAATCAGAGTAGGGTAGAACTGGAAACATTTTCTCTGGAGGAAAAATGAATGTGGGTGTGGGTAGGTGAATAGGATTGGGCAAAGCATGAGAGCAGATATAACTTAGAAAAATTTTTCACTTGACCAGAGCTCAGAGAGCCAAGGTGTAAAGAGTCACATTTAGGTATGTTCTGCAAATATCCATATTTTTTGTCTGTGCTTCAGAAGTTTGTGAGGTTTGCTAGTCCCTATTTTTTATTCATTCTATAAATTAGTAAGGGCCAATCCGGCTCCCATTGACATCTGCGGGAATCTTTCCACTGACTTCAGAAAGATTGCTTTAACAATACTGCAAAGAAGAATGGGTTGCATCGTATTATGTCTGAGCTCTACCAATCCTAAGAATCATCTCGCGATCCTGTTTTGTGAGCATTCTTTGCCTACATGTTGTTTTCAGGACTAATGGACCTCATTGAGCTTTTCTTCTTCTCATATTCTGCATCTCAGAACATTTCTGATTGCTTTAGCTGGCATGAACTTTCAGACAAGTTCCAATGCTGAGTCCATTCATTTTATTTTCAGCTCATCCTGTTTTCTTAAAGCATCATCTTATGAATTTCATTTCATACAATTTTAAGTGTTTGACAACTTACACGTTCAACGTCCCACCTATACAATGACAGTAAACTGGTTATTTTAATCATCATGCATATCATTTTCATTGGCACTGACTTTGCCTCTCCGAACCCTCGTCATTGTCACCAGTTGTCTCTTTTGACAGCTTAGACAAATAAAACAGATGCAGCTCATGCTGGCTCAGTGCCGTATCACAAGGGGAATTTTAGCAGGATTCCTATTTCCCTGTATTCACACTTACGTCAAACCTTGCCAAAAGCTGAGATTTGGCTCACAGTTTACCTTCACTCCCCACAAAGATTCTTTACAGAAAAATATACTGTGCTGCATTAGTATAACAAAAAAATATACACTTAATTATTATTAGTATTCCTGAAATGCCTGAAGGGCCCAATCAGAATTGGGGCTCCATTGTGCTAGACACTAAGGCTTGGTCTACACTACAGAGTTAGGTCCACATAAGGCAACTTTTGTCGACCTAACTATAGTAGCGTCTGCTCTATAGCCTTGCTTCCGCCAATGGAAGTGCCCAACTACACCAAAGTCATAACTTCACCTCCACAAGAAGCATAGTTAGGGTGACACAGTACATCTGCTGATGGCTGTCTTGTCAATTTCATGGCTCTGCTGAAGCTCCCAGGCTGCTGCTGGATCACTGCTCCAAGCCAGGCTGCCACCCAGGGTCCCAGCTTGGGCTCCCCCTGGGCTCCCCTGCTCTGAGACCTGCTGCCCTTGGCTCTCAGCCCCCCATCCCGCCGCCTCTCTTCATACAGTGGAAATGCTCGTGGTGAGGGCGCTCACCACCGACAGAAGGAAGGACATCAGACACCGGAGTAATTACTGTGGTGTCTGTAAGTCGACCTAACATAAATCAATCTAAGATTGTAGCGTAGATATGCCCTAAACAAATACATAGTAGAAGACAATCCCTTCCCCAACTACAATCCATTTACAATTTTGGGTGTGGGATGAGGTGTTTGAGAGAGGCAGTGTGGTCTGATGGATAGGGCATGGGAATAGGATTGAGGAGGACTGGAACAGAATTCAGGTCTGTCATTGAACTACTCTGTGACCTCAACAAGTCACTTTGTCTCTCATTCTCTTCCCCACCCTTTGCCTATCTTGTCTACTTAAATCGTGCACTGTCTCCTATATTGTAGATGTATAGCGCCTAGTACAATATGGCTCTAATCTCAGTCAGGTCCTCTAGGTGCTACTGTAATACAAATTGTTAATGAAGGGTCATTTTTTCATTTTATCCAAATGGTTTTGTCCACTAATTGATATTACACCAGTGATACCCTATCATCCAAACTGTGAATGGCTTTGCTCATTGGTCTTTTCCTGCTCTACAGACTAAAGATGATGCAGCATTGTGTTTTACCACTCCCTGAGTCTGATTGATCGTGAAACTTACATCCATAGTTGTATCAGCACTTTATATTCATGCAATTAACCTAAGAATGTAATCTAACACACATTGTTAGATACTCTCCCATCCTGTCTTCCCTCTCCACATACAAAAACATGTCCTGGTTTTATATTCATGTTTTAAAAAGAAAAATAAATAAATCAAGATGAATGTCATATTTGAGTCATAACCTTTGTGTTAATAAAGCAGAGTGAGCCCTGTTGTCTACAGTATGATTTGTCTCTTTATGAATGATGACCTTCTAAGACAGCATATTTCAAAGAGCCATTAAAATGCTTTGTTTTTACCTTGGAAAATTCATACATGAGCTAATGAAAATCTATTTAATCATTACATTTGTTAAATTAGTCTCTAAAAGGCAATCCTGGTTGTCTTAATTCATTGATGTCAAAGAGAGTTTTGTGTGATTGAGGCAAACAGGATTTGGCTTTAAATCATTCTAACTGGTGACTTTGGTGTAAGAACTGAACTGATGAAAAATTCTCCACTTTCAAGAGCCCAATCTCACATTTCTTATCTTTAATAGAGGCTTGATGCAAAGCCCTTGAAGTCAATGGGAAGACTTCCATGGTGGCCTTTAAGCAATTCTGGACTCCAAATAATGGAAAGAGTTCCATGGGCTTTTGGTGTGAAAGTAGCATAGGATAAGACTCGGTTTTATTTACATTTGCATTTTGCCCATTTTAGTGTAAGCATCTTCAGAAGAAATGGAGCGCAAATTAGCTTTTTTAGCTAAGACTCTTAAGAAACACGATTTTTTTTTCTTTAAAAGCACAGTGTTTGTTGTGTGTGAAAAGCTCTAGAATAGACATGTTTTGTGGTGTGAATTCGGTGTGAATGATTATCCAGTGGTTCTACAGAGAATATTTTCTGTGGATTCAGCCTAACAAAACATATGCTTCTTATTATATCGAATACATTTTTTACAATAACCATTTCAACATTATGAAAACGTTTAGATGTTTGCTTTATAATTTATATCCTTTTTTAAATGTCACCTCTTAAAACTCAATCATTTTATGAAAAATATTTCAGCTCCTATAACAATGATTTCACTTGGAAAACAAAGGAAATGCCATCACGTACATGCCAGCTCAAATTGTGTTTGACCTAGTTCAGAATTCATGGGATATTTTAAATATTAAAACTATAAATGTTCATCTGACACTTGATCCCATATTCTCCCTTAATTGTCTACTGGCATTGTTCTCTGTTTACTGTAGTCTGTGTCTGACACTATTGCTTTGTTTTCTTGTAACAAACTAGATGACATGAAGTTGGGCCCAAACATGCATTTAATTATTGTATGAAAACAGCAGAGAAAAAAAACCAAACAGCAAAGCTCAGCACATGGAGTATCATGTGCTTTTTTGCTTTATTCTTAGGAAAAACAACTTAGAAGTAAACTCTAGTGGAGGGAAACATTACAAGTTTATGTATTTCTGATTGGCTGGATTGAGCACCCAAAATTACAGATCCAAGGTTCAGTGACTCCAGGTAGATTTTTGAGGCACATACCCAACACTTCTAGAATCTTATACAGGGCTGATCCAGAGCTCACTGAAGTCAGTGGAAAGATGCCCATTGACCTTGGTGGACTCTGGATCAAAACACTTCAGCCATTCCCTGTCCACTCCAGCGTCTTTCCCCATTACAGCTGATTGAAAGATGCCAACAGTTTTTTGAGGGCAATTTTGAATTTTTTTCACAAGATGTCCTGCAATTTCTGTCTGTTTCGTCGGTTTTATTTCATTATCCCTCTCCTTGCAAGTGGCAAAATACACTTCAAGTGCAAAGCCTGCTTCTTAGGCCTTGCCTTCTTCAGTATAGACACGTACACCCAAAATTGAAAACAAAAACAACATGAAACCTCACCCTACTAAAACACTGTGCTGCACAGACCCGTTTCCTCTTGGTGAGAGGAAGAGTAAAAGAATGAAGCGTAAGGGACAAATGTTGGTCACGGGGATTAGTGTACTTTTAGAAGTCACTAACCTACTATGGTGCTGACGGCAGTGTAAACAATAGAATAAAATAGAATAGAATAGCCAGCTTCTGATACTCTTACTCTGGTTTAGCCCTGCATTTCTTTACGATAATCCACTGATGGCAGCGTGACTATTCACAGAGCAAAGTACTATTTACAATATACGATTTTGTCCCTGAATTTGGATTATAAAAAGATCACATTCCTATTTCTGATTCCTTTCTGTTAAATGAAAACAAAGTATGGCTGAAAATGGAAATGGAGCACAAAGGGCATAAGTCAATAGGCCAAAGGTGTGTGAGACAGAAAGCAAACCAAATCCCGCACAAGCACAATACATCTCACAAATGCAAATGATGAAAAAGCAATAATAATAGGCCCATCTGACGATATTAAACCTGGTAAATGGATAAAGATGTAACTTATTTTACTAATAGAGAATGATTAGGAGAAATTACCTGGTTGTATATTGTACTGTTTGACTGTTCGGGAAAAAAAGACCCAAACCTATTGCCTTACATTTTCATCCTCTCCTAAGTATATTATAGGTTTAAGACAGATTTTTTTTGGAAGAAAAATAAGGGATACTGCAAAATAAAGTAGCTGTTTTTAAAATGACATTCATAGAGCTTTATCCTGCAACCTTTACTCACATGAGTTTACTTAATTACATGAGTCCTGTTGAAGTCAATAGGATTATACACACAATTAGAACTGCTTGCATGAGTAAGGACTGAAGGATTAGGCTCAGAAATTGTCCCTTTACCAAATAACAGAGGGGAGGGTGGGCATCTCATAAAGGAATTTTAAAACAGCCCTTATATCTGCTCTGCAGTGTGTGTCTGTTTAGTATGACTGTTATGAGAGAACTGGACTTGACATAACTCGCAGCCATCTTGTGCACTTAGCCCCCAGGGGCTGGAAGCGAGGACACCACATAGGAATAATTTGGCCTTGCTTAGACAGACAAAACAGCTGCACAAATTGCAAAGTGTTACTAACAGGATAGATACAGTGAAAGGACAGATTCATGAGAAGTGTGTTGAGGAATGGGGGCGGGGGAGTGTGGAAAACTGACCTTGATATAGGTGCCTGTGTTTGTAAATTTCTTGCTGACGTTGTTTGGCTGATAAGTAGAATAATGAATTATTATTCGTTGTTGCTAGGGTGTTGCTAGGGACATTATTAGCCTATTAGGGGCTATTATGAGTTATGTGCTTGGTCTGGAGAAAACCTATAAAAAGTTTAGTTAGTGTGTGTGCACTTTGGAGAAGCTTGGGGGAAGTTTAAGAGGATTTCTACGAGCTAGAAGACTGGCACCTAACTCTCCAGAGGCTAGGAGAAAAGCTGGCCACTGGAACCTGCTGCTGAATCACTTGATACCACCTCAGACTTTGGATAACTATATCTATCTGGGATGAGTCTAGATGATTGCCAGATTTTGATGTGTACTTTAGACTCCATAAAAAACGATTTTGGGTAGAAGCACTCTTGGGTGTACCAATAATTTATTAGATGGAGGTGCTGTGTCCACCACGGATTTATTTCCCGACACCGCCTGGAAAACAGAGACTAGTTACAATAGCTTTGGGTTCAGATAACCCTGGGTAACACGACTACAAAATTAATACAAAGACTCAGGCTGAAAAATGGCATTTTTTCATTTGCAATAATTAAATGACTTTTTAATCTTAGGATCTGCAAAAGTGGAGGCTGGGGGGCAGAATTCACTGATTTGTTTTTTGAAGGCAGAATTTATTGTGGGCCGCTCTCTCAGTCTTTGAGTGAAGATTCTTACAGCTGATTTAGTTCTGATTTTCAGCATGACTCATGGAGTGGCTGATCCCAAGCTTTGCCCCCACACCATACTGACACTCTTGGCCCAAGAAGCTTGTATATCTCCAGCCATATGGGCTAACATTTTCAAAAATGCTTAAGTGACTTAGGATCCTAAGTTTCATCTTCAAAAGTGACGTAAGGCCCAATTTTAAAAGGTTTTAGGAACCTAAAGATACAGAGAAACACCTAGTGGCATTTTTAAAAGTGCTTAGACACCTAACTCCCATTGAATTCACTGAGAGTTAGAGACCTAACCTGCTTAGGCACTGTTGAAAATTCCACGAGGCACCTATCTGCATCTTTAGGTGCTTACATACCTTTGAACAACTGGCCCTAAGTTTCCTTTTGAAAATGAGACTTTGGTTCCTAAATCACTCAGATGCTTTTGAAACTATTACCCATGATGCCTTTCTGGAGGACCTTTTGTTGGATTCTGAAGAGAACAACAAGGGGCTGATCCCTCCTCCAGCTTCTTTGGCTCATGATTGGTTGGTCTTTGCACCCTTTTGTCCCCCTCCAAAATGTAGAATAAAGATAGCAAGGAAGCCCTAATAAGAAGTTAATCTAGTTCATGATCTCTTGGTTATATAACATGTAAGACTGCTAAGCTAAATCTATAGCTGCATTGCAGCATTTACTCACTCCACTGCAATTGCATCCAAACGAGCAGGAAGTGGAGACACAGTTTCAACTCCCAAAGTTGAAAAAGTGACTCCAACACACTACATGACAGAGCATGGTGGCAAGATGATATTGTAGCACAGGTCAAACATTTTTCACTCTGCTCTGCATGGACATTGTGGAATGGAATATTATGCAATTATACACATTTGTAAATATTGATAGACTAACAAAGAATTCTAATTTTCCGATGTCTCACTCTGATAATGTTTGGAGTGTAAACACCTTGAAATTTTCTCCCCTTGGGCAAAGAGTAAATCTTGGCTGTTTTCTTCTTTACATGTTACATCTAATGTTAAGATGAAGTCCAGATTGTAAAAGATTTGCGAGGGCTAAAACACTAAACAACCCACATATACTCTCTCTCCTTTTATATAGGACTATTAATCCCAGACCTCAAAGTGTTTGACAAGCTTTTATTATTTAGGCCTCATACCAACCCCATGTCAGGATGGCAGTAAATCTCTGACCACATCAATTTTAACATGGGGAAACTGAGGCCAAAAGGATCAATGACATGTATTTGGGGACACAGTGAATTATTGGCTATGCTGGGAATAGAGTCAAGAATAGAGTCAATTCTCAGACCCTTGCTCTGGGCACTAATGAATACTGCCACTCAATGACACTTGAGACACTGTAGCTGAGCTCCACTAGGTAGGTGTCAAGGGGTTCACTCACAACTGGTGGTGCCTCCTACTGGTCACTCTGGGGAACTCTGACCAGGCATTTCACCCTCCCCTGGCATTGTGTCTCCTGTCGGTCTCGAACCCTGCGACTCCTCTCACTCCAGGAGGTGCAGCCTCCTCTTCATGACTCGACCCTCCGGCCAGATCACCATATGTGTTCCCCCTTTCGGGGTATCAAAGTTCTTCTTGACAAATGGGCTCAGTCTTCCTGCTCACTGCCTCACCAGTGCCACTTTGGCAGTGTGTGGTAGGGGGACCCAGGCCCACCCTCTACTCCGGGTCCTGACTCAGGGCCCCTCTCCTCGGCAGGGGTATGACCTACCTCAAACCTTACTGCTCTTTTCCCTGAGCCCTGCCTACCCTTAACCCTTCCAGGCCCTGTGTGGGGTGCACACCCCATCACAGCAGGGTGCATTAAACCACTTACAGCGCCCTGATTTTGTGGCTGATCTGTGCCACCCATGCCCTAGTGATGCTTAGAGCAACAGAAGGGCTGCTCTAGGACCCTGTGAGATGGAAGAGGCCCGGGGCTCAGACTTCAGTCTGAGCCAGAACTTCTACACCACAGTTAAACAGCCCCTTAGCCTGAGCCCAAGCCATTGGCTTTTAATTGCAGTGTAGACACACCCAGAGAGAGTGACTGCAGACCATCTTCCTGCAGCCCCTTTCTGCCTTCTGTATCTGGCTTTATACAAGTCCCATCCATTCCTATCCAGGTAAGCTTCAACCTTTAATTAGTCCTCATTGCTCCCTGGTTCCTCCTCTAGGTGCAGCCTAGGTGTTTAATTGGCCCACTTAGTTACCTTAACCCAGGGGTCGGCAACGTTTGGCACGCGGCTCGCCAGGGTAAGCACCCTAGCGGGCCGGGCCAGTTTATTTACCTGCTGACACGGCAGGTTCGCCCGATCGTGGCCTCCACTCACCACGGTTCGCTGTCCCGGGCCAATGGGGGCGGCGGGAAGCAGCACGGGCGAGGGATGTGCTGGCTGCGGCTTCCCGCCACCCCCATTGGCGCGGGACGGCGAACTGCGGCCAGTGGGGGCCGCGATCGGCTGAACCTGCCGCGTCAGCAGGTAAATAAACTGGCCCTACCCGCTAGGGTGCTTACCCTGGCGAGCCACGTGCCGAACGTTGCCGACCCCTGCCTTAACCCCTTCAGGGGCTATTGTGGGGGGAACATACCATCACACTAAATTAGTAATGGCCTATTTTTTAACATGTCAAGGAACCCCAAACTGTATAAAATTCTCCAAGGCTGATTCACTGAGGCTGTATAAAGAGGAATTATTACCTGTGGGCTCTCACATGTGCTCCAGATAGGCATACTATATATTTTGTACATCTCCAAATCATGTCAGTCTTTTTTGTCTCTGCAGCATCAATTAATATCAACAGGTACTTGCTTATTCTTCTCAGTATCACTATTTTCCACCCAGTAGCCTCCATTTAATATATGCGCTTGCTATTTTTTATAAAATATATTAGTTTGCATTAACATCAATTACCGTCCAGCTCATCAAATCAATTTGTGACCAGTTCACATATCCTTCTGTAGTAATTCCCTATCCTCTGCTGTTTGCCATCCTTCCAACTTTGCATATATAGGATCAATATGCCGTCTCTCTCCTCACATCATAACTAAAGAGATTCCCCTCTTCTCTTTTCACTCACTAATTAGTTCAAAGTTCTCCTGAACTAAGGATGTTGATTCCCCATCTGCTGTATCTGGGTGTAGCTAGTTAAAAATATTCAAGGATGGTTGCCAAAGTCTGGCTTGAATTATTCAAATTCATAACAGATATATATTGTATAAGTGAATTTCACAAACCAGCATAGGAAACTGGCTTCCAAATTCTTCATTACAAGGTGTATGATACAACTTGGTAAAAAGTGCATGTACTTTTGGTGAATTTTTATGTGATTTCTCCCTACCATCAGATTGAGTTATTATAGGTTGCATAATGATATCTGAAAGAATGTTCTAATCCTTGTATCCATTAATGGATTAGGATAATGCTGAGGTTATATTAAAAAATATTTGAAGACATCCTCCTTGAACAAAAAGAAGCTTACCCTTAAGCAAGGCAAGATCCCATGAATTCTTTGAAGTACTGTTTTAGATGGCTATCTGAAATCTCTTGGTTTTGAAAGTGCACATTTCAAGAGCAGAATGCTTTGTACTTTGGCAATTTATTAACCACCAGTTTTGTGAGACTAGAAACACACAAAGGATAGTGAACTTTGTGAATGTTAAAATAGCAGCCCAATCCTGTAAAGCTTGCTCACATGAGTAAGAAGAATGATCTTGGGGAAGGAAGGCCCTGGCTTAGGAAGCAGGAGAACTGGGTTCAATTCTTGGCTTTATCGTGGTCTGCTCGCATGACCTTCTTCCGAAGCAATCTTAAATTATACAAATGGGCAATAGGCAATCACACACAAAGTCACATATTGGCTGATCCAACTCAAGTGGAATTTTTCACTGTTTGTAATGGGAGTTGGATTGCATCCATAGAGAAGGTAAGTAATTTGTATTTTCCAAGAACAGCACCTGACACTGTATTTTTAAGATAGGGAAAGGGAGCCTCATACTAGACAGGTTTCAGAGTGGTAGCCATGTTAGTCTGTATTAGCAAAAAGAACAGGAGTACTTGTGGCACCTTAGAGACTAACAAATTTATTTGAGCATAAGCTTTCGTGGGCTAAAACCCACTTCATTGGATGCCGATGAAGTGGGTTTTAGCCCACGAAAGCTTATGCTCAAATACATTTGTTAGTCTCTAAGGTGCCACAAGTACTCCTCGTTCTTTTCAGACTAGACAGTAGCTCATTACTTCACCAGAGATTCACACTTTTTATATGGTTCTCACAGCTTCTTCCTGGTCTCAAGGTTCTTCTCCTGCGGGCTAAGGAGCGATAAACTGTACATTCCTGTCCAGGATTATTAAAAGTCAGCTGCCACTTCTGCATTCCTATGTAATCACCTGTTTGTGGCATGGCTTTCCTCTCTAATTAAGGTTTTTATAACTATATATTGCCTTGCTCTGTGCAAAGCCAACAACCCCCCTCTTCTCAGTAATGAGGAGGAGCATGTAAATTTGTAATCTCTTGAACTAGAAAACATTGAACTCCTTCTGAGAAAACTGGCTCTTTAGACTGTATTTACATAGGGATCCAGTTGCCTGTATGGTATTTCTACGTTGCATCTTCCCTGTTGGTCAGTTCACGATGGCATGGGGAAACAGACAGAGAGACACAGTCCTTCACCTGAGACTGAAGGACTCATTAGTAGAGCTGGGCTTGGAATTCTTGCCTGGTTCTGTGTTCAAGCCACCAGATCACTTTAGTTATTATAGTTACCACCATCAGTTAATCCACAATATCATGTTGTCTATAACTGTGATGTTTCAATGATTTTTCAGTATGGTTGAGGCCCATGTTCTGTTAACTATGTAATGATATAAGGAAAGTTTTGATAAGAAAACAAGTTTTGTTGGGACTTGACTAGTAAATTACAGTGTTGATCGTTATCATGAACCTCGTTAATGTAAAAATAGCTACAATGTGGCTGAGAGGTATGATCTGAAAAATGGTATCGAGTGCTGTTTCCCAAAGCAGTCTTACACGAAAGAACCAATAAGCACCTCTTTTGGAGCAGTAACTATTTGATTCTGGAAGACTTGAGCTCATAGAAGAGGGAAAGGGAATTCCAATTCTTTGTATAAATGACAGAGTTGGAAGGGGACGGGGGAGCAATAACCAAAGTGACTGCTGGTTCAGTTATTGAAGGGAGGCCTTCAGCTGATTTAAAAGATGTCCCCGAATTGTCTATGGGCGCAAATGTCATGGAGTTTCTGCATATTATAGGATGTCTGTGTCTCGGGAGAATAGAGGTGTCATACCCTACAATGGAGAAGTCATGGTCGAAAGCATGCAAGTGGTGTTCATGTTAGTCATGGTTACAGAATTGTAAATTGGATTTACTGTTACAGTTCAAAAAGAAACACCATCAGAACAGTCTATGTGTATCTAGGAGACAGAGGAGCACTGATTTGGTATTCTGTCCTCTTCCTGCAGACATGCGCTAGCAGAAGCAGGTCCCTCTGTCTTTTAGATCTTCTCCCCTAGTCATCTCCATTAGACAGGGCAACATTTTGCTCAGAGGTTCAAAGACAACCATATCACATTTTAGGGCAACATTTTAAAATCATTATTCAGATCTGTACACAAAGGTATGGTTTAGAGCCATATTTCTCATGCTGATAGTTTGACCACTAATTTTCAGTTTTAACTTATCTGGGAAATATAAAAATAAATATGAAGGGGCCAGAGTATAGGTGCTCCTATGGATTACTCCATATATACCACGGTCGGAATTCCTGTAGAGAAGCAAAACGCTTCTTGTGCCAGGTTTACCACTCCACAACAGCTTTACACTGGCATGACTCCACGGGAGTTACTGTTAACCACCGAAAGTAATGGAGATAAGCTGGTTAAAAAGTGGTGTAATGAAGCGGTGAATCAGGCTTCTTGTATAGGAGTGCTCTTTTTGTGCCTGACATTCTCACCATCTAACAAAGTGGGTATGAAAAGTTTGATTACCAAGTAATCAAAAAATAATATGTGGTTTTATTCTATGTTTCATTGAAGAATTGCAAAGTGCTTTGCAAATATTAGTAGTGGATCACAACACCCCGCTGAAATGGTATTTAGAGCCTCCAATTAGACCCACTTTAAATTTGGGCAAAATGTAGATACAAAGAAATTGGGACATTTCCCAAGTCACCCAATGAGTCAGTGTCAGAGGGGAGACTGGAATCCAGGGACCAGATTCATCAATGGAGTTATACCAGGAGGAATTTGGCTTCTGGTCTTTTGATCCCCCAGACTCAAGAACTTGAATCTTTGTAATACACTGAATTGCTGGAAATTTTTGCATCACCTTCATATAACTCTTGAGTTGAATGATGAATTCACCGGAAAAATGATGGAATGAAGATAATTAAGATAATACATAGATTAAATTATATAGGATGAATCCTACAGTCCAACCAAGGAAAAACTTTGATGTCAATAGTAAATGTGCTTGGTAATAGACTGCAAGTTTGGTCCCTAAATATATACACTATTTACCAATCTCTCTTCAAGAACGCCTTTTGGATGAAGTTCTTCTGTTGGCTTTAGGCTTCTGAAATGTACAGAAGTGAGGACAATCCCAATGGGTTTCAACAGACTTCAGTGGGGATTTGGCTGGAGCGTAGGCTAGAAAACCAGTCTCAATGCAAGCCTTTTCTTCAACTGTGCATTGTCCTGACATGGCTTAATAGTTTTGAAATTCAATGGCAGAAAGACAAAAACAAATCCTCTCTAAAGCAGTATTTCCTCTTGTGTTTCCTGTACTAAGAATCAAGTTGCTGTGAAAGTTTTACCAACAGGGTGAAGCTGTGAAGCCAAAGCTTTCATTCTTTGTCTGTTGCCTAGCATCTAACATTTGATGAATGAATTCACAGCAAAATAAGGTTACTGGAAAGTGTTCAATCTTTTCATGTGGTTAGGACAGCTGTAGGCAATCTGTAGATATAGACTCTTCTGCTATTGGAAACCTATATATGTTTAGGCAATATATGTTCCACTTATGATCTGCCAGAAAACAGATTAAAACACAAGATCACTATATGAGGATTTCTCTAGGAATGTTTACAGCAAAAAAAGGAATTTCACTAGACAGAAAGTAACCACCATCATCTCACTTTAACAGCTCATGGAAATGAAGCCTCTGTTTGTCTTTAACATGGCTTCCACAGGGGCAGCCTATAATGAGAGATGTCACTTGATCTGTAGGTGCAGTAGAAATTCTCCTGACATAATGTAGCAGGAAAAATGTGTCCACAAAAGATGCACGTGTTACAGCTTTTAAAGACTCCATTTTACCATCTCCATTTCTCCTAAACTGAGACCTGTTCCTCTAACAGAAGGGATGGGCCATCCACAAATCAAACAGCCTTCCACTTGTTCTATAGGCATCTGTGCAAAAGTTCCTCCTTGCCTCCCCTAACCAGTGCCTGGGGGGCAAAACAGATCCCAGAAGCCCCAGTTTCTAGAGCAAGGGCTCTATCATTTAGTAGGATCTATACCAGTGGAGGATAATTTGGCCTGAAGCTTCAAGAAGAATGAGAAGAGGATGGTTGGTCTAAATAGCTTCTTGGACACTCCTCACTCACAGACATTGAAGGACTGGAAGAACCTAACGTAAGAAAAGCAAAAGCTTCTGAGAGAGAAAGATTTAGTGTACTCTAAATAGGCCTGAGCCTTTAGGGATTTGCTCACACCAGAGGCAAGTTATTTTGGCAAAAATGTCCAATTACGGTGAGATTTTGAATGACGCTAAACTTCATACTTCTCCAGCATCCCTCAAATTATCTTCCATTGCCAGAGCGGCAAGAATATATGAAGAGACCCAACAAGCGCTGGATAGCAAGCAAACTGAACAAAACGCTGTAGTTCTGGCGAAAATCCACAAGATGGGGCAAAAGAAAGGAATCATGCTACAAAAACAACATGCATTTTGGGGGGATTGTAATGACTGTAAAATGGGTGCATCCATTTTAACATGGATCAAGATGCCATTCCCTCTGTACTTTATATCCATCAGAATCTAAATTTCATTGAACCTCTGATCACTCGACTAGAAATGTTTGTTCAGTCTGGCCTTTGGCTAACCATTATTCTGTGTCTTTGGTTTGTGCTTTTAGTGGTGGGTGTTTTAGGCCAGCTGAGTTGTTTTGTTTATGAATAGTTGGAATTTGAACTGATCTGAGTCCTTTATGTTTTTAATAATTATTGAGTAGCAGCCCGGTGTTTGTTATGCAACAATATATTTTTATTATATGAGACAATTAAAAAACCATATAAAAATAGCAGCCTCTGGGCTACATCTAATTTTGTATCACTTACTACACCACTTTGTATTTTAATAGATCTGCTGTGATGAACCTAGACCAGTGGTTCCCAAACTGGGGTTCATGAACCCCTGGGGGTTCGCAAAATGTTACAGGGGGTTCTCGGAAAAAAACTCCCTAATGGCGGACAGAGCTGTCCCTAGGGACCCCAGGCAGCATGGGGCCAGCAGCCCAGAGCCCCTGAATATCCAAGAGCTAAGAAGATCAAATCAAGCATTTCTATCACACTGAGGAGATTTAAACATCAAGATTCCTTATAAGAAATGGAAAGGGAGGTGGATATTTTTTGCTGTTTTTAAAATTGAATAGGCAGCTAGTATTGTTTTTAAAATTATTATGAAGAACAAGTTTAAGCTTTGTTGTAACGTGTGTTGTTTGCCTGGACTGCTCAAGACCTGACTGCTTGTCTAGGAGGAACTCTTTGAGTTGGCTTCTTAAATATCTTCATGCAGTTTCACATCTGATACTCCTTGACGAAACATAGGAGCCTTGTCTTATAACAGGCTTATTCAAAGTGATACAAGCTATGAAAGTGAGATCTTGGAAGACTGTTGCCATTTTCATAATGTCATACAAATTCTGTAATGATAAATAATAATTAATAGTGTGTAATAAGCATGTCATAAAAACACATTTTATATTTCCAAGATCACTGCTTTTATAATTTATACTCAGGTAAAGGAGAAAATCCCTGGAAATATTCATTTTTAGGAGGGGGTTTGTGAGACTTGACATTTTATTGAAAGGGGATCACAAGTTGTTAAAGTTTGGGAACCACTGACCTAGACCGAGTGGAGATATTTAGACTGAGCTAACCATATAGGGCTCCACTGTAGTTTTAAAAGCCAAACACACGAGACAGAGAGGTAGCTGAGTCTCTGTGTTCTGCCTGCAGGGCAATAAGTTATTGAACCCAACAGAGTAGAGGTGAGACTGTAAAACCCAGACAGTATCATTTAGCTCTATGGGGTTATTCAAGTACTTATGAGGGTTTCTTTGATGATTCATTCAGTTCCTGTCATGATCAAATGTTGCTCACATTTTGTTATAAAGCCCAATGACACCACACAACTCAGTTGTAGAAATTAGTGCCTGTTCAAGTAGAGGAGAAAAGTTTAATTCTGAGCTTTGATGAAAGGTTCAGAGGGCCAACAGCTAGTCCCAGTGAAAGCTTGCTGGCTTCACTTGTATGGTAGACTCCAAAGTTTGCTCCATGGTTTCAAGTTTCATTGCTGACTATTCCAACAGCTCCACCTACCAGTTGTTAAAATATACTCTTAGAAGAAGCTATTTTCTGTATTTCCTATGGAAAGTCAAATGATAATCCAGCACTTGTTGAGGCACAGAAAACAAAAGATTGTGATTTTGTTAAATACCAAGACAGCAGTCAAACAATGCACTCCTATTATGGAAAACTAACCAATATTAATTTCTTTTATAATCCTAATTGAGACAGCATGTTTAAGTGCTGCTGTGCCCTGCACATTTAAAGATGCACAGTGCTTCACCTGGCAGATGTGAGAAGAAAAATCAAAACTGTCATTATAAACTTTATGAATACCTGTGGCTTGAAAAGGATAGGTTCAAGCTCTGGAGGCTTTTGTTAATTTATTTCAAAATTGCTAGTGCGCTGGACTTTCTGTATGATCTGGATGAAGAGTTAGCTATCCTTGTTGTATGGATTGGGTGGGTTAGTAAGTACTATCTCAGAAATGTTTACTATCCTGGACTGAGTAGGAAAGTAAAAATAATGGGAAAGTGACAAACAGGTGAACTGAAGTAGAGTTTGTGCCTTCTTAAAGTAACCAGCAACAGCGTCTTTATGAGCAGACAATAAAGGATAGCAATCAGAGACGAGCTGTGCCTGCTAATGGGGGGGCAGGCAGAGTGAGGGCAGTCTGCTTTAGCTGTTTTACTGAGCATGCTTAGTACAAGCCAAGCAGCAAATCTGGAGGGAGTGGGGTGGGGGACCCGCATACCCCCCTCAACGTTTTGCCTCTGATAGCAATGACAGCAGGACTGCAAAGCATTGTTCTCTCAGCCCTACACAACCTCCCAAAAAGAAGTGATACTTTGTCAGCTTCAAAAATGAACTCCCATCAAAATGGGATGGCCTATGCAGGTAAATCCTAAATGATATCCTCTTATAAGAGGACCCTCTCCCAGAATCTTTTCAGGCTTATTGCAAGCTGAGGTATTTTTAGGTCCAAATTCACCTTTTTATTATTTTTCTAGAAAATCGACTGGCCAAATCCAACATACTCCCTTCCACATGTGATAGGCTAAAGGTTATCTGAACTATAATCCCTCTAGAAAAGGCTTACTTAGTTAAAAAGAATGAAACCCAGTCAACATAATCATTTCAGTATTGGAATGATGCTCATAAATTACAATTACCATAAATCCCCATAGTAAAACCCCATACACACAGAGTAGTGGTGAACTCCACTTTCCATCATTCCTTACCCATCAAAAAATCACAGCAGTAAATTTAGCCTGCCTGAAATGTTCATATTCAGTGCCCATTAATTGATGCATGTGTTAATTTATTTTCTTTCTCCACAATCTGCTGTATTCACTACCTATAAAACCTACTGCTGTGTCTGCCTTTATTGAAGTAAATATATCAAGCATCCTTTCTTTTCTCTATTTGTTATATGGTTGACAATTTCTTACAATATATCTATTTTTAAATCTCATTGGGAGAAAGAACTTCATGGCTTTACTCACGGATGGCAATCAAAGACACAAGCTAATGCATTTTGGAAAGACAGCTTTCTTATCCCCAGTAACTTGTCTTATTTTGCTATTTAACAAACACACCAACCTTGATAATCACCCAGATCCCACTGAATTGGAGTCAAGTGACTAACTCCTTTAGGCTCCTTCCATCCTTAGTCGTTGCCTCATTATTTTTTACAATGGTTGAAAACAAAAATTCCTACCGCCAAAGTGTTCAGTATTGCTGTTGCTTTCCTTGTTCGCCTTTGGATGCAACAGGGTTGAGTCTCCTCTGCATTGCCCTGCATGTGTGCGCATTACATTCAGTTAGATAACTAATAAATCATGATGTCTTTATCCATAGCTCTAGGCGGTATGTAGGCTGCAGTGTCTGTGTAAAGTTAGTGTTAAGTCTTATCACTTTGCACCTACTTTTGAGGTGATTTTCCCCATAGTGCAAAATAGGAAGCTATAGTTACACTCTCATGTACCACTGGACTAAATTTGGCCTGGAAGGTTTCCCATCATTAATGACAAAACCTCAATCCAGCAAAGCACCTAAGCATGAAAGTCAATGGAATTACTCATACTCAAAATGAAGCACATGCTGGATTGTGGCCCAGGCAGTGATCTCAGTAGATATTAACCTAAGCAATGGCTGAGCTGTATGTTGGCTTGTCCAGCTTTCTGACCGGAGTGTTGCCATAGCTGTTTTCAGCTGAAATACCATCACACACACAAACACACACACACAAAATTCTTGTGGTATTTCCAGAATAAGCAGCAGAAATACCACAAGAATTCTAATACTTAAGGTATTTGTTTTCTCATGTTATTTCCAAAGGAAATGGTGCGAGGTGCTATATTGCACCACCCGAGCTGGTCTGAAGTGCAGGGGAGTTCTAGCAACATCTCAAAGAAAACAAAAGGGCATCCATGAGAACAGACGTGCTGGTCACCGATCAGCGAGAGCAATACCAGGAGGTGAAAATAAGATACCTGAGTGTGAATCAGAGACATGTGTTCACCATGTGGAAACTCTAGCAAAAATAGTTGTCTTTGACCTAGTCATAATAGTGCTTCAGAAGGGGTCATGGGTGTGTGTGTGTGTAGGGGGGGAGAGGATGAGAGTTTTCAAGTGACAGTATCAAATTCACTGCTGCCATAAATGGGTGCAGTTCCATTTATTCCTTTCCATTCCTTTAAGTGGAAAACCAGAGCTGTCGTGTAAAGTCATTAAAGGGGATATATCCTCACTCTGAAAAACGTTTCCTGCCCTCCATTCTTGAGATAAAAATGGCTCAAGAATGGTGAGATTAAAAAGCATTTAAAATGTCCTGTTCAGCGTAGTCAATGTTTGGGAAGCACAGATTAGTGTACTCATATGCCAGTGTTCTCACTAGCTTTCTTTGTCTTCAGCACTTAGCAAACTTGATTAGTCCCTCTGCCCACTGCAGGTACTGGGGTATCTCTTCAAAAGGCATTAGGTCCCATGCAGGCCTTTAAAAAGAGGAATTTAAATAAATACTATATCTTCCTGGAGGGACTGCTATCCTGGCCT
Source organism: Malaclemys terrapin pileata (assembly GCF_027887155.1). Taxonomy (NCBI): domain Eukaryota; kingdom Metazoa; phylum Chordata; order Testudines; family Emydidae; genus Malaclemys; species Malaclemys terrapin. Next base: position 13,393,676 of record NC_071518.1, read on the forward strand.
AAGAATACATACATTATACATTAGGCATATACACTCATGAATGTTGAATTCCTAGGAACAACTTTAGTTTGTTACTAGAGTTACAATGCCCAGAGGCTTAAACTAGCCAGGTATCATCAAAATTGTGCATGCACAACTGCTGGCACTGTGTCATGATGTACCTTGCAAATACATCAAAGAGACATTCATTTAACTATTTATTTATATCCTCCAAGGCTTCATGTTCCAGCCACAAGTGACGCATCATAATGCAATGGAACAGCCAGAGCATTTAAAAACAATCTGCCTTTGATGTGGGTTGGTTCCACTGGTTTTTCTTTGAAAAATGTGGTTTTCAGCATATACATATTTATTTTACATAAAATAGACCCACATGCCATGTGAAGTTACTTTAGTTCTGCATATTGTCAAAGAATATTCTTTGGTGGGGAAAATTATCTGCGGGGATCCCCTGTCCTGTAAGGCCAGTTTCTATAAACGTGCAATCTAATGTAACACTGTTTATTGCTAAGGACTGAGTCCTGCCTCAACCAGAGCAGCTCTGTCCTGTGAATACGGGTAAAGCCAGGTCTTGGTTCAATGAAACGAGCTGAACAGATGTTTAGTGTTTATTCATAAAATAACCAAATATTTCAATATTTCAAATTTGCCAAGCATAAATCTCCAGCTGCAGATCAACGGTGTCCGGTGTTTGCAAGTTGATGAATTTTTATTTAATTGCTCAGAGTATCTCTTCTCTGTCTACTGCATTTGCCTAGATCAGGGGTCGGCAACGTTTGGCATGCGGCTCGCCAGGGAAAGCACCCTGGCGGGCCGGGCCAGTTTATTTACCTGCTGACGCGGCAGCTTTGGCCGATCGTGGCCCCCACTTGCCGCGGTTCGCCGTCCTGGGTCAATGGGGGCAGCGGGAAGCGGCGCGGGCGAGGGATGTGCTGGCCGCGGCTTCCCGCCGCCCCCATTGGCCCGGGACGGCGAACCACAGCCAGTGGGGGCCACGATCGGCCAAACCTGCCACGTCAGCAGGTAAATAAACTGGCCCGGCCTGCCAGGGTGCTTACCCTGGCGAGCCGTGTGCCAAACGTTGCCGACCCTTGGCCTAGAACATAAGGGAGTGGTGTTTTTAAAAGCACCAGGCGCTGGTCTAACTGTTCCCATTGAAGTCAGTGGTCAAGCTCTCATTGACTTCAATGAGAGAAGAGTTAAGTTAGCACAGGGATTTTCAAAAGCACTCTATCTAGAATACAGAATGCAGGGATTGTTCACACACACTCAGCTGATGAGTTTGGTGCAACAAAACAGTGCCTGATACACTTCCCTTGTGCCAGGGCCCATGCTAGTACTGGTCCTCACTACTCAAGAGGTTAACACCAGCTGCATTTTCTCCTTCCTTGCTCAGATGCTCAATGGGAGGGTTATAATAAGCCCTCCTTAAAACTCCCCTTTGCTGTGATGCCTACAAAGACCCCTCAATAACGGCTGGGCTTCACATGTGCTGAGACCTCCTCCTGACGAGTAATGTCTCTGTCACCTTGTGCTCCCTGTCTTTCTGTATTCACCTGTTGTCTCGTCTTATAAAAGACAGTCTTTTTGTTCTGTCTGTACAGCACCCAACACAATGGGGTCTTCATCCATGATTGGGTCTCTTAGGTGCCACCTCATTACAAATACTAAACAATCATCACCATAATAAAGAAAGGGCCATTGGAGAGAAAGAGGTGACGGCCTGTGGCAAGGCAGATGGCCACACCCAGGAACTGAGTGAAATCCATGGAGTCTTTTTGTGATGTTTGTCTTTTCTTATAGTAACTAGCCTTTGATGTTTGCTGATAAAGATTTGTTCCTGCTGATGGATTGCTCATGTTCTATCTCTGTCATCACCCCACTGACTTACACTCCCATATATAGTTTTATCCCTATCCTACCTCGTCTGCTTCTTTTAGATCCACAGCTGACAAAGTACTAGCTCCACAGATCTGCTAGCAGAGGATCTGGCCTTTTATTTGGTCCTTAGAACCTAATCTCTCAGCCCAAGAGTCTGAGTGGGTTCTATCATAGGGTGACTCTGCTAGGCCTTGGCATGACAGGCCTGCCCCGTCTCAGTTTCCACTCTCAGGAAACACAAGGGTTCTATTCCAGGCTCTCTCAGTTAAATAATTCCCCTTCTGGGAGCCAGTATGTTACAACACATAGGGCAAATCAGCCCATTTAAAAAGTTCCAAAATATAGCCCCTTCCCCAGAACATGTAGTCCTTAAAACCCTGGCTCTTTCCACCAGGGACCACCCCCAGCCTCTCTGTTGGGCCTGCATCCTCACCACACTCCCGTGTCTTCTGTCACACCTAGGCTCCTTGTCCATCCTCTTCTGTCCCTTTGCCAGAACAGCCACCCCAGCTCTTCCAGCTGGAGTGCTACACTGCTCTTCCTAGCTGGGACCGCCACAGCCTCTCTGCTGCAAGATCATCTTTATCAAGGGAGCATCCTCCACCACCCGGGTCCTCTCACTGTTTCCTTGGGTCCAGCTATCTGCTCTGGAGATGTCAGCAGGTAAGCGCCTCTGCTGTCCCTGGCCTTCAGCCCTCTCTGGCTTGGGGACACCAGCCAACAAACCTCTCTTGCTGCTCTCCTGCCTTCTCCATAAAACCACAATCAGACACAGGCAGTGCTTATCTCCTGACTGACTGACTCCATCTGCTCTGGCTCACCAGTTATCTTTCTCAGTGGGCCTTTCCCGTAGCACCCAGGTGTCCCTCGTTAAACCCAACTGGAGTGAGACTTTCAGGCACAGGCCCTGAACATAGCCAGGTTATCATCACTAGCACAAATTCTTTTTATTTAACTTTGGTTAAATAAAGCACTTTTAAGCACTTCTGTAATCCCCTTAGCCATATACATACCTGGGGCACCATTTATTGTAATTAGTGTCTTTCCAGCTACACATATGTGAAATGTTTACACAGTTTGCTTCAAGAATTTCTTGTTTTGCAAGTTCATGCAGGACCCTAGAAATGGCTCACTTAAAATTCACTTCAAAGGGTAAATGAATGCTTTTACAAACCAAGCTTGCGCCAAATTCAGCTGAAGGCAGCCTGAAGCAGAGCAGATACAGCTCCCATGGAAGTTTCTGGACAAAGCTGAGGGATAAGGATATCAAGGCTGGCGTAAGTTACAGTGAAGGCTTGATCCTGCACAGAGAGGGTGTGGAATGGTGCTCATAGAACCACAGGTTTTAAAATGTGATGATCAACACTGCAGTGGTGCCAATTAGGGGCAGCCTAGTGGGAGTGGAAGCCCCTCCCCTCATGGTTTTTGCACTTGCTGGAAGTTCCACAGGCTGCAGAGCTGAGTTGGCCATGGCCTGACCACTTTAGAATGGCAGTGCTGTACTAAGTCAGCATGGGTGCTGCCAGAGCAGTCCAGAGAGTCGCTCCAGCTGTGTGGTTACCACTGAAATTTGACCCAGCCACCCTCCTGTTTACGTGGCCTGGCCTCGTCCAGACGGAGAGGAAGCTGGGCCAAATGGTGTTACAACTTGGTGCATGGGGAGTCTGTTCTTGTACAGCTAAGCACAGGGTAGTCATCTGAAAACTTGACTCCTGACTCGTGCGCTGTGTGGGTAAGAGAGAGAAGAGACTTCCTGCTGAGGGAGACTCAGGGTCCCTGCGGGAGGAGTGCAGGTGGGAGTGGGGAGACACGAGCAGGGACCAGAATAGGGTCCCTGCAGTGGGGGAGGCAGGGAAGACACACACAAATTCCCCCCCCCCTCCATGAAATATCTGAATTGGCACCACCACAGCACAGTGTGTGCAGGAGAACCCAAACCTACATCATTGAGGGTGCTGCTAGACAGGCACCAGGCAACTTCTGCTTTGTAGCAAGAGTAAAGTCTCTTCAACACAAGGTGGGTTGCAGTTAAGACCACGTCTTCTCAGACATGTGTGTCCATTCTCCACCGATGCCATGACCTTTTATGCCCTGTACTCTTTAGAGGGAGAGAGAAAGTGTGCAAGGATACTAAGCTATACTAGCAATCAGTGCAGGAGACCGATTCTTAGTGTTACTTGTGTCCATGCAAAGCCCCAGCTGTGCATTGTGTTTCCTGCTGTGTGCTGTATAAGGACTTGGAGAATCAAGAGGTGACATTTTCGAAAGCGCCTAAATGACTTAGAAGCCAAGATTGGGACTTGGTTTCTAAGTCATTTAGGAGCTTTTGAAAATGTTACCCAAGACCTTTCTGTGTTATGATCATGTAAAAGAGGTAAGTGGCAAAGAAACATAACTTGCAACAATTTGGAATTCATGGGTGTGCAAAACAAAACCAAGTATAATTTACATGCTCAGGGGCTAAAAGGGTTTGAATACGCCGCTCTGAATAGCATCTTTCCATTCCCCATTGACGTTTATGGTTTAATTTTTAATTAAAAAGTGGATGTTAAAGGCAAGATTTTCAAAATTGCACCAGTTTTCTGCATCCAAGTTTTCTGCACATGCAATATTTATTTTGTAAGTCCAAATCTCTGAGCGCACAAACTCTCAAATTTAGTAGAAGTAGAAGCCCTTTGCAAGTGGCAATAAAGCTGGTGTACACAAATCTGAGCATTTGCATATGCAAAAACCTAGGGCATGTCTAAATGGTGAATTAGTGCACAGCATGCTAGGGTATAAATTGTCAGCACTGTCAATTTCCACCCACAACTTGCTGGGCATTAGCTTGCTGTATAGACAAGCCTTTAGGATGTGAAAAATTGTGGGCAACATTTTAGAACTCAGCATGAGGACCCTTTCAAAACTTGGCTCAAAGCATAGCAGAATGGCAAGTATAATGCAACTGTGTTGGCACCAGTTTTCAGGGGAGACCTAAATTTCACTAGATCAGTGGTTTTCAACCTTTTTTTCATTTGCAGACGCCTAAAAAATTTCAGTTGGAGATGCAGACCTCTTTGGAAATCTCAGACATAGTTCGTGGACCCCCAGGGGTCCGTGCTCCATAGGTTGAAAACCATGCACTAGATTACAACAATTCAGCTTGTGCCGTTAGTCCACTTTAAGTCAGCTGGAGAGGAGAATTATCCCAATATAGTCCTAGGAAAGGCTGTTTGTTCCCTTGCAATATCTTGTTCTGAGCTGCTGTAAATTATTTACATTCCCCCAATCAAGCTGTGCAAAATGTTTCACATACAAAGTCAGCCACCACAAATGTACAAGTTGTGCCTTTTGTTGCTTGAATATTTTCATGTATTTTGCCAAACTGAACATTGTGGCATCAAAACCCTCCCCCTCTTCTTTCCCTTTCTCCCCCATGTAGCAACTACTGCATGAGGCCTCAGCCTTCTAGGGAATTTATATTGGGAAAATTGAAAGAGAAGTAGCTAACAATTCAGGGCATGGAAGATCCCTTAACAGACACCTGCTGCTTCTCTATGTATGTATGGATTTGTCACTGAAGTGCCCCTAGCTGAAAATCAAAGCACTAATAGTAAGCATGTCAAAACAGTTACAACCAAAAGGGCTCATGCTTATGTTTTATGAGAAAGCATGTGGTTAAAAGTGTTGAACTTTCACAAGATGAAATGTGTAGGAATGGAAAAGCATTTGCCTATTTCATCTGCTGATCACTTTTCCCCGTCACTCATCTATGAGGGCAAACTAGGCCAGCAGATTTGTTTCAGATAGCCAAAGAATGTTCAACTCCAGACTGACCCTCAAGTGTTCTCTCTCCTTCCCTAGGGGAGAGGAGGACTTTCAAGTAGAAAACTGACGAATGAAAACAATTAATCCACTAGTCATGGAAGTTGAAAGGAGACCAGGACATTCTGACACGTTGACACCCAAAGTCAAAAGAAAAATGATGATATAATACAGTTTCTTTAATACCCAGTAATGGCATTTCTGAAAAATTTCATGCCATCTGACCCAAAGGGCAAATAATGTTACTATACCCTCTTTTCTGGCTGCTATTTCTGTCGGAGACTCGAATAGAAGATGCACTGGGTTCAGCAGTCTTGAGGCATATCAGCCCAGCACAGAAGGGGCAGATGCAGAGGACTCATGGCTACTCAACAGGATCAAGGTGTGGAGCTGCTCAGAGATGGAGCTTTCATGTAAATGAGCTTCCCACCACCACAAGAACCCTCCATAGATCCTAACTCTTTTGGGACCTTAAGTTGGTACCACTTAGATGAGTTTGTTTTCCCTCACCCAAATTGCCGTGTTTGGGGATGTTGGTCTTCGGCTTGATAGATTCCAACTCTTCTCCCTGGTGGACAGGTGACCACCATATAGTGCCAAAGATGGATTTGTTTGTTATGTGGCCTACTAGGTTACTTCTAACATCATATATTTGGGAGATATAAAAAAACTGAAGAGATTTTGGTCCCAATTGTGGCATTTAGCCACTGTCTTGAGTGGAGACCAGTGTGAAACTGCACCTCCCTGGGAAACAGGGAGGATGGGACAGTTTGTACCATGCTTTAAGGATATAGCTGCACCTTCTCTCTTCCCCCTTTGGTGTGCCTGGTGCTGTAGGAGGTGCACACCAAGCAAATAGTCTCTGTACTTCCTGAATGACAGAGACTGCAATTGTGAAATGTCATCAATAGCAATGAAACACAAAGAGGCAGAATTTGCTGTTGCACTTCTCCGGGGAAAGCTACTGTATCTTGGTGAATAGACTCTGAATAACACTCACGTGTTCTCTGTGGATACAAGATGGGTGAACCAGATCCAGCAAAAACAAAGACTGCTCCAGTTGGGTTAATTTTTTCCTTTAAAAATTAGAAAATTATCAGAACTGTTTCAGCCTTACACATGCTTCTCCACTTCCAGCATTCACTGAGGACTGGAAGAGAAAGTACTCCAAATGCCATGATCAAGCTGTTGTTATGGTACTTCCAGAGTAAATCAGGAATTTTTTTTGAGTCTTGTCAGATTCCCATTCCAAAGAGTTTCCACTTTCCACCCAACCAAGTGAGAGAGGAAATAGCAGACCTGAAGAGGCTGCTGTACATTATGAGCCTCTGGGTATGTAGCCAATACAGGGTGGTAGGGGAATACATATAAGAGAAGCAAAGGTTTTGCCCAATGTAAACTGCCCAGTGCTCCCCAGAAATGAGGTGTGCATAAGGTATACTTAGGTAAGCATCCAAGATTTAGGATAATTATGTGAACTGTATTTCAGAGCCATTTGCAGTTCACTCATCAGTACAACTGTTGGCCACAAAACACATGCTCATGTATGTGAGTGTTCTGCTACGGCATCTATTTTAAGGCCTGATTTTTTTACCCACTCTCCAACTGTTTCACTCCCACTGAAGTAAATTCCCATTATTTTATTTATTTGCCTAGAAGCCCCAATGAGGATTGAGGTCCTATTCGTCTAGGTACCGTACATACACATAGTAAGAGACAGAGAGTTCATAAATGGCATCCCATCCTGCTTTCAATGAAGTCAATAGCCAAATTCACATGGATTTCAGAATAGATTCATGGAATGGCTGTCACATCAGGCCCTTAAACAGCAAGCCAGAAGCTAAAGAACACACTTTCAGTTCTAACTTTGCATGGCTTTTTGCTGCTGTCATCAGTGTTCGTTCTGTTTCCCTCTGCTCAGCTCCTCGATGTGTACAGCCAAACATGGCCACAATTATGTTCACAAGCTAGAACCCCTATAGTATATCTGTCTTTTAACAGTGGCATTTTAAATCTGTAGCTGGATTTCTGATTAGCATCATTTTTAGAAGTCTCCTGAGAACTTATCTAGGATTGCCAGTTAAGGCAAATTAAGGGGCATTACTCAAAGTTTTAAAAAATATACAATGGGATCTCACAAAACTGGGTGACTGGGCCACAAAATGGCCGATGAAATTCAATGTTGATAAATGAAAAATAATGTACATTGGAAAACATAATCCCAACTATACATACAAAACGATGGGGCCTAAATTAGCCATTACTATTCAAGCAAGAGATCTTGGAGTCATTGTGGATAGTTCTCTGAAAACATCCACTCAATCTGTAGCGGCAACCATAAAAGCTAACAGAATACTAGGAACCAACAGGAAAGGGATAGATAATAATACAGACAATACCATAGTGCCATAATATAAAACCATGGTACACCCACACCTTGAATGCTGCGCACATATCTGGTCGCCCCATCTCAAAAAAGATATATTGGAATAGAAAAAGGTACAGAAAATAGCAGCAAAAATAATTAGGGGTATGCAAGAACTTCCATATGAGGAAAGTTTAATAAGACTGGGACTGTTCAGCTTGGAAACGAAATGACTATGGGGGAGGGGAAGTAGAGAGCTATAAAATCATGACTGGTGTGGAGAAAGTAAATGAGGAAGAGTTATTTACTCCTTCTCATAACACAGGAACCATGGGTCACCAAGTGAAATTAATAAGTACCAGGTTTAAAACACACAGAGCACACAGTCAACCTGTGGAACTTTTTGCCAGAAGATGTTGTGAAGACCAAGACTATAACAGGGTTAAAAAAAGAACTTGATAAGTTCATGGAAGATAGGTCCATCAATGGCTATTAGCCATGATGGGCAGTGATGCAAAACCATGCCCTGAAATGTCCCTAGCCTTTGTTTGCCAGAAGCTCGGAATTGGTGACAAGGGGATGGATCACTTGATGATTACCTGTTCTTTTCATTGCCTCCGAAAAACCTGCCATTAACCACCATCAGAAGACAGGATATTGGGCTAGACAGACCATTGTTCTGACTCAGCATGGCCATTTTATGTTCTTCAGAAGATAGCGCCCCAGCATTATAAGAGTGAGGAAGTTAAGATATAGACCATGGAAGCTGAACATCCTGATGAATATTCATGGAGGCCACAGAACTCTATAACAGAGCTATCGACAACTCAAACTGTTGGGATCTTCTTGGCATGCTAGAGATAGGACCACTCATGGACCAGCTGTCTCATCGATCATAGGTCTCTGCAGGGGATCGTGTGAGTATACACATGATCAGAAGCTGGACATCTTGACCATTTTTTATGATCTCTATCTACTTTGCTGAGTTGGAGTGTTTATGATTTTGAAAAATGTCCTAATAAACATATTATAAAGACAGAAGGCCTTTCCTAAATGCAACTGTCTCTTTTGTGCACATTGGGGTCCTCGTAATAATTCTAATACTTTTGGGTCTGATCACAGGGCAGATCCTGCCAAACCACAGAGTGATAACTGGGATTTCTAATTGATAAATATAACCAATACACTATGATTAGATCAGGCAACATCATTATTACAACTTGAGGGAAAGCCATAACTGATACTCTTGAAGAGAGAAGGTAATCTGATCAAGAGAACTAATGAAAAATGTTGCCATTTTTTCTTTGCAAATATATAGATTCTTTTTTTCCCCACACAGCAACAATGTAGAATTTCACTCAATTTGAGAGGGAATTTGATGTCTGCTTGCTACTGTACTCCTGCCTTTAGAAATACAGTATCATGGATAGTAGGTGTAGGTATTTCCTGGGAAACCCATAGAGAATATACAGCTGTTTGTCCAATTGACCAGCAGATGTCCTCATTGTCCCAAACAAATCCAGCTGACAATGCATTTCTTTAGCAGTTAAGTAGGGGACTCTTAAAGAAGAAAGTTCAAAGTTACTCAAACTCTAGATCAGACATTTATACTCACTACCAACATTGGCAATTTTAGATGACCAACTATGCTATAAATAGCGGACAATGGGAGAAACCTTGGAAATAAGGACAATTGTTGCATAATCTACTATTATGGTGAATACCTCAATTAAAACACATTTGAATATATATATATTTATAAATCAAGCTAAATGGGATAAGCCTTCCAATTTACATTTAATAAGGCAGCTGAGGGGACAGGGTGGGTTAGGGACTTGGCAATTAGATCTGAAAAATATTATGTCTAGGTTTCTGTTTAAAAGAATCAGGCAAGTACCCACATTTGTTACTCCCTGATAATCATTGAGGGGTCCCTACAAACTTGATTTTCAAGTAGTCTAATATTAGTTTAGTAATTAAACTTTTTTATGAAACAAAACATGTAGGGCTGGATTGTGACCCTACAACCCAGCCCAAGTGAGGGGCAGTGATTGTGGCATCACTACAGGAACCATGGCTGAGATTTGAAGAGTTACAATCTGATTCTTGCTTCCCTCTTACTCCAGAGGGAAAGTAACCTGTGCCAGCCTTTTTGCTGATGCAGATTATTCTCCTTCTGTGGTAGCTCTGATGTCCTTGCTGGCCCTTGCCAGAGCTTTGCCCACACCCTGACCACCTGCCATGGGAAGGGGAGTAGCACCCCTGCAGTGTCCCCTCCCCTCTCCCCTGCACATGCTCCAGCGATGTGGGTAGCCTGCACAAGGGGGTAAACATTTATTTTCTTCCTTAGTGCCCTGTGCAGGTTCACAGCAGGGTTCACAACCGAGCCCTTCAAATCTGGTTGACTTTGTACATTACATCCACAAATCACTGAGGAGTGAGGCTCTTCTGATTTTTCTAGTGCATCCAACGAATGTCTCCTGTAGGAGTAAGCCAGGGCTTTTGGCACTACCATCAAAAGTCACATATTCCCTGATGGTCATGTTTTTCAACTATGCTTTTAAAAATGTGTCCGATTTTGCATGGGGGAGAGAGTTGATGGGCACCTGTTAATATGAACATTGAGATGCATGACAGTTAAACTTTGCACTGTATCAAAGGCTAAGACAGCTGAAGCAAAGTGATATCACAGTGCCTACTCCAAAGACCAGAAGACACTTCTTGCTAGCTGCCCTAGGATGTTAGCCAATAGGAGGAGGCAGAAGGTCCCTCCACAGGAAGATTGCAGCTGGCATGTTCCCTTGATGCACCAGAAAACCTCTGCAGGGATTGCAGCAGAGCTCCTTCTGTGCCAATGTGGTCTCACTGAGTGAGACAGCTCCTTAAAGAAACCATGTGACCTGTATGGAGTGAACTTGGACTAAATTCCAGGTGTCTTGGTTTGCAGACCCCACTCTTTCTACACCACTAGACCAAACTCCCATTCTGAAGACTGCAAAGAACACAGTGGCAGAGCATTATACACTGTAGTGTCTCGATCAATACAGCAAGATGCATTGATATCTCTTGAGCAATAAGGTCTGTCCACATAAATTGTTCTGTAGTTTATTAAAAACTGCTGCTAAAAGTGAGATGAACTATAACCCAGATTCAGCCTAAACCTATCAAACCATGACTGTCTGATGTGACCTGAGTCCCTGTTAAAAGAATAAGTTTTGTGTGTTGAAAAGTGGAAGTGTTAAGGGAAAAGTACAAAAATTCAGCTGCTCTTGGCCCAAATAGCTCAGTGTGTCTATTCTTGGAAAGTCTTTTCAAAGCTTTTCAAGATTTTCTTTTCAAATAAGAATTTAACTCTCCTTGGAGCTGAGATGATACTTTCTGGCTTTCTTTACTTATTTCTTGCAGCATGAGCAGATACTCATTTGGGCCAATTCTACAAATGCACTGTATGTGGAAATTCCCTGGAGTTCAATGGGCGTTGTACCCAAAGAGTGCTTGTGGGGAAAAAAAGGACTCTTGAGGTTGGAAAAGTCTGAAATTTATATATTTAAAACTTTACATCTACAAAAAACAAATGTGATCTATTTTCATATCTACAGTTACCAACTATGTCTCATTCCAATGTCCTGTATTTTAAGCACAATGAACAATAAAAGGCAAAGAGGTGTTTGCACATTCTGTAAAGTTCGATGGGACTCTTGCTGCTAGATGATAAAGACTTCTTCTGAAAATGTGTTTATTCTTAGTGCTCAAGCTATGTTCATCCCCGGTCTATTGATAATGATGCTTCCACAAATAAGAAGTGTGAAAATAAAATACCAACAGACCAAATTCTGCTGTCTGCCAGCATTCTTATCCTGAGTTTACACTGATGAAATTGACTATAGAATTTGGTCCATTTGTTTTTAAACTTACCCTTAAATTGCTTGGTTCACTGCCAAATTCTCAGCCACTGTAATTAAATTAAAATCCCTGTTGCTTATTTCAGAAGCTTGCAAACAAGCACACAATAGCCTTAAACGTGGAAGCTGAGGGATAAAATTTCTTAGAACTAGTTTTAAAAAATAAGCATTTCTACATAAAGAGCGGATCTCCAATATGAAGCAAAGGATGAATAAACACAGCCTTATACTAATCACTACAGTTTATCTGTTGGTTGTGGGCTCTGATCCAACTCCCACTTAAATTAATGTCAGTCTTGCCACTGATTTTACTGGGAGATGGATCGATCCCATAATGCTCAGTTCCTCCATCAGCTTAGCAGCCACATGAAAAATCCCAAAATGAGATTTTTAAATATTCTTTGAAAATACATTTAAAACTTGTATTTAGATTTGCTGAGTTATAAAATTAATCAATCATGTCTTGAATATCTTTGTTTCAAGTTTAAGGAAAGTGGTCAGATTCTCAGTTGTACCAGTATAAATCCACAGTATTTCCAGTGAAGTGATTTCAGTGAAATGGACTCTGAGTGTATCCAAGGGTTAAGAAGCTGGCTATGTCATTCAATCGGCAGAGACAGAACTTGTCATCAACTAAACAAAATGGAAAACTCTAATCCAAGGAGCTCAAAATAACACAAAAGATAAACATTTGTGTATAATGAAAGCTTCTTAAAAGCCATTCATCAGGAAGTTCAGTTGAGCATAGGTTTAAATGTCTAACCTTTGCATTCCAAATTGGTCCAATAACTGAAATTAATTTTCAGCTTTAAGTTTCCTCCATAATGACATGAAGCAATTCACCTGTAAACTCCAGGCCTGTTGCACACGAGTATGAAAACCACAGAAATACACAAAAATCAACATTTTCTAGGAAAAATTCAGATAAGGGTAACTTGCCAAGGATATTTGTAGTTGCCGAATCAGATTCAATTAAGTGCAGTAGGCCAAACTTTGGTCCAACTGAAGTCAATGGCAGTTTTGCCACTGACGTCAATGGGACCAGGTTTTGGCCCAGAATGCTCACCTTCAAAATTGGCTGACTTGCTGAAAATGATACATCTGTTCCCATTAACGTGAACTAAACAAGCAAGCTTTATGTGAGTTGAGTTCACATTTATCAATTAATTTAAGATAGCTGGAGTTTAATGTAGTAATTAACAGAAAGCTAAAAACATCCAGTTAATCTGACAGTAATGTTTAAGGAAAGGAGGTGCTCATTTCTGCCTAGAAATGATGTCACAAAATGTTATGTATCTTTTAGTTGAAATAGAATTGATGGTCTCTGGTATGATCACTAAAATGAAACTAACAACTGCAGCTTCCCCATATGAATTACTTAACATGCCTATTCAGATCTTGTTTTGTTTCAAATGAACCACACGCTCTGGGCCCCTTTGTAAAGGGTTGACTTCTGATGCTCAGGCCACAACCCCTGTTGTACTACCTTGGAATGTATTTGGTGAATGAAACCAGCACCACAATTAAGGTGACAATCAACTTTCTTTTTCCACTACCTCTGGCCTCTTCTCCAGCTATATCTTTCCCATCCTGTGAACTCAGATCATTGCTACATGTGCTGTTCTGAGAAGATATCCTCATTCTGGGTGTGTAGATTCTGAAGCAATCAATCAGAGGTCAGATTTGGTCAGGGTGGGATCCTTTTGAAGTTACTCCTAGTTTATGGGAAAGGTGAGACCAGTTCCTGAGCAAACATGCTGAGTGGAAAAAATTCTTTGGTGACAAATTTCTCCATTTCACTGAATTTCTACATAGCAGTTAGGGAAGTTACATCAGACAGAGAACACAGGACACTCAGGCTAAAGTATGGAAAATAAGTGCATGTCTCAGTAAGCATTCCCCAAGCAAGATGATTTCATATGTTGTCAGCATTTGGCCAACCTTTTATCATTATCAATATAGTCTTCATCTGATGCCAATAGCAACTTCTCCCCGAAACCTTCAAAACATTATCTTGATTTAAAAAAACAGCTTACAATATTTGTCAGATAATTCATTCCAGTTCAGAGGAGGGGTTAAATTTGACAGTACGCTCTCCTAATTTCCTTGTGCCTAGCATGCATTCTGAGTAGCTTCTCATTAAAATGTTTCTCTGATCATGCTGAAACATTTTAGAGAACATTTTAAAATACTCCTTAATAAGGTTGGGCCTGAACCACAACCCTGAAGCCAAACCCCCTGAGTCTTGTGGAGATTTGAAATCCAAACCTAGAGTTGGATCTGAATTTTGGAAATAACAATCCCCCTCTTTATAGCCTGTTGAACTAAAGCCTAAATCCAAACTACCCCAGCCTTAGGGTGAATGAAATCTGAATCAAAATTTCATTTTGAGATCATTTCTACTATTTCTAAGTATGAGAATTACAAAATACAACACTGGAGACACAAGGTGGGTGAGGTAATATCTTTTATTGGACCAACTTCTATTGGTGAGGCAGACCAGCTTTCAAACATACACAGAGTTCTTCTTCAGCTTGTCTCTCTCACTTACAGAAGTTGGTCCAGTAAAACATATTACCTCACTCGCCTTGTCTCTCTAATAATCTGGGACCAAAACGGCTACAAAAACACTGCATACAAAATACAATACACCATCAGGGCCGGTGCTACCATTAAGGCGAACTAGGCGGTTGCCTAGGGCGCCAAGATTTGGGGGCGCCAAAAAGCAGTGCCCCCAATTTTTTTTTACAGCATTCCTCCCGAGCGTGCGGTCGCCGCTCGACTTCTCCTGCCTCCCAGGCTTGCAATGCCAATCAGCTGTTTGGCGCTGCAAGCCTGGGAGAAGAATTAGAGCAGGGGTGGCGTGCTTAGGGAGGAGGCGGAGCAGAGGTGAGCTGGGGTGGGGAGGTGCCGAATGGCTCCCTGGGCAGGGAGCTGCCGCGGGGGTGCCTTAGGGTGTGGGGGGGAGCTGCCGCAGGGCTCCCCACCCCAGCTCACCTGTGCTACGCGCCCCCCCCCCCAGAGCACGCCGTCGCTACTCCACTTCTCCCACCTCCCAGGCTTGCAGTGCCAATCAGCTGTTTGGCGCTGCAAGCCTGGGAGGAGAATTAGATCAGGGGCGGTGTGCTCAGGGAGGAGGCAGAGCAGAGGTGTGCTGGGGTGGGGAGCTGCCGCGGTGGGGGCACCTCAGGGCAGAAGGAGGGGGAGCTGCTGCGGGGGGCGGCGCCTCAGGGTGGGGCGGGCGCAAGGTGGAAGTTTCGCCTAGGGCGCGAAACTTCCTTGCCCCGGCCCTGTACACCATGCAGAAGCACCAAACACTGGTACAGGGAGTCAACAGGAGTCATAATGTACCACAAACACAGTTCTAGAGCATAAGAATCACTGACTATAATGTCTTGAGGACATTTGTGTACATGGTAGAGAACTTTAAAGCTTCAACTTTTCCCTAATACAAGCAGTAACACACAAATGTACTTATATTAGGTACGGCTATTGAGAGGTGTGGTGTATGTAGACTTTGACTTCATGCTTCAGATAAACAGATAGCAAAATCTGTATTGCTTAGCTCTGGATATCTATCTCAGTTATCCAAACCTCAATCTGAAATGCATTGGAACCAAGTCATGACCTCTGACATATATTGTTATGATTGGTATTCTATTGACTATTCTCTTGATTATCCCAAAACTCAGTTTTCTGCATGTATTAATGTGCCTCATGGCATTGAAGGAGTTTTTAACAAAATGCTCCATGCTTTCACATAAAGGAAATGCAAATGAGGCCTGGCCATTCAGTCATTTCCCATTGCTCACCAACAAATGTCAAAAGAAAGCTCTCTCCCCCATGGCACCCCCAACTCAACTGAAGTTCTCGAGCAGCTCTGGGCCACTCTTCTCCCTGTTCACCAACAGGTGTCAACAGTGATCTCCCTACCATACCCAGGCTACCAAATCATTTTATTTGGCTTACCCGTAGGCAGCAGGGGCCTAGCCATGGGTGGGCCTGGGTGGATGAGTCAGATTGGCTGGATGAGCTGGCTCTGGTTACTGCCTTCCCATTGGCTCCCAGCTCATCCAGCCAATCTGACTGTAGCTCCACCTCCCCAGCTGTGGGAAAATCAGGGTGCACCTCTGCCAATGGGGAGGCAGTAACCAGAGTGGGGTAGGGTAACAGCAGAGCCCCTTCCCTGTTGGCATGATAGACGGGCAGCCGGGCCAAATCTGAACAGCGTTCTGACCTGACACACTGAGTCCTGCTGCTCCCAGTCTCTGCCTTAGCTCTGCTTCTCCATGGACACAGACTCTTCCAAGTGGGAAGCCCAGGCACCGGGCTCCCCATTGACATAGGCTCCAGTTCCATCCCACCCCCACCCCCAGGTATGGCTACTTCCTCCCCACTGGCTGATACTTTGGGAGCTGAGAGCCAATCAGTGGCCAGCCCCTGCCCCTGCCAGCGGGGGTGGGAGGAGCACCTTTGGCCTAGGGCGGGGGTGCTTGGCCAGAAGCTGGTTGGCTCTCTGGTCCCAAATAATCAGAAGTAGGGAGGCAGTAACTGGAGCTGGGTGGCATGGGGCAGAAAGTCGGAGCTTGTGTTGATGGAGAAGTAGAGCTGGTATGAGGCAGCAGGGGATTTTTTGAAAGACTATGTCCCTCTGTGGCCCAGCTCAGTCTTTATTAAAAAAAAAAAAAAAAAGAATTCTGTATGGCCTGCCAAAGGGTTTTAGTGGATATTGTGGCCCTCTGCTACCTTAAAGTTGTCCATCATTGCTCTACGGTTTCAGGCCACAGGAGAAACACTGGTTTGAAGTCTCTATACTCAGAGTTGTTGCAAGGCATATTTTTAAGAGACTATGCTAGCTTTTAAATATTTATAAGAACAATCTAACTAGTATGAAATGTGAAAGCTCATATTCCCACAAATGCACTTGAGAAATTAATATCTTGGATGAGCAATATGCAATGATTTTGGTGGAATTAACATGGCTGAAGGTTGGGGAAACTGTGCCAAAACCCAGAGTTTCCATTTTAGGGACATTTAGGATTCCATGAGGGGGAGAAAAGATTCAGTTAAATTGTTTAATATCTTCCACTGATCAAAGTATCATTTTTCTTTTTCTCTTCCTCCAGGAATGTAGAGAGAAAGGAAGAGAGGTTTTGTTCAGTGTTATAATAGAGCTAGATGTTGGGGCACAGGACATGGAAAATTACAATAGGGTCATAGGAACAACAAGAATTAACTCAGTATGGGAATTTGCTCAACATCTTATATGTCTATACTCAAATGCAAGGAGCATGGGGAATAAGCAGGAAGAACTGGAAGTATTACTACATAAGCTAAATTATTACTTAATTGGCATCACAAAGACTTGGTGGGATAAATCTCATGACAGGTATAGAAGGGTATTGTTTGTCCAGGAAGGAAAGGCAGGGGAGAAAAAGGGTGTGTGTATTGCATTGTAAATCAAGAATATGTATATACTTGTTCTGAGGTCCAAAAGGAGGTGGGAGACAGACCAATTGAAAATTTCTGGGTAAAGATAAAGGGGAAAAATAGGAATGACATCATGGTAGGGGTCTGTTATAGGCCACCAAATCAGGAAGAGGAGGTGGATGAGGAATTTCTAGAACAAATAACAGAAATATCCAAAACACAAGACCTCATAATAACGGGGGACTTTAATTACTCAGATATCTATTGGAAAAGTAATATGGCAAAACACTAAATTTCCAGTAAGTTCTTGGAAGGTATTGGGGATAACTTTTTGTTTCAGAATGTGTAAGAGGTAACCAGGAAGGCAGCCATTTTATAATTGATGCTGATCATCAGGGAAGAGTAGTTGTGAATCTGAAGGTGGAAGGCAATTTGGGTGAATGTGATCATGAAATGGTAGATTTCATGATTCTAAGGAAAGGAAAAGGAGAAAAACAGCTAATATTTCTAGGATGTATTAACAGGAGTGCCATATGTCAGACATGAGAGATAACTGTCCTGCTCAACACAACACTGGTGAGACCTGAGCTGGAGTACCATGTCCAGTTCTGGGTGCCACACTTTAATAAAGATGTGGACAAATTGGAGAGTCTAGAAGAGAGCAACAAAAACGATAAAAAGTTTAGAAAACCTGACCCATGAAAGGGTGAAAGAATTGGGCATGTTTAGTCCTGAGAAAAGAAGATTGAGGGTCTTCTGAAGTCTTCCAATATGTTAAAGGCTGTTATAAAGGGGATGGTGATCAATTGTTCTCCAGGTCCACTGAATGCAGGACAAGAAGTAATGGGCTGACTCTGCAGCAAGGGATATTTATGTTAGATATTAGGACAATGTTCTTACTATAAAGGTAGTTAAGTTCTGGAACAGGCTTCCAAGGGAGGTTGTGGAATCCCCATCATGGGAGGTTAACAACAATTTGGACAAACACCTGTCAGGGATGGTTTAGGTTTACTTGGTCCTGCTTCAGTGCAGAGGGCTGGACTTGACCTCTCAAGGACCCTTCCAGCCCTAGATTTCTATAAAAGAAGTGTGTTTTTGTGTGCTAAATGACTAGATTGCCTTGGAATTCCGAAATGGTGCATGTAGTATTCTGGGCCTGATGCATGTGTAAATGAAACACGGGAGCTGAGGCCTTGCTTTATAAACAAGACCACATGACAAATGCCACTGTGATTCTTTAGTCAGTTTTTGTTTGTTCTATACTCATGTATGTTCCTCTCAAAACTTCCCAGGCCGCAGAGCCATCCTTGTTGTTATCAAAAGCCAGTTCCCCCATGCTACATTAGCGCATACATCATCTTCAACGTGTGGACTCTTGCATGATCAGGACTTTGTTCTGTAGTTTATGGGTAACACCTATAAGAAGGGAAGAAGAATTCTATATCTTCATTATTAGAGCTGAGAAAATAATTTGTTGTGAATCATTTTCTTGGCAACGTTCATCCCTTTGTTGGTGGAAAGTCAGCAAGCAGATTGCAATTTCCAATTTTCTAGAGCAAACATTTTAAGGGGTTCCTCTTTCACTTTATGGGTTGATTGTGAGAAGTTTGCTGAGAGGCTCCAATACCCAATATGCAAAATTAGGGCAGTGTTGGTTGACAATACTGTCAAGACAGATTTGATTTGTAAGGAGTGGGTCTGAGAGGGAAAGATTAATTAAATGCAGTTTAGGATCTTTGTGATGAATGGTTATGCCAGCTTTCTGTTGGTCTGTAACATTATGAATTGTCTTGTCTATCAATCAAAATGCACTGAGGAAAGATATGTCTGAAGCTATTGGAAAGGAGAGCATGATTCATGAGATAGTGCAGATATGTTTAATTTCACATTCCCCATTAAAGAAGTGTCTGTAGCTGTTCAGCTATATATACATATATTGGCAGCGAAAGATGATTTGATGAGTCTCCAGCTATGTTTCTAATTTGCCATTGTTTTACTACTTTTTTATGCACATCAGCAAGGGCTGTGTTCAAACAGAAGTCTTATGAACTGGATCATTCAGGATAAAATCAACATGCCCTGAAAGACAATTTCTAGATGTTTTTCTTTTACGTAGCACCAAGCTGCAGAGTGGTGGGACCACAGGGAGAAGTGCAGATCATGTACATCATTTATTTATTGCATGCCTGAGGACAAACAAGACTAAAAGGCCCATCTTCAAAATCCCATGGAAGAAATATATAAAAGGGGCATATTACCGCTGCGATCTATGACATACCTCTGCTTATGTAACCTTAGATCACACTGGCCTCTTGAATTCTTATGTTTAATTATATCATAAGAGTTATAGATTCATTCTATATTGCATTATTGTTGGCTGTCAGATGTATGGCAAATATAATGTTCAGTGGACCTGATGCCTTTCAGCACAATTTTGTCTAAGGCCTGTATCTAGTTGGTGCTGAACATAATTAGGAAGGACTATTAGACTCTAAAACAAAAGACTTCTTTCTGTCCACCTTTAAAAAGGGGTGTATGAATTTATGTAGTTTTTTTTTTTTTTTGGTGGGGGTGGGGGGGATGGGAGAAATAAAAAGGAGCAGGAGTTTACTAGAGTCATTCAGTCTTGCATATCTTATATTTGAGCCTAAACACAAGCAAGTTATGGTTCTAAACAAATACAGGGCCAATAATAATATGAGGAAATCTAAGGCCCAAAGAGTGGCATTCTTTACTTTTCACTATGGAGTGGAGATTACCTCCCTAGACTGTGGAAAAAAAGGGACTTCAGGAGCCTGGCTAATCAAACCATCTTCTGCTTTTAGTGAGCTCATTTATTTCTGCCATTTTCTCACTTTCTCATCCAAACTGACTCAGAACCGAAACCATTCCAACTTCCCCCTCCCTGATGGGATATTCCCTTTCCTAGCACACTAATGCAGTAAAAGAATGCAATATCCTTGAAATTACAACTCTCTGCCAGGAAAATCAAATTTCATCTAAAAGTATCCCTCATTATTAATAACAAAAATGTATGTACCACCATATATTTGCATCACACTTTACAAAATGATAAAAGGCACTGCCCCTACCCTGATGAACATGCAGTCTAAATTAAATAAAGAATATAAGGTCTATCTATTGCAGGCACACATGTAGCCTCGATTACTGTGGTATCTAAGCACCTCACTATCCTTGTGGCAGGTAGCAATCGATCTATCGGGGATCGATTTATCACATCTAGTGTAGACGTGATAAAATCGATCCCCGATCGCTCTGCCATCAACTCCGGAACTCCACCGCGGCGAGAGGCGGAAGCAGAGTCAACGGGGGAGCGGCAGTGGTCGACTCTCCGCCATCCTCACAGCCAGGTAAGTCGACCTAAAATACGCAACTTCAGCTACGCTATCCGCGTAGCTGAAGTTGCGTATCTTAGGTCGACCCCCTCTCCCCCGTAGTGTAGACCTAGCCTTAGAGACTAACAAATGTATTTGGGCACAAGCTTCCATGGGCTAACACCCACTTCATCGGATGCATGGAGTGAAAAATACAGTAAACAGTATAAATATTACAGCACATGAAAAGATGGGAGTATGTGGGGGGTCAGTGCTAACGAGGCCAATTCAATTAAGATGGAAGTGGCCTATTCTCAACAGTCAACAAGAAGGGGTGAATATCAAGAGAGGGAAAGTTACTTTTGTAATGCTAACAAGGCCGATGCAATAAGGTAGACGTCGCCCATTTCCAACGGTTGACAAGAAGGTCCACGAAAACTTATGCCCAAATACATTTGTTGGTCTCTAAGGTTCCACAAGGACTCCTTGTTTTTTTGCTGATACAGACTAACACAGCTACCACTCTGAAAATTATCCTAAATGTATTTACAACCACTGTGAGTTAGGGCAGTGCTATTATCCCCTTTTTGCAGAAAGGGAACTTAGACACAGAGAGGCTAAGTGACTTGCTTTAGGTATAGAAGAAGTTTTTCGGGAAGTAGGAACTTGAAACTAGGGCTCTGAGTATGTCCATTTTTAAGCCTAACCACACTAGATCCGTAGCAAATTAAATAAAATAGGAGATAAGGGAGCTCCTTGTTTAACTCCACTAAGTATAGAAATAGACCCTGTACAATCATCACCTACCCACACCTTTGTTATACAAGTCCTTAATAACTTCAAGTCAGATAGAGGAAGGGTGCAGAGAAAGAAGGGACCTTTACATTAGCTTATTGGCATATTGTTCAAAGTCCTGCAGGCAAAGCCCATGAGTTTTTTGTTAGGTTTTAAAGCCTAAGGAAACACCTGCTATCAAGAGAGAATCCTGCAGACCCACAACTCTCTCAGTGAATTTTCCTGACTGCCAGATCTCTCGCTCTCAAGGTGGGGAGAAGAATACGGAGGAATGTGCAGAAGGGTCATTTTATTTCCAATCATGGAGATTAGAGAAGGTGCTGCTTGAGGCATGATTTAAAATCATTTAGATGTTTTTTTGGTGTTTATTATCCCAATTCAGTGAACTTGTTCACTACATCTTGGAAAATAGGTTTTAATAGGAATTTGGCTAAATACTATCATGTTTTAAGCTACTGAATGAGGGTACAATCCTGCAAAAAACTTACTACCAAGTGTAGTGCTTATTATTGCGAGTGGCACTATTAACTTCATGGGGGCTGTTGATGGTAGTGTGCACTATGCTCAATAGTAAGTGATTGTAGGGTTGGGTTCTGAGATTCAAAGCAAACATAAAAATAAAAAAATAATTTCCTTTTATTTGGAATTCTAGAAGCATTGCCTAAGCCTCTATGTGCATTTATGTCAATAAACATAGTTGAAATGCAGCAACATATTGCCAGCAATTGGCTTCATCAAAGCACAAGCCCTGAATTTGCAATACGGAATACACATAACATTCCCAACTAATTACCCAAATGTTCCTTGAAACATATTAGCTCATCTGCACCGGACAAAGACTGAGGAAAGATTGGCTCCCCATCATTCCAAGACTGCCAACGAAGTCAGGCTCTGATGATCTGAGAAAGGAGGTATGTGTGAGAGATGAGTATCTTCCCCAGAAAATGCTCTGCCACTCAAATGGGCGAATCTTATGGATGTTAGCAGGAGCATCTCAGCTAATCTCAAATGGCATGGGAGGAAACAGAGAAAAGCATAATACAGAGCTTTCAGAACACCACCAATTCTGCTCCAATATGCAGGAAATTAGTGCCGAAAGTAGACGCATTGAGCTCAGTATGGCTCAAGTCAGGAGCTGTCTGTGCTCTGCCTCCTGGTGGTCTTCTAGCATTGCCCAAAAATACAACATACTGCAGTAGTCCAGCCCAGAGAGCACAGGCATAGAGAACTGTGGTGAGGTCTATATTAGTTGACTTCACTGGGCTTTGGAATAGGCCCTAATAGACTTCTGTGCATGTAACCCAGAGTGAATATGCTCTGTGCACTTTAACATTCCCCACCAGCCTCTGTACCTTTCACAGCCAATACTGGACCAAAACACACTTTCTGCTAATTTTCCTCTAAGTATTGACCAAATACTTGGGAACATTCACATCCAGTATATAACACTGAATTTACAATGATCGGAATTTAGCTGACTTATAGATAACAAAGACTTTATCTGCTGAGGAGGTCTTAAAGCCAAGATATGACCATTCTCCTCTCTCTTTCTGTGGTTTCTGTTTAACTTATGATTCATACAAAGCTCTTATTTTAGCATTCAAATATATCAGCCTATTATGTCATTAATTGTCACGGGGCTCTTCAAATCTGTTTCCATTTCCATCCACTACTGTTTCAGTTGTGTTTTAGTTTACAATTGCTTTCAAATGCACACCATAAACATACATTCTTGTAAAAAATATTATTTTTAATGGCAAAATTGATTTAAAAGCAAGTTTCTGTCCCAAAAATGAGCATGTATTTAGAGATGGCTTATAGTCACAATTCATAGAAGTCTATTGCAGTACAGTATTACTGCATTAAATTAAAATCAAATCAAAGTCATTTTAAATTTCCTAATGTAATAAATACCAGATATTCTGTGTCAGTGAGCCAAACTATTTGCAAAGGCCCTAACTGGTGGCTAATTTTTTTTTAAGTTGACAAATT
The DNA here is from genome assembly GCF_027887155.1 of Malaclemys terrapin pileata. Lineage (NCBI taxonomy): Eukaryota > Metazoa > Chordata > Testudines > Emydidae > Malaclemys > Malaclemys terrapin. The sequence goes on from NC_071518.1 coordinate 13,417,180, forward strand.
GCATACAATGAGGGGAACAGAAAGCAGATGAGTCTGTGGGGGCAGGAGGGAAACCCACTGAATAAGCCAGAAAAGATAAAACACCTTCTTACTAAACTTTTTACATATGGCATATGTTAACCCTTGTAGTTATAAAGTGAGCAGACTTTTATGTTATTGGCAAAAGGAGCCAATGCATGGTGGTTCATTAGAATAATATCAATTCCTTAATGTTAAAGTTCTCATTGCTAAATAAAAGGTGTCATCTCCATTCCCCATCCAACGAGAAATCTAACATGGGCTTTAATCTAGATTCTGAAATGATTTAGAACTCCCAGTCAAGACCAAAGTGCTGACCTCTGGGAGCTCACCACCTCTACAAATGAGCCCAGCATTCAAGTACCTAAATATGGACTCTCAAGTTTGAAAATGTTGACCATCACAGCATTGTTATGACTAGTTTCACCATCAGAATCCTAATGCTTCCCTGATCTGTTTGCATGACATTGGCAACTGTATAAGATGGGATTCTAGATTGTGGTTTGGGTAGAAAATGGTTAGAATACCATAAATCCATGAAAACTGAGGTTTTTTTCAGGTCTGTGGATTAACATACTTGTGAATCTCAGGAAAAGCACAAATCATATTTCTATCACACATTAAATTAGTATCATTTATTGTTTGTTCTAGTTTTGTCAAAGAATTCAGTCATTAGACAATCTGACTCCACAAAGGAAGACAAGTTTAGAGTAGAAAATCGATAAGGATTAGACCTCGTAAAAGGGACCTCAGTGAAGATACCAATATTATATCAGAAGTATAGTCTTATATTTTGCCATCCACAAACTATAACAGATGCTTTCTTTGACTTGATTTTTTATATTTATAACCACAAAAGTTTAAGCTATAGCTAAGTAATTTGATTTGTAGTTTAATTATATTTGAAAGACGCTTATAAACACGGGAAATTGAGAAAAACATATTTTTTCAAACAGTACGGTAGTATTTTAGAGGGATCTGAGCAGCTGTTGTATATTTTTTTAGAAAAATGCTTTAGAATGAATGCAAAATCTCAAAGTCAAACTCAATGAGTTTCATCTACTTTTATGTGAAAACCGTAATTCCCTTGTGAATGCAGAAGTGTGAACTGGCTCAGATTTGCTTGACAGTGTTATGGATATCAGCAAGCCATGTTAGTGTGTTTGGCGTCTGTCACGAACCTGATTAGTGGGAGTGCTTTCTATGATTTTGAGGTCCATTGTGAACATCTCAGGTAGCTCAATTGACACCAAGGAAAGGCTCTGGTCCTGCAAGCAGTTATGCAAGATCTTGTGGTTACAGTGCTTTGGACACCTTTAGGTGGACCCCTTAGGTGAAAAGCCTGGCTTCCTTCACTTCTCTCTGGGCAGAACCACAAGGTCTGACCACTGAGGGACAGGATATCTGTTCTCTACTCTGTTAATCTGTTTTTGGTACCTATCTCCAGCTCTGTCTGGAGTAGACTTTCCTGCTCCCAGCATGTTCCCTCTATCTCTGGGTGTTCCCTGGCCAGCCTGTCAGCTTTCACTGACACTCTCTGGGCAGCCTCTCCCCCTCCCTCAACCTTCACCTTTTTCTACGCCCTGGTGGTCCATCTTATTAAATGGTTGAGTGTTTCTTTTGATCTATTATTCTCAGCCTTGGCAAAACAGCTAAACCACTGGGGTTGGGACCAAGGAGATGCCTCGTCATGGCTATAAACCTGGCTATTGTGTTTGAGTGCTCGATGGGACATTCCTTATCGAGGCCACTATTTTATTTTTTCCGCTTGGTTCCTCTAACAACCCCTTTGGATCTAACTCAAACTGTTGCAGATCATGTTTTCAGCTCTAGATGCCCCTTGTTTACAGGGCTGGCTCCAGGCACCAGCCCACCAAGCTTGTGCTTGGGGCGGCACCTGGAGGGGGGTAGCACCTGGAGGGGGGTGGCACGGTGCGGTGTGGTGCTTGGTGGGCTGGTGCCTGGAGCCGGCCTTGCGGGGAGAGCGGAGCCCCGGCCGGGGCTTGCCGCCCTCCCCCCGGCGCTCTGGCCGCCGGGGAGAGCGGATCCCCGGCTGGGGCTCGCCGCCCTCCCCCTCAGGGCTCCGGCCGCCCTCCCCTGCCACACTGGGGGCGGGACGGCCGGAGGCTTTTTTGCCTGGGGCGGCAAAAAAGCCAGAGCCGGCCCTGCTTGTTTAATCCCTGGTGTGTGAGCCAAGAGAGTGGCTGTCATACATGTACATTGACTACTCATGTTCTGAAAGATTATCACATGCACATTTGCAGGATCAGGGTCCGAGGGAGTCATTATACTGACAGAAATGCAGGCTTTGGGCACAAATCTGAAAGAAGCACCCACAAATTCCATTGACTTCATTGGGAGTAACCGGAGCTCAGTACATCTAATGATCACACTCTCTCTTATATCATCCTTTTCATACAGAGCTATCATATGCTCAATACAAGACTGGAATTTTGCCCTCCTTCCCCCAGTATATACCTCTCTGGAGATTTCCCTTCATAACAGTTCATGCATCAGCTTCTGTACAAGCTTTTGCCAAACCTTTTAGCATGTCTCATATATATAGAAAATGCATTTTTCTATCAAGTACTGTACCTAACATATAAAAATGGTGAAATATTTAACTTGAACTAAAAAAGGATTTCATTTTTTTCCTAGGGGCTTGTTAGCTTAATTTGGTTTCAGATGTTTTACAGCTCACACTGTACTAATTTAAAACACATTCATAAAACAAATCTCTGCTAAACTTGAAGTATAACATAGCTCGTAAAGAGACATAAACACAAAGTTTGCCAAAGACTGAAAACAGAAGAAACAAATGGCATATGGGCACCAACCCTAGTCTGAGGAGTTGTGCCTGTTAATATGTTTTCTAAGATTTCTTTTAGCTTGTAAAGGTTTTTACATGCTGTTGGGCTCTCCCTTAGAACGGTGCTTGCTTTATTTTATCTTTTGGGAAATCAAAGGGATACAAATGATTTTTTAAAATAGAGGGTACAGTCCACTGATAATTTGCATTGCCTTATATTTAGAATGCTTTCTCTGCAGTTCTCTGGCACTGAAAGTTTCCCAGTCCTGCTATTGCCACTTTCTTTGAGATGACTTTGCAGGGATTTGGAATTTTTAACGAGGAGGGGTGCACTGTCCATTCTTCACTGCAGTAGGTCTGATTCACCCTTATCTTCTTATCTCGTGCCTCCCTGACTTTGTTATGGGTGGCCCCTCAGTTATGGGTTAAGAAGTGTGTGTGCGGGGGGTCCTTGCCTAATTTTGACCCTTGTGTATCCATGAAGAGCCAGACACTATCAGGTCCAAGATGTACAGAGGGTCACATGGTTACATTGTTCTTTTAATAAAGGTTCACATAAGTCTGATAACTATCGTGTATGGCAGTGGTGCCTAACCATATTACACAGGATGGCCACATAAACCGAAGCACAACCTTGTGTGGGCCAAACAAATTCAACATATTTTAATAAGGTTGTAAAGTCACCTGTATTGATTGATATTTTAAGTTCAGCTTGTTTCATACATATTTAGATAGATTGTTTCTATGTAACGTATTGTCTAGTTACACACTAGTGTAAACTAAAATGATGTAAACATGACAACAAAATGCGAATGAATTGGCAATTAGTAGATTGTGTTGAATCAGGCCCCCAGTATTATGAATTGCTCTGGTGAGCAGTATTTTGTCCGCGGGCTGATGGTTGGGCACCCCTGGCATGCAGGATAACAGTACGGTATGGGGTCACGGAGCAGTATACTAAGGGCCATATCCTCTTCTCACAATGAGAAATTTTTTCCACTGATTTCAATGGGGGCAGGATCAGACCTAAACAGTAAGGATCCAATCTCTCCTGATTTGTTTGCTATTCATTATTCACCTCTTTGAAAAGTTCCAATCATCCAATCAGGTAGTAAAGATACCATGTTACTTACTATTGGTGACTAACCACACAACACAAATAGTGAACAGTTGAAGTGAACAAGTCACGAGACAACCCAGAGTCTATGGGCCTGGGGCTCAGCTAGCCAAAATTGGCATAGTTTCATTGACTCCATTAGCGCCGTACCAATTTACTCTAGCTGAATATCTTGCCCTAAAAATCTTTCTTCCAATTATTCAGTGAATACTTTTATAAATAACAAATACAACTGAAGAAATCAGAATCAATGTACTCATGATTCATGAGCAAAGATAAGGCCTAAATTCATAATGAAGGTTATTCACAATGAATGCTTCTATTGAGAAGTAGGCTTTGTGCCTGCATTAGCAATACCAAGCAATTATCCCATATTATTGTACCTCATAAAAGTGCTTCTAGAAAATGTTAGCTGGAACTACGGGGTAAATACACTTTCTCCACTGCTAAAAAAGAAGGGAGACTTTCCAGAGGCTTGCTTTATCTGGAAAGATTCCTTCCAGAGTATTTAATTTACAGAGTCTCTGGGAGCTCCAGTCTGTCTATGAAGAGACCTTGTTTATCAACATGGAGACCAAAAAACACCTTTAAATTGTTCAGAGCAAGAATGGAATCAGCCTGACATACCCCTCCTGCTACTCAATTTCCACATATTCCAATGCTGTCAAATAGAGCACATATGTTCTAGTATAGATAATTTTTCTTTTGTTATGTCCAATCCCCTTTTAGAATTCTATAACCTAGCTTCCAGTAGTTATGGGTTGTCTGTAAATATTACAAGGTGGAGGAAAAGAGTTTGAGGGGTGATGAATACAAATAAATAAATAAATAAATAATGCATGTACACTCCCTTAAAGGAAAAATCAATGCACCAATGTGACATGGGATGGAAGAGGACGTATATAACAGAGCCCATAATTTTAAAAGAAATTTTTAGTGTGTAGTATGCTTTTTCTTTTAGAATGTAGACTACTTTTATTTAGTTAACTGTATGCTGTTTAGATTTTGGATTATTTGCTTTAAAGAATAATGTTTTGTCATGTGACTGAACATATATCTATTTTATCTTGGCGTTTATTAAAACACAGTTGGTTTTTTTTTAGAAAACTGAGGTTTCCTAAAATGTGGTTTATTCTGCAAATAAAAAGAAGTGAAGAAAACCACATTCTGAGAACCGAATCTTATCAAAGTCATGTTTTCATACTGTAAATTAGAAAACGCCACATGTATAGAAAAAATTACCTCGTTTGTTTCATTAAACTACTGCTAAATGTGTTTTAAATATATTTTTAATATAGAAGTTCATATTCCTGAACATTCATTTTATATTTTAATAGATCTCGTCAGACAGAAGAAATCTATAAATATCACATATCGTACAAGCTTTGTTTGACTTCCGAATGGCTTTGAATCAACACAGCAGACATAAAGCCATTGGTTGTTGAAAGCGGGTCCTAATTTGGTTGACTGCAATGGTAGAACATGCCAAAAGAAGCATAAATTCCACTATAGCCACTATAGCTTTTTGTTTGAATTTATTACAGCAGTAATTAACTACCCTGTGCTCCCACTGCATTAATGATCATTTGGGTTTAGTCCTGCTGCTTCTGAAGTCAATAGCAGAATTTCCACGTACTCTACTTGGCATAGGGTAGGCCTTATCAATGTGGCCCTCCAATTTCACTTTTAGTGTGATCAAATGTAAATACAATTCAAAAGAAAAATATCCCCATATCCCCAGATACAGTATTTGAATTCAATAAACTCTAACCTCTATATAAATAAATGATATAAGATTAAAAATTTCTTGGTGGTGATATTAATTTGGGATTAGTGGGTAATCAGCATCTCTGAAAATCAGGCCATTTTTAGTTAGATGCAGAAATATGGATGCTTTCAGTATCTTCAAGGATGAAAAATGTCATCTTTATTTTTAAAGACATGACATGTGACATTGGGGACATTTTTAATTAGGGACTAAGGAAGGGAGTGGAAATTGGCACACAAAGGAGGAGGTGGATTCTAGGAAGCTTATTTTCCATCTTATTATCTTTCCCTTTCCTATTAGTTCCTAGTATTCTGTTAGATTTTTTTGACTACCACTGCACGTTGAGTGGACGTTTTCAGAGAACTATTCACAATGACTCCAAGATTTCTTTCTTGAGTGGTAACAGCTAATTTAGATCCCATCATTTTATATGTATAGTTGGGATTATGTTTTCCAATGTGCATTACTTTGCATTTATCTACATGGAATTTCATCTGCCATTTTGTTGCTCAATCACCCAGTTTTGTGAGATCCCTTTGTGACTCTTTGCAGTCTGCTTTGGACTTAACTATCTTGAGCAATTTTGTGTCATCTGAAAATATTGCCACCTCACTGTTTACCCCCTTTTCCAGATCATTTATGAATATGTTGAACAGCACTGGCCCTAGTACAGACCCCTGGGGGATCCTACTATTTACCTCTCTCCATTCTGAAAACTGACCATTTATTCCTACCTTTGTTTCCTGTCTTTTAACACATTACTGAACCATGAGAGGACCTTCCCTCTTATCCCATGACTACTCACTTTGCTTAAGAGCCTTTGGTGAGGGACCTTGTCAAAGGCTTTCTGAAAGTCTAAGTAGATTATATCCACTGTATGACCTTTGTTCACCTGGTTGTTGAACAGCTCAAATAATTCTAATAGATTGGTCAGGCATGATTTCCCATTACAGAAGCCATATTGACTCCTCCTCAACAAATCATGTCCATCTATATGTCTGATAAATCATTATGATTCTATAGTTTCAACCAATTTGCATGGTACTGAAGTTAGGCTGACCAGCCTATAATTGCCAGGATCAGCTCTTGAGCCTTTTTAAAAGATTGGTGTCACTTTAGTTATCCTCCAGTCATCTGGCAGAGAAGCTGATTTAAATGATAGGTTAAATACTACAGTTAGTAGGTCTGCAATTTCATATTTGAGTTCCTTCAGATCTCTTGAGTGAATGTCATCTGGTCCTGGTGACTTATTATTGTTTAATTTATCAATTTGTTCCAAAACCTCTTCTAATGACCCCTCAAACTGGGACAGTTCCTCAGATTTGTCACCTAAAAAGAATGGCTCAGGTGTGAGAATCTCCCTCATATCCCCTGCATTGAAGGCTGATGTAAAGAATTCATTTAGTTTTTTTAACAATGACCTTATCTTCGTTGAGTGCTCCTTTAGTTCCTCAATCATCCCATGGCCCCATTGATTGCTTAGCAGGCTTCCTGCTTCTGATGTACTTAAAAAATGTTGCTGTTACTTTTTGAGTCTTTGGCTAGTTGCTCTTCAAATTCTTTTTATGGTCTGCTTAATTATACCTTTACATTTGATTTGCCGGAGTTTATGCTCTTTTCTATTTTCCTCAGTAGGATTTAACGTCCAAATTTTGAAGGATGCCTTTTTGCCTCTAACCACTTTGTTGGGCTATGGTGGTACTTCTTTGGTCTTCTTACTATGTTTCTTTTTAATTTGGGATTTAATTACATTTAATTTGAGCCTATAGTAGGGTGTTTTTAAAACATGCAGATTACAGGAATTTCACTTTTGGGACTGTGCATTTTAATTTCTGAATAACTAGCTTCCTCATTTTTGTATAGTTCCTCTTGCTGAAATTAAATACTACTGTGGTGGGCTTCTTTGGTGTCCCCTCCCCCCACAGGGATGTTAAATTTAATTACATTATGGTTGCTGTTACAGAGCAGTTTAGCTATATCAGGGGTCGGCAGCGTTTGGCACGCGGCTCGCTAAGGTAAGCACCTTAGCGGGCTGGGACAGTTTATTTACCCACTGATGCAGCAGGTTCAGCTGATCGCGGCTCCCACTGGCCGCGGTTCGCCGTCCCAGGCCAATGGGGGGGCGGGAAGCGGCGCGGGCGAGGGATGTGCTGGCCGCGGCTTCCTGCCACCCCCATTGACCCGGGACAGTGAACTGCGGCCAATGGGGGCCGCGATCGGCCGAACCTGCCGTGTCAGCAGGTAAATAAACTGGCCCGGCCCGCCAGGGTGCTTACCCTGGCGAGCCGTGTGCCAAACGTTGCCAACCCCTGAGCTATATTCACTTTTTGGACCAGATCCTGTGCTACACTTAGGACTAAATCAAGAACTTCCTCTCCTCTTGTGGGTTCCAGGACTGGCTGCTCCAAGAAACAGTCATCTTTAGTGTCAAAATGCTTTCTCTCTTCATCCCATCATGAGGTGACAAGTTCCCAGTCAATAGGGGGATAGTTGAAATCCTCCATTATAATTGAGTTTTTTATTTTTATAGCTTCTCTAATCTCCCTGAGCATTTCACTATGACCATCCTGGTCAGGTGGTCGGTAATATATCCCTACTGCTATATTCTTATTATTCAAGCATTTTTAAATAACATGTTTATAAGTTAAAATATCCTTTGTCACACCTTTCACCCATTCCACACAATTTAAGATTTCAACTGAGTTCCACACAGCATAGCACAAGAAGTAATGAATTGTATTGTCTCAATGTAGGCCCTAATGGCTGTTTAGTTCCATCTGAAAAATCACCCACCTACGTATTTTATTATTATGTATCTATTTAATTTATTTATAAAGGAACCAAATGTGCCTGCATACCTGTTTGGTAGTCTTTGGTCAACAGTGTTCCAGTTCACGCTCATTGGTAGAGCCACACTCTGAGCCGGATTCTCATCCCGCTTAAACTGATGTAATTCCATTAGTTACTCCTAATTTACGTCAATGTCAGTGAGATGAGAAAGCAGTCCACAATATCATCTGCTAAATGTGTGGTGCAGATTGTGGGTATTTAGAAGATTTTGCAGGATCAACTGGAGAAATTTGCAGCATTAGAATAAAATTCTATTGATGCTTGGAGAGCTTTAATACAACTTGGAGATGTATGTTGAGCTTGTATAATCGGAACACTTTGTTGTTGATGTCACAGAAGAAGCTTCCCTGATGTCTATCTGAAGTATCAGCAAAATCCAGCTCTCCTTATTCACACACGTAGTACCATTAGCTTCAATGTAATAATCCCCTTTACTTCAAGTAGAAGTACACAGTTGAGTGAAGCTAGTTAGATTTGGACCTATACGTGATTCCAGTATTGGTGATCTGCAGAATTTACTCCAAAATGTAAAGAAAAAAGTGGAAAAAAAAATCTAAATCCTTGACATAAAATAAATATATTTTAAGGTACAAAGGCAATGGATACAGCATATTCAATAACAGGGCAAGGAAAAATGTTATATTCTTATGAGAACTTCACAATTAATAACACATATGCGCATGACATTCTAGAAGAAGGAATTTATCCAAGTGATCTTGAAGTTTGTAGATTAAGCACTCAAAGAAAGCTGTCTGTGACATTAAATATAATTGTTCCTCACATAAGTTCCCATTTATATTTTCCTTTGTCTCGGAACAATGCTCTGAAGAGGACAAAAACATACCACTTTCAAACTGAACCAGATGGAAAAATCAAGTCCCTATGTGTGCCCTCAGTAGGACAAACTCTGGGATGTGTGCTAGGACTGCATCCCATGGTACACTTCTCTATCTTGGAATATGACATCATCCCAGATCTGCCATACAGAGGGGCATTACTATATTTATAGTCTGTCATGTAAAAAGAGTCAGACACTTAAATCATTTTAAAATGGCTACCATAATTAAACAAATATTTAAAGGGACAGGCAGTGTGCATTAAGGTGTCTATGTTAAGGGCACAGAACCATACATAAAATTGCTGAGCATTATTTCAGTTTATGGGAGTGAGTGAGATGCTGGATAAATAAGAATGCCAACATCAGGATTAAGATTAATTGGATAAAATATTTACCAATGTACCTCTTTTTCTATTCACAAATTGACTGTGACTGTGATTTTCCACTGACCTGCAGCACATCACTTCATCACTCCATGCCTCAGTTTCCCCATCTCTACAAAACAAGGATAATGGTATTTACCTTCCTTTGCAAAATGCTTTGAGCTCTAAGGATTAATCTAACAAGAGGTAAGAATTATTATTTGCTTCTTTTAAAGTATTGAATGAACAATTCTTTGTAGACTGTTAACAGTTTGTTGTGAGTATTTGATTTTCCAGCCAATTTGATTGGACACACAGGTCAAATGACATGTTACTGTTTCTTGGCAAACTTAACTCTCAGAATCAGGTTTTTGGTATGAATACTCATGATTAAAAATTCAGGATTCACTCTACCCAAATGTTCTACAATATTTGCTTAAAATCAGTATTTTAACAAACATTCCTGACAGCAAATTAATTAGGTTATGTCTATACTACCATATGAGGTGTGATTGCAGCTTTGGTAGAGATACCCATCCCAGCTTTACCTGCACTAGCATGGCTAAAAATGGCAGTGTAGATGTGGCTGTGCAGTCTTCAGCAATAGAACTAGATACTCGGGATCCGCTGTGTGCTCGTCCTGCCATCACTAAAGCCCCTGCCACCTCATCTACATTGCTATTTTTAACCATGCTAAGTGGATTAAAACTAGCATGGATATGTTTACCCAAGATGCAATTGTAACCCATGCTGGCTTGATGTGGCGCTCTGTCCCTCTCTAGGGGCACCTAGACCATCTACAGATTAATGAGTCTGCTATAGCCTTAGCTAAGAGCCATGTGGCTTTTAGCCCATGCAGAGATCCCAAGTTCGATCCCACCTGCTGACAACCAGGATCTGTCGGTATTACACAATCACACACCAGACGGCAGTGTAGACGTACTCTTTGAATAATGGCAGAATGCAGACACAAAAGGGGGACTGTAGCAGGGTGGTCACCCGCTCCTGCCCTGAAGGGCTTGAAATCAGCCCTTAAAGAGGGCTGCAGGGGTAAAAGCAGCCCTGGAGAGGGCTGCAGCTCTGAATGCTGGGCTGATTGGGGAAGCAGCCGCAGCTGGGCCATGCCCCAATCAGGGCCCAGCTAGCCCTATAAAGGCTGGGAGCCAGGAGCAAGGACTCAGTCTCTCCCTGTGTTCAGAGAGAGAAGGACCTGGCTGCAGGGAGTTTAAACAGGGTACCTGAGTGGAGCAGGGCTGGGGGAAAGGCAGAGGAGCTGGGGAGCTCCAGCCTGGAAAGTCCCAGGCTGTGGCCTAGCAGAAGGCCAAGGAGTACTGGGGGTTGCAGTGGGCAGCCCAGGGGTAGGCCAAGGCAGCACGTCCAAATCCAACCTTGCCAGTGATGAGTAGGCTGAAACTGCAGTCTGCCCCAGGGTGTGGGGCGAGACAATGACAGGCAGTAGCCTTATACTGAGGCGAGGTGGGAATAGTGGGTGGGGGTTCCCCGGGGAGGGAAGACCCTATGACTGAAGGGGGCAGCATCCCAGGTAAAAGGGCACCGGGGTCCAGGACAGGACATGGGGCCAGAGGACAGGCAGACCACCGGCCTGCAGAGGACACTCCAGAGCTGGAACGAGCTAATTCCCGGAAGTCACCAGCAAGAGGCGCCGCAGGAGTGAGTCTGCTCTTCTACAGGGACGAACAAAGACACAGCAAATTTCTTTCAAAATCCTAGAGATTTTCATGTCTCTTTTCTTGCAGCATTCCTCCAGGTCTAGTCAGAAATCAGACAGATATATAGTGAAAATATGTATAGCTGAATTAATATCGGAAATATATATTTGTATTTTAATGTTGCTTGTTGCAAACACAAAACTAAAAGGTATTTCTAATTTTGAATAATACACAGTCACTTGGCTAAGATGTTTTTATCCCATAGAATACATTTCCTTTAGTTTAAAAGCATGGGAACTTGTCTTTTCTCACTTGCCAAAGCCACAGAACAGAACAACCATCAGAAAGTGATTAACACTGTCTGTCTTCTCTGATTCTATTAAACAGTGGTAAGATACATGGCTAGAGTAGAGGATGAACTTACTCAGTGAACCATGTTTATGACAATAAGGTTTATATCTTTTACCACATGAATTTGCTAGAGAAGATTTTTCTTCTTTGTTCAATTTTATCAGAATGTTAAAACAAACACAATTGCCCTGTGTTCATGGTCATTAGCTTTTTATTACCATAACTTTTTTAAGTCACAAAGAAAGAAGAATGAACATAAAACTGAAATATGGAGGGGCCAATTCAATCGCACATGAATAAAATCAATGATCTCCTCATTTTCAGAAAATAAAGTTCCATGGAAGTGATTGGTTTATCAGAGACCACAGACTGATGGGTAAAATCCAGAAAGTACATAGGAACGCCATGCTTTACCTCGATAGTGGGTACCACCAGCCCTTTGGAAGGGAATGGAGAGCGAATACCATAAGGGCTTGCACAATGGCACATTGTAAAAGTGTGATCACTTCTCAGTACCGTTAATGGTAAAACCCCTATTGACATCACAGGGAGGAAGCTAGGCCAATGCCCTGCGCTTTTGAAAATCCCACTTTTAATTCAATGGGTAACACAGTGATGGGGATTAATGGGTTTTGCATTAACTACCAGAGAGTTTTGATATCATCCATTCAATAGACTCTGAATAAGAGTGTTCTGAAGAAAAGAAAAACAAAACAATAATTAAAATGGAATATGAGGGCAACCAGTGTTCCTGGGCATGCTCACTTTAATGACTTAATTCACTTTGCTTTGCTTTTAACAACATAAAAGAAGAGATGGAGAACAAGGATTTTCCATAATTTTTGCTGTGCCTTTCTGCATGAATGAGGTGCCCATTACAACGAATTTGTATGCAACAATGGCCTGATTGCAAAACCAGAGAGAAAGTTTCAGTGCCTGGTATTGTAAGGGCAAGACAGTCTATGCCCGTTCATGTTTAGTCCGGTGGAGATAGTTAAAGACAGTTCTCCCTAACATGATGTGAGTGACTACTGTGTCTCCAGTTAATCAGTGTGTACATCAATCTAGCCTGCAAGCCTGTCTAAATTATCACTGATATTATCTTTGCAAATAAATTGCCTGAGCAGTCAGTAAAGGTTTACCAGTTCCACTTAAACAATTAAACGCACGGTCCATCATAGACTGTGCTGGAAATAAGAATGCAATTGCACAAACCAAAACTATTTATATCCCTTCTTTGAATTATATGCTGTTTGGACATATGAAAAACCATTAAACAGCAATAAGCACCGAAGTCTCTTTACTGTCACATTTTCAGTGAGATTTAGCATTTCTGCTTAAACATCCATTAAATGAATATCACACGGTAGCTGCCACAAGTTATAATTCATTACAACTTTTGTGTAAAGCTATTCAGCCTGCTTCTTTGCGCCGTGGCTAGTGTAAGACATTTTTTTTTCAAGCAGTGCAATGCTACAAGGTTGCAGCTTTCGTGAAGTGATGTGAGTTCACCCTGTTAAAGGTGCATTGCTATGGAATTGCTAGGAGATTTGCACAGACAGAGATGGCAGGAGCATTAATCACCACATTAACTCCATGCTAGACACTGATATTGGGAGCGGGGTACTCTGTGGCCAGCTCTGGTGGTGCAAAGCAGGTTGAAAGTGGGCTTACACAGCTGGTTGGGGTTCCCTCAGTATCAGCAACATGCCATTCCCTTCCCCCAGCCTCAGCCTCACAGAATGGGGGTGTGCTGGGGAAAGGGATTATGGACAAATCCCTGGCTGTGCTCCAGCAATCCCTGGCTCTAGCAGTGCTCTGACCACATTTCCTCCCCCAACACGCCTCCAATGCCATTACATCAGGACTGGGGAAGGGAGTGGCATACATCTGGCTATGCTCGAGGGTCATTACAATCAGCTGGGATCCTGGGGGGCCATTACAACCAGGCATAATTTGGAGCATCCTTAAAGCTTCAGATTACTCTGGGGAGCATTTAGGAGCCCAGCAGCCCCCAGGCGTAGGGGAAAGCAATAATGACTCAAAGCCAACTTTTCTCCTCCTCCTTCAATTCAGCTGCAACAAGCAGAGTTCTCGGGTGTATGGCGCGAAGTGTTTTTAGAACTAATAGCCTTTGGGCAAATTCCATGAGGATGCTTACATTGACATGAGCGTTGGAAACCCTGCATGGGTGTGTGCTAATAGATAGATCCAATCCTAGCTATCCAATATGCTCCATCGGTGAAATGTGCTGGAGGGGGAGTTTCCACTCTGATGGATAGACTAATAAATTAATGGAGGCTTTTTGAAAATGTATCCTTTTATGTTACATAATCCTGTTTAGGTGTGGTTGAGGCTGGTCTATACTATAAATTTCAACAGCTTATTTAGCAATCAAGTCTGTATAGTCTTTTCTCTATCAAAATGGGATGTTCCTGCCTTAATTCTAGAGGTTTGAGGGCTCCAATTTATCTGGTAAGTATGCATTTTTCTTCCATCCCATATAAACATGCTCAGGTCTTCTGTGGTCAAAGATAATCCTGGCTTTTAAACCACTTTTTTTCTTGAAGGACGTACATTTGGAATTGAAGAAACAGAATTCCATTATCTGCACCTTGGTGAGACATGAAATATAATCCAAATCCTTTTATTCAATTAACATGGCTTACTTTAAAACAAAGAAGTCTTTTGTCTTCAGTGGGTTTTTTTTTAAATAAATTATCCTACTTTAGTTTGGTACTTTTTAAAAACTGCTAAGTGACGCTCAGCAAATTTCAGTACAGATCTGTAGATGAAGAGGCTTCATATAAAGTAGTAAGTCTCAGTTTAGCTTGGTTTTAGATAATACTCAATAATGCCTTTAAAAGAATAAGAAATCCAGCGCTTCTGCGTTGTTCCGTTAAAATGGAATAATGAGAGACATGCAGTTTAAATGCTACAGGCTCCTTGCAGTAAGTGTAAGCCACATGAACAGAATTCATATTATATTTACTTTGCTATATTACCTAGTGATTATATTTCCTTTATGCCTCTATATACTATCCTAGACAAAGATCACACTCTTTTGCCTGTCGATCTCTGAGCATGAAGCAGGCAGGGGTTCTCATTTAGAGTCCGTTCTGCTGTTTAGATCTGAGTGTTTCTGGCCTCACTGTGGGAGGATTTTCCAGATCTGCTGTCAGCTAGTGAGTAGCTAGGTCTCAAGCATCAGCTGTTAGTGCCATATCTGGGGTTAGGTTGAATCATGTGTCCTTGGTGCTAATCGCTGTCAGAAGAAGCCATTTACAGTATGAACAACTTTTATTGGTTCTATATGTCCCAGGAATCCTGCTACATAGTTTGATCACCACCTACTGGCACTTGATCTAACTATTTACAGACAGACAATGAGCATTCCATTAATGTTTGGCATAGGGCGCCCTGGCAGACATGAGCCTGGCACTTTAGTTCCCTTTCATCTGAACTTCCACAGATTATCGTCCCAGCTGTGACTCAATGAACATTTTCCTCTGCAGGTGCCAGGGGCAAGACATGTTCCCCCCCACACCAACCAGCTCTGGAGTCCCGAGAAAACAGCTTGAGGCTTCTAATGGCATCAACACAGTGTGCAGGGAGCAGAGCAGGAGCCCAACAAAGAGCGTGCTGTCTGGCTCGTGGCAGAAACAGGCTGAGTAGGGGGCACCAGGAAGGCTGGGAGAAGCAAACCAGATGCGTAGAAGCAACAGTTGGAGGGGGAAGGGAGTGCATGGGAGGAGCATGTTGAATGGCTGAATAGAGTCCCAGGGATGCAAAGAACTACAGTGGATTTTTTTTTGAGAGAGCGAGCGCTAACCTGATTATTCAGCTGAACACTTCATCTTAACATTTTTCTTGGAGCCATCACCATTGATAGTTGAAGATATTCACCCAGAAATAATCCACCACATGGGAGTCTGGATTCAGTCATACAAAACAGACAGCCTGTATGGATTTATGAAACATTCTAGGACTAAGTTATTTATGCCTAGAATTAGCTTTACTGTCAGACTGTCATGTTAGAAAATGGCTATTAAGCACAGAAATGTCAGTTTTAAGACCTTAGTTCATTTCTGTTACAAACACACACACAGTTTGAAGGAAGGTTTGAAAACGAGGGGCCAAATTTTCTGTTCATGTAAATCAATGGTACTCCATTGAAGTCAATGGAGCTGTACCAACTAACACCAACAGAGAATTTGGCCCCAAATCTCCAAGTTATAAAAACATACTCAGGGCTTGAGCCAATGCTTATTGAAAAGATTCCCATTGACTTCAATTGACATTAGATCAGACCCTAAATTTGGAGGCAAAATAAATAAGGAGGAACAATCCGTGAATGTTCGAAAGGGTTTGAATTATTTAGAGAATTGGGCTGGAATGGGGAAAATGCCGTTCAGCATTGAAACTCTTGTGGTCTGGGAGCATGTGCTAAGAGAAAACACACAGATGTGGGAGACAATGTGGAATAAACATCAAACCATCTGTTTACTGCAAAAGTACAGGTACGAAAAAAAAAAAGGCAAACAAGATATAGAGATGCCTGGTAAAGGGTCAGATTATAAAATCAGGAATTGGCACTGTCGCTGTGGGGGACCTGTTAGATCATATCTGGAAAGCTATGTGCAATAATGTCAGTGGGACTACTTATGGAGAAAGGTAGGCAGCAGGATAGCCTCTAATTTGTATGTACAATTGTAGTAACTGTACATGCAAGTCAGACATGATGTTGAAAATCAGACCATTCATATGTATATAATTGAAGTGCCATAGACTACAGACAGTTAAAACTACCACTTCCTCTGAGTGTTTTGATGTAATAACTTATGCACTCAGAAACCACTGCTGTCATATATTTAATTTAAAATATATTTTTTAAAATGCCTATCTAGCAGAAAAGAATTTGGGGAAAACTGTAATACTTCCCTTGACCTAACCTTTACACAGAAACTTTTTAATTCTGACATAATGACCAGGCAGAAATACCAAATGCTTTTAACTAACATCAACACACAATTAACAGTCTTTGTAATTAATCAGGGCAGAAAATTGGAGACAAGGGCCTAACACAGCCTTCTCTTCGTCTTAGGGCCCACTCTGCAAAAGTATAAACTTTTCCTGTACTCGCTGCACAATTTTCAAAGGGACTCTTGCACAATTCAAAGATGACAAATACTTTTGTTATAGTTCATTCAGAAGTCCATCAGTCTTCGAAACCCTGTCATTATTTATGCTCAAAGACAGGAAATAACAACAACGTTTGAATTTATTTTGTCTCCATGAAACGACTTGCATATAATTCTCCTATCAAAATAACCTCTCCCTTTGTGCTTATTTCATGTGTTTATGTTGTAGCAACACAAACTTAAATATAAAACATGAGAAACCAGCAGCTAAGAAGTGGCATCCCATAAACAGTCCTTACACTGGGATAAAGGTACTTAAACTGAAGACTTGCCCTTGCAATGTCATTTCAGCCTGTCTCATGATTTATATGGCTTCAGACAACTCTGTGTTTAATAGGATGCAAACCCAAAGAATGTAAAGCCACAGATCCTGCTTAAGAAATGCTTTGGAGTCCTGGTATGACTGTACTTAGATTTAAGCATTTTATAGCTCTTCTGGGACAAGGTATAAAACAAGAGACACATTTCATATTTTTCCCCCATCACAGAATTTATTAGAATGTGTCAATGTTCAAACAATAAGAAGAGTTATAATGACAGACAATTAGAAATTCAATTGGAAATAACAAAGTGTTTTTCATTTATTGTTGTACCCATTCCATCTGGAATGCAATAGATTTCATGTTCAAGAGCATCTTAAATGGTTATCTAAGGTAAATATAATTTTTTACTATCTTTTAAAACATTTCATATATACTTATGATCATATAAGGGACACTCTGTAACTGCTCATGAATGCGAATAATGGGTTCAAAATCTCACCCTTAATGATTTCTGTTGCAATCAAAGAGTATGCAGTCTTGGAAGAGGACAGAGAACAATATGTTGATAAAAAAGTACTGTATATTTACGTTACTTGAGATGTAAATTTAAATTACTCAGGTTGGAAATTAAACCTACTTAGATTCTTGCTTGTATAGTAATCGTTATACATTTTTTGAATTTCATTTTTGTAAAGCATGGAATTAGAGTGTTTTTAGTTTGATAGTGAAGGGATTTTCCATGTG
The DNA here is from genome assembly GCF_027887155.1 of Malaclemys terrapin pileata. Classification (NCBI taxonomy): domain Eukaryota; kingdom Metazoa; phylum Chordata; order Testudines; family Emydidae; genus Malaclemys; species Malaclemys terrapin. The sequence continues at coordinate 13,435,171 of NC_071518.1, forward strand.
GCTTGTCCTATTGCACAGATTTGGCTTTAAGCTGGGATCAGAAGAAAAAACATAATCATCTATAAGAATTAATTATAACTCTAGTGGATAAGGTAACTTTAAAAGATACAGGAAAATCTGTACTCATCAAATAGTGATTTTTTTAAGCTTCTTTGTTGATTGTCTTTGTTGTGGGAAAGTATGAGAGCCATTTCAGGAATGACAACCTGATTGCAAAGATAAGTACCAGAAAAGACGTGATCATGTCATTGATATTGATGGGAAAGTGTAACTTGGGGTTTCATGGGGATTGACTTGAGAGGCAAGCTAAAGTGCATGTGTGGGGATTAGACTTGTCAATTGAAATATTGGGACTGGTTGTTACAATTTGTACAGTTTGATCATTTACAGTATAAAAGGCCAAGTGAACAGAAATATATTTGCTGTGCTTATTGAACAAAGGAGAAAATAACATCTTATCTATGACAATAACATAATAGATCCAATACTAAAGAAGTCACTGGCTCTGATTGCAAAATAATGGGATTTGGATTGCCGTATTGCCCATTCCAGGCATTCAAAAATCAAAAGTCAGTCACCCTAAAAACCATCATAATAATCATGTGCTTGGAAAAATAATAAATTGGTGGCTCTTTTATAGTGAGTCATCTAATGTTTGAGCCTTTTAGGGTTTCCTTTTTCAAGCTTTATGCTGCCTAATGGGCTGTGGGGCTGCTCAGAATCTCCTCAGTGCTACATGCTGAGATCCCACCCCTGACATGTTCCTCCCATCTTTAGCCACCCCACCAGCTATTCCAGAGGTCGTGAAGTGGTCCTCAGAGGGCAGCTTTACAGCTGGCTCCCACAGTGCCTGCACAAAGGGAATCTTCACCTGACTGGAACTGGGGCGTCTATGCCACAGCAACTCTTTTATCCAGTGTCAAGAGGCCAAAGTGGGAGAGAATCCCTCTTTGAATCTATCCCTTAAAATGTATGTTTCTGAAGAGCCTCAAGCCAGAGTGTGGATCGATTTCAATAATGCATCGCTTACAGGGGAACTCTCTTTCTGGTTAATCAGTTGCAGACTTTTTATGTTTCTCAGGCTACATTACCGCTGATTTTATTGCAACTCTGAAAAATATAATTGTTTAGATGCCATTTATATGGCCCCCAAGGGGAAAGATCCTCAGCCCAGCTATGTGTGTGTCCACCACAGCAGTATTCCACCAAATATTGGCTCCATTTGATATTTTTAATTGTTCAATAGTGGCAAGAAAAATATTGATGGTTTTAAATCCCAAAACAAAGAAGCCATCCCAATACAAAAAAAATGATTGAAACGTCAACTAAATTCCTTATTTCCCCACAAAGATTTCTGGCTCCAAAAGGGACGGGCGCTTCTATTGCATATCCATACAAAGATTTTGAAAGCAAAGTCTGAGAGAAAGAGGCTCAGATTCCTGTTTGGGCCCATCTCTGCCACTCTCACTCAGGCAAAACTCCCATTACAATATATTTAAATATCTACGTGTCCAGATACTTAGGGCCTCAGCTTCAGACAGATCTTTGGTGTACTTCCACTTATTACAGTTAATACGGTAAATGGAACTATGCTGCTTTGCACCAGCTGAGGATCTGGAGATATGCAAGCATTTACCTAGCATGCAAGACTAGGGCCCTGGTTCAGCAAGGTACTTTGTAGACATGTGCTTAACTTTAAGTCCAGGAGTGGTCCCGTTGAAGTCAACAGGGCTATTCATGTGCTTAAAGTTAGGCACATGTTGAAGTGCCTTGATAAATTGGGATTCTGCCAAAATACCCTCAAGTAATAGGTGAAGTCTCATGAGTTCTCATTCTGGCCATCATGACAATCCTCCCTTTATGGCTAGAAGCAAAGGAGAGTGGCAGGGGGAAAATCCCAAAACATTTTTTTTTCTAATTGCAGTATGAGCTCACAGTGTGGAGAAGGCTGAGAACGAATGGGATAACTCAGTGAGTTTGATGCTTGTAGAAGTGCAGGCTGATTTTTTTGCTGATACCGATTATTTATGCCTTCCACTTTTCTCCCTAAAATATTAAAATGAAAGCATTAATATTCCTTCCCTTTAATACCAGAATTTTCAAGAGAGCTCAGAACCCACCATCTGGCCCAGATTTTCTGAAGAGCTCAGTATACTGGGTCTGCTCACAAGTGTCACAATGGAAGCTGCTGGGTGCTGAGCACTTCTGACAATTATCAGGGGGTAGCCGTGTTAGTCTGTATCTACAAAAACAACAAGGAGTCTGGTGGCACCTTAAAGACTAACAGATTTATTTGGGCATAAGCTTTCGTGAGTAAAAACCTCACTTCTTCGGATGCAACTTCTGACAATGTAGACCTTATTTAGATCTAATTGGGAGATGAGCTCTTGTTAAAACTCCTATTGAAAGTGTTGAGCATTTGAAAATCTGACCAAGAGCTCTTTTGAAAATTTGGCTGTAAATGACTAATTTATACCTGTATTTAGAGGTTTGTTTTGTTTTACTACTTCTTATATATTCACCACATTTTGGGGGGAGTGGAAACTTTTGTGTCTAGCAATAATCAGTGCATCCAGCAGCCATACAAAGAATAGAGCAAAACTGTTAAAGGAACCCCCACCCTCACACACAAGAATCATGTGTAAGGAACAAAATCAAGAGAGTAACTTTGAACCTTGGGGTTTCCTGCATTGGAGCCAAATGCCTGGATAATCCAATCAAACATAGGTGCGCATTTCAAAAACAGATAAGGAGAATACAGCTAAGATTACAGCTCAGTGCCCATGAGGCTCTCTCTGCCAAAGTGCACTGGTTAGTAACTGGGAGCTTCTGAATTATTATTTAAAATCTGTTTGCTCTCTTAAGAGTCCAAATATTTCTACCTAACCGAATATAGAAGCAGTGGCATCTGTATTGCATTGCATTACAGTAGGACTTTGACGTGGTTTCCTAAGCAAGTATCTGAGGAGTTATCTTTTAAGAATTCAGCAGCGGAGCATGAGGTTTTGGCAAATTCCCTGTCTCCCTCCCTCCCCATTGGACCTCATCTCTCCTTTCTGATGTCTCCTTGCTTCTTCTCTCTCACTCCCGAGGCCAATCTGATAAGTGACCTTTGGAACCTGATTCTTCTCCCTGGAGCATTAGTCACTCTGACAGGGTCTCATGAACCTGAGAGCTGCCAATGGAGCAGGATTTATAGCCAGGGAGGTGGGCGCCATGGCTCTGGATCTGCCAGTGGGATGGTGCCAGCAGAGGAGGGAGCACACATTGCTCCTTTCTAAAGGAGCTACTCTAGACCACACTACAAGAGAGACTGTGTCAAATTCAGAGGGGCATCTAGGAAAAGCTAAAAGGAGCCTATGTGACTAAGAGGAGTCTATTTTCTTCCAGCCCCATCAATGTGAATGTTAAACCAGCTCAGACTCCTTGTCTTATTTAGACTCATGGGCCAAATTCAGATGTGATGTTAAACTTAGATTCCTTTACACTAATTCGGATCTCACCCCGACCCCTCACACTAAGTTACATTTCTGTTTCCCTACTTATATCCACTTTGCTGATGGCTACAGAAGTTTAATTTGGTGTAATTTACCTGCTGAGGCACCAGAAGAAAGTACGAGAACATATACATTAAAGTTGTTCCCCACTCTCTTTTACATTACCCTTCCGGCATTTTGGCATGTAACTGACACCCCGGGAGAATACAGTTGTCATGTTGGGTTGACTGCTATTCCTATCAAAGTTAATGGGTGAAGAATCAGCCCTTTCATGCAGGAAAAGTTGGCCCAGGAAATTCTTTATAAGAAGAAGAAATTTCCAACAGCGGGGAAGCAATTTTCCCCTCACAGGGATAAGTTAAGTTAAAAGATGTTGTTAGGGTGTCTGTCACATGTTATAATGGCTATGGCAGACACATGACATTACTTATTATTACACTGCATGAGGCTTTGTCTTTAATTTAAAGTGTTGGATGACTCGTATTTTTGTTTTCTTTTGTTTTGCTTGACAAGTAGCAGATGACATTTGGGCAAATACATTTCCAAATGGAACCATTAAATACAATGGGAGGCACAATACCTCACACAACAGAAGTTTGGATTGTGCTTACAGGCAATGTTCCCCACTATGGGGAGGGAAAGGGGCTGAGCTGTTGTTTGCCTTCTACCCCTATGTTCTCGATCCCCCTCATTCTTAATGCCTTCGGGGAGCTAGCACAGCTGCGGCTGATGCTAATTTGAAGCAATGGCTCCTCTTTCTGCCCGGACCACTGGAACATGAAGAAAGGCTAGTCCCTCCACCATCTACATTTGCACAGGGCCAACCACAATCTTTGAATGGAATCTTTCCTGTTCTGGTGGCATGTGCCAGAAAGCTGAAGTTGTTAATAAACACGAGCCTAATCTTACCATGTAACTACAGCAATAATATGCAAAATAAATGTTTCAAATAGAAACTGTGAGAGAGTAGGAATGCCTACTGAGCATGGCGTGTTAGGCCGCTGGTAGCCATGCTGCAATGGACTAAATTAAACAGAGAAGCTCTGACAGGTAGAGATTCTTGAAGGAGAAGTACAGGCAAAGAGCTTGCCAGATATTAACAGAGGTATTAGATGCTTCTCTTGAATATGCTATACTGTTCTAACAGCATCAGGACAATAGGTGGGGGAATGAAGAAGCCCTGCACAGCTGATGCTAAAAGAAAATAAATGTTAGTGTTTAAAACACTGAAGAAATCATTCAAAAGCATTTTGAGCCCAGCTTTTCCCATGCTACCCTATTGATCTCAGTGGAGTTGCATGGACATTACTGCGAGGATAATTACCCCCTTCTTCTTTTTGAAATTATTTCTCCTACAACCATCCCCAAAACAGTAAAGGTTTTGTTCATTAATCTACTCTCTTTGATTGATCAGACCAGTTTCCCCTTTCTTTCCTCTGTCCCTCTTTTCATCCTTATACACATTCCCTCAGGCATTTGCATGTTCACTAATCTCTCCAATTTACATTGTAGTGCAAAGCCATCCATAAGTAACACAAGGAGAAGCATAAACTCATTCATAAATATTCCAGGATGGAGTGTAAACCCATTCACAAATAAGGCCTGCAATGTTTGCCCTCCACTAATAACCATTAGGCATAGCATACAGACAACCAATTTTACTCTCAGAACAATCAAGTATGCTCCCAGCCTTTAGTGAGTCAGAGTTCCAAAGTTTTCTTGAAAGAGGAGAAAGGATAATCTCAGAGGGTCTCTAAATTATTCTTAAAGATGGGAAAGGGAGAGGAAGAACAAAAAAAAGGGAGAAACAAAGAGAAAAGTGAGGGCAAGTGACTAATAGAAGGGAAAAGAGAATAGGAGGAAAATAGTGGTGTAATGGTTAATCAGTTTACCTACTTTTTTTTTCAAAACTGATGCATTAACTTTCCAGAGGATATGGGTACAGTCCTGTATGCTGTATGCACATGCTGTACAATAAACTTTAAAACCCCCAAACAATTCTTTGTTAAAGCAAGTTCAGAAGCCTACAAACACGAATACTTTTAACATTGCAACACTCAAAGCGACTTTATAGGTCTTGTGGCTAGAATCTCATGCTTGCTTGGGGTGGCTCTTTATTTTTTATGCAGAATGTTTACATCTTTGTGGTGTCAGCAATACATACCCATCTTTATAGGACCAGCAAGAAAGAAACAGCAGTAAATCTTTGAAATGTGTTTTCAGTATGTCTATACAGCTAAAATATTTAAATACAAAACAGCCTGTCTGATTGAAACTGATGGACTGGGTCTCAGCAAAGGATGCATTATTATATTTTAAATCAAGTTTGTATAAATAAAGATGAATCTATCAGTTTCCGCTGCTAGCTGGTAACCTTGAAATTTAAGAGCATTATGAAACAAAAGAGCATTTTATTAAGAGACTCTGATGGTGGGTGACCGGAGATGTACACATTCACAGTACTACAGGACTGGAGCCAAAACAATTCACAGGGAGCAAAATGCAGTTAACCCATAAAATGATGTAATGTATATACAACAACCACAGTAGAAAAGGGTCAGCTATTTAAATGGTAAAGTTAGAAAAGATACAAATAGGATCCCTTTCTAGGATTCATGAGCCTCAAACCTGACCTGGGATGAAGGAAACCAAGTTAGCCATAACTGTCTGGCTTCCCTTCACTATTTAAATGAGTAACCCTTATCTAATATAGCTGTTTGTTTTTTAAATCACTTCTTTGTGGGGCTGATCCAAAAGCCACTGAAGTCAATTAAAACACTCCCACTGACATCATTATGTTTTGGAACAGGACCAAAAAGGTAGATGCTCTATTCTATTTCTACCTTTGCTTGGGTTTCAGGTGTTAAATCTTTTGGGTCAGATCTCATGTCTCCCTTTTGTTTGAAGGCAAATGGTAATAAAGAATTAGTTGATCCTTCCCACTGACTTCTTGGTTGGTGGTATCTATTTATCTCCTAGCGGGTAGGCAGGTGTCCATGTTATAAATGGCACTAATTGGCACCCATCTTGGCAGTCTCGGCAGGGGAGTGAAGGACTGTATGGTCACAGATTTTATCCTGCCAGGTGAAGGTGGGTCAACAGATCACTGGTGAGTAGCTTGGGAGATCTCATGTGGTAGTTGCACATGCCATGTCTTACTGGTGGACAAAAGACTTCAGTCTTCTTCTTTATTACTGATACTACTACTACTACTATTGGAGTAGTGCCTTGAGGCCCCAATCAGAGATCAGGGCTCCATTGTGCTAGGCACTGCACAAGTAGAACAAAGACAGTGCCTAATCCAGAGCACTCAAATTGTAGATTTATGACAAGACATTAACAGACAAATAGGGTGGGGAAGTGGGCTAAAGACAGGCATGTCTGGAGACAGGTACCAGCAATCACAGGTACCTTTGCATAAATTAGTAGCTTCAGTGGTCAAAGCAACCACAGTGGGCCACCAGCATATTCCATGCCAGATAGTGGCGGCCTATAATGATTGCAGCAGAAGTGGAGCCTCTTGTGTGTCAATCTGCCTCTGTCATAAGCTAAGAAATGAGTAGTTAACAATTAATTAATGAGTAATTGGATTAATGTGGATATTGAAGGAATAAATAAACATTTTAATAGAAACATTCTTGATGAGATTCAAATTCAAAAATGTTGTTGTTCAAGGCAGATAGCAGCCTCCTATCTATACTTCCCCTCTGAGACCCAAGCCCCATGCATTCCCCCCTTCTCTATATCAATAGCCACCCGCCACCCCATGCCAGGTAATCAACCCTATTGTGTATTTGTTTCTTTGTGGGAAACTTACCCCCCCCTCCGCATATGACCCTCACTTCTCTGCTACATATTCTCCTCCGAGCATGAAACATCCACACTGTGTGCTTTGTGAGATACGTACCACAACCCATATATATTCCAACTCCATGAGATACCTGTTGTCCACCCATGTAGTTTCTCATGTAAGGGCCGCTCCATCTCCCTTTGAATAAGAATTGAAATAGGGGAGTGCTATGACATTATCCAAAGCCACTGAAGTCAATGGAAACTCTTATTTACTTATTATTTGAGCTTTGGATCAGGGTCCTTATGGGTATCGATTACATTCGTAATTCCCGCATTCTATAAGGGTCCAAGGCACACCTTTGTCTCCCCCAAACTGAGACATGCATCACCCCAATATACTTCCCTAGCTGCCCTTTGATTCTTTCCACTACAAATAGCTTTGTTTCCCCATCGGGAGATTGATTCCTAGTTTAATTAGACTAATGATGCATTGAACTGTGCTAAAGAAAACTAGTAGTTGATGTAGATACCAAATACTGGATGCTGCTTCCTGCGGAGTCAGTTAGAATGTGAAGAATGTAAGGAAATGTGTTTTAATTCTATGGGTTTTTTTTAAAAAAAATTAGGTGTTTTCTGGAATATTTTGCTGTATCACCAGGTACATACACAACTCGGAGTGAGACAAGGATGTGCGACAGAAAGCAGAGCCATTAATGGATGAGCCTGGCAGAGCACCTGAAGCTCAGTCTGATTAGAAGGGCATAAACACAAGCATGACAGCCACAAGTACATGAGACACTTTTCCACATGACATAGGGTACAAACAATGCAGCTCATGTTGCCCCTGCACAAGAAATACTCCTGGGATGGGATGGGAGCAGGGATGAATTATGGCATAGCTATTATAGACCCAAGCCATGAGCTCCAGCTCCCGGAGTCAGACTCTCATCTTTCATTTAAAAAAGAAAAGTAACTTTCTCATGTTTGTGAAGAAGAGCTTGGAAATGTGAGTGAACCCAAAGCAGACGGGCTCAGTCTTCTCAATAGGCTATTAAGTTCCAGGAGCCACTGAGGCTCCCTGCTGCTATCTCTGTCTCTCTGGGACTGGGAGAAAAGTCCAAGCTCCTCTCAAAGGGAAAGGCCCCTCCTGGGGAGAGAAGCACATCGGCCCCTATACCGCTCTGTTTTTCTGAGGGGTGGGTCCATGATAGAGGTCTGGAGGTGGAGTTACTGCGGTCCTTGTGTCATGGTGTGCAGTTGCCTTAATCTGACTTGTGGTGGGGAAAGGAAAGAAAAGGTGGGAGGTGAGATGGTGTAGTGAGTACTGTACATCAACTGCTGAATATACAGTCAATGAGATGGCACTTAAATTCATACATCCTAATGAGAGAAATGAATCAAATAAACAATTTTTATGAGTCATGAGTCAAAGTCTGGAAAAGCACATTAGCAGATTGCATGCCAGCATAAACATTTAAGTAAATCACTATGTGTTATTACAATAACACCACATTTCAACTAAGGTTGTTAGAAATCCTCTTCAGAAATTAACTCAGCCATTCTTAATGGAATTTGTGGCTTTTTTGCAACCACATTCACATTAGTCCTCTTAGAAATACAAACAGTTCTAAACAGCAAGATGGCAATATAAGTGAAACGGTTTGAGACTCTGGCTTAGTGGCTGGAAATGTATTGTTCTCCCTGCACTGAGAAAACTCTCTGGTGCTGCATCAGCATTCAGCATGTTTGTACGCAGCGGGAGAGGGTGTGTGTGGGGGGGTTGCTTTATGCACTACAGTACCTGTGCTTCTGCCATTTAGAAAAGAAGAAATGACAGGAATAAATTGTAAAAATGTATCCTCTCTGTTGGGAGGTTTTTTATTACACATACACTTAGTCCAGATAATTTTAAACTTACATTTCCACCACGGCTCATCTTTGCTTTAACAAGTGTTTCTTATTAACTGAAATGATGGGTTTTTCATTGTGAACTGAAATCTCCTTTTCTTGTTTTGAAAAAGGCATTTATCTAACGGATTATTTTAAACAGCTGAAACTCAATATGCTGAAAAGAGAGTTGTGAATTCTTTGTCCGTAATTGAAAAAATATATTAGTTTTGCTTTAAAGTGTGAATAACGATACGGCTACTATCTGTGCTGACTCAGATTGACTTACATCCATGCTGGCATGACCTCCAAAGGGAGTTAAGAAAAAAATTACTTGTGGAGAGGAGAATTTCTGTCTAGAACTGCGAAGCAAAACTATTCAAGGCTGCATGCAAAATACATAGTGTACTGCATCTTATCAGGGTCAGTTCCTTTTTGTGCTTATCAGTTTTCAAAAGTATTAATATTGGAAAAACCTGCACTATTTAAAAAAAATGTTCAATTTTAAAGTTTCAAGGCATACATTTGAAAATGCACGTAAAAATGCTGCATAAAAAAAGTAATGAAGCAGTAACCATCATCATAACTACCTATACTAATGTTGCCCACTTTCAACAACCTCCAGCTATATGTTAATGTCCAGTTATAAGCGTCTCGAAACATTTAATAGCCACTCAGGAAACAGAATGGTCAATATGTTCAAAATAGTCATAAGAGAAGGCAAAGCACACTTTATTAATTCCTCAGCACTCAGCGTAATCTGTTCAGCTCAGGCTTCTGTAACCATCTAGTCCACGCTGGGCGTGCTCAGAAGACTAACACTGCTTTGTGCTCCAGAATTTGATCTGAAGACTACAACTCAGGCAACAATGTCTAGCAATACTTGCCAGTCTGAAGTGGTTTTAAATGAGCTTCCAATGAGCATTAAGAGTGAATGTAAATTAAACAGATGCCTAGTTTGAACAACACTTTAGGCAATGGATCACGGTTATGTTAGTTAAAATGTACAGAATACCTGGGTTGGGTAATGCTCTTTCCACAAAACTTTTAGTAAGATTCAGTGTAAATATTCTAACGTCATGTAATAACAAACCACTTATTAATAATATGGTATTGATTGACACTAGTCACCATATTATGCCAGCTGTACTGGTGAGGAAAGACAGCATTGTAGCATGATCCACTGGTTCACACATATATGTTATGCAGTAACTTATATTGCCAAGTTAAGCCTTAAGTTGGCCACCCAGCTTTCCCTTTTCTCTCTTTTCAGACTGCTCTCAGGCATCTTTTATTTTCCACACACAACAGTAAACCACAGTGCTAGCTTTACAGTTGTGTCACTCCCTTTCGCATGCTCTTCGTTTTTATGGGTCTTCGCCAATCTTTCCCAGATGTTTTGGTACAGCCCTTATCTTCATATGCTGTGAAGCCTAGGTAGCAGAATTCCTTCTCTTGCACAGCTTCTTCATTACCAGTTTCTATTGTTGTTGGACTCTGCTGCTTCCCTAGAAGAAGAAGAAGAAAAAGTTCACATTTGTATGTCGTCCAGAAAAAACACTAACTTCAGCCACCCTTGTGACTAGGACCTCAACTGATTCCTCAGACTTAGTAATTAGGAAGGATATCATCATCATCATGATGCTGTTCCCTAAACTGCAGCATCTGTTTCCTCAAATTCATATTCCACAATCTAACTATCAAGAGCAATGTATGTTACCATTTCATGATATAGACTGAACAGCTGAAGAGAGGAACACAATACAGCCTTGCCAAACTCCTTTCTTGATGTTAAACCCTTCTGTTTTATGGTATCTGTTTTTTATTCTGACTGCGGCTTTCTGCTTATAAAAGGGAGGTGACAAAGCCATTTCACTAAAACATGCTAAGAAAGTCCATTTCCAAGGGACTGACAAACTACATTAAAGCTACACAAAGTGCTGTTTTGTAAAGTAGTTGAAGAATAGCCTCAGGGTATGTCTATACAGCAACTGGACACCCGTGGCTGGCCTGTGCCAGCCGACTCGGGCTTGCGGGGCTCTTTCACTGCTGTGTAGACTTCCAGGCTAGCACCTGGGATCTAGGACCCTACAAGGTGATTGCTGGAAAAGTCTTGGGCTTTTCCACTGATTGCTAGGGACGTGAACATGGAACTTGTATTTCACAACCAGAGCTCTGCAAATATTTAAATGTTTGTTCTGTGGAAATCTGCACAACAGTCTTGATCATTTCAGTCAGTGGCCCACTGGGGGCCCTAAGCAGGAATATTTTTGCGGGTTCCCCCCACATACAACTCAAATAAAAAGTGAACGGGAAGCCTTTTGAGTTGCTTGGGGCCCTAAGCATTTTCTTAGGGTACGTCTATACCCAGCTGCTAGTTCGGCGGCTGGCAATCGAACTTCTGGGTTCGACTTATCGCGTCTTGTCTGGACGCGATAAGTCGAACCCGGAAGTGCTCGCCGTCGACTGCGGTACTCCAACTCGGCGAGAGGAGTACCGCGGAGTCGACGGGGGAGCCTGCCTGCCGCGTGTGGACCGAGGTAAGTTCGAACTAAGGTACTTCGAACTTCAGCTACGTTATTCACGTAGCTGAAGTTGCGTACCTTAGTTCGATTTGGGGGTTTAGTGTAGACCAAGCCTTAGTCTGCTTATGCCTAGCATCGGCTCTGATTTCAGTTTTATGGGCTTGTCACCGTCTCTGCCAATCCCCAAATTGTGCTTTGTATGAAATTTTAACAAAATGCCCATATAATATGCCCACACCCAAAATGTGGATTTCTGCCCATGTCTATCTGTCAGCCCGTGCTCAACATGGCTAAAACAGAGCTTTTAATCTTTCCCCCAAGCTCTTTTAACCACCTTCTTTCTCAATCACTGGACAACACCACCATCCTGCCCGTCATTCAAGTCCATAACCTGATCATCATCTTCAACTTGGACCTCTCTCTAGGTCCTCACATCCAGGCTGTTTCTAAATCGTGCTGATTCTTTTGCATATTATCTCTAAGATAGGACTTTTCCTCACCATCCACACATTAACATGCTCGTGCAGGCTCTCATTATCTCACATCTTGATTATCGCAACATCCTTTTCTCTGGTCTTGGCAAATGCAAATGCAACCTTGATGCATACCCATTCAAAATTCTGCTGCAAAGAACCTTGTTCCTAGCCTGTTGCCTTGACCCCGTCCCTTGGCTGCCTCTTTATTTCATGAAACGTAAGCTGCTTGTTTTCATTTTCAAGGCCCTTCATTACCTATCTCCCATCGTCTCTCATTCACTAATGAAAGGTCAAGCTCCACCTCCGACTGGCCCATGATATGAGCCTCTATTGCTGACTTGTAAAATTTTCAAACTGGTGTCTTCGTGCTTTTTCCCACGCTGACCCTCACACGTGGGAGGAGCTTCCTGCAAACCTCTATGAAGCTACCTCATTATCCGCCTTCAAATTCCTCCTTAAAACTCGCCTTGACTAGAAAACACTTGACAACAGTTAGGCTGCTGGTGTGCTAAGATCACAGCCTGTTATGCTGACCAGTATTGTCTCATTGTTCCCTTGTGCTCCCCTGTCTGCATGTCTGGATTAATCCATTGGCACTTGTCTTATACTTAGTCCCTGCCCCCAAAGAATTTACAGTCTGTCTTTTGTTCTCTTTACAGCATTCTCTGCACAGCCCCTAGTGTGATCCTGGACCATAATTCCAGAGTTCCTAGATACTATGGTGGTCATAATAATAATTAATTAATTGCTGAGCAATTAAAACAATTTACACTGGTAACTATTCGCTCTCATCTGCAGGTGTTTGTGCTCAGAATTTAAATAGAAACTTGGATGCTCCATGCATTAAAGCAACTTTCCATAAAGATTATTACTACTCTTAATGAGATGACCACCAAGGGGGTCCCCTGACAGTGTCTCTGTTGGTGCCATTAGAAACTCAACTAATGCCATTCTTAATGGACAGGGGTATCTGTTATTCTAAGTATAAGAGGATACCATGCTTACCACTAGAACGTGGGATGGTGCATGTTGAGTTCTGTAATGGAGAAGGAGGTGCGGTTCACACAGATGACAAAGGTCTCCTTTGCAGTCATTGGAACATATCTGCAACTCCAGCCAGGATATCTGGGCCTTGCTAGTTGGCTATAACTACCTGGAATGTGTACTTTTAGACATAAGTAAGGGAAAGATGTAAACTCTCATTTCAAATATACGCTGTGTATGAACATCTACACACTTGTGGGCAGGCATTATGTTGCCACACACGTGTTAGTTATACAGCCTCTTAATTGACTGAGATTCTGTTCAGAAGCAAACAAGTGGGAGTAGGTAAGTGAGGTCCAGTTTATGAAGCCCTTACTCACACAAATAGGCCCATTAACCTCCCTATATAGTGGATTGAATAGCTTTAAGGCAGGGGTTCTCAAACTGGGGGTCGGGGCCCCTCAGAGGGTCGTGAGGTTATTACTTGGGGGTTTGCGAGCTGTCAGCCTCCACCCCAAGCCACGCTTTGCCTCCAGCATTTATAATGGTGTTAAATATATAAACAAGTGTTTTTAATTTATAAGGGGGGGTCACACTTGGAGGCTTGCTATGTGAAAGGGGTCACCAGTACAATAGTTTGAGAACCACTGCTTTAAGGTATTCTCAGGAAACTGCTTGGGAAAAACAGTCTTCCTTGGAAGTGCCAGGTGGGCAACAGAGACCTTAGCATAGTCTTATAATAGGAAAGAAACTATGCCACAACTGAACATATGCTTGATTAGCCGGAGTATAATTCTTACTCCCTGCCCCTTCTGTTTGAGCATCCTTGTTCCCAGCTGAGCTTGGGAAGCCCTCGCTGGCAGTAAATTGTTCACATTTCCTTTCTCATCTCAGGCTAAAGAAGCAGGAACTGTTTATAGCCCATTACGTAGAAGGTTCCCTGTAAACTGTCATGTTGAAAGCTTCATGCAAAGGAGTCCTATTGTTGCTTACACAAACAGAAATAGCTCTAAGATTTGAGTTGATATCAGATCAGAATAGCATATATTAATTAGTGGATTGTCAGACCAAAAATGGGATTTGCTGTGATGGCTGAGAGAAGGACGAGTCTCCTGTAATGAATTCATTATTAACAGAGAGAGAGAGAGAGAACCAAGCAGTCAGACATTCACAAATCATCTGTCTTTTTACTAATATCTGTAGGTTTTGGCACCTCTTGAGCAGGCCCCATTTCCCTGGAGAGGCGCTTTCCTAATGTTCAATAATGCATCTGTTATTATGGGAAGGATGTTAAGAGTTTTGAACGCAGCAGTTTGGTTCAAGCAGCTGTTGCGTCGGAGTCTGCTAAGGCAGGAAAAAAAAAGACACTTAAAATTTTTAAATATATGCTCCCATGTGGTCTATTTCTCAGCCGAGAGAAGGGCCTTTGCGTTGCAGCTGCCACCTGTCTGCCACAGGGGAGGTTTTATAAAGGGCTTTCTTGGAGTTGCACTTGGCTGCCCATTTGAGGCCACAGCCAACACCAACTGTTCAACAATATTGTAGAAACTGAATTCAGCTCTTCATCCCTGCTTAGAATTCTCATGACCCTGATATTCCGAAAAGGTCGCCAATTACAGTGAGTGACATGATAAATCTCAGCCAATGAAGTGTCTTAGCACAGAGGTTCCCAAACTCTTTTTGCTGTGTTCCCTCTTTGGAGATTCACGTCCCACGCATACTCCCCTTTTCTAAGAAACAATATTTTCATGGATGTCTGGGGTCCCACTGCTCCCCAGCCGGCAAGTATCCCCTGCCCCAGACACACTCTGGACAGGTGGCCCCAGCAGGACACAGACAGCGAGGCTATGCCTCTTTCTTCATGTCAAAAATCACTCACAGGCTGCAGTTTCCTCTGACCTTGGTGCAATCCCCAGCATGCATGTGCAAGAGCCTGTGTGGGTATATGCCCATCAGTGTCTGGAGAGGATCATGAGCTGGAATGGGTCCCCCACTATACCCTGGGCGGTGATAGACCACGCCCCTTGCTCCTCAGCCCTCCCTCCTCCTTGTTCTTCCAGCCATGACAGGAGCCGGAGCAAGAGATTCAGCTAGTGAGGGGATTTCTCATTTTATCAACACTATTTTGAAGAAACAAGAACAAAATTCTTAATCAGTCCTAACTCTGCAATGGGATCTGCCCAAGAAGACCTCTGCACCTGTGCGGATCGTCATCCCATGGACATCCAGGGGACTCCATGTGCGTGTGAGGGTCCACCAGCATGGATCCAGTAGCAGGACTTGGCCTATACCCTGTACATCACCTTTCTGAGGATGGAGTGGGGGATGCCACTTATTTAAAAGCTAATAGAAAAGGTGTCAAGAGATGATATCTTTAGCAGCATCCAGATGAAAAGACCATGGTATTTCCTTTTACTCTCTCCTCTGCTGAGTGTCCTTCAGGTGCACTATATTTACCTTTCAGAAGGTACCCGTACAAATGGAACATAGGAGCCATGTTACATGCATACCTGTGCATTTGCATGGGATCAATACTTACATTACAGCTAGATTCTGCAACACTTCCTCTTGCTAGACAACACCTCACGCCTCAGGTAGTCCCATTAATTTCAGTGGGACTTTTTATGGAGGGTGAAATTTGCTCCGATTGATTTGCTCCTATGCACCACTTACAGGCTATTCTGTGTGGAGGTGAGCTTCAATCTAATTCACTGTAAGTAGGTGTAGATGATTTGGGCCCATAATTTACAAGCCTGTTTCTGTTTCTTTGTTTTAAGAGCATGAAATCAAAAATCAGATTTATCTGAAGAAAAAAAAAGTCCCCATTAACATGGTGACTGTTGGAATTCTAGTGCCGAGACCAGTGGAAACCACACATCCTTACTATAATTCTGCTTGTCTCAGGACTACAAGAGCAAGTGGCCATGTCTTTGTTGCATATTACTGTATTTCTCTTTCCTGGTCTCCACCAATTAGCACATAAAACCATGTTTAAAGTTATGGCTTCAACAGAGCCATATGGCTTCTATACTGCCACAAACTGAAGAAAAAGAAAGAGAGAGGAAAATGTACAGCTCAGTTTGACATTGTGCACCAAATTTTAAAGAAAAAAAAAGGCTCCAATCTAGCTTTTTAAATGATAATAATGCAAACTACATGCTCAATTCCTTAAGCCATAAATTCCAAAACTCTGTGGAAAAATTAGTTTAAAATTCAGATGAATATTTTTGGATTTTTTTTTTGCAATTTTGCTGCCAAGTCTTGTGGTATTTGGTGGTTTTCTTAAAACCCCAGCTCCAAGAGTCATGTGATTACATCTGACTTTCAGTATATGTCTACACTGCAGCTGGGAGCATGCCTATCTTAAGCACGTGCTATCTTAAGAAGAGCTAGTGTGGTAAAATAGCAGTGTAGCTGGCAAGAGCAGCAGCCCTACTCAGGACATTAGACACAGATCTGGGACCTGGCACTAGATTCTCCAATCACTTATACTGGTTTTGCCCCAGTGTAACACCATTGACTTCAGTGGAGTTACTCCAGATTACAGTGAGAGGAGAAGAACACCCATAGTATGATCACAAACTGAATTTTCTTTTCTTTTCTTTTTTTGGGGGGGAAGGGGGGCGGGAATTTGCCCCAGATGAAATGCCACTGCAGTACAGTTTCTGAATGTGATAGTTTCTTCAGAATCTTTAAAACTGTAGCTAAAAAGAAAGACCTTTATACAAATGTAGTAATTGTTGTGACAGACACTGTAACAGAAGGATGGTCCTGCTCCACTGGGGGCTTGGATCCCCAAAAGGTATTTAGGCACTTAACTTCCATTGATTTCAGTGGAAATTAGGACCCTAAGGATCTTTGGGCATCTGGGCCTTAGACTCTTTGTTCCTTATCTGTAAAATGGGGATAATAGCATTTCTGTATCTCATAGGGGTGTTGTGAGGAAAAATACATTAAAGATTGAGGGGGGCCATATAAGTACCTAAAATAGACAGAGATTATTCTCCCCCACTCAGTGGCTTATGGGATCAGCTTTTTATATGATGAGACAGCCTTGGAGCCATTATTGTCTAGGAAGTAAAACTGTGTTTTTGTATTTGTGAATTCTCTTCCTTTTATATCATTGGGTGGATGTACCACATACTGAGCAGATTGGTCACAGATAGCCATGAGGACAAGTGATGCTGGAAATATCAAGCAGATAATCCATACTGGACATATCAGAATAAGCAGTTTCACAGCAGAACTAGTACTGGGGAGGACAATACCTCATTCTGGCACTTTAATGCTCTAACATGTTCTCACTGAAATAAAAAATTCTACCACAGTCAAACAAGAAGCGGACTGTATTGGTGATACTATGAAGAGATGAATGTGAAACATAAGGTGGAATTCAAATCCATACATGGGAGAAACAGCTTCTTCTGGGGAGTTGGAATGCTGACTGAATGATGATCTCACAACATTTTGAGAGGAATTTCTGGAGTTAAAGAACATTTCTTATGGGGCGAAAGAGAAATGATATTGCATAATTACATGTGGAGTGCTGTAGATTTCAAATATATTCTTTATTATCTTTTTCTCACCTCCTTCATGCTACTCTGCTTTTTCCCCTCCTTTGTCCCTTCTGAGCTTCAGTTTTGTTAATTTCATATATTATGTATATAATTTGAAAAATATGGATTCCATGGTGTCCTGTAGCTCTGTGTATTTTTCCATTTTGTTTTTGCTGTTTCCTATTGTTTTGTATATTTCAGTATGTAAAACATACAGTTATATGAAATGTATGTGCGTATAAAAATAGTATTTGCAGGGTGTATAAGTATCAGTATTAGAATATAGATAAGAATATATCTATATTTAAAATGCAATAAATAAAATATTACAATGCAGCTTTAAAATGTTATGTGAACAAATGCATGAGAAAAAAGTCAGTACACTTTCTTGAAAACATTTGAGTCATACATAAATTTGTTTAGTCAGAAAATTAGGGCCCTGATTTTTTGAATAAACCCTGTGTGTGGGCTTAATTTTGTTCACCATGAGTAATCCCATTACAGCTATTGGGACTAACTCTTTGCAAATAGTTAAACAGGTGAATAAACCTTTCTAGAATCAGGGCTCAGGAGTGTATATTAATTAACTGATACAGAGTAAAAGGCTTAATTGTGTAGATACACACTGTATTTAAAACAATCAAATTCAGTAGGCCAAACTTTAGCCCAGGGTTCTGTTTTATGGCATTAGAATCCACTGGGAAAAAGCCTTATAATGGAAACACTGACATAATTCTAATATATTTTATCATTGTTCTTCCTCTAAGAATTGTCTAGGGCTTAATCAGACTTGTTGGTATATTTCCATATCAAAGTTAAGTATTAAATATGTGATTAACAGATGGCTGCATGAAAAAAAACCCATTTGCATGCCAGTGCTTACTTAGTAATAAGAACACTCCTGTATTCCAATTATGATTAGCATTGTTCTCCGCCAGGAACCCACTAATGCCCTGGTTATAAATGTTCTCCATATTTTCTCTCAGGGATAATTGTGAAACAATCAGAGCACATCTAAATGGGACTCAAGGTTGAAAACTTATAAATCACACTTGTCAGCATTTTCCATCACCATGCTTGATTTATGACATGACCCAGTGCTTATAACCACAACTCCTACTTTGTAATCAGCCATGTAATAGAACTCAGACTGAACAGTGTAGGAGAGCAAATTCACAGGGTGAAAAAGTACTTTTAGATGACTGAAAGTATATGAATGTGTTGAAGGAAAATAGATCACAGACAACCATTCAAATGTTGCAGATTGGGGTTTTGTATCTCAGCACGAGGAAGAATTGATTATGTTCCATTAAAAATTGAAGTTTGAGTTAAACTAATCAGATATAAGCCATTAATGTTTAGGTTTTTCACATCAGGGTGGAAATCCCGGTAAGAAGTAGAGCACTTTTAAAGTATTATTAGTCTCTTGATGCCCTGGCATAGCTTAGTTATGAGTGTCTCAGTGCTGACACATTTTTGCAAACACTCGTTCACAATGTTTGATCAGTGAAGTGATTTTGGATGGTGTCACCATGCCCCAGTGGGTCACAGTTAAGAATGCCGCACTCAGGGCAGACTGCAAGTAATAGGGCAGGCAATTCCCCAAACCTGTAGTTTACTCTATCATTAGGTTATGCCAAGCCAGTAACAAAAGTGAACTTCTGTATCACCACACTGGTTAACAAGAGGTCAAAAATGCAGTCTCCCTTGGCTCACCACCCAGCCATTGGACTTTATGATGAGTGGTGACTGAAAACCAACTTCATCAGATATAGGGTCCTTCCAATCCCAATGGATCAGCCACTGAGCCAGGTCAATATAAAACTCAGATCTTATTCAATAATCATGCTGGTGCCAATCCTTTAATAACTAAAAGCTAAAGGTTTAATAATATAGAAAAAGAAAGAAGAGAGTTATTGAATGGTTAAAAGGAATCATATAGATACAAGTGATTTCAAAGTTCTCATATCAGGTTTGTGGCAGTGATGGAATAAATTGCAATCTTGCAAAAGTCTCTCTGGAATCACCCAAACAGATTTCAGGTCATCAGACCTTGTTTAGGGCTTCCTTGTTAGTAATCCTGTCCAGAAAAATGAAGCAAGGAATGAAGACAAAATGGAGATGTCTCAGCTTCCTTTTTATATCCTCTCCCCTGTGCATGGAAGTTTACTGTCTCAAACAAAGCCCACAGCATCTGTTTGTGGAAAGCTACTGGTCCAAGATGGAGTCCAGGGTCACATGAATATATCGCATGTCCTTACATGGTTTGCTGACTCACAGTATTGGCCCCTCGCTGTCTGAGGCATCCTCAGGAAGAGCTATGTGGATGGGATGAGTTTCTTCAAAGGCCCATTGTGAGAGCTGAGTGTCCTTTGTGGTCCATCAACACATAACTGGCTAGTCTTGATGTAAATTCTATCTGGGGGGTGTCACCCAGGAATACAACATGTGTAAGATACAAGTATATAGCTAATATTCATAATTTCAGATACAAAGATGATACATGCATATAAATAGGATAATCATACTTTATAGATTGTAACTTTTCCATTGACACATTACATGATACACTTTGTACTAGATTTATGGTAATAGTATAACAATGGTAGTATCAGTGATATACATGGTCATCTTTAATCATACAGCATCACAGATGGCAATCTAAGGTATGCTTTTAGCTCAGTTCATTATTACAAACCTTTCTCCCTTCTGAGATGGATTTATGGGATAATGCAACATATACCAAATCAAGCAATACAGTATTATGGAATCAACTCAGAGATGGAAAAGACTTATTGAGTCATTTATTATGTATCCATGTCAATACAGGTTGGTTTGCTATAACTATATTTGCCAGTGCTTTGGTTAATCCAATTTTAAATGATTCAAGTGAAGCGGCTTCTATCAATTCCTTTGAACAGTATTTTATTGTCTAATAGATTTCACTGTTAGAACTTTCCCCCCTGATATTTGGCATAAATTGCTTGACCACAGCCCATTAGCTCTTATTTTACTTAGTTTAAACTCCTCCTAATAAGACCTGCCAGTTTATAATGCGGGAATCTGGTAGTTGCTCATCTACTTAAGAGGAGTCCATATAGTCCAATTCTCTCAAAGAAGGCATTTTGAGATCCATATTGCAAGGCTTCTCATTCTTCACTTGCACTTGGCATCAGAAGGATCTCTGAAGAAATGTCTGCATGGATTCTAGCTTCAGTTCACTTCCCAGGTCCCTAAAGTTATCCATGATTCAATTAAGATGCACTAGTCCTTATAACTGGTGCACAGCTGAAGTGCGGGGATCTGGGGTAAGGAAGATGCCCCCTAGTAGCACTCTGACATCTCGTGGTTAGGCAGAGAGCTCTCCATCCTACTGAACAATTCCAGGCACTTGTAACAAAGTCCAGTGATTGGTCCACAGGCATGGCATATTACGAGCAGAACTAGGCAGCAGCAGGTCTCTTCCTGGCCTTCATCAAGACATATACCACTACCACACTGCTGATTGGCTCTTTGGTAAGAGCCTCCTAACCCTGGCCATGGGATTTTAGGCATCAATCTATTGAATAAGGGGGCTGGGTTGGCAGAGACGCCTGAGCTTCTTTAGGAGACTTGGTGATATTTCATAGGGAGTAGCACAGTCAGAGATTAAGAGACTCTAGAGTATGGCAGGATCCAATGGGCCTTGTCTAAAATGGGCAGGTTAAACTCAGGGGATTTTAGGAGGTTTAGGATGTGAGTTTCCAGGAGAAAGGGCTTATAACAGCCCAGGGCAGGTGTTGCATGCCTGCTTGTTGCCTTGAGGACAGGTCGCTTTCTGGCATTATCCTGTGTAAGTTTGCTTATTAAATAAACTTGTGGCCAGTAGGCCAAAAATCCAGGTGTGTGTATCTATCCATATTGCCCCCCACCATTCACAAATATCATAGAATTGGAAGGGACCTTGAGAGGTCTAATCAGAGAATATCAGGGTTGGAAGGGACCTCTGGAGGTCATCTAATCTAACCACCTGCTCAAAGCAGCACCAATCCCCTTACAGATTTTTGCCCTAGATCCCTAAATAGCCCCCTTAAGGACTGAACTCTCAACCCTGGGTTTAGCAGACCAATGCTCAAACCACTGAGCTATCCCTCCCCTCATCTAGTCCAGTCCCCTGCACTCGTGACAGGACTAAGTATTATCTAGGCCATTCCTGACAGGTGTTTGTCCAACCTGCTCTGAAAAATCCCCAATGATGGCGATTCTACAACCTCCCTAGGCAATTTATTCCAGTGCTTAACCACTCTGACAGTTAAGAAGTTTTTCCTAATGTCCAACCTAAACCGCCCTTGCTGCAATTTAAGCCCATTGCTTCTTGTCCTATCCTCAGAGATTAAGAACAACAATTTTTCTCCCTCCTCCTTGTAACAACCTTTTATGGCCTTTTTCTTGGGCTTACATCACACAGACTACAGTCTGGGATCCAGGAGCTCAAATAGTCATAGAATTTGCTATTTTGTCAAGTTTAGACTATAAGTGCAAAACTTCCCACTATTCTTCAGGACCTCTTTTATCCTACTTCCAACATACCCTAACCTCCCATGAGGGAGGTAGTATATTCAATGTGCTTCTGTCATCGTCTGTTTTAATTTTGCAGACACAGATTAGGTGCCAAGTCTTGAAATTAAATAACAAAAGATTCTGCAACCCTTACTCACCTGAGTTATACTTTCTCATTCAGCACGCAATGTCAGTACAGGTTTCAGAGTCAAGGTCACAATTATAAACAAGCTTTTCTTACTCTTAGATCTATACCCATAATTTCTTATTTAAATGGTTTTCTTTACTGAATTAGTGTAATAGAAGGAAGTTTGGTCGACTATACAAATCTAATGAACATAGAAAATGTTGGGCAATGCAGTTCTTTTGCCAGGAACAATTTTGAGCCATGGGTAGAGCTGAGCAAAGTATTGCAATATAGGCGGCAGATGCATAAGTTAGATCTGCTCCTGACTAAATTAATCTTCCTTATCTCATGCTTCTCAACAGTTGTAGATTGACCGTGAAAGATGCATTTTGAAAGCATGTCACGTAATCACATGGGAGGTTAATAGAATTCTTGACATATTCTCACTCCCTTGGGACAGCAACATCTGCAGCAGAAAAGTTTTTGAAGTACAATCTCGTCATACTTTATGAAAAATCTTCAGGCAGCCATAACAGACCTTCTCGCAAAAAACTCTGAAATGTAGAATGATTTTTTTTGCCTCTGCCCTCTTTCAAACTGGCTAAATATTTTGGAATGAAAGTTGTAAATTACTTTAGCTAAACACCTGTTTTAGGACAGGATCTATACTCTTTTGTTCTCCACACTTGCTACAGCAATGAAAATGAACATAGAGGAAACATGATTTAAAATGTATAAAGTCTGTGAAAAGTATGTTATTTGGGAGCATATTCTATAGTGATGGAACATTTTGAATGTAAGTTGCTAAGCTACATTTTCATAAATAGCGAATTTAATTTAATCCCTTCTTTTATTCTGCCATGCCAACCCGAAATAATGCATCAATACTGAATCCTTCCTTTTGAATACTTTACTGTAAAACTAACTCAGTTGCACATCCTGCTCAAGAGATTCTCTCTAGGGCATATGGTTTAGGTGGTTAAATTAGTCTATATAAAGACCCAACTACACTGAATTGTTACAGTGTTCTAGAGCCATGAGAAATATGACTGTTTAATAAAAAAATATGAATTGATGAAATTGCATGCTAAAGAGATGATTAGCCTACAAAAAGTTGATTAACTCTGTGTGCGGAGGGCAGCTTCAGCAGACGGGACAGTCCAAAGAAAGCCCACATGCTCAAGTTCCTGAGGGCAAGTTTATTGATCAACAGAAGATACTAAGCATCAAAATAATACAAAATACTTTAGAGCAGATACTTTCTGCCAGCTATGAAAGAGAGAGGGCACATCCTTAGCCTGACAGGCAGTTCTTTTTAATACGAACAACTCCTCCAAGATCCTACTCTGATGTTTGGTCTCCCACCACTAAGTGTAGGCTCTTTCTATTTATAGCAGGTGTGACTTGCCATCTGCAGTCACATGACCTCCCTGAATTCAGACCCCTCAATCTTAAAGGGCCAAGTCCGGTGTTGCCAAGACTTGTGATTTGGTGTTTCTCTTAGAGCCCCAGCTGCCAGAGTTGAGTCAATCCAGGAGAATCTGAGCTTTCATTAAAAAAAAAAAAAAAAAAAAAGCATGCTTCTAGTTTCCACAGTTGTGGAAAAAAGCTAGAAAATGGCACCCAAGTGCACCCTAAAAGTTCAAACATGAGCAGGCAAATAATAAGACATCCTCCATGCATTTTAAACCAATCTCGTGATTTTTGAGTGCCTGACTCATGAGTTTTTAACACTTGGGGTTGGCAATATTGTGACCCTTGGAACAGCGCAAGGATGTGCACATACGCCCCAGGACCAGCACCCTGTCTCTCTGCCGCCTACATTTAATAGGACATATGGGGGACTGTCACTGCATACATATTATTTTAAAACACTGGAGCTATATGTAAGGCCAGAGTGTATCTGGGCACTGTGCAGTCCAAAAGTGGCACAATGTATCCCCTCCCATTACATCCCCTGCCTGGGGCCAAGCCCAACTGAAGTGCTTGTGTTCACCTCCCTGCACTTAGTCCTTCCTCAAAGGGGGCAATGAGGGGTGTGGAGGAAGCTTGGCCATGTGCCCCACCCACCCCCAACCTAGCCAGTGGAGCCTGTAGGTTAGGAGTGCACACTGCACTCTTTTGACTGTTTGACTCCCCACTTGCTCTAATACAAATCAGTGTCTTAATGCCCTAATAGAGCCTGTAGCGTTTAACAGCACCACCATACTGAAGCTATTCAGACAGATCATGCAATATAGAAGAGAAGCAAAGGATGCTAAAGGGAGAATGCAAAATACATGGGCCTCATTCAAAATTAATGGATTGTGGGGGTTGTGGGCAAGGACCTAGAGCGAGAAATGTAACAGAATTATAAATAAATAACTAAAAAGGCAAAGCATACTGAAGAGAAGATCACAAATAAAAAGTAAGCGGCTACTATCCTTCTTTTTTCTGGCCTTGACCTCTCCTGCCCCCACTTTGGCATACTGAAAGAGAATCAATAGATGAACACCCACCTCACCACTACAGACCCACACAGCCACACATTCACTGCAGCTGAAAAATGCAGCTTATATGCGTTTTGCTTTCTCTGGCAGCCCCCACCTTTGTACAATAAGCATCAAAGCCAGACTGTGGTGTATTGAAAACTGGTTGTTGTGCGTTAGGGGTCTGGATTCTAAGAAAAAACGAGTGGTCCATTTTAACCTTTCCGAAAGGTTTTTCGGAATTTATGATTTTCTTCTCCTTCTGTGTGTGTGTGCCACGAACATAACACTAACAAGGCATTTTGGACACTTCATCTCCGCTGCTATCCCCTTATTGGCATTAACATTCCAGTCAGAAAGGCAGCGCATTCAGCCATCTCTGAGATCACCGTATTGGCCTATAGCCATGCCAGCAGGGGAAGCTCATAGAGGATTATGGTCACCATGCCAGTTCTCCCTCTTGCTACTCTCACCATACAGACAGACACACACACCTGGAGATCATATGCTTCGTATTTTTATTGAAAGAATGAATTAAAAATTGACAGGGCCGTTATTTTGCTTTTCCAGTCCTTGTTGCAAAGACTTGGCCCTAGCGTATTGGGAAGGCAAACGCTCTCCTCCATTTATTTTACATGTCCCCCCCCCCCCAGAGTATTAAGTAAGCTTCAGTTGACCGTATGAAAGCCCTGGGATTTACATATCACTAAAATGCCACTACAGCATATGGGCCTCTTCTCTGATAGCTTCTGCAGAACAGTGCCCTGTTGGAGCACAACATGACCTCTCATGGGATAAACCTGCCAGTTACAGACCTGCCAGGCCAAGCTCCAGACTGTTCTTTCTTCAACACTGGCGTTTGGCCTAGCTTTAGAGCAGGCTGCAAAACAGCTTAGGAAATGATACCAGGCTGGCTGATGTGCCAGCCCTGGGGGCGCTATATTACACTTTTGTATCTTCTTGATGATCTGAGAGCCACCCATAGCACACCCAGCTGGGCAGGCCTAGCTTTACAATCTGTAGTTCTAATGAATGATTAGGGAACAAAATATGTGATTTTATATCGTGGAAGCCTGTTTCACTTTCTCTACCATCCCCAATCCCCATCTCTGGTGACGCTGAGAAAAGACCCAGTCTTTCCATTGATTTCAATGGGCTTTGAATCAGGCCCCAATGCTAACAAGATGAACCTGGCTAGCATGTATTATTGTTATTACAGGCAGCACAGGGACTGACACACACAGTTAAGGTTGCTTGAGGCTTTCCATGATAAGACCCTATTTTCAGTTGCTTATAACTTTGTCAAACTTAAACCACTTGCGTCAAAATTCTCCATACCAGGTGTCCGCCTCAAGCTGACTGTTCTTGGAAAGCTTCAGCTAAAATGGTTCAGCCATTTCCAAGAACATGGTTAGGGGAAAAATATGTTTTGCCCAAATTAAAAAAATAACACCCGCCTCCTTATTGTGAACGTCTACCACACTTTGGAATAGGAACTTGAAATTTGGCCTTTTGTTCTCACTGAAAATTCACCCAAATTTAGCCAAGTTTTAAGCCTCTGAAAAATCACAGTTCACATGTCCCCAGTAGAGACTTGGAAGCTAAATTTTCCAAAGATTCCATCTGCACCGAGCATGCTCCACCTCACAGCTCCTCTATGTTGACTGTACTGTGTAGGCATCATCCTCACAGAGTGGCTGAACATGATCCATCCCTAGGCTGCAGGGACTGTCCCTGAAATTGCTGCTTCTGGTAGCAGAGGGATATTGTGGTGCAAGGCATAGAAAATGAGAAGAGCGAGAGTCTCTCTCCTATGCTCTGTGTCCAGGTAAACATGTGGGATAGGAGTCTGTGGGTGGAGACGGGGCAGATGACAGCAGTGTGATAGGAACAGTGTGTGTGTGGAGGGGAGAGGGGGGAGGGACAGAGCCAGGGAGGAGAGGAGATAGTGTGGGAGGGGGGAGACCTGGGAAGGAGCTGGTGAAGGGAGAGACATTTTTCCACAGGACCCCTGCTTCAGTGCACAGGCCAGACTGTGTTCTGGGGAAGAATCAGGGCACTGTAGTAAATGAGGCTGCTGGCTGTAGGACCTCTCCCTCATTTGTTCCAGAATTTGGAAGACATGTAGTGAAGGAGGTAAGGGACTGTAAGAAGAGAAAGGACAGGTTCATGGTTCAGGCAGCTGAATGCTGCCCTGGAGAATTGAATTCTATCCCTGCCTCTGATACAGAGTTCCTATATGGTGCTGGGCAAAGTCACTTAAACTAAACTTCTCACAGGTGGCCACTAACGGTATGTCCATGGAGCCCGTAGCAGTGAGCTCCCAGCTTGGGTTGACAGATTTGGGCTTGTAGGGCTCTCATTACTGCTCTCTCTAAAATAGTGTATAGACAGTGCTTTGACATTGCAGCTCAGGCTCTGAAGCTCACACTTCTCCCTAGGCTTCAATGCCTGAGCTCCAGCTGGAGCTGCAACTTCAAAGCGCTGTCTCCACAGCTGTTTTTAAGAGCACTGGTGCAAGTCCTGCAAGCCCAAGTCTGACAACCCAGGCTGGGAAGCTCACTCCGGTGGGCTCCCAAAACGCTGTGTAGGCACATCCTAATTGTGTGTGGGTCATTTTCTGGGTACCCAGCTGGAGACACCTGCCATGTGATTTGCAAAAATACTGAGCATTCACAACTGCAGCTGAAGTCAGTGGGAGCTCTGTTTTGTCTATATAAAAGTGCTAAGTACTCTGATAAATCAGGCCTCCAGCTTCTCAAATTGGGCACCCCAAACCAGTCACTTTTACCAATTAAGAAAATTTTAGAAAAGCTCATGAGGAAATTAATAATTATGTATTCAGTGTAGTATTGGATGGTGTGCAGTAAAATAATGCCTGCAACCACACAATGAATGATGAGGATAATAACAATGATGATTAACTAACTACCCATTTAGTGAGCACCATTCATCTTGTGCACTGAATGAGGCAGAGGTCCTGTGAAAAAAAATGGCTGTATCATAATGCATTATGCACAAAGGGATCAAATTAATGTTCCACAGGCACCCTTAGTTCTGGCATTTCCTAATTTTGAATTCTTGACTTTGTAACATTAACATTCTTTTAATGTAGGGTTTTTTGGATGTGATGTTATTAATTTGTATTGTGGTAACTCCAAGAGGTTGGGGGCTATAGAATGTTAGATGCTGTACAAATTAATAACAAAGGATGGTCCCTGTCCCAAAGAGCTTACAGTGAGACCATAAGAACAGCCATACTAGGTCCATCTAGCCCATTATCCTGTCTTCCAACAGTGGCCAGTGCCAGATGCTTCAGAGAGAATTAACAGAACAGGACAATTATCTAGTGATCCATTCCCTGTCATCCAGTCCCAATATCCGGCAGTCAGAGGCTCAGGGACATCTAGAGCATGAGGTTGTGTCCCTGACCATCTTGGTTAATAGCAATTTATGGACCTATCCTCCAGGAACTTACCTAATTCTTTTTTGAACCCAGTTATACTTCTGGCCTTCATCACATCCCCTAGCAATGTGTTCCACAGGTTGACTGTGCGTTGTGTGAAGAAATATTTCCTTTTGTTTGTTTTAAACCTGCTGCCTATTAATTTCATAGGGTGATCCCCTGGTTTTTGTGTTATGTGAAGGGATAAAGAACACTTCTTTATTCACTTTCTCCATACCTGTCATGATTTTATAGACCTCTCTCATATCTCCACCTTACCCATCTCTTTTCCAAGCTAAACAATCCCAGTCTTTTTAATTTCTCTTCATATGGAAACCGTTCCATATCCTTCATCATTTTTGTTGTCTTTCTCTGTAGCTTCTCCAATTCTAATATATCTTTTGATGGAGTGAGCAGAACTGCATGCAATATTCATGCACCCCATGGCATTATATAGTGGCATTATGATATTTTCGGTCTAAGTATAAGACTATGGAGGACAGGTTAATACAACAATCAGATGTGGGGAGCACAAGGAAGAATGTTTCCCAAAACACTAGCATGGTAGTCCCTTCTTTCCTATACATAGGATGCGTGCCCTTTATCTAAATTTAAGAAGACCATTAATGGTGACAGAGGAATAGCGAGTATTTGGAATTACAAAAGTGGAGCACATCTCAACAGGACGATAAGAGTTTTCCTGTGATGTACATACATTACTCAGC
Source organism: Malaclemys terrapin pileata (assembly GCF_027887155.1). NCBI lineage: Eukaryota > Metazoa > Chordata > Testudines > Emydidae > Malaclemys > Malaclemys terrapin. The sequence continues at coordinate 13,464,192 of NC_071518.1, forward strand.
GCCAGTTTTCTTTTGGAACAGAACAGGTTAAATGGAAAGCTCCTTTTCTCTAATCATCACAGTTGTGAAGAACAGAACCCAGTTCCCAAACTGCTATTTTCTTTAATAAAATCTTTATTTGTCTCATATTAGAAAAACAAATCACCTTGTACCAGTCCACTGAAGCAGCCAGCCACGTACCATAGGGTGTCCACTACAGGAGGGCTCTGAGGCTGGAGCCACCCAAAAAGTTAAGGGAACTGCCCCACTAACAACTTTGAAACCAAAGATTCTTGAGACCTTCTTAAGTTTCCCTATGAAATTCTGTCATGCTTTTGCTAACCAAGCAAAACAACAAAGTACAAGTCCACACATGTCAAAGATCTGCAGGAAAACCTGGGGCAAGTTAAAAAAGGAGAATTCCAATGTTGGTGGGCCCCAGAATTGTGAATGGTGTAATAATATGACCAAGCAACCCATCTAAAGTTCATATAGGACACGTAAACAGTGAGCCATGTCTTCAGAAAATGGATTGGGTTCCTTCTGTGGGGATGTTGCTTTAGCCAGACCACATACATGATCAAGCAAAACATAATCTCTCTCTTTTCTTGGCCCTGCTTCTTTCAGCAGTCAGCTTGGTCTGAACCTTGACACCAGGGGGTGACAGGCATTACCAGAGAACGGCAGGCTGCCTTCTCACACATGCTGCAATTCGCTTAGACCTGCGTTTGTAGTGGGTTTTTCCCAGCTTTGCTTCAAAGCTGTGAGAGGCCTCTGTGCTTAACAGTGATTTAAAATGCACCACAATAGAAACAGAAAAGCAAAATCACACATACCCAGGGTGTTTAAAAAAATACACATCCATAAACTATACATTCCCTCCTGTGGCAACGGTTCCTGCCTAGCTGGGATCAAGTTATACTGCACTGTTCTGTGAGTTGTCTGTATGGAAACAGCTGATGTTAACAGTATCCTTGAGTAGCAATCAAGGAACATAGGACATTTCTGTGGGAAAACTCATGGAAAGGAGCCCTGCGGGAAGGGGATTGGATGTTCAGTCCCCAGACTATGGGCCTCATGAATCTTCTAGAGGTCAGAAATATCCCTGTACTTCTGCACTGGCTCCTAGACCTCTCCTCCCCCCTGTTAGCACCGCTGAATTGAAGCCATACTCCCCAGGCTACCGCTCCCCCCAGAACTCCACTTTTAGGGGGACTCCATGACATGGTGGAACTCTGCAGAAAAGTTCCTACAGACCCACCTGTAATAACTTCCCCCGTAGGGGTTCTTGGTGTATGTGTCCCTGATCTGACACCAATACATGCACAGCAGGTGCTACATGCAGCATGGATCACACTAATCACCTAATATAAATATTAAATAATAATTAGAGACAAAATTGAATGGTTTGTACCAGTCCACACTGCCAAATGGAGGCACTGGGTGGCTCACAGGATGGCCATACCAAACATCTAGACCATAGATGTAGTAAGTGATACATTTAATGCTAAGCAATTCACCTCTGGAACCCACCCCGGATAATGGTGATGTGTTAAGGAACAATTCCATGCTGCTTACCCTTTCTTCCTCCCAAGAGATATCCCATTATCTCCTAAAACCCTGTGATTGTTCTGCAAGAAAGAGCAACTGGGAAGATGTATACAGGAAAGTGATCTACTGAGTTTCACAAAGGCCTCTTCAAATGCTGAAGAGGTGGTGAGCTGACCATGTACTATATGATTCTATGATTCTATATGTCTGTTTGACATCGCTACAAGATTAGTGAAGACAAATTCATAGAATGATTGTGTTTATATGTGAGTTACACTGGAATGAACCAAGTTGTGGACTCTGTAATAAGACTCATTAGGTTTCCCATTATGATTTTAATACCCCAATAAGAATATTACACTGTATTAATTATTTTTCTAACTATGCATTTTATGTAAAATCCTTTAAAAAAAATCCTTTGAATTTATCTCCAGTCATTTGCAGGGGGATTTTAATGGCGAATGAGACATCATTTTAAATCTCCTTTTGTGGTTCTATTACCTAGGGCACAAGGAGGCAGTGCGCTCTTTGCCAAAAAGCAGAGAACAATGCCCCAGGGAGGCAGGAACAGACTGTTATTCCTAGGGATGGTATTTTAAATAAAAGGCTTTTATTGTACTGCATTTTCTGATTGTGTGAGAATGGGTTGTGTATTGTGTGAATCTGGTTTTCTGCTATTATTTTCCCAGCAATGAGTATTTTCTTTAGTGTCCTGCAGGAATATGTAGATCATGCATGGTGCCTAAAGCTAGGAAGAGTTGAATGTGGCTTGGAGAGAGACAGGGTGGAAATGGAGTGCATGAAAGCCTATTTGTCTTCTAATGTGGGTGAAGGGGCAAAGTAGAGTGGGAAAAGATTCTTCTCCACTATTATGTTATATAAGACTATTTGGTGAAAGACTGTTCCTTTTCCTTTTCTCTTTTTCTGTTGCCCACCCAAAAATTGAAACATGTAAAACCTCAGTTTGAATAGCAAAATGTGCATTGCATTCTTCTCCTGCCTGGTGGGACAATATGTGGGATTGCTGTGGTAATTATTTATTGACCTTGAGTAGCTCTGGGAGCTTATTGTAGGAAATTCCAATGTAATGTATTGTGTCAAAACTTTGGTTAATTTATTATTTAACTTATCAGTTTCTACCCCTCTATCAGTATTGAAGAAGGCTAAGGAAACACTTGATACCAGCACATGTATTGTGAGGACCACTCTTTTCCTCCAGTGTTTTAATAGAACTTTAAATCATGATTTTTGTTTCAGAGACAAGAGTTTTCCCCTGCAGCAAAAGCAAGTCTCAGAAATGATGGCTCATTATAATACTAGGAAATTAAATTAAGAGATAGTATATTGCCAAGCATAGCTGCTGCTTCTGTTGTGTTCCTTTATTGTAAATGCATAACTATCTTTTAATTTTTTCTTTACTGTGACTAAAAAACAAAAACAAACCCTAATTGAACAGCCATTTGTGTAGAAAACATCTTTGGCTGGAGTTTGTTCAAATTTCAATTTTCCAACATTTTTCATCAAATTTTTGAACTTTGATGGAAAAAAGGAAAAACAATGTTGCCATAATTGTCTTGAAATATTTTCCTGTTTTTGTCACCAGTTATAGAATCACAGAAATGTAGGGTTGGAATGAACCTTGAGAGGTCATCAAAGTCCAGTCCCCATGGCAGGACCAAGTAGACCTAGACTAGCCCAGACAGGTGTTTGTCGAATCTATTCTTAAAAACCTCCAGTGATGGAGATTCCACAACCTCACATGGAAGCTAGTCCAGTACTTAACTATCCTTATAGTTAGAAAGGTTTTCCTAATATCTAACCTACATTCCCCTTGCTGCAGATTCAGCTGATTACTTCTTGTCCTACCTTCAGCGGACATGGAGAATAATTGATCACTGTATTCCTTTTAACAGCCCCCATGCTTGTGGCTGATGTTTTTCAAATTTCAAAAATTGGATTAAAATATCATCAATATTTCAAAATTTGATGAAAAAATGAAGATAAAACAAGAGAAAATAGTCCAGCATTTCAAGACTTCCCCCCCGCAAGCTATACATTTCTCCCCCACCCTGGCAATACATCTGACTGATGCAGCAGAACCCTCAGACAATTCCACAATAGCGCCACATTCTGCTTTGCAGTGGACACACCTGGTGTCCATTGAAATAAGTGAGAATTCCCTCATTCCTATTGCTCTTCTGTAACAAAGTCTCCTCCAACCTGCCTGCCTTAGTTTCCACACTCTCATGTAAGGTGGTGAGTCAACTCACTGGCCAGTGTGCCATTGACGTTCTTACCAGTACCAGTATTTCATTTTCTTCTCCAAGGGGTGCATTTACTGTTCAAATAGAACTCAGTACCAGTCAAGACATGTCCTGCTCCTTCGGTCACTTTCTCCTAAAGACTCTGCCCCTGCATATCCCAGTCAGGACTTTCACCTACCTCTTATGGCAAGCCCACTTTAAGATCCTTTCCTTGACTCAGGGTCTCCTGCAAGAGCATTCCCACTCCCTGAGGCTGTCACCATTAAGTGAGCTGCTTGTTGGCCTTCTATCTCACCAGCTGATCAGTTACAGGTGGAGGCTAAGCCCATCTGCCTTAAAAGGCTATTCTTTATTGTGGCACTTTCCAACAGTTATCTGCAGTTGTAAACTTCATTCTCTTGAGATGAAATCTACTGTGCCTACACTTGGAAGAAGGGGGTCAGAGAAGAGAGTTAGGGGACACCAATTTCACAATCTATCCCAAAGTTGACAGGTTGGGAATCACTAAGAATGGTCAAGCAGAGAAATTTGCTGTGATCAAATTATTGATGATTTTGCAAATGTATGTAGTCAGATTTTTTTTTATTATACAAATTAGACATGATTTTCATTCGCTGTACTAGAGCAAAAAAGTAATTTAATGATTCATATGCATGCAAACATTACATAAATGATGTAGAAATTACATCCACATATCTCAAAGATGTATAACTTCTGTAGTACATGTGGTCAAATTTGGTAGATAATTTAATTCATATGTTTTGTGGTCATTCTTAAACAAACAAAGACCACAAACAGGGAGAGGGGTCTAAATATACCCTCATGATTTATAAGGAAAACTTTGAGCCTACATAAGCAATACTATAAATTTGACACAATAGACATACGCAAAAACAGACATTTTTGTCTTTCAGTTTAATGTAACTGTATCCTATAGCAACAATCTGAAAACTCAAGCAGCTGTTCTTCAAATAAATTATTTCATGAAATCTGCTTCTCAATTCTTTTTAGTCTTTGGAGGGGAAATGTCCATGTTGGCTTGATTCAGAAGGAATTCCTGCTGAGGAATACACACATGGTCCCAATGGAGTCGAGAGAGCGGTTTATGGAATAAGGTGCTACCCGTCATGTGAAAGGGGATCAGAATCTGGCACTTTATCTCTAGAGGAAAAGGAGAAATCGACTTGTGAACTGGAAATCTGAACTTCTGTTTTGTAGGTTACCCTGTTCCATGCCAATGTTTCCTCTAGGTAGAAAACAAGCGCCTTTTAGCTAAAGAGGCTAAGTCATCGCTGCTGTTAGACATATTAACCTAGGGGTGGATATCAGCTACCTCTGCAGAAGTGCACACCCAGATGTCCCTTTGGACCTATCCCCTTAAATACTTTGAGTCCCGTCTTGTAATGTAGAGCTCATACAGATGGATTTGCAAGGGTTACCAGGCAGATGGTTACACTGCAGCAGAGCCAACATTCTCCCCTACTGCATCCCTCTCCTCCCGGCCACATACAATAGATTTAGATCTCCTCTCCACCTGCAGACACAGAGGGAACAATCACACTTGGATTTTAGTTTCATTACTAGCTGAATATTAGATGTTCAGGTGAGTAGTGCAGCATTTTGTTTGAATATTGGAGTCAGTGTGCCAAATTCTGCTCTTAGTTACAACTGACTTCAGAGAGGTTGCAAGGAGGGGCAGAAAGCAGAGCCACTGTGGTTAAGGGGGACATTTTCTGCACAAAAATAAAAAAGAATGAATTAGATCTGAAGACTCCAGGCTAGACAGATTAAAATTAGCTTCAGAGCTTCTCATCAGCAGAGCTCCACAACCCTCCTTTGTTCCACAGCTATAACTGTGACAAGCAGTAAACCATTTTCCCATTCTTTGGTGGCTCAGAATGCAGTCCTCCAAGCCTCCAATACTAAAAAAAAATCGAGCCATTACCAGTGGATTTAGGGCGATCCCCCAGGATATTCCTCAATGTCCTAACACTGTGCATGGATTGTTGCTAGATAATTTGATAGGTGTGTCTTAAATGGCACCATACATGGAAAGATACATATCCATGTCTGCCTCTCTGATTTCATAGTAGCAGTCAAGGCACAACAGTAGGATATACAGATCACCCTGGATATTTTCAGGGAAATATATAACAGCGAAAAAAGGAAACATGAAGTGGCCTAAGCCACCGCCCTTTGAAGTCGAAGGAAAGAATCTAATTGATGTCAATGAGCTCAGGTCCTAAGGGATCAATGGTCCTGAACATTGAATAAAAATAACAAAGAGCTTTAGATTGTTTTATGGATTGAGGGAAAGGAGGTGGTAAATAACCCCTTAAACCAAGAGGTTTTTTGTTCCATGCCCACTGAAAGAAAATCCTCCCTTGTTAACAAAAATTCACAGGACAAGATGGAGTTAACACAGTCTGTAAAGTTCTGTGTTGCGAGCCATAGATCCACTCAACACCTTTCCATGCCTCCAACATTTTTTTTGAAAAGCCTCTGTGGGCAGGTGGATTTCAAGCTGAATCAGCCAGCTGTGCATGAAGCCAATTTTTTAAGACCTTGCACACCACTGAAGCTGCAAAATACTTTTGTCTGGGTAAAACTCTTGGAGTCTAGTGAAGGTTTTGTTTTTTATGTTTTTTTAACCTCAAAAATTAATAAAATGTTTACAGACTCCTAAGATTATTGGCATGTTGAGACAAGTAAGGAGTTATTTAAGCAGTCAAATTGCAGAAAATGTTTAGCTTAATCCACCTGTTGCTTAATTACAGCCCCTTCAAATATCAAGTGCAAATACTTTTGGGAAAGATTGTGCAGTTAAATGTTTTTTTCATTATATGCACGTACCGGGCTTAGCACCATGTGACCCTCATCCTTGATCAGGAACTCTAGGTGCTACCAAAATGCCAATAATAATAGTGACAAAGAGTCCTGTGGCACCTTATAGCCTAGCAGATGTATTGGAGCATAAGCTTTCGTGGGTGAATACCCACTTCGTCAGATGAATATTGTAGCTATGTTGGTCCCAGGACATTAGAGGGACAAGGTGGGTGAGGATACTTTTACTGGACCAACTTCTGTTGGTCAGAGAGGCAGGCTTGAAGAAGCCTGAAGAAGAGCTCTGTATCTCTCACCAACAGAAGTTAGTCTAATGAAAGAGATTACCTCACCCAACTTGTCTCAATAATAAACAATGTAGTATTAATTACTAAATAATATTTAATGATTGTTTGTCAGCCACTGCGATCCCCATACTGGAAATATGGGAAATATTCAGCTTACTCTAAAAGAGTGAAACTCACCCCTGTTATGAGGACTTAAATGGGACATAAATGGGATGCAGCCCTTAGCCTGGGTCTCTGTGAAGGGGTGAATTTCATCTGGATTGTGTTAATGGCTAAGCAAACCTCTTGCATTACTGTTTCTGGGAGAGTCTGACAGATACTATTTGTTAAGAGCTGTGTGATCTCAAAGGTATTTGCAGTGCACAACAACAACTTTATTGATCCTACAAACTATTCAAATGACTGGGCCCTAGCTGGGGGAGAAAAAACATAGGAAAATTGATTTGTTGATAGACTCTCAGGTTCAAGCAGAGAGAATTTCAGAGATCCCTGGCCTGATTCTTGACAAGTAACAATGCGATTGCTAAATGGTAAATTTATATTTAGTCTTTCCAAAATATCAACTTGTGGGAAAAAATTCAGAAAACTCTAAATCCGGAAAAAACAAAACTAAACAAAAACCCAAGTTTTTTTTTCTTTAGAAATGATTGTCTGTTTGGAGGACATGTTTGTTTAATTATCAGCATCAGACATCTCTTTCCTGTTTGGCAAATGGGTACCATTTTTGATTAATTTTGATTTGATTAATTAGACCACAATGAAGACCCTGGAATAAAATGGACTAGTTACTTCTTTTTCTCTTATTTGAAAAATAAACATTTGGTTTGAGTCCACATTCTTCCACTAGAGCACATGAGACTATATTTTCATAAGCTTTGATTTTTGAAGATTTATTTGTGAAATGTCAAGCATGTTTCTGCTTAGCTTGCCTTGTTTGCAGTTATGATTTCTGTTTTATTAATGTGTATTATCAAACCATGGCTAGTTTTCTTTAGAAGTAATGACTGAACTACACTGTACATGAACTCTCAGCTCCTGAATGCTCTGTTGACGGGAATACACTCAACAATGTTAGAAGAAAAAAAATAAAGAACCCATCAAAATAAAATGCTCTTCAGAGACTTTAAACTTTCACATCTTAGAAGTTATAGCTGGCATCTCTAACAATTGTTAGGGATTTTATTTGTTTTGTCTGAAGACTGATTTCATGCTCTGGATGAGAAAAATCACTTTTTTGCTGATCTAATAGGAGTCAGTTAGTTCCAATGTCAGTCCTTCCATCCAAACTTTAGGTGCTCATTCATATACCACAGTGATGATGGATGCCTAGATACTCAGATAATGGAGGGAAAATCCTGACTCTGTTGAAGTCAAGTGATTACATGAGAATCTCATTTTTCATTTAACAATGAAATTTTAAAGTTTCTAGTCCTTGTAGTTGAGGAGAAAAGCTTGAAAACATGAACCCTAAAGCTTGAAAAAGCATAAAAATCTATTTTTAAAAAAATCCTATGACTTTTTGGGTTGAATGACTGATTTTTGAATGTTTGGCGAGAGTGGATAATACTATAAGATAAATGTGGCATAGACCTTATACTAGCTCTCTGCACAGCAATGAATTTCATTCATAGAGAGTATGGATCTGTAGTTTGTAATAATATCAAAAATTCCTAGCACCAAAATGTACCCTACATGGAAATGAGTCATTCCCTCCATCTATGCCCAAGACGGTAGCCCCGAATAGCTCTGTAACAACCAGCCGATGAAGTTTCCTAAGGTATCTCAGAAACATTTATTCCTAAATAAAGGAACTAGAAAGAGCGCTGATTATTTCAGCAAATGAATTGCAACTGAATAAAAATGTTACTTAGCCACAGCCCCTAGCAATTCTGCTGATATAGTGTACGAGTTCTCAATATTTGCTCTCCCAAGGGGATTTGAAAGAAAGCCAGAGCTTTGTTCTTAAGAGTTCATCTAGCTCCTGATGTTTAGTCCCCAGCAGGATGTCACGAAGCTGATTGTGACATTGCAATTGGTTTGGGGACAACTGGCCAGGCCTCCAACATACCTCCAGCTCTATATCCAGGGAAGAGAATTACCTTAGCGTCTTCTGAATTGGACAAGGTGCTGCAGATTTCTCTAATGTGTGTCTTCAGCTGTTTTGCTCTTCCGTTCTTTAGGCTGGTGCTGGAGCTGGCTCAAAGTTTCAAGGTTAATCCCTTAGTTATAATACTCAGGATCCAGTCCAAATCCCAATCAGTCTTTCTGCGCTATTTCAAGAGAGTTAGATGGGGTCCTTAGAGAGAAAATATGTCCATCAGTTATCTCCATTTACTTTCAATTATTAATTTCTACTCTTCATTTATATTTCATTAGACTGAAGAAAACCTCAAATCATCACAGCAGCCACTTACATCTCTTAACAGTGTGCAAAATATTTATTAAAATCATTAAGCCCAGTAGTCCCAGTAGCTAATTACAAGAAGTAGATGTTTATGGAAATAAACCCAACCATGAAGATTTAATTTAAATGTGCTAAAACCCCCTTCCCTTTGGAGATTTTTGTTTTTCATTTTTAAAATTTGTCATGTTGGTTTGTAAAGCTTCCTCGTTATTCGGGTAATATTGGCACTGTTGATAATAACAGACACTGTTTGTCTTGGACAAAGGCCAGTATTCTAAGTATGTATATAATTTGTCCAGACAGTTTTAAATTCTCTTGAATTATAAATTTAACATAAAGAGTTGTAATCTAATTACAGATTACAATGCCAAAGGAGAAGACTCTAAAGAAATAAACTTTGATATTAAAGGGCACTGTACAAATGTAGGTTTCAGAGTAGCAGCCGTGCCCACGAAAGCTTATGCTCAAATAAATTTGTTAGCCTCTAAGGTGCCACAAGTACTCCTGTTCTTTGTACAAATGTAGTAAGTATAAATGTATACCATAAATAAAGAGATTCAAATAGGGGTTTCAAAGAATTTGGAGAAGTTCATTGATAATTATTTACCTAGGGGAAAAGGATTCAATGTTCTTTCTTAAGGAGTTCACCCAGTCTAAGATCATTAATTTTGCCTACACAACACTTCAAAGAACTTGACAAGTAATGCTACTGGCTTCTTGGAACCTCAGAATGAAAATAAGCTGCATACAGAACCTCATTAATTCATGACTGCAGATTGCTAGGTTTTGAAAGTTGAAGAGAGATTCTCTCTCCCTCACTGAGCAAAACTCAGCTTCACTGGAGGGGGGCTCATGTAGCCAGCTCAAACTCCTTGATCCTTGGGGCCAATTCTGAATCTGATGCCATTTAAGGCTGTTGACAGGAAGCTTTAAGTTGTCTTTGAATTCATTAATTGAGTCCTAAACTAGTGCATGATTGTTATGGTAGAGCAGAGCTATGCAACATACCATACCTGTCTTGCTAGCTTTTCTCTCCTCTACCATTTCCACTATACTGGGAAGATATGGAAGGGGGAAGGGGCAGAAGTTGCTGGGCTTGGATCCCAGTGCATTTGTTCTAGCCTGGAGTTTCCCTCTGACAAAATAATTCTGTCCTTACAAATTGCAGCATGTCTTGGTCTTGTGCTTTCTGAATAGTGTAAAGATTCCAAAAACTGATTAGAGAATCTAGCCCTTTGGGTGGGATTTTCCAAAGGGTCTTTGCTTTAGATGCTTTTATAAATACAATCCTAAACTCTTCACCACTGATATCAATGGTAAAACTTCCATTGATATCAGTGGTGGAGGATTGAGCACTTGAGTGAATAAACCATTACAAAAAATCAAAGGTCCTGCATCCCTCAGCTCCATTTGTTCATTTATTTTTACAAGTGTAGTTTAAAGTTCTTGTTATTTATTTGTTACAGTATTTCACAGCATCAAATGGATGCATTAGTAAATTCTGTCACAAGGTATGAGCTCTTGCCATTCTCCAAGCCTCACAATCCAAGTACATGCATAGTTACGGTGACCTCCCACGTGTCATTAGCAGAAGTGTGGATAGGCAGCCTTTTCAAATTAAACTCTCTATTGCAGCACTTTCCCCTTTCACTATTAGAGGGAGTAGAGAGCTTCTTGCTCTTTGGAGCTGCTGGTCATCGTGCTTACAGGATATTCCAGGTTATTTGTTGGTGCAGCCAATATAACATATCTGGGATGGATTTGAATACCCCCTTAAAATTCTTTGCAATCCCTGGCTAAAATTATCTGCTGATTTACATTGCTCCAGTTCCATTGTTTCATCACAGACTTGAGCAAGTGTGAAATGTGACTTCAGTGGAGCTGTTCCAATTCACACCAGCAGAGAATTTGGCCCCATGATCTCAGAAAAAAGGCTGCAAGGAATGAGAGCCCTATGGGTAGGGCTCCCTGCCCTAGGGTTTCAGTAATGTGACACTCAGCCCTGCTATGAATATCAGGCATATGGATCAACAAAACATAAATCAGGAAAATTCTCCTGCACAAGGAAACTATGTAACAAATACTGGCATCCTCTTCATACATGTATACAATCCCCGTCCATATTAGCAGATGTCATGTGACTGCAGCAAGGGTAGATTAGCATTTCTTGGGGCTACTCTTAAAGTTCTCTTACATGCATCATTGCCAACTCTTGTTTGCAAATCTCATATCTGGTGTTCTTAAAGCCACAGCTCCTGGAGTCATGTTATTTCATGAGAATCTCAGCTTTCATTTATTTATATAAAAGCAAATTCCTGGCCCTTATACTTGCAGACAAAAGCTTGAAAATGTGACCAATGTGAATTTCAAAAGCTCAAAAATCAAGAGGGAAATAAAAAAGAACCCCAAATGTGTGTGTGTGGGGCGGGGGGGGGGGGATGAGTTGTTTGTAAATCTCAGTATTTTTGAACCAATCTCTTGATTTTGAGGGCCTGAGTCATTAATTTTGAATGCTTAGGATTGGCAATACTGCACTTGCCAAATTTCATGCTGACTTCAATAGGAGTTCCAGAGTTGGAACATCTGCAGGATTGAGTCCTCAATTGCTTTGTGTTGGGTGAGACCCTAATGCCACACTTAAATGCAGGGAAGTCATACATGGTACTATAGAATTTCTATGATTCAGAGCAGTCTTATAACAGTGTGAAAACCTACAAAGCTGAACGAGTACTGAAACTATCAGCAGAACTAAGAAACAAGACAAAGTAAATGCTACAAGCTGAGACAGTGGTTTCAAATAGCATCCTGAGGCTTGAGAGTTTAAAGTTGGAAGACAGCCAATGAAAAGGACAAAAGGTCTTCTATATAATCACCCTTGCAGCTGAATATTTATTAATCTTTCAATAGAGCCATTTTACTTTTGATTTTTTTATTATATGTCCATCATATTTTTTTTTTGGCTCCTGCCTTTTTTATAAACTAAATTTAGTGCCTTAAAAAGAAAGGCAGAACAACCAACAACATGTAACATAAAAACTAGTGTGTAAGGGTCGCCAGATGGAATTTCAGACCTGCTTAAGTGTGTGAGTGTGTCGCCCTCTAATGGCTGAATCCTAGAGAGGCCAGAAATCCCAGTACTATGGCATGTACTGGAAAGTATCCTTTAAGTGAAGCATAGTCATGTGATGTCTGGATGGATGGTTGTGAGTTATTTCCATGCTGACAACCATGAAGTCTGTAAAGCCAGAGGGTGCAGATGAGGTGTTGAGCTAGGCTGGTTGGTTGGTTTTGATTGGTCACCAAAGTCATGTGGTAGTGGTTCTGGTTCTCTGAACAGGTGAGCCTACCCTATATGGTTTGGAATGTTTAGCAGAAACTATTTCCACTTTGTTTTAGAAGGGAGAGAATACTCCACGTTGGGCCAGTGAGAAAAACGTACTTACGATCATGTTGTGGCTTCTGTGCTGCTCCATGCTTTGGTGTGTGTGTATGAGAGAGATTTTTTAGGGAGCATCCCCTTGTCTGCACACTATGGGTAATGTTCTAATGACCATTATAACTGGAGTATAACAAATAAGTATTTATGCTAACTGTTGATGCCTATTTGAGATGGTATCCTTCAGCCACACATGGAGTATGTAGGGTTTAATTCTTTCCTTTAACTTCACTCTGGCATTATAGCAATGGCACACTCGTGAGCATAGAGTTACTGTATCATTTGATTTTACCTCTTGTTTTACAATTCACCTTTTGTGAATGGCGGTTGTACAATAGATAGAGATGTCTCAGTCTGCCAAAGATTTCAGCATATGGGACCATGGGAGACTAACTCTCACCTGTGGCATATTTCAGCTGGCTTTAGGCTGATTCTAACTATGAATTAGGTGGGGGCCATTCCTATCTTTCTTGAAAATTCAACTCTTGGGGTCCATGTTTAAGCCCAAGACTTTTAAAGTTACTAGATGTGAAGAACATCTATTTCCCAGTTTAGAAATAATAAGGCCCTTAGTTTTTGATTTTTTTCATGAAACCTCCACAACACACGTTTTTGCCCAGCTCTTAAACATGAAGGAAAGTGGTGCATACTTGTAATCCTTCTGCATAGAACTCTTATTGATGTAAAAGGGACTTCTCCATGGGAGACATTGTGGATTCAAACCCCTTTATTTTGATATGGTGAGACTGTCATCATCAGACTTTTCATTGGAATGGAAGAATTGTGATCGTGCTAGTCAGAACTAATAATACTTTGCACTAATGCATTAGTAAATGGGTGGAGTCCCCATCCTATTCCCAGAGCAATACATACATACTAGATTATGTCTCACTCATTCAACCCCTCTTGGGTTTTCCTTTATTCTTAATTTAACAACAATGCCTAGGTCTCAACCTAAGTTTCCTCCTGAGTTTTGCTGTTAGTAGGGCTTTTCCTACAGGACCCACTGTCCCTAGTCCCTTCTGAGTCACTCCAAGCCTTCTTATACTTGTAGGTGGGCGCTAATTGAGTCCACTTGTTCTGACTGTGAGGATGAATCAACAAAAATGTATGTTAATTTCAGTGTAGGGTCTTGGCATCTGACTCCTTATTGAAAGCAACTTTCTCAAAACTGGGCACAGATTTCCCATTCTAATACTCTGTCAACTTTTGTAGGAAATTTGCTTTGGTGTAAGAAAGTCTTAAACATACAGTATTTAAATGAATCTAACACTTGTTCAGCAGTTTCAGATCACCACATGTGAGAGAATAGATCCAAAGGGAATTTTCTTTTGTCATATGTTGTAATAAATATTGGTCAGTTCATTCTTTTCTGGTCTATTTTAATTATACAATGTTTGCAGTCACAATGAGGCTACAGGACTCAAAGAAAGTTTTTTTTCTTTTTTTGTGGCACCTTGGGTGCCACAAGTACTCCTGTTCTTTTTGCGGATACAGACTAACACGGCTGCTACTCTGAAACCTGTCAATTTTTCTTTTTTGCATTTGAAGCTTTGGTCTGTAAGTATGTCTGACATGGTATTCTGAAAAGGCCAGCAGTCTTGAAGTCCTGTAATAGTTTAGTTTCTGGGCAGCCCATAGGCAATAGATTAGAATAATCTGACTTAAATATGAAAGCCTGAACTTTAATAAGCATTATGATAATTCAGGGGCTAGCATATACAAGCCATATTTTTTACTTAATAAAAAAGCAAGTTTTAGCCATTACTACCTGGTTGCTCCCTTTACATCTATAAAGATAGTTGCCTTAAAAGTTTAGTGTTACAGACACTTTATGAAATCTTTGAATCCACAGAAAATGTATCCTGATGTGTTTTGTCAGCAACAAAAAAGCTATTACAAAAAACCTCTGAAGAACAACAAAACTCACATACTAATAAAGAGTTAAGCTCTACGTAGTGAATTGTTCTAGCAGGTTTTTCCTCAACCTAACAGGGCAAGTGTCTGCAGCTCCAAAATAAAGTGGGAAACCGAAGAAAGCTTTGGATTTCAAACATCTTTCAGTAAGGAATTAGTTTAAAAAGACATGCAACAATAAGCCATGAAATGAGTCCAGACACCATAATTCAGGGATGGAATATGCTATAAAACTGGCAGGCTTCCAGCCCAGAGCCAGGTGCCTATTTTGGATTAGATTCAAGTGGCCTTAGGCCACCTAGCGAGCTTTCAGGTAGAATCTGGAAGCTGCTCACCTCACTATGCCCTACTTTAGTTCTCTTTCAGGTAGTTGTAAAGGATTCCCAGATGGCTGGCCCCCATCCAAAATAATATGCTTTCAAATCGCATCATCTATATACTGTGATGAGGCAGGGTTGAGAAAGAATGTATCTGGAAAAGAAATACTGAACATGATGCTTTCTTTCTGCAGTTTGTAGTGTAGCTGGGAATGGTATTGTTTACACATGATTACAGTATTTGTAACTCATTATGCCTGATACACTTATCATTGAGGGATTGCAAAAGAAGTGCAGTTCCAGGGGGGAAAATATAACTAGATGGACACTGATGTTAAAAAAGTAACATTGTTTAGAAACAAGTATCTCTAATTTTGTTACTTATACTGCCATAGATTATTAAAAGGAAAAACATTTTTACAATCTAATTCACATTTTACATTTGTGCTCTTTGTTTACCTGTTGCATTTCAGTCCCCTTTGGACAATGAAATTAGGCTAGTCAGTTTCATGTTTGTATCTAGTCAATTTTAAATTTCTGGTTTTCAGAACTTTCCACAACGCTGTAATGCTTGCATTGTCAATGCTACAGAGAAAGGTTTTTTGCTTAGTTTTAATCCTGTCTTTGTTAAAAATAAAATGATTGAAAAGATAATGAAATCACTTCTATTAATATTAGGCTTGAACACAATTCATCAACAGAGTAGAACAGTAGTGGTTCCACTGCTTTTTGGGCTTTGCATGTTTTGCAAAGGAGAGGGGCAGGATTAGGCTATTAGGACTCCCAACCCAGCAAACATTTATGCACGTGCTTAAATTTAACCACGTGCATAAGCATTTGCACAATTAGGGTCTCATGCTGTGAGGCTGGGGTTTTCAAAGGAGCCTAAAGGAATCCATTTGAGCCTAATTCCCTTAAGCACTTTTAAAAGATAAGTGCTGAATGGAATACTTATCTTAACATGTAAGGTCCTGAACTATCACTATGCGACCCATTCTGCTCCCATTGAACTCATTTGGAGTGCTGCTGTTAATTTCAGTGTTGTAGGACTGGGCTCTTAATAGCGGAAACTAATTTTATTTCTTATTCTTCTACCCTCTGCTTCTTATGAATATTAAGATCTCAGGCTTGTTGAAATAAACATTCACCACCAAATGCCCATGCACTAAGAAATTACTAAATACACCTCTACCCCGATATAACGCTGTCCTTGGGAGCCAAAAAATCTTACTGTGTTATAGGTGAAACTGCGTTATATCGAACTTGCTTTGATCCAGCGGAATGCGCCGCCCCCCCCCGCCCCCAGAGCGCTGCTTTACCACGTTATATCCGAATTCGTGTTATATTGGGTTGCGTTATATTGGGATAGAGGTGTACTGCCATTGCACCACTGAGTTGTTAAAATAACTGCTCCAGTCATCAACATGCCAAAAAAAATCACTTTGGAAATCAGCAGTGCACAGTCAGGCGATAGTTTTGTTTGCCAATTAGGAATTTAAAGAAATGCTGTGGTAAATTAGAAGCTCTTTGGGGGCAGGGGCCATCTTTTGTTCAGTGTTTCTAAAGTAACTAGCCCAATCAGGTTCTGGTCCTTGACTTGGACTCTTAGATACTACAGTAATGCAAATAAATTAGTAATAATAAAATAATAAACAATAATTAGTACTACTAATAATAACATCCACAGCAAAACAAACGTTGGCAAGAAACTCTCCTCTCTCACGGAAACTAAAAATGAGCCTGAGCTAATGTAAGGTCACATAGCATTATTATTATTTTGATGGAAAAGAACCAAACTAAACATTTAAAGACTGATTCTCATTTATAGTTGGGCCCTAAAGTGAGTGTGTAGTGGGGCAAAGGGGCCGTAGTGAAAATGACAATCAGTCTTCAATTCAAAACAATTCTGCCTTTCCAATGGCCAATGCAAGTTCCTCTCCATCATAGTAGTGAAAGGGTGTGACTCTTTCGGCACATGACCAATGGAACGTCTATGCAGTTGCACCAGAAAAAACTCCCTCTCCATGTAGTAGAGGCCTAGAATCCATGTGAGCTGTTGTAACTCATGGGATATAGTAGCAATTGGGGAACAGCTCTGTGCCATGATTCATTCCCCCACCCCTTGTGAGATTAGGATTTGACTCACGATCCTTAGTTAGCCAGAACTCTTCTGAAAGGACTGGGAGTTTTTCCTGAGTAAAGAATGAGAATGGAGAGTGCAGTCAAAATCATTGTCCAAAAAGGACACACTAAGAACACATCAAGGCAGCAGAGGGGGAATCGCATTCCTATAGGAAACAGACTGCTACTTAACTGAAAAGGGATATTACAGATTATTTGTGGTTACAGCCACTAACAAGTATCTGGGCTGGCCTGAATAGACTCATGAACTTCTTTGCAATCTATGTTCCCAGCGAGAAGTCTGGAAGTAACAAAGATTCATTGATGTGAAAGAGAGGGAAATTTTTAATAGAAGAATCTCAGGAGCCAGCCAAAGAAGCATTATATTGTATTTATTAAAAAAAAATCCGCAAATGATGAAATTCAGAGGAGAGAGAGAGAAGCGAATTTTCTTCTTTGCCTGGCCTGTGAAACTAGTAACAAATAGAAGAAAAAACACATGTAAAAATGTTTGGAGATGAATCCAAATGGTGCTGCAGATTTTCAGTGCTCCTGAAAATCAAGCCGTCTCAGGACACTGAACTTTTCATCCTAGAATTCAGACACCCACACCGCTACTCAATAGATACAAGCGATCCCCTGCAAGAGAGCACATCAGGCATTCCGGTGTGATTCTAGAACTCCAGTATTTAGTGATACTAGGCACTAGACCACATGGCTGTTACAAATGGAGCAGGATTGTATAAACTTTGGACAGATCAGGTTAGCAAAAGTGGACTTTCCAATCTGGAAGTGCAATTGAATAGCAAGATAACAGCTCAGCCATGAGCAAGAAGCAACAAAAAGACTGGCAGAAATTGGTGGGAGAAGAAACACTTTGGGCTTCTGTCTGTAGGAAGCAAGTACTGTATATGGGCTACTCAGGGAGGATAGCCATGCCCCCTTCCTGCCTAGTACCACCCATTTTGGGGCCTGGGCTGGCCTCGTACATTCAGAAAGCTCCCCTGGGGTTTTCTGTCTGGGGTGTCCTTGTCCAGGGTTTATACTAGTGTAGATACTGGGTGAATGTAACTGAGACATTGTGCTTTCTTTCTAGCCACCTTACGCTGAAGCATTTTTGGAAATTATACCAGTGTCTTATAAGTAAATTGCAATGTTTGAGCTGTATCTTTGTGACTCCTGACGCTGAAGAGCCTTCTGTATATGGTGCAAATCAGTATTTAGGAAAGGTGTTTTCAAAGTGGATCTTTCAACCTGCTGGACCATGTGATTTCTCCTGTGCCATTTGGATCCATTATATAAATACGGAATTTGGCGTGTGCACGACACTATAAACCATATAATTGTTTTTATTAGAGTTCTGAGAGTTTGGAGGTACCTGTTCTTTAATTACACTTGGCAAACTTCCAAGAAAACTCTGCTAAAATGTACTACTTGCAAAGCCTTAACGTGGACCACCCACAATGACAGCTTTTATTTTCCTCCTATTAGTGATGGACATTTTTATTTAATTTTTGTCTGCATGTATGACACCGCCCGCGTGTACTGAAGCGCAGCTTCTCCCCTGTGCCTTTTCTGTCTATGGGTTGTGTCAGTATGCTACGGCAGCAACTTGTGATATTTGGCACTAGTCCAAATGAATGGTATTTGCCCACTTTCTAGGTTGTCTTTTTTGCTTCCTTGGTTTGGAATTCCCCTTTTAAAAAAAGGTGGTGACACTGGAAATGCAAGTCAGTTAATCTCTTCTAAAATCTAAGCATTAGCCTTCAGCAATCACTGAAAGAAAACTCCAGACGATTGCTTTGTGAAGATTCTGTTTATCAGCCACAAGTACCTAGAGGTACAGTCTTAGTTCTGGTCCTGAGCTCAGATCTCCTGTGTATCAGGCCATAGCAAGTACAATACTAACATATCAGCAGGATGACTGGATCTTTTCTCTCAATGCCAGAAAGTGGGATATCCAACAAGCACAAATAAATGTGTAGAACTAATCAAATTAGGATGGACATGCTGTGCAATACAGTGAAATTCATGGAAGCAGAAAATTGCTTTTAATATTTGTAATCAAAAGCTTTTATTCTGGACAGTAACAGCCGAGTGCTACGTGCTAGTTAGATGAAGGAAAAATGTAAACACAATCTCTTTGATTCCACTGGGAGTTTGGGGTGCAGTGGGAATGTGGAATCAAGTCCCTTTCCCGGTCACCATGATTCAAAAAATATGCAAAATTAATTTAGGGGTTTATTTACAGAAACTACTACAGTAAATGGTGGTGAAAGCCTATTCCACAGAGATTACTCTTTGCTGCTTGGAGTTTGTCAGGATTCATACGATGCAATCCTAGAATTGTGGGTTTAGAGCCCATTCGAGGAAATAGATTCACTTCTAACATGACGTTTTTGAGACTTCTGCAGAGTGTAGAATTTAATACAGAGACTGGGGAAACAGTGGAATTTTATTCTAGGAATCTTCTGGCCCATCAGGCTCATAAATTAATAGAGGAACCATATTAATTCAACCAGTAGATGTTTTTGTTACTTATCTGGTTTCCGTGTCAGCTGAAATATAGTTATCTGTAAACAGAATAGCCAGTGCCATATTGTAGCCCGTGCCATATGTCACTAAAGAATGCAATTAGCCATAATGCAAAAACAACATTAATACAGTGGCTCATGTTATAAATGGCACAATGGCAAGGACTCTTGAAACATGCTTTTTTTGTGCTTTTGTCAATACACCAGGCTACCTTTTCCCTTTCTCGAGATTTTCATAGATAGATTCAGACTCCATGAAAGTAAACAAACAAACTGAAAAACGCATCGCTCTCACTAAGAAGTACCTCTCTTTTAAAATTCAGGGTGGGAATACAGACTAGAAGTGGATGTGCTCATAACAAAGAGCAGTAGAACCGAGGGTAGAGGAAGGGGGTCTACTGCAACTTCTGTACTTTGGGATCATCTGGGGATCATTTGAGCTTGCCTGGTGGAAGTTAGAGCAACTTTAGTGTTAATCTGACCTTGGCTGGAGGTGTCCAAAGCCTCTGGGGATATGTCTACACTGCAGTTAAAAATCTGTGGCTGGCCTGTGCCAGCTGACTCAGGCTCGCAGGGCTCCGTCTGCGGGGCTGTTTAATTGCAGTGTAGCCGTCTGGGCTTGGGCTGGAGCCCAGGCTCTAGGACCTTGCGAGGTGGGAGGGTCTCAGGGCTTGGGCTGCAACCCGAGCCAGAATGTCTGCACCGCAATTAAATAGCCCCACAGCCCAAGCCAGCTGACACAGGCCAGCGGCAGGCATCTAATTGCAGTGTAGACATACCCACTAAAGGCCATGGCAGCCAAGAATAGCCAAAATGCAGCATGCTCCAGCCACGCTCCCCTTCATATCTAGTGTGTGCCCTCTATGTCTGGGGCTGAGAGGTAGGCCAGCATCTCTCTCTCTCTCTGCTGGTGGAGGAACCCCCTTATTTTGGGGACATTCCCCAATGGAATATGCCTTAGGCCAGATCCTCAGCGGGTATAAATCAGCACAACAATGGAGCTACATTGATTTATATCCATTGAGCATCTGGTCTCCTGCCTTTAAAGTGTGGTATGAAATGGCCTTAGGTAACACTGACTGTATTCCTGGCACTAGCGTTACATCACTGTGTAGCTTTCCTTTCACCTCTGTGCACCTCAGCTTACTCATCTGTTGCTGGAGTCGAATAATATTTACCTGCCTTGCAGCAGTTTTGTGTGAATAAACTACATAAAGTTTACAAATTGCCTTGAGATTCTTGCGTGAAGGGTGCGACAGAAGGGCAAAGGATTGTGATTAGCTGTAGTGTGTGTGACTGTGACTGTGTCTCTTCCGAGCTTGTGACACAATACTACAAGGACTCCGGAGGCAGCCCAGCAGAGGTTTATTGAGGGTGGTCATCCCTGTTGGTAGGGGAGTGGGGGGAAGAGCATTGACTGCAGTAATCCCATTCAGACCAGCAGCAAGTCTGAGGTAGAAAAAATGCCCCAGGTCAAAAAAGAAACACAATAGTCTTAGGTAACAGAGTAAACACAATAATCCCACCTTCCCTCAGGGAGGCTCTGACATCTAGCACAGTGATTCTTAATTAAGGGTCTGGGGCTACCTGGAGGGCCGCAACCAGGTTTAATGGGGTCCGTCAAGCAGGGCTGACATTAGACTTTCTGGGGCCAGAAAGTCTAATGTCAGCCCAGAAAGTCTAAAGCCAAAGCCCAAACACATGGGGCTGAAGCCCAGGGCCCAAGGTCCGCCACCCAGTGCTGAAGCCGAAGCCTGAGCAGCTTAGCTTCACGGAGCCCCCTGTGGCATGGGACCCAGGGCAATTGCTCTGCTTGCTACCCCCTAACGCTGGCCCTGGCTTTGATTTGCAGGAAAAAAGAAAAAGGTTGAGAACCCTTGATCTAGCAGTCTTTGGTTGGGTCCTGGCCCCAGCCAGGCCTTCTTTCAGTGAGCTAGCACAAGAAATCTGCTCTCCCTCACAGCCTCCTCTCAACTGAGCTGTCTTTCTTCTTTTAATGCCCCCCTCCAAGCCTGACAGCTCTTGCAGATGAAGCAGGATGGGGCTAATTGAGCCCAGAGCATCTCATTAACCCTTCCATGGCCAGTGTGGGGTTTGTACACTCTTATATCACACACTTTCCCCCTCATAAAAGTTCCCAGGGTCAGTTCTCCTCCCTGCACTCCTGGGTGAAATTCTCTGTCCTGTGTTATGCTGGAGGACAGACCAGATTATCAGAATGGTCCCTTCTGGCCTTAAAATCTATTAATCTATGAATTGATTATAAAGAGAATACTTTTCAAAGTCTTCACTTTTCAGGATGCCTAAGAGGGTCTTGACTAAGACGCTGCTCTGTGCAAAGGGCTTGATTCTGCAAGAGTCTGGAGCCAAAGAGTGCTTAGCACTTCATGAAAGCGCCCTGAGCCCTGAAGCATCAAGCCCAAAGAGCTCTTAGAGAAACAGCTGGGAGAATACCTCAAAAAATTCTCCCAGTATATTGCCCTTTTGAATACAAAGCCCACTTGCTTTATCATTGCTCATGCCCTGGTTGTGTTTGACTACCAGGAATATTCCAGCCAATGTGTTTCCTAGTAGGAAATGATCATGGAAACAGCTGATTGTAAGTAAAATTTGCAGAAAACAAATGCTGAATTAGCAAATGCCAGTCTTTGCTCTGATTCTAATAATTACAGTCCTCCATTCAGGAAACAGAAACAATACTATGTGACTTATGTGTCCAATCATAAGTAGCCATCATTGCCCCATTTTCAAATTTCATCACATCAAACTAATCACAAACAAGAAGAACAAAAATTAATGGTACAAGTAATCCAGACAGATTCTGAACAACAAATACACACATGAAAAAAATCAAACTCCTAGATAAACTGCTGAAAGAGGAAGAGGCTAAGACTGTAAAATAATGTAGTGCTATGAATTATCACTCAGCTCCACTCAGTGGCAACGCATGTGTTGTATGATAAAGAATTTGGTCTAACAAAGAAGCCAAAGCAAACACAATGGCACTTATAGTCAGGGCATATTTGTTCTGCATGCTGGTCAGTCCTGTTCCTGTTAATGTGAGCTCTGAATGTGTTTACAGCCCGTTATCATTACCCGACTGCTAGCACTCATGGATTCTTAGGGGAAGCGTTAAATAAGCAAAAAGTCAAGAAAAAGGAATATTTAAAAACGAGGAAAAAAGAACCAATCGTTTAAAACCAACCAACCAGTCCAATGGACTAGACGGTGACTTGAACTTCCTTTGTACACTAGGAAATATTTGTGAGTAAGAATCCCCTTACATCTCTGCATTGGCTACCCAAGGTATTGGGTGTGTGTGTGTGCATGCAAGAGTAGACAGAAGAGCAATTTGGAAAATTTTCATCAAAACAGTTTTCTGTGGGAAAATTCCATTTTGACAAAAACAAAACTGCGCTGATTCTGATGAAATTGCATTTAGAAAAAATGTACTTTTTGAATGTCAAAATAACCTGTTTTGACATTTTCAGAATTAAAGGTTTTTTATTTGTTTAAATGACTTTTCATGGTAAAGTTTACTATATTTTATATTAGTGTGTATACATATAGATATAAAATTAAAAAGTAAAAAGGGTCAACTTGAAACATTTCACATTTATTGAAATGAAATGTTTTAATTTACACAAAATTATTTCTTTTAACTTTTTTGCACTTTTTTTTTTAACTTCAGCTTTTAATCTGGGGCAATTGTTTTCCCCCAAATTTGATTTTTTTTTTTGGTGGGATGGAAAATCCATTATCTGCCTATCTCTAATACACATAGGTAGGCATCTTCTTGCACCTGCCCAAAGCAAATAGAGAGAGAGACCATGGGGAATTGGTGGAAGCTTGGCTCTACCTCCACAAGTTGTTGGCCAGAGCAGCTGAGGTGGGAGTGCGGTAGTCACTGACAGCTGGCATAGGCCATCAGTAAACTACTGCTCCCCAGAACCAGGGAGAATTGTGATTCACTGAACTGTGGTATGTTCCAACAACACTCTTCATTATGGGCTGTATCCTTGTGACAAAATTTACCCCAAGGACAGTGTTTAATTTGTAATGAAAGAGGTACAGGGGCTCAAGCAATTTTTTACATTCACAACTGATGCAACAAGCCTAGAGATGCTGGGGCTAAGCCCTGGCACAAATTAAGCCTGGCCCAAGGACGATATTGTTATTTGTATTATTGTAGTTCCTAGAGGTCATTGTACACACAGGCAACAAAAGATAGTTCCAGCGCCCAAAACACTTACAATCTAAATAAGAGACAAGAGACAACAGGTGAAGACAACAAATAGTCAGGGGGAAAGCAAAGTAATAACGAGACAAAACCAGGGAGCATGAAAAGTAGTGGTAACTCCAGCTGCCTAAACAGAATAACAAGTTCAATAACTGATTACATCAGTATATATATTATATACACCGCATATAATTCAGATATGGGGAGAATATGGGTTGACGATATGAATTGAAAATTACTGAATAGTCACTGCAAAAGTGTAGTGAAGTGATCATCAAGGGGTTAACTGAGTTACGAAGTGTATTACATGTTGGACACATGCGCCACCCTTTCCTTATTTGAACTTCCTGTTTAGTTAGTGGGTGTTTGTAGTTCAATAAAGCAGCATGTTCCCAACCTGCAGTAATGTGCAATTTCTGTGCATTGGGCAGTCCCTTTACAAAATGAAACTGGTATGTGTCCTTAATTTCATGATCCCAGAAAGATGTAGGTTTAGCAAGGTGCATCATTTTGCTACCTTGAGTCACAGTGTGATGTTTTTCTACTCTACCTTATTATATGGTAATTCTGTTTGCCCTAATTCCTCCTAATATTTGGGAAAATTGTACATACAGTCACACAATGATTGAATCAGTTCTCTTCTTTTATTACTATTACAAACTGAATGTGCTAAATCCCCAAGGTGAAATCCTGTCACCATTTATATAAATGGCAAAACTTCAATGGGGCAAAGATCTTGCACCTAGCACTAGTGGTTATAGGTTTTTATCAATTCCCCTGCCTGCTGCAAAAATTGTATTTTTTAACTCTGTAAATAAAATAAATAAAATTCACAGCAGCACAACCTACTGAAAACAACCAAACTCACCTGTACAGCCAGAAGACACAGTAGGTAATGGACAGTTGTACATAACTGGTCAAATGTATATCTTCTTCTATAGGCCACAATTCTGCAAGGCACTTAAGCATGTTTTTTAAGTGAATTTCTGAACTGGGGCCATGGAAAACTTGCATCCAATGATTTCTTTTGAATGTTCCCAGCGGGAATCACAGAAAGATCTTGAAGGTTCAGACAGAAGAAAAGATTGTGTGGTAATATATTTAGCAAGGTGATAATGCAAACCACTGGGAAATATAGAGAGGTGAAGGGGAAATTACATTCCCTGGCTGGGGAGTTATGTAATGTTTATAGACAGGAAACAGTCGGGGATATCCCCCTGGTCTGTGTGTCCAACCTCCTGCCCTCAACCAATTACAAAGAAAGCTCTGGTGAAGAGGTAGATAAAAGGCATGTCTTCTCAGATATAAGTTTTCTCCTTACTATGTATTAGTGGTACTGCCAACACTCACCTCAGACTCCATGTTGCTCCCTAGCCTGTGTGCCAACCTGAGCAGCTCTTCCTCTAGGAGTGGCACAAACTACCACTACTATTCTCACAATGTGATCTTTGAACAGGGCTTGAGTGAGATTTTGGATGTCCCAGTGAGATACACATTGGAAAACCATCCAGCACAAAAGGAAGGTCATGAGATGAGAGATGCTTCTCAAAGTGCAGCCAAACACATCATAAACGCGTTTTGTATCAATGAGGGAAGTCAGCTTCTTTATGGAAATCAGCATTCAACATTACAGTCCTCTCTTTCAATACTCCTGTTGTGGCTATATTTCTCTCTCCCCCTCTCCCCCCCACCATATAGTCAAATGAATGAAAAATAAGGGTATTCGCTCTCCAAATGAAGGAGACTCAGAAAGCTGTATTGTTATTACGGTGCTCTTTCTCCTAAACCAGCCAGGTTAACCGTGTGCTTGTGCACAATCCCAGCTCAATGATCTCCCCCTCCCCTGGCTTTTTTTTTTTAAATTTGGAAATAATTACAAATATTTGTGCTAATGCTGATAACGAATAGCCCAGTTACAAATCATAACTAACAATAAGGCAGAGATGGTTGTATTACCCTAGCCCAGGGGTCGGCAACGTTTGGCACGCGGCTCGCCAGGGTAAGCACCTTGGCGGGCCGGGCCAATTTATTTACTGCTGATGCAGCAGTTTCGGCCGATCGCAGCCCCTACTGGCCGTGGTTCGCCGTCCCGGGCCAATGGGGGCGGCGGGAAGCCGCGGCCAGCACATCCCTTGCCCGCACTGCTTCCCGCCGCTCCCATTGGCCTGGGACGGCGAACCGCGGGGAGTGGGGGCCGTGATCGGCCGAACCTGCCACGTCAGCAGGTAAATAAACTGGCCCGGCCCGCCAGGGTGCTTACCCTGGCGAGCCACGTGCCAAACGTTGCCGACCCCTGCCCTAGCCCCTGCGAGCCCAGTCAGGGACCCACATTGTGTTAGGTGCTGTACAAACACAGAACCAAAAGACAGTCTGGGATTTGCACTGGGTGTAGGGATAATCGTGCCTCGCGCTTGTGTAGTCTCCTCTGCCTGAGGCTCTCAGGGTGGGTTTGGTGGGGGCCCAGCGGGGTAAGCTGGCATGGCAAGGGTAAGGATCCAGGCTAGCTCCCACCCTCGGGCCCACTGAAAATCAATGGGGGGGGGGGGAGGGCTTCCTGTTTATGCCAGAGCTAAATTTTTCCACCCCCTCAGTGAGTTACCGAAAGGGTCACCCAGCAGGTCAGTGCCAGACTCCAGCGGAACCCAGGTGTCCGGGGCATCCCCCCCGCCTCTCCCCCTTTACCCCGGCAGCTCGGAGCGCACTCGGCTCCCGCAGCTGGGGAGGGAGGCTCGCGCAGCCGCTGCTGCCTCCGGATTGGCCCGCGCCCGCGCTCCCCCTCCCGCGTCCCCCAGGTCTGAGCCGAGCGGGGGAGCTGGAGCCGGGGCTGTCATTTGTCGGCAGCAATTTAAACCCTGCGCGCCGGCCGTGGCTACCCGCGAGCCTCTCCATGGGAGCCTCCGCCCCGGGGCACGCTGCGGGCGAGGCGGTGGCTCCGCAGTAAGCGATGCGGGGCTAAGAGCCCATGTGACCATGCGGGAGACCCGGCCGCTCCTGCTGGGTATCTGTGGGAGCAGGTAACATGCGAGGTGCCCGGAGGATCATGGACTGGTTCCTGCTCTTCGTGTGGACGTTACCTGTGGCGGTTCTCAACAGCAGCTCCATGCAATTCCTGACCATCCTGTGGCTTGGCGGCATTGCAAAGGCAGGTCGAGAGCACTTTCTTTTGCAGTCGCCTGGAGTGCGTACATGCCAGGTCGCGGAGCCGTTTCTGGTGCCTTCTCCCTCCCCTTGTCCAGTGACTCTCGCCCAATACCCCCTTTTCTCTTTTTTTCTCTCTCTCTTGCAGACCCTTCAGTTGTGCTGCCTCTGTTGCGTGTCTTTTGCAGCAGCTTTAACCAGTGACAGCAGCAGCAGCCTCAATGGAGTGAATCATGGTTTGTGTCTATATCTATGTCTATTTTAAAAGTGCATGCAAGCGTCTTTGTGAAACGGAACATCCAACCTAACCCACAAATGTTGGTCCTTCTTTTCAATGAATATAAACTGAACCCAGGCATGCTGCTGTAAGCCTACATGCAGATTTAGTATCTCTGGAGCATGGGCAAAATAAATAGGGCACAAGCTGAAAAATTAACAATAACAACAGAGACTATTTTTAAATGCCAGGAAAATAAAAAAGAAATGGCAAAGAAACAAAATTTCCATTCAATTATGGAAAAAAATAATAGAAAACCAGGGGGAAATAAACCATGCAACCCAGGCTAAGGGATTGTAGCAATCCAGGAAGGAAAAACAAAAACAACCACCTTGTATAAACAAGATTATTTTGTTGTTGTTGTTCCCACGTGGCAAAAAATAGTGTTTTGATGTTGTTACCTTTTGGAAGCTTGCAATATCTCTCTCTATATATTTGCACTTGCTGAGAGTGATAAGTACAGTGCAATGCGCACAGGTTTCAGGAAGGGAAAATACTGCTGCAACCCATGTCTGCTGGGGGATTCCCTTCTTCCAGCAGCTGCTTGCATTTTTGGCTACCAGCCTGCTTAGTATCCTGAGCTTCTGCCATTGATTAACACCACTTAAGGAAAGTGAAAGCCCTTGATGTATTGTTTCCACTGTCTAGAGCAAAAAGAAACCTATCACTGGCTACATTTTCAGTGTAATATGCACCCAATAAAATCAGTTCAAGGCAAGGAGATTAATAGTATGCAACATCAGCTACTATATAAGAACATATTTTTGTTCTTTATAAGGATGTATTTCAATTTAAGAAAAAAAAATTATCATCAAAGATAGGTATATCTTTAGGCATTCTGACCAAGATATACATCAAAAGGTAAGCAGTGTTAGGAAGTAGGCTACTTAATATAGTGTTTTAATGTAAGCCATGCTGTCACTTGCAGGAGTACCTGCAGTCCTGATTCAGCAAAGAACTTATGTACCCAATTTCAAGAATGTAAGTAGTCATCACCCTGTGAGGAGATCAATGGGACTACTCATGTGTTTAAAGTTAGGCGCATGCTTAAACACCTCACTGAATCAGGCTCTATATTCTTCTCTTCTCCAGATATTTTGTTGATCGTATTTTTCTTCTCCCAGATATGCACAGAATTTCTTTCACATAATTTAGCCAAAACAACTGAACGACTGAATAAAGGTTATGAGGTAGTATGTAATCTCTGTCGGCTGAAGGTCAGTTACAATTTGAAACCTAGTCTAATCATGACACTACAAAGAGATGAGGTCTGACTCTGTTAAGGAATTAATAAATTAATCCTTTAATCCAGTTGAACAAATGGAACAATTCTACATAATCTGTTAAACCAATACCAACGCTATAATATTTGCTACACTCTTGGGGGAAAAAAATAACAACATACAAAAACCCACTCTTCCCATGTGACAACAATTAATATAGGGGGAGGGGGAAAATCTGTAGACTTGCTGGTGATGACAAATGTCTTCACAAGAGTGACTGTGGGAAAGTTCACAGCTATGATAGTCTGTCCCTCTCAGTGGGGCAGAAAGAAAACAAACACTGTATTAGAGTCTGTGTGACTTTCACGGAACAGCTTGGAGTTGCTTTAGATGAATTTATGCATGCATTAGATATATGTAGCCCTTGGATCCTTGGTGCCATGCCCTAAATGAGGAAACTTCATGCCACAGTGAAAGTCTGCTGCATAAATGAGCGCTATGTTAAAAAATGACATACGCTTTATTCATTGAGTACAAAGGCTGATGGTCAACGTTTTGCCATTACAGATTACGTATTTGTGACACCTGTCGAAGTGGATTCCAGTGGATCATACATCTCACATGATGTTTTGCACAGCATTAGGAAAAAGAGATCAACTCACAATTCAAAGAGTTCCTTGCACTACAAATTTTCAGCATTTGGACAGGAACTGCACTTAGAACTTAAACCTTCTACCATATTTAGCAACAACTTTATTGTCCAGGTACTTGGAAAAGATGGCGTCACAGATTCTCAGGAACGTGAAGTCGAGCGGTGTTTCTATCAGGGATTTATAAGGAATGATAACACCTCTTCAGTAGCAATATCTACATGTGTAGGCTTGGTAAGTGTTTCGTTAAAGCAAATTTAGCATTAGATTTTCATATGCAGAAAATACTGATTTTGATTAAGTTGTCAGATTCCTGAAACATACAGCATAGTTTTCATGCCATGGACTATTTTACAGATTTTCCTAACATCATTAGCTGAACTAGCAACATCATGTTTAACAAGAGAGCTTTAATTCTAGATGATAAACTCTGTCTTTGTCTCATTACTGATGGGTTTTTTTGGGGGGAGGTCACAATTTTAAAGAAAAAAAACCCAGTTTGATGGCAGAGGTGTGTAATAAATCCAGGAGAATTTTCATCCATTCCCCTAGCATGCATGATAGCTGTATACGGTGTCTAATTGCTCTGATAAGGTAAATGCCCTTCTTGCATTTGTGAGTAGTCCGTATTCTTGCTTCTGTGTTTGGACTACTTATGCAGTAAAATTTGCAAGATCAGGCCATAAAATTATGAGAAAAAAATAAACATTGTCTAGGATTGTCAGGTGCTTGAGGGAGAAATCTGGCACCCAACTCTCATTGAAATCCAATAGGAGTTAGGTGCTTAGCTACCTTATACTACTTTTGAAAGTTTCAGCCTTCATTGATTAAAAGGTCTTAATTGGTGAACCCTGTTCTGAGTGTAAGTATTTTGCTTGCAGTATTTGCTGTTTACCACTATGTTTTCCAAAATGATGAAAAAAATCTTACTAACAGAAACTTTTTTTAGACTACATTCTACATTGTTTTATCCCTAAGGAAGTCTTCATTGATTCATTGGTACAATGCAAAAGAACATCAACAGAGTTGAATAGCTCTTGTTATGTCCTAGGATAAAGGTCTTGCTTTCCATGCAATCCTCCTAGAAAAAATGGCTGGTGTGCACCGTGGTAAATATTTGGATTGAAGCAATAACATTCATAGCATTAGAGTATCTGAGGGGATACATGGCTTATGAGGTCAGTTACGATCTGAAATCCAGATGAGGCGTTGCGTGAATCTCCAATTCCTTCATTGCAAGGATACTTGGATATATGACAGTCACTAATGTATGACAAGACAGAAGAAAGATGCATTGAAAACATTCATTTACTTTGAAAATAAATACAGTTGCATTTAGCATTTTTATATTCAGCTCCCTGGAAATGGTTGGTCCATAAGGAAGAACTGTAGGATGTTGTTGAGTGCTGCTTGAAATGGGCTGGATTATACTTTGAATGCCATGTTGCTTTTTCTTTGTTAGTAACAGCTACTAAAAGGAGTTAGCATCATCTATGTCATCCAAGCAGTTGGGACAGGGGCTTTTGCAGCAGGTGCTGGGAGTTGGAATGAAGTTTTCTTTGTTTTTTGTTATGTTTGTAGTGCTGATGATATCAATGACTGAGGTGTTGGTTTTGTTCTATTAGAGCGGCTTCATTTCTATGATCACTAACTTTCTTTATATTTGTTTGTAAACCATTTTCACTTCCCGTCATGTTTGTGGTTCCTCTGAGGTAGATACCATATCACTGACAATTCTTACATTTTGTTATTACATTGTTACATTGGGTAGGCTTTGTATTTAACAAATGCATTATTAGAACTATGCGGAATAATGTTGAAATGTGTTGATTCTTGTCTGGAGAACCAGGGCTCAAGTCTGCCTTAGGTCACAGGGAAACTGAGTTTAGCACTTTTACCTTAGTCTGAGATAGACCTTTGGTCTTGTACCACTGTCTCGCTGTACAAAGTGTCATGACTGGCAGTCTTTGCTTAGGAGACACCCAGAATTTGAACAGAAGGGAGTAAATATTGTGATTGAATTGATTTTATTTTGGCAGAGCATGAGGTGCTTTCCAGTACCAGGCTGTCTCCAGTCCTGTCCATGACTTTTCTGAATTACAAGGCTCACTAGATTTGCCCTAATAATAGATATTTTAAACTGACAATTGTAATTCATCTTCACTCATAACCTACTCCTAACATGTTATTAAAACTGCAACCATGCTTTTTTTCCAACCATATAATAACTTCTACACAACAAATGAATAGTAAAAATAATCAACAAAATTCTCAGTTCCTGAGTTTAGTGGGCTGCTTGGCTTAGAAATATGCCATCATCTGTCTGTAATGAAAACACCAAAATCTTTGATTGCAATCCAAATTCAGTAATCATACATTACGTCTGGACGCTGTGCTGTGATCAATGCTGCCTCGTGAATAGCCTCTATATCCTCTTTGCACCAACTACTTTTGTCACTTGGTTGCCCTTCTTTCCTATTTGCTTTGTTCACTGCAATTAAACCGAAAGTGGTGTTTCTTCTATATGGTTGGTAGCACTAATCTTTCCATTGTTCCTTTCATTAGCAGTAGCTTCCCTACAATAAAACTGCAGTGACCCATTCTTTCAAGCCTGGAACACCACAATGTGATTTGGAAGCAATTGCATTTCAATAGACTACAGGGACTCTTTGATCTAATTTTGTGGATGACCTACAGTATTCAGTCATTCAGTTGTCTGTTATGTGCCATTGCCTGCGGAGTGGCAATGGACTGTTAGGTTGAGTGACCCTAGTCGAACAGTAAAAAGGAGCAAGGATTTGTTGCTTTGCTGTAGACTTGCTAAGAGAAGTTTACATGGAACTATATGTACCTCAGCAAAACCTTGGCATATATCTTAGCAAGTAATAAAATAGTAGACCCACATTTTTTTCATGTTATTTGTAGACTGTGACCAAATTTTGCCTGCTGTATTAAAGTCAACTCAGGGATATGGATGTGACAGAGGGCAGAATTTGGCCGATGCCTTTAATTTGAAAAGATGGAAACTCCTATGTTCCTAATGTCTTCCTCTTTGACCTCCCTAATACCCACATTGCCCTCATCAACCTTATGCGCGCACGTGCACTCTCTCTCTCTCCAGCTTTGCCCAGCACTCTGATGACATCACCCTGTCTTTAATCCTCCCCCTTTGCTCCCCATTATGTATATACAGATTGTGTGTACTTGTCTGTAAGCTCGTTGGGACAGGGACTGTCTGCACTGTCTGAAGAACAGGGAGTTTAAGTGATTCATCTGAGGTCACCCAGTCAATCAGTGCAGAGTAGAAGAGAATCCAAGTGTTGTAACTCCCAGTCATGTCATTCTTCGTAATCAGCTATATTTGTCACATGTGGGTTTACAGAGTAGGACACATTCCCCAGCTACGCCAGTCCCCTTTTCCCCTATAAAGTCAAACCACCATAGAAAGTTTACGCTGTTGTCCAATACACGAGGCACTGAAAGTAGGGAAGGTTGTGAATGGCTTACTCATTTGTAATCACTTCTCATTTCTGTGGCTGTTACTTTCTCTGTTGGGAGATACTGTGTAAGAAATGTAACGTAAATGCCTCTGGAAGAGAAACCTGGAGAGAGAGATGATTTTTATATTGGTGTCTGACTAATAGGAGTTCTCCCACGATTGGTCATTTTGGCGGTTTCCCACAGCTAGTTTAAGTTAGTGAAAAGACTGCCTTTGACTTCAGTGGGCTTTGGATCAGGACCCTATCCTTGGGCCAAATTCAGCACTAAGCAAGTGTGACATCACTGAGGCCAGAGGAGTTGCACCTGCTTACACCAGAGCTGAATGTATGCCTTTCTCTCCCTTTTATTTACGTACCTCAATTAGGGTAGCGAAGAGCCAGCTTCATGCATTAGCCAGTGCCCTCCTTTGTTTTTGGTAAGATGTGATTGAATCTTTCATTACGAGGGGCCTCTTTCTCTTGTCTCAAGTTCTGTTGTGTTTGCTGGTGTCTAGTCAAGGGAAGAGAACAAGGAGGAAAGGATGAATCATGTTACAATCACTGAGCTGTCAGCGGAGTCTGTGAATAAAAGGGTGGTTGTAGCACTGAGAGATAAACAGGAGATGTATTAATTCAGTGGGAGTTGTGTGTGCATGTCTGAGGGCAGGACTTAGTTCACAGTATCAATGAAGCCACAAAATTAAAGCTTCTCAGTGCAGTCTGGCCACCAAAGAGGCTTGCAGGGAGAGTCATTCGCTTGTGCAACTGAATGACTGAGAAGAACCCCATATTAGCATTATTGAAGTGACTCCAACAACACCTGTTACTAGTAAAGGTTGCGTTTTACGTCCAATTAAATATACCAAGACAAATCCCATGGTACTTATTCAGTCAAACTGCCAGTGAAATCGATGGGCCAAATTCTGCTCTCACTTACACTGGTGTACATTGAAATTAACTGTTGATTGCATGAAGTTGCTTTAGGCTTATACAGGTGCAAAAGGACAGAATTTAGTCCAGTAGGAGGTTTGGATGATTAGAAACTGAGGAAGGAACTGAGGATTTGACTCCTTCCCAATAGCATTATTAGTCTATCCACGAGTCAGTAGCATATACTAGAATTATTTCTCCATTATACCAGAGCAACATGAACAATTTGAACTGCACTTGAAATGTACAATGTCCCCCTGAATTCACCCCATGCTATAATAGCATGAAAGAGGAGGAAAGAAATTTTCATTTGTCAGGGAAATCTTCCTGACATTGAATAGAAGCCGCATCCTTGGAGACATTTAAAATTGCACTGGGCAGATCACTAGACAGTGCATTGCAGGGCTGAGGGGGCTGAGCTCGATGTCTGGGCCAGTAACTGGCCTTTCCCATCTGTGTGTGCTTGACCCTGCACCCATTGATTTCAACAGTCCAGGATAAGGCACTCTGATTCTTCTACTGCTTTCACGGTGCTTATAACAAAAGTAATTGAGACTTAGGGTTTGGTAATCTGCCCTCAGTGGGGAGGAGGGAAAAATGTATACTGTACCTTCATAGTTGGGGGGCACAATGGCTGGGTTACTGCTGTCATTGTACATGAATATGGCACAATTCTACATGAAGTTCCAGTTGAGTAGGTGCAGGCTCTACATAGGGCTCTACATGGACAGAGTGGTCCTTGAATGTGGCACACATTCAGAGGACTCATGCTTATAGGAACAATTTAGCCCTCTGGGCCATATCTTTTCTTCACTACCTTTGTACTGCAGAAATGGCCCAGAGAATGGAAATCTGCTGCAGCTTCTCCTACAGGGGTGTAGAGCAGGCATAACTAACTTCTGTGCCAATTCTCCGTAAGCTCCCCAAATGTAGGAGGTGTGTTGGCAGGGAGAGGCCACAGCTGGAGTGCACTGAGCTTCCAGCAGTCCCTGATCCATTGGGGGTAACCAGTGTAATTTAGAGAAACCCTTAGGCTGTTCTGAGTTACACCAGGGACACATTATAACCAGTTTCAGGATCAGGAAGCACCACCGTTTTTGCCCACCGTCTCTCCCTTCAAGAGTCTGGCCCTCAGTCTTGATTTATCATTACTTCAGAATATGTGAAGGGGGTTTATATGGATCAGTTTCTCTGTCTAGCCACAAAAACAGTGTTTCGCTAGCTATATCAAAGACTTCCCATGCAACTTTGTTCCCACAGTTTTCCTAGCTAATTTCAAGGGAGATTACACTAAAATACCATACTAAAGGTCAGGAAAGGATGATATGTCTGGACAGAGACTTGACCTCCTAATGACGGGATGCCTTTGATGTAAATAAGGATTTTTATTTTAAACTGAATTTTTTTGACTTGGACTGTAGCATTTATTATCCATTGCTCCTGAGACTTGGGAGATGTTTTTATCTGCTCTTATTGTAAAAGATTTTCAGGAAAGAAAAAAAAAAAAAAAAAAAAGCAACAGTGTTTAATTTTAAGTGGCAATTTCTACAGCTCACACCAATAATTGACCTATACAGGATTTCATTTTTCCCACTTTCAAACAGTGAATTTAGTGCTTGAGAAGGAGCCAGATTAACAAAGCCAGAGAATAAAGCTGTCTATTTCCTCAAAACACAAAGACAGCCTGGGAAACAGTTGTTTAAGTTGCCCCTGTCACCCATTCCAACCTTGAGGGCTCTGTAAATGACACAGTGTGGTGCATTTTCTGCAGCAGCATGTTGGAATCACGACAGAGCATTGGTTCTGCTCCGTGCTCTTAATTAAACAGATTTAGTGGTGTCTCAGGCCTGGCCTTGGATGTAGCCCTTCCCAGAGCATAAGAGGGCAGTTCTTTCCCCAAAGGTATTAATTCCTTAACCTCTCTGTTAAGACAGTTCATCAATTATGATGCTAGGTTTTTGTGATTTGGACACTTAATTGAACTGAGAACATGACTTGGTTTCATATATGCCACCCAAGGGAGGGCATGTCCAGTGTGTGCTGTGATTGACAGTTCATTACCAACTCCCCGAGTCATCCAGTCCTTTTGGGGACTTATTTCTTGTAGTCTTAGTCATAGTTTATGTTTAAGAAATATATACCGTTGCCATCAAATCTTTGGATACATCATTCAAAGCTATACATTGTGTAAGCTCTTTGGGACAGAAACTGTCTTAGTGTTGTGTGGACAACACTGAACATAGTGGGGCTCTGATTCCTAATTGGGGCATCTAGACACTATCTAAATAGTGTTAAATGATTTATTATTATTTATTATTTATAAGATTTGTTTGAACTCTGCAATGTCCGGACATTGTCAGGATAAATCTTGGGACGGATGCCCAGCAGGTGTAAATCTGCATAGTCCCAAAGGTGCTGTAGATTTCCTTTTCTGTGCTGCTAGTTGCACATCTGACTAGTCAAGCTGGCAGAATTTGAAACACCGGATTGATTTGCCACGGTTTAGGCTCATTGTTTACTGCTTCCACCGCGTTCAGTAGCGAGAGTAAACAACATACTAAGTCGTTTCCACACCCTTTATATTTAATTTCACATTCTGGTTCTCATGGGTAAACTCAATGTTGCTGGCGTTTCCATTCACAACTTCTCAGGGGATTGTTTAAATTAAAAAAAATCTATTTTCAATTAATTTGTTTTTCATGATTGCAAGACAATATTTCTTTTATTTTTGGGCCACATCCTTAGTTGGTGCAAATCGATATTGCTCCACTGAAGTGGAGCTTGTGTTTGCTACAGAATTAACTTGAGTGGTGCCCCAACTTGAGTTCCATCCACACAAAGACCCTTAACTTGAGTGTAGTGGCACTTTTCACTTGCATTGGCTGGCCCATCGGGGGGCATAGGCTCAACCTCAAGTTGGCACAACTCGTCAGGCACTAACACAGCCACCCTGTGGAGCTCAAGTGAGGCCTGATGGAGCTCTGCCCATTGCCATCATATGAAGATCTGACCCATTATATTTTGGATTGGGAGAGCTCCATCTACTAGAGCCTCCCCTGGGCTAGTGCTTGGGGTGTGCTAGATCACTGGGATCCGATCTGGATATGGATAGAGACCTCTTTAATGGTTTTAATGAAGTAAATACTAATGGGAATTGTGTGATCATGGGCAGGGGTGAAAGTAACTGAGGACACTTACCAGTATGGGGGGGGGGGTCTCAGGTGGAAGGGGCAGGACTGGGGGTCAGCATCCCCCAGCCAGCCCTTGGCCCGCGCCGCCCGGGGCTCCCGTGTTGATTTAAAGGGCCCAGAGCTCCGGACGCTGCTGCTGCAGTAGTGGCATCCAGAGCCCTGGGCCCTTTTAAATCTCTGGCCCCAGGGCAGCGGCTCCCTTTGCCTCCCCCCCGCCTGTCAGCAGCTGGGGGGAGGGGGGACACAAGGGGCAGGGATGTTAAAACGCTGCAGGGTCCTGCCAACGGGGGGGGGTGCAGCAACATTAAAGTGCTGCTGCGGCAAAGGACCATCCTTAAAGCACTGCTGTGACAGCACTTTAATGTCCCTGCCCCTTTTGCCTCAGGGCCCCCGACAGGGGAGGCAAAAGGGGCAGTGCTTTAATGTGGGCTGGGTATGGTAGTAATAATAGGGATCAGATTTTCCTGGATGCGATAGCTGATGGATTCCTTCACCAAGTAGTTGCTGACCAACAAGAGGGGATGTCATTTTAGATTTGGTTTTAGTGAGGACCTCATAGAAGAAATGGTTGTAGGGGACAACCTTGGTTCGATCAATCATGAGCTAATTCAGTTCAAACTAAATGGAAAGATAAACCAAAATAGATCTGTGACTAGGGTTTTTGATTTCAAAAGGGCTAACTTTAAAAAATTAAGGATATTAGTTAGGGAAGTCAGTTGGACTGAAGAACTTGTGGATCTAAAGGCGGAGGAGGCCTGGATTTACTTCAAGCCAGGGGTCAGCAACGTTTGGCATGCAGCTCGCCAGGGTAAGCACCCTAGCAGGCCAGGCCAGTTTATTTACCTGCTGATGCGGCAGGTTCAGCTGATCGCTGCCCCCACTCGTCGCGGTTCACTGTCCTGAGCCAATGGGGGCAGCGAGAAATGGCGCAGGCAAGGGATGTGCTGGCCGTGGCTTCCCGCACCCCCATTGGCCCGGGATGGCGAACTGCAGCCAGTGGGGGCAGCGATCGGCTGAACCTGCCGCGTCAGCAGGTAAATAAACTGGCCCGGCCTGCCAGGGTGCTTACCCTGGCGAGCCGGGTGCCAAACGTTGCCGACCCCTGCTTCAAGCCAAGGTTGCAGAAACTATCAGAAGCCTGCATCCCAAGGAACGGGAAAAAACTCATAGGCAAGAGTTGTAGACCAAGCTGGATGAGCAAGCATCTTAGAGAGGTGATTAAGAAAAAGAAGGCCTACAAGGAGTGGAAGATGGGAGGGATCAGCAAGGAAAGCTACCTTATTGAGGTCAGAACATGTAGGGATAAAGTGAGAAAGGCCAAAAGCCATGTAGAGTTGGACCTTGCAAAGGGAATTAAACCAATAGTAAAAGGTTCTATAGCCATATAAATAAGAAGAAAACAAAGAAAGAAGTGGGACGCTAAACACTGAGGATGGAGTGGAGGTCCAGGATAATTTAGGCATGGCTCAATATCTAAACAAATACTTTCCCTCAGTCTTTAATGAGGAGCTATGGGATGATGGCAGGATGACAAATGGAAATGAGGATATGGAGGTAGATATTACCACACCCGAGGTAGAAGCCAAACTCGAATAGCTTAATGGGACTAAATTGGGGGGGCCCAGATAATCTTCATCCAAGAATATTAAAGGAACTGGCCTGTGAAATTGCAAGCCCATTAGCAAGAATTTTTAATGAATCTGTAAACTCAGGGGTTGTACCATATGACTCGAGAATTGCTAACGTAGTTCCTATTTTTAAGAAAGGAAAAAAACATGATCCGGGTAACTACAAGCCTGTTAGTTTGACATCTGTAGCATGCAAGGTCTTGGAAAAATTTTTGAAGGAGAAAGTAGTTAAGGACATTGAGGCCAATGGTAATTGGGACAAAAAACAAAATGGTTTTACAAAAGGTAGATCATGCCAAACCAACTTGTTCTCCTTCTTTGAGAAGGTAACCGATTTTTTTTAGTCAAAGGAAATGCAGTGGATCTAATTTACCTTGATTTCAGTAAGGCATTCGATACGGTTCCACGTGGGGAATTATTAGCTAAATTGGAAAAGATGGGGATCAATATGAAAATTGAAAGGTGGATAAGGAACTTGTTAAAGGGGAGGCTACAATGGGTCATACTGAAAGGTGAACTGTCTGGTTGCAAAACCGATCCATGAGGAACTCCACTAGTAACCTCCTTTCAGCCTATCTTTTTTAATCTTTGTATTACTGACCTTGGCACAAAAAGTGGGAATGTGCTAATAAAGTTTGCAGATGACACGAAGCTGGGAGGTATTGCCAATACAGAGAGGGACCGAGATATCCTACAGGAAGATCTGGATGACCTTGTAAAAAAACCATTTTGTTTTTTGTCCCAACTACCATCGGCCTCAATGTCCTTAACTGGAGTAATAGTAGTAGGATGAAATTTAATAGTGAAAAGTGCAAGGTCATGAATTTAGGGATTAATAACAAGAATTTTTGTTATAAACTGGGGACACATCACTTGGAAGTAAGAGGAGGAGAAGGATCTCGGAGTATTGGTTAATCACAGGATGACTATGAGCCGCCAATGTGATATGGCCGTGAAAAAAGCTAATGCGGTCTTGGGATGCATCAGGCGAGGTATTTCCAAGTAGAGATAAGGAGGTGTTAGTACCGTTATACAAGGGACTGGTGGAATATTGTGTGCAATTCTGGTCTCCCATGAATTCAAACTGGAACAGGTACAGAGAAGGGCTACTAGGGTGATCTGAGGAATGGAAAACCTGTCTTATGAAAGGAGACTCAAAGAGCTTGGCTTGTTTAGCCTAACCAAAAGAAGGCTGAGGGGAGATATAATTGCTCTTTATAAATAAATCAAAGGGATAAATATCAGGGAGGGAGAGGAATTATTTAAGCTTAGTACCAATGTGGACACAAGAACAAATGAATATAAACTGGCCATCAGGAAGTTTAGACTTGAAATTAGACGAAGGTTTCTAACCATCAGAGAGTGAAGTTCTGGAATAGCCTTCCAAGGGGAGCAGTGGAGGCAAAAGACATATCTGGCTTCAAGACTAAGCTTGATACATTTATGGAGGGGATGGTATGATGGGATAGCCTAATTTTGGCAATAAATTGATCTTTGACTATTCATGGTAAATATGCCCAATGGCCTGTGATGGGATGTTAGATGGGGATGGGATCTGAGTTATTACAGATAATTCTTTCCTGGGTGTCTGGCTGGTGAGTCTTGCCCACATGCTCAGGGTTTAGCTGATCGCCATATTTGGAGTTGAGAAGAAATTTTCCTCCAGGGCAGATTGGCAGAGGCCCTGGGGGTTTTTCGCCTTCCTCTTCAGCATGGGTCACTTGCTGGAGGATTCTCTGCACCTTGAGGTCTTCAAACCACAAGTTGAGGACTTCAATAACTCAGACATTGGTTAGGGGTTTGTTACAGGAGGGGGTGGGTGAGATTCTGTGGCCTGCGTTGTGCAGGAGGTCAGACTAGAAGATCATAATGGTCCCTTCTGCCCTTAAAGTCCATGAGTCTAGTTGACAATACTCCTTTAAATAAAACCCTGAATCTGACTTGAACTTCTTTTGATAAATACATTACAAGCAAGGTTTTCCTCTGTCTTTCTGATTATGTCACTGGGAGCAGGAGCTTAGGTTCTTTCTTGCCTTTTCTTATCCCATTTCAATCCAAATTCTGTTGCGGCAGGTCTAGCATAAATTACGATGTGCTAAAGGCATTTTCCATTGATTTGCACTGACAGTGATTTGACCAGCTATGTGATGGGCTGATGAAAGCAAAATTATTTTTGTTTCAAACAGTAGAGCCTTTTTGAAAATTTAGATGTAGAATTTAAGGAAGCTTGAAATCATAATCATAATACTTTGCATTAATAGAGTGTTTGTTAAATGGAAATCTCACAGCAATTTATAAACAAATTAATTAAGCCTCAATACATGCCTATGAA
The DNA here is from genome assembly GCF_027887155.1 of Malaclemys terrapin pileata. Classification (NCBI taxonomy): domain Eukaryota; kingdom Metazoa; phylum Chordata; order Testudines; family Emydidae; genus Malaclemys; species Malaclemys terrapin. The sequence continues at coordinate 13,504,934 of NC_071518.1, forward strand.
TTAGATGTGTTATTTAAGAAGGTAATCCTGGCATATTGTTGTTTGGAAAAAGTCATGTAACATATTGTGTGCAGTATTGTAGCTGTGTCGGTCCCAGGATATTAGAGAGACAAGGTGGATGAAGTAATATCTTTTATTTGACCAGCTCCTGTTGGTGAGAGAAAGAAGTGTTCGAGCTTAGACAAAGCCATTCTTCAGGTCTGGGAAACATACACAGAGTGTCACAGCTAAATAGAAGATGGAACAGATTGTTTAGCACAGCAGTTCTCAAACTTTTGCACTGGTGACCCCTTTCACATAGCAAGCCTCTGAGCGCGACCCCCCCCTTATAAATTAAAAACACTTTTTTCTATATTTAACACCATTATAAATGCTGGAGGCAAAGTGGGGTTTGGGGTGGAGGCTGACAGCTCACAACCCCCACACGTAATAACCTTGAGACCAGGGCCGGCTCCAGGCACCAGCCCACCAAGCTTGTGCTTGGGGCAGCATCTGGAAGGGGGCGGCGCGGCGCTCCGGCCGCTGGGGAGAGCGGAGCCGCAGTGGGCTCGCCGCCCTCCCCCTCCCCCCGGCGCTCTGGCCACCGGGGAGAGTGGGGCCGCGACTGGGCTCGCCGCCCTCCCCGTGGCACTCCGGCCGCCAGGGAGAGCGGAGCCCCGTCCGGGCTCGCCGCTCTCCTCCTGGGGCTCCGGCTGCCAGCGGAGCCGCGGTGGGCTTGCCACCCTCCACCCTGCGCTTTGGCTGGGGACAATGACCAATGAGAATATCTGAGGTCAAGAAATATTAGTATTGACTTCTATAGAAGCCAGTATATACTTATTATAAAACAAATGGAATGCTGCAAGTCAAGTGTAGCATCTGAAATAGTCCACATCATACCAATTTTAATCAAAAAGTAGCTTGGCAACATGCCATTGGCTGCCCTTGCAGGGCTCTTGGCTATCTAAGCTGGTGGGATGTTGTTTTTTTACCCTTTTGTGGCATTAACGTTTCCTGATTCTCCATCTCTGTCGTATGCACACAATTTTAGCACATGTGGCTTTATCCTTTGAGGTGTTGGGTCTCTTTGTTCACAATGGAACCACTTTAGTGCATCTGGTTGCCCTACATCTGTTCAGTGAAGCTCTTCTGCATTGCAGCTGATTATTACTATTCATAGAAATGTATTTATAAGACTTTTCAATGGATTTACACAAAACACACTAGACCTACACTGTTTTCCTTTTGTTTTTGGAAACCACTGCACAGTATGGCATCCAACTCATTTAAGAGAGTAATAATACATTCTGTGCATAGCAGATACACAAACAAAATATGGATCACTCCTCAGACCTGTTATCTTTCTGCCATGAGAGAGAATTGTTTTATAAAACTGAAATAAAATTAGATTTTCAAAGACAAAATTAAAAACAGGTCTGATTTTTTTCTCTACATACATAATTATGTGAGTGAAAAATATGAGTTCTAGGCATTTAAAAATAACTATGTCTGGAACAGGCTTGTTTTATGTACCACATCTTCATTATTGCTGTGTGTTATTTTTGGTTTTTTTTGGTAGGAAGTAATTATCAGAACCATAAGTTTTAAATTAATCTAGTCAAAACCTCAGGAAACATTTAAAGTTAATATTGTAATCGGAAATGTAGTACTGTAGGTAAAAATGAAAATGGTCACAGTGAAGGAAATCTGTGAATGATGCAAAACTTCGAGAAAGTAGAGCGGTGGGAAAGTTTGATTTAAAGGAGCAAATTTGGGTTCGCAACACTTGTTTTCACTTTTGACATCTAGGAGTCCAGTGGCATTCACTGGTTCCAGTGAACATATGTATGGAGATTAGAGCTCCAGTTCTGGGATGTGGTGGAGCTGAGATTTCTGTAGCTTAGTGGGGGTGGTAGAGGAGACAGAGGGGACTGCATACGTTTGCACTTCCCAGACTGTACTGTCTGCAATAGCTCCCTATGTAGTCCTCCTACAGCCCAGGCTAACCAGAGCCATCTTCCGCCATCTGGCTTCTCATTGTTAGGAGGGCAACATAGTTCTGCTGTCCCTATGTCATCAGGGATATTGCCCAGTGTAGATAATTGCTGCCTTTCTAACTACTGTATGCCCACAGAGCTCATACTGGGTTGCAGAAGACCCCAGAATCAGGGCACTAAATGTATCAGTAATCATAATTGAATTCCTGCTTGAAAGCTGTGCCATAGTGCATCTTCGTCCAGCAGACAGGTCATGATTTAAGACATCAGAAGATGTGGGTTGTATTCCTGGCTCAGGCACAATCTTGATGAGTAAACGTGGGCAACGTGCTTAAAGCTTTATAAGCCTGATGTTCAGAGATTCTGAACACCCAGCTGACTCCAGCTGAAGTCAGTGGGAGAGCTGCAGACATGCTCCAAACTCAGACCCTAATCTGGCTCAGATTCTCATTTGTAACGTGGAGATAGTGATGTTTAATACTTAGTGCATTTATAAAGTGCTTTGAGAGCTACACATTCAAAACAGTCTATCATCAATGGCAATTTTTTGAAGTTTGCCATGAGATCTTGGATTCGACTAGTACTGTCAGTTTTTCCAAAAATAGGGCATTCTTATTAGGACAGTTCCTTAGATGGAAACCTCCACTAGTATGAGTTTAAGTGTAAAAATACATTAGGACACAACAAATAATTAAGCAAAGCAGTTCTATTTTCTCTGCAGAACAAGCAAGCATGAATTACATTTCCAGAGATAGTTTAATCATTCTATTTGCAGTCATACGGCAACTATGATAATTTGGAGGTGAATTTTTTTTAGCTTACTCCTGCACTGTACTTTAGGGAACAGTACTGCACTGACTATCATTTCTTGAATCTTTAGAATTCTGTTTTTCTTGAGCAAGCTAATTCACGTACCAGTCACAGTTGTAAAAATATCAGTAATAAATACATTTCCAAGTGATATTATATGCTATGAAATCAACATTAGCAGGGAAAGTGTGTTGGGGATATTCAGTAAAAGGTAACTACAGCCCAGCTAAATTCCACACATAAGCCAGATCCTCATAAATCAGTGTAGCTCCATTGGCTATCAGACTATTTGTCCATTAAATCTGATATCCTGCCTCCAGCAATAATAGCCAGTACTGATCACAAGAGAGGAAGGAAACGAAAAACAAAAAAACGCCAAACAAAAAAGTGCATCATTTTCAAAGACTAAGGTAGATACCTAAATAAGTGGTCTGATTTCTAGAGCTGCTGGACATCTACAGCTCTCATTGATGTCACCTGATCTATAGCCCTTTCAGGTCAGTAGCAAGACTCTTGTTGATGCCATTGGATTTTGGATCAGGTCCTACATAGAGAAGAGTTTTTCCTTCTGACCCTGCTGTGATCATGTTACACCTTGAAGCAAGAGATGTAGCGTTTCTGTAGCACCGATTATTACCTGTATTATTTAGTTTAGCAGAGAGACATTGTGCACAGCTGAAAAGATTGCTGACTCATCGAGAAGGTGTGGAATGCTGGTAGAAGGACCTGACACAGGAACCTCGTAAATAATCCAAGGTAGCACCTTATTCTCAAATTTCATTGAATCAGAAGTGAGACTCAGGAAGACAGCCTACTGAAGGACAGGGAAACCCATCTTGCAGGCTGACCCCGTCCTGTTCTCATGGACTGTCCTTACTGGCTAACAATAGGGAGAAGTGAAACCAAGCAGGAGGTCAGCCAGCCACCCTGAGAACCAGCTGCTGCTGCTACTATTGGTAGACTACACTGAAATGCTTGGCATTTGATATCTGGCCTTGCCAGATACACTTCAATGCATTACTGTCAATTGTATTGACAGTGCAGCCACAGTATAGCGAGAGGTTTCAGAGTAACAGCCGTGTTAGTCTGTATCCGCAAAAAAAAGAACAGGAGTACTTGTGGCACCTTAGAGACTAACAAATTTATTAGAGCATAAGCTTTCGTGGACTACAGCCCACTTCTTCGGATGCATATAGAATGGAACATATATTGAGGAGATATCCCTGATAATGTCACAGCTAACCTGGTGGCTGAACTTTGTGATTTTGTCCTCACCCACAACTATTTCACATTTGGGGACAATATATACCTTCAAGTCAGCGGCACTGCTATGGGTACCCGCATGGCCCCACAATATGCCAACATTTTTATGGCTGACTTAGAACAATGCTTCCTTAGCTCTCGTCCCCTAACGCCCCTACTCTACTTGCGCTACATTGATGACATCTTCATCATCTGGACCCATGGAAAAGAAGCCCTTGAGGAATTTCACCATGATTTCAATAATTTCCATCCCACCATCAACCTCAGCCTAGATCAATCCACACAAGCGGTCCATTTCCTGGACACTACTGTGCTAATAAGCGATGGTCACATCAATACCACTCTATACCGGAAACCTACTGACCGCTACACTTACCTACATGCCTCCAGCTTCCATCCAGGACACACCACACGATCCATTGTCTACAGCCAAGCTCTAAGATATAACCGCATTTGCTCCAATCCCTCGGATAGAGACAAGCACCTACAAGATCTCTATCAAGCATTCTTCAAACTACAATACCCACCTGCTGAAGTGAAAAAACAGATTGACAGAGCCAGACGAGTACCCAGAAGTCACCTCCTACAAGACAGGCCCAACAAAGAAAATAACGGAACACCACTAGCTGTCACCTTCAGCCCCCAACTAAAACCTCTCCAGCGCATCATCAGAGATCTACAACCTATCCTGAAAAATGATCCTTTACTCTCACAGATCTTGGGAGACAGACCTGTCCTCGCTTACAGACAACCCCCCAACCTAAAGCAAATACTCACCAGCAACCACACATCACTGAACAAAACCACTAACCCAGGAACCTATCCTTGTAACAAACCCCGATGCCAACTCTGTCCACATATCTATTCAAGTGACATCATCATAGGACCTAATCACATCAGCCATACCATCAGGGGCTCGTTCACCTGCACATCTACCAATGTGATATATGCCATCATGTGCCAGCAATGCCCCTCTGCCATGTACATTGGCCAAACCGGACAGTCTCTATGCAAAAGAATTAATGGACACAAATCTGACATCAGGAATCAAAATACTCAAAAACCAGTGGGAGAACACTTTAACCTGTCTGGTCATTCAGTGACAGACCTGCGGGTGGCTATATTACAACAGAAAAACTTCAAAAACAGACTCCAAAGAGAGACTGCTGAGCTAGAATTGATATGCAAACTAGACACAATCAACTCCGGTTTGAATAAGGACTGGGAATGGCTGAGCCATTACAAACATTGACTCTATCTCCCCTTGTAAGTATTCTCACACTTATTATCAAACTGTCTGTACTGGGCTAGCTTGATTATCACTTCAAAAGTTTTTTTTCTCTTAATTAATTGGCCTCTCAGAGTTGGTAAGACAACTCCCACCTGTTTATGCTCTCTGTATGTGTGTATATATATCTCCTCAATATATGTTCCATTCTATAAGCATCCGAAGAAGTGGGCTGTAGTCCACGAAAGCTTATGCTCTAATAAATTTGTTAGTCTCTAAGGTGCCACAAGTACTCCTGTTCTTCTTATAGCGAGAGGGGGAGTGAAAGGAAATGCACTGAGAACCGCCAGAAACCCTAGGAAGGGAAGCCAAAGAGTAAGTATAATCATTTACAGGGCCAGATTGTGCCCAGCTCCTGTTCAAATTCTACTGAAGTCAGCACTCCAATTCACTTCCTTGGCCTTTGGATCAAGCCACAAGTGTACCAGGGCAAGGAAGAGTTTTGCCTCTGGACAGTTGTACTCACATGAGTACAAGGACTGCACAAGGCTATTATGCCTAGCCAGCCTAATGGGAAAATGGAGGCTGCAGGACACAGCCTCAACATCTTCCTCACTGTGCAGGAGAGCTGGATGGCTGCAGAGGGGAGGAATGTTGCACCCTCTAAAGGAGTGCTGCAGATCTGGCATTCCATGCCAGGGAGCTCTGGATGGCTATTTTACAGTCTGAGGCACGATCGCTCCTGCAGCTTTCTGTGTCCTGGGCTATTTCCTTCAGCACAGTGCCATTCACAAAGAGTGCAGAAGCATTCTTGGCCAAGTAGCACACATTCAGTGCAAGTGTCATTGAACATCATCTTGCACCAATCAGATCGTGACAAAGGGCTGCTCTCTCCATAAGCCCGTGTGACAGAATAAATACCACTGTAAGGACAGTCTGGACTGAGTCAGCGAGAGAGGCTGACAGACTACAATGGTGCGCAGAATCTGGGGATCAATCAGACTTGGGACGTGATGAGCTTTACATTGCAACCCTTATATCAACATGTTTGTGGCCTTTGGGATGAGTCACCCTGATGACTGGTTTGGTTCTTTTTTTTTTTCATTTCCCAGCCTTTTCTTGAAACCCCGTTTTATGGTATCCAAAATAATAACTTGACAGTAAACAGGCTGGCAATGACTTTGGAGGAGTTGAATTTGGTTGTTGTGGCTGTTCAGATGTATCACTGAATAATTGTAAAGATTACCAAGTGAAAAAGTAAACATGACACTTTAATAAGTGGAGAGGAAAAACAGAAGGAAAGAGAATATTACTGCTCCCTTAACACTCAGTATATGAGTGCCCCAGAGAGAAGGACTCTGCTATATAAACCAGCATATATTCATGATATAAATCAATATACAGGGCAATATCCTTTGCCCTGTTTCCAAACTGGGTTAAGTTTGGGCACATTTGTGTGCAGACAAGCACAGGGCATTTGGCTGTGGTATTAGATTTCATAATCATCTCCATATACAAAAGCACCTAGAAGTCCTGCAAGATGCTACATCCTCTTAGTTAACCATGTAACTGCGTTAGTGCCTCTGGATATCCTACATATATTCAGTAAAGGTTTAAATGCTAGTCCCTATATACACACACACACACACACACACACACACACACACACACACACACACACACACTGTGCATCTGGTATGCTAATTAATATGAATGGAGATATATATTTAAATGGCACCTAGTATACCAGATCAATGCTAATCCTTTACTTTTGCAAACCACAGCAAAGTGGTATCCAACCCCTTTAAGACTCTAACATGGTCTGTAGATAACTCCCATGTAATGCTTCTCAGCACTGTTATCATTTTGCCATTCAACATAATTGGTATATCACCAGAATAAAATGAATAACGTTTTTAAAAATATTTTTTCTCTACACACATAATTATCTCAGTTAAAACAGTGATTTGCTGGGCATAAAGTGCTCCCTGTAGTAATTGAATTGATGCATAACCTGTGTGCATATTAAAAAAAAATTACAACTGCTATTACTACAAGGAATACTAAAAATGTATATTAAAGGAATCATAAAATGTCCATTAATTAGTCTTATAGCACAGTTAATGGAATTTATGAAGAATTAGACACATTTAGGAATGGCAAATTCATATGAATTCGTAGTGATAGAACACACTTTTAAAAAGAATGTGATTCTGTGGCCCACCCTAATCCTTTTGGTGAATTCAATGTATAAATACAAACTGGAGACAGTCAAATATGGTATCTCAGGGTGAAACTTTCAACAGGATGGGGAGTGTAGTTTAAACCCAGTCTTATCTCACTCTACTCCTACTGCATGATGGTTCTCAGCGAGGAAATTTTTGATTGATTCATAGCAACTGAAGTGCAGTTTAAAATTACACTGCTTTTAATTTCCTTGTTCCTGACAGATAAGGAGGGTGGGCATTTCCTGATTATATGGTATAAATTCAAAGCATTTCAGTTCCCCTGGGTGCTATTTGTGACTAATTTACTTCCATAGAACTTTTGCATTGCTGGTTTTATAGAGTGGGAGGAGTGTATGCTGTGAAGAGAGGAAATGTTTCACAACAAGTGGTCCTTCTGGATTTTCCTCTGTTTATGTTACCACCTGGAGAGAAGAAAAGGTGGAATAAATGACTGATGCTCCAGATGGACTGCCTGAACAGTCACATCTTTAGTCATGACACATTAAGTTGAGCAAATTCATACTGTGAAGTGGCATGATGGAACAGAATTACACTTTAACTTCTAGCAGCGCGACTAAAGATCACAGACCAAAACACACAGGGGCAAACACTGCTTTGTCTCTCACATGCCAGCAGTCCCATTGAAGTAAATGAGAATGGAATTCACTTTAGCCAGATAAAGACTGAATAATCTGCCTTTGGGTGGGTGGTGTGTTGGGTATTAGACTGAGGAGGTGAAATCCATCCAACCACCAACCTGGGCTGCAGGGCAGCTACCTTGTTGCTACTCCTTCCTTGTAGTGTGGGAGGGCCACTGACTTTGTGCAAACATGGATCCAGTGGCCTCTCTCCCACCTTGCTCCCAACCCACCTCCATTAATACCTGTTAGGCCAGTGCAAAGACCACCACTCTCCACATCCATTCTGCTGGCATATAACCCCTTCCACATAGTGCCACTGCAGGGCTTAACTGGGGCATTTTGAATCTTGACTCACAGAGCCACTGAATTAACAGGACTGCCTGTTTGTCCACAATGATTCCAGTGCCATTGAACTACAATAGAAGGCTTGACATTGTTTTGTTACCTCAGCAATGTTGTGCAGGCACAAAGGCTGGTAGTTTCAAGGGTGCCTGAGGGACTCTACTCCTAGACTATTACTATGAACACAATAGGTTAAATAGTTATGTTATAATATGTATTTGAGGTTAATCTTCAGTTTCTCCAACAAGAAATGTTACGGAAGTGTAGTATTTAGTACACATCCAAAGAAGGATGCACAAATAAAAATGCTGGGGTAAATTTTCAGCTAGGCCTCTCCGAGGTCCCCACATTTGTGAAATTAGGCGCACACATACTGGCACCCACATTTTGCAGGTGCATATACCCACTATAAAACCAAACTCTTGCACACTTTAAATATTCTAGCATTTGCACACATAGAAATGCTGGACTGACACCTGCAAAACATATGGATGGCAAAGGGTTTTGTGAGTACACATAGGTTATTAATGGACTTAAAGTACACGTGAAAGTCTTAGACCCTGTCTATATAGAGTTTCTTGCACCACAGTTTGAAACCAGAATGAGCCACACCAATGCAAGTTCTTTTTAACTCTAGTGTAGCAGTCCCACCATGGGAGTTTGCATTGAAGCAGCTGGTTATGCAGATGTGAGTACATCAGTGCACAAAGCCTATGTATGGACAGAGCCTTAGTCAATGCAGATGTTGGAACCTGTAAAGGGTGGATGCAAATATGATGTTGTTGTTCAAGTGATCTTTGCAGGTGACAAGCTGAGCAGAGCCTTTTTCACCTTTAAAGTTGGACGTGCAATGTTATGCATGCACATTTTTGACATTTTGTCTGTCATTCGTAAGGCCACTGGAGTGCTTTGGCACACTGACTTTTTTCCTTACTAGCACACCAAATACACCATGATTCACAGCTAGGTATTCCAGATGCTTCAGCAGCTAGGCCCTGCAGCACTTTTCCAACTGCCTTCAGCTCTCACACTGCTCCAAAGCCTTCCAGACCTTGACCCCCATTCCCCAGCTGCATGGAACCTTATCCCTTCTCCTGACCTATGACTGTTCAGCAGATGGAAGGTTAGACACTTTGGAAATTTGGTCTCCAAAGTGTTTCTGCTGAAGATTTTTAATTCTCAAGTGTTCTTAAAAGATACGTTTTAATACATTTTCAGGGATGAGGAAGATATTGCGTAAAGCAAAAGGTGGAATCTCTTCATAGACTTGCAGGAGAGAGGTAAAGTTACATGAATTCACATTTTCTGTGTTCCCCTCCATATTAAAGAGTGCAATCAAGATGCAGTGTTAGGATTTGTGATATTAAACAACAAATGAGGGCTTCAGAATTGGGCCCCAAATAATGACATGAAAGATGGGCCTAAACCCCGAGCCTCTGAATACCCACTGAATGTTAAGGATGTTCAGTATCTGAACCTATGTCACAACTGTACAATTGGTAGAATACTGTAGGGAGTTTGAAATCTGGATCCTTCTCCAGATTTGACTATTTTGCCCTGAACCCATCTCTTTGCTACATCGGTCCTCACTGTGTTAAACTGTCCACAAATTCCACACAAAGTATAGATGGTGAGACTTCCATATATTTGTACTGAAGTTAGAAACCTTTCCAGTAGATCTCTCTTCTTTTTCTTTAACCCAAACTGTTATTAGAGCTGGGCAAATAATGAATGTCAGCTGACAATTCTGAAAAATTGTTAACCTCCCACCCCTCAAACAACAAAAAAAAAAATAACCAAACAACTTTTCAATTGAACCCAAACCAAAAATTTTTGGTGAAGCAAAATGTCTAAAAAAAAATGTAAGTCTGTTTTGCTCCACCTGTAAATGAAACGTTTTGATTTCGTGTATTTAACATTTTAAATAAAAAAAAAAATAAAATTAAAGGAAATTTTGAAATAAAAAGTTGTTTTGAATAAAAAAAACAAAATGTTTAATTTCAAATGTGTCAACATGATTTTTCTCCCCTAAACAAACAATTTAGTGAAATTGACACAAATTTGTGAAATTTTTCAATTTCACTGAATCTGCATTAGTGTTGGTAGAAAAATGTTGCCCATTTCAACCTATTAGAGAGAGAGAGATTCCCTTGGAAAAAAATATTGCTTCCCAACCTTTTCCATATCATTCTCTTTCCATGCACTAGGAGTCTACTGCACCACTGCAGGTTCCACAGAGCACTGGTGGTCCATGTTTTGGGAACCCAATATACCAGACAATACATTTAGAAACACTTTACTGTGTAAATGTTTTCATCAAGTTTATGTGCTTGAACCAAACAATGTAACAAAGCTTTGCTAGATGCAATGGGAACTAAAGACTTTCCCTCTTGGACTGGCTTATGGACCTTTGTAGAAAAGGGGACTTTTATCTTCACCACTCAGCTTCTTTTCCATCCTCTGTTCCTCCCATCTTCAAATCTCTATAGGATTCAATGTGGCTGATCTCTTCAAGTGCGTGAAAGGAAATACATAAATGCTCCCACACAGTTTATCACACTTTTCATAACAGTCCCAGCCAAACAGCGTGTTGTAAAAGTCACAGAATGTCACAGACGTATACTCAGTACAATATGTTACACTGAACGTACCCTTTCATTACCATCTTAGTCTTGTGGGGCATTTAAAAAAATAGGCTATTATATGGGTCTGAATCACAACCACATGTCTGAAACCTGTAAACTTTGAGTGTTAGGAATCCAGAGATAGCTTTAGATCTGAATGATGTGGTTTCAACCTGTCTCTAGATACTCTGGGCCAGATTCTCAGCAGGGATAGACTCTGTGGTTCAGTTGATTTCAATGAGACTACCTTGATTTTCACCAGCTGCGAACCTGGGCAGCTGGTGAAATCTAATAATATTGTTCCAACAACACAGAGAGTTGCAGTGCAGTACTAAGCAGTTATAAATTCTTGGACAGTCACCATGTGATCAAACTTCTGCCTACTACAGAAGTTGTTCACTGGCACTTTATTGAAAATTATTTCATAGAAAGTTTTCCGGTACACTAATATTAATATTAAATACATCCTCAGAATAGGCCAAATTTACCCAGGGGGTAGCTTAATTGATTACAGCAAAATTGCACCAGGGATATATTTGGCTCATGTCATCCTGCATTTCAATTATTATGGTCAGTTTTTGCAGAGGGTGACCCGAAGTAGCATCTGTAATTTTGCACCTGTGTTTGAATTGTGGCAGCACATCTAATTACTTGCCAGTTGTAGCTACTCGATTCTGGGTTAAAATAAGGTCGAGGTGCAAGAACTCTTCTGTGTGCCCACAAATCATTTTGCTCACATAAAATCAGGAAGGCATACTTTAGGGGTGCAAATTGTTCTCTCAGAAATGTGGCTTGTTCATGACATAGAATCAAGATAAACATCTTATACATCCAGATTTTAATACAAAGCATGCACTGGAATAAGGGAGTTATTTGTTAAACTAAACTGGATACGTTTCATGTGGCTTACCATACATCTAAAAGCTACAGCTGTCATTTTACAGGTTTCTCATTTTGAAAAGCCATGAGAAAGGGATGAAATCTTATTTTAAATTAGGGGATCTTCAGCAAAATAATGGTGCTGTGCCGTGCAGATTTAGCACAACTTGAATTGCAGCCAAACAGAAATAAAGTTTTATCACTTTATCAGAATTCAAAATCAGAATGGCATTCAGCTGCATCTAGAGTTGTATGCTATTTCACATGGGTGATTACACGAAAACAGAGGGAGTGAAACTGAAGCCCCCTACGCAGATAGCAAGTAAGTAAGCTTTGTGTGGGGGTATGAAGTGGAATTACGTATCTTAGGTACATATATGGTTCCCATCATTGTAGTACAGGGGTCGGCAACGTTTGGCACGCGGCTCGCCAGGGTAAGCACCCTGGTGGGCCGGGCCAGTTTATTTACCTGCTGACGTGGCAGGTTCGGCCGATCGCGGCCCCCACTGGCCGCGGTTCGCCGTCCCGGGCCAATGGGGGCGGCAGGAAGCGGCACGGGCGAGGGATGTGCTGGCCGTGGCTTACCCTGGCGAGCCACGTGCCAAACGTTGCCGACCCCTGTTGTAGTATCTGAGCTCCTCACAATACCCCTATGAGGTAGGGAAGTGCCTTTTTACAGAGGGGGAACGGAGGTACAGATAGGCTAAGTGACAAGCCCAAGTCACATAGACTTTCTGTGGTAGAGCATGGAATTGAACGTGGTTCTCTTAAGACCCAGGCTAGTGCCCTAATTTCTGAACCATGCTTCTCTTCCACGTGTCCTCTGTTCCGGGGAGGCAGAGTGGTGGTAAACCAGGTGTGCTTGTTTTATGGGTGATACTCCAGGCCTACCTGTTCTCCACAGAGTGGCTTGTGGCCATTGTCTGGTATAACGAACTCATCGCAAGGGGTGTTTCAGCGACAACAAAAATTTAAAGGTTGGGAACCACTGATTTAACCTCTTAATAAGTAGTACACACAGACACACACATAACCTGAATTCATAGTCTGGCCTCTTTGTTAGTGGAGCTGGCTGAACTATTCATAGAAAAATAAAATTAGGTGAGTTTAGTTGGATGTGTTTCATTGCATGGAATAATTGCAGAGCAGACCCTGGCCCAGATTCTCTGACAACAGCTAGCAGAGTACCACTCTGGTGCTACACTGCCCACATCTTGCAGCCTTCAGTAAAGAGGATGTAGCTGAGGAAAAGGACACGAGGCCAAAGCACCCTTGTGCTCTGGCAATCTCAGCTGCAGGAACAGCCCCTTGGTGCCCTTGCAGCTGGTGCAGTTTAAAGCAGCCCTGGATTGAGAGCCCCCTTGTCTTCACAGACAATGCACTGCCAGAAGCCACCTTTACGTTATATCCAGGGAGATCTATTATGAGCACCTCTCCTGGTCGCATGTCATGGGAAGAGAGGCAGCCAAGTCACTTCCAGTTTTGCCAAATCTCACAATTTGATCATGAGTCTCATGACATTGGTTGTCTTTCTTAAACCCCCAACTGCTGGAATCATGTGTTTACTTGAGAATCTGAGCAGTCATTAAAAAACAAACCAAATACTAACAATAATAATAAACAAGTACATTTCTAGTCCTTCTGGTTGTAGAGAAAAACTTGAAAAAGCCCCTAAAGGCTTGGGAACCAGAAGGGAAATATAAAGAACCACTATTTTTTATTTGTAAAACATTTCGTGATTTATAAGCCATGATTCTGCAGAGCCTGACTCAGGATTTTCAGTGTCAGGGGTTGCATTTCTGATGCAGAAACACATTCCTATTTGGAAACATTAAAGCAAGCATCTGATGAATGCTAAATAGGCATTATGTAAAAGTATTTGCAACTAAGGTCTTTAACATCTGCCAGTAATTCTTTAGCCTAACTTGTTCATTTTCTATTTTATTATTTTCAAATAGTTTTTGTTACTTTTATGTCTATAACAATTATAACAGGATAAAATTCACAAAGAAAATTTAACATTCATAGCACACATCACAAAAACCATTAGGACAGATGTATTCCATCCATTTAAGAACAGTCAGCCATACACACCAAAGAAATATAATCCTAATAATACATTTTTGTTGCACCTATTCACTGGAGTGGACGGAATAATTCACAGCATATGCTTTATTGTGGGTGAAATTCAGCCCTGTTCAGAGGTCCAGCACAAGACCTACTCCTCATTTAAGTCCTGTTTGGAGGGCTTTAGTGGGACTTAAATGGTGCGCCAGCCTAGTGCTGGAACAGGGGTGAATTTTATAGTCTCTTGGAAGGTGGTGTTCTAATCATCCTGTTAGCACCACCTATAGGCCCTGATCCAGCAAACCACTCAAGCATATCCATAGCTTTAAGCACATGAATAGTCCCAGTGATTTACTAATGTACATCCTTAAATGGGCTGCTGGATCAGGGCTTTAGCTAACCTGCATCCTTATGTCTGGTTTTCTTAATGCACCATAAGAAATTAATCAGCTGTAAGACAACACATGACAAAAACTGCCTGTCTCCAGGGCCGGCTCCAGGCACCAGCCGACCAAGCACGTGCTTGGGGTGGCACCTTGTAAGGGGTGGCCAGTCTTGGTGGCAGGGGGCGCTTGGGTTTGTTTTGTTTTGGCGGGACGGTGCTGGGGGGGGGGTTGTTTTTGGTTCGGGGGGGCGGCGATCAGGGTTTTTGTTTGTTGTTTTTGGTTCAGTGCGGTGGCGCTGGGGGGGTTGTTTTTGGTTCAGTGGTGTGGTGCTTGGGTTTTTTGTTTGTTTGTTGTTTTTGGTGTGGCGGGGCGGCGCTCGGGGTTTTGTTGTTGCTGTTTTTGATTCGGTGGGGCGGTGCTCGGGGGGGGTTGTTTTTGGTTCGGCGGAGCAGTGGTGCTCGGGGGGGTGTTTTTGGTTCGGCGGGGCGGTGCTGGGTTGTTTTGTTTGCTTTGTTCTTGGTTCGGCGGGGCGGCGCTCGGGGGCGGGGAGGGTTGTTAAGGCACGGCTTTTTTTTTTTTTTTTTGCTTGGAGCAGCAAAAAAGTTAGAGCTGGCCCTGACTGTCTCCTTTCAGATAAAGTAAGTGAAGCATTAGTACATTCATATAATAATCCCACTGCTTCCTGTTTGTTTTGTGATGGGTTTCAGAACTGTCATAATGAATAGAATATCTAGATTTTATCTTGTCGTCACTGGGGCCTTGCTTAAACAGTCCATCCCCAACCACCTGCATAACTGTCAAACCTAACTTGGATCTGTTGCTCATAGCTAATTGACTTCTGGATCCATTAGATTAGAACAAGCAAGAGAAACATAGGTTTCAGCGGGCAAGTTTGCTTGTGTTCAGCCTGCTGTGTTGGGCCAACTGTGATAGATGCACTAATGATCCATATAATCTAGGATGCAACCCGTCAGACTTTTTCTCATTTACAGTACAATTTCTATAATTATATATATATATAATGTCATTTCTAATGTTTAGTCTGCTTGTAAGGCATAAGAGGTGCAGCTAGATATGAGCAGGAATCCTAATTTGCATTTGCTGCAAAGCAATAATCTTAGTATTATTTCTAGAATATGTCATCATTACCTTGCAATAAATGTCAGATTAATATATTTAAACACTGTTGCGGCAGTTCAATTACCTTAACCAGAAAAGCAAATTAGACTATTTCAGTATTTGCTACATGTTGATAGAAGCAGGATGGCACAA
Source organism: Malaclemys terrapin pileata (assembly GCF_027887155.1). NCBI lineage: Eukaryota > Metazoa > Chordata > Testudines > Emydidae > Malaclemys > Malaclemys terrapin. Next base: position 13,520,650 of record NC_071518.1, read on the forward strand.
AGATGTTTTAAACAAGTTCAGTCAACTGCAAAAATACAAAGGCACTATTCAGAGATAACTTTGCCTTTGTTCATATAGCAATAATTAAAGGCAAGCAATTTTGTTACCTTGGTTCAACAATTGCCAAACGTTCAGAATAATACTCGTTTTGTGCAGTTTAACTGAACAGAGTAGTCTTTCATGATGAACTCAGAATGGGGGTTCTAAGGTCCCACTCTCCAGGGACCATTGATTTGTGATAGTAAAATGCTATGTTGTTAAAATATCTTAACATTTTAAAGTTTAAAAATATAGGCAGTAAGCTATGTTATGCTTGAAGAGAGAGTTCAGTATTTTTATGATTCATCTGGATTTTAAAGAAAACTTGGCTGCAGTCAACTCACAATCCAGAATCTGTGGCCAGTGGCTCTCATTTTAATTTCATGTTAAAAATATTTTAATAAGGCACGTTGGACATTAAGTTAACCTAAATATTCAGAAGGAGGGGGCAGATCCCCCAAGCTACTGGAAATTAGCATAGCTCCACTGAGGTTATTTTCACCAGCTGAGGACCTGGCCCAAGAAAGTATCTTCTGGACTTTTTAATTTCTTAATTCTGGTATCATCATCAACAAATGCTACCCACAGTGCAAAAATCTCAACACTTAGTCTGAGGGATGGGTGAATTTGTTTGCATAACATAAAAACTCGGGCAAAGTTTAGTTAACTTATACTCTCTGTTTCTGTGTTTTTCAATGCCCACATGCCTTAGCATTACCTGGTTTGGCAGGGGATCTAAATGGAAATGAAAATTCTGAGCATCACTCGTAGAATCTCTGACCTGAGTAAGACAAGTGTACTCTTGGAAATCTCATGAGAATCCACTCCTACAAAACCTCGGGCCAGATTTCTTGAATAAATTGGTTTGACTACATTCTGAAAAAGGACGTATGTGGAGAAGTCTGACTTCAGAGGGAGTTCCTGGGTGTTTGGTACTTTTAAAAGTAGCTCACTCATTTAGGAGCCTAAATATGGGTTTGGGAGCCTCACTTTAGTCGGCTATTTTTGAAAATCATGAGTTGTGTCCCTAAAATTTAAATTTGTAACCATGGTTCAAAGCCTACTGAAGTTTATCCTTCACTTCCTTTTCATGTCACTTAATTGCAAAGTTCAGTAGCAATGACTGCTTGTTATCAGCTTTGGTGAGCCACCCCTGGTGCTTTGCTCAGGCTGCTTTGCATTGGCTAAACCATGCTTCACCTAACCTACACATTCAGCAATTTAGGTTCCTACTTTCTGCTTTGCCAGATATGCTGCTTTTCATTTTCTTCCGAACCTGAATTTGCTGATTTGATTAGGCTAGCTAAAATGTTCATCTGTGGGCCCAGACCTGACAGGTGCTTAGCACCCCAGCCCTCATAATGCCATGTAAGGATTCCAGATCAGCTTCATCTATTTTTGTACTGTAATTTCATGAATTATTTCTCTTATGTCTGTAGTATCGGTTCAGTCATGCATATTTTAGAGACTACCAATTCAGCCCAACCCAAAGCATATATAGACGTGACAGTCAGCTTGATCACAAACTCTCTAAAGAGAGGAGAGTTTGTTATTGGATTGCTCACGTGGTGTTGGGCTGCTTTAAAGACCTTTGTGTTAGGATGGAGTGGCCACATGTCTGTGAGGGTCAAACCCAGAAGAGGAATGCTGGGTGACTCAGTGGGACTTAGCACCTCCCGGGGGCTTTCTGGGAGTGTGCATGCTCTAGTCATACCTTCATCTTTTAAGGGCTTGATCCAGAATCTGTTGAAGTCAATGGGAGTTTTTCCACTGATTTCAGTGAGCTTTTCAGGCCCCAAATGCATGCATAATGCAGTGCCATCTTTGCATAGTCTTATTTCCTATCCAGGGTCCTTCCCCATCTCTGTGAGGGGGATACCACCATCTGTGGCTATATCTTGAAGCAATGGCTCTCCTCCATTTCACATTATGGCTGATCCCTGCATAGAGGTACAAGTGTTATTTTGCAGAACTCTCCTTCTGTTTGCACACAGTCTAGCATATGGGGTAGGGGACAATGTTGGCCATAAGGCTAGTAAAAGTTGCTGGCAGGTAGCTTTAATTTGTGCATCTGGCTTAGGGTCCTATGGAGCTCCACCATGCCCCCATCCTGCCTCCCTCTTCCAGAGGGCAGACACAGGATCCAGACCTGTCATATCTGAGCCAGCAGGGAGTTCGCCTCTGACAAGGGAATTCTCTGATAGGCACTTGAGGCCCTTTGTGCCTTCTGAGTGTGCCAAAGGGCCAGAAACTGAGTAGAGAATCGCCGTAAAACTAGAACTTGAGTGACCAGGATGAAGTGCAGCCAATAGCATTCCCTCCAGTCTGAGTGAGAAAGCATGCGAGCATTCTGTGATGTGTCAGTGTCCAGATATTATTATGATGGGAATTCAAGGAATGCATGTACCTTCCCAGCTAGATTTCTGCTCATTTTGGATAAGAAAAGCTCTATTTTTTAGATCATCTTTCCTCTCAGGAGGTTTCTATTGCAGGGAAGTTCTTCATTTATCTTTTCCTTTTACTGTAAGCACAACAGAAAGTTGTACTTTTAAGTTCAGTCTGTTTCTGTTATGGGCAGTATCTTTTGTTATGGTTAATCTAGGTTTGTCTCGATATTGTTTTGTAGGAACTGTATGTTGTGGGAAATAGCACAACAAAAGGCACTGGACTGATGCCCATTGAAGTCAATCGAAGTCTTTAGACTGACTTCAGCTGGCTGTGGATCAAGCCCCAAGTCAACTGCTTTTGGAAATAGTGTGTGCAACATTAGAGAACATTTAATGGGTTCAAAAGAGCTCACACTTAACACTCCCTTAAGAAAGATTCTTCACGCTGATTGCATGCATCCCTATGCAATGTTAAATTGTTTATTCACTAAGTGCAGTGGTTGCTGTTAATAGATCAGGATTTGCTAACAGTTAAAACAAAGTGGTTATAGGCTTTTTAATAGCTTCAGATGTGCATGCATAACATAATATCAAATGAAGTGTTATAGGAAATAATTACTGTTGCTTAGAAAGTTTTTGTACATATATTTTAGTACTCTGGTACAGTCAAGGTGCTCATGTTATCATGCAAAGAGTAATTGTACTTGACATAAGTCTGTGCTAAGTAGTTTTATTTGCTTAGCAGATATTGCAGCTGAGATGTTTGATTGTCCTCTGTCCTTCGTTTTGAATTTCACATTGTTTCGTTTTTTACCACATTATCTGTGTCTGGATGATGAATCTGATGTAACTCTTAATGCATATGGATGAGCTGTTGCCTGTAATTTAATTAACACATAATGAAGGTGGCTTTATGGAAATATGAAATCCGTAGCCACAATGCTTTCCTCATGTGGGGAGGGGAACAGACTCCATCTCAAAATCTCAGTTTTTAAATATCGACAAGAAAACAACAGTTCTGAGAAGTCCACTCCAGGACGATGAGTCTTTCAGCTGCCACTGCAGTGCATATCAACTAAGGCCTGGCCTAAACCTAAATATTAGATGATCTAACTATATCGCTCACTGCTATGAAAAATTTTGCTCCTATGTCACATAGTTAGGATGACCTAACCTCCTCTGTGGATTCATTTCGGTCAGTGGAAGATTTCTTTTGTCAACCTAGCTACCACCTCTTGGAACGGTGGATTAGCTACATCGATGGAATCCCCCTTCTGTCCAGGAGAGCTGGCTGTATTTTAAAGAATCCTTATTGAGGTTGCAGGAACAAACCATCCCGATGTGTAGAAAGAATAGTAAATATGGCAGGCGACCAGCTTGGCTAAACAGTGAAATCCTTGCTGATCTTAAACGCAAAAAATAAGCTTACAAGAAGTGGAAGATCGGACAAATGACCAGGGAGGAGTATAAAAATATTGCTCAGGTGTGCAGGAGTGAAATCAGGAAGGCCAAATCACACTTGGAGTTGCAGTTAGCAAGAGATGTTAAGAGTAACAAGAAGGGTTTCTTCAGGTATGTTAGCAACGAGAAGAAAATCAAGGAAAGTGTGGGCCCCTTACTGAATGAGGGAGGCAACCTAGTGACCGAGGATGTGGAAAAAGCTAATGTACTCAATGATTTTTTTGCCTCTGTCTTCACGCACAAGGTCAGCTCCCAGATTGCTGCACTGGGCAGTACAGCATGGGGAGAAGGTGACCAACCCTCTGTGGAGAAAGAAGTGGTTCGGGACTATTTAGAAAAACTGGACGTGCACAAGTCCATGGGGCCGGATGCGCTGCATCCGAGGGTGCTAAAGGAGTTGGCGGGTGAGATTGCAGAGCCATTAGCCATTATTTTTGAAAACTCATGGCGATCGGGGGAGGTCCCAGATGACTGGAAAAAGGCTAATGTAGTGCCCATCTTTAAAAAAGGGAAGAAGGAGGATCCGGGGAACTACAGGTCAGTCAGCCTCACCTCAGTCCCTGGAAAAATCATGGAGCAGGTCCTCAAGGAATCAATTATGAAACATTTAGAGGAGAGGAAAGTGATCAGGAACAGTCAGCATGGATTCACGAAGGGGAAGTCGTGCCTGACTAACCTAATTGCCTTCTATGATGAGATAACTGGCTCTGTGGATGAGGGGAAAGCAGTGGATGTGTTATTCCTTGACTTTAGCAAAGCTTTTGATAGGGTCTCCCACAGTATTCTTGCTGCCAAGTTAAAGAAGTATGGGCTGGATGAATGGACTGTAAGGTGGATAGAAAGCTGGCTAGATCGTCGGGCTCAACGGGTAGTGATCAATGGCTCCATGTCTAGTTGGCAGCCGGTTTCAAACGGAGTGCCCCAAGGGTCGGTCCTGGGGCCAGTTTTGTTTAATATCTTTATTAATGATCTGGAGGATGGTGTGGACTGCACTCTCAGCAAGTTTGCAGATGACACTAAACTAGGAGGCATGGTAGATACACTAGAGGGTAGGGATCGGATACAGAGGGACCTAGACAAATTAGAGGATTGGGCCGAAAAAAACCTGATGAGGTTCAACAAGGACAAGTGCAGAGTCCTGCACTTAGGACGGAAGAATCCCATGCACTGCTACAGACTAGGGACCGAATGGCTAGGTAGCAGTTCTGCAGAAAAGGACCTAGGGGTCACAGTGGACAAGAAGCTGGATATGAGTCAACAGTGTGCTCTTGTTGCCAAGAAGGCTAACGGCATTTTGGGCTGTGTAAGTAGGGGCATTGCCAGCAGATTGAGGAACGTGATCGTTCCCCTTTATTCGACATTGGTGAGGCCTCATCTGGAATACTGTGTCCAGTTTTGGGCCCCACACTACAAGAAGGATGTGGAAAAATTGGAAAGAGTCCAGCGGAGGGCAACAAAAATGATTAGGGGTCTGGAGCACATGACTTATGAGGAGAGGCTGAGGGAACTGGGATTGTTTAGTCTCCAGAAGAGAAGAATGAGGGGGGATTTGATAGCAGCCTTCAACTACCTGAAGGGGGGTTCCAAAGAGGATGGAGCTCGGCTGTTCTCAGTGGTGGCAGATGACAGAACAAGGAGCAATGGTCTCAAGTTGCAGTGGGGGAGGTCCAGGTTGGATATCAGGAAAAACTATTTCATTAGGAGGGTGGTGAAACACTGGAATGCGTTACCTAGGGAGGTGATGGAGTCTCCTTCCTTGGAGGTTTTTAAGGCCCAGCTTGACAAAGCCCTGGCTGGGATGATTTAGCTGGGAATTGGTCCTGCTTCGAGCAGGGGGTTGGACTAGATGACCTCTTGAGGTCCCTTCCAACTCTGATATTCTATGATTCTATGAACGCAGTAAGTATCTATGCTGCAACAGCTCAGCTGCAGTGCCCTAGCTGCGCTCCTGTAGCACATTCCTACCATGGTCCTACGGCATCTGTGAGACGGTGACCATTCTCCACTCCCTCTGATGTCACAGTGGAAGTAGAGGATGTTTGTAACCTACTGGAAATGTTCCATACCTTGCAAGATCAGACATTAAGGGCGCAGTCCAGCTTCAATGGGAGTTGATTCAGATTCTAAGCACAGAGAATACAAGGTGTCTTGCATGCTATTTCAACGAGATGGAAATCACCCATTCTTGGAGAGAAAACATTTTAGGATGTGATCTTCAAACACATTCAACTTCGGTCTCTTTTACTGAAAACAGTGAAAGTTGTACCAATGACTTTAATAGGAGTGGAGTTAGACCGATGCTGAATGTTTTTGAAAATCCCACTCTTAATCCCTACATAGTAATATAATATGAGTGAAGAAATCCTAAAGCAGATTTGCTTTCTATAATCACCATCTCCAGCTTTCTTTATGAGGTTCCCCTTCCTTTTGAGATTTACCAGGAAAATCTTGGACAAATGCCTCAGTGTTAATACCCCAACAATATAAAATTTTATTAAGAAACATCTCAAACTGAATTTCTTTAACGGATCAAAGAACTAAGCAAACAATGAATAACAAATAATGTTGCCTTTTTTGTCATGTAAATTATTTGCAAATAGACTGCAAGTTTCTGATTGACTGATTAAGAATTTGCTGAATAATTTCTATGAATGAGTCTTGGTTTTAAGCTTGTTCACAAGCTAATACTGGATGCTTGAAATTTGAGCTGTTTTATTTAAACACTTAGGCCAACCTTCCCGCCTTACATATTCCATCCTAAATCCTATAATCTACCTTTCCAAAGGTCTGGGAGAGAAGATAGGCCTTACAGCGTTTCCAGAAGGATAGCAAATTTAGGTTCTGGTGGACCAAGGTGGTAGCATATTTCATTCAAAGACTCTTTCTGGGTCTTGCCTAGGTAAGCATTTTTCTTCAAACTTCTCAACTGGTGCCACTCCCCTTGTGACAGAAACAGTGAAAGTGTAGATCGTCTGCCGGGGACCGGGGACTTTTAACCACTGTTGTTTGGACTTGGTGAAAATGTCGATACTTGTAACACTGCTTCCTCTGGTGGGGCTATGACAGTGGGAAATTTGAAGACAAACTGTAGTGTAGTCATAGCCATGTAGAATGCCCTGCCCCTTCTCATCTTAAAGGGTTGGATCTAACACACACTTAAGTAAATTGAAAGACTTCCCATTGACTTCAGTGAGCTATGGTTAAGCTAAGATTGGGTATGCACTTATATTAATGCTGGTCCTGGCAATACAAAGACCTAGCTTCCATTTATCCATGATATTTTTTACTAATTATACCCACACATCTGCTGAAGTTGCTAATGAGGAGAAACATACTGGATTTAATTCATGACTTCACAGTTCTTTTGAAAAAGTTCCAAGCTAATAGAGAGATTGGGCTAGAGTCTCTCCCCTTGTTTCTGTCCCCATTGCACTGCTCTACCAGTGAAGGGTGGCCAGAACCTGCTCTTAATTAACCATCTGGGAGTTATTCTGGCATGGGAGAGTCTCAGATGACATAAAGGTAGCATAGCTGGCTCCCCACCTTAAACCTGGCATAGGGGATCATATCAACAGCGGACACATCAGGGGAAGGCATCTGTGCTCATTTCTCAACTGGCATATACCCTTTGAGGACCATAACCTACTAACACAAGATTGAGCAGCCCATATGCTACTCTCCTTTACATCAGGTCTGAAGCTAAAGTAGTTGCTGCTTGAGAATCAAGGAGTTGTAACCACATACCTAACTGACCACCTGAAATCCAGTCCAGTTTGTGCAACTCCAAGAAGGAGAGATCGGGGCCAATATTTTGTGAATTATTAGAGATCAGTTAAATATGAATACTGGAAAGTTGCTCACAAATTGTCGAAATGAACCAGCAGCCTATCTTAGAAAGACTGATCTGTGCTGCAAGACTGCATGAAACTAGATGTTGTCAGAAAAAAGAAGATATAATTCATCTTTCATAACACTTTCGAATTGGAATAATCCTTTCTGATTTACTTTAAAACCCAAAGGGAGTCCATCTCATTTGAGGATTCAGCCCTGGTCTCTGCTGGAGAAAAATTTGCAAGGGCTGACTGAATAAGGTTTTTAGGTCACTCACCAGCTAGTTACAGCACATGAAAATCATGCAACAAAATGAATTCAGCACATGGGCCAGAATTCAATTCATCACACATTTCTGGAATTCAGTCCACCCTTGTGATGTTAAATATAGAAATTACATTTGGGACTAAAACTTGATGTACATGAGAGATAGTTTCTTACAAGGAAAATGTAGAAAATCCTCTATTCCATATGGTTTGAATAATTTATTAAATGAATCCTGTAGGGGTAATTTCAGACATGGAAACCTTTAAAATGGAGAAATAAAAAACAGATTTACTATGTTTCTGTTTTCCAATAGAAGGCTGTAAAATCAGTTAGCAGATGCCTAGTTATCAGTGCTGAATAACAGATGATTGCATGGAAGGTCTCTTCTTGCCCGAACTGCATTTGAATTGTGTCAGTTCTAAATATCTGATGATATAAATCATAAGGATTAAAATATCTGTTCTCTCCTCTATGCGGAAGTGCTTTGGCTTGTCCTCTTGTGATCTGAGGATTGAAGATTGCCAGTCCATTGAATTGGGCAAGCAAACTAGCTAAATTCTATATGAGAAGTTCCTCAGTCCTGATCTTTCATTGACAGACATGTTATTGCCTCTTCCTTATAATATGTTGAGCAAATATAGGATGAATGTTTGTTCAATGTATGTTGAATTAAGGAAAGAAGAAAAATGTCTATCACCATATGATCTCTGTTTATGTTCACAGCAACTTTTGGGAAGCAGAAGATTCTCACAATTAGTGTTATAGGGAAGAGTTATTGTTAAAATCCTGGTTGAGCTGTCCATCTATAATAATTGGTAATTGACCACAAAGGGGAAAGCACTTATTTTCCCTCTATTTGGAAAAAGACAGTAATGAATGTCAATCAGAGGGCTGGTGTCTGATTGGTGAGCAGTAAGGACCTGTGTAACTAAAATTCCTGATAAATCTGTTTCTTATGGATATATTTGATATCAGTGATAGCATTAACTTAGTAGCAAACACTACAGTTAAAGCAATGAGGATTTCATTTACAACTCCCTATTTTCTGAAAAATTCTCCTCCTGGAATGAAGCTGTGGAAGTGCAGAAAGGTCCACAAATCCCAAAGAAACCCTGGTGAAATCAGGTATTGGTTGAAGTCCCTCTTCCTCTTTATCCTCAAGCCCTAGCCAGTCTGCACATAGGAGCTCCTGTAAGAAAAAAAAAAAATCAATTTCAAGATGGGTTAGATGGCGTATATCCAAAATGTGCAATGCTAGGAGCATAGCTCTACCATCTAACATCAGAAAGCATTCTTTGCAAGGAGCGGTGGTATCATGGGCTGAGAGCGCCAATATATCATACAGAGTGGTTGCACTTGCTTCTCTGCACATACTTCTGGAAGCTGTTCATAGAGCTGAGTGGTTCTCAGGGGGATGCCACTTTTGGCGAAAATGCCTCAGTGACCCAAAATAAACTTTGTAAGTAATATTACATATGTACTCATCTAATCCAATTTTTTCTTGCCCCACTTGGCTACTCATTAATATTTGCTGCCTCCATCTCTTGGGTTTTTACTTGGTAAAAAAGAGTGTTTATTACAACAGCTTTTACAAAACAAGGGAATGAACAGCACAACTGGTTTATGAGTTGAATGTAAATACTTTCTCATTGCTACTCACATTTCTGATGCTGCCTCTGATCCTGGAAACACTTAAGCATATGGGTAGCTTTATTCATAGTTAATGTACAAAAAATACAGTGTATTTCTCCCCAACCTTATCTCTGCCCTCTAGTCACAATGAAAGGGGGAAAATGTGCTAAACACAAAATGTGTTGGTAAAAATCATTTTCATCTTCTCTGGGACCACAGTACTAAAATGACCTAATCATAATCAAACTGTTACTGAGTAGCATTTCTTCAGGGTAGTGTTAAAATTGTTTAGCTGCTTTGCCTTTCCATACCTGAATGTGCTCAGATTTCTTTAAAACATCACTATAAATTGGAATTTCCTGCGCTTGCAGTACTTTGGAATAATTACAAATACCTCTAGAAGTTTTTACTCTTAATTTACTAATATGTACCCTCAGCCTGAACACCATTTTAACTCAGAGGGGTTTTTTTTTTTTGCCTTGGAAAATACATATATACTGGTATTCATTTTTAATATATGTTGTGTAGCAATCCTGGTTAATATTTAATGTGATGATAGTAGTTTAGTGCTGGTGAAAGGTGATGCACTGACAACCCTGCAGCCTGAACTCTTCTATGTATTCCACAGAACAAGAATTTTAGGGCTCGGGTTGCCCCAGTAACAGCTTTACAACATTGCCCCACTAATATGTCTACTCTATCTTGAAGGAACAGCCTGAAGGATGGAGAGGGTATTCCTTGGCCATACTGCTGGGTTTCTGTGCGGAGGTTGAAAAAAAAAAAAAAAAAAAAAGTGCCAATTAGTGGCAGAGACTTTTCATATTTTAGGACAAAATTCTGCTCTCTGATCCACCCTAGTGGCTAAACTTCTACCATTAGAGACGAAGGTTCTGAGATTCTTTGAGAGCAACTGCAGCATTGTCTTGGACTAGAGTCTTCTGGAACACAAGGAAATTGCTGGGGCATGGAGTTCCATGATTGGTCAGAATGCAGCACAGGAAGTGGAATGGAAGATTAGCTGCTAAGGAAATCTGTTGCTGTCAATTAGAATAGGGGGTTCAAAGATTTAATTTACCAGAATCTGATGTCACAGAGTGTTGTTTCCTATGGGAATCTGTTAATTGTATAGACCTCTTTTAAGAATCCAAATGGAATAATTTGCTTTGACAATATTCTAAGCTATGTTATTTTTTTTAAAAAGTAACGCTGTGCTTCATAAAACCATCTGTAGAGGAGCAGACTCACCCCTGCACCGCCTTCTGCTGGTCACTTCTGGGAATTAGCTCTTCCAGCCTCCGGAGCGCCCTCTGCAGGCCAGTGATCCGTCTGTCCTCTTCTGGCCCCCGTGTCCCTCCCAGGACCCGGTGCACCTATTACTGGGATGCTGCCCCCTGGCAGTACCCCACAGATCTGGGTCTCCCCTCCCTGGGGAACCCCCACCCACTATCCCTACCTCACCTCAGAATAAGGCCACTGCTAGTCACCAACTAGCCCCCGCTCCCTGGGACAGACTGCAGTATAGGCCACTCATCACAGGCAAGGAGGGTTTGGACCTGTTGCCTTGGCCTAGCCCTGGACTGCCCTCTGCAACCCCCAGTACCCCTTGGCCTTCTACTAGGCCACAGCCTGGGGCTTTCCAGGCTGGGGCTCCCCAGCCTTTCCCCAGCCCTGCTCCACTCAGGTACTCTGTCTCAAGCTTGCTGCAGCCAGGCCCTTCTCCCTCTGAAAGGCGAGAGAGACTCCTGAGCTCCTGGCTCCCAGCTTTTTTATACAGGCCAGCTGTGGCCTGATTGGGGCGTAGGCCAGCTGTGGCTACTTCCCCAATCAGCCAGGGTTTTACCTTGCCCAGCCCCAGCCCTCTGCAGGGCTTTTCCAACCCCTCCAGGGCCAGAGCAGGTGTTCACCCCGCTACACCATCTTTGTTCCGTTCTTGTCTATGCTGCACAATCTCATTCTTCCTGGCACTCTTCTACTGCTGATGATGACCATACATCCAGAAAACCAGTTTGCAAGCCTGACAATGTGCTAAAAGGCTTCTTTTTGTATAAGTGACTCCGCAATTAAGAGAATAGGATCAGCTACTTAGAAGGAACCTAGTGCTCACAAGTGGACATAAATATATTGTTGTCAAACTGTAAAATATAATGTTTGTTTTTTTTAATTTGCCCTTTTTTTTTTAGTCAGGTTTGATAAGAATGCAGGAGAACGAATTCCTTATATCTCCATTACCTCAGCACCTAGCACAGGAACACAACTACGCATCACCTGCTGGACATCACCCTCATGTATTATATAAACGGACAGCAGAGGAGAAAGTGCACCGGTACAAAGTAGATTCCAATTCCAATCACTTTTCCCCGGGTCATCACAGAAATCACACACATCACAAGTATCATGATCAGGCGAATGATTACCACCATGGAAGGTTTCAAAAGCAGCATTTTTGTGGACGTCGAAAGAAATGTATGTAAGGAAACTTTCTCTCTTTGTTTGAGATAGTAGTTCTTAGAGACTTGTAGGTGCTTCTTTTAGTGTGGTTTGCAACCACTGCTCTAATGGGGGCTGAGTATTTTAAATAATACTGTTAACAGAGGCAATGGCCAAAATAGAGGGCAGATACAAGGAGCTGGATCATGCATTTAAGTTTATGGCACTGTTCATCACTATTATTACAACTCCACCACAAGTCAGAGAGTGACTTTCTTAGGAATGTGCTGCTCAACTTAGAAGATCCCTCGCTCTGGTTTTCTTGAGACTGATATATCTTTTAATGGGCCATTTCTTTTTTTGCTGGTACTTTAACACCACCTCTTCTGTACAATTATTAGTGCCAACTCCCTGCTCTATTTTCTCTTCATCTGAGATATGTGATTAGTCTGGAAGATGGAGGAAGGGCAGTAGGAATCACTGATTTGGCAAAGGAGGGGGAATAGGTCTTTCACAATCCACCATTTGATAATGAAGTCATCAGCAACTGAGATGATTCAACCAGAACCTCCCAAGTAAATTGTTTAATAAAATTCTGGAGTCACCTCTTAAAAATGTATTGAAACTACATTATCCTACCAAGGTCCATTGTGAGGCCTTCATTAGGCCCTCAACTTGAAGAATATTTAGGAGCTCCTCAAGAATCCTATCGCTATACTTCTTATGTTCACTTGATTCTGTTTGAAAGCTGATCTGCCTCTGGTTTGAGTTTCAGAGCCCCAACAATTGAAAACAGTAACTGAAAGAGTTTCATCAGCTAAAATATGTCCTCCCCAATTCCTACTTGAGTTCGGGGACAACAAGAGGGTTCCTTTTTGAAAGGGAAAATAAAAAGGGTCTGGGGAATGGAAGGAGAGGTACCAAAGGGAAGAGAAGAGGAGAAAATGGGAGGAGAAAAGTGAAGGAGGAAGGAGTGAAAGTCTCTGAGCGTTCTGCAGGAAAATACTGATCTGGTTGAGAATTACTCTTTTAAAGATTGAGAAGTCTTTATATTTTCAATCACTTCATGTTTTTCTTCAATATTGCAGGTCTCTCTGCTACTTTCTTCCTCCTTCCTGCTAAATCTCCCCTAGTCTAAGAAGCCCCAGTACCTAATTCTTGTACAAACCCATGGTCATCCTGTTTCAATCCCCCCATTTTTTTACTGCTATACAATGACTAATGTGAATTGCTGACAGCTTTACTTTAGAAAGTGAAGTGAGGAATATTTCATTAGCTCATGGTCTTCTCATTTTCCATGACCATCATGGCATTTTTTTTAAAGGTTGTTCACTGATTACAAAACCCGTATGATATTGATGGCTTTGATAGAGAGAGTTCCAGGCTCTTCCACGTTGGCCATGTTATCTTATATGGTCCCTATTCTTGTAGTACCTTAGCACCTCACAATAGTCAATACATTTATCCTCACAGCACCCAGTTGAGGTAGGAAAGTGCTGTTCTCCTCATTTTACCAGCAGTGTAGAGGGTAGGTGATTGGTCTAAAGTCACAGAAGGTGTCTATAGCAGGGTAGGGAACTGAACCCAAGCCTCCCAGCCCCTATGCTAAAGTCCTAGTCAGTGGGCCTTTATCCCTTCATGTAAGGGACAGAAAGGACACACAACTCTCTGTACTTTCAAGGGGACAACACAGCAGGAGTAATTTGGACTTGTGGCTAATGCTCTTGCAATTAAAGTTAACAGGATTTTGAAAGTAAAAATGGTACTTTACTGAATCTGTATCCAAACATGGTACTTAAAGAGGAAAGGTGGTGCTGTACGGGGGTTGGTTACACTTTGAAGGTACGTAGTTGCTTATATTGCTGAATAAGTTTCACTGGCCTTTCTCCTGTTTGTGAAAGCAGTGGTTTCTCTACTTTTTCATGTAGCTTGGATATAGCTACGGCTCCCTCCCATTTAGCAATATAGAAAGGGAAGGACGGCCATTGCTACTTGACATCTATTTGCGATCCCAGGTTGAGCACCCCTATGTTAAGTGCACAAAATTAAACTTTCAGTTATGTTGACATTTGTACTAGTGATTGAATTAAATTTAAGACTTTACAAGCACAATGACTTTAATAATGCTGCGAGCAGGAATAAGGCGGGTTACAGGAATCAGGAACAAGACCTTTATATAAATAACCCCTGAAAACTATGTTAAAAGAACATTAAGGCTGCAAAGTCAAACACCCAGAAGTTAGGAAATGCTAGAACGATAGCTGATCAAACAGCCATAGTCCAGCCCCATTGTGCATATGCATTATGATGCAGTCTTTAATTATATGATCACTTGCTGTTTTTTCCATCAGACCCCTGCCTCATTCAAGTGCACATGATGGACAGTGCTCACTTAATGAGAAACTATTCAATATTTTATTTTCTCCTCATTGTTCAATCCAGGGCCCCATGCCTTGTTCACTGCTCTGAAGACAGAATTACTCATTTACTCATGGTTTTTCTATGGTGTTCATTGCTGTAGTAGCAAAGTGCTTCACAAATATTAATTAATCCTCACAACAGCCTTATGAAACTGTCCCCATTTAGAAGATGGAGAGCTGAGGTTAAAAAATGTCCACTAATTTTGGTTATCCAAGCTGATGCGCCCATGGCCTGATTTTTCAGAGTACTTGGCACTGTATCAAGCTTTTTATATTCAAAGCGCAGCTTTCATTGACTTCAATAGGTGCTCAGCTCCATGGCCTCAAGATAGGCCTATGTAAAATGAGCAACACACAGTTAGTGACCACCTGTGAAAAGTTTGATGTAAGTGACTTTCCCAGTATCACACAGGAACTCTGTGGCAAAGCAGGGACAGGGGACTTCAGAGCAGGGACTGCAAGTCCACAGTTCTCCAGGGCAGCATTCAACAGCCTTAAACACAAGACCTTCTTTTCTCCTCCTGCCATCCCCTGCCTCATTCACTACAGATCTTCCAACTTCTGCAACAAATGAAGCGAGGGGTGCTACATACAACAGCCATCTTCATTATACATCCCCAGAACAGGTCCATCCAGGGCATTGAATGAGGCAGGGGTCCTGTGGAAAAAAATAGGATGTGATGATACAATTAAAGCCTGTAGCATAATACATATGCACAAGGGGGCTGAATTAAGGTAGCACAGGCAAAAGGTACGTGACGGGCAGAAGGGCCATATCCCTGCTCCAACCAATGGTGGTGGTGGCTCTAGAGTTTCTCAATGACATGGTTATACATTTTTTTTATTATAGGCAAAACAATGTATTTTTCCTTTACCACATTCTTGGAACCAGATGAACCATTTTAGCTGAAACTCTCCAAAACATTTCAGACTCATGTAGACACCTGGCATGGATAATTTCAGCCCCAAAACAGGGTCTTCTAATTGGATGCACCAAGCAACCTTATCTGTAGATGGCCTATACAACAGGGTTAATTAAGTCTTCAAGCATATACCTCTGCAAGCAGCACCATACTAATAATCTCTTTTCCTATACTGCAAAAATGGTTTGATTCTGGATTAGGGATTAAAGCTTAACCCTTCTAACTTTCTTTAGTATCTATGTTGAGCGTGCAGTTTGTAAGCATGAGAGGAGCCGGTCAGCCATCTTTCAGATATGTCATCACAGGCTAAATAGTTTGGAGCACAAGCGCTGAACAGATAACGTTCTGTAAATCATATTTGAGAAGAGCTGCTTCTTCTGAATAACTTTTAGTAGTAGTAAAGCAGGTGCAAAGGGGAGGAGAGTCTCGGCTGTGTTGCTGATGAGAGCCACGTACAGTACAGGCAAATATAAAAGAGACTTTTTGTGAATCAAGTGCAAGCCACTTGTACTGCCTCCTAAACACGGAATTGCTCTACGTAGGAAATAAACTATGCATTTCGCTGGTAGGTGATGTATGTCTTTACATGCTTTCAAAAGAGGAAACTTCTCTACATTGTTAACAGGATAATAATTCTTGACTGATATTATAACTAAAACATCTTTCATTCATTCATTCGTGGTTTGAAATATAGTTCTGATTAAATGAATTCTCAGACGTAAAGCACTAGGGATATTGCATTGCTACAACTCATATCTGCTAAATACCAGCATATTGATGCCTCCATCTTGTTCACTTAGAATATCAAGGACCAGTCCAGCATTTATTACTATTATTTACTTTTTGTAATATCTGTAGTGCCTGGGAGCCCCAGTCATGGACTTGGACCCCATTGTGCTACTTGCTGTACACTACAAACACAGACCACAGAGACACTCCCTGCCCCCAGGAATTTACGGTCTAAGTAGCAACTAAACAAGTATAACATTCCAAACACCACAAGCCATGGGAGGCCATAGATCAAAGCTCCATCTGAGCATAACTTCTTCAGCTTTGAGATGGTCTGCCTTAGAAGACTCTTAAATGAAACTGATTTTGGGATTGACAACTGATGCAAATAAGCTTCCCTACTTACCATCCTGTTTCCCTTGGATTCCTGGTGTCCCCGTGTGACCAAGAAGGAGGTAGCTCTGTTGTTGGAGTAACTGTCAGACACAGTCATAGGCAGGGCTTCTAGACAAAAGTTGTTGTTACATTTTTTAATTACCTGGGACTCCATCACTCATATCATGTTTCCACCCTTTTGCCATAAAGATTTGCAAGGACAACTGTTGTTATCTAACTAGCATTTTCAAATAGTGACCAGTGGGCTGAATTCTGGTTGCCAGGGGCACATAGGCTTATGCGAGAAAATCCATAAGCAGGAAGAGTATGGAACAAAGATTTTCTGCCCTCATTCAGGCTTCCTCAAAACCCAGAGAGAGGGTTGACTCTTCAGTCCTTCCCTTCACAAATAGAAGGCATGGCAAGCTTTATTTCTCAAGAAGTATGGACCACATGTTTATGCACATGGCTTCTGATCCAGCAATGGTCATTATTTTTCACTCTCTGAATATCGTGCTCCAAGCAGGAGTAATCCATGTGGAGCTGTTGCCAGTCAAAATACAGGCGCACAGGAACTCTGCTTTTGCAGCATATCTAGTTTCTGTACCTATTTGGAGGCTTTTGTTAAGGGAAGCAGAATCTGGCCCCTACGCTATGTTTGCAGTCAATGCAGCAATGTGCAGGAAGGTGACAAAATGGTCAAATAGGATATAGCTATTCAGGCAGAAATACTAAGTATTTTCCCCTGCAGCACATGAAACTCATTTTACTAGATTATTTCTTTCCTCTGAATTGGCTTATTGTATTCAGTTTTTTTTCTTAAAGAAGAATGAATCAGATCTTAATTAATAACGTATTAGAAGAACTCACCATCTTGCAGGCCATATTAATCAATACCTGGCTCTTGCACAATATTGTAAATTCATTTAGGGCTCTATTCCCCAGGTGCTTTACTATCTAACCAAACTGCTCATAAAAATGACCCGTTTTGAACCCTTTCCAAAACTGTGTTCTGTTTCTCTTTAGACACACCTAAGCCACCCACCGAGGATACATACATCCTATCGGATGAATATGGAAGTTCAGCAAGGTTCAAAAGATCAGCTATTAAAACCCAGAAAAGTGGAAGTCTGAATGTTGAAACGCTTGTTGTGGCAGATAAAAAAATGTTGGAGAAGCATGGCAAGGACAATGTAACCACATATATCTTAACAGTTATGAACATGGTAAGAGCTGGTGTAACTGAAGTGCCATTGGTTTTGTACTCATCTACAGCTGTGGAAAACCTACAAGACAACCAGGAGCTGGGGCTTTAAGAAAAACACCCAACTTGGTGAGACTTGTGATAAAGTCACAAAAGTTGGCAATACTAAAATCTCTGCTTGTTAAATCAATTTCTGCAAGTCCACATGTGCCAGCCTAGAAATCCCACCCTGGTTTTGTGGTGTGGGAGGAGTTGGGATTTATAATTATTCTGAATGTTTTTGTCAATTTTGCTAATGTCATTTCTTTTAGAATTAGTGGGGTTATATATTGCTCATCGTAGCTTTACAACCTGCTCTGAATATAAGATAGTACATAGCAGATGGGGGCAGACTGGAGACTTCTATCTCAAAGCATCACAGTTTCTCCCTGACTCCCCACTTCCGCTGGAAGGAGAAGTGGGAGTAAGTAACTTCATCCCTACTTCAGCTGATGAGAAGGTGGGGTGAAGCCAGAGCTCCCCATACTCCTCCCCCCCCCACTTGTCTGCAGTGGGGAGTAAATAGTCAGGTAGCATGTCTTGAGTCACAATCTAAGCAGGGCCGAGCAGGGTGGTCAAGGGGACTCTACTCCCACTTACTTCCCTGCACGGCTGTCCTAGTGAGCAGAGTGGGTCGGCCAGCTCTCTTCTGCCCCGTCACAAAAGCTTTGCTTCATTTCCCCTCTTTCCTGCTGCTGGAAAGAGGAGTTATTTGTGTGGGCAGACACAAGAGGATTACCTGCTGTGGCTTTGATCCTGCAGAACTAGGGCCTGATCCAAATCCCATTGAAGGCAATGGGAATTTTTCAATTAATTTCAGGGGGCTTTTTGTCGGACCCTTCGTGCACATTTCTGTTAGATCGAGGTGGGGCTAATCCTGCAATGTGCTGAGTTCCTCTTGACTGTCATTGAAAGTTGGGTTGTGATAACTCATTAATTATCTTTAGTGTATTTTTATTATAGATGTGTTTATTTATTACCCTCTCCTACATATTCATGCAGGTTTCTAGTCTTTTTAAAGATGGAACAATTGGAAGCGACATCAACATCATTGTTGTGAGCCTTCTTCTTTTGGAACAAGAGCCTGTAAGTGGTGTCATTATTCTTTTGTAGCAGGGTGTATCTGATATTGTTCAGAGGGAATATATGGACAAGCCCATGCTATGCAAAGAAAATTCGACTGAGGGCTTGTCATGACATTATAAACCACAAGATTCAAGGGTGAGATTTTATGACATCACCAGAACCCTTGATGTTACATTTTCCATATTTCACTGCTCCTAGGTTTTTTTAATAATAGAACCAGGAGTTTAATTAACTCCCCCTTTACCCTTCAGTGTTTCTGACTATTACTATGGAATCCCCAAGTATTTTATAAGGGCTGTTGCCTTCAGTAGTTCTTCATCTAGGACATATTTTTATCAAGAAAACCAAATCAAGAGAACCAAAGACACTTGTACCTCATGCATGTTACCCAGTGAAAACTGAAATGGGCACAAATTCACAAGTGAAATAATTTCCAAAAGGGGAAGCCAAGCCTTGAAATCATTCACATTGCAATTGAAGTTTAAAAGAGTCACCTCTTGCCATTGAAATACTGTGGGGGATTTTCAAAGACACAGTTAGGTGTCCAACTCCTACTGAAAGTCTTCGGGAATTGGGCACCTAATCTCCATCCGTGCCTTAGAAAATATCCCTGGGCCTGAGTTTCTTCAGCTTCATTTTCTAATTATGATTGATTGACTTGAAATAGTCATTTCAGGCAGGTGTGTCAAATACATAGTGACATAGGAAATGGAGAGATGACATTTCTTCACATCTGGTCATATAACCAAAGTAATTCCCCTTCCCCCGACCCCAGTTCTTCTTTCTTCAATCACCTTCCTCAGCTGCCGGTAGAAGCATCTTATATTTCTGTGTCTATGAAATATCTGTAGGGTGGATTAATGATCAACCATCATGCGGACCAGTCATTAAATAGCTTTTGTCAGTGGCAATCTGCTCTGGTTGGAAAGAATGGAAAGCGTCACGACCATGCCATCTTGCTTACAGGATTTGATATCTGCTCTTGGAAAAATGAACCCTGTGACACTTTAGGTATGGTAAGAAAATATGCTCTGCAAAACTGATGAATGTCAATTGACAGCATCTCGATTAATAAAAAAAAGAAAATCCCAGTATTGTGGCTAATGAGAATGTTTGAAGATGTGGTAAAGGAATAGTCAAGGTGGAAAGTAAGATGTTAATGAGAGGAAGGATGGTCCATCCATTAGTTGAACTAGCCTAGGACTTGGGAGAATCACGTTAAGATCCCTGCCCTGCCACAGACTTCTTGTGTGACCTTGAGTGTGTCTTTTAGTTTCACTGTGCCCAAGTTCCCCACCTCTAAAATGGGGAGAATTCCCACTTTACAGATAGGAAACTTGGGACAGAGAGGCTAAATGCACTTCCCTATTTCACAGAGGTGCTAGGAGAATAAACCCATTAAAGACTGTGAAATGCTTTGAGATCTACTGAAAAGCTCTATATAAGAGTGTTTTAAAAACTTTAAACAAATAAAAATAAAAATAACCAAATTGCCAGTCTTTGGGCCACAGCCAGAGAGACCTTCAGAAGACATTTTTTAGGATCTCCACTGCATTCAGGGAATTTTCTCCATCACTGATCTCATTTTGCATTTCAAAAATACATCTGGGCCAAATGGACCTTCTTTGTTCTCCCTTCAGAAAGGTAGTGACCTTCAGAAAGGAGCTGTCCCCTTTTAAATGGCTTTCTCAGCTGACGTCAAGTCACCTGTGCTAAAAATGAGCCTGAGTTAAAACTTGTGTAGGCCAGCACCTGCGGAATGAATTCCTTCTGGATTGGGCCCAGTGTGTGCATATGTAGATGTGTGTATAGGCACATGTGTGCACTTCTTATACACAACTCCCTTTTTTTTTTTGTTAAATGTAGCTCTGCCTACAATTCCTGTTGCTCCAAAATGACCATGGATGGAACTTTCCCCACACACCAAAATAAGCATGTACTCACGAAAGCATGTAGTATCCATCACAAGGAGATGTATGTATCTTACAGTATTTGAAATAACATCTCTTCTGCCTTTCCCCCTCCCCCAGGCTTTGCCCCTATTAGTGGCATGTGCAGTAAATACCGTAGCTGTACCATCAATGAAGATACAGGTCTTGGCTTGGCTTTTACTATTGCCCATGAATCCGGACACAAGTAAGCTATTTTTCTCGTGAGTCCTTTCCCCTATATATATTATAGATAAATAAGTTTATATATATTATAGATGAATCTTTTCCTCCTGTATCTATATTATAGATAAACATACCAATGAATGGAAATTGAATATCTGCTGCGATTATGAAAAAGCTGATACCCCACTGAAAAATTCTGTAGATCATTTACAGAGAGGGGTCGTGTGGCTAGAACAGGGGACTGGTGGAACTCCTGGATTCTATTCCCATTTTATATGTGTATCCTGTTAGAATACAATAGATGTGTCATATTTTGTAAGCACCATAAGTCTAAATCATGATCATCCACTCAGCTGCCGTGAGTTGAGGAGACCTTACTGTGGCATATCTTGCCTGCGGAACACAAAAAGGGGGATCAATGCCACTTCCATGTCACTGTTCTTACCTCTGTAGGATTCTATGGAATCTCCTCTACCGAGTAAGAACTAGGGCTCCCTGGGATGTGAGGGGAGTATCCTGGAGTGGTAAGTGGAGGAACTGATGCCCATGATGCTGTTCTTCCTTCTTGTTGTGGCTATTCTAGTTGATAGCTGTGCCAAAGTGAATCTTGCCTGAAGTACCTGAAGTAACTGTACGGCATGAGTACACTCCCCCAGGGAGGGAGATCTTGTCCCAGTGGAGGATTGACTGCCTGGGTCTTGCCAGAGAAGGAAGGGACACCGCAGATAGCAGTGTGGAGGAACAGCCCCTTTGTGTGTGATTGGATCATCTCTGTCCCAGCAGATCCTGGGATTCATAGGGTTTAGAAGCCATTTCCCTACCATCCTCCTTTGCCTCTTACTCCTCCCCATTTAGGGGATGATTTGGTGGAAGGTAGTCTTTATAGAGGTTCCCAGGCCACTTGTCACCTTCTTGCACGTATTTCCACTGGACTTTGATTTCTATAGTAGTAATTCTTCCCATTTTTCTAAGATCTGTTGATCTTCTGCCACTAACATTAGGTGCCTGCCATTGATCTTCTATTCTCTTAGATGTTGACATAGAGCATCTATTCAGAACTTTTCCTTTGTCAATGACAGTGCTACTGGATTCTGCTGTTCATTTGTTACATGAATCCCTCTGATTCTGCATGACTGAACTGGGGCTATTCAGTTTTCATTGTATAAATATACTCTACAGCATACACTATGACCTAATGTCTACATGAGCGGCCCTTTCACAGGTTTCTGTACATCTGAAGGGAAACAAGGAATTAGGGAATAATCCGTCTCGTAATGAAGTCAGTGGGAGTTTTGCCAGTGATTTCAATGGGACCAAATAAGTAAAATATATAGGGCCTGATTCTTCTCACATCAGCACAACTCTATTGACTTCAGTAGAGTTCCTTCTGATAGTCACAAATGTGAGAGGAGAATTAGGCCCATGGCTGCTGTTCTAGAATTATTCTTCTCATATCTTAATTCTCTTTTCTTCTTGTTTGTTTTCTTTGTTCTCTTTTAAATAATATATTTGTAGCTGTTAAGTTTTCCTCATCATCTCTACTGCTTTTCTAATCCTTATATTCTTTGGCTTCTCTTTGATTTACTTCTGTATTGCTGCATCCTGACAGGAAGGATGTCTTTCCAAACTAAATAAATATAGCATCCTGGAAAGACTGCCATCTTTACTCTGCAATAACAGGTAGAAAATTTCCCTGCTGTCATTCATCCAAGCTTGTGTTCCTGAAAGAGCTTTGTATGGGAAAAGCGGAATTTGGCAGCAATGGTGCCTGGAAGCAGACCATCCTTAGAAGTATTGCCTGATGATCTTATTAACAATCAGATGGCAATACTAGGTGGGAAAGTGCATTTGAAACAAATACAAGATTTCATCATATAAATGCAATATTAGGCAATATTAAATTAAATATTAATATTACTTCCTTCTGAAAATCAATGTTACTACTAATGTAATCGCCATTTAATTAACAGCTCCAAGTACACTCTAAAGATTTGCATTTGTGAAATGGTGATTCACAGGTATGAAAAATATCCATAAATGAAAAAGTGTATCTAGTTTAGTTTTACTTTTGGGGCTCATGGGCATGCATTGCACATAACTTGCAAAGCTGTGCATCACAGGAATGAGTGGCCTATATCACTCTGTGAAATGGGGCTGAATGAGATTATGTAAGAACAGAATGTGATCCTTTACATATGATTGACCAATTCAATGGAATTTCCCTACCCTGTACAGGGAGAATACGCCTGTAGCGGGATTCATCAACTTTAGGGCAGGTTTGTACTGCTAGAGAAGTGCAAAGCACAAATATAGCTGAGGATTTGGCCCTGTAATTCCCAGTTTATAATGGTTTTAAGCAAGAATCTTCATTTATTTTAACATAAGTTTTATATGCAAATTTCCATTATTCAAGACTACTGAAAGCAAAAAAAAGAAAACAATACCCCATGAGAACATCTGTAGGTTCTGGTCATTTCAAATATTGCTCTCATGACAGACCAGTACGCGTTCATAGGAGTCAGCACAGTTCCTTATGCATTCAGTGTCTTTTCAAATCACTTATTATCTGACCCACCCCTCTCCCCCGATCTCGTTCCCATTGAAATCAGGGGAAAGTACTGACCCAGATCTAGGTCTGAACTTCATTTTTGCTCCACTCTCCACAGTGAACCTCCAGACTTGGGGAAAGTTCAAACCTCTGTCCAAAACCTGCTGCTTTTCTAATCCCTAATGATCCTCACTATAAATACTGAATTCATTAAAGCACACAGTGTGTATCTGATAAACTGGTGTGATTGTTCTGAAGTTGTTGAGGTTTATTGTGAAAATACTAAACTAAGGATTTCTTACTATGTGTATTATATACTCGGTAGATCACACTGGCTCCTCGAGAATGGCTATTATTGTTATACATTTTTATGGTCTTCTTTAAATAGTTTATGTTTTTACCTGAGCGTTTAATAGCTCTTTGGGGAGTCTATGCTCTATTGTGTCATTGAGCATTAAATCTGTGGATTCTTTGGCTGCAAAGCAAGTGAACTAAATTTTTATTCCACTAACTATTAATAAAATATTTACTCAACTGGGATTTTTTTGTCCATTTGCTGAGTGAACAATATTTCTCAGCAAGGCCAGATCTTCAGCGGGTGGAAGCAGTATGGTGGGCCTGCACTGATTTACAGCAGCTGAGCATCTAGTCCTCCCTCCTCCCTCCCCTGCACAGACACACAACCGCCAATGCACCAACTGAAGCAGGAGACCATGAAATTTCTATTCAAAACACAGTGAAATTCTCAGATGTACAGTATATAAAATAAATATAAAGTAGAGAAATAGAAAGATCTGAAACTGTTAACTTTTGTGTAGCCACAAATTCCACATTTAGCATTTTAATGGATGTTTTATCATTATTTATATGGGGGTAGTACCTACCCTATTCAAATCAGGACACTGTTGTCTAGACATCTGGCAGAACATCTAGTAAGAGACACTCCCTTCACCAAAGAGGTACAGTCTAAACAGACAAGATGTACTACGGGAGGAATAGGAAAGCAGGACAATGAAAGGAGAAGTGAATCGCCCAAGGTCCCAGATTGTGTCAGTGGCAGAGGCACCCTAAGCCAGGGCTCTGACTCGGGTTTGAGCCTAAGCCTCCCTTCCATCCATGCACAAATCAGTCTGACTCAGGTTAGCAAGCACTCCAGGCATGGGTGCTAGGACCCTGCTGGGGGGGATGAGTCAGAGCCCAAGTTCTACTGTGACTCCGGTCCAAGTCCTGTCATTTTGAAGTATGGATGCATTAGCACAGCCATGAGACCTGAATCCAGCAATTGTAAGCCAAGTTTACAATGTAGTGTGCACGTGCAAACAAGTTCCCAGACCCGAGTTTACAATGTAGTGTAGACGTACCTAAATAGAACAGGTCTCCTGACCCCCAGTCCAGTGCTCTATCCACTAGACACACTGCCTCTGTTGCATGCTGGTTCATATTTGACTGTAGTTGAATATGTTTGGTTACCCCCTCAAATTAGAGTGGCAGGATGAAGGTTCTCTATAAATAGACTGTGAAGATTCACAGTCTTGTAAGCTGAAAAGAGACATATGGGGTGAAATTCTGGCCCCAGTTAGTGGGAGTTTTGCTATTGAATTCAGTGGGGCCAGTACTGCACCCATGGATTTGTGTTGCAGTTTTAACATGTCCACTTGTGAATGAGATTCACCACTAGCATAACTCAGTCCACATCGGTTGTGTTGCATTTGTTTAGCAATTGCAGTAGGTTCTGCGGTGTGAGGGAAAAAATAATCTCCTCTGAGTAGAGCAGGGGTCGGCAACGTTTGGCACGCGGCTTGCCAGGGTAAGCACCCTAGCGGGCCGGGCCAGTTTATTTACCTGCTGACGTGGCAGGTTCGGCCGATCACGGCCCCCACTGGCCGCGGTTCGCCGTCCCAGGCCAATGGGGGTGGCGGGAAGCCGCGGCCAGCACATCTGTCGCCCGCGCCGCTTCTCGCCGCCCCCATTGTCCCGGGACGGCGAACTGCGGCGAGTGGGGGCCACAATCAGCCAAATCTGCCGCATCAGCAGGTAAATAAACTGGCCCGGCCCGCCAGGGTGCTTACCCTGGTGAGCCGCGTGCCAAACGTTGCCGACCCCTGGAGTAGAGGAATGAGCCCACCACCTTATTTCGCATGGGCCACCAAACAGATGGTAGATGATAATTGTTTCATTAGCAAACTGATGTGCAGGAAAGAGAACTTTATTAAGCAGGCTGAGACACTGATGTTACATGATGATGTTCTGGTGTTTGTGTACTGGCAGCCTGGGGGTTTGATTTATGTTCCTGAACCCCTGATGCCTCGCCAAACTAGATTTCCCTAGAAACTCAACCTTCTTTGTCCAGTTCCATGTATTGTACTCCAAGAATAAATTTCAATCTCTATTAACCTGGGCTTGACTAGTGACCATTTGTTGTGTTCATTTATTTCTGACTTGTGGACTTCGTTGATAGAATTACTGCTATAAAATAACAGCGTTTCTTTCTCCCTAAAAGCTGTCTCTTGTTTCTGGCATTTTGTTTCGGGTGCCCCTCTCATTTGTGGTTCTCTTTCTAGCTTTGGCATGATTCACGATGGAGAAGGAAATCCCTGTAGAAAAGCCGAAGGTAACATTATGTCTCCCACGCTTACAGGGAACAATGGGGTGTTTTCCTGGTCTGTATGCAGCAGGCAGTACCTCAATAAATTCCTCAGGTAGGTCAGATATAAGTCAGGATTTTCCAGAGGAGGGAGGCAACTTTTAGAATTGGCTTTCTGATGTAAATACTCATGATCAGAAATTAAAATTTTACTTTGGTTTTGTATTGGCCTTTTTCACAGAGATGAAATCCAAACCAATGTACTAGATGAGCCCACAAACTTTGGTTTGTGTGGGACATAAGTGGTACTATAGGCCTTTGTGCTGGCTCTCTTCATAGGAATGAATTTCATCCTCTGTGAATATGCTGTAATATTCACTTGCATTTCGTTCTTTCCCCAAACGTTCTTGTCAAACAGGTTTATTAGAATATTAGTGAAAAGTGAATATAAAAGGGGTGCTGACAGGGGAAATGAATGAATATTTGTGGATTTTTTCCCGACCTAGTCATATCTGATTGTCATGCCTTCAATAAGCGTATTTTACAGAGCTGCTGAAAAAAAAGGTATTCCATTATTTTCCTAGCACGTTGGTACAAACCATGTATGCTGATAAAGGAGCCTTTAGTTTTAGCATTTACGATCACCAGAATTGCAATCTCTACAACATAAGTTTTTGCTTTTATTACATGAACCCCACAATGGCATAATATGCATACATTGCCATTAAATATAGGAGTGGACACTTAGATACCAAATTGGTTTACCTGACTAGGGGAAAGGAAAGATGACAGAATTTGAGGTGATTTTCTCTGCCACAGTAAGTAATATTGCTATAGGAAAATTATTAATCCAAGTTGGGGCATTCAAGCATTTAGTATGGCCCAACAAACACATAGTTGGAAGGCAAATTGTAGGTAGATTGAACTTCCATACTCATGGAACCACAAGCACTAAGGAGGAAGAATGATGGATAATAATATGCAATTTTGGCTTTAACATGTGCGCAATCAGCCAAAAACACACAATGCTGATTGGTCTCTCAACTAAAACTCTGTGGCCTTTTTGTATGGCCTTTCACATGAAGAAAATGCAGAAATGAGACACTGCACATGTGGGTTCTGCATCAGATCCTGTGTTGCACTTCTGGAAAGCGTAGTCTAGGGAGATCTCCTTGCTCTTGGTTACACTCACATAAGGAAGGGAGAATAGGAAATTGACACCATTTATATCTAATATTACCATAATCCTAAAGCCTGGGAATTCCTGCTTCCTAAAACTTTGCAGGTCAGGCTACCAACAAGAAGTCAACATCTCTTGGCTTCTGCAGCAAGTATTCTCATTCAGTGCATGCCTACAATGCTCGTGAAAGGTACTGTATGAAATAGCATGTGTTTTTGCTGTTCTGTAGCAAATAAAAGTCTTTTTGATTAAAAAGCTCCACATCATGATTAATAAATATACGTTCTCATTATAGTACAGCTCAAGCTGCTTGCCTGATTGATGAACCTAAACAAACAGGACAATATAAATACCCTGATAAACTGCCAGGGCAGATCTATGATGCGGATACCCAGTGCAAATGGCAATTTGGAATGAAAGCAAAACTATGCAACCTCAGTTTTGTGAAGGTACCTGTTAATATCTTTTTGACAAAGTTAGAACTGACATTAGAAGACTGTAATGACCTATAACTGAGTGCGAGTACAATGAGCAACAAGGTCTGGATTATTTCTAAACCTGAAATTGCTTGGCATGCTTGTCATATGCTCTGAAGGCTCTAGCCTGTTAGGGAGTTTCATAACCCCAGAGGGAGCTTCAGAAGGGACTGTGTCTCTGAGATGCAAAATCTTTCCAGGATCCACAAAAAGCCCAGGCTGAATGCACAAGCTTCACCATTCATTAGGATGCTACAGCATGCTCTTTTCTCCAGTGACCAGGGTGGTGTGGCTACAACTCAGGGGAAACTAAGTGCTCCAATTGTGTCACTTGTACAGAGGGTGCAAGGAAGGGAAGATTTTATATGTTCCTTCAGTCCTTATGCATTTGCAAAAAGGCCTGGCACAATATAGCTCCTCTTGAGAAGATTATTCCAGAGTAATAAAAATGCAGCTTTCCATCCTTAGCTTTTTGATGTAGGATGTAGTCATATGAACCCATTATTTATGTAGGTGGCTGTTCTGGCCCTTCGATTTCTTTAAGAAAGGTGTTCTGTTAAAATCACAATATGGTCATTCTGATGATGTGTTGTCATTATTAATTCTTATGGCTATGCTGCAACATTTGGGATTATTTTATGTTAACCAGCATTTTGCCAGGTGACAACAATTTTTTTATACACAGTCTTTCCAAACATTTCATGTGTGTTTCAAGAAAATTGTTTCCCTCCACATTTTTAGAAGGCCTGTAGAGTTGTTCCTGTTCTGCCCTTGGAGTTTTAATAGCTAGCGGTTCTTTTATAGTCTCACCTTGAAAAGACAAGAAAATAATCAGAGAACCAAACTTGAAAATGTTCTAGAAATATGAAGTCAGTAGACCAGCATGTATCATTATGCTATAAAATGTAGAACTAGTTCTTCTTTGTTCAGAAATGGGTCTAATTCATAGGGCTTTTGTGAGAGCAAAGGAATGCTTTGATGAAGTGTCACTCATGAAAAACTTCTGGACATCAGCATACAATGGGGGAATTCTCTGATTTTTTTCTAGGATATATGCAAATCACTCTGGTGTCATAAAGTGGGTCATAGATGTGAGACAAAGTTCATGCCAGCAGCGGAAGGGACAGCTTGTGGCATAAGTATGGTAAGTTATTTAATTAGTGGAGCTACAGTATTCTAACTTGTATTAGAATACAGTGGACCAACGGCCTGATCCAACTCTCATTTAAGTCATTGAAAAAAATAGAATGCTTTTAATAGGAGTTAGAGCAAGGCTGCAAATTCATTCCTGGCAGAAGTAGCATATATTTTACTGTAGCTGCTTCTGCCCAGAATGAATTTGGCCCATAGTCTATAGATGTATTATCTTTATTGATCAGCCTATTGGAAGGAGTCTGAGGATATGTTCATTTGCTTTACCATGACACTGTAATTGCAAGTATGAGAGATAATAATAATCGTTGCTATTGGTGCGTGTGATTCAATAATTACTGATATTTTATTTTACCGTAACATGTAATTTGTATTAGATATTGTAATTTTCAAGAGCCTGATTTGTTTCCTTGCTGTATTTGAGTATTTTTCTTCATTTCCCCCTTTCTCTTATTGCAATAACAGTAAATTAATAGCTAGAGGGGAAAATGGCCTCTAATTTTTATATGCCCAACTCTGAATGTCTGGGGCTGATTTAGAGGTGCTAGGCACCAACAGCAGCTGTTAACATCAGCTGGAGTTTTTGGTACTCATCACTTCTGAAAATCAGACAGAGTATCTGAAGTTGGCCATCCAAAATTGAAGCACCCAAAATTAGAGACCACTTTTTAAAATTTGGTCCTCAGTCATTTCGACATAGGCAGAGACTCAAAGCTAGACAAGTGCTAGAGTTTTTCTTTTTACCTGTCATCTTATTTATCTTGTTACTACCCAGGGCCCCAGTCCTGCTAATACTTCTGTGAGCCATCCCATTGAATTCAATGGGACTGCTAATTTATATAGAGTTAAATGGATGCTTAAGTGATGGCAGGATTGGCACCTGGGTCTTTTCTTCTCAGCAGCCTACTAGGTAGCACCAGCTGTGATGGGACATTTGTTGACATTCTTTTGACAGTGGTGTCGAAGAGGTCAGTGTGTCAGATATGGAGATCATGGACCCAAGCCTGTTAATGGCCAATGGGCTGCGTGGTCTGAGTGGTCCAAGTGTTCTCGGACCTGTGGAGGTGGAGTCACCTATCAAGAGAGACACTGCAATAACCCAAAGTAAGACATTGATGTGGAAAGGTATTGTTTTTATAATAATTATTTCTGATACAACAAAAAAGGGGAAAGAGTAGATTTTGTTGCAAATTCACATGGGGATAGCTGCTTCTGAGACGCTCAGAAAGCTCCCCAGTACACTGTGAGTAGTCAGTTACAAATCAGTAGGATGGAGAGCTCTGAAAGAGGAAGGATATTCCGATATCAGGGACGAAGGGCCTGTCTAAAGCCCACTGACATAAGTGAATAGACACCCATTGACATCAATGGGTTTTTGATCAGGCCTGAGTGAGTTTTAAATAGAACTGGTTGAAACATAGCAAAATGTTTAGAATAAAAAAGGGACAAATTTTTGGCAAAATAAATCCCATTTTTTGACCAGCTGTAGTTTTAAAGTAGCTCTAATGTCTATTTTAATCTATATATTTTACTGTAATATTGTGTACATACTCCCACACGGCCTTCCCAGCTTTCACTAATGTATACCTTAATTGGCATTTCTGTCCAAAAGGCAAAGATTACATTGCTTATAGATTGAAAAAACCCTCTCATTGCTTAGAATTACCATTTCAGATGAGTGATGAAGTGCTATCGATCCAGCATCTTTCCCAAGCATTCAATTCGGTTTAGCTTGCAGGGAAAAAAAGGTTCACTGGTTTATTCTGGATACATCTCTAGACAGGCATAGACACACATGCTCTCCATCGTAGTCAATAAAATGATTATTTAAACCATGGCCAATAAAAAGACAAAATATGACAGATTTTATATGAAACTGTAAAGTAGCATACACACCTACTATATAATGTTATAGTAGCAACATTCACACTTCACATTTTATATTATGGGAACATGTGGGTTAGTTATAACAGTCTCTGTTGCCCTTCAGTTAATGGAACTAATCCTTAAAAATCTATGGCAGGGCACTTGCTTAACTTTTTCTGTTGTGTCTCAGTGTTATTGGATAGACACAGGATTCGTGGTATATATGAATTCACAGCAGTCTCTAGACGTGCACAAATGGGTTCTCAATGGAGAATCACATATACATTTGAATTTTTTTTTAGATTGGTCCATTTGTGTCACAATTTTAATGCAGATAGATAGAGTTT
This sequence comes from Malaclemys terrapin pileata, assembly GCF_027887155.1. Classification (NCBI taxonomy): domain Eukaryota; kingdom Metazoa; phylum Chordata; order Testudines; family Emydidae; genus Malaclemys; species Malaclemys terrapin. The sequence continues at coordinate 13,551,737 of NC_071518.1, forward strand.
AGTTTTTATGTTGAAGTTTCCATGGGATCTATGTATATACTATCTATCTACTTAGTGCTCTTTTCTCAAGTTCTTGTATGGCTATCTCGGCACAGCACAGAATACAGAAGGGGGACCTCTACTAATTGAAATGTTTCAACTAGCTTGAGTACTTTGATTTACATTTCAGCCAGTGTTATAAGTAAACCATTCCAATAGGAACCGTGTGTGACTGCAATATATTGTATTTAAACCATCATTAAGAAAGGTGTGTTATGGATTCTGGAATGAACACATGTTATGTTCAATGCCAGTACTTGATCTTGTCTCTGCCTACTCTAATTACATTATGCTAATGATAATTCACTTAGAGCCAAGAGGAGTAACTATAAATCTCTATCAGAATTAGACTTATGAAACCCCAACACTATAAAAAACACTGTCTACAGAACATCCTGTTCCAGGATGAACAAATACACATATAGATGTATTTCACATCCCTGACCAATAGTGCTTTTAAAATAAAGGTGAATGCATTGGAAAGTAGTCGTTAAGTAGTTGCAATGTGGAAACTGTATTCTGTGCATGTGCACATGCACGTAATTCTAATGATTCAGACTTAAATCTTCAAAATTCCTAACAATCATTTCTGTTTCCCAAATCCAAACTGCATGTGGAAAACTAAATTTGTTTCTCCCACTTTGATTTTTCAAAGGTTTTGGATGACACCAAGACATTCAGCTAATTTAGCCTGAACTGTTGGTGAAATTCAGTCTTCAGCATCATGAGTATGCCCCTCTGAAGATTCATTTCAGCCCTCAAAATAGGGCTTCTAAATACATGGCCTGATTTTCAAAAGCATTGAGTCTCCAGTGACTTCAGTAGGAACTACTGGATGTTCAGTGAGTTTAAAGATCAGATCACTTATTTGGAGCTTAAATATGAAGTAAATTTAGATTCCTGGTTTTAAAAACCTTTTCCTGTTTGTGTGCGCACATCTGTGTGTGAGTATGAGTCTCTTCCTGTAAATAATACCCAACCAATTCAATTTCCTTTTTGTTGACACTTGTAACACAGTCACTGTGGTCCTGCCCTAGAGTCTTTTGAAACAGTCTGAATGACAGTCTGAGTTAAGCATGAATTTACACTACCAAACACCTACTGAGGTCAGCTATAGTACACTGAGAGCTATGCAGATTTGCTAAACTCATTACGCTTGTATAAATTGCCACAGCATAATTTTAGAGATCTCGTTTTCATACATCACAATATTGTACAATTAAGATAGTTTCCCAAGAAATAGATTACATAATTTAATAGTTCAGCTGGTAAAGGGCCTAAATAGTGCCCAAGAGATTTAAGTTAATACCTAAATCATATCAGTGGGATTGCGTCCTACCTGCTTCATAATTGTGCACTGGTTGCTAAAATATTAGAATACAGTTTTAGGCATGTGCATAATAAAAAGACTAAAATAATAATAATAATAATAATGTATTAACTAAAACAACTTTTTATTCTTTTGTATTCAATTATTTTAAGAATGATCACAAGCACTGAAAATTTAAAGTAATGATGCAGTTTGAAGCAGTAATTAATCAAATTTTATAAGGACCGTGAAAGAATTCTATAGACCATTGACTTCATATAGGAAAAAAAGGCACGTTAGCATTGTAATACTATTAATAGCATTTGGGCCTATGCTGAAGTGTGCACATCTAGATGTAAACTATTCCAAAATTTGAAGGAGATTGGAGCCAGCACTTCGTGGTCTAGTTCAGGGGTCAGCAACGTTCGGCACGCGGCTCGCCAGGGTAAGCACCCTAGTGGGACGAGCCAGTTTATTTACCTGCTGACACGGCAGGTTCGGCCCATCGTGGCCCCCACTCGCCGCGGTTTGCCGTCCCGGGCCAATGGGGGCGGCGGGAAGCCGTGGCCAGCTCATCCCTCGGCCCGCGCCACTTCTCGCCGCCCCCATTGGCCCGGGACGGCGAACCGCGGCGAGTGGGGGCCGCGATCGGCCGAACCTGCTGCATCAGCAGGTAAATAAACTGGTCTGGCCCGCCAGGGTGCTTTCCCTGGCGAGCCGCGTGCCGAACGTTGCCAACCCCTGGTCTAGTTACCATTATTAACTGTACTGCATTGAATACCATCTCTGTAAAGAGCAGTGTACAGATCATTGCAGTGTATTGTTTGTATTCCATCTGTCAGCTTCAAGTGAATAGTCATCCCAGATCTTTTAATTGTTGTCACATCTGCTCCAACAAGGTATTGACTACATGTCTATTTGTTTTTGTTTTTTGCAGAAGATGTGACTTCATAATCAATCATTTAGCTATTACTGTAATGATGGAATGTGCATATGGTAACACACATATATATATATACACCAGTAGGACTGCTTAAGATTATTTTGGAGTAGGGGCATTGGCTTTGCTATCGGTATCGCAGACGGGCAAATTCAGTTAAGCCACACGAATAGTATTGTAATACCTTAGGTCTTTTTTTAAATGTGTTATTTATTAGTACATTTACTGGAGTCTTTGTGCTTGAACTCTTTGAGATGGTTTATAAATTAGTCTTTGGAGTCTATTCTCTGCAGCCCCTACTTCAAAACTTCTTGGGTGGTTTGGTATTCCCTTCATTCTTCCGTTGTCTGAATCCAGAAAACACCTAGACATGTGAGAAACTTTACTCCTATGTGTGAAGTTATGAATGTGTGTGTGTGGATCAGGGCCTTCAATTGTAAGCTGTGTAGTACACTATTTGGTTCTGCTAAATAAACAAAAACAATAATATCATTTGATTAGTCACATAGTAACAGCTCAGGGTTAGATTGTGGTTAGCCCTAACTTAACACCTGAGTCCTCTTGGACAGCCCATATAAGGGCTTCCCAGAGGTGAAGAGTCTTCTAATTAGTTTCTCCCCTTTGGGAGTGACTCATTGATAAGGGGCAGAGACAGGTGAGGGGTAAGCAGAACCCTACCCATACCGTACCTCTCACTTACTCACTGACCAGCAGTTTGGTAGAGAGTGGAGTATTCCGCACCATTTAAAGGTCTGTAGCACAAATGGAAAACTAGAATGCTTCTCTCGGTGCTCCTCTAAGTTGGTGGAGCTTTTTACCATCCTCAAATGCAGGGCTGGGGCTAAAAGCCACAATCTAATCCTAAATTATTCTGTTATTTCGCTTGTTTGGTGACTTTTACTTGGGCAGGGACTTGCTTCCTTTCCCCCACTTACATATAGAGAGTCTTGTTCCCTAGGCCAGAGGAACTAAAATAAATCATACATGCTGTAAAGGAAAGGCATCTGAACAGAAATGAGAATGAGCCCAACAACTTTTCCTACTTTATTGAGGCAAAACTGCCATCTATTACACTCAGTCAACATGTATGCTCTCTGAGCTGAAGAATAATTTTGGCTGAATTGAACGGCTGCCAATCAGGATGGGAAGCATGCCTTAGTTCACTATAGGCCCAGTGTTAAGATGGCTAGTAACGATTCTAGTCCATCCCTGGGTGAGGTCAGTGCAAGATTGTTCCCTAGAGCACATTTCCCTAGTGCTCTGCCCAGTTTTAAACGGGCTAACAGATGGATTTCCACCATTTCCTTTGAGAGACTGTTCTGTAGTCCAGTATTCACTAAAGACTTCTGAAAAAGCCAGCTATTGTATTGCCTTCAAAGCAGTAATGCTGATTCAAGACATGAAAACAGACTCCAGCTTGTTTTACAAATGTATGAGGATTAGAATGTGGGAATAAGCAAATAGTATAAAATATAATTGCAAAATGCACCTGGAATCTCTTATCCATATTTTACCTAGATGTCCACTCAGCATCACTCCACAATGGATTCAACAGGAAAGTGTGTTAACATAAGTTACAAGATATACTGGACGTTTATAATACAGTGTGTAGGGATTTAAACAAACTGCTCCCATTATCTTCGTTAGGAACTGTGCAAATACTGCACCAGGTACATTATTCTGAAAGTGTTTCCCATGATGTTTGTGTAACATAGCCAGGCCATTCACTAAAAGACCATAACATGCATTCCAAGTGTGTATTTTCCCTAACCTCTTAAACCATCATTAGACAAATGTATGCAGGTGCAGAATTGGAACAAAAGTCTACTTACATCTTTTTCACTAGAAGCAAGGCTAAGTGGAATAATACAAAATACTTGACAATGGTTAGGCTGCTGGTTTGCTGAGAACACAGCTTATCATACTGACCAATACAGTCAGATTGTTTCCTTGTATGTCCCTGTCCATCTGTCTATATCCATCTATTTTCTCTTGTATTATATTTAGACGGTAAGCTTTTTAGGGTAGGGACTGTTTTTTTGTTCTGTGTTTGTACAGCACCTAGCACAATGGGGTTCTGGTCCATGCCTGGGGCTCCCAGGTACTATGAAAATATAAATAATGCTAACAACAATAATAAAATCATATAGTTTTGGGCACAGTGGTATACTGGAACACTGCAGAATTGTACATTGAAACCATAACATCAGTAGATTTCTATGTAGATCTGCAAGGAATAGAGAGGTGAGTGAATACAGTAATCAACTGATCAGCTCTGTAAACATTCTGAAAAAAAGCAAGGCTAACATTTTTAATTTGTTTATATTTATATACGCCCAACTAGCAGTTAAAAATCTGATTATATAATTAATATATGAATACTAGCAAACTAATGATATAGTTTATTTTCACTAGTCCAAATTTAGCAAAGCATCACTATTCAGAAGGGTATTCAAGTGCACAATTAAAGTCCATTGAAGTCCGTGTGCCTTAAACATGTGTGTAAAGTTAAACATGTACATAAGTGCTTTCCTACATCAGAACAACTGTGCACAATCCCTTGTTCTCCTGTAAGAGTTGAGCTGCTGGGTAATTATTTAAAGGAACATTTCTACATATCGTAGTTTTAACAATATCAGAATGCAATTGTTCATTCAGTGTATGTTTGATTAGTTTTATGTTATCTGTTATTTTTTCCTTTATTAACAACTATTATGGTAAATAATTATTGTTACATACATGAGAATTCCTGAATCACAGTAAACTGAAAACTGGCATATAGCAAGTCAGTACATTGATACTGTTTACTTCCGCAGGTCAGTAATTCTGAGATCTGTAATTGTGTTGACCGATCAGATGATACATGCAAATAAAAATACCCTGACTGGCGAGAGTTTAATTCAGTGAAAACAGTATTTACTTCTAGATGGGCACATGGTTCAATTGATATATAATGATCCAAGCAGATAGTGTTTGTTGACTACTTTGCTTGGTTTTGGTGATAATTAAAATTAATTGTATCTTGAGAGAAATAGTGACCTTTTGGGTCAATAAGTTGTGCTGTTTAGCTCAACAGAAGTCAATAGAATGGTGCTTCTTAACAAACTGTCATTGAATGTATTTAACAGGTGTCAATCACATCCACTTTTGGTTTTGCAAAATATTCTTTTTTCTTTCTTTGTAGGCCACAGTATGGTGGCAAGTTCTGTCAGGGCTCCAGTCGTATTTATCAGCTTTGCAATATTCAGCCATGTCCACCCAATAGTCTGGATTTCCGTGCCCAGCAGTGTGCAGAATTTAACAGCAAGCCTTTCCGTGGATGGTACTACAGTTGGAAGCCCTATACTAAAGTTGAAGGTAATTTGGCCATGGTTCTGATTGACAAAATAATTTGTGTGAGGCAGGCTACCTTGTTAGAATTCATTGATATTTTCTGGGCCAAATGCAGCCCCTCTGTGAGTGTGTGGAAATCCAGGGAGACTTCTGTGGAGCTGCACATGCTTTCTAGCAGGGTTGAATTTGGTCTTCAGTGTAACATCACATGTAAGAGCCTGCAAAGTTGGCTTTGATCGTGAATTTAGATCTCTATCCTCTGTTCCCTGACCATGCTGTCCCTCACTTTTGTTTGGGTTTGCTTTGGTTTTTTATTTTTGTTTTGTTTTAACAAAAAAAAAAAAAGGCAATATAAAACAACAAACCACCTTTTCCCACGAATTTCTCTATATGGGAACCACCAACTCCTACAATAACATGCCAGAATCTTCATTCATTTGGAATGTTCTCAGATTTCTAAATGTAACAGTAAATCAACCCTTTCGAGTTTCCTACTGGTATATTCTCATGAGAATTGTTGCTGGGGCTTTATAAGACTCATAGCTCAGTAAATATTCCTTCTCTGTTGCTCAAGTTTAAGTTTATTTTTCCTGCATAAGCCTCAATTTTGTAAACATCCAGTATCATTATTAGGATTTTATTGGGTAGTTAATAGCTACAAATGCTTCCCTGTAGTTTCAAAGCACAGTGAATATTTGTGATTGCTATTTCTTAAATGAAAGTGGCGGGTATATGTCATATTGTGGCTGCTTTGTCTACAATTCACAGAAGTTGCCTTCAAATATCTTGAGAGGGCATACTTTTACATACATATATATTTTAAAATATGCTTTTATTTGTGGTCTGTTTAAATATTCTTTAGAGGATAGTCAACATTAGCTGGGAATACAATGATTTAAGCCATCTTTATTTATACAGACATGTTATAAGTAGTTTGATTACTGGCTAGAAGCCTGCTTTCTGATATAGCCGTTGTGGGTGGGAGGAATGTGTAAAGTTAAAGAGGAGTGATCTAGTTGGCGTGGGTCTCAGAACTAGGTGGCAATGTCTATTGCATTAAATCCTTCATATGATGTATCTTGTTTAATATTTACTATCTGGTGACACATTTATGTTCAACAGATGGGCCAAGATTTTCAAAAATAGGAGCCTACTTTTAGACATTAAGGAAAATTTTTTAAAAAGCACCAGAGGGATTTAGGAGCACAAGTACTGTTGAAAGTAAACAGGACGTACACACCTAAAGCCCCATATGTGCTTTTCAACATCTCCCCCTAAGTCTGTATTTAGACAGTGGACTGATTTTCAAAACTGCTGAGCAGCTTTGATCTTCAATGGAAACTTCTGGGTATTGAAAATTAGAATACTTGGGGTATGTCTACACTGCAAAAAACCACACACCTAAGCAAGTCTCAGAGTCTGGGTCTACAGACTCAGGTTCACATTATAGCACTAAAAATAGCAGTGCAGATGTTCCTGCTGGAGCTGGAGCTTGAGCTCTGAGACATCCCACCCCCCTCTGAGTTTCAGAGCCCATGCAGGAATATCTAACACTCTATTTTTAACACCGTAGCATGAGCCCTGTGAGCCTGAGTCTGGAGACCAGGGATCTGAAACTCACTGACGCGAGTGTTTTTTCGCAGTGTAGACATACTCTTAGTTAGAAGCCTAAACATATATTTAGCAGTCTAACTTTAGGCTCCAGTTTTTTGAAATCTTGGCCAGAGTGCTTAATATTGATAGTAAGTGACTCAATAATACTGTCCAGTCTATGAAAAGCAATCATTATAATATAATTATTGAATTTTCCAATACAGAACCAATCAATTCCCTTGTAGGCATAATGTGTGTTCTGTGTATAAGAAGGACTTGATTGCCAGCTAACTGTGTGTAGGGATGGCCCTATTTCAAATGGCACCCCAAGCAAGGAGTGTCTTTGGCGCCCCTCTCCCCCGTTTATTAAACTTTTGAATACCTTATTTTTTATTGCATTTGTAGCCCATTTCACAACTTTGATGCACAACTTGCATGCATGATTTATCCCTGTCATATAAGACAATACATTTGCATGCCAGGATCTGTAAATCTGTATTTATGCATGCCATATATAAGCAAAGAAAAAAAAGTTTCCTCTAATCTTATAGAAACTTTTTAATTTTAAGAATAGCTGAAATGTACTAACATCAAGAAATTGAACTATGCATCAACGTTGGATGGACCAGTATTAAATAGTGTTACAGTAGGTGACAGCCTTAGAATGTTAACCCTAGTCCTTTAGTTCAAAAGGTCTGTGTTATTCTGTTTGTTATTTTCCCATCAAATTTGCCCCTTGCTGCTAACTAGATTGCAACTGAACTTTTCGCTTCCTATACTGAGCTCCTGAAGGCTTCTTTGTAGGCATCTTTTACTTTCTACAGGGGAAAACAGACAGCATTACGGAGAGCAAAAGTCTGTGTTCCACTGTCTTAAAGTCATCAAACATTACGTGTTAAGCATGGCAAAAGTAGTAACAGTATTTCTTTTATTTTGTTACATAGATAAAGGTTCAATAGAGATCTCTGGTGTCTCATTAAATATCTCCTTTATGAGTCACTATTTGCACTCTTCAAATTTTAAAACACAAGTACACTTTCACAATTACACAGTAAAACAAGGTTCACAATATCACATCTGGGCTCTCACTTCACTTCAGTTAGTAATTATATCTCACTGACTGACTGGCTATTTCCTGCCCCTTGTATACCTATGAGGGGATGGCTGACAACATTCTAGGAGGTTTACTCCTGTGGGAATTCTGCACCACTGCGCATGCACAGAATTCATGTCCCACCACTGCGCATGCACAGAATTCATTGCTTTCCCACAGAAAAATGACTTTCTGACAGGGAAGCAGCAAGAGCAGTCACGCACCACTCCCTATCAGCACAGGTACAATGTTTCAGGCACCCAGAGCAGCCGACAGAGTGGTAAATCACCACGGGGCTGGGGACATCCCACCCAGGGGCTCCTACCTTGAGCCAGGATCAGCTGCTAGTTCCGGCTGGGCTGGAGAGGATAGGACTTCCTCTTCCCCTGCAAGGAGTGGCTGGAGCTATGACAGACCCACCCCCAGAAATCTCCCTCAGCTGCAGGACGCTCAGCATCCACCCCCCGCTAAGCCTCAACTGGTACATCCAGAACCCCCTAGCCCTCCATATCTGAACCTCACTCCAATGAACCTCAACCCCTGCACCCAGACCCCCCTACCTCTGGACCACCCACCACTGCACCACCCCCTGCACCACCCTGAGCCCCCACTTCCAGACCCCCACACTACTGACCACCAACTAGCTGCACCCAGACCCCCACCCCACCAAGCCCCACTCTCCCACACCCAGACCCCTCCACTGAGCCCCAACAACCTTCACCTGGAACCCCCTGCAGAGTCCCATTACCCCTGCACCTGGAACCCTCCAACGAGCCTCTGTGCATCCAGATCCCCCCACACCTAGACCCCCCGTGAGCTGCCTGCACCCAGATTGTCCCACACAGAATCCTCTCATCCCACACCTGGATCCCCACACACTCCACACTTGGATCCTGCCTGGTTGAGCCTACCTGCCTCACAGCTGGTGTTTCTGGGATAGGCACAGGTCTTGTGCTGTGTTAGGGTCAGGTGCAGCCTCACCGCTGAGTCCATGTCCTGGGGGTGGGGAGGGCTGCAGGGTGATCTTTCACCTTCATGCAGCCAGTGACCTGTGCTCCCCATTGCCATGCTGGAGCCTCTGAATTGATTTATTGACAAATAAAACTTGCAGAATTTTGAAATATTGTGTGCAGAATTTTAATTTTTTTGGTGCAGAATTTTTAATTTTTTGGTGCAGAATGCCCTCAGGAGTAGAGGTGTGAGGAAAATGTAGTTCTCAGAAAGTCTGGAAGGTTCCATGAGATTCTACAAAGGTCCCCAAAATTCTAGGAGGTTAGTGAAAAATGAATCCAAATATGGAACACCTGAAACATGTTACTTCAAACATTCTATTTTCCCTTTTGTATCTAACAAAGCCCGCTGTCCCCGCCTCAAGCCCAGCACCCCAGGTGGTCAAATGGGTCACCTGCCCCTAAATCTGGTGCTGGCTGCGTGGATTCCTTTGGGGGAGAAAATGTTTTTGAATTGAAATGCCAGCCCGCAGTCTTAGCTTCCAAAATAGGCTGATCATTTGTGCCAACTTACATGCTCTCTGTTTTTAATTGAAAAGTTAAATGAAAATATTACAAATCCCCAGCCAATCTTTCTTAATAAAGAATGAAACTTGAAACTGTGGACAAGTGGCTCTGAAATTTGAAGCCACATCAGCAACAGAGGTTGGGGAGACTGAAGCAGAGCTAATGGAATTTACATGTTTTCATAATGGTATTGGATTTTAATTATATGTCCATGTGGATTGCCAAATCCATGTGTTAATTTAAAATAACAACATATAACCTTTCGTATTTGTCTGTTCTACCCATTCTGGGGTCCTAAAGACATGATAAACCATTCAAGCATGATCCTTATGGTTTCAATTGTCACCAAGACTGCAGGGTGGAATTCAAGCATTATAGGTGTATAATAAACATTTCATTAAACCCTAATATGAGTTAGATCAATACAGTCACACAGGAAATTCTAATAACCCACCATAGTTATACAATAACTTTTCCTGACTGACCACATCACATGCAGAGTTCATAAAATGTATGCATAGCTGCATAGCAGCTCCATGTCTATCACAATAGTACTTTGTACCTCATTGTGTAGAACATAAGAACAGCCATACTAGGTCAGACCAGTGGTCCATCTAGCCCAGTATCCTGTCTTCTGACAACGGCCAACGCCATGTGCCCCAGAGGGAATGAACAGAACAGGCAATCATCGAGTGATCCATCCCTGGTTGTCCACTCCCAGCTTCTGGCGGTCAGAGGCTAGGCATACCCAGAGCATCGGATTGCATCCCTGACCATCTTGGCTAATAGCCATCCATGGTCCTATCCTCCATGAAATTATCTAATTCTTTTTTGAACCCCATTATAGGTTTACCCTTCACAACATCCCCTGGCAATGAGTTCCACAGGTTGACTGTGCATTGTGTGAAGTAGTACTTTCTTTTGTTTGTTTTAAACCTTCTGCCTATTAATTTCATTGGGTGACCCCTGGTTCTTGTGTTATGTGAAGTACATAACACTTCCTTATTCTCTTTGTCTACACCATTCATGATTCGGCCATCTCTCCCCTTAGTCTCCTATTTTCCAAGCTGAAAAGTCCCAGCCTTTTTAATCTCTCCTTATATGGAGAAGCTGTTCCATACCCTTAATCATTTTTGTTTCTCTTCTCTGCACCTTTTCCAATTCTAATATAATCTTTTTTGAGATGGGTCGACCAGAACTGCATGCAGTATTCAAGGTGAGGGTGTACCATGGATTTATATAGTGACATTATGATATTTACTGTCTTATTATCTATCCCTTTCTTAATCTACTTGTCTCTTCATGTTTTCAGAGGAAGATAGATGTAAATTGTACTGCACAGCTGAAGACTTTGACTTTTTCTTTGCAATGTCCAGCAAAGTGAAAGATGGAACCTTATGCTCCCAGAACAAATACGATGTTTGCATTGATGGAATTTGTGAAGTAAGATAAACTGAAGTTTCTTTCAGTAACAATGTCATTTTTAAGTGAACAATTGACTCCTTAATAGAAAATGCAGCTGTTACTTGAAATTCCCTTGTGTCTGAGTCCTTCACTTCTGCCTTTTGCTTTCAGCAAGTAGGGTGTGATCGTGGACTTGGTTCAAAAGCTGCTTTGGATGCCTGTGGAGTTTGTAAAGGAGATAATTCAACGTGCAAGTTCTTTAAAGGCCAGTACTTGATCCAGCACAAAGCTAATGGTAAGGAAAGCTTTTCCACATGATCATCAGCTCATTGCTCGGCTGGATCTCCATGTAGCATATGATTCTTCGCTCATTAGGTCAGTGGCTCAAGGTCCAGATGTAAACTGAAACTCACGGGGAGAGTGAGAGGAGAGTTCATATCTCCGCTGTTCCTAGGCTACAAGAAAACTATGACCATAAGTTTTCCTTAGTTAAATTGCAAGTATTTTATTGTTACTTAAGCCACTTTCCACACTCACCTGTTTTTTAAAGCAGTGGTGGGCAACCTGTGGCCTGTCAGGGTAATCTGCTGGTGGGCCGTGAGAGAATTTTACACTGACCGTCCGCAGGCATGGCCGCCAACAGCTCCCAGTGGTCGCGGTTCACCGTTCCTGGCCAATGGGAGCTGTGGGAAGTGGCGGCCAGTATGTCCCCGCGGCCCGCGCCATTTCCTGCAGCTCCCGTTGGCCGGGAATGGCGAACTGCGGCCACTGGGAACTGCGGGCGGCCGTACCTGCGGACAGTTAATGTAAACAAACTGTCTTGTGGCCCGCCAGTGGATTACCCTGATGGGCAGTGTGTGGCCTGTGGTTGCCCATCACTGGTTTAAAAGGAAGAGGGTTTAAGGTCGCAGGTGAGTGAAAAATATCTGAAGTATTTTGTCTTGAATGAGATTGTGGAAGATATAAAAAGTTGTTCATAGACTAATGACAAACATGCAGGTGCTTCTTGTTCTATTAGGAACTAGAAAGAATTTATGTGTATTTTGTGATGTACCTTGATTGGAACCTTTCAGCTGGGTTCTGTGGATGGGTCAGTATTTAGTGTGCAAGTCTGGGACTCAGGAAAGTCATCTTCAGTTGAGAGAGGAAGGATGGGCCAGTGATTAAGATCCTAGTGGAGGGGTTGGGGAAACGCAGGTTGAATTCTTTGCTCCCCCACAGACTTCTTATGTGACTTTGGGCAAGTCACTTAGTCTACCTTAGTTTTGCCATGTGTGAAATGGGGATAATAGCACTTACCTATCTCACAGGCATGTTGTGAGGCTAACTACATTAAAATTGTGAAGCGGTCAGATGGGACATGTCAGTAAGTAACAAGATGTAGAGATATAGCATTCAAATGGCTTGAGCAATTACAGAAGCAATAAGCCACTGGGAGTTTATAGACCAAGTGAGTTGTAGTGTGTGACCAGATTACAAATGGGTGAAATTTTGGGTGAGGGCCAAGCATAAATCCTTACTGTATGCATAGGTAAAACACAAATTCATTCCAATTGAAATGGCCTGTTTATAAGGCAGATCCCCAATAACTGGAAGATCTAGTTCTGTATAAGACCTTGCACAAACTCTCTGCATTTTGTTGCATTTCACCCCAAAAGTGTATTGGTCCTGTTATATTATAGGTATTACAGAGAAAACCTGGTAAAACAACTGAAACAGATTGATTGTTCCTGATATGTATTTAAAAAGAATTTAATTTTTCTTGTCTTCAGTCAAGAAGAAAAAAATAATAGAATTCCAGGGACTCATTCACCCACTGAGTTGCTCTAATTATAAGCTGGTGTAGAACCTTTAAAATCAATGTTGTTACACCATCATAAATCTAAAGCAACAATTTGATGGATCAGGACCGCTGTCTATATAATCCCTGGTTTACTCAAAAAAGGGAACTTTGTATTATTACAATTGGGAAAAATATTGCTTAATTCTTTCATTGTAGACTATTATCCAGTGGTCATCATTCCAGCAGGAGCACGTAGTATTGAAATCCAGGAATTACACATCTCCACCAGCTATCTTGCAGTGCGCAACCTGAATAAGAAGTATTATCTAACAGGGGACTGGACAATTGACTGGCCCGGAAAGTTCTCCTTTGCTGGGACAATTTTTGACTATCAACGCTCTTTTAATCATCCAGAGAGTCTATATGCAGCAGGGCCAACTAATGAGACGCTAGTCTTTGAAGTAAGCTTTCTTCTGTTTATTCTATCATTGATGTCTATTACAGAATTAGCCACGACAGCTTTAGCTCAGTGCTGTAGCTCTCAGACAGATTAAAGAACAGCATTGAGTCATGGTACTATTCAGACTTAACTGTATAGTCATGCTAGACTGAAAGGCCTTTCACCAGTGTGTCGAGGTCTGGCATTTAGTAAACTGTCACAAGGCTAGTGAAAAGGAAAATGTGTAAAACACACTACACAGCATTATTTCTCAGTTGCCACACAATTGTAATGGAGATTATAGGTTCATTCAATAAATGTTATACAATAAAATTCAGTGACGTGCAAACTAAATACCAAACAGCATGGTAAAGCGTAAGAGCCACATTTTCAAATATTTATTCTGAAGCTATATGCACATACAGGCTTTTGTGCATGTGGATTAGGTCATTGATTGTCTAAACACTACTTGTGGGTGCCTATGCAATTTCCATTCATGCAGCTTTGTAGCTAACACCATGTGGGAAAGAGGGTGAAAAAAAGATTTTTCACAACCAAGTCATTATCGCCTGGTCTGTCTGCCACATGTCCTGAGTCAGAGATCAGTGCAGCAGAAAGTGAACTTAGTGCTCATATCATTTTTGGTTTGGTTTCGTTTTAGAATTGCAGCACTTTTGCTCTGGGTAAGGAAAATCCTTTTCCGACCGAGTTGCTTTACCAGACTTTCCTTTAATGTGTCCCAGAACACTTGATGGCCAACTGCTAGTTGATGATAGTTACAGAGGCCCTAGCTACATTATTTTCTCTCTTTCCCTGGAAATCTCTGACAACTCTCTGGAACCTCCAGCTTGTCCATTTGGCATGTTTTGACTCATCCTTCACTGTCAGAGAGGGGAAGCAGGTCTTCCCCTAGGGAATTCAACTCTTTCCCACCCCGTGCACTAGTGCTCAGATTAGATTTCTACCAAATGCATTATTTTGCCTTCAGTGCACATGTGGAGGATGACGTTCAGTGTTGTACATCTTTCTCTGAGGCAGCCGTGTCTGGTCCTACACTCCATTACATTCAAAATACTTGTAATTTGAAAAAAGTGGTATCCTGCTGAAACTTTGCAGCGATGATTAACAAGTCTAGAGCTTCACATCTCACCTCTCCTTCATTCCTTTGTGCAGTAAAATGAAGCCACAATAAAGTCTCTTTACACCACAGTGTGAAATTTCTGCTTTCTTGGCTTCGTTCAGTATTAGCCAGACCTTTACATTTATTTAGTATAGTTTTTATCTGGAATATTTAATAATTGAGTTAAGTCTTACTTAGTCTTTAAGGCTCTAATTCAGGGAAATATTTAAGTCTGTGCTTAATTGTGTCCTTAAATCCCATTGAAGCCAATGGGATTTAAGCCCGTGTCTGAGTGCTTTGGTTTGGGAGGGATTGCTGAAGGGGGCCAAAAGAATTTTCTTATATTACAGTATATCTTGATATTTTGTGCTTTTTAAAAGCTACTAATTTATTTCATTCTCTGTATGTTTGTCTATTGACATGAACGTTTTAGCCTTAGGAGTGAAACATTTCAGACGCGAAGCCCGGTCTGTGCAGTCATGTCCAAAATAGCCTTATACCAAAGCTACTAGTATATGTACAAATATTAAGAAATAGGACACTGAAATCTTGGGAATCTAATTCATCATAATGCAGTGTAATTTGAGCTATATTGTTATAACCCTGAAGACTGAAGTATGAATAGTAAATTGACATTGCATAATCTGCAACAAAACAGATCACTTTCTAATACTCTGCAAAAATCTATTTTAAAAACCTGGTTTTAATGCCAGATAACTCGTCTATTTTCATCCTATCAAATTATGCTGAAGAGCGTCACTTAGGATTAACATTTAACTTCAGGCTATTGCTCCTATGAGAGCTTATTTAAACTTCCCATGTATTTTTATTGAAATACCTACACTACTAGCATTGGCAACCAGGGATTTTAATGACTAGAAAAGTTACAGTGCATGTAGGGCTATGTATTCAAAAATAGATAATCTATGGACTGTTAATATATATATATATATATATATATATATATATAAATTATAGAGGGTAAATATATATAAGTGACATTCAATGGACTTTATTCTTAAGCAATGCGAAGCATGTTGCTTTCAAAGAGGTATACTATTTTGGCTACATCAATTACTCTAAGCTATGAAAAAGCCAATCCAAAATATAAACAAACACAAATCCATTATTAGAAACCAAGTGTGCCCCTAAAATGTAACATGAAAATTTACTATTTCAGTACAAATGATGAAGCAGATCCTGCTTCAACTATGAATACCTAAGATAGGCAGACAGCATATCACAAGCTTGGGGGCCCAACCCTGCCAACATTTTTCTCACAAGAGTAGTTTTTATTTCCATTAAATAAGCATTTGTAGGATCAGGCCCTTATATATTGACAACTTTTTGTCTAGAAAATTGAGTGTTCTTTTTAAAATGTATATGATACTTTATATACAGTGGTGTTGTAGCCATGTTAGTCCCAGGATATTAGAGAGACAAGGTGGGTGAGGTAATTTCTTTTATTGGACCAACTTCTGTTGGCGAGAGAGACCAGCTTTCAAGCTACACAAAGCTGTTCCTCAGATCTGGGAAAGGTACTCAGACTTCCCAGACCTGAGGAAGAGCTCTGTGTAGCTCGAAAGCTGGTCTTTCGCGTCAACAGAAGTTGGTCCAATAAAAGAAATTACCTTACCCACCTTGTGTCTATGATGCTTTATTATTGTCAGTATTCTTCCAAGACCCAAGAGCAATTCAATTACTAGTTTCTGGAGAAGATTTCTGTAGGAGGGCACAATGGGTGCTCTTGTAAAAACCCACAGTGCATGTATTACTGGCATTTGCATGTATAAATTGAGTAAATGTATGCACATATAAAGGCGTGAGGTTCCTACATCTGTGCATGCCAATGCAAGGTTTTGTGAATGCACCAGTTGCATCTTCAGTATGATCCTTTGCATGGTAGATCCAGATTGCTTGAGCTTACTTATCTGTGCATTCCAGCACTCTCCAAAATGTCTCTATGAGATCCAGTTTGTACAGCATGAACCATGTTTTAAGAGATGGGAAGGTGATTGAAGCAAGATGAATTCATATTACATTTTTTGTTTGCTGACAATTTTTAAGATCCCTGGATTGTTTTTCTGTCACATACCTACATTGTTTCCTTTTTAGTTTCAGGAGATAAAGTATTAAAAAATCACTGAAGGCCAGATTAAGGAATTACCACATTCCCTCAGTAAGGGGCATCACACACTTGCACAATTTGGTCCATAGTTCTCCTTCTTCCTCTAAACGGGAAGTATCTGGGATCAGCCCTTTATCCCATTACCTTAACCTGTGCCTGCCTGGCTGTGCTAGCTGCAGCCCTGTGGGGCCAGATAAAGGTTCCATCCACTCCTTGCCCCTGCCGCTTCATTCCCAGCTTATCTATTTAGATAAGGAGTAGCAGAAATGTGGATGCTGCTCTCCCCTTGCCTTGTGATGTGCAAGGAAGCAAGTGGGACCTTATGCCTCCTTACTTCCCTGCCTGGATACATTAAACAGTGACAATCTTGCCCTAAGATTCCACTAAATATTTCATGAAAAATGCACCTAAGGGATTTTGGTTTTCCAAAATCAGACTTCAGCTGAGCACTTCATTTAATCTAAAACTTTACAGTATTCATTAAAATACTATTCAAAAATTGGTGTAAGGCAAGAAAAGCATGATGCAGCGCTTTTCATATTTATATTGGAATATTACAAATACATATATAATTATGGGAACCAGTCATACCAAGGAAGACAAAGGGGAGTGAATCTATAATTTAGCTGGGTTGCGGGGGGAAAAATACGAACTTGCATGGCCAACTATTTTTTGGTGGAAGAGAATAAAATTGGGATGAGAACAAGGAATGAAATGCATGAGGGTAGTGGTGTTTCATTACACGCTTTGTTAAAATTGCAAGAGCTCAATGAGATTTCAAAATCCATCAGAGCTTTTCCAGATAGGGCAGTGCGTGGAATCTCAGGTGGTAAAGTGCGGCAGTTACTCTGTTATGCCAGTGCTTCTTGGAATCAGTGCAAAATCCTGAAGTTACAGCTAGTAATATTTATAGTCTGCTGATTGTGGGTTTACAGAAGCCAATGAAAACTGAAACAACAAAAGCCCAGATTCACTGTGGATTCACAACCTAGTTCCCCAAATGGCCAGATTTTGGCTGGATGAAAAAATAGACAAAGCTTTATGGTGGTAGAAATGTGATAGTTAAATGATAATCTGGGATCAGGAATTAATACTAGGCTTTTAACATATGGTTTTGGTAAGGCAATTGTGTCATCTTAAGTGGAGACATACTAGAATATTTTTAAATGAAGTTCAATGCTCGACACTATTACATTTGTCTGAGATTCAGACATAGGTAATTTAAGGTCACCTGGTTTCAATTTAAAGAGGTTGTCAGCGTTTTTCAAAGAATTTAGCAAGAGATTTAGTTCAAGAAAGAACTTATTGTGGGTTCCACACTCCATTTGCCTAGTCTTAGAAATCAGGCCTGACAATGGTGGGAAGTAAGCATTGAAAATATGTTCTCCGTATTAGGTTAGCATCAGTAAGCAAAACAGCAAGGAGAACTTGGTCATCAAAAATTATGCAGCTTTCCAAAGGAGCTTGCAATGGGTCACTGACTTCCAGTGGCTCAAAACACTCAGTCACTCTCCACCATTGGCTAGAATTGTGGGTAAGGGTTTAAACTAAATGCCACTATTTAGTGGGAAATTTATCATAGATGTCAGAGAATAAAGTAGCTTTACCATGGATGGATAAATTGATTGGAATTCAAGATAATGTGATAACACATTTGCCTGTTTATCAGTGAAATGTGCTACCGTATCACCTGCTTTATATCCATATGTGAAAGCACAGTGACTTTCTCAGGATGATATGACATAAAATAATTGGGAACATTAAAGTCTTCAGCAAACATACCTGAGATATTGAATCAAGGAAAAAATGAAAACTCTGTGAAAGAAGATGGGTTTCAATAGCAATAAGTAGCAGATGGATGGGATGTTTTACAAAGAGGCGAACATTCACAGGAAGAGAAGGTGAATGTAGCTTCAAAGCAGGAAAAGATGTCTAATTAAAACCAGTAAATCACTTCCTCTTTGTTGGATGGGGAAAAGGGAAAGGAAGCCAGGTGGAACGACTTTACTGATTATCTAGCTGCCACTGGGAGACAGCCAGGTTGCAGTTAAAAAGCGTTACATTTGTTATTAGCTACTAGATGATAAATTTGTATTGATTTCCCCTAAAGAGAAAGTGAGTTGAAGAGAGCAGAGATGTGCTTATAAGATACAGATGTAGATCCTACATAAGGGATAAAAGGATCCTGCTTTAGTGAAAAGAGATTAGCTGGACAGTATCCCTTAAAATCTTGCATTTAGCATGCAAACAGTAAAAAGAAGGAGACACAATAACAAAAGAAGATAAATCGGAAACAGCTGCAAGTAGGAATGAAATCATACAGGACTTTCCAAGGATACCTCTTGTTGATTTTTAAATGACCTTAGAGGAACTGGCTGAAGAGTCCTGATTTCTCACAAGCTAATTGTAAGATATTATGATGCCGTCTAGAAATTTTTAAAAGGATATAAACCCCTGTGTTTCACAGCTTAAGCCAACCACCAAATGACAGGTGGAAGAAAGACCCTTCCCCTTCTGTAGCTGTCCACTCCAGGGTTCTTGTGCTTTCCTCTGAATCATCTGGTATTAGCCACTCTCAGAGACAGGGAACTAGATGGACCACTCCAGTATGGCGTTCCTGTATTCCTAAGAGGTTTTTTTGGCAGACTCCCCCAGCATACAGTACATGAGATTCTGGTCTCCTTTACACCGGTGAAAACAGAGTAAATTCTGTAGAAATCAGTGGAATGACTCAAGATTTATCGAGGTGTAAATGAAATCAGAATCTGGCTCGGTATATTGAAAATTAACAGGAAGTCAAGTTTTTTTGTATAACTAAGCTGCCAAAGAAATGTATTCGATTTGTAACCTACTAGGAATGCCAGTCCATTAAATGTCAGATTGGTTCATGCTAGGTGAAAACTGCAATGATCTTTCCAAGAACACCACCAGTTCAAGAAGATACTAATTTTCCCCACACAGAAGCCTGCAGGCTTATTGGTATACCTATAGAAATGACCAGTCAGTCCGAGAGATGGAAGTGACCACAAAAATCTAAATCCATACTTAAAACTTCTCAAAACTTGAATCAGCATTTTGATTCGAGACCATCTTTGAACATTACACAGATGCAGTATGAGAAAATATCAAAAATATTTAGTGATGCTTGCTGGTTCTAAACAGTTGACAAAATGAATGATTATTTCCGTAAAGGGCAGGTAGGCAATAACTAGCATGATAGCTTTATTTGGTCCTTGTTTTAAAATATATTTATTACTAATTACAACTTTTGTCTACCTGCCCTTCACAGAAATAATCATAGTTTTCTCGACTAGCTACAAGCACCATTTTAAGTTGTCTTGTATATCATGCACTGTCAGGCTTTTATCTTAAGTCAATGAAATTAATAAATATATTACCAGTGGCTTAATTTATGTTTGTTACATGAAAACCCAGTTTAAAACTAAAAAAGCCAGTCATAAAAAGGATGCGTTGATAGGCATTTAAAAGGTTTGACTCACAAATTTAGGTATTACATGGGAAACCTGGGATAGCTATGAAAAAAGAGCCTTAAACAGAGAGGCAGATGCACAGCTGGTTTAGAAAATTTATTGTTTTAGCTTTGAAATCAAAATTAGCAGCAAAAGAAAAGGTTTATTTACTCAAGAGAATTCAATTTATCCATTGTTTTAACATTTTATGCCCTAAGCAAAAGCTGCAGTTCTCGTTCTTCAGAATAGATTTGGCAGATTCCAGCCATAGAGCCTGTGGTTTTCAGACTCAAGAAGCTGTAAATTTTATAACTCTGCGCCCTGCGGTCCGAGCTGCTGAGTGTTGTGTCTGAAGTCAGGTGGTTGGTGTGTTAAAGGTAGACATTAAACAGTTCTACAGAGGACCTGGAAATGTTTAAGAAGGTTGTTTGCCAGCTGTAAATTTGGGAGCAAATGCCAGTTGGCTGAAAAGTCTCTGGAATGAGTCCAGTTAAGTAGACTGAAGCTGGAGGTCTTTCCGAATTTGTAGGTCTAACAACTTGGCTATATATGCAGACTTTAAATATTGGGTTACTAAGGAAGGGCTTTATAGTGAATGTTTGAAAATATGACAGAAGAGCTATGTATATGCTTGTTTCTTTGTCAAATTGCAACTTTCCTTGATGATAACTTAGATGAACATTACACAATACGTTTAACATGAATGCCATGGAATATAAATTATATTTATGCAATTTTCAGTTGTACAATACCTGGTCCGCAATATTTTAATATAGCTAGATTATGTCCCCTGTTACTAGGCTGAGCAGGGGTATAAGGAGGTATTAGGTCCCTCTCTCCCCTTGCTCAGCATACCCAGCTCTGACATCCAAATCTGATGCAGAATGCAGTCCCTGTTCTCCCAGTATCTCCTCCTGTTTTCAAGTGATTAAGGAGGGTTCTGACTTATGCGGCTTACTGGCCAGAATAGCTGAGCAGGTATAAATAGGGAATTAACATGTAGCTTTTCATTGGCTGCAGTCATTTGTTCTCTTTATTCACCTTCCCCAACAGCTTCTAACACCTGTTTTTAAAACCATCAGCGGTCCAAGGCTGCATGTAAAAAAAAAAGCAAACATTTGTAGAAATAAATAATATGTGATTAGTATTGGCAGTGACACTTAACATCAGGGTCCTATTGTGCTGGGCACTATATAATATACACAGTGGACATGATCTTGTGTCATTGGCACCTTTCCTCTTGCGGGAAGGTCAGACAAGGTATGCTATTGTTACAAAAAGGGCATAAAGCCTTTATGAATCAATTTACATGTCATATGGCAGAATTTGGTCACCTGAGCAGGGTCACTGAATGGGCTAATCAGAGCTATTTCTGGAGACTGCAGTAAATATAAAACATCCCTACGGGTAAGGTCTTTGCAGCAGGGACTGTCTTCATTGCTTGTAAAACATGTAGCACAGAGGAGTCCTGGTTCATGACTGGAACGCCTACATGCTACTGCAATAGAATTAATAAATAATAATAATTAGTATTATTGAACTGCTTTTGTATGCCAACAAATCCTTCACAGTAGCCTTTCAGTTTCTTTTATAGGCAACCAGGTAGCAGTCTGTGGCCTGACATGACCCATTGTAAGACCCTTACTCAGATGCTTATATCTTTGCTAAACTTTAATCATTTGGGCTGAGGTTTCTACCTCAGGATTTTGCGAGGGGGGGTGGGGGTTGTGTTCTTTTTTGGAAAATTTCAGCCAAAAGAGTTTAGCCTAGGGTCGGCAACGTTTGGCACGCGGGCCGGGCCAGTTTATTTACCTGCTGACGTGGCAGATTTGGCCGATCGCGGGGCGGTGGGAAGCCGTGGCCAGCACCTCCCTCGCCCGCGCCGCTTCTCGCCGCCACCATTGACCCGGGACGACGAACCACGGCGAGTGGGGGCCGCAATCGGCCGAACCTGCCGCATCAGCAGGTAAATAAACTGGCCCGGCCCGCTAGGGTGCTTACCCTGGCGAGCCGTGTGCCAAACGTTGCCGACCCCTGGTTTAGCCATTTCTGAGTGAGGATAGAGGCGGGGGGGAGAGGGGGGAGAATAATGTTTTGACCATGTTAAAAATTTTTGGTGACCTTTACTTGGAAAGCTGTAGCACTCCTAGGCTTTGGAGCAGGGATTTGAAATTTGGCATGGAGGGGGCCTTTATGTCAGGGATTTTCCCTGTGAAAATCTGCCCAAATTTGGCCAAGTTATAAACCTTTGAAAAAAAAATCACAGTTTGTGCATGCTCAGAAGAGACCTGCCAGAGCACTGTAGCTAAATTCCTCAAAGATTCTGTCTGCACTGAGCATGCTTCAGCCAGGGCTGAATAGGACTTTCCCTGCAATTGTAGCTCTAGGATGCTGTGGGTGGGACATGAGCACCAGAACGGAGATCAGGATTCTCAATGCCCCCTTCTGATACCCAGGCAGCAGCGTGGTCAGTCGCACATTCCCAGAACACCAGACATGGGGTGCTAGTGGATATGGCATTGGCCTGCCCCTGCTGGCATGACCTCACACGCACAGTACATGCGAGGTCACACTGCACGAGGGATGCCATTTTAAAGACTGGGCATACCACTGGCATGGCCATGCACACATGCTGTGTAAGAGAGGTCATGGTGGCAGGGATGTGGGAGTGACACATCGTACATGATGGTGTCCCCCACATCCGGTTTTGTCTCAGTACCAGATGGGAGGACAAATATTACAAAAGCAGGACTGTCTGGTTTAAGACTGGATGAATGGCCTGCCTACCAGGCAGTGAGAAGGAGGAAATTGCCTGATTCAAATGCAGATGGGACAAGATTCAGACCTGGGAGTGGTGAGGGAAGTAGATTGAGTCAGGGAGTCTGGGTGAACGGGAGGGAGACTGCGACTGGAGGTTGACAAGAGCGTGAAATTGCACATAGGAGTTGGGGTGGGGAGTAGACTGGGGCTTCCTGGGCAAGGAGACTGGGAGTCAGTGAGGATAGAGAACATGGGTGAGGGCAACTGGAGGTTTGGGGGCAAAAGAGACAGATTGAATAAGGAGCCTGGAGGGGAGAACTGGGAGTGGTTGAGCATCAAGACTGGGGACAAGAAGCCAGCAGGGCAGGGGGAACTGGGACTGGAATGAGAAGCCTGAGGAGTGGAGACTGGCACTGGCAGGGCCGGCTCTACTGTTTTCGCTGCCCCAAGCAGCGCTCCGAATTGCCGCCGCGGATGGTGGGGGCAGTCTGTGTGCCATTAGGGCGGCACGCACATTTCTGCAGCAGCGGCAATTCGGCGGCAGCTTCTGTCTTCAGCCGGAAGACAGAAGCCGCCGAATTGCCGCTGCGGGCAGCTGAACATAGAAGCTGCTGCCGAATTGCTGCCGCTGCAGAAACGTGCGTGCCGCCCTAAGGGCACATAGACTGTCCCCGCTGTCCGCGGCGGCAATTCGGCGCGCTGCTTGGGGCAGCAAAAACACACGGACTGCCACCCCTTGCAGATTGCCGCCCCAAGCACCTGCTTGGAATGCTGGTGCCTGGAGCCAGCCCAGGGCACTGGCCAAGTGAGGAGAATGGGACTGGGATGAGGAGCCAGAGGTGGGAAAGAGACAGGACTGGGTCAGTGACAGGTTGGAGGGGATGGCTGAAGGGGTCAAGCTTGGGATAAATGGGCCCACTAGAGCACACTCCCTTGCAGAGGCTGGAATGGAACCCAAGATCCCTGCATCTCAATTCCTCTGCTGTCAGCAAATATTTGAGAAAACCACTGGAAAAGCTGTGTCTCTCATCCCTCTGTAGAGCTGGTCTAAATAGCAATTCGAAACCTACTATACTCTGGTAGCTGAGGTGACAAGGATCTTTGTGGTGGATCTAAAGGATCCAACCCTGCTGGTGGCTCGTGCAGGTGTCAATATGATGCTACATGATAGAATTTCTGTTTATTCAGTTTGCTTTTTAAAAAACCTAGCAAATTATACACATCGACACATTACAATAGCGTTATTAAGATTGCAAAGTCAAGCACATGAAAATTAGGAAATGCCAGAAATAAGGTTGCAACACTAATTTTTCCCTCCCGCACCCACCCCATGCATGTGCATTATGATACAGTCGTTAATGATATGATCATATGCTATCTTTTGAAAGGACCCCTGCCTCATTCAGTGCACAGAATGGACCTGCTCTGGGGACCGAATAGGGCTGTACAGTGAAGGAACGCGTTGTCTGTAAGACTCCTGCTCTATTTGTTACAGAAGCTGGAAGGTGTGTAGTGAATGAAGCAGGGCAGTGTTGGAAGAAAAGGGATGGTCTCACATTAAAGGCAGTAGAATGCTGCCCTGGAGAATTGGATTCTATCCCTGCCTGTGCCACAGAGTTACTGTGTGATGCTGGGCAAGTCACTTACACCAAACATTTCACAGGTGGCCACTAATGATGTGTTTCTCATTTTATGAAAGTCCAGCTTGAGACCATGAGGCTGATCTCTCTCCGCTGCAACTGAAGTCAATTGGAATTGTGCTTTCAACATATAACGTGCTCTATGATACCTACAGTGAAAAAATCAGTTCCTAGGTGTCTCACATCGGCACCAAAAATTAATGGACATTTTTGACTTAAATCTCTCTGTGCATCAGATTCCTATTAGTAAAATGGGGATGATACCATCCTGTGATTTTACTGGGGTGTTGAGAAAATTATTTAATGTTTGTGAAGCACTCACATGCTATAGCTATAGAAAAGTCGATGACAAAATGAATAGTTCTGCCTTCTGAGCATGGTTTGATCATTGTGCAGTAAATAAGGCACGGAGCCACACATTAAACAACGAGGATAAAACTAAATATAAAATAGTGGCTCATAAAGCAAACATCACCCGTTGTGTGCACCAAAAAAGGCAGGGGTCCTGTGGACAAATAGTATGTGATCATGTAATTAAAGACTGTCTCATAATATATATGCACAGAAAGGCCAAATTAAGGTTACACAGACAACCTTAATTCTAGTATTTCCTAACTTTTGAGTGTTTGACTTTGCAGCCTGAATAACGTAGTTTTTCTGAGTATTATTACGAGAAGGTGACACTTGATTCTATCTTCATATATATACTATAAACATTAATATTGACTATTCTTTAAAATGTGACAATGGATAATTACTTTAAATACTATTACACACATGCATACAAAACGTATCTTAGTGTTGTCATGAATCAAACTCATAGCCATATGTTGTTTCCACCGCTGGTTTCACATAAAATACCCAAACTGAAACTCATCTGAGTATTAGGTGTTTTGTATCTGAATCTTGCAATAAACCAGAGTATGCTATTATTCTGCTGGATAAATATATTTTGCCTGTTACAGTCCTGAACTCCTATATTCCCACTTTGGATCAATATCAAGATTCACAGACTGAAATAAAATATCTGGCTAGTAGCAATGGAAAATATATCATCCATTTTTTTTCCCTGCAGATGTAAATAGCACTCTGTCCAGATCCTTCATATGTTCAACGTTATTGCACTGGAGTTCGTGTACATTCCTTCTAAATTTTTCACTGTCATGGGTCATTTCTTTTTTCCAATATATACATTTTCAGAATAGTTTAAATCCCGTGTCTTCCTTTAAAAATTTTATTATGTTGCTCTTGATCATAAAAAGATAAAATAAAAGTTTGCTGCTGGTTTTTGAAACCCCTCTGTTTAGCAACGACTTCTACCTACATAGATCTACTTGTGCAGACATTTGGTGATACTGACTGCCCACCATATTTTACTAATGTCCCTGAAGTAAGTTATTAACATAGACTGGAATCCTGTTTTAAACTGTAATGCTTATCAAAAACTGTGGTTAGGAAGTGAAGTTAACTGCACCTGCTCTATATCTTTGTAGTGGCCCTATTGTTCAAGGAATAAAACTTAATAGAACACTGTAATTTTAGAAGTATTACATGCGAGGCACAGTTTCTATTGAACATGGATATTAGTGTATTTTAGCTGCCAAAACTCCCCTATCTAAAAGAAATGTTATAAAATGGAAATTTCTGCTTCAATTCAATTTTGAGTTCAAATATGTGTCAGGCTTTTATGAAGCTTGTAATTTTTGTTGTTGTTGTTGTTGGAATGACTGCAGTAAATTTTAGGAAGTTGTTCCCATGAAAGGTGCAATGTAATTCACCAGTAATACATTAAATATAGTGAAAACACACATTGAGGAGCACCACCAGCAGCCAGACCACCTGAATGAAGTGGCCAGTGCATTATTGTAATCAAAAGACATGTTTTCTATAAAATGTCTACTGTGCGCCAGGTCTTAGACCAAAAATAGGATGGGCGATATGCCAATGCACGAGGGAGCGATACAGACTTCCCCATCTTAGACATACTTGGGCAGATCCTTGGCTGGTGTAATTGTCATAGCTCCATTGACTTCAATCACCCTCTGCCCCACAGACTTCTCACCAGCAACTGCATTTGCTGTGGATTTACTGTGTGACTATAAGCATGTAGGAGTACCCGTTTAGCAGAAAAATAGCTATTTTGTGTCCCCAGGAACCAGAAGCAAGAGAGACATCTTCAACCACATCGACTCCAACCATCACCCACATTCCTCCTTCACTCACTCAGACTCCATTTCAGCAAGGTATTTAGCACTGAAGCAATGGGACTTAAATGCCTTGCTGAATTGGAGTTCAATGCTGGAAAGAATCAGCTAGCTTAACATCCTGCATAGCACAGGACATTGAGTTTCACCCAGCATCAGAGCCTGTGGCTTCAAGCAAGCAGCTGAATCACCACAAGAAAAGTCCAGTACCCGTACAGAGCCCCAGTGGATTCAGGGGTCCATGTTTTAAAGAGGCATTTATTCTGTGTAGCCAAAGAACATGAAGGGCAAGACCATATTGAGAAAAATATTTGTCATGGTGCTCTTGGTGTCACCTCATACTAGCAGATGCTATTTCCACTTCCTGAACCTGATCTAACTCCCACTGAACTCAATGGGCTCTTTCCATTGATTTCCAAGGGTGTTGAATCATGGCCCACATTGCATGCACTATTCCACTGTGTTCCCTGTTACATGAAGTGCCATCCCCGCCAAGGTTTGGAACCAGGACATTTCAATGTTACAAAGGTGCATTGTATCCGCTGGAGTTAGTTCTGAATACTCTTTCAGAAATGTAACATGTATAAAAATACTCCATATAGACATCTTTAAACGTTCTCAGCTACCTTAGGTCTTCCAGAATTTGCATATTTTTAATTCCCCTCTTTTTCCCCCCTAAACTCTTTAGATCCTGTTACAAGGCAAAAATCCAGGTATTGCTTGGGAATACACATTCCCCAAGATCATCAGTGAGAACAAGACATCTGCCAAAAGACATAGCTACTCCTGGGTGACAGTGCAGTCAGACTGCTCAGCTTCCTGTGGCGGGGGTAGGTAGCTCTCCTACATCCCATCCTTACTTTCTTTCATTCCTTTTTAAAACACGCTCCACTCCAAATCTCTGTAGCTTTGTAAAGGTCTAAAACATCATGTTCAGGAGGCAATATAGAGCATATGTAAATGTAATCCCAAATAGCTGAGTTCATCAGAGTCTATCTCTGAAAGTCCATGTAGCTGAATGATAAACTTTTTCTCTTGTTTTCCATGAAACATTTTATTATACATTTATTTATTTTTTCTAAATCCTGGAAATTCTGTCATTAAACCTAATTCTGGGACAAAGAGTGGAGACAGGCAATAGGCATGGGAGAACACGTAGAAAGAAAATCTAAGCGAGGCTCATGTAAATATTTTGTAAGTTTCATTGACATATTTACCAACAAATCAGTGGAACTATTCATGGAGTAAGGTGCTATTCAGCATGAGTAAGGGTATCAGAATCTGCCCCCCGGAGAGTAGCATACAGGTAAAATCTCTATTTAAAAAATAGATAGCAGTAGCCAGAAATGCCTCTGTATTTCCCAGATTTCTCTTTGTTGGGCCCACAGACTGTATGTGAAGTAAGTTACAAAGTAGAAAAGTAAATCTATGGAATGCTCTTAAACCATTTGCAGCCCCAAAATCAATGGACTATCTGTATATGGAATGAGCCTAGTACATGTTCCACAAAAAGTTTCAATGGGATTATTTGTGCGAAGTAGGGTGAGAAGACTTTGGCTCAGAATAAATTCACTTGCAATCAAGAGCATACAGCTGTTTTGCACATTTACCAGAGTGTGTGTCAGAATTGCTTCATCAATTCAGAAGGCCCTGAAGTTCCAAATGGTTTGGGTTCAGACAAATGCAGTTTTCCTATGATTAACTCTTAATATGTTGAACTCATAGGGAAAGTTCCCAATTGACTTTTTCCAACAAATATGGTTCAAAGTAGATATGCATCAGGAACAGCAGCCTCAAAGAATGTAAAGATAGCTATAAAGGTAGAATAAAAAGTTGACAAAAGGGTTTGATGGACAGTTTCTAAATACTCGAGAAAAGCTCTAAGAAATTTTCTCTGCTTGTTTCTGCAGGTAGATGGAACTCAAAGAGTGGCTTGGTGTTTGAGTCTTACATTTTGCAGAGATCCACCTGTGGTTTTAAATTCTGCCAATACACTGTTTGTCATAAAAATGTTATATCTGACTTCAGTGGCAGCCGTCACACCTATATTGCAGAAAAGTGAATTAACATTAATACAAGTGGCCAAATTGGCCCCACCCATTGATATCCATGGAATTGTACTAGGGATGAGTCTGGTCTATGTTATTTAACCTTCTACACTAGTATCCTAAATATAAGGAGAAAATGTAACAATTTATTTTATTGTATTTCTTTTTGATATCTCCTTAGGGCACATTACAGCAAAAGCTATTTGTTTACAAGATCATCGTACACGAGTTAATTCCTCCTTTTGTGGCCCAAGGACAAAGCCTTTAACTGAAACAAAACTATGCAATGCTAATCCCTGCCCAGCATAGTAAGTGTTATTTATTCCTGTAGCGTTACTGTGTGTTTGTGTTTGCCATACTTTCTGATAGGCACATAGAACTGTATATCCCTCTAATTGGCTGAACCCACCACAGCCATGATTGTTATATGAACTCAGCACATTTAGTGAAATTTAATGGGATTTGTTTCCCCATCCAGGAATATGTTGGTGGGATAAGTCAAAAAGTTTTGCACTGTGGAATGGCCTTGTTTTAGTTAAAGTTTATAGTTTGTAATAAATTTAACACCCTTAAAAGTGGTCCAGTAATCGTTTGAAATTTCCTGCAAAATTTTAAAATTATAACACAGGACATTAAATCCAAATGGCAAATTATACAGTAGAGGCACAAAAAATAGAGATAAGGTTTAAATAGCGGTAGCGTATCACATGAGAGCCCCATATGCCTGCTTCAGCAGTTTCTTTGGGTTGCCTTTAGCCACACTATTGTCTGAATACTAATTTTAAGTAATCTTCCTAACCAAACAAAATCTGTTTGTGTGTGACTTATCTTCTGCCAAATGTATTTTTATCCAATGGACTCAATTTCTTATAGACGGAAAAAACAATCTCTGATGTTTCCAGCAGTTTTTTTTAGTTATTTATAAATGCCTTCATTTTGACTTGGCATTGTCTTCATATAATGTTTCTAAAATATAACATTTATTTTAATCATGCAACAGGGCCACGTATGCAACTGCCTTACTATTAATGGGAGCTTTCCATGTCCTTTGAAGCTAGTATGTCATACGTACTGCTAATAAGAATTAATGGTGAATAAAAAACATTTTTGACATACAGCATCATTCGTCCATGCTGCATTAAATTGATATGCTCAGATTCAGTAGTTTAAGATTGTATAGGGCCATATCTTCAGCTGGTGAAAATAGCTCCCTTGAACTCAGTGGAGATTATATCATTTAAGGATGTTGTCCATAATGTTACAGTGTGCAATAGCTTCCAATCCACTCATGCTGTAAATGTCCTTAGTAATACATGACATTGAGAAATCAAAGAATAATAAGTGATAAGCAGCAAATAAAACACATATAAATTTGGTAGGCATAATAGGCAAGAGAGAAAGACAAATGTGTCTTACTTATCATTTAAGTCAATATGATATTGCCATGACATAAAAAAGAAGACAAAATTTTAAGGTTCAAGGACAAATCTTTACTGCACAATGAGAACAAAGAGTCATTAATATGAGAAGGAATAAAATTACTACTCAGTTCATGCGGTAAGAATACACAAAGGCATCGGAATTGCATACTATTATGATTGGAGTTAAGGGCTGCCAAATCTAGTCATAATTATTGAGCTTATTTGAACTAATGGACGATACTCTTGAAACATAGCCAAGATACTCTTGGAAAATGGCAGTTTACAAGCGGGCATAAAGCAGGTTTATTGCACTCTTCCATATGAAAAGGTAGATTTTCTAAACAACTACTGTACGTAAGCTTTTAAAACTATTTATTTTTGGCTGGTTTACGTATCAAACTGATTAGCACCATTAGTATAACTAATTAAAACATATAGAATTGATTAGACCCAGGACTTTTCCAGACGCATATGTTTCAAGGTAGGCTACAAAGGAGAAGACAGTTCTTGAAACCTAGTATTGACCAGATTTACTTGAAATAAGTGTTGTATTATTTTCCCAATTTGAAAAAAGCAAACATTTATTTCCTGACAATGCTATTGTCAAAAAGCAGAGAGAAAACCAGGCTGAGTGAAAGCAGGTTGTTAAGCCGGATGAAAGTCTCAGGTTTTTCAGATTCCCACTAGAGAGAGTTAAAAGGCAACCTCCATGTTTCTTTATTGCTTCCTTAGAAAAGCCTTCCAAGCTTTCCATATCTGTTTCCATATGTAGTCCAACAGCAGCAGACCACCACAGTCCTGAAATTGTATGGAATGCCTGACGTGTGTGTTAAAATTCCTTTGTCCTTAGATTTGGTAGCTTTAAACTTCCCATAGCTTTTGGTACCTAAAAATCTGGATTGTGATTCAGGAATTCTTCTTTTCCCAGAGGAAATCTTCCAAGGGAGGTGTCACGCATTTTTAAACATGCAAATTAATTTTGATTTCACGCAGATCTGAAATACAGTCCAGTGATATGGTGCTCAACTTCCACATAGTTACAAGAGTTCAAGTACTTTCTGTCTGATATAAGCAGCTGCTCTGGTTGCCTTAGGGCTTGTGCTGTGATAGTGATTGGGAGAGTTGGTGGCCCATGCAGTTGTGAATTAAAAGGGACAATCTCCATGGTTCATATAATGAAAAAGTATGAGAATTCCTGTTTTAAAAGATTCAGTTTAAAAGATTCAGTGCTTGATATTGGGAGAAGATTTTGAAGACTCATTAATTTGATTGGATCAGTTCATGGTTCTCCCATAGGCAGAGGATTTGTTTATATGTTTCCTTGTGCTCCCTCCATCTGTTTGTTGCATCCACTTGCTATCTATAGTCTTTCACGTAGATTGTGAGCTCTTTGGGACAGGGACTGTGTCTTTGCTATATGTCGTACACCTAGCACAATGAAGCTCTGCATTCTAGGTGCTACGGTACTACAAAGAATATTACTCATTTTCAAACGTGAACCCCGACTGTGCAGTTCAGCAATACATCTGAGGACCCTGTGTGATTTTTAGTGACGATATGCATCAGTGGACCTTGTCGGGTGATTGGAGGATATATTTGCCCAGTAGTAGTCAGCTGGTTAATTTGATATAGTTTTATTTAGATTTCAGATAATCTTGCTGGTTAAGCTGCCAAAAGTAGCTTGTCTCAGAACATCATCTAAATCCTCTGAACTCTAATGACAGGGTTGTTGAATTTAGCAAGCCATTTCTTTCTTGCTTTATTTTAAAGATCCACAGAACTTTGTAAACGCATTTATTATCCAAAGCAAAGACAAGATAACAATTGAGAGGAAGACTAGAATTGGGCAGCACCAAGAATATACGTAGGTCCATGTGCATTAGCCTCCATGTCTTTATACATTGGGGGTTGCATGCATAGAGGCTGAGCACCTGCAAAACAGTTTTTGAAAATTTGGTCCTTAGTGTTCTCCTTCTGCCATACTGGCTTCTCCTTCAGAGTCTGTTTTGGTAGGTCCTCTCTTTCTTTTCCTATACTTCTTTAGGGTTTCACAAGGTTTTGTCCTTGGCCTCCTCTTCTCTTTCCAATCTCTCATTTGCTCACAAGCCTTCAACTAATATCTCTACCTGGTCACATCTGACCTGTTTTACTCTACCATAACTTGTCCCTCTCTCGGGCTGCTCCTGCTGGAAGTCTCACCATCAACTAAAACAGAACATGGCTTGAACCCACCAAGTTCCACAATGTCCACCTGTGTAACACCATGAGAATTTAGCGTGCCCTTTGTTCCTCTCCTCTCTCCTTCTGTTTGTTGCACTCACATGTTGTGTCTTGTTTCATATTAGATTAAACACTTTTGGGGCAGGGAATGTGTCTCTCCACGTGGTTGTACAGTGTCTAGCACACTAGGATCCTTAATCCTGATTGAACCTTAGGGCGTTCCCACACTGCAAATAAAAATAATAATTACTGGAAGTTTTTCCTGAGCAAGAGCTACGAGATTTATTCTTGTTGCATTTCAAAATGTTCTTTGCAGATAGATTGCATGAGTCTTGCACAGGAATCTTGTCAAATTATCTAACAGCAACACCAGTCAAATGGATTGAATAGATTGGATTTTGCATTTGAACTTAGTCCTTGCTATACTGATTGTACAGGGTGCATTATAAGACATGTGTTTGTAAGAAATAAATTCATTCTCTCCTGTAAGCTGGTCGACAGGTGAATGGAGTGTATGCAGCAAGTCTTGTGGTGGAGGGCAACAAAGTCGCCCAATTCAATGTGTCCAGAAGAAGACTTTTCAAAAGGAAGAGGTGGTAGCACATTCTCTTTGTCCAGTCAGCACTCCAGCCCAAGTACAGATATGTAATGCCCAAGACTGCCCACCTGAATGGAGCCCTGGACTGTGGTCTCAGGTAATTTAGAGAAATAGTCAGAATGTTTCCTTTTGCCAGAATAATAGAAATATTGGTACTGAGTCCAGTGATAGAGGTAGCTGGAATGAACGTGTACAGAATAGTTTTCTTCACATAGTTATATCCTGCCTACTTTGGAAGGTCTGTGTAGGAAAATAATAAGGACAATCTAATTTGTTTTTAGATAGCGACCTTACTAAAAGAAAAAGCATGGCTGGTATAAGTGGATGCATAGACTTGCATCTGCCTACCCTAATTTGGGATTTGTCCCTCAATCAACAGAGGGAAAAGGAGGAGCTTCCTAGTACACACAAACACAGCCACAGGATTCTCTGGTTTTCTGAAGGACAAGACTCTGGTTTCCTTACAGTCCTAACCCCCACCCCCCACCCCTTTCTGACATTAATTCATACAGCAATATTAACATTTCTCAGAGAAGAAATATCAACAGAGGTACCACTAATCGAAAAAGAATAGGGTTAGAATGGCACATGAGTGCACATACACATTTTTGAAATGCAGGCAGATGAAGTTATGTTTTACTCAATGCTACATGTAGTAATCACATATTTACTTTTGTTAGTGTAGCCCATTCCAAGTAAGTAATTTAGTAGTGCAGTAAATTACTATTAGTGGCATAAGTCAGTAGCAATGGGCCCCCAGGCACATTTCTGTGTGTACACACCCTTTTTCAGAAATGTATGAAAAGCATGAACACTCTGAAGTTAAAAACTCATTTCTGCTACTTTTGCAATGATGCTGGTGCTGGCACATAGTGAATGTTAATTTAAGGGTAAATGAACTGCTGCGAGAACTGATACTGTGGATCTATGTCAAAAGAAGCAAAGTCCATTTTAAGTTCTTCTGTCTTCATTTAATGAGCTACAAGAGTGATATAAATCTGTTGTAAAAACTACTGTTTTTTAATTCTAGTACTCTTTGTGAGAGTTAGAGAGGACTGGATCTAGGTGGTCACTGTCACAGAAGACATAATGCCTTTTGAGGAGAACAGAACTTCTCATTATCCTAGCACATTGCAAAAGAAGAACAAAGCTACTCAGTGGCTGCAGTATTAAAACAGTCAAAAGGAATTACTATTTGTTTTTCAGTGTATAGGCAAATCTCTGGAATTCACTGTTGCAGGAGCTTATGAAATCAGATATTATGGCTAAATTTTTAAAGAATATGGACAATGTTTTCAACATTAACAAAGTTTGCAGTTACATAAACAAAAATAAAGGAAATAAAATATCATCCGACAGGACTTAAATTGAGTCCCTGCAATGAGTTGAGAAGGAAATTGGTCCACAGATACATGATTCCCTAATTGGCAAGATATATGATAGAGGTTTCTGAGACTTTAAGGTATATGGATATCACCTTTTCATGCTTTTCTCTGAAACCATGAGGCTAGAAACTTTCTTTATTAAAAAAATGAAAGCTGAGCTCATATATTCATGCAGCTCCAGCAACCGGTTCTTTAAGAAAAATCACCAGTTATCATACAAGTTGGTGACACTGGATTGGAAACTGACAGAAACTGCAATTATGCAAGATCAAATGAGCCAGTGGTTAAATGTAGTGGCTCTTCTGAATGATACTTCAAAGTTGGATCCATTTGGCTTTTCAGATAGATATAAAGATATTGGGTCTGATTTACGCTGCAGTACTCTGGTTTTATGCTGATGTAACTCCACTGTGCTCAGTCCCATCTTTTTACCCTTTTCAATCTCTTAACATCCAGGCATCCCAACTGGGAGACAGGACAAATATACTGTAAACCTGTAATTTATCTTAATTTTAAAAATAACAACGCTCTTCTCCCTTTGAATAATCTAAAGACAATTATGTTTAAAACTTTATTTAGCTTTGGTCCTGAGACCGAAGGAAAATATTTATAACCACAAAGGTATCAAACACCAAAAGACATGTTAAAAGGTTTCGTATTTGTAGAACTATTTTGTAAATGATTTGTTTCTGCATCTTTTTCTTAGAAATAAAAGTGTCAATTCTAGTCCCCAATACCACCACCAGCTGGGAGTCTTACAGGATGTATCTCTGATATCTTAATGAAGGTTTGGGGTGTTCAGTCTTTAACAAAGACTTATTTTGTCCGCAGTATTCATTAGTTATTGATGCTAAACAGTTATCAACAAAGATAAAAAAATCGAAGAGTATTTAACAGTGGGACCTTTCCCTTCTCACTTATTCATCTTTTACTTTTGGCTTTGGTGTTGTCATCTCACTAGTCATGCAGTCATCAAGGTTATTAAGGACCTGAATTTTTAATGTTAAAAACAAATATAAAAATAGCTTTTCTTTGGGGCGAGGGGGAGGAGTGGGCAGGGCTTGAGAACCTTTCAGATTTTCTTTTACATCATACAGAAGCAAAAAGAAAAACCCAATCTTTCCCCCTTTGCTATACATCTGTGAATTTGTTGTTTTGGTTTGGGATTTCCAAAGACACTTAGGAGTTTTGCCTAATTTTCTTATCAAAATATAATGGCAGTTGGGCACATAACTTCTTTAGGTCTCTCTGAAAAACTCAGCCTCTGTCTATCATGCTGCAAACTCCAAATAAATAAATAAATAAAGGTGTATCCCTCACAATGTCAAATCTCTTCACAGACAGCTAGGGAGAACGCAGTTCAGTTTATGGGAAGACCATAAATCCAAGCTTTTCAGCGAGCACAGGTTTTTGCGCACTAAGTTTGGTTAGAATGTTTTTAAAATGTCCATAGTCTAATATGCACTTTGGTAGCACAGTCCACAGGCTTTTACATGTATATTACTAACCCAATGAACTCTGGTAAAAAAGTAACAAACAAAACAAGTACAGGATGGTAGGAAATCTGCAGTTATCTCAGGGCTTTCACAATTCTGCAATTTCTGCTCTAGCATATATTCAGTTGGTCCATTTTGTTTCAGCCACAAAAAGCATATTTTAGATTTTAAATCAACATAGTAATAAACAAAAAAATAAGAATAACTCAATATTTATAATGTTTTCTAACCACAGCCAAAATGTCCCAAGTTCCAGTCATGGCTTTGCAAAATAACTTGCTTTGTGGCTTTGGCTAGTGCTGGCCCTAGCATAAATTGGAGCAGCTGGCTGTGGCCCTCAAGGGCCCAAACACTAATTGAGAATTGGAAGAGTACAGCTGCCATCTACCTCCTCCCATCCTCTATGCCAGGGTGAGTTCGGGTAACATAGGAACCCGCTAGTGTAGCTTTACACTTGTTGAGAGCTCCTTTCACTGGGGGGATTCTCAGATAGGTAGTTAGGGCCAGTTTTCAGCTCCTTTGTGTTGCCAAGGGCTGAGAGAATCTCTTTCTGTGCTTCAGTTCCCCATGTATAGGACAGAGAATGCTTATCTTCCTTACTGGAGAGCTGTGAGGGTTAGTTAAGGCTACACAATAAAATGTTTAACTCCAGGTTTGAAAAATGAAAAGTGCCACAGAAGTATGTTTATTACATTACATTTTCCATAACAGAATTACAGGTTTAAGTTAACAGCAGTGGCTACAGATAAGATTCATTATGGCTTCTGTGTTCTGCTGTAAATACAAAAATGTCAATTTTAAGTGCCCCAAACGCAAATGAATATTTCTTTCTGCCAAAGTGTTCCAAGACCTGTGGGAGAGGCATTAAGAAACGGGATGTCCACTGCAAAAGCACCAGCTCTTCCAAGCTGAAAATCTTACCAGAAAGTATGTGCAG
Organism: Malaclemys terrapin pileata; assembly: GCF_027887155.1. Taxonomy (NCBI): domain Eukaryota; kingdom Metazoa; phylum Chordata; order Testudines; family Emydidae; genus Malaclemys; species Malaclemys terrapin. The sequence goes on from NC_071518.1 coordinate 13,588,614, forward strand.
CAGAGATCCCAAGCCAGAATCCCAACAGACCTGTGTACTAGGACGATGTCCCAAAAACGATCGGCTCCAGTGGGTGGTTTCTTCTTGGAGTGAGGTACAGTACCACAATCTGAATGACCGTCTTGCTCTCTGCAGAGCTCATAAAAGAGTACTGAAACACTAGCATGCACAGAGCATATGAGAGAAAAAAAGTGCTCTGGATTCAGTAAGGGTCATGATCTGATGAAAATACAAACTCTGGATCATTTATAAGAGCTTTGCCTGTAACTAATATTGTCTACATTTTAAAAAATGACTAGTAATTTGTAGCACCTTACTTTTTAGATGCCCTGCTTAAAACATCTGGAGAGGCCTGATCTTCAGAACGTGTTAGGGCACCTTCCTTCCCTTTAAGGTGTTTTCATTGGGCGTCTAAAGATTGAGGCACTCAAAGTCAATTTTGAAAATTTACGTCTTCATCTCTCAAAACACTTGGCTGTTTCCTGCTGTCAGTTTTTATGCCAGACTCCCACTGGCTTCACAGTGGTTTCCAAGATGGTAGAATTCATACTACTATAGAAACATTTTCCCATAATCTTTATGCTTTTATTTTCCACAATGCATTCATATTCCACAAAAGTTTGTCCAGGCTTTATTGGAACTGATATTAATTTACGGCAATGTATTATTTTAAAAGCACCCACTTCATTTTTTTTTAGTGCTCAGCCTCCTGTGGCCCAGGTATTAAAAAGCGGGAAATGAAGTGCAGCGAGAAAAGCATTCATGGAAAATGGATCACTTTCCCTCAGCGAAGATGTCGGAACATAAAGAAACTAAACATAGAACTAGAAGAAGCATGTAACAGAGGAGTTTGTCCATTGCAGAGGTTATACCGCATGGTGTCCGGATGGTACTCCTCACCCTGGCAGCAGGTATGAGAAAAAAAAGTCAGCCTGGGTTATTTGGAGAAGGTTACTCCTTTCCCTCCCACATCAGTGCTCTCCATTCCCAATGCCACTTTCTCTTCTGGCATTCATGGAGTCAGTAGGGAGTGTACAGTCCCTTCTGTGTGGTAGATCTAACATTGTTCTCCCACTATTGGTCACTGTGGAATGGAGAACCTCACATTCACCATGTGGGTGAATATACCCTTAATGACCAGACCAATAACCCTCCCAGTTCAGTCCTCTTTGAACACAACCACACATTGTAGTTAGCTAATGTCAGAGTTAGAAATATCAGGCCAAATTCTGTTCTCCATTACATCCATGCAGCCCCATTCGGTTAACATGGTAATAGGGCATGATGTAACCAGTGGGTGGGTATGGCTGGTATGTAGGGCAGTCAGTCCAAAGAGTCCACTGGGGCATGATGAAACTAGTTCGCAGGCAGCATGGGTGTTTGGTGAAACACCTTCTGAATCATGGGTAATGCCCAGGGAAACTGCACAAGCAGACCATGCAGAGTTGTGCAGCCATTCCAAAGAGAGGGCTAGAACATAGTATAATCGGCCATAATGGGACTGTTGCATCTTAATGTTGATAGCCCACAGGTGTCTTCTGCATATAGTCATAAGAACATAAGAATGGCCATGCTGGGTCAGACTAATGGTCCATCTAGCCCAGTATCCTGTCTTTCAACAGTGGTGGCATCAGATGCTTCAGAGGGAATGAAAAGAACAGGGCAATTATCAAGTGATCCATCCTGTTATCCAGTCTTAGCTTCTGGCAAATCTTGGACCATGCCGATATTTTGGTATGATGTAGCTGGTTCCATATTCCTGCATTTTAGTGGAGCTAGTTCCTTTATGCTAAAATTAAAGAATCTCACCTGTTACTTGTGGTGTCCCTAGCCTCTGTTCGCCAAAAGCTGGGAATGGGCTATAGGGGATGGATCACTTGATGATTACCCATTCTGTTCATTCCCTGTAAAGTATCTGGCATTGGTCACTGTTGGAAGACAGGATACTGGGCTAGATGGACCTTTGGTCTGACCCAGTATGGCCATTCTTAAGTTCTTATATGTGCTGCAGCTACACTACATTCTATGCCATTTCCAAATTCCGTCTTCCCATTCTTCTTGAAAGTGCACTGTAGATGAACTATATCTATATTCTCAATGTATTAGAGCATCTGCACAGATTGTCTGCATTCCTTAAATACTATGATTAATTACTGGATCAGCCTGTATTTGTTTCTACATTCTTGCAAACAAGCTTCTGTATTTCTGAAAGTTATCTACTTTATGAGTCACATCTATGAGACACATATTTGTTTAACATTGTATACTTGTTGTATACTTGCAACAATGTATACCTGACAGTTGTAATCAGATGATACCCATCACATCTTTTCATGAAGCACATGCAAGTGAAAGACTCACTCACTTCATAATACTTCAGAGATCTTCTTGAAAATACTTGTTTTTTCCCCAGATAGTTCCACAATTATGGCTTCACTGGGAATTTTACCTGCGTTGGGACAGCATAACTCGGCCCAGAGAATCAAGTTTCAAAATAGATCAGCACACAAAATTGGGGCTAGATTTTCTAAAAATCTCATCTCCCATTTAGGACCCTAAATAAGTAACCAGATTTTCAGAGGTGTTCAGTGCAAGTTGGATACTGGGCTCTTTTGAAAATCTGGCATTTGCTTTAGTGGCTCAATGGGAGCTGAGCTCACTTGAAAATCTGGCTCTGTGGGTGCTGAGCTCTTTTGAAAATTTGGCCCTTAGGCTCTTTACAATTTGTAGGCCTCATCCAAAGCCCTGGACAGTCTTTCCATTGACTTTCGAGGGCCTTGGAAGACCATCTGTGTTATAGAATGTGGCGTCTCATCTTTCCTTTTCTGCAGTGTACAGTAACATGTGGTGGGGGAGTGCAAATCCGGAGCGTGCAGTGCCTCCGGCAGGGGCAACCAGCAACTGGGTGTCTGCCACATCAGAAACCAGCAGTGTCGAGAGCCTGCAATACTAACTTCTGCCCAGCTCCAGAGAAAAAAGGTAAAACACCAAACTCTGAGTTGTAAATTACATTCAATGGTGGGTTTGATTGCTTGGAATTGTATAGCCCAGGGGTCGGCAACGTTTGGCATGCGGCTCACCAGGGTAAGCACCCTGGGAGGCCTGGCCAGTTTATTTACCTGCTTACGCGGCAGGTTCGGCCGATCGCAGCCCCCACTCGCCGCGGTTCGCCGTCCCGGGCCAATGGGGGCGGCGGGAAGCCGCGGCCAGCCCATCCCTCGCCACACCGCTTCTCGCCGCCCCCATTGGCCCGGGACGGCGAACCGCGGCGAGTGGGGGCTGCGATCGGCCGAACCTGCCGCGTAAGCAGGTAAATAAACTGGCCCGGCCCGCCAGGGTGCTTACTCTGGCGAGCCGCGTGCCGAACGTTGCCAATCCCTGGTATAGCCTGACAAACATCACCTTTGCCAGGAATAGGTGTGGGGGGGTTATTCTTCCTGTGTAAATCCCACATTTTTCAGTATCACCATTGCGCTCTGCAATATATTAAATTTGGAAGTGCATCACCTCTCTTTTCACAAACAGACATAAGGGGCTAACTTCTAGGTCTGATATGTTCAAGAGGGGACAGATATTTTTAAAAGCAGGAATAATAAAGGATATGTACTTTTTTTTTTTTTTTGCAGTTCAGGTTTGAGTTGTTTCTCCGTTTCTGGTTAAGTAACGATCGGGCTGCTCTGTGCATTACCTTAACTTCCACCCTCTTACAGTGCATTCTGTTGATGGGAGCATCCCATAGAGACATTGGCATAAAGTTAAAATAGTGACTTTTCTATAGAGCAGCGGCAAATTGTTCTTGCTGCTGCTGAGCAGAGGCCCCTCATAGCTTCAATTTTCTTTCATTTGTCTCTCTTTGGCTCCCAAGCCATGATGCATAATAACAAAAGTAAGACTCAATATGTACAACCCTGAAGTTTTTCCTGTAGCTGTCACTTATGGCCCAGTTATGCATTGTAGGCCCAGCTTACAGTGCTATTCATCCCAGCATCCCAAAGTACTTTACAAACAATTCTCAAAAGACCCCTGGTAAGGAATTTTAGCATTATTATACCCATTTTACAGATAGGAGCTGAAAATAGAGGTGGGTGTCCTGGTTAAAAAAAACAAAAGCCAGAGCCAGGTCATAGTTGACTTTCTTCATGTCCTAGAGCAAGATCATAGCAGCACTTGCACAAGAACACAGGCATCCTTACTCCCTATCTCCTGCTCTAACCATCAGACAATATTCTCTCTCATCCATATTGACTCCTGAAGCTTCACTGTGTGTGGAAAATCTGTAAAACACATTGCTATGTCAGCCACCAGGCCTTTGGGAAACATAATATTGCATGAGCCCAAGAAGCAAGACAGTTACAGAAATAATATCAATACTGTTGTATTTGCGGGGTGTGCAAAGTACATCCTCAGGATTCATCAGTCAGCTGCAACTAGCCTGGGTTGGAGAAATGGATGAATCAGGCCTAAAAGGGATAAATAAATAACTGACCGAGTTTGAAAAGTGACTAAACAGTTCTAAAGACTCAGAAGTTAGTTCCAAATCTTCTGGGAAGTTCTGCTGTGCTTCAGAATTTGTTTTGTGAATTTATTAAATCACTTTCTGTCATGGTATAGCAAACCCGTCACCCCCCAACATGCCTCCCCCAGCCATATTTCATGTCTGGGCTGGTATCTGTTATTCATTTTGGTCTTGGCCACTTTCTCTCCCTCCCCACAGCTGTAGAAGCTCTTTCCCCTGTTTTGTAACTGGTTCTTCAGACTCTGGAGATCAATTATCTCTCCACTGCTCTCTAACTCTCCATCCAAACCCACGCATGGAGAAGGAGCCAGCTGTGCTGCAATCACATGGAAGCAAATCACTCTCAATTAACAGCCGCACAGCTCCAGCTCCAGCTCTGTGAGCCATTAGGGAGAGATCGTGGAGAAGAAATAAACGTTTCAGGGAGTGTTATCATGCTCTCCTAGACAACTTGGATCTCCCCTCTAGCAATTTTTTCTCATTTTCATCACTGTACCAGAGACAGCAACAGGTACTGTAACATGTAGCCAGTAAATCCAAGATACTTGGAGCATCTTAAAAGGAAAACTGCATTTTTTTAAAGAAATTGACATTCATGAAAATGAGGGACCATACTAACTGGAATCAATGGGAGTCTTTCCGTTGACTTCAGCAGTCTCTGGATTAGGTCCTAAAAGCACTTCTTTTCAAGTGCCTAAATCCCATCTTCAAAAGGGACTTACGTGCCATGGGTTCTGTTATGTTCCATTGACTGTGAATGCTCCCATGTGCCTAGGTCACTTTTGAAAATGAGACTCAATCACTTTTTAAAATTTACCCTAAGTGACCTAGGAGCCTGACTGGGTTGGAGAATGTGCTGTGAGAACTTTCCAGTCATAATTCTGCATATGCCCCTCAGTCATCACTTGCAATGCCCTTCCCCCTCAAGTCATAGTCCTCTCTTGAGCATTCACTGTCAGACTTGGTAAACCGTGTGGTGGTTTTGTCTTGGTATGGTGGATAATGGGCCAAAAGATGCAAAGCTGGGACCATCTCCTTCCTACTTGACATTCAAATTGGAATTTGAATGCTGGTCTCTAGTGGGGAAATGCTGCAGCAAGGCATGTGCCACCTACTTCCCAGAGTGCAGTTTGTCCAGCACCAGTCTGTTACTATGTGACGTTGCTTGCAATGTGTTATTGGGGGGGAAAGCATTTTATTAGACAGTGACGTCTCATGTCAGATTATGTGCCTTTTGCATGCCATCTTTTGAGGGGGTTTCAAAACAAAACACTTAACCCTTCTTTAAAAAGAAGACAACACAGGGAAGTGGCAACTAATAAAACAGAGGGGTGTGTGGCTGTGTAACTCTGGTGTTACAGATATGAGGGAGTCTGTATGGTCTGAGAGTGAGATCATTTTCTCTGTGCCACCCCTTTAGTAGCTGATCTGAGAACACAGGCAACAGTAGCTAGATTTTTTGAGTAAGAATCCTTGTAAATTCCCTTTACTGACCATGTGTACAGTAGTTGTGAAGGCAGAATGGAATGTTTTCCCATGCTCATTTAAGACTTCAGTTTAGCTATAAATTTTTCTAAACCTCACTTAAAAGTCTTCATGCTTCTCATACGTTTTGAATTCGTTTATAAATCATCCATATGAATCATCACTGTGTACTTTAAAAGAAGCATAAAGCAGTGACTGCAAACACATAGAATGGGATGGCCATGAAATATTTTTAACCAACTGGGCTGTATGTGTGTGAATCATATACAGAAATAAATGAAGCAAAAAATTCATCTGCATTTTAGTGTCTGGTTTTTTTTTTTAAATTAAAGATGGGATTTTCAGACACACACAAAATTGGCCTAACTCTGCTCCCATTAAAGTCAATGAGAATGTCACCACTGAAGTGGGAGCAGAGGAAGGCCAATGTTAAGCATTTTTGAAAAATCCCACCCTAAATTACCGTGTCATATAATCTGATAAAGAGCTTGATTATTATATTGGGGCCCCTGTTCAGATTTTAATGAATGAAACATGAATATAAATGACAGAATTTAGATATCTCCCCATTTGAAGATGCAAACGTGGGGTCTCAAAAGTAGGGACCTTACCATAGATTTTGCTTTGTGGATGCAAATTTTAACCCTTCTGTGCACTTAGGCTTAGATAATTGAAACTGAACCCTCCTCCGCACACCCGTAAAATGTGGGTACACATAGGTACACAAGGAGTTTTGTGCACACACATACAGAGCTTGTTGTCTGAACATTTAGATTTATTTCTGTAGAGTATGTACATACACACACTCTCAGATCCTGAACTATTTTCTCTGCAGATCAAAGAAAGGGTAGAGTAATATTCATTAGCATAGGGCTTAGAGGTGGACCCATTTGTGTAAATAGTTGGTTTTATTGCAGTGGTTATAATCTGTAAAATAATATAGTGATAAGGGATGAAATCTTGGCTTCAGTAAAGCCAATGGTGAAACTCTCATTGACTACAGTGGGCCAAGAATGTCACCCTAGGATATTTTTAAAGTGTTGTGTTATAAACTATTTCATTTACCTCTCATAATGCCAGTGTATTACATCAAAAGTAGAGCTAATAAATTAAAAAGAAAGTGATACACCTCTACCCTGATATAACGCGACCCGATATAACACGAATATAACGCGGTAAAGCAGTGCTCTGGGGGGGCGGGGCTGCGCACTGCAGGATCAAAGCAAGTTCAATATAACACGGTTTCACCTATAATGCGGTAAGATTTTTTGGCTCCTGAGGACAGCGTTAGATTGAGATAGAGGTGTACTAAAAAAGAAGAGTGTACAAGGCCTCATTCTTCTTTAACTGGAATCATCCCTCGTGTTTATATCATCGGCAAGTGTGTACAAATCAATAAATTGAAGTACTGCCTAATTTGCAGAATTGCTGAAATACACGCTAAACATGTTGATTGGATTTCCCTCTTTCAGATGATCCCTCTTGTCTGGATTTCTTCCCTTGGTGTCATCTGGTTCCCCAGCATGGTGTCTGCAACCACAAATTTTATGGCAAGCAGTGCTGTAAATCATGCACAAGGAAGAACTGATTGCAATATTTTATTGCAACCCTGCAAGGGTTTACATTGAAATTCAATTGACTTTAAGGCAGGACCTAGTGCCACATAAGCCACTGATGGAAGAGAGACGTACGGCAGAGTAACTTTCTAGCGGACTATCTGAGGTACAGTAATTGTTAGATAAATGGTGATCCAGGACTGTTTTTTTGCTGACCTCCCTAAAGTACAGAGTAGTTTGGATCATTTGAACACTCCCAAGCAAGGGTCATTTCTTCCCATCACTCTTTAAATATGTCATTTTGCACTGTCATATGTGATAAGGAAGAAAATAAGGTAAGCAATGCTCATCTGGATAATTTTTCAGAATGTGAGCAAAAGAGATTGAGAATTCCATGCCGGAGGTTACAGTGTGGCAGTAGAATATATCTCAGTCTATCACCATTGCTTCTTTTCAGTATTTGTTATGATAATGTCCGTTCAAAGTAAGGAGGAGGTTTACTACCGTTCTCATGAGAGAGAGGTCCATATGGCTGTTGCTCGGAGCATGCAAAGTGTCACGCATCACAGGTGTTGTGATTACAATAAGTAAATAGTGCACTACTAAAGTAAATGGTGCTTCTGTATTACACTTGCTGCTGGAAAAGCAAGTTTGGCATCATGCTAATGTTTTTATTGTTTTGAAAAATTACACTTTCTGCTTAGTGTAGAAACTCAGAGGTGGTTAACTAGCAACTTGAAATGTATTCCTAGAAATATTCAGCCAGTAGAATATGTGGAACTTTTAGTATTGCTGTGTAATACAAGTAAAATAGAATTTCACATTTTGACTAACTCAAAGATTTATTGAGCTCAATGGTTATATTGTTTTCAACATTCTAAGCACGTTAGGTAAGTTATTTTATGGTTTAAACTTGATTTTTTTAAATAATAAAACTTCAAAATATGTTTTTCAGAAACTAAATTGTTTAAATGCCAATATGCTGAAGAATAACTTATTTTTATCTCAACTTTCTCTGCAAATTTTGGTTCATCAGTTAGCAAAAGAGAAATAGCAGGAATAGGATAGTCTGTTCAAAGAACAGACATCACACACACTTCTCAGAATGTTAACTCTTGATACATGAAATATCATCAATTGGAAAAAATAGTAATCTAATCAGAAAAATCAAATTCAATCATATTTTTAGACATTTTGATAATCTTCAAAATACACTTTTTTAGGTCAGGCTCCTTAAACATTTTATAGCACTTGCAATGATATTTGTAGTCATTCAGTATCCAGCAGTCAATAGATATCATATATCAAATGGTACCATTTAAAATGTTTCTGCATTGGAAAAAACACCCAATCTGTTTGCCAAAACCATTGTAACTGAAACAGGGCTGTGTCCTACTGTAATTTTCTGGGGAGTGGCTATAAGGGACATATTTATCTAATTCCACCCAGTCCCACAACTTCTTTTGATGAATGTAGCTCAATTTTCCTGCTTTTTAAAGTATCATTTCAAACTAGGATTAGCCATCTCAGCACTAATGCCAGACAGTGGTCAGTTAAAATTAGCAGTTCCTTTTGCAACAATTTAAATGAAAAACATGTATTCTCTGATACTTTAAGAAATGTTGATTGGAAACATATCTCAATCAGCTAGGCTCTGTCTTGATATTGGACTTTGTATAATTATAACTTTTTTTTCTTGGAAAACTGCAAGGGTTTTTGTTTTGTTTTTATAATTGTGTCCTTTTATTATTTGATGTAAAATAATTAATTTATTAATGCATAGCTTTTCCTTTATATTTCATCACTTACTTCCTTAAGTAAGTGACAACAGTTCAGAAGAGAAAATGATAGTGTCAGAAAGTATGGATTATGGTGTAAAAAAAGCAAAAATATAAGTGTAATATTTAATTATTTTATAAGTTTTATAATAAAGTACTCTAACTGTTTCACTATATTTGGAATTGTACAATTCTTGAATAAAATATGGAGGCTATAAATAGATGCAGAGTAATGTAAATGGTGTATGTGTTTATCTATACTAATGCAAATAATCCCAGATTGTTCTAGATTAAGACAAATACAGTATCCTAGGCTGACAAGACCTATGGCCCCTCCCTAACGTCATAGTCCCACCCCTGTGCTGTTGACCCGCCTCATGCTGTGGTAGAAGAAAGGCCCACCCTTACAAGAACTGTCTACTGGGCGGATGTAGGGGGAACGACCACTGCTGGCTGGGCCCTTCCCATTCCACACAGCATTGCTCCCTATCTCCAGCCCCTTTTATCCAAGACTGGGGCGGGGGGGGGGTTGAGAGAGATTCCCAACACCACTCTAGCAGAGCCCTGATGGGGTGGCTGGAGAAAGGGCCCTTGTCCAAGTCTCCTGAGTCAGGATGATGTTTGTGAGGGATTCCCATAGCAGTGGGTTTGAGTGTTAACAACTCATTATGATGAATGGGGCACAGGTCACTCCTCTCAGAGGTATAGTTTCAGGCTTTGCAAAGTCAGGTGGACATTACTGTATCAGTAACATTTGAGTCATATTTTCAGGCTTTCCTTTGCCAAAATGAGGGCTAGAAACAGTCCCTCCTCCCACCCCCCCATGATGCCAGATAAAGCATTCCATTAATTCTGAGGACCTGATCCTGCAAGTAATTAGCATGTACATAAATTTACATATAGGTATAGTACGGTACCATAAAGAGAGACAGGGTTTCATATTATGTTACAGACATATTAAGATAGAGTGTACGTCTAAGTACCATACAAGAGAGTCATGGGAGAATGGCTGGATTTTTTTACCCTTTACTTATATCCAGGACAAGCGAGAATCTAGAAGTCAGCTGCCAATATCATAGAATCATGGAAGATGAGGGTTGGAAGAGACCTCAGGAGGTCATCTAGTCCAACCCCTGCTCAAATCAGGAGCAACCCCAACTAAATCATTCCAGCCAGGGCTTTGTGAAGCCGGGCCTTAAAAACCTCTAAGGATGGAGATTCCACCACCTCCCTATGTGACCCACTCCAGTGCTTCACCACCCTCCTAGTGAAATAGTGTTTCCTAATATCCAACCTAGACCTCCCCCTCTACTGCTTGAGACCATTGCTCCTTGTTCTGTCATCTGCCACCATTGAGAAGTGGTGAGCCGAGCTCCATCCTCTTTGAAACCCCCCTTCGGGTAGCTGAAAGCAGCTATCAACTCCCCCCTCATTCTTCTCTTCTGCAGACTAAATAAGACCAGTTCCCTCAGGCTCTCTCAAGTCAGGTGCCCCAGCCCCCTAATCATTTTCATTGCCCACCGCTGGACTCTCTCCAATTTGTCCACTGTGTAGTGACTATGGATTACACTGAGATTCTGAGATGAAATTAAGAGAGTTGCAACTAGGACATGATAGTGGGAATTCAGTGCAGCAGGATTGATGCATAACTTTCAGGAATTAGGCCAGATATTAAATTCCACTTGAAATTGGAAGGACGTTCACCTTTCTGGTTGATCCATTTGAAATGTACCATAGTTTACTCAACAGAGTGAGTACAATGTTTCTGCCAATTTGACTATGTAGGGTAAAAGGTGCAGCTTGTTTGCATTACTATTGTGCAATGAATGGAGTTTAGATTTCAGACATTAAAAGAGCCTGAACTGATACACCTTCATGGTTTTATTAGAATGATGGCAGGACAATCACAAAAAAACCTCGTGTGTTCAGGAGGTCATGTTTGGTTCATTTGTTCTCCTTGGACTATTTGCTTTTTCATCAGTTAGCAGTTGCACTGGGTAAGAAACTGCATTTGCTATAAAGAAAAATCTCCCATTATCTTACTTTACTTGCCTGTAGAGCATCTTAATATTTTTCAGTAGGAACTTCCAGTTGTTGGGACAGAAGTAGCACCTGCGTGTGCTCAGTTTACATGCACAGAAATAAAATAGGTCACTGAGGTACAATTGCACACTTTGATGAAAGATGAAGTTGAATATAGTGACTCTCCCTTCATCACCATAGAGGACTCTGTATTCAATAGAACGTTATGATGCTCCAGTGTGTGTGTTTATCTGCAAGGCTGGGGGAGGATAGTGGGTGTCAGTCCCTTCTCACCAAAAAGCGATGGTCACCAGTATCTCCCTTTGCACCCCAACAGGCCCAAGTGTTAGGAGATGGGCCAACAGATCTGCTGTCTATACCTCCAATAGCTGTTGGGGCTACTGCCATCTAATAGCTACCACTGAACGCTTCCGAGATGTTCCAAAGCTCTGAGTCCCCTAGTTCACCGCTCAGCTATTCGGGCTGAGCACTATGTACAGGATTTGTTTCAGATGCACACTGCACTTCGGAAGAGACTGCGGTTTGCTCAGGGAGCTTTCCTATTTTAGCTTTTTCTCATTACTTATACTTTGATAACACCTCAGGGGGAATAAGAAACTAAGGCCCACCAAGCCTTTCCCATGACAATAACTTGTAGGCTGATGGAGATGCTGTTTGCATTATTTTTGTTACTATAAATTACCCTAATCAGGGGGTTCCAAACCATTTCTTAGGGTGGACTCTATCTGAATCGACTGTCCCATGGACCTCTTTCCCCACCCAACTGCATAGGCCACGCCCTTGCCTATTCACCATCATATGACATCCCTGTCAACACTTGCTTACATGGAACATTTATGTTAGGATGATATTTAATGTGCTGTTACTATCTTTTAATATTGTTTAGGTCAGGAGGTGAAAATAAAGGACAGTTAGAATAACGTGACCAACCATCTCTTGAATAACCACCACCAACTGCTCCATTGAGCACAGTTTAGGAGCCACTGATTTCAGTTATTTATTTCCACAAAAATTAGGATGCTGAATTGTGCTCTACTCTGGGACAGCCATTTGGAATTAAAATAGACTGACAGCTGCCAAAGAATAACAGTGCTGGAGCCAAACATTGGAAAAAAGACAATATTGCATAAATGTGTTTTGTTATGCTGATGGATAAACCCCACATTAACATATATCAATATACAGAATTGCTGAACCCTCATGCTGATATTTGGTTTAAGCTTGGCAATTTTCAATGAGTTAGTTGCTCCAAGGCGCACTTTACAAAGCAGAATGGCGGTTTTTGAAAGAGGAACACCTGCGTTTCCCATAGTCAGATTTCATCACACTGCTGAAACTGAACAGATAGTTAATCAATGGCTTGATTGTTTTAATCAAACTCAACTACCTGAGGTGTGTGGAAGTCATGAACTGTTGCTGGAGGCAGATGAGCATTTTGCTGTATGTGGTTTTACAGCTACAGGAGCCAAATTGCTGGTTTCCTTTTTAAAGTGAATCCTGTTCAAAAGCATCAACACAATAAATTACCGTCTTTATTATTTCTATTGTAATAGCCCATAGGTGCCGCACAATCAGTGACTGGGGCCCTACAGTGCACTGCACACATACAATGAAAAGACCGTCCCTGACCCAAAGAGTTACAATCAGTTACATGATGAGAAATAAGGAGTGGATGCACCAAGCAGACAGGAGGAGCACAAACTAAGTGAGATAATGATGATTGTGTAATAAAGCCCTGGTCATAGTACACCAGCTGCCTGGCCATCGTTAAGCATTTTGTGGGCCTCACAACACAGGTGAATTTTAAGTGGGGATTTGAAAGAGCAAAGTGAATGAACCATTGAGTAACGTAGCTTTGTCTTTAACTTTAGAAAGCAATGCACAACACTGCCAAGGTCTGAGAGGATAACTAAGGAGAGATGGAGAAACAAAGTGAGATAAGCAAAGAAGTGAGTCAAAACAAGAAGGGAGTTAGAGATGAGTGCAAGTTAGGTGCTGAGTCATAAATAGAGGTAATGACTATCAGGAGTGGAAATTAATAAACTTAGAACATTCAGGGAGTTATCCTGTCAGTAAACGGACTGCAAAGAGCTCTTGGCATGACAGGATGTCTCAGTTCCATCAAAAGACATTTGAAAATAAGAAGTTATAACTGCCGGAAAGAATGCCCTGAATACTTCACTAGCCAATCTCATGTGAACAAGAGCCAAATCAGTCTTGATTTCCTGCACAATGTATGACACTCTTCACAGAGGTTCTCAATCTGTTATTCTTCAAAACTGCTGAAGAATGTTAGTCAATGCTGAGATGTCATGCCTGGACCTTCACGTCTTTCAGAAGTTTTACTACTTGGGGTTCCAAACATTACTTGACTCCCATCAGCATAGCCATTGACAGACAGAATATAGGGCAGATCTGTACTTTTGTCTTGCTTCATCTGTCTGCTGAATTTCTGCAGAGTCAGATCCAGCAGGCCTTTTTAATGTTTGGACTTGCTTTTGTTTAACCTCAAGCCACTTTAGCTCATCAGCCCATAAAAGTGAAACTAAAGCAGAAGGCTAAATTAATCAACTCAATAGCTAACAATTTGATTTAAATAATGCAACTGAAAGACTAATATGGTATAAATAAAAGTGGCAACATAAGATGGCAGAATAAATAGTTTAGACAATTTCACTCGTTAGTAATGGCCATCCATTGTGGCTGCTTCCTTCCACCACTTATAGTTATGCGATTAATTCTAACTAGTAAAAATACATTTTTTGTCCCTCCAGACCATAGTGTGCATTCATTTTAAATCTCTCTTTAAAAAAAAAAGCAGCCCAAACCCAAGCCTACATGTAAATTAAGTTAGAGTCTGAATTAAAAACACAGCGTCAAAAACAGTCAGAATTCAGATAGCAATTCAGTCTTTAAGTTTCCTTTTTGTGTATAGGTATTGTAATCTGTAGGTGTGATACACTGTTGGGAGCAGGAACAGGGAATTAAAATGTTTTTGGGCCATTTCATGCAAAAATGGTAGACAGGAGGAGAAGGCTTTGCATTATCTGGAAAAGTAAAGGTATTTCCTTAAGAAGGAAGGCTTATATACCAGACCTCAGCTACGGGTCTCAAATTCAAGCACAAGGGAAAAATACTTCAATAGTTTCTAATGGTTCATGCCAAATAATGTAAGTAAAATGGTGAAACATAGTTTAGAAAACCACCTCCCATAAAAGAACTAGACAACCTCATTGAAGTGATTTGAACAACCACAAATGAGCCTAGTGGTTTGGGCAAATGATGCATATGGGAAAAAGAACACATCTGTAAAAGTGTCACTCAGTACCTCTATCTGCTCCCTATCGGAAAGAGATGAAAAAGACTGTATGGGTTGCAATGGACAGATAAAGAAATAACTGTACAGGAAACAGTCTTCTGGACCTTCATGGAAGAATATTTCAGATTGTGAATGACACAAAATTCAGTTGGTATTGATATTTGTCATTATTCATTTATATTGCAGTGGCTCCTGGAATCCCCCACCAAGACTACTTTCCCATTGTGCTAGACACAGTGTCTGTCTCAAACAGCTTACATTCTAAATAGACAAGACATGCAAAGGAAGTAGTCAATTTTCCATTTTACAGATAGGGAACTGAGGCACAGAGAGCATGAGTGACTTGCCCAAAGTCACACAGGAGATACATGGCGAGGCTGGGTTTGGATCCCAGATCTCCTGAGTCCCAGTCCAGAGGGTTAACCTTAAGACAATCCTTCCCCTTACACACCATGAAAAATAAGATCTATCTTTCCCATAGTAGTTATGTAATATTTCATGCAATGAAATGATACATTACATATTTTTATAGCTGAACATAGATAAAGTATTCAACCACAAAGTGACTCAGTTTTAATGCCTGAATTTTGCCCACAGAGGCAAAGACATTTAGATAAGCCTCAACATTTGGACTGATCCTCCAGGATTAAGTCAAGCCACTGTCACCCAATATTTCAGCCTTAACATGGAATTTCTGTGCTTGTCAGGATTTAAAATGGTCTCTTAGCATCATTTAAATGACTTCAGGTGGCTGAGGATGAATTTAATTTTGTTTTGGTGTGACAATGTTCATTAATCCTCTCAGAATGATGTATGAGAGCTGATAGCTTCTTTGGAAAAGGTTTATGGGGATTTTTATAATAGAAATATTAGCTCAGATCATTGCTTTCCATGGAAAAGCAATCAGGAGGGAGGGTGATAGAATCATAGAATATCAGAGTTGGAAGGGACCTCAAGAGGTCATCTAGTCCAACCCCCTGCTCAAAGCGGGACCAATTCCCAGCTAAATCATCCCAGCCAGGGCTTTGTCAAGCCGGGCCTTAAAAACCTCCAAGGAAGGAGATTCCACCACCTCCCTAGGTAACGCATTCCAGTGTTTCACCACCCTCCTAGTGAAATAGTTTTTCCTGATATCCAACCTGGACCTCCCCCACTGCAACTTGAGACCATTGCTCCTTGTTCTATCATCTGCCACCACTGAGAACAGCCGAGCTCCATCCTCTTTGGAACCCCCCTTCAGGTAGTTGAAGGCTGCTATCAAATCCCCCCTCATTCTTCTCTTCTGGAGACTAAACAATCCCAGTTCCCTCAGCCTCTCCTCATAAGTCATGTGCTCCAGACCCCTAATCATTTTTGTTGCCCTCCGCTGGACTCTTTCCAATTTCTCCACATCCTTCTTGTAGTGTGGGGCCCAAAAGGATAGGAGGAAGCTTCTAATAAGATTCCCTCCCTGAGATCTCCCCAGGTCATCCTGTCTAACAGGAAAGGCCTCGGCACCCACCCCAAATCAGGTATGCACTGCACAGGGATGCCTCCACATTAGTTGTGGACCACAGGTGCTCTATTGCAATCATGCTAACAGCGACTTGTCCAAATCACATATGAGGCTAGGATTGCAGAAGGGCCCCAGGATTTTCTGGCTAATTTTCAATGTGATTCAGCCAGCCTCCAGTGGTGGTCTGCCCACTCCCTGCTCGCTACCATTGTAGGAGACCATGTCAAGAGTTCTGTGCAGGGGCCACCGAGATGGGGGACAATGATATGGAAGCACAAAGTTCTCCTATGTGGAAGAGGGAGAGAAATCAACTCATATACTGTCCTGTCTGGATGCAGATCTAGGGACATGACCCAGACCATTAAGAAAAGCTACAGGACCCATTGAGAACTACAATGTGCCTATCTATACTGGAAACCTACTAGGGCAGGCTGAAATCTTCTCTTTTCTTTTCTTCTTTTTTTTTTAATTTTCAAAAACCAAAATTGTTTTGGTTGTTTTTGGTTTCCCACAAGTGAAAAATGTTCACTTTATTTCTGTCAGAAAAGCCAGAAAAAGTGTCCAAAGAAATGAATTTTGATTAAAAATAGACCAATTTTCCTTTTAAAAAACAATATATTTCATCCTGCTCTACGCAAGAGAACATGCCTGCCTGGGTTAGTCACAGTGTTAATGACCTATTGTTCTTTTTCTAAAACAATGGAATCACAAGACATTTACCATCGATTTTTCCCTCCTCCTCAAATAAGTGAACTCATTAAAGAGATTGAACTTTCAAAGCAACAATTTTAACAGTGTAATTCTCTGGGGATGGGACCTCCAGATCATGTAGTCTAACCTCCCGTATATCACAGGCCACCAACACCCCGCAGCCACCTACACACCAAACCCAACAACCAGAATTAGACCAAAGTATTACATTCTTCAGGAAACTAAACTACTGTATGCCACACACGGAGAACAGATGGAACTAAGATGCACTAATGTCCAGTTAATAGGACTGTCTCAGCATCAGCAGTTGCAACTTTTCCATCACCTGTAAGCAGAAGGGCATCTTCTTAGATTCTTTTTAAAATTAATTGTCAAAGGTTCAACTACTGTCTAACGTATTACTGGTAGGGATACTGACAGATCCTCAGCTGGTATAAATGCTATACCGACATCAGCTGAAGATCTGGCCAGTAATATTAAATATGCAGAAGAATATTAAGTGAAGTAGCATCAACAGCTTTCTAGCTGACACAACTGCACTTTTCTAGGGTTAAAATCAGAGCAGTTAGGGAAGATTGTTATTCTTGGGGCTGACTTTTATACATCCCCTTTCCTAATTTTCTCATTAATTTTCTGCACCCATTGCTTGTTGGAGCCCAGCCAGCTCCCTTCAACCACCAAAAGGCTGCTCTGAAAGGCGAGTCTGCGCTTCCGTTTTCAGGACATCTTTGTTCTTTGTGTCATTGTAAGGCTCTAAATAGATGGACGAGACACAAACTGGAGGCAGTTTCTTTTTGCATCTAGTGGTTTAAAACGTATTTGGCTGCAAAGAGATTTGTTAATAATCCATGTGTCGTCCAGTCCTTAAATCTTCGTGACTGTTTGGCGCAGAACTCTGTATATCTCTCTTTTAGTTCCATCCCTTTCTCAGTGCATTCCCTCCCTCCCTGACCCCCTTGAAACCGTTGGAGGGGGTGGGTTCAGTAGTGCAGTGTTTTGCAATAATCCCCTTTGACAGAGGAACTATGCTGATTTAAAGTCATGGCTTTGGAACAGTAAGCCCCCCACTGCCATTTATACTGGAATCCATGTACAAGACACTTCTCCCCGTTTAAATCATAACAGTCACATCTAATCAAGAGAAAAGAAATTTTTTATGAATTCCCTGAGAAAAAATTCCCCTCAGGTGTAGCTTGTAAGGGTTGATTGGCTCCAGTATCATGTTTTAACTTTTCATAGTAATCCTGCAGGTTTTGAGCCAAGAATGCTGGCTTTTCATATATGTATGGTGGAGAGACGAAAAACAACCCTGTAACTTACCACAGCTCCACCTACACTTGCAATAGGCAAATTAGTACTCATGGCAACCAAAGGCATTTATGTGTATGTGTAAGAGAGGAGTGCAGGTGGCTGTGTCATGCCTGGAAATGAACTAGAGCTGGTTGAAAATCAGAATTTCCTAAACGACTTCTCTCATGCTGCACCACAGTCAGCTATAGCGCATTGGTTGAACCAGAGCAGACACCATGGTGCTTCACAGGAGAGGCTGTCCAGGTAGGGCGCCCAGTCCACAGGGGAGAGAAAAGGCATGAGATACCGAAATTACAACTCCTATGAGCACCATCACAGTTCAGACAAACGCAGATGAAGGTTAAAATGACACAAAATGAAACATTTAGATTCAGCTTGACAAACTGAAAGGCTTTGATCTGGGTCACCCCCCCTCCAAAATGGAATATTTTGTTTAGAGGGAATATTGAAAACATTTCAGCTAACTCAATTTCCATTGGGAAATTTCAATTCTGCAGAAGCTTCATTTTCCTTTAAAAAAAATCTCAAAAACTTTGGCAGAAAATTCGTGACCAGCTCTAGAAAGAACCTTTCCTTTTGCTCCACACCAGTAGCAGACTACTACCGCCTATCAACTACCAATCCCATGCTGGTTCAGCTGTGCTAGCCAGCACTTCATGGGGAAGAGGCAAGACAGTGCACATCCCTGGCCCAAGTGCATGTGGAGATAGTGCAGGAGATGAAGCTCTTATAACTCTCCTGTGCCTGCAACAAAGACGTAGGGAGGCTGCACAGGGTTGCATTTGCATGTGGTCATGTTTCCCCTTTATGCTCCTGTGTCACTGGATTGAAGTCAATACGACACCTCATGGTTTTACACTTAGGTGCATACAGAAGTTCCTTGATGTGCTAAGGCTTCCATTCAGAAAAGCTCTCAAAAGTGTGAATGTTTATCCAAAGTTTATCTGAACTCTCTTGAGCCTCTGGGGTCTGATTCTCATCTCAGTTACATCTCTTTAAATCAGGAATGACACCACTGAAGCCAATGAAGTTATACCCATGTCAAACCAATTTAAGGTTGGAATCAAGTCCTTGGACACTGCCAAGTTAGATTTCCTCCAGGGTATTTGGGATTTCCTTGCTTCTGGAAGGGCTGGAAATAACCACCAAAACAACTTTCTTGTAATACTTTGGCTCTTCTATTTACACATATGGCTCCCTGTAGTGACTGTCCCTTTGGGTCACCAGATAGCAAGTGTGAAAAATCGGGACAGTGGGTGGGGGTAATAGAAGCCTATATAGGAAAGCCCCAAATATCGGGACTGTCCCTATAAAATCGGGACTCTAGTCACCCTATTGTCCCTTCAGCTGGGAAGAATGGGGGGAGGAAGATGGTTCAAGAGATGGGAGATAAGCCTCCCAATCCCCATTTCCTGATCTGGGCAAGAACCAGGGGCAATTACAGTCTCTGATCCTAGGGACTCACAGGGACTTCTCCCTCCATACATTTCCAGTGGTAGGAAGAGATAGGACAATAGTCCAGACTGTGCACCAATGAGTGATTGTGGCTCCTGCTCTCTCTCCTTGGAACCCACATCCTCAATACAGGGCCGTGTCTTAAAGGACTAGGTTGGCTGAAGGCTGGCACCCTGATCTATAGTGGTGGGAGCAAAAATGAAAAATTATGACCAATGTTTAGTACTCAAGAAGGGCCAGCCAAAAAAATTCATACTCAGTAATGACCAAACTCTTCTGTCCTCACAGTAGGTCCTATTCCACCTGGGTGCCAGTCAAATGGCTGGGTGAGTTCAGATTTTTCCAGGGCCCATCCCTATGTTCAAGCCCACAAGTTGCAATCTTTAAAAGCTACTTGTTAACTTACTGTCGCTGGATATTATAAGAGTCAATGTGCACTCAATATACATTACTTTTTGCCTTGCCCACAGTTTTCACTTTAATATGTCATAGAATCCTGGAAACTGGGAAGGCAGGGAAACCACAGCCAGCTCACCAAACACCAGTCTTTACAACATGGGAGGCGAAAGGTTCTTATCCTTTATAATCAACATGCCTATTCATTTTAATTCTGCCTTTTAAATTTTTTCCCTGTCTTGATAGCATGCAAGACTTCATTCAAAGGAATTTAATTTGAACTATTGATTTGGATCTATTGCTAATGCTCAGCAAGAGACAGCCAGTGTAGCTGGCATAATCTGTACCTCTATATGGTGCTTTTGATGGGAGATTGCACTCTAGTGTATGATCAGAATATGACACAATGTTAAACCCTAATATATTTTGCCAGCAAAAAAGTATGTGTGTTCCTAGACGGCCACCTAGTGGACATGCTTAGAAATGACCCTGGTGAGGACATTTAATAAAAAACTTTTGTTAGAAAATTGGAACTGCTCTATAAACAAAATAATATAACGAGAGATGATTTTCTGCACAAACACAGCATAAATTATTTTGAATTCTTTGAAGTTTAGAGACAGGATTTCTAATTTCTTTATAACTAACTCAGATTGTTTTTTCAGCAATTTATTACTAATAGGCAAAACGTTTCTAGACTTTTAGCCTAACTGAGGGTTTACTAGAAAAAACTAAGATAAATAGACACATCTATACTAGTTGCTGAAAGTAATTTTGTATCTAAGGTGCCTATCCCAGAATCTAAGCCCTGATGTCAGTTAACTCCCGCAGCAGATTATATAGCCAACATTTCAAAGGGGTCCTGCTCTGGCCTTCAAAATAGCCCTTTGTGAATTTGCATGCATACTATGTTTACATCTGCATATTTTTCATGTCAACATTTTTGCAATCATAAACCTCAAATATGCGTAATAGTTCCTGTCAATGTTCCCTCTAATTTTTCCACCCATGTGTGGAATCAATTTTGTTATGTGCACCAATATGAAGGTGACACATCACCTCCATATTGGTTCACATAACAAAATTCATGTGGTGGGGGTGTGGCCGAGGGTTTCTGCGTGTGGGAGGGGGCTCAGGGCAGGGGCAGAGGGTTGGGGTGGTGAGGTTGAGGGCTCCGGCTGGGGGTGCAGGCTCTGGGGTGGGACCAGGGATGAGGGTTTTGGGGTACAGGGTGCCATGGGGCTACGGCGGAGAGAGGCGGCAGGTCCGGGGCTGGGGGAGAGGCATCTCTCCCCACCGCAGTCTGAGCACCTTTGTGGCACTTAATAGGCTGCTGAGCGGCCGCACAGCTTAGAGCAGGGGTCGCAACCTTTCAGAAGTGGTGTGCCGAGTCTTCATTTATTCACTCTAATTTAAGGTTTTGTGTGCCAGTCATACATTTTAACATTTTTAGAAGGTCTCTTTCTATAAGTCTATAATATATAACGAAACTATTGTTGTATGTAAAGTAAATAAGGTTTTAAAAATGTTTAAGCAGCTTTATTTAAAACTAAATTTAAATGCAGAGTCCCCCAGACCGGTGGCCAGGACCCGGGCAGTGTGAGTGCCAATGAAAATCAGCTCGTGTGCCGCCTTTGGCACGTGTGCCATAGGTTGCCTTCCCCGGCTTAGAGGGAACTCAGGTTCCTGTAAATCGAATAGTGAGACTTCTTGCAATGGATACATCAGTTCTAGCCAACTATCCCTCCAACCTCCCCCTCCCCCCTTCCTGTGTTTACCCCAGGACCTGGAAGTGAAAATGCTTTAATGCCACTGATGGTTGACCTCCTCCTGCCAATGGATAAAGACCAGACATCCATTCTCATCCTCCTTGATCACTCTGCAACATTCACCACTGTCAACCATAAGATACTGCTGTCTCACCTAACAGATCTGGGCTGGGGGTCCAGGGTGATGCACTACAATAATTTGAGTGCTTCCTGAAGGGATCCACCCAAGGAACAGTGATGGTAAATGGTAACTCCACTACTAGACCCCTCACTTGTGGAGTCCCACCAGGATAGATTCTCTCCTCAGTCCCTTTCAACATCTACATGCAACCAACAGGTGAACTGGTCAGATGATGTGGATGAAAGAGACTGCAATATGTAGATGCTATACAGTGTGACCTATACTTGTGACCATACCACTACCACTGGGATGGCTTTTATGAGATCAACTCATGGATGAAGAACAGCTGGTGGAAGATGAACCTGAGCAAGACAAAGGTGATGCTTGTGGGCAGAGGAAACCATTTTGAAGAATTTGCAGCTAAAGTGCAGTCTCTGTGGGTTGAAGATACACTCCCATGATTGGTTAATTCAATCTGT
Source organism: Malaclemys terrapin pileata (assembly GCF_027887155.1). Classification (NCBI taxonomy): domain Eukaryota; kingdom Metazoa; phylum Chordata; order Testudines; family Emydidae; genus Malaclemys; species Malaclemys terrapin. Next base: position 13,611,048 of record NC_071518.1, read on the forward strand.
AATTTAAGATTACTCCTGGATTCTTCACTGACACTAAGCACTTGCATAGCAGCATCCATGAGTAACACTTTCATCTCCATTTGGCTAGGAGACTCCATTCCATCCTGGAGGACAATAACCTGGCCTCAGTTATTCACACCTTCATCAGCTCTTGGCTAGACTACAGCAGTGCAATACTGGACCATGAAGCCTCCACTGTCTAGGTACCAACTAGTGAAAAACTAGTCCAACTAGTATAAAATTCTGTAGCATATTGCCCCAGGACTACAGGCTACTGTTAGCAGATCAAACTTGTCCTCCGCTTCGTACACTGGCTTCCAATGGGATACCGAACCAAGTTCAAGGTCTTGGTTCTTATCTTCAAGTAGTTCCATAACCTAGGCCCAAGCTATCTAAAAGACTGCATAGAGCTCTTGGATGAAGACTGTGGTTAACAACTGCACTCTGACACAATGGAACGCTCTATAATTCGGGCAAAGCTCATTTGTGTGGGAGACAGAACTTCCTCGGGGCAGTGAGACTGTGCAAGGAATTAAGGACCATCACAGATCTCACTGCCTTCTGCTCCAAGTGCAAGATCCATTTCTTTGACCTGCCTTCTGTAACAAACACAGAGCAACAGGTATATTAAACCAACAAACCCAAACTACCAAAACAAGACCTCCATTGTACATGCTTCTCCCACAAGGAAAGTATAAGAAAGCAAACAACATGTGACAGATACGTAGTCACATTGCTCAATACACCACTGAAAGGTGCTCAGACACTGTGGGGAGAAGCACAGTAACAGGACCTCTATACAAAGAATAGAACAGAACAACCCGTTCACACGAGCAAATAGTTTTCATGCACCCATCTGAGTTTTTGAGTAAGCAAAATCTTAAGTAAGCCTGGGAAAAAAAGTGTGTGTGTGTGTGTGTTTAGATAAAAGCTTGTACATAAAAGTATGCAGCTGCAGTTCTAGAGAATTTGGCCCATTATGTGCATCCAACAAAGTTGTGCATTTAAGGCTTGATAGCACTGTGTGGCCATTTTACAGCACTGTCTACTATATATAGGTTCCAATAAGCATGCAACTTTATCCTCATATTATACGTACTCAGTGAAAGCAGTATTAAGATGCAGCATCCCCAGAGGTTGCAGTTTGTTTCTCAAACGGTTACAGTTTCTGAGTCTGGGGCAGTAAAGATCATTCTCCATTTGCTAAAGCACTTTTGCTAAGAAACCTTCTTGTTATTTGGAAATTAAAATCTGAAAGTCAGATAAGCTCTCAGGCACTCCCACTGTACAGAAATGCTCAGTGAGACAAAGATGCAGTTGAAATGAAATATAAAAGTAATGGAAAACAGCATGTGCCTAAAATTCCTCGGAGTCTAAAAGAAAAACACAAAGATTCCCAATGTTTCACCCTCTATTAATAGTCCCTGACAAAATACTATTGATGGAAGTTTATGTTCACAACAACTAAAACATTAAACCCAGCTAATAATGTTATCATTAGAGATAATCGTTGAGATAACATAGAAATTAAAATTTCAATGCTTTGTGGCTTCAAAAAAGCAGGTGGAGAAATGCTGCTCAAACTCCAAAGCTATTTTCAAAGCACTGGAAGTACAGCTTCTTTGTCTCTTTAGCCCTGAGGTTTTGAATGGTTAAGTCCCTGGATATCACTACTGTACTAAAAATAGCTGGCAAATGCACTTTTAATTTTAATCCCACTGAGAACGATCAGCACTCTGCACCTAATTAAATGCACTCAGCACAAAGAAGTGCAAGGAGAAAGTCATCTCTCATGTGGATCAGCTGATTTTAATTAGGGCTCACTCTTCAGACCTTCCGACCCTCCTATGGTGCAGAGGGCTACAAAGAATTCAACCACAATGAGGCTGAATAGTCACAGTGCTCCCCCCACCCCCACAAATCTTCCTGTCTTCACTTCTGTCTCTCTCTCCATTGGTTTCTGATCTCCTGTCCTATTTGCTGTGTCTTTGCTATTTAACAGCATTTATTCTGACCAGTTTCCAGAACTGGGACTCGTAGCAGAAATTTCCTCTAAAGCTCCAAACACACCAAAGCTGCTGCTATGTGGCAATTTCTTTGCCATTAATGCTTTGGATTAAATTGGTCCCTGAACATGGTCCTTTTCTGCATTGGGAAAACTGAATTCATCTCCATACATTTGGGGGAAGAGGACAAGCAGGGTTTGCCCACTCAGCCTAAATGGGGTTTAATCCCTATAATGCATAGCTCTCAGAATCCAGCTTCCAGCACTGACCAACCAATATGGCAATACAGATTGTTTCTCACTGGTTCCTGCCCCTAAAACATTTCTCCCACACGCAGGAAGTTTTCTCAGTGTGGCAGGGGAAAGTATACAAGTCAGTACTGACTGCCAGTGTTAAATATTCTATGGGATCCCCACACTCAAGATTAACCTTTGTGCTTCCCGCACATCAGTCCCACTATTCTTCCTCCTTCCTGGGCACAGAGAGGGACCTTGTGCACAGGTCCAGGGAAGGGTGAAATAACCCCCTATAGTGGACTCACTCACCTTCACAGTTCTCCATCCAAGCATGCATCCCTAGTAGTTTTTGTCTGTTCTTGCACAGGCGAGGAGATTGTTTGAGCTTTTGTTCCTGTGGTGCTAATATTAATAGATATCCACACTGAAAGAACTTGTCTCTTGGGAATGCTCAGCCTGATTCGGATCTCACATTGGTTTTACTTTGCCATGACTCCACTGATTTTACACATTAGTGTAAGCAACAACGGAATCAGACCCAGTGTATGTGGGCCTGCACAAGAGAGTCATGCAGCTTCAAAGTTAAATTGGTAGAAATGGGAACCCTCATGGCTTCTGAGCCAGAAGATTGTGTATTGTCTTGAATTCTTACACCGGAGACTTGTGTTAATTCATTCCCAATGTTGCTGTGCCAGCCTGAAGAGTGCCACTCACTCTGACATGAGAAAGATACTTGACTTTCTATGCTTAGGTCAAACCATGTATAAAATGGAATAAAAACAACAACAAATTCCAGGCCCTTAAATCTCACAATTTTCTTGATTTACTTAAAAGAAAATAAAGGTGGCTAACCTGTAACCCTAGTCCCAGGAGGAAGTATGAATAACTCCTTGTCATGCAGGGGATGGAAGCACTGCTGATGACGGTGAAGAATTGTTTGTATCCCTCTGACACACTCAGCAGTGGCAACAATTGGCTAAAGGGGCTTACATCTACTCCTCCGTAGGTGGAAGGTGGGTTGAGCCTGACTCAAGGGTCTTGGGAGCATGGGTCCAACAGAGACCCCTCTTGCGCCAGGCTATAAACCAACCTCTAACTGATGGGGATTAGAAATAAATGTTTCCTGTAAACTGGTTATTCCATAACTGTCTGCAGCAGGTATTTTCTTTTACTTTCCTCTGAAGCTTTCTGGTACTGGCCACTGCTAGAGACAGGATATAGAATGAGATGGACCATGGGCCCGAATTTCTTTGTAGTACAGACACCATGGCAGACTTCTCCACCCCCGTCAAAGTATGTCTACTAAAACATCTGAGTCTTTTGTGGAATGGAAACTGGATTATTTGTGGATTATTGGGTTGATTCCTGCCCTAATTTATTAACTGGAGTTTGCTCTCCCAGGTTTTAAAGAGGGGCAGCAGCCTGGCACTACTGCATAAATTGGTGAGATCAGGTTTGGAACAACCAACATTTCACCTCCTGATGTTAGAACAAAGTCATCATATGGCAGTAGCACTAAACCTAACTGACCTGGGTGTGTGGAATTAAACATGTGTGGGAAGTTCAAAGCTGACACGCTGGCAACCTGGAATATTTAAAAAGTGTGTGGTTGTATTACTAGTAGATTTGATGTCAGATTCTTATGTTATTCTGTGAAAATGAGAGATGAAAGATGATAGCACATTGTTTTTCCATGAATATTCATTTGAATTTCTTGACAAATTCACTTCAGCCAGACTCGGCCCTTTGTATGTTTGGTTTTCACCAACTGTTTTGCATTTGAGATATTCTGGCATGTGGATCTTTGCAGAAAACAAAAATTCAAAGTCATGTTGAAACAAGCACCTACATTCACTGGATAAATTACTTGCAATGAATGACTCACTCCGTTCTAATGAAAACAATGTAGGGAAGTTGAGGATGTCTGACACTTTGTGGAGTGGTAGACAATTGACCTCTCTGAGAAATTGAGAGATATATCTTCTAATTTAACAATGTCACAGACAGCAACATTATGTATGTGTATATTGTGACAGACCCAGACCAGTGGGGTACAGGAGTCTGATAGAAGGCAAATATACTGGTCACTGGATGAGTAGTTTTCTGTTCTCTGAGTGACCAGAGCAGGGGCTGCACTAGAGTAATCAGGAACCTGCTAAAACCAGTTAAGGCAGGCAGGCTAATTAGGACACCTAGAGCCAATTAAGAAGAAGCTGCTAGAATCAATTAAGGCAGGCTAATCAGGGCACCTGGCTTTTAAAAGGCACTCACTTCAGTTTGTGGTGAGAGTGTGAGGAGCTGAGAGGGAGAGGACTGAGGAGCACAAGCGTTATCAGACACCAGGAGGAATGTCCTGTGGTGAGAATAAGGAAGATGTTTGGAGGAGGCCATGGGGAAGTAGCCCAGGGAGTTGTAGCTGTCATGCAGCTGTTACAGGAGGCACTATAGACAGCTGCAGTCCACAGGGCCCTGGGCTGGAACCCAGAGTAGGGGCTGGGCCCGGGTTCCCCCCAAACCTCACAATTGACCTGGACTGTGGGTTCTTCCAGAGGGGAAGGTCTCTGGGCTGTTCCCCAACCCACATGGTGAATCTCTGAGGCAAGAAAATCTGCCAATAAGCGCAGGACCCACCAAGATAGAGGAGGAACTTTGTCACAGTATACATAACACCAGATACCATACAATGCTAACAAAACAGCTGATAGAAACACACTGAGTGTGGAGATATCGGTTTCTGTCTTCCTGACATAGCTACGGCATGATTTTGAGCCTATCTTGATGTAGGAAAAAGTTCAATAGTCTGGATTTAAAAGAAAAAAATCTCATATTTTTTTATAAATTTAGGGGATTTCAAACAGGCAGACTGTGAACATTCATAGAAGTGAAAACATCCCACAGCTAATCCAGAACATAAAAGAGGTGTCTGCTCATTCTCTTTGATATTTTACACTCTTCATGTGAGACAGCTCTCTCCATTCATCTCCCCTAGTGGTCTTAATTTTGGAACGAAAGTGTTATATCACAGAGGCAGACTGCTTGGTGAGATGGTAGAGTAAGGACTGGAGATACACTTATGGCATATGGAAAAACTTTAAAGCACAGTAACAGATATTACATTACACAAGAAATGGTTAATAAAAAAATCATTTTTCCTTTGGGAAACAACTATGAAATGTGTTAAAGCAACTGTTCTCAAACTATAGTCTGTAAAGCACTTGCTGGTTGCCAGCAGAAAGATGACAGGTCACATGGTGTCGGCTCTCCAAGTTTCCCCAGCTGCTTGTGCAGATGTCCTTGGCCCTTCATTGCTAAAGGAAAGCCTTTCACAGCATCAGGAAATGAGAAGGAGAATGAGCTAACATAGCTGCCTCACTAGAGACCATTTCTACATAAGAAAAGGAGAGGAAACAGGAAGTATCCTCAGGAGTTGGTGCCACCTGTAGGAAGGGAACATCAAGGAGAACAGAAGAAAAGTATGTCCGGAGAAGTGAAACAAGAAAATTCATGCTCAAAAATATCACTCCTCATGAATAGTGAGCAAATGTGGCCTTGCCTTGACCCTAGCTCATCTGAAGCCATCTTTCACTTCAGTGGGGCCAGGATTTCACCTTTTGTCGTGATTTCCGACTTGTCTTCTGTGAGCTGCCCAACCCTTCTGTCTAAACTTCCAAGAGCATCATACAGTACATGGCAGTCTTGCTATTCCTTTCTGAGAAAGCTGGAGCCCCAATCCCCCTTAAGTGGTGCCCTACCCATTCCTGAATCCAATTGAAAATTTCCCACCAGGTGCTGAACACTCACCATGGAATCACTTCATTTTCATCTCATATCCCTCTACTTCTGAAGTCCTTCTTCAGCAGTGGTCCCCTCTCTGCTCACTCCCCTTGAGTTTTCAAACTTCAAGAGGTCATTATTTTATTTATGCTGACCTGGCCTCTCTGAAATACAAGCTTCCCCTCCTCCAAAAGGGAGCTCCCCTCGCTGCCTTTTTGTGTTATATAGTTAAGTTACCCAACCCCCAGTAACAAGCCAGCTTCAGTGAATCAAGATTCATGATGCACTATAGCCTTCTCTAGTAAATCAACTCTGACACCTCTTTAAAGTTGTCTTTATATATATACCTACAATAAATCCTATAATCCAAATAATCAGTCTGTTTAGTCCAGGGGTCGGCAACGTCTGGCATGCGGCTCGCCAGGGTAAGCACCATAGCGGGCCGGACCAGTTTATTTACCTGCTAACGCAGCAGGTTCGGCCGATCGTGGCCCCCACTTGCCGCAGTTCGCCGTCCCGGGCCAATGGGGGCGGCAGGAAGCAGCACGGGCGAGGGATGTGCTGGCTGCGGCTTCCCGCCGCCCCCATTGGCCCAGGACGGCGAACCGCGGCCAGTGGGGGCTGCGATCGGCCGAACCTGCTGCGTCAGCAGGTAAATAAACTGGCCCGGCCCGCTAGGGTGCTTACCCTGGCAAGCTGCGTGCCAAACGTTGCCGACCCCTGGTCTAGTCAACACTCATATACCAGCATGAGAGCTTTATGTGGGAAAGGAGATCATAACTACATTACAGTAGTTGGAAACATAGATCATTACCGTGGAATTAATCAGTTGGACAAGTCATTTAGGACAAATGTTTCAGAAAGTGTAAATAAGGGCCTGTGGCAAAATCAATGTATGCATGCAGTACATGGGTACCCATATTTTATGTGTAAGTGAGCAATTGCATCCATAAAATCTGAGCATGCAACTGTGGGTTTTGCATATGCGGGGAATTCAGTTATATGGCCTTTTAAAAAAAACATGCAAGTAGGATTCATTTCAAAGCAGGAATTGGCCCGTAAATTGCCCTTATGAAAATATTTCAGTATATTTGTATGTGTTCTTGCAACTTAGTGCATGCTTCAAGCTTAGATCGGAGTGTTAGCCAAATAATAATCAACACTCAGCTAGAATTAAGAAACCAGCTTGTCACAGTAAGGTGACGGAGAAGTTTACTGCTGGTTTCTCTCTATTTATAATAAATATTCCACACTCCTATCATGAAAAAGATGCAGAACATATTCACACCTCCAACCTCCCTTTTCACATACCATCCATCAGCTTGTCCTGGAAAATTCCATAAGACCTTCTGTTCTATTAATATCATGCCTCCTGGCTCAAAAGGGTCAATGACCTGCCATACAGTACGGCAGAACACACTGTATATCTTTGAAACTTGAGGCTGAATAGATCTAGAGTAGCAGAGGCATTTCCTTGTAAGGTCCATAAGAGGCACACAGACAGCTGTTTCAGTATTCTCATCTGAGAACCATGCCCTCAAAACTCCATGCACGGTGCACACGCCTGAACTCTTGGCTGGCTATGTCCATCCGTTAGGGTGGTATGGTGCCAAATTACAACTTAATCAGCCCCTTACCTAAGTGCTTAGTTGCCACGTGACTATGGTCTTGGACACATGACAATGTAAAGGTCATATCTTCCTCCTCCAGAACTGAGCTACTGGTGCCACATGGGTGGTGTCAAGTAATTGGGTCACATTGTAAAGACATTTGATCAAACAAATTCAATACCATAAGCAGTGGAGGAAAGCGTTAGGGACTGGCTTCAAAGACGTGCTATTGGCCAGAAAGAGGGAATGTGCTGCAGCCAGCAGTGGAGGAAACGCACAAATACCATGTGTGGAGTGAGAAATTACAATCCATTTAAAACAGGGAATTAACTGCATACACTGTTCTGTATCTGCAAATGGCACCAGCACCCTGGAGCAATGTGTTGCATTGATTAGGTTGTGATTAGTCACTGGAGTAACTTTCTGCTATCCCCATATTACTTAAAATAGAAAGTAACTGGGGCACTTCGGGTGCCACTCTCTGGTAACTAGTAAATGCTGGCTAATGTTGGTAACATTGACTATTGTGTACCACAATATTCCTGTTGAATGAAGACTCTGGCGCAGATCTTTGCTGCAGTGGAGATCTGCTCCGTGAAGAAAATGTGGGAGGTGGATCTTGTTATAGCTCTGTGAATATCTACCTGACCTTACCCCTAAAAGGCCAGCTGGAAGTGGTCTCCAAGAATATACCAGGGGCTACAAGGGATGGGGGTGAAAGAGCTTCTTCAATGGCCACTGGGGACTCCCCACAGCTGGGAATTCTCAGAAGGGAAGAAGGGCTAAATTTCATCCTATTTGCATTGTCAGAGTGGCACAAAAGGGATGGTGCAAGCAAGGGAATCTGAGCCCTTTCATGCTGGCATGGCTGGCCTGAATTACCCATGTGGCAGAAACACTGAGCTGACCAAAGCAACTGTTGTAAAAAATAAAATAAAGAAAAAAGGCTAAAAGTGAAACTGAGGAAGATGTTAGATATGGTGAAGCCAATGAACAGCACCATTAAGGCGCCAGCCTCCTTGCAACTGGTGTCAAATAAGGATGAGGACTGAAAATAGTTAAGCCAAGATTTCGGCTGCATGGTATTTCGCAGAGGTTAGTGGAATGGAAATGCCTGAAAATCAAAAAGTGATATTGATTTCTATAGCTTTGGGACTGCAAGACACTGGCATTTATCATGGAGCTGCCTACTGCACAGAAGAATTAGAAAGATTTAAATGGCTGCATTTATGCTCATATTTGATGCATATTATTCATCCAAGGAAAGAAAATAGGGCACAAATAACTACTTCTTTCTCTACAGAACATATGATAGCCACAACGGTACATTTTTTCCCCCTCAGCTACTAAGCCAAAAATTCAACCATGCAACTCTGGTGAACTTTCAGTGTCTCTGACAAAAAAAAAAAAAAAGTTTGTGGGGAAAAAAAATCAAGCTGCTACTAAGAAAAAGCACTTAATCCTGTAATCCTTACTCATGAAAGTAGTTCTTAGTCATGTGACTTCCATTAAAGTCTACTGGCATGAGGAAAGGTTACTTGTCAGAGTAAAAAGTAGCAGGATTAAATCTATAGTTGGGATTTAAAATTGGTAACAAAATAGAGTTTCTCAAGCTTGAGAGATAAGACAATTCCATACAAAAGCTTTTCATATTAGAACACGAACCGTAGCAAAAGCTGCTGAGAGCACCATGGCTGAAATGATTACGAGGGATTAGAGGAAGTCAAAAGAAATAAATAAGAATTTAAGGCTATTGCACGAAGCAGGGCTGGCTATACAGGAGTATACGGGGGCCTATTCGTAGGAAGGGACAGTGATTCTGGAAGTATGGGAGATGAGGAAAGGAAAGGGTTCCTTCTCCAAAGCAATACAAACCTTAGAAATAGCTTGGACCTGATGCAGGAGTTGGCAAAAATTTGGAGTGACTCCTGTTTTCTTATGAATCAATTCAATTTTTGCTAAATAACCACTGTGAGGACTCAGTGAACAAGGTGCAGAACAGTAAATTGATGAGTAAAACACTGATAAAGAGAAAGATCACAACAATGTCTCCAAGACATTGACTATCGTACCTCCGGGCCGTAGAAGAACCAAGAGTTTATCTGTACTCTTAAACCTTAGGAGATACTAAATTGAACCGATGACCCCAGGGATTCATACATTATAAGGCCAGAAGGGACTGTTGTGATAATTTATTCTGACCTCCTGTATAAAACCAATCATAGGAGTTCCCTGAGTTAATTTCCTTCAGCTCCTAGCCTCCTCCTGAAAACACCCATCCCCTCAGCAACAGAGCTGACCCCCTTTTAGCTCCCTAGCTCTCTCACAACTCCTCTGAAAACTCACCTCCTTGCCCTCAGCACTGTCCCTCTACCCTTGTTAGACACTCCAAAGTGATCATGAGGTACGGTCTGCTGAAAGGAAGTTAGTTTGTGCATGGAGCAGCACTCAGTGAAATGGTGACATATTTTGGATGATTTCACTCCTGTAAAATGTAGCTTTTTCACAAAGTGCACTTTTCCCACTGAAACATGAAGATATTCCCGTTTTCATGTTGTCATGTGAAAGCCGCTGTTCATCTGAACACAATTTATAAATAAAATGTCACATTTTTGCAATAGATTGCCACTCAAATATAATCCCCTCCCCCCCCCAACAAGAATGACTCTAGCAAGTTTATGGTGCTTTACTTCTTCAAAAGTCCTTTATGACCATTATAAAATTAATTATCCTTCTCCACACATATCGCAGTTGTATCATCTCTATTTTCCAGCTGGGAAAAAAAGGGAGGAAGTTTAATCAACACATGTAGGGTTGGAGTATTGGTATCAAAGGCAAGATTAGGACTCAGGAATGCCTTGCTCCTTAATCCTGAGTATAGTCATCAGAACTATGCTACATTTTGGCTTAAGTATTTTAGCTTTTGGTGCTGGCAACACAATAAAATCTTTCACTGAACATTTCTTTTAAAACAATTTTAAAAGGGGCAACAGGAACCAAGCAAACTGCAGACTGAACATCAGGACTCAAAACATGCAAGAGAAAGATACGTAGCATGGAAGACAAGAAAAACTCTCAAGCATATATGCTGCACTGTAGGTAAAACATCCTCTATATATTTATGGGCTACACCATGAAGCCCGTCATAGAAGGACTTTACAAACACATGAATAAATAAATTAAAACCACCCAATATAATCAAATAGCATTTTCCCCATGTTGGAGAAGACTAAGATAGCACAATGCGGCACTACATCGAATCTCTGACATTTAACAAATCACATGATGTAATCACTAAAGTCAGGAAAAGACATATGGAGACAAGTGATAAATGAATAGATGGCTAGACAGACAAAATCCCACCCAACATTTTATCTCCCATTAGTTTCTCTCTGTAACTGTCATTTATAGCACAATCAATCCAAACCTTTCTATGGTTGGAGGAAACGGGATAAATAGCGTTTGTTAGCGTGCATGGTGTTTAAAAACAAAAAATGAAAGCACTTGAGAGCAGAGTCTCTCCTCGATGGGAAGCATTTGTTTTTGGTTTCCTTTTTTTTTTTTTTTTTTTTTAAGTTCTTGATTTTTTCCCTATGTTTCCCCATATTGGTCTCTAATCTTGCACCTAGAAGAACCTGTAAACAACAGCAAGAGACAAACCAAGATGAGAGAGCTGACAGAAGGGACAAGGTGACTTTGAAAAGAAGAGTTCTCTCTCTTTGTGTAGCTCTCTAGTATCAGCTGCAGCAATATGAAAAGCAGTAGAAAGCCTGTGCTGTGCTAAAAGTTTTACCATGAGCATGTGTTGCAGACCGCACTATACTTGTAGTATATGGTGGGTAAGGTGTTCCTTTCTCTTTCCCATCAGGTCTAATCATGACACTTGGCCTTTACAGAGTTCCTTCTACGAGAGATCTCAAAGCATCATTCAAATATTCATTCATTTAAATGTACATCTCTCTTGTGAGGCAGATATGGGAAAACCAGGAGGTTGAGAGTTAGTGTGTTATTGGGCAAGTTACTGACCTCAATACAGAGTTAACTAGGTGAAATTCGCTGGCTTGTGTTATATACTGGAAGTCAAACTAGACTGTCTAATGGTCCCTTCGGCCTTAAAATCTGTGAATCATGTCCTGCTCCTACCCAATTACATGGGGGAATGAGATTCCCCAAACACCCCATGCAGTTGGGTAGGACATTCCAGTATCTTGGGTGAGGAGCAGCTGAGCAGGGAAGGGGGGAGGAGGTTCATGTCTCTGTCTCGCCAATGGACTGATTAATGATTTGGGAAATAAGTCGTGCCCTGCAATAACTTACTTTCCAGGAGGAAGAGGGGAGCAGAACTTACCCTGGGGCAACACAGCTAGACACTACCCATTATCTCAAGGCTGACGGTAAACTCATGATCTATCTACCCCTAACCAATTTGCCTAAGAACATTCACAGAGCTGGGAATAGAACCCAGACATCCCGACTCAGCCCCAGACATCCCGACTCAGCCCCAGCCACTAGATCAGATACTGCCTCCCTTAGCTAGTTATCCTGTCACATTGAATCCCTCTTTAACAGACCCAGTGAAAAGCAAAGCAAATTCATTTCCCACCGGATTAGCAAATCATGAATAAATTCCATGTTATTGTTGTAAAGGGAAGAAAAATTGCTTCCTATTTTAGCAAAGAAAAACAGCAAAACCTGCATTTCAAATGATTGAACTGACTTGGTTAGATTTCTCACTTAAAAAACAAACATTTAGTTCCATTTCTCATAGAGGCCATGTGCACTTCCACTGAAGACAACAGGATGGCAGGGAGGCGTGAACCAGTGCAGAATTTGGTACTTTTCTCTAACCACTCTAGTGCATTCTTTATGGCAAAAACATGACATGATTATTTCAGGTCTCTGCCATACTCAGACACTATGGGGTGAGGCAAAGCCTTAGTTCTGAATTGTCTTGGTTTTGTCAGTGTGAGTGAATGCGATTGCAGCTTTATAGCTGACAGATACATAGTACTATTTTACTGATCTGTATCCCTGCCAGACTATATCACCTACCACTAGAAATGCACTGAGTGTGCTGTAAATAACAAGGTGAATACTGCAGGGACTAGGATTTCAAGTTGCTAATGACTTGATAGCGCCTTTAAAATGTACAGCCTCATATTGGGTTGGTGCATAGTCATGTGGCCCCACTGGGAGCACTGCAGGCATTCTGTGGCCCCCAAATTAAGTATTATTACCCTCATTTTAGATACTGAATAATGGTGGACTGAGAGCTGAAGTGATTTGCCCAAGGCCACCCAATGCCTGTGGCAGAGCCAGAAAGGCACCACAGTCCTAACTCCCAGTCTTGAATTTTAACCAAAGACCGTTTGTTGAACCTTAGTAAAATAAGGTCATTTCATGAATGAATATAAAAATTAGAAAATACAGTGAGAAGTATAAAAACTATTTTTTTCAGAGCAGAAGAAAGCCTTGTGGGATGGATAGCAGAGCATGGACTGCTTTAGACAGCCTGCTTTGGAGTTGTATTAACTTGTAGTGGACATCGCTACCTTCTCGTGAATGGGCTTCTTTGTAGAACTGCCCATGTGTGCAGTAGCAAAGTTCCCTCTCGGTGACTCTGCTAATGGAGGATTTGCATTAGCTGACACAGTGGAGAGCTCCTCTGTGAGCTGGAGTTGCAAAGTTTGCATCCCAGGGCTGAAACTGGGCCTCATCCCACATCCACTGAAGTCAGTGGAAAGAGTCTCCTTGACTACAGGGTGCATTGGATCAGACACTTTGTGTACCTGGCTGTAACTGCAGTGTCTGCATATACAAAGTTCCTGGATCTTGTATATTGGGACATTTCATCTTACTGTTCTGGAAGGCACATGTGAGACAGAAAGCTGATCCCCTCCTAAGTAAACCTACTTCCTTCCCCAAAACATCATGGAACTAACATGCCATTTGCTGCCATCATATTGTTAACTCTGCTTGTATGTTACACCTCTTCCCCCACCCTGTGTCTGTATTGCCTAAGACTGTAAGCACTTCAGAACAAGGACCAACTATTCCTCTGTTTATATACCATGCTTAGAACAATTGGGTCCCATTCTTGGTTGGTGCTTAAGCACTGCTGTAATAAACATATTACATGATAATTAAAAAAAAAAGTTTGCTTTTTCCCCTTAGCAACCACCTGACAGTCAGATAAATGGCAATTCTGAGCCATGCAGTGGCATCATTTATATTATTGACAAAGGGATGATCTAAGCCTTTGTAATTCAGGCAAAAATATCATCACCACCACTACCACTCGTATCAAATGGCCTTTCGACAATACTTCCCTCCCACCCCAGGTACTGAAGTCCTGCTTTGTTTTCATTCTTTACTCTGCCTCTACCTCAAGGATAAAGGCCAGGTTGTGACATTTAGCTATTGGCTCCTTTGGGGATGGTGCATAGCTGCCCTGCTCCGAGGGTGCCATCAGTCCCTGAGCTCTCCAGAACTTTAGCGAACCAGGCATGTTACACGTTACCCCTTGGGAGAGTGCAGCCTGCTCTCCTATTGTGCCCAGCCAGCTCCATAGGCCAGTGAATGGTGTGGAGATGAAGGCCAGGGTGATTTCCACCCCCCGAGACACCAGATGGGATGAGTAACTTTGAGGGGAGATGATGCCTGCCACCATTCCCCCACCTAAGCTCCACACTTGCACTAGAGATAATCTAGCTATAAATACCTAATTCTATTATTTGTATTATCGTAGTGCTTACAAGCCCCAATCATGGAGCTCACTGTGTTAGGAGCTGTACAAACACAGAAGAAAAAGACAATCTCTGCCTCCCAAAGAGTGCTGCAATAAGCAAAGAACCAAACATAACTGAAACATCTGCCTCTCCCCCAGCAGACAAACTATTGATGGTATCTCTGATCTGCATGATTGAGTAGCTCATGGGAATCAAAGCCTTTCACCTTAACATTTCTAGCTAAGTAGTAACCAAAGTGCATTGTCAACAACTGGCTGCTCTATGGCCCACATGAAATGTCTGTTGGTTGGAGTCCAGTGGACAGTGGTTTTATGTAAATAACCATCACAACTGGCACTTCTCAGCCAGCTCAGTAGAGAGAGCTGAAGGTTCATTGGAATTAGATCTGAAACACTCTCCAACCTCAAGTGATAACTCTTCCACATCAGCGATATTGGGTTCCATGCAGGTGTAACTGGGTGGGGTTTAATGGCCTGTGATGTGCAGCAAGTCAGACTAGTTTATTTGGGGGATCTTTCTGGCTTTAAATTCTATGCCTCTATGTACATTAATCACATCAGGAGGAGGATGTGAGGTAGTCTGCCACTGCCGTATGTGATCTATGGATCAGCATAGGACTTTCTCTTTCAGGGCTCTGAACCCAGCATCTCTCATGAACATTAGCCTCATTACAAAAATTCTTAAAAACAGCTTCCCCAACCTGATTCCCTTCCCCCATTTTGGGGTCCAATGCATCACAGATTCTAAATTGGCTTTACATTCCATAATTTTAAGCAAGCTTCCTTTCATAATTGTGTTACTCTTTACTGATTCTCCCCTACCATTGTAATGGCATTAACGATTAAACACAGTAGCACTTAGTAGAATTACACACTGGCAAATGAACAAAAATAATCAGAAATGAAGGCCCTACTTAACAGAATGGATAGTGCAACCTTAGAATTGTGGTTTCCTCCCTCTTTTGTCATTTGCTCCATTGATGTCTCAAGCAGTATCACGTATGTAGCTACTGTAAATAGCCAATGGGGGTGGCGGGAAGTGGCGCGGGCGAGGGATATGCTGGCCGCGGCTTCCCGCCGCCCCCATTGGCCCAGGACGGTGAACTGTGGCCAGTGGGGGCCGGGATCGGCCGAACCTGCCGCGTCAGCAGGTAAATAAACTGGCCCGGCCTGCTAGGGTGCTTACCCTGGCGAGCCACGTGCCAAACGTTGCCGACCCCTGACCTAGACCATCTCTGACAGGTGTTTTTCCAACCTGCTCTTAAAAATCCCCAATGATGGAGATTCCACAACCTTCCTAGGCAATTTTATTCCTGTGTTTAACTACCCTGAGAGTTAGGAAGTTTTTCCTAATGTCCAACCTAAACCGCCCTTGCTGCAATTTAAGTCTGTTGCTTCTTGCCCGATCCTCAGTGGTTAAAGAGAATTTTTTTCTCCCTCCTCCTTTTATGTGCCCTTTATGTATTTGAAAACTGTTATCATGTCCCCCCTCAGTCTTCTTTTCTCCAGACTAAACAACCCCGATTTTTTCAATCTTCCCTCATAGGTCATGTTTTCTATACCTTTAATCATTTTTTTTGTTCTTCTCTGGACTTTCTCCAATTTGTCCACATCGTTCCTGAAACGTGGCACCCAGAACTGCACACAATACTCCACTTAAGGTCTAATCAGTGTGGAGTAGAGTGGAAGAATTACTCCTGCTAATACATTCCAGAATGATGTTTGCCTTTTTTTTTTTTTTTTTTTTTTAATACTATTGACTCATATTTAGCTTGTGATCTACTATGATCCCAGATCTCTTTCTGCAGTACTCCTTCCTAGGCAGTCATTTCCCATTTTGTAGGTGTGCAACTGATTGTTGCATTTGTCCTTATTGAATTTCATCCTATTTAATTCAGATCATTTTTCTGATTTTTTTATATCGTTTTGAATTTTAATCCTATCCTCCAAAACACTTGCAACCTTTCCCAGCTTGGTAACATTCACAGTTTTGTAAGTGTACTCTCTTTGTCATTATCTAAACCACTGATGAAGAAATTGAACAGAACCAGACCCAGAAGTGATCTCTGCAGACTTGATATGCTTTTTCAGCTTGACTGTGAATGATGATAAATATTCTCTAGGAATGGTTTTCCAGCCAATGATACACTCACGTTACAGAAATTCTAACTAGGTTGTATTTCCCTAGTTTGTTTATGAGAAGGTCACGCAAGACAGTCTCAAAAGCCTTACTAAAGTCAAGATATACCACATCTACCACTTCCCCCTTATACACAAGACTTGTTATCCTGTCGAAGAAAGCTGTTAGGTTGGTTTGACATGATTTATTCTTGACAAATCCATGAATGAATGAATGAATGAAACATACGTTAAATTCCATTTAAGTTAGAGTTCCTGTTCAGAACTGAGGTTGAAACATATCAAGCACTTTAAAAATGTTATTTCTTTGGCTTAATAACATAAAATAGGATCATCATTATACCTGAAAAATGGTTTAAAATGAATGAGGATTACAAGATATCCAGGAAAACAATCTACTTTAGGCATTTCTACGGCATCTATCGTAATAGAGAAACTTTCAGCGTTTAAGGCAGATATGTATGGATTGCAACTGAGCTGCAAATTAACTGTGTATGCTTAGGATTTAGTTACTGTTATCAAGAAAACATTCAGGTACATCGGAGATTTGAGAGTCCTGGGGTCTCATCCTTACCCCAACTAGCTTGTAATTACAGCTGTTATTTTCAGAACACTTACATAATATGACAACCATCTAATGTAAAATCTATAGGACAATTGCAGTTTGCATAGCTGGATACTGGAGCAGATTGTGAGACAGTCATGGCCTATAGCAGGAGACAAAGCAGCAAGTTGAAGGACACCTGGTGTGTGCCATGTAACATATGGAGTTAGAGGTATGTAACAAAGAGAACTCCCCAAAAATCATTTGAATATTATTGGAGCCTTGGCAATAACAGACCTTGACTCCTATATTTTCTACTGTGTCTAGATCTAGCGATGACTATACTTCAATAGGTTTTATTGGTCACTGTTCTCCACTGTACATCAAGCATATGAGGCATGGGAAAGCACAACTTGTTAGATTATTGCCATGCCAGAAGATGATGGATATCTATATATAGATATATATCACTAAGAAAACATCCCTCTTCCCTCCAGATTATTAACAAGTCTTTGTTTGATCCATATGTTAACCATTCCTTTGCACTCCCATTCTGGTTTTCTGTGTGGATTTTGCACACCACTGACTCTCACTGTGGTTTTAGCAGGGCGGTACAAGCTGTGATAACTAACCAAATTTTAACTTGTAGTATTCTTGGCCTTTAGCAGTTAAATAAGGACCAGCCGGTAAAGTTAAGGGCCTAGGGTAAAACTAAGTCTTTGTCCAATAATGGATTACTTGACTGGATTTCATTGTAATTATGAATTTGAATATTTTTACATAATTTCAAGCTTGGAAGTTTGTTTCTCTTCTGTTTTTCCAAATCACTTCCTATTGCAGAGGTGGACAATTACAGACAGGCAGTGCTGCTATTAAAGGAATCAAAAGTCACATTGCTCAGCTCCCATTTTGTTTACATCCTGTGCCCTTCTTCTGTGAGACACAGTAATCAACAGATATGATGACTCATCAGCTTTGTTATTACACCAGATCAGTTATTTTGTTAAGAGGGTAGAACAGAAGCAGCAAGCGGGGACACACAAGAGCAGGTAAGCTGTGGTATCCAGTCTTTTCAAAATCTGGTAAAGATAATAATATTTCCCACAGTCAGGGTTTAAGTTTTTTAAAAAAGGTTCTTTCAGCCTGGCTTCTAAAGCAACTTAACTAAAAGGATAGTTTTGTTTAGGCAAAGCATAAAAGAGTTTTGCTAAAGAGGTTTTGCAGTTAATATTCTCCTCTGAAGAATTGCCTGAGTCTAATACCAGCTAACCAGAACACCACCCCTGACTTCCCTCTTATAGTGGGCAGAGGGAATGACTTAATTGTCCACAGCTGGCCCAGCTGTAGCCCTGTACTTAAGACTTGCAGCTGTGAGCTTCTGTCTCCTTTATGAGTCAGTATTAATCCTCTTTCTCTGCCAGTACTTGGCTAGATCCTATGTACCTATGAGAGGGGTACAGAAAAGTAGCAAATGTTTTGATTTTGGCATTAAACAGTGTAATCAGCAGAATGTTAGTTTAGACCATTTTAAACCTCTAAGAACTTTATTAATGTGATCCACCAACGTTACTGTGATTAGATAGGTTTCTATAGGTCATCAAATTGCATCACCTGCAACTACTAGCTGGCTAAAGTCTCTAACTTCAGACCTTTGTATACTCATCTTGGCTGGGAAAGGTGCCTCAAGGTCAAAGAATGGTTCTTTCTCATATTTCCACTGTGTTGCCTTCCTTCAAGATAAAAAACAACTGTGACAGCTCCATCCTTAGAGTGACTTTCAACTGGTACTTTGAAAGGCAAACTTTTCCCCAGGGTGGGAATTCTGATAATAAGACACATCCAAGCCCAGGATCTTACATTCTTTCCTTACTAACTGGGTGAAACTGAAAGTGAATGTACTGCAGCGACTGGAAAGATGCTAGGACTCTTGAGTTCTCTGCTTATCTGCAGAACAGATACAGCATGAGCTACATGTGTTCAAGATAATTTCCCTTTCTCCTATGCACCTCATCCCAATTTGGAAGAGACTGTGCGAGGAATAAAGGTTAGCTCATCTTTCCTGTCCATGTAATCTTTGTCCACTCTGTCTTCTCTTAGAGGAGTTAGTGTGATGATGGTTTTGGTGTTAGATACTTGCCTGCTAGGAATGGGAGTTTTCAATGGGATTTATGCTCTTCAGTCTGAGACGCTTTTGAAAATCCCATCCTAGATTAAGATCAAGAGTTTTTCAGTAGTTAGTTCTCTCTGTTTTTTTCCCCCTGAAGAAGCTCTGTTTATCCCTATGGAAATCTTCCATTATTCTGTAGTTGTAAGGTAACAAATATTTTGTATAATATCAGAGCCTGAAATGCACTGTAAATATCCTTGGTGAGATACACAGTGGGTACAGTTTAAAAGTGTATCAATTATGGCAAGCCAGTAGGAGGGAATATGTGATCATTCACATTGTTGATATACTAACCACAATGCCTCCACAAGTTTCAACCCCATATGCCTGCACTTTCCACAGATCTTGGTAACACCAGTATAAAAATGGAACAACTCCATAGACTACAATGAAGTTACTCCAGATTTACAAAGATGCTGCAACTGATCAGATTCCAGTTCTGTTTCTTTTCTCTTCTAAAAGTGCAGCTATCTAATGCATAGTCTTCTTTATAAAGCTGTACCACTTTAAAATAATCTGTAGATACTGGGACAAGAATTTATACCTATTCAGGAAGTGCCAAATGACATTTATGTCTCTGTGACTGTCCGAGTCTGCTAGAGGTATGTCACCAGTTGCAGAGGAACACCTGAAAAGAAATGTAATTCCAAGCATGTTGTGCTTCTCTGTTGGTAATTCCAGTCATGGATATCCCAGCTGCTTGTCAATTTCAAAGCAAAATATCTCTGAACTTGCTAAATCAGTAAGGAGATGCTCCTCTGTGTCTTGCTGCATAAAATTAGACACATGCAGGCAACTGTGAAGCGATTAAAGAAGTCTCTCGAGCTGAATAAAAGAGGACAGGTCT
Source organism: Malaclemys terrapin pileata (assembly GCF_027887155.1). NCBI lineage: Eukaryota > Metazoa > Chordata > Testudines > Emydidae > Malaclemys > Malaclemys terrapin. The sequence continues at coordinate 13,631,119 of NC_071518.1, forward strand.
TGTTATAAACTTGGTGGCTGATTCTTCAAAGAGGCAAAAAGTGAGGGTACATTGAGATGCTTGAGTTTCTGGTGCACTAATATGAGAATTTTAAGGAGCTGTTATACTCTGAAAAGTGACTGATAAGCGGCATACTGGGGTTGAAGTTTATTGCTTCTGAATGACTTACAGATTAAATTTGCTCACTTTCCAGGTAAAAATATTTTTTTCTAGTTGGCAGCCCTGTGTTCTTCCTGGCTCATGCATTTCATTACCACTTCTCTGCAGTAGGGACTTAGTTAAAATTCTACTGTAGATGTGTGAGCCAATTTTTTGTCCTACCTACTCTCCCAGAGCTGTGTTGGTTCTGCAAGGCTAGCAGGAGAATAAAGTAGTGAAAACTCATTTGTGTCATTAAAGTTAGCAGATGTAATTCAGAAGACAAAATGTGAGGAGTGCCAGCTATTAACACACAAGGAACCAAATTCTGGTCTAGCTATTTTGTGCCATCACTTACGAGCTTTTTGAAGGCCATTTGCTTGTTCTTGCATCATTTTGCAATCCCACTTCCAGTCCAGGCTAAGAGGAAGGCAAAAATGAAAAAAATAATGAAATGAAACAGTTAAGCAAACATTTTGAACCATAAAAAGGTTCCACTTGGTTCAGTTCCAGTTATGGGTGAATGTTCAGCAGGTTCCGACATTATCTCAATTTATTCATCCACCCTTAGTGGGCACTAAGTGGCAGAAATCCACCCATGGGTCAAAGGCACATATGCTGAGCCAGTGCCAGCAGATGAAAGATTCAGCTACCACTGTTCTGTGCATGTCACGCTAACAGGTCCAGTTCCTTTGTTCACAGGGACAGAATGTGCAGTTCCACAAATACTAATAGGCACACTTCTACTGCTCAGGAGAATCGAGAAAGTGCATCGCGCAACCATGTATCCTCAGCCTCTGCATCCCAGAGATCTGTGGGGTCTCCAGCCACGTTAACATGGCAGGGTTTAGGGAACACACAGGGATCTGCCTAGTAAATCCATGACTGTGCCTATTCACCGACCAACTCTTACCAGGGCAGGGGTTGGCAGCTATGGTAGCTGCAGCCTATGGGCTATGCAGCAATTCTGCAGACTGCACTTTTGCTGCTGTTTCCTGCCTTGGAGGAAAGTTCTCTTCCCCTGCTCTTGTGGAACTCCCCTATACAAAACCTGTTCAGTCAGACTTTGCACAGGAGAGCAAATTTTGGCCTCAGGAAATACTGAAGAGTTATATAATATGCACTACAGTCACCATCTGTAATTAAAGGATATAAATCCTGTGACACTCCCAGCCTGTGTAGCCCAAGGTGAAACACATCCTGAGATTCCTATAAAGTAGTACCTATAGTCATGGGGGACACAAATCACTTTATGATTTGATTTCCCTGTATCATAAAAATTCACAGTAAAATCCAGTTATGAGTGTCATTAAAAATGGTCTTCAGTGCATGAAATGTTAGAGACATTTGAAATCCTATGGAAAAATAATGTCCCGCTGAAGATCAAATTTTAAATCATCCTTTAGAGTCTAGAGGGAGACATGTCAGCCTTCAGCAGACAGGTCAAGGAGATGTGTAAAAATGTTGGCAAAGCATGTTCTGAGAGTGTCGTATAATGCAATTGGTGTTTGGATGTCATTGTCTGTTCTTCTAGTTACATAGCACAATTATGAAGGACTTTGTGCCTTGCAGTGACTGTTTCACAGAAGAATAATCAGAGTGGATCAAATCCTACCCAAGTGTGACTCCATTTAAAACAATGGATGAATTAATCAAAAAATGGTTATGGGCTACTTAAAATTACCTGATTCTGATCTCACTTACACTAAAATGAGTCAGTAGTAATGTCTTTGAAATCAATGGGGTTATACTGGTGTAAAATCATTGGGAGTTCAAAAACATGCCTGATAAAAAATAAGAGTAACATTTCTTGCTTTCAAAACACCTAGGAGTGTTTGTATCGTGATTTTGCTTCTGTTGAGGAATTGTGTACTTTCCAATTAGAAATGTGGAGAGAGAACCTAGCTTGAGCCTTTCAGAGTGTCCGCAATAAACTGTTTACCTAGTAATGCAGAGATAGACTGCCACCTTTTAAACTTTTTCCTAGAAACATTAGCTCCTGAAAAAGGGGAATGACATCAAGATCTGGGAAGAAACTGGCAGTTTTGCTTTGCGGGTGAGTGTATATGCATTTTCTTGTGATTGATATCCATGGATTTGTACCTGTTTGCTTTCAGTTTTGGCTTCAAACAAGCCCCCCAAACTGAGGCAAAAAGACAATATTACAGAGTTTGATACACGCCAATAAATCTGCCCGGGTTGGCTCAACATTTTCATGAAGGTTAGTGAACATTTTCACATGCTTAGATTGAGTTTTAACAGATTAATAAAACCTACTATTCCTCTCCAGACTAGGTCGAGGGTTTGTCTACATGGGGAAACCGAGCAACAGAACTATAGCAGTATAATTACATTGCTATAGCTATGTCAGTGCAACTCCCCATGTCCCTTCTATACCGGAATAAACGTGATTGTATTCCACAACAGACTGTAAACCCGGGGAGTATACTGCATAGCTATACAAGATAACTATCCCACTATTATTTATGTATTTGTGTTACTGAAGCACCTAAAAGCACTAGTCATGAACCAGGACTTCATTGTGCGATGCACTGAGCAAACAGAGAACAAAAAAGATGGTACCTGTGTCAGTCAGTTTACCTGTACAGACAAGCCCTTAGGTTGTTACAGAGTTCATGCTCAAGGCTGATCCAGAGCTAGAATTTGGGTTAGACTGAATGGTAATAAAATCTAACAAGCTGCTTTCAAGACAGTGGAAATCTCAAGAGATCAATAATTTCACACAATTTATTGCCACCTTGAATGGTGGAAATGCTGATTCAGCCATTCTTGTTAGACAGCAATTGCCTGTGACTTGGAAACAGAAATAGCCCTTGTGCAGATTGGGACTAAACTGCAGGAACAGTTTTGGATTAAATTATGGGCTAAAATCACAGATTCAAAGGGGCTTGGGTTGTACATCCTGATTTAGGCCCATGTCTACTTGTTATCAATCCACTATCTGCATTCTGTGATGTCAGTTTCAGAAGTTTGCCTTTTGAGTTCAGACTGTCTTGGGCTGTTCATATCTAAGACTCTGGCACTCAGACACTGATTGAAACATTGATTGAGAAGTCAAAATTCCACCTCTACTCACAAATCTTTAAGTCCTCTGTGCTGTAAATATTCCCTTTGTCCCCAAATCTGTTCAGCCATTTCTCTAGGACTCCTGATTTGCAAAGTGGGGAAAAAGTCAGAATATTATTTAATAATAATATTTAGTTCTTAGCACTTTTTATCAGTAAATCTCAGAGCACTTTACAAAGGAGGTCAGTATCAGTATTTTGCAGATGGAGAAACTAAGGCACAGAGAAGGAATGTGACCCAGAAAACCTGTGACAGAGCTGAGAATTGAACACAAATCTCCTGAGTCCAAAGCCAGCGCCTTTATCCACTAGGCAACACTGCCTCCCTTTAGCAACACACCTCAGAGCCGAGGAGATAGACTGCAAGGAAGATGCATCTATGAAGTTCAGTATCTCTCTGGTAAGAGTACTGAACATAATGGCTGAATTTTTAGTGGCCAGATTTTCTGAGAAAATCAGCACCCACTGGTCCGATTGATGTTGCGTGGTGTTGCAGGTGCTCACCATCTCTTTACATCAGGGTTACTTAGTTGCCTAAATACAGATTTAGGTGCCTAATTTTAGGCACCCACATCTGAAAATTGAGACTACTAAAATCCTAGCCACTTTTTGCTATGTTATCCCCATTTTCAGGGAAAGGGCAGATTTGAACCTGGATGCAAACTTCCTCAAAGTCCAGGGTTGTATCCAGGGTTTGGGTCTAAAGTTTCTTGCTGCTTTACAGCAAACTTGAATTTTTTAAACTTAGTTTTCTCTCCTAGAAAGTGAGATTTTTATTATTTTTTAACGTAAGTAATGAAGGGCTGGAATGACTTTAATTTCTCAGAATCTGGAAGTATTTTCACACATGGCACCAAGAAATGAGTGGTCTTTAACTGAAAGATTAATGAAAACATTACATGCCTAAACATGACAGAGTGATAACTAGACATCAGCCGAGGGCAGTCTTCAGGCAACTGACCCAGTGCAAGGTAGATAAGGGTGAGGGGACTCCTTGATGGCCCTGCCTGGTTCACAGCTGCAGTGACAACTCCTCAGCAATAGCTGAGGATTTGATCCTTTATGCATAGGTACTGAAACTAGGGGTGCTACCACACCCCCTGTCTTGAAGTGGTTTCCATTATATACAGTGTTTACAGTTTGGTTCAGTGGCTCTCAGCACCCCACTATACAAATTGTTCCAGAGCCCCTGCTTTCATGTGCAAAACGTGCACTTTTCCAAAATCTTTTACATGCATTTAAAAACAACACTAGAGGGCAATAATGTATGTGATATACTCAGCTTGAGACAGAGAGGGCCCCAGATAGGTGATCTCTACTTATTAATGTGTAAGCAAAATTCAGCAAAGCAGTGTATATTGATTAATCAGTGCATGTGTTTCTATTCACAAAGGAATTGAGTGGTGAGGTGGTGGGGGTCGCTTTGCAGAAAGCCTCCCACACACAACAAAGTTTGGTTCCTTTCACATTTCCCACTCTTTTTGGATGTCTGAGTACAGCAAAGATGTGTTCTTCCAAAACCAAACAAAATTCAAGGACGTTTTGAGAGGCCTCATATTCTTTTGTTGTATGAGTGTAATACTGGCAAAAAAAGATGAAAAGAAAAGAAAACTACTATCAGGCTCATAACGGGAGCTGAAACGCATGCAGGCGTCTTACCTTTTTGTTAAAGGGATTGCCCCAGCGCAGCCCTAAGATTTTACTTACGTTTTATTGCTCAAACTCCATGTCAAAATTTAAGCTTTAAAGCTGTCTGATCAGTAAGTTGGGAGGGTTGTTGTTTTGATTCTTCTCTTTCACTTAGCCCTATTTATTGCCCTTTCATATAGTGATTTTGCCCATACGTTATTGCTAACAACTCTGCTTGCTCGGATTGCTATTAATAAAGGGGATTGTCTAAAGCCTGAATGTTGTTTAGTGCTGGAAAATAAAACAAAAAAACACATCCTGCTGCTTGTATCTCTTCAATAAATTCAGGGTGCTGGGATGGCTGGTTGTCTTGGATTTATGGTAGCAGTGATTAATATCATCAAACATGAAGAAAAGGGTTTTGCTTACGAAAGCTTCCCTTTGGAAATGTCAAGGGTCAAGTTAATGATTCAGAATTGAGCTGGGTGGGGGGAAGAAATGTAAGTGTGGAGCAAATCACAAATGGCCTGGGCCAGGGGTTGGCAACCTTTCAGAAGTGGTGTGCCGAGTCTTCATTTATTCACTCTAATTTAAGGTTTCGTGTGCCAGTAATACATTTTAATGTTTTTAGAAGGTCTCTTTCTATAAGTCTATAATATATAACTAAACTTTTGTTGTATGTAAAGTAAATAAGGTGTTTAAGAAGCTTCATTTAAAATTAAATTAAAATGCACAGCCCCCCAGACCGGTGGCCAGGATCCAGGCAGTGTGAGTGCCACTGAAAATCAGCTGGCGTGCCTTGTTTGGCACACGTGCCATAGGTTGCCTACCCCTGGCCTGGGCCAATGACAGACTCCTTAGGAGAATTTTTATAGTGATACATTCCATGCTGTTTCAGAGAAGTCTTTGTTTTGGTTTCTTATCCTATAAAGAAAAGATTAAGAAAAATGACTGAAGGAAGGGATGTGATAATGCTTAATCTATTTATTCTACTATGAGTACATTTTTAGTAATGCAAATGGCCAAGTTACATCTCCTCTCCTACAGTAGAGTGCAGAGAAAGCACAGGGGCCAGCAAACTCTGGCTTCCAGCCTATGGGTTCTGGGGAGGTCACTTTTGGGTGGGATGAGAATGGTGCCACGGCCACTCATCTGTGCATATGTGGCTGGAAGAATAACTCCAGATAATACGTGTTTGCCATGTTTAAATACATGTTCCCACCATCTCTGCTTTCAAATATATTACAGAGGACCAAACTGCTGGCTATAATGGTGTGGCTTATTGTTGATGATGGACACCATTTATATACTTAAAGCAGGATATTTAAAATCACAACATCGTATTCTTTGTAAAGAAAGGACTAACTGATACGTCCTAACATGTTTATCAGTCTGAGTTTAAGCCGCTTACTCGGGTTCATTTTTTCACTGCAAGAGCTGATAGAAAATTATCATGCCATATTAAATGAATTCAGACTATGATAGTGCAGCTGTAAATCTAAAGGACAGCTCATGAAAGTTGCTTGGCATGTCCCTCGGTTTTCATGTTGTGTTTAATGAGTCCTTTGCCTGAAATATTAAGTCTGATGTAGTTTTCTTCCAGTACAAAGGGAATATGGCTCATGTGTGTTTAACCCTTTCAAAGAGAATTACTGAGAGCTAGTTGTTTCTACTGTATGTACCTATGTTCTATAGATTGTGTTCACTTTGTCACTGGCAGAGTAAGATGACTAATAACTAAATTTGTACGGTCCTGAAGGGATTTTGCCTCATATATTGGTGTTCTCTCTGCTAATCCAAACCTAAAGATGAATGGTAACCATTCATCTCAGTTATATATTATTCATTTTTGAGCAATCTATTTTTTCTTTCAGTCACTTAATATTGCCCAGGTGTAATGACCTTTGTCCACATAAATCAACTGTGAAGATTCCATTAGCTCTCATATGAACACAGTATAATTATTGCCCTTCTCTTTGTGCGAGGCTCTGAACCTAACCGAACAGTGCTGCAAGTTTGGATTTTCTCTTTACGTTTTCTAGAAGATGTATTGCTTGCCTAAATCCTAGCCCAGGAGCTAGAAAATAGACTTGAACTCCTAAATGCTTGAAAAATAGATGCATGACTTTTAAATACCTAGCGCTCTAGTTTTTAAATAGAGAAGAGAATACACTATTACAGCTGATTTTTGCAGGATACCTTTTAGCTAAATGAGGTGACAATTCCATACCTGAAGTCTTTATTATGTGAAAGTGTTATTCAAAACTAACCAGTAAAGGTCACAGAATAAACACATTGATATCTTGCTAAGAAAGGAGATTACTGAAAGCCTTGACTTGGTGTTAGTTCAGATCCCAAGGTGCAAGATAGTTTTTATTCCCTCTCAATTCCTTTGTTGCTTTGGGATTCCTGTGTATTGCTTAGCTTTAATTTCTGTCAATGACATCTCATCAACACTGTTGACTGCTTGGTAAAATTTCCTTCTACGTTTGGGTCAGCGTGTACTGAAGAAGAAGGTTATCTCTGCTCATAAGCCTTCGACTTATTGTCTTTTGAAGAGAACATTTTGCATTTTGTTATGTCAGGGTTGTAATTAGATCTGTTAATTAAAGAAAGAATGAACTTTTAAAAAACTCTAAACCCTTTTGCATTTTTGATAAGTTTGCTTAGGTTGCTACTGACCTTTGTATGGGGTTTGCTACTGCTCATTAGTTGGTACATTTTAATTAGGCAAGTTGATGAATGTGCTAGCCTTTGCAATAAAGAAAAGGTAGCTCCACTTGTAATCAGTTAAGTTCCAAACTATATGAAGTTATCTGCTTTCCCAGGTGATCATGCGTTTTAGTTACCCAACACACTTATACAGTGCGGTGATGGGTGCTGTACAAAACCATAAAACTGTCAGGCAGACAGGTAAATATATAATGACCACCTGCTTGGGTTGCCAGTGCAAATTGAATCAGGACAACTGAACAGGCATCTAGCACTTATACTAAAGCACTGTAACAGAGTTGCTGTGCTGACTGGGCATGCATATATGAGGCATATCTACACACCACTCCTAAAGGCAGTGGCTCAGCCAGTAACCATGAGAGGAAGGTCAGGGTGGAATGTGCACTTCCTGCCCAGGGAAAGTGACAATATTGTGGGAGTCAGCAGCACCAGCAGCGGAAGGGGAGCTGTCTCTGACCCCTCTTCCTCTACTAAAATACACATTCTGTTGCTTACTGAGATTGTACCTGTGTCCTCATACCAGAGGATCTACCTGCTTGTTCTAACCACTAAGCAGGAGACCGTGAGACCACACAACAGGACGAAGGACTGGAACTACAAGGGTATTTAGGCTCCTAACTTCTATTGATTTAATTGGAAATTAGAATCCTAAATACCTTTGGAGATCTGGACCTAAATCTTTTATCTGGTGGGACAAATAGCAAGCATCTATCTTGTGTGGCTCAGCCACAGAGGGGGACCCAGACCCACTGGCTGGTTTGTTAAGATAGATCTTACTGTCATGCTCACTCTGATCCATGCGAAGGGCCAGCAAAGAATGCTGTTGTGATGAAGGTGCTATTTAACTAGCAGCATTCCAGACCAGTATTTGGAGGACAGAGTGCAGAGCTAGATAATCCCGAGTGCATGACAGCATGTTCACAGGTAGATACACTATTTATAATTTTCCACTCAACTATCCTGATTTGAAGTGTGCCTCATCATTTCTTGTGACAGAGATCTAGGGCCAAATATTTGAACCTTTTGTAACCCACCGTGTCATGTTGCTCTGTTCCAGGTATGGAGTGGTCACCGAACTTGTTTATACAAACCAGACGTGTTCATCACAAGATTCTTTACTGCTCTACCAGATATGGCTGAGGTAAGTTTACATAACGTATTTTACACACAGCACCACCTAGTGGCTGAATGGTAAAATACAGTTTAACATTCTATTACATGTTCCACTTTAAGGTCTACATTCCTACCATATACAATATTTACGCTATCACACTGTCTTTGAAGTATGTATCAGCCTGTTAAGTGTGCCTGAATCGTACTGTTTTTCTAATTACATGACCCAAACAAGTAACCACTGGGTCTCTGTCCATTAGTTGCACTGACCGGCTGTGGTTGGTTTGGAATCCTTGAGTCATCGTCTTGCTCTGCATCTGCCACCTGTAGAGTTTTCTCTGTTGATTGTTCTTTCTGAAGAACAAACTATAGATGTCAAGGGTTTCTCTTGAACTCTCTACAGTTGGTCTCAATCACTTATAATTTCAGTTGCTGAATTCTTTTTCTTTACCACAGCTAGACTTGTCCATCCTTTTTCTCCATCCAGTTTGATATGAACACGGTCAACAGGTTCTAGATATGGCAGTTCTCTAACTGAGTGACATCTGTTGGAATTCTGTTTTGGTTAATCTCTTCATGTCTGGCCACTTTTGGAAATAGGTTCTTTTCCAAGTTAGAACAGTATTTCTGAGTTGTCTTCCCATTAGAAGTTGTCCTGTACTATATCCAGCAGCTGCTATTGGTGTTGAACTGCAACTCCAAAGAGCAAAGAATGGATCTTCCTTCTGTAGGATTTTCTTATCTATCTGTACAGCAATATCAGACACTATATCATTTGTGGATAATGTGGGCTGCTAGTAATATGATCAAAATCTTATTTTGTTTAGAATGACTCAAATTCTGCTTCACTAAATTCTGGTCCATTGTCCATCAGTAGTTGTTTTGGAATACCAAAATGAGCAAAAGTGGTCTTCACTTTCTCAATAACACTGCAACACATGCAGATACTTTATTCTTTATATCTTTGCTGATGCCCAGCCATCACACTGACTAGTTGGACCATTCATGGCATTTTGTTAATCCTTGATGTCCCTCAGGGATGAGTTTAGGATTTCTTCTCTCATTTCATTTGGAATTATGATGCAATTGCCTTTAAGTATGAGTCCATTTGACTTCCTTTATTGTGCATGCACTGCAAAGTAGTCTGGTGTCACTTTCTTAGTGTCTGTTAGTTACTTGGGCCAGCTTTCCTAGTGTAATTTAGAACTTCCTGAAGTTGCATGTCTGTTGAGGTTGCTTTTTGCAGCTGGAGTAGTCTCTTTTCTGACATTGGTCTGAATGTGTCCACAGTATCCATGTACACCTTTATGTCATCTTACAGATCATGAATAGTTGAGTGTGAAGAGTGTGACAGAGTATTTGTTACTGTCAGATTTTTCCCAGAAATATATTTGGCAAGTGGGTTAAATTGCATTAAGCTTATCAGTAGATGTTGGCATCACAGCCAAGATGTGTTGGATTTTAACAGTTCATTCAATGATTTTGTCACTAAGAAGGACTTATAAGTACCGACCAAGGTAATTTACCATCTCCAGATTACGTCTCTGTTCTGGTACATTAGTTGGTGTGTTCAATTCTCAATTCGCTTTTACTTTCTCAGGGGTAGGACCGATTCCATCTTTGTTTATTATCTGTCCCAAAAACTCGATTGGGGTAGGCAGAAAATGCATATTTTCTTGTTTAGCTTTGGTGCAGACTGATTAGGCTTAGGACTTTGTTGAGGGTTTTGGTGTGTTCTTCCATCAAAAATCCATATAGCAGAATATCATCCATGACAACTAGAACTCCATTTGTGTTCATTAATGACACTGCCATCTTTCTTTGGAAAAGTTCAGGTGCACCGGTAATCTCAAAAGCTAATCTTTGAAAGCAAAATCTCCAAAGGATGTGATAAGTGTAGTCAGTTTAACACTGTTTTGGCTAAAGGGATTTGCCAGAATCTACTTGAGGATTCTGTGCAGGACACCATAGCTCCATTCACTTTGGGGAGCAAGTCATCCAGTGTTGGGAGGATATATTTTTCTCTCACAAGTGCTTCATTAAGCACTGGCCTAAACTAGGAAATTAGGTTGATATAACTACGTTGCTGTGAAAAATCAATACCCAAACAATGCAGTTAAACTGGCCTAATGCCCATTGTAGACAGTGCAAGACAGATGGGAGAATTCTTCTGTTGACCTAGCTACCACCTGCTGGAGAAGTGGTTTAGCTACACTGACTGGAGAAGTCCTCCGGTCCACATAGGTAGTGTCTTCACTGAAGCACTACAATGGCACCACTGCTGCGTTTTAAGTGTAGAAAATCCCTTACGTCATTTAAGAGCTACACAGATTCACAATTTTCAATTTTTTTTACAACTGGTACTATTGGGGCACACCATGCTGTTGGTTTAGGATTTTCGCAATTATGCCAATCTGCTCCATTTCCTTCAACGCAGTTTTCACTTTATGAAGTAATGGGATCGGAATCCTGCCAAGTGTATGTACCCTATATGGTTCAGCATTGTCTCTTAAGGTTATTTGTACTGGATCTCCTTTCAAAAGTCCACTATCATCAAATATTCCATTGAGTTCTTCCATCTTACTCACTAGGCCCATCATGACTGCCAAGGTGTGGCTGAGATGGCTGTTGGTCTGAGGTCCTTTGATCACATAGACTCTGAATGCATAGCTTTTGTCTTTGTTAGTTTTTTGGTGAACTGGCCCATGGAGTTGAGAATATCTCAACTAGTCAGAGCTAGTCAGAGCTGCGTCAGGTGACTTCAGCTCTGGGAAGGGTTGAAGGTGATTGTAAGTCCCTTCTGAAATGACTGTGACATCAGCTCCTGAGTCAATTTTAAAATCAATAATCTTGCCATGAATATTCAATTTCACTCTTCAGGAAGGTTCAGTGTTGTCACCAGTGATAGAACCCATAGACAATGGCTCTTGATTTTCTATAATATGGGTCAACTCCCTGACTGCTTTGGTGTGGCAAACGGCTGCAAAACGTTCATAGCTCATGCATTTTTATACTGTGTGCCTCTGGCTGGAGATGCATCATCTCTTGGGATATGACTTCTGCCACACTCCATGCATGTTCACTGGAATTCGTCCCTCTTAGCCTGGGAGTTCTCTCTCCTTGCCTCAGGGGTTTTATGATAATGACTTTTAGCACTCAAGTGTCTGTTTATGGTTTCTATGTTAGTTTCAGGTTTTTCAAATTTGTCAAGTTGCTCCAGGTTTTGCTGTCTCACCAGCTCAGACTGCTTTGCTCTCTGTATAACTGTGACTAAGGTTAAATCTCTCTTCATTTGTACATGCTGTGAAAGGTTTCTATCTGTTAACCCAATAGGCAGGATTATTTTGCATATTTTTGTTTTGCATTCCCAAAATCACAATTTTCAGCCAATGTATGCAGAGCTCTGGTAAAACATTCAAAATCCCTTCCCCTGCCCCAAGACCCCGTTCTTGAATTCTCCAGTGAAAACATGGTCCTTCATAAACCACTTCTCTGAGGTACAAAGTATGACCAGAACCCTTTCATGGTCATCTTTGTGACTATCTTCAGTAAAGTCAAAGGATTTAAAGATGTGTTCCCCATAGCATAAATTAAAGAAGATACCTCTAAAGCTCCAGTTTCTTTGTGGAGTCTAGTATCAGAGGGGTAGCCGTGGTAGTCTGAATCTGTAAAAAGCAACAGAGGGTGCTGTGGCACCTTTGAGACTAACAGAAGTATTGGGAGCATAAGCTTTTGTGGGTAAGAACCTCACTTCTTCAGATGCAAGTAATGGAAATCTCCAGAGGCAGGTAAAAATCAGTGTGGAGATAACGAGGTTAGTTCAATCAGGGAGGGTGAGGTGCTCTGCTAGCAGTTGAGGTGTGAACACCAAGGGAGGAGAAACTGCTTCTGTAGTTGGATAGCCATTCACAGTCTTTGTTTAATCCTGATCTGATGGTGTCAAATTTGCAAATGAACTGGAGCTCAGCAGTTTCTCTTTGGAGTCTGGTCCTGAAGTTTTTTTGCTGTAAGATGGCTACCTTTACATCTGCTATTGTATGGCCAGGGAGGTTGAAGTGTTCTCCTACAGACTGTGAATGGCTATCTAACTACAGAAGCAGTTTCTCCTCCCTTGGTGTCCACACCTCAACTGCTAGCAGAGCACCTCACCCTCCCTGATTGAACTAACCTCGTTATCTCCACACTGATTTATACCTGCCTCTGGAGATTTCCATTACTTGCATCTGAAGAAGTGAGGTTCTTACCCACGAAAGCTTATGCTCCCAATACTTCTGTTGGTCTCAAAGGTGCCACAGCACCCTCTGTTGCTTTTTACAGATTCAGACTAACACGGCTACCCCTCTGATACTTGACACCATGCAAGGCACTGCATTTAGCCGTATGGAATGGAAATCTATCAACCTCATGAAGAAACTTTCACAAATACAGACAGATATCATCTTCCTTTCCAAATGCAAATGGATGGACATCATACCAAATGGACTGAAGGTGAAAAATCCATTGCTATCTACATACTGCACAGACCACAGTGAGAGATTATGCCATACATTATCAAAGAAACTGAGGAACCACCTGATCAGCATCCTATACAGCAAACAGAAAAACATCAAGAAAGAGCTCTCCAACCTGGAGACTTTCATAAATAACCAACCCTCCACACAAATGGACTTTACTAAAATAAGACAGGAGATCTACATTACACACTTCACCTCTCTACAAAGGAAAAAGGACCGTAAGCCGTCTAAAATCCTACCTGCCACATGGGGCCATAACAGGGGTACCCCTAACTCACCCAGCAATATCATCAATCTATCCAGCTACACACTCAACCCAGCAGAAGAGTCTGTCCTATCTCGGGGACTCTCCTTTTGCCCTAGCACCCCCACGAACATGATACAGTTCTGCGGTGATCTGGAAGCCTACTTTCACCGCCTCCGACTCAAAGAATACTTTCAAGATAACACTGAACAGCGCACTGATACACAGATACCCTCCCACCAACAACACAGGAAGAAGAACTCCACATGGACTCCTCCTGAGGGTCGAAATGACAGTCTGGACCTATACATAGAATGCTTCCGCCGATGTGCACAGGCAGAAATTGTGGAAAAACAACATCGCTTGCCTCATAACCTAAGTCGTGCAGAACGCAATGCCATCCACAGCCTCAGAAACCACCCTGACATTATCATCAAAGAGGCTGATAAAGGAGGTGCTGTTGTCATCATGAACAGGTCTGACTACCAGAAGGAGGCTGCTAGACAACTCTCCAATACCAAATTCTACAGGCCACTTTCCTCAGATCCCACTGAGGAATACACTAAGAAACTGCACCATCTACTCAGGAGACTCGCTACACTAACACAGGAACAAAACAACATACCCTTAGAGCCCCGACCGGGGTTATTCTATCTACTACCTAAGATCCACAAACCTGGAAATCCTGGACGCCCCATCATCTCGGGCATTGGCACTCTCACTGAAGGACTGTCTGGATATGTGGACTCCCTACTCAGACCCTACGCCACCAGCACTTCCAGCTATCTCCGTGACACCACAGATTTCCTGAGAAAACTACAATGCATTGGTGACCTCCCAGAAAACACCATCCTAGCCACCATGGATGTAGAGGCTCTCTACACAAACATCCCACATACGGATGGAATACAAGCTGTCAGGAACAGTATCCCTGATGATGACACAGCACAACTTATTGCTGAGCTCTGTGACTTTATCCTCACACACAATTATTTCAAATTTGGTGACAATATATACCTCCAGACAAGTGGCACCACTATGGGCACCCGCATGGCCCCACAATATGCCAACATTTTTATGGCTGACCTGGAACAACGCTTCCTCAGCTCTCGTCCACTCATGCCCCTTCTCCACCTACGCTATATTGATGACATCTTCATCATCTGGACCCATGGGAAGGAGACCCTGGAAGAATTCCACCATGATTTCAACAGCTTCCACCCCACCATCAACCTCAGCCTGGACCAATCTACACGGGAGGTCCACTTCCTAGACACCACCGTACAAATATGCGATGGCCACATTAACACACCCTATACCGAAAACCCACCGACCGCTACGCATACCTTCATGCCTCCAGCTTCCACCCCGGTCACACCACACGATCACAGACAACCTGCCAACCTTAAGCATATTCTCACCAGCAACCACACACCGCACCATAACAACTCTAACTCAGGAACCAACCCATGCAACAAACCTTGATGCCAACTCTGCCCACATATCTACACCAGCAACACCATCACAGGACCTAACCAGATCAGCTACAACATCACCGGCTCATTCACCTGCACGTCCACCAATGTTATATATGCCATCATATGCCAGCAATGCCCCTTTGCTATGTTCATTGGCCAAACTGGACAGTCACTACGCAAGAGGATAAATGGACACAAGTCAGATATCAGGAATGGCAATATACAAAAACCTGTAGGAGAACACTTCAACCTCCCTGGCCACACAATAGCAGATGTAAAGGTAGCCATCTTACAGCAAAAAAAACTTCAGGACCAGACTCCAAAGAGAAACTGCTGAGCTCCAGTTCATTTGCAAATTTGACACCATCAGATCAGGATTAAACAAAGACTGTGAATGGCTATCCAACTACAGAAGCAGTTTCTCCTCCCTTGGTGTTCACACCTCAACTGCTATTAGAGCACCTCACCCTCCCTGATTGAACTAACCTCATTATCTCCACACTGATTTATACCTGCCTCTGGAGATTTCCATTACTTGCATCTGAAGAAGTGAGGTTCTTACCCACGAAAGCTTATGCTCCCAATACTTCTGTTAGTCTCAAAGGTGCCACAGGACCCTCTGTTGCTTTTTGTGGAGTCTGTTTGCAATTTGGAATCTTGCAAAACACTATTTCCAGTCTGTATACTGTGAAGGTTTGTCAAAGAAGAAGTTCTCTGGGGCATTGAAGAACAGCATGAAATCCTGGAACCTTTGTTACTTTGTTACTTCCGTTGCTGATCTTAGTTTACTCCTGACAGTGTGTCTTATTCCCCTGTACCAGATATGGACTGCTTGCTTATACACGCCAGATGTGTTCATCGTAAGATTCTTGAACACTTTGCCTGTTATTACTAAGGTTAGCTTTAAATAAGGTATTTTACACAGAGAACCACCTACTGGCTAAACAGTATAATATAGTTTAACATTCCATTATACACCTGGCGTCATTGTTCCCAAGCAAAACGGGAACCAGTGTACATCTTCCTGAGAAGTGAGCAGATACACCACACCATGCTTCTTTGACATTCAGAGGCCAACATTTTTTATATATGGTACCAGCTGCAAAGCACAACTGCAGGATCCCAGAATTCAACATCTCAGTACTGTCTAGATTCTGATTTCTAGCCAGGAATGCCTTCAAAGCAGTAGTCTGTCAAAAGGGAACTTCTAGATAGTCACTGTATTGCAGGGATATTTTGTTAATAGTATCATAGATGCTAACTGGGCTTATACTGAAGAAAGGTTTGAGAATTTGGAGACAGCAGACAAATTCACTTTCTAGTTCTTAGTAAGTGTATCTTCCCACCAAACAAGTTTCAACAGACTCTTGAGATGGGAGTCACTAATACGTTTTGACTATCTCCTGCAACTGAAAAAGAGACCTAGACCAATCTTCAGGGAGCATTCAAGTAACTTTTCTTCTATTAACTCTGTTTTATCCACAGATGCTCTTGGCAAGGCTTCTGAGAATGGATTAGTTTTCTTTTGAAATGGTCTGTGTTTGTATGACTGGCTTTTCTCTTCCTTGCAATGAAAAAGAAAGAGAGAAGCTGAGAGCATGTTCCTTCCTGACAGAAAAATGACAATACATCTTCAGAGAAACAAGGTGAGTGAGGTAATATTTTTTACTGGACCAGCTTCAGTTGGTGAAAGAGACAAACTTTTGAGGTCTGGAAGAAGTCTGTGTAAGCTTGAAAGCTTGTCTCTCTCACCAACAGAGATTGGATATTATCTCACCCACCTTATCTCTCTAATATCCTGGGACCAGCACCGCTACAATAACACTGCATAATACAGCTTCAGCACAGGGTACGGCATGCTCTATCTGATACTTTAAGACACATGCTAATACATTCAGTACAGTGCTGCTGATTTAAGTGAAGACCAGCACCTTAGAAATACAGTCTTCGCTGCAACAGAAAATGAGGCATGAAATAGAGACCACATATCAGTCTTTTTAATAATGATCTCCTCAGAGTTGTATTAATGATTTGGAAGCAAGGAATTATGGTTGAGCAGAATCTCTTTCCCTTGAACTTAGAATAGCAGCAGGACTTGAAGCAGCTGTAACAGAATGTTATTTTACAAGAAGTAAATAATGTAATAGAGTCTATAAGGTTGTCAGCAGGAGAGTTAGAACTGTCAGAGCATAATCCTGACTTGAGCAGCAATGTGTGAAAAAGTAGCCTGCAGCATTTTTTTTCCAGTACTTCAATAATTTCTACTTTTTCACTGATCTTTGCTTAGTCTACTTACCTTGTCAAAGAAATATTTTACCGTATGTTAAAAATGCAATTTAAAAGAGGAAAATGTTTTTCCAGAAATCCCAACTTTTCAAGAGTACATATTTTCTTTTCTTTATGAGTTATGGCTGCAGATATGGGGGAAGAATTATATTCCTGTCTCTTAAAAATGTGGAGAGTAGTAAAACAATAAATAAGTAAATATATATATAAAATAAAAAAAGCCAGAGACTGCCTTGCTCCTTTTATTATTGTTATTCCTTCTGCCTACTGAATAATTCAAAAATTGGCAGTATTACACTTCACATCCTTTGTGAGATGGTGGCAGCTTTCTCAATGAGTCCTCAAATGCAAAATCAGTAGGGTCATGAAACTATTCAGTTATTGTTATTGGAATACAACTGCATCATCTTCCAAGACCTTTTATTATTATTGAACAAAGGCAGAGAGTTCAAGTTTGCAACTAACTGAAATGTTGCTTATTAAACTGAAGTTCATAAAGATTTTTTTTTTTAATACTCCCTCCATGCAGCGTATGTGTTAGTCATCTTAGGACACAGTTATAAAGCCCTATTGATCACTGGAAAAAACTTCATTATGGCCTTGATCCTACTTTAATCATATATAAGGGATGCAAACTGGTAGATACAGCCCCTGGGGAATACCCTTCGAGCTCTTATCCAACCAGAATAGATCCAGTATGAATTTCAATGGAATCTGGACACTGTTAGGATCCTAGCCTCCATCTCTAACTTGTACCCTTGGTTTTTAAGTATAATACTACATATGGAACACAAGATCATACACTGTTCTTTGACCCCATGATGTTCAGACACAATGGGATGGGATAACATGCTTTTAGATCTAATTGCATTGGCTTCTATGGGTTTGAATCAGACCTTTAATGTTAGTCTGGCATAATCTATTTGTACTGAATATTTTGTCTTTATTTAAAAACAAATACATTAAAAACCTTTCACAGGGAATATGGGAGATTGCATTGTCCTTGAAATTGTATTCGGTCTTTCATAGCCATTTAATCTCAATTAAAGTACAGCATATGAGATAAGGTGCTCTGAAGATGCATTAAAGCGTGTCATAGTGCCAAGCCACCATGCACTTTGACACATCCTAAAAGCACCGTGTCATTAGTTTAAAGGTATGGTTCAAAAATCTCATTGTGACCCATTATCTGTGGTTCATTAGCATAATTCAAAACTAGTACAGTGTATTGTGCCAATGCGTGCTGACTAGAACCATTAATGTATGAATTCTTGACATGGTAGATTGTGATGCCTCCAATTCTGTCATGTCAGTGGAAGTTTATGCATTAAACAAAACACACCAGTGGACTGGATTGCTAGGAGATTTTGTATTCCATTACCAGCCTTTTAATTCTAAGTCACCATTTGAAATCCAACTCTGGCTTGGTAACGAATGACCAAAAGTTTTGCTACCAGATAGCTGTTCAGTGGCTTCTCTGATATATGTCTGGTAGTCTCAGTCCAGTGCTCAAATAGATAGGTGACCATAAAATAGCACCATGGGAAGGCATCCTTGTTAGCAATCTTGGTAGAATGTCCAAAGACTGTGTGGGCCATGGAGACTGACCTGCTCTCACACTTGTATATTTTTAAGGCACATTTCAAGGCATCGAAGAAAGTTTCTGCTGCCATTGGTCGTGCTATACCACTTCAATGGGTAAAGCAAGGATTTAATTCTCCAAGGCTATCAATCTGGCACCTTTCACAGACCCTAAATTCACATGAGTGAGTGTGTTTTTTCTAATTACACTATTAAGTGCAGCCCTGTTAACAGATGTCCCTGGAACATAATGTACAATAATTTCAAACATAAGTAGTTGTGGGAATAAGTCCTAAAATTAAATTTTCAAAAATGTTTGTTTACATTGTGGCTTAGAATAATTAGAAAGTAAATTCATTCTCTGCTTTTGAGACTGTATTTATAGATGTTGAAAGCCTTACCAACCCCCCTGAAGCAACATGGGTAGCATGAGCAAGGTGAATAGGGATGGTCTTTAAGTGATTCTGAATGATAACCATCAATAAGAGGAAGGATGGTACAGTGGTTAGAGCACTTATCTGGACTTGGGAGACCTGGGTTTAATCCCTGCTTTCCCCCGCAGGCTATCTTTGTGCCTCAGGTCCCATCTGTCTTATGGGGATAATAATATTTTGCTACCTCACACAGGTGTTGCGACAATAAACAGCTTAAGAGTTAGTAAGATGCTCAGAAACTATAATAATGGGGGCTATGTAAGTACCAAGTACTTGCTCTGTGTTCTTAGTCAAGTCATTTTCATCTCTTTGCCTCTGTAAAATGATTATTTTTACTTACCTACCTCACAACTCTATTGTGAAGACTAATTCTGTAATATTTGTACAGTGTTCTAATCATGTTAACTGCTAAGGCCAAAATTTCTTACGTGGGAGCCTAAAGTTAGACCCTTGAGCCCATATTTAGCATCCTAAATAACACTGGTCTGGTTTTCAAAAGCACAGAGGTCCAGAAGTTAGGAGCCTAAGTACCTTTGAGGATCCACAACTCCCAGCGAAGACGTTGGAAGTGGAGGGTGAGCACCTCTGAAAACCAGGCCATTTTCATTTAGGTGACTATATGTGGATTTATGTGCCTAAATTGATGCACCCAAGGTTGAAAAATTGAAAATAATAATTATTAATTAATTAGTTGGGAATCATATTACAGCTTCATTACTACCATGTCTGGTTGCTTTTCTGGTCAATGGCAATTAAAAAAAATGTAAATGTTTATTTATTAGGGATATTGCAAAGTAGGACACACACGGACACATACAAACATGCTTTATAAAATTTGCCTAGATTGGCTGCAACTTTATTTAACAACACTCCAGTCTCACAACAATAGATGGCAGAGGGGAACTAGTCCTTGTAAATTGATTTACTCTTGAGAAGGGAATTGCTCTAGCTCTGAAACACACATCTGGGACTCCATGATCCACCCCACTGCACTGGATCACAGCACTTAGTGGCAAACTGTCCCCACCAATGTGTTGGCAGCCTTTCTGCTCTCATACAAAGTTATTGATTCCGCCCTCATCCAGGTAATCCTCCTCCACTGTGGGCTGACTTTGGAATCTATAGGAGTAGTTACTTCTATGTATCCCACCATTCTGGGGTAGTTGGCCCGTTAGCAACCCTCCCTATAAATCCAGAAGATGTGATGACACAGTCACAGAAAGTGAAACTGGCCAGAACTTACTAATAAAACAAATAAAATGTGCGACTAACCAACCAATCAGGTTGTCTTGTAAGTTGGTCTCCATGGTGCATGCCAGTCGCCATGGTACTGCCATTGAGCTCTCTCTCCATCAGGATATATTGTGTGAAGGGATAGTCCAGAAAATAGATTAAAATCTCACTTTTTTACCCTTATACCCTATAGCAGAGGAAGGTATTTCTACACTGGCTTGCTCCTGCTTTTCAGTTATTTAAACTGGTGCAAAATGTGGACCCCATGTTACAATAATCCTGGGATGTCATCTCATGTAAATTTATGACCAGGCTCTTTGATATCACTGAGAACATTTTGTTGGAACTATTTCATCAATGAACTGTAGATGGAGGTGTTATCCCACCAGAATGCACATGGCAGAATATAAAGGAGATAGCCCTTGACTATATTTTCCTTTGTAACATTTATAAGCTCTTTTATTTCTATTGTTGTTTTGTTTATGTACTAATCGGAACAGACTGTAAGATCAGAAAACATGCCTCAGAAAGATACATGACCAAACATTTTGGTGATTAAGTTTGATTTCATTTCCCTCCAAACCTAACGTCTGTTGACAAAGTCCTGAATGTCTCCTAATCAGCCAGGTTGGGTTCCTGGACTCATTTCCCTATACAAAATAATGCTGAGAGTGGTATATGTATTATTTTGTTCTTGGCTTAGATGAACTACCAGATGTGAGGATAATTAAATAAACAGATTAGACACCTGAAGACTTATTTTTTCCATTTAACAAGAAGAATTATAAAGGGAGGTGGCAGGAAGTTCTTACCCTCCCCAAGCCATTATGTAGCAGACTATCCCATCTTTTATCCTTTACATTTCCCCATTTTGCAGATTTGCAATCACTTGAGTTTCATCGACTTCTGAGCCTTGATAATGCTCGACTTCTAGTTCAGTATCATCAACACACTGCATTTGAACTAGTGCAGGCACATTTCCCCCTGTCTATTCAGTGGAAGGGTTAGGATGTCATTATTTTTAATTGAAGGCCTTCACTCAAACTACCAAATTGCCTAGGAGTTTCGGAGGGAGTAGAGGCCAACTGAAATATTAGATGGGGAAAGAAATCCCAGATTGTTGTTATGTCACAAGCATGTTATGCTCACATTTGGAGGGAAACACAAACCTTTATGTAAATCAGTATCTCCTCAAGGAGTGGGAAGGATGTCGTACTGTGTTCTGAAGGTGAGCTAAAAAGTAGTGGGGAAAGGACACAGAGAGACCCTTTACTCTCACATGCAAAGCAGGATTCTAGCCTAGTGTTCTATGCATTGCTAAACTCAAGGTGGGGATGGACTGTCTTGCAACCCCCTGGGGGTGATTTTCCTGGGTTTAGGGGCATGGTTAGGCCCAGGTATTTCTTGCAGATGTGGTACATTAAGCAGTAAGGCCCAGATCCTCAACGATATTTAGGTTCCTAACTGACACTGAAATCCATTGAAAATCAATTGAAATCAATGAGAGTCAGGTGCCTAGATACCTTTGAGTGTCTGGGCCCAAGTGGTAGGAGACAGGCCACACTACCCCTTTTTTAAAAAGGTATAAAATGTGAATGTATAAAATGTGTATAGATTGCATTCCTTCCAGATTCCCCCTGGTGGCAAGGTGGCTCAGAGACTGCCTTCATTCAGCAAGGCCTGCTTTGCTCTTTCCCTATTCAGCACAGTATAACAAGGAAGGATCTGAGCCAATAGTTTCTTTCAGGGTGGATCAGTGTGACTCTCTCATGATTTCACTAACCACAGACACAATACACTATGAAAATCATGTTTGTTATCCATAACATGGCCTGCTTCTGTTTCTATACACACAGATGCACATATTTGGCTATCCCTCTATTGGTTGCCTGAAGAAAGGCTCCTAACGTACACACAAGCTCAATGTCAGAGGAGAAATAATACCTCAGATTACTAACACAGGTATTCACTATTTTCAATCAAAGCACTCTGTGTATAGTAGCTCCTCTGCAGGCCAATGTTGCAATAGCACATGTAGATATACACATGTGGAGTATGTCTATGGGACGACTCACATGGACAAAGTTATTCACGTGTATGGGTGTTAGCAGGATGAGGCCTTCCATGTAGATTCCAGCTATGCACTGAAGTCCACAAAGTTACAATTAAAAAAAAAAATATCTTGTCCACAATATTGTTTGTATTATTTGAATTATTTGAATTTCTAAAATAACCTGAACAAGACACTTCAATGATTTGACTGACTGCTGAGAGAAAGCAACCATAATAAGAATTCAGGACCGTATGATAACAATGACAAATGTATATCTATTTTAGATACTTATATTTATAAAAATCAGAAATGAAAATGATAAATGACCTGCAATAAATAGTAATTCTGTAACTTCCAGTACCTTTTAATCTCATAACTCAGGGGTAGGCAACCCTATGGCATGCGTGCCAAAGGCGGCACGCAAGCTGATTTTCATACTGCCCGGGTCCTGGCCACCGGTCCAGGGGGCTCTGTGTTTTAATTTAATTTTAAATGAAGCTTCGTAAACATTTTAAAAACCTTATTTACTTTACATGCAACAATAGTTTAGTTATATAGACTTATAGAAAGAGACCTTCTAAAAACGTTAAAATGTATTACTGGCACGCAAAACCTTAAATTAGAGTGAATAAACAAAGACTCGGCACACCACTTCTGAAAGGTTGCCGACCCCTGTTATAACTGTATTATGCTATGCAATATTCAGCTGAATATTCAGCTGAAGGACACTAGAGGTCTCTCTTAACCTGTACACACCATATTATTATTTGTGTCATCTCTCACTCTTTTATTCTTGCTTGCATATGAACTCTTATTCCGGACTCTTTTTTCTGTTTATGCATTGGACAGTTTACCTCATATAACCTGAATGCTAGTTATAACATCCACTTACTAAATTAATTGTTTAATGGACCAATTAACTTCACCTATAAGTACACAAATGAGATTATTCTCCCCCCTCTAAATATGACAATATTGTAACTAAAAGTTAAAGCTGGATGCAGAAATGTAGCATTTTTCTTTTGGTGCCTGATCCAAGCATTACTGCAGTCAATGGGAGTTTTGACATTGACTTAAATTGGAGAAGTATCCAATCCTTAATTTGCAAAAATCATCTTTACTGCTACAAAGGTGATTGTGCTTCTAGATCATATTAGCTAACTAATATACCAGTTCATTATATAATGCATGTTTCAGTTCTCATGTTCCATACACATGAACTAAGAAACCAGACTGTCTTCTTGTATTTATTTCTGCATAGCTCATTAGTATGGTATCACCTTCAACCTGCTCTTGTATTTTATTTATTTACTTATTTATAGTCTGCTGGGCTAATAGATTTGCCAAACCTGTTTCTCGCTTCTGACACATTAAGAAAATCTGACTCATGCACTCAGTTAACACTCAGTAAAAGGTTGTTATCAAGAGTGAATCCTACGCAACAGAGCTTCTGAGGAAGCCCTGCAGTAGACTGACCTATTCAGGATCTTAGAGAAACAAGGTGGGTGTGGTAATATATTTTACTGGACCAACTTCTGCTGGTGAGAGAGACAAGCTTTCAAGCTACACAAAGCTCTGTTCAGGATCTGCTTATAGAGAAAAGCAAATGAGCTCCTCATTTTGCAACTCAACATCTTTGGTCAGTCTGTCTTTTTCCATTGGGGTTGCACAGTCTGTGGAATTTTCCCCAGCTTTAGGACCGGAGTGGCCCTGTGTATAGCACCAATGGGTGAGAGGGTGGATTGTTTCCTTGTTCAAACAAACACATGAATAATGGAGATGGGGATTTAGGGGTGGGCTGCGGCTCTTGTCCTTGATTTCTAGAGAGGAATGGGAAGAGGTCTTTTCCCTTCAATTACAGAGAGGTTTTGGGGCCCTCTTGTTGACAATCAATGGAGAAAAGGAGGGTGGTGCCACTATAAACAGAAGTCGGAAGGCTCTTTAATCCTCATTTTAAATCTTATTGTCAGTCTTTTGTAACTTGGCTCTTTTAAACAGGATCAGGTTGAACATGACCTGTTATTGGCATCTGCATAAATAATTCTATTTTAAATACTTACATGATCTCACAGTCTTTTGATGTATTTATCCTCCAAACACCCTATGAGATAGGCAAGTGCTATTATCCCCATTTTAAAGATGGTGACTTAAGCACGGAGAGGCAATGTGACTTGGCAGAATATCACAGAGGGAGTTTGTAGAAGGAATTGCACACATCTCCGGGTTCCAGGCTAGCAGCCTATCCACTGGGTCATCCTTCCTCCCTATGAAAGTATCTTAATGTTTTTAAATTACAGAAATATGATTTCGCTTCACAAGTAAAATGATTATTCTTAATGAACTAAAAGGCTTGGGACAATTTAGCAGTTTATTCAACCCTCTCTGATTAAAAAAAAAACCCACCACAGAATGAGAGAGAACGCTAAAATTTAAGTGGTTGAGAGAGGAGACTCTGAACATAGTTGAAATGAATATCTGACATGAGACCTCAAAAGGAGTTTACAGTCACTTCAGAAGTAGCTCAGTGATCAGTTCACTGGTGAAGACAAAGGTGCCTTTGATCTCAATTGATTGTTAATGGCAGAGACATGACCTTTCTGTTTAAGAATAATGGGCTCCTTGATACATGAATTGAAGTGAGCTTTTGTGTGTGTGTGTGTGTTGCAAAGCAACCAAAGTTTTCCCTGACACTGCCAGAGAAAGGATTAGACAAACCATTAGTCTGATCCACTGCAGAAACTCCTATGTCCCATCAAATCACTATTACCTATTTCCAGTACCGGGTTTACAACGGTACCAGTGGCACCATGGAGCCGGGCTCATGTTCAGAAGGGGCCCCCGCCTGCTCCACTTGCACTGCGCCCCGAGACCCCCCAGGTCACTGCCTCCCCCCTGCCCACCACTTGCTCCTCTTGGCCAGCCAGATAAGGGCTCCTCTCTGCCCCCTGGCCCCATCCGCCAGTTTCTCTCTGCCCCCTGGCTGAACCCCAACACACCTCCAGCTCCAGGTAGTCTCTGCTTCCCACCACCTGTGGGACCCCGCCTGTCTCCCCAGAGCTGAGCTGCCTGGGATTGGTGCAGAAACCTGACCAATCTCAGCCAGTTGGGTGGGGGGGGACACAGTGTGAGGCTGGGCAGCGTTGGGCTGTCTTGCCATACCATACCCCATTGCCACTGGCCACCCCTCACTCCGGGGACTGACCTCCCCATGCCATGCTCTATTGCCCCCATTGGGCCCCACAAATACGTTTGGTGCCAGGCCCACAAAAGGTTAATCTGGCCCTGCCTATTTCTGGTCCTACCTGACTACCCTGTAGCTATGGCTACGTCTACACTTAAAATGCTACACTGGCACAGCTGCAACGCTACAGCTGCACCACCACAGTGCTTCAATGTAGACACTTACTACACCGATGGGGAGGTGGATTTACTAGAATGATTGGAGAACCCCTCCCAAGAGGGGATAGCTAATGCTGTCTACACAGGGACTTAAGATGGTTTAACTAAGGGCTTGTCTACACTTACAGTGCTGCAGCAGTGCAGCTCCACATGTGCCGCTGTAGTGCTTAGTGAAGACATTTACCTACGCCGACAGGATAGCTTCTCCTGTTGGTGTAGGTACTCCACCTGCCCAAGAGGCGATAGCTATGTTGACGGGAGAAGTCCTCCCACTGACATAGTGCTGTCTACACCGAGGATTAGGATTTTCCACACCCCTGAGCAATGTAGTTATACCAACATAAATTTGTAGTGTAGACCAGGGCTAAGTGGATTTTTCACACTCCAGGAGCAATGTAGCTGAGTTGATCTAATTTTCCAGTGTACATCAGCCCTTTGGCTTGTCTAAGAAGGATTTGTTTTTTACCTTGGGCTAACTAACACGTGTAAGCTATCCTGAGGTAAAAACACAGTGAAGACCAGGCACGTTAGTTTACTTGTGGCGATCAGCCCTGGGAGAGTGTGTGAGTCTATTTACCTTGCAGTTTACCTCACTGGTAACTAAACTAAGTATCTTGTTTTCACTGTGTATATATGCAGGGATAGCTCATGTGTATTAGTATGTAATAGCTATCCTGAGGTAAAAAAACCACACATTTTTGTCAGTGACGTCAAAGCATATGTAAAATTGATTCGGTGCAACCAACTCTGGTAGGATTTGTCTCAATGTCCCTTTAACCCTCTTGACCGTTTTGTCAGTGAGTGCTTAGTGTAGGGTTGGTAGGGGAGACATCGGCCTGCAGAGGGCACTCCATATGCTGGAAAAGAGCTAATTGCCAGACGACCAGCAGGAGGCACTGCACCGGTGAATCATCGCTTCGCTACACCCTTCTGAACTGAAACATAAATCTTCTTTGGTATAACACAGGGGTCGGCAACATTCGGCACGCAGCTCGCCAGGGTAAGCACCCTAGCGGGCCGGGCCACTTTATTTACCTGCTGACGCGGCAGGTTCGGCTGATCGTGGCCCTCACTGGCCGCGGTTCTCCGTCCTGGGCCAATGGGGGCGGCGGGAAGCCGCGGCTAGCACATCCCTCGGCCTGCGCCGCTTCCCGCCGCCCCCCATTGGCCTCGGACGGCGAACCGCGGCGATTGGGGGCCGCGATCGGCCGAACCTGCCGCATCAGTAGGTAAATAAACTGGTCCGGCCTGCTAGTGTGCTTACCCTGGCGAACCGCATGCCGAACGTTGCCGACCTTGGTATAATACAACATTAAATATTAAAATCCATATGCAGTGTTAAAAAATGGACGCTTTTTCTTCCTCCAGAAACTCCACAATCTTAACAACTGCCTCAGGAACACCATTCTGGCCACTATGGATCTCACCTCCCTATACACCAACATACCTCACCCTTCCTGCCTGTCTCAAATACCTACAAGAAAATGTTCCAACAATGTACAACACTTGGAAATCCACCCAAGACACATTGCCAAACATAACCATTCATCCTCACTCACAACAACTTCTCATTTAACAACAGATACTTTCTCCACAACATGGGAATGGCCATGGGCAGTAGTTTGACCCCAACATGCCCACCTCTACATGGGCCATTTTGAGGAAGAATTTTTGGAAAAATGCACCGTGAAACCAAGAATATACCTGAGATATATCCCTGACTGAAAACTTCCACACCAGCCTTGATGTCCTTGATACCACAGTTAGCATCAACGATGAATCCCTACAAATGATTGTATCCCAGAAACCCACCAATTACCACACTTACCTCTACAGATGCAGCCACCCCCCTAGACACACTAAAATATCTCTTATCTACAGCCAGGCACTCAGATACGAAAAAATTTGCTCTAAAGACAAAATCCAGGATACATACCTAAACATACTTAAAAATGCCTTGACTAAACAAGGACACTCCATCAGAGAATGACATCATGGAAAAGTCCACCAAAATACCTCTGGAGAACCTGCTTCAATACAGGGGAAAAAAAACAAACCACTGACTGCACACCCCTAGTTGTCCCCTGCTACCTCACACTGGAAGCCATGCAAGATATCACTGGACAATTACAACCCATATTTGTTGGGGGCCACATCCTGAAAGAAATGTTTCCTGAAATTCCTCTTCTGGCCTTCAAACAACCTTCCAGCTCACCAAGCTCAGCATCAGAAACAAGCTCCCCACAGATCAGGATACACCAACTCAAAGTGGTGTCAGAACAACTGATGGAAAACCTTCAGCCATATCTCCACTGCTGCAATGAAAATGCCCCCACAACACACCTTTCAAGACCCAAGGGTCCTACACATGCCTATCACAACATGTGGTATGCCTCCTTTAGTGAATCAAATGCCCCAATAACAGCTATGTGGGTGAAAACAGACAATCATTACACTCTTGAATGAACTCACTCAAAAAAATGATGAAAGACAAAAACACCATATCACTTGTGGGCAAACACTTTCCACAAGGCAATCACTCCATATCTGGTCTAATACTTATTCTCAAAGGAACCTGGCACAAAACCTTCATAAGGCAAGCATGGGGACTTAGGCCTGGTTTACACTAGGAAATTAAGTCAGTATAACTACATCACTCAGTTAAACCAACCTAATCCCCTGTGTTGGGGAGGTGGATTACCTGTCTGGATGGGAGAAGCCCTTCTATTGGCAGAGGTAGTGTCTTCATTGAAGTGCTACAGAAGCTCTGCTGTAACACTTTAAGTGTAGCCAAGTCCCTAAATTCATAGTCCACTTCTAGTGTCCAATTCTGCTAGACACTTAAAAACCCTGGACTTAACAGGGACGCTGGTTTCATGGTCATTACAACATTCTGTAACACACACACACACACACACACACACACACACACACACACACACACACACACACACACCTGCCTATTAACCCTTATGGGTGCTCTTCACTCCCCTTTTGCATAACAATCTAACATTTATTGCCTGCTCCAGCTCAAGTGACCTACAAACCGTGTTACCCTTTACGCTTAACTATCTGTCCCAACTTCTATTTAACTCCAGATCGGCGGAGTGATCGATTGATCGGGGGTCGATTTATTGCGTCTAGTGTAGATGCGATAAAATCAATCCCCGATCGCGCTCCTCCTTGACTCCGGAACTCCAGCTCGCGAGAGGCGGAAGCGGAGTCAACGGGGGGAGCGGCAGCGGTCGACTCGCCGCCATCCTCACGGGCAGATAAGTTGGCCTAAGATATGCTGACTTCAGCTACACTATTCATGTAGCTGAAGTTGCGTATCTTAGGTCGACCCCCCTGCTAGTATAGACCTGGGCTCAGACTCTTCTTTCTCCAGACCTGAAGAACTCCATGTAGTATGAAAACTTGTACCTTCCAACAACAGAAGTTGGTCCAATAAAATATATTATCATACCTAACTTATCTCTCAAGCTTTTTCTATCATTTTCAACCAAGCAGCAATAAGATGTTTATACAAGTAATTTTAAAGCTAAGTACACTGGTATGATGTTATTTTAGTGATTTTTGTGAAACAAATGCCAATTATACACACCTAATATTGACTAGTAGCAGCTCAGGGCAATATCTATTCCTGCTCCACAATCAGTAACACTGGGAGGTCAATATGGAAGGTGGAGAGAACTAGGCAGATGTTTGTTTATATAATCCTTGTAAAACATTCCATTACCAAAGTAATACTGTCATAGTTATGGGGCTAGCCACACCTCTTTCCCCCTTCTGTTCTCTCTGAGTGTATCTCTCCCATAGATGTTAGGCCTTTTGAACTTACTTCTCAATTTTCTGAATTCTCCCACTCTTAGACCAGGATCTGGCTACAACTATCTATGCTCATTGTTTTTTACCATCCAAGACTAACTGAGGTAGTTGTTAATATGTAAATGCAGTGAAGATAGGCAGTCACAACAGTTGAGACCTCATAAGACCCCTGACCAGGAGTGGACTATAAGTTGCTCCTATGGACAGGGTGACTGGCTGGGCTCTTCCCCTCCCAAAGTCATGAATAAGTGACCCCTGTGGGATGAGGCGGAGAACTGGGTGGCTCACGAGGCTCATCGGTTGGAAAGACAGAGAAGGACAGAGACCAGGTTGTGTGGATCAGACCAGGGTGTGTGGATGAGCATGAACCACCAATGTGATGTAGCTGTAAACAAGGCAAATGTGATCCTAGGATATATCCTAGGTGAAGCATTTCCTGTAGAGAAAGTGAGGTACTAATGCCATTGTACAAGGCACCGGTAAGAGCTCATTTGGAATACCCTGTGCAGTTCTAGTCAGCCATGTTCAAGAAAGATTTATTCAAACTGGAACCGGTGCAGAGAAGAGTTACTAGGATGATCAGAGAATGGAAAGCTTAATTTATGAGAGGAAACTGGAGGAACTTGACTTATTTAGCTGAGCAAAATGCCAGCTGAGAGGGAATATGATTGCTCTCAATAAATTCATGACGGCAAAGGGGTAAACACTAAGAAGGATGAAGAGTTATTTAAGCTAAAGCACAATAACAACTGGGTATAAGCTGGCTATGAACACATTTAGTCTGCAAACCATCAGAGATGTGCGGTTCTGAAACACTAAAAGTCATAGGGGCAAACAACTTAATTACTTTTCAAAGAGACCTGGACAAATTTATCAGTTGGTTGTGCAACAGGGTTGCTTATGATGATGGGGGGCAGGTCTTAGGAGTCTGAGGATCCCTTCTGTTTCATCTCAGATGTTCCTAAAATCTCATGCTTCAGGGCTTCAGCCAGTCACCTGTAGGGGTCAGGAAGGGTTTTTCCTCCTCCTGGTGAGTTCTATTTTTTTTCTTTTTATCTCCTTCCTCTGAAGCATCAGGTAAGCCTACTGTGGGATATGGGACACTGGATGGGGTGGACTGGTGCTCTGGAGTGGTAAAGAGTTTGGGTCCTGGGTAAAGAGCTTAGGTCATTTCCCACAGGCCTAGATCATTTCCTCCCATAATCCCCAGGGTGGGCAGACAAGTTGTCCCACAACACCCTGAAAATGCAAGCATAGAGCCCCACGTGAGTTATAGTGCTGATAACATTGGAACACATGCCCAGATATCTATATTGCTCGTCACAGCCAGATACAGCACCGGTGCAAATGCAGAGCATGATAGCACAGTAATTGCAGATTAGGCTACTATAGATTAATTTATGCCATGATTGTTTGCCTCATGCTATTAGGATCTCAGAGAGACAAGGTGGTTGTGGTAATATCTTGTATTGGACCAACTTCTGTGAGTGGAAGGGACAAGCTTTTGAGCTTCACAGCGTTCTGTTCATTGTTTGGCAGTTTGACCCATTCTGCCTTAATGGTTTACGATCACTGGTCTTGTGGCTGTGGGAGCAGTGTGTTGAAATTATCGCCACCTCCACCCCTCCGCCCACATAGACAATGCATAAACCACATTTTGTGGTGAAGATCAATATTCTTTACTGAGCCCTTCCCACCCCATTTGTCACAAATCCATAGCAAAATTATTCTATCAACAGTCTATATTCTTGTCACTTACACTGTGCAACTTGGCTTTTAACAGAATCTAGACTTGTGGTCTATGGCCCAGATCCTGAGAGGTATTTGGGAACCTATATAGGCGCCTAACTCCCCTTCATTTCAATGGGATCTAGGCACCTAAATAATGAGGATTTGGGCCTATGTCTTCTCATTTACATTATAAGCAATTATCCCCAATTACGGGTCCCTGTCATTTTTGAACATCTTTAAAGTGTAACAGGGAAACCATGGTGGAAAGGGGGAAATTTTGGATTGGAACACCAGGTCAAATCCATGCCCTTAAGTAAGTGCCATGGAATCTTTAAAGTCCATGGGGAGCATGGTCTTTAAAGATTTTTAAAGTCTTATTTGAACAATCCGCATACTGAATAAACTGCAGGCAACTCAGACTGATTCAAAGGAATGGAGGGCTGAGGCAGCAGTGCTGGATTCATAGATTTTAAAGCAAGAAGGGACAACTATGATCATCTAGTCTGACCTACTGCATAACACATGTTGGAGACTTCCCCCAGTAAATCCTGCAGCGGAGAGAATTATTTTTCTCTACTGTGTAAGTGAACCCTGTTAAAGCCAATAATTTGAAATTGAACTACAGCACTGAAAGACATCCAACCTCCATTCAATCCTGCAGAGTTTGTGTCTAGGCATTAAGGCACAGATTTTTAAAGTTATTTAGGCATTGCTGCCCTCAGCATCACTTTGCCTAACTGATTTAGGAGCTTAAATTGAATATTCTAAGTGCCCAAATCCCTTTTGGAAAATGAGATTTAGGCTCCAAAATCAGGCATTGCAATGTTGAGCACCACATGCCTAAACACTTTTAAAAAGCTGGACCCCTGGGGATCCTCCACGAATTATATCTAAGAGGGTCCGCAAAAGACAGACTGAAAACTGACTGAACAGAATTCAACTATATATACAGACAAGAGATTTCCAAAGGGGTCTGCACCTCCGTTCGAAATATACAAAGGGATCCACAAATGGAAAAAAAAGTTTGAGAACCACTGCTTTAAGCCATCTCCTTACACATTACGCTGTGTAAGAATTTAATCCAGCAACAATATGAAAATAAAGTTATGCTGTTGTGACCAAGGTTACTCCCCATGTACCACTGATCTTACCTACATGAAGTTAGCACTGCCAGAATTCTGCCCTCACTCAATGAAAGAAACATTGTCTTCAGAGGTGTCAAAGTGCAACAGGGGACAACAAGAGCAAGTTACACAGGGCGGGGCCGGGGGTGGGGGGAGATAGATAAAGGGCTCAAGTGGCAGAGATGGGTTTTTTGGTAACTGGATGGAATTAAAAATAATCAGAGCGTGAAAGATAGAAAGGGAGAAAGATACAATTTCAAAATGGGAAGTGTGGCAGGAATATGGAAATCTTTTAGATTTATCCTGTGTACGTTAATGGAGGTCCCTGAATAATGATATCTAGTATTTAAAATACTTCATCTGCTTTTAGTCATTGTTATGTCTTGCTGAGAATAGAGGATGGTCCTAACATATTTTGCTGATAGATCTTACAAATCACCTTGCATTACAGTTTGTGTTTCAAATACATCAGTGCAGATAAAAACATTTTCATAAGAAGAATCCCAACCTATTCAGAATGGGGAGGAGATTTTTAGGAGCTATTTCCCCCCCACACTTTTTTTTTTGCCACTTCTGGAATAAATGAATAAAAGATGCCCCAGCTGCAGCCCATTCTCCTTCTCAATTCACGATTTTAATTTGAAAATGGCTATTTTTAGGCTAGTGCTCATTTGTGGTTGTTCTCTGTCCCCAGCATGTAGCTGATTGCTGATAACACGGCTGGTGGGGGCGGGTAGCGGTGGGCCAGAATAATCTGCAAACATTACGAAGCAGATTGATTGACTGAAAAGCAGAGCAGAGCTGCATTGGCCCATTCTGAGAATCAGGCCCAGATCTCTGATAATCTCTGCCTTCTCTTAGGTAGAAGTGACTCTTATTTCACATTTTTAATAGCTGGCAAAAAAACAACAGCCCTCCCCGCTAACAACAACCTTAAAATGCTTTTGCCAGACTAGTCAATGCATTTAAGATTAAGCGGAACATTTCTATACATCTGTGACCTTTAAAATCTGTTAGGAAGGTGAGATGTTAGGATTTAGTCTCAGCCAGGTGATTGATGTTCTTTTTTCAACTGTAAAGCAAAAGCTACAGTCTGTAGTCTAAAGCCTATTTATAATCCTCTTTAGCAGCACTTGCTATAAAGATACAACTCATTTTCTTTGTGAAAATAGCCTGGCTCTGCACTAGTGTGATATGTTTAAAGAAAACAAAGTGAGGCCCCGCAGCTTGCCTTCCAGATAGGTACTAAAGGCCTGTCAATAATTGCATCTGTATTTTCAGGAATTTTGTTAATATTAAAGCCTGATAGCATCTCTCTAAGATAAGTGTAAATAAGGGTTGTCCCCACCTTTTTTATTCTTAAAGAAATTGGCAGTGTGACAACAAACAGGAATGGAACACGCGTTTGCAGGTCTAGCATTTGGCCACTCTCAAAGAGGTCGCTATACTGTATTTCAGTGGCAATGGTATTAAGTACTAATGTAATGGAGAGGATGGCAGGCTAAGAGTCAGCTGCCTATTGGTAGCAACGTCTTGTGTAGCACCCATCTCTGTAGTGCCCGTACACATGTGTGTATGTGCATTTTATGTCCAGAGGAGAGGAAGGGATTTGATGGAATTACCTATATTTCTGTACACATTTGGAGAGCAGGGCTGTGGATGTGGCTACGGTTGCCCACAGAAAAGAATCCAAATAAGAAGGGTGTTGGCAATTAAGCAAGTTTCAGAGTAGGCGGAAGCCACAATTAAGGACAGGGAGTTATATACCACTCAACAGGTCCTCAGTCCAGGAGTTAAACCAGTCGAGGATGCGAGAGAAGGAAAAAACTTGCACATACAGTGGAAGTTCCAATGAGCTTTGCCTGAATGACGGACATGGAGGGGTGGGCCACTGTCTGGCTACAGGTGAATGTTATTCCAGGAATCATTTATTAAGGAAGCCCTCAACATAAATAATGTATGGTCCTCTGGGGAGTAGTTTATGGGGTGGGAGGTTTAGCAAGCTGTGCAGTATATGCAAGTCACATGTTGCTAGTAGCTAGTTGATTTAAATTGAGACTCTGTCTCAGTTTGTAAGAATAAGAACAGAGGCAAGGGTTAGTGAAATGGGGGGCTGTAAACCTGGGGCATCCTCTGTAGTGCTGTTCCCAGATCAGCCAGCCTATTCTGCTTTATCTTTATCCACACATTGAAAGCAAAACCCAATGCTAAGAGGGTTCTGCTGAATCTATAGATCACTGGTAATAGATCTGGTGATAGTAAAACTCTTCCAGGTGAAGAAATTGCCATACCTGTCTTTTAAACTAAATACCCATCACTCTTCCATTTAGGGATTTTTTTTTAACCAAAACCTGTTTACATTTACTGAAAGCTGATTCTAGATTTCTATATTTATACAAAAATGAAACTTCATAAATATTCAACTATGCTGCCTGTGTGTGGTAGTAGCAGTATATCCATCACCAATCCCTGAGCCCTTTCTCTCTCTCCTTCAATGCTGTTTTGAATAAATATAGAAAATACGTAATTATCTCAAGAATTAGTCACTAAAACTCAAATGCAGGTAGAGGAAAAGCTGGAACAGCATTTGTTTGTTCAAACTCATCATTCTGCTTTTGCTGCCACATGCAGCGCTCTGCAAATCCCAAACTTTCCTCCTTAAACAAGTATAACTTTATTCCTCTTTCCTTCTGAAGATGTAGCCACCAGAATGTGAACTGATATGGGAAGTTACTTCAGCTGGAACCCAGAAATGGAGCAGCGCACAAATATGATAAGAATAATGAAGAAAAATTGTAATTCTCAAATTTCGGGACCTTCTCAAAGGCAAACTTTGAAGGGGATTCTTAGCTTTTCTTTAGTTAATCTTGAATGTATTTGTGCTAATAAAGGTTTGCAGATGGATTTGGATTTATCGTCTCTTCATATGCATTTTTTCTAGCTCTTAAAGATGGGATTTTCAAAGGATCCTAAGGGAGTTAGGTGTCCAGCATTCACTAAAGGCCAATGGGAGTTGGATGACTAACAAAGTTAAGCCCTTTTGAAAACTCCAACCTGAAATGATAGGAAAACAAGCATCCCAAATTGTTGCTTTCTTTCCTTTTGGCTGGTTGCTACTATAAACAGATAGGAAACATACATCACATTAATTAGATTTAAATGAAACATAATGATGTGTCTCATTAAGATTATTGTAAAATTGCAACTTGAGAATCTCAGTTTTGTTGAAGATGATCTGGTGCAGATCCTCAGCTCTCTGCATTCCATGGTGCAGGGCTGCCAGAAAACAACGTAACTGGGCTGCTTGAGGATTTCCCTATCATAAGCACATCTTCAACCAGTGAAATTTAGGTGAGCACTGAGGCTGCTCTAACTTACATGTGAGGCTGAACCAACCTTTGGCTGAGCCCAGGAATCTTGCCTTAGAATCAGCATCAGGAGGCAGGAGCTCTATTAATAGAGAACATTAGCTCTGTCCATATATGTGAGTGCCGGGATTACTTCCACTACAGAAGTATCAGCCCCTTTTTTCCCTTAGTTCTGAATTGATTTTGATAAATCTTTACCAAAAAAACCCCTGTCAAACGTGAAAAGATTTAGGTTTTTAAAATCTTGACAGGTCTGGTCAGAAAATGATTAAAAAAAAGAATGGATTTGACAAACAAAACAAAACAAAGATATCACATTTTTCCAGAGAACAAACTGACAGTCTCTTTGCCATACACACAAAAAGAGGGAGAGAGGCTGAAAAGGAACTCTGATAAATTGGATCTGTTGCTTTCACTGAAGTAAGGAAATGGCTAAAATTTAACAACCTGGCACCTCAATGTCAAATTGAAGCAAAAACCTGATTGTTCTTTAGCTCTAATTTTCCATCACAGTGATCTTGATGTCTGCCTTTTTTACTTCTCCTTAACTGACACCCCTCTGCAAATCACACAACTAACCATGGACAAGGCAGTGTTGTATAAGTAAAATAATCTTTTCCAGTTGGCCATCATACCTCCTTACCGGGCAGTCTTTATGTATTCATCCACTGTATCCATTTGCAAGGTTGTCAACAGTGCATTGAAAAGTTTAGTAAAAATGATGACCATATCTATTTCTCTTGCTTAAAAGGAAACTATTTAAAAGTTTTCATATACTGACAGGCAGCCCATGTATCAGCCTATGTGCGTGTTGGATAAATATTAGAGATTAGATTGGGTTTGTTTGTAGGTTCTGATCCTGCCCCTGCTGAAGTCAGTCGATTTCCATACAGGTAGGTTCAGGCCTGAATTAGGGGTATTGTGGAAACACACCCACACAGATAGATAGAGCTCAGGGAAGAATTGTGCCTCAGTGCAGTTTCCCCCTGAACTTTCCAGTGCATAAGGGTAAGTTATGCCAATCATTGGGATGATACAGCCTGATCCCACCTATGCTTTTGATCCCCATTTTGTTGGTCAATGCGGGGGGAGGGGTAGGAATTCACCCATGTCTTCTCCTTGTTCCCTTCTTGTCTCTTTGGGATGGTATGCCCCCTGGGGGTACAGCATACAAAGACTATAATTATCCTTCACCTTTCTGAGGGAGAAAGAGTCCTTGCACCTCAGCCATCTTCCTACACCCAAGAGGAGGACCCAATCATAATGTCGGCCTTTTGTACCTATTAAGATGTCTGGGAGAGTTAGTGAGTGAATAACAATGGGGACAGCATTGAGATTTTACTCAGAGGGAGTTTCAGATGGAAGGGATTTTACTGTATATAAAAATAACACCTCCTTATGGCATCACATGAATATGTTTATTTTGGTCTAATGCAGGGGTCGGCAACATTCGGCACGCGGCTCACCAGGGTAAGCACCCTAGCGGGCCGGGCCAGTTTATTTACCTGCTGACGCGGCAGGTTCGGCTGATTGCAGCCCCCACTCGCCGCGGTTCACCGTCCTGGGCCAATGGGGGTGGCGGGAAGCCACGGCCAGCACATCCCTCGGCCCGCGCCGCTTCCTGCTGCCCCCATTGGCCCGGAACGGCAAACCGCGGCGAGTGGGGGCTGCAATCAGCCGAACCTGCCACGTCAGCAGGTAAATAAACTGCCCGGCCCGCTAGGGTGCTTACCCTGGCGAGCCACGTGCCGAATGTTGCCGACCCCTGCATTAGACCAAAATAAACATATTCATGTGATTTCATAAGGAGGTGTTACATTGCCGACCCCTGGTCTAAAGTATTCAGTGACAGACAAAGGGCTATGTAATATATAGACTTTAGCATAATTATATCTAAGAAGGTTAGATGAACTTAAATTTGACAAAGCAATAAGTCCAGAGAGCATGTACATGGGGAAGAACTGAGCAAGATCATTTTGTGGCTTACTAAGTTTGGAGGACAGTTGAGGTTGTCAAAGCAGTGGATACAGCTTTGTAATTCAGAAAAGGGTCAAGAGATAAAGTAAGGAATTGTAGAAGTACTGTTTTTGGAGGAGTGGAGGAGAGGTGGAATATTATCCATGTTCTTAAGGCATGTCTTGGAAGAACACCTTGGAAAGTCTATTTTTATTCTGAATAGCCAGCTTGGATTCATAATTTTCCATTAGTGTTTCTCCTCTAATTTTTAAAGTCTTGTCTGACAAACACAGTAGCATAGACCTTGCTAGTTTGAAACATATCCAGGATATTTGGTCATAACTTCTGATAGGAAAATGATAACTGTTAAGACTCTGACTGTAGTGGAAAGAAACAGAAAGGTAAGGATGTGCTAGTAATAGGTAAACATTCCTACTACTGAAATCCTTCTGTATATATCTGGGCTTTCTATTTTGGTTCCTAGCTGAAAGGAGGTACAAGACCATACCTAAGAAACATGACCGTCAACATTCATTAAGACCAATGCTTAATCTCAACTGACAACATCAATGTCAGAATCCTAGCAGTGAGCTGGCAGCATTTCAATAGAGGATCTCAGAAGAATCCTACACACTAGTTCAATAAATAATCCTAACGGGAAACACAGAGAAGAGTATTTAGAATGATTTTAGCTGGCACGTCACTACAAGGTTGAACCATCATATAGTGATGTGCCCACAGCCTAATTCTACTGTGAAATGTTGAAATACAGCTTTTAGCTCCACAGAAGCATGTAGGCCTCTATTTACATGCAAATTGATGCTATTCATGTGTGAACTACAGCAAGTACTGACTCTGCCAGATGGAATAATTTGGGGATGGGCCCATTCTCTTTTGCTGAGGGCTGAAAGTATTCACACATGCTGTAGATAATTGTTGGAACTGGTATGTCACAAAAGTCCCAATTAAATAACTATAGATTTTTTTTTAAAAGGCAGCTTGGTCATGTATGTAGTTGTGTAGAATAAATGTAATAGTAATAGGGGGGAGACAGACTGGTTAAGGGACTAGGACACTGGAAGTCAGCAGACCTCTATGCTTTCACCAGCTGTGCCCCTGCTGTGTGACCTTGGACAAGTCACAACATGTCTTTCTTTGGGCTGGTCTACTGGGGGGGGGGGAAGAGGGGCGCGCGATCTATCTAAGATACGCAACTTCAGCTACGTGACTAGTGTAGCTGAAGTTGAAGTATCTTAGATCAATTTACCTCGGGTCCTCACGGCGTAGGACTGACGGCCATGGCTCCCCCTTCGACTCTGCTACTGCCTCTCACTCTGGTGGAGTTTCGGAGTTGACAGGGAGTGCGTTCAGGGATTGATTTATCGCGTCTAGTCTAGACGCGATAAATCGATCCCTGATAGATTGATTACTATCCACCGATCCGGCGGGTAGTGAAGATGTACCCTTCCTCTGCTTCTCCTCCCACCCTGTCTTTAGAGGGAGAGAAGGAGTTTGCTGAACACTCAGAAATTCCATACAAACTGCTGATGGGCAAACCACAAAATCTCAGTGTGTGAAGCTGGAGAAATATTTAAAAGCGTAGGTGGATCAGCAGCTTTTTTTCAATTTTAGTCCAGGAATGTTCTTCCATGAGGGTAACCTGAAACCCTGTTTCTCCCAATCCAGAACCATCTCATGAGCATTTGGCTTGAACTGTCCCATGATGCAGCGTAGGTCACATGTTGTGAGGAAGTCCCAAAATGCTTTTCGATTTTAAAGTCTCTAGGACCAGTGGATGGTGTTATCTCACATTGTGTTGAAACACTTTGGTTACTCAAAATGGTTAGTCAAACAGTGAATGAAGCCATAAGTGAAAGAAGACTAATTCATGGAGAAGATGCATAATACACTGTGCAACAAGTGGAATAGTAAAGTGCACTTGATATAGCAAGACTGCAACATTGTTACAATGGAAAATATAATCTCTTCCTATGATTGTGTCTGACTTCTGCTAAATACAGCAGCAGCTCACCCATGCACTGGAATCTTTGTTTCACCTAATATTATGCAAAGGTATCGACAACCTTTGGCACGTGGCCTGCCAGGGTAAGCACCCTGGCGGGCCGGGCTGGTTTTTTACCTGCCACATTCGCAGGTTTGGCCAATCGCGGCTCCCACTGACCACGGTTCACCGCTCTAGGCCAATGGGGGTTGCGGGAAGTGACGGCCAGCATATCCCTCAGCCCGTGCCTCTTCCCACAGCCCCCATTGGCCTGGAGCGACGAACTGTGGCCAGTGGGAGCCGCGATCGGCCAAACCTGCAGACGCAGCAGGTAAACAAACAGGCCTGGCCTGCCAGGGTGCTTCCCTTGGCAGG
The DNA here is from genome assembly GCF_027887155.1 of Malaclemys terrapin pileata. Classification (NCBI taxonomy): domain Eukaryota; kingdom Metazoa; phylum Chordata; order Testudines; family Emydidae; genus Malaclemys; species Malaclemys terrapin. Next base: position 13,671,424 of record NC_071518.1, read on the forward strand.
CTGCGTGCCAAAGGTTGCCGATCCCTGTTATATGACATCTTTCCTGCTATGAATTAGGAAGCCCATTCAGGGTCAGCAGTATATGATAGCAGTACAAGGAATGTTCTAGTTATGAAGAAAATAACTGAAGAAGATTCATTGTGAATCATTTATCTGATGAACATTGGCATTTTACCTCAAATTATTTGCTACGAATATTTTCTTTATTTGACCAACTCAGCCGATGCATCAATAATATTCAATGAATAATTAAGCTGATATTTTCCCCTCATAAGTCATTGAATAAATTACTTCAAATACATTGACCAACAGCTCTACTGAACATACTGAAAGCCTATAGTTAAATAAGACCCTGGCTAGAACAAGATGATGTTGCTGTCTATCATGTGGGTCACTGGTTGAATTTAAACAGAAAGTGACTGACCTCACAACAGTCAGAAATCACAGCTGGAGCCCATGGGTCTCATTTGTCAATAGAGATCGCTTCCTGGTCAGTAGAATGGAAGTTTATAATGCTGACAATAACAAGATGTCAGTCTTGCTGAGATACAAGCTACCACCATTTGGAGTACTAATCCTGAATGACCAGAGAACCTGAATGGTAAAAAATTTTCACTTTGCTTCTTCAGTATAATCTCTGCATGTACTAAAACAATTGCCAAAAAATTATAAACTTGTCCCAGAATTATAAACTCTGGAAAGAAAAAGGCCTTTAATAAAAGCATCTCACAATAAAATGTCTATTTAATTTAATGTAAGGCAGGGATCGGCAACCTTTTGCACGCGGCCTGCCAGGGAAAGCACCCTGGCAGGAAGGGCCTTCCGCGTCTGCAGGTTCGGCCGATCGCGGAAAGAGGCGTGGGTTGAGGGATATGCTGACCATCACTTCCCACAATCCCCATTGGCCTGGAGCGGTGAACCGCGGCCAGTGGGAGCCGCGATCGGCCGAACCTGCAGACGTGACAGGTAAACAAACCGGCCCGGCCCACCAGGGTGCTTACTCTGGCAGGCTGCGTGCCAAAAGTTGCTGATCCCTGATGTAAGGTAACATTTTTCATCCTGATATATCCAGGATAATTTTTACTTTTAGTTTATGAATCTATTATTATTCTCAGAATAACAAAAACTACATAAAGATAGAATTAATATTGAGAGTGTGTGGCAGTAATGTAATGGGAATAACCATGACATGGATGATGTAATCATCCCCAAACCAAGTGTTGCAAACACAGGAATTTCAGAGTTAAGGTTACATGTAAAAGAAATGTGAACATATTAATCTAAAAAAATGCACAATAAAGGCACTCAAACAACCTTAACTCTGTTCTGCATTTTTCATATAAAACAAAGAGGTTGAATACCTTCAGTAAGTGCAAAATGCAACTCAGCCTTAACTATGGAGTCACCATAATAAGTAGTGCTTGTACTAGCGGAGATCCTTGCTAAGGTATCTAGGGAACTGTACAGCAATTTCAAAATAAGGTGTATATATAAAAGGAGTCTTAAAAGGTCCAACAACACAATAAAAATAAACGTATAGACAGTACAAACAGGTAGAGGTCATAATTAGTCACAACCTTGTTGAAAATATTCATTTCTTAGGTATTTTGGGTTGGCTGGTGGACATTTACTGATGCACTGCAACTGAGCACCAGCACATTGTCCCCCTTAGTGTTTGGCTCTAATATGCAGTAGTACAGCAGAGCTTTTGTTATGCACTCAGCTGCCAATATATCAACAATAGGCTCTAACAAAAATGGCTATCCTTTGCTTTGGATTCAGTTCAGCTGGTGGCACCTCACAATACTATTTCCCAGTTCAAATCCCATCACCAGCACCATGCAGTCTCCTATCTTGAACACCTAGTCCTCCAGGAACTCCCAGGACCAGCTAGTTCCCGAGCTATTGTCTAGCACTTTCAGTATCTCTCAATAACGTCACCAGTTCCAAACAAGGCTTCAGGAGTTTCCGGAGCTCCTCAGCCCTTGTCTCCCAACAAATTCTAATCCCACTACCTCAGTCCTTATCTCCTATCAAATTGGAGGGAATGTTTTATACTATACCTGTCACCATAACATCTAAACACCTAATACTTTAATTAAAATAACTCAGGTTTCAGAGGGGTAGCTGTGTTAGTTTGTATCAGCAAAAACAACGAGGAGTCCTTGTGGCACCTTAGAGACTAACACATTTATTTGGGCATAAGCTTTTGTGGGCTATAACCCACTTCATCAGATGCATGGAGTGACAAATACAGTAGGCAGGTATAAATATACAGCACATGAAAAGATGGGAGTTGCCTCACCAAGTGCGGGGGTCAGTGCTAACAAGGCCAATTCAATTAGGGTGAATGTGGCTCATTCCCAACAGTTGATTGCTGTTCATGACCACACCATTAGCTACCTCTCCCCCCCACAATCAACACTGGTGTCCCAAATGTAAAGGTCTCCCTTGGTCTCTTAATTCACTTGGAAGAAGTTTGATTTTTTTTGTTTATACATTTAGCTCACACTTTAAACTGAATGATGCGATAGAGACAGATAAAATCTAAGGCCTGATTCAGGAAAACATCCCCACTCAAGACAGCTCAGCTGTGCTTAAGACCCACTAAAGTCAATGGACATTAAGCATATGCATAAAGGTAAGCACATTCTGAACTGGGGCCTGACAAAGATTTGAGGGCCCCTTAAATTGGATTCTCTGCTTTGCAGCTGTGTCAAACAGCAATTCACCATGTTCTTGTCCAAAACCTTCACTCACTCACTCACTTCCACACAAAAATCTTGAAAGGCAATAAATGTCAATTAGCTTGAACAGCAAGGCTGAGACTCAAACCTACGAAAAAATTCAGCTTACACAAGCAGTGGAAACAATAGGGCCCGGATTTTTATTCATTATACATGACTTAACAGTCAAACATTTGCTTAGATAAAAAAAGTCCTGGAGGGATTGTATCTGTTCTGCCCCATGTTTATACTGGCCTTTGTGTATTATCTAGTATTGGCTTCACTGCATAATGCTGTTTCATATACTAAATAGTGTCACTTTTCCAATTCTGTCAAGTTTTAATGTAGACGAACAAGGAAATGTTAACCTCTCCTGTTCTCACACTCTCACTGTGATTTCTAATACATCTGACACTCTCTCTGCAAATGCCTATTTCTCTGTAATTACATTAACGTGTCGATGTGCTGAGGGACTTCATTTGGATTTTATCTTGTAAGTACGAAAAAAAAATCTTGGATCACTTAAGTACCTTATTCTTATGAAACCATCTTCAAAGCCCTTTTCCAACTGTTTCCAGAGATTTGTCAGATTAGAAGTAACCTCTGACACCATCAAACTATTACTGTTATCAGTTTCAGGGCAATCATTTCCTCTTTCCACCACAAGTTTTTAGAAAACAAACCCTATTCCTTTAAACCCATTAGAGAGAAGTGTGACTTGGATTTAGAGAATAATTTTACTATAGCAGCCTGGGAAGACCCGACTGAGATTGATTCCAGACAGGCAGAAGATGACACAAATCCAACTCTTTCACGGATGCTTATTCACCCATCAGATTATATAACATTGACCTTGGGATTGCTGAGAACTGAAAGGAGTAAAAAAGAGAGCTGGCTGTGTTTTCTCTGGGATTCCAGGTCATTAAGACCATTCTGGTAGGTTATAATAGAATGGCCTGCTGCAGACATTCCCCTTCAGGCTATGAACTTGTCATTTGATAAGCTGAGTTGAGTTCATCTGGTTAGCTACTTGAGCAATATACAGTACCTCTTTTCTAGCACATGAGAAAAGCACTGGATAAGTTCTGCTCAACCTTTTCTTCTGCACTTTCTCTCCCAAACTGCGCTGAGCACTGTTAGAGTGCTCATTTTGAAATCTTCACCATCGACACTTAATTAATTAAGTAATTAACTGCCATGGTATTTGTGGCATTTCATATGCTATACATTCTGTCACTTCACCAATGAGAGGGTACTGGAGCTAGCATTCCCTCCATTGTCAGACTACAAAGGTATTTTTATTTCCCACATATGGTCTAGAGCAGTGGTTCTCAAAGCTGGTCTGCCGCTTGTTCAGGGAAAGCCCCTGGCGGGCCGGTTTGTTTACCTGCTCCGTCTGCGGGTTTGGCCGATCGCGGCTCCCACTGGCCGCGGTTCACTGCTCCAGGCCAATGAGGGTTGTGGGAAGTGACGGCCAGCATATCCCTTGCCCGCGCTGCTTCCTGCACCCCCCATTGGCCTGGAGCAGTGAACCGCAGCCAGTGGGAGCCGCGATCGGCCGAACCTGTGGACACAGCATGTAAACAAACCGGCTCGGCACGCCAGGGCGGACTGCTTTTGAGAACCACTGCTCTAGAGTTTGATTTCACATTCCATTCTAAAAATGGTACTTCCAGAAGTATGCAGCCCCCTAACACCACAATGACTATCGTCCCAATACCAACTCCCGAGGAAGAGTATATACTGCTGGGTCACCGACACTAACAACATGTGCAGTGCCTAAATTTTCCAATCCAAATACTTGAGCGGGCCTGAGACTGCTTAGTTATAAAACCACAAGCTCACAGCCCAAGGAAAAATGTAGCTGACTATTCTACAGTGTACTAGAAAAAGTCTTAAGATTAGAGCAGTTTAATATTTAATTAGCATTACCACATTAATGTTAGCTAGGAAGAAGGTGAATCTGTAAAGATATTAGTCTTTTTAGTTTGTGATGTGCTTTCAGATATTTGCATAAAAAGTGCTATATACTGTAAATGTCTGTCATTCTTATTCCTTGGTCTAATATTTTAATTTGGTTTGATGGTTGGATTGACTCAACTGTCCCCAGGATGGCCCTTGGGAAATCTATTATTGTTGCTCCATTAGGACAACTTTTGGAAATTTCATGTTCAGGTGTGATTTTTTTTTTTAGATGACGTGACATCACAGAGTGACAATTTAAAGTCAAGCATTTTAAAGACTACAATAAACAGACTTATTGAAGGTTGGTTGTTTTGCTTTATCCAGTATGCAGGCCAGCATCTTTCAATGGCCATGAGAGCTAGACCATGAAAGAAAATATTGGTGTCAATCAGTTTCCTGACATTTAGACGGCATGGAAGTTTTCTCCACATGTTACAGAAAGAACATGACACCAAGGAGTAGGTATTGTAACAGCTGGAGGCAGATATAGCAGATAAAGCAAGGCAACAAGGTTAGCATGTCATAGAACAAAAGACTAAAGCGAATTACTGTCTCGTGTCGTCATGTCTTCGGACTGAACTGGGGCACTAACTGGAGAGATAAAAAGAGCTTTATAACTTAGCCAGTACAGTAGGATATTCTGACATGGCAACCAATACTTGTGAACTTGTTCATGGGCTTTTGATGGGAGAGGTCAGAGTTTGCAAGAGCATTCAATACGCTCATTGAATACCTGCTTTTTGTATTCGGAGCTGTTCTTTACTTCCAAAAGTCAATCATAAGTATAGATGCAACAAGACAGAGATATCTTTGTATTTAATGTGTTATCTACTATATGCATAGGTCTATAAAGGAATAACAATAGTTCTTAATTACATTCCATTATTTATTTCCCCCGCAAAGTTGGAAATATACACAATGAGCCAGATTCTCTCCTACACCAGAACTCTCCTACACTCAGAACAGTGCAGGAAAGAGGGTGGAGAAATTGTGTCAGCTGATCTCAAACATGACAAGATTTAAATCTGCTGCAAGGCTGTTCTAAGTTACCCTATGCCAGGATGGTAAAGTGGAGCTCCACTTTGCAATGTCCCTTTGCTCCCTTGATATGTACTCTGTACCAGGGGTATGGCAGGAGACCCTGCTGCATCAGCTTCCTGTTAGCAGGGAATTCCCTTACATGAAGGGAATTCTTTCCTGGATAATTACAACCAGATTTTTGCTTCCCAGAAAGCATTTGATAGTGTTCACAGAGAAGCTTTCTGGAAGACTATGAGACCCTTGAATTCCAGCACATTTTTAAATAGGAGCAAAATGATTTTTAAAGTGGCAACTTAATCTGTTATTAAAACAAAAGAAACCTTACGGGGAGAAGGGAATGATCATAGGAAGGAATTAAGACATCAGATTTAAAACGTAAGTGCTTCCTACCCTGCAAACAAATAGTACAGCAAACAGCCTCAAAGTTCACACCACTAAAACAGGAACATATATAGCAGGACTAGGCAACCTATGGCACGTGTGCCAAAGGTGGCACGCGAGCTGATTTTCAGTGGCACTCACACTGCCCGGGTCCTGGCCACTGGTCCGGGGGGGCTATGTATTTTAAATTTAATTTTAAATGAAGCTTCTTAAACATTTTAAAAACCTTCTTTACTTTACATACAACAATAGTTTAGTTATATATTACAGATTTATAGAAAGAGACCTTCTAAAAATGTTAAAATGTTTTACTGGCACGCAAAACCTTAAATTAGAGTGAATAAATGAAGACTTGGCACACCACTTCTGAAAGGTTACCCACCCCTGATATATAGTATGATTATTAAGGTAGCGCTGAGGTTCAAGATCTGTAATATTTTTATACTAAAGTGTCCTTTATACATCTATTACTAACATCTATACCTAAAAAGAGCCATGAAAGTGGAATAGTGAAAAAGGGCTTGTGAGATTGTCTGAGTAAAACCTGAGATTTTAAGAACTATGCAAGAGGATTTCATTCTCAACAATTTCCCCCGCTGTCTCCTTGACATTTTAATGGAGTTATTTGCCACTATTAGATTTGTGAAATAGCCCAAATATATCCAACTGTAGCAACTGCCTCTTGCACCCCTTGCTAGGGCTACCCTTTATTAGACTTCGGAGAACACTTTTAAACACCCGCTGCCCCATAATGAACATTAGATCTTTTTAAGTCCTACTTCCACTGAGGGAGTTTTAAGACTTTGGTTACCAGGTCTGCAGATGGTGCATCAGTTTATGTGAATAGCCGAGTATTCTCCTGAACCACAGTGGAGGGAGCCCACAAGTTGCACTGATACCCAGTTATTTTCAGAACTGGCTTAGCCCAACTCCATCAGAGAAAAAATTTCAGACTCACATTGTTAGTTTTAATAAACGAACTCAGTGTCACATCAGCTTTGTCCCCATCTTTAAATACATTCATGCCATCTGTCTTACAGTCTCAACAGGTAAAAACAATTGCATTGTAGGTTACTTACAATCAGTTCCCAGTTGTTCTGAACAGCTTGAGATGTCTCACATCTTACTCAGTGGCTTGTGGTACAGACTGATAAATGATTTTTTTCTGGGAAGATGATCAGTTTAGGATTCCCTCTTCTGATATTTCAGAAACCAGAGAAGTTCAGGTTTTATCTTGGAAGCTTTGTATGATTTTTTTTTCATACAATTTTCTTTTTGTGTTTCCAGAGAAATGTGTTTCTTTCCATATATCTCTTGTCCTGAGTTTTCAGTGTCATCTTTAATTAGAAAATGAAAATTAGTGCTTTGCTGGTATGTTTTTATGTCAGGATTTGTTGTTTTTTTATGTCTTGTCAGACAATCATATTCAGTAGTTAGTGTCAAATTAAAGCACTTTTTATGGTCTGATGAATATGAAATGCACAATTAAAAAGTTCCCATTAGGAAGTTATACAACAGAGCACATCACAAACTATTACCACATCTATTCAGCACTCGTCCTGTGACAAAGAAAGTTCTGTCATTCAGATCCACCATGGCAGAATCTTAGACTATACCTACATGGTGGCAGGATGTGACATACTATACCTGGGGGAGCGTCTTGTAACCCCCATATTCCTCATCTGTTTATAATTGTGATATTGCATATAAAGCATGCCATGTGAGATATCAGGGAAAAGGTTCTGATTGGCTGAAAGTCACTGTTCTATCTAAATATATATATCTTTAGTGCCTATGAAGTTATGAGATTGTGTTGTATGGTTAAAAGCAACAGAGGGTCCTGTGGCACCTTTAAGACTAACAGAAGTATTGGGAGCATAAGCTTTCGTGGGTAAGAACCTCACTTCTTCAGATGACTTGCATCTAAAGAAGTGAGGTTCTTACCCACGAAAGCTTATGCTCCCAATACTTCTGTTAGTCTTAAAGGTGCCACAGGACCCTCTGTTGCTTTTTACAGATTCAGACTAACACGGCTACCCCTCTGATACTGTTGTATGGTTGTCACTAAAACATGCTGCAAGTTGGAGAATTGGCCAGATATTATCTGCGCAGAGACAACAGCAAGAAAAGTAACCAACACCCGGGCGGGGTGTCAAACAACCATCAACAGCCATTGTCCAGCTACAATTCAATGATTTACCTATATGAGGCCACACCAGGGGAATTGCTCAGCCTTGCCTGGGTACTCAGCAATGCCCACCAGACATGCCTGAACTTGTGTTCTCCGAGCACATGGGATGGAGGGTATAAAACAGAACACAGGGGGCCCATGCTCTGCCTTTCTCCTGCCCCCACCTATGCTGCAAGCAATAAGGGCAGTGAGAAGACTTAAGACTCCATCAGAGGAGACTGGCGCAGGTTTCAAGGGTGAAATCTGTGCACTAGGAACTGCAATATCCAGTGAGGTGAGAAAAACTGCTTAATCTATATGCTGCCTAGTCTAATAGGGTTGAGAGTTTAGACTGCATGCTTATATTTTATTTTGGTAACTAACTCTAACTTTTTGCCTATCACTTATAATCACTTATAATCTATCTTTTGTAGTCAATAAACTTCTTTTACTGTTTATCTTTACCAGTGAGTTTGCCTGAAATGTGTGGCAAATGTGCTCAGGTTTGCAAAGGCTGGTGTATATCCATCTTGAGCAGTGCAAGACGGTATACTACTGAGGTACAAGGCTGGGAGCTGGGGAGATTTGGGTGGTGCCTCTCTCTGTGTTATTCATGAGTGGCTCTGGGAGCATTCATGCAATCAGGCTGGGTATGGGGCTCCACATACGTTTGTGCTGAGTGATAACAGCATCTGGAAGGGTTTGCTGCTGGTCACTAGCAAGGCATTGTGGGAGACAGCCCTGGTTGGAGAGAGTTAAGGGGGCACAGCGGTCCCACAGTCCCAGGCCACACCCCGGGGATCCCGTCACACAGGGGTCAACTGTTTCAACAGAGTTCAGTTTGATGTCACTTGAACAGAGTAAGGTTTTCTTTCAGCTCTTATGACTAAGATGAAATCAAGAAAGTGAATGATGATGTCATCAAGTAGGAGGAAGGTGGTCACTGGAAATTACAAATCAGGAGCAATCGGCTGATCCCATCACATCAGCTGGATCCAATCCCAAGAAAAGCCAAGCTGTGGCCCGCAATGCAGAACTATCATTGGCTGCATCATGCCACAAAATTGCTTAGGGGTGCAATCCTAAGGTCCCAGCTCTGCGCTGCAGTGTTGGCTTGAATGGCCATCACCTCTTTTATTAACTTGTTTAAACAAAACCATTCTGCCCCTGAACTGCATTTCACAAAGAGCTCCCTACTTCCTAGCATTTGTTCAAGCCACAAGGAATCAAGCACCCTTAAGAGGAGACTCCATTGCAGTCGCCTTATTCCAGTGGATCACTCATAGATCTCTGTCCCTTTAAATGAGAAACCTGGAAACATGCCTCCTTCAAGTCACGGGGGTTAAGGCAGTATAAAAACTGGGGGGTGACTTCTCCCTGCCGGAAGTTTTCAGTGTCAATTTCTAACATCGTTTTTTTAAAGATGCTGGCCAGGAGTCTAAGCTCCTCATTTGTGGGTTTCTCCTCATGCTGGGTCAGCTTTCCTTTCTTGAAGTGAGCCCCTTTCATAGTCTGAACTTGTTAAAAGCACGTAGCTGACCTCTTTGCTCTGCTGTACATGAGCTCAGTAGAGTGGGAGGTCTCTAGCATCCACTCTTCAGGAGCTTTCCCAGAGTTGAAAGCAGGACTCCAAGTAGCCTCTGATTAGTGCTAAGAGCTGCATGCAAAGGAGACGTTTGAAGTCCCCAACAAGTCATTGTACTGACCCTACAAAACCCAGGAACAAGGCTGTATATTCCTGAGCTCCATTTATTGGCACCTTTTCTAGTAACTAACTACTTTCATATTTACAGACACAGCCCATTTGTAGAGCACTCTCGTATCTAGGTGGAGACCGCCTTAGGGTTCCATGAGGCTTATGGGAAGGCAGAGGGGTGGATATGGCTGAGGGGTGATGGCTTGAAAGGCAGACTGTTCCTCAACTACAAGGGAGCAGAAAAAGTATTCACCATGAAGCCAGTTTCTGTCAGCTTCTCAGATATTAAGACGATCAGATATGGAGAGGATCATCTTACCAGAAAGGACAAGGACCCTCGAGGACTCCACACAATTGCAGTGCCATTGCCCACTTTTGTTGTCTGTGGCAGTAGGGGGAGTTTGGGATGATGATGTGCATCCTCCGGGAGAGTCTGGCTTCTGTATTGTAAGAGCTTTGAATTCTCAGGAACATGTTCAGCAATTCAAAATTGACAGACTCTGGTTCTGACTCTTGGTTCTGGCCCTACTCTCTAGGTCTGACTGCCTACAGCTATGACCCCATCTCCCTTCATATTTTCTTCTCTCCTAATTGCTAACCTGGGAATAAATTAGGGTCTTTTTATTGTGGTACAAAGGAAATAAACCTGTTACATGTGGCTACAGTAACGGTGTTGGGGTAAATTTAAACTATTAGATAGCTCCCATCAGTTGTAGAGAAAAGTAAGCTCAGAGGAAAAGTAGAATGAGTTACTGAGACAAGGCCCCCACACTGGTCTGCATGAATAAAATGGATGAGGTCTTGATCCTGCTCCCATGCAGTCAGTGGCAAAGCACTCACTGTCTTTGTATGGATCGTGATGAGGCTGTAATTGCACGAATAATTACCTACTTTGAACTTGCAAATGCCTGTTTGTGCAGACAGGTGCAAACACAATATTTTCATGTACATTTCTGAAGCTCCTTTAAAAATATGGCCTCTACCTAATATACAGAGAGAAAGAGAGATTGAAACAGCATGACTGGAAGACTTCGTTCTGAAATATTTGACTGGTGACTGTATGCTGGGGTCAGTGAGATTCTGGACCCACAAAGCTTATCAAGAAGCAAATTAAAATGCAAAACAGAGGGAAGTCATACTTCAAAGTCACCACAAAAAGTCCAGTGAATATCAATCTAAATTAATTTCAGCCTCTCTAATCAATCATCTCTTTATGAAACACAAATAAAATCCCATCAGAATGACATGTTGTTAAGAAAAAAAAAGAGATGTGCCCTAAACTTCTGGTGACAATTCATATAAACATCAGCTCATGTAGCAAGGTTAGAGATCTGGGAGAACAGTACAATAATCTAAAGATCATTGCCAACTCCAGAGTATATAAGCCTAAAAACCTGAGGGCAGTGGAGGAGTGAGACAGAAGGGGGCTAATTTGGCACCTCTCTGACCCTTAGAGGGGGTTTGTGGCATTAAAAGAATGTAAACAAGTCATCTAAAGATAAAGGCCTGGCATAAGAATTTTTGGAATGCCATTTCTGTTTAGAGTAGCACCCGGCTATCTTACTCATGCAAAATGTCTATTAAATGAGAGGTTTGGACACAACAAGTTGGATTTGGTTCTTGATTATTATATTGTTATCTGTATTGCAGAAGAGCCTAATGGGGCCAAAGGAAACGGGGCTTCTATTGTGCTTGGTGGTGTTCAAACATGCTAGGAGATTGTCCTTGTCTTGAAGAGACTACAGTCTAAATGGACAAAAAGTTGGGAAACAGAGGTGGTGTGAATTGTGCAAGGTCATACAGCATCATTAGAAATGAAATAATGGTTTATTAATAGACCACATTGTAGTCAGTCTGCAGAGGGGCCACCATTCAGCCTGGTCCTTAGGCAGAATGTTCAAAATAGGAGCTCTGATGCCCCTATGTGTGCACAAAGACACACTGCACAACAGGAAGGTAAGGATCAAGTCCTCTAACTATGACCTTCCTACTTAGCAACCTTCTTTGTAGGAAAAACTACTGTCAGAACACAACTATTAAGGAACTCTTCTCTTAAAAGTTATCTGACATTTTCTCTTTGATTGGCTAGTTTTAAGAACATTAATATGCACTATCTTTGGAAACCATTTCCTTTTCTTTTCATAACTGCCAATCTTCTTTCACTATACAGTTGACTGGAAAACTGCTGTTAGAAAAATAAGACAATGTCCTGTTTATTGATGTCCTAATGTGCAGTTGATAAAAGCAGAGTATGACAAGTAGGTATATAGTATGAGAACTGTGCACAATCTCTCACCGAAGATCAATCAAAACTTGTCCATGTCAGTCTGGTAAAATCACAATAGGATAATTATCCTCTCACTTGTGGGGTTTATATAGCTTTACACCCCCTTTCTACCCTGATTCTGTGGGCTGCTGAAGGCTAACCGTCCAAAAAGGGCCATTCCATTCTTTAGAATGGATGGATTGTATGGTGTTCAGCCCCTCCACCTCCTACCCCTGACATGCCCCTCCTCTCACCCAGCTACCCCCAGAATTCCCCCTTTGCCAAGGCAAGTGGCAAGAAATACTGACATATGGCTGGCTTTGTCAGACTACACCAGCTCAAGATTCCTGTATGCTAGAGGTATCCTCAACTGCTGCCCTATAGTGGCTTTAAACAAAGGGGATTTAAGAGGCCCTGAGGAACTGGATTATTTGTGAATCCCCCACTTCTATTTTTAAAGACTCCTGGCTCTAATTTATTTTTTTTAATAATCCTTCTGAAATTGACTTTCCATTCTCTTCTTTGGAGTTACTCCTGGCATACACTGCTCCAAAAGAAAAGGAGAATCAGGCCTTTTGTTTTAGAAGAAATTTCAAAGACAGAGGGAAAAGATTTTGCTGGAGGCTGGTCTGAAACAGATTGGAACAAAATTGGTGCCAACAGAAAAACGTTTTCAATTATCATTAAATATCATTTATCCTGTTTTAATCTTATGCATAGAACATTTATTACTCCTGACAAATTGACCAAGTATAAAAATAGACAAGTCATCCAATTGTCACAGGTATAAAATGAAGACTGCTACTTTATTCAATATGTTTTGGACATGTCCTAATTCAGCGCATTATGGGACTACAATAGAGGCTCATATTGCTAAAATTATACTTGCTGAAATTCCTAGGCACCCAATTTGTGCCTGTTCGGTATTACTTTATAAAGATAAATATAGAAATAAATTACTATCTATTGCATTAGTAATTGTAAAAAGAAGGATTAAATTACAGGGGAAATCCATATTATCTGAATAGGCATAAGGACAATTTTGGGATCTAAAAAATACTATCCCTCTGAAGAAAGTCAGCTAAATAGTTAGAAGGCATGCTTCTTCCATTACTTATACTAAATCAGAGTAATTATACTTAAATATAGAATTATACCACTGCAAAACCAGTGTAAGTGTGAGAAGAATCAGGTCCAGATATGGTCTTGTAGACTTTGATTTCCTTTGGGACCCATTCATTAAATATGGGTCTGACTCTTACTATCGGGAGAAGTGCATAGAAGAAAATGGGACTATTCCCAGTAGTAAGCATTGCTTCCACTAGCGTTTCCTATGTTCAAACTGTGCACCTATACAGTGGTATGAAAAATGGTGATATCCAGTCTTTGTATGACAGCTAGCAATAGATGAGCTATTACAATAACGTAATAGTAGTAATGCTATACCTATCTCATGTCTTTTATGTTCTAAATACATAAAAACAGCTGATTGTAAGATGTCTTCACTTTCATACACTGGGACCACACTGACAGTTTAAGGACATATTGTGTATAGGGCAGCAGCAGATTGAACATGGAAGAATGGGCAGTGTTTCCCCTAGGGCAGGGTGATACCATATCAACATTAGTGCTGGGCTGTGCCTTGCAGGCTTGACTAATCCTTTATTGATGGATGATCTTCAATCGACTCCAAAGTCTGTAGTTATGGGGCCATAACTACAGCTGGGCCATAACCTCAACTGGTAAACAGTTCTTTGATTTCAATACAGAGACAGTAATTTACACCAGTTAAGCATGTGGCCAACAGAGTTACACTGTAACTGAGAGGAGACTCGGGCTTCATAATAACAATAATCACAATAACCATTATGCCCTTAGCCAAGGCCCAGTACAAGTCTTTGTGCAACTGATAGAAGGAAAGTTGGTTCAACTGTTACTGGCAGCTGGGATTCTGAACCTTTGTGACCTGTATCCATGACTCTTTATGTATCCTTGTGTTTGTGTCTCTTTCTACAATAGCTCGTATTCGGTGAATAGGCATTGTCTCTAACTTCCCTGCTTCCTCTTCATCAGTCAAAATGGCCAAAGATGGTTGCCATGAAACTACATTTACAGGCAAAATAGCAAGCCAATTGCTAGGGAGAGGGGAAGAAGGTGGGGGAATGGAGGCTTCACAAGGTCACAACAAGTGAAGACTTCATGTAAATGATTTCAAACCATTCATCAGTAACCTTATAGTAGGAAAATGTGCTGATGAAAGGCCAAATTTCCTTCCTAAAGTAAATGGTCCTGACACACGATTTGTCCCGCAGGGCATTAAGTGATAGAGAAGCTACTGCACCACAGCCATTGCAGTGGTGGCAGGCGGGAGATGTAAAGGCAGGAAGGAACTGGCCCATAATCAGCAGCAAGTTACAAAGGGAAAACTTTGCTTCCAAAAAGGAACAAGATGTTAGCAAGGACCAGATTTTTAAAGGTATTTTGGACCTATAGATGCAGACAGGCACCTAGTGGGATTTTCAAAAGGAATTAGACACCTAGGCTCTTTTGAAAATCCCAACTAGTCACCTATCTGCATTATTAGGTACCTAAATACCTTTAAAAATCTGGCCCTGAAGCTCTAACCCTCCTTGACACAGCTCACGTCACAAGGGATCATATTATCCTAGATTAAAATAAATATCCCTCATATTAGTGCTCTCCAAGGGAAGCTTCATTTTACAGGAGATGCAAAGAATGGGGAAGAAAATAAATTAAAGCTCTATCATTCATTTCATCAGGATATCAAAATAGCAATGCTAAACTAATATTAATATTGCTTGTCCACTTTTTGCTTTTATATTCTTCTGGTGCTTATTGTTCTATAGCAGTTATTTCAATGTTATATCCCCGAAATAATTACTTGTTGTAAAATGTAGTTAATTTACTGGAAATTTTCTTTCTGGGCTCACTATAGTTAAACAGGGGGGACCAAGTCAGGAGGTCTTTATTTAGGCAAACTGCCATAGAAATCAAGAGGAGCTTGCCTGACCTGAGGCATCAGGAATCATATATTCAATTACATCAATTACTCTGGGAATCAAAAGCCCATAATGTAACAAAAAAGAGTAACATTATTTCTGAGATGTGTTGGAAACTTACATGATAGTCTGTAATGCATGCTGGCTTCTGACTTTTTTTTGCAAACATCGAGGAAGATGACACCTATCCCTAATATGTTTCAGCTCTGATTATGAATCCCGAGCTGTACAGACTCCATCTTCACATCTACACATGGAGTGTAATTCTGATATAAGAGCATGAACCTCCTTCCTCTCCTCCCCCTGTATGGTTACTATTCTGAATATAATTAATTCATTCATTGCTGTGTCATATTAAGTGTATCTAGTATCCTAGTTGCATTTCCACCATTATAAAATACTCAGAACTGGAGGCTGATAGTATAAGTGAACAGTGCTTTCACTTTTTAAAGCATCCAGTCTTGTTCTAAACTGCAGCACTCTCCACTCAGATATTGTCCCTTTAAGATAAAAGGTTCAGTTTAGTCACTGTTGTATCTTTTAAGAAGCAATACAATTCAAAACAGTAATAAGAAAAATGAAAAAATAATGTGATAATTACTGTGTTTCTGGCAGGATATAAAATCCAACCAATAACTTTCAGCCATTTCATGTCATCAGCTTTAAAGCAGGGTTTTTACTCTATTCTAGACTTCTGTTCTGCTTTATACTGCTCTCATCACTGGGGAATCTGAATGTTTTCACGCAGTGCATTAAGTGATCACACATGGGCTGATGCTAGATTTGAAGAACAATAGGGAATTCTGCTCTAAAACTATCTGGCCCTTTATCGCATTTGAGCTTTAAATTCTTATTTTTCCCCTGGGGAACTTTCAAATCTTAGCTTCATAGGAAAAATACTGCACCAAACATGAACATAAACCAATAGTTCATCTGAAGTCAGTGGAGTAAAACTGGAGTACAACTGATATAACAGATATCAAAATCAGGCCCACCAAGTTAAGAATAACTTGGATTTATTGAAATCAATGGCAAGAATCCCAACTGACTTCCCTGGGCTTTGAATCAGGCTCTTTGGCTCTCAGATTCACCTCAGTCCTCATCCTGAATTCTTGTACACTAGAGTAAAATAGGACTAACACCATTGAAATTAATGGAGTTTTGCTAAAGTAGAACCAGCCTAAGTGAAATCTGAATCAGGCCCAATGGAATTATATTGTGGTAAAAGCTAGCGTATGTGAGATCAAAATCAGTCCCTGTATATTGTCATTCTGGAAAAGCGTTCTCCTTTTATTTGTCTTAGTAAATGCTTTAATGGGAGAAAAGTGCTTTACGGGCAAAATTCATATTACCAAAACCAATTGGATTTACAATTTGTTTTTATTACCACTAAAGGAGCACTAATTCAAGCTCCGGATGCAATATAGTGCCACGAAACAACAATAATCTTGTTTTTATAGCTCTAAACATGTTGAAAAGCTAAGCCTTTCTTCTACTACATAGTGCCCAAATGTCATTATAACTTACAAAATGTAGCTGACAGTCATAATTTGTCTTTTTGTTGATGGCCTTATGTTTCTATCTAACAGACAGTACTTTTGTTCAACAATACTTCACATGCTGTTCTTCAAGATAAGCAAGACATCTAAATTTTCTAAGTATGATTTCAACCAGATAACTACTGCTGATTTTAGCTAAAAAACCTTGGCAAGATGCCTAAAAACTTTACAAATGGGGAGGAGCAAACATATACTGGGCATTTGAAAGCTTCCCATATGGTGGTAAAATTCACAATTTTGTCATTCTTTAGGCATAACAGGAGTTTTTCCATTAATTATGGGCTTTGGATCAGGCCCTTAAAGTTCGTCCAGGTGAAAAGTTTGCTAAGTCAGTTTAGCTGCAACTCTTTACTGAAATGATCCATTAAATGAAGTTTTATGGTGGAGATCATATTCCCTATATAAATATCAGCAAAAACCAACCAACCAACCAAACAACTAAACTAAAAAACAACAAAATCCCCAAGAACAACAAACAAATGCCAGGACTGAGGCTAGAGTACCTTCATGTTGCTTGAGCAGAACCTTCCATCTCACCCCAGAAAGCATAAATAGTGTTTAAAGTCATAAACTGCTAAGGAAGATTGCAGCCAACAGAGCCATTGCCTACAATGTATTGAAATACAAAGGGAAAGGGCTGTGAAAACACCATTTAGAGTAGTGCAAGCAAATCTTGGTTCCTAGAAGCTCCTACGCTAGATCAATACCCGTGCCACCTTAACAGGATGCTTACTGGTTCCCACCTAGACTGTGTCCATTAACTATCCATGATATTTTCAACATGAACTACAGCACATCTTGAGGTTTTAATCGGATGACTAGAGTGCTATGGCAAAGTCGTCATAAGCAAATCATGCCTTTTGGCAGTGGAGGTATCATGAGGAGCAATGCTGCACTGGAAGTTGCCTCAGGGAACCTTAAGGCTTACTCTTTCCTCTGCACAGGATCATTGGCCTTGATTGTGTCATCAGGGCTGATTTTACAAGGGGGTATTGTCAGTGATGAGTGTAGAAAGGATTACATGCAGGAGGGCTGATGAGGATGGCTTTTCTACCACTTATTGTCAGGTTGACAGATTTGATACACCCTTCTTTAAGTAGAAGTATATTCCCCATTGGTGAAATCTGCTCACTGATGAGTTACATTTGATTGGTTCAATTTGCCTTCATAGCTAATAAGGCCAGAAATGACTGCTGCGATCATCTAGTTTGACTTGCTTTATAGACACTGGCTTTACATACTTATAGCTCTGGTTTTTATTATCCAACATCGGGGTGGCACTACATTAGCAGTCACACTGCTTAGAGGGGTAGTTTTTGAGGATAACAAATAGCAGAAAACACTAACACACAGAAGCTAAAGAAAGCAACTGACAATCATGTATGCATATTTACATGTATATTCTGCCTTTATGCCTGATATAAAGATCATCGCAAGAAAGCAAACTAAAATGAAGCAATAGCACATTGCTCATACACAAAGTGTATGCTTGGGGTAAGTTGCTGGGAGACAATAGGAGACTGTCGCCGTTGAGAAATGGTTGGCTTTGTTCACAGCTGTGTAATTTCCAACCTGATAGATTGTCTACATAGAGACAGAACAAATATGTGTTGTCCTGAAAGCCTGAACTTTTTTTTGTTTCCCTTTAGAATTATTTACTTTCTTTCCAGTCAGAAATGAACATATTTCATCAGTGTAGAAACCCCAGAGTGTAAATGTAATTTCCTACAGCTAAAGCAGAGACTTCACAAAGACACTTATGACTATCACTCATATCCAGGAAAATAGTTTCTTCAATGGTATTAATAAAATTGACACATGGAACATTTCCTCAAGTGGCAAAAGTGGGATATTTTTGTAAGTAACCTTTGTTTAATTTATCCTTCTATTATACTTTATCCTTTCAGAAGAAATTAACATACCCGCATTCTACGCTGCAGTAGTTACACAAACAGGTCATGGACGAGAAAAGGTTCTTGAGCATTAATAACTTATACATAAATGAAAAAGTATTGCTTTATTTAAGGTGAGCACCATTATTCTTGGGAACATGTTGTAATACTATACATGCTGCAATTTTGTACTGATGATAGGCACGAGATGGTGATTGAAATCAAGGTCAGACAAAAACAACCTAATCTGGCAAGTATTGTATTTGGACATGGAAATGCCATAAAGTTCAGAAAATGACATGATGACCAACTATAATGGAAGTAACAAAAAAGAATTAGAGACAATTTAAAGTTTTGCTTTAAAAATCCAATGTATTTTAACAGTCAGACTTGAAAAATCCCATCTCAAAGCAAGCTCCAATTTTTCATCTCTTCTTAGTGTCCCTGGGTACCAACTCCTGTTAAAAGTCAGAACACAGCCATGGTTTCAGGAACAAAAAGTTAAACTTCATTGATACCATTATACAGTGAGACACGTTTTGCTCCCAGTCTCAGTTTAGTTCTGGAGTAATTTTATTGGATTGATTGAGCTCAGTTACAGCAGTCTAAACCTAGAGTGACTCCATTGGGCCTGATTCTGATTTTACTTATGCCCAAAAGCACTCTACTTATTTCAGTGAAGTTGCTGCAGACACACACTGGTATAACTCAGAGCAGAATGTGAATATCATGTGACAGCAGATACTATCCTTTACTACAGTATAATGTTGCTGACCTGTGCTGTAGCAGGGTCTTGCAGGTCAGCTTCTCATTGGAGAAGAGATTAGTTACATGGAGCTTTAGTGCAACATATTCATTTTACACGGTTTACACCAGACCTGGAACAGGGGTGGTCACAAATGGCACTCAGGCAATCTGCTTTTTCAGAACTCAGAGTCCAACACCATTGCCTGGACCACAGGGAGCAATGCTGCCTCAAACTTTACTCTAGTTAGCAAGTTTAAGGCAGAGAGTAAACTCCTGTGCTGCTTGCCACAGCTCCATCCAAAAGAAACTACATCACAAAACAATGACACATTTATTCAGACTGTACACCACTTGCATGCTAAGAAAAAAAGAACTTGTAAGACTATGTAGCAGCACCACCTGGTGACTCCGGCTATAATAATATAAATATATCCTTTCTCTTTTGGGGGTCAGATTCTGTACTTAACAGAATGGCCCATGTTGGGGGAGGTGCAGAGTTATCTGGACCCAAAGGGAGCTTTGGGAGGAATTGTGTGCGGGAGGCAAAATCTTTCCCTCTGCTCCCCATTGTGTAGGTGGTGGAGGATGCTATAGTCTGCTCTCCACTGTGTAACAGTCACCAGGTCCGTAAGCCAATGCAGAAAAAGGAAGTCATGGAGTAATTGGGTTATTACAAAGGAAAGGATCTGGTGGTGGGAGAGTCAGTATGGATGGGTGGAAGCACAGGTAGAGTCAAGAGATGGGATTGGAACAAAGGAGCATGTAGTGGTTTGACTGGAGCAGCACCCCCTTATGGACCTTCCAGGCACTCAGACACAGTCTCAGGTCTCCCCAAAGGGGGAAAAAGACTCCATCTCTGGTATCCACTAAGGCTCTGGACCACTGGCTAATTGACCCTTCAGTCTTATCCCCTTCAGGACAGAGTTCCAGGGCTCTGCCCCAGAAACATTCTACAATCAAAAGCAAATATACTGGCCTGCCTCCTCGTTTTGTTTTTTGTTTTTTGTTTTTTTTTTAGGGTGTGTGATCCTGCCATTTTTCTTGGGCTTGGTTCCCAAACAGTCTCTTTCTCAAGCATTGCTCACTTCTTGGGGGTCTAGCTGTTCTACTCCAGTGGCTGCTCTGGCTAGCAGGCCTGTCTTTGCAGCTCTGCAAGAAATGCTCCCTTCAGGAAGAGTGGCAGAACTCCATCCTCCTTCCTGGCCAGTTAGCCCTGAACTTAGCCAGTCTCCTTTTATTTCCAATTCAGGCTTGGCATTAGCTGCTGGTATAGTGGGGTGGAGCTAAATGGACCCAAAGCCTCTCCTTAACTTCTTCTCCGCTGGTATGGGGTGTCTTTGCCTCATCACAAGGCAGAATGTGAACAGAGACAGAGGAATACATTTTATATCCCACATTGTGTTCCTCATTTAAAGCATTAATGCCCCACTGTGCAGTTTAGGAGGTTGGGGGATGCTGAGGCCCTTATTGTGCTATAATTTGGGAACTGAGGATGAAAACAAATTCCATTGTCTTTGTAGTCATTTGGGGAGAGAGTTAACTGATTCATATTGACTGTAAATATAACAAATGAAATAAGAAATGAGAGCCAGCGTCTGCACTGGAATAATTCCAATTCTGATTGATTGCTCACTCTTTAAAAGGGATAGATTCATTTTATCCTACTGCGAGGCTTACCACCATTTTACTTCACTGGAAAATGGAGGTGCGTGAGTCCAAATATCACCAATCGGAAATCAGGCAATTAGTTCCTCTTGGATATATTTCTATCAATCTTACAGCTGCAAAATTCAAGTGGTCCAAAGCAATTTATTTAGATGATGTTTCTGTTTAAATCTGAAAGTAGTATTGCAACACTACATCAATGAGGCAACTCCTATAGGTGGGGTTACTTTGAAATATGCGTGATTTTTGAGAATAGCCAGTTTTTATGCGGAGAAATGCCCCAGGGATATTATTGTCTCCTGATAATCATATCACATGCTGTGCCTCATTGCTTATAATTCTCACTTTCTTATTAGAAAACCCATGTTCCATTAGAGTCTTTATATTACCAAGTGACATATACTTTAACGGATCCTGAGCTCATCTCCTAGGTTCAAAGTAATTATTAAAGGAGCTCAATATTTAGTTGAAATTAGAAATCAATTATTTCAACAACCTACAATTTTGCTACTACTCTAAGAGGCCTGTTCTAATTTTTTGAAATGTGTGTATCTTGTTTTCCCAGCAAAGTGAATTCCCAGTTACCAAATGTGTTGTACTATATGTCAGTATATTCAGGGGATTCAGCAGCAAGGTGTTTGAAAGTGGATTTTATAATACAATGGTGCTGGCGTGAGCATGTAGTAATATAAAGAAACTGGGGCCGCAATCGTCCGAACCTGCCACGTCAGCAGGTAAATAAACTGGCCCGGCCCGCTAGGGTGCTTACCCTGGCGAGCCACGTGCCAAATGTTGCCAACCCCTGTTATAGACTAACAGACGTATTGGAGCATAAGCTTTCATGGGTGAATACCCACTTCGTCAGACGTCTGTTAGAATATAAGGTGCTACAGGACTCTTTGTTGCTTTTTACAGATCCAGACTAACACGGCTACCCCTCTGATTCTAGATGAAGAAAAGGCAGATGCTCTATGATCATAGAGTATGTGAATTAGGGCTGGGTGGGAAATGGTTTTTCCAAGCTGAGAGAGTTTTTGACATTTTGAAATTTTTGCCTGTTCAAATCAGGACAAATTGTCAAAATGTGGAAAACTGTCACAAACCAAAAATCTGAAGAAAAAAAAAGTTTGGGGCAATCAAAACATTTTGTTTCAATAACTTCTAAACATTTCATTTTCATTTTGACTTTTTCCTTTTTTAGAAACATTTTTTAGTGACAATCTACCAGAATTTCTAAATGAAAAGTAGTTTTGACTCCAAAAATCAAAACTTTCTGGTGCAACAATCTCAACACTTTTTTTTTACCACAAAATTGTTTGAGTCAGGGGTTTAGTCAAACCCACACTGTTTTCATGATTCACCATTTATTGATGAAAAAACATTTTATCAGAAAATTCTTGACCTGCTCTACTTGGATTGTGAAAGGTCTGGACTAGATGGTCAGAAAGGCCTTAGTTAAAGATGGCTAACTATTCTATGAAAACTGGTTCTGGAAAATGCTAGTAATCTTCAAAAGCCTATAGGCTGGATGGATGTTTTCTTGCCCTTGGTCTCTGCTTAACTTCTCTAGATACTGTCAGGTTTTAATGTCATTCTGGAAATACTTTTGCTGGAAATGGCCTTGCTGAAATGAATCTGCTGCATCACAAAGGTTCATGCCTCTATAAAATTTTCAGAAGTACCAAGGCTTCCTGGAGCACAAAAGTGACTATGCATTAGTTGTGCTTCAGCACTTAGTAGGAACAGGGGATGCAAACCAGCGGAGCATCATCTCACCCATACCCAAAGAAAAACAAAACAGGAAAAAATACTCAAGCTCCAGGGACCTGATGCTGTGAGGTGCTGAGCACCTTAACTCCTGAAGGTGCTCAGTAACTTGCAGGTGTTTATGTACTTTAATGCACCTTTTGCATAAGTAGGATTTCAACCCATTGTTGTGGCCTTATCCCAATCTATATTTTGCATGTTGCAAATACCCCTTCTAGAAAGCAGCGTTGCTGGTGTAGAATGGCTGGTGCATTCCACTTCAGAGCTGGCTGCATTTCAGAGTTACATGAGTGACTATGCATATAGGGCAGTGGTGGGCAACCTGTGGCCCGCAGACCGCACGCGGCCCGTCAGGGTAATCTGCTGGAGGGGCACCAGACAGTTTGTTTACATTTGCACAGCCACTCACAGCTCTCAGTGGCCATGGTTCACCGTTCCCAGCCAATGGGAGCTGCGGGAAGCGGCGGCCATTATGTCCCTGCAGCCCACACTGTTTCCCGCAGCTCCCATTGGCTGGGAATGGCGAACCGCGGCCACTGGGAGCTGCGGGTGGCCATGCAAATGTAAACAAACCTTCTGGTGGCCCTCCAGCAGATTACCCTGGTGGGCTGCGTGCGGTCCATGGGCCGCAGGTTGCCCACCATTGATATAGGGGCAGATTCTGCTCTCATTCACACCAGTGTAAATAGGTAGTAACACCACTGAAATGCAGGGAGTTATACTGGTGCAGTGTTCCAAGCAATTCTGGAAGGACTGCCGATGGTGATGATACCTAGATGCTTTACATACCATAGATTAACTCAGTCCATTCCTAACAGGGTCATACGACCAACTGAACCAGAACTGCATGAACAAAAATGGCCCAATTTATCTTCAGCATTTACCTGACGCAAATGTTCTGAGAGTCATATTTTTGCCATGTGATAGCAAACAGAATGACTCAGAAGCAAGGAGTGCTAAAATATTTCCAGTGGAAGAAGAGCCAATATTGCCATTTAGGCACAGCCTGGACTGGGAGGCAGTGCAGAGTGGTGCTGCTCTGGGCTGAGGTTGCACCAGTATAAAGTGGAAGTAAATGCCCTGAAGTTACATTGATGTAACTGAGACAGTCTCAGTGAATTTGGAATTATTCCTGATGAAAGGTGACATGCAAAGCAGTCAGTATGTCTGATACTACATACCTTTGTTAGTGCAGTTTACTCCTCCTCCCATCCCTCTCTTCCCTGTTTGGGGTATTGTGCTCTACTGGGAGAGCAAGTTCGGGGATAGTTCCTGCTCCCTACTTTGTCTGGACCAGGAGTGAGGTGGTTGCTTTCCTTCCCTTTTACTGCACACTGAACAATAAGGCTAGGTCTACACTAGCGGGGGGTGTGAGGGTGTCGACCTAAGATACGCAACTTCAGCTACATGAGTAGCATAGCTGAAGTCGGCGTATCTTAGGTCGATTTACCTGGCCGTGAGGACGGCGGCAAGTCGACCGCTGCCGCTCCGCCGTCGACTCTGCTTCCACCTCTCGCCACGGTGGGAGTTCCAGAGTCGACGGCAGAGCGATCGGGGATCGATTTTGTCGGGTCTACACTAGACGTGATAAATCAATCCCTGATAGATCGATCACTACCCGCCGAACTGGCGGGTAGTGTAGACGTGCCCTTAGATAGGAACTATCTGGCCTTAAATGAACCAAAAGGTTATTTAGGTTCTGATTCTGAATACTACTAGACTCTGCAAATATTCCTAGTCAGTTAGAAGGCTACTTGTATAGTACAGCAATATTCAAGCAAGAAAGGGTGCTAGAATTAGGGCCTAAAATTGTAACACCTTTAAAAAAAAACACACTGTAATAAACACTTCGGCTAGCAGCCTATTCTTTTTGTTCTCTAAGGTTATGTCTACACTGCAATTAAGCACCCACAGCTGGCCCATGTCAGCTGACTTGGGCTCACAGGGCTCCGGCTAAAGGGCTTTTTAACTGCAGTGTAGACATTTGGATTTGGGCTGGAGTCTGAGCTCTGGGACCTTCACCCCTCATGGCACAGCAAGTTTAATTTAGAAATGAATACAACACCATGTAATAGACCAGAGCTGGAGTCTATTCTCACCTACTCCAATGTAAATCAGAGAAAACTCCTTTGTGCTCAATGGGGTGACACCAGTGCTCTGAATGCAGGCAGACACACAGTGAATACAGTCAGGATGTCAGAATTATTTGTGAGCAATAATGGGGCTGTATTTGTAATAGAAAGATATTAGTACTGGATCTGCTTTTCAGAGAATTTTACAAGCAAGTGTTAGACACAAAAAGCATCATGGGTAATAGAAGTATACTGTTATTCTGAAGTATGATCGAAAGTTTCTAAACTTTCTAAAGTTTAGCAAAGGGAATAAAGACAAACAGAATTTTAACATGCTAATTATTATTCCTTTCATTTAACAACTACACTGCAACTGTTTTTGTCTTATTTAAAGAGCTGTGATTTCTCATTGACCTTAGATTTGTGAAAATTAGTTAGAATTAGGTATAGTATGTCAAATGGGAACACCTGTTTAGTAGGATAAACATATTTAAATATCAACCTTTCTGTCTGATTGGTTTTTGTAGATGAAACTACTGATTAGGAACAGGCATTTCAAACCCTGACCTTCCAAGATGGTAGATAACGAATGGTGAACATATGCCATTAAACTTCGTTATTATCAAACCATCTCATTAATTTAAAAGGGCAGTTTCAAGAGCTACATTTTAGTTTATTTTTTTTTGTAACTCATCATGACTTGTACTGTTCCTAAGAATCTTGAGAAGAAAATTTTGGACCATATCCTCAGCTGCTATATATCAGCACGGAGCCGCTAAAGTCAACAGATGTACAATGATTATTTTTTATAAGCTTTTTTGTTGTTGTTGAAAAATACTGATTCATCAAAACTGAAACTGTTCATGGGAAAGGGTCAGTTAAATTTCTGTTTTTCAAAATGACTTTTCAGTTTGAAATTTAACATACCGTAATTTATATTTAGAAATGCTTTAAAATAAAGAGTAAAAGTCAAAGTGGAAACAATTTTTTTCCAATTATCAAGACAAAATGTTGTAATTGACCCAAATTGAAATATCTTTTATTTTGTCTGTTCCTAAATGTTTTCAAGGTTTTGACTTTTTTCATGATATAGGAGTGGAAAAAATTCAAGCCCTCAAAAATTCTCACAGAATGGGGAAACTATTTTGAAGGATAATACATACTGAATGGGTCAACAAAACTCCCATTGACTTCTGTAAGTGTTTTAACTAAGGAGTGTATTTTTGGCCTATAAAATATAATCATCTCTCTGTACTGAGTCAGGTTAAATTTTCTGAATAATGTAACATGAGAATGTCCATTTGTTAAACGTAAGGGAGAATCAGTTTAATGTTGTAACTGAATATTTACAATCACAAGTAAGTATAGCAGTATAATCACTATTTGACTCTGTAAATTTCTAATAAATCCTTTCTTTAGGCTAAGGCTCAAATTTAGAACAAAGCCATATGCAAAATTTGCTTCACATGAAGAAACTACATATACTGGTTTTAGATTTGCAGCCGTAATCTTGTCAGAGCAGATTATCAAATGATTAGAGCAATAAAAAAAATGAATTGGGGTTTAAACTTTTATGAAAAAAGCAGTTATATTGTGGGATCAGACTTTTTAATGGACTGCAGGCATTAAACAGACCTTGTATTAGGCTTTGAAATTAATGGGTCACTATATAACATTCCAGTCTTCATAGCTTCATAAGATTAATGCTTGCTTATATAGAAAATTCAATGGCTCATTTAATTTCATATGAATGTTTAAAATTAAATTGCTTTTGGATTAAGTCTAAACTCATTATTCATTTTAATGTCTGAAAGAACTTTCATTTTTCTTTCATTTTATTTAATCAAGTGCATCATCATTAAGTATAGGCTATGAACCTAGATAGCTGAGAAATAAAAGGAAGTTTATTAATTTAGTTAAAAAAGATCAATTTGTTAAACTTTATTTAATGCTATGGCTATTTTAAGTTTAACACGATTTCAGGGGAAAATAGTGAGTTTTAGCTGTTTTGCTTTCTTTTGATTATATTAAATGTATAGTTTGCCCTTGGGTAATTCCTGTATCTGACTTGTTACTCAGGCTGAGTATTTAGAATGCACAATTCCTTGTTAAGTACAAGTTTTGTATTCACCTCTCTCTTTTGCATATAGAAAAACTCATCCTTCTTCCACTGAAGTCAATGGGACTTCTGATAGAGCTAGGTTCTCAAGTGGTGTAAATCAGCTTACCTCAATTAACTTCCATGGAGCTGCATCAATTTACACCATCAGAGAGTCTTCCTGATGTATGTCTCCAAGAGGCATAGAGTGGACTTACAGTGGATCTTTCCTAGCTTTATCTGATGAAATAACCTTTGATAATATGAATAAAAAGTAAAACCTTTGGAGCATTTTCAAAGCAGGAGACGACCTTTTAACTTATCAACAGATCTCAGGGATCAGTTACCTCAGCTGTTCCCTACAGATTCACTCCATTACCTGCCAAGAGCATTCACATTCATCACAGATTTATGCAATGTGGACTAATTTTAAGATCCTGTATAAATGCCTCTTTAAACACACACACAGATCCCTTTATTATGTAAACCTTAATACGTTTTATGAGGAACAATGGCTGAGGAACCACAAAACCCCTCGCTGGGATCTACCTGGGACTGTCAGAGTTGAAGAGAGTCAGCTAATGAATTATTCAAAATGAATGGATATCTTGGGAGAGTCCTTAACTTGCATAACACAACTGTTAGCTTCCTTAGATAAGGTTTCTCAGCTGTTTCAGCCATAGGCACATCTCAGGCAGCAAGCTCCATTTCCCTCTTTCAGTGTAGATGCTACAATGTACTACCCAGCAAGGGGAAAATGTATGTCCTATAATACTAAGATTAAAATAATCACACCTAGTTCTTTTATAGCATCAACAGATCTCAAAGAGCTTTACAAAGGAGTGCAGTAGCATTGTCCTTATTTTACAGATGAGGAAACTGAGGCTCAGAGTGGCAAAGGGACTTGCCCAGGGTTACAAGTAGGCTAGTGGCAGAACCAGGAATAAAACCCAGCTTTCCTGAGCCCTATCCAGGGCTTCTTGCACTAGCCCAGGGGTCAGCAATGTTTGGCACGCGGCTCGCCAGGGTAAGCACCCTAGTGGGCCGGGCCAATTTATTTACCTATTGACGCGGCAGGTTCGGCCGATCGTGGCCCCCACTGGCTGCGGTTCGCCGTCCCAGGCCAATGGGGGCGGCGGGAAGCGGCACGAGCGAGGGATGTGCTGGCCGCAGCTTCCCGCCATCCCCATTGGCTCGGGACAGCGAACTGCGGCCAGTAGGGGCCGCGATCGGCCGAACCTGCCACGTCAGCAGGTAAATAAACTGGCCTGACCCGCTAGGGTGCTTACTCTGGCGAGCTGCGTGCCAAACGTTGCCGACCCCTGCACTAGCACATGGCCCCTCTCTCTTATAGGAATATACAGCATTTTCACAAGTTGTAAGAGGACATTATTACTTGCTCTTTCCCAATCATTATAGATGCAAAAACAAAACAAAACAAACAAACAAAAACCAAAACAAGAACTACAAAGAAATATTATATGTGACAGTTCTTATTCCTGGAGAATTTTTTACTGGGGAGCTGCTAGCACAGTACTAACGTCTTTTATTTATTTACTGATTTATTTAATTAACCAGAGGAACCCGGTTTCTTTATATGATTGACTCTCCATGGATTGCCTCATGCCAGTATCTGATTTCATTTGGATATTGTGAAGTATGAATCTTTGGTGCAAAGATTTGTACAAGCTTACAAAGAACTGTAGCATGATTTCCTAGCTCTGTGATTTACTTTAAATTATAAACCACTTGTAAATAAAAAATACTATATTACCACGCCAACTTTTACAGCATTTGAATAACTGTTAATCCTGCGATCAGGGAGTGAGTTTAAATCAGATTTACATTGTCTTGCTGGGTGTTCTTTTTACATATGAGATCAGGGAACTATGTTCTCAGAAAACTAGTAAGCTGTTGCTAAAATGGCTACTCTAGACGAGATTGTGACTTTTACTTCAGGCCCATGCAGAGATGTAAGGGAGAGTAAGGCACCTCCACCTCTCCTTCCTTATGCCCAGGTGTGAGCCACCTGGACCCTGGGTTCATGTGTGCTAGAGTAAGTGAACGCTGTGCACCTGCTGCTCCTTCCATACAGCCTGGAGGAAATGAGTAGGGAGTGACAGACTATGAGATGTCCTGGCCTCCCCCTCCATCCCTTGCTGGCCAGCAAAACTGGCTAGCACAAGGTGTATTGTATCTTGGTGTTGGTTTCAGTCAGCGCCCCAGGGACAATAGGGAAGCGGGGAAGGAATGGGCCTCTGAGGCCCAGTTGCTCTTGGGGCTATCCCTGGGGATGATGCAGTTTAAGCACGACCCTTTTTGCTCATCAGCTGATCTTAAAGGCAAAATCTTCCCAAGAGCCCTAGGTGGCTTATGACCTCTCAGTCAGTCAGTGTTCCTCAGGGACTCCTGGCACAGTTCAGTCCATCCCACACTCCTCCCTTTCCAATCCAACATGAGCTAGACACAGTGGGGGTTATGTCAGGTAACAAGATGGGAGAGGAATTGGGACTAAAGGCTAGATGTAGCAATAATGAAAACAGTTATATAACACGGCATCAGCTGTGATTCAGAGGCTGAAATAAGCAGCAATGTTGTACAGATCAAAGCAATAGGGAATATCACCTTGTACTAATAATATCTCTCATATTTTTAAAGTGGAGAAGAAATGTAAAAAGCAAACTGCGTATTGTATTGCCCCAAGCCTCCAGCGTTAGAGATGGTTGATAAACCCTGCAAAATACTACAGTAGAAAGAAGGTGGCCCACTGGAGTACATGGAATACACTGTGTTCAAGCTAAAAACCTTACACGACAGATACAAGGCAAAGCAAGCATTCAGTTCCGGCGATCATTTAAAAAAAAATCTTGTATGAGAATGTACCAAGGAAAGGGCTAGATTGTGCCTTTAGGCATAGCCCTGAGGAAGTTGCGTGTGTGTGCATGTGTGTACATTGCTCTGTCCCAGGAGTAGCCCCAGGTGGCAATGAGATGCAAGATTACTCTCTGAGTCACACTGCCTTCTCTGCTTCCTCCTTGCTCCTCTAATGAACTGCTGGCCTTTACCATGAACAAATCACATCATTCCTCTCTGGCCCCTGCCAGCTCAGCTACTCTCTGCCCAGCAGATAGGGGATGATGTAGAGTGCAAAGGCTTTACCCACTTCTGCTTCTGAGAGGGATAAGTGAGCAAGCAGCCCTGGTTACATCTATGCATTTGGACTCAGGGTCCAGGTAGACTATGTAGGGAAAAAAAGGGGGTTCTTACTCAATTACATGAGGCCTATGTTGAGACACAATCTAGCCTATTAATCATTACTAATGCTAGAGCTCCAGTAATAGGCAGCATGATCTAGCGCAGTGGTTCTCAACCAGGGGTCTGGGGACCCCTAAGGGGCTGCGAGCAGGTGTCAGGGGGTCTGCCAAAATAAAGCAGAGAGCAGGGCCGGCGTTAGATTCGCTGGATCCCAGGCCAGAAAGCTGAAGCCTGAGTCCTGTCACCTGAGGCTGAAGCCAAAGCCCAAGTAACTTAGCTTCATGGGA
This sequence comes from Malaclemys terrapin pileata, assembly GCF_027887155.1. Classification (NCBI taxonomy): domain Eukaryota; kingdom Metazoa; phylum Chordata; order Testudines; family Emydidae; genus Malaclemys; species Malaclemys terrapin. The sequence continues at coordinate 13,702,031 of NC_071518.1, forward strand.
CCCCCTGTGGGGTGAGGCCCCAGGCAATTACCCTGCTTGCTATCCCTTAACACCAGCCCTGGCTTTTTATCTACTGGATGCGCAGAAAAATAGTTGTGGCACAGGTGGGTGGTGAAGTTTTTATGGCATTTGGTGTGTGTGTGTGTGGGGGGGGGGTCAGAAAGAAAAAGGTTGAGGATGCCTGATCTAGTGGGTATACGAGTGGATTCAGGGTCAGGATCTGGGCAAAATGTGTGCCAAATCAGGTGCTGAATATTGTACATCTATCTGCTTGATAGCTCCTGAGAATAAACCTATTACAGGTCATAATGTTATGTACTGCTCGGATTGCTCAGAATTGTGCTATTTGTGCAATATTCGGCAATCATTTGCAAACAGTCTTATCAGCTGAGCCTTTAACATCAATGTAGATTCTGCTAATGGCATGTATGTGTTAGCTGTAATGTTTGTCACACATTATAGTGCGAACTTCTGATACTTTGCAGTAGTTTACAACATTAACAATGAGGCAACTCAAATAGAACCCTTTTTAGTGGCAATTTTCATGAAAATAACCAAAGTCAAAGTAAAGAGTTATTCAGAGGTAATGAGAGGGGGCTAAAGGTAAATGGAGTAATATATTTCCAGCTAGGTTGAGTCTCATATTGGAATCCAAAGAAGCAATAATGCTAAAGGAATATTGTCAGATTCAAATTACTGAGAAATGATGGGCCTGATTTGTAGAGAAGTTATGTGCGGCAGCTTTTCTCTTAAATACTTCAGTATTCCCAAATTGCAGGGGTACATTTTGAAAGTACCATGGAGCAGATCTGCAGCTGATATGCACTGGCGTAGCTTGAAGTCAAGGAGCTCTGACAATTTACAACAGCCAAAGATCTGTCCTGTATGTTGTTCTAGTTGCATGACTTCACTTGGTTTTAAAAAGTGTCACCACATCTGAAATCCGTTATATTCTTTCTACAAAAGTAAAGGGTAAACACTATTTGAAATATATCTTATGCAAACTAAATCCAGAATATATATATATATATCTGTCCCCATACATCACACACGCAAACACAAACCCTGTAAACTCTGTGCAAAGTACATCCCCAGGCTATTAAATGGTTTCTACCTGCTTTTTTTCTTTTGACAGACACACAGATTCTGGAATTACAAGATCATCCCCTGAGGAGTGTCATGTAAAAACATCAAATAACAAATTGCCAGATTGGTGGTGGACTAATGCAGACTTCATGATTACCTGCTTCCCTACAGTGCTTTGACTTTTTAGGAGCAAATATGCACTGCTCCCACTTGGACTCCTGCAAGACGCATGAAGAATAGTTGCTTTACCTTCCACGGTCCTTTGTGAATTATGAAGCAGTAAGCACATTTTTAAATACAGCTTTTCAGCTGGCGAGACACAGCTCTACTCTGACAAATTGAAGCTCATTTATGAAAGTACCTCTAAAAATGCCAAGGGAGTAGACTTATCAAAGAGAAGACATCAAGTTGTCACTCATTCTTTCTACATGCACCTGTGATTGAGGAAAAATGTTTTCTTTAATATAACTTGATATTTGAAGAGAATATGACAAAAAGAAGTCCCTTCCCTTCATCATTTACATTGTGCCTTAGGGGTACAAAGCTGATCTAAAACATTTTGATTTATCCCTATTAGTGGAGTTGTACCTAGAGATGATCTGAAGGTTCATTCAGGTTCCTATACAATTCTCAGGTATGCAGTTAGGGAACCCTACTAGGAATAATTAGAATACAGCTATAAATGTCATTAATTTGTGGTAGTTCATGATATATAACATTTGATATATCAGCCTTTTTTAAATGAGGAGGGTTTTTCCCCCTTAAAGACTGCCCCTAAACTAGAGGATTGAAAAACAATGAACATAAAAAGGAAGCTTCTGCGCTTAGAGACTGGTTGGAGATGGGTAACTTATGAACCTCTGTACAGTGCCACATCATGAAAGGACAACTCTAATAAGACTATCTTTTGTCTTTATTTTAGTCATATGTATCCTTTGTGGTAGAAGATGTAATAGAGATGTGCTGGAAGGGCGAATACAGCTATGTGCTGACATGGGGAATCTAGGAGAACTCAACGTACAATTTGTGAAAACTGACGTGCTTTTATATGCAGCAGAAAAGCTTTGGATAAGGACTGAGGCCATGAAAGATATCCCAACGTGTGAGAGGTCATGTATTACATATTTTTCATGTGTAAGAAATAAAAAAAGGAGGAGGGATAGAGCAATCTATAAACCACAGCTAACTTTATGTGAGGGGAAAGTTTAAGGGTCAAGTTTAATAAGCATATTGAGATGTGCATATTAGCAAGGGACAGTGAGAAGAGACTTATAATAAGACCAGGCCTGAACATATCTGGTTGGATGTGTTATGGTACTTTAAATATATTTTATTACTATTATTTTATTGTCACTATAATCAGAGCAGCAAGGCAGATGCATAAAATAGTAAGGGACAGTGGGAAAGGAAGATCTTGATAGATTGTTTTGATTTGTACTGGAAGCACAATTGGTACCCAGAGAGCAAACTCAGAGTTGGTAGTGACATCAGTGATGGTGGTGGCACTGGGCACACACAAGAATTACCAAACTGGATCAGACCCAAGGTCTATCTCAGGGGTCGGCAACATTCGGCACGCGGCTTGCCAGGGTAAGCACCCTAGCGGGCTGGGCCAGTTTATTTACCTGCTGATGCGGCATGTTCGGCCGATCGCAGCCCGCACTGGCCGCGGTTCGCCGTCCCGGGCTAATGGGGGCGGCGGGAAGCCGCGTCCAGCACATCCCTCGCCCGCGCCGCTTCCCGCTGCCCCCATTGGCCCGGGATGGCGAACCGCAGTGAGAGGGGGCCACGATCATCTGAACCTGCCGTGTCAGCAGGTACATAAACTGGCCTGGCGCACTAGAATGCTTACGCTGGCGAGCCACGTGCCGAACGTTGCTGACCCCTGGTCTATCTAGTTAAGGATTGGGAAATGTCTTACACCTTCCTCTGAAACATCTGTTGCTGGCCACTGTCGGACAGGACACTGGACTAGATCAGGGGTCGGCAACGTTCGGCACGCGGCTCGCCAGGGTAAGCACCTTAGTGGGCCGGGCCAGTTTATTTACCTGCTGATGCGGCAGGTTCGGACGATCGTGGCCCCCACTCGCCGCGGTTCGCCGTCCTGGGCCAATGGGGGCAGCGGGAAGCAGCGCAGGCCGAGGGATGCACTGGCCGTGGCTTCCCGCCGCCCCCATTGGCCCGGAACGGCGAACCGTGGCCAATGGGGGGCCACGATCAGCCGAATCTGCCGCGTCAGCAGGTAAATAAACTGGCCCGGCCCGCCAGGGTCCTTACCCTGGCGAGCCGCGTGCCAAACGCTGCCAACCCCTGATCTAGTCCAGTGTCCTGGCTGACAGTTGCCAGCAACAGATGTTTCAGAGGAAGGTGTAAGACATTTCCCCATCCTTAATAGTTTGGCACAAGCCATCAAGCAAACAATGCTGCCCCTTAGGGTACGTCTATACTACCCGCTGGATCGGTGGGTAGTGTTCGATGTATCTGGGATCAATTTATCATGTCTCATCTAGATGTGATAAATCGATCCCCAAATCGATGCCCGTACTCCACCTCGGCAGGAGGAGTAAGCGGAGTCAATGGGGGAGCTGCAGCGGTTGACCCGCCGCCGTGAGGACGGCCAGGTGAGTTAAACTAAGATACTTCGACTTCAGCTACGCGAATAGTGTAGCTGAAGTTGCATATCTTAGTTCAACCCCCCCCCCCCCCTGCTAGTGTAGCCCAGACCTTAGATTTGGAATTAGCTTCCTTAAAACATCTGCAAAACTAATGCATTGTCTTACTTCAAAGCCCTCCTTCAACTTTTCTTTTCCATGATACTTACAAAATACCTAATGGTAGTTTGCTGGTATGCTGAGACAGCTGCCTATCCTGCTGACCCAGTATTGCTCTGTTATTTCTTTGTACTCCCCCATCTGTCTATATTCATCTGTTGTCTCTTGTCTTGTACTTATAAGCTCTTTTTGTTCTGTGATTGTATAGCACTTAGTACATTGAGGACCTGGACAGTGATTAGAGCGCCTGGTCACTACAGTAATACAAATTAATAATAATAATAATAATAATAATAATAATACCTTTCCAAAATGTTTGCTAGCATTAACAGTTATAACCCTGGATATTTTTGTTATCCATATATATGTCCAATCTCTCTTTAAACCTTGTTAAATCTTTTGCTTCAATGACATCCTGTGGCAATGAGTTCCAGTTTAATTATGGTGAAAATGTATAAAAGTAAGTACAGAAAAATATAGGGAACAGGAAGGTGTATAGTGAAGGAGAAATGGTCAGTTATGTTGTCAGGAAAAGAACAGAGGAGGTGGAAGGTTGGTGGACATATGAGTTTTTGAGGAACAGCTGACTAGAATGCATTTAACAGCTGTGCCAGCCAGTATGTGGGGGAGAATCTATTGCGGTGTGCAGGTAATAGACACTGGGCAAGTCATATACTTGTGGTATAAGGAAGGAGGAGTGGACCTGAGGGAGGGAATACACAGACAGTTTAAGGTAATTAGCATGGCAATTAAAAGCCTGCAGCTGACCCATGCCAATGTCTTGTGCTTGCGGGCCTTGGGCTAAGGGGCTGTTTAATTGCAATGTAGATGTTCAGGTTCAGACTGGACCCGGATCTCTCTAGGACCTTTTCCCCTAGCTCCCAGATCCCAGGCTCAAGCCCGAGCCTGAATGTCTATACCACAATTAAACAGCCCTTAGCTCAAGCCTACAAACCCAAGTCAGCTGACATGGGCCAGTCACAGTTGTTTAATTGCAGACTAGACATACCCTTAGAGAGCAACTTGTCTGTAAAGAAAGGCTTGTAATAAGGTGGGAGCTATGCAGCCCTTTGAAATCTGAGCAGTTCATGATATGCCACTTCAATAACACATCAGGACTAAGGTCCCAATTCAGCAAGATACTTAGGCACAAGTCTAACTTTAATCATTTTGATTGAATGGGAAATCTCATATGCTTAAAGTTCGACACCCGCTTCAGTACCTTAACGGGCTAGAGCGTAAAGGATTAAAGATACAGGACAATTTAAAATTTTAGGGCTTGTGGAAGTTAATTGGGTCATTTTGGAACAGGTGTTAAGGAGCCACTGAGCCCGTGCAAGTTAATGACACTAAAGCAGGGGTCGGCAACGTTTGGCACGCGGCTCGCCAGGGTAAGCACCCTAGCGGGCCGGGCCAGTTTATTTACCTGCTGACTCGGCAGGTTCGGCCGATCGCGGGCCCCACTCACCGCGGTTCGCCGTCCCGCGCCAACGGGGGCGGCGAGAAGTGGCGTGGGCCGAGGGATGTGCTGGCCGCGGCTTCCCGCCACCCCCATTGGCCCAGGATGGCAAACCGCAGCCAGTCAGCGAGCCGCATGCCAAACGTTGCGGAACCCTGCACTAAAGCAAGGCTGAGTTTGGCCCAATATGTTTATATACGCCTCCTATATTATGTTTTTTTCCTTCCTTCATTTTTGTATTCTAGTGTCTCACTTCACTACAAACTGTATGAGACAGAGTCTCCTCAGGGAGCAGCTAGAGATTTGAAATTCACATTACTTTTACCTTTAAGTCTGTCAGATAATCAGATAGCCAAGAAAGTGCTAATAGCTTATGCTTTGGTGAAATATGTTTTTCTGTATATAATTACCTTGTATTATGTTCCCCTTACCCCTGATTGTCAGCATTTTAATTAAAAGTAGAGGTGTGAGAACATGGGAAAACCTATCTGTGGTAATAAGCCTACTTTTGCTTTAAGTTACCCTATTGAGTCTGAAAATTTAGGGCCTAATTTTGCTGCCTTTATTTGTTTTGAGAATATCTTACTCTGCAAGTAGGCCATTGCAATCCATGAAATATCAGTGCAAATTAACCAAGTGTGCAATGCCTGATACACCATAAGTAATGCATATTAGGCAGCTGGTGTGCTGTAATCACTGCTTAATTATAAAAAGAACAGGAGTACTTGTGGCACCTTAGAGACTAACAAATTTATTAGAGCATATGCTTTCATGGACTACAGCCCACTTCTTCGGATGCATATAGAGTGAAACATATATTGAGGAGATATATATACACACATACAGAGAGCATGAACAGGTGGGAGTTGTCTTACCAACTCTGAGAGGCCAATTAAGTAAGAGAAAAAAACCAGCACATCCCTTGCTTTAGTGCAGGGGTCGGCAACGTCTGGCATGCGGCTCGCCAGGGTAAGCACCCTAGCGGGCCGGGCCAGTTTATTTACCTGCTGACGCGGCAGGTTCGGCTGATCGTGGCCCCCACTGGCCGCGGTTCGCCATCCTGGGCCAATGGGGGTGGCAGGAAGCCGCGGCCAGCACATCCCTCGCCTGCGCCACTTCTCGCTGCCCCCATTGGCCCGGGACGGCGAACCATGGAGAGTGGGGGCTGCAATCGGCCGAATCTGCCGCGTCAGCAGGTAAATAAAATGCCCGGCCCACCAGGGTGCTTACCCTGGCGAGCCGCGTGCCAAACGTTGCCGACCCCCAATATAGCTGGACCGTTTGTGCCTAATATGCATTACTAATAGTGATCATAATATAAATAAATTTAACATCCCTGTGGCCAGGGCCGGCTCCAGGGTTTTGGCCGCCCCAAGCAGCCAAAAAAAAAAAAAAAAAAGCCGCGATCACGATCTGCGGCGGCAATTCGGCGGAAGGTCCTTCGCTCTGAGCGGGAGTGAGGGACCGTCCGCCGAACTGCCGCCAAATAGCTGGACCTGCCACCCGTCTCCGGAGTGGCCGCCTCAAGCACCTACTTGGCAAACAGGTGCCGGCCCTGCCTGTGGCGGGGAAACCACCACAGCAGCCCAACACGGTAGCATTTAATTTCAGAAAGGGGAAGTTTCACAAAAATGAGGAGGTTAGTGAAACAGAAATTAAAAGGTACAGCACCAAAAGTAAAATCCCTGCAAGCTGCATGGAAGCTTTTTAAAGATAAGAGAGGCTCAAATTAAATGTAGGCCCCCAAATTAAAAAAAAAAACATATAAGAGAACCAAAAAAGTGCCAATGTGGCTAAACAACAAAATAAAAGAAGCAGTGAGAGGCAAAAAGGCATCCTTTAAAAAGTGGAAGTTAAATCCTAGTGAGGAAAATAAAAGGATCATAAATTCTGGCAAATGAAGGGTAAAAATATAATTAGGAAGGCCAAGAAAGAATATGAAGAACAGCTTGCCAAAGACTCAAAAAGTAATAGAAATTTTTTTAAAGTACATCAGAAGCAGGAAGCCTTCTAAACAACCAGTGGGGCCACTGGACAATTGAGATGCTAAAGAATCACTCAAGGACAATAAGGCCATTGCGGAGAAACTAAATGAATTATTTGCATTGGTTTTCACCGTTGAGGATGTGAGGGAGATTCCCAAACCTGAGCCATTCTTTTTAGGTGACAAATCTGAGGAACTGTCCCTGACTGCAGTGTCATTAGAGGAGGTTTTGGAACAAATTGAGAAACTAAACAGTAATAAGTCACCAGGACCAGATGGTATTCACCCAAGAGTTCTGAAGGAACTCAAATGTGAAATTGCAGAACTACTAACTGTAGTCTGTAACCTATCATTTAAATCAGCTTCTGTACCAAATGACTGGAGGATAGCTAATGTGATGCCAATTTTTTAAAAAGTGCTCAAGAGGTGACCCCGGCAATTACAGGCCGGTAAGCCTGACTTCAGTACCGGGCAAACTGGTTGAAACTTTAGTAAAGAACAAAATTGCTAGACACATAGATGAACATAACTTGTTGGGGAAGAGTCAACATAGTTTTTATAAAGGGAAATCATGCCTTACCAATCTACTAGAATTCTTTGAGGGGGTCAACAAGCATGTGGACAAGGGAGGATCCAGTGGATATAGTGTACTTAGATTTTCAGAGAGCCTTTGACAAGGTCCCTCACCAAAGGCTCTTAAGTAAAGTAAGCTGTCATGGGATAAGAGGGAAGGTTGTCTCATGGATTGGTAGCTGGTTAAAAGTTAGGAAACAAAGGGTAGGGACGTACTGGCTGCAGAGCTGGGCCTTCAGTCAGCAGCTGACGCTGTCTAGCTGCTCAGCTCTGAAGGCAGCAGCGCAGAAGTAAGGGTGGCAATACCATACCATGCCGTCCTTACTTCTGCACTGCTGCTGGTGGCGTCTCTGCCTTCACAGCTGGGCTACTGGCCTGCAGCCGCCTCTCTCTGGCCATCCAGCTCTGAAGTCAGCGCAGAAGTAAAAGTGGCAATACTGCAACCCCCCTAAAATAACTTTGTGACCCCCCCCCTCCCCGCAACTCCCTTTTGGGTCAAGACCCCCAATTTGAGAAATGTTGGTCTCCCCCATGAAATCAGTATAGTATAGGGTAAAAGCACACAAAAGAACAGATTTCATGGGGGGAGACCAGATTTCATGGTCTGTGACGCATTTTTCATGGCCATGAATTTGGTAGGGCCTTACCTATACCCCAGGACAGGCCAACTAGCCTAAGTATAAAGCATCTCCACACTTGGGACAGATGGTTTTGTGTGTAACTGGGAGCAAGGCCAAATAACAGCCCGAGTTAATTCCGCAGTGAATTCAAGCCCAGTGGGGTCAGGATTTTGGTGTATCCTTTGGTGTGCAGCTGTCTACCCACATGCTATCAATGGTAAGATCTAGACCTAATCATTTAAATATTCTGTGGAGAGGAGCCTAAAGAATTAAAATAAGCAATCAGAGAAGAGAGATTTGCATATTTCCAGTGTGTTTATTGAAAATAACTAACCGGTGATTTTGAAAATCTTTGCACTCAATGTTTGGCAGCCAATCAGAGTACATGGATTTGCGTACACTGTAGTTATTGAGAAATAATCAAACAGTGATTATACAAATAAGAAACAATCAGAGTGAAGGGAATTTCATAACTGGGAGAAAAAAATCAGGGTCGTTATACATCAGTAATAATACAGCATCCCTGCACTCTGATTGACTGAGATAATTCCATTTCAGACTAATGCAACATTAATATTAATGGAGTTATAAATCAACCAAATCTTACACAATGAGAAAATGTCCCCAAGTGCATGCACACACTTTGAAAAAGCAGCACTGATGTGCACACCTCCTCGGACCAGCAGCAGCTCTGCACAGCTTTTCCACTCAGATTACCTTGGATAGGATCACATATAATCTGTGTGAAATGAGACCTCTGTGTAATCAGGCTAGGCGGTTCATGCCCATAAATACGTGGAACATGCTCTTGCCCTAGACTGAAATTCCCCTCAGCAATTCATTAGAATGAGTGGGTGATGCATGGGATCTGGAGACAGGGATTTGGATAGGGGCAGGGTGTATGAGCCAATATTTCATCCCACACTCTCTTTTCTGGGTGCAGATTTTCTAGCAGGAGCGATCTCTGTATTAGCATTATTCTGTACCAGTCTCTTTCCTTTCATCATTAATGCTAAGTCCAGTATCTATACTGTATCTCTCTAGCTATATACAGCAAAAGCTTTGTTATCTGGCCCACTGGGGAAATGGAGGGTGCCGGCAAGTAAAAATGTTGATTAACTAAGAGGGAGGGAGTTTGGATGTGGAAGGGGGCTCGGGGTGAGGCGTGGGAGGGGGCTTGGTGCATGGGGCTGGTATGCGGAAGGGGGCACAGGGTGCAGGAGCTGGACAGCGCTCACCTTGGGCAGCTCCCCACAAGTGGCAACATGTCCCTGCTGCTCCTAGGTGGAGGCAGGCTAGGTGGCTGTATGTGCTGACTTCACCTGCAGGTGCCGCATCCCCAGCTCCCACTGGCCGTGGTTCCTGGCCAATGGAGCTGCGGAGCCAGTGCTTGGGGTGGGACAGGGGGCAGCATGCAGAGCTGTCTAGCCTGCCTCCACCTAGGAACAGCAGGGACATGTCGCTACTTTCAGGGAGCTGCCTGACGTGAGTGCCACTTGGATCCGGCACCCTGTACTCTCTCCCATGCCCCAACCCCCTGCCCCGAGCCTGCTCCTGCACCCAAACTCCTGTGCCCTGCACCTCCTCCCACACTCCAACCTCCTTGTGGCCATTCCTCCACCTAGGAGCAGCAGGGACATGTCACTGCTTCTGGGGAGCCACGCAGAGCCAGGTAGGGAGCCTGCCAGTCCCAGGCCAACCGGACTATAAACCAGACTTTCAATGAAGATCAGAAATGCCGTTTATAGAGCTTTCCGGTTGGTAAAGTGCCGAATAACACAGCTTTTACTGTATCATTATAGATATGTTTAATCTTCAGATTATAGCCATGCTAAAATCAATTAAACAAATGTTTTTTGTTAGACAAACCTTAGACTCAGACTTTTTTCATGACTGTTAGGATACCAGGTTTTCTTTTGCTTTAGGAAAAGTAGGTTGCTGATATTCTTGGTTCATCTTTGCTCACAGAGGTAAAATTAGAGGCCTCAAGACTCCTGCTGGTAGAACAAGCTCTCAATTTCTCACTGTCGAAATTCAATCTGATTTTTATCTTTTTCACTAAAAAGCTGTCAACAGAAAATAAGCCATCCCCATCAAAGAGTTATATTAGTTTCTGAGGTATATAAATTCAGTTGGTGGAAAGGAAAAAAAAATCCCAGTAATTTAAATTTTCTGTCTTTTAATTTGTTTTTCTAGGAAATCGAACATAAAAATATTAGGGTGGGATATAACTACTACCGCACCTCACTCAAAAGAAAATAGTCAAAAAGAGAGGGGCTGGTTTGCAGCAAGATTCCTGATCATTTGTTTTCAGCATCTTGCATATTCTCCTCTTTCTTATGCTAATGTAATACCATTGTTACCAACAGAGTTATTCCTCATTTACAGTGGCGGAAGAAGAGGACAATCTCTCCAGCCTTGTTTACAATGAACGGCACAGTGTTGCAATCTGAATTCTGGTTTGCTGCATGGGATAATATCAGAACTAAAAAGATCAAATGAGATGTTCTTAATATGCCAACAATACAGTCAGTTTTCATATGTGAAACATCTGTATCTAGGGAGGTGAATGTGCAAAGCAGTTAAAATTCAGGGATTTTTAATATTTGTGTTTTACTTTTAAAATAGATTTGTTTTATTTATAAGAGGAGATTTAAAAAGCAAACAGATTATCATGGGACTTTTTAATAGCTATTCTTGATTTGGAGGGATATGCTATCCGCATTTCTTCTTCCCACTTTATTGCACTGTTCCTTAAGTAGGAGAGGGATTTTGAAAACAGACAACTTGTAGGTTGAAATACAATCTATGCTTTCTTGTGATATGTCTTTTAAAAACAGACATTTGCCTTTTACAGACTGTTCTTGATTTTGACTATGCCTGTCAGAACCAAGATGTGAATTTTGGCTTCTTCTCCTTGATCTCTTTGTCAGATAACTGAACAGTACCCTTGCTCAGTTTAGGATCTAAAGTCACTTTAGATTTCTCTTTAGTTCAACCCACAGCTTCATTAATGCCATTTCTCTTGCAGTAGCTCAAGGACCATTGATGTGTATGGAAGTTACATTTTAGGTGTGTCGTATGTACAGTACTCATTTTGAAACATACTGGATAACTAGGGGTCTGATTCTGTTACCCTTATATTGAGTTAGCTGCACCTTATTCCAGTAATGTCCCATTGAAATTACCATGTCTGTGTTTATGCCATCCCCTCTTGACACCACTCATGCCCAATGTACAGTGACACAGATGACATATCTGGGTCAGGTGGGGCACAGAAGGGGCTGGAGACAGCAGGGTCTTGGCCTATAGAATGATCCCTAGCAGACTGCTCTAGCCAGTAAAAATCAGAGCCGCCATGTGACTGTTCTAGTTTGTGCTGGTCAAGATGGGTCAATTCAGCCATTATCCAGACCCAAGATTTAGGAGGACATAATGGTATCTTAGACTTCTTTGCTTTTCCCATAAATCAGTTGTCCCAAGTGTGAATTTGGTGTTGCTATGGATTATGCCCTAAGTCTTCAAGAGTTGCTTTCCTATTGCGTGTACCCTGAGATTCTTGGTACACAGAATAGGACAGATGATGCCTAGCTATTTTTCTTTCCCCAGCTTTCATAGCTCATAACTATTTAGCTAGCATATTTCACACTCAGCTCACTTCCTTTTAAATTGTGCTTAATATAAAAGCAGAATAAAATGGATTGATAGTGTCCTTAGATAAAGAAAGAACTACAGCTATAGCTATGCAGAATAAACAAATCCTTTATGAGGTCTGGAACAAGAATCCCTACATGTTTTATAGTGCATCTCACCATGCAACCACAAGATCGCCACATGATATGTAAGAAATAAGATATTTTGGGCTTACTGTACTCTGACTTTTCCCGGTGGATTGACACAAAGTTATTTAACACAGGTGTTTCATTTTGTACTTCTAATACGCTGAGAATGTTTATGGTACAGTGTTTAATGGCCCTTAAAATCACACTTCTCCCTATGGCGTGTGTTGAGGTAGTGTCAGTACACCAGGCTGGAAATCTAAACCCTGGAAAACTGGCTGTATCAACAACTCCTCTGTGATTCTTTATTCATCCAAACATATTGCTTTCTACCATCAAAATGTATAGCACATTGGAAAGACACGCTGTGGCGCTCCTTCCCAGAAGGGATTAGAATGACCACAAATCTCATCGTCTTCAGAACAAAATGTAAAACTCGCTACTTCCACCTTGCTTTCCCCTAACAATAATAATCCCCTTGAACAGGGGGGTTGAGATAGGAAAACAAAACTTCTTCATGTATACCCTCTAAAATATTTAAGGTGCCCAGGTATCCTGATAAACATATTACAACTGCATAGAAAGACAGATAAGCCATGTTGGGCAAACACCAGTAAATTCAGAGATTTGGTTGGAATCATCATTTTTCAAGAGAACAAGTGTTGTTGTTAAGAATCTGGACTTGAACTCATGAGACCTGGCTATAAATCCCAGCTCTGCCACAGATATTCTCTGCCACAGTAGATATGCTTGTCCAAGTCACTTAGGTGTTCAAAGTGCCTAACGATACAAATGAGTGCAGAGTGCGATTTCCAAAAGTGCCTAGGGATTTCAATGGGAGTTAGCCACCTTGGCACTTTGAAAATCCCAATAGGTATCTATTGGCATCTTTAGACACCTAAGTAACTTGAAAAATCTGGACCTTAATCTCTCTGTGCATCAGTAAAATGGGGATTCTGTTTCCTTTATATGTCTTTTCTATTTACATTTAAATTCTAAGGGAGGGACTATCTCCCACTATATACAGATCTGAGCACAATTTTGATTGTGCCTTGTAGCTTTACTATAACACAAATAACAAGTTATAATAATACCAACTATATATATATTTGGAGGAATATCCAAACATCTTGGGGCTGCTAAACCAAGATCAAAGTCTGATGAGAACATGTTTTCTTTTGGTATTTTGGCTCGTCTGTTTCCGCAGCCTCCAGAAGGCTGACATGCAGAAACGGACAATTGTGTGAACAAAGTTAATCAAACTTTTTGAAGCTTCAGAAGAGATTTGGTTCAGTTTTGGTTTGAATTGTGAGCAAAAATTCAAGGTGGCTGGGGAAGGTTCTGATTGTATCTGAATCATTTTGTCTATTCGTAAAGCATATAGCAAGATCGTGTGAATATCAAATGGCACTGGAAAGAAACCCTCCCCTCAAAAAGCCCATGAAGGACAAATGACAAAGATCATGTTCAAATCTGCAAACACATCATTTCTGCTTTGCCATGCGCTGGCACACTGCCAGCATTTGACAGGCACACACAACACAAGCAAGGGCATCTCATGGAGCTGGGAAGCATGTAGCCACAGGGGGGCAGAACTGAGGTCAGCTTTTGAACTGGGTTCTGCAAATAATCTGAAGCTATAGAAATCACTCCTGAACTGACAGCTTGAGAAGTGATAGAAACGAATGTTTAAGACAGCATGACGAAAATGTGTGGGAAATGCCACTCTTAAATCCCCTGTCCCACCAAAAGGCATTGGCAGTTGGAAAAGTTAACAACTGTCATTCTTTTAGCACTGCAAATTGTAAACATTAATGATCACTGCTAAAAATTCCATGTGCAGCGACAGACACAATACAGCATACAATTTCAATCCCTTATACTGCAAAGAGCTCGTTATTGAGTAACTTGTGCTCTATCCTTACTTTTCACATGCTGGGAGCTCTGTGCTTCTAGTACACTGCCCAATCATCTGATGAAACTTCACAGTAAAGCTCCCCATTTTTTCAATAAAGCTTCACACCCTCTGAGGATGGGGTCCCAGAACATCTATCTATGGTCTTTACATGGTCCCCATTACCAAACTATCTGAGCACCCCACAATCTTTCATGTATTTATCCTCATAACAGAAGTGAGATAAGGACGTGCTGTTATTCCCCTTTTACAGATGGGGAACTGAGGCACAAAGAAACTTGGACAAGGTCACACAGGGAGACTGTGGCAGAGCAGAAAATGGAGCCTAGGTCTCTCAAATTCCAGGCTAGGGCCCTGAACAATGGATCATCTTTCTTCCTTCCATAGACTGTAGGTTCTTTTTGGCCAGCTCCTTCCACAAAGGCCCATGGCCTGTGTTTTACAGATCAGCTCCACGAGTTAGGGTCTTTTACCTTTTTTCTCAATTATTCCAAAATGCAGAAATGAATGAATGAGACTGGTGCATCTACTTTGTCACTAGAACGGCAGTTTGGGTGGGTTGGCAGTTAGGAGGAGGGATAAGAATTGGGCCACTTGTTTAATTTTCTTTTAAATTTGGATAAACGTTCATACAATAAACAATGGCTGAATAAATTAAACTGAAAATACTTGTGTAGCAGAGGTAACAAATATAATAAACAGAATAACATACTTTCACATTTCCTGAGAGTTAAAAATACACAGTTAACGTTTAAAACAACAACAACATATGAACATAAAGAATGTTGGGAATTGAACACACCTGACTGTTTCAATTTGCCTGCAAACCCATTCAATCGCAGTGTCTCAGACAATTTCTTCCTGACTCCTTAATTCCTCTTGATGTAGTGCTAAATTCTACTACAAATTACAATTAATGCAAATATTGTGCCATCATTTAAAACTCTTCATTGAACTCCACCCTAGCCCTGCTTGCTTTCATTTGTATTTTCACTGCTCTTTAATCTATTTGAAAAAAATTATCCTTAGGAGAACTTTTTTACTTATGCAAATAAAATATTTCTGCGATCTGTGGCAAATTAAATAATAATTCTAGCCAGTTCGATGTTGTGCTTAGGTTAGAAACAGTGCAGTTGATCACAAACAAATGAAAAACATAATCCAGTGTTCTGAACAACAGAAGACAAGTGAAGAAACAGTGGCTTATTAAACTGAGAAATACCATCACCCGAAATATATAGACACACCATTCAAAATTTTCAGATGGAGTTTTTCAAGGAGTAATGATCATAAGTCTGTAATTACTACTTTACTAATTTTTGACTATTTTCAACACTTCCTGGAAGCACATGTAGCTTAGTAAATTATGGGAAAAAATTAGACATTTATATAACTGAGGCTCATCTGAAATACCACTGAGTATGACACAAATTAAAAGGACATTCTTACACTCCAGAGCACACACTGCACAGCTGGAGTTGAGAAGATCCATTACATCTCCTCCTCTAAAGTTGCACTATTCTATGTATTATTGGTATTTAAGCTTTTTAATGACATATTCAATTTTTTGCACTGTCAGAGACATGTACTAACCTAAATGGACTAGAACATCCATTACGGAATGGTGATATTTACACTCATTGACATTTGTATTTAGGGAATATATAGTTTTCTGAGTTGACTCTATGCAAGTTCATGATGCACAAGAATACAAAGAGTCAAATTCTGCCCTAGTATCTGCAGAACCAGTTCTTATTGAGGTCAATGATAGCTGCAGTAACTAAGGCTGCATTTGGTCCAAAATAAAGAAAGCATTGGTGCTCTTTGTTAAGGAAAGAGGAACCCATTCAGCTCAACCTTTAACAAACTTTTCAAACTAGTTTCTAGCTTCAGAAGTAGAATTCAAGTTGGTGATTTTTTTCTATAATTAAAGCTCATGCTTCTTTCCTTGAGGGTGAATTATATAACTACAAAGGAGCCTGTGCTATGTAATAGGAATACAAGAACAATCCCCAAAAGCAAGGGTACCATAAGTCAGTGCTCTATACTATATACAATGGTCAA
The DNA here is from genome assembly GCF_027887155.1 of Malaclemys terrapin pileata. Classification (NCBI taxonomy): domain Eukaryota; kingdom Metazoa; phylum Chordata; order Testudines; family Emydidae; genus Malaclemys; species Malaclemys terrapin. The sequence continues at coordinate 13,718,282 of NC_071518.1, forward strand.
GATTTTCAGCTGATGTAAATCAGCATAAATTATACCAACTAGCCCCAAATCTATCTATACACTAGATAGATTTTTTTTTTCTTTTAGAATTTTCATGTTAACACAGTGGGGCATTATGTTTCTGTCACTCACTCCTGGTTACAGTTATGGTGTAACTCAGGTCAAAGTCAGTGGAGTTACAGTGGTGTAAAACTGATGAAAGTGAGAACAGAACCAGGCCCATACTATTTAAAGGGTTCTATATATACCCATTTTAGGTTCTATATGTGACGTTGTGCAGTCTATATGGTTTTATAAAAACTTATTATCAAGTCAATATAATGTAACTGGGATAGTTTTAGAGAAAATACGGTAATAAGTGAATGTAACGTAACTGGGATATGCTTCATGCAAAAGGTCTCTTGTAAGGTATCATTACAAAGCTTATAATCTACTGAGTATGATCATCTGATTTGTATAAATGTACCACTCTTGTATCTAAAACTAGAAATATAAAATGTAACTCTGAGGGCCTATTGTAATTGTGTAAAGTGTGAACCATTAATGATGGTTTGGAATCTTGATGACTCCCATTGTCTGCAGATGGCTGTATTTACCTGTGAGTCTTCCTGTATGTGTGTGTGCTGGCAAGTGAGTAATGAAGTCTTGCAGTGACATGTGATCATGTCACCTGAACTGGAATCCATCTTTAACCTAGTGCTTTTCCAGTGAGGGGGGGGTGGAAACCCAGAGAGACAAAGAGTTCCCGCCTTATGCAAAAGATATATAAAGGGGGGGAAGAGAACAGAGAGGGAGAGGAGCCATCATGAAGAATCCCCTAGCTACCACCTGAGCTGCAACAAGAGCTGTACCAGGGGAAAGGATTGTGCCCAGGCCTGGAAGATGTCCAGTCTGAGAAAAACTTACTGAAGCATCTCTGAGGGTGAGATTATCTGTATTTAGTTTGATTAGGCATAGATTTGCACATTTTATTTTATTTTGCTTGGTGACTTACTTTGTTCCGTCTGTTACTACTTTGAACCACTTAAATCCTACTGTCTGTATTTAATAAAATCACTTTTTATTTAGTAATTTACTCAGAGTATGTATTAATACCTGGGGGAGCAAACAACTGTGCATATCTCTCTATCAGTGTTATAGAGGGCGAACAATTTATGAGTTTGCCCTGCATAAGCTTTATGCAGGGTAAAACGGATTTATCTGGGTTTAGACCCCACTGGGAGTTGGTCATCTGAGTGCTAAAGACAAGCACTCTACTGTGAGCTGTTTTCAGGTAAACTTGCAGCTTTAGGACAGGAGATTCAGACCCTGGATCTGTGTCTGGAGCCAGACGGGAGTGTCTGGCTCAGCAAGACAGGGTGCTGGAGTCCTGAGCTGGCAGGGAAAACAGAAGCAGGGGTAGTCTTTGCACATTGGGTGGCAGCTCCCAAGGGGGTTTCTGTGATCCAACCCGTCACACTATATAAACCCACCAATCCCTGCTTCTCATTGTCAAGAAATGACCCTAGTTTTCTGTTAAATGTGTGATTAAGTTAGACATAGGGTGGTTGATCATAAAAAAAGGAAAACCTAATCCAGTGTTCTGCATTTTTCTTAACTAAGACTACAGACAATACATGATGTCAAATATCAGGGGGTAGCCGTGTTAGTCTGTATCTACAAAAACAACAAGGAGTCTGGTGGCACCTTAAAGACTAACAGATTTATTTGGGCATAAGCTTTCGTGAGTAAAAACCTCACTTCTTCAGATGCATCCGAAGAAGTGAGGTTTTTACTCACGAAAGCTTATGCCCAAATAAATCTGTTAGTCTTTAAGGTGCCACCAGACTCCTTGTTGTTTTAGACAATACATGAGTTATGAATAAAAATTGTATTAAAGGTTCATGCCTCTCTCCCTCCCTCTTCTCTGTCCACACTCATACCGTTCAATTTGCTGCCTCCCTTATCTCAAAGGTTCATTTGTAGTTAATGGAAAATAGATTAAAATCTTTGCATGTCCAACACATAGAGTGAAATTCTGGCTCCAATTAAGTCAATGGCAAAACTCCCATCAACGTCAATGGGGACAGGAGTTCAACCACAGAATATTTTTATTTATTTATTTATTTATTTATATTTGGTGCACTCCGTGGTCCAGACATCTGGGTTTGCTAGCATCTCTGATCATACTTTGATCCATGGGCATTTTGTTATTTGTTTGAAAAAAATTCAACAGTCTATCAAGAGTTTGCCTGAAGTGTACTGTGCAATTTATTTCAGATTGCCTGGAAGTGACAACTCATGTAAAGCATATCAAATAGAGAGCTCTTGCTTATCTTGAGTGAAAAAAGAGAAGTAGCTTCAGGTAGGATAGGGGTGTCCTGGCATTGACTTGCTTAGCACAGCTTCTTTCATTTCATTCTTTTTGTTGTACTATTGAGATGTTACCTTTTCATTTTGTATCTTTGCTAACAAAGAATACTGACACTACGCCAGCAGGGTATGCGACTTTAAATGCCAGCATTATATCAAACCTTAATATTCATTTAAATGAAAGTACAATAAAATTAAATAAGTAACTTGCATAGGTCTAATAAACAAGAGTTAAGGTTAACAAGTTTGCCATGTGTAGTCACAGACAATTGTAGCCCACTACAATGGTAGTAAAAGTCTAATAGCTTCCAGTTTCTGTTTAAGAAAGAAGTTGTTTGTCTTGCCTTATTTGTATTTCCTTATGGGAGGCAGTTAAGAGGATGGTTCCTAAAAGGCTTTTGTCTTGGGAGGAGGATGGCAAAAATCATCTCTCTGATGCTTTCATATTGATGATAAGATACAAATATATTGTAGGCTAAGCAAAGCTATAATATGATGTGACTACTAGCATATTATGGTATCATAAATAGAATAGCTGGGTGAAAATTATACAATGGCATGAATATTAGATAAGGATTGATTAAAATGTTTACTCCAAAGCACACAGAGCTAAATGGAACATAGAACTTTAATAATAGTTTATATTGACTGTAATTCCTTACGTCTGCGGGTGCTGGAGGTTTCAGCATGCTCCAACTGCAGCCCTATTGACTGAGGCATCCTCCTGCCTTAAAGAAAGAAAGACAAATTCTCTTTTCAGTTTTTCCAGCTTAACTCTGGATTTGCACTGGTATAACCTGAGAATAGAATTTGGTGCACAGTATCTGTAGTTCCTTCCAAATTGACCTTGGCATTAGTATTCTTGATACGTACAGAATCTAAATGTTAGCAACTACATATAACAAACACTATGGTACTTCCTCTCTGTATACAATATATAGCAGGGGTCGGCAACGTTTGGCACGTGGCTCGCCAGGGTAAGCACCTAGCAGGCCGGGCCAGTTTATTTACCTGCTGACGTGGCAGGTTCAGCCGATCGCAGCCCCCACTGGCCATGGTTCACCATCCTGGGCCAATGGGGACGGCGGGAAGCTGCGACCAGCACATCCCTCGCCCGCGCCACTTCCCACCGCCCCCATTGGCCCGGGACGGCGAACCACGACGAGTGGGAGCCGCGATCAGCCGAACCTGCCGCGTCAGCAGGTAAATAAACTGGCCCGGCCCGCCAGGGTGCTTACCCTAGCGAGCCATGTGCCAAACGTTGCCAACCCCTGATATATAACTTCCCAATATAGGGACACCACAATATGATATTATGCTGTCATATAGGGTAGTGTCTAGGAACTGAGAGAACTCGACATTCAAAACCCAGTTGGAGAACACTTCAACCTCCCTGGACACTCAATTAAGGACCTAAAAGTCGCAATTCTTCAACAAAAAACCTTCAAAAACAGACTCCAATGAGAAACTGCAGAACTGGAATTAATTTGCAAACTGGACACCATTAAATTAGGCTTGAATAAAGACTGGGAGTGGATGTGCCATTACACAAACTAAAAACTATTTCCCCATGCTAATTTTTCCCCTCACACCTTCTTGTCAACTGTATATTGCACTGTCTTGGCTCACTCTTAACATCAAACACTCTCTAGCTCCTAACTCCATACTCAATTATCAACGTGATTAACAGTAGTTAGAGAGCAGATAATCTTTTCTTTGTGACCATTCTTTTTTATTTCCAAATAAAACATTATTTCAATCTATTGAAATGATGTTCCCACAGAAGAGTTCCTGTATGCAAAGTTATAAGTAATGACCAATGTACCTGTTCGTGACACCTGGAGTATCAAAAAGTGATACAGAATAAAAATGTTTAATTAAGAATAACTCAACAAATCAAAATGTCAGTCCATTCTACTAGGGAGAGCAAGAAAAAATATGGGACTCAGTGACTTTTGAAGTCAATGAGAGTTTTTATATTGAGTTTAGTGGGCTCTTGATTGAGCCCTAAAATTACAGATTTGGGCTGTAATCCTGCAAACATTTATGAATGTGTAAATTTTGGTCAGTGATTAGTCCCGTTGAAGTCAATGTGACCAATCACATGTATAAAGTCATGCAGATGCTATGGGCTCCAATTATGTGATTAAGTACTTTGCTGAATTAGAATGGACTGACTGGGGCCTAAATGTCTGCAGGGTTGCACATCTTTGTAACCGTGGGGAGGCTGAGGGAAACCATAAAATAAAATAATTAAAAGGACAGACTGGAATGCACAAAGATAAAGCCAACAGGACTGTGAAAGATAATAGTTATCTACAGCAGTAATCATGAAGTGAAAACAATCCATGCCTTCTGATAACATTTAACGTGAGAAAGTAAATTGGATGAAGAGAATACAATTGAAAAATGAAAAACACATTCATGACCAAACAGAGGTAAAAGAAAGTATATAAAGATCCTTTTGTTATCTTTACCCTGTAATTGAGATAATGCTTGTTTTTAATGGTTACTGCAGCTACTTGCAAGTCCACAACTAAGACTCACGATACAGCCAAGCGTGGTGCTATGCTTAATTAGCACAGCTTTACTTTTGGCACTGCTAAGGCAGTCCTCTATTTAGTCACACTTCTGAAGTCAAACTGGTCTTTGTATGCCCAATACTTAAGAGCATTCAGTTTCAAATCTGAGATTCAAAATTCTGTAGATAAATTGCACCATTTATTGAGAACTCCAGGGACTGCTTTTGTTTATACATCTTTAGTTCTCTGCCTGTGTATAAACTATATTCTTTTACTCATACATTGACAGAACAATTTGTTTCTGCTATCTCAAGGATTCACATACTTGTGGGGCCAAGTGAATGCCAAAGTACAGGAGGTGCACATTTACTATGTTCTAATACTCATTGATTAATGTGAAATCAAAAATGTCACTCTAAAGAGCCACATAGGCCAATTAGCTCATGCTAAGAGTTTGCAAATGGAATTGCAAATGGAGTTACTTTTTAGATACTAACTGTCCAAGAACATCACAGATAACTTTCAATATGCCACAGTACTCATGAGTTGGGGGTCTGTATGGTTCTGGGAACTGGAATATGTAGTACTGTCTTTCACGTCTCAGTTACTGGGTCAAATTCAGAGTCGCTCAGAAGTAACCACATTTTTTTTTTAACCATCTGATGACTCTTGAGTGGCTTAGGGGAAAATTAATTTGATGGGTCTCAATTCAGTTCATAGTGGCAAATGTCCACATCACAAATTCTGCCACCACGGTAAGCACTATAATTGGTAATCAGAAAAGGACTGACAGGGCATGGACTCTGCAGTGGTCCCTCTAGCTTACTCTAAATCAGGAACATTTAAAAAGGAGGCCTGAGAGAAGCTTTTCCTGCCATTTTCATTGCTATGCTTGTTCTGTAGATAAACAGGACTTCTATCTCCAGGGCTTTCAGTCCAGTACCTTTGATAGCCAGAAACACACACACACAAAAGAAAGCAGTGTTAGTGAGGTGGAGTCCTTTATACTGTGAAATTCTAATCTGCAAAATGATTGAACAGTGCCAATTTAGAGTGATTTGCTGAATGTAAGTGTAGCTGAATGTGTAGGTATCTTCTCTGTGAACCAGAACTTCATGCATAGCGTCACTCCCACCAGACCAGCTGAATTTGTTGGATTTGTATCGTCTAATTGAGGCATGTGAAGGGGCTCCATTGCAAGACCAACATTATAACTGAGACTGATATTTTCAATGCCAAGAGTTCATTTTCCAGAAGAAATACAACATATTAGAATGAAAGCAGAGATTCCCTGGAGAACAGCAGTGTCAGACCTGCCAGCCTAAGAAAAAAACTATACCACTGACCATTATCAGTGGCACTATCAACCTACCCATCTTCACCTGTTCCTTCTCTTCCTCCTCTGAATTAAATTCTAAAAATATAAACACTGAGAAGAGCCTATCCAGAGAAACTCTACAAGAGCCACTAGGGACTACTGAAGATAACCTTAAAGATTTCTAATTAGTACAAAACACAGCAATCTTTCTGATTAACAATACAGGTCAACATGAACACATTGCTCTGGGGTTCTGCTCCGTGCCCTGTCTCACCAGTCCAATTTAAAGTACAGTAGAACCTCAGAGTTATGAATGACTAGACAACCACACACCTCATTTGGAATCAGAAGTAGGCAATCAGCAGCAGCAGAGACACCCCCCACCCACTCCCCAAAAAGGCAAATACAGTACAGTCCTCTGTTAAATGTAACTACTAAAAAGAAAAAAGGTAAAAAAAAAAAAAAAAAAAGATTTGGCAAGGTAAGGGAACTTTTTCTGTGCTTGTTTCATTTTAATTAAGATAGTTAAAAGCAGCATTTATCATTTGCATAGTAAAGTTTCAAAGCAAAGTCAATGTTCAGTTGTAAACTTCTGAAAGAATATCCATAATGTTTTGTTCAGAGTTACAAACATTTCAGAGTTACGAATAGCCTCCATTCCCGAGGTGTTTGTAACTCTGAGGTTCTACTGTATTCAAAGAACTCCGTGGAATTAGCCCTGGCTACCTGCCAGATCATCTTTGACCTCTCATGGTAGCTGTGTTGAGCAAGGATCATGAAACTATCAACCAATAAGGGGAGGCTCAGGAGGACAGAGTATAGAACTCATTCTCTTATGATCTAAGAATGACCACTCACCTCAATGCTTTTTGAACCAAATGAAAATGTATTTCTTTGCCTCAGCTCCGCCTTAGTAATTTCTCCACACACACATGCACAACACAGTCACTCAGACACATTTTAAAAATCACCACCAAAAAACTGCAAGTTTTTGCTTCCACAGGTGGGTGAAGGAGCAGAGCCAGGTAAAATGTGTTGGCATATGTAATATTTTTGAGGCACTTGGATACTGCATATAAGTAACTAGAGAAAAATATGTACGCACTAGTTCTCAGCTGGTGTAAATCATCTTAGCTCCATTGAAGTCAATGATTTCAATGGGAGTTGGGCACCTAATCTGTTTAAGCTCTTTTGAATATGATCTGCATCATCTGATGATGATCTGCATCTTCTGCATTTTAAAATACCTTTGAAAATTTAGCCCTTAGGCACTGCTGAAAATGTTCCTCACTGTCTATTTCCAGTTAACATTTGTTATTCCACTTCTACTCCTTTTCTTTTCTCTAAATCAAAGGTTTTGGGTGAAGAGAAAATGGAAAATGACAAGAGGAGCTTGTTGTAGCAAAACTCCCCAAAGTAAATAGAATGTGAAGTGGACCTTTTCCATCCTGGCTGGCCAGATGAATCTTATCATGCAAGTGTTCTCATATGCTTATAAACATGTGCTTCTATGATCTCATAAATAAATCTGTACACGAGATGTCATCATATTCAGATTCTCTTTTCAAAATGGTATTTGATCGTCATCTTCTCCACATCTGTAGCTGCACTAGTCTATATGTTTTATCTACTGCACTGTAGCTATTCATTCATCATACACAAGAAGCTGCCGGTACATCCTGACAACTCTTTTAAAGAATCACGTTTCTTTCAGTAAATTTTTGTACAACTCCCGCTATGTTTTCTAAAGTGTGTCAACCAAAATAATTGTGTTTGATTATGAAAGGGGACGCTGCATTTCCTTCTGACTGATTGGTCTCTGTGCTGAATTGTGAAAATGTCTGTAAAGCCCTTTAATTGATGGTGAAATTTTGCTAACACTTTTTAATTTAGTATCTTCAATGAACATTTATTTCAGACTTAGTAAAGTAGATATTGCTTTTTAATTAAATATAAGATGACTGTTAAAAGAAAACATCGAGCATTTGAAAGATAAATCTAATAGTCATGTAATTAGCTCAAAATTACATAAGGAAGAAATGCCTAATTTTATTCTTATTAGCACATGAACCTTTGTAAGGAATTTGTAGATATTTAATTAACATTTATCAAAATAGCCTACAGCAAGTTAGGTTTCAATTAATTGTTAACAAGAGTGACATATAATAAGCATTAAATGATAACACACTTGCTGCAACCATTCCATTTAGTTGCTAAATATTCTCTAAAATATGTCTATATCAGGGGTCGGCAACGTTTGGCACGTGGCTCGCCAGGGTAAGCACCCTAGCGGGTCGGGTCAGTTTATTTACCTGATGACGCAGCAGGTTCGGCCAATCGCGGCCCCCACTGGCTGTGGTTCACTGTCCTGGGCCATTGGGGGCGGCGGGAAGCAGTGGCCAGCACATCCCTCGGCCCTCGCCACTTCCCGCCGCCCCCATTGGCGCGGGATGGCGAACCGCGGCCAGTGGGTGCCGCGATCGGCTGAACCTGCTGTGTCAGCAGGTAAATAAACTGGCCCGGCCCACCAGGGTGCTTACCCTGGCGAGCCGCGTGCCAAACGTTGCCGACCCCTGAATGGAATGATCCTATTCTCTTCCTTTCTTTTCTTCCATCCTTTCCAAATTGTGCTGATCTGAAGTTTCACATCATGATAGATTGTATCCAGGAACTTCTTAGATAGGCTAGTCACATTATTTAAAGGCAACTGCAATTTTTTTAAATGGACTCTTTGGTTTCTTTATGTTACATCACGATGAACCCCAAATTTGTTAGGATTTAGACAAGTTGGGTTTTCTGCTTCTGATTTTTCACATTAGAAATGGAGGTTTTATCTAGTCTGGAAAACTTTGTAGATGACTAAAAACCTATTGGGTTTATGACAGATACCAAAGAAAGAAAATCTAGTTAATTGTGGGAAGTAGTTTTTGTCCACACTCTCTACAACTTGATCATTTTTTTGTTTGTTTTATTAGCATCTACTTAACTGATACACTTGGGAGAAAAGCTCATTTTGCTTGGGGCTCAGTTCTACTGCCTCTCAATTAATGACTGAGGAATCTCCCAAGTCACATTTTTGAGCCATTCAACAAGTTATCCCACCAAAAATCTTAAGGCAAAATGTGACATTCCTGATATTTCTAGGGGGGGGGAGAGGGGGGGAATCAACAAAATGGCTAAAAATTAAACAGGCAACAAAAAAACAAAATAAATCTTACAGGTCCTTTTAAAATAGCCAATAAGCCTCCAATCAAATAAACAAATATTTAAAAAAAATAAAAGGTTTTGAGCTCTAACAGTGAAACATCAAGTTGCACTCACTATTTGTGTGCAGCCATATAATGCACATTAATTGTGTATATGTATTATTTTAAATGGTAGGCTATATGTTGATTTTGGGAATTTGTGTGTTTATGGATTGCAGAAGCTCTGGTGATTTGGAGAATATACATATATTGGGCATCTACCAAGAGTAATGACAGGGTGGCAGTGAAAGGATAGCTGGCGTACAAAAATATTCAGGGCATACTTGTTCCTGGCAGAAGAACTTTTAGAAACAGGTGTCAGAATATGCATTAATAAACACACTCATGTTTATAATGTGCTTTTTGTTTGCAAAGTTCTTTACAAATATAAACTAGGAGCCTAAATGAGAACTTTTGGGTTTCCTCAGCATAAAGCAATCGTTGGCCAGTCTAGAGCTGGTATAGCCGGCTTGATGACACCCATTCCTGGCCTCCCCTGCATAGGGGTGTGCAGTGGTAGAAGGGTGAGAAACAGACAGTCTGTCCAACCCATCTTGAGTCCAGTGCCAAGTGTAACTTGGCCAGACCTCAGGAGCAGGGCCTCAGTTTTTGTTAATCTATTTAGATTTATACAAGTTGTTTTTTATCAGAAATTATTCAAGGTGGATTTTTAAAGAAAATTACTACATTGAGAAAAGGGTCAGGGTTCCGAAAAGCATTTTGCATCTTATTCCGTGTTTTGGATGGAAGACTTAGAACTGATCCTTCGAAAAGACAGTTTACAATTGGTTCTGGGATAAATTTTGTTCAACTTCCTGGTATAATCTAGAGCAGGGGTCGGCAACGTTTGGCACGCGGCTCGCCAGGGTAAGCACCCTAGCGGGCCGGGCCAGTTTATTTACCTGCTGACGCGGCAGGTTCGGCCGATCGCGGCCCCCACTGGACACATCCCTCGGCCCGCGCCGCTTCCCGCAGCCCCGATTGGACCGGGACGGTGAACCGCTGCGAGTGGGGGCTGCGATCGGCCGAACCTGCCACGTCAGCAGATAAATAAACCGGCCCGGCCCACTAGGGTGCTTACCCTGGCGAGCCGCATGCCAAACGTTGCCGACTCCTGATCTAGAGTAATGTCATTGCCTTCTGCAGAGTTATTTCAGATTTACACCAGTGAGAGAACAGAATAAGCCCTATGTCTTCTAACAACTTGTATAAAGTATTATAGAAGTATATAAGGGTGTGCTTATCACCCTGGGGAGAAATATAGTGATGATCATTCACAATTTCAAGACCAGATTTCTGAACCATTGAAAGAGAATTGTGCTTTGTAGACTCCAGCATTCCCAGACCAATGCAATTTGTTTTCATAAAGAACCTTTCACAGCAAGAATCATAAAAAGCTATAGAAGGACAGACATGGGAGAGAAAAAATATATTACTCAGTTGACTTCAATGAGCCTCATAGTGGCAGAGAAACAGTATGAAGGACATAAAATAGAGTGAAAAAAGAGAGGTAAGGTGTAGAAGCAGTGAAGGTACAATGCAGGGTGTACAATGTAGTTCATTGCCTATCTGATGGAATTGGGAGAGGAGAGCGGGAAATAACAACTCTGTCCAGAATAGAACACACACAGTGTGAGTTTTGTTACAATAAGCCGTTATGGGCCTTGATCCTTCTCCCAATGAGGACACTGAGAAAAGTCTCAGGGAATTTCATGATACTTGACCAGCCGAGGGTAGAAAAATAGCAAAGAATTAAAATAACATATAAGAGGGTAAGGACATTTCTGCACGAGAAAGATATTACAGAATTCTTAGACCAGAATAAAAGTGACTACAGAGGGAGTTATTCTGGAATAGCTATAGCGGAATAGTTATGTCAGAATAGCTACTCTGGACAATTACTCCATGTAGACTAGCCTTTGGTGAGACTATCTAAACACATGAAGTATATCCATCTAAGGAGGAGAAATTATTCCCATCACAATTGGAAAATTTAATGTTTTTGAGCAATAGAAAATCTATCTTCTGCAAAAGCATGCAAAACTATTTTTTGCATGGGTTTCATAACCAACTTAGTCTTAGCAAAGGAAGTAAAAGAAATTCACAGTTAATTTTTTTCACAGTTTCATAAAGGCTTAATATTAAAAAAAGAAAAATGGCTTTGATGGGCCTAAAGAAATTAACTTGGCTCTCTTCACCTTTCCTTCCTTCCAAAGATAAGAAGCAAATCCCAAATGGAAAACAGTCCATTTATCCAAGGAAATACACCTTTTGGAAGGCTATGTTATTTAAGGAGTGGGAGGAACTATGACCCATTTTCTTACGGATAATGAATTGTCTTTGAAATGGATTTTCCTCCAATTTAGATTTTTTTCTCTAAACTACATTAGCCAGATCCTCAATGGCTGTAAACACATGTACCTCCATGGATGCTAAGCACATTTGCATCAGCTGAGGATTTAACCTTCATTATCTTGACCTAGAAGATAAAACTGAGTAAATGGATTTTCTTCTATTTTAACCCCCTATGTTTTTATTAAAGAGTGGCTAGGCTGGATAGAGGACAATAACCCATGGCTATTTCCCTAAATGCATATGTATAGGCCCCTAGTCTCATGCTTAATTAGTATAACTATTCCTGATTTAGGATCTCTTTCTACAAATGAATTGTCTGCCATTTTGGATTTTCTTCTTAACCGCCTGACTCAGAACCACAAGCTGGAGCCCAGATGTCTTTACTTCAGTTTTATAGCCCTGTGGCCTGAGCCCCCTGAGCCTGAGTCAACTGACATGGATCAGCTGTGGGTGTTTGATTGCAGTGTAGACCTACTCATAGACTTATACACTTCTAGACTTTAAGGCCAGAAGGAGCCATCATGATCATCTACTCTAACGTTGTCCACCCACTCCTATAATAGACCCATAACGTCTGGCTGAGTTACTCAAGCCTTCAAATCATGATTTAAAGACTTCGAGTTACAGAGAATCCACCCTTTACACTAGTTTAAACCTGCAAGTGATACCTCAAATGTCTTCCAGTTTTTAAGTTTCTACCAGCTGAACAGACACTCCCGATATGTCAAATGGGGAATAGTGATGGAACTAGTAATATTTGTACATGAAGAAATGTTTTAAGAATGACCACTAATAAATAATGTAGACAAATGACAATGCAACTAACCAGACTAATAATACAACAAATGAGGTTAGCAAGTTTTCAACGTGATTAATTACAAAGTCCATTTGAACCCCCCCACCCACTAATGCTGTCTCCTCGCACTACAAACTCTGCTGTCCTGGCAATGACCTATATATTATATGTAACAATTTCCATTCAAATTGTCCACTGATGGACATGCATTGCTTTAAATGGCATGTATTATTTCACAAGGAGGATAAGAACCAGTGATGTGGTAATTCATTTAATTTGTTTAAGCTATTTAATACAGACAGAATATGCAAGTACTTGTCAGTCCATTAGCTACTACAATTCTGGGGGCTATTTTGTCTCAATTTAAGCACGTTCTTTTCTAAAATATTTATTATAATTAACACATACATGATAGCTAATCTGCTAAGTAAGAGTAAATATGATCTATTTTATTACTTCATTCCTTTGGTGTAAAATTATGAAGTGATCAGTAAGCTACAGTGGTAAATTATGTTAATGAATGACAAAGAAATCAACCATTACTATGTGCTTTAAGTATATTGGCTATGAATACACTAAAATAATCCTACATTCTCTAGCTTCTTCTGCCATAAATAATGAAAGAATGAAGTAGTAAAACATTTTATCATTATGGATAGGAACCTTCTACTAGCAGCTATTTATGATCACAGAAAAGAAGAAATGATGTATGAGCCTGATACTGTCTGGTGAATGGTAGTTATGGCAGTGGTAGTGTGTCTCTGTAGGTGTAGTAGTAAAAATATATAGTATAATATGGCTTATGTTTTCATTTTCTGGCTTTTGAGGTTTGACATCAGGTACATGGTGTGTGTAGGAAGCATAACTGTTTCATAACAAAGTTTTGTGTGCCTGTTAATTTCCTAAACAACAAAGAATCTGGTGGCACCTTAAAGACTAACAGATTTATTTGGGCATAAGCTTTCGTGAGTAAAAACCTCACTTCTTCGGATGCATAGAGTGAAAGTTACAGATGCAGGCATTATATACAGACACATGGAGAGCAGGGACTCCCTGCTCTCCATGTGTCTGTATATAATGCCTGCATCTGTAACTTTCACTCTATGCATCCGAAGAATTGAGGTTTTTACTCACGAAAGCTTATGCCCAAATAAATCTGTTAGTCTTTAAGATGCCACCAGATTCTTTGTTGTTTTTGTAGATACAGACTAACACGGCTACCCCCTGATACTTGTTAATTTCCTATGGTTTTTAAAAGAGATGGACATGTGTGAGGTAGTCTGCAAGGCTGTGCCAAAGAAGGGCAACAACTGTCAGTAGATTTTATCTGCCAAGAAAGTGCAGCTGTGGATGGAGAAGAATTTAGCTGTCAGCAGCTGTGCATAAAACCTTCTCTGTTGCATGTTATAATGCAAAAAATGCAGCTGCTGATGGAGAGATTTTTACCTGCCAGAGAAGTACAGCCGCTGCCAATGTAGTTTTTATCTCCCTGCTAACTGAGAAGACTCTACCTGTTAGTAAAGTGCAACTACTGACAGAGAAGATTTTGTTCATCAGTAGCTGAACTCCTCTAGCACATAAAACTTTCTCTGTCAGTAGCAGCACATACATTTTGTTTCCATTTTAGGATAAAACCTGACAGAAAAGTGTGGTTGCTGATGAAAATTGTGTATGATTGAGAAGATTTTATCTGTTTGCCACCTGTTGGGGCATAAATTTCACCAGCTGAGGATCCCAGACCTGTAATGTATTACATGCATTAGTGAAACATAATATATTATTGTGGGAGCCAAACCAATACTACACTTCTGAGAAGTAATCTTATTATACAACATTCTGTAATATCAACAATTGCTCAGTTTTTCACAGGATTCTAAATTATTACTACTGTAGACTGAAGAACTGAGATAACTAGTGCAATATTATGGCACAAGGGAGTACCTTCATTTCATTTACCTGCTTTTATTTGTGTCTCAACCTTGGGCTGATCTTCCTAAACCAGCAACCTAATTAGCATCCCCCAAATTTTTGTGAAACTAGTACATGCACAAAGCCATGTCCTTCCAAATACTTATGTACCCATTGATCTACAGTTCTCTCGAATTCAAGCAGCTACCTAGCTCCCTACAACAGTTGAGAAGACACCTTCTAAGCAACAAACACTTGTGTTTTCTTTTTAAGGGGAAAGAAAATGTACAACTACAAAGGTATCCAAAACCTCCCAAATATTTGACAAAAATATTATCAACTGTGAAATGTATATATAATAAAAGACATTTCCCTTTCTTCTGTATTTCAAATTCCTCCCACGTCAGCTATTGAAAGAGATAAAAATGGATAAATGTGTAGCCACCAGTGGTGTCCGACTCATGCTATATAGAAAGCTACCATTTCATTAAGTTTGAAGTTTTTGAAATAATATAATCACAATGAAAGAAAGGAAATAAAATTCTCAGAAACTTCTCAAAGGAGTATTAAAAAGATGAGATTTGAATAAGACTGATCAAATGGTGGAATAGAAGATGCAGATAGGTCATAAGCCTTTGCTTTTTTGATTGCCCATATTGTCTCGAAACTGTTCAGGAGAACAAAGAGTTTTGTGGATGAAAGAATGGTGTGAAGAAACATGAATGTCAACTTGAGTTCTGAAAGACAGTCTGCTAATGAAATATTCTAAAAGTCATTTTCAAGGTGGTAGAAAGTTCTCACACTGATGTGCACCAATGCTTCTGATAAAATGCACCAAATAGTAATGTAAGCATTGGCTTTTAGGACCGATAAAATAAAGCAAGGTTTATATGACTCCAAATGTTGCACAAAAGTATTTTGTGTTTTATACTTTAGTTGCAAAAGATTAAAAAAATAATTGGAAGGTTTCTTTAGATTTCAATTCAGGCAGCCAAATCAATTATGATTCAGTTTATTTTCAGGCTAAAAAGAATAGATCAGTATCAGATAGTACAAACTGGATAGTCTGGAAATGAAATGAGAGATCATCAATTCTTTTGGTACTTGAAAAATATGAGGTTTGGATTGTTATACTTCTCTGAACAACATATTTGCCTGCCTAAGCAGTACAGCAGAG
The DNA here is from genome assembly GCF_027887155.1 of Malaclemys terrapin pileata. Lineage (NCBI taxonomy): Eukaryota > Metazoa > Chordata > Testudines > Emydidae > Malaclemys > Malaclemys terrapin. The sequence goes on from NC_071518.1 coordinate 13,733,955, forward strand.
TAAAGAACGTATTTGGTTTCTCTTAGTAGAATATGACTTCCAAATCTGACATTGTTGATATTTAATAAGCTTCTGCATATGACTGCATAAGAAGAAGTAGATGTAAAAATGGTACACATATTTCCAGCATAGCTTGGGGAGCCACGCTGATTAAATTTTGGAAAATGAAGGCTTTAGAAATAATATAGTTAATTCCCACCTTCCATAGAGTTCCCTTCAGGATCAGATTAGAAAGAGGCTTTCACAGGCTTTGCCTTTCCTGCAGTGCAGGGGGGCCACATTTTCAAAAATAGGATCCAGAGTTATTAATCTCAGTTTAGACTCCTCAATAAATGGCCTGATTTTTAAAAGGTGCTGAGCACACACTGACTTCATTGGGAGCTATTTCCCGTTGATTTCAGTGGGAGCTATTAAATTAAGGCCGCAAGACTGTATATCTGAGTCCAGAATCTAGTATGTCATGAGAATGAACTGTACAACTGAAGTCTTTTAACCTGTGGTCATTTCTACTCAGTAGAATTTCAGTTTACATTTTCTTTGTTTCTAATCTGAATTATCTGATCCAGAAACAGGGTGAGGGTATGTCTACATTCTGGAGACTATACCGACATACTATGCCAGCATAGCCTTGGAGTGTAGATGCATCCCACATCCACAGAAAGGATTCTTCTGTAGTTGAAAGAATATCACCTCCCTGAAGACAGCTATTTCAGCAGAAGCACTGTAGACAGGGTTGCATCTACACTAGGGTATGTCCAGATTACCATAGCGGGTAGTAATCGATCTATCGGGGATCGATATATCGCATCTTGTCTAGATGCGATATATCGATCCCCGAACGTGCTCCCATTGACTCTGGAACTCCACCGGGGAGAGTGGCGGTAGCGGAGTCAACGGGGGAGTCATGGCCGTTGATCCTGCGCCGTGAGGACCAGAGGTAAGTCAAAATAAGATACATCGACTTCAGTTACGCTATTCCCGTAGCTGAAGTTGCGTATCTGACATTGACCCATGCCCCTCCGTGTAGACCAGCCCTGGGGGTTATGTCAGCATAGCTACGTCTGTCAAAGCTGTGATTCTTGCACACCTCAACTGAGTCAGCTATGCTGATATAACTTTCAAGTGTAGGCCAAACCTGTCTTTCTTGATTCTGCACTTACCATTTTCAATGAGTATATGGTAGGGCTACAGACAGTAAGATCTGCTCTCTATCCCAGAAGGTTAGCAATGCTACTAGGTTTTGTAAAAGATAATACACATTCTACGCTAATAGAGTACAGAGTGTGTTTGCTTTTAGCACATTCGCCTTTGGAAAGAGAAGAATGACTAGTTGCTGTTGGCTATTACCCCTTATGACTTAAAAGAAGCACAGTACGAAGGCTTTGCTGACTGGCCTTTGATTTTCTGTCAATGCAGTTTTGCCAGAATTTTAACCTAAATCCCCTAAGTCAAAGTAAATCATTAATCTACCCAGCCAGTCAGTCCCTGGATAAACCTTGGAAACTATGCGAAATATTTACAACAAAGATATTATAACCCTTTGAATACTTAAAAGGATAATTACAAAGCATAGCATTCCCCATTAAACTATTTAAGATGTGATAATATTGCTCTGAATCTGGATGAACAAATGAAAAGATATAGCCTATATTTTAAAGTTATTTAAACTTTTGTTTAATACCATCCTTAAATGAAATGTTTAACTCTCTTTAAATGTGACATCATCCATCACAATTTTATAGTTAGACACATAATAATATATAATCTCAGCTTGCTGTCCACTTGTTAAAATGGGAATAGACTTCGAGAAATAAGCAATTTCCCAACAGAAAATTGGAAATTCTGCCAACCAATTCCAGGTGACCTGCCATCAATCAGTGTTATATTCTCCGGAGCTATTGCTGAAGGGTATTGCCATTACTGATGGGCTTCACCTGGTGACTAATGGTATATAACAAATACATTCAAGAACTATAGGAATCCTAAGAATCTGTAATTGTCAGTTAGCTTTCAGCAAAGACCTTCTCAGGCAATTCAGAAATAAAGTGAGATTTTTATAACCTCCACACTCCTTGCTCTTTCTGTTTAAAAAAAAAAAATCAGAATGGTTTGATCCCATGCAACTAAATTGCATTAGGTCATAAAATATGTCTTTATTATTGAATGAATTAATGGAGGTAAGTTTTGCTTTCTGCCCCGAGTATGTGCTAATGTGACAATAATTCTAAATCTGAACTTAAATAAGTTCAAACTTCCAGTAAAACTTTGTGTGTGATATTAATAATTATGATTAATGTTTGAAGTGTACTGTTCCAGGGAAATAATTTCCTTTATTTGCCTGAGAGTATATTTAGAATTCATTAAATATTCAAGCTGTTCAGTTACCCACATACAGCCAGGATAGCTGTGAATTTCCTTTAGAGATGGGAAACATGCTACAGATAAGAAATTTCAACTGTGTTAAACCAGCACCAGCCAGAGAAATTATGATGGATTTTTGATATGAAATCTGCGGGATAGGAAAAAGGTTTGTTGGCTGTCATCAAAACTGGAATCTATTAGGATTTGACGCTTTGATTGTAAAGTACACAAACTGCATCCCCAACTGAACTTAAAAAAACAACAACGGAGACAGATGGAAAACTCTAAGGCCCTGATCCTGCAATCAGATCAGCTTGGAAAGTCTCTTTCACCCTCTCAAAGCCCCTTTGAAATCATTACTCCAGAGTTCAAGTTCTGCCTTTGCCAGTGAAGTCAATGGGGCTGAGCACAAGTATCCACCCACACAGCTATGACTGCAGCTTTAGAGCCTGACTTCAAAGGGACGACCCGCCTACGTAAAGATAAGCATGTAAATGTTTGCAAGATCAGAGCCTAGTTTTGCAAACCTGTAACTACAGATGTGTAATTAACCACACACTGGGATAGAAGCAGATAACAGAGCTGTACCCAGAAAATATCTGCTTCTTTTTCTCTTTGTAAATCAGTCCGCTTCATACGGTATGTTACCAGACTTTTATTAATAATGCAGAGTGTCTGCTGTTATTATTATTTGTATTACTGTAGCACCTAGGAACCTTAGTCATTTGACACTGTGAGGTGCAGTACAAATGCAGAACAAAATGATGGTCCCTGCCCCAAATAATTTACAATTTAAGGACAAGACAAAAGAGATGGATACAGACAGAGAGGGGAATACAAGGAAAAAATGGGTCTGTCTCCACTTAAAATGCTACTGTGGCACAGCTGCATTACTGCAGCTGGGTGATTGTAGCACTTCAGTGTAGACACTACATACCCTGATGGGAGGAGTTCTTCCTGTCAGCGTAGGTAATCCACCTCCCAAGAGGCAGTAGCTAGGTTGATGGAAGAATTCTTCTGTTGACTTAGCAGTGTCTACACCAGGGGTTAGGTTGGCTTAAGTATGCCGCTCCGGGGTGTGGATTTTTTCTAGTGTAGATCAGACCAATATTGGTGGTCACAACAAACCAGCAGCCTAACTGTTGTCAGGTTTTTTGTGGGTATCACAGGAGAGGGGTTTTTTTTGCGGGGGAGGGAGGAGGGTAATTTGAAGATGGATAATAAGGTAGCTTTGCAGATGTTTACAGGGAATGCCTGGTACTCTAATACATTTCTACTGGGGAAAGGTTGCATTTTGGCTAGAATGTACAAAGGAAATTAAACCATCCCTAAAAATGAAAATAGAACAAAATAACAATGCTGATCCTGTAGTCACATTTTAAAACTGCTTTAATGTGAAGAAACATGGGAAATGATGAAAAGGAGAAATGATTGGAGGATACAAATAGGAAAAAGACAGACTGTAAATCAATGACTTGTTTTCCAAATAATAAGCTTTTTCATGTCCCTCATCACAATGGAATAGATGAGATGGATGGATCTCTACATAAAAGAGACACCTGAGTTTTGTTTTGTTTTTTTTGGTCCATATTGTATCATAACAGAGTTTTGAGGTTCTTTCAGAGATGGCAATGGCAGGATAGTGAGTCCTTTTTATGTTCATCACATACAGTGTGTATAGCCTCTGTTATGCTGTCTGGAATGGCTCTCTACCGTGAGTGCATACCTTATGGCACACTGTCAAAAGCAGGGTGAACACCCCAAACTGGTGGTATGTTCTATAATTAAATTTCACTAACCTAGTAACAAATGTGAACTCCTGGAGTCTTACCATGGAGTCAGAGTCCCCTTAAGCTCTCCAATCTATCTTGCCACTCAGTCAAGCTGGACTTACTGATAATTGGTATACCAAAGATGACAAAATATTCAGGTTACTTTGAGTCTCCAGGGACCAGTCACATACCACAAATCAATTTGTATCTCAGATCTCACATCAAAGACAATGCTTGTAGCCAATCCTGTAATAAACTAACTAAAGGAAAAAGGAAATGAGAAAGTTATTTACATGTTAAAGCCAGTGAGCATGAGTTACAAATTAGGTACTATCTATGGTTCCTAACGATGACAATGATGTAGTAATCTGTCATGGAAGACATTTTGAATGTTGAACTATCACAGGGCCAGAGATACTAAACTAAGGCAGATGTTTTCAGAAAGCATATAATCATAGGACTGGAAGGACCTCGAGAGGTCATCTAGTCCAGTTCCCTGCACTCATGGCAGGACTAAGTATTATCTAAACATCCCTGACAGGTGTTTGTCTAACCTCCTCTTAAAAATCTCCAATGATGTAGATTCCACAAGCTCCCTCGGCAATTTATTCCAATGCTTAACCACCCAGACAGTTAGGAAGTTTTTCCTAATGTCCAACCAAAACTTCCCTTGCTGCAATTTATTCATTGTTAATTATCCAGTGAGAGAGCTGATCAAAAGATTTCAAACAAAACCATTTTTATCCAATTAAAAAAAAGGGATTTTTCTTGAAAACAAAAAAGTTGTGAAGAAAACACATATTGAAATTTTCATTTTGAATTTTTTTTTAAATGTTTCCAGTCTGTAGAGTAAGATCCCCATCAATTGAATTTTTCACAGTGCATAAGTGGGTACTTGGCCAAAAAACGTATAAGTAAGAAATGTCAAACTATTATCAGTCTTTAGTGTAACTACTATAGTGTATTTTGAAATTTGTGGAACATTTGCATGCTTTTATTTGTTTTGTTTTTTCTTTTTTGTTTTGCTTCATAAAAGGACAAATTTTGTTTTCTTATTTAGATTGGCTTGAAATACAAAATCTATTATTGAATAAAATATTAGTCTCATTACTGATATTGAGTTGAAGTTTTAAGTCATGCTGTTAGTATTCCACCTCCCCCGCCATTTTTTTTATTTTTACAGCCTGAACACCTGATTTCAAATCAGTTTCACTACAATGGACTGGTGTGATCTGCTGTAGCTTCACTGAAGCCAATAGAGTGTTGGCAATTTAAGCCAGCTGAGGATTTGGCCCAGTGACTCTTTTCTCCATGTTATTTTTAATAGATATAAAAATGATTTAGAGCTATTAATGGTAAAACTGACTGTGATGAGTGATACGCAATCTGTATGCTTAATAACGGTCTGACTCATATGAGTAGTTGCATTGAATTCCGTGGACTAATCACATGAGTGGGTACTACTCCATGGGAATAAAAACTGCAGAATCAGGCCCATATTTTTCCAAATTCTAAAGAAGAAAGTCAATGAATATATTTATAGCAATGGGTAATTCTGCTCTAACAAAAAATCCAAAGACACAAGATCACTTGTGGTGCATACCAATTAGAGCTGCTCTAGCCTGGAGGTATATGTCCATTTCAAGCTTTACACATCTCCCGCAAAGCCTGTTCCATATTGCTCAGACACATTTTATACAAGCATCGCCATCTGTGACACTTCTCAACAATGACACATAGGTAGTAAGAATGAGCACTTCAGTTCACACACAAAAAAAGTGCTAAAGGATTATTTTTAAAAAGCACTTAAAAGGCCATAGAAAATAAAGCTCCTTGCCTCTACAGTCTGGTGGGATGAGCTTTGCTTGCTATCTGATACATTTCATACTACATTAGTAGGGAAACTAAAGAAGTATACTAATGCTAGGGCATTGGATTATTAATCACATCTCTGAAACACAACGGAAATTCCTGATAAATCTTTGGATACGATATAGAAGTTTTTAACTGGAATTTCTTCTCATCGTATTACACTATTAGACACCCTGACACATGCTATACAGCACCTTACCCCATGAATGGTCTCATTTACTTCAATAAGTCTATTCATTGATACATTTGTTATAGTGGTATAGGGACCTAGAAGTGAAACCCTTCTTGATATACATGGGGCTGTTTTCTACTGTCATTCAAGAGCAGACACTCTTGCCACCAAAAGCAGAATGGTATTAACCACCAAACAAAAGAAAAGGAGTGCCAGAGCTTGAAAAAGTTATTTTGTTGCCCTAAATACAAACACTGAGACATGGTTATGCACTTCAAAAGCAAAACTCTCCCCCCTTGAAAAATGCAATGAGGGGAAAAACGTTGAAGTGGTTTGGTAAATGCTCATCTCCACTAGATCTCTAAGGAAATTTTGAGGTTGGAAAGCTTTTACCTAGAGCTGCTTTATATCCTCTCTGAGATTCTTTTCTTTTACAGTGGCTACTACTTCTCTGTAAAAGAATGGCACAATCCATTAGTATGTTCAAATGTCTGGAGTATGGTTCCTTGGAATAATATTAAGTAGAGGTCGGCAAACATTTTCAATCAAAACTTTTTTTCAGAGGAAAAAAAAAGTGGATTCATGTACATTTTGCTGAATTAATTTGGTCAAAACAACCCAGGAGTAATCAAAATGTTTCATTTCAACATTTTCTAAATGAAACAATAGTTCACTTTGAATTAAATTTCAAAACAAAAAGTCGTTTTGAATCAATTTTATTTTTAAAAATGAAAAATAAAACTTAAAATATTCAAAATCAAAATGAAACCATTAATTTCAAGTTGAACACAATGTTTCTTTTGGCCCAAAATGACTTTTTTTTTTCAATTTTTCAGAATTGCCAACAAACCAAAAAATTGATTATTTTCCTAGCTTTTGTAAGTCATGTGGTGGCTACAGATACAGTAGACCTATGTCCCAGTGCTTATACAGTGGATTTCTTTCAAGGCAATCAAAATAAGAAAAACAAGACAATACTCCGTTTTTTACAATTAATAAATAATAAGAAAAGGAAATTCCAGTGGTTCAATGAGTTTCAATACATGCTCTAGAAAATGATTCAAGAGTCTGGAAATATTTTAAAATGTGTACATTTTCTGCAGGTAAAATGTGAATATCCTCTATGGGAACTACCGGGTGCTGAGAACATTGGGAAATCTGACCCAAAATGTCCAAACCATATAAAACTTGGTAGGGATTTCACAGGTGATTTACTTCTTCTGGTGTCACCATTCATGTATTTCACCCCTACATTAAGGCATGTATCCAGCTGCCAAATCCAAATTTGGCTGAATGGAGTTCTGTCATTTCTTTCAACAGGGTATAGCCTCTGATCCAGCATGTTCCCAGGATGCTCCTCTGCAATTCTGAACTAACAACTTGACCTGAAAGGAATCCAGAATTGCGTGCCACAGTACGCATGCTGCCTCATTGAAATCTACCTCTCTAACCCCTCCATTCTGGAAACAACTCTATTTGAGAAACCTCACATTAAAAGGACACCATGTCCCCCATGGGATGAAAGGAATGTTAGGAAGTCAAGAGGCCAGTAAGTCTTGAAGAGCACACACAAATGATAATTTTGTACTCTGGTGAGCCTTAAAGATCAGTTTTTTTTAAATGAGAGTATTCAAGAAACAGAATGAGCGGTTGAGAAAGTGATGGATTTGGTTTTCTATTCTAACCCCATAAGTGCATGACTTATTATTATTGTTTAGTCTTTGTGGAGTCTTTTATAAAGTCATTCCTTGTCCTTCTGACGTAGAAGCTGTTGAAGTTTTTGTAAAGGTGTAACCTTTTAAAGTCCAAACAACAAGCAGTCTTTAGAAAGAGGAAATAAACTCATAGAGTCCTTCCATGGTACCATCAGAGTTCATACTCCGTACACATTATGGAGATGAAAATTATGAGGTTGCTGTATAAGCTAATGTTACAACAAAAATATGCAAACTTAAGTTACAGGAGTATAAAGCCCTACTGCCTTCTGACAACTCATCTCCCTCTGTTGAATATTGTTTTTATCTTTTCTTTTCCCACTGTCTAAATCAAGATACAATAGGAAAATTAGAAATGGACCCAATCGTATTCCTCTCTGGCAGTTTCTACCCACTAGACAGCTATAATGGAAACATCAAACTGATATTTGCACAAGTTATTGTGGAGCTATTTGTCAGAGGATAGGTATATGTATTGTAGGTGCTTTTTATAAATTATAAATTAATACAATTCTAAAAGATGTACAAGAATCATGGAGATTTGGTTGCCTGTATAGCACTTGTGGGAGTGACTGTCAATATCCTGACACATAATGTCATAGGTCAGCCACTACACCTTATTGCATGTTTCTGGATAACTATATTGCAAAAGAATATGGCACAACTTTAAACTGCTAACAGTTTAGGCAGATTCTGAGCCTGATCATTCATTCAGAATCCTCGATTATAGACCTGATTATAGTTTGACCTCGGTGGATTTACTCCTGATTTTCACTGTCATCAGTAAAAGGAGAATCAGGACCTAGACATTTTGTTGGCCATGTGATGTTCCTGAAATATTGAGAAATCTGCTGTAAGAGACCACCTTGGTGGGGACAGCTTTCTAACAAATGTAGAGCAAAGGAGTGTAATAATTTAATCTGGGAATAATTTGGAAAGGTCTCTTTAGACAGGAGCATGCCTCATGAGGCTGGTCTCTCATACAGGTTATGCTTTCTGGTTTTCAGTATGTACTTCACTATTTTTCTTTTTTTCTTTTATTTGAACATGGAAATCTCAGTCTTTTGTACCCTATATTTTTAGAAATAAAGTAACGAGAGAACTGAGACAGCACTGGAGAAGAGAAATTAATTACCCCAATCTTTTATACCAGAGTATAGCGAAATCAGAGGAAAATTCTCACTCTGTCGCTTAAAGAATTCCTGATGCTTTCCTCAGAACCATGTCGCAGATGCTATCTTAATAGACTTTTGGCTTCATAGTGAAGCTGCAGTGTAGTTATTGGCCTACCTACCAGTATATATGCTGGAAAGGGAAGATTTGGACTGCTCTGTGGCTTAATAAGCACCAGACTGAGGATTGTGAAAGCCATGTGTTGATTTGAAATTTTTAAGAAGAGTTCTCATAATGAAGCAGTTCCAGTGACACAGATCTTCTAATCAGACATTTAATAATGTTGCTTTGCTGTTTGGAAAATGTCTTTCATTTAAATTCACCTCCTAGGAGCTGTGTGTCAGGCAATTATTCTTTAGCAGAGGATTCCAAAGCCCAAGTAAATTAAATGGGCTCTGTTCTTAAAGCAACACTGCCCTGAAAGCATCATTATTGTTAAGAACTGGAAGCACAAAGGTCTCTATTCTCCTCTCTCTGCACAGGTGTAATTCCTATTAATGTTAATAGAAGCTATGTGAACATATTTACAGGTCTGACCCTAGTGTGTCATGTGCATAGAGGACCCTGTTGAATTTCACTGACACTCCCATGAGAGAATCTATTGAAAATGAGAGCTATGTTCATTTTTCAGAAAACAGACCTTTGGATTTATTTATTGTAATGTATTATGGCCTGCAGCTGTACCATTTCCAACTATGATCTCCTCAGATCTCCTTAGGTATGATCAGGCCTGGTCAGCAGTAGGCACGTAGACCTCTGAGGAAGGTCAAGAACATTGCAGGACATGATGTCCTGGTTGGGAAATTTTCACCAAAAGCTGCCGTTTTGTTGAAACCAAACTGGTTTCCATGAAACTTTCATAGGGAAGGTTTCTGGGATTGGGAGAGAGAAGGAAAGCAACCAAGCAAGAGACACTATGGCTGTGTGGTTAAGAGCACTGGCCTGGGATGTGGAAAACTCAGGTTAAAGTCTCTGCTGTGCCTGATTTGCAGTGATCTGGGATGCAAAACTCGGTTTTGAATTGAGAGCAAGGACTTGAACGTAGGTCTCTCACATCCCAGGCTAGGGCCCTGACCACCAGGAGACAGAGTTTGGCTTTCAAAAACCATCCTTTAAGCATTTTCAGGCTCAAGGTCATGGTTCAGACATGACACAAGTACAGGACTCTAGATCAGTGGTGGTCAACCTGCGGCCTGCATGCAGCACGACAGGGAAATTTGCTGGCAGGCCACCAGACAGTTTGTTTACATTGACCGTTCACAGGCACGGCTGCCCGCAGCTCCCAGGAGCTGCAGTTCACCGTTCCCGGCCAATGGGAGCTGCAGGAAGCGGCAGCCAGCATGTCCCTGCGGCCTGCGCTGCTTCCTACAGCTCCCATTGGCCGGGAATGGTGAACCATGGCCACTGGGAGATGCGGGCGGCTGTGCCTGCAGACAGTCTACATAAACAAACTGTCTTGCAGCCCGCCAGTGGATTACCCTGACAGGCCACAGGTTGACCACCACTGCTCTAGATGGATAACAGAGGAGAATTAGGTATGGAATGATGAGATTTACAACAATAAGAAAACGGGTACACTTTTCAAAAATGCCTGGGGATAAGATTTACAAAGAGCTTTTGATATTTAAAGATAGGCACCTGGTAGAAGTTGCAAAAGTGCCTAATTGAGGTAGGTGCTTAATTCTCATTGGCTTTTAATGGAAGTTAGGCACCTGACCTGCTTAGGTGCTTTTGAAAATCCCACTGGGAACCTGTCTGCATCTTTAGATGTCTAAATAGCTTTGCAAATCTGGCCCTTAGGAGCTGAAGTCTCAATGGCTTTCATTGAAACTTAGGCTCCTAAGTGTACAAGACATTTTTGAAAGTGGGACTTGGGCTCCTAAATCACTGAGACAGCTATGAAAGTAATACCCGTCATTACTCAGTAAAGCTCTGATCCTGCAATAAGCTCTGTGCAGGCAGAACCCCGCATTCATGTGGAACTGATTAGGATTGGAGCCCTAAACCATGTCCACATCCACCAGGATGTTTGTTACTACAGGGCTTTACGTTCTTTTTTGTATATTTTTGTAGATGATGCAGCAGAAAGGAAGAGAGAATTTGTAAAGTGCATTGTGGTTCTTCTGGATGAAAAGCTCAATATCAACATAAATCATTGATACGTTTTTAAATTCTACATTTGAGAAGTATCACCCATGAAGAATTTTTTTTTTCTTGTTAACGCCCCAGTTCCTCAGCAATTCCCTGTCAGTAGTGAACTTTCCCCTGATTCCCAGAGGTAGCAATTAGGATGCTTCACATCTCTGCTCTTAAAGGTTGAGGGAAACCTTGTTGAAGCTGGTGGGTAACAGCCACTCTTTGTTCAGGTTAAATGTAAAAAACAATGAGGGTGCTTTATGGAACAGATATCTGGGAGACACCACCAAAACACAGGCCACATGTCATTCTGGAGCAGGAGATGAGCTGGAGTCTGAGAGATTTTCCTAGAATCTGAATGCAAATACAGGGGACCGGATGGAGATATGGTGTATGTGTACCAGAAGGAGCAGAAACACCACAGAAACACTAGAGAAGGAAGCCCCAGAGACAGGTAGAGAAGAAACTGTCTCCTGCTGTTTGATTCCAGCTGTGTTCAGGGAAACAGGACTTTGTGTATATTCTTTACAGATAAACAAGATTGCATCAAAGAAATACCGGACTCCACCATCGCTTTCTCTCCCTAATGGTAACAACCTGCGAGACTTGAATATTGGCTAACTGCTCCGGTCAAAAGAGGTAACAATATTTTTTTTTTAATTTTGACTGGGGTAAATTTCCAAACTGTTGCAAGAGGAGTTAATCGTGTAAATCCCTTCAAACAAAACAATCTCAGAACCGCAGATCTATTGAAACACTTGAAATGGAAATTATTCTCCAAAGTGTTGTAACCATCAATATCCTTCCATAAAGAAGAGTCAGAGGAAAACAACACCCAGGTTTCCTTGAAAGATGATACAATTCCAGAGCCAGTTTACTCTATAACAGACCAGTGGCACTAAAGGGCAAACAACAGAACTCAGTGCAGAGTCTGCAAACCAGTACATCCTGTATTGCTAAAATTCTGCTTATAATGACAGCATCTCATTTGATCTCATAAAGAACCACTGCTGTAATGAGACAGGCCTTGAATGCTATAGTACCATTTTACTGCTGGGTACTTTCCTGGCCAGATTTTCAAAAGTGCTAAAATCCCAGAAACTCCCATTGAGAACAATGGAAGCTGTTGGTTGCTGAGCACTTATGTAAATCTGTCAATTTCTGCATTTGTTTTTCTGTTATTTCTTATAGCCAAGATAGAATCATGTAAACTAAAACTTTCTAATCATTCTTCTCTCTTGCTGCTTTATCCATTCAGCAGTGTCATAATACATGTCATGTGACATTGCAATCACCATAGTGGCTGTGAAATCTAACATTGGGTTAGACCAGGGGTCGGCAAGGTTTGGCACGCGGCTCGCCAGGGTAAGCACCCTAACGGGCCAGGCCAGTTTATTTACCTGCTGATGCGGTAGGTTCAGCCGATCGTGGCCCCCACTGGCCGTGGTTCGCCGTCCTGGTCCAATGGGGGCGGCGGGAAGCCGTGGCCAGCACATCCCTCGGCCTGCGCCGCTTCCTGCCACCCCCATTGGCCCGGGACGGCGAACGCAGCGAGTGGGGGCCATGATCGGCCAAACCTGCCGCGTCAGCAGGTAAATAAACTGGCCCGGCCCGCTAGGGTGCTTACTTTGGCGAGCCGTGTGCCGAACGTTGCCGACCCCTGGGTAGACAGTGGGTGACAGGTTTGGCTTGGATTTTTGTTGTGGTTGTTGTTTGTTGCAGATTGTTTTATCCTGAGTAGATTTGCTGCCTTTTTAAAAAAACAAAAACAAACAAAAAAAGAAACCTCTGATGGACTGTTTTAATTGACACTTGGGTACGTAGCTTTTGGGATAGCCATTTTACTAATTATTATGATAATTAGTGTAAAATTTTTATTTTGATGAAAATTTTACAACTGGCTTCAGAGCTAGCCAGAAAATAGAAAACTTTTTAATTCATATTTTGTTTTAATGGAAAATATCCTATCAAACTGCCTTGTAAGTAGTGCTATCCATATTTGATATTTGGTTAAATCGAGACAGAGAGGTTAATGACAAAATTTTCAGAAAGGCCTAAATGACTTAGGAGTCTGTTTCATTTTCAAAAATGACATGGGCACTTAGGGCTAGATGTTCAAAGGTATGTGCATCATTAGGTGCCTAAAAACCTTTGAACATCTAGCCCTAAGTGACCAGTCACTTTTGAAATTGGGATGTAGGCTCCTAAATCAGTTAAGATTTTTTGAAAATTTTACTATTCCAAGTCCACACACAGAATTAGGCTGTGATCCAACAAATCACAGAGGCACATGCCTAAGTACATGAGTAGTCCAATTAGCAGTTCATGAAACTGCTTATGTTCTTACAGGTAAGTATATGCTAAAGTGCTTTGCTGGATTGCAAGCTTAGTGTCAGAGCCACAACCGGAACAAAGGAGTTCCTGAATTTCAGTCCACAAATATGTTCTCACTGTAACTGATATATTTCCTTTGATTTTTCATGGTTGTATAATTAAGTATGTAATGGAAAATATACCTTGTGTTTCAGGACTTAAGACAATTTTAACATATTGCAGATCAGAATGAGACCTATGTTGGAGGCTGACGATCCCACATCTGCCAATGGCAGGGTTCTTGCACCTTCCTTTGAAGCATCTGGTGCTGGCCACAGTTGGAGATAGGATGTCAACCTAGGTGGACCTCAGCTCTGATCCAGTTTGGCAATTCTTATATTCCTAAATATATATATAATCCTGCAATGGATTTGGCCCATATGAAGCCTCATTGAGTTCACTGAAGCGCCGCCTACTTGGAACCTGTTGAAGGATCGTGTGCTAAATCATCGTTACCTATACAGTCTTTCTGCTATATACCCACTTGCCCCCATTTCTCCTGGCTCTTTCTTTAATAAACCTGTTTAGAACAGAAAAAAAGTTGGTATAAACTGAATGCCATTTGAAAAAATGATCTGTGAATCATTTCAAAGATAAATCATGATCCATATATTATCTGTTTGTACAGCGGCTAGCACATTGGGGCTCTGGGTGCTATATAATACAAATAATATATACCAATGATTAAAATTAAAACACCATACAAACCATGTATTATACAAATGTAAAACAGGAGCTTGGGTAGTAAACAAGGACACAGAAAAACCTATCTAGAGTCAAAGATAAGTATACTTAAAGCCATAAAATTATCACATGTCAAAACTAATCGAGGGAAGCAGCTTGTCACTAATGCAATTGTGCTTTAATAATTGAAATGGCATCTACATAAGCCTGTGAGAAAGGCAACTTTTAAAGAGATAAATGAAAACTTTCAAAGAGATCAGGCTCATTCTCTCAGCTATTTGTGTTGTGCATCAGGCTGAAATAATTGGACGGTTTCGTTTCAAAACATTCAGTTTCTGCTTGAGTGGGTCGGGAGGGCCTCCTGCAGTTCACAGTAACCCACAGTTTGTCCTAGGGACCTTCAAAATTCCCCAGGTGGTCCCCAGAGAAACATCCCATGTTGTCTGATCTCCTTGTTCTTTTCTGTTCACAAATGCATATAGTCTAGCAAGGTCGTCGTTGAGAAAGCCATTTAGATGTTGTCTTGTTTTGCATTTCTAGCCTTAAGTGTCACAATGAATCAGCTATCTCCAAACAGAGAATTGGCCCAAGAATTGGTCAGAACTTAATTTAGATTTTTATTAAGGACTTATCAAGTAAAAAGGATTGAAACAGAGAAGAATAAAACATTTTATTTCCCCATCTCCCCCGCCTCCCACTCCATCTAGTCTGAAGTCCTTTTGAGGTCACTATTGCTTAAGCCTATAAAATGAAAGTGCTACGAATCACAATCAAATAACTGTCGGGCGCCTTATTAAATTTCATTCAATTCCATACCAAATCTTAAGGGTCCATCGCTATCTTCCAATTTAGACAAAGATTAAATAAAAGCTGATCAAAGATTTATAGAATTCTAAAGTGATACTAAACATAACATGCCATGCTCGGAGAGCTTTCCCTGATGCAGCGGAGTGAGAAGAGGCCTGCTTTCACGGTTTCATTCAAGTACTACTTTCAATAACAGAAAACATTAGCAGTTCACAAACACCTCATCAAAGTAGTCAAATGTTACTAATTCACAGTAAATAGGGTTTTACATAGCAGTTGGCACATAAAGTGTTGACATGCAAGAATAAAGGCAACAAAAACAAAATAGACACTTGCCCCATTTCTTTTTTTTTAATTCAGGAGGAACAAAAATATTCACTGGCAATTTCCAGCTAATTTTGGGATAGATGGTCAGAACCAGATCATTACCCCCATGATGACAAAGGCTGAAATCCTGGCCTCACTGGACTTCTCCCTCTTTACCTATGTATATATTTATATGAGATTCATCACCATAATAACTGACCAACTCACAATCATCAATGGCTTTTGTCCTCCCAACACCCCTTGTAAGGTAAGGAAGTATTATCCCCATTCTTTAATTTGATTGAGAAGCTGGGTAGATTAAGTGACTCATCTAAAGTCATATAAGAAGTCTATGACCGAGCTGGAATTGAACCTAAGTTCTCATCTGGTGTGCTAACTACTATGCCATCTATTTTCACCACTAGAGTAGCCATCGTTCTTATACTATCATGGTGATAATAGACCATATATTTTCAAGTCATCCTCCAGCATCATTAATACAGGCAGTCAGGGGAGAAAAAGAAGCAAGGAGAGGAAATAAAGGCACAATATATAAGAAAGCTGTCTCATTGTTTTTCTTGTGGTCTGAGGAAAGTTGAATAATCCTAAGCATTTTTAGACAGCTTTCTATGGAAATATAAAATAAATGGAAACAGTCAAAATCAGATAATCAATTACCTTTCCTATTTAACAATAAAACTCTTCCTTTGAATGTTTTCTGTAAATTTTACTCCATAACAGAATGATCCCTTTACCATGTATCCCACAACTGGTATGCAACAGAAATCAGTCTGCTTATTGCAGGATTTAAGGCTCGTGTACGATAGACTACACATGACTCAGAAAAATACAGAATGGCACTGTCAAAGCAAGCCATTCACCCGTGGTGTGACTCCTTTACAGTCAATATGCAGCTATACATGAGATACATTTGGTCCAATGGGTTTTCATGGGATGTAAGTTAGGAAGTCATTTCACCCATTTCATAGGTATTCTATCTAGTTATCTGGGTTCTTATATTGGGGGCCACCACCACAGCACACCAGTGCCTGATGGATCCTTTCTTATTGAGCCTGCAGAGATATGGGCCCAAATCCTTCCCCTACTATACTACTGACTTTAAGATATGTAAATGCAGGCAGAAATTCTAATACAAATATCTGTGCAATGCATTTGTAACCCTCCCTGTAATTTGTGAAGCCTTGAAATTATATTCCTATCTACAGTGCCTGGAGAACACAAGCAGTACAGCAGGTAAGGTGAGAAGGTGGGTGAGGTAATATCTTTTAGTGGACCAACTTGTGTTGGTGAAAGAGACAAGCATTCAAGCTTATACAGGGTTCTTCTTCAGGTCTCACTCACCTTGTCTATCTAATATTCTGGGACCAACTTGGCTACAACAACACGGCAGATATGTAAAGTAATTTAAGAGCATGCTTATCAGTTCAGGTACCTTTGTATACCTGTCTTAAGATATAAATAGTGATGTCCGTGACAGGGTTTATATTTTTAACTAGTAGACAACAGTATAACTAGTACACCATAGAAATGAACCACATTTCCATGGCTGTACTTCTTAAAGACAACCATAAAAGAAAAGACAATAAAATGATTTACAATAAACACATTTACTTTATATCAGCAACTGCAAACTAAGAACCTTTCTCTCTATGTAGCAACATCAAAGGCAATTAAGCTAATAGCCTTTTGTCATGCATTTAAAAAAGTATATGCAAATAAAACTATTAACCATGACAAGAATCATTGCCTGCTGATCATCAACTTCAGTGCTGGCTTGACTAATTCATTTTGATACTACTTAAAATATATAATTTAAAATGATTTCTAAAGTGCCAAGGTAGCTGTTTGTAGAGACGGATTAGATGTCAATTAACAGGTCTTTTCTGTATATCCTTTCAAATGATCACATTTGTTGCTTTTTTGTGATTAGTATAGATAAAGATTACAGACTGGTAAATTAAAAAATAAGTGCCACTAAAATGAACTGAAATGGAATCACATTGTATGTGACCCATTCATCTGCAAGGGATTTTGTTTCCATCCTCCCCTTAAAGTAGGCTCCCTAAAGCGTGTGAAATGTAAATAAATTATGAAACATTTTAATTTTCCAACTGTTAGTGTCACAGAGCCGTCTTTACAAGCCTCTCCAATGGGATTTGTGTCTGAGGAAGTAGCTTCATCTAAATTCCAAAGACAGGTTTGGTTTAATATTCCTTTTCTGGAACATCTCCAAAGAAATTGTTAGAGATGAATAGAGATGAGACAAAAACTTGAAACTGTCATTTCCCAACTTCTGTCACTTGGGTCACCTTAGTTACAAGCCAGCTGCAGATGCTTATGGGGGAAAAAATGGTGAGACAGATTTGTCAGATGTTTTAACTCAATGTGTACAACCTATGGCTGTCCTGAGGGACGTAGCCGACATCCCACTTCTGATCTTTAAAGATGGCAGTCAGAATTCACACATATGCCAGCCACCCACTCACTTTCAGTTCAAAGCTGGAGATGGTATTTCTTAGTGATGCATGAACTTGTGAAAATGCTTTCACCACAATTTGTTTTTTAAAGGCTGCTTCAGGTGATTTCTTATCAGCAAAGTTTTATTTTACATGAGACTGCAAACACTGAGGATTTCATGTCTAAGAAGAGCTGGGGCCAGAGCTGGGGCCTTGTAACTACAAGTCTCTAAGTTATTGTGAAGCATAACCTGTACCTTTCACCACTGAGTCTGAGTGGAGAGTAAGTGATGATGTTCTGTTAGCTGTGTTTGACTCAGGCAGTGCCTGTAGAGGGATCAACCACGCTCAGAGAGTAGGTCAGGTGCCTGTGTTTTCCCCTTCATCTATAAGAAGGGAGTTTGAAGAGGAGCTCCTTGATTTGCCCTCATACTGATGGTTGGACATAGGATGAAAAAGGGCTCACTACTGCCCAAGAAGAGGGAGGGAGGATACAGAAGAAAATCCACTGGTTTCTTTCTCTGCACTGGTGGGAGGTTGAAGAAGAGCCTACACCTGGCCCCTTACTTAGTGCCTTATGAAGAGAATGTCACGTGTCTCTCTCATAGACACAGGCCCTTCCTACAGAAACTGATTCTCACTCACTTTAACTCTCTCTCACAAGCCCCTCCTACTCTATTATATGTTTAGAATGTTTGGGTAGGGCAGGTGGGAAGCTGTTAGGGGCCAGGATCCTGCCAACTTTTTTATTGTCTCTAATGGTTCTCTTTTCAATAAATGACATGTTCTACCGGATTTCCCAGTGCCTATCTCCGGCTACGTGACAGCTACTCAGCTAACCCCTACTCCAATACCTTCACCTACTTTTAAAGGCTAACCCTATTACGGAGACCTTAATTTGAAATTCTGAAACGTTTGGATATTTTTTTCTTGAGAAGACCAGATCAGTATTGATTTCAATCTCATTTACACAGACTGACAGGATTTACCTCAGCTAAGCACTAAGGGATCAGATCCTCAAATGGTGTCGATTGTCTTCGCTCCATTGACATTGGAGTTAGGACAACGTGCACCAGCTAAGGATCTGACCCCTGAACTTTTGGATGTTTGTCCACACTAACTGAGCACCAAATCATTAATACGGCTAAACAGATTTTATTTTCACTCAACCCTAGTGAAAATAAAGTCTTAGCAATACTAATAGCCATGTACTAATTAATAGGGTTTTCAGACCTTATGCCCTAATTGTAAATTTCTGCCATTAGCTATGTGAACACCTTGTATTTAAGTCAATGGGAACAGTGTACATGCACCTCAGGGGAAACTTTGGCATTGGCTCTTTAATCAAATCAAAACCTAGAACCATTTTGAAATCATTTGAATCCTAAAACTGAAGCTGTCCTCAGGCTGGTATATTTCTAGGGCAATGCAAACAATTCATGTTTGTTTCCATTTGGGAAATGTTAACAGGAACAACCAGTAGATTTTTTTCATTGTAGATTTTGCAGTTAGAGAGATTGACAGACTAACAAACAAAAAGGATATGAAAGTTTTTAAACATGAAAATCTTGTCCATGAGGAAAATAAATTCAGTCCTCAAATCTGCATATAATAGCACATTTGATAAAAGACCTATACATAAAACAATACCTTTCAATGTTTCTGTCCACAGCCATTTAAAGCATAAAATCTTCAGTGTAGAATGTGTGTTGTGCACCACTAAGTCATTTCTGACAAATCAAACTGTATCCACTCATATGAATTGCTTTCTGAAACAATGGCATGTTTATTTATTGCAGTAGGAAGCTTCATATTTAGGCTTAACCACATAGTGCCTTCTTTCATGGTTTAAAAAACAATGTCAATGATATTTTGGTTTCTTTAATTATTTGGAACCTATTAATTTAGCCACAGTAACATACTGCAGCTGTAAAATCAAAGTGGCAAATTTTTGAAACAGACTAATCTTAATTATGAGGAAAACAATTTGAGACCCGTTTAAAGGGGTCTGATTTTCAGAAAGTGCTGAGCACTAAAGGTAGTTTAAAACTTTTTTTTTTTATATTTAACTTAGGGTTACCAATTAAAAAGAAAAATCCCAAAGCCTAAATACTTTGATTTGCTTAAAATGCATTATTTTGCAGCAAGTATTTCTAGCACCTATGGCATGTTCTTTGAGACCAGAGTCCTCCTCTGCACATGAAAATGAAACTGTTCAGGCCATATTTTTAAAGTAAAGGCTTATGCACAATAGATAAATTCCTGTGAATCAAGGAGTATTTAATAGAAAATGGCATCTATAAGGACAAAGAAGCCAAGACAGTCTCTTGGTAGCTTAAACATGTGACAGCCCCATAGGCAGCTTCAAAGCTGCTATCATGACTGCATGTGCCAAGGAGACAGATGCTGCTGCTAGAAAATCTCTTTTGTGACTTGGCATCTAGGTCTTGCGCTTGCCATTCAAAAGCAACAGAAGGAGTCTCATAGTATAATGGTGTAGGTAGCCACTACCCTCTTGCAAAATCCCTTTTGAGATAGCAGCTGAAGTGATAAAACACACTTTATTTTGAAAAGTTGAAAAGGTGTTTTTGAAAAACAACAGCAACATCACATTTTATATCTATCTTAGGTACTATCATATAGTAGGAATACCTCACAATACCCTTGTGAGGTAAGACAGCACTATTATCTCCATTTTAAAGAGAGCTGAAGCACAGGGAGACTAAGAGACTCACCAAAGGTCACTGAGAATGTCTGTAGCAGAGCAGGACATTGAACCTGTCTCCCCCAAATCCTAGGCTAATGTGCTAACTACTGATACATTCTTCCTCTTCTTGTAATTCTAGGTCATTTTTATTGTGTACAGTACAGGGTGTGCCCTTTTGGCAAAAGCCCTATAGGATCTCACAGGAATGACGCCAACAGGACTCAAATTATGAACTTACTCTTAAAATCCCTGCATATATTTAATAAAGGATCATATTAGAATTTTCTACAGGTTGCTTTAGCAAGGCTATAATTCACTATTAAATTCTCTCAGCTGATTCCAAAAAGATTATCCTTTATTTATTAAATCATTGTATAGGACTTTTTCATAAGGGTGGGAATATCTGTTTAATCCTATAACTAATTGCAAAGTGTATATGTTATTTCTAGAGTTTAATTTTATGGGCCTCATAGGAATGAATAATATTCTCTTCATCAATTTTCCTTCATAAACCATCAGAGCAGCCTGTATTGTCATGTTGGAAATATCTGCTGGCTACTGCACAGGTAACCAGGCATAGATACGTGTAGAGTAACATGGTGAAGGGCTCAGCTTCATTTCTGCACTAGTTTGTTTCCTGGTGAATGATGATGAAGTCTATTTCAACTCTCAGCTCCCAGCTGGAAACAGGTCACTTGTATTAATGGAGTTGTTCCTAATTTCTGAAGGGCAGTGCTAGAACCTATCCATTAGCTTCTTTGAACTAAGTACTGTATTATTCTATACCCACAACTTCTGCAATTTTTAGAGATGATGGAAAATTTAAAGATAAATGTTTGGGGACAGTAGTACATTATTAACTGGAATATAAAATTAATAAGGAATTAAACCAATAGTGTTCTAAAGAAATTAAATATGATTCCCCAGAAATTCCTCTAGAGAGCTATAGGATTGAATAGAAAATATGTCCTTTGTATATAATATTTAAACCAAACATAATAGAAAATTACATCTCAGCTGTAGGAATGTTATAATTCACTATTCTATAGTGAATTATATTTCCCATAAAGGGGTGTGTGTGTGTGTGTGTGTGTGTGTGTGTGTGTGTGTGTGTGTGTGAGAGAGAGAGAGAGAGAGAGAGAGAGAGAGAACACTGAGGGAGTGGGGAGGAGATATTAAGACTGGTTTTGACTTTGATATATCTTATTCTTTTGTATTGTTTTATAATAGTGTCTTGGAAACCCAATCAACGATTGCACTGTGTTAGGCACAAGTAACGAAGAAGACACTCCCCCACCTCATGCAACCTACCGAATCTGGAGGATTTAGAGCCAAAGGGCTTGATCCAAAAGCATACTGAAGTCATTGTAAAGTCTTACAGTGACTTCAATGAGCTTTGGATGAGGCCCTAAGTGTTGGACAGGATGCAACAGATGGACAAGGGAGACAAATGGGGTTGGATTGAGTAGGGTAACAAACGAAAAAGTACATCGTCTTCTGTTTTCCCCCTTTTGTGGTTTACCATTGCAGTCAGGTGAAGCGGGGTAAAGCCAATGGACAGGATACTAAGTATTTAAGCACCAGTTAAGAATGTTACAGTAATGAGTCTCTGCTGATGTGAACACTGATTTGTGTTCTGAGACCTGAATTGGTGGTAAGCTGTAATGTTCATCTGAAATCACAAAAATGAAATAGAAAAAAAATTGCTAATACAATAACTAAAAGGTAGTAAGAAAGTTAAATAAGTCCTCCAGAAGTACTAGCATGATACTCAGAGTGGGTTAGCCTTTATTTTGAGAAGCAATTTCTTGTTAACAAATAAAAGTTTTTTAGTGTGACTTCACTAGTCTGCTACTCCATTGATAGCAGGTTTCCCAGTCTCTTGTGAGAGTCAGTTCTAAAACACACATCACACAGACCAAAATGACTAGAAGTTATTCAGGTCATATGCTACAAAGTATCGTAATTAATACATGTCTGTCGTAAGGATATTTCAAACATACTGCTATGAGCAAAAGAACTCTAACAACAATGTATCACAAACAACAAACTAGATATTAACAGTGGAGAAGAAAAACCCTGTTACAACATCTGTTTGCAGACTCATTTCCCCACAAAATCTAATATACATCTAATAATATATGTAATTTATACCACACCCATCATCACAGTATATAAGCACCTAAAAGTAATTTAAACTGATGACTCCCCAAATATGTAGTCCATTTTGAGGTCTTAAATCAGGACATTTAAAAGTGGTATATGTTCCCATAGTCCTACATACTGAGCACATAGACCCTTATTTCCCTCCCATGTCTGCAGCAGAGATGTTTGGAGACAATGCAAATGTGAGTGGGTGTATGTCTCTCTGTTGGGAATAGATTATTCCCCAGTTCAGTTATGTAGGGTTGAATCATAGTGGGAGAAAAGCAAAAGTTGTAGTTTAACATTTCTATTTCATAACAAATATAATAATAATAATGCTACGTTCTGTTCTGTGGTAAAGGTTTTCTAACCATTCCACAGAAGTCTCCTGACTTCATTGCCATATGTCTGACACAGTAGGTATTGCTTTGTATTAAGTGTAAACTTTTAGTCGTCTTTCCAGAAGGTAACAATGGACCTGATTTTCCATTGTTGTAAATCAGTAAGTCTCCATTGACATCACTGGAGTTATGTCAGTTTACACCAGATGAGGATGTGGACCCATGTGTTCATACAGACTTTTAACATCCTCTTGTTCTAGCCACCCTTAGGGAGTGCATGAACCTCCTGGATGTGCTGTGTGAGAAAAACTGCATCTGATGCATGAGTTTTCTGAAAAAGTCTGCTAATTGACTTGGTAAAAGACTCTCTAATTATTAGAGCTATAAAGAGACATGCCGTAGCATGAGTCAATCTACAGTGGTTACCACTAAACAAACAACGTTTCACTGGAAACATGCTGGGAGGGAATGGGGACTCCGGCTCACTTGGCCCCCGTTCCCAGTAGCTGGGCCAGGGCAGGGAGCAGAGAGGGCGGGGCGGGCCGCTGCCGCAGCTGGGCTCTCTCTCAGACAGCCAACGCGCTGCATAGAGCAGTGACCCAAAGCAGCCAGCTTCAGCTGGTGTGAGCCAGGGAGAGCAGCTAAATGTGCCGGGGCTGGGGAGTGGGGAGGCACAGTGGGAGAAGACTAGACTCCCTCCCACCACAGGTAAAACTGTTGAGCACAGGTCAGGGAGGTTGCTGGGCCAAGGAGACACAGGGAGCAGTCACGTATCCTCCCCTTTAGATTGTGCCCCCCATTTTCGGGAGGCCCGAGTCATCTATGCCCACAGTTACCATCCAGTCACTTGTGAGTTTCCATATTAGTTCTCTTCATATAGAATTGCAAATAAGGGCCTGGTTTTTGCCAGGTGTTGGTAACCTCAATTCTTATTGTGCCTCTGTAGACTAAGGCCTGGTCTCTACACTACAGAATGAGGTCAACTCAAGGCAGCGTACATCAACCTAACTATGGAATTGTCTACATTAAAATTTCACTCCTGTTGATGTAACTGCCCCTCTATGCCGACTTAGTAACTCCACTGCTATGAGAGGTGTAGAGCCAATGTTGATGTAGTTAGGGCTACGCAGTGTCAGTGTAGGCTCTGTGTTGCTTATATCAACTGTTCCTGGCTTACAGAAGCCATCCCACAATCCCCCCACCACTGAGAGTACAATTGATACGAGCGTTGCTGGTGAGGATGTGTACCATCGACACAAGAAGCAAAGTGTTGACACACACAAGCAATGTAGTTACTATGGTGGCTGTATGCCGATATAAGTTAGGTTGACTTAATTTTGTAGTGTAGACATGCCCTAAGTCAAAGGCAGGGGCAATAGTTAAAATGTCCATGTTACTTGTGTAACTCAGGATACTTCTTCATTCAGTGTTATCCTCAGTTGAATAGTTTTCTCTGGCTAATGTCAGTCCTAACACACACACGCGGCAGTATCTCCTATTATATATGCATCCAGACACCTCACAAGTAATATCTTGGAAATGCAGCATTTCTATTAGTTTAGATAGCATCATCAAATTCAGCGGGAGAGAGTGACTGATCCAAATAAATACTGGTTGGAACAAGAGTGCATGATGAAGCACCTCTTATTGATTAGTAGATTTGCTCTTGTATACGGTATTTCACAACATCCTTAATCAAGCCTTCTCTAAAAGATTCCAGCAAGATTAAAAAAAAAATCTTGATTGTGATGAAGAGGTTGTCAAGTCAGGTTAAGTCACAATGTTTTTAACCATCAGCTGGACCTCACATTCTGGTATTATGCAAAAAATATCCTAATGAATATGCCAAATGTGTTTAAATATACTACTACTAGAGAAATGACGTTTCATTATCAAGCTGTTGGTGTTCTACTGCAAAGTAAAACTGCTGCCAACATGTGATGTGCATTCATTGTAGGAGAGGGATATTCTCCTCCATAGCATATAGGGTAATAAGCGAGTCTTTATGTAATACAGCAGATATATATGGCAACAATGGGAAATGGCCTTAGCTATAACTTTTAATAGTGAGCCTTAGTTTGGCTGCATTTCAGAAATTCCTTATAAGCAGGAAATGAACTAAAACATAGGGGCAAGGAGGAGGTTCAGAAATGGGACCACCACCACAATGGAATAGGAGTTTGTAATAAGCTTCAGCAATGGAGCTGGGTTAATGGGTGTGGGGGTTGGGTTGGGGTGTATGAGGGGGGAACCATTCATGCAACCATTCATGCAAAGTATAAATTGGGCTTGCTTCAGCTGTGCTTGTCCCCCCAGGATATTAATTTTCCATGAACATCGTGCAAGAACATTTTGCTCATATTAATTTTTGTGAAGAGCAAGTGCTAGAGCACATATTTATATATACACCACTATTTTAGCTCTAACTGCTTGCACCACCATGTAGCAGAGGGAATGAGTTATTTAGAATGTCTAGTATTTATACTAATGATCAAATTGTGGATACCAAATGACTTATAGGACCCAGTAATCATCAGGTCCTCAAAGCATATATCATCATTAAATTGTATCCTCAATAAAGGAAACAACATGTATTTCTAGGTACGACTGAATATGATTCTGGTAGGTAATTTTTGATCATTCTGAATGGAGGAGAACTTGTGTTTGCTCAAAAGTCTGTATGTTGAATTTCCAATAAGTTTTCAGACATTTTAAATCATGTAAGAAAGATATTTCTGAGTATGCAGATGCAGTTTTCCAGTAATTGTTTCTTTGTTATTTTTACAAAGAACATTTGGATATGTCTGAGGCAAGCAGGACTGCAATACAAAAAGCAAACATTAGTATGAGAAAAATACCATTGGTTCTTTTGTCCAAAAGAGGCTTCTCATGCAGAACTCCATAAATAAGCATTATCTTCCTATGCCTACTGGAGGATTTCAGCAAGCCCAAGTGAGTGGAATTAGCACTGCATCATTGGTATGTTACATTTTTAAAGTATTAATCTTCTTTTTATTTAGAACTGATATCCACTTCATCCTTTATTCACTCAATCCTCAGGTACATTTTAAGCATGGGGAATATAGGGCTCCAAGAAGCACTGAAATGAAGCAGTGCTCAAGAAAATGGGAAAGCTTCTACAGACATTAGAAACTTGATTTATTAGAAATGGTTCAAACATTTTCTCCTAATTAATGTGAGCGAAGTGCCTAACAAAACTAGAAGAATGTCTGTAGTCTGGGCTCCACTGAGACTAATACTCATCCTTCACACTTCAAAGGGCAAAGCTGGATAGAAGATAATCATGAGCACTGGTTTTAGCCTCTATTACAACACTGAAAAGAACAATTCAGTTTTAATGTGTGAGTCATGGCTGGTGAACAAATTCTATACTTTTCAACATAAATTGTAAATAAGTATTTTCAAGTCACATCTAGAAAATGTCCCCTTAGCTTTTCAATTGGAGTAATACAGATTAGTTACATTAGCACGTGACACCTTCAAAACAATTTACAAATATAAACTAATCTTTGTGAGTGGGAAGTATGATTATTCCCATTTAACTGATGGGTAAATGGAGGAAGGCACAGAAGTTAAATGGCATGCCAAAGGGCAAACGGTAAGTCATTGTCAGAGCCAGGGCGAATGCAGTATTTCCTGGCACTCAGACCTGTGCACAGAAATGACAGTTGTGAGGAAGATCTGATTTTTCAAAACAATATGTGCAATATTGCACCTAATATATGTGTATAGTTATCATGACAGTTAAGTGTTAAACACTGCACTTGGCACTTAGTCCCACACTAACACAGATGTACTTGGAAGAAAGTGTGCATCTCTTTTGAATTACCAACAACCCTTCCCAGTCTTCAGCACAAGGTTGGGGTATTGGGTTCAGAATTGATTCACACAGAAAGGTGCTACCTACTGAAATACCTATGGCTCCTTCAAAAACATGATATCATCCCTTGGATTGCCCTACTATTGGAGACATATCCCATTCTAAAGACAAAGCACTCCTCCCCTCTTCACCCTACCACACTTTTTGCAATATAATTTGAGTTTCGATGGAAAATCTGATATCTCCCATCTGGAAAGACAGACCTCAAAACTCCACAAAGTTAACTCCTTGCATCTATCATGGGAAATTTTTTTTTGGAGCAGACTAATCCTGTATCCTAGTCCAATAGCCCACAGCTGCTTTTGTGTGTTGGCATATTAAAAGCTCTGCACCTATCAATTTCCTTTTCACCTAGGCTGAACCATGCCTACAAAAATAGATTTGTTTCCATATTCCCAAATGTTAATCAATATGGGCCAAATCTTGAGGTTTCTCAGTCTCCAAAACCTCCCAGGAATTGGCCTTATACAGTTCAAAAAGCCTGCTAAGCATTTTAATTTTAGCATTCACTCCAAGGAATGTTTGTTTGTCAACCTGCCACTGGGATGTGAAGAAAACACCTTGTCTGAAAGCAAAACAAGGAGAGTTTCGAATGTGTAAATAACAAGACTCTGTGATGTGCTGTGTGTCAAGATCGTAGATCTTTGAGGAAGCTTGACATATCTTCTAGTTGTTACTTTAATGAAGAGAAATAAAAATTGTCTTTATAGGTCTTTACACAAAGAATAATAGTATTGACAATACTTGTGTGAATATTAAAGGTCTTGTTTTGATTTGACATGTAGTGCAGTCTTGCTCGCAATGTGAAGTACCATCATAAGTAAGTCACACTGACAATGGTAGCACGAAATAATTTAACAAAGTCTATTGAATTATCTTTTAACAGTCTCACATACACAATATGAGTTACTAACAAAATGCATTAAGATCAGTTTAAACAAATGTATTCATGTCACACTTTCCTTGCCTCTCAGCCTGTTAAGAGGCAAATACTTACAGTTCTTAATGGATTAGTATTTGTAGGATAGCTGTATATCATGATTGAGTAACAGTCCAGACTTATGTTGTCAATATCAGTCCAAAATATAACAAACTATGATTTTCAGTGGCACCTCACCCCAGTTTCTATTTCTGCACACACAACTTTGTGCATCAATGCACCTGTTTATACATAGTTGATCAATTAATACTTATGAGCACAGATAAAAAGGTCCTAACGCCTTGGTGTGCAGATGTTACAATTGTATGTACTTTTAGACAACTGGGTTTCAATTGTGCGCATTCTAATATCTCTGCATGAAGCTGCTGGACTCATACCTTTTTGTGCTGATATTAGTGCTTATTCAGGTGTGAGTTTAGGAAATGTGTGTACACACTATAGATTGGGGGTCTAAAATAGTGAACAAATCCTATATGAAATGCACACTCAGACAGAGTATTCTTTGGGATTTGAGAAGGAGCTCATTTAAGACCTGAACACCCCTTGAAATTTTGCCTGGGAACATTCTTGCTCTATTCATTTTCTGAATAGAAAACACCAGACACTTAACACTATGTATTCCAGGGGAGTTGGATGAACTATTCATAGCAAATAATTTGTTTGACAAATTCAGACTCTTCTTCTGTTCTTGAATCAGCAGCAGACAGCTTTTGATTTTTACAAATGTATTTGTTATTCAAAATCATTTGGTAAATGGTTAATGTGAATGCATCTCAGCCTGAGGATTGTTCATGAACTAGTCACTGTGACTACTGCTTAGAGCATTCAGCCTTTGCAATTCACTGTTAGTGCTCTGTGATTGAACCTGAGTTAGGACAACATTTTCAACAGAACCCCACTGGGCATCACATACAGTCCCCAGCTAAAACCTCTCGAAATATCATCAGTGATCTACAACCCATCCTGGACGATCCCTCACTTTCACAGGCCGTGGGTGGCAGGCCAGTCCTCGCCCACAGACAGCCCGCCAACCTGAAGCATATTCTCACCAGTAACTACACACCGCACCATAGTAACTCTAACTCAGGAACCAATCCATGCAATAAAGCTCGATGCCAACTCTGCCCACATATCTACACCAGTGACACCATCACAGGACCTAACCAGATCAGCCACACCATCACCGGTTCATTCACCTGCATATCCACCAATGTAATATACACCATTACATGCCAGCAATGCCCCTCTGCTATGTACATCGGCCAAACTGGACAGTCCCTATGCAAAAGGATAAATGGACACAAATCAGATATTAGGAATGGCAATATACAAAAACATGTAGGAGAACACTTCAACCTCCCTGGACACACAATAGCAGATTTAAAGGTAGCCATCCTGCAACAAAAAAACTTCAGGACCAGACTTCAAAGAGAAACTGCTGAGCTTCAGTTCATCTGCAAATTTGACACCATCAGCTCAGGATTAAACAAAGACTGTGAATGGCTAGCCAACTACAAAAGCAGTTTCTCCTCCCTTGGTGTTCACACCTCAACTGCTAGAAGAGGGCCTCATCCTCCCTGATTAAACTAACCTCGTTATCTCTAGCCTAACTCACTCTTGCTTGCATATTTATACCTACCTCTGGAAATTTCCACTACATGCATCCGAAGAAGTGGGTATTCACCCATGAAAGCTCATGCTCCAATAGGTCTGTTAGTCTATAACAGGGGTCGGCAGCGTTCGGCACGCGGCTTGCCAGGGTAAGCACCCTAGCGGGCCGGGCCAGTTTATTTACCTGCTGACATGGCAGGTTCGGCCAATCGCAGCCCCCACTCACCGCGGTTTGCTGTCCCGGGCCAATGAGGGTGGCGGGAAGCTGCGGCCAGCACATCCCTCGGCCTGCACCGCTTCCCGCCACCGCCATTGGACCAGGATGGTGAACCGCGGCGAGTGGGGACTGCAATCGGCCGAACCTGCTGCGTCAGCAGGTAAATAAACTGGCCCGGCCCGCTAGGGTGCTTACCCTGGCAAGCCGCGTGCCGAACGTTGCCGACTCCTGGTCTATAAGGTGCCACAGGACTCTTCGCTGCTTTCTCTGATTTTGGGTGCCTCAGTGTTTAGATGCTAGTCCTGAGATGTCTTGGCTCTGATTATCAGAGGTGGTGAGCAACTCCATTTCCCGTGGACATTAAATACAGTTGTGAGTACTCAGTTCTTAGATAGAGCCTAGAATTAGAGGCCACTTTTGAAATTTTTGACCAGTGTTTTCCTATTGCCAAACTAGATGACCTCCAAGCAAACACAAACAGCTTCCACAATGGCTACATGGATGTTTTGGGCACAAATATGTCTGTGAATACTATTAATGACATTTTCTCCTTCTGCAAATATAACCCTGATCGCTTGGTGTGGCGCTCTGTCTGCTTCTAGTGGCACCTAGATCATCTAGAGATTTATGAGTCTGCTACAGCCTCATGCAGTAGAGGCTCATACACTAAGGCTTGGTCTGCACTAAACCCCCAAATCGAAGTAAGGTACGCAACTTCAGCTACGTGAATAACGTAGCTGAAGTCGACGTACCTTAGTTCGAACTTACCGCGGTCCAGACAAGACGCGATAAATCGAACCCAGAAGTTCGATTGCCTGCCGCCGAACCAGCGCGGTAAGTATAGACAAGCCCTAAGCTTCAGGGATCCCAGGTTCGATGCCGCCTGACAATGACTGGGGTCAGTTGGCATTACACAAACACTATTGTGAATTAAAATGCGTTAACATGAATGTCCACAGGAAGTGAATACAGAAGCTTGCAAATACTGTCAAAGTGAACTTAAAGTTTTTGTTCAAGCAAATGTTCTCTCGCGCCTTCTCCCTCCCTACACACACCATAACTTCAGCTGATTAGTCTTGCTCAGGGTTAAGATATGAGATAGCTGTATGATGCTGCCCACACCATACCTGGTCAGTGAATAAAAAAAGAGACCTGAAGCCTATAGAGGTCTCAATCTGCCCTAAATTCACTTACTTTATACACAGATTAGCACTCTGAGATAAAACGTGCAGAGAAGATAAATGGTTTTTTTTGGGTACCTCAGAAGCTTCATCCGTCATGCTTTGCAATCTGTGAGCTACTAATGTTTGGAATCCTCTTGCTACACTAAAGAGTCTAAAAGCTTTATAAGTAGCCATTGCAAGGAAGATGACAACATAAATTAAATGGAAAAATAGATAAAATAACAGTTGAACCCTGACTCACATCATGCTGGAATCATGTGTTTGAAAACATCCATGATCTAAAACTCTCCCTTTCAGGTTTACTACAGAAAAAATGAATGTTAAGGATTTAAATTCCTGTTCTATGAGTAAAGGTACTTTGAAGGTAACTGCATAAATTGGCTAGTCTCTGAGTTGACCTTGTCCTTACAGAACTCTCCTTGTGGCAAAGTCATCAGAGTCTTAATTCCTGGGAATTTTTTTTCTCCTCTTTTCTTGTCACAAGAATCCATGAAATTCATTGATTAGCCCAATGTCCTTACTTAGAATCATAGAATACCAGGGTTGGAAGGACCTCAAGAGGTCATCTAGTCCAACCCCCGGTCCAAAGCAGGACCAATCCCCAGAGAGATTTTTACCCCAGTTCCCTAAATGCCCCCCTCCAAGATTGAATTCACAACCCTGGGTTTAGCAGGCCAATGCTCAAACCACTCAGCTATCCCTGCCCGCCCTGCACTTAAGTGTTTAAAACACAGCAAATGTTGAAGTGTAAAAAAAAATTACAAATCTGGTCATTTTGTGTATTATTTATAGCCATTTCTTATAGAGACATAACTGATTCAGATGTATAATTCAAAAATGTAATTTACCGCCTGGTATCTCTGTTTTAAAGCTTTATTTTACTAACATCCACCAGGAAAGTAATCACTTTCGTGGTAAGACAGCGATAATTGTACAGAATTTTTATGTTATCTTCATGCTTTTTCATAAAGTTTTTATTTCTTCCTGTCCTTCATTTGTGTAGTAGATGATATTTATGCCAGCTGTATGCTTTTCCTTTCATAGCATGATTCAGAGTCATAAAATAAATGTAAAATTGATCAACAGGCAAGGGGGTAATTATAAACTGCTAAGCAACATTTCCGTTGACCTCTATTGTTATTACAGCCGCGTTTTGCAAATGCTGTGCAATTAGATGAACTAATTTCTTTATTGCATGTTATTTCTTTCCATTTCTTTAACTGCATCAGTGTGCCAGGACTTCCTTTTTCAACCAAGTAATTAAAATTCTTCGACTTTTCTTCAATCCACTGTGATTTTCAGGAACACAGTATTGTGTGTATTGTTGCAACACTGCTTTTATGCTACCAAAGGCAGAGAGTATGTTTCATCCATGAATAAATGAAGTTATGAATGAGAGAACTTCATGCACTTTTGGCTTTAGTTCAAGTTTCACTTTTCATAAATCATTCCTGATAGTATTTTATGGCGCATAATTGAAACAAAGCCATCACAAAAATAATATCAACTCTTGCCTTAAAACTCACTCAGTTTATTAATGCTTGTCACTACTGACGGTTTGCAGATTCCCAGGAGTTCTTAAATTTTCCTTGAACTTCACTTGAAAGCCCAAGCCATACATATGTATTTTTGATTATTAGTAAATATAATGAAAAATAGAGGGGGGAAATCTATTTTAGTTTATCAGAATTAAAAAATGCAAACGATTATATTTGACCATTACATTAAAAAAAATAAGCCCACATTTCTTGTGTTTTCTTTCTACTTTCACAAAAAGTAAGATCAAGAGACTATACATAAGCAAGGCAATAGCTAAACAGGATACTGTTAAACAATTGCGTGTACAGTACTGCACTACACATAAACACATAACATTATCTATATTCAGTGCCACTGGCGAGAAAGAGAAAAGAAGATGGGTGTTGCAAAATTGATGAATTAAGTTACTAAAATGTCCTTTTCCTTCAAATGAATTGGCTTCAATTTCTATATAGATATGAGTGCAGGAGCGGTGCCAGGGTTTTTGCCGCCCTAGGCGGCAGGGGTCCTTCCGCTCCGGGTCTTTGGGGTGCTTCGGCGGCGGGTCCTTCACTTGCTCCAGGACCCGCCGCCTAAGCGCCCCAAAGACCCAGAGCGGAAGGACCCCCGCCGCCAAATTGCCGCCGAGGATGGCAAAATGCCATCCCCCAAATCCTGCTGCCCTAGGCGACCGCCTAGGGTCACCTAATGGAAGCACCGGCCCTGTATGAGTGACCTTTCTGCAAAGTCATGTTGAGGGCTGAGTGGGAACCAGATTTTCCATTTAATGAGAAAGTCCATAATTTTGAAATGTTCTGTTCTGAAACAAAATGATTTAAAAAAATCAAAATTTCCAGTGAAACAAAATTCTGGGGGGGGCGGGAGGGGGAAATAATGTTATGTTATGAAAACATTTTGTTTCAATCAAATTGAAAAGTTTCATTCTGAATTCAATTTGTTTTTATTTTAGATTCTGTAATATTACATTTTAAAAGAACGACATGAAAAGTCATTTTCCCCAGAATAAAATTTTACCAAAATCATAGTTTCTGTGAAACATTTCACTTTTGACAAACTGGCATTTTTCAGTGGAAAAAAAGTTCTGTGGGAACATTTCCAACCATCTCTAGTCATGACAAACATCCATGCTCTATGTTATGAACTGACTGGCAACCTAGAGTGCCTTCACACATTGTGAGACACTACTACCTCATGCTGCAAGGAAGTCTCAGCCTATTTAGAGAAGGTAAAAGCTCTCTGGACCCCAGGAGCGAGAAACTCTGCACCAAGCAGCTGATAAAGCACACTCCTGAGATAGTTTCCCCATTCAGGCAACCAGGAGTTTTTCAAGCACTGAAGGAAAAGTTCAGGCCAGCCCATCTGACTCAGACACATGCCCCTTGTGAAAGACAGTAAGAAGATCTTGATCACTTTGGTAACACTGATTCTCAAGAGCTCTTTTTAAGAGTACAGTGCACAGTCCACCTGAAATATGCAATCGTCTAGCTGGGTGCTCAAAAAGCCATCTATTGACACAAACAATCTCCTCAATTACCACCCAGGGTCTAAAGTTTCATTCTTGGTCAGCAGCTCATCCACGTGCAGAGCCCTGCAAAGCTCCGTCCTATCTCCCATCCTATTCAACATATACATTAATACCCTAGGAGGATGCCCCGGACTTTAGGGTCAGAGATATGTAGATATATATGTTCTTAACATCAATCACATGGAACATCATCACCCTGTTTTGTCAGGTAATTATCACCACCTTAATGAAAAGTAGCTAAAACGAAGACAAGATAAAGGGTGGTATGAGTAGGAAGTGGGAAGCATTTTGAGTAACTTGCAAAATCATAACACTATTCCCCTTCAAGGATATCTGGCTCCTAATCTTTTAGTTTGGTCTCAGGTTTCTTCCAGGCTCTTCTAGGCTCCAATGAGAGACCTTAAGTACTTTCTGCCACTTAATGATTATGCACTGAAGAGCCTGTTTGAGGCCAGAATCTGAAGACATGATAGCATGATTCAGCCATGATGGGAGAAAAGACGAGAGAATGTACTTCTGACAAGTGTCTCTCTATTTCTCATGGTTTTAAAACATGGAAAATTTTCACTTTACCACTTCCCAAAATGACACACAATAATAGCAGTATATTCCTATTCTCCGGCAATGGGCCATATGCCCTGATTTTTGTGGCTTTTGTTTTTAAATTCTTCACTACCTGGGTGAAACCGTGAAACAGATACATGCGCATACTGAGAACAGGCAAAGACAAGAGATTCTTAGAAACAAAGAGATGAATGCAGTGGGTCAAATTCTCAATGGTGTCGTGCCACAAAAGAATATGGCCCAATGTGCATTATAGAGAGACATCCTGAGGGCCTTATTTAGGCTAAACTCGAAACTCCCATTGAGTTCAATGGGGTGGAGGTAGTCATAAAAGTGTGCATAAAGATCTCAGGATTTGCCCTGCAGGAAATAAACACAAATGCAGAATGTTTCCATCATGAATAACAGTAGCAAAATACATTACCCAAAGCAATCTCTCTCCAGTCACCACCTCATTCCTTAATATTGCCCCTTGTACATTCTACTGAAGAAAGGGGAATGAATAATAAAACTTAAAAAGCAAGGAAAGAGGCAGCACTGTCCAACAGAACCATTTTTAACCTTAAATCATAATAATTAAGATGATTTACTTTAAGTAGGTAAATTATCAAGTAAGTTTGTTCCATAAAAAGTAAACCAGTTAAACAGTTGGCCGTTATAATAGGGAGTTCTGCATGGCTGATAAAATTGGAAGCGGAAAATAAAAAAAATCCCTCAGTAATCTGTTATTCTTATTATTTATCATCTGTATTTTGGTTGCTCCTAGTGAGCCTCATTCTGCTAGGTGCTGTTCATATTCATAGTAAAAAACTGTCCCTGCCCTGACAAGCTTACAATCTATACAGACAAGAGAGATGCAGTTAAGTATTGTGTTCCCTGTTTTACATACAGAGAGTTGAAGCACAGAGAAATTAAATGACTTACTCAATATCACACAGCTGTTTCTGGCAGAGCCAAGAAATTAACACAGATCTCCTAACGTCAAGCCACTGCCTTAAGCACAAGACCATTCTATTTCTCACATGAAAATAAGAATTGAGTTGGTGGTTGTAACTGAATGGACCAGCACCCATATTACAAAGCCACCATCTCACTTGGATCTAATTTCCTCTCTTGCAAATAGGTTTAGGTTGGCACATGCATGAAAGTCAGGGTTAAAGCACAACACTAAAGCCCATTGTGTTACTACTTCTCTTGCTATACAGAGCCTGTGGATAAAAGGCAGGATTTCAATCTCCAGGGCTGTTCATCCAGCCTGTTTTGGGACCAGTAAAGTCACTTACAAATTAACATACCACACTAATGTAAATTTCAAATGCAAATTTCAAAACGGTTTAACTTTAATGTTTCTCGGCACCTTTGGAAAACAAATACTCCTTTTGCAAAACTGCAGATGAAAAGCTTTGAACTCCTAAAAAATGTTTTTTTAAATGTAAAGTGCTAACAATCACAGTGCACCATGGAGAAAAGTGCCACAGAAAACAAAAACCAGCTGCAGGAAATAAATGAAATAAATAATAATAAAAATCCTCTTGTGTGATTTCTTCACTGGCTTGGCAGAAACTTGCACTTGATACGTGAAGAGCTCTGTCTGAAATCGTTAATAACAAAAACAATCACCAAATGAAAGAGCAGCCTTGCAAGCAACCATCCATAAAAAGAAAGCCAGTTAATTAAACAAATCACAAGCTATCTCCAGGCTGTCTCTCTCACTTTAAAGTCCACAGTGCAAAAAAGAAAAAAAAAATCTCATCAAATGATATAATCATAACAACCTCAAAATAACTCACACATATTTCCAGATAAATCACTTCTGAAATACCAAGTGCTTGAGAAGGCTAGAAATGAAATGCTTTTCCATCCACTACCTTGGGTCCAATTGCTCCTTCTCTGAGGGGCGCTGTGAATAATGGGTCATTTTCTCTCCATTTCCCCTCTGCTGAACATTCCTTCCTGTTCCTTAAAGGGTCACTTTTTAATATATAACTTTAATTAACCTCTGTATCCATCTCACATGGTGTCTCAGGATTGTTCTACTACATCCCATGACTTGGCGTTGAAGTCTCAGAGACTCAGCACTATTCCATTGTTGACACCCACAAAGCCTCCTCTGTAGGGCCAGGGATCTATGGCTGCAGTAGCAAATTGGCGGGAGAGGTGAAGGAGGAGGGTCAAAGGTAGGGGCGGGCAGTTGTGCATTGTCACCCTTCAAAGCTCATGGAAAAGGTAACAGAGTTAGTGGAACTGGATCCTCATTAACTCTTCTGAGACTCTCTCTGCACTGTGGCATGACCTCTTCCATCCCTTTTAAAGGGGTTCTGGGATCATAGTAGCCTGGTAGAAGTTTTGATGGTGTGGCTCCATTATAAGGCCCTTATGAATTTAAAATCTAATTTGAAGACCAATTTGGATTGGAATCAGAAGCCAATAAGAGGATGATGTCAGCATAAATATGATGCATTTTCTCCTGTGGGCGCCAAAAAGCAATCTCTGGCCATCTGAGATGAACCAGCTGCCATTTCTGCAAAAAAGATGTTGGATAATGTGCAAATAAAGAATTATAGTAATCCAATCTGCATGTTATGAAAGTTCAGAAAACAGCCTCCAAGTCCATCTGGGCTAAACAAAATTTAATCCCAGATAAATATCTCAGATGATGGCAAGATGGTTTCATAGTATTTTTTGATGTCTAAAACAAAACACCCCTTTATAACTCCACCATGTGTCGTTTAATGGGATGTAGAAAGAGAATAATGGAAACGTACTCAAAGATCTTAGGGCTTGTCTACATGGAGGGATAATAAACACCACAGGGCCATGATTTCTAAAGCACACTAATGTGTTGTGCATTAATTAGTCAGTGTAGACTCTGCTGGTGCACACTAAAAATTCCCTACTATGTTCCACCCAGCAGGGTCTATGGATTGATTAATGACCAGCATGTTAGTGTGCTTTACAAATCATACTCCCCCATAGTGTGCATTGCAGCTCTGTGTAGAGAAGCCCCTAGACAATTATCTGTATTACAGCACCACCTGGAGGCCCCAGCTGAGACTGCAGTTGAATGGAGACAGTCCCTGCCCCAAAGAGCTTGCATTCTGAATAGACAAGACAGCTCAAGGATGAAAGGGGAAAGAGAGAGACAGGGAGGTGAAGAGGTGACTTGCTTGAGGAGTTGAGGTCAAGGGCAGAGCCATGATTTAATTTATTCTCTACAGAGCTTGTCCTTAAAAACTTCTCACTTTTCCTAAGTACAGAAGTCCTGCAGAGATGTGAGGATCGTCATCTAGTTATCTAAAGCAAAACTGGAATGGTTTTTGCAGACAACCACTGTCGAATCAGTTTTATTCAGATTTCACCTTAATTGGAGCAAGATGTACATTGAATCTAATTTCAGCTGCAATTAATTACAGGAGAAAAAGTCACAGATGTAAAACTCCAGCATAACTATGCTGGAGGAATATTGACATTGTATGGTATTAACTTGGCTCCTGTAAAGAACATAAATAACTAGAGTAAAAACAACCATTAAGAAACAGAGAAAATGTACCTGTTGCTTTTTTATTAGAGGTGGAAAAAACCCCATAAAGTGAGGTTTAAAGTCATATAATAAAAAAGTGCTGTGAAATCAGGGCACACTGATGAAATGTCTCAGGTGAAATTCCAAGCAGCACTATAAACAAACAACATTGCTGCGTATGAGCTATGCCTTTTCTGATAGTTAATAAGGAAAATTGCTCCTGATAACAAAAAACAAACCAAAATAAAATTGCATGCAGTCTCAACTATAACTGCAAAGCTGATTCCTGAACACTTCCATGACATCACACTACCTGTAACCTCTGGACACATAGGGCTGAATCTTACATTTAAATCAGCTTCTGCTCCCCCAATCCTGGGGCCCCTGGAAGCCAGAATAGCTTCCTGGTCTAAATCATACTTATTGTACAAGCCTGGGCCCTAGTGTGCTCCCCTCCCTGCCTCTGGCACAGCCTTTATGGAGAGGGGAGAGTAAGTAACATAGAACTGGCTATATTGACTTTACATCATCCAGGAGTTTGCTTTAGCCCAGGGGAATGAATCCCTGTCTCTCTCTTTAGGGCAGTTTCCCAGCCACTTTGCACCATCTGCATTGAGCAGCCCAAAATGTCTGGAACAGACTGAGGTTCTGGCCCAATAGGTCTCATGGCAGATTCCTCCCACTGCTGACTTTAGAGGGAGTTGGATCTGCCTACTAAGACACTCATTTTATTTTCTATCCCAAACTACGGTCATGAAACAATTAGAAATTTCCTCAGCATACACTGAATACATAGGAAAACAGAGAAGAGCAGATGGTTTTATTTTTGACATACCTGTGTCTCTTCCTTCATTTTCAACCTGTGGTACACCTGCCCTTTCTGCCTATTGTTCACTCCCATGCCTATTTTTATGTTGTTCCTTTTAGTTGAATGATAGTTCCAAACAACACATACTCCCCCTCCTCCACTGTAAAAAAAATAAATTTAAAAAAAATCTGAAAACATGCACCACCTGTCTAACAATCACACATCTGCATTACAAAGGACATAGAGGATTTATTTAAGGCGGTTATGCAGGGATACAAATAGGAGTAATTGGATTAAATGAAAGAGGAAATGCAATGTTAATATAATGGAAAAACTTTGTGACAATGAACTGTATTAGTCTGTAGAAGTCTCCCTAAGGAAATGTCTAAGGTTTGTATCTAGACAGTTTTAAGGTACAGAACACTAGACAAAATTGTAGAATTATGATCTAGCAAGGATACATTCATACTGAATCATTGGGGCCTTTTCTACTTCTAATTTCTATGATGAATCTATCTTATTCCATGTTTTGTATTGTACTGCATGTCTTAGGTATTGTACTATTTGTTTGTATTACTCAATGATACACTCTCTATTGGTTCAAATAAGATCACTGAGGTAGGGATTTTGTTCTTTTTTCCAAGATTTCCAAGATTTTGTTCTATAAAACACTATGCACAATTACACTATTAGATCAATAATAAATAAGCACAATAATACACTATCACAAAATAAAGTATGCATATTATAGTGGTCAGTCCTATGTGTTCCACTCACTCCCAGACAGTTCTAAGTCTTTTGGCCTATCAACTACACAAGAGTTACATAAGAACGGCCATACTGGGTCAGACCAAAGGTCTATTTAGACCAGTACCCTTGTCTTCCGACAGTGGCTAATGCCAGGTGCCCCAGAGTGAATGAACAGAACAGGTAATCATGAAATGATCCATCCCCCGTCGCCCATTCCCAACTTCTGGCAAACAGAGAGTAGGGACACCATCCCTGCCCATCCTGGCTAATAGCCATTGATGGACCTATTCTCCAGGAATTTATCTAGTTCTTTATTAAACCCTTTTATAGTCTTGGCCTTCACAACATCCTCTGGCAAGGAGTTCCACAGGTTGACTGTACATTGCATGAAGAAATACTTCCTTTTGTTTGTTTTAAACCTGCTACCTATTAATTTCATTTGGTGTCCCCTAGTTCTTGCGTTATGAGAAGTACATAATACTCCCTTATTTCTTTACACCAGTCATGATTTTATAGACCTCTGTCATATCCCCCCTTAGTCATCTCTTTTAAAAGCTGAAAAGTCCCAGTCTTATTAATCTCTCCTCATATAGAAGCCGTTCCATACCCCTAATAATTTTTGTTGCCCTTTTCTAAACCTTTTCCAATTCCAATATATCTTTTTTGAGATGCGACGACCACATCTGCACGCAGTATTCAAGATGTGGGGGTACCAGGGACTTATATAGAGGCAATATGATCTTTTCTGTCTTATCTATAATTATAGTTAGAGGAGTATTCTGCAACCCTCCATCCAAAGATAGAACCTTCCATTGCAGAAGTCAAAGGATAGCATAGCATCAGTGCTGATTTGAAACTTACAATCATAAATAAGTGGGAATGTACCCCGAGCTCACACTTCAGTTTCACCAGACCCCCAATTGTATATGCTGATGAAACTTGCAGCCAGGAAGGGCTAGGCATTCTTGTTGTGCATCTTGATGGAATTGATTTGCTGTGTTTTCTGATGAATTTCATTAAATGAAATGTCTCTGGCATTTCATACCCCTCCCCTCTCTCTTTTTGCCTTGTGAACAGACATGAGAAGAATGGAATTACAAATAAGGGCATAATGGATATGAATTCTATATGGACTGTGTTTTGACCACAGATAATCAATTATTTATATATTGTTGCCTAATTCCCCCTCTTTTGGGAATTATATGCTGCTTTGGTACTTACAACTGCAAAGCACTTCCAAGTTCCTCTCAGACATAGTGTAATCTGATTAAGGTATTAGGGCTAAGGTGCAGAGGTGACCTATGTTAATCCTTGAAGATTTCTCTGATGGGCTGCACTGAAATGAGCATTCCATATGTATATTCCAGGGGTCGGCAACATTTGGCACACGGCTCGCCAGGGTAAGCACCCTGGCGGGCCAGGCCAGTTTATTTACCTGCTGACGTGGCAGGTTCGGCCGATCACAGCCCCCACTCGCCGCGGTTTGCCGTCCCGGGCCAATGGGGGTAGCGAGAAGCGTTGCGAGCGAGGGATGTGCTGGCTGCGGCTTCCCGCCGCCCCCATTGGCCTGGGACAGCGAACTGCGGCGAGTGGGGGCCGCGATCGGCCGAACCTGCCGCGTCAGCAGGTAAATAAACTGGCCCGGCCCGCCAGGGTGCTTACCCTGGCGAGCCGTGTGCCAAACGTTGCCGACCCCTAGTATATTCCATAGGAACCTGTTAGTCATTACTAAAACTTGAACCAAAAGTGATTTTTCTTTATATATATATATATATATATATATATATAATATATTTATTGTGGTATATATATTAGCAATACCACAATAAATGTCTCTCACTACTGCAGTATAAAGACCTGACCCAAAGCTCATTAAAGTCAAAGAGAGTTTTTCCACTGACTTCAGTGGGCATTGGAACAAGCCATACATGGAAGGGATGTCAAATTCATATGGCTCAATTTCCATAGACTCAAAGAAATGTAGGGCCGAAAGGGACCTTGAGAGGTCATTTAGTCCCACCCTCTGAGCTGAGGCAGGACCAGCTATATCTAGACCATCCCTGACAGGGGTTTGTCTAACCTGGCCTTAAAAAAATATGAGGGGGATTCCACAACCTCCCTTGGAAGCCTATTCCAGGGCTTAACTTTCTTTATAGTTAGAAAGTTTTTCTAATATGTAACTAACCTAAATTTCTCTTGCTGCAGATTAAACCCATTACTTCTTCTCTTATGTTCAGTGGGCATGGAGAACTATTGATCACTATCCTCTTTATAATGTTAACATATTTGAAGACTTACCAGGTCTCCTTCAGTCTTCTCTTCCCAAGACTAAACATGATCAGATTTTTTTTTAAAACTTTTCCTCATAGGTAAGATTTTCTTTAACCTTTTATCATTTTTGTTGCTCTCCTCCGGACTCTCT
Source organism: Malaclemys terrapin pileata (assembly GCF_027887155.1). Lineage (NCBI taxonomy): Eukaryota > Metazoa > Chordata > Testudines > Emydidae > Malaclemys > Malaclemys terrapin. Next base: position 13,775,977 of record NC_071518.1, read on the forward strand.
CCAATTTATCTACCTGTACGTGCTGACTTCCTGAGCTCCTGGGGGTGCTCTGCCCCAGGCCTTGCCCCCATTTCACTCTTTCCCCTAAAACTCACCCCACCTCTTCCTGCCCTGACCCAACCACTTCCTGCTGTGCTCCGTCCCCTCCCCTGCCTCTTCCTGTCCTTGCTCCTCACCCTCCCCTCCACAGCACCTCGTGCAGGCCGCTGAACAGCCTATCGTGGCAGGTGGGAGGCGCTGGGAGGGAGGGGAAGGAGCTGATCGCGGGGCTGCTGGTGGGTGCCCATGGAGTCCTGGCCTATGTGTCCACGTCTTTCTTAAAGTGTGGCATCCACAACTGGACACACTACTCCAGCTGAGGCATCACCAGTACTGAGCAGAGCAAGACAATTACCTACCAAATCTTACATATGACACTCCTGTTAATACACCTAGAATATTAGTCTTTTTTTTTTTTTTTTTTTTTGCGAATCATAGAAGTTTAGGGTTGGAAGAGATCTCAGGAGGTCATCTAGTCCAACCCCCTCCTCAAAGCAGAGCCAACCTCAACTAAATTATACCAGCCAGGGCTTTGTCAAGTCATGCCTTAAAACCATCTAAGGATGGAGATTCCACCACCTCCCTAGGTAACCCTCCTAGTGAAATAGTTTTTCCTAATATCCAACCTAGACCTCCCCCACTGCAACTTGAGATCATTGCTCCTTGTTCTGTCATCTGCCACCACTGAGAACAGCCGAGCTCCATCCTCTTTGGAACCGCCCTTCAGATAGGTGAAGGCTTTTATCAAATCCCCCCTCACTCTTCTCTTCTGCAGACTAAATAAGCCCAGTTCCCTCAGCCTCTCCTCGTAAGTCATGTGCCCCAGCCCCCTAATCATTTTTGTTGATCCCCGCTGGACTCTCCAATTTGTCCACATCCTTTCTGTAGTGGGGGGCCCAAAGCTGGACGCAATACTCCAGATGTGACCTTACCAGTGCCGAATACAGGGGAAAAATCACTTCCCTTGATCTGCTGGCAATACTCCTACCAATGCTGCCCAATATGCCGTTTGCCTTCTTGGCAACAAGGGCACACTGCTGACTCATATCCAGCTTCTTGTCCACTGTAATCCCCAGGTCCTTTTCTGCAGAACTGCCACTTAGCCAGTCGGACCCCAGCCTGTAGCAGTACAGGGGATTCTTCTGTCCTAAGTGCAGGACTCTTTACTTGTCCTCATTGAACCTCATCAGATTTCTTTTGGCCCAATCCTCCAATTTGTCTCGGTCACTCTGGACCCTATCCCTACCCTCCAGCGTATCTATCTCTCCCCCCAGCTTAGTGTCAACCGTGAACTTGCTGAGTGTGCAATCCATCCCATCATCCAGACCATTAAAGGAGATGTTGAACAAAACTGGCCCCAGGACCGACCCCTGGGGCACTCCACTTGATACCAACAGACATAGAGCCATCGATCACTACCCATTGAGCCCGACAATCTAGCCAGCTTTCTATCCACCTTATAATTCATTCATCCAATACATACTTCTTCAACTTGCTGCCAAGAATACTGTGGATCACACTGTTGGATTATATTCAATTTGTGTTTCACTATAAGCCCCCCGCCCCAAAGATCCTTTGCTGCAGTACTTCTGCCTAACCATGTAAATTGCGCTTCGTGGAGCCTCAGTCCCACTCCCCTCAAACCACACTGATCTACTACCATCATTGGACAATTCACAGAGAGAGATCAAGAGGCAAATTTGGCCTTTCTGTGGTAACTAAACCTTTAGGTATTGTTTACTCAGCATCTTCTCATTACATACAGCAGCGATCAGTAGGAAAACACTCTTCCCTTTAGGGCTACTCTGTTCTCTGTCTCCTTTCCCAAAACTTCTTTTCTATTTCTCTCTCTCTTTCCTATCTGTGTCTCCACTGTTCTTCCCTCTGTATTTCATTTCCTGTGTGGTGTTCATCTTAAGTATTTGCAAGAGATGTGTCTTATTCATTATCTGGTATCTGGTTCCAAGTAACTGTGCATAACAACAAGACCTTCACAGCAACCTATCACTCTCTGTCTGGCAAGCTCAGTCCTTAAAGACACAGCTCCTAATACCTGCAGCTACTAACAGTTCCAACCCCCTGTGGGATTCTCTGCTACCCCTGCCCCATTGTATCTGCCAAAATGATCAGCACTGAAATAATTAATACTGACACGCAAATGTTAGCATTGGTTTTAGAGGTGACACCTCGGAAAGATTAATTAATAAGGTGCAGGGGAGTTTCACACGTTTCAGTCATATCTATATTTATCTATTTGGTGATATATACTATTCTATTTATTTCTCCAGAGAGAGCTGTCTGGAGTGAAGGAGTTATGGAAGTTTATAAGTCCCCTACTGCCTTATCTCCAAGTAGTTTGCTGGGCTAGGGCTGCTCAGTCACTCAGTGGGAGGGGACAGCCTGACTCAGACAGAGAGAAACTAGGTTTAGTTTCAGTTTTAACTTCAGAGTTTGGGAGCTAAGAGGAAAGCAGAACAGTCACGGAATTTCTGATCAACATCCCCTCCCTACAAATGAAGCCTTTGAACAGCTTTGGGATCTACATAGGTCAGGCAGTTCTAGCCCTGCAGAGACCCAAACAGGTTTCAGCTACTGAGAGCCAGCCAGCACCTCCAAAGAAGTCCAGAGCAGGGAGCCAGGAGAGGACTTTGCCCCAACCAGTGGTGAAGACACTATCAGAGGACCCCTTTCTTTGTTTAAAGGGGCCAACCTTCACAGAGCTGCGGTACTCGTTTTCAGACTCACCCTCGGCATACCATCTGCCTAGGACGGTGCCAGGGAGGGACATGGGGTTTGGGAACAGTTGTAAGTGTTGGGGGAGATAGGAAATTTTAATACTTAATGGTTAACCCTAACCTTTCCCTTCCCCAGATCCTTTTTTTCCTGCTTCCAATAAAGCCCCCCTTTGCTATATTGTCACTTTGGGGTGTGTCGTTTCTGTGGGGTTTTTGTTAATGTACTGTATTATTTCTTGTGTACTGATTCTTATACTCTTTGCAAGCAGTGGTAGTATTATTCATTTCCCCAATGAACAGCATCCCCTTGTGTCTTAGGCACAGAGAGGAGTCACCTTGGGTGGAGGCACCAGGTTGCACAAAAAAGAAACCAGGACCCAACCCAGGTGAGGAAAGGGGAGAAGCCACTCCAAGTCGCAAACACCAGGATGGAGACTTGCTTTAGCCATGCTTTGGGGGGACGGGGTACACAATACATTAATATTATATTATTTGTGAATGGAATACAAACAAATCCAGATGCATGTGGAAGTTAAATAACTCTCATTTCATCTTACAGTTTAGATCAGCTATATACAATTAAATCTAATTTGATGTCTTTTAAAAAAAATATTTAATAAGGAGTATGAATATTTATTGTTCACTTCCTAACTTTGCTGTAATCATTGATCTCATCTATCTAGTTCCCTTTCCATTATGGCTTATGGAAGAAAATAACTTGGACTGTCATAAGTACAAATTTACATTTAATAAAGAATAAAACTACAGTACAAAATTAAATTAGTTTCTCAGAACTGTCCAAATAGGAAGAGGACATTCAGATTTAGAAACCCCATGATCATAAAATAAATCTTAGGAAAAAGGGAAAGTAAAAATTAAACATTTCATCATGAAAATGAGGAAGATGGTATTTTGATCCATACTTTTCTATCCAGACATTATTCAGCTTGCTGGAACATTAGTTCTTCAAATTGTTTTTAATTACAGGGCCCGGAATAAATATGCACCACCATTAGCATGTTCAGGTTGAATACAAGGGGGTACTCACTTTCATTCCAGTCAAGGCACTATTCCAAGGTGATTTATATTCTCATTATAGGCTGTTGCCTTTCCTATGTAAATTTGTAATCAAATATTCTCAACGGGTGATGACAAATAATTTGGGTAACTACTGCTAGCAGCCTGAATCCCAGTCAGAGGACTTCAGGAGTCTAATTGGTGAATTACACACACACCACACACATGCACTAACACACAGATATCCTTCCCCCTTCCTCCTGGGTACATTTTCCAAATTATTAAATCTAACAACATCTGAATACATGGAACAAACAACATGTAACTGGTGACAAAAATCTTTTACTATGCTTAATTTAGCAAACTTCTTTCTCATTATATGAGCTATTAGAACAAAGGAACTTTAATTAACTTACTGAATCTTTGGTCATATATTTGCAGTGATAATCTATCATTTTAATAGGCTGTCCTATGAGTGGATTTTTTTAATAAATGTTTCACCAAGTGAACCAACAAAATAATATCTAATAATTCCCTATTCATGGTTCAAATATTATGCATCATTCTATATTGTTTAATTACAATTTTATGATAGTTGTAGAATGCACAAGTGACTTTTCAAGAGGGCCATATTTTCAGCTGGCATAACATCACTGAAATTAGTGGAGTTACATCATCACAGAATTTGAATCTTAATTTTTATTCAGGTTAATTTTTAAAAAATGGAAGCAAAAAAGTTTGAGGGATGAACTTCAACATCAAATAGCATCTTCTACAAAAACGAATGCCTGAATTTTCAAAAGTGACTTTTTGGGTGTTTGGGACACCTTAAAGGGGGCTGCATTTTTGCAAAGTGCTGAGTGCCCACCCTCATGTTCCTTTAAAATGTTACAGCTTAAGTATCCAAAAATTGAGGCACCCAAATCCCTAGTCCCTTCTAATAATTTATGGCACCTTAGAGACTAACAAATTTATTAGAGCATAAGCTTTCGTGGACTACAGCCCATTCTGGTTCCATTCTATATGAACCCATATGGTTCCATTCTATATGCATCCGAAGAAGTGGGCTGTAGTCCACGAAAGCTTATGCTCTAATAAATTTGTTAGTCTCTAAGGTGCCACAAGTACTCCTGTTCTTCTTTTTGCGGATACAGACTAACACGGCTGTTACTCTGAAACTTCTAATAATTTAGGCTCAAATACTTTTTACTCCATTCCCAGCTTTCTCTTTCCAGAAAGTTGCGTGGGAGAAAGAAGTTGTGTGCCTTTTTGGTTTGCTTTTTTTCTTCCCTCCCCCATCCCCTCTTTCCATTATCAACACTGTGCACAAAAAAGCTATGACAGAATCATATTACCTCTGAAAAAGAATGGGATGGACTTGACCTACTAGATCTTTTCCATTTCTGGTTTCTGTGATCCTGAGAAGAAAGAATGACTTTGTGAAGATAGAGAGATTTGACAGATATATTGTAGGGTTGACAAAAAAACCCAACAACCCTAAAACAAAACAAAACAAAACAAAAAAACTATTCAATGTTTATAATAGCATTCAGCTTTTGATCTTTAACCAGAACTCCCCTTCTGTAGAACAAAATTTTCTCTGTATTCTGTAAGACTTTGAAGAACATGGACTCACAGTCATGAAGGGGAGTCCAGCCACTGAATCTTGAAAAAGGCATCTTGGTGAATTGTAGAGGTAATTGCAAGAATGAGAGGAAAGATGGCTATATACATGAGTGTATATACACCCCACACAGTGAATTTCACAAAGAAGTTCTCTTTTTGGAGTGAGGTGATGGAATATGAAAACTTCAGTGGGGAACACAGTAAAGAAAACTCGATCCATTAAAACAGTACATTAAAATGCACTCCCTATTCCTAGGAAGTCAAGAGATCATTAAGAGAAACAAAAGCACAGGGTGGTTGTGTGGGCACACTAAGGGCTTGTCTACACTTAAAGTGCTGCAACAGCACTGCTTCAGTGAATATGCTATCTAGGCTGACGGGAGGCCACCCAGAGATGCGGTAGCTAGTCAAGGGGAGAATTCTCCTATCGACCTAGTTCTGTCTACACTAGGAGTTAGGCTGGTTTAACTGTGTTGCTCAGGGGGTGGATTTTTCACACCCCTAAGCAACGTAGTTATACTGACCTTATTTCCTAGAGTAGACCAGGCCTGAGTTCCATAGGCAGCCTGGTGTGCACTATATGGCATTATCCATATTCCCATAGGACAAGATGGTGTGATCTACCCACAGCCTCCAAGCACAGGGAAGAGAGGTATAATTCCTTCCTGTGTGATCGCTGCTTCTTCAAAGGGGGAGTTTAGATCAATAAGGATGGTACAGCCTGATTCTCTCCAGTCCACGTACCCCACAGCGTATTGGGTCCATTCCCCTCGTCCCCACATTCTCTGAAGGCTGTGTGCACCCTTAGGGACACATGGAAAAAAAGGTCTCTGTGTCCCCCATACTCAGGGACTGTGATTACACATGTTCCTCCCCAACCACACAAGTAAAGACAACTCACAATCTAGCCTATGTATGCTTCTGCCCTCTGCATCTGAAAAAATAACCAGAGGTCATTTGTATACAGAACCAAAGGGCCGTCATCAGTATTCAGGAGCTGGTTTGCTAACACATTTAGAATCATGAAGCCAGTGATTATATCTGAAAGAAAAGGCATAAATGAGAAAACAAAAGAGAACAGAATAAAAATTCTTTCCACATTTTAGACCTTTTTCCGGAATTCTGTGCACTCCCATTGGAGGTGGGCAAACAACTTCGGATAACAAAGAATTGATCAGGACCACGTCTGGAAATCAAACAGAATCTGGGCCAGAGCTTGTCACAGTTCAGTTAACTTTGTCTTCACTCTCATCTACCTCTGCACTTTCTGCTGTCAGCTGAGGCCTGGAGGAGAAATGAAGTACTGTCAGAGAGGCTGCTCTTTTGTATTACACTCTGCTCATCCGGGACTTACAAGAACAAGAAATCCCTGGAGAAAGCCTCCTCCTGTGAGATTTCCAGATCTTTAGAACAGAGCAGTTGGGATAATTTCAGATAAGCAGCCAAGCTTTTTTAGGCTTATCTTAGTTGAACCACTGAACCTTTCAGGGTTTGCCCATTAATAGTTATCATGCCAGAGAGATGATTTTTGGAGAAAACTTAGATGGGAGGCAGAATAAAGGACATAAAATGAGAGTCTTTTCTTAAGAACCGTTATCAGGAAATTTGAAGGGAGTTGCGTCTGTCCTTCATTGGCAGGGAGGAGATTAAAAGGTGACAATGGAAGGTTTCTAAGGGCACAATTGTCTCTTGTCCTGTGCACAGGGGAGCAAGAGCTGTAATTCATTTCCTTACCCCGCTTTGTGAACTACCTGCATTGCAAGTCACAGATCAGGGGCTCCTCAAGGCTACTATTCCTCCTCCTGCTCAAGTGGTTGGGCAGGGGAGGGGAATGGGTGAAGACAGCACGGAGGGGGCGTAACCAGTTAAACGCACCCTGTCCCCAAACTAGAAATGAGCCCTGAACACACTGATGCTTCGGCTGCAGTGCATGGCCACAGGGCTCTCAAACTGAGCATGCCAAGCTAAGGAAGAAGATAGGGGTATGATCTGGGCAGACCCCAGAGCACTATGCAGGATTATTTCCCCAACAGTGCGCTTTTGGAGAGAGCAGAGAGTATGAATCCAAGTAGCTTTAACCACCATGGAGGGCAAACTGCACAGCCTCAATGGCAGAGCAATGGAAGGAAGGCAGGTTTCAGTGCTTAGGGGAATTAACATCTGACTGGCCATGTAACAGATGGGAGACACACAAGAGAGTACATTGATGAGACTGGGACCAGCCACTGCATAGGGGGCTCTTTACACTCTCTAACCTCCTTGTGCACCTGTTCCAGGGCCAGTTACAATCTATCCCAAATGGACTATCTGGGGTTGTACTGCTCATTCCAACAATGCTCAGGCAGTGCAAAGGAGGTGTGTACTGGTCATAGCTGGCCAGCTCAGAATTCCCCTGGCATGAGGGAGCTCATAGCTGATGTAAAGCAGTGGTAGCTAGCTCCTAAGCCACCCCTTCCTGGGTATATTGGAGACAGGTCTGGGGTGGGAGGGGCATGCAACTCCCTCTGCTAATTCTCAATTGCAGTCAATCCTGAGGTTGCTGGAACATACGCTGAGACTGGGACTAGAGCTGCAAATTGCAGAGAAGCAGGGAATTTAACCCACTTTTCTGTGCTGAGTGGATCTAGGTACAGGAAAGAATGGAATTATATTAGAATAGCAAACCATGGAACCTCACATACCGAACAGATTGGGCACTACAGAGATGTTAAAAAAAAAAAGACTGTCCTTTCAAATAACATATATAGGAATGTGCTGTCCAGATTTCACACTCTCCTCCCAGCTCCATTCTCTGCTTCCATGTGCAATCACTAGTCTTTTAAAATTCCAGCCTTAATGAAATAGGTAAGCTGCTGAAAAGATTAAACTAGAAAATACAGCAGGAATACAGAATGAGGACAGGTGATTGATCTTTGAGAGGGTATCCAACAGTGCAATGAAATTCTCAGGCAAGTTCTTTTTTATTTCTAAATGGGTTTGATTCAGAGGGATTTTATAGCAGCTAAATCATGCAGTTGGCAGGGATTGTTCAGGCTTTTCAGAGTGTTATACTCTGAAAGATGTCAAATTTGGCAGAAGCAGTAAAGCTTCATGAATTTATTGTTGTTTTCCATTGAATGCTAAAATCCAGAGCATCTAGAGATGACATGGCAAAAGTTACAACACAATTTGTGTGGACTCACCTGTTATCCTGGTGAGCACAAAACAGACATGTCACATGTATCCACCACAAATGAAAACCACCTGGGTATGGAAAATGAAATTTTCAGTTGCGTGTAAACTAGTGTGTAACAGGAGGGAATTCTCCTAGTTTCACATATAGGCCCTGATCCTGCACACACACATAAGCATGTAAGTTTACTTATGTGAGTAGCACTATTGAAACTGCTAAAAGTGTACACATGCTTAAACATTTTCAGGGTCGGGGCCATAGTTTGGATGTTTAACTACCTACAATCCATTGTTTACGGACAATTGCCATTTTGGGGGCAAACTGGACCACTGTTTTTTCAGCTTTTGCAAAGCGAATGCAAAAAGTGTGGAAACATTAAACCAGCCCAAACTCCTTGATTTTCTGTTGCTGTTTTGCTTTTTGAAGGGGGTTGGACTTGGTTCTGGTGGATTTTTTTTGTCTGTTTGTGTTAAACAAAATTGAAACTTCATTCAGGTTTACTAAGCTTTATGCAAATCTTAGCTGAATTCCAAGTGAGAGTGGGCACATATTTGAGTGAACCTGGAACAGAGAAGTAGTTATGATTTTGAGTGGAAATCAGAATCAGTGAATTCTCTCATATCCTTTCCTCTTTCAAAGTTTAGCCAATTGAAAAACAAATGAAAATTTTAATGAAAAATTAAAAATTTTGATGAACATTTTGAATTTTTTTTTAAAGTCTACTATCTTGGGGCTTCCGGTACCTATGAACAAATAAACAAATTATCTATCCAGCCTATTTGCAAATGTATCTGCTACTTGTGAAATGAATGCAAACCAATACTCCCCCAAAAATTTCTTGTGTCCTAAACATTTAAATTCTCAAATAAAATTATGTTTAGATACAGTTCCAGATTTTTTTTAAATAAAGGTATTAATAAATGTTTTATATCTGCTTTTTTGTTTCCCCATGGCTTATATGGTCTCTACAAAGCCAGGTACTACAAATATACTCACTAATGTACATATCCTCCGAATAAGTGGGTTACATAATGACAATTACCACATGAAAGTTCTAAGAGTGTTCTGACCCTTTGTTTAACCTTGCAAGGAGTCTTTTCTTGCTGCTACATGATACACATACTAATGTTAATTTTTCTGTGTAGTGACAGCAATGCTAAGCTCTTATGTACATTACAAACAGGTAAAATATATCCAACCCAAGTTTATCATGGTGGAAAGAGATGAGATTGTTATTCACAACAGGAGAATGTCATACATTTCTATATACTCTAGTTCAGCATCTTTCTAATTTTATAGACCCTGATTTACATGGGTCAGTGTTTGAACTTCGACGATATTGGTCTACTCAGGAAATGACTTAAAAGGGATGGAGGTCGTGCACCTTTCGGGCAGTACTATACTTAGTCAATGCATAAATAAATTGCTGCACTCGCACGTCAGCAAAAATACATGTCCTAAAGCCCTTTGATGCCAAGAGCAATGTCTGTTAGAAACAAAAGGTTAAATCTGTAAAAAAAAAAAATTGCAAGGATGCAGTGATGGTGTGAAGGGAATCTGGCTAAATCTTTAGCATAAGTCCAGCTTGATGTTTACTATGAACCTACAGAAATGGAGGTTACAGTAGTTTCTCTGTATTCATTAGTGGATTCTGTGTGGGAATTACAATTTATTTACAAACTAAGATGCTGATTACTAAGATATTAGGTGTTCTTTGTAGACCTGATCCAAAGCACATTGACATCAACAGGAGTCTGTTCACTGACTTTAAGGGTCTTTGGATAAGGTCTCAAATGACAGTAGGCAGTGATAAGAATTACTGTGCAGTACACTGTGCTCAACGGTCCTCTTTGAAAACCTAGCTAACCAATTCAGAAAGAAAAATATATTTCTTCATTGAAAGGATTTTGTTTATGATTGAAGCTACTTTGTGATAGCTGGAATGCACTCAGAAACATAGTTGTTTTTAGTAGATGTAAGTTTTTCCTCACTGAATTTGGGAGAGCGGTAAAGCAACTCAAAATTTAATAATCTTCTATTCTTCTAAATAGTAAGGAACTATTTCATTGTGGAATGAAGAGCTTGAACAATCTTAACCCAGATTTCTCTTGTGTATGCACAAAGTCTTGAGTGAATTTTTGGTGCATGCAGGTAATAGAATACCTACCGCTTCTGCACTCATCTGACAGAATTTCCATGGGCAATTCATATGTAACAGCAATTACCTACAGTTGACAGTGATTGTGCGAGCACAAATGGCGGCCAGTTTTTGATCTGTGGTCAAAGAACTTAATAAAGGCTTTAGAGAAAGAGAGTGTGTTCCCTAATCAGTGAAGACATTAGTGACTTCCAAGGCTGAGTGATACAAATAAAGATCAAAAAGTTTGGATGCTTAACTGAATTTCTCCAAATGATAACCGCTAAACATTTTCAAAATTCCCCCCCCCCACCCCCAATTTCTGATTTGATTTCATTTAAATCCTAGGCCAAAGTTTAGAATCAGCTCTTACTTTATTTGAACCCACCACAATAGCCCATCAAGGATATACATGCCATGAGTTTTTGCTCACCGTGCATTGGCATTGTGTATTTGCATACAGAAAACATTTAACTATTTGGGCTCAATGTACAAATCAGGGGTCCTGGACACAACAAATCTGAGTGCCCATAAATGCATTACAAAACATCTTGGGATTGCATGCTACCATTTAAATTTATTTTCAGTATCCTGTACACAGTTGAAATAGAGGATAACCAACTCTATATAACATTTTTCGATTATTGAACAGCAAAAGGATAATCTTGTTTCCATACAGAAGAATGTCATGAAAAGTCATAAAAAGTCAAATTTTGTGTTAAAAGAATGAAATTCATTAAACAAACAAAAACGAAACTGTTAAAACAAGGCATTTGAAAGAAACAGCTGTTAAAACGAGCCCTGAAATCTCCATGCAACATGAGATTTTTATTGGCAAACAATTAAATCTGTCTTTAAGTGCACTTTCTCTGTAGAAGCTAATTTATAATCTTATCAGGCATGTCTCTCAGAAGAATTTGCTCCCAACGTAAGTCTTTATCTGCACAATGCAGAATACTAACAATTGTCTTGGATATTTGTTTTCAGAGTCAAAGACTGAAATTCCAATATGAGGTTCTGACTGCTTTCAGAATCTGATTTTATTTTTTAAAGTGCTGTCACTTTTGTTCATGTGACCTGTCAGAAAAGGAAAATATAAGAATAATAAAAGGGCGTGTTCCTGTAAGGAAGAGGGAAAAAGGTGACAAACTGTAGAACCAATTTGCTACAGCTCATTTGCTGTTTTATCATTTTCCGAAGGGACCTTTTTTAATTTCAGCACTAGTCATTAAGGTATTAAGTTTTATGATAAGCATTAAGGTAAAGAAAGTTAGAGGCAAGGTGGAATGAACAGAGTGTACGTTATGTATATTTCACCCAACTATGAAATCCTGTGACTTGTAAAATTTATGATTTTATATACAGCTTAATTTGTGATATCAGTGCTCATATGCATATAACTTTGCTTCTTCTATAATACTAGGTGTGAATCAATAATAAATTTGCTTTCTCAGCCATAACATGCAAAGAGATTTTTGCCCCTAACTGGAACAACAAACAAACAGATTTCTCTTTTAAATAGGACCTACTACTCCCCATTTTTGTCAGAATCAAAGCAGGAAGGTAACGGAGGCAGAGAATCAGAGAGACAAAGAGGAGGAAGAACTGGTTTCAGTACAGATGGAAGCAGGGCCGGCTCCAGGCACCAGCTTCTCAAGCAGGTGCTTGGGGCGGCCGCTCTGGAGAGGGGCGGCACGTCCAGGTATTTGGCGGCAATTTGGCAGAGGGTCCCTCACTCCGCCTGGGAGCGAAAGACCTCCCGCCGAATTGCTGCCGCAGATCGCAATCGCGGCTTTTTGTTTTTGTTTTTTTGTTTTTTTGTTTCGGCTGCTTGGGGCGGCCAAAACCCTGGAGCCTGCCCTGGATGGAAGAAGGGAAAAAAGGTAGATGGGAAACTGTTATAAAGAAGAGAGTAGTAATAATGTTGAAAGACAACCAAAATAAGGAGAAGTTGTAATAGGCCAGATTATGGGTGGTGGTTGAGCTACAGATAAATGATCTGATTCCACAGGCCACTGGTCTACCCTAGTTATTCATCTTGACAACATTCATAAGAGAACAAAAATAAAGAGTTTTCTTTTCACAAGCAAATCACAACCACTCTGCACTGGTTATTTCTTCTGTTGCCTGACAGCCAAAATTCCAAAGTCGTGAAAAACTGAACCACAACAATCACACAGTGTTTTGATAGATTTTACACCACTGTGGCTCCTGCCAACTCTTTCACCTCTTTCATAAACAACTAGCGCTGCTGTCCCAGTCTCTCCTTTTATTTGGCTCAGAACACCTGATAGCTAATTCATAGTTAAGATAATTAGCTTTCAGTTATAACCAGTTACACTGTCATCTGTTCAACTTGCAAATGCCTGGAACTTGGAGCGTTTCCAATTAGCATGTTCTGGTCCATGCACTAGTAACATACAGCTGGGAGGCATCTCTGCTATGAGGGGATTAACTCTTCACTTGCAAACCGTACTGCCATGTCTCATAGAACAAACCCATCTGGATGTTACCTCTCCTGATCTGATACAGCTAACTAATGCTGTGGAAGGGGGAGAAACAGAAAGAAAGCATACATAGGGTGACCAGATGTCCTGTTTTTAAAGGGACAGTCCCATTTGTTGCGACTTTTTCTTATTTAGGTGCCTATTACTCCCCACCCCCTGTCCCATTTTTCCACAGTTGCTATCTGGTAACCCTACACATACAGGAACTTCCCCTTAAGTATCCAAGCCACTCTGAGTCATTCCACTTCATCTCTTCATCAGAGCCATGCCCCAGTGCTAAGACATACAGAATAGTTTTCTGTTGTAATAAGTTCTAGGACATATGGAGCATAAATTGAGCAGGGCTTTAGGAATTATGGTTTATTTATTCATATGAAATGATAGGTGAAAGATATTGCAGGCTGTATTAAGTTAGTTAGGGATATCACAGTTACTGACCGGCCTACGTCTCTGAATGTAGGTGTTTTTCTTGACTCAAAGCTGATTGACTAGCTGGCCTCCTCTCTAGAAACATTATTACATTACATCCTTTCCATACCATTCTGTTGGTGCACAGAGCAGAATTAGCCTCTTCCATTCCTCTTTGTCCTTTGCTGTCGCTGCTTCCATTGGCTATATGGTGTTGAGGTTGACTCTTCTGCCCTCCCTGTTAATTAATGTTGCCAACTCTCATGATTTTGTCATGAGTCTCATGATAATTATTGTTTCCCTTAAAGCCCCAGCTCCTGGAGTCAAGTGGATATGTGATGATTTCAGCCTTCATTCTTAAAGAAAAGTAAATTTCTTGCCCTTGTGGCTGTGGAGAAAGCGTCAAAATGTGAGCCAAGTGCACCCTAAAGGCTCAAAAAGAACCCAAGTTCTGTTATTTTTACATAATCTCATTATTTTTGGTGAGCCTGACTCATAATTTTTGAACAGTTGGGGTTGGCAATACTGGTTCTTCTTAAGGCTTATCTTGGATGTCCTGGTTTCCTCATTACTTGAGAGCTTCATGTAGGAATCTTGTGTTGGCATCTGAGTACATGGCCCAAACATGTCCAGCAATTATTTCTGATTCTGGTGGAAATGGAGCTGCTGGTTGCTGATTACTCAGATTTCTCTTCATTGGTAATGAAGTCTTTCCAGCTAATGAACAGAATCTTTCATAGGCACTTATTTTCAAAGATTCTAGATTTCTGTCTAGCATTTTTATAGATTTCCAGCTCTTGCAGACTTGTGTTAGCACTGAAGTTACATTTGAATTGATACAGAAAGAAACATGGAATTCACCAGATGGCAAAATGAAAAACCTAATCGACCACAACTGCATTAGTCTGAAATTCAGGTAATCAGTCCAAGATGTAAGGGCATATGGAGCAACAGATGTCAGCAGCAACCATAATCTTTGGATTGCTAAACTTATATTAAATGAGAAAGATAAACTTAAAACAGAAAGAAGTAAAAAAAATGAAAACAAAAGAGTACTGCAAGAAATTGCAGCTTGAACTAAGGAACAGATTTGACACATTGCCAGAGGCAGAGGAAGGTGAGATACAGACAGGACCTGAAGAAAAAAAAAAAGGAGTGCTCGGAGACAATGTGATTCAAGTTGTAGCAGCCACAGCTGGATATAAACATAGAGCAAGAATTGGATAAGCTAAAATATGTGGCATCTCATCGAAGATTGAAAATTACCGAAAGGAAAATTCCTGAATGCTATGACCAACAAAATATTGAAAAAAGCAAAAGAGTACAAGAAAACAGATAAAGCAGTGAAAAGCAACACCAGGAAAGATAAATGGAGATATGTTGAAGACCTAGCAGCTGAAGCTGCTTCTGTGATAGGAATCCTCAGAGCCATTGCCCAAGTGACTAAAACCCTGTGTGGAAATTGCAAAATTGGAAATGGGCAAAAGAAAAGCAAAGATGGAAAAATGCGTAGCTACAAACACTGCAACATAATTCCTCAAATTCTGAGGAGGTACTTCTAGAAATGCTGTTATAAAGCAGTAGGGCAGCTAATACACAGATTAAAAGATATTTTAATACATGTGCTGCTTTTTTCTGTGACTTCTGATGTGGATTTATGGCCATTCAGGGAGGTGATTAAGTCACATAGTCTCAAGTCCTGAAGAGAAAAATGGACTCTGACTCCTAAAACTTATTAAGATTGAGGTTATCTTAGAAGTCTTGATACTATCTTCTGAGCACTCTTTCTAGTGGCTACATGAGCACACTGCATATACAATATCGCTGAAATTGTGAAAGGGAATTGGGTGTATACAAAAAGTAAAAACATGTTGACCCAGCATGACAGAGAAAGTAATACAGAAAATCCATTAAAAGGGTTTGATCACTAGCATTGTTTGTGCCTCTTGGAGGGTGAGTATCCCTTTGTTCAGAATTTTGTTGACGAGGTTAGGCCAATGACTGGAAGCCTGGCAAATAAATACAAGAAGAAGAAAGGGCTGGTTGTCCAGTCCTGTCAGCTCTGAAATCTGGACAGCTTTTATTATTGACCATGGATCCCATTCTCCAGTCCATGCGAACTGACCAATTTCTCATTGTTTAGTACATGCAGTGCGATCATTCTACGTTAAGGATCTCGTTTGACGACAACTGTCTTGATCTGTAGCCGAAAACACTGTGTCTATACAAAGAAGTTTGGTGTAGTCTCTAGCAACACCAGAGTGTGTAAACTATAATGTTTTAAATATGGCTCTATAACTCAGTTGTATGAAGGAGGTTTAGCATATTTTTAATAAGATTAGTGAATGTAGTTAAACACAGTAAAGAGTAAATGAAACAGTCTTCTGAACTTGTAACTAACCAATTTTTTCATTGCTGATAGGGTCTATTAAATGGTGGTTTTACTAACAAAAGTTCCCAGCTGTCTTATGCCAACTGCAGATTACAACATTTCTCCAGCCACCAAGTAGAGTGGGAGGTAGAGACAAGACTGGGTCCATTCTCTTGCCCTCTCCACCCAAGTGGTCTGGGGAAGGAAAGAAATAAACATGCAGTGTCTGCTTAATGCTTCATGTCCCTAAAATCCAGAGATTGCACCCTGCATGGGGATAGGATATTACTCCACTGCATGGGTATGCAGTATCAGTGACAATCTAGCCCTCAGAGAACAAGACAGAAAGAACATCATGAAGATTTAAAGTAGTTAAAGGAGTTTATTGTCCAGGTGGGAAATTCAAGTGTCTGAAGTAGAGTAACCATAAATTTTGCAATCCAGGTTTTTGAAGGAGCTGTAAAAGCTATTTGGTGCAAAAGGAAAGCTCAGAACGAACTGTGGCTGATAATGGGAGGCAGGTTATGATGAGTGGTTTTAAATTATGGTTGGGGATATGTCTGAGCTGAAGCAGGTTGGAACAGAAGAAAAATATCCAATTCTATTATATTGGTACTTTATACCATATTTTGTGATGGTCAAATAAAGTTCAATTGTATAGAATGATTGTTACTTTGTATTAGTGGTGTGTATGATAGTTCTGAACATATCTGCCAGAGTGCTTTATTCAAAGAGACAGAATAGTATTTCATAGGGCGATGATTTCTAAAGCTCTTCCTATAATAAAACGTCGCTCTAAAAAGAAGGAAGGAAAATAAAACAGATTTTGATTTTTCGGTATTTCAGTTGAAGATGAAGAAGTGAATATTTGAGTGAGCCTATTATGCTGATGCTTTGTTGGCCTTTAAACACTTGGGAGAGCTGTGAGCACTGAATACCAGCAAAGGAGTCAGATTAGCTCAGTACCAGTATATTTAATCTCCAGTTTTCACAATTTTGTGGAGATTTTCATGATATACATCTAAAATGTTTCAGAAAGGCTGGGAAATGAATTTCCTATACAGTTATTGTAATGATGCAATGTGGGAACACAGTAAGGCCCTGGCAGTGAATCATTTATACCTGAAACACCATTACAATGTGACTTGTCTACGAGCTAAGGGCCGATTCTAACATCCTTAGAATGGTCCCATTGGTACTACTCCATACCTACTACTCAACACAAGGAAGGATGGGAGATGAGACCCAAAGGAGCAGTCTGCTTGAATAGTCCCACAGAAACTGTTAGAGCCCACTCCTGCATTTGCATCCAGTCTCTTGCAAGAT
Source organism: Malaclemys terrapin pileata (assembly GCF_027887155.1). Taxonomy (NCBI): domain Eukaryota; kingdom Metazoa; phylum Chordata; order Testudines; family Emydidae; genus Malaclemys; species Malaclemys terrapin. Next base: position 13,793,315 of record NC_071518.1, read on the forward strand.
CAGAGCCTCAGCTAACTGGCCATACTATGGCTCACTTTTGGAAGATCAGTGGTGATTTGAGAAATTTATTAGGCTATCAAACAAAGATAACATGAAGAGAAGTTGTGTTAGGAGAATAGAAAACCAAACCAAACAAAAAAAAAAAAATAAAAAAGAAAAGTTTTAAAAAGCAATTTAAAATTTGGAGGTTCCAGTCTATTTCTATAAATTGAAATTTCTCACATAATTTGTACCAAAATGTGGATGTTGCTGACTCTCCCCATCAAATAACTTGAGTCCAGTATTTTCCTGCCCTAGAATTTGATGAGTTCTTTCTTTTATTCAGGTTCTCATACTGCCCTCATCTCCATAATATCTGAGTGACTTCCAGTTATGCATTAAGTGACGTGACTAACATCTGGTTCATTCTGTCTCTCATTCTTTCCCTGGGGGAGAAATGTTGGTGCAGTGTAGTGTATTTTTTGATAGATTTTTTAAAAAAATGTACATGCTGCTATGTGCTTGTGTTAGAGAAGGGAAGGTTAAAGAAGTGAGCCGTGCACTCGGAGCATAATGCGATGTGGCTTGTGATGATCCTTAGTTCCCATGGGAGTTCATTCCATAGTCTAGGACTGGCCCCGGAGAAAGTGCTGTCTCTTGCATAGACAAGGTCTAGTCTTGTGGTAGAAAGTTCCAGTATATCTGAGGTATGGAGTTATCGACCACAGTCTTTGTCTCCTTCTGAGGATAGTGGCTAGGCATACAGTACATGGTGTGCTCCCAAAGGGTAGGAAAACTAGATAAAAAGGAATAACTGGTCCAAAATGTGTAGTCATGTGTGTCCTTAAATACAAATGTATGTGTAAGTGTTTGTGTGTTTTCTGCTCTCTAAAACCATTTTAGAATAATTGAGAAATTAGGTGAGTCTGCCTGATCTTGAAGAAATGCCCAATACATTAGAGAAATTGTTCAAGAGTATTTCAGCCTTGTGAAAATATGACCTCTGTAAGACTGCCAAAGAAAGAGAGAGATCTACTGTACGGATGATGTGCTGAGTAAGTGCTGGTCACACAAGTTGAAATTGCTACACAGCTTTAACTGGAGCATCTTATTCTTCCAGAGTTACAAAATATTTGAAATAAGACTAACTTGCCCTCCTGGGGCAGTTACCTCCCTTTTACACAAGGAAAAGTAAAGGATGGGAATCCTTCATTCCAAAGTCCTTGTGTTTGTGTAGCTAAAACCATTTAGCTAATTTTAATATTTTATAATCACATTGTGACCCTGGGGTGATAGCAAATAGTTGTCAGGGCATCATGACCATCCTGCCCATCCCTTATTGTTAAATGGCAGGGGATCCAGCGAGCATGATCCCTGTTAGGGATGGCCAAAAATACTGTTGAAACTACCTTTTGACAGAAAATTGGGTTTTTGACAAAACGAAAAATTTCATGCAAAGCAAAACTTACACTTTTCTTCACAGTCAAACTTTTCCAGGAGGGTGTGGGTGGGAGGAAATGTCTGTCCAGCTATAGTCCTGCTATGAAAAAGGCTGACAATCATTGTTCCAATGAAAAGTTAGTTCTATAACTGTTTTGTCTATAATTACAAGCTTGATAGTAGGTCCTGGACAATACTTATTGTTCTGTATGATGGATTTGTTTCAACAAAAAATATTGCCCAAAATACAGTAATTCTTCCTTGCCACCTCACCATCCCCTTCTGTTTGCGCTGATAGCCAGATGTGAAATCCTGCCTTGCCTATTATTGATTTTAAGTTGGCATGCCATTATGCATGACAAAGTAATTGTTTGGACACACACTGTTAATATGCACCTGGAGCCATCACACACTTTCCTAATGGATACAACCAATGAAACCATTAATTATAGAAGGAGCCGTACTCACTGCTAAGGTTGCCGCTAAAGTAACTGTTTTTTTTTACATTTGTGGCATGGCACCAAGGAAACAGAGCTGCATTATCCATTTCTTATTAGTTTAGTTAACTAATTGTGACCCTTTACTGGAGAACACCAGTTCAGTGTTAGAAAAGCCGCATTTAACTCGTTCTGCTGCAGATGTAGCTCTTGCAAGCTTGTCTTCCCTTAAACCTCCTTTCTGCCTCATAAGCAGAACTGCTTGAAATTTTACTGGGTTTTGTGTGTGTGCGAGAAAATGTGTGAAAGGAAATGAATGGGCTTAGTTTGGTTTGAAATGTTTCACTTTTCTCCCTTTTCAATTAAAAAACTCCAGAATTTTTGTCTTGGAAATGTTCTAGTTGAATTTTTTATTCTCTTTCTCACCCTTTTTTCCATTGTAAAAATTGAGGAGAAAAATAATATCGAAGTTTCAAAAACAGGGAAAATTAAATATGGGAGAGAAAGTGATTTTTGGTTGCCTGTCTCTTCCCTTTTTTGCATTTTAGCCCCTTCTTAATAGTAATAAGGTTATGTGGTTACTTAAGCCAACAAAGTACACACTTCGATGGTTTTTATATAACTTAATGCAATGTTTTGTTTGGGTTTTTGGGACACAGTCCTAGCTACCATTAGTCTCAGCAGAAGTGGGTCTTGATGACAGATTTGGAGGACAGGATTGTGAGGTCACCATGAGTAACATCGCAACCCTTGCGAGGGGAGGACTCTCTACATCTACATTTCAGCTGAACTCCTAGGGTGAAGTTCTGGACTTACTGAAATCAATGGGACACTAGCCATTGACTTAACTGGGGCCAGAGTTTCACCCGCAGGACCAGGCTGGGCTGTGGAGTTAAGCTGACTGATTCCATACTGCAGAACCCCAGTGGGCTAAAATTTGATCTAAATCACACTGTTCACAGCGATTTTAGGTGTGTTAGGCCCAATCCAGCATGGGCTTAACTTTACTGAGTCGTCCCCCTGAAGTTTAAAACTGTGTGCATATATATTCAGCAGTGAGTCAATAGCTAAATTGCTCCTAATTATTCGTTATGTTAAAGTGGCATTTTAGGGAGTAAACTTTTTCCAAAACTTGTGTTGTGTGAATAAAAACCTAAACTGATAAAAAAAATGAAATAAAATCAACTCTATACCCCCACACCTGGGTTTAACAAAACTACGCCAAGTAAAAAGTTACAAAAGTACCTTGCCTCTACTCAGATCTTACACTGAGATCACTATTGCAATATAAAAACACACTTTATTTTTTGCAGTGACAAGCTAGCCCAAATGACAGTTAACCTCGACAGAAAAATTCCAGATGAATTTATATAGGAAACATCACAGTGCATTTTAATATGGCACTCAGCTTAATTAGCACTTGGGCAATTCCTTTTGTTCTTCATAAACCAAAGAAAGAATTGTCAAGGAAGAGACGGTAGCGTACCTGCTGCTTTCAAACTAGCCCATCACCACTACCAAACTAATACTTTCTTTACACTAACTTCCACTAAACAGTGCTAGATTTTTAAGTCTAAAAGTGGCAGGTTTTCCCAGGGTTGAATCTGATATCAAAATCAAGGTTTATTAACATTACAAAGAGCACAGCTGTCCTATGGTGCCCCTTTTAACATTCTAAGCAGCTGCCTTGAGGCGATGCATTTAACCTTGGGAAATGTGATAGGAATTCTGGGATGTCAGAAATCCTTGACAGCTAAAGCCTTTTACCTCATCCAGAATCTACTGTATGGCTTTAGCTCCCACACTGAAAGAAGATGAGACCCTTATTTTCATTTGATGTTTATCAATTCTATTCATTGCACTTAAAATTGAAGATACAGTGGCTTTTACTTATAAACAGTGATATTCCATTTATGCTCAAAGCAGCCCTGTGATGAAAATATTCCTTTTCCCCACTGAGAATGCTATTAGGAAGAAAGCACTCTGAAAAATGTTTGTGCTAAATGTTTAAAAATAGTTCTGTAGATTATCTATCCCTTCCTGCTGTTTTATAGCAAAATGATAAATTTCACATTCCATTTTCCTACTATATCACATGTTGCCATCACTACAGTTAAGCGGCTGTCATTGTTTCAGTTTTAAGCCCCTATTTGTCAGGGGTTTTCAGCGTGGCCGTAACAGTTCAATTCATGCTGATGCTTCACATACCAAGTCTCACTTTGGGACCTTCTGAAAGGAAAGGTGCTACACAAAGCACTTCACAGACTATAAACTGTCATCACCTCTGAAATGCAGCCACTTCTGAGGGTGGCAGGGCAGGTAAGGGGGAAAAATGGTAGCCAATTGGACCATAGTACATTGCACAACAGCAAGAGTGTGGAGGGAATATTGGTTCAGGACACTGGACAAACACTAAAATTTAAAAATATACCAAGATTAAAAATCTTTAATGTCCATGGGGGTCAAACAAGGTTTCTTTTTCTTAGGTCTCTGCTGAAAAGCCCATATGGTAAACTACTGGGACCAGCCTGATACTCAGGGCCCAATTCAGAAGTTAAATTAAGAGTCAGAAATAGAAAGAGAGGCAAAGTTAATGTAGTTTACAACAAATAAGACTCCTTCCAGACACTTTTAAAAGTAAACATATTTACAAGTTTCAGAGTAACAGCTGTGTTAGTCTGTATCCGCAAAAAGAAGAACAGGAGTACTTGTGGCACCTTAGAGACTAACAAATTTATTAGAGCATAAGCTTTCGTGGACTACAGCCCACTTATGCATCCGAAGAAGTGGGCTGTAGTCCACGAAAGCTTATGCTCTAATAAATTTGTTAGTCTCTAAGGTGCCACAAGTACTCCTGTTCTTCTTTAAACATATTTAGATTCTTTTGGACATACTTAGACTATCTTCAATTCTACCTACTTATCAATTGCCTTCTAGGATGAAATAACTGGCTCTGTGGATATGGGGAAAGTGGTGGACATGATATATCTTAATATCTTGACTATAGCAAAGCTTTTGATATGGTCTCCCACAGTATTCTTGCCTGCAAGTTAAAAAAGGATGGATTGGATGAATGGACTATAAGGTGGATAGAAAGCTGGCTAGATTGTCAGGCTCAACAGGTACTGATCAATGGATCGATGTCTAGCTGGCAGCTGGTATCAAGTGAAGTGCCCCAGGGATTGGTACTGGGGCTGGTTTTGTTCAACATCTTTATTAATGATCTGGATGATGGGATGAATTGCACACTCAGTAAGTTCGCAGGTGACACTAAACTGGGGGGAGAGGTAGATACACTGGAGCGTAAGGATAGGGTCCCGAGTGACCTAGACAAATTGGAGGATTGGGCCAAAAGAAATATGATGAGTTTCAACAAGGACAAGTGCAGAATCCTGCACTTAGGACGGAAGAATCCCCTGCACTGCTACAGGCTGGGGACCGACTGGCTAAGCAGCAGTTCTGCAGAAAAAGACCTGGGGATTACAGTGGACTAGAATCAGCAGTGTGCCCTTGTTGCTAAGAAGGTTAATGGCATATTGGGCTGCATTAGTAGGAGCATTGCCAGGGAAGTGATTATTCCCCTCTATTCAGCACTGGTGAGGCCACATCTGGAGTATTGCATCCAGTTTTGAGCCTCCAACTACAGAAAGGGTGTGGTCAAATTGGAGAGAGTCCAGCAGAGGGCAACGAAAATGATTAGGGGGCTGGAGCACATGATTTACGAAGAGAGGCTGAGGGAATGAGGCTTATTTAGTCTGCAGAAGAGAAGAGTGAGCGGGGAATTGATAGCAGCCTTCACCTACCTGAAGGGGGAGTTCCAAAGAGGATGGAGCTAGGCTGTTCTCAGTGGTGGCAGATGACAGAACAAGAAGTAATGGTCTCAAGTTGCAGTGGGGGAGGTCTAGGTTGGATATTAGGAAAAACTATTTCACTAGGAGTGTGGTGAAGCACTGGAATGGGTTACCTAGGGAGGTGATAGAATCTCCATCCTTAGAGGTTTTTAAGGTCCGGCTTGACAAAGCCCTTGCTGGGATGATTTACTTGGGGTTGTTCCTGCTTTCAGCAGGGGGCTGGACTAAATGACCTCCTGAGGCCTCTTCCCACCCTAATCTTCTATGATTCTGTGATTCAATGTATACTTCATCTCTGGCCCCTTTAAGCATGAATTTTACCTGCTGCTCAAAAGTCATAGATGATATGTTAGTTCCCTACTTAAACACACTTCCACTGAGTCAGGCTCTCTTATACATCAGTACAACATATCTAAATAGCTCTAGGGTAGACTGTGCCCAACTTACACATCAAGGGAGAAAAGAGAAGAATTAGCAAGAAAAACAATATACTGTATGGTGTAAGAATATGTAAGACAATGTAGGCCACCCTCTTCTTTAAGTAGCACCTCCCAGCCATTCAGAATGTGATTTACACCAGCTTAAATTCAGTTACACATCAGTAAGTACGTCTAATGGAATCTACCTGAGCGACCTATATCATGTTGCACATTTCCAAATCTGCCCCTCAGTACTGAGGTATATAACTGTCAGCTTTATTGAATGTATCTGTACGGTGTGGGTAGTTTAAAATATCTCCCAGCATGTATTGCTCATAAAACCAGGATTGGAAACTTCTGGACCGGTCTTTTAGTCATTTCTTCCCCTAGCTCTAGTAAGGACTCTGGAGGGGGTGGTTGCAGGACATAACATCAATATACCTATTTCAAAAAACAAAATGAGGGAACTGAACCTGCTGATATTTGGTTCCAAGGAAACCAGTTATTTCTGTCTGTTGCATGGAATATTTAAGCTGTACCCATCAGCTAAACTTTTTGAAATGGCTGCTTTTAAAATTTCATATTTAGGTAACATATTGGCAAATCAAATTGAAGTTTACTAATTTGGGGCACTTTTTTAACCCTATGATTTAATATGGCTCAGATTTTCAAATTGAATTCTTTAGGCCATAATACTTCGCTTATAAGCTCATTGCGGAAGATAACATTTCTTGTACATGTTCTCTGTTCACAGCTATCTCCACCTAATGAGACTCTGCTCTTACTCAGGTGAATTTCTCTAATGATCTCACCATAAGCAGCTTCCTGTGCTGACTAATCTGAACTACAGAGTATTATTCTGTTGATTCTATTTTAGCACTTGCTATTTGTACAGTTAGGAAATGGGGATATTTACATTGTGGATTCTTACATTGTCATCGGAGCTCTACTCATTTCAAGCATGCTAAGGGCACAGTTCTGATCTGTGCTTGAACAAAAAGTAAAGAATTTAAATAGTAGTAGGTATCCCCCCCTTCCAGGATATAAACACAGGGCAACATACACCTCCATCTGTCACGAGAGATCCATTTGTGCAGATCTGCATCTCAAAATGGGCTTTCCTTATTTATGTATGCTTGTAAATAAAATAGAGTCAATGTATAACCCATATGTAGGTCTCTTCAAAAGTTTTGTTTGTCTTCTATGTGCCTCATCCTGACCATTCTCTCCAGAGTCCATGCCTTTCTTGGCAGTTTTCAACAGGAAATAATAACAACAAACCATGATAATTGCAGTATGCAAGCAAGTATCTAACAGCAGTATGAGAGATCATCTTCTGCTGATGCTACAGGGTCCAATCATCTTAGTTAACATATGTCTGAGCAGGAATATTTACTCCTATTTCCATATGTTGCAGACATCTCACTTGAAGAAGTGATCTTGGCAGCTCTCACAAAATAAGCAGGGTGTCCAAGAAATTATGTCGGTGCTCAGTAAGTGAGACTCTTCCTTCCAAGTCTGTACTGTACCCATGTTTCAATGGGATTGCCATGGTTCTGTACTGACTTTCAAGAATCACGTTATTAGCCAAGGTGTGTTGGTTAAATTCTACTCAGGTAGTTACTTTCTTCCTTATTCCTTCCCACTGTAACTTAATCCAGATACGCTATTTGTCACTACCCCTCTTGAAATCACTATTGCATTGTGTTTATACATCAAAGATAGTATTTTATGCATCAGTCTATCCACATAGATGAATAACTGCATTTATTACTGATTCTATGATATATAGAGTGTTACTGAATATTATTATATAATATGCAAACAAAGTACATCAAAAGAATGTTACAGTCACACAATCAAGCACTTAAAAGTTGGGAAATGACAGAATTCGAGTTGCCCATGCAACCTTAATTTGGCCGTCGTGTGCGCGCGTTAATTACATGATCACAGAGTACAGTTTCCACAAATGACACCAACTTCAGGATAAAAAGTGCTCTGGGAAAATTACCAAATAAAAGATGATACAATATAGACATGTAAGGTTACAGAGCAGAGATAGCTTGAGGAGGTGGGGGCATTGGTACGTTGCTTAAATTGGGAAAGGGCAGTATTACATTGCTTTCCACCCTACATGATGTGGTGGCTTCAGAGCTGTGTTTTGGGTCCTGTATTTTATGTGAATATATGCTGCCATTGTAGTCTATTTTGAAGCATTTAAATCTGGCTATCCATTGCTATGAGGAAGATAAGCAAATTTAGTTGTCCAAGGCAGCTGGATATAAGGAGAGTGTTCTCTGAGCGGTAAAGGTTGTAGGTTCTTCAGTTAGGGATGCCCTCTAACTTTCATTGATTTAATTCTGGTAAGTCTGATGTCCTTCTGCTCAGCTTGCACCACCTGTTCAGTAATGCTTCTCACACTGCCATCTCAATTGGTGGTACTAATCCTCTCAGTCAAACGAATAGATGTACTGTTCAATGAGAAACTGAGTTTTGAGGCTGACATTTGACACATTATCAAGCTATCTTATTACCACATCTGGGTGACCAGGTTAAAATGTGTACTCTCCCATGCAGATGCCAAGATTCTTGTTCGTGTTGTCACTATGTCCAGCCTTTCCTAGTGCAATTCACTTTTCTCTGTTCCAAGGAACAAAACTGGCTATGTCACACCTTTTCCAGTGTGCTTTTACAGACATTTAGGGCTAAATTCTGACACTCGATAACTTGAATGGGTATCAGTTACAGGAGATCAATATATTATGAAATAATTGACAGCACTGCATTCGTAGTAGCCAGACATTTAGTTGATATTTTTAAATATATATTTTCAACTACATTCCGCATTAGAGCAACGGGCCGAATGCACCATGAGGTAACCCCACTGGCTTCAGTGTCATTGCTCCCAAGATGAAGTTAACCCAGTGCATCATGGGTTTAAAACAGTGGTTCTCAAACTTTTGTACTGGTGACCCCTTTCACATAGCAAGCCTCTGAGTGCAACCCCTTATAAATTAAAACCACTTTTAAATATATTTAACACCCAGGGCCGGCTCCAGGCACCAGCTTCTCAAGCAGGTGCTTGGGGCGGCCGCTCCGGAGAGGGGCGGCACGTCCAGGTATTCAGCAGCAATTCGGCGGACGGTCCCTCACTCCGCCTGGGAGTGAAGGACCTCCTGCCGAATTGCCGCCGCAGATCGCAATTGCGGCTTTGTTTTGTTTTGGATGCTTGGGGCAGCCAAAACCCTGGAGCCAGCCCTGTTAACACCATTATAAATGCTGGAGGCAAAGCAGTGTTTAGGGGCTGACAGCTCGCGACCCACCATGTAATAACCTCATGATTCCCTAAGGGGTCCTGACTCCCAGTTTGAAAACCCCTGGTTTAAAATCAAACTTCAGTATGATATATTTAAATATATCATTTTTCAGTATTAAGTAGCCCATCATTATTATTACAGCATTTTATCAGTAGAAGTAAATTAATTTATTTTATTTAAAAAATATAATTCTTGATACCCATCTAAATTCAAAGACATAGTTTGGTTCCAGTGGTACTTGAATATTGTGAAAAGTTTCAGTGTTTAATTTTGAACAAGCCTGTTAATATTCATGCCCAAACGTCCTCCCATCTGACTCAAGGGAGAGGACTCCACTCTTGTACGTTCCTTGGTAAAGTATTCTACAGTCTAATGTCATACTTTGATGAATTCCTTGATATTCAGCCTAAATATTCCTTTGCTAAATTTCATCTCATTAGTCCTAGCTATATCCCCATGGACCATGCAAAACAATTCCTCTCCCTCTTTGATGTTTATACACTTCTAATACTTGCAGATAATTATCAGTATCCCCCTTTGTCATTCTTCAGCCAAGCCATGCATAGTTAGTCTTCTTAATCTTCCATTGAAAATTAGTCCCTCCAGCCCCCTTACCAGTTTTTGTTGCTCCTCCCTGAAATCTCTCCAGTTTGTCAGCAGCTTTCTGACGAGGTGCCACGAAGGTACATGATATTCGAGGAGAAAGCTCACCACTGCCACCTAGAAAAGGGCTTTCACCAGAGGCAATCTGAATTCTTCTGGGAACATACAGCATCATGTGAGACAGGATCTGGCATCTTCTCTCCATGAGCCTAATCCAATAGCAGTTGAAGTCAATGGAAAAGCTTCTAGAATCCTTTGATCAGGCCCCATTTGAGCTTCCTCTCCAATGAAGAAAACACAAAGGGCATCCAGGCTGCCTTTAGTGAAATAACTATTGTGGGTGCCAATCCATCCTCCCAAAGAAGCCTTTATTTGGCCCTACTAATGGATCTTTTCTGAGTGTGTTCTTGGTTCCAGGCCAAACAATGTGAATGGGAACAGAAGTGCAAAATCCTCCCCTGAGAAGTGGCTGGTCTTTAGAAGCAGGAAGTGGATCCAGAATAGAAAAAACAAGTGACCCTGGAGGTTGGTTATATTTGTATTTTGGAGACTACGCCCATCCCTTGTGCTTAAAGTTAAGTATGTGCTTTAGTCACATTAACTGTAATGGCACTTAAGTACATGTTAAAGGTTAACTGTGTACTTAGGTGCTTTCCTGAAGAGGGGTGGATATCCATAGGTATTTTGCTGAATTGGAGACACAGAATATTGGCCAGTTACAGTGACATGTGACCATGTCACATGATACTGGAATCCATCTTAATCCTTGTACTTTTCCATCGATGAGGCGGGGGTGGGGACAAGCACAGACAGGCAGGGCTTGGGCAATCAGCAATGCACATACTACATAGGGTGACCATAATTCCCAGAGGTTGGGCCTGGTGTCGCTGCTCATTTGAGTCCTTCCTGCCCCCGCGTGCAGCTGGGACTGGTGTCGCTGCTCACTCGAGCCCTGCCTGCCCACCACCCAAGCCCTGCCTCCCCCCCTGTGCAGGGATGGCATTGCCACTTGTCCCACTGCACATTCTTCCTCACTCCACTTTTTTGACAACAGTGGGTATTTGTCCCGTTTGCTCTTGATCAAGTTGGCAAGAGCTCCCTTTTGCAAAAAAAAAAAAGTTGGGATGGCCAGGACAGGGCTTAAAAAAGGAACTGTCCCAGTGAAAACAGGACATATGGTCACTCTAACTCTAATATTTCTTTCCCAACAGGTATATCTATGAAAGCCCCTCTTATTTCCTTTACCACCCTTGTCAATCATTAACGCTCTCTGCCTTTCTGCGGCTTTACCTTTTCCCCTCAAAACCTTTAACCTGGTTCCCTCCCCAATACTCCTTTTCCACTGCTGTTTTTTTTTTTTTTACTCTCATACCTTTGTCGAGTGTCACAACAATGTGGTCATTCGGGTAGCTCCTTGTTCCTTTCATTTTATCTAGGGAGCTACATTTCATGCCTTTTTTTCTCTTTCAGATCCATACATGTGGCTGTAATAAAGATCCTTTTTGTTTGCCATCTTCTAGTACTACACTATGCTAAGAAACATAAGGCCATCCCTGTGCTCTGCCAGTTCTCCTTAGAATCTATGCTACATGCTAGTTCTTTTAGTATCTCATTATATGTGTCATCGATATCTTGCTTGGCCGAAAGCCACATGGCAACCTGACAAGATGTAGTGCAGTTTGGCAGTTTCCATACAGGGCACAGCTGTCAGCATCTCTTATCCTCCATTTCAGAAAATCAGCCGGTACTGGTAAGCAATCATAAGCTAAGACTAAGCAGTAACTGTACATCCTTTTTAGTAAGGCAGAAATGGAAAAATCATTTCAGAGATAGTTTTCTGTCCTGGCTTTTCCGGCAGCTCTTTCTCACTGATGAGAAATCAGAAAATTCTTTTTTCTATTTTAGCCTTTCAAATCAGAGAGGCTTTCCCATCTTCATTCTACTACCTTGCTGCTAAAGCACAGCACACCGCTTGAAGGCACATAAAAGAAAAGCTTCCCCTTACATATATGAACATATGCTCTGCCTGTGAAGAACATATACTCCAGGTGCTTCCTCAAGCCACTGTCAGGAATGCAGGGTATTAGCTTATTGAACGAGAACAGGGAGGTTTTCTGCCATGTTGCCTGATGTCCTATGCTATTAATTTTTATATCTAACGCTGTGGAGATCATGTGACTTGACAGAGTATCGAAAGCTGCATAGGAGAAGGAAAAGAGGAGGGAACCTGCGGGGGAGAGAAGGGATGCATAAAGTGAAGAAAGGGAGGGGGAAAGAAGGAAGAGGAAGACATGTAATTTGCCATGAGTATCAAATGAAAAGTTTCTGTTTGGGTACCTATGAGTGGCTCTTTCCAGAGAAAAAGAGGTATATAAGTATAATGAGACCCATGAGAGGAGGAAACAAGAGACACTTGCGACTACTCATGTGAGGAACTGCTCACCACTGTTAGCAAGGGGATCACAGTCTGGCCCATTACTGTTAGAAGCAGGGAGTACATAAGGTTTATTTTTGTAGTTATTAGTGATCCCTCCCTCCCATAAGTAGTCCCACTGCATTCAACTACTCATGCAAGTCCACCATTGCAGGTCAGCATTGTAGACCCTAACACCTGTGCCTAATGCTAGTGACAAATGTACATAACTGAAGATAAAAAATGCTCATTATCCAGTTGTGAGTATATTCTTGGAGTACATGCTCACCAATATAAATAAGGGCTGTATAATCAGGTCCACAGCATCATTGCTCTATGGGTGTCATTAGTGATCTCCATGTATCAAAATAAAAACAGCCCCATACATGCAAAAATGTAGCAAAATGTGCAAGGAGCAGATATCACTTTTGAAAAAAGGATAGTTTGAAAATAAAAAAGAGACCCACATTTGTTTGGGTTCGGCAGTAAGATGCCTACTATAGAGGAAGCAGATGAAATACTTATACATTATAGCTAAATTGTATGTGGAGTATATAAATCCCTGGATCTCTCTAACCTTGAGTATTTCATATCCGAAGTTGAAATTACATCTCTCAGTGCCTTGGATGGTGAGACTACTTAAACTCCCATGTCACCTTGCAGGTTATACAGGCATCAGTGAATGAACTGTAAAATTTTAATAGCTATTATGGGTATTATAAGAAATGGGGTTAGAGATGCATGCACTCCTAATCAGTTTTGGTTTCGTCTATACATTTTTCTTACAGGCTCCCGTCTGAGAGTTTCCATATTCCTTTCTCATTTTTTCTACTCATTTTTCTTTGTGTTGTTCAGACACCGTGCTTCAAACCTGCGGGGCAGACTGCATAAGAAAAGAAAGGGCTGTACTATGGACAGTCTAACAAATCTATGCAGTAAATGATCAACTGTAATGCCTGGCAGACAACATAACAGATCATAGAAATGAGACCTTTGTTAGAATATTACAGTACTGAGGCAGTATGGAGTTACTGCCTGTGGCTGAAGTGGTGAAAAAAGACTTGACTTCAAAATGTGTACATGATCAGCAAGAGTGCATGTGAATTGATCCCATTTCTAAACAGCACTTCCATACTTAACAGAATCAAAGATTGTTTTGACATATTGAAATTCACTGACAATGTATTTTCTTCTGCCTAATTTGCCATCAAGAATAATTTATTAGACTGGAGGAAAAAAAAAGGTAAATGGTTATCTCCAGGGGATATGTTGTCTCCCAACAGCATACATGTTAGCTGGAAAAGGGAGCTGCTTTAAAGAATTTCTGCACAACACCCTCACACCCTCAGCTGAGGGTGCCTATCATAAGGTAGTTAAGATGGTGAGCAGCCTTGGAGTTATACTAGACACATTACTGAGTCTGTAATATTAAAGTCACCCAAAGCAAATTCTTCTATCTCCAGCTAGCAGAAGACTATCTAATCGTCTCAGGTGATGACCCGTCCACAGTAGCTCAGATCTGTGTCACCTCCATGGTGAAATATTGTAATTTAGTCTGTCTGGGTCTGGACAAAAGTTCATGAGAAAGCTGCAGGTGATAAAGCAGCAGCCTATCACCTAAGAAGCATGAGCTGAAGAGAGTATATAACACAGTGCTTCAAAACTGGCATTCTCCCTGCATTCACTACTAGATTCATTTCAGGCTGCACTATACAGCCCTTAATAAAGTAGACCCAGGGCATCTGAAAGACTTGCACTCTTTTCAGAACTCAGCAGGCAAATATGATTGCCTCACACAGTGCAACTAACAGAGTGCAGGAATAAACTTGAGGGAGCCAAAGGAACAGCCTTCTGAATAGTAGGCTCAAGTCTTTCAGAAACTCAGCCAAGGGAGATCACGACAAACCCCGTGCCTGTCATCTTCAGCTCACACTGAAAGGAAGGACCAACATTTTCAAAATTAGGACTCTAAAGTTAGTCTCCTAAATCCTTAGTTAGTGCTTCTGAAAATTAAAGCAGTAAATTATAGATTTAGGAGACTAACTTTAGGGTCCTATTTTTGAAAACATTGACCTCGCTTCTTCAAGAAAGTATTGTGGAAAGAACCAGAGCAGAAGGTATCCAGTGTAGCACTTAAAAGTTAGATAACTTCACCAAAGTCTAGGGCAGAGAATAAGGTGTCTGTGATTGACAGATCCCACCATTTTCTATAATCTAGGTACAGTCCCTAGATATTACAGCAATATGAATTTTAGAAATGCTTGTAGATTGATCTGGGTCTTGCTGTCTACATCCAGACTGTTTAACACTTAGATCCCGAGTCTGGAAGATTATTAGCACATGGTAAAACCAATGGCCATGTATTGAGCTAGCTCCCCAGGTATTCCAGAGCTCATCTCTGTACACCGGAGGAAGGAGAGGCCATAGACACCAACTTTCTGTCTCCCTATTTACTCCCCAATCCTTGGAGCGGCTAGGAGATGGTTTGGCCAGTTAGAGCAGCCCTGAGGCAGCGCTAACTTCTGAAGGCAGTAAGGCCCCATTTGACTAGATCAGGATCCCTGGAGCAGAGCTTGCTCTGTACATGGCTCCTGAATACCCATTACACCAGGAGGGAAAGGGAGGTGAGGGCAATATACAGACAATCTGCTTATATACAAGCAGAATCCCCACCTTAATGCTTAAGAGAGGCACAAATGAGAAGAGTGGAGTTGAAGATCTGGCCCAAAATTTAAAGTTAGCATGACGTAAGCACACACAAAAAATGTGTTTCATAAAGTGCTTGTTTATGTCATGATTGAGAACTTTCAAATCCATTGTGAATTTAAATGTTTAGTATACATTACAACTTAAGCTATCTCCAGCAAATCCTGTCACAGGAAAATATATCCAAATGTTTCTGCTCTGGCAAAATTAACTACTATTACAGAATGGAGACAGAATATTAATTTTGTTCCAATAAAATTGGCTGGCATACATGTTTGTGTGTGCCAGGCAAGAGGTCATTATAGAAACAGCAAAACAAACCTCTCCACTGTTCTTGTTCCAGCACATTGCATTTAGATTTTAAAATCATGACTGTTGGATACCTTTCCTGAAGTGATGTACAATATCTACTATGCCAGCAGCTATATTCTTTCATGAAATGACTTTGCTGTAACTCTATTTCGATACCCATTTCAACATAAACAAACTTTAACAGTCCTGCACACAATGCCAAATCTCCTTCATTCCTAATTAAGATGAAGGCAAGTAGTACAATTCTCCAATTATCTTTTATGTCATATTTATTTTCTGGTGAATTATTAAATAATGATTAATAGCCTACATTCCAGTTGTATACCTGCTAATTCAGGAGGAAAAATATCAACCCTGTCTACTCATTCAGTTAATGGGCATCACTAATTGAAAAAATGTTCTTTGCACATACCAGTAACTTTCCAATCATTTACTTATTGAAAAGTTTGGCAACTGAAATAAAATGAATGACACATTAATGGAACTCTGCGGAGTGTGCATACTGCTGTGTGAAGCATGCATTCTCCTTTTTTGCAGACAACAGACTTTATCTCAATGACAGATAGATATCACCATCTATCAGTCTCTGCAAAAAAATAGAGGCTGTCAACAATAGCAGTTGAAGTTTGGGGATACTGATTACGTCCCAAATACGTTAGTTTTTATTATAGTTATTTCTGGCATGGTTTCTGCAGTGGGATAGACAGCATATTAACAACCTGACTTGAAAGTGTATTACTCTCTGAGGATCACAAGGGCCACAGTCTGCTGAGTCGGGGATGTGGTTAGGACAGTAGCCATCCCTGCATATTTGTTAATATCTAGCAACAGGTTTTGGGGAACTTGTTTACAAAGTAGTTATAAGGAGTGGTGCAGGGATTGCTGTTCCTAGGTTCCCCTGAAGCATTCTGGCCTATGCTCAGGGAACCTTTTTTCTATGGTTGTAGCTCCAATTAGGGTGACCAGATGTCCAGATTTTATAGGGACAGTCCCGATTTTGGGGTCTTTTTCTTATATTAGGCTCCTATTACCCCCACCCTCGTCCCGATTTTTCACATTTGCTGTCTGGTCACCCTAGCTCCAATCTGTCACCCCCAGAGTACATCAGGAGAAAAATAAGAATTTGTCCCACAATGTGCATATATGCTGTAAGATCTACCAACCAGCTGTCTTTTAGCTATAGTCAGTACTAGAAAATTTAGGATAGCTGTTATGCCCATACTGCTTTTTTTTTTTAAAAATCATGTATTCTAACTACAGTATTCTTACAGCTAAACTTCACCACACATTTACCGAGGTACAGTGGTTATGATATAACTGAAGCTAGCAGACACCTAAGCTATTAGACTTGAGGGGAAAAATATCTAGAAACAACTGCCACTTTGTTTACAATAGAATGCCAGACTGTTTACTATACAATATGTTTCTGACACCAAACTTCATAATCATTATGATCCCCTTGTTAGCACTTTATTACAACATACAAATGCCTCTGAGAACCATTGTTAAAAAAGGAAGGTAAGAGAATCTACAGTATATAATTGAATTTAAAGACAAGAATTAATCAGTTCATAAACTACCATACATTAATCTCATTGAACAGTTGCAGGAATCTAACCTCTAAAGTTAATACAAAGGTAACTGGAATCCCCCGGTGAGAACTATTCATACCCATTAATTGTTGCAATACAAGATACCATAGGTCTGAGTCCGCTGCCTGTTCTTCAGTATCTGAAATGTGCTTCTCGGCAGAGTGGAGGACACCGCTGGGACTCATTTGACTCTGACTTTCACATTAATTTCGTTGTGCTGTGAAGAGCAAAGACAAAATCAATGTCCATCAGTGATTATTCAAGGTAAAATATCTAGTGATATTGAATACCAATGGCAGTAGTGAGCATTAAACTTACTTAAGGTTTGTTGAGTTGACAGAACCATTTATTCCAATTCCACTTCATTGTCTATGATGCATGAGCATAGAAAAATAACACAATTATAATGAAAATGCTGGATTACAATTTTTGGCAATTTAGATGTTAAAGTAATGAATGTATTGTGAATAACACTCCTGTAGTAGTGTACAGGCTCAAGAAAGGATTGAATCATGCTATGATGCAACACACCTCTATGCTAAAAACATTATTATTATTATTGACTATATTAATTTTTGGTGATGGACAATTTATTTGAGGCGTGTGGCTGATCTGCACATAGAAAAATAGGCAAGAAAAGTGGCAGCTCTCCTGTCCCAGTTTCTTCTCTCATTGTTCCCCAATAAACAGTGAGTGAAGGCCTGGCCTCATTGAAGACAATGGGAGGTTTTCCACTGATAATACTAGACCAGGATTTCACTTTATAACTTCTAAAAACTTTGCAAGCATAGCAACAAAGGGCATGAACTGAATGACTATAAGGCTTTTGTTGCCAGTTGTTGTGAGCACTTCTCAAAAGTTTCCCCCTGGGATCCTTATACAACCATCCTCCTTTCCCCAAAAATCTCGTTGTTATTTTGAAAATGCCATGGGTTATAGCTTAGATAGCTTAGCACATATTTAGCAATGGGAGATCTGATTCTCCTCTCACTCAAACCAATCAGAGTAAATCAGAAATAACTCTAGTATAATCAATGGAGATGAAGATGGTTAGAAAATATTCCCCAAACCAGAAAATATTAATTAAAAGAATCAAAATTCTTTTTCTCAAAAAACAGAAAACAATTTTTATCAGCTGTAAGCTCACTGTTTTAGCTATAAGTAAGTAAATTCAATGGAGGGAATGATAAAAAGGCAAAATTTTCCACATCTGTCATACACACAATTTGTTTAGCTGAAAAGCCAGTTTTCCATTTAAAACAATTTTGATTGAAAATTTTTCACCAGCACTAAGCAGCACAAAATTGGTGTGACAGTAGCATCATCAGGATGAGATGGTTAATTCCGCTAATTCTGATAGCCATGTACAAGCATTAGTAGAGGTCCTAGGAACCATATTGCTAAAGAGTTTTCCATTGGGTTCTTCCAGCCAGTGTCCAAGAGGTGACGGATATCTAACTAGCAGAGTGGTATTTCTAAACAAATCAAATATATTCAGAACACAAGTAGGTTCACATGCTAACATCATATGAGATTCAAAACAGACTTTTCATCCAGAAGAAATATTGACTAATGCAACACTGAGTCAGTTAAGTGTCTATGAAGCCTAAGAATAACATAAGGGGATTCATCTACTCAGGATGGCATTCCTGACAGACAACATTGGAGGCATTTGGACAGTACAGGGATTGGATAGCACGTAAATATCCAGATAGATAAGTAAAAATGTAATATACAATTGGGGTTACCATAAAAAAGTAATAATTGAATACTTATTGTAGAGCTTAAATACACTAGTTATTTGTTAGGAATAGTAAAGAAATCACTGCTGATCAATATTCCACTTTTCTCTGTTAGATCTAAAGGTAGCACTCACTCAGATAGCACTCACCCATAAAATGAAATC
This sequence comes from Malaclemys terrapin pileata, assembly GCF_027887155.1. NCBI lineage: Eukaryota > Metazoa > Chordata > Testudines > Emydidae > Malaclemys > Malaclemys terrapin. The sequence continues at coordinate 13,812,290 of NC_071518.1, forward strand.
AATGAGGCCCCATCTTGTACGGTGATGAGCACTTTCAATAAAGTGCTGGGGAGTCTTAGAGATTTCAGTGGATGTTGAGGGCATTCAGCACTGCACACAGGATCAGGTCTTATATTATGAACTACTGCCCCTTCCCCCCGCACCCCGCTCTCCTCCAGTGCTGTCATTGTCATCGGAGTGACTATTTAAAACCACAGGGGATTCTCTCCCAACATGCTGGTCATGGAGGCTGCCATCTTGAAATGAGAAACTAATTTTCCTGAAAATGTATACCCACATTGACCCTGAAATACTGCCCAGTAATGATCCTAATAAATCCTGCTAGTCACCATCTGAATAAAATTGTCAATCTCAGTGGTACATCTATATTTACAGTGCACTGGAATCAGATCCCAAAACAACCAGACACGAGATCTTATACCAACAGCTTTCCTTCCCCATATCATATGTGGGGAGGAATAATGACTTTAGGAAACGGAAGAGGTCACTGTGATAAGAAGTCACTGAACGTGGGAGAAAGGCTTTTACAGGTGTGTGTACCCTCTCACTGCAATGAAAGCAAGCCTAGTTCCTAAATAGGAATCACTAGAATGTTTTAGTAACACAAAATCTTTGTGTTTTTCCCCACTTGAAGGGGAAACACTGTTCACTGTTTTGACCTATAGCAAAGAGACACAGGGAAAGGAGAACTAGAATGGAATTTAAAACAAGAACTCTGAAAAATATAAGCCTTAGGGGAAGGGAATTTTCTTTTTGTTTTATGTTCATATTTTATTTTTATTCCCTGTTTTGTCCTCATTGGCATTATAATGAATTAAATTATTCTCTTTAAGTAAAATTCCTAATTAATATTTATTTATAACCCAATTATAGTTTTGCATTGCCCTATAAAAAGACTATGTTTGTATATGTTAATCTCTGCAGCTGAACATACAATAAAACCCCAACAGTGTCTCTTTGGTACCATAACTGCTTTTATTGTCCTGAAGTAGCACAAGCTTTCAATCCACAGTCTACAGAGTACAAAATAAAGCCCCAGTCCTACACTGAGATGTGCCCAGAAAGAAGGTGCAGCAGTCTGGGGGTGTGAATCACAATGGGAGACTTAGGCCTAAGAGCTTTTAACTCAAGAATAGAGTTTTATATGCAGGTTTACTTTACATTTAAGCCTTTCAAAAAGTTGTATAGGAACCCCCCTCCTAAGTGCTGCTAGGAAATGACCCCCCCCCAAAAGTGAGAGAACTAAGTTGAAGAATTCAGTTAAGCTAATGAAGAGAGAGTGAGGTCATGTGAATAATAGAAAATGATCTTTTTTTATTATAATTTACGATATGCAGGGGAAAACTGGACTTGTGGCCACAATAAATAAAATTATTTAATGCTAATACTTTGCAATTCTATTGGCCATCCATAAATCTCAAATCTTGTTACAAAGTTGGGCAGGTATATTCTCTCCATTTTAAAGAAGAGTAAAGTGAGGCATGCAACATAAAACGGCTTGCCTAAGGTTGTAAGTAGTCAGTGGCAGAGTCAGATCTAGAACCCAGGACTCCTGCCCCCAAACTCCACTCACAATACACTAAACTGTGGCTTCCTTCAGTAGCAGAGTCTGTGCACATAAAGGACAATCCGTGTGCATGCTACTGAAAGAAATTAAAATGGTGTTCAGTGTCATAACTTTCAGCTGCTAGCTTCTGCCTGGCCCAAATGAAGGCCAAAGATATCCTGAATGTGAAAGAAAATATTTGCTGTTTGTAAATTGATTTTTGTTTCCCCTCCTAAACTAAAATCAACCATGCAGATCCAGCCCCGTCAGTTTAAAATGTCATGCAGTGCAGCATAACAGTCATTCAAGTGACACTGTCATTCAAGTGATCTCATAAGTTAAAGGGGACATGCCAAGGACAGTCTTGTACAGTGATGTGAAACTAATATTTCAACTAGCATCTCCTACAAAAATGTCCACCCTTAAATTATTTTCTTAAGTGTGCATAAAGATGTGTGTTCCTAGGGACAGGAAGGATAGAGGAATTGTGGAGACTGTTCATTTGTTTTTCAATGTAACCACAATCACTCTCTCTTAGCCATAGCCAAAGAAGGGAGGGAGCACCACTGAGCAAATACACTTGAATTAAGCTTATTTGTCAGAAAGGTTTCTATGAGGTCCCTAAAAATTACACTGACTATATTGAGAGTTGCGTGCAGTGTTCAACTTGTGTTCTTTGATATGGGAGTTGGTGGTCCACGGTGATGTAGAGGGCTTCAGGGTATTCTCTTGGGAAGAAGGTTTGAAAAGGCCTACACCTTGGCACAGTCTGTTGATGTCTAAATGAAAAAAAGCATTGCTTTGCAAGCACGTTTATCAAAAGGGTTTAAGATGGGTGTTTTGGCAGTATCTGGAGAAGGGGTAAACTCCATCAGAGTCATGTGTTCAACTCCTCTTTCAAATTGGTGGTCGAATTGGAGCTACTGCCCTCTCCGCTTCCCCCAAACCTCACTACAGTGCTTTCTACAGCTCTGATCTTCATAAAAACAAACATTCAAGACATACAGCCATTTTGCCATTTGAGTAGTAAGTTCAAGTTGGAGAGGGAAGGTAGCCCCTCTCCTTCCTCTCACCATGAAATAATGTTACCATGTTGGCAGCTTCTTCAAAATATTTGGCCAAAGAAAAGCTGGTGCAATTGATTTGCATCAATCATCTAATAAGCTGCTTCTTACCCTTCTTACCTGGTCATGACTATGATTCACAACCCAACTAAAATGCCTACATTCTTCCAGTGTTTGTCTTAATGAATACTATTCCACCAACTCTTTTAGAGTAGTTACCAGCTTTAAGAAACTCTTTGTCACATATGCCTTTGTGAAAATGGCAGCAATAAGCTCATGGGTGTTCTGTACTGCCACTTATGCTAAAATTGCTGCGTATCTTGCTGGTCAAACAGAGTCTGAAACCATAAGGGAAGCAGTGGCAGTGGAAACCAGTTTTAATAAATTGTCATCAGACTCTTGATTCAGTGAAACATTTGCCAGGGATGAATATTCACTGTCATCGTTGCTTGCACCACATCTCAATGGCCGAATTAAAACATATTTCTAACCCAGATAGATATAAATTGCAGAAAGGATCCTTTCAAAAATAAAAATAAAAAAGAGCTGAAGTCCATGTCATAAAACGCCTCCACTTCCTCCTCTTCTTTGTTTGTCATCTTCCTGGCAAGATGAGTTGTCTGACAAATAATTTATTTTGAGAGCAGTCAAGAATGCAGAAAGGATTAGCAAAAAGAAAAAGAGTCATCCTGACACTACCAGGATCAGTGGCAGCAGTAAAATTGGGAAAATGCCCAGTTTACACCATTTTAAAGCGTAATAGAGCTCACAAAATACTTTCTCCTTTTCTTAGCACAAGATGACTTTGGTATATGACTGAACTGTGCTTATGTACAGTAAATAGGTAGTTCTCTGTTAAAAGCAAATGTTGATTACTGTCCATGAGTATGGCTTCTAAATAGCTAACTGATCCACTGTATTGTTATTTGTTAACTATTTGCACCTAGAAGCTCCAGAAAAGTTTGTTTACTTAAACATTGGATTCAGTGGGAGCAGAGCCAGCTGCCATATATTAGGTCAGTGACTCTCTTTGAAATATATTCCGTGTTAGCAGATATTTTGACATTTTCCTTTCATTTTCTGCTTATTATTCTCATTCATTTAAGCTGTGCACCTAGCATTCCTGCACAGCTAAGATCAGTTTATGATTTATGACCTTCCTTGGAGGTTTTTAAGGTCCGGCTTGACAAAGCCCTGGCTGGGATGATTTAGTTGGGAATTGGTCCTGCTTTGAGCAGGGGGTTGGACTAGATGACCTCTTGAGGTCCCTTCCAACCCTGATATTCTATGATTCTATGATTTCACATCTCCAGTTTTCTTTTCCTCTTCCAACTCTTAGTCCAGCTCAGTTACTGTCTTCTGGTATGGTACTTTTCTGTATGCTGCAATGCCCAGAGTACTCTTTTCTTCTGTGAAGAAACCCACAGATGTTCTTTGTCTCCAGCTTTGCACAAGGATTTGCTGAAATTAATCACTAACTAGTTTCAGTCTTTCACTGGAATCAAAGCTCATATGGATTTTTTTTAAAAGGTTTAGTCAAAAAAATTGCATTCTTTAAAGAATTGTAGAGGATGCTTTTACAATTTATAAAAAAAAATGAATTTTCTTTTTAAAAATATTGTTAAAAAAACAAAACAAGAAAAATTGCCCCCTCAAAATCTATGTAAATCACAAAGGACCCATAGTATGCACAGACAAGTACTCTATTTTTAATTAAAATAGCAATATCCAGATCTGTTGCTGGCCTGGCAATATGCTTATGTCTCAGATATCAAAGAACAGCATCTGCGGAGGAAAACAATGGAGGAAGCAGGTCATTCTGGGGGAAATCTCTATCCGCAGACAACCCCTCTCACTACAACCTCATTCTAGTCAGATGCTATTGGCCCTCTTGGAATAGGGCAGAAGAGCGATCCTTGGAAAACATAGGTGCCATGTCATCTACATGCACTTGTATCTTTGCTAGAAGGTCACTTTTCCTACAGCTACTGTTAAGTGTCTGCCATAGCGGTGTCTATAAGCCCCGTCCTCCATCTCCAAAAACAACCATTTCAGCAATAGTATCATAAACTTTCATGGTTACGTCCATGGTACTGGTTTATTAAAGCGTAGGTGAAATCCTAGTCCTAGTGAAGTCAATGGCACAACTTCCACTTACTTCAATGGCGCCAGGATTTCACCCTGTGTTATGCTACCTACTCCCGCCTATTAGCTGAGGGGGGCAGCAAGAATGGCCTATCCTCATGATGGATAACAGCTATGGTGTCGTGGTTAAAGTAATGGCTCTGTTCAGGCACAAGAAGCACTGATACTTGAAGCAGTGGCACACGCACAAACTCCTGAAGGGAAGGTTTTTGTGAAAGAGAGGGGTTTGCATTGCTACACCCAGTCTGCAGTGACCCATTGCCAAAACACATCATTATGGAGCTCAGACTATGCACCTGGCTCACCATTTGAAGAGGTCTTTGTTTCTTTGCTTTGTGTGTCCAATCTAATGTAACCTACGTAGAGGAGAGGTAAGTCAGTTTACTCACCAATTCTGTGCTACAGAATTTCTTTGTCTGACAAAATATTTGCACAGATCGCAAATTCATATCCTTGTGCGAAAGTACAGCTGGATTTCTGTAGGCACCCTCTAAATACTAAAAGTGGAAGTTACAATAGGATTCACTTTCTTTCTGTTCCAAGGAATCCAGTATCAGTCTTTACCATAAGATAGTTACACACAATTAATAGTTTCAAATTCCTTTTACTGAATAACATTCCAAAGATAAACCATTACAGCACAGAAGTTACAATGCATCCTAGCTAGACTAATGACACTAATGAGAGACTTGTTATTTTCCTTTAAAATGAAGACTATAACACAGGGCCTAAATCCTACAAAATAAATACAGGGATTGAGACTTCTGACAATCAGAGATCTTCTGCTTTCATGTAGGCTCACCCTGTGTATTCTATTGACAGTTTAATAAAACATTCAGTTGTCCTACATAACCAGCTGTTTCAGCATCCATGCTATTGAGTAAATACTCAACTTCAAATAAGAAAAATCCCTGACAATGACGGTAGTGGCTAGGCTCACACATGGTCTTTAGTTCAATGATGTTATATACCTCATGATGACATTTGGCCTCCAGTCCACATTTCCTCCTGTATGGTGTTTTTCCAGTCTCAATCCCACTGACTTCTGTGAAGTTACAGGAAACTGTACTAAGATCCAACCTACAGATTCAGCCTGGATTCCCCCGGACAAGTCTATCTCCTCTCTACTGGATCTGACTGGTGCTCAACATGGCTGAAGTTTTGTATCCCTGAGAGAACTCACTAGTGATTAGTCAGGAGCATGTAGCTTCTAATTAAGGGTTTTATGTGTATACAGGCAGGAATGTCTTCCCTTAATGAAGCCTTCCACACCACCTTCAAAACAGCTACTGAGTATGGTTAGCAACTTCCTGCACTCCTTCTTCTACTGTGCTGAAATAGCAACTACGTACTTGTATGTGGTCACTCAAAGGTGCCATACTGCCACCTTGTCTGGGAACGTTTCCATATCAACACAGAGCAAGTAGAAACAGCAGCTGTAATTACAGCAACAGGTATTTTTGTTTGTTTGTTTTTTGCTGAACACCATGAAATAAGAAAAAGAAAAGGTGGCTGCAGCAACATTTTACACATTAAAAATAATTAATTAATGGAGATATCCCATCTCCTAGAACTGGAAAGGACCTTGAAAGGTCATTGAGTCCAGCCCCCTGCCTTCACTAGCAGGACCAAGTACTGATTTTGCCCCAGATCCCCAAATGGCCCCCTTAAGGATTGAACTCACAACCCTGGGTTTAGCAGGCCAATGCTCAAACCACTGAGCTATCCCTCCCCTCTATTCTTATGAATTCACTTCTCTCATATTGGTGAGAATTTCTTCTCATCTCAGTGAAGATTTTTGTCAGGTTCTATGTGCAAGGATCTCACTTTGAATAAATATTCATGCAGGTGTTTGCACTGGAGATGGTCTCCTGCCCATTTTGGAAAGCTTTACTATTAATTCCAGGGGAATCCTGGTGAAGAGAGCCAGCACAAATTGTATGCAAACCTTTTTGATCTCTTATGTGGTACATCTACATGGACCCTTTGCTGGCCCTTTGCACAGGTATGAATTGTACCTTCAATAGGTTCATCAGACAGCTACAAATATCCATAGACGACTTGTGAACAGACAAGTTTAAGAAACACTATTCTATAACTTAGGTGAAAATAAATTAACCGGGAATATTCATTAAAACCAATGACTGATTTGCTCATACAAACTATTCCTTGAACAGCTACAAATAATGAATTAAAAAAAAAAAAAAACCTTATTCACAAGGAATTATTGAACAGAGAATAGTTAAGTTCCCTAAATACAATATTTGTAAAGAATAAATTATCAGTTCTACTTATTCTCTAAGTGACTACAATAACACGTTAATACAAACTGTTTTTTCAATATAACAAGATTGTTGGGGGGCAGTATTGTTGTATGTTAAATGAGCTTTGTTTCCCAACATTTATTTTATTGAAAAAGAACATTTGCTTACTTTTATAGCAAAAAGATATTTACTATACAAGCAAATAAGAAAAATGGTTTCAGGCACTGCATTTTTATTTGTTGAAGCTTCAGCATATAGAGTGACAACACTGAATTGTTTTAATTTGCAAAGAATTCTTTGTGTGATTACTTTGTTTTGCTTCAATTTAGATCTGCCAGCTTGGAAATGGCTATTTAAAGGTTTGTGGAGGTTGTCAGCATTGTTTTATCACTGCGTAGGCTTATATTAGTGGAGGTTGCTTTCACAATCGGCTTGTATCTTGAAAGTTTAAGACATCTTGCTTTACTAGGCAGCATAGAAATCTGGGGATATATTTTCCACTTGGCTGAGGCCTGAAATCCCTTTCTGGTGGCACAAATTGCCCCTGCAAAAGGCATGTGTATTAAATGAATTGTGCCCACAGTTCAATTTCTGGGGCAGCCTCTAAAAAATGTTTTCCTCAAGGTTTAAATAAAATTTAAGCTTCCCAACTGAATCTGAAGTGTTTTGTTCACGTTCTCTGACAGGAAAAAAAAAAACCAAAATGTTGTGGCAAGCATTTCCACAACCATTTCCAGCCCTGATCCAGTCAAGGAACTGGAATGATATCATGTCAGTTATGTGACAAATTACAGCTCTAAAAGGATAAAATCCACCCATGTGCTGAGTGACCTACATATCACATAACTCCCACTTGATGCATCTATTGTGGATTCAGATGGGCCTTATGTGATGGAAGACTTGTATTAGTCTTCTGGATGAATTTCACCCACAGTGAATACTTGCAGGCAATCCATAATGTGTTTTTTTTTAATCAAATAATAAATGTATCTGAGCAAATTGTGATCTGCTTAGGGATAGTCCATAAGTAGAAAAAGAAAAGAAAAGTTCATTTAATAAATTTACTGGGGTGTGGGGGAGCTTACATATGATGGGAGACTGCAGGAACTAGTATTATTCTTTCTTTTAAAGCAGAAATGGTTAAAAAATGTGCAAGATCACAGAACAGGAAAAATCACTTAATCCTTTTAATGTCTTTCAGAAATCAGAACAAACCACTTATTCAAATCCTGTGTGCTTAATCTGATCTGTAACATATACTTACTGTTATTTGTATTGTACTGTCAGTGTACGTGCACTAGACATGGGCTGTACAACTGCACTGTGGCAGACTAGATTTCTTAGCTGCTTCCACTTCCAAACCTAGGTCCCTCTCAGTATTTATGACTAATTTTTTTCATTTCTATGCCTTCTTGTCATTACAGTTTAGGTAAGGTGAGCGAACTTATAGAAAACGGGAGGTTTGGTGAAATGCACCTAGGTGACATTGCATGACAGGAAGAAATAAGCCCATTTGCAAGTATTCTCAGTTTACAGCCTCTAAAGCTTGAGAGGACTTCTGGAGTGAATGAACATACATCTACATTGTTTTCAACCTTTATTTTCTATTTCAAATTCTTCCTGCGCCTGCTATTTAGTCTTTTCTCTATGGGTCACACTTATTCACACTCATTTAGGGTGACCAGACAGCAAATGTGAAAAATCGGGACAGGGTGGGGGGTAATAGGAGGCTATATAAGAAAATGACCCCAAAATTGGGACTGTCCCTATAAAATTGGGACATCTGGTAACCCTACACTCATTATGCCAGTTGTTCCACTTAAATCAGTGAGGCCATTCATACAACAAAATGTTCTTCAGTATGAATAAGGGTGGAAGAATCTGGTCCTCTGCTTACTCCTACAATTGTGCTAATAGCATTATTAGGAACAGCATCTTACATCTATTGTAGTTTTGGGCACTGACAAATCCCTGGCTGGGATGATTTAGTTGGTGTTGGTTCTGCTTTGAGCAGGGGATTGGACTAGATGACCTCCTAAGGTCTCTTCCAACACTAATATTCTATGATTCTATGGGTACGTCCAGACTACCTGCCAGATAGCGATTGATCTATTGGGGATCGATATATCATGTCTCGTCTAGACGCGATATATCAATCCCCGAACACGCTCCTGTTGACTCCGGAAACTCCACCAGGGTGAGCGGCGGTAGCGGAATCGACGGGGGAGCTGTGGCCATCGATCCCGCACCGTAAGGATGGGAGGTAAGTCGAAATAAGATACGTCGACTTCTGCTACGCTATTCCCGTAGCTGAAGTTGCGTATCTTACATCAACTCCTCCCGGTGTAGACCAGCCCTATCTATTCAGCAGAATTCACTCTTGTTTTTACTTTGTTAGAAAGAATTCTTTAGGAACTAAACTTTTCACTTCTACAAATCCAAGAATCCCAGCATGCATTTATGCCCCTAAGGTGGAATGTGGAGAAGTAAACCCCCATTAGCAAAGTCCTTTTATAAAATAAATAAGCCACTTGAGCCACTAGAACACTGATTTTATCTTCAGTTCTGAGATAAGATCTGTCCCAACTTTCCAGCTGACTGTGTCACACAGTAATTTTGTCCACACTGAACTACAGATGGTGATACTGTATGATTCAGATGCACACCTCCCAATCAGAAACTTAACAAGGATTTCACTAGTTTTCATGCAGAAAGGGGATTTTTTTTAAAAGCTTTCATTGGTGATCCCCTTGCCAGGGAAGGTTCTTTACTACTTTGTACTAACTGTAGATGGCAGGTGAAATGAACTCAGAGTAGATCGGGTTTTCAGGCATAGCCCTGAGCATGGGGTGGCTTGTAGCTGCACTACTCCAGAAGCCACACCAGGTATGCATTCAGTAACAAAGGCACATTTCTTTCAGAGTTTCCTTTTTTCATAGAGGGCAGTAGAGAAAATACTGCAGCAGCCCTTTGCAGCATGCACCTCTCTCTCAGAACCAGTGATTTCCAAAGGGGTGGAGCTGCAGCTCTGCCTAATCTCCATTCCTAACCTGCTCGCTCTCTGACCATTTATTTGCAAGGGGGAGTATTGGATGTGCAGCCCACTGTCCCACCACATACTTGAAGGCAAAACTCAGCCAGGTCCTACCATAAATGCACAGGAATGTTGGATGGGGGCCTGTCCCAGGGGGACCTCCCTCTTCATGCATTTCTCTTTGCAAACAGTCCTCACATACACTCCACTGTAGGTCCAACACTGTGTGCATTATTTATAATATCTTATACAAGCTCATGTCCCCACAGCATAAGACTTTTCCCAAGTTTCGACCTGCTAGGCACAAGATGAAAGGGAAGAAGTGTCTCACCTCTCTGAGATCCTGGGCTTCTTTACCCTTCCTTCCAGCCTCCCCCTCTCCCTTCCTGTCTCAGTTTTAACCATCCCCAGCTAATGAGCTGAATGCCCTAGTTAACCGGTTAACCACCCAGTCCTTAATTATCTCCTCTGTTTGGCCCCTGAGGGGAAGCTTACAGGGTGGTGAGTCAGCCTTAGGCTACTCCCACTCTGTCACAGGGTCTTACTCCTCTGCTCTGCTGCATAGTACTATTGGGGAGGAATGTTACATTTTTATATGTAAAAAGACTTCTCCATGGCAGGGATACACTGTTTTCGTTTCACATTAGTTGCCCAGCAAGGATCTCCCTGTACTGAGGAAGGCTGAAATGTTTTATTCCATTGGGTTTGTGAAAGCAACGCGTACTGAAGAAAAAGATACAAAGAAATAAAACACTAATAATACTAGATCAAGGAAGGGTAGGAGCCTAAATTCTCTGACACTGATCATTATTGATGTGTGGGATACACGAAGCCAAGAATACCATGTTGGTCCTGCAATAACCAACCCTAGTCCAGTTATAACAAAATATTACCTCTGCCAAAATAAATCCAGGTCAATGAGTGTTTGAAACAAAGCTAACTGATCTGTTTGTTTGTCAGTATGATAGTCAATTAATGCTATGCCTCTTGCTGTCAGTATCTGATGCTGGACTAACATCTGCAGCAGCTGCAGCGAGCGCACAAGGAAAACAGAACGCTATTTCTTATTTAGATTGGGGTTAGCGCTCCACTGGACCTACAATGCAGCATGGCTACCGTGAATCAGCAATAACAGATTGATTGAAATGCTGCATAGCCTTTCACGGGGATTAATATTGGACTTGCTAAAGAGCTAGATTAGAAGAAGGAATGACCACTTTCATTTATGGGGTGTACAGCAGAGAAAGGAATAGACAACATACATTAACTCTAATCAATATAAGAAGCCTCCTCTGAACGGTGTTCAATTTTAAAACCAAGCATGCATTATTTTCACTTATTGCCTTTACTTTGAGCCATTATGAAAGTCTATACCTTTCCTTCTCCACAAATGGAGATTCTACAGAAATGTTGTCACCCAGCAGGAAACTATATAGTGTAGAAAAGAAACCTTTAGTCAACTTAAAAGGATTAATGCATTGCTTTCAACAAAAGCTCAGCAGGTCTCCCTAGTCAAGCTCTTTGAGATTACTAAGATTTTTGTTTGTTTGATTAAAACAAGTGTAAACTTGAGATTTCATGTAGGATAATCAGGTTTGTTTGGTACCAAGGGAAAAGTGGCCCTCTTGGAAAATCTCATGTGCTTAGATGTGCAGACGAGGAGGCAGTAGGGATAGGAAAGAGATTTTGTGTATAAAATCCCAAGCTTAGCATAGTTTTCATTTTTTTGACTGCTTTAAAGCCCATATACAGAAAAGCTTCTTATAATTTCATAATGAAAAATTTGAACAGTTTCATTACATTTGATGGTTCCAGTTCTTGTTTGGGTGGTTACAACCATAACAAGAAGCTTAGAACCAGTTTCATGTCATTGTTAAAGTACAAAATACCGTTTGTGCTGTGTGTGTAGAAATATCTTGTGTTATACACTGAAATGAAAATAGATTTTCACTATCTTTGAACAACAAAAACTGAGGATCATATCACAATTATGTTACAGACATACATAAAGTATTATAATGAGAGAGTTAAAAACCTGGACTGAAATTGATTCCAACATTAAAAATAAATAAGACAAACTGTATATTGAACATGATCTCCTACATAATTTGGAATTTCAGTGCATTACTTATCTGTTAATCAAAGTCACCTTTCTTGTAACCTTAACTGTTTGAATATATTTTCTGTTCGAGTGTCAATACAAGTCAATAGAGAAGGTCACTGAGGCTGCTTCACAGTTCACACAGTGTCCTTTATCATCATCATGGTGTATTTGCTGAAGAGCCAAACAACTGAACCACTAAGCAAAATCAGCAAAACTTGCATCCTTGGAATTGCAAAAACAATAATTTCAATTAAAAATAGAGCTTGTTGACAGATTACATGAACTAGAGAAACCCTGATAATTACAGTGGGGGTGAGATGCCAAAAGGTACAATTGTCCTGCTGTAACATGACACTGTTAGCAGACAAGCATTGTCTTCTTTGTGATTGAATAAGGAGAATACACCTTTGGGGGCTTTATGGTCAACTCTCCACCCATCCACACAATAACTGGATGAGCCTTAAATATTTTGGAAGTTTAATTCAGCTGCACAAATATTTGGGCTTAGTCCTGCAGATACCGCCTTTCCATGGTTACTTTACAAAATCTAGTGGCAGTAGCAGCAGTGCTGTCTTTACTACTTACATTGCTATAGTGTCCAAAATATACAAGGTATTTTCCAAACACGTGTTTTCCTGTCCCAAAGAGCTTGCAATGCAATGGCAGACATGGTACAACAAGTTGGAGCTAGTATAAGACTCACCATTCCCAGATCACCCCTTTGCAGCACTGCAGTTGTGCTATTTCAGCTTCCCCAACACATTCTTCAGCCTACTATATCTATCTGCCTTTATGACTTGGCCCTCTGGCCAAGCCAACTTAGAGCATTCCACCCCTCTAGAGAAAGGGCAACAAAAGCACAAAACAAAGGGATCTTCAGCCCAGCTAGGATCAGCATCCAGACCCCTTCCATACAGGCCAGGCTCAGCTGCAACAGCCTGTCTCAACTCCCACCAGCAGGTGCTGGGCTCAGATCCTCCCAACAATCCAGTCCAAGTCCACCTGCCTACAAAGGGCTCAGGCCTGCACTCCAGACAGCTCCTGGCCCTCAACAAAGTTTCTTGCCCCCAGGTGGGAGGGCGCGAGCAGGCAGTCTGATATCCTCCAGTCAGCCCTAAACTGCCGGGTTTTCTTCCTCTTAAGATAAATACCCAGTGCAAGCATAGCAGGCCTGGGCTAACTAAACAGGGCTGTCTGGCCCCAGGTCTCCTGCACCTTAGAGTCTCTGCACCCTGTTACAGAGCTCCAACAATACATGGGGGAAATAGGAAGTCTGGTGGATGAGGGGAAAAAATAAAATCATAGTGTTACTTAGTTGTGTTTCAGACATCTAGTTACAAATGTGTTCTACAATATATACAAAATTCCTTCCCGCCCCACAAGGTAAAGAACCTTTTTACTCAATCAGCCATCCTAACAGGCTAACAGGGAGTTTCGCAAGGGAGTTCTCCAGGTGAAGGAGGAGCAATACAGCACCCTTTTGGGGTAAGTGACTGTCCGTAGTGTGTGTTTGTTTGTGTTTGAGGGTTACTTGCTGTGAGCTGAGCTTGTGTTTGTCAGTCTGTTTGTTTGTTTTGGTTGTTTGAAGGACCGTGTGCTGTGGCTGGCAGTTGGAAGGTTTGAAAGCTAGAAGTCTCTGGTAAGTGGCTGAGCCTTTATCAGTGGGCGGGGCATTCATACAGGCCAGGGCTTTATAAAGCAGCGCACAAGCGACCAGGGGCTGCTAACAGGGAGTTTCGCAAGGGAGTTCTCCAGGTGAAGGAGGAGCAATACAGCACCCTTTTGGGGTAAGTGACTGTCTGTAGTGTGTGTTTGTTTGTGTTTGAGGGTTACTTGCTGTGAGCTGAACTTGTGTTTGTCAGTCTGTTTGTTTGTTTTGGTTGTTTGAAGGACCGTGTGCTGTGGCTGGCAGTTGGAAGGTTTGAAAGCTAGAAGTCTCTGGTAAGTGGCTGAGCCTTTATCAGTGGGCGGGGCATTCATACAGGCCAGGGCTTTATAAAGCAGCGCACAAGCGACCAGGGAGCTTTGCGACCAGGGGCTGCTAACAGGGAGTTTCGCAAGGGAGTTAGGAAGGGGGCGAGGGTCCCTTGCCGGTTCCATCTGTTTTCTCTTGATTCCCCTTAATACCTATAAAGCAACTACATTCATAACTTTTCGCTTAAACAACCCTTTCAGCTGACAGGGGGCTGCAGACGGGAGTTTGACAGAGGGAGCCTTACGATGGTTAGGAAGACCCGCAACACCTGTGCCAGCACTGCTTCTGTCTCCTCCACCTGTGCCTGTAGCCAGACAGAGTGCCTAAGCATGGATGCCTCTACCCAGATCCTGGTGTGGTTTTGCAAAGACTGTAACTTGCAATTTCCACTTACTGATATCCAGGCTGGGGGGACCATCCAATGTGAGAGGTGCCTGCTGGTGGAATCTCTCAGGCAGCAGGTGGGAGAGCTACAGGAGGAGGTGGCTAGGTTGAGGAGCATCCGTATCCATGAGCAATTCCTCGACAGTGTCCATGTGGAGACAGCTGAGGTAGCTGTCCCAGTACGCAGGACTGCTGATACACCACTGGTGGAGGAGGAGATGGCTCAGGGTGGACACTGGCAGCTGGTTACTTCTGGCAGCAGGCAGTGCTCCACCCTTGCTCCGAACCCTCCTGCCGTGGTTATAGGTAACCGTTATGCTGTTCTTGACACAGGAAAGAAGGAATCACTCCCTACAGTAAAGGAGGAGAAGCCTCGTACCCCTAAGGCTGGAAAGTCTGCTGCCACCACTGCGAATAGGAAACGTAGGGTAGTGGTTGTCGGAGACTCTCTGCTGAGGGGGATGGAGGCGCCCATCTGTCGCCCTGACATCTCATCTCGGGAGGTATGCTGCCTGCCAGGGGCCCGTATCCGAGACGTTACGGAGGCATTGTCGAGGATTATCCAGCCCTCTGACTACTACCCCATGCTACTCATCCATGTGGGCACAAATGATGCTGCGCGGTGTGACACTGAGCGGATCAAGAGTGACTACAGGGCTCTGGGAGTACGGGTGAAGGAGTTTGGAGCGCAGGTGGTATTCTCTTCAATTCTTCCTGTCAAAGGTAGGGGCCCGGGCAGAGACAGATGCATCATGGAGGTGAATGCCTGGCTGCGAAGATGGTGTCGCCAGGAGGGCTTTGGCTTCCTAGACCACGGGATGCTATTCAAGGAAGGACTGCTAGGCAGAGATGGCGTTCACCTTTCGAGGAGAGGAAAGACCCTATTCAGACACAGACTGGCTAACCTAGTGAGGAGGGCTTTAAACTAGGTTCGACGGGGACAGGTGAGCAAAGCCCACAGGTAAGTGGGGAACATGGAGACCGGGGAAATGAGTCGGAAACGAGAGGGAGTGTGGGCTATATTGGCAGAGAGAAAGGAGAGTCAGGACAAAACTGGGAGGAAAGATCAAACCAGTATCTTAGATGCCTATATACAAATGCGAGAAGTATGGGGAATAAGCAGGAAGAACTGGAAGTGCTAATAAATAAATACAACTATGACATTGTTGGCATCACTGAAACTTGGTGGGATAATACACATGATTGGAATGTTGGTGTGGATGGGTACAGCTTGCTCAGGAAGGATAGACAGGGGAAAAAGGGAGGAGGTGTTGCCTTATATATTAAAAATGTACACACTTGGACTGAGGTAGAGATGGACATAGGAGACGGAAGTGTTGAGAGTCTCTGGGTTAGGCTTAAAGGGGCAAAAAACAAGGGAGATGTCATGCTAGGAGTCTACTACAGGCCACCTAACCAGGTGGAAGAGGTGGATGAGGCTTTTTTCAAGCAACTAACAAAATCATCCAAAGCCCAAGATTTGGTGGTGATGGGGGACTTCAACTATCCGGATATATGTTGGGAAAATAACACAACCGGGCACAGACTATCCAACAAATTCTTGGACTGCATTGGAGACAACTTTTTATTTCAGAAGGTTGAAAAAGCTACTAGGGGGGAAGCTGTTCTAGACTTGATTTTAACAAATAGGGAGGAACTCGTTGAGAATGTGAAAGTAGAAGGCAGCCTGGGTGAAAGTGATCATGAAATCATACAGTTTGCAATTCTAAGGAAGGGTAGAAGGGAGAACAGCAAAATAGAGACAATGGATTTCAGGAAGGCAGATTTTGGGAAGCTCAGAGAGCTGATGGGTAAGGTCCCATGGGAATCAAGACTGAGGGGAAAAACAACTGAGGAGAGTTGGCAGTTTTTCAAAGGGACGCTATTAAGGGCCCAAAAGCAAGCTATTCCGCTGGTTAGGAAAGATAGAAAATGTGGCAAAAGACCACCTTGGCTTAACCACGAGATCTTGCACGATCTAAAAAATAAAAAGGAGTCATATAAAAAATGGAAACTAGGACAGATTACAAAGGATGAATATAGGCAAACAACACAGGAATGCAGGGGCAAGATTAGAAAGGCAAAGGCACAAAATGAGCTCAAACTAGCTACGGGAATAAAAGGAAACAAGAAGACTTTTTATCAATACATTAGAAGCAAGAGGAAGACCAAAGACAGGGTAGGCCCACTGCTTAGTGAAGAGGGAGAAACAGTAACAAGAAACTTGGAAATGGCAGAGATGCTTAATGACTTCTTTGTTTCGGTCTTCACCGAGAAGTCTGAAAGAATGCCTAACATAGTGAATGCTAATGGGAAGGGGGTAGGTTTAGCGGATAAAATAAAAAAAGAACAAGTTAAAAATCACTTAGAAAAGTTAGATGCCTGCAAGTCACCCGGGCCTGATGAAATGCATCCTAGAATACTCAAGGAGCTAATAGAGGAGGTATCTGAGCCTCTAGCTATTATCTTTGGAAAGTCATGGGAGACAGGAGAGATTCCAGAAGACTGGAAAAGGGCAAATATAGTGCCCATCTATAAAAAGGGAAATAAAAACAACCCAGGTAACTACAGACCAGTTAGTTTAACTTCTGTGCCAGGGAAGATAATGGTGCAAGTAATTAAGGAAATCATCTGCAAACACTTGGAAGGTGGTAAGGTGAAAGGGAACAGCCAGCATGGATTTGTGAAGAACAAATCATGTCAAACCAATCTGATAGCTTTCTTTGATAGGATAACGAGCCTTGTGGATAAGGGTGAAGCGGTGGATGTGGTATACCTAGACTTTAGTAAGGCATTTGATACGGTCTCGCATGATAGTCTTATCGATAAACTAGGCAAATACAAATTAGATGGGGCTACTATAAGGTGGGTGCATAACTGGCTGGATAACCGTACTCAGAGAGTTGTTATTAATGGTTCCCAATCCTGCTGGAAAGGCGTAACGAGTGGGGTTCCGCAGGGGTCTGTTTTGGGACCGGCTCTGTTCAATATCTTCATCAACGATTTAGATATTGGCATAGAAAGTACGCTTATTAAGTTTGCGGATGATACCAAACTGGGAGGGATTGCAACTACTTTGGAGGACAGGGTCATAATTCAAAATGATCTGGACAAATTGGAGAAATGGGCTGAGGTAAACAGGATGAAGTTTAACAAAGACAAATGCAAAGTGCTCCACTTAGGAAGGAAAAATCAATTTCACACATACAGAATGGGAAAAGACTGTCTAGGAAGGAGTACGGCAGAAAGGGATCTAGGGGTTATAGTGGACCACAAGCTAAATATGAGTCAACAGTGTGATGCTGTTGCAAAAAAAGCAAACATGATTCTGGGATGCATTAACAGGTGTGTTGTGAGCAAGACACGAGAAGTCATTCTTCCGCTCTACTCTGCTCTGGTTAGGCCTCAGCTGGAGTATTGTGTCCAGTTCTGGGCACCGCATTTTAAAAAAGATGTGGAGAAATTGGAAAGGGTCCAAAGAAGAGCGACAAGAATGATTAAAGGTCTTGAGAACATGACCTATGAAGGAAGGCTGAAAGAACTGGGTTTGTTTAGTTTGGAAAAGAGAAGACTGAGACGGGACATGATAGCAGTTTTCAGGTATCTAATAGGGTGTCATAAGGAGGAGGGAGAGAACTTGTTCACCTTAGCCTCTAAGGATAGAACCAGAAACAATGGGTTTAAACTGCAGCAAGGGAGGTCTAGGTTAGACATTAGGAAAAAGTTCCTAACTGTCAGGGTGGTTAAACACTGGAACAAATTGCCTAGGGAGGTTGTGGAATCTCCGTCTCTGGAGATATTTAAGAGTAGGTTAGATAAATGTCTATCAGGGATGGTCTAGACAGTATTTGGTCCTGCCATGCGGGCAGGGGACTGGACTCGATGACCTCTCGAGGTCCCTTCCAGTCCTATAATCTATGAATCTATGAATCCTCTCCTACTGTCAACTAAATGCAAACAGGTGTTCGGAATAATATCCCTGATCCTGTCCTTTTCTGTCCAAACATTCTCCACTATCCAGCTTTCCTTTCCACACTCTGTCCTTTCATACAATCCAACCACACTCTGTCCCCACACTAACTGGCAATGGAGAGAAGATGGCAGGAGAGAGAGATGCCTGACTCAAGTGATGCCAGATAGGTCTGCTTGGTCCTTCTGCTGTCTGACCAGAGATTAGAAGACTAGAATTTGCAGTAAGTTGTTCAAATTGCAGACTGTGCTTGAAAAGACTCAAGGGGAGTTTGAAGGAGTCTGTGGGACTATTAATTGTTTCCCAGCTTCAGGAAGCTGGTGTGCCCTACAGAGGGTTTGAATACTATTCCACGAAGATTGGGTAGGGTAAATCCTCCAAGAGACAAACCCTAGTGAAGTGTATATTTGAATTATATTTTGCATTTGAACTTGTGGTAACAACAAGTATTAAAACTTGGGGAGGGAGGAAAATGGTCAATTTTATCTTTAAAAAGTTGTTATTGACAATATTCATAAATGTTTCTAGGGTTATAGGTAAACTTATGCATTGAAAGATAGATTTCATAAACATTTTCCATTAAAAAGTTTCAATCACTCTTGTTCTCTCACAGATTTAACTCAGATAGATAGAATCCTGAAAAGATTAAACTCCGTTCTGTACCACAACAGAGAAGTAAGCTGAGCTACAGGAAGGGGAAAGAAATATTGTACCTGACTCAGGACAATCCTGTCACATTTGCCAAAGTTTTAATTGTGCCCATTAAAAATCTGTTTTCAAAAGTGTAGTGATAAACACATTGCACATGCCAGGTAACTATAAGGAGCACAACCCCTAGGCTTTCTGGACCTCTCACTGGGTGCTGAGTACCTTAACTCAGTGGAAGTTGAAGGCATTCAACAACTTGCAGAAAGGCACACAGCAGCCCTCATAACTGACCCTTAAATTCATTTTGTTTGTTCTTCCGCTGGAATTTTCAAAGGGGCCTAACACCTAATGATTTAGGCACCAACTCCCAATGACTTTCCAAAATCCCAGCCTTCATGAGTAAAGTCAAAAAAGTCCAGTATGAAAAACTCCAGAAATTCCAGTAGAATGAGAAAGAAAATGGATGTGAGTGTCTGTACGTCTGTCCAGGTTTGTCCATTTATTCTTAAGAACATTCCTAGGCTGGGTTAAAACTAACATTTTGTAATTAGTATTTATAAATCTGGATGTTTTTCATTTTAATTTTGCATATGTTATTACAATCCTCTAACCACAACAGGAAATCTATAGAAAGCAGACATCCCTAAAAGATGTAAATGTGCTACTTTGATTTGTTCTGATACCAGACTACAAAAATAAACTCAGGTATCTTTACGTTTTAAAAGCTTATCCGCACTGCAGGTTTTTATGCAGTGAGGTCCCATTTTAATTAAACAGCCCTCCTTTGGTTCTGCAGAATCTGTGCTCGTGGTCTGATGGAAGAAGCATTTAGTCAATTAACTATTTTATTAGCCAATTGATTTTTTTCTGTAGGGTCTTAACTCCTTGTACCTGTTAGGAATGGTTAAGAAAGCTGAATAAATTGGTTTCTTTCATCTCTAAAAGGCAACAATAAATATTAAAACAGTTTGAACAAGGTTTCAGTGGGGAACCTAAATACGAATAAAAAATACCTGCCGTGTATTATACAATGTAAAATACTAACTGCTCGGAGCAGCACAGTATTTCAATAAATCATTTTGTCACACTGACCTTTATTAATATACTGTTTCCCAACTTAAAGCATCAGTCCTGCTGCTTTAAAAGATCTTTTTTGTTGTGAGAGACCCGAGGAGTCATCAGGTAACAAAATAATGATTTGTTATCCAGAGGATTCACTAAATCAATATTTTAAGAGGAAACATAAAAAGATGAAAATTATCATTGGAGCAATTTAATTTTTGAAACTTATCTGGCATCACAAAAGGACAAATACCCATTCCTGAAACAAACAGAAAATGTGATTTATATAACCAGTTAGTGAACTCACAGGAAAAACAAACCACCATCACCATCACTTCCATTTCCAGTAGATAATAGACTGCTTAATTTTATGGAACATCCTGCTGTTATGAGGTGCTGAAGTGATGCAATGACAATATGGCATTATAAAATGCAATTCACTACACTGGCTGAAATGCAGCAGATTTATTAGTTTCTTTGTACCCAGGGCCTAATTGGACAAGTTATCACTGTGTGTGAGGTAAGCATTTGTGCGGTGATGGAAAAAAGACCCTCTTGCCACAGTGCATGTTCCTCTAGAGAACCCTCCGTGTTTAAATACAAAGGAATGAAGAAAGCTCCAGCTCTAGTTAAAGATCCAGACTGTGGTTGAGCTAAAAGTGTGGGGTTTCAGTTGGAGGGTGAATCTGAGCTGGGGGATCAGGCTGGATTGAAAAGCACTCAAATAACACTTTCACGAGGTTTCTTTTGTTGTGAACGATAGGGATCATGTGGGAACCTTTGTACTCATGGATCTCAGGAATGTTAGCTCACTCTGGTTTTGGATACAGATCAGAACCAAGAAGTACAGTGAGAAGGGGAGCAAAAATGCAGCAATCAACTAAAAACAATGGTTTTGTGATACCACCCACAGTACATTCCTCATCCCCCATACAGCAACTATCTGCCCCTCCGTTCGAAATCCAGTCCAGTAAGGAAGAATGTGTCCAAGAAGTTTATAGCCTGGCAGAAGAGGGATGTGCTTGAGGAGCAGCTCATTTGATGCTTCCACTGTTGGAGACATATCTGCTCGATTCATGGGGCTGAAATCTCCAGCCTACATGCATTCCATGGTCTGTGATCTCTCTCCCTTCCTGGTTACTAGCTCTGCATATGAGTTAGCTACAGAGGATGGAGAAGATGATGAGGTAATTGTTAGGTGCTCCATAAGATTTTCCCTTTCCACATATTTTTTCTGTAGATGAGTTTATAGCAACATATTAACCCCTGAAGTGCTGCTATAGAAATTAATAGTATTTTCTATGAAATCAAAGGGTTTGCTTCATTCCATAGAAATATGACTCGGGAGGTGCTCTCAGCTCCTCCCACATTTTTCCTTTCCTCCCCTTCTGACAGCCCCTTCTTACCCCCTTCTGCACTGCTGCTGCACTGCAGGCATGGCTCCCTGTGTAGCCTCTTCACCCATTTGCCTTCCTCTCCTTATGTCTTCTTTGATGTTCCTAGTTCCCCCACCTTGCTTACTAACCTCTCTCCTACTCCTTGTGGTTCCCTCCAGCCTGCCCACCTCTGCCTGCTTCCCTAGCAACCCAACTCCCTACCATTATTCACAAGTGCCAATTTTGTCATTTCCCCAGGGGTACTTGACCCCCGCTCCACCCCAGGCCCCAACCCCACTCCATCCCTTCCCCAGCACCCCATCCTACCCCACCTTTTCCTGACCTGCTCCGCCCCTGCCCTGTCTCTTCCCACCCCATTCTACCCCTCCCCTGAGTACACCCTGTCCTTGCTCTGCCCCCTCCCCCCAGTACATCCTGCTTGCCCCTGACAGCTGATGGCAGTGGACTGGAGGTACTGGGGGGGAGGAGCTGATCGGCAACCCGTCACACCGAGCACACTCAATTTTGTTTCCCATGGGTGCTCCAGACCAGGAGCACCCATGGAGTCTGCACCTATGCCACTATTCCTCTCCCATTCTCCACCCTGTTTGCACCTCCCTAATATGGCTCTCCATCCCTGCCAAAGAGTATGGAAACATCATCCTCAATGCCTATATGAGCCTCCTCATACACCTGTACTTTCCCTTTCTTATCTCTCCACCCCTAAATTACAAAAAAAAAAAAAAAAAATCAGGAATGAAGAGATCAAAGTCAGCAACCATTACATTTAAATGCCAAATGAAAATGCCAGCATATTGCATTTTCAAATCCAATTTAATCAAAACATACTAAGGTTATGTTTTACTTTTCCCAGCATGTGACATCTATGATGCAGACATGGCATTGCTATGTTAGCAATGATTGCATTAGGGAGTGTCAGACATGCTGGAGACACTAGATTTGTTGACATTTTTGAATGCACCTGCCGTGCACCCTGTCTAGCCAGGCCCAGAGCACTACAGGAGAAGCAGGGTATAATAAAGTTGATTGATTTGTGTTTGTCACTCATTCAAGTGGCTTCCAGTTCGATGTATCTCACTATCATTCTTTCGTTGTCATTTGGAGTCACTGAAATTTCAGATTCCAAGCTGTTGGGTTGTCAGCTAGTTCAAAACATCTGCACAGCAGGAACAAAATTCATTGTCCTCTGTGCAAACTGTTTTGGTAGCTCTGATAGAGAGCACAGCTATCCCTCTTTTATGCTCTGGTAGATAATATTCTGCCTTGTCTCATGAGAAGAAAAGTTTTTATTTGATAGATTTTTTTTCCTATTTTTTTTTAAATACAAATAGCCTCAAATGCCATAGCAGCATGTGGCCAAGGGAGTTTACAGTGAATTTGAATCACTGCATGTCCTTATTATGGTCTCTCCTTAGATTTAAAATCTTGGTGACAAAAAAGTACTGGTCTCTGAAATTGCTAAGACTAAAATGTGATGCAGCTATTATATAACATGACTCATGAAGCACCATACTCTTAATTGAAGCATTAATAACAACAGAACATAATTGTTTGTATTTGCTAGTCCAAAAGTTCTTTCCCATTGAAATTTATCATCAGTGAATCAGCTTGTTCCTGTGAACTTGCCAAACAATTGCATTCTATAAGAACACTTTACATCCTGGCCAAATTTACCAGGCTCAGCCTAGGAGTTTTTACAGCCTAGGGATTTAAACAAACAAAAAAGGAAGAAGAAGAAAGAAGAAATCAAGTTTTTTTTTTTTTAAATAATCTTTATATACACAGCGTGGTTTGTTGCTGTCAATCCAGAAGGGCCCTGATGGGAGACACAAGGTCACTGAAGCTGAAAAGAGACATTTCACAAGTAGTTAGAATGAAAGAAAATCCCACTGGGCCTTTGAATTTACTATTTCCTGGCTAAAGGGACTCAAAATAAATGTATCACTCTCTGGAGTCACCAGCCATATTCTATCTCATGAGGCTAACACTACAGTCAGAATTAAACAGGTGAAGTGGATGAGACCGTTATGTATTATACATACATCAGTGACTTGGCAGCTGTACATGAGGGGACTGGTTCCATTGAGAAGTCAGCAGAAAAGCGCTCATTGACTATAATGGGGCCAGGATTTTACCATCAAAATGTTTTAGGAGAGACCATCTGATTTCACTTTCTTCAGAAAGTAAATAGTTGTATAGGTATATGGAAGTTTAAAGGAGGAAACTGATGATGATTCAGAAGGATCGTCATTAAATTGCCTCCTTACCGAAAGCAAAGTTTATTTTCATTTTCCTTAGAGGAGCATATGGTTCCATTGTGGGAAAAATCCTTCAGGATTAGGAGCAAGCAAGCATTGAGGTTTGATAGTCTGGGGCCTAAACCCTAGACTCAGGATATCTGGATTCTGTTCCTAGTTCTGCTACTGACTTCTTAAGTGACCTTGGACAAGACATTGAATTTTTCAGCTCACCATCTTTAAAATCGAGATAAAAATACTTCCCTACTTCATCTGGGTGTTAAAAGAAAGAGAAAAAAGATTAATCTAGGTGTGGTGCTGATACTACGATGAGTGCCCTAGAAAATCCTTTTTAAAATAACCACAGTGGCATAACAAACCATTTATAGGTCAAAAGAAACATGTTCACATTGGAGACTCAAGAGGTGCTTGACGGAACTAACCCTTCACACACTTTTGGAGGTTCATGATGTGTCCTTCATACAAGGTGATTTAGTGAACAACCTTGTCAGCACTCTCTCCTGTCCTTGAGAAAAACCAAAGAAACTCTCAAAAGAATAAACTGTGCTCAGACCTGAATTCCATGTCTGACCTCACACAAGGCCCAGCTGTGACCTACAGCTGGGTCATTCAGTTTAAAATTGACAAACTCACTGAGGGATGTGGGGGAACTGCAGCTAAATTGTGTAATGTCCTCCCTTATGAATTAAGAGAGAACTCAATGGCCAGCATTATACAACTAACCTTTATACCTCTATGCAGGATATGAGTTACCCGCTTTAGCTTGTTTTGACTAATTCTTCCCATCATTAGTGAAATTTGGGGTAATGGTTTAATCAAGCAACTGAATAATGAGGAAAGTTGACCTCCAAAAATAATATAACAGAATCATAATTGTTTAAGTATGAGTTTAGAAAATTTGCCACTTAAACTTTCTGGACTTGATGCTTAATATTGTGCTGAGCCTGCAGCATTATGTCCAGTGTTGTCTGTCATGTTGTGTGACTGATGTCATGGGACGTGATACATTGCAGTCAGGCAGCCATCCACTAGAGTTAGAAAAAGCAAGCTTTTTTTCCTATGGCAGAAATGGGAGTCCTCTGAAGTAATCTGTTAAGTTAAAACGGCAGTTAAGCTCCTCACCAGTGTTTCATGCTCTTCAAGCCCTCACAATCATACAAGCAGCTGAGTGCTGTACATCCGCTGGACTTGTGAGAAAGAACAAGTCAAAAATTTGTTTTGCCTGTAAGGCAAAGGCTCTTGATGAAAAGTGACCTTTAAAAAAAAAATCTGCCTAAATTCTTGCCACTGATTCTCTAGGAAATTCAGCTTGCTTCAAACTAGGGTGACCAGACAGCACGTGTGAAAAATCGGGGTGGGGGTGGAGGGGGTAATAGGAATATATAAGAAAAAGCCCCAAATATCGGGACTGTCCCTATAAAATCGGGACATCTGGTCACCCTACTTCAAATGCAAACGTCATCAGATCAGCTGAAACCTCAAGGTAACAATCCAAATGAGATGACTGCCTCATCATCTTGCTCTGAATTTTTTTTTTTTTCAGGGAGGGGCTAGAGGGGTGCATGTCAGTATTTTGCAGTTTGACGACACACACAACGTTGAGACATGAATTGAGCCATAAATGCTGAATGTAAGGGCTGTATTTTGTCCTGGACCTGAATGTGCAGCCCTCATTGATGTTAACTGAAGTTGCTTACATTGGGATTGAGGGGGGAGATATGGTTCTGAGTGCCTTGAGGATCAAAGAAGACTGAATGGAAAGGAAGAGGGAGGTTACATATTGCTCCTCCTTTGTTTCATCATCCTCATCAAGAGACTCTGGTGAAGTGGTGGGTTTTGAATTTGTTCATCCCTGTGTCAAGATCTTCATGGTTCTTCTGAGTTCTAGAGGCAGAGAGCTCCATAGCAGAGAGGCAGCCACTATTTGTCCTGCTCTCTTGACCAAAACTAACTCTGTTTTGGTCAAGAGTGCTCTTTTGCTTAGAGAGCACAGCCCTTATGGTAAATCATCTTGGAGAGAAAGGCAGCTTAGTCTCTGAGAAAGCCTGACCTCAGCCCACTGATTGCTTAGTCTGGAATTGGACCAGGAGCCCACATGATGTCCAGTGCACTGAAGAGATGTGTCAGAATATTCTTATGTTCCTGCTACATTCTGAACCAACTTTGCTGGGGCTCTTGTAAGCATTCCTACGATCATGATCAGAGGGCATGAATTCAAGGATCTCTGTGACTAGGACTGCACCCATTAAGTGGAGGCAGAACTTTGCCACCCATAGAAACAGGAAGGTGCTTCTAACAGCTGTTGGAGTCTTGGTAACCCAGAAGCAGTGTAAAAGCTGGACGGACAGCCTGGTTATACTTTCAGCTATTTCCCCATTTCACACAGTGCAGTTTTAGCCATATTTAACTTCAGCCAGCTGCCCTTCAGCCAATCACTGATCTCATCGAGACATCTGGGAAAGTATTGTTTGCCTTTGTAAAAGATGCGTATAGCTGGATGTCTTTTGTCCAGTGCTGCCTCAGTCTCTTTCTCAATGACTTTACATATTTGGTATATTTTAGAGCACTGCAGAATTCCACAAAAGAGAGCTCTAGAGGCACAACTGCTTATGAAAAAAGACTTGGACAAACTTGTCCATTTCCTTGTAGCCCTTGCTGGTAGCACAGTGGCAGATTTAGGGTTAGTGGAGCCCTGTGCACAGCTTCATTTTCGGTCCTCCCCTCAGGACCCAGCCAAGAAAAAGAACATCCTCTCTTATCTCCCCCTGTTTATCATTCTTTTTTTCATCCTCCTCCTCTTATAAGTAATGGGAAGAAAATGAAAATAAAGTGAGGTACCTTGATTGGGGAAGAGGGTTGGGGTGCAGGAGGGGGTGCAGGCTCTAGGCTGGGGGAGGGGATTGGGGTGTGGAAGGTGATGAGGGGTGCAGGCTCTGAGAGGAAGTTTGGGTGCAGGGTGGAGGCTCTGAGCTGGGGTAGGGGGTTGGGGTGCAAGAGGGGAGCAGGGGTGCATCACTTACATCGGGCGGCGCGACTCCCAAAGTGACTGGCACACACACCCCTCCGACAGTGGCTCCTAGGCAGTGGGGGAGGGGTCTCCGTGCACTGATGCCTGCAGGTGCTGCCCCCGCAGTTCCCATTGGCCACTGTTCCTAGCCAACAGGAGCTGCGGAGTCGGTACTTGGGGCGGGAGAAGCGCACAGAGACATCCAACCTCCGCAGGGACATGCTAGCCGCTGCCAGGAGTGGCACGGCATGGAGGGAGGGAGGCAGAGCGGACAGGGAGCCACCTTAGCCCTGCTGCTGGCATGTCTCTGTGCGCCCCTTGGGGGGGGGGGGGGGAAGTGGGCAGCAGGTCTCCGTGCGCTGCCCGGGGTAGGGGCAGTGCACGGAGCCGCCTCCCCCACTGCCAAGGGCGTGCAGAGATGTGCCAGCAGCCAGCCGCTTCAGGGAGCAGCGTGGGGCCACCAACCTCGGCATGCAAGCAGCCTGCTGGCCTGAGCTATGGGGACTCGGGGGCACGTTGTCAGATATTTGTCCTGCATTTTGGGCCCCCCTGTTGTTGACACACTCTACTAGACGTTGGTCATGAGAAGCACACTGCTGAGAGACTCAGTGGATCAATGTTCATCTGTTGCTATAAGAAGACTATCCATCAAGGTGACCAATGCAGTCACTAGCTGACAGTCATGGGAAAAGTCCAGAACGATGGCGATGGCAGAGGTTAGGTGCAGCTGGACATGGGTCTTTGTCATATACTTGGCTATGTTGCTTAGAAATGGGACACCAGGCTGTAGTTTCTTTGTATACACTCCATTAAATGTACATTGAGGAATAGACAGTGCAAAGTGAATTGAAGCTACTCCTGATGCAGATGTTCAGCTAGTACCCCTCGATTGTCCCCAGGAGGAAGGGAATAATTTAGTTTGCTTCTCAGCTCTGGCACACTCTACTAGACAAGCTGATACATGCTTCTATGAGCAAATCGGCTTCTAAAACTTACTTATTACACTATACAGTCATCACATTAGAAATGATAAGATGACCTGGAAAAAGTAGAGATAATGCAAGCTACAGGATAAATACTGAAAAGAAATACCAGTAGAAATGGTTAAATATGATTATGAGAACATGAGAAAGAGAGCGGATATAATTATACTTCATCAAGAAGTATAAACTGTATAAACATTGTAAAATTCTATATCTGGAACATATGAATCAAACACATGTATTACAATTCTACTACTTATATGTTACTACTTATGCATATTCAAGCAAGCTGCATTCCTTATTAAGTTTCCTACCTCTGAAGTGTGACTTTATGTTCTACCAGATCAACGCATACCTCATTTCCTTTGAGAGCCTACCCACTCATACTGAGGGCAGCTTGGTTATGTTCCTAGTAATCAAATTAGTTTTTCTGTAGCTTTCCTTTGTTTAAAATAATATGCCTTTAATAAACACTGGATGGAGCCACTAAATTGCATTTACAGTAGAGGCAATATACTATATTCTTCACTTGGTGAAGAGAGAGGACCTAAAATATAAGGTTTGGAGAAGACTGCTGGAAAATGAAGTTCTTGGAGACCAAGCTGTATATACACTGATGAAAATGCACTTTGTAGATAAGATAAATATGTATGTGCAAAGTAAAAATAGTGCAATAGTAAATAAAGATTTACACTCAAGTAGTCCCGCAGAGGATAAAGTTATGCACATGATAAGTGTTTGCAGGAACAAAGTCTTAACCTGTTAAAAATAAAAGAAAACAAAAAGTATGTGCTACATCAGCCTTGCAAATTTTTACATGCAAATTTACCAGCCAATGCACATCTAGTTACCTACTTCTTTCATGATGACCATTATAATGAATAAAGTGATATTAAAATAAATGACTTGCCTCAAGCAAGTGGGCAAATAGAGTTATGCCAATTTATATTAGACAAGTAAAACCTCTGAAAGCTTAAACATGTTCTTCTAGCCAAATCCAGACCCTCTTACGCTGGACAGTTTAATAGGGTGCTTATTTTCTAATCTCCTTCCTCTGATGAATTGGAGGGATGGCCATGGTTGGTAATGGGACATTGGATGAGGAAGACAAGGGCTCTGAGATGGCACAAAGCATTCTCTCTCTCAGGTGTTTGGGGTGGCTGGTTCTTACTCGTGTGCTCAGGGTCTAACGGATTGCTGTGACAGATATGGCAAATTCCTATAATATTTCTGGGAGACCTTACTGAATTAAGTTTATATAGCTTTAGAGTATTATAAATGAAAAGTTTATTATTGTGGGATTGTCTACAACTAGGGTGAGGCATGGGAAATGTAAACCCGGGGGAAGGGTTATGAGAGTCTAAGAACAATTTTAAATATTGCTCCAGACAAGGAGGAATTTTTGGGACAAACAAAGTTAAGTGGGTTCACATGAAATACCTTAAGGGAGAAGAATGCAAATTCCCACATCTGGACCCAACTTTTTGAAGCTGCGCCCTGAAGCGAGACCAGTTGTCTGGCTGATTATCTGTTCATGGTCTCTGGAGATCAAAGAGCCAGACTATAAAGGGAAGGCTAACCTATCTTGTTCTGGGCAAAAGCTGTTATTAAACTTGTAACCAGAGAAAAATCCCTGTGTGGGGTTTGAAAGACTGATCACCTACCAGAGCCCTTGTTGGAATTTGGGGAGGGGGATCTCTGGGAAGCTTAATAGCATGTGTGGAAGCTCTTTTATTATTTTAATATGTTTTCTTTATAATCCTTTAATTTTAAGAATCAATATGTTTGCTTAGAAAGAGCGGTGTTGTAAGTTATAACTGTGGGGAATTATACTGTTTACAGCTGCTGGAGAGAAAGCAAAGTGCAGACGCTGGCCATTTACATCATCTGGCTTCCTGAGGAATTCACAGAGTAGGTAGGGAACTGTGCACCCTGGAAAAATCATGGTCAGGTGGGAGAGAGAGAGGTTTCTGCCCAAGAGACATGACAGCAGAGGAGGCAGGAGACTAGAGTGGGTGCTCTTGCTGGACCACAAAGGGAGAAACAAGGGGGCCAGTTCCTCTGAATTGTGATAAGTGCCATACATGTGATCAGGAAGGAAGTTTCTCCCAGGTCAGATTGGCAGAGATATTGGTGGCGGCAGGGGAGGGGAAGGGGGGTGAGGGAGGGAGAGGGGAGGTTGTTTTTCTCTGTAGCATGGGTGAAGGGGTCACTTGCCAGCATTATCTTGCTCTCTCTCACTCATTTCCTCTGCCATTGTGGATGGCCTTAAGCATTGGAGCACCTCAGTCCCTTTTGTTCGCTTCCTGTGGCACATTATAGTCTAATCTCCTGTGGGCTGTAATGCTTTGGTCTAATTTTGGTTGTTGTGTTTAGCATGCAAGTGCTTGGTGCTCAGGAGGTCAGATTATATGGCCTGGCTGTCCCCTTCTGGCCTTACATCTAATGAGGTCTGCCTCAACAGTTTGATAAAAGACATCAAAACGATAATGTCATTATCGCTTCAGGTGCACTGGAACAATTTGTATACTAGGGGTCGTGAGAGCCATTGAACCAAACTGTAAACCCTGTGTATGATAGAAACCACTTCAAGCCAGGGGGTGCGGCAGAACCTCTAGTTCCAGCACCTATGCATGGCTTTGACGTTGTTGAAGATATGCACTGCATTTCTAAGTGAGTGAATTGGAAGCATTAGCTCAAGGGAAGAGTGTCTGCCATAGCAAGCCGGAAAAAAACAGGGAGCCCTCAATAATATCACCATACAGCAAGTCCTGCCCTTCAGATATAAATTTAAGAAAGAAATTGGACTCAAACTTCAGCTAAGTACCATCACCAGGGGTAACTATTCCATCTAAAAGAATGTTAGGCCTGAAGGCTCTGTGGCGCTTTATAACACGTATCTCTTATTATTGTATCCGTTCCACATAAATTAGAGTATAGATTTTGTGTTCTTTTGTATAAAAGTACAAGAAAGCCAATTCAATGCTCTTTGGGGGAAAATCCATATTGGAAGAAAAACAATCTTTTAGATGCGGACATCTGATTTAATAATTCTATGGTAATTAGCCAAAACATCCAGAGAGGTCATGGAAGTTGTTTCAGTTAGTCCATATTTCTTTAAAGAAAAGATTTAAGTATTTCTGTAAAGGCTACTCTACTCCTGCAATTTACCATTTCAGCAGACTATGCAAATAATTTCATGTCTCTTGTTTCACTAGTGATTGGCAATTATAGTGATATAGGACATTTCCACCGAAAAGGTTACGTTATGCGGAGATGTATTACCCAGACAGTCATGAACAGGCACAAATCATTCCTGAGTTTTTTCCTCAGTATGTTAAAAAGAAATCACCAATCATCATCCATTTTCATATGTACATTTTGGGCTCAGTTTTGGCTTCAAGCCCGAGGCTGAGGCTGTGGGTAGTTCAGAGATGCACTCCCTCGGATGCTCAGAGGCACTGTGCCTAAGGAAGATACAATGCTTTGCCCAACAGGAGTGGAGAGTGTCGCTGACATTCTTTGGTGGGGTTCAGGATATGCTTCTCCCCCACACACATTGCCAGCTCTGCTGGTTGGTGTTGGGGGAGGGAGGGCAAGGTCACAGTCCTTGCTTTAACTATAGGAGATTAGTACAGACAGACATGTAAGATTAGAACAGTCCTTTTATCCAGGGGATTATGCATCAGGTATGCCAGGGGAAATGATCTGGTATCCATCCCCCTCTTTCACACCTGCACATGGCTAGGCACAATGAAGCCCTTAAGCTTCAAAGTTATAGGGTCTGATTGATACTGCAGTCCTTGCCTAGGTGTTCAGGCCAATTTACTTTGTTAGGATTTCTTGCACTGCCACAATACAAAGAATCATAACCGTAACAATCTTTTAAGGCTCTAAAATGTGACAAGACTGGCACTTGACAGAATTCAGATTACTAATTCCTCCTGTACCCTCTCATTTGAGAGTGTTTGCTGTTCACTGTATGATGAGCTGGATTCAAAGAGCTTCTTTGCTTAATCATAAGAAATAGGATCGGATTCTCCATTGCATTGCCCATGTGAGGGTGTAAAATGTGACTGCCATTTTGATTGAGTGTAGAATTCTCATTTGGAAAGGAATATGCGGGGGGAAGAAACATACTATTTGGCTGTGGAAGTTGTGCTTCTTAACGCTCACAAACTTGGCTATGTGCTTATTCACGGCAGCCTATACTGGAAATAGTAACTATTTAATGAGTATGATAATACATTGTAAAATGCCAGAAGGAATATATACATACTTTCCTAGTGTTCTCTGATTAATTGGTGATTTGTAAAATTAAAAAATACAATAAAATAAATAAGAGAAAAATGCAGTTTTCAAGCCTGAGCATAACTTGCAAAGAGATTTGGCTCAATAACAGAGAATTTAAAAACACTTGAATACACAGATTATGGAACACATGTATTGGAAAAGTGGTTAGCAAAGCAAACTGCAAGGCTCAATAGTTATCAGTTTCATTAAGAAACATTTTATGTCCCTTTTCAAGCAATTTTAGATGAATAATAAAGCTGCCAGCAATCAGTTTTAAGTAGCATAAAGCTTATCTTAAAGGCAATTACTCTCATCAGCATGGTGTCTTAAAAAATTAGCCATGACGACCCTGAAACCTGGTCGCAGTTATAATGATTTCTAAATGGTGGAGTCCCACCACAGCAATTTGCTATCAGTGCTGATGCTTCTCTATCAGGTGTTTATATAAGGAAGATATGCTAAGATTATGCAATGCGGACGTATCTTAATACTACTGATGGTACCTCTACTTGCAGAATCAATAAGGACTTGTTTAAAGCAGTAGTTCTCAGACTCTACCGGTAGTAAATGTACCCATTGGTTCTTCAGACTTTTGCATCTGGGACTCCAAGCTCCCCTACTGGTAGAGCTATGTCTTCTGGCCCAACAAAAATCCATCTTCCAAGTACTCCATGGAGAGGTGGTGGTGGTGAATAACTACTATAGGCATGAAGCTGCAGTAGTTTCTAGAGATTCCATCCTTCTTCACTTTCCACAGAATTGCCCCTGCACATATCCCATTTACTCAGGCTATAAAGAGGGACTAGGTTTTACTTCTTAATGATAACTTATAAGCCTCTGTACTGGGCTGTACCGTTTAGTCATGCACATGTAAACATGCCCTACAACTGTCTTGGGCTTCTCCAAATTCTACTGTGGAGGTGAGAGTGAACAAAATTGAATAGGAGACATTGCCAAGCCAATGCAAGTCTTTTTGATCTGATAAACTGGTAAAACTGCCCCCCAAAAAGTTTGGGCATAAAGGCTCTGGTTTTAGTTGTTGTTTAAATATTTCAGTAAGTGCTCAAAGAGGGGGAACATGTAAATTTTAATGTTTACATATGGGTGTTAGTAAATTCAAATAAAATGTTTGCCTATAGACCTTCGATCCTGAACTCCTCCTCTAGCTACACAGGAGGGTAAATGGAAATAACAATTCTTAGATCTTATATAGCTCCTTCCAGCAGAAGATCTCAAAGTGCTTTATAAAGGAAGTCAGTATCAAGATTCCCATTTTTCAGATGGGGAAATGGAGGCACAGGAACGTGACGTGATTTGCCACAATCATCAAGCAGGGCAGTGACAGAGCCAGAAACAGAACTTGGGTCTCCTGAGTCTCAGGGTAGTGTTCTACCCACTAAACCAGTGGTAGGTGTAGCCCTGGGGGTACGCAGAGGTCTTCCAGGGGGTACATCAACTCATCTAGATATATGTCTAGTTTTACATCAGGCTCCATAAAAAGCACTAGCAAACTCAGTACAAGCTAAAATTTTATACAGACAATGACTTTATACTGCGCTATATGCTATACACTGAAATGTAAGTACAATATTTATATTCCAATTGACTTTTTTATAATTATATGGTAAAAATGATAAAGTAAGCAATTTCTCAGTAAGAGTATGTATGCTGTTACACTTTTTTATGTCCTATTTTGTAAGCAAAGTAATTTTTAAGTGAGGTGTAACTTGGGGGTACGCAAGACAAATCAGAATCCTGAAAGGGGTACAGTAGTCTGGAAATATTGAGAGCCACTGCATTAAATAAACAACACTGCTCTGAAAAGAAACCAGAGTGTAAGAGATCTCCACGGATGAGGCCTCATCTCTCAGAAGGCACAGTCCCCAGTATGTGAATTTTAGGACATCAAATAAGCCCAGCTCAGGTGAATACAAAAGAATATATGCAACTCTCCTATGCAAACCCTTGCCATTTCACTGCAGTGCTTCTGTCTTTCAAAACTCAGAGGAACTCAATAATTTGCAAATAATGTTCAAGAATAATGTGTAACACACACACACTAATTTGGGTTTCCATTCATTAATAAATCCTTATCCTTCATGATGGGGGGAGTGGTGACCAGAGGTAACTGGGGGAGCGGGATACCGGGAGGAAACACAAGGAGGAGGGTACAAGATAGGAAGCCTCCTGATTAGTATTGAGAAAGTAGGGCAATTGGCTAGTTATCTTAGGTGCATGTACATGAACGCAAGAAGCCTGGGAAACAAGCTGGAAGAATTGGAAGCCCTAGCACAATCAAGGAATGATGATGTGATTGGAATAACAGAAACTTGGTGGGGCAGTTCACATGACTGGAGCACTGTCATGGATGGATATAAACTGTTCAGGAAGGACAGGTTCGGGAGGAAAGGTGGAGGAGTTGCATTGTACGTAAGAGAGTGGTATGATTGCTCAGAGCTCCAGTATGAAACTGGAGAAAATCCTGTTGAGAGTCTGTGGGTTAAGTTTAGAGGCGAGAGCAAAAAGGGTAATGTTGTGGTGGGCATGTGCTGTAGACCACCAGATCAGAAGGATGAGGTAGACGAGGCTTTCTTTGGACAACTAACTGAAGTTTCCAGATCACAGGCCCTGGTTCTAATGGGGGACTTCAATCACCCTGACATCTGCTGGAAGAGCAACACACAGAGCAGTGCACAGACAATCCAGGAAGTTTTTGGAGAGTGTTGGGAACAACTTCCCGGTACAAGTGCTGGTGGATCCAACTAGGGTCCGTGCTCCTCTTTATCTGCTGCTTACAAACAGGGAAGAATTGGTAGGGGAAGTAAAAGTGGGTGGCAACCTAGGCAACAGTGACCAGGAGATGGTTAAGTTCAGGATCCTCACAAAAGGAAGAAAGGAGAGCAGCAAAATACAGACCCTGGACTTCAGAAAAGCAGACTTTGACTCCCTTAGTGAGCTGATGGGCAGGATTCCCTGGGAGGCTAATATGAGGGGGAAAGGAGTCCAGGACAGCTGGCTGTATTTTAAAAGAAGCCTTATTGAGGGCACAGGAACAAATGATCCTGATGTGCAGAAAGAATAGCAAATATGGCAGGCGACAAGCTTGGCTTAACAGTGAAATCTTTGGTGAGCTTAAACTCAAAAAAGAAGCTTACAAGAAGTGGAAATTTGGACAGATGACTAGGGAGGAGTATAAAAATATTGCTTGAGCATGCAGGGGTGTAATCAGGAAGGCCAAGGCACAATTGGAGTTGCAGCTAGCAAGGGATGTGAAGGGTAACAAGAAGTGGTTTCTACAGGTATGTTAGCAACAAGAAGGTGGTCAGGGAAAGTGTGGGACCCTTACTCAATGTGGGGAGGCAACCTAGTGAAACATGATATGGAAAAAGCTGAAGTAATCAATTCTTTTTTTGCCTCAGTCTTCACAAGCAAGGTCAGCTCCCAGACTGCGGCACTGAGAAACAGTATGCGGAGGAGGTAAGCAGCTCAGTGGTGAAAGAACAGGTTAAGGACTATTTAGAAAAGCTGAATATGCACAAGTCCATGGGTCCAGATCTAATGCATCCTAGGGTGCTGAGGGAGTTGGCTGATGTGATTGCAGAGCCATTGGCCACTATCTTTAAAAATTCGTGGTGAGCGGGGGAGGTCCCGGACGATTGGAAAAAGGCAAAGATAGTGCCCATATGTAAAAAAGAGAAGAAAGAGAAGCCGGAGAACTACAGACTGGTCAGCCTCACTTCAGTCCCTGGCAAAATCATGGAGCAGGTCCTCAAAGAATCCATTTTGGAGCACTTGTAGGAGAGGAAGGTGATCAGGAACAGTCTTCCACAGTATTCTTGCCAGCAAGTTAAAGAAGTATGGATTGGATGAATGGACTATAAGGTGGATAGAAAGCTGGCTAGATTGTCAGGCTCAACGGGTAGTGATCAACGGCTCAATGTGTAGTTGGCAGCCAGTATAAAGCAGAGTGCCCCAGGGGTCGGTCCTGGGGCCGGTTTTGTTCAACATCTTTATTAATGATCTGGATGATAGGATGAATTTCACCCTCAGCAAATTCGCAGATGACACTAAGCTCGGGGCGAGGGGGAAGAGGTAAATACACTGGAGGGTAGGGATAGGGTCCAGAGTGATCTAGACAAATTGGAGGATTGGGCCAAAAGAAATCTGATGAGGTTCAACAAGGACAAGTGCAGAGTCCTGCACTTAGGACGGAAGAATCCTATGCACTGCTAGAGACTAGGGACCGACTGGCTAAGTGGCAGTTCTGCAGAAAAGGATTTGGGGATTACAGTGGACGATAAGCTGGATACAAGTCAGCAGTGTGCCCTTGTTGCCAAGAAGGCCAACAGCATATTGGGCTGCATTAGTAGGAGCATTGCCAGCAGATCGAGGGAAGTGATTATTCCCCTCTATTTGGCACCGGTGAGGCCACACCTGGAGTATTGCATCCAGTTTTGGTCCCCCCCATTACAGAAGGGATGTGGACAAACTGAAGAGTCTCCAGTGGAGGGCAACAAAAATGATTAGGGGGCTGGGGCACATGACTTACAAAGAGAGGCTTAGGGAACTGGGGTTATTTAGTCTGCAGAAGAGAAGAGTGAGGGGAGAATTTGATAGCACCTTCGATTACCTGAATGGGGGGTCCAAAGAGGATGGAGCTCAGCTGTTTTCAGTGGTGGCAGATGACAGAACAAGAAGCAATGATCTCAAGTTGCAGTGGGGGAGGTCTAGGTTGGATATTAGGAAACCCTATTTCACTGGGAGGGTGGTGAAGCACTGGAATGGGTTACCTAGGGAGGTGGTGGAATCTCCATCTTAGAGGTTTTTAAGGCCCGGCTTGACAAAGCCCTAGCTGGGATAATTTAGTTGGTGTTGGTCCTGCTTTGATCAGGGGGTTGGACTAGATGACCTCTTGAGGTCTCTTCCAACCCTAATCTTCTATGATTCTATGACTGCTGTCATCCTGACGGTGTGGCAGCCATTTGAGCTCTGTAGTTTCTGAAGATTCCTCAGGGAAAATTTACACACTGTTTAGCAACTATGGACCTTCTGACTATGCCCAGAGGCAATTAGGCATTTTGTAATAACTCTCAGAAGGATTCCACTGAGAATTAATTTTTGCTGTCTCTCTCTGTCTTCAGTGTACACTAAAAACAGCAAATATAATTACGTCTCTGAACATACAGATAAAGTATGTCCCAAACCATGGTTCTAACGGGTATCTATCTTTTTCAATACTTGGCAAGATGGGATAAAGAGGGATATGGGGAGGCCAAATCTCTTGGCTAATATTGGAGGCTGTAGCTTAAGCTTCATTTGTTCTTCAGACAGTTGTTCTAAAACCCATATGTTCTGGGTGGATGGATGTGTGTTCTGATAGCAGTACAATTATATTTTCATCTCTCTTTCTCTATGATAAATCTGCCATTATCATTCCAAAATCCCAATATGTAAATACATCACTATCTTATGTATCTAATCCTATTAAAGACAAATCAGCAAGCTTCCAGCCTGATTTAAGGATCATTGAGGTGAATGGGATTTCTTCAGCAAAGTGAAGGAAGAACAGACTGTTTAGCACTCATTACTTTATGCTTATATCTGCACAAGAACTGAGGGCCTGATCTTGCAGTGCTAACACAGGATAAAATTCTATTGAAGTTCAAAGGAGTTTTGCCTGAGACTGCAGGATTGCCAGTCAGAGTAACAAAAAATACAAGGACATGTTAGGAGAATGACTTAGTTACAGTTTGAAATGGATTCTCTCAACAGCTCAAGAAGCAAAAATCAGCAGCATTTTTTTCGATGCAACACTTAGGCAATTTGTTTTTGATTTCAATATCTTGTGTGTTTGTTGCTTTATTAAGGTGTGCAGCAAGGTTACCTTTAACCGCTGCACAATGTCATCGGCTTGTTCCCCCATCAACTGATTCCTCTCTCCTATGAGCCTCAAATGCATAAGTGAGTTGATTAAATCATTTATTTTTGTCAAGATTTTTTAAAATTCAATATTTCTAATTATAGAAGAAGGCAACACAGAGGCACTGATGTCTTCTGCTGATTTAATAAACAGCAGATTTAATTAACTGAAACACCAGCACTTTATATATTAGAAAGGAAAGTAGATTTTTTAATAGTTCAGTCATATCATTTACTTCATTGCTCAAATGGTACTTTTTCAATTTCAAGCTATTTTCAACTGTAACTTGTCCAAAGAAAAGTAATGATATGTAAAGTTCAGGGGAACACTGGCCTCATAAAACAGCATTACATTTAAAACTTAATGTTGAAGAACATAACATGAAGCATCCAGTTTGAAGAAAAGCTGAATGTTATAATAGATCTAGTACTGTAAATTGTAAAATTAGAAGCAGATTAAAAATACTTGGCAGGGTTAGAGGTCATATACTGTACATTAACCCATGCCAGATTAAGCCTTGAAAAACATCCTTTCTGAAGCTAAAAGATGAAACATCAGAGCAAGGAGAAAGTCCCTTAAAATATTTAAAATACACCCTAGAAAGGGATTAGGAGGGGGAAAGTATAGAAACAGCCCTGCAGAATTGTCATGAGATTTTGGCAACCTATATATTAACAACAATTAGTATCCCTAACTTAGTTCCTGGTTTCAGTGGCCCTTCTGAGTATTGCATAGTTGAGGGATAATGACAAGCTAGCAATGACCCAGCCACAGCCTCTCTTACTCACCTGGGATGTCTCTAATGACATATATTTATATAATATAATTTGGGAAGGAGGAGAAACAAGTTTATGGCACATTTTGTTCCTGTTTGAGGTTATATACAGTGTTATATACTAAATAAGACTTCTCCACTTTGTCTCATTCATTCAGCTAAGATTCATTCAGCTCTCTAAGATTCTGCCCCCATGTACTCCCTGTGACTAATACCTTGACTCATGGACAGACCCACTTAAATCAACAAACTCGGTGGGGTAAATAGAGCTGTTTAGGAATTTTCCATCTAAATCTTTTTGCCTACAGACAGAAAATGGAGGATTTGACAAAAAAAAAAAAAACAACAACAAAAAAAGCGCTCAGGGCTGAGAGTGAAGAGGCCTATTCCCAAGCACCAGGTTTGAACCACACTTGATAATGATAAAAAGAAGCTGATTAAAATATTTGTTTCAAAGCCAAATTGGAAATGTATATTAAATAATAATTAAGGGAAATAATTTGTCTAATTTTTCTAGCTATATTTTTTCTTCCAATGGATATTTTAAGGACTAAAGACTAGGAATGAAATCCTGGGCCCATTGAAGTCAATGGAAGTTTTGCCATCAGCTTCAACGGGGCCAGGATTTCACCCTAGAGGTACTTTAAATACAGATTATAGCTTTATGTCTTAAGAAAAAGCCCCAATGAAAGATCACCCAAAGATTGCTTTGCCAAAGAGTATGACAGATAATACATCATTAAAAGGACAACCAGAGAGGATGATGGACACTCACTGAAGTGACAGAAATCCAGTTTTATCTATATGCATCATTAGACGGTTTGGTTTCTGTGCCTCTAAAGGTGGATTTCTTTTAAGACAAGTAGACACTAGATCAGGGGTCGGCAACGTTCGGCACGTGGCTCGCCAGGGTAAGCACCCTAGCGGGCCGGGCCAGTTTATTTACCTGCTGACGCGGCAGGTTCAGCCGATCGCGGCCCCCACTAACCGCGGTTCGCCGTCCCGGGCCAATGGGGGGCGGCGGGAAGCGGCGCGGGCGAGGGATGTGCTGGCCGCGGCTTCCCGCCGCCCCCATTGGCCCAGGACGGCAAACCGCGGTGAGTGGAGGCCACGATCGGCCGAACCTGCCGCGTCAGCAGGTAAATAAACTGGTCCGGCCCACTAGGGTGCTTACCCTGGCGAGTCGCGTGCCGAACGTTGCCGACCCCTGCACTAGATCTAAGCTATGTCTTCACTGTATGCAAATCAGTAAATTAACCAGTGGTAGCCTAACCTATAATTAGGCCTAACCTAGCCTATAGTGCGATCACATTACTGTGCTGTCATACCCCATGTCCACATTGGTGCTTAACCTGGCTGTGACAACCAATACAGCTAGCTGTGCATATATTCCAAAATTCATAACTAACTGTGCCACTCTGCTTGGATTTGCAGGGTGTTATGAGACAATTTGTCTGCCCACCCTGGAGATTGACAGAAGAAAAGGTCTAGGCGTGCAAAATTCATTTTCTGGCAGGATCCATGCTGGTGCAGTGGTGGTGTGTAGTATGTGCCAGAAATATGGATCCAGCGCTCCTTAATAATTCGGACTAACGGCTGCTGCTTTTAATGGAGTCAGTGTTTTCTTTTCATGCCAGATGTCCTTCTAATGCATTCAAATCAGTGTTCAGGTCTGATTCTGGCATCCAATCTTTTCTTCAAGGAAACCCTGTTGTACTGATTATGAGACTGTCCAACACTCAATAAAACCTTGATCTCTAAATTTGCCCTGGATAATAAATGGGATCTGGCTATGACTAAGGAAGCAGCCATATGCACAATGTCCATCTTGAGTACTACACCTAGGGTGAGAAATTGAATAGGAATCACATATTATGCAGTTCTCCCCTTAGCTGCCTCAATTTCCCCACTTTCAACTGAAGTCTGAGGTACACCAAACACCGAGGAATACGTCAGTTTCCCCAATTTCAACCAGAGTTTTAGCCACACCACTACTCAAATGTGCCACAGTTTCCCTTGTAAGAGAAGGAACTTAGCATCTCTATAAGGATGTGGGTAGGTTTCCTCCCCGCTCCGCACTGCCCCAGAGTCATCAGCATGAAGCAGCCAATGTTCAGATTTGCCTCACTGAAGACAGACTATTATATAAAGGGAGTGCTCACCACACCATATTCCCCCTTCTACACAGTGGCGCTATCTCAACGGCCCTGCATTTCCACTCTGAGGAGAATCAGAGGTATTTGATGTCTGTTGGGGAGGCCTGTATTCTGTTGGGTGCTGCCCGAACCCCAATCCCACACCCATGTATGACCTTCAGGTGCCAGTGGGGTCACTTGTCTACCCCTTTGTTTCCAAACTCTAGGAAATTCCG
This sequence comes from Malaclemys terrapin pileata, assembly GCF_027887155.1. Lineage (NCBI taxonomy): Eukaryota > Metazoa > Chordata > Testudines > Emydidae > Malaclemys > Malaclemys terrapin. Next base: position 13,853,490 of record NC_071518.1, read on the forward strand.
GTACTTTCTGGAATGATGTTGGCCTGTCCCCTGCCAGAGTTACCCTGGCCACAATGACCTGACAGTGTATGTGAGGTCGCGCCAACAGGGCACCATCTTTAAGAGCATGCCACCCTATCCCCTGCCAGCATGACCTCGTACGCATGGTGCGTGTGAAGTCATGCTGCACGGGGACGCCATTTTGAAGTGCCAGAATGGTATCCCCACATCCAATACCAGACAAAACCACGTCCAGTTTTGTCCCAATATCAGATAGGGGACAAACTTCTCAAAAACAGGACCATCCAATCAAATACTGGGCGAGTTGTCTTCCACCTATGACTTGGGAAATCCCAGATCAGTGATTCCGAACCCTCGGAATGTCTTTGCCCCTCCTGGAATTCTCCTTTCTGCCCCTCATACTCTGTCCTGGAGCAGAGAATCCAGTAAACCAGCCACTCACCCTGCCTCCAATCACCTGGGGGCCACGAACATATAACTCTGTGCTGGGAGGGGAGAGCAGAACCAGCCTCCTGCCCCTCCAGGAGCCACTATAATACATTTCTGTTCAGAGGGCTTATGGGAATGGATTGGAGGGCCATTATGTCTCAGCTGTCATGACTGCCCATCTTCACTGCAGTTACCTCAAAGTAGCAATATGCATTAACAACTGGTTACCTCAGGGTTTGCCCTATAGCTCAAGGAGTGGTGGTTACCTCATTGTATAGCACTGGTAGAGGCAGATGGATGTTTGAAAACAGTGCGCGTTAATAGGCTTAATCATAGGTTTTCCCAAGTTAAGTCTGCAGTGGAGACATGTCCTGACAGGGGAAAAAAAAATAGCTGGGTGTTAACACCTCTGTGAGTACCACCATCTGCATAAGTACATTATGGACTAACTAACTATTAAAGTTTTTGAATCAAGGATGCATCTGATGGGGTTTCTCACGCTTGTGTAAATCATAACTCCATTGACCGCAAGAAAGCAGAATTAACTCAATGGAACTATACCAATTTATACGAGAAGCTGAAACTCTCCATCCTTAGCTGAAGTTTCTGTACCGTTTAAATATCCAATTCTGTGAGAGGAATCTCATGAGAATGGGCTTTTTAGTGGGACTCCAGTCAGACCAGAAACTCAGCATCAACAGCCAGATATCTGACTTTAACCTGAAATACCATTAAAGGATATGCTTTTCTGCAGTATGAATGCATAATGCCTTAAGGCTAGTAAAGCAGCATAGCTATTCACAAAATCACTTTATAACCCTGGGTCCGACTGTGACCCCCTTACTCACATGGATGAGCAGCTACATGCATGAGAAGTCTCACCAATGTGTATAGGTTGCACAATCTAGCTCTCTGCGACCTGAGGTAAATGGGTATGGATATTATATCTTTGTTCCTACTAAATGAATTAATGCTAACAGAGGCGAGCCATGAGATCAAAAAGGTATATTTCCTACAAAATTCTTTTTCTCCCTGGATCTCAAGTGAAATTTAAATCAACATTTTTAACTGCCTGTTATAACTTTGCGATAATGAAACAGAAGAGTTATGTCTAAGCTTTGGAGCAACAAAAGCTAATCTAGTAGTTGGTAAACCAATTTTGCTGAAATTTGTAAACAGTATATTATGTGGATGAGCCTGCTGATGTCAGTAATTGTGGACTGAACTCCTTTATAGTTGCTTATTCTAACACAGCTTTCCAGCCTGTTAAAATGTCATATGGATAAAGGAGTAAATTCTGACAGCTGTGACAGGATTATTGTTGCTGAAAAAAAAAAAAAAATCACATCCCTGGTACTCATATGTTCAAGTACCTCTATTTTGCTTTTTCTTTGGCCCTGCCTGAACCAAAATTACTTTTCTAGACAAGAAAAGAAACATTAAAAAATTAATTCACTTTTATGCTTTATATTGTAACACTAGGAAACCAATACTTTAGGGGCTGTATTCATGTATTTTGTTAAGATTCTGGGGGCAAGACCAGATTTAGCTTTTCAGAGACATGTCCAAAATCTATTTCATTTGTGCACAAGTGGTCACTGTGGGATTTTACTTGTAAATACATTAGATGAAAAGTATCACAGAAGCCTGCACTAGTGTTCGGCACTCAATCTGTGCATCCATGTGTTTTATGGATAAGGATGACCCCCAAAATGATATTTGCAATGCTCTAAAAATTACTCTGATCTTTAGGACCACAGGAATTACCAGACTGGAGCAGACCATTGGTCCATCTAATACAGTATCCTCTCTCTGATTGAGGCCAGCATTTGATGCTTTAGAAGACATTTCAAGGACCTTGCAGTAGACAACTGTAACTTCCTTTATTCCTTTGTTCTCTCTCTCATCCCAATATAAAACTGAAACAGCTTAGGGACTAAAAGAGTGAAAGCAACTGCTACCAGTGCTAGCATTGGGATATTCTGTTTCCTAGGGTTCACTGCTGAATTTATTAAAAGGACATATGTAAGTTCCACTACTTGAAATCGTGATTTATGAGTTTTGAAATATCAGCCCAGAAACACCAGCTTCCAGTGCTGAATAGATTCTAACTATGCAGTAGATATCAGCTGTAATAATCAATGATGTTATTGGGGTGCATCTGAAGGAGCAGAAGTGTGCAAAGTATTTGATTAAGATTTAACAAGTACTCAACAGTAGACTTAATTCAAGTTTTAGCTTCATGGGAACATGCAACATTTTATTAGGGTTCTTTTCTACTCAATAGTTATGTTGTTGACTCCAGGCAGGGCAGGCTATTTTGTACAATCTGGATGTCTGCAAAATAGTGTTCAAGGCAGCTTTTACTGGTGCATTCCAATTAGATTGACTGAAACAGCACTTACTTTGGTGCCCAGGCTGCTTGAGCCTGCCAGGTGTAGTTAAGGAGATGTGCAGAAGCCATCTTGACTCACCTTCTTAGGTCTGGTTTACACAAAAGTTGTACTGCATAAACTATACCACTACAAAGTGGTACAACCCCTCTAGCGTGAACACAGTTATACCATGATGCAGGTATTTACAGCAGCATAGCTTATCCCTGTAAAGGAAACGGCGCAAACTACACCCATATAAGGCATCTTTATACTGGTATATCTGCATCCATATCAAGGACTGTTCCAATATAACTATCAGTAAAAAATGATACCCCAAACCAACACATTAATACCAGTGCAAAACTATCAAACAGTCCCTAGAGGAAGAAGCTACATAGAAGGTATTCTCTCTGATCAGTCACAAAAATCACCACTGTGATAATGTGTCTTTAAGGAGAGTGGTCTGCTACCCTATTGCCATTTGATAGTCCCTCAGGTATACAGCCTGGAAATCAATGTACATTTCCAGTATTTGAGATACTAACCTTGACATCATTTCTTATTCTTATTATACTGGAGTTACAGGGAAACATATTCCCTTGAGAAAAATCAGTATTCTGTTCTGTTGTTTCATCAAAGGACTGGTGACTCTGTCTATTTATTGAGACATTTGATATTCTCTTCCCATCACAGATGACATCTCCCCATCTCAATACAGAAGATCAAAATAAACCACATTGTTATTACACTGTTTTACAAGGGTGCCCTAAAGAACGAATGAGAGCTAAATCCCACAAACACCAAACCATTTATGAAATACTTGTCCTTTTCAAATGAAGGTAGCTTTGCATTTAAAAACAGGCCAACATATGTGTTTGACCATGAAAATAGCCACTTTATCAACTATTTAATAGAAACATTACGTTTGAGGAACACAAAATTGACAAATAAAATGTCAAAAAGACTTCATGATGAGGTTGCATGAAACAAGTCACTACCTTTTCACAGCTCTAGTTATTTATTTCTATTCTATTCCCAAAGCAAAAAACAAAAAACACAATAAATCTGGTAACTCTGACCAGGTCACCTAAAGTATTTAGGTGCCTAAAGATGCAGATAGCCTGAAATCAATAGGAGTTGTGCACCTCAACTGCTTTTTTGTAAATCCCACTAGGTGCTTCTCTGCACTTCATATGCCTAAATACTTTAAAAATCTGGCCCGATATCTAAAAAGTATCACCTGTGAGTGAACTTGGCAGTACAGCATGCATCAGAGAATAACTACTGCTGCCCTATGGCCCAAATGATCAGAGACTCCATTTCATTCCATTCCCAAACCTTGCAGCCGCTTGCTACATCCATTTTGTTTTTGCAGAACTCACATTTCCACTTGCTAACAGGCATTTCATGCTCAATTAACCAATTTGCATTTGTGAATGTAGAGTTTTACATTAGCAAACAGGTGCACTCACAACACTGACAATCACATTTTGAAAGGTTCATTTGGAGATGTCAAATACTGATCTCCTTATACTTGAAATGAACTTCAGGCTCCCGCACCCCCTCCACCCCCCCACTTAAGCAGTTTTATTTAGAGGATGAAGCAGGCATAGGATCTGATTCAAAGCCCTTTTAAGTCAATGGAATGATAAACGTTGGTGGGCTTTTGATCAGGTTATGGAGAACTATTTGTGACCATCATTGTGTTCTAGTCAATTTCTGCTCCCCTTGATTTTTACTATTATTTGCATTGTGTAAAGGTGATACCTACTGAATGGTGAAAGCAGAACATACTGCACAAAATGCCTTAAGGTGTTCTTGCTTGAAAAATTATATAGCTTCTAACCTTGACAATATCCTGCCAAATGTCCTCTAGCTGCTTACTCTAGAGTGAAATGTAAACAAGAAATATGCAGCGACTTTAGAGTCTTTGACAAAGCATCAATTATACATTCATGGACATTTTGTTTCTGTAGGTACTTTACCACTGAGACATTTGGGAGTTCAACCCTGACCAGTAAGAGGTTGTGTCACTACCCGCCTGCAACTCTGGGTGCATTAAAAAGCTATGCTGTTATGCCTTACAGCCCTGACATCAACAGCCAGCATACAAGCATGCAAATCACACCCTGGCTTCCACCACTCAGTTACTATTTAAAGAGTCACCACAACACTCTCCCAATTGTGAATTTCTCCAAAACAGTCTGCCCGGTAGTGTCCAGCCCTCTCGCTGAACACTTAGAGAAACTAAATTCATTAATCCCTTAAAGAGACAGTACCCAGTAGTTTATTGCCTTAACTGGGGTTAACAAACTCTCAATTTTAATCAAAGCACTGAACTGGTTTATAGTAAAACGTAGAACAAGCTTAACAACAAGTAGTCATGGGTTTAAGTGATACCAAGTATAAGGAATAAAGATAGAAAGTTACAAGCAAACAGAAGAAAAAATACACATCTAAGATTAAAGCTTAATTTCAGCAAGTTCCAGTCTTTGCCTAAGCAGGTTTTTCACCAATATTCAGATCACAGAGACTTCAACAGCTTTGGCTGCAGAATCCATCATTCTGTGATTTCAAGAGCCCCTTTAGTCCCCCAAGCGATGAATGCCAAAATGGCCTTTTCTCTCTCCTTGTGTCTTCCCAAAAAATCATTGACCCTGCTTCAAGGGGCAGGGCCACTTCCTGTGGGTGTAGTCTCCATCCTCGGTTGAGATTGTTAAGTGGTTATCTTTCCACCCTTGCTCTCCTGACAGCTTTGTTTACCTTGCACGCAAGTGTGGTTTTGGTCATACCTTGCTTAATTTATATTGGAGACATATTCAAGCAGGCTTTACCACATTTCTTTTTCTGGAACAGGTGTGGCTTAGGCATTGCTTTTTCAAACAAACATATCTCCGGCATATTTTTATATATACATAAAATAAATAAAATAAATAAAACTCTCTGTGGGTTTACCATACATACAACACACACACAAATATTAATAATCAGCATTAGTTTTCCAGTGATATATTATGTCCTCTTTTGGGTACCTAGCATGACAGCATGCCAACTAGCTTTGGGTGCTCTTAATGTTACATCTACCTACACATCTCTGCTCACTCAGTGTTTTTACAGCAGTAGACTTCATGATACTGTAAATGATGTTTTGTCACCACTTTCATTATTAACTTGCTTACAAAAAAATTTTCCAGTCTGAAACTTGGCATAGTATGTCTCATTCTGTTTTTATGGGCTCCTCAAAAAAAAAAAAAAAAAAAAAAAAAAAGTACACATACTATATTACGATAAGAACTCATACCCCAGAGAGTTGAAACTAAAATGGCTTTTAGCCACCTTTGCACCCTCCTGATTCTGGGCTACTCTGGGGTCTGGCGAGGTCCCTGTGCTAGGTGCTGTACAAACTCATAACAAAATGACAATCCATATAAGTCACACTACATCTCTACAATTTACACTAGAAACTGACTGACTACTGTCTATGATTCTCATTGCTGTTACTGTATATGGTTTATCTCATAAATGCTAGTCATGGAAATTGTTACTTAGATTAGCTACATTAATTCTACTTTGCTTGAATTTTTGGTGATGCTTCTGTGTCTGTTTCATTTTGGACTCATGTCCTTTTGTGATGGTACTTAGCCTTGACTTGTACTATGGTCATATATAAACTTTCTTATTGTTTATGTGCATGACTTAAATGATACATCTGGACAGCTAAACAGATTTTGATGTGTGGTCCAGAATTTAAATAAGTCTTTTTAGAATTTGCATATTCCATCAGAGAAAATAACATGTGGAGAGGCTTAAAGAAAGTTGAGGAAGAGAACAAATAGGCTTGAATAAGTTCAAGGGTAACAGAAAGGTGCTGCCAGCAGAATGGATAAAGATGGAGACCAGGCATCTTGAAAATGAGAGCACTGGAAAGGGCAGAGGAATGATAATCCTTTGGGTGATGATTGAATAAGAGGTGAACAGCTCTTGAGACTTGAGGCACTGGGCTGGTCCAGCAGGACAACCCATTTTATTATATTTCTCATAAAAAGTTCATTATGTTTTCAACAGAACAACACATGGTCCTTGTTAATTTCTTTTTTCTCAGCATTGTAGCTTTTTGTAATAGATATTTAGCTGCATTCAAACCTATTTTAAACCTTTCAACCTGCTTGTTCTTGTTTCCTCATTTCAAATTTAGTAAGTATGAACAGAGAAACCATGCACTCCTGTAGGCTAGCTCTTTGTTGCCAAAATCTGTGGTTGACAAATCCTCCCAGAAGTGTGCATACTGGGCCATCAAGTGGGGTGGTGCTTGAAAAATGTTGTACACGTTGATTTGACACTTATGGAGCATATATTTTATAAGGAGTGGACTCAGAGGAGGGTATACAGCTTAGCTGATGCTTCTCAGCCACAAAAAAAGTTTCCATTCTCATGCTGTCATTTGAGCATTAGAATGAGTTCTTTAATAGCCAACCTTCACTTTCCAGATACAATAATTGGTTTGAAGGTAATGTAATTTGTCAATCATGAATACCTGGGGAACTCAGTTATTAATGCTTGTGACCGTTTGTACCCCTGTGTTCACACCCCAAACACTATTGTAATGTTTATTCCAGGAATGCCTTGGGAGGTATCATTTAAAAACTCAATTTGCTGATCAATAATATCGTGGCAAAACGCACATATCGGCGTTATATGTTACCTTCCAAACATAAGCTGAGATCACGACTAACAGTATGTTTTCCAGAGAAGTCTGGGGAGTGGCCAAACCTGTTCCCCAGAGACAAAGGGCCAGCTGACACCTCAACCAGATGTAAACAAGGCTGATGGACCATTACCTGCTAAGTGGCCATTCTTTGGCAGGAAAGGGGCCAGAGGCAAAAAGCTACATCTTGGCAAAGAAACATCTTGAAGTTCCCTTCTACACCGACTGCCTGTTACCTTGCTCCCAGCTAGAAATGCTTCTCACCCCCCACCAAAAGGAACAAGCAGCCGTTGGACTGGGGGAGGGGTCCAGGCCTAAGAAGTTTGGCCAGTAAGACTGCAGAAAGCATGTGCTGAGAAAACTTTGCTTTGAATGTAACAGTTTGTTAAGTTAGGCACCAGTAGCGTTTTATCTTTATTTTTTCTTGTAACCATTTCTGACTTTTATGCCTCATTACTTGTACTCACTTAAAATCTCTCTCTCTTTGTAGTGAATAAGCTTGTTTTATTGTTTTATCTAATCCAGTGTGTTGAAATTGAAGTGTCTAGAAAACTTTATTTGCGGTGACAAGGTGTGTGCATATTATTCCTTTTAAAGAAATAACAGACTTAACATAACTTGTATTGTCCAAGAGTAGAAGACAAAGTACAAGACAAATTTCTGGGGGGAGAAATTTAAGACTGGGGGTATGTTGGGGTCACTCTGCAGTATAACCACAGCTGGTAAGGGCCAGAGTGTAACCCAAATGTGGCTGGCAGGCTGCAGTTGCACAGAGACCCTCAGGCTGTGCCTCACTTGCTGGAAGGCTCTTTGTGAGCGACCCAAGTGGGAGTTACTTCAGCAGGGCATTGTAAGGCACCCATGGTTGCATGGCAGGGTCAACACAGCTGCTCATTAGTCTAGATTGTACCCTGGCATGTCACATTACTGGACCATTTCTAATTGCTGTGCAAGTAGCTTATCACTGCATGATTCCAATGTTCACAAAATTGCTCTCATAGGTTCCAATTCTGCCTCAATTGGGGCAAAATTCCCATTTTGACTTCAGTATGAATGGGAGTTAGGCCATAACCTATAGAATTCATTAAATCACAATTGTTTTTATCCAGCCCATTTGGAAAATTATTGAAAGTGTTCTTTAAATACATTATGGTAGCTTTTAACAGGTGATACGAACATTAAGACCAAATTAATGCTGAATCTGGAGTACTTTCTCTTCTATTTACATTTATCAGCCCTACCACCACATGCACATGTGTTTTCACTAGATTATAGATATGCCAATTATACCTCTTTCAAACAAAAAAAAAAATCTATGACCCTTTAACTAGGATGTATTGACATATAATTGCTTGCTATTTAATCAGGAACAAACTATATAATATTTATATTGGCAAACATGATATTTTCAAAGTAGTTCTTTTGAAACACTGAACTTGTCAGATGTGATGTTCATGAAAAAAACAGAATAGGGAATAAACATTTCTTTTGCATGCATATGCCTATATCATTTTTGGAGATAACCTATTCATACTGCAACACAATCGGCTTTAAGAAAAATAAAATCAGACACTCTTATTTGAATGACTTAAAGACATATCACCTCTGTGAAGTTATTCTACTAGGACTTGGTATAGATAAACATAAACTTAAAATATTATGCATGGCTAAATCTGCTATTTTCAGGTCCTATTAATTTCTTAGCATAACAGTTTTAGGGTTTCTTATCTTGCTTCTTGAGGGGAAAAACAAGCATTTATCTGTCTATTGGGATTATTAACGGTAAGTGATTTGCATGTTAACATCAATAGCAATAATGAAGATGTCTTTTTCAATTTATCCTGGGGAACCCTGAGTGAGAACTGTTATTTGGCTCGGGCTTCATCTTTTAATAGAGTCCAAAGATAATTGACTATTGAAAATTCTATCAACCAAATAAATCTTTCAGTTACCAAATTAATAATTTCACTGATGCCATCAGCCTTCAATTTTCACTCCATTAAATTCCTAAATTCATGTTAGAATGGCACAGCAAACAAATTAAAATGAGATTCTTATAAAAAATGAGAGATAAGATTGTGCCTTCTGAAAAAGCAATTTAACTCCAATAAATTATTTTTAAATTATTTAAATGAGACATTGCATTAACTATAAAAAAAGGAGTATAAAAGGGCATTGGTCTATGAACAGTGAGACATCTATAGACCTCTACAACCCTGAACAATTATATCTGTAATAATTGCATCATAAAACTTTATGATGTCTCGTACAATATTTATTTTTCTCCTAAGCCAGGATTCTCAGTGAAATGATTAGACAACAAAAAGACTGGATCAAATTTTGTCTCTAGAGCACATGGCTAAATGCTTTCAAACAGATGCTTGCTCAACCTACAGCATTAAAGGAAAGCAGTATTGATTACCGAATCACTCATTTAAAATATTGCATTGTTATAGTAAGGAAGCTAAGTGTCAAGAAGGGCGATAGTAATAATTCAGGGGAAAGGCAAGAAGATTCTGAAACTCTTTACTTTAGAATGTAGGCTTGAAATAAGAAAAGCCTGAACCTTCAGATGTCAGGTCTGACTATTGCGGTGAAGGCAGGGGACTAGACTCAATGACCTTTCAAGGTCCCTTCCAGTTCTGTGGGATAGGTAGATCTGACTATGTTGTCTGCTTTGGTGTCCTGGTCCAGTCTGGGGGGACTAGACTCAATGACCTTTCAAGGTCCCTTCCAGTTCTATGAGATAGGTAGATCTGACTATGTTGTCTGCTTTGGTGTCCTGGTCCATCTCAGGGGATGCTGGAAGATCAGCAAAAATGAAACAAGAAAATGAAGAAGACTCTTGGTAGCAAGACAAGGGAAAGCATAGTATTTTCACATGTGTATATAGACTAATCTTCTGAAAGGACCAACTACAGTGCTCCAAGGACCCCCTATTGATGCCCTTAGATAATGTACATGTGGGCAATATGTGGCTGCAAATGAGTGTGTTACATATATAAACTAGCAACAGAGGGTCCTGTGGCACCTTTAAGACTAACAGAAGTATTGGGAGCATAAGCTTTCATGGGTAAGAACCTCACTTCTTCAGATGCAAACTATAAACTAGTGGCAAACTTAAAGAGTCCAGACTTTTATTCAGATAAAAAACAAAACTTGTGTCTGTCAGGACCTATGGAATCCACCCCCAGTCCCTCCTTGCCTGAACAATTCCTTCCCCACCAATTCCTGATTCTCCCCATCTGCTGTATACTTGAGAGCCATCCTGCAAAATTAATTGGAGTAGGATTATTCATTGAATACACTGTAGAGTACTCTTGGCCCCACTGACATCAGTGGGAGTTTTGCCATTGACTTCAGTGGGGCCAAGATTTCATCCTATATATAAGAAACCTGTCGTAGAGTCAGATTTACTACTCACTCTTGTTTTAAGGGGATGACAGACATATGGACACTACTGTATAAAGTCTCCTTCTTGAAAAGCTAGCAGGCATGAACCTGATCTCACAAATATTCTCTGCTTGTTTCTTCGTAGGGCAATGAGTCACCCTTCTCCCTGATAGCAGGGTCCTGTAACTTCAGTGCTGGTTCCAACTGCCTGAGTTCTTTAACAATTAAGAGGGCTTTCTCCCCACCCAGAGCTTTATATTCTTCCAAAAAATTAAAATAAACATTGTTTATAATGTTGTCTGGTTGTGAACTAACAGTTGCAGACATGAATTATAGACCTACACAATGATGTGACTACAATATACATTAATGCACCACAAGATGTGGGTACCCCCGACCTCTGTACCATTGATTTCCCAGTGATGTCCGGAATAATTACCTTAGTAAAAAAGTTATGAAGACAGCACATTAAGATAGAGTACATTGAAGCTACCAATTCAGCCTTTGATTTTGTCTGACAGACAATTAAAAATTAATGAACAAAAATTAATAATAAATGTATTCATGGCCTTATTGGGATTCACAACTCTTTCCCCAATGTTAAACAAGTACAACCAATTGTTCCTCTTAAAGGGAAATAATGTCAGAGATATTAAACTGTACAGTCTCCAGACACTATAGCAATGTATTTGAGCTAAGGTACAGTAGAGAGAATACAAACATGAGAGCTCACATACTTGCCTTAGGGTGCTGAATCCTGTAATGTTAGGATTTTCAAGAAAGCGTTTGGAGCAAATTATACTTTTCCCCCTTTAAATAACAATATTACTTAGCACTTGTATCATCTCTAAATACAGCTAAACCATTAAGTGCCAGACTCCCATACCCTTCCTTACACTGAATAGTAAGTACTTTTGCCTGAAGGCCGATCTATTCAAATCAATGGGATCATTTGCAGAATAATGGGCTACTTAACACGAGTATCAAAACTTGCCCTAACTAATTCTCATAATGCCTTTGTGATGCATTATTACCTCTGTTTTGAAGATATGGAAACTCAGCCACACACAGGGCAAATGAAGTGTCTCTTGCCACTCAGTGAGTCAGCGCCAGAGCTAAATTTAGAAATCCTGTGCTCATGCCCTAGACCATGCTGCCTTCATATACAATTTTAAACAATCAGGAACAGATCTGGATATCTTAGTTGGGGATTGGTCCTGCTTTGAGCAGGGGGTTGGACTCGATGACCTCCTGAGGTCCCTTCCAACCCTGATATTCCATGATTCTATGATCTTTACTTACGTTTAGTTATAACTTACACCATGAATAGTCAGTGGGTCTACTTATGGAGTAATGTGTTCCCAAGCTTCAAGAAGGGCATCAGAATCTGGATTCAGTTTCACACCTACATTTCCACCATCCCGTTATTCAGAGAGTTGGCAAATGTGTGCATTTGCTTACATTTAAAATGTGGAGGATTCCTACCATTCACAAAAGGACTCTTCTCCCATAAATCAATCAAAAACCTTCAAGTATACTCCATTTCCCCCTAGAGATGCCCAATCCAGAGCAGGGAGAAAGCAAACATAACCAGAAATAAAACAAAATAGATGAAAATCCAATTTGAAAAACAAACAAAACAAATCCCCTACTGCATATGAAAAGAACCCCTAGTTCTTTGAACAAATACTGGTCTGTATAGTGGATTGAGATTGAAAGATTTAAAAGCAAACTGCTCAAAGGTACTATGCCTAGTACAAGGAATGTCTTAACAAATATAGAAGTTACTTACCATCAAATGCATATCATATTTAACATTGAATACGGTTGTTTCTCATAGGATTCTGCAGAGATCGGTACTAGGCTGGCCTCCATTCTACATTTTCATCAGTAATCTGAAAGTAAATATAAAAATCACTGCTGAGAAAATGTGTGGATTACACAAAGATTGGCAAAATGTTAAGCTCTGAGGACAGCACAATCAGACAGAGCGATCAGGGTCACTTGGTGAGTTTGGCCCTTCAAACAAGGGTTTTAAAAACAACCAAGCCAAGTGTGATGGGTTGGATCACAAAACCCCCCTTGGGAACTGCCAACTGATGTGCCAAGACTACTTCTGCCCCTGCTTTCCTACCCTGGCAGCTTGGGACTTCAGTACCCTGCCTGGTTTAAGCCAGACTCGCTAGCCTGCTGTAAACCCAGACCCAGGTCTGAACCACATCCCCTAACAGCTGTAGGCTTAACTGAAAGCAGCTTAAGAAGTGTTCCTGTCTTTAACACTCAGATGCCCAACTCCCAGTGGGGTCCAAACCCTAAATAAATCCATTTTACTCTGTATAAAGCTTATACAGGGTAAACTCAAATTGTTCACCCTCTATAACACTGATAGAGAGATATGCACAGCTGTTTGCCCCCTCCCCCCAAGGTATTAATGCATACTCTGGGTTAATTAATAAGTAAAAAGTGATTTTATTAAATACAAAAAGTAGGATTTAAGTGGTTCAAAGTAATAGCAGACAGAACAAAGTGAATTACCAAGCAAAATAAAATAGAACACGCAAGTCTACGTCTAATACAGTAAGAAAACTGAATACAGATAAAACCTCACCCTCAGAGGTGTTCCAATAAGCTTCCTTTTACAGACAAGTCTCCTTCTACTCTGGGTCCAGGAATCACTCCCACCCCCTGTAGTTACTGTCCTTTGTTCCAGTTTCTCTCAGGTATCCTTGGGGGTGGAGAGGCCATCTTTTGAGCCAGCTGAAGACAAAATGGAGGGGTCTCCCAGTGGTTTAAATAGACTCTCTCTTGTGGGTGGATACCCCTCCCTCCCCCTGTGTAGAATTCCAGCTACAAGATGGAGTCTTGGAGTCACATGGGAAAGTCCCATGCCCTTGCATGACTCAGAACTTACACATAGCAGCCATGGTTCACATGCTACCTTGAATGTCCTGAAGTAGACTTTTTATGTGGATTGGAGCATTCCAAGATCCATTGTCCATTAAGTTCTTCTTGATTGGGCACTTAACTTGCACATTCCTTTCTCAAGAAGCTGACCAAATGCTTTACTAAGGCTACGTAGAAATCAAGCAAGTATACAGCCAATATTCATAACTTCAAACACAAAAATGATACATGTATACAAATAGGAGGAATAGATTCAGCAGATCATAACTTTTACAGAGATATGTTACATTGCATACGTAGCATAAAACATATTCCAGTTATGTCATATATATACATTTATAAGCATATTTCCATAAAGCCTTATGGGGTGCAACATCACACCAAGCAGTAAGGAATTCAGGCCATACTTGGAGAATGGGAGACTGTATCCTGGAAAGCAATTACTTTGAAGAAGATTTAGGGTTCATAGTGAACATGAATTGCTGGGGTGCAATGCTGTAGGGAAAAGGGTTAATGTGATTCTTGATGTACAAACAGGGAAGTAGTGAATAAGAGAAGGAAGGTGATCTCATCTCTATATGACATTTGTGAGACTGAATACTGTGTCCAGTCCTGGTGGCAACATTAAAAAAAGGGGGGGCTGAAAAAAATGGAGAAGGTGAAGAAAAGAGCCACAAAAATGATTTGAGGGCTGGAGAAAATGCCAAATGCCAGTGAGAGAGAAAGAGCTAAATCTGTTTAGCTTGTCAAAAAGAAGATTGAGAGTGACTTGATTACTGTGTCTAAGTATCTTCATAAGGAGAAAACACCAGATACTAAAGGCCTCTTTAATTAAGCAAGTTATATTAGTCTCACCCTTTCACCCCCAAAACTTCTCCCCTACCCTGCCCATCTCCTTTCAAAGGCTTATAATGTCATCAAAATTGGGCAGATTTTCACAGATGCAGCAACATTTATACATAGAGGTCATATCCAAGTGATAAATCGCAGTTATGATATAAGGTATTTCTTATACTATCACACATGTAGTGTGTACTATCACACATGTACTATCACACAGCTAGTGCCTAGAAGGACCCCATACCACACCAGATCTCATAGGCCAATTGGGCTAGGCACTGTACGTACACATAGAAAGAACCATTTCTTATCCTGAAAAAGCTTACAGTCTAAATAGACAAAGCATGGGAGAAAAGTAGTATTAATATCCCATGTTATGTGTTGGGAATAAGTAATGACCTCTGCTGTAAATAATAGGTTAGGCAGACGACAACCTCTAGCGTAAGATTCTGTATTGTGAATGCTGCCAGCTTTGACATTGTTCATAGTGGACACTAGTGTATTCCAAAGTAATTGAAAATGTGGGTTCTCTTCAGGGTGGCTTATGGACAACAGGGGAAGCTTGCTCACTGAGGGTCAGATTGTGAGAGGTCTTTGTGGCTCAGAGCAGCATCAGAGGAAGCACAAGACTCTTTTCGGACTTCACCCAACTCCCTCCCTTTGCCAGCACAGAGCAGAGTCTCTCCCCAGTGCTTATCACGGTGGCATCGCTCTGCATTGTCCCTTACAAAAGGCAGAGGCATAGAAGCCGTTAGCTAGTCCAAGTTCTCCCTGCTGTCCTCCGGAGCAAAGCATGTGTACTGTGTTATTGATGGGGTTCAGATTAATGCTGATTTATTAGACTGAGGTCAGTAGCCTTCAATCTGAATCAGTAAACGGTGGGGTGGACTGTCTAATATGCCAGCCCTTTTATTGTCATGTATATTCTCTCACATTTTAATTTATATCAGACATTAACTACCATTATCTTTTCAATGCACTTGTTTGTTTAGGGTTGACATTTTATCCTACATGACTGTATTTACTGATTAGATCTAAAGTTAAAAGGAAAATGAATACAAATGAAGGGTTTTGGTCTAATTACAGCAAGGTTACTAGACACTCGTAGTCTCTTTCCAAACACATCTCTGTAGCTGCTTCCCCAGAAGCAGGCTCACAAAATACACAATTAAAACAATGCTAAATCCCTGAGGGGGAAGGGTGGAAGGAAAAGAATTTCTGGCAAAACCAATATCTGCACAGCTGGTGAGAAAATTGATTGTCCAGACTCCAGCACTGCTGCTTCAACACATCACAGGATATCCAGATCAAGTGTCCTATTGAGTTATAAGAGCCTGTTATAATCCAGCTCACTCAGGAAAATCAAGGGAATTTTTCCCTGGTATCAAAGTAAGTTATGGTGCCATAAATAATGGTGATGCCAAATTAGTAGCAAAGAAAAAACGATTCATAATTTGTTTAAAGAGTATGGTTTCATGGTTCAGAGGAATGTCAAAATGTTAAAAAATAAAAATACATATTACAATAGAGAAATGGTATAAAGGAGGTTACACGTGGGATTGTTATTCTCACAGTACTGGCCTTCCCCTAAGCCTTTTCAGCATTAATTCAGTAGTTGGCATATTGGGCCATATGCACTACTGGGGTAATTCCATTGGACATCAAAGAAGTTGCCAAAGGGACAAATTTTATCCTACACAACTACAGGATAAAATTGGGAGTCTTTCCATTGACCCCAATGGCCTTTTGTATCAGCTCCTATGTGCTAGTTTACGCCAATTTGTAAGACACCAGAGAGTTACGGCTCATTGGGACACATTAACTTTAAATTCTTATCAAATCTGTACACTGTTTCCAATCCATAAAATTAAATAGAAGCTCATAAACTTATAAATATGTTTATTAGTCTTTCACAGACAGACACAGACTAGTAAACATTTCAAAGTCTGCATCCCTCTAGCCCCAAGGGTGTCTTCTTTAAAGGAGTCATTGATTTTTGTCATCAAAAACCAAGTATTCAAGTAACAGTCTCAAACACAGGCTGATGGTAAAGTACCAAGATTCCCAAAGGTGCCATCTGTAAAAGGATCATTGATTTTGACCTTTTGGGTGGATTTGTCTTTTTTTCCTAGTGTTTTATTATGTGCATCAATAACAGGCTAGGCAAGAAAGACAAAATGAGAGACAGAAAATATAACTTTTTAGAGCTTTACATTTGGAATTCTGCCAAGAAAACATTTTGCGTTAAATTATCCCAGTGTTACCAGTTCCTAATCCAAGAAAATCTCTGAAAACTGAACATGATTTAGACCAAATCATCTGCCCAAGAATTACTACAATTGTCTGTTCTTCCCTGACTGTTCCATTTAATGGCCTTAAACCCATATCATGTGGTGTAATACAGCCACTATAGTAATACATCATGTCCCCCATTTTAAAGTGTAGCTCTTTATACTTTGCAACAGTACAATGAACTTTTAGTTAGGAGAAGAAATATTCAAAGGGTCAGATTCTGCTGTAAATCTAGAGCACTGCTCCTGAAGCCCATGGAGTTACTCCAGATTTACAGTAGTTTAATCAGAAGCAGAATTAGGCCCAAGCTATCTTGCGTCGAGAATGCTTTAACATTACTTTCAGTTACTGTGCGTGAGGCTATCCTGTCCCTCCCTTTGGGCTCCCCCTCCACACACCAGGTTGGGGGAATTCCCAGCCTCAGACTGACATTTTGTGGAAGCAAACTCCAATTCTAGATTCATGAAGAGGGGGACAAAACGTCAGTGGATAATCAGTTCTGCTGGGTTTCCACCAGTCATGATCTTTGGCAAATTCCTCACAAGCAGGCCTCTGAAAATAGTGGGAATCCTGTTCACTGCAGCTGCTTTGCTTATTCGGACTCCTGGCTGGTAGAAGTCTGCATGCAGTCTGACTGGTCTGCCTTTATCTCCCCCAACAACAGAGCCAATCTGCCAGTGGAGGAAAGAGCATGGAAGAGTGCCTCAACTGGTGCCAGATATTGCTTGGCAGGAGACCAGACCAGCAGGTGAAGCCATGGCCTCCTGCCCTGGATGATCATAACAGAGCACTCACACTAGTGCAGGGGTAGGCAACGTTTGGCACGCGGCTCGCCAGGGTAAGCACCCTGGTGGGCCGGGCCAGTTTATTTACATGCCGACGCGGCAGGTTCGGCCAATCACGGCCCCCACTGGCCGCGGTTCACCATCCCCGGCCTATGGGGATGGCGAGAAGCGGCTGGGCGAGGGATGTGCTGGCTGCGGCTTCCCGCCGCTCCCACTGGCCCGGGACGGCGAACCGCGGCCAGTGGGGGCCGCGATCGGCCGAACCTGCCGCGTCAGCAGGTAAATAAAACTGGCCCGGCCCGCCAGGGTGCTTACCCTGGCGAGCTGCGTGCCGAACGTTGCCGACCCCTGTTCTAGCTTATACTATGTCCTGTTGATATTTTGCCATTACTATTCATCTGCATCTTGGGTCACATTAGACTTATATAAAGAGGGAGTGCAGTGTCCAAATGTGGAGTCATTAAAGTAAAATGGATGTGGCTTGCCCCATTAAGCAAGTTGCATCTGTTCTTGACTCCCCAAGCATATGCTGCTCGTGAAAAATGAGGAGTGTAAGTTACAGCCACACTGCCTATCTGTACTCCAGCTGTGAAGCATTAAACTAGTGCTCTTTTTCAGCTCCTACAATGGATTTAACTAAGGGCAATTTTGCACATTAGTAAGAATTTTTCTAAACAAAACAATCTTTTCAGTGCAAGTGAAGAGGCTTTGAATAGGATTGCAAAGTGGATTAGGATCACTTACAGTAGATAGCTGTTGACAAGATATTGCTTGCAATTGCCATGAACATACATTGATAGATGCCAGAGAGGAAGTTAATCATTGAAATAATAAGGACATTTCAACATATTCACTAACAGAACATGTTATGTTAGAGAATTCCTGTCATTTCTATAAGGACATTTCCTTTGCCTATCTACCAATATACATTCAAAACAGTCCATGAGTGATTTCATACTCTGAGTCACCCAAATGATTCTAATCCACTTTGGAAAGAAATAATCTTATCCTATGGATTGTGTTTGCACACATCCATTTTACATGTAAAACAGATGCTCATTCACAGAGCAAATTTACCAAATATGTCAAATGTCAGACAATCTCTCTAGTGCACTCCCTGTTTCAATCTTCTTTAGAACTGGCTAGTAGACTACAGGATTGTCACCTTGTCCTGTAGTGAAGTGCCTAGTATTTAGCTAGTAACCAAGACTAGACTAGACTAATTTTTAATGCTTCGGATGCATTTATTCCCAATGATCATATATCCCTGAAATTGTTACCCAGCAAAGACAGTGATCTTCCCAATGATGGCGTTATATACTTTTTAACCTGTGCTCCAGATAAAACAAACCCCCAAGATTTAAATGATCATGAGAAATGCAATAAAATAAGGATTTTCTGCTACCCCTTTTGGTGTGCATATAAACACGCGTGCGCGCGCGCGTGCACACGCACACGCACACATACACACACACACACGTACAAGTCAAGAGAATGAAGAAGAGAATTAATTTAGATGTAACCTGACATCACTTGTGTGGACTGGAATAAGATCAAGAATTTGCAGTGGTGAGTTTTTATTTTTCCTGGTCAGTTACTAGTGAGTCTATCTTATTCTGCATTAATTTTAGAAGAGTCAAGTTTGTTGGGTTTTCCTCCACAATTGTCCTCTAGAAGCTCAGGGATCTGCAGAAAGTGGAGATCTGGATGCAGACTGTGTGGTTTTGGTAGGATCCCCATTGTTCTGAATAACTTTGTTGATCAGTTGTCTTTGTTGCAAATGAGAGGTTTTTACTCTTTTGCCAACTGAATCAGCCTCAAGTCTACTAGGGCCCTTAAAGGATAAATTATTAATGCTTCCCTATCCTCCTGGGCATTTCTGCCCTTCTCTCTGCTTCTTTTCCTGTCTCTATCCTCTCCCCTTCTTCCGCCTGTGTATTTCTTCCCCTACCTCTTTCCTTCTGATCCTATGACTATCTCTGTTCCCTCCACCTATTTCTCTCCCTGGGATTCTGGGAGAAACTCAGTGTTGTCATATGGTTTCAATGGATTTGCACCTGCTTACACCAGTTGTGAATTTGACCCTTTATCTCTCCTATTGTTCCACTCTGGCCCCATTCACTTCTCTCCTCCTCCCATCCCTGACAGATCTCATTCCCACAATGTTTCTTTCCTTTCTCCACTAACACACTTTCTCCCTACTTTGGGTCTACTTCCCTCTTCTAGCCCCTTCTAAGTCCGGTCACATCATGCTCCCATTCCAGGTCTCCCGCTTTCCTGTCTCCCCATCCACTCCCTCATTTTTGTTTCCCTTCTCTCACACATTTCACCATCCATGCTCCCCTCACTCTGCCTCCTCCACATTTTTGTTCCTTGCTGAGATTAATCCAGTTAATCAGATCATGAGATGGGAGAAACACTTATCACAGTCATCTGACAAGGAGGGAGTACAGTAGCATAGACCAAAATGGTGCTACTGAAGAGGAGAAGTATTGCACAGAGAAGAGGGAATTTTGGTGCTCCCTGCAGTGTGGCATCTTAGACAATTACCCAAGACACTTTCATTCAGGCTGACACTATTTGCCAGTTACAGAAGACAAATATAGTTGTCCCTAGAGTTCGCCTAGATTCCCAAAGAGGACAAGCAGTCAGTGACACAAAAGCACCCATAAACCCCAGAGCCTGGATTCCAGACAGAAGCAGGAGTAATCTGAGAATTCAGAAAGGTACTTCTTGGCCGCAGGCCCACAAGATGTTATTATTTTGTGCAAACTTGGAATGTGATGCTGGAAAACCATCATTGTGAGCGGTCGGAGTTTGCTTCATTCTGGCATTGCCATTCCTCCTTTTGGGATGTTATTGTGTCTGCCAACTGGTGGTCAGAAACTAGGGGAGACTGACCAATTAGTGGAACCCTCATCTGGGGAAAGGTCACGCTGCATGTTTGGCCTACACATTAGTGCATCTGAGGCTCGAAATGGGATTCATGTGGTGCCCTGGAAGCAGGGAGCCTCCCACTGCGTAAACCAGCAGGTGTTAAGTATATGCTAAGCTGGTCACAGCTGGAAGTCACTTTTTCAATGGGAGGGGATTGTCTTGCATATTCAACGTTTTGCTGAGCTGTTTAAACCAGAACCATTGAAGGAATAATGTTTCTTTTATCCATTTCAACTTATCATTAATGATAAAGTTAGTCTGTCTCTCTTTTCAGACAGGTTCGGTAATATTGTAAATTTACGTGAAACTGCTAATGGGAGCAATTAAACTGAAATGAAAACAGCTTCCTACTTATTATTATTATTATAAAAAAAATAAAAAAAAATAATGAGTTTGTTACCAAAATAACTTTCAACTGAGAAGACAACGCAGAGTTTCATCCCATAAAAGAGTGGGTTAAGTCACTTGATTTTTCTAATGGGTCTGTGATCAAGTGGCTTCTCTTGTTATGAATAAAACCCCTTCTTTCTGTATGGAGAGCTCTGTGTTTGATATTTGGAGGGGTCAGCTGCAATTATTTTCTTGGTGATAAGCCAGGGACTGAATGATGTTTACTATTTACTCTGAATCCTGATTTTCCATGGTTCAGCTAGGTTTAACTGTACACTCCATACTCTGGAACAGAGAAAAAAAATCATACTTGGGCTTGTGCAATCTTATCTTAAAGGGCAAAAAGTGAGAGTTTACAGATACACATATTACTACATGTAATTAAGTGTAAAAGTTTACTCACTACTAGGCATTTCAGGCAATTCCTTCCATCTTAAGAACCCTCTGATGCAAGGCAGATGGTGTATTATGTCTAAATTTCAGACACCTAGTGGCATTATTTATTCACAGGCTAAGGTGGTTCAAATAATGCTTGGTATTGGGAATGTATCCTCTTGTATGGTTTCCTGCTTATGAGAAAAAGTAACCATGTGTGTTATGGTAAAGATCAACCATATGTAGGTATACTTTAGGCTTGTTCTCTGATAGCTGGAGAATATGGATATGGGGGCTGTGACAGTGACCTTGAAGACAGAACAATTCAGCTTGCTCATCCTAAGAGCCATGCCAAGTGGCCTCACCTGCCTAAGAAAGGGGCTTGCAGGGCACCATGGGGGCAGGGGGAGGAGACTTTGAAGGGACAAGCCTTAGGAGCAGCCAAGCACAGGACAAAGCTCAGTCTATGGGTTATGTCAGGTTATTCTTAAAATTGTGAATATAGGAAACATCGGAAAGATGGGCGACTTCTGGGCAATATTGGTGCACATGTGCACTGAGTGGGTGGAGACTGCCAGTTCCCAGGGCACAAGAGTGATGTATTAACTTTAAAAGCCACTATCCTGGTACCTAACCCACCAAAACTGTAATGTTATTGAAATAGGCATATGCACTAGTAACAATAAGATTAGGATTCAATGCCAAGACTCCTATTAACTTCAATCATTGTTGGATCAGGCCCTGTGCTAAGAGACTCAAGAATCAAGACTACAAGACAGATTTCAAATTCATTGCTCTAAAAATGTTTCCAATTAGTAAATCTTTCATGGCCATAAAACAATATTTGGCTTAATAAGTATCTGTAACAAGTTTAAAATTAAATAGTGAAGGCTGTATTCTCTCTCCTAAACTGGACCTGATCTGTACTCACTCCTCCTAGCTCTTTGCCTAATGAAAAAGCCCTAGCTGCTGTCATTTTAAAAGAAGACAAAAGAAACGGGAGACTGGAAGACAAAGGCAGACAAAATGCATTAGCAGGAAGGTCTACAAAAACAGCTGTGAAAATGAAAAGCCTTTCCATAATTGACGAGTCCTGGCTGCTGCCTCTGTGCAGCCAAACAAAAGGGAGGGCAAGCGTGGAGACAAAGGAAGGAGATCTTCATTAGGAGAATTATCTACCCAATATTTCCTCAAACAAAAGCTTTCTACAGGACTGACAATTCCATTAAAAGGGCAGGGAGTTCACTATGGGAAAATGTTCAGTTTGAGACATCAAGTTTTAAGTTTGACCCCTTGTGGGCCCTCCACACCCTATCATTTTATGATTTTCAATTAGTCTGCGTACCGTACTTTCCAAAGTCATGTTCTGATGGGCCAGGTGGGCCTTACGGTGAGATTACAGCCATGCACCTGGTGTCAATGGGACAGAGATGGGACTTTGTTATCACCAATAAAACCCCTACCGTCACCTGATTTTCATTTACACCAAGTCCCCTTTATATTACACAAGAAGTATAGATAGGCACGTATTCCATTCACACCCACATTAAGGCCCCTTTACAGTGCCAGAGAGGTAAAGGGATTTTAGCATAACAAGAATTGGGCTCATTAGGCTTAGTGGGTAGAAAAATCATGGGAGGTTGGTTTAAAGTGTCCTTCAGCCCTCGCCTTCCCCTATTTCAATTTTACATTTAAGAGAAATGTGCAGGAGTTTTCTCCAAATGTAACCAGTTCCTATAACCTTCCATTTCTCTGTTCCCACACCACCTTCAGTGCCACTCTGCCTCTGTTACAGCCAGCAAGACTCCTTTAAGGTTTTCTTCATCCTTAAAAGGCAGGAAAGCAGAGCCATAAATTAGCTTTGAAATCAACTTTTTAAAGTAGGATTTAATAAGCCCGGCCACTTCTCAGGAACTGCTTGGTGCCACTTCCATTCCCAGTCTTGCTGTGACACTCAGCAGCTATTGAGAAGTGGTTGGGCTTACTTAAAATGCTGAATTGAAAGCTGATTTAGCTCTCTTCTCCTCCCTGGTCTAGCAACCCATATTCCCAAACCTACAGAGATTTCAGTTAAAAGATCAAAGGAAAGTTACCAAGGGGAAAAAAAATCAGCTAAAGTTTATATAATAAAGTGGGTTTTACTGATCACTTTCCCCTGTCACCTAGCCTTTGGCTAAAACAATGGAATCTCTCTAGACACTGCTATAGGAATAATAGGATAGAAATAACTGTTATACTTGCCTTTTTTCCCTTGAGTCTAATGGGGAAAATGGCTGGAGATCTGTGATCTTTTCCAAATTTCTTGCAATATCTTGTGAACAGCTTGCTCCAGTTCTTCGCATTAACCTCCAGGCCTTACTATTTAACTGCAAATAGAGTTAGGTTATGCATCTCTTAGCAAGGCATGGTAAGGTAGCTGGTGGCCCTATGATGAGGATATCAAGGCCTCCTTAAAGTAAGTCTTGGTGAGGCAGTTAGAAAAACTCCGATTTTATACCAAAGGTGTCAGGCTTGGACAGCTGATCTGTAAAGCTCAGCTCACAGATATGCTCATGTTATCTCAATAGGTGTCCAATGCACCCCAGAGGGCTAGGGCATTCCCTGCAAGTCTTGCCTAACTGTTGTAACCGGGCAAGGGACGCTAAAGTTAAAGAAGTGAGTGAGCTGAGATGTGCAGGTTAGAATGCAGGAACTCTGGAAGAAATTTGGAGCTGTGTGTGGTCTTAAAGAGGAAAAGAGTAAATATACTGGCACATATACAGACAAACAAATGGAAAGGTTGGAAAGCCAAGATGCTAGCAGAGGGCTAGTACTCAGGGAGTTCGTGCCTCCTGAAATGGTGCTGAAATTATTCTAGATGAAACTATGCAACGGCATGTGATAGAGGTTGCCAAAAGGTCAGACCAACTGGTGAGTGTTAAACGGTGTGGAAAAGAGGGCACTATCAATATACTAAGTACATATCACAGTTAGGAGAGGCGCAATAGGTAAAAGAGGAGTTTTTGGATGAGTTTTTCTTTATTGGAAACATACCATCTAATGAGAACAGAATTATCAGAGCAGATCTAAATGCACAAGTTCATACTGTGAAGGCTGGATATGGAGAGCATGGCATTGGAACCACAAACTGTGAAGGAGAAAAAGGTCCTACAGACTTGTTTGGCACTGGAGTTGGTGATCACAAGACACTTTCAGAAGAGGGAAAGCCACCTCATAACATATGCCAGTGGAGGACACAAGTTTCAAAATTGATTTCTTTTTAATAAAAAGGAAGAGGTAGATCATGAATGACTGATTATAGGGTAATATCCAATGAGTGCACAGAGACAGGGGACTTCACCTTAGGAACTTCAGAATGCAGAGACCTCAGAAGAACCTGAACCTCAGGATCCTGGAAAGGCATAAGTGGTGGAAACTTAAAGATGGCAATAATCAATCAATCAATAAATAAATATTTTAAAAAACAACCTTCAAGCAAGGAATAATAAACAGACTTCCTAACTACACACAAGGATGTGTAGAGAACAGCTGTTACACACTAAACTCAACTTTGCTGGAGATGGTACATGAAACTCTAGGAGCGATTAAACCAGAGCTCAAAAGAATAAGAAGCAAGATTTGGTGGTGGACTCCTCAAGGAAAAAACAAAGAAGAAATAAGGTCAGGATGCAAAAAGGGAGGCCAAAAGATGCATTCAAAAATCTAAAAGTATGGCCTGTGACAAGCTATCTATCTGAGTAGAAGGACATGGGGGGGGGGGGGGAGAGAGAGAGAGAGAGGGAAATGTATGCCATGGCAAGAAAGAAAATGACAAGGGAAGTTAATGAGTTTGCTTACATTAGAAATGAAAATGGTAGATTCAAAACAATCACTCTCTAATTGTTGATTCACCATTTGTTTGCAAAGAGTGATGAATGAGGAGAACCCAAGGGAGAAACTAAGGACATGTGAGCCAAATGAGAGTGGGACAGATTGTATACAGGAGGAAAAGTTTGCTGCAGAGACATTTAGGAAAATGAAAAAGGAGAAAGCACCTCGGCCAGATTAAATACGAGTGGATGTGCTGAAGTCATTGGGAAGGAAAGAAAGCATTTTACAAGTCTGTTCAATGATATTCTTAAGAAAGAGAAAATGCCAGATGAAAGAAAGAAAAGCTTTGTGGTTCCTATTTTTAAGCAGAAAGGAGTTATTACACTGTGCACTAATTATTGCCCAGTTAAGCTGATGTCACATCCTAGAATATGATGAAAATATGAGACAAGATTATTGTAAAGTGCCTGATTCTTGCCAGGAAGGAGCACAACTGATGCCATTTTTGCACTATGAATCCTCATGGAGACGTTCAGAGAACAAACAAACAAACAAACAGCAACTGGGCTTGATCTTTGGACCTGGAGAAGATGTATGGTCATGTATAATGGTCAAGGCAGTTAATTTGACAGGGTTTGTGATGGAGAAGTGTGTCAGAAGGACATATCAGGGATATGTATGATGGAAGTCAACTACCGTAGTCAAAACTAAATGGGGCTACAGTAGAGAATCTCCAGTAAGTGTTGGCCTGCATCATCAAGCCCCTATTAATTTGTGGTTGTCATAATTGAAGATATTCAAAGGAGGTAGCCTTGGAACATGCTGTTTGCTGGCAACTTAGTGATATGTGTTGTAGACTTAGAGACCCTGCAAGCCAACTTTGAACAGTGGCCACGTAGTTTTGAGCAGGCTGGACTTAAAGTGAACATTTGGTAATACTGAGGCTATGATAACGAAGGGAGAAAGATTCACATAAAGGATATCACAGGAATAGAGCTTAGAAGAGTGAAAATTTAAATACCTACAATCAATGGTTGCTGACAATTGTGCCCTCCTGAGTGTTGCCCAGAATCATAGAAATGGCAGGAGCTGTCCCCAGTTTTTAATGACAAAAAGTTATTAATATAGTTAACAGACAGAGTATATAAAACTGTAATTCAACCCATCCCATGTATGGAACACACTTGGCCAGCCACAAGAAAAGAAATCAGGATGCTTTCCACCATGGAAATAAAGATGTTGAGATGATCAACAGTGATAGGAAACAAAATGAAGTTGTAAAGGGGCCTAATAAGAGTTGCTCCAAACTGAAGACAAGTTGAAGGAGGCCCATATTCTGGTATGGGCATATACAGTGAAGACCTAAGAGCTATATCAGCAGGATGGCTCTTGCAATGATCGTGGCTGAAAGATGACCAAACAGGATACCCAATGCTTGGAATATGGACTGGATATCAGCAGACCGCAGAGAGATCACTCTGAATGAGAACCTGGCATACAATCATGAGTTTTGGAAGAAGGCTATAGAAGTCACCAACCCTGAATATAGAAGTGGCAAGGAAGAAAGACAGGAGATTTAGGTCGTGCATATTGAATTGTTTTGATGACAGTATCGTGTTTAGTAATAAACTGTACTCAAGAAAATTAAACTGTTCAAAGCAGTGCTCCAGAACGGCAGGTTTGGAAAGAGCAAAATGTGACATGTCATAGAACTCAAAGGGACCTTGAGAGGTCTTCTAGTTCAGTCCCCTACACTCATGGCAGGACTCAGTATTATCTAGGCCATCCCTGACAGGTGTTTGTCCAACCTGCTCTTAAAAATCTCCAATGATGGAAATTCCACAACCTCCCTGGGCAATTTAGTCCAGTGCTTACCCACCCTGACAGTTAGGAAGTTTTTCCTAATGTCCAACCTAAACCGCCCTTGCTGCAATTTGCTTCCTAGTCTAATTTTCAGAGGCTAAGGAGAATAATTTTTCTCTTTCCTCCTTGTAACAACCTTTTATGTACTTGAAAACTGTTATCATGCCCCCCCCAATCTTCTGTTCTCCAGACTAAACAAACTCAATTTTTTCCCTCATAGATCATTTTTGTTGCTCTTTTCTAGATTTTCTCCAAATCTTTCCTGAAATGTGGCACCCAGAACTGGACACAATACTCCAGTTGAGGCCTAATCAGCACAAAGTAGAACAGGAGAATTACTTCTTGTGTCTTGCTTACAACACTTTTGCTAATACATCCCAGAATGATGTTTGCTTTTTTTGAAACAGTGTTACACTGTTGATTCATATTTAGATTGAGATCTACTATGACCCCCAGGTCCCTTTCTGCAGTACTCCTTCCTAGGCAGTCATTTCCCACTGATAATGGCACAGAATTTAAAAGTGAAAGGCTGCCCCACACTGGCCCATAAGGGGTTAATAGAGCCCTAGGGAGGCTGTGCAGGAGGCATCCAATTAGAGAGGGGCTGCAAGGAGCAGCCAATCACAGTCAGGCTTGCCCATATAAGAAGGGCTGTGGAGCAGAGCAGTTTAGTTGCTCCCAGGAGCTCAAGGAGGGAGGAGTAGCTGCCTTGAAGAAAGCTAGCACCTTAGACAGATCGGTGCTTAGCAGGAGCAGGGGAACAAGAGCAGCTCCCGGCTGATTGCTGGGGCACTGAAGCAAGGGTGAAGAAGGTGCTGGGGCTGCAGGGAAGTGGCCCAGGGAAGTAGAATGAGGGGTTAGAGGGGATGCAGCATGTGTCTGCTATTTACAGAGTCCCTGGTCTGGGACCCGGGGGAGTGGATAGTATCGGGTTTCTCCCCTCCCCTTCCCGCACCCTATCCCCACTTGGCACTGAGGAAGTGGCTGAACAGTGGCCGGAGGTAGGATCAGAGGCTAAAATAGGGAAAGAACAAGTTAGAAATTTGAAGACACCTAACTTGTCTAAGTAGTCACCAGGACCTGATGAAATACATCCTAGAATACTCAAGGAGCTGATTTAGGAGATATCTGAGCCATTAGGGATTATCTTCTAAAAGTCATGGAAGATGGGAGAGATTCCAGAGGACCGAAAAAGGGTATAGTGCCAATCTATAAAAAGTAAATAAAGACAACCTGGGGAATTACTGACCAGTCAGCTTAACTTCAGTACCTGGAAAGATAATGGAGCAAATTATTGAGCCAATAATTAAGCAATTAGTTTTCAAACACCCAGAAGATAATAAGGTGATAAGTAAGAGTCAGCATGGATTTGTCAAGAACAAATCATGTCAAACCAACCTAATAGCTTTCTTTGACAGGCTAACAAGCCTAGTGGATGGGAGGAAGCAGTAGATGTGGTACATCTTGACTTTAGTAAGGCTTTTGATACTGTCTTGCATGACTTTCTCATAAACTAGGGAACAAACCTAAATGGAGCTTCTATATGGTGGGTGCATTACTGGTTGGAAAACCATTCCCAGAGAGTACTTATCAGTGGTTCACCATCAAGCAGGAAGGGCATATCAAGTGAGGTCCTTGAATGATGAGGGTCCGGTTCTGTTCAACATCTTCATCAGTGATTTAGATAATGTCATCGAAAGTACACTTATAAAGTTTGGGGACAATACCAAGCTTAGAGGGATTGCAAGGGCTTTGGAGGATTGAATTAAAATTCAAAATGATCTGGACAAACTGGAGAAACGGTCTGAAGTAAATAGGATGAAATTCAATCAGATTCATTGCATTTCATTCCGTAAAATTCATCAAATGGGAGTGAAGAAGTAACAAGGGTACTGGCAATGTTCAGGACCATCTTTACTTTTTAAAGAAATGATTATTAAGAAGAAATTATGACAGAGATAAAGGGATAGAAGAGAAAATCAGAAAATAGTATGGTATTACACAGTAGGTGTCAGAGCTTGCCATTAAAAGACAGACGTATAAAATCAACTGTATTACAAGATGGTCTCTCAAATTCATTTCCGCCCTTGTATAAGATCTTCTGGTAACTTTGATAATTCTGTGTCCTTTAGAGAACTTTATTACGTAAAGGCAATGTAATATTTATTGGTGTACAAGACAGTCTGTCTTATTTTTTCCTCTTTTCAATTTACCTCAAACTTTTGTAAATTTATGGATCTTGTCACTGAAATATTAATGCAAGGAGGTTCCAGAGGGAAACAAACAATCTTCTTTTCACAAGTTGTAGTTGGTGTTCTGAGACAACTCCATGGACTAAGCAAACAGTGAGAATCAGAATTATTTTTGAAAATATTTGCCTAGAGCACATGCTCCCCACCATTTTAGTATATAATTGAAATCTGAAGTTACAGAATTACAGGGCTAGATCCTCAGTTGTTGGTAAATTAGTGTAGCTCCATTGAAGTCAGAGCTACAAACTGATGGGAACAGCCCTAAATTATTGTTCTGGTTCTTTATCATATTTGATTTGGGATCTTATTCTTTTAAGCACAACAGATCAGGTTATCTGCCACATTGATCTACATTTAAGCTACTTCATTAAAGATGCTGTTCATGGTGTTTAATTAAAAATGTTCCAGCTTTGAATACAATAAGGAAAATGAACCTCACTGTGGAGAGTGAATATTAGTCAGCTTTACTGAATAAACGAACAAACAAACGTGGGAAGAAAACATCAGGCATTTTGGAGAAATGGATTAATGAATAAAATGACAGTGGTGAACAGCACCTTTCACTCTGTTATCTGCTGGAGATCTGCTCAGCTCAGTGATGATCAAAGTTGTTACAATCCAGTTGTTCAGGGTCTTAGGTGAAATCAATTGATAGTGATTTCTATACAATTACAGATGACTAATTCTGCCCCCCTCCCCCCCCCACACCATTTGTCGTTCCTTCATGAGGAGTCCAAGGATTCATTGGGTATGGAGAATGAAATGGCTTCTAACCCCTAACGTTGGCTTCTTTATTTCAGGGTTGACCTGCTTTAATAATGCTATTTGGCATATTTTATTCTGTCTCTGCCCATATTGTATATCATATCAAACCAAATTCTTCATCTTTTTCATATTCTTCACAATTCTTGTCTAGCTTTCATCTTGAATCTTGTTTCCCCACAACAGTTTCTCACATTCCCACCCTTCACTTCACCACCACCAGCAGTCTCATCACCTCATGGGTTTTCTTCTCCCACTCCTATTGTCATGCTTTCTTCCATGGTGCTCCCAAGGCATGGATCCTATCCCATAATCCAGTTTCAGACCCCTCCCTTTCCTCATTCAAATTCTTCTTAAGCAAACTTCTTCTGTGATACTGGCAAATGGTAACCCACAACAGTCAAATCCTCCCCTACCCTCCCCCCCCCCCCCCACCAAAAAAAAAGAAAAAGAAAAGCAAGGAACTGGGAGGGAAAAAACCCAAACCCAGAATCCATGTTCACTGGGTCTCCTAGCAAATCCCATTGTATTATACAATAAGCTCCTCAATGCAGATAATGCCTTTTTGTATGTCTTGAAAACTGAGAGACTGTCATGCTTAACACAGAAGAGGCCGGATCCTCAGCTAGTGTAAGTTGATCTACTTCCATTAAAGCCCATAGAGCTATGCTGATTTCCACCAGCTGAAAATCTTCCCTCAAAACAACAACAAAATCCTCCCCAATAGAGAAAATTAGGAAAAATTCTTAAGTCGATCTTGTTACAGTATGCACAGGCAGTCCAGAATGCCAGTTGCTACACTGTAATATTGTACCTTGCCATATGTTCAGGTAGATTCCCTTGGAGAATTCCATCTCTCTCATATGGACAGAAAAATGAGAACAATATACTGTTGAAAAAGTCACCAAGATGTACAAACATTGCAGATGGCATAGGTGAAAGCACTCAAAAAAGCAAATTGAAAGATTATTATTGTAGGAATGTCAGTCTTTAATTGGCGGTGTTAATTGCACGCCAGCTTTATTAATATTAAAAGGGTTACTGAAATTACATCTTACATCCCACTTGCAACTGGTCCTTACCCTAGAGCCTCACCCTTCACTGACATTCCACGCTGAATCCCCATTCAGTGTGTGTTACGGGTAACTAAGAGTCCAGCAGTTATAGAACTGCACTCATCTGTCTTATGTCCTACACAGGAAAAGGTCCTTCTCTCTTCCCCCCATCCCTTTCACCCACAGAATTACTCCACAGGGAGCTATCTTGGAATTTTAAACTACATTTCCAGAGCTGTAACAAACATTGCTTGACTCACATATGTCTAAAGATCCCCAACTCCTAGTGGTATATGTTAAAGAAACTGAGGAAAACTCCCAGTACTGCATTCCCAATATCCTCAGTAACTCCAGTCTTTATCAGCTGACATAAATTTTTAGGATTACATTCCACCAAACTCAGGACAGGAAGAAATATATACAGAAAGTTGTTTAGATATCATGAGTGAAGTACAAGATAAGTGGAGGCACTACGATAGGTAGCTGGTTATAGAGCTCAGCTTGGCAAATCAAGCTGAGTATGTCCAGTTTTAGCATCAGATTCTTGTGTTTGTCAAGAAGTGTTTAGTCTTGATAAGAAGTAAAACTGGCTGTTTCCTGTGAAATGACAAGCACTAGTCACCATTAAAAAGAGTCAACATATCCTAACAGCCACTGAGATAGAACAATCTTTCTTCATAATTAGAAGAGGAAAGAATTGTGGTATTTCAGACAGCACTGCCCTGGAAACCAAACTAACTATAAAAATGTAAAGAATCAAGGCCAATCCATTAAACATGAGACTTTGTCACTTAACAAAACGTAAGCTTGATTGCCTCTGGCTCTGTGCGGGTGCATGAGTGAGGGGAGTGGGCACAAGGACATCCTCCCCTCCCTTCAACATTATCATCAGGTGGGTACAATCTGGGCCTTACATTACCTTGATATCAAGACTCCTTCACGCTAATGTCAACCATACTACCATTGCTCCCAAAGTGGGTAGGAAAGGGATCAGCAGCAGGATCCAGACTACTTTGCACCAGCCAGGAGAATGTGGTCCAGTCGCAAGGAATCTTCTGAATTCACTGGAGCTACTGGAAGCACTATCCTGCCAAGAGCTCCCACAAGATAGTCTGAGTTATGACTTTCTTCCACTCGGGATAGAACAATGAAGAGTTCAACACATTAACACACTGTATGGAATGAAACGGTCATCCCATAGTCACAAATGGAAAAAAAAACCCACCTTGGACTAAAAACACAACCGTACACCTCTACCTAGATAGAACGCTGTCCTCGGGAGGCAAAAAAATCTTATTGCATTATAGGTGAAACCGTGTTATATTGAACTTGCTTTGATCCACCGGAGTGCGCAGCCCCACCCCCCTGGAGCACTACTTTACCGCGTTATATCCGAATTCGTGTTATATCGGGTCACATTATATCAAGGTAGAGGTGTATCATATATTATTAGTCCAGCCAGAGAGGCTGGAGAAGGGATGATCTGCGCCAAGGATGTGCAATAGGTTTGGAGAAAGTGACAACAACAGAGTCATTATGACTTCACAGCAGTTTCTTTAGAAACGCTGTTGATCAAAAGGTGCTAAATTCCCACTTGCTGGAGTAGTTTTGTTCATGCTAAATACCTAAAAAGTCTCAGAGCAAAATGAAGACCATACATATGCATAAACATGCACCTGATCATATTACAAACCAAAAAGCCTAACCTCAAGAATGCATGCCCAGATAACCATAAGAGTCAGGCTATCAAAAGACAAAAGGTAAAAGTAAGCATGTCTTCTTCTGTTGAGCCTGCTATATTCCTGAAGCCTAAGTACCAGAAGTCAGTATGGATTTGAAAGGTAGGAGTATTACCTTTTTTATTTATTTAGAGCAAATTCCAGCTCTCAAATCCGTTATGTTGGATATTCTATTTTCCTAATAGACATGCACACAAACACGGAATATTAAAATCAAAATCCACTTTGTAGATCTGAGATCATAATTTCACCCTCTCAAAGTATCTGGTGGGGAATGATTGTTAAAATTTTAGCGACAGAGGTGAATATTTTTTAGCCTAAAATACTTGCTTTAGCAGAGATAGAGAGAAAGAGAATTACAAAAATATCAAATAAAAGGAAACCAATAGGAAAGAGTTCTTCTTAACCACTAGATCTAGTCTGGCTTAGTACCGCTGTGGCCCTTCAGATAGGACACAGTGGTTTAAACGAAGGGTCATGGTCATTGCATTAAAAGGTATAGGCTTACAAAAAATAAAAAGGAAAAACTTTTATGTTAAAAAATGGCTCTTCAAAGCCTTCCTGAAGATCTAAGGGACTCAGAAGAGAAAAGGCGCTCTCTCGCTGTCACTTATTTTTTTCTCTTTCATTTCCTTTTTTCTCTTTTATTAAGGAGGAGGAGTTACAGCCAGGATCAGACTTTGTATTCCTTACTGTAACTATACCTCGATTAGCTTTCATAAAAGCCTTCTCATGGAGTACCGCTGTTCATTTAGAGCCCTAACTAGAGGTTTACTAGAGATTCTAATTGTGACAAAGTGCACCAAGCTCAGGAGATCACTGCGGTTCCCTGACTAAACCAGAGATGAAGAGCAAATCTGCAGAGAATTTTTAAAATAGGAAGAAAATCACCTTTTGTGCAAGTCAGAAGAGCTGCTGAAGTCAGGACACCATTCAGAATTAGATCTCTGCATTATGAACCTATTGAGAACATAGTTGTGTGCATTGGATGGAGGTTCAATGTCAGGGTGACAGAGGAAGAAAGATGAGGAGCATGGATAAAATTGAACAAATTATTTTAAGCCTCCTTTTTCCTTGAGGTTCAGAGAGACAAGAATCAGAGCCACAAAACCAAACCTGACCCCCGGAGGTGGGGGGGGGAGAGATTAATGATCCAGCCAGTTTCTGGGAAACCCGCGTATAGTGCCTTCCAGACTGGTCAATTGCATGCCAGCTGTACCATATGTGCTGCACATTCCACAAGTACAACATGCCCCATATAATCCTGCTTTAGCTTCAATGATGTTGTTAGATAATGTAATTAGGAAAAGAAACTGTTTCCAAGTCTTAGCAGAGAAGCAATACATTCAGATCAGTGAGTTCAGAGGAGAAATTGTTTAAGCACTCCTAGCAGCTGCTTTCAGACCAAGAAAAGTATGACAAACTTCCGAAGCAATCACATGAATTATTGAAGCAACCACTTGAATTTCCTACACAAAACGTTTCTTCTGGTCTCACAATTTTACCATATTTCTTGCCAAAGAGCATTATTCCTCCAACTTCAAGGACTCCCACACCTGCACCATCAGCCATTTAGTTGCTACCTTAATAAGATCTTCCTCCCTATTTTCTGCCATCCGATATCCCTGAACAAAAGATCACTAACTTTTTCAAAAAAAAGATTGCCAGTGTCTTTGCCGAGTTCCTTGCTGCATTCTAGAGAGCCCCCATGCCCCAGTGAAGGCACCAGGGACAGAGACACCGCAGGAAGGCAAAAGGTCTCTGAATGAAGAACCCTGGCATCCTACTGATGCTCCAGGATTTGGAGGGGGGAAAGCCCTGTGCAGAAGGGCGGAGGGTTGTGAAAAGGGCAGGATGGCAAATCCTTCTCATCCTTTAAATGGAATAACACAAGACACGTTTTTGTGAGGAAAAGCTCTCAGAGATTTCGTCCTCTTCTCCTGCCAATTCCCCAGTTTTCCCACTGAACAGGCAACCAGGTCCTATGTCAAATGAGTCACATCATCTACTGATACAGCACTTGATTTGATGTACCATTTCTGGTGCAAAAAAATATGCTTTGTTTTCCAACTAGACGGCACCAAAAAGATTTCTGGAGGTGATTACTCACAGATGCTTGGATTGCAGATAGAGGGGAGCACATGAGAGACAAAGTATGTCTATTAGCTCTAATCTCCACCTCATCCCACCCTTCTTTAATCAGTTAAAAAGATGTATCTTTAACACATCCCCTTCTTCCTTGTGTGAGTGATCTTGAGTACAATGTGAATTGAGGGAATCGCCTAAGGCCACCTAGTCATTGAATATGTTCTAGTTCAACTGCCTTTACAGATGACATTAGAAACACAAGAGGAACTGCATCCATGATTAGAGATCAAAAGAAAACTGACAGCTAATGGTATGCCAGAAAGTCTCCTCAATAAGACTATTGGTTTTGTTTGCTTGTTTTTAAAAGAAGTTTGACAACACTAGGACCAGCATACAAGTCACATGGAGCAACCCACAGAGGACCACTAATCAAATGAAAAAGGAGGGATTCAAAGAAATGAAATATTAAACTAGGGAAAATATCTATTGTCATGAGAAAAATCAAAAACTAAATCTCAACTCTAGAGCTATAGAGGTAAGATGGGTGGAGTAATATATTTTCTGGACCAACTTCTCTGTTGGTGAGAGAGACAAGCTTTAGAGTTTACACAGAATTCTTCTTCAGGTTTGCATCCTATTGCCTAATATCCTGGGATTGACAGAGCTGCAACACTGCATACAACCCTAGAGCTAGTCAAAGTAGTTTTGATGGAACCATATTCCATGTGAATATGCAATTCCATCAGAACAGAAATGCTTCATGAATCAGGTTCAATTCACCAGACTCTTTTTAGAAAAAAAATGACATTGTTGAAAAGGGACACTTTCAGAACAATGTTTTGATTTCTCTTATGAAACATCTTTACTTGAAATTTTGTTTATTTAGTATTATAACATAATACAAAATAAAAAGATTAAAAATCAAACCAAAACATTTCTGTCAAAACAAAACATTTTGAATGACCTGAAACAAATTATCTTGGGAATTTTCCTTCACACAAAATTTCAATTTTTTTTGGATGGTGCTCTAATTCAGAATGAAAACACACTTCGAAATCTTCCGTGAAATGGAACTTCCATCCTGCGCGCAGCTCTGCACAACTCACTATTAAACATATTAAACCTCTGGAAGAGAGAGGCAGCTGGATTTCACATCACCCTACACCATGTGAATTCATTGGGCAAAGTGGGAGTAAAATGCTACTACGTGGTAATATTTTATATCCACTTTGCACTCTACATGCTCATTTAATGACACAAGATGCAAGGCAATGGAGGATTAAGCCCAGGATGTTCTCCTCAGCCAATTACCTCTTAACACAAATTAATTTAAATTTAGGAAATAACTTCTGTTACACATATAATACCAGTCTATGCTGCGGATTTTGGGCCAGAGTCTAATGCCTTGGTTCCTGCCAAGGATCTCCTTACTTCATGAGTAGTTCCTCCAATAAAGCAGCGAAGGAAAAATAAAGATAGGTTGAGTCTTTAGCTTGAAAAACTTCCTTGCCTTTCTACAAAAATTAATACTTCAGTTTGTGTGCATTTGAAAATGGACACATCAAAGTGTAATCCCAGGAGTAAGAGGCACTGCCCATCCCTTCCCTGTCACAAACCAAAGGCCAAATAAATGTTGGCAAACAGAAATGTGATGAGTTATGGTATTTTCTTTGCTGCAGTAGCCAGAAGGGGGAAAATTCTCTTAGAAAGCTTAAGCAGCAAACATAAAACAGGTCTGGAAATTCTTATTCGTTGATGCCCCAGGGCAGATACTTTTAACATCTATTTTTGAAATATACCTGCCCTATGAGGCTCCAAAGTCATTAAATACTGGACTGTTTTCAGATATAGAATCTCCGACTCAGTTGCTGCAGTGAAGTTTACTAGTGTTTCTCTGATCAGGGTAAATCTCGGACTGAAAGAGGGTCTCTAGAAAAGTATTTATTGAAATTTCCTGGGATTTTATACAGCAGGGACCCTGAACTGGGTTTTAACTCTAAAATGATTCCTCATTTTAAAGCCGTCTGAACTGCTGATTCCACATAAGGAGCTGTCTAAATTCTATCCACTCTAAAAACGGTTACACAAGTTTAATGCACTGATTTAAAGATCGTTTTCCTTCAATAAATTTGGCATTCAGTGTATGAATTTCTCATTCATGGTACATATGCAGTCTGGAATATTATTATTCCCTAATGGTCTGAAGATGTTCTCCTAGATGTAATTGTTAGTTCTTAGGGAAACAGTCATGAGATTACCTTACCCCCTACTTACTGCTATTCCAGCCCCCATCAGGAGGGGATCCTTCATTTGATGTTTACTAATTGTTTTTATTTCAAGCACATTCAATTCTTAGAATCTCAGAGGCTTTGCTGCCTCACTTAAAATGTGCAGGTTTACAGTAAAATGCCATGCGTATTGAGATGAATCAAACCCACCTGAGCATGAATGAAATGTAGTGAGAAAGTCCCTTCTGGCATCATTTCTGGGATTAGTAATTTGTGAAACTGTGGTGATGCAAAGGAACAGCATGAAAAAGCCATTTCCTTCCCCTTTGTCCAGTCTAAATGCAAATCTGAACTTTCTTGGCAGTTCATTTGCATATTAATGCATGTACTATTCCACTCCAGAGATCACTTTAGATCTTCTAAATTAAGTTGGGTGGGTAGGCTGAGGGAAAGGGGTCATTTTTTTTACACCACTCTGACACTGCATTCCTAGGCACTGCACAGAAAGACAGACAGACAGACAGAGAGGGGCATTATTTTAATAGCCTGACCACCATTCCCATTTGCCACCTAGTTCAGTGAGGAGGTAGGGGAGGGAGGGAACAGATGACCAGAAGCAGGGGAATGTTTCATGTTGCTCTGACAAAGACAAAAACATGATGAAGTTAAGAAAGGGTAAGAGAGCACTCTGGGCTAATTAGCATTTCCTCCTGGTAGTTTGGGAAATGTCAGCCACCAGTTGGTGGCAAAATAAAGATGTAATGTGAGTGATAATGAATTAAATTGTGGCTATTTGCATTGGAATGCTAAGATAATGATCTGAAATTACTATTGTAAATATTCCCCTTGACAGTCCAAAATTGGACGTAAAGCTAATAGCACTTTGGATGAACTTTAAGCCATGAAATCACTTTTAATGCTTTACACACTCCTTGGCTATGACAATAGGTTTCAGAAAGTTAATTTACCTCTGTTTTGTTCAAGCTGTTTGGTAATTGATGCATATATCATGGAGGTTTTAATGAACAACTACAGGAACTATTTAGTTTATTTACCAAGTATAACTGAACCACCTGATTATTATTTCTAATTCGAACAGACAAATGGAATTGAGCACAATGATTGATGTTGTAGGAGGAAGAGGAGTTCAGCTACATGCAACAGAGGGCAAATATTTCCAGAAACTTTGAATATTTCAGGTACCTTATCTTGCATTAGCGGTGGTTTTTATTAGCATTCAGATTCACTTAGGGAGAATTTGCGTTCCTATGTCTACAGGGTAGAAGTCCGGTCATATAAAGGTTAACCAGCAACACACAGAATCAGCAAATATCTTCACAGCATCTGTTGTATGAATAGCTCTCTAGTAACAGTCCATTATGATAGTGCTTTTAAAATAAGGGTTTCCCCTCCCCCACAGAATGTGGCTGCAAATTCCATTATTATACCTATTTCTAAAATAAGAAATGCTTCATTTAAAAATAGATGATGACAAAGCTATAGCTATTGCCTAGAACTGAGGCATACATCTGAAAAGCACTTTTACTTTAATATGGTTAAAAATAATAGTGACGATTTTATTTTAAAAAATCATGAGTGATTCTGGGTGCCCAGCTTGAGATACCTTTAAGAGGCCTTCTTTTCAGACAGAGGGATCTCAAGTTTGCCTCCCTTTTTGGGTGCCCGTCTGAAAATGTGGGACTGTATGAAACTTTGTGGGGTGATTGAGATCCAGAATAGGAAACCTACATTTATCTGGATTTGGTAGAATCAATACTCAGAAAATGTCAATTTCTGCTTCTGGAGCTCTGCAGCGGAAATTACCCCAACTCAAGCCAACTCTCTTCCAGTACCCCTTACCACTCCAGTACCACCTCTATTCCCCACTGGTCTGAGGGGAGTAGCCCCACAGGACCCTGGCAACATGCTCTTCAGGACCATATATGTTTTGTATGTGTGTGTAAAAATACACACACACACGTTAGCAGCTACAGAAAATTAAATGCCAAAAACAAAACAAGAGTAAATACAAAGCAATGGCTTGAAAAGTTAAATATCACAAGAAATCAGGATACACAACATATATGGCACGAGAATCAGTGTTAACTGATTGCAAGTTCTCTAGGGCAGTGGTCATCTCTTTTATGCTGTTTGT
This sequence comes from Malaclemys terrapin pileata, assembly GCF_027887155.1. Taxonomy (NCBI): domain Eukaryota; kingdom Metazoa; phylum Chordata; order Testudines; family Emydidae; genus Malaclemys; species Malaclemys terrapin. Next base: position 13,892,867 of record NC_071518.1, read on the forward strand.
ACAGTACTCCGCATATCGGGGAACTGGTCTGTGACTGGGTGTAAAGGACCCAAGCCAAACGATTAAAACAATTATGTCCTCTTTAAGAAAGTACCTTGGAAGGAGTGGTCTTAATAAAATTCATAAGGCCCTTACCTCAGGGCCCTCATTCAGGACTCCTAAACTTACAGTGAGCAAAGTCCCTGAGCCCAGTCAGTCTAGTCTCCTGGAGCCTGAGAGCAAAACCACAGCCCCATGGCTTCAAGCCAGGTATTCAGCTTCCTCTTCCTGTTTATATAGCCCAGCCCCCAGGCTGGCACAGGGCAATCTTCATTGCTCTCAGACTTGCTTCAACGGTAAACTACAGACTGTTCCTTAAAGGAGTACTACACCCCACCATAGTGGGACTTCTGGATGCTACAGCAATAATGACAGTCATAGCACAAAACACATACAATGAGTAATATATAACTAAGCAGCAGTGCTGTCATTGTGTTTCTGACAGAGAACCCTACTGCAGGAGCAGTTGTGAGGCAGCTGCCATTTAGTGTTCCAGCGCAGGTACAAAATGTTACTGAGTCACTGCATATTCTCTAAGACTTAACATGCTTTCTTTCTGTATTATTTTCTTGAAATATATATTTTTTCCATCTAGATTACCTATCTGGAGCTTTATCATAAGTGTTCTGTTTTGTGCAGCTCCGCCTGTTTGGTTTGTCACTGAAGACAGGGTATCACAGATTTCCACACATGCCTTGCTCCTGCAGTTGCAAGAGTAATACATGAAAGCTGCACTACATCTGACAGCTCTGTCTGAAGGAGGAGAGTAGGAGCTGGGGGATGTCTGGAAGGTGCTGAGCAGCTGGGTGCCGTGGCAGGCAATAGGGTGCCTGGGGCATCCTCTCAAGTTACCAAGGCCCAAATGTGGGCTGCAACACATGACAGAGACCCCCAGTGAAGAACATCAAGTTTATGGCATGAATAACATTTAAGTCAGGTGGGATTCTTTTCCTTTGGTGTAAATTGTTCTTGGGATAACATTCATGTCAGGATTCTCTATTTCTGCTGTAAATAATTTTTAATGATAGAAGGGAAAAGACATCACTTTCTGTGGACAGTACGTAACTTCGGGATGAAAGTGAGTGACAACCCTTGAAATGAGGTACTCCAGGGGTGTATACATTGGCTGGGGGATAGAGGAGTGGGTCCTTTCTGAGGGTACATTCAACTATGGGGTCCTTTACAGACTCACCACCAGAGGGTGCTCCCTCATGGGGAGACCCATCATTGTGGCACTTCCACCACCCCCCTCAGTTTACCCTCAATAATCTTCATCTTACTCCCCAGATAGAGGTGACTCGGCCCTCTGGCCAAGCCACTTCCCTGGCAGGGGTTAAACACTATGTAATAGAGTCCCTTAGCCTAAGCCCAAAACCAACATCAAAACAGAAAAGTCTTTGACAACATGGGACTCATCCTTCAGCCCCCTTCTTCTCTATCAGCCTCTGCAAAAGGTGCACCATCACCTCCCAAGCACTTCCTTGTGGCAAAATAGAACTCTGCTGTTGCCTACCTCAGTTTCCCTTCCTTAATGAGGAAACCATGAGGTCACTTAAACAGCCTGATCAAGGAGAAGCCAATCACTTTACAGTGGAGTATCTCCTTTTAATAAAAACCTTCTGAAAGGAGCATTGTACAAGGATTTAAAGGCTCTTACCTCAGAGCCCAGATTAAAATGTAACAATCCCAAAACAAAAGTCTCTGGGTTTCAGCAGCAGCACCTTTTGCTGTAAGGCCTCAGACTTCTCCACTGCCTAGAGAGCTCTGCAGTCTCTCCCATGGTTGCTCAGGGTCTCTCTCAGGCCTCGCTGCTTGTATAGCTTTTCTCTAGTCCAGGCCCTCTAGGAGCTCCCTTTCTCCTCTAAAGCTTTTTTTTCCCCAACTTATCTCTCCTAAGCCTTTTGTTAGGCCTAGATGTTCCTTCCTTGCTTCCTTAATTAACTGCCAGTAACTATCCTCAGGTGGATCTGGGTTGGCTCATTGCTTTCAGTGGAGCCTATCACAGGCAGGCTGGACAGCTGACCCTTTTAAAGGGCCAACCCTGTGACATGCTCCTAATAGTAATGGTGTGTCTTGATATCTAGCTGCTCTTAGACTCCAACCAACCCAACCATCTGGGTCAGACCATTCTCTTACTAATGGCCTCTGACAGGCTATAGCCCTTAGTCTGTTCCTAGCTTTCACCCAGCTTCTTGCTTCACTTGGGAGCAGCCTGTCGTCTCTCCCTCCAGCCAGCCCTTAACTGCTGGGCTTTCCTTCTTGCTCCCTTAGTTCTAGTCCAGCCTATGGGTCCTCTTAGGCTCAGTTTTTACTGTCTCCCCAGATACAGCCTCACCAGCTTCCTCCTGGCCCAGTCATCCCAGTTTTCGATTCAGTCTCCTGGTTCATTTGGCTTCTCAGGCCTTCCCTGCTTCCTCTTAACCCTTTTAATTACCATGCCCTACATGGGCATAGCAGGGCAGAGCTAACTGATCAGGTCTGATTAGCCCTGGGCCTCTTTGTTCTGAAAGGGGCAGGCCTTCCTGTAACAGCTCCCTTACTGTCTGTCTTCCCAGCTGGCTTCACCTCTACTGCTGCCTCCTCCTACTCCTGGTTGCTCTTTCCCCTTTCAGACCCCGCATGGACAGTAGAGAGGGGAGGCAGAGAGGCTGTCTAGTCACCTTCAGAGCTGACCAGGAGAAGGAAATGCATTGCTATTCCTGTAGCCCGATTGAAACCGTGAGATCTGGGCATGTGTGATAGATAGACATTGTTCAGCTCTGGTTTTATGCATAGGAAAATAAAGCACAATACATATATTTTTGACACAAAGAGTAAGTGTATATTGCTATGTATTTAACCATAAAAACAGGGATGGGAAATGCTATGGTGTAACGATGCGGTTCTGGCGGGACCCATCTGAGAGTGCCAATTCAGGACAAATTGCTAAAACAGGGCAGTCACAGCCCAAGGCTGGGGTTTTTCCACCTCTAAGGAAAACCAAACCAGCCAGACTAAGAGGACTTTGGTCTTACCCCACTGGCTAACCACAAGTCTCACAAGCAATTCCCTTAGACACTCCAGTTTCCCAGTATCACCACCAGTGCCACTCGTTATGGGGACAAATGGTTATGAAAACCAATGCCCCAGTAAAAGAAAAAAGGTTCTCTCAATCCCAAAGGACCAAGCCCCAGACCCAGGTCAATATACAAATCAGATCTTACCCACAAATCATGCTGTTGCCAATCCTTTAGAATCTAAAATCTAAAGGTTTATTCATAAAAGGAAAAAGATATAGATGAGAGTTAGAATTGGTTAAATGGAATCAATTACATACAGTAATGGCAAAGTTCTTGGGTTAGGCTTGTAGCAGTGATAGAATAAACTGCAGGTTCAAATAAAGTCTCTGGAATACATCCCAGCTGGGATGGGTCATCAGTCCTTTGTTCAGAGCTTCAGTTTGTAGCAAAGTTCCTCCAGAGGTAAGAAGCAGGATTGAAGACAAGATGGAGGAGAGGCATTAGCCTTTTATAGTCCTTTCCAGGTGTAAGAACACCTCTTTGTCCTTACTGTGGAAAATTACAGCAAAATGGAGTCTGGAGTCACATGGGCCAGTCCCTGCATACTTTGCTGAGTTGCAAGGCGCATCTGCATTCTCTCAATGGGTCAACTGCATAGCTCAGGGGTCGGCAACATTCGGCACGCGGCTCGCCAGGGTAAGCACCCTAGCGGGCCGGGCCAGTTTATTTACCTGCTGATGCGGCAGGTTCGTCCGATTGCGGCCCCCACTGGTCGTGGTACACCGTCCCGGGCCAATGGGAGTGGCGGGAAGCCGCGTCCAGCACATCCCTTGGCCTGCGCCACTTCCCGCCGCCCCCATTGGCCCGGGACAGCAAACTGCGGCGAGTGGGGGCCGCGATCGTCTGAACCTGCCGCGTCAGCAGGTAAATAAACTGGCCTGGCCCGCTAGGGTGCTTGCCCTGGCGAGCCGCATGCCGAACGTTGCCGACCCCTGGTATAGCTGATGGTCCTTAATGAGCCATCAAGCAGGGTAGGCAGAGCTAACGCCAACTTGTCTGGGATGTTTCCCAGAAGCATAGCATAAGTCTGAAATACAGACAGTTTAGAGCCAATATTTATAACTTCAACTACAAAATCGATACACACATATAGACAGCATAATCATAACCAGCAAACCATGTCTTAGACACCTCATTTGACCCCCTTTATACAAGATTTGGTGCCACTACAGAACTTTGATTGCAACCATGTTCTATACGGTCCCAGATTATATCAATAACATCACATATGGATCTGCATCCAGGAAAAGCTGGTTTTGCTGATGGAAACTTCTCTTTTGACTTTCTTATTTTGTTTTGTTCTGTTTTTGTTTTTGTCTGATTGTGCAGAATTTACCTTTGAATTCACAGAGCTTTTGACATTTGATTGCCTGGGTTTTTTATGGCGGGGGGGGGGAGAGGAGTAATTACCCCTTGTTAACAATGCTACCACTTAAAAAGTAGCAGTTAAGCTCTGAAGTGTTCATTCCCTTTAGGTTAATGGAGTGGCTGTGGGCTGAGGTCTTATGTTTGTTTCACCTGTATTATCTGTCTGGAGACAGTTTTCTGCTAGGCTAGTGTGACAGGAGGGCAGCACATAGTTCACGTTATAATGGGTCTGTGCTAGGTTTCACTTAATCAGCTAACATGTCAAAATACAGCCTGCATTGTCCGCACCAGGTCTTTAAAATGTGTTGGCTAAAAAGTTTCCGCTATCACACCTTCGCAATATATCTTTTATTCAAGGCCCCTAGTTTAGACAAGACTCCTGTGGATAGCCAGTACAGGAATAGCAATCAAAGGCAGCAATGATCAGACAGGATCATGATAACATAGGACCAATTAGCATGGTTTGTCCAAATCCTTAGATATGCAAAATAAAGCCCAAAGTCTGAGCCATATGTGAAGCCCAGGTAGCTGGGGAAACAAACAAAGAAGCCCAATCTGTGCAGCAACCATAGAGCTTTACTGCAGCCGGAGCCCTACCCCTAAGCTACATAATAACTTTAGCTACCAAAGCCCTAATAGGATTCCAATGCTTTTCCAGGCAGAAGGTGTGAGGATCCATCTAGCACCAATGGATTCCCTAGTTCTGCACTGACACACAAGGAGGCGCTGAGGAGCTGAGCTCCATGTCCTGCAGGACGTGTGTACAACTTCCACCAGACCTGACTCTTAATTACAGAATGGAACTGCACCAGTTCCGCTTCAGTACACGAGCGTGGCTCCGCACATGTGGATGAAGGGGGTCTGGATTTACCCCTAAATGCTGACATTAGCAGCATCAAGTGTCTATAGAAAAAAAGGGAAGTGGGGCAAGATGAAGTTTCGAGACAGCAGGGCAGCATTGTGTATGGCACAATGCACAGCAAGTGCTGAACAGAATGCCAGGACACACAGCATGTCTGCTGCAAAAGAAATGGGAACAACGTGAGAAGCAAAGCTGATCAAGAAATGACAAGGAAAGGATGATGGGAAGCCCTGGAAGTATACAGATCCTGGCTGCCTGGAAGGTTGACCTATTCAGTATATAGGTCAGCCTGCCATATGTAATGAGATGTTGCAATATGTTGCAAACACTACTGCAAGAAACTGCTTCTATAGCTTTATCTCTTTCCTATTAGGAATAAAGGTCAAGGACAGACACCTTCTGTTGCTGTTGGCTATTCTGAGCAAGGACCTTGGAAGGAACCCATTGCAAAATGAAAGTGAAATGCTCCAGGCCAGCAAATTGTATAGCCAATAGGAAGGCAAAGGACACATACAGATAATACGTTAGTAAATCATTTAATTTCTTGGCTATCTCTACCCTCATTTTTGGATGGAAGCTGATGTTTTAAAGGCTTTCAAATTCAGCTCTTATCAGGAAATGAAGTTAGTTGTTTGAAAAGCAGCTGTCTGAAACAGCCTTGTTCCCTCTCAAGCCCCACTGGAGGTTCAAATAGGCTGCCAATAGAGAGAGATGCAAATGCAGTCTTTTTGTTTTAAAGTTAAAATAAAATGGGTTTCCATTCTTCAAAATGATTGTATTGTTTCAGTAGAGAGACAATTGTTTATTAGGGACACATAGGCCAATGGATTGGGCATTGGAATGGAAGTTGAGAAACCTGGGTTATAGTCCTTCCTCTGCCAGTGACTTGCTACGTGACCTTCGGCAAGTCACTTCATTTTGCTGTGCCTTTTCCCCCTCCTTTCACACTATGTATTTGGGCTGGTCTGCACTGGGAACCTACATCAGCATAGGTACATCTCTCCGGGGTAATTCATCCCCTAAAAGACATTGCTATGCCAACCTAACCCCCAGTGTAGACAGCATCAGGTCAATGAAGCAAATCTTCCATTGACCTAGCTATCATCTCTTGGGGAGGTGGATTACCTACGCTGATGGACGAATCCTGTCTCCTGGCATAGGTAGTGTCTACACTGAAGCACTACAGTGACACAGTTTCAGTGCTACAGTTGTAGCTGTTTAAGTATAGACATACCTTCTGTTTGTTTTGTGTGTTCGCTTTCAAACTGTAACCTGTTTGGGGACAAGGACTGTCTGTTAGTATGTGTTTGTACAGTGCCTAGTACAATGGATCTACCTTGCGGCCTTTAGGCACTAACGTAATGCAATTATAATAATCATCATAATAATTAATAATCAATCTTTCTGTTCCCTAATAGTACTCAGTGAAATCCTTATTTATTTATAGTAAAAATTTGCATGATTGGCTAAACGCAACCCATCAGATTCATTTCAAGTTGTAGGCATATTAAAATTTATTTTGCCTATAATACCTAATTGTATTTTTTCCTGACACTCCCTTACATCAGTACCCATTAATTTGGGTCATCTTCTTCAAGGCATTTGGTAAGCTGGGTAGTAACTCATTAAAATCCCGTCTGATAAGAGGCTGTCCTTCTGATCACTCTTAAAATTGTGATTACACTGCTCTACAGCCAAAATGCTTCTGAAATGAATGTAGTCAAACTTTACTAATTCTGGGTCACTGAGAACGAAAATGATGCTTAAAATTGTTGATTGGCTCTAGTTTTCAAGATATGCTATTTGGTCAGTATATACGACTATGACTTGGGAATGGCGGAGGATAAGTGAGTTATAAAGGGAAGGGATCTCAATTTAAACCAGAAATGACTAAAATACATCTTTGACTGGATCTATGAATTAATCTATGACTGGGTTTGGACAGTACTTGCTTTTTAGGCAAAACAATGAATGATGCAATCTGAAGCTGGTATTGCATCATACATGATATGAATTGCATCATGTTATTCCTAGAAGTCATGGATGATGCAATCATAACAAAGCTTACATCACTCTGCTGAACAAATTGCCCTATATCAGCTCTAGAAATCATACAGTGTTGTGCTCTCTTATTTGTCAGTGTTCGATTTTGCAAAGGGACACATTTCTGTTTAGCCAAAGTGAGCAGAGATGCCTCATACTTGTGTGAACAGTGCAGATAACTTCTGCTATGTTTGTGGTGAAGTGACTTTTGAATCACAAAAGCGCAGTATAACCACTATGGTTAAGAAAGCCTATCACCTTTATTTTGGCTGCAAAATTGAAGATCAGGACAAGAGGTGGGCCCCACACATATGCTGCAACACTTGTGCAACAAATCTTCGCCAGTGGTTGAACAGGAAAAGGAAATCTATGCCTTTTGCAGTGCCAATGATTTGGAGAGAGTCAACAGATCATACCAGCAATTGTTACTTCTGCATGGTGCCTCCAGTTGGGAAAGGAAGTGTTAAAGAAGAAAAAGTGGACTGTGCATTATCCAAACATTCCATCAGCTATATGCCCAGTACCCCACGGAGAAGGACTGCCGGTTCCTGATGCACCAGAATCATTCTCACTTGAGTCAGACGAAGAAGAGGAAGAGGATGAAACTTCTGGTCCTGAACCATCAATGTCACAGGACCCACATTTTCTCCCATCCTCCTCCTCTGAACCACACCTCATAACACAAGGTGAACTGAATGACCTTGTCAGGGATTTGGAACTACCCAAGAGTAAGGCTGAGCTGTTGGGCTCCAGACTACAGCAGTGGAATCTCCTGTCAGGTGATGTTAGGGTTTCCATGTTCCATGACCGTCAAAAGGATCTTGTCCCATTCTTCTTCATGGAAGGTGATCTTGTAGCCTGCAACAACATTGATGGTGTGATGGCAGCCCTCAACATTGTTCACGATCCAGATGAGTGGAGACTGTTCATTGATTCATGGAAGACGAGTCTTAAAGCTGTTTTACTGCATAATGGCAATGTTTTGCCATCAATTTCAGTTGGTCATGCAGTCCATATGAAGGAAACCTATGACAACATGAAACAACTTTTGAGGTGCATAAACTATGAGCAACATCAGTGGCAGCTTTGTGGCGATTTGAAGGTTGTTGCTCTCTTGCTTGGTCTGCAGACTGGATACACAAAGTACTGCTGTTTTCTCTGCGAATGGGATACTCGTGCAAGAGATTCCCACTACAGCAAGAAAGATTGGCCACTCCGACAGTCATTGGAGCCTGGGAGGAAAAGTGTTCAGCATTCACCACTTGTTGAATCAAGGAAGATTTTGTTACCACCCTTACACATCAAGCTGGGTCTGATGAAGAACTTTGTCAAGGCCATTGACAAAACACAAGCAGCTTTCAAGTACCTCCATGGAAAATTTCCAAAGTTAAGTGAAGCTAAAATAAAGGAAGGTGTCTTTGTTGTCCTCAGATTTGTGAACTTCTTCGAGATGATGCATTTGACCATGCACTGCGTGGCAAGGAAAAGACGGCATGGAAAGCCTTGTAGTTAGTGGCAATAAATTTTCTCGGAAACAACAAGGCAGACAACTACAGGTTGTTGGTGGAAAACCTCCTCAAGGCATACAAAAGCCTTGGTTGCAACATGTCACTAAAGATACATTTTTTGCACTCTCGTCTGGATTTTTTTCCACCGAACTGCGGAGCAGTGAGCGACGAGCACGGCGAGCGATTTCACCAGGACATTGCAACAATGGAGAAATGCTATCAGGGCAAATGGAGCCCATCAATGCTTGCTGACTATTGCTGAACAGTGACAAGAGATGCTCCATTTAATGAATGCAAGAGACAAGCCAAGAAGCGCCAAGGAGACACTGAATAGGACTAAACTATGTACATAATAGTTTTTTGCCTTTTGTTTCATAATAAATTTTATTTATATAACCCTTTTGCTGATTTTTAAAGTGTTACATAAACAGGACAGGTGAAATATTATCATGTAAAGCAACCATAAACACATGAAAAGACCTAGGCTTACAATTTATGATTAGAACTCTACTATCTACACAATATACATAGACATAAAATGTAAAAACTTAAATATCTTAGAAACAGTGGCAATCAGTTGTTTTAATTGTCATATTTGAATGCAGCACATCAAAATACATAATAAATAGCACATTTTATCTCTGAAGCAGACGACTTCTCAAAAATTGTAGACCAGTGTTACAAGTCAGCTACTGTATAGGGATTTTTGCAGGACTTATCTTCAAGACTCTGAAAGTATAGATTGCTTTTCAGTTGTCTTCACTCTGTATTTATGGAAACTGAAAGTGATGTATTATTACTGCAATGAGAACGTTCCTTTCAGATATTTTTTTTTGTGAAGTTACTTTTTTTTTCTGTCTTGTACTATTGCTGAGATTGATAGATTTTAATGATTCCTCCTACTGATCTTGTAATTTGCACTACTCTGACTTTGTTTATTGACCAATTTCATTTTAAAAGGGACTTATGTATTTCATAAAATTAAAGTAAATTAGTACATTTTCTTCCACTTCAGAAAATCTTTGGAGGCAAAATAGTTCTCATGGAAAGTGTTTAACCTTTCCTGACATGATTAATCTGAGTGTGAGGGGGCTCAGAGAAATATATGAAGATTTCAAAACTAGCATAAAGTCCTACAGACAGCAAGACATGCCCTTATATAATAAAGTAAGAGTATCAAAGAGCAAACTCAAGGTAAGGCAATTTGCCAAGCTAATTAGATAAACTATTTCAATACTTTTAATTTAAATTGATATATTTTCATCATTGGGCCCTATAGCTTATGCCTGGTACTATTTTTAAGCAGATTTGTGTACATACTAAATATTCCCTCTTCAATTTATGCCTCCTACTGTTAACCTATTCTCCCAAAGTGGCAGAAAACATTAGCAAAGAGAAATCCAGCAGGTTAATGATACCAGAGAGAGTAACAAGTGTTTCTGATATGTTTGACAAAACTACATTAGAGTAGGATTGATGAAAATCAGCTGTTTAAGAATCACTTCTTAGGTTTGCAAAACAACATTTATTACTTTGATTGCAAACATTTTATTCCTTTGTGCCCTATCTTCCGTTGCGGTTTTTTTGCTCTATAAAGACCACGTAAAAATAATTCTTGTCCTTATTACGTTCATTCCACATTTTTGTGTATGTGTCTAGAATTGTTATTCTATCAGATTCTGGAGACTTTTCTTTAAACATAGAAGGGAAAACAAAGGACCCAACATATTCGTCCTCCAAGACTGTAAAATACTTCTCTAGGCTGCACTCTACAGAATCTGCAATGTAAAAGAAATGTCATTCTCTACTTTTGTCCAAACTGGAATTCCATTAAAAGTAAACCTGAAAATTGTGAAATGTATAGAAAAGTCCTCAAACTAATAGGAAGGGTGAAAGAGAATAAAAGAAACTTTTAAACTATTCATTTGGGTCCTCACCAAAAGTCCACTGAAGCCAATTGAAAGACTCTTAATGACTTCAAGGTTTTCGATCAGGCCTTTGATTTGTGTAGGAATGTGCTCAAGCATTATAGTGCTTGACTGGGTGTTAACATTAAGGGATTGTCTTCCCAGTTGTGCCACCACCTTGCTTTGTGACATTGGGTAAGGGACTTGACCTTTTGGTAAATTGTGTAATTGTCTAATTCTGCCCTTCTTAGAAAAACCAAACCAACTAAACAAAATTAAATATTAAACATACCAACTTACTAGGTGCCTTTAAGTGTGAAGAACTATTATGACTCATGAATAGTCACATAATGCAGGTATGGGACATATTGATACTTAGCCATTTTTAGTTTGTTGCACTGACCTTGGAAATATATGCAAATCCTCTATTGAAAACAAAATGGAACTTCTTAATAATTTAATCAAGCAATGTATTGTTCACACATTACTAAGATAAAGAATGATGGATTTGGAATTTTAACTTGGAAATAATTATAGGCTCTGCAGTCGACATTCAAGAGGTTATTGGTATATATGTAAAATTCACTAGCCATAGATAACCATCCTTGTACTACTGTTAGTTGTTTTTGTGACATAGTAGCCAAATTCTACTTTGAAACGTCCCAAAAGAGTTACCCTTTGAAGTTGTATCTTCTGCTTCACACCCTGAACAATAAAATCAAAGATACACAAGGATTTCCAAAATAATTTTAAAATCTGGAAGGCACTCACTTTTTTGTGCTAAATGCGGTTCTTTGTCCATCAGTGGGTCCTTGCAGCAGTTTAATAAATAATACAGTTACATAAAATTTAAACACTGCTTTGTGTGGACAAATTACCTTCATGGCTGTCTGCATCCAAATTCTTATTTTCCAATAAATGAAAGGAATTTTCATAGTGTTTTCCCCCTATTGTGAGTACACTGACTCTATTTTGAATACACATTGTGGATATACACTGACACTATTATCCTATACTATCCCTGATTAGTGTTTCATGGTAAATGGTTGGGGTCCCTACCACAGCTACTACCCAGAATCCCTTTGGATTTGATGCAGCAAGAGTTCCGAGAACCATCAGAGTAGTGGATACACCATCAGCTGTGATCTCTAAGTAACCATCTCTAAGGGGCTGAAGGACATTAATAAACCAGTTTTTTAATTTAAGAGCTTGGGAAAGGTCTAGAAGAGCATTTGCTTCACTTTCTTTGTAATTGTCTTCACAATCATGCACATGTTTTTGTTGTTCAGGCATACAACTGGGATTGCTAATAAACTGGAGTCTCCTAATATCCTCTGTGTTCATGTGATGCTTCATCAAGTTTGTTGCAGCCTATTCAGGAATTTTGTTGGAGCATTGAAAAAACTGGATCTTTAAGTCATCTATATAGTTTCTTATTCTGGTTATCATAGCCCAGCAGGGACTCAAAAATCCCTGTTGCAATTTAACTCCCATGTCATGGTTTGGCAAGGCTTCCTCCTAAAAGCACCACTGAAACAATGAGAAACATGGATGTAAGATCAGACAGCACCAAATTAACTGTACTCACTATCACAGGGTAAAAAGTTTGCATCAGTAAATTGGACCTAAAGGAGTCCGAGTCTGAGTCTGCACAGGTGTGATTTAAATGCTGCAGAACCCAGATGAAGATGTAAATTACCCACCATGGACTCTCTGAGGTCACCTCTGACATAATGGGGGTTGAGGATAGGGAAATGTCTTTGCAGAGTACGGGCTATGAGTAAAGAAAGGGGAAAGAAGAAGGTAAGGTAAGAAAGACGCCCTCATTGGGTTGACAGTAGCAAGAAGATGGGCAGAATACAGATTAAAAAGCAATGAGGAACAATGAAGATATCAAATGGTGTGATACGAACCAGAACTGTTCACAACTTACCTGAACAGAGTCTCAGAACATTCTTAAGTTCACCCATTATTTAATAATTTATAAAGAATGGAAAGTAGAACCGGAAATTAAGGGGAGAGTATAATAAAAAAACCTTATATCACTGCCAATCTGTAACATGTACACTATACAATAAAAATCTATAATAAACAAGAATCCTGAGTAGCATCAATCTATTTATGTAATGCTAAGATAGTAGAGATCATATGTACAACACCTCAGTTTTACCTTGGGTCTTATGTTGCTAAACTATTTGTTATTGACATGTTTCAAGCTACTTTTTCTTGATAGCATGAGATTAAGTCAACTCCTAAGGATCCCAATCATTGGATACTGGCAGCAAGGTTTGTGAATCAGAGGGGATAATCAGTCTGACACCAATGCCTGGTACCTCCAATATCCATTGGACATCACAGCAACTCTGCAGTCGCACACATCATAGTAAAGCCAAGATTGAGAAATTCTTGCCTATTCTGAGTCATTCCTGTGCTTCTTCCCATTAGCATTAGTCAGACACAGGTTTAGACTCTTTGAGAAGAAATCAATGTTTGGCCTAACCAAGCAAAATCTTGACAAGCGTTTATGCATGGTGTGTTTGTGAGTGTGTGTTCTTTCTCTCCTATTACATGCATATATATACATACATCAGGAGATGTTAGCTTTTTTCTCTAGGTTCAAATAGGGGAAGAAATACTGGAAGAGAAAGGAGCTGGATATTTCATGAAAAGGGGCCCCTTAATCTCTAGTAACAGAGATACTAAGAACAAGAAAGTAACAAAGAGTCCTGTGGCACCTTATAGACTAACAAATGTATACGTGCCACAGGACTCTTTGTTGCTTTTTACAGATCCAGACTAACACGGCTACCCCTCTGATACTAAGAACAAGAAAGAATTCCATAGAGTCATTTCACTGTTGTTTGCAGCCCAGAGTAAGCAACAAGAAAACGTGTTTAATTGTTTAGAATGTGTAGCATCTAACCTTCCCAACGATGAACAAACATGGTACCCTGCACGAAATACAACTACTGCTTTGCACTTCTAGAGTTCTTTTAATTGGAATCTCAGAGCACTTTACAAACAGCAACTAGTTAAGCCTCATGATCCTTTATGGATGAGGTAAGTATTTTACCCACATGAACTGAAGCACAGAAAAGTTAAGGGGAAGAAATCAAACTGGAGTGTCTACTGTCAATCACTTAAGTCCATATTTAGGCATGTAAAATAAGAGGTCTGAGGTGCTTAGAACTTGAAACCCTGCTGAAGAAGTGTTCCATAATAGATACCCATATTCTGCCTTGGTCTGCAATCATATCCCATATGTTGTTATTCCAAGTTGAATCCTGATATTGCCAGTCATAGACTATTGAACAGAATACTGGTGTAATACTTGGAATTGCCACTGGGCTGTTGTTGGTCCCAATTCTGTTGTACACGTGTCATGAACTGCACCAATGCCAAACTTCTTAATCCTTTTTACCAACTGTGTTAACTTATTAGCTTATTTTCACCTATGTGCAATGGTCACTAATAAAAGTCAACATTTGTGAGCAGTTTACCACACAATTGCCACTACTGTCTTGGTATCCTTGGAATGATTTCTGCTAACTGGATGATAAGGGTTGGGAAATGTTGATGTTTTAAATAGGTTCTCGCATGCTGTGAAGATGAGGTGTCACACAACATCATTATAATAAAAAAGGTGCTGCTATAAATTCCAGACCCAGCAGGATAGAAAAAAAGAATATTGCATACTAAGCAACATTTTTATACGTAACCTAACGGTAAACAGAGCACTTGTGTCTTTTATTGTGGCAGAATACCAAAGATGGGGAAAAAAAGAACTTTCTACGTCTCAACAGGCAGACATGAAGGTAAACGCTCCATTTAGAAAGAAAACACATCAATGAGGGCAAAAAAGATATTTTCTAACCTAGAATCAAAACTATATCAATTTGTTCATCTTAATAAAGTCTAAATCCAATGAAAATTCGTTCAGAGGAAAACAAATGAATAAAAAGCAGAGAGAGACCCGAGCTTCAACATTCAGACCTAGACAGAGATTCAGATCTAAACTGTTCCATTGTTAAGGACTGTTTGAAAGGTCCATGGCCTAGGAAGGGACTAACTGCAATGTTCAGATCTGGAAAAGAGAAAAAGGAAACACGATACCCAGAGTATTTCTCAATTGATCCAAGTTTTAGATTGCAAACTCTTTGGGGGCACAGACTGAGCCCTTAACACTGATGTGACATGCACACGTGCTAGAAGCCCTGATCCCATAATCTGATCCATGTGTAACCCACACACCTCTAGGCTGTGGTGCTCTGTCTCATCTAGTGGCACCGAGACCACTTAGAGATTAATGAGTCTGCTCTACAGCCTTAGTTAAGAGTCATATGGCTTTTAGCTCATACAGTAGAGGCTCATACATTTAGCTCCAGAAGTCCTAGATTTGATCCCGCCCGCTGACGACCAGGGTCTGTGGGTGTCACACGTGCAGTTGGGTCTTTACACCTATGTGAAAGGTCAATGAGGCAGGAGTGGCCCTAGCTGTTTTGCCAACCTATCAGAGCAGAGAGAAAAAAAAGCTGAGTGGCACAGTGGTCGAGCACCCCCTACAGGCGGGTGCCCCGCAGTGGGGATCCACATGGATGAAGGGGTGTACCCACACAGTTCAGATTACAGGATTAAGGCTATTGGTATAGTAAACAGCACATAATAGCTGGAATGACATTCTCCCTGTTGCCTCCCAACATTGTCTGAGTATTTTCTGCACAAAACAGAATTGCCTGTGGTGATTTCACAAAGGCAATGCCTCTCCTTTTAGAAAAAAAATACAAGAAAGGTACAGCCTATTTTTAAATCTCCATATTTGTCACAAAGTGACAGCAAAGTCATAGCTTTAAATTAGTAAAATAAGGTAAAAAATATATTTGATAGTTCAATAGTGTCTGGTACATGCATTGTGCAGTTGTACACATCAAAAGCTGCGCTGACAGCTTTTTTCATACCAAGTAAAGAGAAAATATAATTATTTGTTTATATTTGAAAGTTCTAAGAACATTGTGTATATATTTCATTTGACTATATCACAAAAGAATAATTTATTGCAACTACCTAACAAAAAGCCCCCCTCCCCCCAACTTGGCTCTTTCAATTCCTCACTCATTTCCTTTTGTATGTCTTCTATATTGCAGTGAAATCTCATCTCCCCAGCCCTCTGCTGTACGCTTCTAGGCTGTAACAAACGTCAGTCTCAAAAATGTCAAACACAATGAAAAATGGAAATCACAAAGGAGAAAGTTGTTCTCAGTGCTCCTCTGGGCCTCACTATTTCCAGTTTCTGGGTCACTGACTGAACTGCATATGCAAGCCTAGCACTACCACCCACACTGTTGCGGATGCTCTATGCAGTGTCACTGGAGTGCAGTTCATATAGAGGAAACAAAACTTCTCTCTCTGCCCTCCCCACCCCATGCCTTGCTTCCTCAAAGAACAACATAGCAACAGAGGTGGCTGCCAATTTAAGAAAGGAGTTACACTGTTAAACAATGCCCATCAAAGACATATAATAAGTAGAGGCTCTTCGGTTCCTTTTTACTTAAAGTAAAAAAAAAATACCCCTAGATGTATTTATTTTTAAAATGTAAATGACTATCGTCATGCCAGAGTTACCTATCAGATCCATTGTTGGTTACTTTTGATCTCCAGTGTAAATCGTCCAAGGTAATGCTGACAAGAGGGACGATTTGGTCCTCTGGACCAACTATAGAGTTCTGATGAAGGGAGCTCTGTCTGCATTCCCAAAATAGACTGGGCTGGGAAGAAGCACATACACTGTCCAGGGAAAGACATTTTCTTTCAGAGGATGTTTCTGTTGGAGGACTGGAACAGCACATAGTCAGGTTTGACCTTCCATAGCAGTGAGGTGAGGAAGTGGTTCAAAGGGTGGATTTTCATGAAAGCCTCAGATCTCCGCCAATGATTCTCTAGGATATTTGTGTGGGTCCATCTCCTTCTCTCCCATTGGGCAAATTACAGACAAAGACACTACCCCAAAGGGCAATTAACATGCTGATAGCAGCAGAGTGATGGGGATTCAGGATGAGGAGAGGAGAGACAGTAAGAGGATGAAGTTCACAGCATGCAGACTGCTACTAATCTGAAGTATTCACTGGCAAATATAAATGGAGTTTGACTTCTATGGTCATATTTTATAATGTGATTTTTGCTGTGACAACTTTAAGGGAAAGTCACAGGGTGGTCAGAGTCAGAGTTATGGAAACAGCATTTTAATTAAAAAACAACAAAAGTCACAAGGAGCATTCAAGCACTCTATTCATTTAATGTTATAAATTGTCAAGGACAACTGTCCACCTGCTTACCACAGGCAAAATTCCCAGGTACAGGGACATAAAAACCACTGTAGATCATTGGATTCGCCTATCATACCACCGGTGTAAAGAAATCTGTTGCTTTTTGAGTTATATCCAATGAGTAAATGATAAAGGTCCTTTGAAGCTGAGCAAGCCATAATGCCTTACACCAGCTGAGGATCCCACCCTACAAGTATAGCTATCATTATGTTACAGAAAAGTGAATTAACTGTTTGAAGTATATGGATTCCTACTCATTCCTTCTAATTGCAATGCATTTGTGCACTTTCCGACACACGTTTAGTTTGGTCAAATCAACACTTAACATGATTTCAATGTGCACAGTCATAAGGTATAGATAAATGTGTCCCGCTGTACAAAAAGCAACATTCTAAAGTGCAGTGACTGGCAAAGGAACAATTAATTCTGACATCCAAGGTTTTTTCACAGTGTGTGCTCTTTTAAATTATTGATAGTGATCAGGAGGAAACAGAGCCATGAAGAAGAGTGCAGCTGTCTCTGTTATTTTTTTTTATGGTGAGAAAAAAAGAAACAGAAATTAAGACGCTTTAAATAACAGTCTATGAAGATTAAAGGTAATTTACCTCCTGAAATCTAAAGCTTTAAAAAAAAAAAATAAAGCCAATAAAAACTTTATATCAATGTCTGAAATCAGTGAACAATGAAAGTACCTGGAACCCTGCTGATTGCTATTACAGATTCCCAGCCACACAATAAACAGCTATAATTTGAATCAGATAACTTTTTTTATAATGCCCAGATGTGACTGCAATGTTTGTAACTAAGTACCAGACAGCAATATTTCTGAAGATCAGCTATGTGTCTCAGTTGCTTCATGAAATCAGAAATGTAAAAGCAGCATGGCAGGTGTGATTTTAAACAATGTAATGCAAACATATTTCCAATTGATATGACTTCCCTGACTAAAAGCATTACAATTTAAAACAATCAATGATAGTTTACTTTTAATTTACTTTTTAATCAGCTTTATTTTAATCAGAAAATTGTATCTAGGAAAACTCATTAAATGATATCTGGAAGGAATGAAATGAACCCTTAATATTATGTTGATTGTTTTTATGTAATGTTCAGTATTTGTTTATGCCCAATAAGCAGGAGATATAGTAAAACCCTTATGCAAAATAATTAAAATGATGAAATCCAGACATTGATATGAAGTTGTTATGCTGTAATGCTCTCCATTAAGATGTTTATAGCGTGACAGTGCATTATGCTGAAATCAAAACATTAACCATTTTAGGTAAATGAAAAAGCATCTTATTTTTCTTTACAAATATTTCTGTACAGTTAAGCTAAAGTCCTTTTGGTTTTTAACTCTAATTGCTTCTTAGAGACCATTGCTTCATATTACTTAGCTGATCTTCCTGTGGTTCAAACTGGCTGACTTTCATAATTATCTTAATTACTAGGGATTAGAGCTGGTCAAAAATACTTCAAAGAAACTTTTTTTCATTGGAAAATACTGCTTCACTAAAACCATTTTTTTTTAAATATGCCAGTTTCAACATTTCTGTTGTGACGATTTCTCAGCACCAGGATCGGGGCGGGGGTGGGGGGAGGAGAGGGAACCAGAGAGAGAGATCCGAAAAAAACTGAAAGGTCTCTCCTCCTCCTCCCCCCATCATCAAATGGAAAACAAATTCTAAAACCTCAAACTTTTTCATTACATGGAATTGTTATTTTCTGGTCAGCCCTATTACTGACTAGTGATTTGGGGTGCCTAAGTTTTTGGTACCCACCTTGGGACATGTTAAAGAAGTCTGACTTTCAAAAAAATAGTATGCAAGACCCTTTAAGGTGTGTCAAGCTGGGCACCCAAGATGGCTATATTTAACCTGGAGTGGTTCACTGAATGCAGATGTTCAAAAAACTGTGGGTAGGTTAACTGGGTAGACTAGCAACCTCAACCAAACAAATGGTCAACCTCATGCTGGCTGCAGCCTTTCATTTGAATAATGCAGTGCTTATCAAAATTGAATTTCTGGGAATGAGCTTGTTTGGCTGACACCGAGTTCATTCTCACAATTACTGCTTGGGGTTCAGTTCAAGTGGCTGAGGTGGGGAGCATAGGGGGAGTCTGAAACGACAAGTGTGTACATGAAAGGGCACTATGGAGAACTGTTAACTAGTAAAGATGTGAATAAAATGTCTAGCAGGGTTTTTGTATTCTGAGGTTAGGGTGCTGATTGCAAAGGGATCCCTACTATAGTCTGTGTATTTCGTATGTATTTTTGTCTCCTCCATCATGTACAACCTGCTGGACTATGCAAGCCATTATGTATCATTACATCAAAGTGCAAGAAGAATATACACATCTTTCCAAAAGACGAATAGAACTAGTACCTCATCACAAACTTCTGTGCAATATTCATAAGAGTTACAATCTATTCATGTTGTGGCATGAGGATTTAATGCTGTTAACTTCCAACTCAAATATGTTCATTATAATTTTACCTCAACACACTGGATGCAAATGGTTGACATTTAATATTACTGAGCCACTTCCGGTTATGTAATATCTGCAGCCATATCACCTGAGGCTGGGATTTTATATGCTCTTCTAAGCTAAGAAAGATTGCTTTTGGTGGTTGCCTGGTTCAGAATGAAGCTTCACATCCTGTGTTGCATCTCAGAGTTTGTTCTATTTTAATGAATGGAAAGAATCTTAGTAGAACATTTAAAATTGTGCTGGAGATTTAACCACACATCTTCTATTGAAAATAATGCTTTGAAAAAGTCTCAACTCCTATATTTACAGTCTGTGAAGTACCTTAGGATTCTTCTCTGTTGAGGTTATCAATATAAGGTGTGCACATTCTCATTTATAATTCTAGTCAAGATCTTTAGCTCTCAAAACATCTGCCTGACAACCTGGAGAAGCAACTTAAACACCTATAAGCAGATCCAGGCAACCTTTCTGCTGAAGCTTAGCCCTTGATAGCGCACAGGTAGCCAATGCAGAAATTTGAGCACTGGTATTACTCACTCATGCCTTGTCCCATGAAGAAGACAGGTAGCTACACGCTCAAGTTTTCGTGTCATCATCACATTTAGTTCTAAGCAAATCACATTAGAGTATTCTAACCTGGAGGTGCTGAAGGTGTTCATTGACTGTTGTGTTCTCCACAGCAGAGAGAAGACATCTGCTCTCCAGCAGGAAATAATACAAGGAACTGAGAATTCAGAAGCACCACTGGCTCTATCTGGACCCAGAGGTGCAAACCCTTTCTACAAAATGTTTATGGTGTTTTCAAAAACATCCTCAGTGATGGGGTGTTTACTGCCTCAGCCCATTCCTCTAGAGCAGGGATTCCCAAACTATGGTACGCATACCCTGTGGGTATGTGAGACGTCTCTTGGGGGATACACATGAGAAATTGTATAGTGGTGGATAATATTTATTATTTTATTTATTGCATTTTCATAATAGGCCTCTCAGATGAATCTTTAAAACTCTATGGGAATTTGTTATATACAATTTGGTAGTTCAAGATGTACCAATGAGAACACAGATACAGAGATGCTGATGTACAGAACCCTCACCTCCAGTCACCATAGAGCATATGTTCAGTTGCCCAGCAACTGTCCAGTCTAGCTGAGCTCAGAAGTTAGTCAGGGGGATTTTTTCGCTTGTATATGTTGCACTATATCTGTAAGTAACACTGAAATATGGAGAGATGGCTAAAGACAGATAATGTTAGAAGAACACACACAAAGTATCAATGCTGAGAAGGGTAGGCGTATGCAGACAGCTGGTAGATCTGGAAGGGGATATGCAATAAGAAAAATGGGGAATCTCTGCTCTAGAGCTTCGCCCAAACAACAGGCATCACACCCATCTTGAGCTAGTCAAACAGTATTCCCCAAATCAAAAATCTGATGATTTTTTAGGTCTTTGTTGATGGCAACACATATTTATCCTACAGTGCTCCTCAGGCTTGTATGGTGTAATACCATCTAACTGTATTGCTTCGCTGAGTGACCTATCCAGATCTGTTTTTTTTTACTTTACTTACTCCAAACTTCTCTGTTCTGCAGAGCAAAGGAAAGGGAGAATATTATTGTACATACAGAATGTCTCCATGTACAATTTAATCAGACCCCTCTTACCACACCTTGCACATTCAGCTTGCATGCACAGATTAAGTTTGTGCATGTAAATTCTATTTGTCTCTTGCAGAAATGATAGGGCATAAAACATTGCTCACACAAGTTGGTGTCACAGACAGAATAGCACTGGAGGCTCAATCCTCCTCATGCACAAAGATTCTCATGGAACCTGTTAATGAACAACTACCCATGAGCATTCTCAGACTGGAGCAGAGAACTGACCTCCATCCTGACACCTACTGCTAATACAAAAATTGCACTGATGTTTAAAATGAGGATGCAGAGTTTATAGATATACAACGTTAAATAACTTTGAATAGTTATTTTCTCTGAAATCAACAGTTTCTTTAGTTCAGCAAAAAATTTAAAGACAACTATGTTACACCTTTAATAGGAACACTCATAGGATCAATTGTACCTGTTTTATTGCCCAAGAGTCTCAACAAGCCACCAGCAGATTTATGTCTCTGTAAAGCTCTGAGTGGGTCAAACTAGTTCAGAGGTCCTTAAGATGGGTGCTTGGCTACATGCCCCTGATGGATCCAATTTTCACAAACAGAAAGAGAGAGATGTGGGGAGGGAGGGAGGCTTAAAATCAGTGGCCTCTATATTTTCTATGTGCTGCGCTCATTTTAAATTGGGAAGATTAGGTTTTAAAGAAGCTATGCAGGTAAAGCAAACAGACAGCATAAAGTACAGGAGAGCAACTTAGAGGAAACAAATACCAAATTCACAAATGAATCTCTATGTCTCACATACTGCAAATAACTGCATTGCCAACAAGCTACAGTTTACACTTGGATCCTCTGCAGATCACAAACGGGTAGTTGGATGATGAAGGAGGAAGGGGAAGGCAGTTGAATAGTAGGTAGAGGGAATGAGTGAGGTGACATTTTGTCCTGGAGGGAGATTTTAGTGTTTTGGGGTAATAGTGATTAGCTTTGTACATATTTAGGCAAAGCCTTTGTAACAAGATGTGCATAAAATCTCAGGCCCTGATTCATCAGAGCATTTAAGCATGTTCTTAATTTAAGCATATGAGTAGTCTCATTGGCTTCAGTGAGATTACTCATTTAAAAAGCGCTTTGCTGGATCAGGGTCTGAGTAACCATGAGGTCTTATGTTTGTAATCCTCATCTGCCTATGCTGCTATCTTCCATATCTATGATTATAGCTCTCACTTGTTGCATATTTGCCATTAGATTGTACCTACTTGGGCCAAGAGGTGCATCTTCCTGGAAAGCTCCTTGCATATTTACATAATATTACAATATAAATAGTAAGAATTTAATCATGAAAATCACATTGGACATAAATCATCTTATTCCCTGGGACAGACACAAGAAGGTCATCAATGCACATTTCCATTTCTGTGAATGAATTCCATGGAAAAGATTCTTATTTCATGGCATCATGTGTTATTCATAAAGTTTTATTTCCATGGATTTAGCTTTGGACACAGAACTTGATTCTACAAATAAATTAATTCAAATTTATAATATGATTACATGATTCAGTGGCTAATCACATGCTTCACACTGCATCCCTAGAACCCAGGCTCTGACAATAGCCTTCTGGCTAGCATGATGCAAGAAGTCTTCCTACCCACCTTCCCGTAAGTGATGACTGGATTGCAGTAGCTATGTCATAATGACAGAATGAAGCATGATAAGAGAGAAAACTGGTGTTGGCAAGTTGAGAGAAGCTTGAAGATTAGGAATATATTTTTTGTTCTTTTTTGGAGAAGTAACTTATTTATTCTTTACTAGTTAAAATGTTGGTTTAGAATGGACAATTCATAGAGTGAGGAAGTATAATTTTAAAAATACCAGTTATGGAATACTAGCTATGGTACCAGTATGTACACTCCTCCCCTTCTTGAATTTTTTTTTATACTAAATTCTCAGTGTATCTAGGAAATTATTATTAACTTTGGAAAGTTACAACATTTGGGGTCAGATACTTCCCAAATTTCTACCTTACTTGCTGGAACTTTGATGCTGGAGGAGAGAGGCTTTTACTCTGAGAGAAAATTCTCAGATTGATTTCAGTTTATTATTGAAATTATTTTACCTTACTAAACCCACTTTTTATGTGATTTGTATGAAAAAGGAATTGAGGACTGTGATTTTTATATGTTAAATATTACTTTGATGGCCTGGAAAGACTATTTTAATAATCTTTTAATGCAGATTGATACTGGCCAAATTGAACCAAATAGAATTTAGAGGGATTATGGAATCGTATCCACACATCATTCCATTAATCACATTCTAACCTTTCATGCTTTTCAACACTTCCATACTTTGTTGACACATTTTTCTGTGGTCCTGAGGATAAGGAATCAGATGGTGTTTGCTTGCTGAAGATTTCCAGCTAACCAGTGATTTTATCTCTGGTCACCTATCTGTTATTTAAGCTTTTCAAAGATGGCAATCACCCCATACCTCCAAAGCTGTGTAAATGCACAGCTATCTCTAAATACAAGGTATTACAGTATGCAATTACTTGGTCCCTTGAGTGCAAGAGGTTTACAAGTCTTTTTGTAATGTTGTCCATTTAGATAATAATTTCTCCTTAGAGAGATTGGAAGCTTGATTGAGGAAAAAAAGCTCCTTTTCTTTGTGAAAGAGTAAATGTGGAATTAGGAAACAAATGGACAGCCAGCTATTAATCCAAAGTGAACCAATACAAAGCAGTAAATGGAGTTTGATTAATAGGAAACATATTCAACCAATTACAAGACATGGATTAAGTTTGTTCTTTCACTGATTCCTTTGACCAACTTGATCCTGATAATTAATTAGAACAGGAGTACTTGTGGCACCTTAGAGACTAACGAATTTATTTCAGCATAAGCTTTCGTGGGCTACAGTTCACTTCTTCAGATGCATAGGGTGAAACACACAGACAGAAGATATTTATCCATACAGAGAACATGAAAAGGTGGAAGTACGCACACCAATTGTAAGAGGCCAATCAATTGAGATGAGCTATCAGTAGCAGCAGAAGAAAAAACTTTGAAGTGATAATCGAGATGACCCATAGAAGGTGTGAGGAGAACTTAACATGGGGAAAAGTTAAGTTCTCCTCACACCTTCTATGGGTCATCTCGATTATCACTTCAAAGTTTTTTCTTCTGCTGCTACTGATAGCTCATCTCAATTGATTGGCCTCTTACAATTGGTGTGCGTACTTCCACCTTTTCATGTTCTCTGTATGGATAAATATCTTCTGTCTGTGTGTTTCACTCTATGCATCTGAAGAAGTGAACTGTAGCCCACGAAAGCTTATGCTGAAATAAATTCGTTAGTCTCTAAGGTGCCACAAGTACTCCTGTTCTTTTTGCGGATACAGACTAACACAGCTGCTACTTTGAAACCTGATAATTAATTGTAATAGTAATATTATACAGCTACAGAATGCACTACTTTTGGGAAGTTCTTTGTCTGCATTATACAGAATATCAGACTAAATTATCACAATGGTCCTTCTGGACTTGGAATAAATGAATATTTCAAAGCATCCTAAATTCTTTTAGAAACTATGATTCCAACCCTGCAAACACTTAGGCACATACTTAACTTTATGACCATGAGCAGTCCCATTGGGTTTATGGGGACTATTTGTGTGCGTAAAATAAAACATTTGAATATATTTTTGGAGGATTGCAGCCTATGTAGTTTAGGGGTAGAACCCCCACTGAAGTTAATAGTGTTCCATGCATCTACTCAGCTAGAAATTATTGTATGACTGGGGCCTAAATTCTTATGCTATGGTAAAATCATCAGTGTTAAAAACAGAATCCTTTGCCCAGGAGTGTTTCTAAAGCTGCTGTGGATATTCCTTTCTCTATCTAACTAGGTGCTTCTATGACCTCCATCACCATAGTGTCTGTGCGCAGGGTTCCATTGCCTTGCTACATCCCTTGATTGAAAAGGGCTATTAGAAAACTCAGCCAGTTGAACAGTGTGACCATCTGAACTCTGAGGTACTTTATAACGAAATAAAGGATTGCATATATTCTCTGCTACGATTACTGATCTGCTGAGTACTGTTAACACGTCTAACATTCTGTAACAAATCATTTCTCCCATATATCCGATTTGCCTTCTACAGTGAGTTTGTTTTGCTCCTAGTATTTTTTCAGCTCTGAAATTAATAATGGTCCAAATTCATCCCATAATGGTAGCTATATAGAGACTTCTCTCCAATTACCACAGAGATAAAATTGGGCTAGCATGTTTTATTTACAACTTAGTTTTAGTAATTATGATTGGTATTCATAAACATTTTTATTCTGAACTCTTTGTCACTGCTATGTTAATGGTTTACAATTCAATTAACTCATGCTGGGTTTATCCATTATATATCAAAGATAAATATAACCTAATTTATGAGTCTAATATGTTTTAATGCCTATGTTAATAACACCATTTGTTTTGACTTTTTCCTTTCTCTCAATTTTGCAACTTTAAAAAAAAAATAGATTTTTAAGCACATTGAAAATCTCATAAAACTACCAGTAAAAACAGATGCTGCATTTATTACAATGTTTCCCCCCTACCCCCGTCTGAAGTCAGAAGTAGTAACATTTTGGTAAAATTGCATATATGCTATTATATTGTGTATGTGTGTGATTATCTAGCTGGGATTTTACCAAGGCTTGGAAAAAGTCCACAGAAAGTCACAAGCCATATATTAGTATGGAGATTAAATGGAACACGTTTTTTTGACTGCTTGAACTAGGTGACACTGAGAATTTTGAATGAACTTGAGCTATATATTTAAACTTCATTTACCCTTTACCTTTAACCTGAGGCTAAGACAAACAAAAATGGATTTACAATGAAAAGATAAACCACTGCTTTGCTCAGTGTTTTGCTAGTGTAAAATGATTAAAGGGACATTAAAAGTTCTATTCCTTTGCTTTTGCACATTATGATTTACCACTGGAAGGAGCTCAAGTAATGATGTTGAATTACTGAAGAAAGTAGCAATAGGCCAGCAATATGGTTAACTATTTAGAAGGGGGGAAAATACTATTCTCCCCCTGCCCCTTTCGAAGGGTCTTATCTAAAAGCAGGGAAAGGAATCTGTCACTTCCTGACATGCAAGGAGTAATGGCTCTGAAATTTGTAAGATGTTCATAAAAATATGAAATGTGGGTCTTATACATGAAAAACACATGACCATTCAAAAACCTGATGGCTTTTTTTTTCTTTTGATAAGGAAATTAGTGAATAGTGAGAGATTAGGGAGAAAGAAAGAACCACTCAGATGCTTACTGGAGTGTCTGTTTTCCTTGGCAAAACAGCCATGGTCATAGGCTAGTGGCTCTGGACGAAGGAGGTGACCCATTCTTAACAAATGCAAATGGTCATTTCATGTGTTCATTTGTGACGAGGATGAATAGAATAATACAAGAAATGACTTAAACCTTCATCTTAGAACTTGAACAATATTAGATTTAAACTCTTTTAGACTTTGGAGGGTTCCCCCCCACTTAAAAGGTTAATACAAAAACAAACCTACCCTTGTATTCACCCCTCCCCATCTTTAAAAATTTTCATGCTCTGGCAGATCCTCAATGGTTGAAGTTCTAGAACCCAAGTTTATTTAAAACCAATTTTTTTTATTAACAGGGTTACAGGTAATTAGTATTATTTTTAATCCATCTCTTTTATACCCATGCAGAAGATCACAGGTTGTTTTGAGGTATATATAGATCTTTCAAATTCTAAATTGTTTGGGTTCAGTATATGACTTTTAGTTATACAGCCCAGAAGGACTTGGTTCAGCAAAACCTTCTTAGCTGGGTTTGATTTTGTTCCCCATTACTCTAACTATCTCCCAATTCTTACTCAGTCCTGGAACAAGCACACAAATCATCAGGCAGATATGCAAGCCGATCATAGCTCTTATCTTCAAATGAGAAGATTGTTAAAGGTGCAAAACTGTAATGGTGCTTTGGGAGCAAGGAATGCTCAAAAGTGATGCAGCCAGCTACTCCCATGGGACTGATGGCCATATCCTTCCACTCTGTTCTGAACTCTCACACTTCAGAGTGTGGGAGTCTTAAGGATCAAAGTAAATTGAGCCCTGAATCATGAATTAGGATTTTGAAAAGAAAATTAATTTTCAACAGTTTAAGCTATTTTTCATTATCATTATTATACTTTGCTAGGGATTTTGGTATTTTCACAATGAGAAAAAAAGTAGTTGAAATTCTTTTCCAGTATAGCAATGGCTGATAGTTTGACATCTGCCTCCAACCCCTCGTCTATTTCTTTTTGAAGTTTCGGTTTATTAAGGGGCCTGATTCAACTCCTTTTGATACCAATAATACAACTTCTGCTGACTTCCATGGGAGCAGATCGCAGTGGTTTTCAAACTTTTTATATTGGTGACCCCTTTAACACAAGCCTCTGAATGTGATCCCCCTTATAAATTAAAAATGGGGGGGTTAATTTAATGGGGGCTTGGGGCTGTCAGCCCCACAGAGCTGACAGCTCATGACCCCCATGCAACCATCTTGAGAACCCCTGATATAGGGACTCTCTGCTTTCCCACCTGGTAATATTCTGCTTATTCACTGGTTAGCACTTGCTCAAAAACATCCTATTGAGCTTGATTCTCCTCTGCCTTGTGCATTATGTAGACATTTACATCTGTCCAGCGTGCACAACTCTGCTAAATCAGAATTGTAGCATTTGCACTCATGCTGCACAGAATGACTCCACAAGGTGAAAGGTAGTAGAGAATCCAGCCTATTGAGTTTAAAAGCTGTGCTCCCACATCAACTTAACTTGTCAATTGTGTCTGATCCTCTCTTGTTCCGCTGGTTGTTGATGGTTGCCCAAGGAAAACATTTTGCTAAACTTGCTCTTTTAAATTATGGTATTCTTGAGCTGTGGCTATTACCCTGTCTTTCAGGTTACTGACTTTTAATAACAAATCCCTGGGATTGTAGGAACTGTGGTGGCTTGGATGCTGACTAATGCCTGAGCATAACAATTCTTTTAAAGGTTGTTTGTATGGGTTATTTTAAAAACTGGTTCCTTTTTCGTCTGTGTCATTTCCTATTGTACTAGCTAAAAGCACTCACCTGTAAAAAGTCCTTGTTGAAAATTGTTCCTTTTAATCAGGCTTGTATATTTCTGTAAGCACTTGCTCTAGTAATCTCAGTAGATTTCCCTTAACTCTGTGATGGAAAATAAAACTGCAAGCTTGTCAGAAACCCTTTTGGTTGTAAACTGGTAATGAAACAGTAAAGGATATCTAAAAAATCATGGTTTAGAAGAATGATGACAACTTTAATCCACTGGGTTCATCAAAATAAATGTCATAAAATACTCTGACTGGGATATTGACTGATCTGACATGTAGGAAGTAGAAGTTAACTCTCCCACTTTATAATTCATTATCAGGACAATAGAAAAAATGTGGAATAACACATATTTGAAGTAAAAAATAAGTCACGTTAGCATTTCTAGAGCCAAATGCTACTCATTTGCACTTATGGTGTACAAATAGCTGTTTTGTATGTAAAGCAGTAGAACTATCTCCCTGGCTTAACTAACCATCAAGGCAGGGTAATTCCATACTGTATGTTTACTGGTGTTTTCTCAAATCTAGTTTATTGTACTTAGAGATTGGAATGCTACCACTTTCTCTGGGAGACTAGCCAAAAGACTCTGCCCCTGGACTTTGCTTGCAGAATAACCAAGAGAAGGAATTACCGGTATGTCTTGGTGGTTATAGCATAGAACTGAAAGTTTGAAGGCTTGGCTCTGCCGTAGACTTACTGTGTTTCTTTCTTAACACCTCCTGCTTATGCTTATAAACACAATAAAAAAAGTGTTGTGGTCTAGAAAGTTTTGAATAGAACAGGGGTCGGCAATGTTTGGCACGTGGCTCGCCAGGGTAAGCACCCTGGCGGGCCTGGCCAGTTTATTTACCTGCTGACGTGGCAGGTTCGGCCGATTGCGGCCCTCACTGGCCGTGGTTCGCCGTCCCGGGCCAATGGGGGCGGCGCGAAGCGGTACGGGCAAGGAATGTGCTGGCTGCGGCTTCCCGCTGCCCCCATTGGCCCGGGACGGCGAACCGCGGCCAGTGGGGGCCGCAATCAGCCGAACCTGCAGAGTCAGCAGGTAAATAAACTGGCCCGGCCCACCAGGGTGCTTACCCTGACGAGCCGCGTGCCGAACGTTGCCGACCCCTGAAATAGAATAACAAACCATGACAAAACATTTCCAAGGCAAAGCAAACGATTCCATTTTCAGGTGCATATAGGGGGAAAGTTGTGAGTAATGCATTTTATATACCATTTTGCCATCCATTATTGAAAGTATTTGTGCTGAGTACAAGTGATCATATTGCTTTCATTATAGTTTTGTGATGCGCTTAATATCTTTGGTTGATCACATTAGTGTAAAGACATGATATTGGACATATAGTTTTACAGCCTACAGTATATTTTCAAAATCTGAGATGCCACACAAATATTTCAGAAAATAATTAATTACAGTATAAATTCTTTATATCAATATTTCAGAGTTTATGGCTTTTCAAAATAATAAAGATGTACAAATAAAATCTCTTGCAAAATCATGATTTCATAAATGCCTCAGTTTAATGCCGCGGCTCATCGGTTCCATAACTCACATTTCATGGTAGTCTGGAAAGCTATACTTGCTCTTCAACAATATATATTATCCCATTAGTGTTGCCTTAAATTAGCCAAAATGTTGAGTAAAGTTAAGGTGAAGGTTACACGGAGATGAGCCAAATGTCATTCCTGGCCATGTACCTACATGGAATCTTAGTGCATATGTGAGCCACTAGCCTCTTCTAAACAAAACGACAGACTGTTTTTTAATATA
Source organism: Malaclemys terrapin pileata (assembly GCF_027887155.1). Lineage (NCBI taxonomy): Eukaryota > Metazoa > Chordata > Testudines > Emydidae > Malaclemys > Malaclemys terrapin. The sequence continues at coordinate 13,923,010 of NC_071518.1, forward strand.
TGGCACTCCAATGACAGGTCCACATGCTACTGCAGTTAATGAACAAAATCCTGGACCGACTAAAGTCTATGAGAGTTTTTCCATTGATGTCAAAGTGATGAGGATTTATTACTTATTTATTAATAGTAATTTGTATTATCAAAGCACCTTGGAGTCCCAGTCAGTCCCAGGGTGTTAGGTGCTATACAAACACAAAACAAAATGACAGGCCCTATCTGAATGAGCTTATAATTTAAGTATAAAACAAAGAATAACAGATGGATACAGACAGACCGATGGGGGAATACAAGGAAACAATGACGCAATATTGGTCAGCATGGTGGGCAGTGGTCTCAGCACCAGTGCCTAACCGGTGTTAAGTTTTTTGTAGGCATTATGGCAAAGGAGAGTAGTAAGGAGGGATTTGAAGGAAGATAATGAGCTAGTTTTGCAGATGTGTATGGGGAGCTCCTCCCAAGCCTGACGGGCAACATGAGAGAAAGTGTGAAGGTGCTTGTTTGAAATATTAACAAGTGGGTGATAGAAGCTGTTATCATAGGCCAGTCAGAGGTAGGAATCAATATTCTAATAGCTAATCAGAGCTGATAGGTAGAGTGGGGGATAGGCTGTGAAGGGCTTTGAATGTGAAGACAAGTAGCTTATGTTTAATATGACAGAGAAGACAGTAGAGGGATACAAAAAGAGGGATGACATACTCAAAGCAAAATTGTGGTGGTGTTGTCCACAGTAATTGAGCAAGAAGGTAGAAGGATGATTTGCTGGGTGTTGGGGAGCATGAGCAGACAGCCAGACAGCCACAAGGAGATGTCAGAAAGACAGTTCTGGGGTAGAGAGGCAGATCTTGTAAGTTGTACATATGGAGATGGTAGTTGAATTTGTGTTTGTAGATGAGATTATCTAGAGATAAGGTATACAGGGAGAAGAGAAGGGGACCAAGAACAGAACCCTGTGGAAAGCTGGAGGGGGAATAAGGAGGATCTTCTAAAGGATGCACTGAAGAAGGATTTAGAGAGGTAGGCGGAAAACCAGGAATATTACTGTTATTAATACTACTGTAGCTAAAGGAGATTTTCCTTTAGCTTGAGAGGTAAGAAGCTGCAGTCTTCAAGCAGAAGCTCCTGAGTTTTATCCTCACTTACGACTGAAGTCAACGTAGACACAACGTGTAGAATAGTTGATGATTACGAAGTCTGAGAAGCCACAGGATTGTTATAACCAACTTACTTTTCATCGAACCACTGGATCATTTTGTCCCCACCACTTTTCTTTAACAGAGCCACTTTAAATGCCACTTTTCTTTAACAGAGCACCTTTAGGACTCATACCTCTGAGGCTATGTCTACACTTGAAGCCATGGATGTGATTCCCAGCTTTAGTAGATGTACTCATTGAACTAGCATGCTAAAAATAGTAGTGTAACCCTGACAGCAGTGAGTAGCCACCCAAGTAAGTACCTATGGGATCCAGGTGGGTTTGTATTTGTAGTGGCTAGACCATACCCACCACTGGCTGCTGCCTGTGCTACTGTGGCTATACTACTATTTTTAGTGCACTAACTCAGTGAGAGTATGCCTACTCAAACTGGGAATCACACCCCCAGTGCTAAGTGTAGATGTAGCCTTAATCTTAACAAAAAGTCTGCAAGTTCTCCAGGAGCAACCTTTAAAGTTCAGTCCTTCTAGATTTCACGTACAGAAATTTCAGGTACATAAAGCAATGCAATTACTCTATATACAAAGTAAGAATTTACAGACAAACTATTTGGAAATCAGCAATAATATGGAATCAAGTCTCAAAAAATAAGCCAGGAAGCTGAATCAGTGAAATTTGCCCAAGATCTCAGAATCCATCCATATTCTTTCATTGAAGACACTTGGTTATTTCTACTGAATGAGCAGGACCAAAGGCTATCGTTCACAGTGAACAACAGACATAGAAGGTCTTAGTTTAGCTGTAACTAAAACCCATTATTAGGGCCTTTGGATAAAACACATACATTATTATTTTTATTATTAGTTTTTTGCCAAAGCATTATTGCTTGAGAAGCTCTTTCTTTATGAAAACAATACTTCTTCCCTTGTAATATCACCAAAAAATTCCTTTGACCCTGTACTTCGACAACCTGCGTTTATAACTTTAGTCAAAATTGAACTACACCATAATCCATCAATTATCAATTATTCAGGCTTGATCCTGTTTCCATTGAGGTCAGTTATAAAACTCCCATGTAACATTGCAGAATCAGACCCTTAGTTTCTTTCCTATTAAACTCTCGAACATATAAACAATTTACTTTAATTTATTTGGATTATTTAAGAGTTCAGTGGTGGAAAGAAAGTAGAATTTTAATTTGTTGAAAAACAATAAAAATGGCACTAAAATTGCTTATTTTCCATAATATTTACATTCTCATACAAGGAACTACACAAATTATTCTTTTGCTTGCAGCCTCCAGAATTTTTTCTAGTCTTCATTTTAAAATGAAGTACAGCAACTGGTCTACCACTCATTGTAGTCAATAGGAAAGACTCTCACGGATCAGACCCATGGTGTATGTAATCTATATCCTCTCTTTGACAGGGACCAGAAACAGATGTTTCACAGGAAGTTGCAAAAAAACCCAATTATTAATCCTTCATTATCAGAGACTGTTAAGGCCCGAACGCATAAGGTTTACTCTCACTGGGTCCTTAATGAACTAATGTTAATTCTAAATTATCTCAATTTTATCTTACCAGCTGATTGTTTCAATCTGTGTTATGTCAATATTGAGATGTTATGCTGAGGCTTGTTTATATTAGAAATCGTCAGTTCAACATTTGGTCAAATGAATAAAACAAAACCCTCTCCCCTCCATTTTCTCCTCTCTCTAAAAAAATCCAGACTGATTCATTCCAAAATACATTTTCAAAATAGCATTAATGTGACATATTTAAGGTTGAGAACTCAAACTGAGAAGAATGAACTTTCAACCTTTAAAGTTTTCCTTGCAATGTTTACTTGACTATATTGCAGTTACAGTATATAACATTATCTATTCCTGGTGTCCTTGTTAAATGTCAACTTTCGTGTCATAGTGGGAGATTTTATAAGGCACAGGGCAGTTACACATCCAATTACAACTGAATTAGGCTGGGTGCCTAACCTCCATTTGGGACTTTGAAATTCACCCCCTTATTTTTTATGTTTTTAATCTAAAGCATTAAATATATAGTTATGTATTGCAGCTGAGTTAAAATGGTGAAAAAGTTACTTTTGGCAGTGTACTGACTATAGTTCTTGATTCTTCAAACTTTATGTTGCATTAACAAACAGACTGTGGGAGGGTTGATTGCATTTAATACAAAAGTTATTACACAGTTCTGTTTTGAGAATACAAAGAGACTAGAAGGCATCAGAAAGCAGCAAATCTTTATTTAAAAAATAAGGGTTCTTTTTGTGGGAATTTTCTTAGAACTACTTTTTTGGGCTGAGACCTCACAAGCCATCTTTGCATTCTGAACTACTTTCTTTTGGTTTTTACAGCTGTATTTTCATTACCAAAGGGATTAAAAACATAATACCGTAGCCATGTTTTATGGTTGTGATAAACCCCTGAATACTGCATCGGGGTTTATAACTAGAAATGCTGACATGAACTTAACTAGAGTGGCATGTATAGTAGTGCTCTAATAAGATCCTTGAAGGAAAGAAAGTCAGTAATGCCAATAAAGTGCTCATGATAATATCTAATTGAAAAGGGTTTGTGGACTGAAGTTAAGGAGCAGACTAACCTTTAAGTGAGTCTTCCTGAATTTTTCAACACAAAGGGTGCAGAGAAAGGCAATTACAGTAATATATATCTGCTTAACAAAAGAAAGTACCAGCTCAAAAGAATGTGCATTGTGGTGATGGACGGGACAGTGGAGCAAACGTGAGGGAAAGAGGCATGGTGGTGGACCTATGAAGTGCAGCTAGCAATTTGAAACAAGAAAATGGTGCATACAAGAAAAAGAAAATGAATCCGTCAAGTGTAAGTGAAAGTAAATAGAAAAAAGCAAGGTGAGCTGCCAAGTGGGCAGTGAAGAAGGCTGAAGAAAATACCCTAGATGATCTGTACACTGAGCTTGTAAGCTGGCTGGCAAAAGCATATAGCATTGTAAAAATGAGATTCAAAGGGAAGGAAAATGGTATTTTTAAATGCTGACCAGGGAGACTATTAGTAACACCTGAATAAGTGAAAGAGGTGGAAACAATACTCCGAGAGTTTCTTAAGTGAGGCAATCCCCTTTTTTGATGGAGTTGCCAACATGTGAGACTACTGTGTTGCCTGATTCTGGCATAATGGAAGAAGAGGTGAGAAATGAAGAACGGTAAGGCAGCAGAACCTGATGAAGTGATCGTGGACCTGGTGAAAATCCTGGGAGAGAGAGGCATAAAATGGTTTAAAGCCATATAGTGAGACATGAGAATTCTGAAGATTGGGGCATGTCTAACTTGGTCCCAACAAGAAGTAAAACATCCATGGATTCAGAAACTATCAAGGGAGAAAGTTACCGTTGCAGGGCATGAAGATACTGGAATTCACTGGAATTCATCTTGGGCACTAGGTTAAGGAGAATGCTGGGAACCCCTCCTCAAACAAGAACAGTTTGGCTTTAGGAAAGGATGAGGAACTGCAGATGTCATTTTTGTAATACAGCAAGTGACAGAGAAATTGCTAGAATATCAACAGGATAGCATCTGGCATAGATATGAAAAGGCATATGACCAAGTGGACAGAAGGATACTTACACCAGTGCTGAGGAAATATGGAGTGTCCGAGGATTTAAAACTAAGGTGAATTCACTATATAAATCACCAGAAACACTGATCCAAACATGTTTTGGAACAACAAGCCTCCTCAGTCCATCTCTATCATATTGATGGACAACATCAGCAGGAAGATTCCCATGGGAAAATGTCAGAAACAGCTATATGCAGATGACACAGCAATAAGGACATCCTCAAAACAAGACCAGGAGGAAATAGGCATCCAGTGGTATGAACAGCTAAGCAGACATGGGACGAAAATGAACACGACTAAGATTGAGGTCATGCGTGTGAGTAAAGGTGCCTTTATATTCAGGGAAACAGAATATAAAGATTAATGGAGTACGACTAAACCAGACTGAGCTGTTCAAGTGTCTAGAAGGCTGGCTTATGGAAGACAATGAGCTTGAACATGAGACATAGTTCAGACTTGGGAATGATGAAAAAGTGAGGAATAACATGGTATATGTTAAAAGCAACAGAGGGTCCTGTGGCACCTTTAAGTCTAACAGAAGTATTGGGAGCATAAGCTTTCGTGGGTAAGAACCTCACTTCTTCAGATGCAAGAAGTGAGGTTCTTACCCACGAAAGCTTATGCTCCCAATACTTCTGTTAGTCTTAAAGGTGCCACAGGACCCTCTGTTGCTTTTTACAGATTCAGACTAACACGGCTACCCCTCTGATACTTGACATTGTATATGTTGTATATAACAAGCATACAACACTGAGACTGACAGCCAAATTGTGTAGAACAGCAGAGCACCATACAATGCTATAGGATGCAGAAGCATGAGCAGTAAAGAAAAGGCACGTTAAATGCCTTCAGATGTTTGAGATGAGTTGTCTTCATGCAATAAAAAGAGTTACCCAAAGGGACAGATTTTGAAATGAAAGCTTTAGGATGGACATCAAAGTCCATGATGTGGCTGACAAAATCCAGGAAGTGCAACTTCACTGGTTCAGACACACACAGCGGATGATTGAAGAGGACCTTGTGAAGATAGTATGGCAGAAGAGGATGGTAGGAAAGAGACCCCGAGGAAAGCCATGGAAGCAATGGATGAATTGTATCAAAGAAGATAGTAAACAGGTGGACGTCAGTGCCACCTAGGGCAGAGGAAGATGGTAGCTGATTGCACGACAACCTGACCCCAGATGATGGGATAATGTAAAGAAAGAGAGAGAGAGAATCAGAGGGTGCATTTTGGCCCTGATTCTACCTTCTCATATTGAAACCATTAGGGATTTTATCTTAGTAAGAAATGCAGCATTAGGCACTTTTAGAACCCTTTTATTTGAAATCCTCCCTTGTCTCCCACCTCCCCACTCTCACACACACAGGGTCATGAAAGTTTCTTTCCTGATCAAAAAGTTCTATTTTAATTAATCACTGAAGCATATGGGAAATCTGAACAGGACAGATCTATCTATTCCATTCATCTTATTCATGTGAGCTATCTACCAGCATTGATGAAGCATATATCACCATAATATCTAAGTGCTTATTCCAATTAAAGTCTAATCCAAAACCCAATGAATTAAATGGAAAAACTCCAAGCACTCATGAAAAGTCAGGCACTGGTAACATATACTAGATGAGGTTTATGGCAGGTGAATTGCTGTGCAAACTTAGCATGTAACTTTGCCACTGTTCATATCCCATTTCTAGCCCAAACTATCTTTGCTCTTCCTGTTCCAATCCTCTCTTAAACAGAGACCAGTGCTGATACATTTGTGGTGTGAGTGAGTGTCTGTGGAGGACTATCTAGTCTCCTCCATAGCTTTTTCTAATAGGAAGAAACTTTTCCACAAATACAGGAGAAATGTCCATTGGTTGCATTCTGGAATATCATCAAAAGCTACAGTAATGCTATTTCAGGGGAATTTTCATAACCTTTCTATTTGATTGACAGGACTATTTCACAAAGTGCACAAATTGTTTTTATTACTGGGGATATTTTGTAAGGGACATTTATTTGGGAATCCCCCCGCCCCCATTACTACACACATAATTGGCAAAGTCTGCTTGTCTGATATTTCCAGCTTAATTCTGAAGACTGAAGAGGCTTGAATAATTCAGGTAATCTGTGGATTAACAATCATGGTTTGGGGCTTCTCTTAATTGCCAAATCTTTTGCCGGTCACTAATTCTTGTAGACCTGGCTTGACATGAGTACTTGGACATGGGTGAGGCCTCATATTTTTTGGGAGATAGGATTAGGGACGTGAATGGATCAGCAGGCTGGAAACAGTGTCTGTACTAGCTAAGATAAGGGGGTATACCCAGGTAACCATTTAAAATGACAAGATAACAATGGAGAAAATAAGCCTGGAACATAAGATAAGATAAAGAGTAAGACTTCCATGGATAGTGTGTGGACAAAGCATGCTGTAGAGGGACTGGTTCCTACAAAGTGACCACGCCACTCCTAGAACGTGTAATGCAGTGTATGGTAAATGCAATGTAATGTGTTATTGTAAATATTTGTCTGGGAAGAGGTCTGCTGTGTAACTTTGGATGTATGATATGCCCTGAACAGCTCAAGTGTAGTTTAATTGTATGCAAAAAAAGAAACCTGAATGATGAGTCTGAAGTCGAGCTGAGTTCTTGGGAAACTGAGGAGCCTACTGAATGAGTGAGATCTCAGAAGCCAGCCCAACATACTAGTGCCAGGATTCAAATCCGCTCATCTGGAGCAGGTAAAATATATATCCTTTAGTGTGAGAGTCGCTACCTACCAGTAAGGGAAATGGCCCTGGAAGGGCGTAAGGGTTTAAAAAAGTTAGTACACACTGGAGAAGTAGGCTAAATCTAAGGGTAGATGCTGTGGAGTCCCCAGAAAAGCAGTAAGGGAGAAAGTGGGACTGGGTAAAAAAGGAAATCCAGAGAAAGGTATTAGAGAAAAAAAATAAAGAATGGTTGGCAGAGTACAGCAGAGGTCTATTGAATGCCAGTGAATTATTTTTAAAAATAGGACCCATTGGCAGTCATGGAAAAAATAGTATCTATTTATTTTTTTTTACTGAAGACAAAGAAAGTCCATATCAAGGCACACAAGGATTATGTCTGGTGGCTAAAACTTTACAAACAAAATGTGCCACCTTGAGGCATGAATGTGGAAAGCATAAAGAGCAAATGAAAGTTGTAAAAGAGGAAACAAACTAAATGGAAAAAATGCCTGGAAGATCAGGGACAAAACAATGTTCTGTTACCTATTTGTATAAATACAAAATAAAAAGCAGCTGTCCTTCAAGGAGTCTATTTAATGAGTACTACTTTGCAGCCAAAGTGTACTAAATTAAGAAATAAGTGCAAAAAACATAGAAGATAAGCTTAGAGCTGCCAAAAAGAAATGTGTCACTTTGGAAGATAAGTAATTTAAGGCTAGAGAGTGAGGAGTTGAAAGGAACTTTTGCACAAATAAACAGTGAAGATTTAGGAGGGAATCAAACAGTTGGGGCTGTAGAAATGTTGAAGAGTGAAAGTGCTAAAGAAGAGAATGCTTTGTTTAATAATGAAACTCAGTTATGGAAGTATAACTCAGCGAAGTCACACCGTGTGAAATCTATGCAAAGGGGAGGTTAGGTGGTATGCTATATGCTCCCCCCACCCCAAGCCTTTACAGCCATTCAAGGACATGGGCCCATCCAGATGAAGGTGTCTGTAAATGATCAATTGTGCTGTTTGCTGCAGGTGGAGTGACAATCTGATTTGAATGATTGGACTATGGATGATTTAGTCCATAGTTTCTCAAACAGGGGTCGCCACTTGTGTAGGGAAAGCCCCTGGTGGGCAGGGCCGGTTTGTTTACGTGCCCCGTCCACAGGTCTGGCTGATCGCGGCTCCAAGTGGCCGTGGATTGCTGCTCCAGGCCAATGGGAGCTGCTGGAAGCGGCGGTCAGTAAGTCCCTCGGCCCACGCCACTTCCAGCAGCTCCCATTGGCCCGGCGCAGCGATCCGCGGCCAGTGGGAGCCGCGATTGGCCTGACCTGCGGACGGGGCAGGTAAACAAACTGACCTGGCCCGCCAGCAGCTTTCCCTACACAAGCGGCGATCCCTGTTTGAGGAACCCTGATTTAGTCAAAAATCACTAAAAAGGAAATAGAGATTTCTATATGGCTTGACTGCTTCCAAATGTACTAGTGGGAATGTAACCTGGGTCCAGTTGTGTAGAAAAATAATTATGAGCAACACAAATCAGCTCAAACAACAGATTGTTTTAAAAAAAGGGAGTTAGAAACACCTTAGTAAGTTAAGAAGAAAAAAAACCTGCCTGACAGAAAAAGAAATTTAATTGTAACAATCACCTTACTAAAGCATCAAATAATTAAGACAGAATGAAAACAAGGGAGTGAAAATAGGAATATAAGAAATGTTGCTAGAATACAGGAGTTATCAGAGTCCAGGCCAACAAATTTAAGTCACTCGAAAAAAAAGTTATTCAAAGCTTAAATATAAAAAATTATAAATGCGATGTAAAAATGTAAGCAGCTCAAATGGGTCATCTACTCATAACTTGCCATTTACAAAAGGAAAATATCAGGAGTGTAAAACCATTTTAGGAAAGAAGTAGGTTCAAAGGCTAAGCCGAGCAAGTTTAAAATATTTGGTCTCTCATAATAAACTGTGTACAACACAGCAAGGGACTGCAGAATTAAAAAATAAAAATAAAAAAAAAATACAGCGCCTATTTTTGAAAAATGTTCAATGTATATATAAAATGAATTGGCTTAAAAAAAAATCACTAAAACTCCACCCAAGTCTTTCATTCAAGTTTGCGAAGTTGACACAGACACTCTTTGGGCAGCAGCCAACCTCTATTGGCAACCCTCATTTTTTGTTAGTTATCTCTTTGGGTGTCTCAATGCTTTTACAAAGTGTGACTTTTTTTTGTTTTGTTGATGTTGTTTTTTTTAAAAAAAGGTTATAAACATTATACAGAATAGGGTCTCAGAGGCTTCTGAGTAAAATAAGGTCTCAGAAGCCACCCCAACAATTCTCATTTATCAAAAACTTATAAAACTCCTTGATTTTATATTAAATAGTTAATCTGTTATTCTGGTTAGACTATTAGGACTTGATTTTTTTTTTCTTATTGAACAGTTACACTGGCATAAATCCACTATGATTATAAAAGGGGTTAGTCCTGATTTAAGCAGCTCTGAGTGAAGAATCAGGCCCTTAGTTTACAATTCAAATGCAAAATCTATCAGTACTAGGTGTTGCAAAAAATATGAAAACTTCTGAGCATAAGAGGCTAGATTCATAGATTCATAGATTCTAGGACTGGAAGGGACCTCGAGAGGTCATCGAGTCCAGTCCCCTGCCCGCATGGCAGGACCAAATACTGCCTAGACCATCCCTAATAGACATTTATCTAACCTACTCTTAAATATCTCCAGAGACGGAGATTCCACAACCTCCCTAGGCAATTTGTTCCAGTGTTTAACCACCCTGACAGTTAGGAACTTTTTCCTAATGTCCAATCTAGACCTCCCTTGCTGCAGTTTAAACCCATTGTTTCTGGTTCTATCCTTAGAGGCTAAGGTGAACAAGTTCTCTCCCTCCTCCTTATGACACCCTTTTATATACCTGAAAACTGCTATCATGTCCCCTCTCAGTCTTCTCTTTTCCAAACTAAACAAACCCAATTCTTTCAGCCTTCCTTCATAGGTCATGTTCTCAAGACCTTTAATCATTCTTGTTGCTCTTCTTTGGACCCTTTCCAGTTTCTCCACATCTTTTTTAAAATGCGGCGCCCAGAACTGGACACAATACTCCAGCTGAGGCCTAACCAGAGCAGAGTAGAGCGGAAGAATGACTTCTCGTGTCTTGCTCACAACACACCTGTTAATGCATCCCAGAATCATGTTTGCTTTTTTTGCAACAGCATCACACTGTTGACTCATATTTAGCTTGTGGTCCACTATAACCCCTAGATCCCTTTCTGCTGTACTCCTTCCTAGACAGTCTTTTCCCATTCTGTATGTGTGAAATTGATTTTTCCTTCCTAAGTGGAGCACTTTGCATTTGTCTTTGTTAAACTTCATCCTGTTTAACTCAGACCATTTCTCCAATTTGTCCAGATCATTTTGAATTATGACCCTGTCCTCCAAAGTAGTTGCAATCCCTCCCAGTTTGGTATCATCCGCAAACTTAATAAGCGTACTTTCTATGCCAATATCTAAGTCTTTGATGAAGATATTGAACAGAGCCGGTCCCAAAACAGACCCCTGCGGTACCCCACTCGTTACGCCTTTCCAGCAGGATTGGGAACCATTAATAACAACTCTCTGAGTACGATTATCCAGCCAGTTATGCACCCACCTTATAGTAGCCCCATCTAATTTGTATTTGCCTAGTTTATCGATAAGAATATCATGCGAGACCGTATCAAATGCCTTACTAAAGTCTAGGTATACCACATCCACCGCTTCACCCTTATCCACAAGGCTCGTTATCCTATCAAAGAAAGCTATCAGATTGGTTTGACATGATTTGTTCTTCACAAATCCATGCTGGCTATTCCCTATCACCTTACCACCTTCCAAGTGTTGGCAGACGATTTCCTTAATTACTTGCTCCATTATCTTCCCTGGCACAGAAGTTAAACTAACTGGTCTGTAGTTACCTGGGTTGTTTTTATTTCCCTTTTTATAGATGGGCACTATATTTGCCCTTTTCCAGTCTTCTGGAATCTCTCCCGTCTCCCATGACTTTCCAAAGATAATAGCTAGAGGCTCAGATACCTCCTCTATTAGCTCCTTGAGTATTCTAGGATGCATTTCATCAGGCCCGGGTGACTTGAAGGCATCTAACTTTTCTAAGTGATGTTTAACTTGTTCTTTTTTTATTTTATCCGCTAAACCTACCCCCTTCCCATTAGCATTCACTATGTTAGGCATTCCTTCAGACTTCTCGGTGAAGACCGAAACAAAGAAGTCATTAAGCATCTCTGCCATTTCCAAGTTTCCTGTTACTGTTTCTCCCTCTTCACTAAGCAGTGGGCCTACCCTGTCTTTGGTCTTCCTCTTGCTTCTAATGTATTGATAAAAAGTCTTCTTGTTTCCTTTTATTCCCGTAGCTAGTTTGAGCTCATTTTGTGCCTTTGCCTTTCTAATCTTGCCCCTGCATTCCTGTGTTGTTTGCCTATATTCATCCTTTGTAATCTGTCCTAGTTTCCATTTTTTATATGACTCCTTTTTATTTTTTAGATCGTGCAAGATCTCGTGGTTAAGCCAAGGTGGTCTTTTGCCACATTTTCTATCTTTCCTAACCAGCGGGATAGCTTGCTTTTGGGCCCTTAATAGTGTCCCTTTGAAAAACTGCCAACTCTCCTCAGTTGTATTCAATGCTCCAGCTGTTCTGTATCACTGCTGTGATACAAAGCAGCCATAACCGATCTTAGTTGGCCAAGGTTTTGCATTATCAGAGCAGTGCAAAGTAGCCAGACTATCCCAGTGAATCTGGTTTAAGATTTTCTTTGTTATTATTGTACAGAAACAATGACTTTTTTTGGTATTGTATTATAATGATTTTTTGTTTTTTGGGGGGTATTTTGCATTATAATGATTTTTTTATTGTACTGACTTAATCAGAGACAGGATTTATCATCCTAGCAATAAGCCACCAGACTTGGACCATCAGATTTTAAAAAATCTTTAGCGACACAACTGCACACTTAATTTGTGAGCACAGTTATGTCTCGTGTGTACCAGCTGGGCAACTGGACACTCAGACACCCACATACAATCACTTGTTGCAGTAATTGCACATCTAAAATATTTGAAAATATGTCCACCAAAAGGTGATGAAAATCTCCCTGGACAATAGGAAATCAACTAATTGAAAACATTTGCAATTTAAAAGAAATGCAAATATTGAAGTCCATTGTTTGTCACAGCTTTAAGTCGAGCTGATGCGCAGTTTTATATTCTCCTCTGGTATTGAATGGAGCAGGACGGCAAACACTTTCTTTGATAGATAGCCCAGTAAGGTGATTGCCATGAGTATGTAAGAATGTCCAAATTGCATTAAAACAGTTTGCTATGTATCTCACTTAAACATTATGATTAAATTGAGACTCTTCAGCCATTGGTAAGAAAGTAATTTAGATATGGCTGAAGGGATTTTCAGTAAGATAAATGACTTCACATCCATGCCCATTAAGAAACTGACCACAAACAGAAAGACTCGCTTCTGCTTAAAGTGATGGAAGAAGACCGAGAGTTTAATTAGTTATTTTTTTTTTTAAACTTGTATGTGGCATGTCTGATGTTCTAGCTGGCTAGTGAGATGCCATTATATATATTTTTACCACAAGTGTACTTTTTCTTATAGCAAAGTGTTATTATTCACAGTCCAGAGTACTTAAAAATGGTGTAATACCCTTAATCATGGTCACAAACGAAGTTATACTGGCCTAGATCTTTCAGTTTGGCTGAGCAGCTTTACACACATTCAATTCTGCTGTTGACTGTCTCCTGGCATAATGTAGAGCAGCCTCAGGGCTGCTTTAATGTATGCCCAGTTACCCATGGACTCAAAGGATGCCCCCTATTCAGGAACCTGGAGGACAGGAGTATCATAGGGTCTCTGAGGCAGAAGCAATCCATAGAGGTTTGGATCTATTGGCTTTAATGATTTTTGTGCACCTGAGTAGGACTCGGGATCTGGGCCACTATTTTTAATCACTATACTGCTAAATAACATCTTGAATTTGACAAGAGTGATTTCCTTTTCCATTTGAAGAGGTGTCCCGATTACTTTTATTCTCCACTGATAATATTCATCTGAAACATGTGAAACATCCGTGCAGTGGGTCTTTCCACCCCACTCTAGACTAGTTTGAGGTAGTATCTGGCCTCTTTTAAAACAATATTGCCCAGCCCAGAAGAGAGGAGAGGAGAGAAGAGAATGCTTTTTAAAACTTGAAATGGGAGGTGATGCCATGAAGATATTCAGTGGATTGACTGGCAAGGCTTGCTCTTTTGTGTTTGTAAGACAATGTAAGTGAGAAAAAATGTTAAATCTAGCGAGAAAGAAACCAGTGAATGAAAAGAGGGAGAATCTTAATCAAATCCCTTTAGAGATTCTGAAATATTCAAATCTCGCCTTTGATTACCAGATGAGACCAGAAGTGAAAGTGCCACTCATCTTGTAAGGATGCTCCAACTCAGCTTCCCACATTTGAGGTTCAGATGGATATAATGTAACTGTCTTAACTTTTGAATCAAACTCGAGTGGATTTTAACGATTCACCCATTACTAACATGAATGTCCTGAAACTGGTTCTCTTTATTTCATATTACATGGAAAGGGGTAAAAATCTGACCCCCTGTGCTAGATAACAAATGGCTAATGAAAGTTCTAGGTACTGTTTGGTAAAGAGAAAGTTTATGTTTTAGTGCTTGCATTGTAAGACATAAGGACAGATTTTTAGAGATATTTAGAAGCCTAAAGATGAAGACAGATGCCTAAGTGCTTTTGAAAATACTACTGGGCATCTAGCTGCATCTTTAGGCATTTAAATACCTTTAAAATCTAGTCCATAGTCATTATGGATAGAAATGCTTTAAAAACAACGACAACAAAACCATGGCAGTGGGGGAGGGTATTGCTCTCTCTACACACCACTTGTTCCCTGTGTTCCTAGAGGTATACAAAGCACATGGACTACAAACGTACCTGGTCCTTGCAAGAAAGGTCATAGGCTGTATGAGGGCTCTCTCTCCCACCTCCTTTCCTCACACCCCATATAAAAGCTAGCCACAGTCTAGCCCTAAATGAATAAACCATAGGGAAAAATATAAGACTAATGAAAGTGTGTTAATTAGGAAGAGAAAGCAAGAGTATGAGAGTCACACAAAGCTTTCTTGACCCAGAGTTTTCATTGCAGAATATGGAGCTATTCCGTCTCACTGAGAATGTGTTCTTCTCTATGGAGATCTTTATACCTCCCTTGTCAGCGTAGTATTTGAGCACCTTCCACTAGTACATTGAGCAATGTGACTAGCATCGGTTAGTCTGCTCCTTCACATCAAAGCTCTTTTTTCTGGAGGATATCTGGGAAGATTAATATCGAGGAAAGGCATGTGCTGCCCAGAAGCCTGGCTTCAATAAACCTCTGCTGCTTTTACAATACTACTAACCTGCTGTGAAACTGTTCCATTAGTAAATTGCCTCACTCTTGTGCTTCACCAGGCTCTGCATTTGTTCTGAGTACATCCTCAAAAGGTCACTTCTTCCTTGTGTTCATGTAGCAATCTTTACGTTTCTCCCTATGCCTGGAACTTCCTTCCTGATCCACTGTACTCAGCTTCCATGCTGGCCTCCTTCAGACCCCTCTCTAGTACCCACTCTCATGTAGCAAGTCAGCTTCAGTGCACTTCACACAGAAGTATTAGCCATGTGGTAGTTTTAAGCACCAAATGCATTGTCTATGGTCAGTCTTTGCTTGGAGTGCAGTCTTCTCAAGGGTAAATCCGGTCTCCTCTTTTTGTACAGAACTGAATGTTTCTGGAACTCAGCCAATAATAATAATAATAATGAGCAGCTGTATCCTCTGATGAGACTAAGTGTAGCATTGCTTACTAGGTCTGATGTCAAGTTCTTCCACTGCCTCAATTTGCCTTCAATCTCACATTAAAACAACTCACTTCCTCTGGTATTTCCACAATACTGTTTCCCTTCTGGATGTGGTTTATTAACATGAAATAATACTCAAAGTCTTTCCAGCCCTTTATCACGACTACCCCTTATGGCTCACCATCTTTTGCAGCCCTCCTAGAGCAGCCTTCTTACCCACAGGGCCCTTAACTAAGGCTTATCAACAGGCTCCTTCTATTCCTTGCAGATCTCTTTGCCTTGATGCTCTGGAAAATAGTCTCCCATCCTCTAACTGACCACAGGCTGCTCTTTTATCCCCCAGCAAACCCGGTTCAACCACATGCCTGCCCCCCAAACACACACCATATGACTCCCACACATTCTCTTTACCTGGGGAGTCAGGCTATTTTTGGCATAGATGAGGCTGAGCTCCAACCCCCTTATGGAATCAGCTCACCCTGTGACACCAACCGTGGGCAAACCTGTGACTTTGGGTTTAAAACCACTTAAGAAAAGTACAGGGGAAAAAAGTCAGCTCAACACACAATTTCCCTTTAAACTATTCCTTTACAGTGAAATTTTACAGTCAAGCTGTAAGTAGTAAAATCGAATTCAAAGTCTGTGTGTTTAAAATTTCCCAAGATGCAGATCTCCCACCCCACCTACTCCAGAACTACATGTTGTCAATCAGCAAGTGAGAGCTGCAAACTAAGGAATGAACAATGTGTATAATCATTTAAATTCTCACTTCATATTTGTTGACCACAATGAATGGGCTCCAATAATCCTGACAGAAAAAAAGGCAGTTAGAGAGTGAACACTGTATAGTTGGTCTTATTAAACCCAGAAATAGGGCTGGTCACTTCTAGATTATAAATTACCTCTAATGTACTCACATGTTCCTCATTGTCCTGTCTGATACTGCTTGCACTTCAACACAGCAATAGAGACTAAACTCACAAAGGAAGATGAACTTTGCAGTTATTACTTCAGCTTAATGCTTCATGTTATTCATTTTCCTTTATACCCAACCTATTGTTGTGTTCATTATTCATGGACTTCCTATTTCTAGGGAGTACCATTGTGCTATCTGAAATGAAATAGTGATACCAGTAGGTTGCAGGTCTGTAGGCACCTACTATGATCTAGCAGGATACAGATGAGAGAGTACTAACAAATCCAGAGTAATATTTATTTAGGTTGCTGGATACAGATGGAGACCTATAGTTCTCCAACTCTCAGAATGACCACCACAGTGTGTGGTGTGATATCACTGAACATAGTAGGATAAATCTTGTCCTAGACTAGGAAGTAATAACATGGCTCCAGTGTGCGAAGTGACACACACACACACACACACACACACACACACAAATGTAGCTCCTAAAAGTGGTTAGCTAAGTTGAACTCTTTGCAACACATCTCTGTTGGGCCCTAATGCTTGCTCTGACTTTGTAAAAACTGCCAACTCACTCAAATATATATGACCATTAAGGTCTTTCAGTTATAGCTAACCATTGTAGCCAGATAAATATTTTTAATTCTACTCTATATGTGCTAGCATTGGTTTTTTTTTCCTGCTCAGTCATTTCTGTTTATTCATCACTGACATTTGATTTTTTGTGTCACGTGTCTATATCTGTTAATGTTCTTTGTCTAATTGACAGTGAGTGGGATAATAATTCCATGCATAACTAGAAGAGTAAATACTTCATATAGCCAAACTGAGATATAAATCAAATCTGTCATCCTGAAATACATTATAGCTGACACAAGTCATAATTTTCCATCAGAATAGTCACAATTCTCTCAATAATTACTAGTCTTCAGCTCATGCCTCTGTATTTTGATTACCTTAATTAATCCAGAAATATTAGGGATTTTCTTATCTCAATTATATAATTTATTTTAAGCATATCATATTTATTTTTTCCTGTAAGGCAATGGAAGTTCTTAGAACTATATTTTGAAATCATATTAGAAGGGGAAATACAAAAGCAAGTCTACAAGTTTTCAAAATGCGCATATTACTTGCATATCAATCTACCGGTCTACCAAGCACTAGCTAGTCATATATTCTGTGCTCATTACCAACGTATCCAAATGCTAAACATAGCCGCAAACTGTAGTCAGTGGTTTAAGCCCTGGCTCTCTCCCTCCTATCTCTGCATAAATAGGATTTATTATTATTAGCATTAGTGTTATTTATTGATTGTGGGAAACCAAAGCAGATATCTGGCCCTATACTGTTCCCTATAAAGTCCCTGCACAAATCTTCTATCCAATGCATTCGCTGTGCTGCACCATCCCAGGATTCCAGATGTGATTCAGTCTGGAACATCTCTCATTTCCTCCCTCAAGGGCCTCTTTATTTCCTTCCTTAAGGGTCCTTGCATTACTGATCCAATACCATACCCTCTACCAGGTTCTTGCTGAGTCCTGTTTAGCTTCCTGACTTCCCCTGGCAGCAGAAAGCAATAAAAAGGGCGAAGTTTCACACATCTAATGTTCTTAATACCTACCGCTCTGCTGCCCCTGCTGATGTTAGTTTGCCAATCCATCTGTGTCACTGTGATGAGTTAACGGTCTGATACACCCACACAGCTTCCTTCATTGATTCACAGGCAATGCTGAGTGTAGCATTGAAGCTAATCAGCATAACTTTGCCTTAGCTCTTAGGCAGCAATTATGCTGTGAGCCATAGGATAGGCAGAGAAGCTCCTCACATGCTGAAGTTAAAATAGATAGGTGGATATGACTATCCCTGTTGCAAATTTTAACACAAAGTGTCCAGTGAAAGGACAAATGAGATGTTTGATCTCATTTACAAATAAATTCAACTGAGAAATATACAATTTAGTCCTATCCTCTTTTCCATTTAGGGGGGAAGGAATGGATTTTATAGAAAGCTAAATACACCTGAGGAAATTCTCATCTGAACATGACGGTCACAGCAGAGGAATAATGCCTACAGAAGGAGGGCCAACTTGGGGCTATCTGAGCTATTGTGTGGGAGGCTGGAAAGCAGTATCAGATAAGCAAAAAAACGACTATCTGACCAACCTGTGCATTATTTATATTAGTCACTAGTTTCCATTCGGAGAGTGGCAGGTTTATTTGTCCGGTTCAGAAAACAGTTCAAATACCACTCTCAATTATTTAAACTACAGCAGAACTTGCAGTGCCTAATGTGTCCGGCTACTCCAGAACACCAATTTAAAATGACCTTTACACTCTGGTTCAGTTTCCTGTATCTTTTGTAACTGCTAATTGCATGTGGGGTTATCACTTTCCACAATTACAAATTTTCAGGCGGAAAGCATTTCCAGCACAGCGGTATTGATGTGCAAGGATTTTCATGGTTTTTTTGCTGTTGTTTTTAATTACACCAGGCATATGAGAGGCTAATATGGAGGCTAATATAAGGAGGAAAGGAGTCCAGGAGAGCTGGCTGTATTTTAAAGAAGCCTTATTGAGGGCGCAGGAACAAACCATCCCAATGTGCAAAAAGAATAGCAATATGGCAGGCAACCAGTTTGGCTTAACAGAGAAATCTTCGGTGAGCTTAAACACAAAAAGGAAGCTTAAAGAAGTGGAACCTTGGACAGATATTCTGGGAGGAGTATAAAAATATTGCTCGAGCATGCAGGGGTGTAATCAGGAAGACCAAAGCACAATTGAAATTGCAGCTAGCAAGGATGTGAAGGGTAACAAAAAGGGTTTCTACAGGTATGTTAGCAACAAGAAGAAGGTCAGGGAAAGTGTGGGACCCTTAATCAATGGGGGAGGCAACCTAGTGACAGATTATGTGAAAAAAGCTGAAGTATTCAATGGTTTTTTTGCCTTGGTCTTCACAGACAATGTCAGCTCCCAGACTGCTGCACTGGGCAGAACAGTATGGGAAGGAGGTAAGCAGTCCTCAGTGGTGAAAAAACAGGTTAAGGACTATTTAGAAAAGCTGGACATGCACAAGTCCATGGGGCCAGACGCAATGCATCCGAGGGTGCTGAGGGAGTTGGCTGATGTGATTGCAGAGCCATTGGCCATTATCTCTGAAAACTCGTGGTGATCGGGGGAGGTCCCAGACGATTGGAAAAAGGCAAATATAGTGCCCAACTTTAAAAAAAAGGGAAGAAGGAGAATCGGGAAACTACAGATTCAGCCTCACTTCAGTCCCCGGAAAAATCATTGAGCGGCTCCTCAAGGAATCCATTTTGAAGCACTTGGATGAGAGGAAGGTGATCAGGAACAGTCAACATGGATTCAACAGAGGCAAGTCATGCCTGACCAACCTGACTGCCTTCTATGATGAGATAACTGGCTCTGTGGATATGGGGAAAGCAGTGGACATGATATACCTTGACTTTAGCAAAGCTTTTGATACAGTCTCCCACAGTATTCTTGCAAGCAAGTTAAATAAGTATGGATTGGATGAATGGACTATAAGGTGGATAGAAAGCTGGCTATATCATTGGGCTCAATGGGCAGTGATCAACAGCTCGATGTCTAGTTGGCAGCCAGTATCAAGCGGAGTGCCCAAGGGGTCGGTCCTGGGGCTGGTTTTGTTCAACATCTTCATTAATGATCTGGATGATGGCATGGACTGCACTCTCAGCAAGTTTGCAGATGACGCTAAGCTGGGGGAGAGGTAGATATGCTGGAGGGTCGGTATAGGGTGCAGAGTGACCTAGACAAATTGGAGGATTGGGCCAAAAGAAATCTGATGAGGTTCAACAAGGACAAGTGCAGAGTCCTGCACTTAGGATGGAAGAATCCCATGCACCGCTACAGGCTGGGGACCAACTGGCTAATTGGCAGTTCTGCAGAAAAGGACCTGGGGATTACAGTGGACGAGAAGCTGGATATGAGTCAACAGTGTGCCCTTGTTGCCAAGAAGGCTAATGGTATATTGGGCTGCATTAGTAGGGCTGCCAGCAGATCGAATGAATGAAATGAAATATAATAGAAATAAAGTCTATTACCTGCTGGCTGGAGGGATGATAAAGTGATTATTACATCTTTGTGTACACCTAATGATTTCAGAAGATGCTTAGACACCATGATGATGAGTGCCATAAAAGAACCTAGTAGACTAACTGAAAAAGAATGATGGGCAAACTTTTAAATGCTTGGGGATGGATTTATAGTGATGGCACTTGAGTATTTGTATTTTATCTGAAACAATTAGACTGTGTCAAGATGACACCAGACTACTGTGTTGAAGTACAGATTGATGGAAACAACTGCATATTCTCAGCTGCAGTTAAGAGCTCAAATCATTGTGATCTCTACCTGTGTAAAGCTTTGCAAGGAAAGTAAACATTCTTATAATAGTTCCTAAGAATTTTTATGTTTCTAAGTTTTGGATTTTATCAAACAGTTTTGAGTTTCCCCAAAGGTATTTTTGTCCCTTCATGTTAAACTGTTATTTTCCAAAGGAAAATAATTAAAGAAAATAAAAAGGATTTCTAACCAAATGGAAGCTTTTGCAGTGAAAATAACACATATTCTTGTCAAGTAGACAAGACTTGAATATAGCAAGTATAGATATATAAATGAATTTGAAAAAGAATATAGCAGGCCAAAACATTTATTTTCCAAATCTTTTTTTTTTTTTTTTTGGTTAGGTGCCTAACTGGGAGCTGAGCATTTGAAAAGCTGGCCCAGTTATGACCAGGTTGTGAGAAAGTGCTGACTGCCTTTTGAATTCTGAAGTACGGAGTGCTTACCACTTCTCAGGATCAGGCTGTAACATGACTTTAGGTTTTAGAAGAAGGTTAATATGGAATGCCCGTATGGTGATGGCCATTATACACTGGATCATGGACAAATAAATGGTAGAGGTCTTTTTCCCTCCAGTTTGATAGGAAATTAACACCAACTGATGAATGGACATTTAAAAAAACACTTCTGTCCCTTCTCCCCCTCCCTCCAAGAGAAAAATTATTTTCTCATCAGTTTGGCCTGCCATGCAGTGACTCCTCAACATTTCATAATAATCTTGAAACAGTTAATCCCTTATGATGGAGGAGAAATTTGCCTGAATTTGCAAATGTTTTCATGTAAACATTTTAGCTGCATGACTTCTGTGCCCATTGTTACAAATGAGTTTAATGTACCTAGCCAGAATCAATTCTGTCACAGAAGAATACTGTAATTACATTTTATTGCTATGGCTGGATTTATTGCTTTTACAAATAGCATCACTCACACATAGCATGCATTTAAATAGGAGAAATAAGTCTCTTGCAATAGCTGCTAAGGTATTTATGCTAAAATGCAAGAGAATAATCTGTAATTAAAGTGTTTCAAGTTCATTTCCTCCTTTCCGTCTCTCCCCTCCCCTTTTTTTGTGGTGAGAAATCCTCACACCTTCAAAATAATGTTTATAAGAGATTCTTAAGCACTTTACTACTTAAGCACTTAACTACTACTGTCAAGAAGCCTCAGGCACCTCCACAATTTTGCAGTTCTCTTGGAGTCAGGTCCTGCCTTAAGGTGTGCTGCAAGGTGGGGGTAGAGGTAGAAGAGGTAGGGATACTGTTAGATAAGGCTTTGGTTCTGGGAATCTTACTAAACCAGGGGAGTATTCTTTGGGGGCAGGACTTGGGTTGTGCAACAGGTTTGCTGTTGTTGTTTGGCATCAAGTCCTGGCTAGTATGTGCTGCTGACAGATGTATGATCTCTAGCTATCTGGGCAGGCATATATCCTAGAAAGCAGACCATCATCCTTTGGGGCTGTTGTTTCTGAATTCATTATAGTAGGATTCCCCACTGCAATTCTGTCTTCAATTCGAAGGCACATAAAGGTTCCGAATGGCCTTCTTTACAGATCAGTGCACCAGAGGAGAGGCTGTGGAAATGTCTAACCCAGGGGTCGGCAACGTTAGGCACGCGGCTCGCCAGGGTAAGCACCCTGGCAGGCCGGGCCAGTTTATTTACCTGCTGACGTGGCAGGTTCGGCCGATCGCTGCCCCCACTCGCCGCGGTTTACCGTCCCGGGCCAATGGGGGCAGCGAGAAGCAGCGCGGGCGAGGAATGTGCTGGCTGCGGCTTCCCACTGCCCCCATTGGCCCGGGACAGCGAACCGCGGCCAGTGGGGGCCGCGATCAGCCAAACCTGCCACGTCAGCAGGTAAATAAACTGGCCCGGCCCGCTAGGGTGCTTACCCTGGCGAGCCGCGTGCCAAACATTGCCGACCCCTGGTCTAACCCTACCTCTTTTTCTTACTCCCCCAAAGAGCAAATTCCCCAGGAATGAGGGAGAGCACTGCTCTGGTATCACTGACACACAGTGCTGGTAATACTAATATGGTAACCATGCTGACACATGGAACTAAACCAACATATGTTACAGACGAGGATGTCATTCAGAAATATCTGGGTGCCTCTGAACACAAGGGTACGCAAATACTGTCGACAGGGAAGTGCTATTTAATACCTAGAATATTAACGCAAGTGCACAATAACAAATTGAAGCAGGACTGCTCAATAAAAGGGGGCCACAAGAGGCCACATCACTGGGCTATTTTTTCCCACCCAGCTCCACCTGATCATGCAGATAAGATAGGTTAATGCCCTCTAAGCTTCTGGTCTGCCATTGGTCAGCAGGAGACCAGATCTTAGGAAAAGAGGAAATTAAAAATAAAAGTCATTAAAAAAGAATCTTTTCCCCCCTATTCACTTAAATATTTTAGTGTTTCAGCCATCCCTCTTTTTATCCTCCACTTAAAGATCCCAAAAAAAGAAGAACAGGAGTACTTGTGGCACCTTAGAGACTAACAAATTTATTAGAGCATAAGCTTTCGTGGACTACAGCCCACTTCTTAAAGATCCCAGAATATCCTTCTGACTGAGGAAAGCTCTATTGGGCTCTTAAAGAACTTGTGAAAGCCAATCTCGAGTAAGGCAGAGGAAATATATTTCAATTTTCCCTTAGGCTCTGAACACATAGCTACACAGTGGTCACAAACCAGTGTCTAAGCATCAAGGGCGTGAGCCTGGGATATGAACTTGGATCCCCTGCAAGGTAGTTTATTCCAGTGCCACCGGCTGCCTTTTGAACATATACTTTGTGGTCCTCTTTGCCTGTTGTTCCTGGCTTGTCTATACTCTTTTCTTTCTCCTTGATTTAATAAACTGCTAACTACAAAAGGCAAAAATAAAGGCTGTTGTACAGCTCATGTAAGGAACTTAAAAAAATGCAGCAGATGTTGCTACACTTGCCAGAATTATTCAGTTCCAAACAAACAATCTACATCCTGTTAATGAAGAAAAATACAAAAGCAAAATCCGTGAGATACTGGGAATAGGGAGGGGGGAAATAGATGAGCTGTGAGTCTGAATCATTGAGCCTGTAATGGAGGAGAAGGGTTATTATAGCTAGTGCCAGAGGATATTTACAACCCTCTCCCTTTTTGTGTAACAACTGTCCATCCTTTCACACACACAAAAGCTAGCTAGCAGTCACACTTACATATAAAATAAATAATACATTTTAAAAAGTGTGGCTGCTAGCTAGTTCTCATATACAAGCTGATTCTGTATGCCACATGTACACAGCTGTACATTTACTGCTGCTGGGCCATTTATAGAGTGCAGAATATTGAAGTTTCTTGACTCAGAAAGGTATACAATAGCCATAGAGAGAATCCACAGCAGGGACGGTTAAGAAGCCTATTTTCTTCTGAAAGTTTATCTCTGCTCTCTTCTCTTTCTTGTGGTTTAGTTTTATTTTTATTCTTCTTTATGCTAGGGCAATGTTGCTGAATACTGATGAGACCATACATGTTTGGTTCCAGACAATCAATTTTCTAGTAATTTCTGGAACCTTGAATATTTGACCTGCAATATTTCAGGTATTGTTCCAGGCAGATCAGGGTAACAGATTATTCTCTGGTGCTATTTCCCCCGCTGCAGTGGAGAGGAAAAGAGTATTCTTTCAGAGAACACCTGGGAGATCAGGTATTTAAATCTCTATGTTTCTTTAGATCTTGTTCTTCTGTCAGTTTAATTTAATCTTTCTGATTTCTTGTCAGTAATGGCTCTTATTTTTTGAAATTTCAGATTTTTGGACTGACCTAAAAAGGTGAATATTTAATGTGAAGTGGTTTTAAATATGGGGCTAGATCCTCAGCTGGTGTAATTGGACTACGTCACTGAAGCCAAAGGAGCTTTTCCAATTTACACTACCTGAGAATCTGGGCCACAGCATTTTGTACCGTATGTAAGATTACTTGAACTGTATTAAGATCAACAACATCTCTTTGCCCATAATAGTATGATTTCAGAAATTGTGGGCACCCACTGCTACCACTGACTGCAGTGGGAGATGTAAGTAATCAGCATCTTTGAAAATGAATGAATTAATGGATTGAAAATATGGATGTAAATGAAAATGGCAAGATTGAGCCATTTGTACCATCCATGTCTAAGGAATGATTTGTAGCTTTCCCTCCCTCTGAAAAGTCCCGAGATGGAATTGTAACTCAGTCTATGCAAACCACAAATCTCCATGTTTAAAGGAACGATAAAACAAATCACTGTGATGCATGACACATTTCTTCAGCAACATTATTCTGACACTTTGGAGGACAGGATTAGAATTCAAAATGACTTTGACAAAATGGAGAATTGGTCTGAAATCAACAAGATGAAATTCAATAAAGTCAAGTGCAAAGTACTACACTTAGGAAGGAGAAATTAGATGCACAACCACAAACTGGGGAATAACTGGCCATGTGGTAATACTGCAAAGTGATCAGGGTGGGAGCAGGGCTATAGAGGAGCACAAATTGAATATGAATGAGCAATGTGATGCAGTTGCAAAAAAAAGGCTAATATTCTAGAGTGTACTAACAGGAGTGTTATATGTAAACTGACACAGGCGGTAATTGTCCTGTTCTACTCAGCACTGATGGAGCACTGTGTCCAGTTCTGGGTACCACACTTCAGGAAAGATGTGGATAAATTGGAAACAGTCCTGAGGAGAGCAACAAAAAATAATACAAGATTTAAAAAACCTGACCTATAGGGAAAAGTTAAAAGAACTGGGCATGTTTAATCTTGAGAAAAGACAGTGAGGGAGGACTTGATAACAGTCTTCAAATACGGGAAGAGTTGTTATAAAGAGGATGATGATGTCATCATGTTGTCTGAAGATAGGACAAGAAGTAACGGGCTTGATCTGCAGCAATGGAGATTTAGATTAGATATTAGGAAATACTTTCTAACTGTAGTTAAAGTCTGGAATAGAATTCAAAAGGGAGGTTGTGGAATCACCATCATTGGAGGTATTTAAGAACAGGTTGGACAAACACCAGCCAGGGTTTGTCTAGGTTCATTTGGTCCTGCTTCAGGACAAGGGGCTGATGATCTCTTCCAGCCCTACATTTTTATGATGCTATGAATTTTGGGAATCTGTCTAATGTACAACTTAGGAATTCTCATTCATATTATGGAATTGCTGTATCGTTAAATACCTCAGTGTAAGGGGAGTCATATGCTGTCATGGATCCCCCCAGACCAGAGATTATGAAAGGCCATTAAACCTTGAATGACTTTCATTCATGTGGGAGCTCATTAGGACAATGGGATGGCTGAAGCCCAGGGAAACAAGTCTGATCAAGTTTTTCAGCAAGGATGGGTTTTACAGCAGTGGGATTTCCCCAGAAGCAAAACAAATAGATTAGTTAATGCTGGGTTTTAAAAGCCACAGAATCTAGGACTTGAGGATGGCAGGGTAGACTCAGAGGGACCCATGTAGAGACACACAGGAAGCTTAGGTAGGAGAGAAGAAAAGAGGAACTTGCTTTCACAGCAGACAAGATTTGTTTAACTAGAGACTGGCCAAGGAAATGGAAATAGGCTGGACAGGAGAGAGACACACCATAATTCAGAGGAGAAACCATGCGTGGGAGGGTGAATTCTGAACTCCTCACAGGAGCACACTCAAGAGTTGTGAGAAAACTGAAGCCAGGAGATGCAGATAGAGGTGTTACTGCTTAATCTAGATCTTGTGCTAGCTAAAGTAAAGAGTGATTGTTTTTTGGAACCCTTACAAAACCCATGCATCTGTCTATGTTCACTATCTTGTTCCGCTAAACAGAAGAATTGTAAACCTACAATGCTCACAAGGTTGGAATTCTGTGCAAAGATGCACTTAAGCTACTGGGGCATCTGAGGGGTCAGTGTTGGTCCTGGGGACATAGGGCAGGTAGGCCATGAGATCCTATTGTTATGATGGGGTAACAAATAGAAAGTCTGTGCTTAGGATGTGTGCCTGAGAGACTAAGGAAAGAAATGGTGCTGGAGCCTACTCAGACCAAGGGATACTTCAGAGCACAAGGCTGTGACAATTATTCATTCCGCATGCAATTATTTATTCATTGGGTTGCCAGTTCTGAAAATTAATACACATCTAGCGAGTAAAATTTGGAAGGTACCAAGCTGTGATGGTTTTTGTAATACTTCCTGCATGGGTTTTATGATTAATTATTGAATGAATAATTTAAAGCATTCTCTGATCATTGTTAAAAACCTCACAAAGTTATGGAAAAATGGATTTGATATAATTTGTTCTAATGTGGGAGCATGGACCAATATCTTTCATACCTTTACAAAGCACCAGTTGCTTATGAAAATAATATAAAACTCAAAAGCAAAAGGGTAAATATGACCTGATCTAAAAAGTGGTAATTGGTCTGTGAACACTTAGTTATATCTTAATTTCTTCTAAGCCTCCTGGTTTTTCTATGTTAGTAATTCCCCCTTCCCATCCCCAGTTCACTTTTTAGATGCAAGGAATCTAGCACTGCTGGGACTCAAATAAGCAACAGATTGAAAAAAACCTCTTACCACATGAACCAAAGAAGACTCTCCATTAACTTGTCTTTACCTCTCGATAGTAATAGTCCAACTTGAAATTTGTAAGTCTTCAGTATCAGCACCAGCCTATTGATTTAAAAGAAAAGGCAAAAACATTCTAAGACTCAACCATGTCTATCACAAAATCAGTGGTGACCAGTAAAACAAAAGTAAGTGCTCAAATTAGGAAACAAAGTCCTGTTGGAGGCATAAGAGCTGGAACTAGGGGTGCTGCCATATCCTCTGGCTTGCAGTGGTTTCCATTATATACAGGGCTTACAGTTTGGTTCAATGGCTCTCAGCGCCCCCACTATACAGATTGTTCCAGCACCCCTGGTTGGAGGGGCAGTATATAGAGAATTTGATATTAGACTAACAAAACTTTGAAGTGCTATTGGACACCACAGGAACTCTTCCAGGATACATATTCCAGAGCAATATCTAATTCCCAAGTCTTGAAACATTGGAAAGTGAGAATATCACTTTGTAATAGACATGCAGGGTGAAATCCTGACCCCAGTTTTGATATGTAATGTGATCAGATGCAAAAATTTCTTTTTTTTAAATAAAAATGATGCTATACAAACATTTGTAGTGCACATAGATTTTGTATTACCTTGTAACATGAAAAACTGTATAGCATTTTTCTACGCAGGGTTGTTGTAGCTATGTTTGTCTCAGGATATTAGGAAGACAGACGGATGAGGTACTATCTTTTACTAGACCAGCTTCTGTTGGTGTGAGAGCTTTCAAGCTTGAAGAGCTCTGGGTAAGCTCGAAAGCTTGTCTCTCTCTCTCACCAACAGAAGATAGTTCAATAAAATATATTATCTCACCCACCTCACCTCTCTACCTCTTCTTTGGTTAGACAGATTCTCTTGTTGGGAGATGTGTGCTTTCAATTTCTATTTATGCTTTTATTTACTTTTAATCTATTTAAGTTTTACCCACTGTACTTGTGTATGTACTTTTTCATACAGATCAGCTAATGCAAGTCTCCAATGCATTGCAAGCAATAATTGGGAAAAAATGTAGACATCAAAACATCTCTATTAAGGATGTGGAATAAAAAGAGTTTAAAATACATTTGAAGCCATCAAAAACAAAATACAAGATGTATTTCTCATCCAAGATTAATGCTTTGTCATATTCCTGCAGCAAAAAGTTAAGAAACTTAACGGGTTATTCTGTAGAGTTCACACTGGGAGAGGTGAAATTGAGCATCTAGGGTCCAGTTCTGCTTCCACAGAAATCAGTGGCAAAACTCCTAATCACTTCAGTGGTGGAGGAGCAGAAACCCCTCATGAGGATGGTGGTTTCGGGAAGAATGGAGGAATACACAACTTTTGTAGCCCAGTAGTTAGACTGGCTGCCCAGGGGTAAAAAAAGGGAAATGATTTTTAATTGCGTAGTGTACATCTATTTTTAGATGGCAAAATATAGACAAACTTCGTTAAGCTCCTCACTGAGAAATTGTGAGACTTGTTTTGAGATGACACTATCCTACTTCAGAAACTCTTGTTGAGAAGGTGAAAACAGGGGGTTATTTTTAAATAGGCAGACTTTCCATGTGGCAATAACATTCCTGCTAATATAGCAGGGCTCCTTTTGAGGGGAAAAAAAGACACTTCCAGTTTTTGAGCACAAACCTCCTTTGGGGCAGTGGAACTGCACTTACTCTACATCACATCTAAGTAGGAACATTCCTTTTTTACAGTAATGTGAGTAGAAAAATTCAAACAAGCTTCTTTGGTAGGAAAGATCAGTCTTCAGAATTTCTCTAAATGACCTAGATAATTTCCTGGCTTGGACAGTCAACCTCATTATCATAATGATGACATGTGTCAGCTCTGAAAAAAGCTGGCAAGGACAATAATTGGATAGAGTAAAAGGGAAGAAGTGAACTGATGAGTGATGGAGTTGGTGTGGTGTGCACACTTTTCCATTAGTAACAGAACTGAAAGCACCATCTCATTCCATATAGGTCATTGAACAGCCCTCTAATGCATGTGACTTTTGATAATTTTACACCTGGGATGGATGAATTTGATTAGTGTGTAGAAAGAAGAGTGTTTTTCCATATATTCATAAATTCTAAGGCCAGAAGGGACCACTGTGATCATGTAGTCTGATTGCTTGCATAAGACAAGCCATAGGGCTTCCCTGAATTAATTCCTATTTCAAGCCCAATAGCTGTGATTGAATTAAAGTGTATCTTCTAGAAAATCATCTAAATTTGATTTAAAATTTTCCACTGCTGAAAACTCCACCACAATCCTTTGTAGGTTGTTCCAATAGTTATTTACCTTCACTGTTAAAAAGTGTGGCTTATTTCTAGTCTGAATTTGTCTAGCTTCATCTCCCAGCCATTGCATCTTGTACCTTCAACTGACAAATAGAAGAACCCTCTATCAAATTTTCTGGTTCCCATATGGGTACTTACAGTAAGATCAAGCCATCCCTTAACCTTCTTGGAAGATCTAAAGAGACTGAACTCTGAGTCTTTCACTATAAGGCACATTTTCCAGTCCTTTAATCATTCTTGTCTCTTCTCTGAACCATCTCCAATTTTTCCAAATTGTAGACACTAGAACTGGACACAGTATTCCAGTAGCAGTTTCACCAGTATTAAGTACAGAGTATAACCGACTCCTGCTTGATATTCCCTGTTTGTGAATCCAGGGATCACATGAACATAAGAACAGTAATACTGTGTCAGATCAATGGCCATCTAACCCAGCATCCCATCTTCCGACAGCAGCCAATGCCAGGTGCTTCAGAGGGAATGAACACAAGAGGTAATCAAGTGATCCATCCCTTGTTGCTCTGTTCTGGCAAACAGAGGCTAGGGACACTTCAGAGCATGGTTTTCCACTATAACTAAAAAGGGCAACATTGGGAGTTCATGGTCAGCTGATTATCCCCCATGACCTCAAAGACTTTCAGAGTCATGGCTTCCAAGGACAGAGTTTCCCTATCATGAAAGTATGGCCCACAGTCTTTATTCCTTGATGCATAACCATATGTTTGTCCATATTGAACATATATTGCTTACTTGTTTATCTTGTGATCCAGATCACTGTATATCAGTGACCTGGCCTCTTTATTATTTGCCATTCCCCCAATCTTTGTCTCAGCCATTCTGTTTCATACTATTTCCAATCTCTTGAACCATCCAGGAGATGCTACATTGTTGAATGCAGTATAAAATCTGCTAGAAAAGATGTAGCTACATAGATAGGTCCACTCCCCCTTTATTTTGTTTTTGGTTAACAAAAATGTATGAAATTTTGAATTTTTTCAGAACCTTAAATGACCCAGGTACCAACCTCAGAGCAAACTTAAGAACCAGGGCACAAACCCCAAAGTAAGCTCTTTACTTAGATTTCACCAACCCATTATCAAGTGTAAATGCCTCAGGCACTATAACAGCCTAATCATGGACTCACGAACAGTCCCCTTGGGTACTCCAATCTGCCTTGCCTTCAAGGTAAGCCTACTTTTGTGCTAGATGGTCCCTTACACAGCAGTATTTGGGTTACTCTGAGTCGCAAAGAACCAGTCATTTACCCCAGCTCAATTGCACTTTAGATGTCAAAGACAACTCTTATAGCCAATCCTATAATAAACTATCTAAAGATTTTTTTACATAGGAATAGGAAATCAGAGTTATTTACAAGATTAAAGCAGTTAAACACAAATTAGTTCCAATCTTATGTTTCAAAAGGTAATAGAAGCTTCTAAAATAAGCAAGCTCTAAATGTCCTTTAGACCTAAATCAGGCTAAGCACGGGGATTCTCTTCCTTATGCCTAGACAGCCTTGCCCCCTCAGAGTCCAAGAAACATAGAGATACAGTTCCTCTTTGTTAAGGAGTTTTATTCCTCTCCCCTGGCCCTTTCCACTTTGAGCTGCAAACTCAGCTGATGGGCAAAATTCACTTGCAAGACTCATCTTCATGGATATAGGGGTAGAGTAAACAACAAAGACTTTCATCCTCTTTAGTATTCCACTCTAGCTCATCTGATGTTGATCGACCTTCCTTCTTGGACAGGACATAACGCACTTCACACCAGTTAATGTCTCTCTCCTATCAGGTGATTTACACAGTTACAATACGAACACCCAGATGTTAACATCTGTATCCCATACTGAAGGTATAAGAGATTAACGCATACAGCAACTTACAAATATGCCATAAAGTCTAAACACTAAACATTCTTATAATTCTAATACACATTTTAACAATACTAACACACAGCTGACACCAGACTGGTTCCAGCAATGTATTTGTCAATTTTCAGCTGATGCATGGGGACCTTGGCATGAGCTGGCACCTGTCTTGCCAGGATCACAATATAGCATATCTATATCAATATATCTAAGTTTGGGCCCATAATGAGCACAATTTATTATATACCATTGATATTGACTTTTTAGTTATGCAGCAGAAGCTCAAATGTGGCTTTAGAGTATTATTGAGCTTAGTAAAAAGTCTGTTTGTCATCATCTCTTAATGTATTTCTCATCAGGTTATGTATCAGAAAATGAATTGTTGATATAACAATGCAGTCAGCTTGTTCAAGTTGGATCCATCATTTAATGGGATTCATCCTATCAAGTTGTGTTTTATGCATTTTGGCAGATAATACTAAGCTAATTTGAACACAAAGTTTTAGTAAATAAATACAAATTGCTATTGCCTTGCATTCTCATTATTCTAATTTTCAGTTGAAAGATTCAATTGTGAGACAATAAAGTTGTCAAGTTAACATATACATATATTTTATAATGATAAATGAGTGAGCTCCAGTCTTTTGGCTTGAGATTATTGAATCCCTTTCCCCGCATACTTTAAAGCAGGGGTCGACAACTTTCGGCACACGGCTCGCCGGGGTAAGCACCCTGGTGGGCCGGGCCAGTTTTATTTACCTGCTGAAGTGGCAGGTTCAGCTGATCGCAGCCCCCAGTGGCCGCGGTTCGCCGCCCCGGGCCAATAGGGGCCGCAAGAAGCCGCAGTCAGCACATCGCTTGCCCGCGCCGCTTCTCGCCGTCCCCATTGGCCTGCGACGGCGAACCGTGGCCAGTGGGGGCCGTGATCGGCCGAACCTGCCACGTCAACAGGTAAATAAAACTGGCCCGGCCCGCCAGGGTGCTGAACGTTGCTGACCTCTGCTTTAAAGGGTTTCAGTGTAACATATACAACATGTCTGTGATAATCTGTTTGATAGGTCTCAGACTGTATATGTGGTAATGTGCCTTAGATAGGTCAGATGTAAATTATGGTATATGTCTCACTTAGCACATCTGGGTAATGTACATCATATATGTGATAAAATATGTTCTATTGTATACATAAGTAAAAGTATGTTGGAATATAACTTAGGACCAATAAGACCAAGGAACTCTTCTTGAAATTAATGAGTCTCACCTATGGAGTCTGGCAGGGCATTTGGTATGTCAGAATTCTTTGACTTATGTTCACACAACTTCAATAATTCTTGAGAAATCTGATGTATCATCAAATATTACCACAAAGATTTAAAATAGTCTCTTATCACAAGCTCAAACTTCTTTTAGAAGGAGAATTGGGCTTTTGACAAAGTAATTATTGTGGAAATGTTCTGCTTTCTGCAGAAAATTTCTTCATGTCATCAAAAAACTGAAAACCAGTATATATTAGCCAAAGCTCCAAATATTTTGATTTACTGAATGGCACTGAGGAGCTTCCTGGGAGTTGTAGTCTGGATGTCTTGTTCTCCCATTCTCCTCTGGAGGCCAAACTCCCTGGTGAAACTGTATCCCCCATGATGCTCCATGTCCAAAGGTTCTAGGATACATGCACTACCCTGAAAAAGAGGGGAGAAAGCAGTGCATACTGGGAGATGTAGTTTGAACTGAATATTTTTGGTCAAAATTTTCACAGAAAAGTCAAAATTTCCAGTGGAGGTGTGATGTGATGCTCTAATCACCACTGCCTGGCAACACCTCCAGGCAGCTCTGGGGATTAGCTCTGCCAGGCTAATGCCTCTTCCTGTGGTTTCATTCTGTCTCTTTGTTTCTTCACTCTCTGTGGCCCCTCTCTCATTCCAGGAATTGCAGCCTCCTCTTAGTGACACAGCCTCCAGCCAGGTCACTATGTGATGTCCCCTTCTGGTGTATCCCAAAGCCCTGATGCACTAATGGTCTCAGGCAGTCTTCTCTAGCACTGCCATGATGGTGCCACTTCCACAGTGGCTGGTAGAGAAACCCAGCCCTGTCCTCTACTCCAGGTTTCAGTCCAGGGAATGTATATCTGGCACCTGGGTCTGAAGGAAAGACTCTGCTTTCCTTCATATCCAATTGTACCTTCCCTGGAGTTCTTCCTACAGCTGCTGCCTCCCAGGTGTACCATCTCAATCTCTCTCTCTTCCTAAGGAGTAACTACAGACTACTGAACCTTGTAGTCTCAAACACACCTTCCTCTTCCCATGGAGTGACTGCAGACTATTTCCCTTCAGTCCATAGAGGCTGACTCCATGGGTGCTCTGGGACTGCAGCACCCATGGGGAAAAATTGGTGGGTGTTCTGCACCCATTAGTAGCTCCCCACCCCAGCTCACCTCCGCCTCCTCCCCTGAGCGTGCCGCATCCCCGCTTCTCCCCCCAGCTCTCAGCGCTTGCCGCCGTAAAATAGCTGTTTTGCAGCTGCAAGCGCTGGGAAGGAGGTGGGAGGAGGGGGAATGTGACGCGCTCAGGGAAGAGGCGGGGATTTGGGGTAGGGGTTGAAATGGGGGAGGGTTGAGCACCCACTGGTGCTGGGAAAAGTTGGCACCTATGCTTCAGTCCCTTTCTGTTGCCAGCTTCCTGGCTTTGTAAGCCCAACCCAGATCCGGGTGCAGTCTAATTCAGGCCTTCTGTGGGATGGGCACCCCATCTGGAGGGGTGGGGGAGGCTATTTTGTGACCAGCTGCAGCCAAGAAAACAAATTTCCCCCAACAACCTCTCTGCTTCAAGTCTGGGTCCAATGAAACATCTACGATTCATCAGCGTGAGCCACACACAGTTTAGTGGCTAGGGTTGCTAACAGAGTTGTGCAGTTGGGAGTTACACACCTCGCAGTCTATTGAGGACTAGATTTCCCACCCCATTCAAACATTACAGGAGCCATTAAGGAGATTATGTGGGGGGAGATATGGTACTTGAGAACAGCTTCCTCTTTCACACTGTGATGACAATCTCACTCTCATAAACCTGGGACCAGTTTTGTCTGACCCAGACTTATGGTAGGGATGGGGAAGGTATGTGGTGGAACCTCGGAACAAGATTGAACTTGACAATCAGTCTCTGTGGCTTCTTTACAGTTTCTTCAATTTTATGTTGACTAAAAACAAAACAAAAAGAACATGTAAATTCAAACATTCTCATTAAAAACAGTTAAGGTAGTAGGCCCTAGAGCTGACCACATTCTGGCCTCAGTCTTGGCTGGTGTGAGAGCTGTGCATCGTACAGCTCAGGAGGGGCTTTGGGGCTAGTGAGGGTCTGGGCCCCATTGAAAGTTAGAGCAGCCTCAGAGGGCATTCAGTCACCAAGGGATTAGCGATCCTAGTTACAGTGTAGGCCAAAGCGAAAGTAGCCAGAGCAGGACTGAGGATCTGGCCAGTTACATCTAAATTTCTCTCTCTCCTCCACGTACCTGGTATATCTCCTTTTATTATTCTGAATTATTTGCCTCTGATGCGCTGAATTTTAAAACGATGTTTATAGAAATGTTATTAAAAGAAGTGATTCTTTCATTGCTGTAAGCTTTCTACAATGCCATTTTCCCCTAACAATATCATAATGGACTGTTGGAACAGACAACTTCATAATCAGATGGAGTGTAATTGATAATGCAGATTTACTTGATAGTGAAAAATGAGACTGTCACTAGCCTCTTGGAAAATCGTTTTGGTAGAACAACCTTGCAAGTGAAAGAAAAGAAATAACCCAAAAAGGACAACTAGTATCTATTAAAATTCATTCACATGCTGTTTTCCTATTCCATATTGCATTTGTACTTTATTAGTTCACCTTTGGTCTCATTTGTCATTATGAAATATTTGGTTTCTTTTAAAAACAAATAATGAATAAAATAGTTTCTTTTTAGGGCCAGATCCTTTACTTATGTTGTGTAGTACTTTATTCCTAAAAGATTAGTCATGTGTATCACTGCTCACCAGTGGGATTAAAGGGTTCACAATCTAGCTTTGAATAAATGACTTTGAGTCTACTGTTCTTGATGAATAAAGGATGAGAGGGAAGAAGGATTATAATAAACATCTATAAAGGTTTGAAGGCTGCAAACACAAAAAAGGAGAGAAATTGCTTATTGTGGTACATGAAGGCATCACACTATCAGGAATGGTATAAAATCAAGAGGAGGTAAATTTAGAATGAATAGAGAGGAAATATTCTTAATGGTGTGACCTTTAGAATGGAAATGTGCCTCAAAAGACGCAGTGACAGCCCAATCATGGGCATGATCTGCCACCACTAACGTCAATCAAAGAAGGATCAAACCCTATGCAAGTCTTTAAAAATTGACCTGATAAATGAATGAAGTGTAAATTATGCTGTAGAGAAAATCCTGCTTTGGCAGAACTATGTAATGGAAAAGACCTAATCAATCTCTAATTTCTGTGCTACATCTCTAATTTGGCCACTGATCCTTTAAATACCTTTCCACAAAACAATGTAATATACTTAATCTGAATGGTTATTAAATTTTCCTTTAAAATAGAGTTTAAAAAAAAGAACATCTAAAAACAAGTGTCACTAAAATGAGAACTTTAATTCCTGAAAGGTTTGATTTCCCCTCTCCCTCTCTTTGTGGTGATTAATGAGTTATAAACTAAAACAAAGATTTCTTTCCAGGGTCATTTGCAAGGACAAGTTCCTAGTTAAAAAAAAAAAAAAAAGCTGCACAAAAATAAGGAGATGCAATTTCTACAAACATTTGCAACAAATATTTGCTCACCAGAATATTGTCCATGACTCAGCAGATGCCAATAGTTAGAATTCAGAGACAGAGATGGAACAATTATTTTAGTTTTATACCAATATACTTACAAATTAACATATCCTCTTTGAAAACTTGAGGTACAGGTTGGATCCTGTTTATGCTGAACTCCATTTCAAAGGTGGCAGGGTCACACCCTCAGCTTTCTAGATTGTATGTGATTTGATTATTATATTAATTATGTGATATGATATATTTTATTTGCTCCAGTTTATTTTTGCACCAGATCTAACCAAATTGGCACACCTATTGCTAATCTTTAATGTCCACAAGTGCCTTTTGTTACAGGAACAGAAGTCATTAAAAAAGGCCAGGATGCACACAGTATTTTTTTTAAAGATGATAGGCTAGAATCTGAGGCCTTTTGTGCCATTCTTGCCACAGGAGGGTATATATAGAGAGAAGTGGGAAATGGCTGGAACACTGTTGTGCTCTGGCAATCCTCCACCAGGCAACCAATGCTTTGGGGGCCTCTACCAGTGAGTGTACTTTAGAGCAGGGGTCGGCAACGTTTGGCACGCGGCTCGCCAGGGTAAGCACCCTAGCGGGCCGGGCCAGTTTATTTACCTGCTGACGCTGCAGGTTCGGCCGATCGCGGCCCCCACTGGCCGCGGTTCGCCGTTCTGGGCCAATGGGGGTGGCAGGAAGCCGCGGCCAGCAGATCCCTCATCCGCGCCGCTTCCTGCAGCCCCCATTGGCCCGGGATGGCGAACCGCGGCGAGTGGGGGCTGCAATCGGCTGAACCTGCTGTGTCAGCAGGTAAATAAACTGGCCTGGCCCACTAGGGTGCTTACCCTGGCGAGCCGCGTGCCAAACGTTGCCGACCCCTGCTTTAGAGCATAGCTGAGTCTTCTCTAGATTATGCTGGGGCTGGAGTTGAACCAGCCCCAGATACCAAGTACAGATGAGAACCTGGTCTGATGTGTACAGAAATTACCTTCCCATACGTTTCTTCCCTATACATTAGGTCAAGGCCCAGGGCTGTGACCAGCAATGCCCTCATGAGCTAAGTGTGGTTTGTCCCACATGTGCATCAGCACTATCAATGTAAACCACAATTTGGGGTGTTCAACAGCTCCTGAATAATAAATACTGCTGGTGTTTGGTTTACTATATGAGGTGCCAGCTGAAAATGCATTTTATGTTAAAATGGAGACCAATAGCTTAACTGTTGACAGCAACGAAGGAGAAAAAGAAACACTGTTTTAGTTATGTTGTACCAGCTTCAAAAATGTTATAACCGCTTTAAAAATGAGCAGATTTTGCAGGATTTAGTCAGTCATGGAGACAAGTCTCATTTGCTATATTTTATAAGTGGTTTTGACAGAACTAACATGTTAACTTTATAAAAGAGCTGCTGGGCATGCACAGTTGCAACTTCCCATAATGTTTTTATTAATGATCAATGGTTTCAAAGCCACTGTGCCAAGAAATTTTACAATTCTGCTGCAGTGTACCACTGAAAATAGGGCAGATTAAGTTCTACATGGTTTTCTGTTACAGTTCTTGATCTTTTTAAAAACAGCTTTATGTCTCAGCCTGCAGGACATGGAACACCGAAGAGCTGGCAGTGCTAAGCACTGTTACTCAGAGACAGCGCAGCAGTTGTCTAGAGTGGACTCTAATCTAGAATTTGGGAGACCTGAATTCACGTCTTTATAGGGTCAGAGAGTTTAAGGCCAGAAGGAATCAGATCATCTACTCTGACCTTCTCTATATCTTTGGCCTCCAACGCCTACGTCACACCAAACTCAAGTTTGCAGCAGACTTCCTGTGTGACCTTGGGCAAGTCACTTAGGGACAGGTTTTTAAAGGTTTTTACGCACCTAAAGATGCAGATAGGTGCCTAGCTCCCACTGATTTCACTGATGAAGTTTTAAGTTTCAAAATGCTTTTGAAAATCCAATTAGGTGCTGATCTACATCTTTTGGCACCTAAATACCTTTAAAACTCAGATAGTTAACCTCTCTGTGCCTCATCCCGCCAGCTGGAAAATGAGGCTAATAGCACTTTCCTACCTGGCCAGGGTGTAGTATAAAAACACTATAAAATTGTGAGACGCTCAGACAGGGCCATAACCAGGGCAGGGCAAGTGGGGCAGTCACCCAGGACACAAAGCTGGGTGGACGGGGGGAGCGGAGGAGACAGAAAAATGATGAAAAAATGGCAGGGGGTAGAGCACTGCACTGGGCATGGTATTGCCACCTTACTTCTGTGCTGCTGGTCGTGGTGGCAGCACTGCCTTCAGAGCTGGGTGCCTGGCCAGCTGCTGCCGCTCTTTGGCCACCCAGCTCTGAAGGCAGTATCGCCGTCAGCAGCAGCATGGAAGAAAGGGTGACAATACCATACCATGCCACCCTTCCTTCTGCTCTGCTGGTGGTGGTAGTGCTGCCTTCAGAGATGGGCGCTCGGTCAGCAGCCACCACTCTCTGCTGAATAGGGTACCCAGATTGCTGTCCTTCTGTTACCCTAAAAAAAGCCCCAGCTGTATTGAGTAGCCAAAATGGCAGTGTCATTGGGCAGAATGAGATGACTCGTACTTAAGTGTGAGCCTAGGCACTAAAATTCAATGCTGAATGCTCACAGAAATTACTACAAGTCCTATCATACAGTGCCTTCTTATAGGCTGTGCTCAGTAGCAGCACTAGGGTCTTCTGGAGTGAACAAACCAAACCTTACATAGGTTATCTGAAGAGCACTAGCCATAAGCAAATATGCTC
Source organism: Malaclemys terrapin pileata (assembly GCF_027887155.1). Taxonomy (NCBI): domain Eukaryota; kingdom Metazoa; phylum Chordata; order Testudines; family Emydidae; genus Malaclemys; species Malaclemys terrapin. The sequence goes on from NC_071518.1 coordinate 13,962,032, forward strand.
ATAGTATGCTCATATTTACCAATATGTTGGTAAATTCTGTAATTTTTTAAGGGCAACTTGATTTTCTTTACAAAGAGCTTAGGATCCAAAATAAGGATTCATGGAAATCTGGAACATCAAGAGATATCTAACTGAGAAAAGAGGACCCATCAGAATCAGTGTCTCTCATTATTCCCTTGAAGGTAGACAACATTATTCCTGTCGGCAGACAACGTGCCCTTGTCTATCTACACTACTTTATATCCTAAAACTTCTCCTGCTCCTCTTCTATTTTTTCCCCTTAGACCTATTCTGTTAAAAATTAAACCAGGCCATAGGGCACTGTGGGCATGGTCAAAGATAATGCCTTGCCGAGAGAGGCTCACATATTCCAGTCCATTCTAATGTTTCTCTCTTCTCAATCCTCCTCTGGAACAGTGTAAAATTGAGAATTAACAACAAACCACTCACTCTAGAAGCATGATGGTTATAAATGATATGATAACACAGGAACATTTTTACTCATTTGCTGAGCTTGTGAAAAAATATAATGTACCTAACAGTCATTTTTAAAAATATCTTCTGTTGAATTGATGAATTACAGATTCTTTCTCAGATTTAATCACCCCAGATGAAGACTCTGAATTGCTTTTCATTCACAAAATGAATGTTGTACTGCTGTTCCTACCTGGCAGCGCTGGAGCCTGGAGAGGGTGCATTTTACTGTTACCCCTTTCCCCTGATTATTTCAACAGGAAGAAGTCATTATTTACTGCAGTCCCGGTTCCACAAGTGCTCTGCTTATGTTGTCAGAAATGCTGAACACCCCAGAGAAGGTATGTATGAGGGTGTTGGGGGCAGGATATGGTCTCCTCATAGTGGGATGGCAAGCCCGAGAGGGCCCTATGGGCACATCTACCCTGCAGTAGAAGGGTGTGATGGGGTGTGCATAAGAAAAGGTTAACCCCACACTATGGGCAGCAGAAGTCCCGCACCTCAGGCCATGCTGGGCAGTATAAAAGGGAGTATCCCAGCTCATTATGGGCGGACTGTGGAGGGGAAGGACCGTTGGCTGAAGCTCCAGCTGAAGAGCCGCCACAGCCCTTACCTGCAAGAGCCGGAGACTCTGTGAGCTGGAGTGAAGGCCTGGAGCCCAAGGAGCCCTGGAGGATCCTCCATGCTGATGAGCTCAGAGACCCTGACACCCCACGGACAGCAGCTTCTGGAACTACGGTAGGAAGTGACCAGCGAGGGTGAGTGAGTGGTCTCTCCTACCTGAGAGAGGTCAGCATGTTTCAGTGGTATTCCTCGCTGACCCAGTGACGGACTGCACCGTCACTCTTAGGGCCCTGGGTTGGGGCCTGGTGGAGTCATGCAGGCCCGGGCCCCCCTACCTGGACCATCACCCCCTGGTGATAGCTCCCACCTTTCTCAGCCATCTAGACTCTGACCATTAGGCTGTGCTGCCCTGTGTCCGAGAGCTGCCATCTTGACTCTGGCCATTAGGCTGTAGCCCTGGCCTCTGGGCCTTACCGCGGTCACCCCAAGGGCCACCAGAGAGATGAACCACGGTGAGATCATCACCCTGTCCTGTCCCAAAGCGACAGAGGGGTAATTTCCAGCTCTGGTAGCCATATATGCACTAGGTTTGACTGAATTAGTGGACTAAAAACTTCAGCGTAGCTGCAGCAACATGGGCAGCAGGACAGGCTAGCCACTCTCAGTACATTCCTATCCAAGATACTAGGTACACACTCAGGCAGCTAGCCCCTCCCCTCCGCACAGTATCAATGATATTTTAAGTGCACTAAAATGATCAAAAGTTGCCCACACACATCAACTTGAGCTGGAGATTTCACCTCCAGTGTAGATTTATCCTATACTTCACTCCTCCCAGAGTCATTAAGCTTTCTGATACTCTGTGCTTATGGTACTGTACAGGGGTATTTTAACAAGCCTATGCCACTACCAACTATCGGGACGGACTATCAATTATTTTGCTTATTGCTAGGAATAGTTATTAGTAGATATTTTCAGTCATTTATCTTAGTTAAGGTGAAACCAGAAGGGAGGAGAGGTGAACCTGACAATCTACGCCCTTTTTTCTTGAGGTGAGGGTGAACATATGTGAAAAACAGGTAGTCTGGATATATTTACACCTGCCAGACTAACGACCCAAAACCAAAAAATCACATCCTGTTTTACATGACTTATACACCCTGCTTTTGCCAAGACCTCATCCTTTTGTTGATATTTTTTTAACCTTTGCCCAATAATTGATTCCGTTTGATCAGCTGAACTTTGGAAGACATAAGCAAGGAGAGAAGCCATCTTTGGCATCCATCACTAGACAGGCACAAGGGGTCAGAGATCTTCCAAGCTGAGAAAGATGGGTCCTTCAACCTGGGGCTTGAAGTCTCTGGGAATGGAAGATTGGTAAGGACCTTAAAGAAAGACTGTTGCTTGTTAAGTTAGGTCTTAGCCATGAGAAAGTGTACTTTTACTTTTGTTTGTAACCCTTTCTAACTTTATTCCTTCTATTTTGTATCACTTAACCTATGTTCTTTTGTTAATAAATTTGTTTTATTTTTATAATAAAACAACTCAGTCCTGTGCTTGAAGGGAAAGGTGTATTTACCCAGTTACATTAGTAAGCTGTAATGTGATTTTGTCTCTTTGAAAGGAGCAAACAAACCTTATTATTTCTCTGAGGGTTCCAGGAGAGGACTGGATACTTCAGAGCAGATGGTTTAAGGACATTTGAGACAGGGAGTGTGTTATGGTCATCTTGCCAGGTATAATCAGAGTGCAGCTAGGGGGTAATGAGCAGCCTGCTGGAATCACAGCAGCACAGCCTTTTGAAGCACTTAAGGTTACAAGGCAGGCAGTGACACATCCCCTCACTGGTCTGGATTGCACCCCAGTATGTGCCAACGATCTAATGGTCCCTGCTGGCCTTAAAATCTATGAACAATGTCAAACACTGAGTGTCAGTCAGTAATAAAAGTCAGATCTGAGTCACAGAAGCCGCTCTAACCTTTAGACAACACAGCCTGTGCAATGCCAACACCAATTAATGCCTGCTGAGAGTCTGGCTATATTTTCTTAATAAAATGTAATACATTATTAATTGAACAACCCCTATCAATAGGAGTATACTACTAGCATGCCTATGTCTTCTTATACTACTTGACAGTTGTAAAAGGATTTCATCGATGCACTTCTCTCGCCTTGTTCTTTTAATGTTATCAGTTCTTTTTAAGTGTTCATTTATGTCAACACATGGCCCTGTTGTACCACAGTTATCGTTTTTGGCCGCATGGTCATATGCTCCAGCAATATTATGCATATTCCTCTGATACAGTGTGCATGGGTTCTTTGCTTATCTGTTTTCTTCTAATTGAAAATGGATGAAGCACTAATTGCAAATGTATTGTTCATGTATTTTAAAATAAAACGAACTAACTAAATGCTTTGCTCACTCAGGAAATTTTGACAAGATGTAAGTGATTAAAACTTCCCCTAAGATATAACAATATTTCAGGTAGATTAAACCTAGACCAAAATTAAATCCAATTATATTCCATGTGCTCAGTTTTCTTTTTGGGAACCAACAACAACTGAAGTGTAAAACTCTAAGTAATTAGATGATATGCTAATGGATTTTAAATTAAAAAAATACTTGCAATTTAACTCTAACGTGCCACCAGTATACTTGCAATTGACTATTACAATAAGATTGCCACATCTAAAAATTAGAAAAAAATATAGGTAATAAAACCATCACTATTAACAGTTCTGCATGCTGGTACCGACAAAGTGGTCCTTTTTTTAAAAAAAGGAAAGTAACTTCAGCAAATGATCTAACAAATTCCCATTTATTTGTGGACACAGAGAGTGATCAAGATAAAAGAAATAAATTTAATTTATGTTCCCCCAAAACTCCAGGTATACAACTTTAGGTCCTGATTCTGCCACCCTTTCTCTGCAAATTGTCCCTTGGGTTAGGTTGAGCATTGGACTGTACACCTGCACAGAGTCATAATAGGCAACAAGATCCCTTTCCCCTCCCTTCAGCTTCCTCAGACTCCATTATGCTATGTGCTTGGAGCAAGTGGTTGGGGAGGGACAGAGATTGAGTGGAGCAAGACATTCTTCAGTGTGAGTAAGAGTGGCAAAATCAGCACCATGACTATCATTCAGTGGAGCCACTGCTGTGAGAAAGGATTACTTACATAAATATGAGTTGCAGGAGCGGTGAGTATGGAAAATATCTGCATAAACTTGGGCACATCTAACAATCTGTAGCAAATCTTGAAGACTGTGGTAGATTTTCCTGAGGAAGGATGAGTATAGACTGCAGGATTTGACCTCGATTTTGGACTTCCGTGAGTAAGTCTCTACCTGCAACAGTAATGGCAGAATGATCTCACCCTTTATGTAGGGCTTAAGCAATGGTATAGGACACATATAAAGCTGGCTTGGTTGACAGTAAATGGCTTCCATAGACCCATGTCCATCATAGTTTGAATATACTACACTTTTTTACTTGAGCTGTAGTTAGTGCACGTAGTAGTGTTATGTACCAAGAGCTAGCCTTTACTTATAGATTAAAAAAAATATTGGGTAAAAATCTTGATCAGGGTTATGAATCAGACTCCAGATAGAGACAAATTGTTTCAGCCCTGCATAAGGGGTAATACATAGCTGTGCTATCCGTGGCAGAGTTCTGGGAAAGAATTATGCTGCGTAATTATATTTTCTTCCCTGCTCTGTGCATGTGTCATTAAGTTACTTTACCCCCTTTCCAGGTGCCACTTTCTTCCCCATGTCCATCCAGCCAGCTACTCTGACTGATGAGTAGGGAAGGCAGAGCCAGGACTCCTCTGAGGCCCTGCCCATTTCTATAGGCCTCTCATCCACTAGCTTGCAGGGGGACGGGGGGTGTTGGATAAACAGTCTCTGCTTTACCCCTGCCCTACCCTTGATCAGAACGCCAACCTGAGCAGGGGAAGTAAGGTAGGGTTTTGATTCTTTCTGTGGCCAAGTAAGTGCTAAGGACAATCTAATCCAATTATTATTAGTATTACCATAGTACCTGGGAGTCCTAGTCATGATCAGGACCCGCCTATATAATTAAAACTGCATTAATCTTGCATTTTGTCAAGACACATTGAAAGGTACTGAACCAAAAAAATCACAGCTAACGACTATTGCCACATCCAGAATCACTGCAGAATATAGCATTACACATATCCATCTAACAGAGAGCCAGAGGCTCATGCATAATAGTGGCATGTAATAAAATATTAATTTAGATTGGCACATAGTGACACATTGGACACTTCCAAAAGATGAAGACTTATCTTCATATCTGAGCTGGTAGCTCTTGGATAGAGAATGCATTGTGGGATATTAACTGAACTCTCAGTTACCACAGACACATATTAAAACCCAGAGACCTAGGACACCCTGCACAATACTGAAGTGAACGTGCTGTGAAGATAGAAAGCAATAGTCCATTACAAGAAGCTGAAATGCTATTTTTCAATATACTTGTGTCATATCATATAATATTTAACCAGAATCTCAAAAGTGAGTGAGGCTTTAATGCAGACCCATAAATCAGATTCTTGCACCACATAGGTATGCTGCATTGTAAAAAAATGAATCAAATCTCACACCAGATAGTAACACATTATACAATACAATAAATCAGATTTGCCTTTTGTTCCTGATGGTGACATTTTGCAAAAGTTCAAACTTTCATATCTGATAGGAAGGACAGCATAAAAATCTGTAATTGCATCTTACATCTCTTAATGACACAAACTGTAAAAAGGACAATACGGACTGTCTGCAAAGGTGTTATTTTAAGATGGGAAATCAGACTCTCACACCCAATAAAGTCCTATCTTAAAGTACAAATTAAAGTGGCAGAGCTTTGCTCTTGGTAATGATGCTTCATCAAATAGGGACAGTTCTAGAAACTGTTCCATTGCCAAGTGTGGTTTTTTTGCATCCTTCTCAAAGTTTGAAAGGAGCTTAGCAACTAAGCCCATGTTGGAGTCAGTGGAAGTGTAGTGGGAGAGTAAGGATCAAAGTACAACCCTTTTGACTATTTTTGTAGCAGGCCTGTAAGAAGAGACTTCCAGCATTGAGCCTGAAAGTAAAAGCCACTTTTAGAGTGATCCAATATACCAGCTAGAAAGGGAGAGTCTGATTGGACATTCTAAAATATTCTCAACTTATTACAAGTGTATTATTATAGCAATAAATGTTTTGTTTATTTCTTATTTTGACTTTATTTGGTAAGACCCTAGCTTGTATATACGAGCCAAATCCTCTCACATTCCCATAACTCCCACTGGAGCTCTGCGTGCGTAAGAGCTGAAAGATAACAGCAGTATAACATGCTGTTTCAGAAGTATTCATGGCTTTAAATTTCTTCATTGTATGAAGAAGATACCACTATGAATTCTGCTGGAAAAAAATATACAAGAAGATAGCTCTGAAAACGTTTTTCATTCCATTTTTTGTTTATCTGAAAGCTAAACTTTAAATTAATAAGAAAGCAAAAATGATTAGTTAGACCTCTTGTTTTACAGCGCTTTAAGACAAGTTGCTGTAAATAATTAGCAGTGGAAATTGAGAGAACTTAATTCAGAATAATAATATTTCTAGGGGCATAATTGCCTTCCTCTCCATCAGAGAATTAAAACTGTCCAATTCTCAGAAGCTTTCATAAAAACTAAGTCTCAAGTATTTCTCCATTTTTTTAAAGCTACTGGTTAAAATATTTCTAGAGGTTGGCACTCAGATACAAACTGTAAGGAAGTGTTTTTAGTTACCGATTTTCTTAAAGCCAGATATATCCTAGTTTATTGTCCGTAAAGAAATAATGGATGAAACAATATGGAGACAAACAAGGAATTCAGACAAACTCTTTGTGAGCCAATTCTTTTTCAGAATGAAGAAAGCAGGAATTTCACAGAAGTTAAGTATTAGGGAATGCTTTCTAACTAGGAGAAAAAGGTTCCAAAGCATGTTGAGGAAGCTCCTACACAACAAATTTCCAATGCCAGACTTGATCCTGATCTAGTCAGGATGGTGCAGGGATAGTAGACCTGATCCTGGGCAGGGCTAATTGGCTCCTACAAGACACTGACACCCTCCATTCCTATTGAAATTCTCCAATGAAATCAATCCCAACAAAGGAATGAACCTTTGACAAATGACAATCCAAACATAAGACTAAAGATTTGCATATATCTTTGACATCATGAAAATACATTATACAGATGGGTGGGTACATATTTACGAAGTGATCTGTGATGACAAATTCATGGGTAAATGTATAATGATGTTTTTTTTTTTTTTAACTTTCAGACATTTGGCTCACAAAATGACATTGTTTACATTGATTGTCATGGGTATCAGATGCCAGCAGCTTCCATGGATATAGTTACCATGACTACCTGGGCATTTTTAGTAAGAGTTTGCTACAGTCCTGGAGCCTTAAAATCCCACCTCTCTCACAGAAGTTTCCCTGTCCTGTGGGATTAATTCCACTGAATAACTTTGAGTTCTTGTGACAAAGACATGCCCTAACTGCAGGACAGGTGAGATTTATGTAAAAACGGGACTATGCGCATTTGACTCAAAACATCAGCAGACCAGTCAAAATGATGGACAAAGGATAAAGATTTGCCAACAATTTGCCAAAGATTCACATGTCCAGAGGCTTGGGACAGTCTTAAGGGTCCAATCTTGTAAGATGATATCACCAGGAGCTGAGGAGGCTCCCTTAGGTAGGGGTCAGCACCTCATTCAAATCTTGGGCTCAGCACCTCATAGAGGGCTGGATTGAAAATTCTGTTTAAGTCAATAGGGGCCTGTGATGGGGTGGACTAGGCCCAAAGGGCCCCTGCTGGAGGCCTCAGGTCTCTGTCATACCCATCCCAGGAAAGGAGTAGTGGAGAGGTCCTCGAAGCAGGCTAGAGTGGCTGCAGGGGAAACAGCCAATCAGGGCCCAGGAAGGCCCTATAAAAATGAGCTGCAGAATAAAGCAATAGTTAGTTCCTGCTGAAAGCTAGAGAAGAAATGACTGCATGTCTGGCTAGCTGAAGGAACTGCAGTGTAATGGACAACTAAGTGGGGAGCAGAGACTGGGGGAGCAAGAGGCTCCTGGCTGGCTGCTAGGACTGAACCAAAGACAGTTTGCTAGCAGGGACCAGGGGAGCAACAAAGGAGTGTCTGGCTGGCAGTAGGGACTGAGCATGGGGAGGGCTGCAGGAAGATACTGTCTCCAGGGAAGAAGCCCTGGGGATGTGGCCCCATACCAGGCCTGGGACTGGTTTAAAGACTGCAGATACACCCAACCAGAGACGGCACTGAGGAAAGGTGGATGCTGACCCCATTAAAGAGCATTTTCTGCGCTTCTGAGCAATTCATACTTGCTGATGAGTAGCTATAGCTCCCACTGATGTCAATGGGAACTGACGGTGCTCAGCACATGACAGGATTAGTTCCTAATTTACCAGGGCAGGCATTATGAATCATTCCCTTCTACTGTTCTTGAGACTAATAAAACATTTATTTCATACACCATTCTGAGAAATGTAGGTCTTTTTTCCTAATTTGTGGGTAATCTGACATAACCTCTCATGGCTTTTGGTCTGACTGGCGCCACAATAAGAAATGGAAGTTGGTTACTGCATATGTAAACATTTGCCTTAACATGCTTTATTCAGCACTATCCCCATCTTCTAAACGCTCTCAAAATAAAGGCCTTTGCTGGCCCAAGTTTTAATATTTCATATACTTGAATCAGAAAATTGCATTTAGCTCAGCAATATCAATATCTAGGTACTGAAGCAGAAGGTAGAAGCAGCATGCACACCCATGGAGAATAGAGTGCTTTTGCAAACAGTGCCACTCTTAAAAAAAAAAAATACATCTGTTTTGCTCAATTGACACTCCGTGATACTGCAATTATGAGCCATATGTGAGCATGGTAATTTGGGAAGATAAATTAACATTTTAAAATCAAGACTGGGTGATGTTTATAGCATTGTGTGCCAGATTAGGCTTTGTGTTTTCCACAAAAATGAAAGGGGCTTCCCCCTCTTTTTGTGCACAGTTATGTCCTAGGTGCCATTAGGCACGTTAGAAGTATGCAAGGGTTAGGCTGTAGTACAGGGGTCAGCAAAGTTTGGCACGCGGCTCGCCAGGGTAAGCACCCTAGCGGGCCGGGCCAGTTTATTTACCTCCTGACGTGGCAGGTTTGGCTGATCGCGGCCCCCACTGGCTGCGGTTCGCCGTCCCGGGCCAATGGAGGCGGCGGGAAGCTGCGGCCAGCGCATCCCTTGCCCGCGCTGCTTCCCGCTGCCCCCATTGGCCCGGGATGGTGAACCGTGGCCACTGGGGGCCGCGATCGGCCGAACCTGCAGCATCAGCAGGTAAATAAACTGGCCCGACCCACTAGGGTGCTTACCCTGGCGAGCCACGTGCCAAACGTTGCCGACCCCTGCTGTAGTAGAACTCCCTGAAATGAATCATGACCAACTCAGAACTTTGGCTGACCTCGTGGCCTCTGGACCACCTTTAAACAGATGCAGCAGACTCCACTGATGTGTGTGAGAGAGCGCCAGGACTGCTCCCTCATGTCACCTCTCCTTACTCCTTTGCAGAAACTTAGGGTGAAATCCTGGCAAAGTTCCCATTGACTTAAATGGGGCCAGCATTTTCACCCTTATTCCCCACAGAGATTCTAGAGAGGAGTAGAGATTACATAACCAAATGGGATTCTGGTCAGCCTTTCCATAGGGGTGCATAGAAATAGAGAGTTAGGATGTGGACCTCCTTGTATTCTCTTTCCTCTTTGCTTCATCCTGTAGTGCCTTGTCAGAAAGTCTGATTCTTAACTTTTGCACTGTAACTGCTTGCCCATTTCTAAGCATGTTGGGACACATTTTAAAAGGTATTTAGGAGCCAAAAGATGCAGATAGGTGCTTAGTGGGATTTCCAAAAGTGACTGAGCACCTAAGCATTAGGTAATTGGATGCATTTAAAAATCCCTCTAGGCACCTATCTGCATTGTCAGACCTTTAAAATCTGGCCCTTTGTGTACTATGGATGCAAGTAGCACACTGCAGTGAGCAACCTTGAAGCATGATTCATAACATCCACAATCCTACAAGGCGCTGAGCAGCATTTGTGAGCTGCTGAGTGTGACAGCCAAGACCTTGACCAACACCAGCGACTGAACTAAGGATGTCCAGAGTTAAAACCATGAGTCAACAGCTTCTGCCTAAGCACCTCAGCCAACTGCCACTGAGGTCCACAAGTATTGCAGGTTTTCATCATGACATAAAGGAGAGAAAGAGAGGTGAATGAGGAGGAAGGATACAGAAAATAAGATTATATGGTTGCTTGTTTTGCATGAAACCAATCTGCATCTCACCTTGACACTTTTCCATTCAACTAGTTCTTTGATGAATTACAGAGGTGGTTAAAACTGCTGGCTCCCCATTTTGTTGTGTTTTCTGATTTTTTTTCACTAGAGTTCTACCCATTGATACCTAGAACATTTCCTGAATATCTCGAGTTGATCTGGTGTAGCATTCAGAAAGTATTGTGCTACAAACAATCAGAAATACCATGCAGCTGTGTGTGAGGCCTCACAATTTACTCAACCAATATAAATAAATGGAGATATACCTATCTCATAGAACTGGAAGGGACTCTGAAAGGTCATTGAGTCCAACCCCCTGCTTTTACTAGCAGGACTAAATACTGATTTTTGCCTCAGATGGCCCCCCTAAAGGATTGAACTCACAATCCTGGGTTTAGCAGGCCAATGCTCAAACAACTGAGCTATCCCTCCCCCCAATAAAATACACAAATGCTTAATTTAACTAGAACTTGAAACAACTGATTTTTTAAACATTTGAGAGCATTTGGTTAAGTAGTTAACTACAATTAAATGAAATGATTATTTAATTGCTGAATGGAAATTCTAGTGAAATAATCAAATTATTATTTTTAAAGTTGATTGCCTTGGAAAGTGCAATTGGAAGAAAAAATGGAAATGAAGAAAATACTTTAATGCTAGATACTTTAAAGCCCTCATGAATCATTTTAAAACCTCTTTTGTGTGTAGAACAAGGGTTGGCAACGTTTGGCATGCGGCTCGCCAGGGTAAGCACCCTAGCGGGCAAGGCCAGTTTATATACCTGCTGACGCGGCAGGTTTGGCCGATCGCGGCTCCCACTGGCCGCAGTTCGCCGTCCTGGCCCGGCGAACCGCAGCCAGTGGGGGCCGCAATCGGCTGAACCTGCCGCGTCAGCAGGTAAATAAACTGGCCCAGCCCGCTAGGGGGTTTACCCTGGCGAGCCGCGTGCCAAACGTTGCCGACCCCTGGTGTAGAACAAGCAACTGCTAACATTCTCATTGTGGTTTGAACTTGGTTGACTTGGGATTGAGAAGAATGATCAGATTTTTTTTAAAAAAAGGTTTTTCATTAGAGTCAAGACTTTTAAAGCTGAAGGTAATAAAAAAATTTCCCTTGTAAAACAGGCAGCTCTGAGTATTCACTTTTTTCCAGCACCAATTAGTTCTAAATGGTGCTGGGATTCAGAACATTTCATTTGAGCATAGCTAAACCCATGCATTGATATCTGATGTGATAATGTTTGGAGTCTGAACCATACAGAGGCCCATTCCTACAAAAGAGCCCTATTTAAGAACATAAATATGGCCTATGGTCCATCTAGCTGAGTATCTGGTCTTCTGTCAGTGGCCAGTGCCAAATGCTTCAGAGGGAGTGAACAGGGAAAATAGGAAATGATCCTTCCCCTAGTCATCCTGTCCCAGCTTCTAGTAGTCAGAGGTTTAGGGGCACCCAGCTCAAGGGCTGCATCCCTGTCCATCTTGATTGACCTATCCTCTACAAAACTTATCTAATTTATTTTTAACCTAATTATACTTTTGGATTTCACAACATCCCTTGGCAATGATGTTTGTTTTAAACCTGCTTCCTATTAATTTCATAGGGTGACCCTTGGTTCTTATGTTATGTGAATGGATAATTTCCTTATTCACTTGCTCCACACTCTATCATCTCCTTTCTAAGATGAACAGTCCCAGTCTTTTTTAATCTCTCCACATATGGAAGCTGTTCCATGCTCCTAATAATTTTTGTTGTCCTTTTCTGTACATTTTCCAATTCTACTCTATCTTTTTTGAGATGGGGAAAGCAGAACTGCATCCAGTACTCAAGGTGTGGGGCTATCATGGATTTATATAGTGACATTATATATTCAGTCTTATTATCTGTCCCTTTCCTAGTGGTTCAACATTTAGTTTTTTGACTGTTTTATATGCTGAGTGAATGTTTTCAGAGAACTATCCATGATGACCCTAACATCTCTTTCTTGAGTGGTAACTGCTAATTTAGACCCTGTATTAAGTCCAATTTGCTTCAATAGGACATGATTAAGGATTTTCAGGATGAGGCCCCTGAACCAGGAATGTAATATTTTAAAATACTAGAGATATGCCAAATCTCCTAGTGAACTAGGATGTACAAATAGTATTACTTTAAAAGTTACTAAGCAGTTACTGATTTTTATCTTGTTCACAAGCTATGTTTTTAATCATATACGTGCAAAATACTCCCTAGGGCATGTCCATGCAAAGACATAAATTCCTTGTAATGCATAAATGTTGAGGTTTTCAAAGCAGTGCTGGGGATTTAGTCACCATCTTCTATTAATATATATGGAAGACACGGACCTAAATCTCCATCACTGCTTTTGGAAACCTAACACAAGATGTGTGTGTCCATATTCAGATAAATACGGTGGAAGGAACTAGACATGCAACTCTATTAACAATACTGTGAGCTTTCCCTCACCTGCTGAAATGTTCTGTAATATATATAGCATTATGCAGCATGTTATGACATGGATATTTAAGTTCTATCCTGCAATCTGATCTGTGTGGGTGGACCATATGCTTCCATCAAAATCAACGGGGGCGCTGCACAGGCACACAGGTCTGCCTGGGTCAGATTGCAGAATTGGGGCCACAGATAGAATCCCTTGCTGAATTGTGAAATGGTTTAATGATCCAATTTAGAGAAGTTCTCTTTGGAAATAAGCCTACACTCTGGAATTCTAAATAAAGAAAAAAGCAGACAATAGATGTTCTCATCATAGGTGGTGCGGAAAAAAGGAATGTGATATTGCATCAAACTACTGAGCAACTTAAGACATCACCATAGATTTTTTTTAGTGCGAGATACATTTTAATGTCAGGCTTTTTATTGTGCCCCCCCCAACAAGGTAAGATAACAAGTATATATTATAGATCAAATAGGTAGAACATTTAAACTATCAAAATAAATGGAGAGACAGCCATAATTACAGAAAAGTGGGTATAAATATATACCCACAATTCATCAAGCAATGGTCCAGTAAGCTGTCATTATTCATTTTCATAGTAACTGATTGGCGCTGTTCTGAAATGCCCTCAAATGATTCTTGCACTTGTGCATGTGTTAGTGGGTACAGCAGGTAGAAGTTTACCTGTTCAAACTGCATTTTAAATAATAATCATAAAAAAAATTCTAAAAATCAAGAGCCAGAGGTCCCCATGCTTATACCAGTCTGCTGTTACAGTGGGGTAGCAAATTTGGTAGAACTGTCTTGCATGGGGGAAATCCCCAGCTAATATAGAGCTTGTGAAATAGCCTCCTTCATTGCCATCTTCTCAGCCCCAACTGTAGGGGACATGTTGTGGGTGTGACTAGAGCACTGCTTGCACTCTGGCAGGCTCTAGCTGATGTACCAGCCTCAGTTGCCATAGCTTGTCAGTACAGTTTAGAGCATCATAGAGGCAGCTGTAAACTACAATCTGAACCAGGCTGGCAAAACTTTGGCCTCAGGATCAGGGAGGCAGAACCCTGCCCCTCCTCAGATGCATCCAGTAGATATTGGGGAATTTGAGCCCAATTGTTCAAACTAAATTCAAAGCCACGCTTTCCTTGATTGCTGTTGCCTGCCAATGGTATGTTTTCAAATAAACTTAAGGCAAAACTATCTCCATCACTGTGCAGGAGTACAAAGTGGCCATAGGACTCAGGAAGCCTCCCGATCCGATACATTCACACCGGGGTCAGTCAGAGCATCACTACGCTGCTCTGAATGCTAGGGCTTCTCATTCCAGTGTGGCCTGACTGAAACATTGAAATCTGAGCATCCCAGAGGAGATGCAGAAGGATCATGCCAGTCAAGCTAGCCATGATTGTGTGTGCACACATGGGATGGAGTACACAGCGAAGGCTGTCACAGCACCCATACTTCCCCTCCTCTCTTGTGTGCATTGTGTTTGACTTGGGCGAAGCCCTTCTGTGCTGCCCATATGCAACAGACCGGCTTGAACCATTAAGAAACAAATGGATAGTAACAACCTCTAACTGACACTTGGTTGATTAGCCAAATGACTGTCTAGATCAAGGTTTGCCTTTGTCTATTCAGCTAAACAACATCAAAATACAGTGCTTAGTCATTAGCAAATTTACTGAAGGCTGCGCTGTTACACACTCCACCAAACAACATTCCTCCACTAATGAGCAGGCAAGCATCAAACCAAGGAGAAATATAAAGCAAACAATGATGCCAGTTGCTCTCTTTCAGATTCCATTGGCCAACAGTAGCTGCTTGGCCAGGTGGTTATTCTCAGTGGAATAGTAGATGTTTCTTTCTGTGGCCACACAGCCAAATGTACTGTTTGCTGCAGCAATAAGCTAATTGCCTTTTTACCTTCTGCGCACATGAGTTAACCCTTCAAGGGTCAGGTAGATCTCAGCTGCCAATTGGACATTTGATTTTGAATGTCCTTTAGCAAATGGCTGCTCTTGTAGCGATATTCACAGAATATCAATTTGTTATTCCGTTGTGATTAGCCAGCTGGCAGACCTTTTCACACTGAAATTTCAATGGACTACTGACAACTCTTCCCCATTTATCCATCAAGGGATTGAGTGAGGTATTCTGGTGTGGGCACAATGTCTTACAATATCTTTTTTTTTTTTTTTTTTTAATACTTGAAAAATGAGGAACAATTTCAGGGATATTTAAAAATACTTACATACTGTACCACCCTTAAGTAAAGCCTCTTCATTTTATATCTTAAAAAGAGTACATCCAACAAAGTATGTATATCTCTGCCTGAAGTTTTGGAAATACAGGGACAATCCTATTAGCTAATACACACTCAGCTTTGGCCACACATTTTTTTTAAAAAAGTCAACATTTGCGCCCTGGTCCCAAACTGTGAGCCCAACCCAGCAGACTCTGGAATATTCCCATTGAATAGGATTGATTTTACGATCACCAATTAATTTTTCACATAGTTTGGTCTTCAATTCAATAGAAGGGTACATGGCAAAGAAGAAAAGGCCCCAAAGAACCTACATAGTTTATCTACCTACCTATTTAATGACTGATTAAATAATCTATATTTTAGGCATTGAAGACAAATAGTTTACCAAGGGCACCATTTGGGGAGTCAGAGGCATTTGAAGCATCTCTAGAGTATTTTAATTATATTAATAAAGAGATTCAGGTCATGTTAGTTTTTCAATTACAACAAAGCCTTTGAACACAAAGGAAAAATACATATTTATGTTTATAAACAATGGATAGATAAGCTCCCTGAGCTATATACACAGTTCTTTCATGATCAAAGATGAGATTTTCCATCACCCATGTATTTTCATTATACATGTGAACTCTGACCTACACTTTAAAAGTACAGTGTGTCATCACATGAACTGGGTGTAAGGCAGTAGGTTGTGTATCATGGATGACTTTTTCATCTCAGAGATTAAACCTATTTTAAGCAAACGGGTCCTATGGGAGGATCAAGAGATCATGTCTCATTTCTCTTCTGGAAAGTTTTCCCACTCAGGTTTATTAATATTTAATTTTTTTTTGTAGTAGAGTTCCTTTCACGCTTCTTGTGTTCTTGCTTATATACTACTGAGGAACATGGGTTCTGTTGTCAAATAAATGACTATTAATAAATAAAATAAACATGAGTGTATTATTTCCCTGTGGAACATGTATGTTGCTTACTTGGATGAAAGTGTTTCAAATGTTGTTCTTGTTGATTAACAATCTGCTTCCCACCTGCATGCAAGACAGAGATTTGTTCAGCCACATTTTTGAATACAGGCTTCAGATATGGGTAGAGAAATTCCTGGCTACACATGCCTTAACACACAGTCGCACTGTACATTGTACTTGATATTCAGCTGGAAAGAAGAGGAATTGGTCAGCACACGGGGCACAGGAAATATTGATTTCATAATGTGAAGAATAAGAACTTCAAAGTAATCTATTCAGGCTGACCCTGTTGCAATCATACCATATGTATTGAAAGCTGCTCTCTTCCCTTCATCTTCAGGTGGTGAATGTACAAGTAAACACCAGAGTAAGTGGATATTGATATTTTTTCATGTGTCAGAAGTAATTCACACCTACCCACTCACTGATATAATCCCTCCCCAGATGTGTGGCTCAAGCCTTCTCTCTACGGCTTGTTACTTGTTACTTCTCCCCTCTCCTCACCTCCATTGGGTCCTGGGTTCATTTGTGACACCTGGTCCCCTCACCCAAGTTGTGGTTGGATACAAGGGTTGCTATCCCTCGGGAAAATGAATAATACTATCACTGCTGACAAAAAGTATAAAACCCAGCACACAAGGAGAAAAACACAAATCCCAGGAAAGAAACAACAACACAAACAAACACAACAAAGGAGGAATCCATTAGGATGAGGAAAATAGGATCTGGAGGAAGGAAAAGATTAAGATTAACTAATAAGTACTAACCCCTCCTCTCCCCAAATCTCCCACTCCCAACACTCAAAACTCTTTCCAGACTCCTCCCTGGCATCTTACCTGGCAGGTGGTAGACTTAGGAGGAGTCTAAAGATGAATGTTCCAGCACTATGACTGTTGGCCATCTTAAACAAACAAACACAAGGTACTTGGCATATGGGCCTTAACCTATACTACCCCTTTGCAGCAAGATGAGGAATTACTCCATCCTTTTACCACCACACTGACTTCTGTGTTCACCAAGTCTTTGTTATGACCCAGCCCTCTGGCCAGGTCCTCAATAATCTGTTCCCTTCAGGATAATGTTGAGTCAAAAGCTTCATTCCAGTGGGGCTGGACAGCCCTAAGTCTGCTGGGTTTAGAGTCTTCTTCTCCCAATTCCTTGGCTGGAACAGATAGGGTAGTCCGGGCCCTATCACGCCATTGGGTTCTAGGTCAACACCCTTGTTTACAACAGCAAGAAACAATCCTTCACAGTCTTTTGCTCCTGAGCTACCATCTACCTCTCCTCCTTTATAGGTTTCCCCAGCTTCTTGTCAGTCTGCCGGAAGGATGCTCTCTCTGCAGTATCTCTGACAGCTGCCTTTCTCCTTAGGAGTTTCATCTCTGAGACCGTTAGCCTTTAACCATGCCCAGGTGCTTCCATGCCTGGGCTCCCATGCTCCCAATTACTCAGTGAGTTAACTAACCATAAGGGAACCTAAGCTGCTTCATTCCCCCTTGTAGAATCTGTCAGAAGCAGGCTGGGTCTCTGACCCCTTCAGTCCTCCTACAGTGTCTTTGCCTCTGGGCGTGGAGCAGAGTCCTTCTCTGGGTCCCTGCTCTGGAGTCCTATGGAAGTTGCATCTGGCTCTCGGCAGCTGGTGACGGGTCAGACCTCTGCCACTCTGGATGCTGGTCTCTGCAAGACTGGAACTGCTTGACTCATGAGTTAGATCTTCCAGCAGGTCAAAGAATCCCTTTTTGGGAACAGGGAGTTAATCAGCGACTCCTGAGCTGTTCTCTCTGAACTCCCAAAGTCAAAATCAATACTAAAATGAGTGTCTTTGTCTTAAGGTCTAGCTGTCCCAGCCCACTGAGGAGTTGAGCAGCCCCGGGCTTAGCAATGGCCCAGCAAACTCCTCGTCCATATCAACCTGTACAGAAGCATCCCTGCTGGCTTCAACAGGAGTTTCTAGTCTGTTCTGTCCTCACTCCTGAATTCCAGAATGCTGTGAAATGGTCAGAGGGGGCTCTGGTAGCCATTATTGTTGTAGTTCGTTTGGTAGCACCCCCCTAGAGGCTCAGTCCAGAGTTCCAGGAGTTGACCAACTACAAGTAGAGATTACATCAACAAAACTAATAGGGTCAGCAAGAAGAGATAGTGGATCCATCTCAATTTAACAGGACATTCCAGAAAAAACTGTTGCAGGAACAAGAATTGGCTGCATACCCACTGAGTAATGATTAATTGGCTGTATTAGTTGCCTTATATGATTGTTATGTTTTATTTACCTTTTCAATACAGGGAAGATGTAACAGTAACTGCTGGTCTTAGTGGATACCAACTCCTGTCATGTGATAAACATATTTGCTTTCAGAACCCTACCAAGGTGATATTACAGGGCTAAGAAACAAAGTTTCCATTTCTTGCTAGCACTCTTGTGAGTTAAACCTTTATTACTACTACAGTACCAGGATGGGTACAAGTGCATGTGAACTAGTGCTATACTGCTAAATGGGAGCAGGGTCCTGGATAGATGGGAAGGAAATCCTGGGACAGCCTCACCATGGAGAAGGAGATCTTGATACGGCAAAAAAGGTTGGGAACAATAGTGCTAGATATTGAAGTACCACTAAAGAAACCAATTGTCTAAATAAAATCCCTGCTGTCATACATTGGCAACTGCACCATGCCACTGGAGTCTGGACAGGGGAGACCAAAATAATGGCAAATAGCACTAGTTTGGATTTTACATTCCATCAGTGCACCAGAACGGAGTCATAAGATCATTTAGATGAAAATAGAAAATGATGTGCTTTGCATTAGGTTCATCAAATAGTCCTGCTCAAGAATATTAATGAAAAGATATTAGGTCTTGCAGCGGGGTGGTCACCCCGCTCTGGCCCTGAAGAGGTTAAAGCAGCCCTGGAAAGGGCGGCAGCTGGGAAAAAGGTAGGCTGAGGGGGAAAGCAGCCACAGCTGGCCCTTATAAGAGGGCTGTGGGCCAGAAGCTAGAACACAGACACTCTCTCTATCTTCATTGAGAGAGAAAGACTTGGCTGCCTGGGAAGCTGAGAAGGGTATCTAGGGTTGAGCAGTGCTGGGGAAGGGCTGGGGAATTCCGGCCTAGCAAAGCCCCAGGCTGCAGGCCTAGTTAAGGGCCCACAAAAGAGTACCAGGGCTGCAGAGGGGGATAGAGGATGACTGGCAGTAGCCACTGAGGCATGGGGAGGATAGAGGGTTGGGGGGTCCCCTGGGTGGGGAGACCAAGAGACTGTGGGGGTACTTCAGAGGGTAAAGGGCACTGGGGTCTGGGAGGGATATGGGGCCAGCGGCAGATGAGACGTTGGCCTGCAGAGGGCGCTCTGGGCTGGAAAGAGCTAATTCCCGAGATGATCAGCAGGAGGCACCACGCCAGTGAGTCGTCACCCGCCACAGGTCTGAATTGCAGAGGATCAGTGACTCTACAGGAAGAATACCTACTCTCTAAATAGTGTACAACAACAACAACAAGTTTGGGATAAAACATGAAGAATGCCATAGCTAGCTGAAACTGCAGGTGACATTTTAGGTAGGATGCATATTATAGTCCAGCTGGAATTTGACAAGGATACCCACTCTAGAACTGTTATGAAAAGTGACATTGGAGTTTTGTTTTATTTATTTAACTACACAGAGCCAAAACTTTGCTTTTATATCTCACCAGAAACATAGTATAGCCATCAGGACAGTGCTCCCTAATGCTACTAAGATGTTGTTTCTGTACTGCCCTTTGATAGCCATCATTTTCCGGGGGTGCATAGGAAGCTGCTTCCCCTGGCTATCTGCATAACAGTAGGAAAGAATACCTGCCTAGTGCTCATGGAAGTCTTGGCTACTATGGTTTTACCAGCTCAAAGCATTGTGATCTGCATGGTGTGTTCAGGCCTGCAGTTCAGCAATGCAAATACTACACTTTGCAGCATGTATTACAGAGTGTGTACATTATTCCCTTTTCAAAAGAGAAGAAATGCACATGCCCCTATGTCCCCTCCCAACCTGCCTCACAGCCTGAGTTGTCCTCATTGTTCCCAGGCTCCTGACACACTTGGTGAAGAAGGATTTAGCCCAGAACCACCAGCAGCACTTCCTCCACTATTTAGGCCTCATGTAGAAGTTTCATAAAATAATAACTACACATGACTCTCCTTAGATTATGACAGAACATGAGTTACATTCTTGATCTCAAGAGATCTTGCAGCCTATGTCACAGGGCCTTTTCCTCCACTACCTTGAACCTTGTCAAATCATTTATTGTTGTGCTAAGTGAGTGTTGACATTTTAGGCTTCCTGCATAGACTTGCATGTTGATTCCAATGGGACGGGTCACAGTGCATAAGATTGAGCACATGCATAAATCTTTGCAGAATTGAGGTCTTAACATGGCAGCATTTTACCCGTCCTATACAGATTTTCAGATGTGAGCCAGCAAATGGTAAATTTGACTTCAATAGGAGCAGAGTTAATCCAAGCCTGAGCGCTTTTGAAAATGACACCCTAAATCACTAGGGAGATGGAACC
Source organism: Malaclemys terrapin pileata (assembly GCF_027887155.1). Taxonomy (NCBI): domain Eukaryota; kingdom Metazoa; phylum Chordata; order Testudines; family Emydidae; genus Malaclemys; species Malaclemys terrapin. The sequence goes on from NC_071518.1 coordinate 13,982,686, forward strand.
ACAGTGGTGTCAAATGCTGCACTGTCAATTTCAAAGCTGAGGTTTTTTTATTTATTTGTGTTTTTTTAAATTCCTCAAAATATAGCTGTTTTAAAGAAAGAAAGACTGTTTAAAGAGAAGCAGACAAAAAAAGAACACAGTTGCATATTTCTATATCTTTTCTGCTATAGGAGCCATTATTTTTTCTTTATGAGTTCAGAACTAATTGTAATATTCTAGGCAGTTAATAAGTTTATTTTATTAATAGTTCAAACATAATGTGAAGCCAGTATATTTAATGCTAGTTATTAACCTGCACTAAGCCTAAGCTGCACTTAATTAATTAGGTAAACCATATTGTTTGCTCTAAATGGTTCATCTCTTTAATATGATCACAATAAAAAACACCATAGGGTGCATTGCACTTAAAAAAATGCATTAGGGTATATAGTATTCTATAAACTGTAAATTGTGGATATACTCTCTTCACCTTGGCTGCCCTCCTTCAAGATTTCATCACTGTAAAATATGCAATCTTTTCTACACAGTGACTACACCCTTTCTATAACTAATTAATTATCAACATAATCTATTCTAATGACAACTAATATTTGCAAAAGCAGTATAATTCAAATCACATCATTTACATTTCTGTTCAACCAATGTCTACATTAAACAAAAGTAATGTACAATCAATAGTGCCTGAAAATCAATCCACATCTCATATTCTTTTACTTTGCATTTGCTTTTAAAATGGAACAAAACAGTCCTAATCTTCCTCAAGTGATTCTTCCTCTTCATGGAGTTTTTCCCGATTACTAATAGTCTCATTGCACTATGTCTAAATCGAGCTATTGAATGAAGCTAGAGAGCATTCCACTGTACATGCAATGAAGGAAGATCATGCTGGGACAGTCACCTTCAACATAGTGCATTCAGTCTAAATTTACAGTAATAGACTCGTACTCCAAGAATGCTTGCTGTGTTTGTTTGCAAACTAGTATGCAGTACTTACAAGTCTGTGGTTTTATTGACATATTCCTTTCCTTTCCTGTGGATTTTAATTGAAACCCCCACTGCTCTGCCTAGCTCCTGCAAGTCAGAGAACAGAAGTTTGGTGTTTACTTTAGCATTTAGACAAGATGAACATATACAGTAGAGTTCTGCTGGTTGATTATGAAATACATAGTCCAGCTTATTACTGATTAAGTAAGAGTCACTCAGAACGTATGTGCAGAATTAGCTCCATGTTTGAGTGAACGATACTAAACATGGCCTCATCCTGTTTCCCATTGATTTTACCACATGATTGTAAATAGTGCATTGACTTCCATAAAACTATTCACAGTAATAAGCACTATGCTGAGCAGTAATAATTTGCAAGGTCAGAATCTATGCTCAGTACTCATATTGATTTAGTAGTCCAATACTTACAAACATGAAAGGGTTGCAGGGCTCGGTCCAAAATTTAAATGGGGATTTCATGAAATTTCAGCAAGCCCCTTGGAAATCATAGGAATTGATAAACTCTCTGGTTGTTTGATATGTATGAAAAGGGATGATAAGTGCCCCATAGTCCAATGGATCCCACGTACAAATGTGAAATGAAAAGTGTAATAGTGACCTATTATATTCTAGGGAGTAACTGTCATCACAATGGTAGCTAGGAGTTCTCACTGATATTAACATGTACCCTCTCTGACAGCACTGTGGCAGCTGTTACTTTCTTGCAACCTGCTCCTGCCTCTGAGCCTTAGCTTGTTTGGGGGAATTTAAATTATATTGCAAAATATTTACAAAGTTATCAACTGTGAAGAAATATTTCATTAAAATGGGGCTCTGTGCAGATCAGAGTGTAGGACTGATGCCTCAGCCAGAGAACCAGGAATAGACCATACTACCATAATGCTGTGAGCTCTTGTCTAGTCTGGTGATGGCATTTTTACCATTTTGCCATGTAGATTTGCCCAAGCCTCATTGCTACTTATTTTCACACTAAACTCTCCTGGGATCACTTGTTACTGTCCTATTGTGTCCCCTTTAATCTCTTCTGCAGAGTTCCAAACACTTAAGGGAACAGGGCTCAGGTAAATATTACCCTGGCAATCCATTATGAGTGCGACATCTGTAGCTGTTCTGTACACAGAACTCCCACTTCAGAATATCTAAGGGACAGAGCCTTAAATCCATGTCATTCCGACAACAGTCTCTGCATAGGTAGATGTTTAAGTGGTACAGCGCTCAGGGTTACAGAAAGTTAATTAAGTGCTTGATCATCTCTCATTAAACTCAGTGGAAAGACTCCCATTGACTTCAATGAGAGTTGAATCGGTCTCTAAAACAGACATGCAAAACAATTATTTTTCTCCTCTTTGTCATTCGCTTCCTTCTTTTAATTTCTCATTTAAGGTCTGATCCTGCAAAGTGTTGAGCACTCCGCAGGATTGTTGCATGCACTCAACTTCCCTTGAGAGATAAGTCTTGTTTGCTGAGCTCATCACGAGAGGTTGCTCATCTCTAAGCAGGATTATGATAAACATTTCTCACTTTCAGAAAGAACTAGCAGAAAGTTAATAAAATAGTTGACTCATTCATTTGTCACAAAAATAAAAGAAAATGGAAGTTATTCTAGCATATGAGTGCATGGTAGATAAACCAAGTAACATAATCAGCAAGGGATTCAGAAGAGGCAAGAAGATGTAAAATTCTGGACCTTATGTGTTACTTACTGGAGCTTCACTCATTTGTATTGCAGAGACATACAGCTATCTTAGAGACACACGTGTAACCCTGAACAAGATGTCTGGGATGGATCCTATTGCATAAAGAATACAATGTAAACTAATTAATTTTAATTTGATCAATGGGCTCTCATGGGCTGCACTTCACTGTGATTGTTCAACTGATTTTTGGATGACCATTATGACAAGTGAATGAGAATAAATGTGTACATTTTCTGAATCTGAAGAACAAAGTGTTTTCAACATGTACTTAGCATTATCAAAAATTATCCTAAGCAAAAAGCTACTATCCTTTATTTTACCCTAGAACAGCGCATCAGGTTCTAGTGAAGAGGCTTTGAAAATAGTCACCTCATCATAATAGTTTAAAAATGGATTTGTTAATTCATGGAGACAACAGTTCCACAGTTGGAGGCTGGGGGTGGACCATGTGAAGCCTTTGACCCTTCTCTCCTTTTGAAGGGGTAATGAACTAGTTGTAATATTTTGAAATAGAATGGTGTTATATAGTGTTTTCATTGGTTTGATTAATAAAAGATTTAATAACATTAGAAATTGACAAGACATTAAGTCCACATTTTAGAGTCATAATCACAGAGGTTAGGGACAAAAGGAGCCACCAGATGATCTAGTTTGACCTCCAGTATATCACAGGCCACCACCTCCAGCACACTACACAAAATAACGGACGTTAGACCAAAGCATTACAGCACACTGGAGACTAGACTGAGGTGCACCAGTGCCTGAGGCCCATGCAATGGCAGGAAAATGAGTAAATTGGATATATCCAGATAATCCTGGCATGTGAGCCATACCTACATTCTGCAGAGAAAGGCAAACCCCCTCCTAAATCACAGCCAATCTGATCTGGGAAAAAAGTCCTTCCCACCCCCACATACGGCGATCAGTCAGACCCTGAGCATGTGAGAAAGAACCAGCAGCCAAGCACCTGAGAGAGAGAGAGAGAATGGTTGGTGGCTCCTCAGAGCACTGGCCCACCCCACCTAGTGTCCCAATTACAGCCGTGGTCATCTCTGATGATTCTGAGAAGGAGGCAAAAACCAAACAGAATATGTCGGGGAGGGAGAGTTGGAAGGAATTCTTTCCTGACCCCTGCAGGTGGCCAACTGAAGCATGAGCTTTTAGGAACATACAACATAAAAAATTTCAAAAATGTCCTCCAAATTTACAACCTAAGGTTTGCAGATGAAATCGTTTACATACATACACAGAAGCGCAGATTTGTCTATGCCTCCAGCATTTGCTCATTGAAAACCCTGGATTTTGCACGAGCAGATGAAAGCAAGGAATAATCTTACCCAGGTTCTGTGGACAATGAGCTCATAGGGTCTCCCTTGGATCTGACACCAAGTCCCTGTGCGGTTTTAGACAAATCATTAGCACCATTTTTTAAAAGAATCCACTAATTTAGAATACCTCAAATTGAGATGCCTAGCACCCAATAGTCTTATAAGTACTGCTGAGCACTCTTAAATCCTTTTTATTTCAGATCTGGGTGGTTAGCATCTCTGAAAATTAGACTCCAAGTTTCTCAAATTTCTAACATTTTTGACCTCTTAAAAAAAAACCAAGACAAAAAAAAAGCACCTAAAATTAGTGAACACTTTTGAAAATGTTGGTCTGAATGATTTGTCTATGACCAAACTGGGAATGGGATCACACAGCTTTTACCTATCTGCCTTAGGCAACCATCCATAAAATGGTGACAGATGTACCTCTAAAAGATGTGGAGATAATTAACTCATTAGTAGAGCTAGTCAAAGCTTTTTCAATTTTAGAAATGTCATCAACACTTTCTTACAAAAATATTTTAGTTAGCCATCTTTTGATCATCTCTAGTAATTAGCTAACAGGTGTAAAAGTATGCTGTGTTGCTGTAGTCATGTTGGTCCCGGGATATTAGAGAGAGAAGGTGGGTGAGGCAATATCTTTTATTGGACAAACCTCTGTCGGTGAGAGAGAGGTAAAAAAAAAAAATACTATCTCCCCTACCTTATCTCTATAATGTGTAAAATAGCCACACCTACAAACTTTGTCTACAGAACTGAATATGAATCCAGACTTCCCTAACCTTTGGTTGTGTTTGTATTTGATGTTCTGGACTGGCCCATTAATGAGCTAGGCCTGACCTGCAAACTTCAAATCCAAATGTCCCCAAAGTTTAGGGGGCCATACCAAGTCATCTTTTCAGGGCCAATCTCTAGTGTAAAGTGCATTAAAGATGAAAAACACTTACAAGTATAGAAGGGTTAAGGATTATTATTAGCAATAACAGTTAATTGATTTAGAAGACAGGTTAAGGGGCCTATGAAAATGTGGCTCTACAAGTGCAGTGTTGACCCAATTTCCTTTACTCCAAAATGACCCCATATCTCAGCCATTGTTTATGTTTAACAAAATAAATACATAAACTAATAATAATATTAATAATAAATTAAAAAGTGATGATTTAACCAATTCAGTCCCTTGGTTCCCCAGCTGTATCTCCAATCGAGTTCCTCTTTCTAATTACAGCCATTGCATCTTTAAAAAAAAAGATGAAGAAAGTGGAGGAAAAAAATATTCCTCCTTCTCCCCAAACCATGCTTCATAGCTGTAAAAATACATTGCCTTTTGACATTACCCGTGTGGAGGATTCACTTTCAAGCTGCTCTATCCTTTGTCTTGGATCAAACATCACCTAGAAGATTTTCTCAATAGGTTTCACAGGCTACCGCCATGCAGGGGAAAGCCATCTGTGTCAAAGCTTAGTCACACAAAATGCAAAGGAATGGGCTAGGTGATGCCCTCCCACCTCTTCTGCTAATGACAGTAAAAATCAGTTTTACATCTATTCTACCAGTGTGAACCAAATGGCAGCAGGACATGGCAAACAGATCTGGCAAATTCTTTGGTCCGGAACAAAACAGGAGAAATCACTTATTATTTTTAACAAGACAAATGGCAATATTTAGGCCTGCCTATGCTGCACAATTGACTATTAATGCAGGGTTTTTATGTCCTGCTTCTCAAACTATTTTATAACCAGGTTAAAGAAACATGAAAAAGTTGGGCTTTATCTACCCAGGTTAATGCACAGTTTTTTAACCTGTAGCTAACATACAGCTTTAACCTTTAGCTAACACACACCCACAGAAACTATGTTGTTATACTCCACAGCATTACCAACCTCCCCCAGAACACTATCCTTGCCACCAGCGATGAAACCTCCCCAGGAGGGAATTGCTGTCTTCCTCATATACAACCAAGATAATGCACAACACTTGCAAATCCACCCAAAACACATTGCAAAACTCATCCATTTAATCCCAAACCATGGGAGCAGCCATGGGTAATAAGATGTCTCTCCAATATGCCAATCTCTTCATGGGCCACCTTGAGAAAGAATTTCTGGAAAAAAGCACCAGGAAATCAACAATGTACCTAAGATACATCATTGATATTTTCATCCTCTGGACAGGTCTAAACTCCTTCATAGCTTTCTACAACAACTTCAACAACCACCACCCACCCATTACACTCTGTCATGACATATGGGTCTTCAGTTTGAGCCCGCAGCATTTATGGGAATGGCCACACTCCAACACTCCCCTGGCACCCTGCTGACAATTGCTTACCTATGATCCACTAAGCCCAGCCCCAGTGTGAGGCTCTGCTCTTGAGGTCCAATTGGCAGATTCCCAGAGCAGCTGATTGGCCAGCCCGACTTAAGCAAGCAGCATCTAGCTATCCAAACAACTGGGCTCCACACTACTCTGGACTGTGTGCCTCCCACTCCCGCTCCCCGGCCTTGATTTCCTGGCATCCTGACTTCACTTTGACTCCTGACATCTGATTCATGGTTCTGCTCTCCAGTTTGTCTCCTGCCTTTGACCTCCTGGTATCCTGACCTAGCCTGACTCGACTCCTCTCTTGTGACTGCAGACTGTGGCTCTGATTAGTTGGTCTGGTTGTCCATGACCCGGCCATGACACTCTCGCTAGAACACTCCAACACAAGCATCAACCTCCTGGATACCATGATCAGCTTCAACAATGGAATGCTAGAAATGGAAGGAACATTCCAAAGAATCAATTGATCACCATCACATCTTCCCAGATCCAGCAACCACCCTAGACACACCAAAGCTCTGTCATCTACAGCCAGCCACTCAGATACCACAGAGTTTGCTCCGAGGAGACAGTCTGGGATACACAAACACACTTAAAACTGCCTTCATTAAACAAGGACACACCAGAGAACTGGATCACATGATTGGAAGGGCCAACCAAATACTTCTGGATAACCTGCTTCAATGACTCCACATCCCTAATTGTCACCTACCACCGCACACTGGAACCTATATGGGGTATTATATAAACAATTACAAGCCATATTTGACGGGCACCATGCCCTGAAATAAATCTTTTTCAATCCCCGTCTTATGGCCTTCAAATAATCCCCCACCTCATTATCAGAAGCAAGCTCCCCACAGACCAGGGAACACCAACTCAAAGCAGTGTTAGACCCTGTCAAAACAGTTGCAAAACCTGCAGACATAACTCCACTGCTACAATGATCAATACCCCACTCCCCTACAATACGCCTTTCATGATTCATGGGTCCTAAACATGCTTATCACAACAGGTGGTGTACCTCATCCAGTGCATCAAATGCCCCAACAACAACTATATGGATGAAATCTGAAAACCACTACACTCTCAAAATGAACTCGCATAGAAAAATGAGAGAAGATAAAAACACCTTATCACCCACGGGCGAACACTTTTCATAAAATGGTTACTCCATATCTGATCTTTCAATATTTGTCCTCAAGGGAAACCTGCATAACACCTTCAAAAGGCAAGCCTGGGAAATTAAATTCATAACTCTGCTAGACACTGTCAGTCATGAACTTAACAGAGACACTGGTTTTATGGTTCATTACAACAATTTGTAACAGACCACATTGCCTGCAACCCTTAATTGCTTACTTCAAACCTTTAATGCACAACAATCTAACCCCCAGATTGCCCATTTAATTTTAAGTAACCAGTTCCCACATTACCCCTTCTGATTAACCATCTGTCCCAACTTGTAGTTAGCTTAGACACACTCAGACACTGCTTGATTGCTTTCTTTCCCAGACCAAAAGAGCTGTGTAGCTTGAAAACTTGTACCTTCCACCAACAGAAGTTGGTCCAATGAAAGCTACTACTTCATCTGTCTGGTCTATGTTATTGTAATACACTTCAACTCAAACCATGTTAATCTTCTTTGCTTGACTATTGTTAACTTTGTGGCATAGAGGAGTCCATTATTTCAAAGAATTTGAGTTGTGGTTGAGGCAGTCCCACCAATGATATAACTCCTGATGTTTTGACAAAGAAGTTTCTCTTTTTACTATTTTTGTATCTGGTTCCTTGTAACTTCAACCACTTAATCTAAGGCTGGTCAAAAACTCTCTTTTTTTTCTGAAGAAATTCTCATTAAAAAAAATATCTGTGAAGTGTTCTATTTCAATAAAACTGCATTTTCCAAAAATTATTTTGACCGGCTCCACCTAACCTCCTTGGTCATCTTTGCAGGTAGTTCTTCCCCACTTGCAAACACCTTTTATTTGGAGGAACAAGGGAAAAAATAAGATAACCATCTATATTTGCATACAATGAAAGGAGCGAAATCCAATCAATGTCTCAGGAGGATGGCCAATCCCACAGTTCCAATTTATGAATTGTCTAGCTTCTTGACGTCCAAACTTCTGAGTCACAAAGCAGTACCCACCCACAGAAACTCCACTGATAGGTCCAACTGAACTGAGTTGTAATCAGGGATATCAGGAGTTGGCTGTCCTCCACCTGTCTACTTCAGTCCAGCAAAGGCCACACCACCAGGTCCTACTCTGATGTGCAGCTAACTGGTCCAGTGCTGAATCCAGTTCTTCCACCACTGGTCTGGTCAGGCCATCTTATGAAGACCAGGTCTGTGCCACAAACACTGGTCTCCTCACTGTGATGTCAGCTCTTTACAACTGCTGTTCCAGGCCCACAGAATTGCTCCACACAGGGTTCATAATCTTTAGGCAGGGAACCCAAAGCAAAGCATTACCCTTGCACAGAGTCCCAGCCCCCTGGGACAGAGCTCCTGCATTCTAAGTCAGAGACATCTGCCCACTCTTGTTGAAATGGAATTCCATTCCCAAATCAGAGTCCATTCCCTGTAACATCAGGGTGAGTCATGCAGGAATTATTGTGTAGAATTCCCAAGCCTTTCCCTGAATGCAGTTACAGTAACAATCAATATTGATAAATTCTTATTAGTGGAACAAAATACAGTATGTGGAACTATGGGTAACCAATATTATAATTAGGGCTGTCAAGCGATTAAAAAATTAATCACTGTTAAACAACTTTAGAATACCATTTATTTATTAAAAATTAAGCACTGTTAAACAGTAATAGAATACCATTTATTTATTTTGGATGTTTTCTACATTTTCAAATATATTGATTTCAATTACAACACAGAATACAGAGTATACAGTGCTCACTTTATTTTTGTTTTTGATTACAAGTATTTGCACTGTAAAAAAACAAAATAAATAGTATTTTTCAATTCACCTAATACAAGTACTGTAATGCAATCTCTTTATCATGAAAGTTGAAATTACAAATGTAGAATTATCTAAAAAAAAACCTTCATTCAAAAATAAAACAATGTAAAAGTTAGAGCCTGCAAGTCCACTCAGTCCTACTTCTTGTTCAGCCAGTAACTCAGACAAACAAGTTTGTTCACATTTGCAGGAGATAATGCTGCCCACTTCTTGTTTACAATGCCACCTGAAAGTGAAAACAGGTGTTCTCATGGCATTATTGTAACCAGCATCACAAGATATTTACATGCCAGATGCGCTACAGATTCATATGTCTCTTCATGCTTCAACCACCATTCCAGGGGACATTTGTTCATGCTGATGATGGGTTCTGCTCGATAACAATCCAAAAGAGTGCGGACCGATGCATGTTCATTTTCATTATCTGAGTCAGATACCACCAGCAGAGAAGGTTGATTTTCTTTTTTGGTGGTTCGGGTTCTATAGTTTCCGCATCAGAGTGTTGTTCTTTTAAGACTTCTGAAAGTATGCTCCACAACTCATCCCTCTCAGATTTTGGAAGTCACTTCAGATTCTTAAACCTTGGGTCGAGTGCTGTAGCTATCTTTAGAAATCTCACATTGGTACTGTCTTTGTGTTTTGTCAAATTTGCAGTGTTCTGAAAATGAATAACATGTGCTAGGTCATCGTCTGAGGCTACTATAACATGAAATATATGGCAAAATGTGGATAAAACAGACTAAGGGACATACAATTCTCCTCCAAGGAGTTCAGTCACGAATTTAATTAACACATTATATTTTTAAGGAGTGTCAGCAGCATGGAAGCATGTCCTCTGGAATTGTGGCCGAAGCATGAAGGGGCATACCAATGTTTACCATATCTGGCACGTAAATACCTTGCAATGCTTGCTACAAAAGTGTCATGCCAATGCCTGTTCTCACTTTCAGGTGACTTTGTAAGCAAGAAGCGAGCTGCATTATCTCCTGTAAATGTAAACTTGTTTGTCTTAGTGATTGGCTGAGCAAGAAGTAGGACTGAGTGGACTTGTAGGCTCTGAAATTTTACATTGGTTTGGTTTTGAGTGCAGTTATGTAACAAAAAAAAATCTACATTTATAATTGTACTTTCACAACAAAGAGATTGCCCTACAGTACTTTTATCAAGTGAATTGAAAAATACTATTTCTTTTGTTTATCATTTTTACAGTGCAAATATTTGTAATAAAAAATAATATATACTTTGATTTCAATTACAATGCAGAATATATCTATGAAAATGTAGAAAAACATCCACAATATTTAATACATTTCAATTGACATTCTATTAGCAGTTCAATTAAAACTGCGATTAATATTTTTAATTGCAATTAATTTTTTTTAGTTAATCGTGTGATTAATCGAAAGCCCTAATTGTAATTCATGTAAATGAGGCTGCCAGAGCTGATTTTTCCCTCATCCTCTGTAGACAGAGCAAAGATTTTTATCCTTCAAAGCCTTCTAGCTCTGGGATTTGACATATGCCAGTTTTCAGATGTGACTAGTGATTTTGGGAGCTCCATTTGAGATGCCTTAGAGGGGCTTGATTTTCAGAGGATAAGTGCTTGGCACTATAGGCGCTGACTCCATGGATGCTTCAGGAGGCTATCTGGGGTGAAGTGGAGGAAGGAAGGAGTGGGGCAAGGTGGGGGCAGGGGCAGTGTGGAGTGGGGGCAAGAAGAGGCAGGGTGGAGTGGGGGCTTGAGGGAAGGGGCAGAGTGGGTGCGGGGCTGGAGGTGGAGCAGGGGTGGGAAGAGGTGGGGCGGGAATTTGGGGGAAGGGCTGGAGTGGGGGCAGGACCTGGGTCTGAGTGGGGCTTGAGCACCCCAGGACAACTGGAAGCCGCCACCTAAGCTTGGCACTTAGCCCCCTTTTCAGGTGTTTGATACTGGGCACTTCAAATATTGAGGTGCCCCAACTCACCAGTCACCTTTGAAGAGTAAGGCTGATGGTACTTTACAATAATCTTAGCAGTATCTTTAGTCAATGAGGGAGGGTAATATGATGAGAGTTTATCAAGGAGTTTTATTTTGCAGAAATGTAGACACATACAAGTCTGTTTTGAAGGCTTTATAAAGCAAATGGCATACTCCAGTGGTATCTTGAATAACGCAAACACTTGCCATCTTACAGATATGAAGCAATAACGTGGCAAAATCAATTAAAATATTAAACTAATAATTGCATTGAAATAAGTTGCCTGGTATGGTGAGGAACTACACCATGCAGAAGGAATTACACATTTTTCATACCTACCTAAGAAATTGGATCCCAATTCTCAAAGACACTTCAGCATTGTGACACTATGGTAAAGTAAGTAAAATGCTTTGAAAATGTAAGTATAATTGTTCTGTTACATTTTCAGCTCACTCACAGAGGGGCTAATTCAAAGCCCCTTGAAATCAGTTGGAGTATTTCTATTGACTCCAATATGTATTGGATTTGGCCCTCAGTATTCTGCCTCTCTCATTGTAGTGCATTTAGCCAGTAATTTCTCTGGGATGAAAAACGCTCTGTTTGGTAGTCTGCACTGGTATTTCTAGGCCTACAGATGTATACCCTGTAATCAGCAGTCATCATTTTGAGTCACACGTAAGACCTAAATAACCTCCACTCCTCCCCTCTAGAGCAGCACAACTTTTCTATATTAATTTCTATGATGGAGTGCATATTAATTACAACAGTTTGTAGCAAGGAACTTTTTTCCTGGCAAATTAAATCTATATCCGGTATGTACTTTAGTGGTAGTTAATGGTACTTGTAGTAATTACAGTAATCTCGTCCTCAGATCAGTTGAAAGTATTCTTGGTTCCAAGGGTAACACATGCAAAACTGCCTGATAATTCAAAAAGTAAAAAAAAAAAATTGGAGGATGAAAATACTGCAGTGCGCTGATGTATTTTCTATACGTAAATATCAAATGGTTTCCTTTATGGATGACTTTGTGTATAAGCACCGATTTAACTATCTACTGAAAACACACTTGGCTTTCAAAAAAATGTTTTTAGTTTCCTTGTCTGTTGCAAACATAGGCTCTTTTTGAAGCCCATTGAGCAATATCTTTAACAGTAAATTGCAGCATTAATTCAGAGCCCTGCATTAGGGGTGGCGAAGAGCCATTAGCAGGAGCTCTGGAAGTCACTGACCCTCAGAGATCCACTATGCGTTCTGGAGCTTTTGGGAAGTTTACCTTCTGTGCCACCCTTGAAGAGGATTCTGTGCATGCACCTCTCTGTGACTGCTCAGCTCCAGCAGAATGGGTGAATGGTGGGGTAGGCCATTTTCTCTCCTTCTCCCTGTCCCTCTTGTCAGTGCTCCATAGGCCCTTATGGGAATGCTAGCAGCAATTACTAGGACCGGTCCTTGCGAGTAGGAGAGCACAAGGATTTCAGCTGTGGATGGCCTCTGAAGAGGGGATAAAAGGAAGAAATCCAAGGGCTGGCCACAAGACCACGGGGCTTCAAGGTTTAAATCCCATAAGAAGCTTTTTGTTCTACTTTATATTCCAGTGTAAAAGCAAGAAAACCAAAAAAGTGTTGTATACATTTACATTTTAAATTGTGTAATCATGTTATTATCTGAAACTAATACCATGCTGTTAAAATTTAGATAAAGTGTCCTGCAATGCATACAAAATGTTCATTTGTTGAAGGCCATTAAGTTAATTTCCTGGGAACAAGAATAAATGCAAGGCATTTACATAATCATTAGTTGTGAGGTGTAGAATAGATAATTAAATATTCCACCACATTAATTTATATTTAATTAACTGAGCTTCCATGATCCTTCTGTCTGAATATTAATATTGTGTAAATAAACAATTAGGATGCACACTCACTTTATGAAACCTTTATTGTAAAAAATGTGATCCAAGGACTTTTGTGAAATCTTCCTAAATAAATACTTGATGATTTCATAAGGCAGACTTGTTGATCTTAGAAGTTTAGCTAAGTAGTACCAATACTGTGATTTTAACACTAATTCTGCAAGTGTTCTGTATTTACAGGTTGTCACAAAAAAATGTGTACTTTAATGAGAGTGTTCAGTGTTATCTATGTTTCTCGTCTATCCTTCAACTAGCTGGCATCCTTTACATTGCATGGAACCTATGACAATTCATTGTAAAAATGTATTCAAAGCTCACATTACATTTTTAGAATACTCTTTAAAGTTACACAAATTAAATGGACATTATGGTTTTCAGTTAGATGGAAGCCTATCAGGTTAAAGGGCCCCTTTGTTGGCTTCAAATTTCAGACTTTCAGGTCAGAGGAATTCAAAACATTCCAAGGTTCCTCTAACCCACAAAAGCATGCAGGATTAGAAGATCTGAAGATACCAGCCAAAAAGATTTCCTTTTTATTTTAATATTTAAAGAGTATTCTAACAAAAAGAATTTTAATCTATTAAGAAGGTTAAACAAACTGCAAAAGGTTGAGTTTAAGTTCAGTCCAGTTTTTATTTTATGGTCTATTTGGCTACTTTTAATTGTCTGTGCAGCATTATCTGAAATCTTTCTGAAAGAGACAAAGTGGTGAGGTAATATCTTTTTACTGGGCCAACTTCTGGTGATGAAAGAGACAAGCTTTCGAGCTCCACAGAACTCTTCTTCAGGGTCATATTATGTCAGCATCTCTAAGAATTATTTGAATTCTAAAGGGGAATTTCTGTAAACATGAAGTGGTGTTTTGAGAAATGGCAATTAAGTATAGTGGGGCACAAAGAGACACAAAGATTTTTGAGCATGGCCTGGATTCTAGAACTTTTGGTGGTGTGTTATGTGTCTGTTGTATAGAATAATGCTCTCCCATACATTGTTAAGTATTAGCAGGGAACAAAACTGGAGTGAATTTTCCTTTCTGATGCGGTTACATTTGAACTGTCAATGCTCCTGATTTTCAGAGGTCCTGAGCACCTAAAATTCCAACTGCAGTCAATGAAGACTGCGGGTGTTTTGCACCTACGAAAAATCAGAGCCATCCAGTTTTCAGGGAGTAACTTCAAATAAGTGGGTTAAAATGAATGAAATATGGACGGATATGTCAGAAGCCTGAATATCAGAGAGAAGGGTTCAGTGCTAAATGGGTCTGTCAATAAAGCAAAAGGGATTCATTGGTGAAATACAGAATGCATGAACCCACAGTAAAAAGAAAACATTTAGGTGGGTTTTTTCAGACTAATTATGATGCCATTTTTGCATTTACACAGAGATTTCCATAAGACTTCTGAGATAATTTTTTCTGAGTTTGTACAGCTCTGCATCTCCTCATAAAATGCAACCCCCATCCAAAGAAACAAAAACAAAACAAAATAAAAAAAAAAACCCATGAAACACTAGCAGGAGTGAATAGTCATTTTTTCTCCTTTGTTTCAAATGGCAATGTTGTGTTTTCTTTCTGTAGTCTCATTTTGATGCCAAAATGCAATGTTACTTATTTTATAGCCAAGACCAACTAATATTGGCAAGCTGGTCCAATGTAAACAAAAGACAGTGTTTACAAACACGGGATTCAAAAAAGAGAAAATGATGTTTAAACAATTCCAAGGGTTCTTTCTTTTAGATTTTCATTATTTCTCTTGAGGTTTGTTATTAGAAAGGTATTAGATGCAGCAAGAACTATTATTCATCCCAGATGAATTGTAGAAGGTTGTCAAGGTAAACAGTTACTCAGCACAAACTATGGGTTTTTCTTTAAATCCTTAAAAATATTACAAAGAAGTGCACTACCTAACACAAGAGAATCTACCATATCTACTCTGGCGACACCATCAGAGGACCCAACCACATCAGCCACACCATCAAGGGCTCATTCACCTGCACATCTATTAATGTTATATATGCCATCATGTGCCAGCAATGCCCCTCTGCCATGTACATTGACCAAACCGGACAGTCTCTCCGCAAAAGAATAAATAGACACAAATCGGACATCAGGAATGGTAACATACAAAAGCCAGTAAGTGAACACTTCAATCTCCCTGGTCGTTCTATTACAGATTTAAAAGTCACTATTATTGAACAAAAAAACTTCAGAAACAGACTTCAAAGAGAAACAGCAGAACTAAAATTCATTTGCAAATTTAACACCATTAGTCTGGGCTTGAATAGGGAGTGGGAGTGGCTGGCTCATTACAGGAGCAGCTTTTCCTCTCCTGGAATTGACACCTCCTCATCTATTATTGAGAGTGGACTACATCCACCCTAAAAAGAAGAACAGGAGTACTTGTGGCACCTTAGAGACTAACAAATTTATTAGAGCATAAGCTTTCGTGGACTACAGCCCACTTCTTCGGATGCATATAGAATGGAACATATATTGAGGAGATATATATACACACATACAGAGAGCATAAACAGGTGGGAGTTGTCTTACCAACTCTGAGAGGCCAATTAATTAAGAGAAAAAAAAAAAACTTTTGAAGTGATAATCAAGCTAGCCCAGTACAGACAGTTTGATAATAAGTGTGAGAATACTTACAAGGGGAGATAGAGTCAATGTTTGTAATGGCTCAGCCATTCCCAGTCCTTATTCAAACCGGAGTTGATTGTGTCTAGTTTGCATATCAATTCTAGCTCAGCAGTCTCTCTTTGGAGTCTGTTTTTGAAGTTTTTCTGTTGTAATATAGCCACCCGCAGGTCTGTCACTGAATGACCAGACAGGTTAAAGTGTTCTCCCACTGGTTTTTGAGTATTTTGATTCCTGATGTCAGATTTGTGTCCATTAATTCTTTTGCCTAGAGACTGTCCGGTTTGGCCAATGTACATGGCAGAGGGGCATTGCTGGCACATGATGGCATATATCACATTGGTAGATGTGCAGGTGAACGAGCCCCTGATGGTATGGCTGATGTGATTAGGTCCTATGACGATGTCACTTGAATAGATATGCGGACAGAGTTGGCATCGGGGTTTGTTACAAGGATAGGTTCCTGGGTTAGTGGTTTTGTTCAGTGATGTGTGGTTGCTGGTGAGTATTTGCTTTAGGTTGGGGGGTTGTCTGTAAGCGAGGACAGGTCTGTCTCCCAAGATCTGTGAGAGTAAAGGATCATCTTTCAGGATAGGTTGTAGTTCTCTGATGATGCATAGGAGAGGTTTTAGTTGGGGGCTGAAGGTGACAGCTAGTAGTGTTCTGTTATTTTCTTTGTTGGGCCTGTCTTGTAGGAGGTGACTTCTGGGTACTCGTCTGGCTCTGTCAATCTGTTTTTTCACTTCAGCAGGTGGGTATTGTAGTTTTAAGAATGCTTGATAGAGATCTTGTAGGTGCTTGTCTCTATCCGAGGGATTGGAGCAAATGCGGTTATATCTTAGAGCTTGGCTGTAGACAATGGATTGTGTGGTGTGTCCTGGATGGAAGCTGGAGGCATGTAGGTAAGTGTAGCGGTCAATAGGTTTCCGGTATAGGGTGGTATTGATGTGACCATCGCTTATTAGCACAGTAGTGTCCAGGAAATGGACCGCTTGTGTGGATTGATCTAGGCTGAGGTTGATGGTGGGATGGAAATTATTGAAATCATGGTGAAATTCCTCAAGGGCTTCTTTTCCATGGGTCCAGATGATGAAGATGTCATCAATGTAGTGCAAGTAGAGTAGGGGCGTTAGGGGACGAGAGCTAAGGAAGCGTTGTTCTAAGTCAGCCATAAAAATGTTGGCATATTGTGGGGCCATGCGGGTACCCATAGCAGTGCCGCTGACTTGAAGGTATATATTGTCCCCAAATGTGAAATAGTTGTGGGTGAGGACAAAATCACAAAGTTCAGCCACCAGGTTAGCTGTGACATTATCAGGGATACTGTTCCTGATAGCTTGTAGTCCATCTTTGTGTGGAATATTGGTGTAGAGGGCTTCTACGTCCATAGTGGCCAGGATGGTGTTTTCTGGAAGATCACCGATGGATTGTAGTTTCCTCAGGAAGTCAGTGGTGTCTCGAAGATAGCTGGGAGTGCTGGTAGCGTAGGGTCTGAGGACAGAGTCTACATAACCAGACAAGCCTGATGTTAGGGTGCCAATGCCTGAGATGATGGGGTGTCCAGGATATCCAGGTTTATGGATCTTGGGTAGCAAATAGAATACCCCTGGTCGGGGTTCTAGGCATGTGTCTGTATGGATTTGTTCCTGTGCTTTGTCAGGGAGTTTTTTTAGCAGATGGTGTAGTTTCTTTAGGTAATCCTCAGTGGGATCAGAGGATAATGGCCTGTAGAATGTGGTGTTAGAGAGCTGTCTAGCAGCCTCCTGGTCATATTCCAATTTATTCATGATGACGACAGCACCTCCTTTGTCAGCCTTTTTGATTATGATGTCAGGGTTGTTTCTGAGGCTGTAGATGGCATTGTGTTCAGCATGGCTGAGGTTATGTGGCAAGTGATGTTGCTTTTCCACAATTTCAGCCTTTGCACGTCGACGGAAGCAATCTATGTAGAAATCCAGTCTGTTGTTTCGACCGTCCGGAGGAGTCCATGCAGAATCCTTTTTTTTGTAGTGCTGGTAGGGAGGATTCTGTGGGTTAGTATGCTGTTCAGAGGTATGTTGGAAATATTCTTTGAGTCGGAGACGTCGAAAGTAGGATTCTAGGTCACCGCAGAACTGTATCATATTCATGGGTCTGGAGGGACAAAAGGAGTGTGATATATGCCATCATGTGCCAGCAATGCCCCTCTGCCATGTACATTGGCCAAACCGGACAGTCTCTACGCAAAAGAATTAATGGACACAAATCTGACATCAGGAATCAAAATACTCAAAAACCAGTGGGAGAACACTTTAACCTGTCTGGTCATTCAGTGACAGACCTGCGGGTGGCTATATTACAACAGAAAAACTTCAAAAACAGACTCCAAAGAGAGACTGCTGAGCTAGAATTGATATGCAAACTAGACACAATCAACTCCGGTTTGAATAAGGACTGGGAATGGCTGAGCTATTACAAACATTGACTCTATCTCCCCTTGTAAGTATTCTCACACTTATTATCAAACTGTCTGTACTGGGCTAGCTTGATTATCACTTCAAAAGTTTTTTTTTTTCTCTTAATTAATTGGCCTCTCAGAGTTGGTAAGACAACTCCCATCTGTTTATGCTCTCTGTATGTGTGTATATATATCTCCTCAATATATGTTCCATTCTATATGCATCCGAAGAAGTGGGCTGTAGTCCACGAAAGCTTATGCTCTAATAAATTTGTTAGTCTCTAAGGTGCCACAAGTACTCCTGTTCTTCTTTTTGCGGATAGAGACTAACACGGCTGTTACTCTGAAACCTACATCCACCCTGACTGAATTGGCCCTGTCATCACTGGTTCTCCACTTGCGAAGTAACTCCCTGCTCTCCATATGTCAGTATATAATGCCTGCGTCTGTAACTTTCACTCTATGCATCTGAAGAAGTGAGGTTTTTACCCACAAAAGCTTACGCCCAAATAAATCTGTTAGTCTTTAAGGTGCCACCAGACTCCTTGTTGTTTTTATAATAAGCAAGTCTAGTGTCCGTATATGTATGACTGTAGTAGTGTGGAATACCTGTGACCTTACTGATTTCAAGTCAATGGAACAACTCAGAGTACACAAGTTTAGCACATGAGTTAGTCTTTGCAGGATCAGGGCCTAGTTGCTTAAGTTGATGGACTTTTTTTTTAAAATCAACAGGACAGTGGTCTAGTTTAATGAGATTCTTTCCAGAAATGTATAGAAATACTCCTAAGGAATTATTGTCGAATTGGAAAATATATATATATCTCTTCAGTTCCCTTTTTTTTCTATTAAAGGCACAATACTTAACAAATGATTATGACAACTTCTCATAACCAAAGTGTGGGCTGCCTGATCTAGTGGTTGGAGCAGGAGCTGGGAGTCAGGCTTGGTTAGGTTACCAGGAGGTCAGAGTCTATAGAATCATAGAATATCAGGGTTGGAAGGGACCTCAGGAGGTCATGTAGTCCACCCCCCTGCTCAAAGCAGGACCAACCCCCTGCTAAATCATCCCAGCCAGGGCTTTGTCAAGCCTGACCTTAAAAACCTCTAAGGAAGGAGATTCCATCACCTCCCTAGGTAACCCATTCCAGTGCTTCACCACCCTCCTAGTGAAATAGTTTTTCCTAATGTCCAACCTAACCCCCGCCCTCTCCCACGCAACTTGAGACCATTACTCCTTGTTCTTTCATCTGCTACCACTGAGAACAGTCTAGATCCATCCTCTTTGGAACCCCCTTCAGGTGGTTGAAAGCAGCTATCAAATCCCCCCTCATTCTTCTGTTCTGCAGACTAAACACTCCCAAGACAGATCAAAGGGCAAACTGGGAGTCAGGTGTCAGGTTACCAGGTGATCAGGAGCAGATATTGCAGAGGAAACAGTCCTAAGCAGGGAAAACCCAATTGCATGAACAACTTCATGTTCCTCTGCTTGGATTAAATAAGATCTGGGAACCAATTAGATTTTCCAAACTGGATCCTTGGTCAGAGTTCAACTTCTGATTAGCAGGTCGCTGGGTGGCAGATTGGAACCAACTAGCCCTTAAGAGAACTGTAGACTGCTGTTTAAGTGCTGTGTTCCCTGATACAACTAAAGAAAGACAAAACCTGTTACCTGCTAAAGTAATGGAAATCTGCCCGCTCTTGAGGTATAACAGTTCATTACCAACGTCAGTCTTTTTCTAGAAGGAAGTAAGATCATTTAAAATGTGATATCTGACTGCATGCTTCTCACTGTGTCTAAGTAGAGGCAGCACAGTCTAGCACTTAGGCACTAGCTCTGGAGGTCTGAGAGTGGTGAAAACACCAAAAGCTGCTGGTGCTTTATCTCCACTAGGGATCCCCTTAGTACTACTACCATTACAATTGATCCAGCTATAGCACCAATATGAATTTTCCCACTGTGATTAGCTTTGGTTACATCACCTAAGCCACTTTATCCACATATATGTGTATGTATATATCTATATAAGGTGTCATATATACACCTACCTCATCTGGGCATTGTGAGCCTTATGTTTTGTGGTAAGCTTGTGCAAATTCAACTGAAAGGAACATTAAAAGCAAAGGACTAATATTAACCAGGGTATAGGCATCTATGAATTAATATATAGAGATATACTGGGTAAGAAATGCTACTCTTCAGAGTTTTCTTTATATAAACATCCTTGCATTGGATGGTTTACAGAAGACCTAGAGAATAAAACATCAGTACATTGATTTTCATTTGTACTCAGACTAACAGCATGTAGTTTAGCATGTATTTACACTCCAGAAAACCATTGTATGACTGTTTTTGAAAATGAACCATCTTCCTGGGAGATACTGATGGGGTAACTCTTGAAATGTAATTATCTTGCGACAAGATGATCCTCTGGCAAAATTATCCTCTAACAAGATTATCTTGTGACACCGTTATCCTCTGATAAGATTATCTGGAGAGATGATGTTGATAATTAGCTAGGGATGTGGAAGACCGATCTAGGAATCCTAACAAGGTGAAGGGAAACTGTACTGAGACTTTAGTTTAATTTCAGCTCTGTGTGAGACTCTGTTAAAGATACATGGAGAAAAAGTCAGAGTCCCTCATCATAATACATTTTCTAAATTGAAAAAACAACAAAAACTTCAGGAATCTTTGGCAGATCTTCACATTTCTATTTTACCCAATCTACCAGTCAGTATGGAGTACACACTCTGGGGAAAAGTAAATTGCTTTAGAGAGACATCACTAAATATAATGGAGTGGGATGACATCTGTTATTGTAAGGGGTCTACCTAGCTTGACATATTTTATATTTCCAAGGGACACAAAGCAATACATGTATTATGTGTCTATGGCTATAGCCACTAGAAGCGTTTTTCTAGGTTAGAAAAATAATAATACCAAATAGGACATAGAAAAAAATCCTAAGAGGGGAAAGGAAAGATGACATCAATCTACCCAAACATGTTTGTCTGGATTTCAAATAACAGAGCTTACAAGTCTATTGATCTTTGCTCTTCACATCCTACTCATATTTGGGGGGTTATTTATAGTCAGATCCTAATACAAAATAGGATTATGATTAAAACAGACAAAAATGTTGCTGTACTTAAGAAAAATCTGTGAGGAGGGAGGGAAAGGTTTATTTTCAGCTCTCCAAATCTCTGCAAGGCTGAGGTAAATATTTTTATTGTTGCCAAGAAGTTACAAACAGTAGATTAAAGCGAATTCATTGGAGAGTATCCAGAGAAGAGCTACAAAGTTGAACAAAGAAATGTAGGATCTTAGCTATGTTGATCAGCTGAAGAATGAAAGACCATAAAGCCTAATTTTCAGTTAACCTGAAGCAGGTCTTTACACTACCATGCACATATTTGGCATATGGAAACACCGCATTTTAGAGTGCAAATCGAGTAAGTGTGACTCTGAATATCTGATTTACACACATATGTGTATTGCACATGTATACAAGTGCATAAGAGGTCTGTGCAAACAAGTGAAGTAGAACTTTAATTCTATACAAAGTCAAGGTGGATCCAGGTTCTACCCAACCCTATGGACATCCAGCCAATTCTGAGCAGTTTGTGGACCTAGTCTGATACTGTTTACATAGCTACTGTCTTCTTTCCTTACAGAACTCACCAACTCTCCCTTATTATTAAAACATCTTCATATGCTGAGTCCTTGAGAAATGAAGAAGTCAGACTTTCTCTTTTAGAATTAAGTAGCATGATGGGTGGTGTGGTTTTTCCTCCTGCCTTCCTGCTTATTATTTTGGTCAGTTAGTTTAGGGATATCACCAATCCTATTATTTTGAGCTATCTTAGATCAATGGTACACAAACTGTCTGCAAAATCACAGGACCTTCACATACATGACAAAGTTTTGTCTCATTCTACTATCTTTGGTTGAAAGAACTCCGGGGTTAAAAGAAGAAAAAAGCATGAAATAGTTTTGAAAAATCTCCAGTGGGTAATTCCAGCTGCCTAGGATTGACCTGCAGCTTTGGCACAGTGAATTCACAAAGCTTGTACTATATTTGTTTACGATATTCTTAGTCCATACTGTGACAGACTATTCACCCCATGCACACGATTGTAATAATCTTTGTATAAAGTATGCTTGTGAGGTATCATTCAAAAACTCATAATTTACTGGTCATTATTGTCCTGGTAAAATATATATAGCAACACTCAGGGCTGATCTACACAATGCAGTAAGTTGATCTAAGTTATGTTAACTCAGTTATGTAAGGTAATTCACCGAAGCTGACATAATTTAGGTCTACTTAAAACAGTGTCTACGCCACACTATATCAATGAGAGATGCACTCCCATCAACTTAGTGTGTCTTCACCAGATCCGCTAAATCGACACCGCTCCATCGATCGCAGGGGTGCTGATTTAACCAGTAGAGTAGACATGGCCTGAATGTAGAATTAGAAGATTCCACTGTATGGTGTTACTAAAACACATTCTAAGTCTGGGGAGTGGCCAAATTAATGCCTAGCCAGGTGTAAACAAGGTCAATGGGCCATTACCTGCAAAATGGCCATTCTTTTGCAGGAAATGGGACAGAGGTGAAAAATCTACATCTTAGCAAAGAAACAGTGTGGGGTTCCTGTGAGACTTCCAGTCGCCATGATCCCAGCTGGAGATGCTTATCAAGAAGGGAGAGAGGACTATAAAAAGAAAGGGGAGACACCCCAAGGGACTTCCTCCTACTCACTCTTTCTGTCCATTGAATCACTGCATCAGAAGGAACAAAGCAAGCAGCCATTACACAGAAGAAGGAGTCCTGGCCTAAGAAGTTTGGCCAGTAAGACTGTTGAGAACATTAGTGAGAAAAATTTTGCTTCGAATTTAACATAGTTTGTTAAGTTAGGCATAACTTGTGTCTGATCTTTATTTTTCTTGTAACCATTTCTGACTTTTATGCCTCATTACTTGTATTCACTTAAAATCTCTCTCTCTGTTGTTAAAAACTTGTTTTACCTAATCCAGTGTGTTTCAACTGAAATGTTTGGGAAACTCCATTTGGGGTGCCAAGGCTTGTGCATATAATTTCTGTTAATGAAATGAGGGACTTTGTGTGCCATTGATCTAAGATAGCTCAAAAGAATAGGATTGGTGATATCCCAAATCTAACTGACCAAAAAAATAAGCAGGAAGGCAGGGGAAAAAACCACACCACACATCATACGAGTAGTGATCAATGGCTCCATGTCTAGTTGGCAGCCGGTACCCAGCGGAGTGCCCCAAAGGTCAGATCTGGGGCCAGTTTTGTTCAATATCTTCATTAATGATCTAGAGGATGGTGTGGACTGCACCTTCAGCAAGTTTTCAGATAACACTAAACTGGGAGGAGTGATAGATATGCTGGAGGGTAGGGAGAGGATACAGAGAGACCTAGAAAAATTAGAGGATTGGGCCAAAAAATATCTGATGAGGTTCAACAAGGACAAGTGCAGAGTCCTGCACTTGGGACAGAAGAATCCCATGCACTGCTACAGACTAGGGACCAAATAGCTAGGCAGCAGTTCTGCAGAAAAGGACCTAGGGGTTACAGTGGACGAGAAGCTGGATATGAGTCAACAGTGTGCCCTAATGGCATTTTGGGCTATATAAGTAGGGGCACTGCCAGCAGATCGAGGGACATGATCATTCCCCTCTATTTGACATTGGTGAGGCCTCATCTGGAGTAGTGTGTCCTGTTTTGGGCCCCACACTACAAGAAGGATATGGAAAAACTGGAACGAGTCCAGCAGAGGGCAACAAAAAAGATTAGGGGGCTGGAGCACATGACTTATGAGGAGCGGCTGAGGGAACTGGGGTTGTTTAGTCTGCAGAAGAGAAGAATGAGGGGGGATTTGATAGCTGCTTTCAACTACCTGAAAGGGGGTTCCAAAGAGGATGGATCTAGACTGTTCTCAGTGGTAGCAGATGACCGAACAAGGAGCAATGGTCTCAAGTTGCAGTGGGGGAGGTCTAGGTTGGACATTAGGAAAAACTTTTTCACTAGGAGGGTGGTGAAGCATTGGAATGGGTTACCTAGGGAGGTGATGGAATCTCCTTCTTTAGAGGTTTTTAAGGTCAGGCTTGACAAAGCCCTGGCTGGGATGATTTAGTTGGGGATTAGTCTTGCTTTGAGCAGGGGGTTGGACTAGATGACCTTCTGAGGTCCCTTCCAACCCTGATATTCTATGATTCTATGATTCTCTACATAAATGTGTATTGTGCAGAAGAGTGCTGGGCAGTATAAGACATACATTTGTGGGGGGAAATCCAACACTGGGGGTGTTTTCAGATCACCCTGCAATATAACCAGGCTACTAAGAGCCAACATGTATGCAGCACACACAGAGACATGGCTGGGGGTTACTTACATCCTGGAGGCTGTTTGTGAGCAAGTCATGACTGGAGGCTACCACAGCAAAGCAGTGTAAAGGGTACTCAAAGTTAGAGGGCAGGGTTGACATAGCTACTCACTAGTCTGTATTGTACCCTGGGTATGTA
This sequence comes from Malaclemys terrapin pileata, assembly GCF_027887155.1. NCBI lineage: Eukaryota > Metazoa > Chordata > Testudines > Emydidae > Malaclemys > Malaclemys terrapin. Next base: position 14,007,519 of record NC_071518.1, read on the forward strand.
ACAACCACCTCTCATTTTTTTGCTACATTCATCATTTAAATTTAAAAAAATGATAAAGAATGTTGTCACTAATCTAAAGACATGACATATTTCTGGATCACTCAGCCTTTTCTGAAAAGGACTCTGGTAAAAATCATCACAATAAGAATGTATCCCTCTTTTATTCCATGATGAGCTTATGTCTCTGCATTAATTTCTTTTATTCTATCCCACAGATAATTAATAGAAGATACTGGGAAGTACTTAACTTTACTTCAACCTATTTGAAGTTTATTACCCCTGTGACTCTCACATCACAACCACCAAAAATGGATAAATTGTAAAATCTACAAAACTAAATCTTCACTTCAAGGACTACTACTCCCAAATCTCCTAGCAGTACATTTTCAGACTGCCCTTTCTAATAACTTAGTTTCCCACTGAGTAAAAAGCTTTTAGTACATTGAAAATGGAACAGTGTTATTCTTAGCCATTTGATTCTCAAACTTCCAATTCTGCTATGGGTCAAGTGGCAGCTCCTTCACAAACTCATTCAGCAAACCATTTTTATGCCATTAATATCAAGCATTTCTTTGTGACATCTAGTAATTTAATAAAATTATCATTTAGTATATGTTATAGCAATATATTTGAATACATCTGAATTCTTATTAGGAATAAACAATAAGTAAGACATTTTAAAAGGGCACTAAATGCATAAAGCTTGAACGTTTTGCTACTCTTCCAAGCTTAAAAAGAATTGCTAATATTTTCTTAGACTGTGAGAATGTTTATAATAGAGACATGCCAATTTCTTGTTTTAGTTTAAAGAAGAAATAACATGGCATTTAAACTGTGGTTATCATGGCTCTATATAATTACATATCCATCACAAATTACCCATCACAGAAATAATATTGAATTTTAAAACTAGACACAGAAAGAAGATATGGAACAATTGCCTTTTGGTTCATAGCACGAGAGGAGCACATTGGTTGAATTTGTTTGAAAGACCAAAGAGAGTCAATGCTTTAATTGAAGGCCAAGTAAGTTTGAAATGCATAAGAAGTAGAAAATACTAATCTGCAGCTAGCACATTTTCATAGATATTAAGACTAAATAGGGCTATTATGATCAGCTTGTCTGACCTTCTGTATAAGACAGGTCAGATAATGTCACCCAGTATTTCCTCCATTAAGCCCATAACTTTGCTAGAACCTAGAATCGGTTAGAAAGACATCCAATACTGATTTTAAAATGAAGCAAAAAATACTTGCCTATGCTAGGGAGATATTTAAAGGAACACAGAGAAAATATGTGAAATCTTTGGGAACAATAAGAAAAATCTTCACAACAAAACCGTTCCTTCTGAGGCTAGTTTAAAATCTGAGTGCCTCCAGCACTGCTATCAGGCATATTGACAGTGTCCCAAAATGCATATCCGCTGAGCAAATTAACAAAATGCATTATGTATATTGGGAGTTTGATGGCATTGCTCACTCCATAATACATTCATTCCAACTACACTTGCACAGCCATTGTGTGGCTAAAAGCTACAATGGTTCTATAGCATCTAGAAACATCTACAAGTATCTTACCTTTATTTATAGAAGAGTTGTGAGATGACATGACAAATAGAAACATACACCAATGATGGGGAAAAGAAGGGTAGTCGGAAAGGCATAGGCACAAGATGAGCTGGTGTGCTAACTCTGCTAAAACAGAGGATTGCACAGAGTCCATTCAGTCTAGCAGGGCTGTCAGTGAGCTCCCCTTGCCTGAATTTCTTTGGTAGTCCCATTGTGGGCTATGAAGGATGTTTGTTTCAGTCCTTCTGGGGTGTATGGGTTTCCCCTTATACTTGGCAGGATTAACTGATCCTGGTCCTCAGGGGATCTAGAAACCCCTTTCGGTGCTTAAGTCTCTGTTGGGGGATGGGTAGGGGAACTGAGACCCACCTGCTCCCCGCTGGGTTCCAGCTCAGTGACCTCAAACCAGGTAGGTGGAATCAGGCCGCAACAACTCCTCCTGCTGTACCCTGAGCTCCTTCCTACCTCTCTTGGTTCTCTAGGCTTCTCCAGCCTGTAGATCCAGTCATCCATTCTCTGGGTGCCATTTCACCAGTTTACTGGCAAGACTTTCCTTCTCAAGCCTGCTTGTTCCTCTGACAACCACCCCAGCCCACTGCTGCTCAGTTTTTTTAGTCTCCCAGATTCTGGAAGGCTGCCAATCAGTGCTGGCCACAGTTCCTGCATTAACTCCTTGGTTGCTAGGGGAGCATGGGGTACATACACCCATATGACATGCATTATCAACACATCAGCTAATTAGTGTTTCCAACATATTTCAAAATACTTCTTTGGGGAATGACATAGGAAACAAACAAACTAAAACCCCAAATACCCACCTTGTCTCTCTCATAGGAAACAAAGAAATGCCTGCCAGAGACTCCTGGCCATCTATAAGTTCCGAGTTACCCAAGCTGTTCTAAACAGGATCTAGACGCACTGCAATTTTCAATGGGCCTGGCTCACACATGGGTTGGTTTTTGCCATCAGTTGAACAAAGCAGCCTTAATAGACAACCTATTTTTCTGTGGGCGGGTGTTTATAGGTGTGTGTAGGTGTAGTAGAATATCAAGTGGACCAGGGCAGATGTAGTGAATACGGCTCCTAACATACCACCCACCAGAACAAAAAAGTCTTGCAGTACATCCTGATGTTCATTAAATCTACTCTGATAGTCCCAGGGAGCGGAAAGTGAGTTCCACAGTTTAGGACCTCTCAGTGCGAGACTGTCTTGGCACTAGCCCCCTATAGTTTAAACCAAGGGACTGCTATCTCAAGCACCTTGGCTTCTGGCACCTATTGTGGTATCATATATAAGATGGGGACCACTTGAAAATTTGAATCCAGATCCAGGAATGTCGAACACTCAAAAGTTCTAGGTTGTTTGGATTTGAGGTATTGACTAAAGCCAGTCTCTAATCTTAACTACTTCCATCTTTAGTCAAAGAATAAATTGGAGCATATGCCGCAGGTAAGATCAAATGCCCCTTGTTATTCTCTCCGGTGCACCTCATTATTCTTATGTGTCATGCTGAACTGGATATACAAAGAATATCGTGAGTGACGTAAGGTGAGACAATGGATTCAAAACCTGACAATAATTCTCTCATGCCTAGTGCAATATTAGTAAAAGATGTTACTGGCAAACACTTCATCTGTATGAATTGAAAAAGAAAGAAGTCTCCTTTGATGGTACTGTACTTGTGACTTCTTGTATTTTGAGAGAAAATAGCAGAAGATGGAAAATTGTTGCTGGTGCTGTTATATCCCAGTGCTACCCTCCTGAGGTAAACAGGGAGATAATAAAAGCAACAATATTGTACTATATAAACAAGTTCCTTCTGTATCATGTTCAAGTTAATCTGGAATTAGTTATGTATTTATACAATATTTTTGTACACAGACCCATCCAGCACGCCACATAATGAGAAGTCCCTAAAGAAACAGTTTGTATTTGGCTATCTAAATACATCTCTGGTCACAGTTTCAGGATAATTGCACCTGAATTCCCTCTCCGTAGTCCCTTGAGGGCACCCACTAAAAGGTTTCCCACTCCCAGCCATCACCTCTCTCTGAGGAGGGACCCTTGTCCAGCACTATACCGCAATATCCCCAGCAAGCCAGTCTGCCTAAAAAAGCCCATGTTTTGCTTGTGGACAAGGGCTATGAACAGTGTAACTGCTAGCAGTTGTAGGTCACCATGCAGCTCTTTTTTTAGGCAAGCACATTTATTCTTTAGGTAAAAGCATTATTGCAAAAACACACACACAAAACAATAAATGCTCCTATGTGCATACTAACAGCTTACCAGGGCCACCTATCAGTCTTATAGGGCCTCAGTAGGCCAAAGTCTTTCTACCCTCCCACAAGGGATGGGACACCCTTGGGCAGCAAGTCCTATCTGTTTGCTGGATAAGAAAGAAGGCCCTGAGTCAGTTCAAGAATAGGTTATTTATCCCAAAATCCTTTCTTTGTCTTTTGGTCTCTGGAGAATCTGGTTTGAACCAGAATATGCTCACATCCCCAGAAGGTGGTAGCTCTCTGTAGGTGTTATAACCGGAGTGATTTGCCTTAATCATCCCCTATGGTTCTCACTTCCTGAAGGAAACGTGGTCACCCTCACTCCCATGGAGTGACTACAATCTCTGACTATAATATATGAACCATTCATTCACTTAATACAATATGGACTTCTAAAGATATTGCAGAAAGTTGCCTTATCTGTGACAATCTCCTCTTTCATTTTATACAAAATGTGAAGATCTTCAAGGGCAGTAAAAAGGAAAGGAGAGTGCCTGCAGAAGTCATTAAAAAGAAACTGTAACCCCTGGAGTAATATTGTATAATTGTAGATTATACTTTGTTATAGCATACAGAGCTAACAGAGTTAACATTGAGAGGGTGTTTCCACCAAAATCCCCTATTTTCACCTGAGCATAACTTACTAGAAAATGCTTCTTTCATGATGAATTTTCCCAGACCAGAGGTGGGCTTTTTTAAAAAAGGAAGTTTTGAACAAAATTAGGTCACATTTTTTTTAGCTGAAAGAGAGCTCTTTTTTATGCTGTTCCCCCCTTTTCTTTTCAGCAGATTACTCTATTTCAATGCCTGGGTAGCTCAAAAACAGCTGAAAAAATATAAAACTTTGCATTGTAATCCTCAAGGAAGAATATGATTTAAGGCAAGTTTGAGGGAAAAAAGATCTAGGGCAAGATTCTGCTGCATTTATCAATACTGAGAAATACTTACTGATTAATGTCAATCAGCTGATTTGTGGAGTAAGGTACTACTCAACATGAACAAAGATGGCAGAAATAGATTAATAGATGTTAATGCCAGAATGGACCACTGTGATCATCTAGTTTGACCTCTTGTATAACACAACCCATAGGACTTCTTTGTATTAATTCCTATTTGAACTAAAGTATATCTTTTTTTTTGGGCGGGGGGGAATCAAATCTTGATTTAAAATATTCTAATGATGTAGAAGCCACCACAAACCTTCAAAAGTAGTTCTACTGGTCAATTACCCTCACTGTTAAACAATTGCACTGTAAATCCTTTAAGGACCTTTGGGTTTTAATAAAGGATGTACATATAAGCACAAGCAAAATCAGGCAGGTGGGATCCTCAGCTGATGTAAATTGATGTCACTCCACTGTATTGTGTAGGCATGAGCAAAGTACTTCCGATGGAAAGGTATTTTATACCAGGATATGGAGTCCATGTAACAGGTGTTTTTTAAGTCATTAAAAATTTATGTGGAGTAGATGACATTCCCAAGGACCTCCATACATTTTCCTGAGCCCAACTAGTATGAGCAGGAGGGGTGTCAATGGGCTGACCACTCTCCCATCCAGCAAATTCAACCAGAAATATTTCCTTCACAGGTAATCCTTCACACAGATGAGAAAGGAGAGCCCCCTACCAATGGAGACCCACCATCAGATGGTGGAGATGAGAAATGGGCCAGATACTCAGCTGGTGTAAATCAGCATAATTCAGTTGAAGACACCATTAAATTAACACGAGTTGAATATGTGGCCCATTCCTCTGCAGGGGCTTATAGCCTTGGAGATAGGAATTTTCTCTTTAGCTAATGATTTTCCCTTGAGCTGAAAAGGTGTTATCCAGCAATGCACCCAGCCTGCAGCTGTAGGGAAAGGAGACCTCATCTTGCCAAGTTTTGAACCTATTCATTATGTGATCTATGCATAGAACAGAACTTGAAACTTACAAGATAAAATTCCATTTGGCTCTCACAAAACATATAGTCTGGTTTGAGGTCTATATTTTCCAGTAGTTCTGGAAACAAGAGTTACTTTCAAACAAGAATTTATTGTTTTTGTAGCACAGTCTTCCATTTCATTAGAAATCCACGTAGCTTTTAAAAATTTTCCTTGAAACACAATGGTTTAACAGAAAGAAAATAATATTTCAGGGGTGGGGAATGCTGAGGGGTTCTTCCAACCCTGGTTACATCTTGCCATCAGCCAGTTTTTCAACAAGCATTTTTAAAAGTTTTCCACTTGAAAAGTAATCTCCAGACAGACAGTTAGATATATTGTCTAGAAAGAAATCTCTTTTGTCTGTCACCATACTAAGCTTCTACTAAAATCTGACTTGTATTCTTTTAATAAGAATTGGCAAAATACAAAATTTGAAAAAAATCCTTTCCAAGTTTTTTAAAAGGGAAATATTTATAATAGCTAGGAGTGATACTTATGGGTATAGCATTCTCCTCTTAGTGTAGTGTGTTTGCAGCCAGATGTGAAATCAAAATACAGTGGGTCAACAAAAAGGGCATTTCACCTCTAGGCTTTCTAAGAAAAAAGATTGCTTCTGTGTCTCCATTGACCTAAGCACTCTAGGCAGTTAATCTAAGATGAAATGATAAAATGATGAGACATTCAGAAGTTTTATAATTCTGTCTGGTTTCCAGAGAAGTGAGAAGGCATAAACAGAAACAGAAATAGGCTAGTTCATTTATTGCTTGCCACATCAAACTGTTACTCCAACTTAATTTATAGCACTAGGAGGCAACAGAAGAATTATTAAATATATTTAAAACAAAACCAAAACTATGATTTATGATTCTTTGGGAAAAAAGGTGTGACATTCTTTTAAGGAAAGAAACTATGAAACAATAGAAATAAGTCAATAGAAGCAGCATGTTTTGCAGATAAAGTAGAAGTGATATTTCATTTCTCTATAGCATTTTACAAGGGGAGACTATTGTGTGTTTGAGAGCAGTCTGTGAGTTATGGGAAATAGCCAAAGGCCACTTCTTATCCCAAAGAAAGCTTTGATGTAACTAATGAGAATATGTACACAGGTCTCAGACAGGTCTCACTTGCTCCTTTAGGTAGGCTAGTCTTCAGATAAACTTGAATTCCATTTGACAGCAAAAAGAAGTCTCAACTGAAGGAGGGAATGTTGCCACAAATAAAGTACCAGATTCTGTGCATCACAAAATAACTTCTTAATACCCATGGAAACTGAATATATGGACATCCAGATATGTATTTTGGCTATTGAAGTATGTTGAACATGCACTGATTTTGGTAGCTACACAGCACTATAAAGACATACGGTGTAAAGGTGACATTCAGCTTAGTGCTTTACATTGGACGTAGGAATGCCATGATATTAAAGGTTTCTAAGCCATCGGAAAACACCCTCTAGTTGCCTTCACAGAATGAGAAAACAAGTAGGAAATCAATGTAGAAAATGTTAAAGGCAGTAACGTCCATCTAGGACAGAAAGGGTCCAGAATATCACAATAACAGAGAGAGAGAGAATGCTGCAAGATCTCAGAATTGTATCAGTGGAGCATCTTCTGCAGCATGCTATCCATACTTCATTTGTAAAGTAATTAAGATTTCAAATATAAATATGAAAACGTTCATATAAATATATATTTGGTGCTCATGAACGTTTTCTTATTTGCATTTGAAACCTGAATTCCTTTACAAATAAAGTATGGACAGCATTCTGCAGATTCTACACCATGAAGATACAGCTCTAGGCTCTTGCAATAATTCTGTAGTATTTCTATGCCTATTCAGTCCAATTCCTACCTGCTGAGACTAAGAAGTGTGACAACAACAGTGATGGTGGTCTTTATGACATGAGGAATTACCTTCAGATGGAACTGAACAGGAACATTAGATTGGGGTCTAAACCCTTAAACTCTGGATCCAGATTCAGCACAGGATCCAGGCTTTGAAGCTTGGGCTTCAATTTGCTGACCCAAACAATACCAAACTCAATATGATGGTCTTGAACATTGCAAGAGTTTTATTTGGAATCTGAACCTGGACTCAAACTTCTCTCCTTGGGCCTATTTCAATAATTGCACAATCTCTGATCCTCAGTGAATTTGCCTGGATTTGAACCAGTAGACTAAAGGTGAAAGGCACCACATCTATGCCTTGATCAATTCAGTCCCCCCTTTAAGTCTACTTTAACACATTTTTACTGCATCCATTCCTCCATTTCTTGGTTTTGTCTTAGAAGAAGAAAAGTCTTAAGTGTAGAAGATCCAAATAATTTTATTTCATTGGTTTATTTTTTTTTTAAATGTGAAATTCTGATGAGAAAAAGACTATTTAAACAAAAATAACTGGGTGCTAACTAGAAACTGAAACTTTTAAACCTATAACCTACATATGATCTGCAAAGAAGAGGTTATCTGACTGAATCAGCTAAAGAAGTTATTGTGAACTGAGGACTCTTTCCTTATAGGATTCAAATAATTCCAGTGAACGTTATGAACACTGAATCAGTCATACGAGAGTTCGGACACTTTTGAGAACCTAGTTACTGAAAAAAGTAAGGAGGGGAAAACTTTTTCTTCCTATAGGAAATGTGTGATATTTTTAGTTCAAGGAAAAAATATTATAAAAGGCAACCAATCAATCTTGGGTATAATTAGAAAAAATGTTTTCCTTGTTACATATGTAAAATATAGAAGAGGATGTATCAGGCATAATGTTATTATGAAGGAATCTAGTGCAAAAAAAAGGAGTTTTCCTGCTATCAGGATGATAGGGAATTAGCTGTTTCCATAAGAACAACAAGGAGGCTGGTGGCACCTTAAAGACTAACAAAATTTATTTGGGCATAAGCTTTCGTGGGTAAAAAACCTTCACTTCTTCAGATGCATGGAGTGAAAATTACAGATGCAGGCATTATATAATGATGAAGAGAAGGGAGTTACCTCACAAGTGGAGAACCAGTGCTGACAGGGCCAATTTGATCAAGGTGGATATAGTCCACTCCCAATAATAGATGAGGAGATGTCAATTCCAGGAGAGGCAAAGCTGCTTTTTTAATGAGCCAGCCACTCCCAGTCCCTATTCAAGCCCAAATTAATGGTGTTAAATTTGCAAATGAATTTTAAAGTTCTGCTGTTTCTCTTTGAAGTCTGTTTCTGAAGGTTTTTGTTCAAGTATAGCCACTTTTAAATCTGTTATAAAATGTCCAGGGAGATTGAAGTGTTCTCCTACTGGCTTTTGTATGTTACCATTCCTGATGTCCGATTTGTGTCCATTTATTCTTTTATGTTGGCCAAACCGGACAATCCCTACATAAAAAAATACATGGACACAAATTACAGGCTCCTATCCTACGCTGCAGCCATCTTCAGTGTTTCTATCCTCCTGCTATCCCCCCAGTCCCTTTAGACTCCTCTCTGTGTGAAACCCTTCCAGACTCCCAAACTGCCCCAAACTCCTCCCATGTCTCCTCTGGCTCCCCCCAGCCACCCCTCTCTTCTTCTCCCCCGGCTGATCTCTCCCCAGATCCCAGTCTCCCCTCACCTCCCTCCAGGATCCTCTCCCTTTCTCCAAACTCATCACATTCTTCCCTCCCCCAGAAGGGCCCTCAAATCAGCTAGTTTGAAATTCTGTATATCACAGGCCCTTAAATTACAGTCACTCCTGTACTAAGTGAGCCCAATGAGTTCTGTTTAGCTCAAGCTATTTTTTCCAGAAAGACATTCAGTCTTGATCTGAAGACATCAAAAGATGGGAATCTACCACTTCCCTTGGCAGATTGTTCCAATGGTTAATCACCCTTACTGTTAAAAAATGGTGCCTTATTTCCCATTTGAATTTGTCTGGCTTCAGCTTCCAGCCATTGATTTTTGTTATGCCTTTCTCTGCTAGATTAAAGAGGCCTTTAGTACCCTGTATTTTCTCCCCATGAACGCACTTATACACTGTAATCAAGTCACCTCTCAATCCCCTTTTTGAAAAGCCAAACAGATTGAGCTCTTTAAGTCTTTCACGGTATGGCATTTTCACCAGAGTTCTCTCCCAAAACTGATCTCTCTCCAGTTCCTCTCCCCTCTCACAAATGCTGCTGCCACCTTCTTTCTCCTTTCCAAACACCACTTACAACTGCCCCCTCTCTTCTCCCTCCCTTCCCCCGTACCCATATTCCCCCTGCTTGCAGGTGCTACAGCTATAGTCTCCACATGGTACAGGGGGCAACTGGCAGGGCTGTGAGAATGCTGCTTCCCAAAGAAGCCTTAGACTCTCCTCCCTCTCCTTTAAAACCAGCCAAAAGGGGGAAAAGGCAATGTTGTCTCCTGAAGACTGAAAGTTGTGGGGAAGAGAAGATGACCCCTCCATTCTCCCTATACTTATACCAATACCTGTAGGGCAGCAGACCACCCCCGAGCTTGTGTCCTCTGTTCCCAGTGCACTCCTTACACAGAGATCTCATGTGGTCCACCTCCAGTTCCACCTCCAGAAGACTCCAGCCTTCTGGGAAGTGAGGAGCAAGGACTGGGAGTCATCTAAAAGGAAAAGAGTTTATTGGGTTTTTAATAGACAAATAAACAGTAAAGTAATAAAACAGGATGAAAAGGGGAGGAAGAGAGATAGAAAAGACAGGAGGGAGAGAATACTGAACAGGAAAAAGGAGTGATGATAGCATCTGTGCCAGGGCTAGGTATAAGAGGAATCAGAAAAGTCTATCCACCTATTGCAGGGAGAATCCAGGATTTGGGATATTGTTTGTTTGTTTTTGGTGGCAATATTGCCAACTCCCTTTTGTTATAGCCCCAGTTCCCAGTTTTGATGGATTACAGAAAAATCTTAATTTTCATGAAAAAAAGAAAGAAGAAGAAATAAAGAAGTTTCTAGCCTTAAGAACTGTGGTGACAGAAGCAGGAAAACATGGATCCCAGTGGGTTGGGAAAAAAAAACAAACACCAAAAAAAAAAAAAAAAAAAAAAAAAACCCAACAGAAGACACATTAAAAAAATCCCAGGATTTATTATAGATGGTGCTTATAATGATAAGTGTTGAGCAACCTTAATAATAAGAGCCTGTTTTCAGTTTATTATTACTTTTCCAAGCTTTAATCATTTGGGCTATAATTTACCACTCTGGGTGTCTGCCTCCGACTGATTTTTTATTTTATGTTTATTTTTGGCGGGAATGGTGAGGGGGAAATTTCAACCAAAACGCTTCCACTGTTTCCAAGGCCAAGGTTAGGGAAAATGTTTTGTCCATGTTAAAAATTTTAGTGACCTTTTCTTTTCAGCTTTTGAGACCCCTTACTTTGGAGCAGGGATTTGGAAGGAGGTTGGTCTTTTGGGAGGTGCCTTTTGCCATCCTTGTTAAAAATCAACCAAATTTGGCCAAGTTTTAAGCCTTTGGAAAATCACAGTTTTCACACATTCAGTAGAGATTTGATGTTAGCAGCTAAAATCAGCAAACATTCTGTCTTCAGTGAGCACGCACAGTGCCTCCCAGCCCCTACTGCTGAACAGACTGCATATGATCCATCCCCAGATCCTCCAGCATGCTCCATCCAGCCCGGGTTCACAGGGCAAAGCTGGATTTTACCTGTAATGGTTGCTTTGGGCCAGGGTGTGGCTGAACACTGGAAATGAGAGCAGAGAGGGAGGAGACTGAGACAAGGAGGCAGGGGAGGTGGTGGAAGGGTGAGTAAGATTGTATAAGGAGCCCAGGGAGGAAGACTAGGACTGGGAACCAGCTGGGTAGGAGGGGAGAGACAAATCAGAGGAGAAACCAAGAGGGAGGAACTGGGACTGGCTAGACAAGGAGGGGGAGAGAACCCCCTTGTATCCAACCCCCAAGAGTTTGAGGGACTGGAGATGGGGGTTTAGTTATATTTAATGCCTTTTCCCCTTAGCATGTAGAAAGGAAGCTGCTAAACTCAGCTCATGAGCTATTTGCACAATATTTATGAGACATTTGGTCACAGTAGGAATCAAGACAATTATATCTGCAGCAAGGCTCTTGTGTTCCTGTGATAAAATATTGATGAGAATGGAGGTGGCAAAGATGATATTTCTTTGTAATTTTATCAGTTTTGTTGAACAGTTATAAAAGACCAGAATAGAAGAAAAGGAAGGAGAGAAGGACCCCTAAGATACAAAGTTTCTAGAACTAAACAACTGGTGCTACAAGAAGTTGCCCTATAATATGCATGGCCAGATTATTCTTATCCCTTGCATGAATATGGAAAGGACAGAATTTAGACCTTTACAAAATTCACTTTTAGAAAATAACTAAAAGGGCTTCAGATCTTGAGATAAATGTTAGTAATAATAAAATGTCAGCAGTGATGTTTCCATTCTGCTTTGATCATAATCTCCACACCCAGGAACTGATCCTCCAATGTCTTGCACCTTTGTGTCATCATTCACACCTGTGCAGAGAGGGTCTAAAACACTAACCAAATTGGAACGGTGATATTTTACATCCAATTGGCATAGGTGTAAATGCAAAGCAGTAGAGAATCAGTATATATGCAGCATCTCTAGGCACACTGTTAACCCCTGAATTTAGAATGGCTCAAAAAGGAGCCCTGTATTCCTCCAGCAGTGATTATAACATAAAGCTACATTGATTCCTAATATTGATCATCAATCAAGTAAAATACAATTAAAAGGTGTCAGGGTTTATTAATGTTAATTGTATTAGCAGTTAACGTACAAGGCAACTGCCAAAAGACCTGAAAAAGAAAACTGGATGCCAACATGATTTTGAATGCATCAATCTCTATGTAAGACTGATTGTATTCATTCCAACATTTCCTAAGTCTGATGTAATTAGGAAACACTATTTCACTAGGAGGGTGGTGAAGCACTGGAATGCGTTACCTAGGGAGGTGGTGGAATCTCCGTCCTTGGAGGTTTTTAAGGCCCAGCTTGACAAAGCCCTGGCTGGGATGATTTAGTTGGGAATTGGTCCTGCTTTGAGCAGGGGATTGGACTAGATGACCTCCTGAGGTCCCTTCCAACCCTGATATTCTATGATTCTAATATTTCCCTACAGTTGGGTCTGATTCTCCTCCCACTTATAGGAGTTTCACACCAGTAGAACTCCATTGACTGCAATGGACTTACTCCCAATTTACAACAGTGCAGCTGAGAGGAGAATCAGGCCCTGTTTGTGTTCTTCATTTCATTGATAGTTTCTCAATGGTGGTTTGAGAACAAATTTTCTGGTGACAGACAGTATGCATAAGATTAAGGATGATTCACTGCATTTGAGGGACAAGCTTATAACAAAGTTGTCCCCACACTAAAGATAAATAGTCAAAAAAGAAAAATTTCCCTATTATGTTCCAAACAAGTTGAGCCTGGATGGTAATGATTCTATTTCAGTCATATCTGAGGGCACTGGAAGAACCTCATGTTGCCAGGGTATTATAAAATAATAAATAATCCAACAAGAGAAACAAGGCAGAATAAGGTGTTTCAAATACAAACTGTGCTATTGTGTCTTTTTGAGTCATACTAGGTGGTGGCAATCCAATATGTTTATATAGCACCTGCCACCAAGGTATTTGAGTGACTGAAGAAAATATTAATATGATGTAGACATAAGCAAACCGAGATAGATTTATATTTTGTTGTATAAATCCTTGCTAGAAATCTTGTATGTCCCTTTAAAAATATTAGCTAATTGCACATATTACTTTAGCCCATTATCGCCTCTATTCATCTGTTTTCCTGCTACAGAAACAATTGCTGACTATACAAGTATATCCTGCCTCCAGGTTAATTTTATTAGATATTGAACATAGTAAGTGGTAAGGAGGAGTGATGTTTGTGTATATTATCATTTTTTCAGTGTAATTTTTGCATTAAACACAAAATTCTCCAGAAATATTCCTTTAGTCCTGCAAAGTGTTGAGTATCCTCAGCTGCCACTGAAGTCAATGGGAGCTGAAGGTACTACCTATATTAAATAGCAAAAAGACTACATTAATGCAGTATTAAGGTTGCTTGGTAGGATTTTGTCCCCTTATAGAATGCTAAGTTGAACAAAATTCAAAATGTCTGAAAACCAAGAAATTAACAGTTAAGGATGCCCCTACAACCTTAACACCAGCTTCTTTCAGCAATGCTCCAATATATTCTGGGGTTGTCTACACTTACAGCACTGTAGCTCTTAGTGAAGACGCTACCTACATTGTTGGAAGAGCTTCTCCTGTTGGCACAGTTTTCTACCTCTCCAAGAGGCAGTAGCTATATTGACAAGAGAAGTTCTCCTGTTGACATAGTCCTGTCTACACGGGGGGGTAGGTTGGTCACTTGGGGGTGTGGATTTTCCACACTCCTGAGCAATGTAGTTATACTGACATAAGTTGGTAGTGTAGACCAAGCCTCTGTTAACACAAACATGTTTTCTCTGGCAACCCCACAGTACAAGCTCTTCACCTCCTTTTGCAACCCATTCACTCTCATCCACAATATTCCTTCTAACATTATTAAAGGCCAAAAACAGTGCCCATGCCATCTTCCCTCTACCCTCTTCAAGCAGTGCCTCAATGCACCCACGCACTCTCACTGGACCTTGGCACTATAAAATTAAGGTGGTTCCAGATCCTGGAGTTCATTTACACACTTAACCAACTGCTCAGAAATACTACTACATGCATACAATTTAAGAACCACTGGTCCTCATTTCCCAGCGACAACACTTTATCTGCATCCCTCTTCCCCCAGTTCTCTAGCTTATTTCTACCCAATAAAACACAAATTTTGGTTAGACCAGCTGCTGCGGACTATTCTGCTGTGTTCACAGTAAACCTCTCCATAAAATAAAAACATATATTACAACTTGTAGCAAGCAACGAGATATTAAATCTTTATTGCACAAGTGTACAAAGGTTCAAACTAAAAACTTCAGTGGCAAGGTGTTTACCATGGGAAAATGGTATCAACACATTCCCTTGAACTACCCAGGCAAGTCCTCTCATTGTTGTTTTCTTTATTGGTGCAAGTACATTGTAACCCTTCCAGACTGCACATCTACACAAGCAAAGTGAATATTTTCTTAAATATCATTCACAAGTTAGGTCCTGGCACATACACATAGGGGACTCAAACACCCCCATAAGGACAAGGCCCCCATATTAGGTAAGGGAGCAGGGAGAGGTGTTCAGATGCCTCTAGAGCAGGAGTCGGCAACATTTGGTACGTGGCTCGCCAGGGTAAGCACCCTGTTTATTTACCTGCTGATGCAACAGGTTCGGCCGATCGCGGCCCCCACTGGCCGCGGTTCGCCATCCCGGGCCAATAGGGGCAGCAGGAAGCCGCGGCCTGCACATCGCTCGCCCACGCCGCTTCTCGCCACCCCATTGGCCCGGAACAGCGAAGCGCGGCCAGTGGGGGCCGCGATCGACCGAACCTGCCGCGTCAGCAGGTATATAAACTGGCCCGGCCTGCTAGGATACTTACCCTGGTGAGCCGCGTGCCAAACATTGCCGACCCCTGCTCTAGAGGGGCAAAACCAACGAGGAGTCTTCATGGCACCTTAGAGACTAACAAATTTATTTGGGCATAAGCTTTCGTGGGCTACAGCCCACTTCATTGGATGCATGCAGTGAAAAATACAGGAGCAGGTATAAATACATGGAAGGATGGGGGTTGCTTTACCAAGTGTGAGGTCAGTCTAACGAGAAATCAATTAACAGGAGGATACCAAGGGAGGAAAAATAACTTTTGAAGTGGTAAGAGAGAGCTGCCCCAGATCTGGACACTCACCCAACAAAGGAGAATGGAGGGCTGACAAGTGCCCCTGCTCCTAAGCTCCTCCGGTCCCTCTGCCACTTCCTCCCACATCCCCCTTACCAGTGCACCCTGTCAGCCCCATACCTCCCTCACAGGAGCCTCCAACCCTCTCCCTAACTTCCTCCCATTGCTGCAGCCCCAAGCCCCTATTCCTCAACTACTCCACCCTCTAATAACCCTCTCCTCCCAGGAGAGCATTCACATGTCTAATTTCCTTCCCCCCACACACACCAAATTTTTTGATTACATTCCCCCTCTCCCTTCAAAATAAAATTGCCACCCATGACTCACAAATTGTAGCAACAGCCAGCCATCTACTCAGTCCAAAATTCCTTCCATTTTAAGTGGGGACTTGTGAGTAATTTATCCTTAGTAGTGTAGTGAACTGAAGGGCGAGTTCACCGCCATCAATCTGAACAAGGCCTTTGATCCATTCAGTCCTTAGTACTTCTCAGGTTAACAATACAAGGCAGCAGTAGACAACTGTTTGGGCACCTGTAATTTGGGAATCCCTTGGTCAAATGACCTCAAATTGGGGTCACTAATGCTATCCCATGCTCATGCCAAATTTCAAAGCAATCCAACTAATAATTCAGCTTTTAAAAGAAGTTACAAGAGTCAGGCTATAAAGCACATAAAATGGGGAGAATAGAAACCCCCTAGCCCTTTTTCCTCAAATGGCCTATACCCACCATAAAAAAAAAAAAAGTACATTTTCTGAAATATTGTTCTCAGCATGGGTCCCCTAAAGATTTAGTGGGTGACATGCACTATTTTGGGCAAAACTCAATTCTTTTAGACTATCTTGACAGCACATCAATAGCTTGATCTCTAGCTCTGCAAAAACACCTGGAAAACTTTTGAAGAAAAACCCCTCCTTTCCCCCCCCCACCTCAGGGCCTATAGCTTTGCAATTCCTAGCTCAAATAACCCCAAATTGGGGTCACTAACCCTACCCTACACCTTCCTGAGGCATACTAACTGTCAAAGGAATCTGACTCAGTATGTCAATTTTAGAGCATTTAGAAAAGTCAACCTTTAAACAGACATTATGATGCAACCTTAACCACTAGTGATGCTGCTATAGAGAGTGCTCTGACCTAGCCTGCCTCTTTTCACTTTCTTTACAATCATGTTTCCTTCTCAAATTTAAGACCAGCTCCTATTTTCAGTTTAGCTTCCTGTGCACTCTGACAATGCAGAATTTTGTTTTGTCTGTTATGCTGATCAGGGGAATTCAATACTGCTGCTCTGGGTACAATTAAGAACAAATGAAAAAAATGGTGTTCCCACAAGTGAAGCTGCCTACTCTGCAAGTGACAGCCCAGTGATAATTTAGGCCTCAAGCCTGCAAACATTTAAGCAAGTTAGTAACATTACACATGCGATGAGTCCCTTTGAACTAAATGGGATTATTCACTTGTGTAAAGCTACTCATAGGCCTATATGTTTGCAAGATAGAAGCCTCAGATTGCAAACATGGGCACCAAAGTAATTTCCCTCCTGCTGTGTTGCCAGCCCTGCCCTCCCATTCAGTGCAGTTGTACTAGTGGATAGGCCATTTTCTGCTCCTGTTTTCTATTAGCAAAGGTTAAATTGGGAGTATGGGAGTATATGAACACATTTTTTTAATTATAAAAGATAATAGCTGAAAACATTTGTGTAGCAAGAGAAACCATAATGAAAGCATCAGCATCCACCAATGATAGAGGGAGAAATGTGGGTATGAGAAAGGGAGCAATTTTAAACTGCTCCATCTTTTCAAAGACTACAGCATTTAGAAGGTTTTAAAGAGACAGCACCATACAGCTTAACAAACTTGTTTTAGAAAAAAAATAGGAATAGATTGTTTTTAAAATCAGTATAAAAAGGGGGCTTATAGCTTCCTTCCTGTTATGTCTTCAGAAACTTTGAACTCATAGGCCTGCTGAGAGTCTGGTACACTGTCTTTTTTGAATATACATTTCAGTATATCATCCACAAAGACCTGCATTTTCTCAATGTACCAATATATCTATCTAAATAAATAAATAACTAACATTACATAGCAACAAATGCTGAATTGTACATGAGTGTCTAGGTTGCTATTGGCTCCGACAAATAATAAAGTTTCTAGGCAATGGCTCTTTTTCCTCTTGTGTGATGGATGTAATATAAAAAATGTGTGCTCTCCTTCTGCTTGAAGATTTGAACTGAAAAGCACCTGAAAATAGAGCACCAAATGGGACTTTTTGAAGTTGCTTCCAAATACATCCTTGATTTCTGCTAACAAGCTCTTGGACTCTTGTTTTTGTCTGTGAGTGAAATATGCTTCAAATAAGCGATATTATTTTTCACACACAAACACAAATATACACATGTTGTTTAAAAGAACAATACATCTATTCATCTATTTCAGTCAGTTTTCCACACTCCCCAACTCAAATGTCTTTTAGTGAATGTGTATATTTCTCAGAAATGGAAATTCTTTTAGCACTGTGGTGTGAAACACTCTTTTCATACAAATGTATTAAGTAATTCACCAACATCATATATGAAGAAAGAACATTTAGCTGTTAGAATTTGTAGTGAAGGAAACTGCTGCTGGATCAATATTAACTCTGTGGTACCTTAGCTGGAGGCTGTAGCCAAAGGCATTGTTCAGGCAAATGGGATGATTAGCCTAAGGTGACAGTGTTAATGTTTAGGAAGAGAATGATGCTGCTAATTAGTGGCATTGAAATTTTACTAAGGAGCAGATATGGTGAAGTGCTCTGTGCCTTCTATTCCAGCTACTCAGCACCTTACAAGCTAAAGCCTCTTGCTGATAAATGCTACCTTCATGATTCTGAGCCTACAGTCTATTGTAAACTGTGAGTTTCTCTGCACTTTTATGCTTTAAGCAGAAAGTTCAGGATGAAGATCTATTCCTATTTTACTAGTGACAAAGGAATGGATTTTCTTGTTGTAGTGATTAGGGACTGCAGCCTGAACTGATCCCTTTCTGTCCACCAAACAGACCCTGCCTCCCCCAACTCATTTACTTACCTGGTGACCAAGGCCTGTATATATTCTTTGATATATAAAGGTCAATATCAGTATCTGGAATCTGTAAATCAAGACAATAACCTGCAAATGCCCTTCTGGTGTTTTGATTAATAGTCTTTCAAATTGTCTTTCTAGCCTGGAAGTTGGTATGAACAATTAGAATCATGGCTTGTTTCTTTGCAGAACTGAAACACTTTTAAAATGCAAATCAGCAGTGAACATATAAACTCCTTGATGGGATTTATGACAAAGCCAAAGGTTGACTAAATGTTGACTCTTGGATGGTATTTAATTGGTAAATGTTGGCCTAGCACTGGACAAACACCACTATCCTTTCAAACAGAATACAGGATTTAGACAATGTGCACTGAAACTACTCAATACACAGGGCAACAGGAGGACTAAATCTGGTCAGGGAGAAAGAAAAAAATATCCTTCCCTGGCTGGTAGGATGCTGAAAGTAAAGATAAATCTTTGTCTGTAAGACGTGTTCTTCCACATTTGCCTATTTTCTCTGATTGTTGACTAGTGATATGTATTTTTTTTGTTTCTACAGTAAGCATAAAGGTGGAGGCATGGTCCAGCCTGGAGGAGGTGAAGAAGGTCTGTGCTACAATGAAAGCATCTGGGAAGAACAGTGCTGACTTGATCAAAATTCCTCCTGGGGACTCTAAGGGAATGCACATTGCAGTGGAAGGTACATCATCCTATCTACTGGGTGTCTTATGCACTCCCTTTAGCCCCCAGCTCAGCTGGTTTGTGCCTGGGGACAAGAAGGAGGCCAAACCCACAGTCCACCTTCCTCATACTCTTTTTGGTCAGTTGGGCCTTTTTCATATCACAGCTATACACCAACTCATAGTGAAGATCTCATCACTGAAACACATACACAATATGTCTGTGTCATTTGGGTGAAATTCTGGCTTCATTGAAGTCAATAGGAGTTTTGCCATTGACTTCACTGGAGCCAGGATTTCACTCATTATTTTAAACTAGTGTGGGGAAAATATTAATGATAACACACACTGTGAGATGGGGTGGGAAGGTTGTGTGAAAAGAGAAATTAGAATGGGAAGGTGGAAGATTGAATGGGTGAGGTGAGGGAATGTGTCCATTTTAAACGGTGCCTCTCTGCCAGTTCAAGTTAACAGTCTGTGGCTATTTCAGCCACTTCTATCTCACTTTTGTAATAGCTTAACTGGGAGCTATTTCAAAATGACTTGAAAAATTTTCTGCTGATATGGCAGCTGGGTTTGTGAGGAATTGAGGAGGTGACGGTAAGGAGACCAAGTAGCTCAAGTACTCTTAGGGAAAGAGGTTTTTTTTTTTTTTAAATAACAAGCAATATTTATATGCAAAAGAGTAGAGAGTAGGTATTTCCAACCTTCCCCTACTAATTCATTTTTTTTTCTATTACTGGGAACTATTTCTCAGAGTGGAAGGATATATCATTCACAGCCACAAAACTCCGTTTATTAAAAAAATAAAAAAGGAAAATGAACAAGACACTTTTTAATAGCAATGAACCACTTCAGGCTACATCCATTGTTTACTGGTAAATGTTTTGGGTGGCTAAAGACACAAAGTGAAAGTCATGTACAGATACCACGTTCATTAGTAGCCTAATAGGATGACCTGTCCCTTAAAGGGACAGGATGCCTGGGGTGGGGAGGCCAGCCAGCCCTGTTCCATTATCCGACCAGGCTGGGAAGGGATCAACTGATTACTATGAATGGCTGGGAAAACTCAGCTGGAGGACAGCTACAGGAAGTGAGGTGGCTCCCGTGGCTAGGCCTGGAGCAGGGGATGAGTTATAAGGGGAGAATCCCTGCAGCCTCAGTTGGGCAGGGGAATGACTTTGTAAGTTTTCTATTTGAAGAATAAAAAGCTGTGCCACGAAGGAGACTTGAATATGCCATTAGTCTTACCTGGGTTGGGGAGACAAGCCAGCAGCCTGCAAGGACCCTTCTTACTAGAGTAGCTAATGTTGTGCACTGCTTTGAAGACAACAAATAAATACATTATAAATGCTAAATATTGGATTGAATCTTGGCTCTATTAAAGTCAATAAGGCAAAAGCCTCACCCATTTTCATTTCCCCTCGCCTTTCCTCTACTATATACTGTGGCCCAGATACACAAAGGTACTCAGATACCTAAATCCCAGACTTAGGTGCTTCTGTTTTAGCTCCACCAAAAGCCACAATTTCTGCCAACTCTGTAAGTCCCTAAACTTGCCTGGCTTTCTAAGTAAAAGTTCCCTATACACCTAAATTCCTGTCTCTGGCATGTGCACTGGTGCCTTACTCTAGGAGTCTGGATGCCTATCTCCTGCTTAGCCGCACAGAGATTGACGAACCAGGGGAAGATAGACATTGGGCCCTGCCCACAACAGGTGGCTGGATCTAGTAGGTGTGCTCAAAGGCTGCTTACCAGATCGTGTCCCATTCAATATCCAAATGTTGCTGGGCCAGAGAGAGGGAGTAAGAATGACTCTGTAGTCCAGTGGCTAGAGCAGCCACCTGGGAAATGGGAGACCCAAGGTTGAGCGACACTTTCGTATATCTACAGTGGATCAGCTTCAGCAGGAGAGATTGAGAAAGCCCACATCAGAATATCCCATAGCTCAATGGTTAGAGAAGCCTCCTGAAAGAGAGGATTGGAACAAAGGTATCCCTTCCCACCTCTCTGGCAGAGAAAAGGGAATTAAGCATGGGTCCCCCACATCCAGGCAAGTGTTTTTTCTTGGGCTAAAGAATAGAGGGTGGGTCCCTCCTCCTCCTGTGTTGTGATGATCAAAGCACCATCTCATTTCCCTCAAGATGCTATTTAGGTACCTAAACCTGAGGGGTGGCTCCCTCCAGCCTGGACTTATGCACCTATGTCCAAGATGGGGCAGGGATTAGCATGCGCCCTTGTCATTGGCCACAGATATCTCAGGCAACTTTCTTTACTGGCTTTTGTGGATCACATTTTTAGGAACCTGTCTCTTCCCATTGATTGTATAGGATCATAAGTGCTTAACTCAGGCTTTGTGGATCGTAGTGTTGTTCTTGTGATTTCCCCCCTCCCCCAGGTGCCTAAAAGTTGGGCATCGTGCTGCTCAGCTTTGCAATGCCTAAGTCTCTTTGTGGATCCCACCCTTTGTCACCTTGGCCTGCAGCTTTGAAACTTTTGTATGGCTCTCACCTGCTTGGAAACAAAAATGTCACCCGTGAAGGACTTGTTTTCAGTGGAGCTATTCTCTATTTACCATTTTACTATAATTAAAGTTACATTTACTAACCTGATTTTGCATTAGTTTGAAATTAACTCTTGCCACCACTAAGTATTTCCCCCTCAATATGTTAAATATGACATAAGATCAGTGATTCTGTTAGCAAATTAAAGTTGATCTCTCTTTTCCCATATTTAATATTAAAAGATCATTTTTATCTGTATTTTTTAGAAAAAATGGTCACCTGAAAATTTGACAAGAGCACAATAAGCAATTAAACTGTTGAACTGGAGCAACCAAATGAAAAAGGCAAGACTATGCTGACTAAAAGTCTGTCAATCCATTTCAGTGCAGCCAGAGCTCTTGCACAGAAGTACCTGTTCCCATAGGACTGGCTATAGACCAGGGGTGGGCATACTGTGGCCCAGTGGCTGCATCCGGCCCGCCACATGTTTTAATCCGGCCCTTGAGCTCCTGCCAGGGAGCGGGATCTGGGACTTGCCCCACTCTGCGTGGCTCCTGGAAGCAGCAACATGTCCCCCATCCGGCTCCTAGTGTAGGGG
The DNA here is from genome assembly GCF_027887155.1 of Malaclemys terrapin pileata. NCBI lineage: Eukaryota > Metazoa > Chordata > Testudines > Emydidae > Malaclemys > Malaclemys terrapin. The sequence continues at coordinate 14,029,940 of NC_071518.1, forward strand.
AAGCCAGGGGGCTCTGCACACTGCCCCTGCCCCAAACGCTGCCCAGCAGCATCCATTGGCCGGGAACCGCAGCCAATGGAAGCAACAGAGGTGGTGCCTGCAGACAGAGCAGTGTGCAGAGCTGCCTGGCCGCGCCTCCATGTCGGAGCCAGAAAGGGGACATGCCACCACTGCTTCTGGGAGCAGCTTGAGGTAAGCGCCGCCTGGAGCCTGCCCCAGCCCTGATCTCCCTCCTGCCCTCCGAGCCCCTTAGTCTCAGCCTGGAGCACCTTCCTGCACCCCAAACCCACCCCCCGGAGCCCTCACCCAACCCCCAATTTCATGAGCATTCATGGTCTGCCATACAATTTCCATATCCAGATGTGGCCGTGGGGCCAAAAAGTTTGCCCACCCCTGCTATAGACAGACCCAGACCTCCAACCTGCCAAAATACTTTTTCTGTCAATTCACATTTCTTTTAGCCTTTCTGAAATCACACCTGCTTGCAGCTTGACTAGTGACCTGAGAAGAAACCTATTCTAACAGCACATTGGAATAGAAAGTGTCATGCATTAGTTCTTTAATGGTAGAATGTTTTCATTATTCAGGAAATCCAGTCATTATGGGCAGTGATATAGAAGCAGGTTGTTAGCAGAACTAGAGTAACACTAGAGTACTCTAATACTCTTCTGTTATTAGTTTAAGGCTAAGTGGGGATTTCAATGGGAGCTGTGGTAGCTCAAAGTCTTTCCAGATCAGCTCCTTAGTGAACCAAGGCAATTAAATGTGAAACTGAAATGAGAAAAGTAATTAATATTACCAATGACATTTGTTTAAATGTTACTTTTCAAAAGCACTTTAATTACAATATGCTTTTCATGTTGGTTGAGTTCATTTATATAGGGAATACAATCATTAATTATCATAATTAAGACACCTGAATTCAGCATGACTGGCATTGCTTCCACCCTGAGTTGTATCATTGTTTTATCTCTGACAGTTAGGTTTTCAATCAGATGTTATCTACTTTTTTCCTAATCATTAAGAAATGCTTTACTAATTAGCACATGAAATTCATTCTACATCAGACTGAATTGAATCAGGGTCTATTATCTTGAACAGGAAGACACTTCAGAATTCACAGTAATAGGGCATGAATATGTGATACAGTTCATACACATTTCATGAACCTCTGCGTTACCATTATTTTTTTTCAAGATTCTGCCATTAGTTATGCCATTTTCAGGTCACTTAATTCTCTCACACTGTTTAACAGTCTGTTAGATTAGAATGCTCCAAAATCGTGAATTAACTCCTCCCGTGCTACATTTTGACAAGATATTTCTATTTGCTTATAGATGTACCTGAAGTATTTTTGAAGCACCCATTCTTAGAACTGTACTGTGGGGTGCACTGTCCATGTACAAGCCCTTGAATTAATTTTTTTTTAAACTCAATGTTATTGATCAGGAAAGAAGGCAACATTTGCAGTTGACTATTGTTACTCCACCTTTCCTCACTTTAATTCCTTAAAACAAATACAAAATAATAATGATTGACCTCATTCTCTTTATGTCCTGTGAATTTTCCCCCATGCTCCCCAACTAAAATACCTTGATTTTCATCTGGAGACACTACCTATAAATAGTTGATGGGATAGGTAGGTCAGCCTCCATGCCCATAACTCCAGTGATAGACTGCCTACTAAGACTGACAAGGATGATAATTAGCACCAGTTTAAATGGTCATTATTGTGATATGATGTGATGTACAAGGAACAAATTGAGACCACCAACTGAGCATCCCGGAGGTGATCTTGAAGTCATCACAGAGTATTGATATTCATAATTAATACAGCTGGCTAAAATATGAGCACTTTCTTGGGAAATATAATGCTACCATTCCCCACCTTCTCACTGGAAAAAGTTAAATAGAAACTTTCCAACCGGATCTTGTTCGTCTGAGCCCTATTTAACCATTGATCTAGAGGTTTGTATCCTATTGCCAGTCATCTGCCCCTTTGAATTCTACTGAGACTTTTGTCCTTTCAGTTCTTTCTATTCTTTCCAAGGAATAGTCCAGCAATCTTGCAACAGGTCTGTGTGGGGATTTAGCTTTCCTTGTATTATGTAAAAGAAAAAGTGCTGGCTTTTATACAAAGTTATTGCTCAATTGTAAGATTGTTCAGCAGATGGGGTTGTATGTTATAAGAGACAGAATACATTAATTCACAAAAGAGATTAAAATTATACTGTACAATATGAAGACTTCTCAAGTAATAAGCCTTATTACACAGTCATTATGTTCATATGCTTGGAACAAATTTCAGACAGAAAATTTCTTACATGGATATATTTCAAATATGGGAATTTGTGTCAACCTCAAAAAATATTTCTGTGGATGAAGTATACTTAGACTTCTGTAAAATGTTAGACTTCGTATCACATGAAACTTTGATTAAAAATAACAAAACCTAGAATGATATAAAATTAACATGGCACACATTAAATGGATTAAAAGGTGGCTAACTGATAGGTCTCAAAATGTAATTGTAAACAAGAAACCAACAAGCAGGTATGTTTCAAGGGGAATCCCTTTAGGGATTGGTTCTTGGTCCTACACTATTTAACACTTTTATTAATAACCTGGAAGAAAACATAAAAAATCATCACTGCAGATGACACAAATTGGAAGAGTGGTAAATAATGAAGAGGACAGGTCATTAATACAGAGAGATCTGGATCTCTTGGTAAACTTGGTGCAATATATGCTTCAGTATGGATGAATGTATACATCTAAAAACAAAGAATGTAGGCCGTACTTACAGGATAGGTGTCTCCTATCCTGGGAAGCACTGACTCAGAAAAAAATTTGGGGTTCATGGTGGATAGTTGGTGGAACATGAGCTTCCCAGTATGATGCTATGGAGCAATGGGCTAATGCAAAGCTTGAATGCATAAACAGGGAAATATCAAGTAGGAGCAGAGAGGTTATTTTTCTGTATTCGGCACTGGTGCAACAACTGCTAGAATACTTTGTCCAGTTCTGGTGTCCATAATTCAAGAAGGATGTTGATAAATTGGAGAGAATACAGAGAAGAGCCATACGAATGATTAAAGGATTATTCTTCTTATCAGATGCAGAGCTTGCCAAACTAATTTGTGGCAATCTCATCTGTAAAGTGCAGAGCCCTCAGACTGCCCTCTGACCAGATGTGATGGTAGTCTTCACTGATATGTGATGAAGTCTATCTGTCTTTGGCCACGACTGCATGCGGGATCCTCTCATTGGCTGTGGGTCTGAAGGCTGGCTGCACATTGACCCAATTAAAAGTTGGTTCAGAAAGTCCCATGAGTGCTGTAGCAAATCAAAGCCAGGTACGTGTATGGTTGGATCAGGCTGAAAAGACTTGGTCTGCATCGGATTTCAGAAACATTCTTCATGCCACTTTGATGTCTCATATCAATCCGGGCAGGGCAAGTGGGCCCACAATGAGTGCCTCAATGACAAATGAACTCTTGCGTGGTTGAAAAGGTACGTATTCAGTGTTTATTAGGCTCAGGTTTGCCCTGGTTTTCTCAACCATTCTGGATGTAGCATGTCAAGTATGGATGTGTAGGAGGAGTGATGTTGCTTAACAAAGGGAGCCAGGCTACTGGTGTGGGCCGAATTGTACCAGTTACAGTGCGCATGGCGGAATGTAGTTGTGTGTCAAACAACTTGATGTGAGACTAATGGAGCCAGACAGGAGTATTCTGCTGCAGAGTAACAGAGGGCTAAACCAGGTCATTGGAGAAGTGCCAGCCAATCTGCTTAGAAGGTTGTTACATGACCTCATTTTAGCTACAGTTTTCCTCAGCTAATTAAGATACATGTGAGATCTATCTAGCGTTACTCTGAGGTAGACTGGGTGTGATTCATGTTTCAAGTAATGTTCATTGAGAAAGATATTCAGTTTTTGGACTGGTCTAGCATTGTAAAGATGAAACACACTTGAAACTGTCTTAATCAGACTTGGTTGCAGATGCCACCAACTGCAATATTCAGTCATCTTAATAAAGTCAATGATTAGGGCATCTTCCAGTTCTAGGAATGACATTTGCTTAGGCATCAAAGTACAGTCATCTGCCTATGTGAAACTGTGGGACTGTATAAGCAGAAGATTGTGTACTGGTTGGATAACATCGGTGCCAACACAGTGTCTTGGGGTAGATTGTTGGTTTGTCTCTTCCAAAAGCTAACTGTCTGTCATGTGTTCTCAGAAATGTTTGTTGTGGAGGAGAAGGTTGATGATGTTGACTATCCATGCTGGGAGTGCTCTTGACAGTTTAACTAGGAATATGACTTCCCTGTAATAAAAGACCTGCAACACAGTCCTGGCTGGCCTGGGTCAGCTGATTTGGGATGCAGGGTTAAAAATTGCTGTGTGGATGTTTGGGCTTGGGGTGGAGCCCAAGCTTTGGGACTGTCCCCCGTTGGAGAGGGCAGGGGGGTTCCAGAGCTCCAATTCCAGTCCAAGGCCCAATGTCCACACAGAAATTTTACAGCCCTTCAGCCCAAGCCCCAGAAGCCTGTCAGCTGACCTGGGCCAGTCACAGGTGTTTAATTGCTGTGTAGATGTACCCTAAGAGCCCAGTGTGCCAGACCGGACCTGACAGAGGCATGTGACACAGAATATGGTTCCCATCTTCTGAAAACTGTTTTCAATGAATGCTGTCAGAACTAGCACTTGATAGCTGGTGCTCTGACCTCTCTGAAAGCCTGCTTACCCAATGATGAGTATTGACTACACTTTTGGGGAAACACACTGAATAATGAGATGCTCCAGCAGCATGAGTGGCACAGACAACAGAGATATTGGTTGATCGCTTATTATGTGGGTCTTTCCCCCATTTCAGGAGAGCAATGCCTTTTGACCATGTCTTTGCAAGTCACTCTTTGTTGACTATTCACACAAAGAACTGCTCCAGCCACTGATTAGCACAAGTTCCAAGATGCTTTAAGAACTCTGGTGATATATTGTCATAGCCAGCAGCAATGGCACTCCTAATATCACTCAATATTTTGTCTAACTCTGTGACTATGAACAGCTCTATGAGGTGTCAAGTGACATTTCCCAAAGGAACTGACACCAATCTTCATGGACTGATCATCTGACATGCTTCTCATTTGGGATGTTTGACACATTCAGAAGATGGAGGGGGAGGGGGGGCAATGGATCAGCATTGTCATCGCGCACTCCAGGAATACTTGGTTCCTACCAGGGAAACTGGTGATCCAACCAGCTGACCACACTTGAAGTCCTTTCTAGGGCTGAATCTCTTGCCAGCCAACATTCCGGATGCAATTCTTTCTCTGTCTCTCTCCTCTGTGCCTCTCCCCCCGCACCATGTTAGAGTCTTGAGGCCCGAGAATACTGCTGCTCAATGTTGAAGGAATGTCAACAGCCAAAGGCAGCATTATCAGCAATTAAAGGATTTGAAACATGCCTTATAGCAATAGATGTAGCTCCCTGAATCCATTTAGCTTAAGAAAGAGAAGGCTACAGGGTAACTTGATAATAGCCTATAAGTACCGATATGGGGAACAAATATCTAATCTTCAATCTAACAGACAAAGGTATAACATGATTCAGTGTTTGGAAGTTGAAGCTAGACAAATTCAGACTGGAAATAAGATGTGCATTTTTAACAGTGAGAGTAATTAACCATTGGAACAACTTAACAATGGTTGTGGTGGATTCTCCATCACTTCCAATTTTTAAATCAAGATTGGATCCTTCTCTAAAACAGTTTGGGAACCACTGCTCTAAAAGAGAGATGCTCTAGGAATTATTCAGGGGAAGCCCTATGACCTATGTTGCACAGGAGATCCATCTAGATGATCACAAAGCTCTCTTCCACCCTTGGAATCTATGAATCTAATGGTTCTAAAAGCTGCAAACCTCTTATTTAGGCAAAATAAAATACAGGTAGATTTTTAAGCCCTCATAAGTAGAAGGACATGACCTAAGATCTAGACACGAGGCAGATCCACAACTCCTTTGTTTAGGCATCTAAGTATAGCAAACGTAAAGGGGACCATGTTCTTGGTCCTCAGGACCTGAATTCTGAAAAGTATTTAGACACCTAACATCTACTGAAATGAATGGCCGTTAGGTGCCTAAAGACCTTTCTGTAGCTTTGTTTAGGTGTTTACCCTAACAGTAATGGATTTGGGAGTCTACATTTGGGCACACAGGTTAGGATTTACCAAAGAATTTAGGCATAACAACACTCAGCCTAACTTCTAGGTGCCTAGAAAATCAGAGGAACAGCACTGCAATCCACAGAGCCAACTTAGATATTTAGGCTTCCTGTACAATGAATGGTGATCCACAAACAGGAACCGGATACCTAGAGTTAGGTGCCTTAGGAGTTTCTTCAGCGAATAAATTGGACACCTGCCTTGCTCCATGCAAAATAGCCTGAGGAGGAGGAGTCCACTTTAACTTTTTTTTAGCCTGTGGTTAAAGCACTTGCCTGGGATGTGGGAAGTCCAGGTTCAATTTCCCCCTCAGGCAGAGAGGGAGACGATTCAAATCGTCTCCCTCTTAGGAGAGTGCTCTAACAACTGAGCTATAAGACATTCAGATGTGGGGCTCCCACAGTCTAGAACAGCTTCAACATGATGGATTGGATAAATGCTTAGTGTGATTGGAACAGGAGGACTGGACTCTGGGTCTCCCAGATGTGTCACCTAACCACCAGGCTATTGACTCATTTTTTCTCTCTGGACCACTGACTCTTAAGTATTTATACACTGAGGAACAGCTTCAAATATTTAGTCACCGGTGGAGACAAAAAAAATATGAGAATGATATTCCATAGGTCAGTGGTTAGAGAGCTTGGTTCAAACCCTTTCTTCCCCTCTAGCAAAGGAGGAATTGAACCTGGGTCTCTCACATTCTAGATGAGTGCTTTAATCACTGTATTAAAATTTAGAACCCCATCTGGTAAGCGGCCTATGAGCATGCCTAACAGATCGAGCCTTTCATGGTATTAAGCAGTGAATGCCTAGCTTCTCCAGTTCTTGGATCATCTGGGGCTTAGGCAGGAGATAGGTGCCCAGATGCCTAGAGGGAGGCAGCACTGCACATACTCAGAGGCAGAAACATAGGTACCTAGAGAACTTGTACTCTGAAAATTCAGGCATAGAGTGAGTTTAGGCCCATACAGTGTTCAGCGGAAGTTTTGGGAATTGCAGTGGAGCCTAAAACTAGGATTTAGACTTAGAGGAGTTGTATGATGAACTCAAGGATGAGACAAACCTGATGATGGTAAGCGGCTTGAAAGACCAGGAAAATTGCGTTGGTTCATGGACTGTTTTTAGCAAAACTCACTGAAATACCTTAGGGACAAATTCTGTGCACAGATGTGTGTGTTTGGGGGCGGGGGGCGAGGAGGAGGAATTGTTTGCCTGTATCTAACCTAAGTACCTTTGTGAATCTATAGGTTTTGCAGATGGGGAGAATCTTTGTATTGAGACTTGACTAAAACTCATAAGAACTAATGTCATTATCCAACCCACAGCTTTGATAGATATCTCAGGATTAACTGCTATTTTACCTGTATTGATAAGCCATAGAAAGTCTATTACAGAGACTGGCATGAGGAGCATCTATCCCAATAGAGTAGCCCTTATCCTCAAGTCTGGCTAAGCTGCATTCGGCAAAGGACCTAAGGGAAAGAAAGTGAGGAGAAGAGGTGGCTGTACACCACTTGACCAAACACCTTCTCCGGTAGGGCACTCTACTCCCCTTTTCTCCACCACTCCATCTGATGGTGCTGGTCTGATGCCGACAGCAGAGCATCAGCAATCTACTTTTCTCTGGGGACCTGAGGGAGGGACAATGCATCTGGGAAAAAAACAAGCAAACAAACATTACTACTACAAATTCCTTTAATTCCTGCAGTTTCAACACAGGCCAGCCACAACCTGGTCCTATTTGTATTATTTGGCCAGCTCCAGTAACTACCTTCTGGCAACTGTTCGATGCTTTATGAAATGAGACAATCACAATTCAATTCTAACAGTGAAGGTTTTATCATAAATGTTTGTCAGTCTCAGAAGTGATGCTGAGAACTGGAATAGACCATAGAGTTTCTCACCATTGGAAATGGTTTGTTGGTCAGAGGTAAGGCACAATATGGGTGTTGCAGTTTTAAGAAGTTATAACTTTGGTTTTCTGGGCTGCCTATTTGACACCTTTCAGGAACTCTAAATTTGCATTAAGCGAAGAAAAATGGAGAGAAAACATTGGAAGTGCTTCACAGAATGGTATTATCAATGACCACATAAATATTTGATGTAGGACAAGAACTTGGAGGATAGATGACCAACATTTCAAATAGATATACCTTAAATTAAAGTTCTTTGGCTCCACAAGTCACAGGATGCTTAGCTGTAGTAGTACGGTTAAGACATACAAGATGTGAAAGACTGTAAAAGTAAATTGCTGGCACAGCCATTTTGATAGTCTCAAACCCCCAGCCCCCACCTCTTATTTGGAGAGTTCTATTTATTTACCTTTTGTAGTAAGGGGACAGTGGGGGGTGAGGGTAATTGTCATGTTTTCATCATCCTTATTTCTCCCAACCTTTCTTTGCAGCTGTCCATCTCTCTGCTATGGCTTACTGTTTCAGTTATAAACCAAATCAACACACTTTTCAATTGTGTGTAATCGTCTACACTCTCCTGTATAACTTGGACTAGTATACTGTAATATTAAGGAAACAACACTTAAAAATTTACCTTATTTCCATATATCAATGCTTTCAGGTGCTTTTTTTTTTTTTTTTTTTTCAGTCTGCAAGACAAGATTTTAAGTATTTACAATCATCTCTAATAAAATGCTTCATGGATATTTATAAGGTGCTGTTTTAGCAAGCTGTATTATAATATTAATCAAAATCCAGACTGCTGCTTGGAAACACTCTGAGTTAGGTCTTCAGTAAAATCCTTCCAGGTATCTCTTTTCCCCACTGCTTTTGGTTGTTGTTAATTTCCAGTTAAGTTATTTACTTTGCATTCATATGCACGCAAATACACAGAGTTTTCAAAGAAAGTCAGAGAACCCTAAAATTAATCATTGTTTGAATATTCTTTCCCCCTTATTATTAATATTGTGTTAAGCACTGGGTCACAATTAACCTTTTCAGGAAAAATTGAAGGGGAAAAAAGGCATTAAATACAGACTTTCCCCCTCCCTCCTTCCCCGGTGTCATCTGTGGCTTGCTCTCCTTTACTGTTAATTGATTTGTATTTTTGTTTCTTTTTGATTACTTCTAATGTATTTATAGAACCTCTTCTTATGTCCATTTGCTAGTTGTAATTCATTTTGTGCCTCAGCTTTTCTGATTTTTGTCTCTACATGTTGTGCAATTCTTTTACACTCTGCCTTAGCAACTTGTCCTTGTTTTCACTTTGTGTATTTCCTTTGGTATATTCAGGTCATTACAGAGCTCCATAGTGGTCTTTAACCAGTCTTCCTATCTTTTCTCTGCATTGGGACAGTTTTTTGTTGAGCCTTTAATATTTCTTTTTTAGTAACCGTCAGCTCTCCTGAACTCCTTGTTCCCTTAGATATTCTTTCCCTGCATCCATATCTACCAATTCCTGTAGTTCACTGAAGTCTGCTTTTTTGAAGTTCATTGTCTTTTTATTCTTGTGCGCTGCTATCACTCCTTCCTTTCCTGATGTAAGACAAAATCAAAGCAAAGAAAATGCAGAGAGTAAAAGAGCATAAATAGTCTAAATACATTTCTTATTTTGAAATATTATTTAGTTTGTTGTTATCTAAGATGGTGGCATAGATTAAGGTTTGGGGTTTTTAACATATTTTAAATCTGTTACTTTTACTATCCTTTTCAGTACTACCCTTGCAAATATTTCAGTGACTGGAGATTAGTGTTTGATCATTTCTAATTAAAACACAGCCCTTGTATGTTTAAATGCTACACAATACTATTAATCAGTTTTGCCATAGCAAAGAAATTTTGCCACTCAAGTGTGAAAATTTACCAGACTTGTTGTGGACACAGATTCACAGAAATGCAAAGATTAAATCCCTGTACATTATGTTAGAACCATCTGCTTGTTCCATCCAATAAATTGTAACAGCTGATCTATCTGATCTCATGGAGACTTCCTCTCTCCTTACCACAGCATTTTTTTCTTAGAATCTAATATTGTAACATTTGGTCAATCGCTTCAGGGAATATCATGGCAACCATATCTGAGGGAAGATGACAAAGTCTGAGAAATAATAATGTTGATGTTCAAACAGTTTTACAAGAGTGTTAGCAGTTGTCATATCCACTCTCCATCTTCTGCAAAGCCTCACTTAGTTCTTCTATATTGAATTTCACTCTAAAGGCCCAATTCTCCTCTCTGTTGCACTGGACTGATGCTAGTGGAACTCCCTTGACTTCAGTGGAGCTGCTAACGCTGGTATAATGGAGAGGAGAATGAGGCCCACGTTATTCAAGAGTTGGTCAGTCCACTTTCATATTGTTAGTTGACTATTTTGAATAGATGTATCCAAAGGATACTGCTGCTAGTCTTAGAAATTTCTGATGACATGTCATTGCTCATTTTCTGCAGTGCTGATGCAGCTGTAACCCACACACCTTCTGGGTGTGGTGTTCTGTCCCATCCAGTGGCACCAAGACCACTTAGAGAGAGAGAAAATGAGCCTGATCTACAGCCTTCGCGAACAGCAATATGGCTTTTGGCTCATGCAGTAGCGTCTCATGCACTAAGCTCCTAAAGCCCTAGGTTCAATTCCACCGACGACCAGGGTCTGTCGGTTGGTGTTACACAGCACATCTGTATTCTGGACTAGACTGTGACTATTTGGCCTTCTTGTTAAAATGGGAAATTTTGGTGGTGAAAATGTGAAAAACTCCTGTGGTTTTTCTTCATCAAAAATTTCAAGGGACTTTTATATTTTTTGTTGAAATTTGGAGGGGTAGTCTCTGTGAATTGCTGAGGCAGGCAGCCTGTTTGAGGGCACTGGGGCAGTGTGTTCAGGAGAAGATCTCTTACTTCAGTTCTGGAGGTGCCACAAGTATTTCCACAAGGCTGGGCTCAGCATAAGCCACCCTAAGGTACTGACCATGTGGTCAGCAGAGCTCCCTTTGTGGTGTGCACCATCTCTGCTATAATAATATTACCACACTTGGTGCTCCAGAGATACAGACAGAAGGATTCTGGTTAGACCTGTGCAGAAAGCTTCTGGGCATGGCAGCTCTACCGCACAATTCCCTCCTCTCTACCCAATGTGGTACTTAAATGGTGCAAAGATCCTTGTGCTCACCCTCTGCACTATGATGAATTTCTCTCTAATGGAGCAAGTGAACAATTTCACTTGGAAATTCAGGCATAATTTATTTTTTCAAGATCTTGGCATTTGCCTGAAGAGTGAATGCAAATACAGTATGGCCATGAAGGCTGTATGTGGAAAACTGCTCTGAGTGAATAGCGTATTATTCTCAGTGTATCTTTTTGCAAGCTTGGTCATTGTCCTAGTGATCTCAGTTCAACTTTGCACTGAGGGAGAAAGAGTTGCATTACAGCAGTCCAATTAACAGGGCTGGGGTGGGGTGGAGGGTGAGATGGTTTATGTATGCAAAATATTGATTGATTCTGCAGATACAATATCTTTCCAGTCAAAAGTAAGGAATAAATTGGGCCATTAGATCCATTATAAGGGTGCCATATAAAACATGCAGTTAATTATGCCATTTTCGTGTTGAGACAGTTCTGCATACACTCAAATTGTTGGGCTGTGTTTTCTTAGTGGCACAGAGTTGTATTTTATCTGTTGTAGGGCACAGGTGGAGAGCAGGAGGTATGTTGAATTAAAAAAAGCACAGAGGAAAATCTATTGTATTTCATCATCTTTCAATACTAATCATTTGTATTTAGAGGAAGTCTTTTATCCAATGTTCTTTACAGACTATTAATGTAGCTTTATCAGCTTGTGAGGAAGGTACATAGAGTATAGTTGCTTCATTTTTATAACAACTCTTTGAAATCTATATCTGAGCTACTGAGTCAGATCCATGAGTGTAAAAGAGACAGGGAAGCCCCCCTTTGCAGTTCCTTGATAGTGGGGAGACAATCATCATTCCCCTGTGTGAAATTGAAAATCTCGCCCATTGTCAGTGTAATAGGAACTGCTAAGCCACTGGCTGCACATTCAAAACCGCTTTCTCTGGAATCAGAAGTGTAAACCAGAGCAAGCAATAGATTCCTTCCCAGGGTTTTTCCTTGTGGTATGATGAGCGCTGCCACAATCTATGCCCCCTGTGAATCTGTCTGCAGGACAGGCATTGCAGGTATTGCAAGTAATGGCCAGAAATTTTAAACAGAGACATTGTCATCTTTGGCTGCCTCTCAGTGGTTGCAGCATGATAAACCCAGAAAGAAGTGTGTCAGTTAAGTATGGTCTGGGCAACAAGGGGCTGCTTCTTAACCTTCTGCTTGTTCTTCTGACGCAGGAGATTTATTAAGGAGAATGGGCTTTGGAGTAGGTCTTCTCCTGAAGGAAAGAGAGACAATATGTCCCTGCATTCCCAATGCTAACTTTTCTCCTTTTTGGGACTGAGGTATTGGTAGCTGAAAGACTACACTATACTCTCTTAATGTGCAGAGCACGTTTACCCTGCATTCAGGAATTAGCTGTTACTGTCAACCCCCTTAAAAACTATTTGGAAATATTTCCTTTTTGCTTGAACACAGCGATTGATATCAGCTGTTCATGCGTCCCTGTATCGTATTGTTGATAATAAAGGGGTACATTTTATTCTTGATGAACCTGTCAAAAGCAAGTGCATGCACTAGGAGTATAAAATACCCCTCTGGGTTTGACTTAAATCCAACAAAATTAAGGCTAACTGAAGGAAAATCTGCATCTTTAAAGTAGTTCCATTGTGCTTTAGCATTGTAGATAAGCTTCAGTCAGTGTAGGGACAGTGGAAGTTTCACTCCAGAAAGAGCAATACAATTTGAAATGTTGGCAGCTGATAAGTGCAGGTGAGGATAAATGACTGTCTGCTTCATTCACTAGAATAACATTTTGAATATTTTTCTTTGTTGGAGAATCCTGCAGACTTATTCACCTCTCTGCTTCTCCATCCACAATCTCTCACCCCTAGTGTGTTCAATTATACCCTGCTTGCAAAATCTTCAGCTTAAATATTCATTAAAAATATGTTCCTTCCTTCTCATCCCCCAATCCTGTGTCTGTTCAGACCCCCAGCCAAATTCAGGCTGAGATATGTATTTACAATTTAAAATGTTTTTCTTCTGGATGAATGAACAGGATCTAGTTAGGCTTTTTTGTAAGATAATGTATCTGTAACCTACATTATCACATCTTTGTCCCCTTCTCATGCCAATTTCCACTTCCTGAAATGTTGGCCCATAAGGCTTATTTGTAGTGTGTTTGATTTCTATCTTAGACAGAATAGACTCTCTTAAACATATTAGTTCTCTTTATTCTGAGTATGTGCAAATTATTTTAATGCCAAGATTTCAGCTGAGTGTATTTGACTATACACCTTGATAAAGTTGGTGTCATGCTGTTTATTCTGCTATTATAAAGACAAATTATCACATTGATTTTCATCTGAATCCTAGGAAAAACATAAAGGAATGATATAGGAGGTAATCAATGTGCTGGGGCTGCCCTAGGGTTTCTTCTTAAAATGAGATTTAAGTTCCATGTAGCCAGAATGGTTTGTTTTGTTTATTTTTTTTAATAAACTCTTTCAAATGTAGTTAATTAATCTGTTTGTTCATATAAGCTCAAAACTTTTAAATTACTATTTCAAGATGAGTCAGAAAGAATTCTTGTGCCATAAGTAATCCCCCTGGCATGATTATATAGGATTCTGCTTAATCCTTATTTTTCACATTTTTATCTTTTACTTTCAAAGTATTAGATCAATAAATATGATCAGTATATGCAATCCTCTTGTTTTAACAGACTTTAAAAAGCAGTTAGACTGGGTTTATTTTAATTTAAATTCCATCCTTAACTTTTACAAACTGTGGTTCCCACCCCGTCACCAATTGTCCTTTTCTCTGGAAACATTTTAGGTGCAACAGATAGTGGTAAAATACAAATCTAAATACACTGGGCAAGTTTTTCAAAGTTGTGTGCCTAAAGTTGGATTCAGGTTTATATTTAGGCATTTAAATAATAGCCCTGATTTTTTTTTTTTCAAAACTGCTGAGCAATTCCTAATCCAAAACCTGGCCATTTCTTTAGGTGTCTAAATGCATATTTAGGAGCATAACTTTAGGCACCCAACTTCGAAAATCTTGACCATATTGTGAAAACCACTTGAAATATTCTTGTAGTTGCATCCTGAACTTCCTAGCATGCTAATTATGCCTCTTAGTGTGTTGTTTGCTAAAACTTGAGCTAAACCCGACAAAATCCAATGCTATTCACTATAGAGAATCACATAAATGTACATTGTTTAACAAATTGTATTCCAAAACATTTCAGTACATCAGCAGAAAAATATATTGAAGTATGTGTCCTTTGTTAGCTGCAGTCTGAACACTTAAACCCACATTTTTAAAGGTACTGCTCTATTCAGCCTAAGTGATTTAGGAGTCAACCCCCTAGGTGCCTAAGTCACCTTTGAAAATTTGGCTTCAGCTCCTAAGTCACTTAGGTCTTGTAATGCTGAGGGTAGTAACACCTAAATACCTTCAAGGATCTGAGCCTAGTGCTGAGGGGAGGAAGGAAGTCTGAAGATTAGAGCACTAGCCTTGGATTTAGAAGACCTGGATTCAACTTCCTGCTCTGTTTCCTGTGTGACTTTTGGTTAGTCACTTAGGGCATGTCTGCATGGTGCAGGAATATGTGCTACAGGGATATATATATATATATGTGCAGAAAAGTGTTGTGCACTAATTGGTCTGTGTAGAACTTACTGGTACACACTAAAAGTTCCTCGGTTTGCTGTAATATAGTGCAGTTTGAAATGGTACTACACTAGAGGAGTACTTGCAAGAGTGATGTTATGATAAGAAGCTTTTTAATCCCCACAATATGTGTTTGATATAAGGAAGTGTATTTACCCTCATTTTATATATGGAGAAACTGACCCATAGAAATTACATCCCTTGAACCCCTCCCAGGCCTAAGACAGAACCAGTGGCAAATCCAAGTTTAGAATGTGTGACAGGATTCCTGGCTCCCAGTGCTGCATTTAAATCTTTGGTGACATGAATCATAGTGAGGGGTCGTTATCAAAGCCTGTTCAATTAGGGTCATTGTCAAAGTCTCCAGACATGGCTATGTGTATAGATTGGCAAAACTGATTAATAAATGCTCGAGTTTCCTCCTCAGAGAGAATGCAGGCCAAACTTCTATCGTGGCTGAAAAAAAACTGCAATTCATTTATCCCAGGGGGAAAAAAATGTAGACTTTTAAGATTTAGGCTTTTCACCACATGTAAAGGGTTGATCTACGTTGTGAGGAAAGCACTCTCCAAGGTTGTATTTCATTTAAGCTTTTAGGGTCCTCTAAATCAACTTCTTTAGCTTTCGGAAGATAAAGATTGTAAAACAAATTATCTCAGCATCAAGAGACCTACCATGTTGATTTATGCTTCCTACATACAGTAAGTATACAACTCACTTGTAAATCACTAAGGTGATTTCTCTTTTCAGAACTGTCTCTGTAATTGGTCTGTGCAAATTTTAATGAAGTAATATGAGCATGTGTTTATCATATGTAATACAAGAAAGAACAACAGGCAAGAAATATTAAAAATGATTAAATGTACCAAGAACACATAGGCCTTTCCCCCGCCCCCTTTTAGTCATATTGTCAATGTTTAAGTGAGACTTCAGCCTGGAATAGCCTGCTGAAGCATTGTTTGTCAGTAACATTACTTGTATAGGCCAGCATGACTTGCTGAAAATTTATTGCATTGCTCCCCCTTTATAAAGCTGTGTTTGAAAACCAGATATCTCATACATCTCTTGTGTGAATTCTCTAACAAATCTTTGGTCGTGTTAGCACTCATCAGGTTGTTTTTTTTTTTTTTTTTTTTTTTGCCTTTTTTGACAACATTCTTATGCATACAAGCAAGCACCGTTTCCACCCTGCCCCCCCAAGAGTGGGAGGTGAGAGACAAACAAGGCATCATGAATTGCCCTGAAAAGAATCAGTGGATATTTTTGCAAACACCTTGTTAACCACATTCATCTATCTTCATTTATAGTAATTGTTACCTCTGCTTTCTTGGGCCAGCTAGCTTTGATTAGAGATACTTTCCTCTTCCAGACCATGGCAAAATCCTGTTTGCTTTACATGTCTGAATAGTTTAATTGATCCCATTAGATAGTGGAAGATGGTATTGTAAATATGGAACTGGACTGAATTCAGAATATCTGGGTTCAGTTCTTGACTCAGGTACTCAGGCTTCCTGTGGCCAAATCACTTAGGCAAGGTCACTCGACTTCAGTGGGAGTTAGGTGTCCAAATACCTTCGAGGATCTGGACCTTAATCTCTCTGTGCTTCAGATCCTTGTTGGATAGTATAGTAATAAGTATGTAAATAAAATGACTACACACTTGAATAATTTGAGGATTTGGCTTCATATAGAACATCTGTCTTAACTGTAGTCTTTCTTTATGTACCACATCAGAATCCTCTGTTGCCTTAAAGGAAGCTCACTGATAATTGTTTCTGGAAAACCTTCTGTCTCTGTCTCTTTAAAATAATCTACAGAAGCAGATAGTTTCTGTTTAGAATTTATTCCCAATCTAATGGCTACAATAGTGTGCCATGGAAGCTGCTGTTGTATCTGGCTCCCTCCTCTTCATTTGCCCTGTTCCCCAATTAATTTGACATGATGCCCACAAAAAGACTAGGACTAATTCATCACTAATTCTTTTATCTGTGGCGCTGTCTGCCAATTTTCTCATAATCTACTCATGGCGGGAGGGGGGGATTTCTACGGTTGCATGTCATTGTCTTTGTAGCATCTCTGAGAAGTGGTAGCTATGTAGAGAAGAATTCTTCTGTTAACCTAGTGCTGTCTACCTGGGAACTTGGGTTGACACAACAATACCACTTGGGGGTATGGATTTTTCGCACCTTTGACTGATGTAGTTAAACCGACCTAATTTTCTAGTGTAGACCATGCCTAAATTCCACTTTGCTATGCACTGCTCTTTTAATCTATAATTTGTTAGCCAATAAGACACAGGAGTAATATACTGTGCTTTAAGAGTTAACGTCTGAGTGTGATAGGGACTTCAAATTTCCATGGCAACAACTTAACATGATCAGCAAGCAGACTGGACTAGTTTGATATGAGGTGCCATTAGAAACATAAAATAATTTATGCTGGGATACACACATGGATCATAGAATGAAATCTCTTCTTCACTCTTTTGAAAACAGTCAATTTCTGCCTGGTGCTCCATATTGATGCATTGTTTCAAAACTGCCATTATGCAGAAAATGGAAACAATAATTTACGTAGCTTTTAATTACAGTTTTGTGATTGCAATTGTAACCCTTCTGCCCATCTAAGTTGGCAGCAACAAGGGCCGGGTTCTGTATCTAGGGGTTCCGCTTCAATAACGCAATGCAAAACCGGCTCGAGCCCCCACCCAGTGACCTGGGACAATTACATACCACCCCCTGGGTGCCTCTAAGAGGCAATACTTCCCCTCTCGCAAGCACGGAGTCTGAGTGTAACAAAAAATGTTTAATAACATGAGGTAAAAGACATCAGCATTAAATTGGAAAAAAAACATCACAAACAGGATTCATAACACAAACCATGAGCAAAAAGAAACCCACCCCAGCAAGTTGGGCTGTGTCCTTTCCCCTGGGTTCTTGAAACCAGCAACCCAAGGGTCACCAAAGTCCCAAAAGTCCAACAACCCCCCCAAAGTCTCTGTCCCTGGTCAGTGCAGCCCCAGAGTTCGGGGGGGGGGGAGGGGAAGCACACAGGGCGTTAAGGGGCACCTTACGTGATCCGAGGCCAACGGGGGTTCCGCCGCAGCCTTCACCACGAGCCGCTCCACTCCACCAGCTGTCCCGTGGGCTGCTCCCGCCGTCCCACAAACTGCTCTGGCAGCTGCTCCACTCTGCTCACCGACCTGAGAGTCGCTCAGCTCCACTCCAACCGTCCCGCAAGGCTCCACACTGCTAGCTGCTCCACCAGCCGCTTAGCATTATAGCTTCAGGCTCCCCCACTAGTTAACACAGCCTCAGTGATCTCAGCTCTTTTGTGATTTCAGCTCTTAGCAATTTCAGCTCATAGTAGGGGAGCCCCAGTGCTAGTGCACCATTGGCCCAAAGTGAATTCAGTTCAGCAGTCTGTAACTAGACTTCTAATGGAATCAAAGTTAGCTCTGATATTCAACAGTGGAGAGAGGAGGTAGTGCAATTGGTGTTTCAACCCCTCACAGAGAGGGGCCCATACCATCAGGGACAAATACCTGTCCCCATCCTCTCTCCATTCACTGGGTTTTGTAACCCATGCCCCTTGTCAAGCAAGTGCTACTTAGGTAATGGTGAAGGACTCACTCAGTCCTTCTGTCATACAACAGGTTCACTGCCCTTGATTCACAGAATCAGGGTAACAAAACTTTATTCTTCCTGCCCCAATAACAAAGAAACTGGGGATCCCACACCAGCCAAAGTAACCACTTTGAGTTGCTGTTGTTTCATGCCAGGCGAGTGGGTGTGCCTATGCAAACAAGATCAGCCCCTGGAGTCCTTTTCCACACTCGCCATAATTCACCACCAGATGTCAGGGTAGAGCTCATCCTGACTCTGCTTACACAATGATATCAATTTAAAGAACAACAAATTTATGCAAGAAGTAATCTGATGGCTGGCATTAAACCTCTTCTTTACAATGTGTCTTGCAAAATACCCTTATTGTGTTTTGTGTCACTTTTCTCTTGCTGTTGTGCTGCATACTGCTTTTCCATGATACTAAGGATGGGCTCAGCTGCTGGTTTACTCAGTTCTATTAAGAACACATTGATAGGAAGTACACCAGTGGTGTCCAACCTTTCCAGCCGAAGAGCCAAATCTATTACTTTAAAAAGGTTAAGGGACTACAATCAGTGTTAAAGAGCAGAACAGGATAGAGAATCTGTCCTGTATTTGTCACTCGGGTGGCACAATGGGAGCAGAAACCTCCTTCAGGTCCCTTACTGGAGATTCCTATATAACCAGCTGCTACATAACACCGGCCACAGTTTTTGGCACACGGGATCTGCTGGGAGTGGGCAGGAGGATAGCTGGAGTGTGCTGCATATAGCTACCTACACTGAGCTCTTTTGAACAGCTGGCCCCTGATTTGTGGGTGCTGAGCACTCTTCAAACTTCTGGCCTTTTATGGAAGTGCTTATGTCAGCTTCCACCCAAGTCAGGGCACTGCCACTGATTTAGGGGCACTCAGCACCTTGCAGCATCAGACCATTTAGTATAATTACCTTGAATAAACAGACCTGTTAATGTAAATCTACACAGCCAGCAGCCGTGAGCCTCCAAGGCCGGGTCGTCAGACTCAAGGTGTTGCTACCATGCTAAAAATAGCTGTGTGGACAGTTTTTAAGTTGTGCTCAGGATGGAACTTGGGCTCTGAAATGAAACCCACACCCCTTCCTAAGCAGAGTCTTGCCTATCCCCAGCCCGACCCACAACACCTACACAGCTATTGTTGCGTGGTAACGTGAGCTTAAGTGTATTGACCCAGGCTTGGAGGCTCGCTGTTGCGGGCTGCATACATGTACCCTCCCAGGAAAAAAATGTGAGCAAGGAAGTTATCATTAATCCTTTTTTTGCATCCTAGAAGCTAGAAGTCTTGTGGCTGGGGCAGCTTTGAGACTTTTTGGCAAATGGTGGAGCTGGATTTCTGAACGCAGGCGAAGTGGAACTAATAATTCCTTTTGCCTCTCTAAATCCAATTCTTTCCCCTATTACTTTGAAAGCTTTCCTATCACAAATCAATGCTTGAAATCACTTTGGCCTGGCATTTAAAAAAAAAAAAACAGAGTACATTCCTTTATCATAGGAGATTAATACAGTATGACTCCACTCTCCACAGTATGCTCTAATCCTTCTTTCTTCAAATATTCAAAGCTATGTCATGAATATGGGAGGTTCATTAAGTAATAAAGTTTGTCCATTCCCAGCCCTTCCCTTGCTTTATTTCTCTCTTGTTTTCTGTCCCTTTCCAATCACTTGATCCCCATTCCCTGGCTTTTCTTATTCTGCTCCATCCCATAAACTACAACACTATTTGATTTAATCAAAATCAGATTCCTGAATGAAATAGGACACCTGTTCTTTCCAACCTCTGATGAGCAATCCATTTGCCTCTTTGCCCCATTTTACAGGCCAGAGCATGTATTAGCAACCAAATATAGGTGCAATATGCCTTGGAGGAAGACCTATCTATGAATTAGAAATATTTCAATGCTGAAACTTGAGACCAGGCACAATGAGAGTCATTTGGACAACTGATTAGAGAAATCAGGTATGTAGAAGACAATGTACCCTAAATTGTGGGAGAGGAAGGATATTCTTCTGATTAAGATAATGGACTGGAGCTCAGGAGATCTGAAGTTCATTTCCTAGCTCTGCAACAGAAATCCTGTGTGACATTAGGCTCATCACTTTATCTCTCTGTGCTTCACGTCTGTAAAGTAGAGATAATACCACCTCCTTTTCCCCACCTTTTGTCTGACTTGTCTAGTTCGACCGTAATGTTTTCTGGGCAGAAGCTGTCTCTTATAATGTGAACATACAGTGCCTAGTGAAGTGAGCCCTGATGTTGATTGGGCCTTCCAGGCATTACTGTTTAATTATATATATATATATATATATATATATATATATATATATATATATATATATATATATATATTAATAAAAAGTGGTCCACTGAATGCGTAAAATTATATTAACAAGAAATAATGTTACTCCTTGGGGAAGGAGGAAAAATACAGTACGTGTCAGCTGAATCCATAAATTAACTTGTCATGCTCACTTAGTCAAATATACCTTGACTTGGCTGTTACGAAGTATCACCTCTACTATCCCTGTGTCATCACTGTTTGCATCATTGCACATAATTCTATTTTAATGCAGATGGTATATAGAATGGTCCTGCATCTTGGAATCTCAATAAGTTTGTCACATCTTATTGCTATCAAATGGCAATTAATACCAGTTCCACTTACGTGAGACACTTCATGAAGAATGATGCTGATATAGTGATGCTGCTGCATTCCTTCTTTCCATGCACATCACGGAGGAGTCAATGTGAACGTTACCATATCCATTTAAATTACAAACTCTGTCTGAGGTGGTGCTAAAGCTATAGGATCATTAATTTAAAAAGCAGCATCGGAGTGAGTTAGGTCAAATAGACACGGCAACAGTCTGGGACCGAGGCTTTGTTTTCAGCTCTGTCATTGACCTGCTGTGTGACTGTACAAATCATTTCACCTCTTTGTGCTTCTGTATCCCCTCTCATCCTTAGTCTATCTTGTTCACTGAGACTGTAAGCTCTTCCGGGCAGGGACTGTCTCTTACAGTGCTCACGCAAAGGGTCTCTGATCTTAATTGAGGTTTCTATGTGCTACTGTAATACAAATAAAAACAAGTAATGTTCTGGAAATCTAGATTTCAGGGCTCACCATCTAAAAAGCTTCATGCATGTTTGGATCCATAGTCTTTATTCAGCTCATCAGAAATCAGATCTAGAACACCCTACCTTTCAGGGGTATTCACGTTTGTGATTTGGGCCGATCTCCAACTAAAATTAGATCCAATTTTTCCTTTTCTTTTAATCAAGTATACATTTAAAAAAATCCAAATCTAAACACCGTCTGAAAAAGCTGCCTACTGACCCTAGGTCTAAACAAAAATATGTTTGATGTAGGCAGTCATCTATGGGGACACATTGCCTCCTGTAAGAAGAAAAAAGAAAAAAAAGAGGCAATAAGTTGCAAATCCCAAAGCAGCCAAGTAAGAGTGGAAGAAACTGCCCTGGGTTTGCGGTAACTGTAAATTGTGTTTCAGTGATCCCACTGGAGCCTAGGGGAAATGAAAAGAAAAAGTTATTTTTAAAAACTAAGCAGAGGAAAAAAAATATAGACCGCTCTAGGAGGCTAGGGTTCTGTCATGCCAGGCGCTCAGCAATTCCTGAAGAGACTGCATGCCTGCAATTCCCTTTGAAGTCCATTAGAGTTTTGCTCAGTGCCTCTGTTGATCAGCACCTATCAGAATTTGGTCCTTCCTGAAGAAGGGTTTAGTACACCTCTACCCCAATATAACGCGACCCGGTATAACACAAATTCTGATATAACGCGGGGGGAGGAGGGGCGGGGCTGTGCGCTCCGGCGGATCAAAGCAAGTTCGATATAACACGGTTTCACCTATAACGTGGTAAGATTTTTTGGCTCCCGAGGACAGTGTTATATAGAGGTAGATGTGTATATTGGGGAGTGGGAGGTTGGGAGAAACCACCTTTGACAGAACTGTGAGGTATCAGAATGAAGTCCTTGAGAAAGCAGCTACTGAACATGAGAGAGGCAGATTCAGTTCTGAACATGTTAAAATATTACATATGTGCTTTATGTCTCTGGGATGACTCTGAATGTCTCCGAGAATGGATACTGCTCCATCTTTTTGGCATGAGAAAATAACTGATAAATGCTTTTGGAGAACAAAAGCATATATATAAAAAAATATTGTAATTACTATACAGGAATGTAAGTTTAAAGAAGTGGAAAAAACTTTAAAAACAAAGACTAAAATGAACTTGTGAAAATGGGTTCTGTTACTAGAATCTAATTGGGACCTACCCAACAGTGCTGTTAGCCAGGGAGATATCTAATAATGAAATGTTAATTTTTAACTTTGCAAGCTCAACATAGGGCTCAATTCTCCATTGCAATGTAGTTGCCACATGCTCTGTCAGAAGATCCCCTAGCATACAGGGATTCTTGAGTGGTACAGAGCCAATCTAATATCCTCTACTACACACACTCCAAAAGCCTGGGGAAAAGGGGCCACAGCCAGGCTATTGCTGACAAACTGGCTCATTGCAGCTGTTGCACTCTCCAGGCTACTCTGTTTCCACAGGGAACAGCTTGCTCAGGGAGACATGCTTACTACCTCTTCCCCACCACAGGCTGTATCCGTTGATCCTAGCCAGAGGTGGGAATTGGAACCCCATCTTGTTTCCTTCTGTGTTTCCTAGGCTTTCTTGAACCTTTACAAAGACAGGAAATCTAGCAGCAGTAAATGAAATCTGGCCAAGCTACCAAAGAAGCTGGTGTTTGGGCTCTAAGCAATACAATTGATCTTTCATCACATTCCAACAAACAGTGCTGGGTGAACAATCCATAGCAAATATTTTATTCAAAGAACTAGGCTTATTTATCTGTCTGAAGTGTCTGCAGACTGATTTGTGGTTTTCCACAGCTATTCAAAATTATACTCCAGATAATCTTCTTTGGTATTTCTTGGTCCATACTGCAGCAACTCACTGCAAATAGAGCTGGTCAGAAAATGAAATAAAAAAAAGTGTCACAAAAGTGTTTCCATATTTCCTCTATATTTTATTTCCCTTGAAGTTTCCCAACTAGTTCTAATAGTAAATATTTGATTTGATGTTCAAATTACAGTTCTGTTTAATTTTGGTGGGATACATAGGCCACATGGTATTTCTCCCCTCTTTCTTGATTGGGTAATCATAATAAATCAGATTCCTGCTGCATCTACTGAATTCAGAATTCATTTTCCATGAAAATTCTTTAGTGTTGAAAGAAAAAGCTATATTTAGCAAACATTCCCCCAAAATATCCATTTTGCTAAAATAAGCAGAAGAACATGAACAGTTCTACTCACAAATGAATTTAAGACAGTTAGTAAAGTGAGAAATAAAATCCTTGTTTTGGTGTTCTTTCCTTCAGTTTTAAATATTAATGTATGATGTTACATCGTTCTGTAGTACTTTTCACAAAGATAATATAGGTTGTTTGTATAAAAAAAAAAAACAACCCTCAAGTCTCTGAAATGAATGTTCATAAATGTTTACAAGAGAGCGCAGTTAAAATTATAGGTGGGACGTATTAGGTGTAGATAAGCCTGTAGAATATTGGAATGTGGGACAGGATCTGCCACAAACTTTGGCAATCATCCCAAGGTACACCTTTGAATGACAGTTCCTTTCTGTCATGATTTCATTATTGGATTGCTGGCAAAGAAGTGTCCATGCTCACAAACCCATCTATGTTGCAGGAGAGAGTCAGTGCATAGCGAAGATTCTCTTCCCCACTCCAGCTCCTCTATGACTAGTAAAAACCCTGGAATGCCCTGCCAAAGGAAGATTGCTCCAGTGTAGGCAATCCTGAGGACCCCCTTCCAAGTCTTGGTGTGCTGGGGAAGGAGGGGGATGTTGGGAGTGGGATTGCAGCAAGCATCACTGCTGAGCTTCTAGGCAGAGTGATGATCCATAGGGCAGTGTGGAGAGGCTGATCAAACTTAGTCCTGGGAGCCTTCTATCTAAATTGTTCTGAGGACTTGTGCAGCCCCCCAGAACAACAGCTCAGGCTCAGGAGTCCATAAAGCTGTCTTAAAGCTTCCTTTGGGTACATCTACACTGCATACACCTCACTGTGGCACGTATAGTACATACACTGCATACCTCCTTAGCGTGGGTATGAATAGCAGCCTAGACTGTGAGACGTGGCTTGGGTGAATAAAGACACCTGAACCCTGTGAGTATGTACCCTACATGGCTCTCTACATGCCCAAGCAGGGCCTTTCCCCACTTATGCTGCTATTTTTAGCAGTGTGGTGTCCTGTTGCTGGAGTGTTTCCCTCCTGCTGGGAAAGGCTCCAGTTGCTGCCCCCGGTAGAGCCTTTCCCTGCTGCCTCCCCGAGCACATGTAGCTTTGCACCGCAGCATAGATACAGCTTGCTTTTCATTGTGGCATGTAGCCACACACCACCTACGTGCCACCGCCAGTGGTGTGCACTGTAGACATAGCCTCAGAGGGCAGATACCAAGAATGCCAATTCTTCTGAGTTAGTGCGCCTACCTATGGTGGATGTAAATGCACTTCTTGTCATTAAGTGCCGTGTGGATCCACAAGGCTTGATTCATGAAAGGGCTAGTGAGTTGAACTTGTAGTTAGATAGGGGATGGAAATGAATCATATGACACCAGTTTGACTGGAGGTTTATCTTTGGAATCACCAAAGAGAGAACACCACTCCTGGGCCTCCTTCTGCTTGGACAGCTCTAGTCATGAACCTAATTGAATGTCACAATATTCAGGTTTGATTCAGATAGGTTCAGCCATTCTTTATGAACTAACCAGAACACAGTGACAATAGGCGGTCAATATTTAAATTTAGGTGAATTATTTAATTTTCTTAACAATACCTGAAGAAATTATGAACGATAAGGCTGTGGATGTTGTTGTTCAGGAAAAAAATCAAATTTAGCTGGCAATAAATACACTTGAAAACCTTTACTTATTTAACAATTACTTGTCAGAGTCTCTTTAATTATCTATCAAAGTTTTGGTTATCCTGTTGTTAGTTCTATCAAACACAAGTCTTCCAGACTTGTAGCTGTTTTAACATGCCACTGCTAGCTCAGGGAAATTTGCCGAGCACAGAAGAGAAATTCTGATTGGATTCTATTACAGTATTGTGCTGTGCCTACCAGTAAAAAATGCAGAGAAAATTGAATCCTAAAATTATCCGTCTCTCTTCCATTCACTCTTCAAGCCATTTCTTCTAGTTTTCAATTATCATCTGGCAATAAATGTTGTAGTGCAAGATGAATCCCCCATGGGATACAGTAACATAGAGGAAGAGTGGCGAATTCAAGAATATTCAAACTTGTTTTGGATGCAAATTCAGTCATTATAGTGAATATGAAAGAAATGTACTGTAGAGAATCAAGCAGTAAAGCCCTGGAATTTTCCTTTTGTAATGAAACAAGCCCCTCCTCCTCCATCTCCTCTGTTACTGCTATACCACAGCCTCCCTCTTTCTGAATGAAATCCACCCCTGTGCAGAGAACCAAGACAAAGTATATGAAACCCTCAATTCATTTTCAGAGTAGCAGCCGTGTTAGTCTGTATCCGCAAAAAGAACAGGAGTACTTGTGGCACCTAAGGCCTTGGCTACACTTACCAGGTAGTTCGATGGCTGGAAATCGAAGTTCTGGGTTCGACTTATCACGTCTAGTCTGGACGCGATAAGTCGAACCCGGAAGTTCTCGCCGTCGACTGTGGTACTCCAGCTCGGCGAGAGGAGTACCGCGGAGTCGACGGGGGAGCCTGCCTGCCGCGTGTGGACCAAGGTAAGTTCGAACTAAGGTACTTCGACTTCAGCTACGTTATTCACGTAGCTGAAGTTGCGTACCTTAGTTCGAATTGGGGGGGGTAGTGTAGACCAAGCCTTAGAGACTAACAAATTTATTAGAGCATAAGCTTTCGTGGACTACAGTCCATTAACAGAGATTTAAGTGGAGCATAGGCCCTGGGTGAAATCCTTACTCTACTGAAGTCAATGGCAAAACTGCCCTTGACTTCCATAGAACCAGGATTGCATACATTTGGGCTGATCCTCTGAAGAGATTAATCCCTTCATCTACCCGTCACTCTTTCTCCACCTATCAGCCTACCCCAGGAAATCCTCACTGATTTATCAATCTTGTTCTCTTCTAGTCTCAGCCTGACCTAAGCATTTGAATTGCTGAAAAGGAAGGTGAACAGTTTTCAGATTTTCAATTTATCTGGAATCTAATAGGCAAATGACTGTATAATTTGAGCTTCTGAAGGGGCTAATTTGCCAATATTTGAATCACTGGCAACCAGCTTTTTGTGGATCTAGACATCATTTAACCTAACTGTTTTAAAAATCTCAAGAGTACACTAGTATTTTTTTCAACATGCTAGTCAAAGTTCTACAGCTCTTTTCCCTTTTAGATTGTATTGTTACATTTTTTTATGTATCAAGTGCTTTATAGAAATAATAATACTTAACCCTTGGAATTCTGTGCTATATTTTCCATCTCTGTGCATTTTCTGACCTCAGTGCTTCTTCCATTTCCATCTGTGATGACTCTTTTCTTGGTTTGCTCAGCCAAGAAAAGGAGGACAATGCCTAACCTGGAAGGACAACCATTAGGTCTCCATGTCCCTTTAGTCCTTGGTTCTCGGCTGAAACTAACAAAGTTGCTAATTGTGAGATGGATGCCTATCTGTTGGAAAATGTAATTATGATCTCATTTGTGCAAGCAGTTACTGTGTTTGTGTGTGCAAACTGAGTAACAGCACACACAAAAAGCTAATTATGCACCTATCGGCATGTGAGTACTTATTTTGCGCAAAAAAACCAAGAAAACCTTCGTAATTGCATATGCAAATTTAAGGCTGTGATCTAGTAATTGGATCTGTGTGAGTGGAACTTTGCAACTATGCAGGGCTCCCTTTCCTTTAATGGGCTCCACCCAGGTTTAAGGATCTGTGCATGCAGATTGGATTGAAGGACTGGGGCCTAAGTGGTAAATTATCCCTAAATATTGAAAAATCTCACCATTGTTGTGGGCATCTGTCCACTATATCAATTAGATGGAGACCACAACTCATTTCATGTGATGGTCATGTGAAGCAGTTTGTAGAAATGGAAGCAAAGTTCATCTGGTGCCTTTTGGTCTAATTCTGATCATGCCAATCCCATGTAAAATCAGAAATAATTCTACCAAAGTCATCAGTGTTAAATCAGTGTAAACCTGTTGTGAGATCAGAATCTGGCCCACTGACTCCAACACGAGTACTTCTCACTGACACCAATAACAGTCAAAGGAAAAACAGGGCCAGGCATTTTATAGGATACAACATTGCACATTTCTGATGCTTTGAGAAGCCTCGGGACAAACCATGTGAAGATCAGTATCTCAAAGTGATGACATTAACATTTCTATGACAGAATTACATCCCAAGACAGGAAATTTGGCTTCTTTAATTCTGTCACTAGTGGAAAGACATAAAATAAAGAGCATCTAGAGAAATCTCTTTTCTCCTGAGAATTTGCCTCTTACAGTTCTGAGAATAAATGAGAATAATGTGAATATTCCCTTGTGACTCTCTATTTGGAATTAGAGAAGTGGTACAAGAGTATCTACTGTTAATATAGGTAGTAATGATGATGATGTATCAGATGCTGGCTGTATTGCCTGTGGGCATAGATTTTCAAAAATGACTAGTGATTTTTTTTGGCTGCCCAATTTGCAACACCTTTTAAACGGGCTGGGTTTTCAAAGGACAGGTGCTCAGCCGCTTTAAGAAAGCTCAGGTTGGGCATCCAAAATCGAGGCACGGTTGGCCATAAAGTTTAACCTTTTTTAAACAGACCCCCCAGCCATCTGTAAAAATGATGGTGATCACTTCTGATGAGATAAAGATATATTTGTAAATGCTGTTGGTGAGTATCTGCATCTAATCTAGCTTTCTCCCAGCTGCATCCCAACATTCTGCCTTGCTGCTTTGAGCAATCTTGACCAAGCTTTTAGGGTGCCTCGAGGACAAAGACTGGAAGTCCTGATAAAACATGGTGACATCTAGATGCTACCTGACCCAAACCATTATTCCCTTGCAGATCACTATGGAGATGAGTGGGATGCGTCAGACCATCTATAGCATCTTCTTAACCAAAAATGCTTATTGTGTCTTATCATAAAAATAGCAACAGATTCCAACACAGTGGCTCATGCTGTGCAGCGACTTGCCCCATTGATTTAAATAAGATTATTCATGCAGTGAGGTGCCACAGTGTAAGAGTATCAGAATGCAGCTATATAAAAAAGGGTAGAGAGTCTATCAAAATGTCGCAGAGAGAGTAAAGAATAAGACAAATCATTTTGCAGCCTTTATTTTTCCCCCTCTTCCCTAAATTACTTTGTCCTCCGAACGGGTGCAACAGGGGCAAACCAGAGTTCAACCTCTCCTGCGCCACTGGCTCAACATGTCTGACCTGATGAGACCATTGCCTTATAGGGTTCAGAGAATAATTCAAGTCATATGCCCGTTCCTGCATCTGCTGTGATATTCAGCTAGGGTTTCAGCTCTTGTCACAAAGGGGAAGTTGGGTCTTCTATGCTCTGCAATTTCTAACATAATATTAGTCAAGTTTAAAAGAGGTAACCCCCCAAAGTCCTCCTCCAAAGCTATTATCTGTGAGGGTTCAGTGTAGTCAAAGTCTGACTTTATTTAATTTAAAACTTCCAGCAGGAAAACTTCACACAATATGGTTGGAAAGGCAGCCCCCTTGCTATTGTTCTCCACTTTTGATTTGCTGTGAAAGGATGCTCTATTTTAAGAAACATGATTGTCTTCTTTTAAGGGCAATTTCAGGACTGTTCTCTTCAAGCTGAAGTAGATGGAGATGGAGATAATAAATCTAGCAAAGTACATTATAAAGGCCTAATAAATGCTAGGGCCGCAGTATGTACTTTAGCCTAAGGGGATAAAGACAATTCTCTCTGTGTCTTTCAAATACACACACACGCACACACTTATTCCCTGATCTTAACAAGATGAAATACACCTTTTATTGCATTTATATGACCATTCTATTCTGGATCAAAAACAGTGAAATGGAACAAATAGACATCTAAACTGAAATAAGATTCCCAAGTACTCTTGCAATGCTTTTTTTTTTTAAATCTGCCTTTTTAAGCACTGCCTCAGTTAAAATCGGTCTTTGAAAACAGATTAGTGTTGAGAATCTGCTACTCTATTACAGCTAATATTGTTTTGAAATTAGATTTGATTAAATATTTTCCAGAGTTCAAGCTAACAGGATTATTTATAAGTCATACTAAGCATGCCTGCTGTACTTTGGCTGGAGATAGGAGAAAGAACAGATGCAGGTAGGTGTGTGGCAGTTGCATTAGGGCTTATGCTATAAAGAGACACAAGATTTTTCTACAAAATTGGCTAGTTTCTTCTGGGCTCTAGATGGCTCCCCAGCTTTGTCCCTCTGCAATTTTCATACTCTGCATTTTACCAGTGAGCTTTTACATGATGACAACAAAAGACCTTGTCACATAACCTTAGTCTGCACAAACCATTACATGGCTGTTCTTTGTTCTGGTCTTTTCTATTTTTCTTACTAGAAAGAGCGCAGAATCAAAATAGCGCCTAAGCACTGTGGAACCTGCAACAGCAGTAGGCACAAAGCAACTACATCTCTGTAAGGATAGGATTTCAAACAGCAAGGCTGCGCTCAGGGTATCTCCAGCTCAAGGAAGAGCTGTGAAGTTCCAGAAATCCAGGTAAGAAAGCAACCAGATCAAAATGTATGTGGAAAAGTGTCTGAGGGGTTTATGCACACTGAAGAGCAGCTTCTCGGCTGATGTAAATTATTGGAACTAAACTATAGTCAATAGAGCTATGGCAGCTTACACCTGGGGAGACTCTGCAGTTGAATATCTCAACATTTTGAGGCTTGGTGATCACTGTTAATCTGTCTAGTCAGAAAACTCACACCCTCTTGGCTTTAGCTGTCCTAGCTTGGGGGTCCCCAAAATAAAAAAAAGCCCATTTTCCCCTCACTCTGATGCTGGTGTAAATCAGGAATAACTCCTTTGACATCAGTGGTATAAAACATCAGAGAGGAGAATTTTCATGTTGCATATGACAAGCAAGATAGCAGAGAAGCAGTTAAAATGCAAATCCTATGCAGCTAAAGCAATTAGGCACAGAGGCTAACAATTTGTAGAGCTTGGCATTCTTGGAGGGGCTCTTACCATGTAGCCTTTCAAGTATGTAAAATGCATCCATAATAATGTCATTTCTGAATATCTTTGGAATCCTTTCCTAAGCTCTAGCTATTGAAATACATCAAAATCAGCTGCTTTAACTGATTTGTAGACCAGTGTTATTGGGTATTAAAATTCTTCTGTGCACTCATCCTTAATATCCATCTACCTTGATAGTTCTTTTATTGCTAATTCTTTTTGCACGAGAGGGTTGCGTTGATATACTTTTATGGAGGGGAAGGGGGAAAGGATATGAATATCCCACCTGAGCAAGGATTCAAAGGGCAAATAGAATTAGATTTGCTGAGTTCTTCTTCTGAAGAAGGATCTCCTAGAAAGCTGCAAACTGCAGAAAGACTACATATTTCTCTTAATATCTTGGGGTGGTGACTGTAAAAAAGTAAGAGTGTGAAACAAAGCAACGAGGGCATAATGGGCCAAAATCAGAAATGACATTTATTCCTGCATGAGGCTCAAATGCAACAGAAAAGCCACATTTGTGCTATGCTTGAGAGCCAAGCAGAGCATATACTATGTGCTGGGAACTGTGTATCTTCTATGGACTATACCAGACCACTGCCCCTGTAACAGGGCATGTGCTGTCCCTGTCCTCAGATGCCCCAGGAACTTCTCCGACTCCATCCGTTGAGTGGCAACTTTGTGTGATTTTTATTCCCATCACCAACTCCAATAAGGTCCCTGTGCAGCAACATTCTATGCGTTGGTTCTCTTTCTTTAGCCCTTTTTGCACTGGGCTGGGGAGGAATAGTGGTCTCCCTTCCTTGAGATCTCTGCACACACTGAGCTCGGCTAGCCCTGGCTAATCTCTCAGTTCTTTTTTCCAGTGTCCTCCTTATGCCCTTCAGCAGATGGCCTAACTGGCTTATCCTGCCTCCCAGCCAGATCAGCCAAATAGCTTGCTGATTGAGGCCTAAGTGATCAGAGTGCTGGCTCCATGGCTAGCTTCCAGCACACACTCACAGGCATACTGTGGGCATGACCAGAGGATCTTAATACTGCTCAGGTTAGAGGAGAACTGCAGGTTATCGGTTATCTCTCAGAATCTGTGCTCTCTGGCTGTGGGCCAGCCATAAAGAAAATGGGGGGATAACAAGCATATGTTGAGGTTGAAGAATATTTCCTTCATCCCCACTGTACTTGGTAGTCTCCTACCAATGCCTTTTTACTGAAGTTTTGTTTTGGTTTATCGGGATGTGGCACCATCTTTGAATGTCAAAGATTTGTTCACTTTAGTGCTGTAAAATAATTTTCAAGCTTTATCCGTATTATTTAAATTTGCTCTCTGACATCAATATCATTATGTCCCCTTGGTTTGTTGCAATGATTTTGCTACTCAGACTGTTAATCAATCATTCATTACTATTATTGTTATTAAATATGCTCTGCTGAATCTCTCTTGGGGACGATCCTTCTGCAGTCAAAATTTTGATTACTACACAGAACTTGATCTTGTAAATACCTATACCATAACCTCCTCAATTATAATTCTACAGTTCAGCAATAAATGGCCTGGGGCCTACCATTATTCATCCATGAATACCAAAAAGAATATTCAATTAGAGATGTGCTCTGGGAGACTTAAGTATCTCTAAATATAAGAGGTTTCTGCTGACCTTAAATAGTACCCAGGTGACACAAACAACTTGGGAAATATTTAAAAAAAAGATGCAGTTTGCTGTAAAAACAGAGCAATTAAATTGGATATGGGTTTAAAAATACTAAAAATGAATTATAAATTACTGATACTTTGGAACCAAATTCACAATCCTGCATTTGCAATATCTATATATATATATAAATAATATTACATTACAGCCTAGAGGGCTAGAGGGTTTTTTGGTAATAAATAGTTCAGTGATGCTATCGATGCTCCGGTTTCTTATTGTTATGTGGATACCAAGATATTCTGTTGTATAGCACTTAACTGTATGTGGATCTTTCCACACATTTTGGATCATAACTCAACTGGATTCGCTTTTTTTTTTTTTCTATCTCTCTTTTTCATTTGTAGACATTTTTCAAGGTCTGTATATAGATCTACTTTTATTCAACATCCAGTCCCAATTCACTCTTGCATATTATCACAGGCTTCTATCTCAGTTCCCTCAACTTCAGGTCCTTTTAGGTCATCTTCTTGTGATAATGGATGTCCAGGCTTGTAACACAAGCAGTGCAGATTCTCTGGCTTGTCCTAAACTTACAATAAAGAGATACCTGAAGTGGTTTGTCTATAATATGACTACTGTTCTGTTTGTTTCAGTTAATGAGGAAGAACATGTATGCCTGTAATGGATGTTCTATAGTGACATGCTAAGACTTCTTAAAGTGTGTAGTCAAAAGTGTTATATTCCTGGCCTGAAATCTGGAGTCCATTGAAGTCAGTAGCCAAACATTCATTGACTTAAGTGGAGTCAGGATTTCACCTCTGTGATTTATTTACACTGGTTGGGATTGTCATAGCAGCCCAAGGGAATTAGGCACTCGATTCCCAGTGAGTTTCAGTGGGAAGTACATGCCTATGTCTCTTCACCTTTGAAAATCCTAGACTTTATATACAAGGTCACATTTAGTAAAAGAAATATGTAAAATGTGCCCAATATGCATATACTCACACTGAGTGATACTTAATCATGCAACTATTTCCATTGACCCCCAAAGTGATTATCGAATTGGTAGGCACTACCCAATATGAGTAAGCTTGCTTATGGGTCCCTGATTAGAGTACCAGTACGGTTACACATTACTGAAAGATAAGCCAGAGATTTTGATAATGCAGTAGGACGTTTAATTGCAAAGGGAACAATTATTCAGACATACAGCACATTATCTCTGAGATCTTTGGTAAAAATTTTCTGAACCTAAGTCCCATTTTCAAAAGAGATTTAGGCACTTTGGGACAGATTTACAAAAGTATTTAGGCGCATAAAGATGAAGATAGGAGCCTAGTGATATTTACAAAAGTGCCTTTGCAGGTTAGGTACCGAATTCACATTGATTCAATAGGATTTAGGTATGTTGTATAATCTGTAAATCCCACTAGGCATCTATCTACAAATTAGGTCCCTAAATACCTTTAAAATCTAGCTATAGGTGCCTTAATGCTTTTGTAAATCTGGCCCCTGGAAGTCTAAATCTTGGGATTTAATTTCTCAAAATAGAGTTGGGTACATTTTTTTTTTTTTTGGCCAAAATCTTTTTTCAGCAATGCAGAAACATTTTGGGAATGTGAGACAGTTTTGCTGAACTGTCTGTGTTGGTGGAGGGGGATCCACAAACCATATACCTCCTAAATGAAACATTTTACCTTTTTCAGAAAGTGTTGAAATTATTCAGTTAAATGTCAGGGTTTAAAACAACTTTTTTATCTTTATTTCATTCAAATTTATTTTAATTTTTTTAAGTTGAAATTGGAACAGAACATTTTATTTGACCTGAAACTCTTTTCCTTTCTGATCTTCTGAAAATTTCTAAAAATTTTGTTCATGGTTCAATCTGAAGTTAATTGTCCCTCAATTTTTCAGAATTGCAAGCAAAACAAAACAATCTGTTTATTCACACAGTTCTACTCCTAACTGCATAAGTCACGTTTATGAAAATGCTTAGTTAGGTACTTTTCAAAATTGTACCTCTGATCTAGATCTGGATTAACATGGCATCTAAAAACTAGGTGTGAAGAGAGCACACCCTGATTTCAGTCATTTTCTTTCCTGTGGTCCTTTCTGTTTGTGGGCTGCAGAGTTAATGATCTGTCCGCAGATTCAGGAAAGGGAAAAAGCTAAAACCATCTCCCTTCCCATTTGAGTTTAATTGGGTCAGCCCATTCCTCTCAAAGACAAAAGCTATCCTTATTCTTAGATCTACCAGATTCACCACACAACTGAAGTTGTCTTTTGCCCAGAGATCGCTTTCCCTATCTGCATATTTCTGTTTACCATAATGGAATATGAGAAGCAAGTTAAGTTACTGCACAGACACATTTCAACTGCCAGAGTCTCCACATACACATGACCCTACAAACATGGCTCTATTTTCACTTTGCTAAAAATTAGCTTCATGCTAAACTTCTGTCCAATTTCTACTTCAGTCTTGACCTATTAAGCACAACCTGGACTTCCCTCAGTTTCCATGGGGAAGTTTTTATTTTATTTTATTTTATTTTATTGGCCATTGTTCAGCTCGGCTATCTGTACAATTTCTCCTCACAAATCTACAATTTTCAGAATAGCCCATGAGTTTCCACAGCTGCTATTAGAGATTTAGCTCCCAGAGTGCCTTCAAAACAAAGGTTTCAGAATTCCTTGGCTTGGATTAGTTTTCTCCAATTACCTATCATTTTTTAATTACAGATTCCTATCTGTACTGAGTTTTGGGAAGTATAACATGCACTGCACTATGGAAGCCTGACTGATTAATGTACTGATTAGATATATTGTTTATCTAAACATTTCATCTTTCTTTGTTCACTTCCAATCTTTTGAAAACTAACTAATCATACAAGGCTACATGTATAATGGGGAATTTAAATCTTTAAAAGGAAATATGTATATTAATTATGAAGTATCAGAGGGGTAGCAGTGTTAGTCTGGATCCGTAAAAAGCAACAGAGAGTCCTGTGGCACCTTTAAGACTAACAGATGTATTGGAGCATAAGCTTTCGTGGGTGAATGCCCACTTTGTCGGATGCATGTAATGGAAATTTCCAGGGGCAGGTATAAATATGCTGGCAAGAATCAGTCTGGAGATAATGAGGTTAGTTCAATCAGGGAGGGTGAGGTCCTCTGCTAGCAGTTGAAGTGTGAACACCAAGGGAGGAGAAACTGCTTCTGTAGTTGGCTACCCATTCACAGTCTTTGTTTAATCCTGATCTGATGGTGTCAAATTTGCAAATGAACTGGAGCTCAGCAGTTTCTCTTTGGAGTCTGGTCCTGACGTTTTTTTTTGCTGTAAGATGGCTACCTTTACATCTGCTATTGTGTGGCCAGGGAGGTTGAAGTGTTCTCCTATAGGTTTTTCTATATTGCCATTCCTGATATCTGACTTGTGTCCATTTATTCTTTTACGTAGTGACTGTCCAGTTTGGCCAATGTACATAGCAGAGGGGCATTGCTGGCACATGATGGTATATATAACATTGGTGGACGTGCAGGTGAATGAACCGGTGATGATGTAGCTGATCTGGTTAGGTCCTGTGATGGTGGTGTTGGTGTAGATATGTGGGCAGAGTTGGCATCGAGGTTTGTTGCATGGGTTGGTTCCTGAGTTAGAGCTATTATGGTGCAGTGTGTGGTTGCTGGTGAGAATATGCTTAAGGTTGGCAGGTTGTCTGTCGGCGAGGACTGGCCTGCCTCCCAAGGTCTGTGAAAGAGAGGGATCATTGTTCAGGATGGGTTGTAGATCACTGATGATGCGTTGGAGAGGAATTCTGAGATTTTGAAATTTTAGTTTTATCCTGAACTGGGACAAAATGTCAAAATCTCTGGATTTTTCATGACATGAAATAATTTGAAATATTTTGGTTTGACTTTATCATTTTGACTTCTGTGGTAAATATAATAGTCAAAACAATAAAATCAAGGAAATGTTAGGACTGTATCAAAACAAAATATTTTGACCTCAAGAAAATGAAACACTTCAATATAATTTCCTGTCTAAAAGTTCAGCTAAATTGATATTTTCCCATGAAACTGATGAAAAGCTTGTAAACACTAGCCCCAAACATTCCAATATTAGAAGGCTAAAAAAGTATTTGTACATTCATAATTTTTAAAATCCATAATTTTGTGGAGCTTGATTTATGAGTTTTGGATGCTTGAGGTTGGCAATATTGGAACAGGCAAAGAAGCAAAGCACCTGCTATAGAGGGAATCCATTTGAAGCTTCAGTGGAGCTGTATTTATCCTTCCATTTTTCTTTTTCCCCCTCCCCTGCAAGTCAGAAGGATAGATGTGGGTCGTCTGAGGAATTTTTATTTGGAGGGAAATGAGACACTGCACATTGCCCGCACTAATAGTCATTCAGCCTGTCACATGTCATAATACCTCTGTGTTTGTGTGCGGAACATAGCAGACAGTGTTTATCATAAAACTTGCCCCTAGGCAACTTTCCAAGTACATAGATAAAGGGAATTCACTTGTGCCCTGATTGTTACGAAGATGCTCTTCAACAGACAGAGACGGAGACTGACTTTGCCTTGACAGTGATGGTCTGCTTTGCATCGATGGCAAAATGTTTTGTGCTTAATGATGCCCATAAATGCCACTGTAACAGCTTCCTCCCTGTCTTGATGCATCTTTAGAGGTATAAATATTCCCTCATTTGCTTTTGTTTTCAGAGAAACTGGAAATATTTGGATTCCTGACAAGCACTCAACCTGTAATGGAAATTGAGGAGAATGACAAGGTAATGGTAGTTGGGTAT
Organism: Malaclemys terrapin pileata; assembly: GCF_027887155.1. NCBI lineage: Eukaryota > Metazoa > Chordata > Testudines > Emydidae > Malaclemys > Malaclemys terrapin. The sequence continues at coordinate 14,067,262 of NC_071518.1, forward strand.
GACCTGTAATATTTTGCTTATATTAGAATATCCCCTGATAATTTCCTAACTGGCCTGCATTTACTGCAAGTCTGGTTTCAGTTCTGCCCTTGAAACTTGGATCAAACATTCCACTAATTTTGGACTTATGGATTAGCTCGAAAGCCATATTTTTCTGCCAGTGTTACTAAAATAATGCTTCCTATGCTTTCAAATTGAATTCATATTCATTCAAGCAAATATCAGTTTATTGGTAATCCCTGGCTCTGCATCATACCCTCTAGCATCTCCTTGTTTCTGGCAGGATGGAGATGTCTGAATGAAATCATGCATTTGGCCAATGGTCTGCCTGTCTAGGCTGAGGTGAATGTGAGAGCCTCAACCTTTTTTTTAAAATTCATTCCTTGTTCATTTCTGCACCTCTATAAATGATTTTCCTAGGGGAAAAAAAAACAAAACAAAATAAAACATTGAGAAGAACAATAAGTTGGAACACGGGAACATGGATGAGCTCCAGACCACATCATGAATGGTGCGCTGCTATGGAAGTGAGAGTAATAGTGCCAGTCCACCTTGATTTTCATTGTGTTTATATAGAAAAGGACTAAATAACAGCCTGTTAGGGAAATTGTCTATCTGCATTTTGGCAGGCACTGGGTGGTGCATTATGCAGGCTCATGTGTTTCATATTTCTGCATTTGTATTTCACTGTTTTATTTAGCCACGTAATTATGCCTGGATGGGACATTTGGTCCTACAAGGTTATCACTGTTGTCGCAATCCTTCTAGGTCTCACAAAATAGCCACAAAACTTAGGCGAACCAGGTCTGGGACCCTGTCTTGCTTCTCTTTGCACCTATTCCTTCTGATTAGTCTTCTCATCATTTTGTTATAGATGACATAGGTAGTGATTAAGGGCACAGTGTTTAAGGTGGCTTTGTGACAGATTGAATAGTGTTAAAAGCAAGCCATTCTTCAGTCTCCTCTTAGGAGTTGTAAAGAGCATGCAGACAGCAGGGTCCTCACATGTACCATCTGAAATACTCTCCAAAAGGGTATTCACCTCTAAATAGCAGCAAGGCTGCAGTGTCCTACCCAACAATCTGAAGACCAAAGAGTGTTCCCATTACATGGCATCTCCTTGATTTCTTCGGGTTCATTGCTCATGTGTGGCATTCCTAAATATCTTGCTGAGAGAGATGCTAGTGATTAGTGATTTTTCTAGCCAGAACTGATCCAAGAGGTTCCTCCTTAAATTAGTTTGGTAGCTCAATTTAGTTTACAATAAAAGACAGAGAATACTTTTCTAACATCCCACTGAACTAAATATAAATATAAAACTCGAAAGACAGTGGTGAATCCAGTCATTTTTGTTTGCAGTGAAGTTGATGACGTGGACAGAGTTTGGGTCATGGAAAAACAGGGTGGTGAGGAAGCCAAGAAGTGGTGTCAGAGTGGTTAGCCTTGGAATAGAGAGAGATTCATCCTCTAAGCCTTTCACTAGAGGCTATCATGAGAAAAAAAAAATTACCACAATTTAAACAAAATGGAGAACAGAATATACTTCAAATAAAAGCAGGAGAGCTTGCTAAGAGTGGGCTGAAAAAGATGAGTATATTATTATGATGGACTTAATTTTACATTTCCCATTTAATTAAATAATATTTTTAGATAACTTTCTTGATAACTTAGTTGTAAAGACTCTGCAGGGAAGGAATATTCTCAAAAGCAAACTGCTGTTAACATTTAATACTTATACAGAAAACATTATTATCCCCTTAAGCTTTTTTTGAAAAGCTGATCAAAGACATGGAAATAATGTATTTCAAAATAAAAGTTGTACCCTCAACTGCAAGTATTAAAAAGGAATTTAAAAATCGCTATCCTCTCTGCAGCTTTATGTGCATTTTGAATAATACTCAGCCACATAACTGTATATAAATATATACACAAGCACATCTGCTTTTATGTCTGACTAAAGAAGGGTAAATTAACAATTCTTGTCTGAAGCTAATGCCTTCCTGCTCACTAAATAGAAGTGGGTATTAAAACTCTAGAGGCCAGATTCTAATCCGTTATGCTATTGTAAAAGGAGAGTGATTCCACTGAAATGAATCAGAATTTGACACATTGTAACTCCGATCTGAATCTAGCACTAGATTCTGCTAAGTATTTCACAAGTAGACCTAAGGATTTCAGTGATATTACAAATAGAGTAAATCTTCCTATGTAAGGGTACATAGTAAGTATTCCTGAGTAAGGGTGGCAGAATCTATCCCATTGTTATTTTGTCAGGCATATATAAAAAGTCTATATGTCTTGTGTTTTAAAATTTTTCATTTTCTGTTTTATTCTAGAGTTGGCAGCTCTTCTGTTGAATTAGTGGTAATCATATGTTTGAGGAGTTGAGAGTTTGGTTGCCACTAGTCCATAATAATAATAATAATAATAATAAAATTGCCACATCCATAATGTTAAAACAAACATAGCAAATTTGTATTCTTTCTCCCCCCCCACACACACCTTCTCTCCTTCTTGAGGTTTGCATGGAGCTCATGAGCTTTTCCAATTATATCCTTGGGTTTTAGATTTATCCTAACAGATGGCATACATGTGAGGCCCTTCTCAAATTTATTTGAAGGTGTATTTGACTGGGAGCAGTTAACTGACTGAATTGCTGAATCATGGAACAATTATTGGAGAGATTCCCTGCTCTTCTTTTTTTTTTTTTTTTTTACGAACAATATTATAGTTTGTATGTTTCATTCACTTAGAGTCTTGCCAGGACTGCTAAAAAGTAAGTTAGCGTTGTTGCCATCTGGTAATCTGAAGCAGCATTCCTAGCATGTTCCTGCTGCTCAATAATTCTTCACTACACTTAACACTGGTAACCAGCCATACTGTTACTCACCAAATATCCCACTTACTGCTTGCTCACTCCACTTTTTTTGATGGGGTTGCTATGTAGGGACTAGATTTACTGAGAGCAGGTTATCAAGTGACAGATTAGCTGTGCTGCCCAGGTGCAGATTCAGGAGGGAACTGTCCCTGGCTTTGCCTTTGCTCTAGAAGGAATTAATCTGCCACAAGTCTACAGCAAATTATATCATCCTTTGTCTGCTCAGCTATGCTGACCAATCTGTTGGGTGGGATGCAGCCTTGGCTCTGCCTTGTCCCTCTTGGGCAACTATCCCAGTCACCTGTAGTAGATGGGTAGAAGAAGCATCATGGACACTACTCTCCCATCTTTGCTGGGACCCACAGCGCACATATCCCATGCAGGGGAGTAAGGGGGTACTGTAAGTATAAGTAAGTAGGGCAAGAGACAGTTTTGCGCTATATAAACCTACATATAACATGTTCACTTTTGGTGGAACTGCACTGGAAAAAATGAAAATTAATGAGAAATGAAAAAAAATGATTTAGTGACATGCAAAAAATGTTGTTTGGTTATAGCTCTTAAACTGAGCAGAATTGTACTTGAGAATCACATTACTCTTCAGCATTAAAACTTCCTTTCCTTTCCACTGGTGACTTAAAGATGAGAATGGCTTGTGACCGGACTGTGGAACATTTTCCCTCTAATCTCCCTACTTTGTCCCTACAGTGGTAGCTCTACTTCTAGCCAATCTTCAAAATTGTCCAAGCACCTCTCCAGTGCTAATGTTCCAGCAAAACATCTCTCTGATGTAGCCATCACCATTTAATAAGCATGAACATGGACTTGAGAATATTGTGTGAGGCTGGCGGTCAGAATGAAATGGAGAAAATAGTAGGAGATCTTTCTGAGACAGATGGTGCATGCAATGATGGGGAATTCTTTCTTCCAGAATTAACTTTAAGATCTGTCAAAGCATATAAAATAAACCTAGCAAAAATCAGCCTTCAGCTGCGATCTAGCAATTTTTTTAAAACCTATCATGCTCCAAATTTTTGTAGGGTCTTAACTGCTTTTAGACACCAGAGATTTAATGATGATTAGCAAACATAGTTATCATTAGTCTCTGACATTTTCCTTTACAAAGCTATGCATTGCTAGCAGTAAATAAGAACAGACAAGTGGACAATATGGGAGTGACAAATGTATAATGTATAGAGTTCGACTGTATAAATGGCTATTTCAAAATCCGTCAAGAAGATAGGTGGATTTGCTTCAGCTATTTTAATCCTCAGGTAACCAGATTTATCAATTCAAAGGGCGAACTTTCAGTTTACAATAATGTGATGCAAATTTCATGGGAGACAAATAGCTGGTGGGGTAGGGAATTTTCATTTAAATACTTTTAATTGACAAACTATTATGCCTTATCTGAGTTTATTTCCCCATGTACTAGGCTCTGTCTTGCATACATCTCACTCTGACTCCCTCTGATAAAAATTGGAGTACTTGTGGCACCTTAGTCTAAACTGCTACATGTCACAAGGAGCCACAACAGTAGCTCCCTTAACCCACCCAACAATCTTGTTAATCTTTCCAGCTATTCTCTTAGCCCGGCAGAAGAATCTGTCCTATCTCGGGGCCTCTCCTTTTGTCCTTCCAGACCCATGAACATGATACAGTTCTGCGGTGACCTAGAATCCTACTTCTGCTGTCTCTGATTCAAAGAATACTTCCAACACACCTCTGAACAACATACTAACCCACAGAATCCTTCCTACCAACACTCAATAAGAAGGATTCTGCATAGACTCCTCCTGAAGGTTGAAACAACAGACTGGACTTCTACATAGATTGCTTCCGTCGATGTGCACGGGCTGAAATTATGGAAAAGCAGCATCACTTGCCCCATAAACTAAGCCGTGCTGAACACAACGGTATCAACAGCCTCAGGAACAACTCTGACATCCATAATCAAAAAGGCTGACAAAGGAGGTGCTGTCGTCATCATGAATAATCATAGAATATCATGGTTGGAAGGGACCTCAAGAGGTCATCTAGTCCAACCCCCTGCTCAAAGCAGGACCAATTCCCAACTAAATCATCCCAGCCAGGGCTTTGTCAAGCCGGGCCTTAAAAACCTCCAAGGAAGGAGACTCCACCACCTCCCTAGGTAACGCATTCCAGTGCTTCACCACCCTCCTAGTGAGATAGTGTTTCCTAATATCCAACCTGGACCTCCCCCACTGCAACTTGAGACCATTGCTCCTTGTTCTGTCTTCTGCCACCACTGAGAACAGCCGAGCTCCATCCTCTTTGGAATCCCCCTTCAGGTAGTTGAAGGCTGCTATTAAATCCCCCCTCATTCTTCTCTTCTGGAGACTAAACAATCCCAGTTCCCTCAGCCTCTCCGCATAAGTCATGTGCTCTAGCCCCCTAATCATTTTTGTTGCCCTCCGCTGGACTCTTTCCAATTTTTCTACATTCTTCTTGTAGTGTGGGGCCCAAAACTGGACACAGTATTCCAGATGAGGCCTCACCAATGTCGAATAAAGGGGAACGATCATGTTCCTCGATCTGCTGGCAATGCCCCTACTTATACAGCCCAAAATGCCGTTAGCCTTCTTGGCAATAAGAGCACACTGTTGACTCATATCCAGCTTCTCGTCCACTGTGACCCCTAGGTCTTTTTCTGCAGAACTGCTACCTAGCCATTCGGTCCCTAGTCTGTAGCAGTGCATGGTATTCTTCCGTCCCAAGTGCAGGACTCTGCACTTATCTTTGTTGAACCTCATCAGTTTTTTTTTTTTTTTTTTTTTTTTTTTTTTGGCCCAATCCTCTAATTTGTCTAGGTCCCTCTGTATCCGATCCCTGTCCTCTAGTGTATCTACCAAACCTCCTAGTTTAGTGTCATCTGCAAACTTGCTGAGAGTGCAGTCCACACCATCCTCCAGATCATTAATAAAGATATTAAACAAAATTGACCCCAAAACCAACCCTTGGGGCACTCTGCTTGATAGCAACTGCCAACTAGACATGGAGCCATTGATCACTACCCGTTGAGCCCGACGATCTAGCCAGCTTTCTATCCACCTTACAGTCCATTCATCCAGCCCATACTTCTTTAACTTGGCGGCAAGAATACTATGAGAGACCGTATAAAAAGCCTTGCTAAAGTCAAGGAATTAACACATCCACTGCTTTCCCCTCATCCACAGAGCCAGTTATCTCATCATAGAAGGAAATTAGGTTAGTCAGGCATGACTTCCCCTTGGTGAATCCATGCTGACTGTTCCTGATCACTTTCCTCTCCTCTAAGTGCTTCAGAATTGATTCCTTGAGGACCTGCTCCATGATTTTTCCAGGGACTGAGGTGAGGCTGACTGGCCTGTAGTTCCCCGGATCCTCCTTCTTCCCTTTTTTAAAGATGGGCACTACATTAGCCTTTTTCCAGTCATCTGGGACCTCCCCCGATCGCCATGAGTTTTCAAAAATAATGGCTAATGTCTCTGCAATCTCATCCGCCAACTCCTTTAGCACCCTCAGATGCAGAGCATCCGGCCCCATGGACTTGTGCACGTCCAGTTTTTCTAAATAGTCCCGAACCACTTCTTTCTCCACAGAGGGCTGGTCACCTTCTCCCCATATTGTGCTGCCCAGTGCAGCAGTCTGGGAGCTGATCTTGTTCGTGAAGACAGAGGCAAAAAAAGCATTGAGTACATTAGCTTTTTCCACATCCTCGGTCACTAGGTTGCCTTCCTCATTCAGTAAGGGGACCACAGTTTCCTTGACTTTCTTCTTGTTGCTAACATACCTGAAGAAACCCTTCTTGTTACTCTTAACATCTCTTGCTAGTTGCAACTCCAAGTGTGATTTGGCCTTCCTGATTTCACTCCTGCATGCAGGAGCAATATTTTTATACTCCTCCCTGGTCATTTGTCTGATCTTCCACTTCTTGTAAGCTTCTTTTTTGCGTTTAAGATCAGCAAGGATTTCACTGTTTAGCCAAGCTGGTTGCCTGCCATATTTACTATTCTTTCTACACATCGGGATGATTTGTTCCTGCAACCGCAATAAGGATTCTTTAAAATACAGCCAGCTCTCCTGGACCCCTTTGCCCTTCATGTTATTCTCCCAGGGGATCCTGCAAATATCCTGCCTCCTGTTCATATTCCAATAAGTTGGAATATGAACAAGAGGCTGCTAGGCAGCTCTCTAACTCCACATTCTACAGCCATTATCCTCTGATCCCACTGATGATTACCAAAAGAAACTACACCATCTGCTCAAGAAACTCCCTGAAAAAGCACTGGAACAGATCTGTACAGACACATGCCTAGAACCCCGACCAGGTGTATTCTATTTGATACCCAAGATCCATAAACCTGGAAATCCTGGACACCTAATCATCTCAAGCATTGGCACCCTAACAGCAGGATTGTCTGGCTTTGTGGACTCTCTCCTCAGACCCTACACTCCCAGCACTCCCAGCTATCTTCGAAACACCACTGACTTCCTGAGGAAACTACAATCCATTGGTGATCTTCCAGAAAACACCATCCTGGCCACTATGGATGTAGAAGCCCTCTACACCAACATTCCACACAAAGATGGATTACAAGCCATCAGGAGTAGTATCCCAGATAATATCACAGCAAACCTGGTGGCTGAACTTTGTGACTTTGTCCTCACCCACAACTATTTCACATTTGGGGACAATATATACCTTCAAGTCAGTGGCACTGCTATGGGTACCCGCATGGCCCCACAATATGTCAACATTTTTTATGGCTGAATTAGAACAACGCTTCCTTAGCTCTCGTCCCCTAATGCCCCTACTCTACTTGCACTACACTGATGACATCTTCACCATCTGGACCCATGGAAAAGAAGCCCTGGAGGAATTCCACCATGATTTTAACAATTTCCATCCCACCATCAACCTCAGCCTTGACCAATCCACACAAGCAGTCCATTTCCTAGCCACTACTGTGCTAATAAGCGATGGTCATATAAACATCACCCTATACCGGAAACCTACTGACCGCTATACTTACCTACATGCCTCCAGCTTCCGTCCAGGACACACCACACGATCCATTGTCTACAGCCAAGCTCTAAGATATAACCGCATTTGCTCCAATCCCTCAGATAGAGATAAACACCTACAAGATCTCTATCAAACATTCTTAAAACTACAATACCCACCTGCTGAAGTGAAAAAACAGATTGACAGAGCCAGAAGAGTACCCAGAAGTCACCTACTACAGGACAGGCCCAACAAAGAAAATAACAGAACACCACTAGCCATCACCTTCAGCCCCCAACTAAAACCTCTCCAGTGCATCATCAAAGATCTGCAACCTATCCTGAAAGATGATCCCTTACTCTCACAGATCTTGGGAGACAGACTAGTCCTCGCTTACAGACAGCCTCCCAACCCGAAGCAAATACTCACCAGCAACCGCACACCATACAACATACACACTAACCCAGGAACCTATCCTTGCAACAAAGCCCGATGCCAACTCTGTCCACATATCTATTCAAGTGACACCATCATAGGACCTAATCACATCAGCCACGCCAGCCGGGGCTCGTTCACCTGCACATCTACCAACGTGCTATATACCATCATGTGCCAGCAATGCCCCTCTGCCATATACATTGGCCAAACTGGACAATCTCTACGCAAAAGAATAAATGGACACAAATCTGACATCAGGAACCATAACATTCAAAAACCAGTGGGAGAACACTTCAGCCTCTCTAACCACTAAGTGACAGACTTGAAGGTGGCAATTTTGCAACAAAAAAAGTTTAAAAACAGAGTCCAAAGAGAGACTGCTGAACTTGAATTAATATGCAAATTAGATACAATTAACTTGGGTTTAAACAGAGACTGGGAATGGTTGGGTCATTACACTCATTGTTTAGTATACTCTTTTTATCTCTAGACCTAAAGTCTGGGGAGTGTGCATAAGGAAATAATGGAGGATCTTACTCCTCCTTATTCCTCTGCACTGGTGTTTAATCTAAGTCACAATCTAGCCTTCAACTGCGCATTGTGAATGGATTGGAGAAGACTATACAGTAGTTAAAGGGACAATATCTGATTACACGTAATTTTTTAGCCAAATTGTCATAAAGGGAAAATGCATTTTTCTAATAAAGAAAGGACTGCCAAAAATATGACGGATTGGAGTCACTGCACTTGAGTTACTGAAAGCAGCACATAGGTCACAACTTTCATTTGTGTTAACAACCAACCGCCTGTCAACTAAAACACCTCTTGGGGCAGCACCACCAGGAATTCTTCTGAACTGCACTGAAAAACCACAAAGACAGAAGGCCTGGCCCCTCAAAGAGCTGCCGGCAGCTGAGAGATACTTACCCCTCCCACATACACAAATAGTCTCCCAGCAGTACCTACTGGGACTGAATTTGGTTAACTATATATCCCTTGATCCTTCCGCTACTTAATCATACCTTCAGAAGGCATAAATGCTATCCCGCTGCAGAGAAATAAGTAGGAGCATGACCTCAAATGAACCTTTATCTTGCAATTTCATTTTATAGGAGGGAAAATTATCTACAGTGTTGGATATGTATATGAATAGTCCCATACTGAAAAGCAGGAATCACTGAAGAACACTGTTACCTACACAGCACCTGACACCCCATATTCTAGTACTCCTGGGTAACTAATATTAAATCTAATCTAGACTAAAGGGTGGGAAGGCTGGTGACCTAAGCAGCCAGGAAATTAGGTCAGAGGTGGTTTACTTCTTCCCAGCTGCATATTTTAACCATCTACCTCCATTCCTCTGCTGACAGGAGCCCCTAAGATACAATTTTCAAAAGCACTTAAGTCCCACTTTCAAAAGGGACTTTGGCATTTATAGATTCAAAGGCCAGAGGGGACCACTGTGATCATCTAGTCTGGCCTCCTACATAAAACCATAGAATTTCTACAAAATAATTCCTGTTTGAATTAGAGCACATCTTTTAGGGAGGGAATTTAAATGAATCTTCATTAAAATTCGTAAGCCTAAACCTCGTTGATCTTTTATGGGACTTAAGTCTCTAAGCACCTAAGTCACTTTTGAAAATGGAATTCAGGCTCTTAAAACTAGTGGCCACTTACAGGGAACTGGCTGCTTTCCACAATCTGTCTTCTTCAGCTTGTCCCAGCCTCAATTTGAGAAAACAATTCTTAAAATAATTTGAAGATTCAAAATCAGCAAGTACTGAAAATCCTATGGTGACTTTTCCAAACTGATTTCCGAATCAGAGGGTCTGGACAATGTACATTTATTATAATGAACATTTTGAGATTAATTAATCTCTGTTTAGAAACACACATGCTATCATTTGCAGGCCCAATACTGCCTTGAAAGGAAGCAATGCCTTCTTCCTGATGGATTTTTCTAATGCATTTATAGTAGCTTCATGACCTGTATGCAAGGATATTGTCCTTCCATTCCAGAGTAAAGATGTTTGCGTGAATATCAATTTGTACCACAGCATAAATGTTTCAATTATGTGTAAAGGAAACCATGTCACCACTGTGGCATAATGGCTGTTTTTCAGTTGGGATGCTGATATTTTATGAATGTTTCAATTTAGCCAGATGATCAGCATATTCCCAATGACGTGATTTGCCAGGGAAGTAACTGCCTTTGCCTACATGAACATTAAAGCTCTCCAAGTGAAGCACTGTACATAAAATCCCACCATTTCTGTTTGCTGTTACTGTGGCTGATGGTAATAAACTGCAGTTTTTTGAAAGGAAGGCCGCTGTGCAAACAATTGCAGTGTATTATGAAAATGTGCATTCTTCAGAGGCATTTTCCGTTTTTAATATGCTTCCTTATGCATGCTCTTCTGTCTGCATGAGGAATTCATACACCATATGTCCTTGTGATCATCTTCAATGCTTCTCAATCCAGTCTCTCTCTCTCTCTCTTTTTATCTAGCTTTTTTTATTGATAAGTGCTGATGCTGTGGCTACAGCTGCTGAGTACAACTGCACACAGATCCAATGACTAATCTCATTTAGGTTAATGGTGTCTTCAAGGTCACTTGGGATGGAATTGAAGGCCTTGCTATCCACCTGGATGCCGTTGCGTAGGCAGAGATGAAGCAGGTACATTTATTGCTCCAGAGATATCTATAAAGATTCTCTGACGTTTCTAGGTTATTCTGGTAATAGTTTCCTAGACTTGGTGGGGATTTTTTTTTTTAATAATTGAGGTTTGAAAATTATGTAAAAGATATGCACAGAGTTCAAGGGTTGATGGAAATTATGTACACTCAGCTGTCAATCCTGCCTGGTTGCTCAGGCAAGAAAAGGGACATATGGTCCCCATCCACCTCTCTATCACCCACACAGACCTATTCATATCTTGAGTCTAGATGTGGTGGCAAAAGGAGGGGCTGTGCATCCAATACTCCCTCTCTCCCATCACTATGAACAAGTAAGTGAGGAGGGAATGGGATGGAGTTGGAGGAGGAGGACCATAACTCCACCCACCTGTGACTGACCTGAAGGGGCATATCTATCTGCATCTGGCAATTGGCTGATGACAAATACTTCCCCTTGTCTTTCCTCCTCCACAAACCAGGAATCCTGGAGATCAATGACTCCAAAGTGTATCTTTGGTTCACAATTTCTTTCCAGAGTTCCACCTGAGGAATCATCCCTTGCTCATGGCTGAGAACACACTTTCAGGCATAACCCATAGCAAATGTTGATTATTCAACAAAATGCTAAATCCTACAGTCTAAACTTAATACTTGCTTGGTAAATTTCTGATGACCAGGGCAAGGATTTGAGAATTTGGCCCAATAATGATGATAAAAATCTTTTAAAAGTAAAGAGAACACTGCCAAACCCCATACTGTGAATAAAGAACATCACTATGCAAATCAATGAATTGCACAGTTATTATTGTTGGATAAATGTGACGGAGCAGGGAGCAGGGCAAATTTGACCTGGGAATGTTGCAGGGGGGTTGCAGTGGGGATGTGGGACTTCCCTTGAAGGAAGCTACCTAAGCTGTAACCTGAGCCAGGAACGGGGGTGGGGAGAATTAACACCTTCTGCCCGGGAGACTGAACAAAGGAGAGGAGCAGCGGGAGGAGCTGGGAGTTTTAGTTTCAGTTGGGGCTGGGTGGTGCAACGCAGGGAACCCCAAGCTGGGGTCTAAGCTCCCTGAACCTCCCAGAGGGACCTAATTGAGCGGGTCTGGTCGTACCTACACGCTCTGCTTGAGACTGTGTTCCTGTCCTTAAATAAACCTTCTGCTTTACTGGCTGGCTGAGAGTCGCAGTGAATCTCGGGAAGAGGGGTGCAGGGCCCTAACTCCCCCACAATCCGCAACAACTGGTGGCAGCGGCGGGATCTACTGCACCCCGTGGACGGCGCTTCCTGCAGTAAGTGACTGGGGAGCAGTAAAACGAAGGGGGATTGACGGGGACCAGGCGTGCTGAAGAGTGAGAGAGAGACGGTTATTACCCCTGGGAGTGTGTGACCAGCGAGAAGGACTTTTGCAGTAACAGGGTCCCCTGGGGGGATCGCAGCGAGTGGTCCCAGGGGCGGAGGAGTCTGCAGCTCGACCCTGGCAGAGAGGTGGTGACCTCGAGAAGGGCTGGCACACTAGGGGGCCCCCTGGGAACTGTGGGAAGCTGTGAGCACACAGGCCGGTGAGTGGCCAGCAGAAAGATGTATGCCAAGCGGCTTAAAAGCGACCTGGTGGAGCTGTGCAAGCAGAGGCGGCTGCGCATTGGGAGGCTCACCAAAGAACAGCTCATTGCCCAGCTGAAGGCGGAAGATCGCGCGAATGAACTGATCCCTGTGTCTCAGGGAAGCAGCCTGGCAAATGCAGCGCAGGCACCAGTGTCTGTCCCAGCTGGGAGTGGTCAGCCGGCTGCTGAGGGCTTCCCGAGACCCCTCCTTCCTATGCCTAGGGGAAGGGTGGGGAGGAGCCCAGCAAATACCGAAGGCGCCGTGACCCCCCCGGCCAGCAGGGGGTCCCCCCGGCGAAGCCCACCGGCCAGCAGAGGATCCTCCCGGCGACGTTCGGCATCCGGGGAGCGGAATTGGCTGGAATGGGAGAAAGAGCTAAAACTGAGGGAGCTGGAGGATCGTGAACAACAGAGACAGCATGAACGGGAGGAGAAAGAGAGACCGCATCAGCGTGAAAAGAAACAAAGACAGCATGAACGGGAGGAGAATGAGAGACAGCGTCAGCATGAAAAGAGACAGAGACAGAAGAATGAGAGACAGCGTCAGCATGACCTGGAACTGGCGAGATTGAAGGGCAGCGAACCCCCGGCTGCGGTGAGTGAGGGGGGACCCAGGACTGCACGAAGCTTTGATAAGTGCATCATGGCCCCATACAAGGAGGGGGAGAACATGGATAACTTCCTGGAGGCCTTTGAGACGGCCTGCGAGCTGCACCGGGTTAATCCCGCGGACAGACTCCGGGTCCTTACCCCCTTACTGGACCCCAAATCCGTGGCATTGTACCGCCAACTGGGAGAGGCAGAGAAAGGGGACTACGAACTATTCAAAAGGGCCCTGCTACGAGAGTTTGGGCTAACTCCTAAGATGTACCGGAAAAGGTTCCGGAGTCAAGATAAAACCCCTAAAATCTCATATCTGCAACTAGCCGTCCGCATGGAAAGATATGCCAGCAAGTGGGCTGGTGGGGCCCAGACGAAGGAGGACCTGATTAAACTGCTGGTACTGAAGCAACTGTATAAGCGGTGCCCATCCGACCTGAGGCTGTGGTTGGTGGACAGAAAGCCAAAGAACCCGCGACACGCCGGGCAGCTGGCTAATGAGTTTGTAAAGAGCCGGTCAGGGGGTGGCAGGGAGGAGCCCCAAAGAAACAGGCCCGCCGCGATGCAGAGAGAGAGTCACCCTGGGACCTCCCAAAGGGGGAATATGGGGAATCCCCTCCCACGGGGAAGGCCCAGCATCAGGGACAACCGACCGGCTCGAGGGGACCCACGGGACCTGAGCTGCTATTACTGCGGCCGAAAAGGCCATGTTCGGGCCCAGTGCCCCAAGCTCAAGGACAAACTGAGCAGACCGAACCCGCACCGGGTTAACTTGGTAGAGGCCCAAACGGACGAGGGGCAGGCTTCCCACGCAAGAGGGGCTGGCAGCTTATCAACTGCTCAAGAGAGAGAAGGGCCCCCGGCCAGCTTCTCTGGGGGGCCAGATGCTATGGATTCAAAGTTCTCCGTTTACAGGCTTGGCGCGGGGCTGTCCCTGCGGAGCGAGTGCCTTGTTCCCCTGGAGGTGGATGGGAAGAAAGTTTATGGATACTGGGACACGGGCGCAGAGGTGACACTGGCCCGGCCCGAGGTGGTGGCCCCAGATCGGGTGGTGCCCAACACCTTCCTGACCCTAACCGGGGTGGGCGGGACCCCATTCAAGGTTCCCGTAGCGAGGGTACACCTGAAATGGGGGGCCAAGGAGGGCCACAAGGACGTGGAAGTGCACCACCATTTGCCCACTGAGATGTGGATGGGGGGGGACCTAGAGGACTGGCCAAGCAGCCCCCAGACCGCCTTAGTCGTGACCCGTAGCCAAAGCCGGCGAGGGGCACTATGCCCGGACCTTGGGAAGGATGTCCCACCGGAGGCACCGAACCCTTCCCGGGTGGGGAGGGAACACCCAAGGACAGGCCGCGGGGTGGCTGGGGCTTCTGACCCAGCCGACAAAAGGGAGCAGGTCCCCATCCCTTCCCCAGCCGCCGAGTTCCAGGCCAAGTTGCAGAAGGACCCCTCCCTGCGGAAGCTAAGGGGCCTGGCTGACCTCAGTGTGGTACAGACCATAAGGAGAGGATGCAAGGAGAGGTTCCTGTGGAAGAAGGGGTTCCTGTACCGAGAGTGGGCTCCCCCGGGGAAAGTGGAGTCGTGGGGGATCAGAAGGCAGCTGGTGGTTCCCCAGAAGTTTCGCCACAAGCTACTGTACCTGGCCCATGACATCCCTCTCGCAGGGCACCAGGGAATCCGGCGCACCAGGCAGAGGCTGCTACAGAACTTTTACTGGCCCGGGGTCTTCACCAACGTCCGGCAGTACTGCCGATCCTGTGACCCCTGCCAGAGGGTGGGAAAGGCCCGGAACAAGGGGAAAGCAGCATTGAGACCTTTGCCCATCATAGAGGAGCCTTTCCAGAAGGTGGCCATGGACATAGTGGGACCTCTCAGCAAGACAACCCGGTCTGGAAAGAAATACATCCTGGTGGTGGTAAATTTCGCCACCCGCTACCCCGAGGCAGTGCCCTTATCGTCCATTGAAGCAGACACTGTGGCGGATGCGCTGCTGACCATTTTCAGCCGAGTGGGGTTCCCCAAGGAAGTCTTAACGGACCAAGGGTCCAACTTCATGTCGGCCCTACTCCGGTGCTTGTGGAAAAGATGTGGGGTCCGGCACAACTGGGCCTCAGCATATCACCCCCAATCCAACGGGCTGGTGGAAAGGTTCAATGGGACGCTAAAAATAATGCTGAAAACATTTATAAATCAGCACCCGCAGGACTGGGACAAGTACTTACCTCACCTGCTGTTTGCGTACAGGGAGGTACCCCAGGAGTCTACCGGGTTTTCGCCTTTCGAACTGCTATATGGAAGGCGGGTAAGGGGGCCCCTGAACCTGATAAGAGACAAATGGGAGGGGAAGGCCACTCCTGACGGAGAGTCGGTGGTGGAGTATGTCCTAACCTTCCGGAAACAACTTGCCGAGCTCATGGGCCTGGCCAGGAAAAATCTGGCCAGGGCCCAGAGGAAGCAGAAGGTCTGGTATGACCGCACAGCACGGGCCCGCGCCTTCGCCACTGGGGATCAGGTGATGGTCCTCATCCCCGTGAGGAAAAACAAACTCCAGGCCGCCTGGAAAGGGCCCTTCAAGGTTGTCAAGCAACTAAATGAGGTAAACTATGTGGTGGAGCTGTCGAACCGGGCACACCACCACCGGGTGTACCATGTAAATATAATAAAGCCATATTATGACAGGGGAAATATGGTGTTGGCCGTGTGTGAACAGTGGGAGGGGCAGGGAAATAACCCTTTAGTAGATCTATTCCCTGGGACAAGAGTTGGCTTCCCCCTGGAAGCAATTCCCCTCTCTGATCGGCTAACCCCTGCCCAGCGAGCTGAGATCAGAGGGGTGCTGCATCTGTACCAGCAGCTGTTTTCCAACCAGCCTGAACGCACTAATCTGACTGTCCACCGGGTGCAGACAGGATCGCACCCGCCTATAAAATGCTCCCCCTTCCGAGCCACAGGGAAAACTGCTCAGAACCTGGAAAGAGAGGTCAATAACATGCTGGCTTTGGGGGTGATCCAGCCGTCTTCCAGCCCTTGGGCCTCGCCGGTGGTGCTGGTCCCCAAAAAGGACGGGTCGATCCGGTTCTGTGTGGACTATCGGAAGCTCAATGCCATCACTGTGGCCGATGCCTACCCCATGCCCAGGCCGGACGAGCTCCTAGACAAGCTGGAAGGTGCTCGGTACCTTACCACCATGGATCTTACAAAGGGCTATTGGCAAGTGCCGCTGAATGCAAATGCCAGGCTGAAATCGGCCTTTGTCACCCCTCTGGGGCTCTATAAGTTCCTGACCCTGCCCTTCGGCCTCAAGGGAGCGCCGGCCACCTTCCAGCGCCTGGTGGATCAGCTACTGAGGGGGATGAAAAGTTTTGCCGTGGCGTATATCGATAACATCTGTGTCTTTAGCCAGACCTGGGAGGACCACATATCCCAGGTTAAACAAGTGCTGGACCAACTCCAGAAGGCTGGGCTGACCGTAAAACCGAAGAAGTGCAAGGTGGGGATGGCTAAGGTATCCTACCTAGGCCACCGGGTGGGAAGCGGCTGCCTAAAGCCGAAACCAGCCAAAGTGGAGGTAATCAAAGACTGGCCCGCTCCTCAAACCAAAAAGCAGGTCCAAGCCTTTATTGGGATGGCAGAATACTATCGGAGGTTCGTGCCCCACTTTAGCGCCATAGCCGCCCCCATCACTGGGCTGTGCAAAAAGGGGAAGCCAAACAAAGTGGTCTGGACCAAGGAGTGCCAGGAGGCTCTCCGGGCGCTAAAGAAGGCTCTGGTCAGTGGCCCAGTTCTGGCAAACCCAGACTTTAACAAGCCCTTTATGGTGTTCACCAACGCCTCAAACACAGGACTGGGGGCGGTGTTAATGCAGGAGGATGAAAAGGGGGAAAAACACCCCATCGTGTACCTGAGCAAGAAGTTGCTACCCCGGGAGCAGAACTACGCGGCCATCGAAAAGAAATGCCTGGCCATGGTGTGGGCCCTCAAAAAACTAGAGCCATATCTCTTTGGGCGTCACTTCACCGTGCACACCGACCACTCTCCCCTAACCTGGCTGCACCAAATAAAAGGAGCCAACGCCAAGCTCCTGAGATGGAGCCTGCTCCTGCAGGATTATGACATGGACGTGGTCCATGTGAAGGGACGTAACAACCTGATAGCGAACGCGTTGTCCCGGAGAGGGAGCCCTGAACTTCCCCAGGTCACTGGTCAGAGTGACCCCGCTCAGTTCAGTCTCGAAGGGGGGAGAGATGTGACGGAGCAGGGAGCAGGGCAAATTTGACCTGGGAATGTTGCAGGGGGGTTGCAGTGGGGATGTGGGACTTCCCTTGAAGGAAGCTACCTAAGCTGTAACCTGAGCCAGGAACGGGGGTGGGGAGAATTAACACCTTCTGCCCGGGAGACTGAACAAAGGAGAGGAGCAGCGGGAGGAGCTGGGAGTTTAAGTTTCAGTTGGGGCTGGGTGGTGCAACGCAGGGAACCCCAAGCTGGGGTCTAAGCTCCCTGAACCTCCCAGAGGGACCTAATTGAGGGGGTCTGGTCGTACCTACACGCTCTGCTTGAGACTATGTTCCTGTCCTTAAATAAACCTTCTGCTTTACTGGCTGGCTGAGAGTCGCAGTGAATCTCGGGAAAAGGGGTGCAGGGCCCTAACTCCCCCACAATCCGCAACAATAAATGTTTTTACAAAGTTCAGGTAGAAGAAACACATTTTTATTAATCAGTTTCAATTAGTATTTTCATCTGATTGCACTGGTCTACAATTTTGGAGAAGTTGTCTGCTTCAGAGATAAAATGTGCTATTTATTATGTATTTTGATGTGCTGACTTCAAATTTGACAATTAAAACAACTGATTGGCTACTGTTTCTAAGATATTTAAGTTTTTACATTTTATGTCTATGTATATTGTGTAGATAGTAGAGTTTTAATCATAAATTGTAAACCTAGGTCTTTTCACGTGTTTATGGTTGCTTTACATGATAATATTTCACCTGTCCTGTTTATGTAACACTTTAAAAATCAGCAAAAGGGTTATATAAATAAAATTTATTATGAAACAAAAGGCAAAAGACTATTATGCACATAGTTTAGTCCTATTCAGTATCTTCTTGGCTTGTCTCTTGCATTCATTAAATGGAGCATCTCTTGTCACTGTCCAGCAATAGTCTGCAAGCATTGATGGGCTCCATTTGCCCTGATAGCGTTTCTCCATTGTTGCAATGTCCTGGTGAAATCGCTCGCCGTGCTCGTCGCTCACTGCTCCGCAGTTCAGTGGAAAAAAATCTAGATGAGCGTGCAAAAAATGTATCTTTAGTGACATGTTGCAACCAAGGCTTTTGTATGCCTTGAGGAGGTTTTCCACCAACAACCTGTAGTTGTCTGCCTTGTTGTTTCCGAGAAAATTTATTGCCACTAACTGGAAGGCTTTCCATGTTGTCTTTTCCTTGCCACACAGTGCATAGTCAAATGCATCATCTCAAAGAAGTTCACGAATCTGAGGACCAACAAAGACACCTTCCTTTATCTTAGCTTCACTTAACCTTGGAAATTTTCCACGGAGGTACTTGAAAGCTGCTTGTGTTTTGTCAATGGCCTTGACAAAGTTCTTCATCAGACCCAGCTTGATGTGTAAGGGTGGTAACAAAACCTTCCTTGATTCAACAAGTGGTGGATGCTGAACACTCTTCCTCCCAGGCTCCAATGACTGTCGGAGTGGCCAATCTTTCTTGATGTAGTGGGAATCTCTTGCACGACTATTCCATTCGCAGAGAAAACAGCAGTACTTTGTGTATCCAAGAGAGCAAAAACCTTCAAATCGCCACAGAGCTGCCACTGATGTTGGTCATAGTTTATGCACCTCAAAAGTTGTTTCATATTGTCATAGGTTTCCTTCAGAAGGACTGCATAACCAACTGGAATTGATGGCAAAACATTGCCATTATGCAGTAAAACAGCTTTAAGACTCGTCTTCGATGAATCAATGAACAGTCTCCACTCATCTGGATCGTGAACGATGTTGAGGGCTGCCATCACACCATCAATGTTGTTGCAGGCTACAAGATCACCTTCCATGAAGAAGAATGGGACAAGATCCTTTTGACGGTCACGAAACATGGAAACCCTAACATCACCTGCCAGGAGATTCCACTGCTGTAGTCTGGAGCCCAACAGCTCTGCCTTACTCTTGGGTTGTTCCAAATCCCTGACAAGGTCATTCAGTTCACCTTGTGTTATGAGGTGTGGTTCAGAGGAGGAGGAGGATGGGAGAAAATGTGGGTCCTGTGACATTGATGGTTCAGGACCAGAAGTTTCATCCTCTTCCTCTTCCTCATCTGATTCAAGAGAGAATGATTCTGGTGCATCAGGAACCGGCAGTCCTTCTCCGTGGGATACTGGGCATATAGTTGATGGAATGTTTGGATAATGCACAGTCCACTTTTTCTTCTTTGACACATCTTTCCCAACTGGAGGCACCATGCAGAAGTAACAATTGCTGGTATGATCTGTTGGCTCTGTCCAAATCATTGACACTGCAAAAGGCATAGATTTCCTTTTCCTGTTCAACCACTGGCAAAGATTTGTTGCACAAGTGTTGCAGCATATGTGTGGGGCCCACCTCTTGCCCTGATCTCCAATTTTGCAGCCAAAATAAAGGTGATAGGCTTTCTTAACCATAGTGGTTATACTGCGCTTTTGTGATGCAAAAGTCACTTCACCACAAACATAGCAGAAGTTATCTGCACTGTTCACACAAGTATGAGGCATCTCTGATCACTTTGGTTAAACAGAATTTGTCAAACATTGACAAATAAGAGAGCACGACACTGTATGATTTCTAGAGCTGATATAGGACAATTTGTTCAGCAGAGTGATGTAAGCTTCGTTATGATTGCATCATCCATGACTTCTAGGAATAACATGATGCAATTCATATCATGTATGACGCAATACCAGCTTCAGTTTGCATCATTCATTGTTTTGCCTAAAAAGCAAGTACTGTCCAAACCCTGTCATAGATTTATTCATAGATCCAGTCAAAGATGTATTTTTAGTCATTTCTGGTTTAAATTGAGATCTCTTCCCTTTATCCTCCGCCATTCCCAAGTCAAGGGTCGTATATACTGACCCAATAGCATATCTTGAAAACTAGAGCCAATCAACAATTTTAAGCATCATTTTCATTCTCAGTGACCCAGAATTAGTAAAGTTTGACTACATTTACTTCAGAAGCATTTTGGCTGTAGAGCAGTGTTGTAAGTAACTTTGGTATTGGCTGTGCAAAGAGGCTAAATTTTGCATATGATCCGGAACTTCTTACTCATCTAAACATTCCACTGAAATTTTCAATGTATTGAGCACGGCATGTGAATTTGAAACAGTGTTGGCAAATATACTTTCACCCACATCTCAGTGCAACTTTAAACTCATTAACTGAATTTTTTTGAGATACTTTTTGTTTCCCTTTTGAGGAAAGAACATAATTGGAAATACTGATCATCTCAAAAATCTAACATTGTTTTCCTTTGACATAAACTTCTTACAACACTGACATTGTTTGCATGCCATCCTAAATGGATCCTACTCATTTTGGCCAAGATTGAGAGACTTACCCACCCTGTGTAGTAATTTGTTCTACAGGAGGTCCCATTGGCCTCACTGGGGTTACACAAGAATAAGGGTAACACAATCTGGCATCAGTTGCTTTGGAGAAAGGGGACATTTTACCTCTGGACTTTTCATAGGTCTATATGCTCCACTTTTTGCTACCTCCCCCATGTTTTTTTTTTTTTTTATATGTGATTATATTATATTCTGCAATTATATGCTGACACAACTTTGTTTCCCTCCCTCTGAAATTTTACGAAATGATGCCCCTGACTGGCATTTAATGAAGTTTTAGAGGCTTGATCTGTTTTGCATTAGTAACATTTCCAAAGTATCCTTTATTCCTCTATATGTTTGTATAAAATTAAATAAAATGGCACGGAATGTTTACATCAAAATACCTTTTTGTTTTCAATCTTCAATTTCTTTACTTATTAGCCATCCTGTACATGCAAATGAGACTAGATAATAGAGATGAATCACTGAGCCATTAGTATAATTCAGCTAATGGGGAGATTGTTTAAACCATTTATTCTGTGTGACGTAATATCTGATTTGGAAGCATTATCTGTACAGGATTTGCTCTTAGTGAACTTGGGTTTAGGGACAGTTTGCTTTTGTTGGCTCAGAAGCTGATCTAGCTGAAATTATAGCTGATTTTATTGCATTATCTGTGGTGTTTGCTGAAAAACACTTCCAAATTTGTGGTTTACAGAGGCATTGGTGTCTGTACTGCTCTGTCTTTAACATATACAGAGATTCTTTATCCAATTTAAACATTAGGTATTTGAGCTTGGATGAGAGAAGATTAGTTAAGCCGATCCTGAGTCATTGTGAATGGCACCGTTCAGAGGTGGACAGGTTCAGCATATTAATTTTTTTTTCTTGTTGAAGAAACTAGCTATGAATGTTTAAATTTTGGGAGGCAAGATGGTGATTGATGAAATAGAATGAAAGAAACCAGATTTTTCAAGCTTTGCTTTTGGACACCAGAAGTATTTGACCATGATGGTTATTGTTTCCCTCTTGATTCTGATGTTTCTATTGGAGTTTCTGGGAATGGGGGTAGTTTGGTTAGTATAGCTCACTCTCACTGAAAAGTATGTGTAATTAACGTCATTCAGAGTTTTCCATCAGACTTCGGGGGTTACAAGAAATGCTGGCGTTGCTCAGGATAGCATACCTTGCCCAGGAACTCTGACTTAGAAATTTCTATTTCTCTCCCCATATGTTTCTATTCAGAAGGAAGACTTCTTTGCCCCAAGCTGTTGTGGGTTTTTTTTCATAACTTGACAAAGTCAAAAATTACTAAGGACAGGCCCAATCCCGTGGGCATTTAAAATCAAAGGCAAAACTCCCATGGACTTGCAATGGTTACAGATTTTGACCTAAAACAACCACTATTAACAGGATTTTTTTTTTAAATTACAAAGGTATGATTTTTGAGAATCGCAGGAAATATATGAAAACGGGCCATGCATTTCAAAATATATTTCTAGTACAATGTATCTCTGAATCAGTGGACCACTCCTTCAGTGAGAGAGATACTTTGAATAGCATTTAACCTGTATTTGCAAAGGCAGCACTTTTGATTAGCCAAGAGGGCCCAGATTCTCAAAGGTACATAGTTTCCTAAATTCTATTGATTTCAATGGAAGTTCAGAGTCTAAATACCTTTTGAGGACGTGGGCCAAGATTCCTATGTGTAGCAATACCTCTATCTTATAAATAATTCTTGCATATCCTTTTAACGGAAGAATTTTTTTTTTAAAGGAACTTAAAGTGAAGTGGTGCAGGTTGAACCAGAACTCCTCATGTCAAGGAACAACCATATTGGTATACAAGTGATGATGCTATCCCTGATTCGTTAGAATGCCTGCCACGTGGAACAGATACCTGAATTAGGGCTTAAAAGATTTCAGAACTCTTCAGTGAGTAACGAAATCAAATCTTTGGACCAATGCTTGTACTTCACTATCTTCTCTAATTTATGCCATCAACTGTCTCACTAACCTGTTTTTCTTCCCTACATGAAACTTTGGGGAATACTTTTGTATGAAAGAAGCTTCGCCAAAAGATTTTTGATTTGATTTGATTTTATACTTTGTTCTGACTTCATATTGAATGCATTTCTTCAATGGTAATCTTCTACATACAATATGTGTCTGAGAAGATTATATCTTATTTTGCACACCAGGATTTCTTTACAATTATTTATTATTCCTGTTATATTTTAAACTGGTGCTGGTCTATGCAGATTTTAAATGTGTTTGTCATATACCATTAGTCACTGTGTGAAATCTCTCAGTAATAGTTAGCCCTTGAATTTTCTGCAGCTAAGGAGAATTTAACACTGATTGATGGTAGATCACTTAGCTGGTTGGCAGACTTTCCAATTTACAGAAGGGAAATTGCTCTTTTCTTTATGCTCATTCCTTCTTCTGCAGGGGGACAGTAAGATATATGTGCCAGGGTACACATAACAGTGAGAATCTGATTGGCAATACTGCAGGTCTTTTTTACAATTATGATTTTATCATTTTCAAAAATTGTATACTGAATGTCAAGTGTTTCAGATGCATTGGAAAAAAAAACCCCTCTATTTATCAAGTTCTGCTGCTATATCTGCATCATATTCCATATAGTAAAAATATGGCTTAACACAATCTTGCATGTGAAAATGACTAAGCTGTTGGCAAATTGCATTTCATTCTTTCTTCCCAAAATTCCTAAATTGTTTACCCTCCAATAGTTGATAATCTAAGCAGCTAAATATATGGTTTAAACTACAGACGTGGGTATATGACATGTGGAAATATGCCTCACTGCTAACATTCATTCTGAAAAATATTAACTATTCTGCACTGAAATAAATGCAGCAGGAGGTAAAACACTGGTCCAATAGAAGTCAATTGCAAAATTTTCCATTGATTTCGCCTATGATGCACATGAAAAAATGTTACATGTAACTTGTAGAATCTGCTTTTCTTCAAGGCCTTGCGAAGTGCTCTATCGTTTATAGGTTGGTGCGTATCTCAAAATGTACAAATCTATTGAAACTTCTTCCATAAACTTAATTATTTTGTTCTGCAGATTTATTAAATAAAAATGTTTTCTATGCAAAATTAGGTTCTGATTTAAAGCCAGTTAAAGATAATTGGAGTCTTTCTCCATTTTCTCCTTTCTGAAAAGATCAAAAGAAGAACCTAATCTTTATATGTGTCTTAATGTTCTACAAGATTTCCAGAGTGCTATGGAAAAAGGTGTTGACTCTGCTTAGCTTATGCACAGAAGTACTTTTCTAAATTTGTACACAAGGGGTGGGGAGAATAATTGCTAAAAATCATATTTTTGTGTTGCAGTTTTAGAGCCATATAGCAAAGCAAAACTAACCCCTCCAAAATTTAGATAGAAAGCATAGTAATGGAAACAAATGTGTTGGTGTATAATTGGGCCCTAATGTACACTTTTCTCAAACACTTCATTGGGAATTCTGCATGTAGTGTAGCTGCAGAATTGTTCCCATAAGAGATGAGGCAACAACAAAGAAGGCTGTTACACCTACTGTCACAATAAAGCCAATTACATTTGGGAGTTCATTTTTGGTGACTTCCTCCACTCTCCAGTGTAACTAATAGCAGGCCAGTGGTACTACAGCTTGAACTATATGCAAGACTAACCATGTAATGAAGAGTTCACCAGTGGAGGATGATGATGATTATTTCAGGAATTTTATGGAGGCCATCATCATGAGATAACAAGTATAATAGAACCATTACCTTGTGTCCCTATTTTGTGTGTGAATAATCCAGTCTATTGATAACATGACTGTATTCAACAAAATGGAAAGCAAGAAAATGGAAAGCAGATTATCCTCCAAAGTAATCAGCATAAAAACCATGAACATAAAGGCAATATCTTTATTTTAACTCTTCTATTCTATCCTATCCTACTCCTGTCAGTTTCCTATCTGTATCTATAACATTCATATCTGATTGGATAATTTAACTTTCCTGAAGAGGCTGTTTTTGCAAATATTCTATTTGTGGGTATTCATTTCCTCAAAAACAAACACTTAGTTTTGACCTAATAATTATTTTTCTAAAATACTACTAAGACATCATGCCTTTTTAAAGTAAATACTTTAAAATCTCAGTCTTACTGAAGTTGGGGTTAAGGTTGTGCATTTAAATGTGAGGAACTGGGCATGCGGAATGTGAGTGGTTTTATCTTGGAATTAAAATAGCGCTTATTGAAGAGTCTGTGAGTGTTTTTAAGGTATTATGAAGTATCAGGGGGTAGCCGTGTTAGTCTGTATCTACAAAAACAACAAAGAGTCTGGTGGCACCTTAAAGACTAACAGATTTATTTGGGCATAAGCTTTCGTGAGTAAAAACCTCACTTCTTCGGATGCATCCGAATAAGTGAGGTTTTTACTCACGAAAGCTTATGCCCAAATAAATCTGTTAGTCTTTAAGGTGCCACCAGACTCTTTGTTGTTTTTAAGGTATTATGATGGTCTGAGGTCAGGCATCTGCATTGGTCTGAATGTGAATATTGCTTTAACTGGTGACTTCCTTGATTTTTAGGGATTGGTATTGATAGGAAATACTGTATAATACAGGCTGCTCAAGGTAACAGAATCTTTATGTTGGAATAGTAATGATAATGTCTTCCTACACTTATTCATCTTCAAGGGGTGAGCAGTTTACAGCATGGCTGATCTCTCCAGAATATGACTTAATATAAGATTTCAAAAGGTTAAGAAGGCTTTTAAAAAAAATACTGTTTGAAACTAGACATATAAACACAAGCCTGAAGACCTTACTCAGGCTTAACTCCTACTGAAGTCAAAGGAAGTATTGCTAGAGCAAAGATTTTTGGGAGCAGGCCTGTAGTTTGTATCCTACATCAATGGCAACCTGCAAATTATAATACTTAGAACAGTTCAGACTTATGTGGATCAATAGATTAAAAAAAAAAAGAACCCCAAACTCCCATCAATCTCAAAAACAGAATATTTAGTAAAATATCTTGTCTAGTAGCAACCGTCATGCTTTAGAATGTAATATAAAGTGATGTGACTGATGCAACCAGATGTGACATCTAAAAACTTAGCATGACAGCTTGAGAAATGTTAATACAGGTGGTCTCTAGGACAGCCAAAGATACATTAGGACTCTTAAAACCTTTTTAAGGGAAAATACTATCACCGCCTATGATCATAATACCTAAAGGAGTAAAACATATCACGTCAGTATGCCCTGATTAGATAGTGGATATGGGTTTCCAGCTAGGGTAGTATGGGACCAGATCCTCAGCTGTCATAAATTGGTGCAGCTCCATTGAAGTCGGCTTGCTTGCGCTAGCTAAGGTTCTGCTCCATAATATTCAGTAATATATTAACTCTACTAATATATAGGGGTACCTTACCTTTGTGTGACTAGACCTGGGTAATACCTTCATAACACAGTGTTCACTACCACAGTTGGATGCTTTTTCCATTGCTTTATTAGGCTGAAACTACTGTCCATCTGAAAACTAATGTATAATGTAGGAGATATGTATAGGTTGGGAGATTTACTCTGAGGTGCCACATTTAAAGTTACTAAACTATGTAAGTAGGTTTTATTCATTTTTTTTTTAAATTTGTTTTTGGAACTGGAACCAACATCATCAAAATAAGAGACATTGTTTTGTGCCAGTGCCAGCCAGGGTCCAGAGCAGGGGTGCTGGATCTATCTTAAAAGAGCCTGACTTGAGAAGATTCCAGTCCTCCTGAGGTTTGGAAACTGTTGTTTTAACTGAGCGTTGGATAAGCAATTTGCTGTGATCCATGCATTTGTCTCCTCCAGATTTGATTACTGTAACTTGATGGGTCTGGATTGATGGTACAAGTAACGTGGAGGCTTCATCTTCTGAAGAACACATCTCCTCAGGGGGTGAAGCTGCTGAGAAAACAGCACTCTTCTGCTCCACTCCCTTCACTGGCTTCCTCTTTGCTTTCATTGATCATTCAAAGCTTTGGTCATAATCCTGAAAACCATCTATGGTTGAGGACCCATTTACATCCGAGATTTCTCTTCTATCCTTTGGGACAACTCAGCTGACAATGCCCATGTTGAAGTTCATGAGAGCCAGAGATTGATGCATGTTTAAATTTAATGAGTTAATTAGTGGAATGAAATGCCAGAGGGATTTGGACTGACCCAAGTCTTATACATTGTAAGGCACACTGCAAACAATTTATCCACCTATTAACAGATGCAGTCCTACCATAACCAATATGTGAAAATGAACAAGTGAAACCTAGGAAGGCTTTCCTAATACAGGTTAAAGGCTGAATCCTCTATGAATTCTACTTTTGATGTCCTCATAGTATACCAATTCAGCACTCAGATGGGAAAACTTAAAACAGACAGAGAACGTGCTGAGCAGTTGGAGACTTATCCAAACCAAACTCTGCATTTGTTGAGGATAGTAACTCACTAATTGTATCTCCAGGTCCCCCCCAAAACAAATATCTGACATTTTTGCTTCATAAATGCTTCACACAAAATGAACTCTACATCGCTCATATTACTTCCAAACAACCAAAAAAAGTGTGTAATTTCAATGACTTCCCATTGAAATCTGTTAGCCATAATGAACGCCTTTTGTTTTTAACATCTGCGAATATCAGGCTTCTGTAGTTGTACGACATTTGATAAGACTCACAAGCAACAGTGGCATTTCATGGAGAAAATAGATTTATACAAGATTAAATATAATATTATTCTTGATTGAAATACTTTCAAGTGAAAGGAGAGATCTGGTGGAATTTGAGTAAGTACATTAATTCCACTGTAGAGAAAAGTTCAGCCTATGATACAAGTGTTTTAAAAGCACAACTCCTCAGTGCTGACCAATGGGCCAGCTGTTTCATAAAAAATATAAAACACCCATTAAATCTCAACATCACTGTTGTGTGCCACAACCTTGGGAGGAAAAAAAAGTCATTTGTTTGTAAACTACTATCACATTAGCCATTGAGGCCAATTGAGAGAGCCTCCAAATCTGACAGAATGATTTTACACTAAGAATGTAGAATTGTTTACTAAGACATTGAGTGGCAGTCTAATATATTAAATCAGTTCAGAAGATTGTAAAATGCATTAGCATTAGCAATTTAATACCACCAACAAATTTAACTGTCACTCATGAGCATATCCGTCCTTGTTAAAAGAAAAAAATAAGCTCCTTCTTTGTCTTGATGGACAATGATGTTAGAGGAGACAAATGCCTTTCTGTGTACATTGGTCACTACTGGGCTGCATTTCATTTATCATAATTAACTTGCACAGATGTACTGGTGGCTCTTTGGGGGGCAGGGAAAAGGCAAAAAGTGTTACTTGTTCAAGTTTGTGAATGAAGTCTGTTCATTGCAACCAAGGCTTAGCTTGTGTCCTTCTTGGTCCAGATTTTCAATCAATTTAGGAGTGTAATTATATGCCAAATGTGTACATGTTTTTTTTTTTTTGATTGCACATAACAATTGTGCAGTTGCATATTCAACTGGTGGATTATGGGCATTTTTTGAAAAAATACCCAATTTGAGGGCAGAATCATGCAAATGGGGTGTACAATGACATCCAAACATCATAATATAGCTGTTGCACAGTTGAAAAAAATTAAATAAAATGCCAACCAATTGACTTCTGAATATTTTTATGAATAATACATGGAGTTTGACTCTCTGTAACTGGTGTGGCCATGTTATTCAGGCATCTTTGGATGACTGGATCTTTGTGTAAAAGTTAATGAATTCCAATATTTGGATGTCAGTTAGCATAATTCCTCTGAAGATTTGTAGATGTTCATCATTTTGATAATCTTCTGTTTAAAAAGCTTTGGTCACCCAATCATGAAACAAAAACAATACCATGTGATTCTGACCAATCACATAACAGGAAAACACAATACTGAACAGATGAAGTAAATAAAACGAATATACTCAAACCATAGTTACAAATCTCCTCTTGGAAGAAGCTGTAACAAAACCCTGTCAGGAGAACTGTGTGTGTCTGAACTGGAGATAGTTTAGTTCAAGATTGTGTCCTACAGTGAATTTTCTGTTTTATCAGTGCACTTTTAAGTGATGCAGTTTACACCTCACTCATTGGGAGTTGTGCATGCCTTTGGTATGTTACACAACATTTGGTACCTAAAATTGGGTGTACGGGGGGAGTGACAAACTAAAGCTAAATTGAGACAAGAATGACAACAAAAATAATCCTACTCTTGTCCTTCTTGAGGGGTAAGAATTAGTAGGAAGCGGAACTTGTCCCTTCCCTTTTCCTCTTTTTGGCAACAGTTTCAAGCAGATTAGAGTGTATTCATCAAAATAGCTCAATGACTAAAAACTGGGAAATAATTTTTGACAATGTTTGATTCCCCCCTACCCCTTTATTTTTTTACAAGTTACTATATATAAAATAAAAACAAAACTGTTAGCTGACAGTTTACATTTTGCTCAGGTGCCAGTTAACACCTCCGAAATCACTTAAAATTAGTTTCTGAAGCTACTAGTAGCTATAAAGCTGTTAGGTAACCATGATGTTGAAACCCTTCATAACTGACATAAGTTGTTTAATAAAACAAATACAACAGTATACAATTAAATGCAACACCATCCCCAAGTATGAGCAACATCAGTCACAGATGATGGATCAAGTAGAAATATTTATCCTTGGCTTCACAGTTTTCTCCCTGAAAGATGTTTTCATTGTTAGACTGTCATTGTGAAGCTTTGCTATCAGTGGTGGTGTCTTTCACATAGTGCAACTTTCAGCAGAAAGCAGTGTTAGCTCTTTTGCTGGGCTATTTGTATTACATAACTCAAGTGCCTGATTGTCAGTAGTAACTGGAAATGTTTGAACATGATTTCATCTCTGTTATTGATGTGCAGTTGTGTTGAGCTGTGTTGGCCCCAGGATATGAAAGAGACAAGGTAGGTAAGGTAATACCTTTAAGTGGACCAATTTCTATTGGTGGAAGGTACAAGCTTTTGAGCTACACAGATCTCTTCTTCAGGTCTGGGGAAGGAAGCAGAGTGTCTGAGCTAAATAGACCTGGAGACAGATTGCTAAGCACAAGGTGTAAGGAATGTTGGAACACACTTGAAGTGGACAGTTGTGGGTGAGATTGTTATGCTATAAAGGGGCTGAAGTGGGCATTAAGGGAGCAGGCAGTGTTGTATGTTACAAATTGTTCTAATGAGCCATAAAACCAGTGTCCGTGTTAAGTCCATTGTTTCTGGTTTCTAGCAGAGTTATGAATTTAAGTTCCCAGGCTTCTCTTTTGAATATGTTGTGCAGGTGTTGTCTGAGGACAAGTATTGAAAGATCAGATAAGTAGTAACCACTTTGTGAAAAGCATTTGTCCAGAAGTGATAAGGTGTTTTTCTCTCTCCTTTTTTTAAAGAAAATCATTTTTCTGTGTGAATTCATTTGAGAGCATAGTGATTGTCTGGTTTCACTCACATAGTTGTTGTGGCATTTAAGGCACTGGATGAGATAAGTATGTCAAGGACCCATGAATCTTAAAAGCTGTGTTGTGGAGGTATTGATCATTGTAGCAGTGGAAATATGTTTGTGCGTTTTGCATCTGTTGTTCTGGCAGGGTCTGGTGCTGCTTTGTGTTGGTGTTTCCTGGTCTGTGGGGAGCTTGGCCTCTGTTTGCCAGAAGCTGGGAATGGGCAATAAGGGATGGATCACTTGATGATTACCTGTTCTGTTCATTCCCTCTGGGGCACCTGGCATTGGCCACTGTCGGAAGACAGGATACTGGGCTAGATGGACCTTCGATGTGACCCAGTATGGCCATTTTTATGTTCTTATGATAATGAGCTTGACAAAGTTGGGGGACTGTTTGAAGGCCAGAAAAAAGGGGTCGGGGAAGATTCTTTCAGGGTGTGGTCCCTATCAAATATGGGCTGTAATTGTTCAATGATACAATTTCTGCAGGCAGCTTCAGAATTCCAGAATGGTATATTCTTCCCTGTCTGCATTGAAGTTATTTATGCAGCACAGACGCTAGCCTTTAATCCATGAATTTTGGAGGAATCTTGTTTGGGACTAATGTCCTAAAGCAACCCAATGGGTTGTATGCTGACAGGTGCTGATAGACATGTCACGATAAAAAAGAGAGTGAGGAAGATACTTTTGCAACCTTTTTGTGTAGTGTTGTCTGCTCTAGTTCATTTGTTATCCATGTCACTTGTATTTTTTTTTTTTTTTTGCATCTTGGTTAGTAGTTTTTTCTTTCTCTTCACTATAACTGGATTACCCTGATGAAGAATGCATTTGCTATCTTCTCTCAAAAAGGTATTGGAATGAGCAAAGGATTTCCTCTCTCTAAAGCAATCTGAAACATTCCCATTTCTCCTGCCACAATCAATTCTCCAGACTTTCTTCTCCTTTCCTCCAGCATATCAAAGGGAAAAGCTTCAGACAATGGATTTATTTTTCAAACAGAGCAACACAAACCATGAAGTATTATTTAAATGACTTTGACCCTTTTTTTTTTTTTTTTTTAATGTTGTGATATATAAGGGGGAAAAGGGTTAGGTTACTAAAATGTATGCAGTATATCACAAAGGTATGCATCTTCCCAGATTTACCAGATGTCCTGTTATGAATGTGCATAAGATTCAGCTAGAAAAAGATACAGTAGAACCTCAGATACGAAATGACCGGTTCCACATGCCTCATTTGGAACTGGAAGTATGCAATCAGACAGCAGAAAAGGACTTCCCTCTTCTTCCCCCCCCCCCCCCCAAAAAAAAGCAAATACAATACAGTACTGTGTTAAATGTAAACTACTAGAAAAAGGGAAACTTTAAAAAAAAATTGACAAGTAAGGAAACTGTTTGTTTCTGTCCTTGGTGCTTGCTTCATTTAAATTAAGATGGTTAAAAGCATTTTTCTTCTGCATAGTAAAGTTTCAAAGCTGTTTTAAGTCAATGTTCAGTTGTAAACTTTTGAAAGAACAACCATAGCATTTTGTTCAGAGGTTTGGGAACAGAGGTTACAAACAACCTCTGTTCCCAAGGTGTATGTGACTCTGAGATTCTACTAAACTAGCAGAAATGGATTTTTCTTGCAGTCTCCTTTTTGTGGTGAGATGCACAAGTTAGAAATTTCCCCGCAATTACAATGACAGGAAACAATTATTTGAATTGGTGGGATTTATTTTTTAAAGAGTATATAAGGCAAAAATGTTTCCTCTTTTTTAAATAAGTGTCATAAATTCAATAATTCTACGTCTCCCCATCCCCCCATTTTTGCCCATAGCTGTACTGGGTTAAGAGTGAGGTTGCAGAAAAGATGATACCTTTTATAATTTTTTATCTTAAAGCTGAGTAAAATTTTTCTGAAAAATGTAGATTTAGAGGCCTGAATAATTCATCTAATCTGTGGAACATGATTGAAGCCATGTTTTGAAGGAGCTATCTTAGGTCTCCAAGGCTAAAGAGAAAGTGTTATATTTGAATCAATTTGGTTATGTACTTCCTTGAAACATGAAGTGTTAGTGTGAGTATAAAGGTAGTAACATACTCTCGCAGGGGTGATATGAGGATAAATACATTAGTACTTCGTTTTTATGGTAATAGGTACTTGTATGATCCCTAAGTTAGTTAGATGTACCTTTTTTAATTACAAAACATTTGAGGACAGATAGGGACTGTTTTTTTAGGTATCCATACTGAAGTCACACCAAATGAAATTTAGTTAAAAAATTCTCTTTTGCTCAAAGTAAGATGGTAAGATCTCAATAAGACACAACTCCCTAAAACACAGTGCCGTTAACCTTGCCACAGTGCTGGCTCTGTACCAACACAAAAGTAAAAGACAAAAGCTAGTGAATCTCTGAGTTCAATACCCCAACTACAGGCCGTTAGAAATTATCTGATGCAAATGCCTATATGTTGAACCCAAAATCTCCCACAAAAAAATCTCAGGCTTGCCTTGTCTGACTGGCAGGTTTCCCTCAGAGGCCTGCCTGGATCCCTACCAGGTCCACTGGATCTCCAGGATCTGTGGCTTGGAGGTAATCCCATCATGTGGACTGCATCTGGGCCAGTGACCCAGGGCTTCCAGGATCCCTGCCATGGAACCTGGAGGTCCTAGGACAGTTTCCGGGGTCTGCAGCTCCAGGATAGCCCTGAGCAGTCTACCTGGCAAGTCTGCCCAGGAGCCACAGACCCTGGTAGCCTCAGCGGCCGCTCTCTGAAATTGACAATAATGATCTTGCCAATCCAAGGAAGCATGTGTTGTTTTGGAAACACTATGTGATAGTAAAAAGAAGAACAGGAGTACCTGTGGCACCTTAGAGACTAACAAATTTATTAGAGCATAAGCTTTCGTGGACTACAGCCCACTTCTTCGGATGCATCCACGAAAGCTTATGCTCTAATAAATTTGTTAGTCTCTAAGGTGCCACAAGTACTCCTGTTCTTCTTTTTGCGGATACAGACTAACACGGCTGCTACTCTGAAACCTGTCACTATGTGATAGTGTTTCCAAAATGGAGATTTGTTGGGGGTGGGAGGGAGTGTTCCAATTTGTGAGAAACTTTGAAAAAGTTTTCATTTGGATTTGGAACTGAATCAAATTTTTGAATGTTGAAATTTGTTGTAAACTGGAAATCCCAAATTTCAGTCAGCTCTAATCCCAACAAATTTCATTGTACTTGGCCTGTCTCTCCCAGGTTTTTCCTCATTGTATAAAACTTATTAAATATGTGTCCCCAGGCTTTAATTACAAAACAGGAACTGTCCCTTCTTTGGGCATTAATGCTAATCAGAATTTTGTCTCCACAGCAATTGGCTATGGCGTTTAACCCATTTACTAGTGCAGTGAAAAGAAGTGCTTCTCATACATCCTGTTGGTGTCTTCATACATAGTTTTGGTGTCATCTCTGACCTAATTTCTGTGCAGAGGAG
The DNA here is from genome assembly GCF_027887155.1 of Malaclemys terrapin pileata. Taxonomy (NCBI): domain Eukaryota; kingdom Metazoa; phylum Chordata; order Testudines; family Emydidae; genus Malaclemys; species Malaclemys terrapin. The sequence goes on from NC_071518.1 coordinate 14,101,058, forward strand.
AGAGCATCTGCCTCACGGTTAGGGATACTGGTATAATTATCCACCTTGGTTCAAATTCTGTGTCTTCCATCTAAGAAATTATTTTAAGAGATGTGATAGCAGTTACTTTCTTTCCTATGACTTATTTTTGTGTGGCCTGAGTCCAGGTAATTCATTGATAATCGGATGCACATTGTATGCTTGACACTGCACGGCTGTTGTGGGGAAAGAAAGTGAGGAAGGCACAAAGATAGGTAGGAAGATAAGTTTCTTGACTGTATGATCTGCACATATTTGTCTTCATTTTCACTCTTCAATTGGTCCTTCCTTAATGATTCTGCATTTTTGTAAGCACAGGTACTTGTGAGAGCAATTTTACATCTATGGACAAGTAGGATGTTAGTCATTTAGAAGTCAGTAAATATCTTGCATATACAATCAAGTACTTAGATACCTAAGTTATGCTCAGAAATAGTTTTGGGAGCAGAACTGCACCTTCAGTTTTTTTGCTCTTGCAAAAGGGCCGGGGAGGGTGGGAAGGAAAACTGAAAAACTGAGGAAAACAGATGTTCTATGAAAATATTTCACTTAAATGAAAATCCAATTTTCTGTTTTGAGGGGGGGAAAGTTTCAACAGAAAATTTTCAAACAGCCCTAGAAGCCAGGATTTGGAAATCTGGCCCTTGGCAACATACAGCACAGAAATCTTTTGCAAATGGCAGTCCCAAATAAAAAGTCCTTGAAGTTAGCCAGGGCCTCTCACAGACATAGCAGTGCTTGTAGTAACAATTTTCAGCACTTCATTTAATTTCTGTTTAATGGACTCTTGAGTTTTTGCATACCTGCTTCTTTCTCTCTACATGCAAAGTTCATAGTGTAACATCCCTGCTCCAAGATTAGCCTGATTTTTAACCAATATTATTATTTTAAAAGCATAAATGCTCTGGCTGGCATATGTGGTTGAACAAAATTATTCCAATTAGATTCCGAAAGAGGTAAATAGAACTATTTTAGACACATTGATGTTTATAGATCTTTTTTGTTTCCTAGAAGGTGACCTCCTGGCAAACTCAGACACTAGAATATAGCAACACAAATGGATATTATAAAATTAATTCACTGGTTTGAAATCCATCAGCTTAGGTAATTCCCACATCCCTTTCCAGTCCATTAAATACTCTATTTTTTAATTGAAGTTATCATATTTATTTTCTCATTCTCACCTGTTTTGGTATGCTACATTTCTTCTGTAATTTCTCTAGTGATTTGTGCTTGGATTAGTCTATTTCTTCCATTATCTCTGATTTAATTGGCCCCTATCCTATAGGAAAGGCTCTGTGCCAGTTTTGAAGTTGGTTTTTCATAGTTTGGATTCATCTATGCTTAGAAAGTTTCACAGAAAATGCATTTGTCATTGTTTTATGGAAAATATTAATAATAAAATGCCAGCCTACCAAAGAAACTGTAAATAATAAATACAAGACAAGACAACTGTATTCAAAGATCAAACTCTCATTTCAGAGGGTTAGAATTTACTTGTTTGCTCTGTCAAAAAAAAGAATTTATTTTCTCAGTGAAATATATATTATGAGCATAGTAAAGCAATCATTCAATATCCTGTAAAATATATCACATAATAGCTGAAATATTTGTTAGCTGGAAAGTGTATCCAATCATAACATGGTGGGGTTTGATTGTAAATCTCTGCTTCATAACAGTGACTGAAGGGAGAAGGTTTGTGTTTATATATTGTCATTTCACTGCCTTCTACTTTTTGTGTGAATCATGTGAAAGTGAAGACGACTTTTAAGATGGTAAGCTTTAAACTGGTGCTTTAAATTCATGGTTTATTTGCAATAATCATTCAACTGGGAAGATCATCTGGGAAGGATCCAATGAAGGAAGTGACTTCAATGGACTTTGGATCAGGTCCTCGAGCTTGCTTTATGCTTGACCACTGGTGAAGGTTTGGGACGATTACCACTGTGCTAGACTCACTTCCAGGGACTATTAACTGGAATAACTCCTGTGCCACCCTGTACCTGCTGCAGGTGTAGAGGGCATAGCCGCAAGACATGAACTGAGGCTCGAATACTTCTGTAATGTGGCTATTCTCAGCTATGATTTTGGCCCCTGTGGCTTGTTAGCGCCTGGTGTAAATTACAGGCGCTCTCTAATTTTTGCTGCTAATCAATCCAGTACACACAGACCACATCATCAGGGAAGGCCAAAAGTGAGCTCTTCAAGTTTGAGAAACCAAAGTTTGAGGCTCTATGTATTAGAAGATCCTTTTGAAAATGCCATCTTCACCATATTGCACTCCAGGAATGATGTACACTAAAAAACCAAAACAACCCCTCTTCTCTTTTCCAAGTAAAATCAAACCAAGTTCCTTTCAATACTTGGAAAACAAACAAAGTCTCTTCTGCCCTTGGTGCAGTCACTAATATTCTCTGTTCATATACCCAGAGGGATGACTAGATCAAATACAATGGCACTTTGCAATCTCAGTCATTCTCAAGAACTTGAAGTGCTAATAAAATGCTGCTGTTTGAGACTTATTGCAGAATTTAAACCTGCTGGATGTTGTTCAAAGTCAAGGATGTTTATGTGCATTTCAGTAAAGCTGGAAATGAGTCCCATAGTCATATGAGGGGGTGACTTTATAATGAATAGTCTTATAAGGAGAAAGTATTTAATTAAAAAAAACTGATAAGACACTTCACAGGAATATGCCAAACTACATAGGAAAGTTAGTTTTCCATGTCTTGACACCCTTTCTGACACACCATTGGATAAGCCTCTCATATCTCAATAATATGTGTAAATCCAGTAACACTGTGATTCCAAATTGACAGATCTGTAGAAAGCTTAAAGGAAAGACATTATGGAATTACACCAAATCCAGATTGCAGGCATTCAGCTTTGGGTAAAGTCTGCAGGCTGGATTCATAAAACAGATAGCAAACAGAGCTTCTGCAGTTTTGAATTAATGAACAAACCATATTTTTATCTGTTATATGCAAAGGCAGATAAATGTTGAATAATTAACATGCAGTGGATCACCCCATTCCTGTTAAAGCCCACAAAGAGCTTAAGGGAAGTAAATCTCAATGAATGCCCCCTTTATAAATTTCCTTCCTGATCTTTCAGTCTACAGCCAGGATTTGACTCTCCTCCCACTTCAGAATCAAAATGAACAGGCGCTGACTTGTTTTTGCTGGTGGATGCTCCTCTCTGCCCCTCCCCCCCCATGTGCAAGAGGTAGGCAGGGCCTTGGTGGGAAGAGGCCAAGTGGGTGCGGGCCCTCAGGGTGGATCACAGGCAGAGTGGGGGGCAGGGCCATGGTCCAGACAGCGGGTTCCACAAAAGATTAATCTGTCCCTGTGGGTGCTGAGCACCCCCTACTTTTTTCAATGGATGCTTGAGCCCTGGAGCACCCATGGAGTTGGTGCCTATGAAACTATGCCTCCACTGATGTTCTGGCCCCTGGTAATCCTCCCCCAGTGGAGCCCACACTACCATGGATTCTTCCTAGCCCAGAAACTCTCTTAAAGGGGGATTCCCACTGTGGATATTCTCTGTAACGTGCCTGGGGCTGGATGGGGGACAGAGAGGATCTAGGAATTCTAATTCCTGAACTTGGCCCCACCAAGTCATCTCCAAGCCCTGCTCAGTCCCAACACCATCTACCATACAGATTCCCTCAAGCCTTAGAGGAGCCTCCATAGAGTCAGAAGTACCAGAGAACTGGCTGAGCAACCCTACCAAATGGGATTCAGAGAAGGTCCCCACCACACCAAGGCACAGTCCCTCACCTTCTTTTGGCCAAGTTGAATTACGTCAATATGTATTCACTGGTGTTGATCTGTACCCTCCCACCATAAAGAGGTGCTCCCTGTCCTTTGCTCTGGGTGCTTCTTGACACATTTTGAGATGACAGTTATAAAAACAGAGTGCACTTGATGATAAATGTATAATGACACACAGCTGAAAGCCTCTTCAAAAGCATTACAGCAGAGCCCTCCTGACCACTCCTAGCTAGGGAAAACAAATGACCTCTGCACTATGCTCTGAAGATCGTTAAAGCAAAAAAATCAGGATGATTTTGGACTGAGGTGGGTGATGAGCAAGAGAGTCCCTCACAGAGGACACAAGCCTGCTGGCCACTCTTATATAAGTGGAGTTGCAGCTAACATTGATCATCACTGTGGTAGTCCAGCACATAGAAAGGGAAAGTATCTTCCGGTGCGTAGGTCTTATTAAACTAGCACCTCCAATTCTGCCCTTCAGTTCTCCTATATGATGATCCTGATACCCCATTGCCTTGTATCCAGTGCAGTAATTTTTGCAATGGCTGGCAGTTCAAAATAGACAAATCCAGTCTAGAAATAAGGGCAAAAAATTAACAATGATGGTAATTAACCATTGAAACAAGTTACCTAGGGATGTATTGGGTCCTCCATCACTTGAAGTCTTTAAATCAAGATTGGATATTTTTTTCCTCCAAACTATACTCTAGCTCGACTGGAAGTTATAGCTTGATGCTGGAAATACTGGGTGAAAGTCTTTGGCTTGTGTTATGCACGAGGTCAGACTAGATGATCATGATGGTCCCTTCTGGCCTTAAAAATGATGAACATATGAAAGTGATTGCACATTGGATGAGAAACACTACCGTTCTCATTCAGTAGCATTTTACAGCCACTTTGCACAAGTGTGAATGACTCCTCAAGGTGCAAGGTAGTGGAAATTTAGGCTAACTGTGTATAAATGAGACAGACAGTGGGTATAGATGGAAAGCGTGTGTGATTTATACCAATTTTGCCTTCAATGGCTATGCAAATTCAGGTTATGGGCAGACCCTTAACAGACCCTCTGTTAAGATCAGTATTTAGCCTACTGTTTCAATTTCACATTCTGGATAACCATTATATATTACATCATGCCCCAGATCGGTGCATAGTTAACATTACTATGTGAATTTTGTTGGAGAAGAGTTAACAAAACAGGAAGAAGTTTGCAAAATAAAAAAGCCTGAAGGGATATAGAAGATTAATATTTTCAGTTAACTACTTAATTTACTTAGATCTGCACTAATACATTTTGTTTTGGAATAACCCAGCATTACCTGATGAATTCTTGTCTGCTACTTCCTTAGTAAACAGACATTTGTAGATGTTTGTTCTCATGAAGCAAGGTAATGTTTTCACAGAGCATTTTTGGGCAGCATTGTAATCTGATTTATGTGTACAAGCAAAGTCAGAAGAAAGTCATAGATTTTAGTATTCACTAGTACTTTCTTAACTTGAGCAATACTTGCTGTCCTGTTTCTTTGATGTACTGGATGCTTGCTATTGCTAGCAATATAAATCCTTGCTTCAATCTTATTTACATAGACAGAAGTTATGTAGTGAAAAGGTCTCTTCAAGGCTTGAATGGTTTGTTAATAACATGTACTGTACTAAATAGCATCTGGTATCAATCTTGTCCAACAGTCATGCTTGTAGTAATTTAAAGCTTTCATTCTTTGAATTCAAAATCTAATTTTTAATGCACTTTCTGTCAGCTGTCTTCCGCTTTTAAATGAGATTCTGTCATCTTGACATACTCCCAGATAAATTGAAATTTAACTAGAAAAAATGGATGTGAACCCCCCTCAGTTTTGAATATAATATCTGTGTGTACATATACAATTGAGATTATTGGTTTTCTGTGTACAAATGAATACAGTGATCAATGAACTTTTATTTGTTGATTGGCAATTTCTGTTTTATTTTACCAGTGTGATTTGGACATAGATTCATAGACATGTAGGGCTGGAAGAGACTTTGAGAGGTTATCTAGTCCAACCCCTTGTGCAGAGGTAGGCTGAGGTGTTTTGTCTAAGCCAGGGGTCGGCCATGTTGGGCACGCGGCTTGCCAGGGTAAGCACCTTAGTGGCCGGGCCAGTTTATTTACCTGCTGAAGAGGCAGGTTCGGCCAATCGCGGCCCCCACTCACCGTGGTTCGCTGTCCCGGGCCAATGGGGGCGGCGGGAAGCGGCGTGGGTGAGGGATGTGCTGGCCGCGGCTTCCCACCGCCCCCATTGGCCTGGGACAGCGAACCGCGGTGAGTGGGGGCCGCGATCGGCCGAACCTGCCACATGAGCAGGTAAATAAACTGACCCAGCCTGCTAGGGTGCTTACCCTGGTGAGCCGCGTGCCAAACGTTGCCGACCCCTGGTCTAAGCTGTTCCTAAAAACCTTCAGTGACAGGGATTCCACAACCTCTTTTGGAAGCCTGTTCCCGAGCTAAACTATCCTGATTGTTAGAATGTTTTATTTCTCATATCTAAACTAAATCTCCCTTGCTGCAGATTAAGCCCATTACTTCTTGTCCTATCTTCTGTGGACATGGAGAACAACTGATCACCATCCTCTCTATAACAGCCTTTAACACATTTGAAGACTGTTATCAGGGTGCCCCCTCAGTCTTCTTTTTTCAAGACTAAACATGCCCAGTTCTTTTGGCCTTTCCTCAGAGATTAAGTTTTTTAACCATTTATTACTTTTGTTGGTCCCCTCTGGACTGTAGCCAATTTGTCCACATCTTAAGGTGTAGCATCCAAAACTGGACACAGTGCTCCAGCTGAGGCCTCATCAGTGCCGACTAAAGTGGGCAATCAACTCTGTTACAAACAACACTCCTGTTAATACACCCAGAGTGATATTACTCCTTTTCTCAACTGCATCACATTGTTGGTTCATCTTCAATCTGCAATCCACTATGAATCCCAGATCCTTTTCAGCAGTACTAAGTCTAAACATGACTTCTTAGGTATCATTCAAACACAGCTAAACAACAAAATGAGCTCTAACCTAAAATCTCAGAATCTGGAAAATATGCTGAGTTATTTTTAAAAGGCCTAAGTTAATTTAATGAGTAAGAACTTCACCTACCAGTCAGCACAATGAATCTCTGAATGCTACATTCCTTTTGCTCTGTCACCTAGCTGTGATATTCATCTGCTGAAAGCAGAGCTGGGCTAGGAATGGAATACCTAGCATTTTGGGGTACCTATGCGTGAAATGTGTTTCAAACCAAACACATCCTTTCCCTTAGTCCTTTTCCTCCTGGCTGTAGATTCAGACCCTAATCTCCATTTTTAGATATATTTAACATTCAGGGCATCCCACTGCTTGGCACTAGTAATGCAGCTTGGGAAACCCAGGAAACGGGGAGCAAATTGGTCTCACTCCTTGGTCTGGTGCAATGCAGATGAGCATTGAAAAAGGAACCCTTAGTCACAGTTGAACCTCTATGAGAATGTCATTGGTAGCACTTATGCTGAATATGTCGCCACCAAGCCATATGCAAAACTGTAGCACAGATATTTAAGGCCAGAATTTTTTGTTTTTTTTAATTATATTCTCATACAAGGAAGGAAGAGGGAGTAAGAACTCCCTTAAACTCCTCTAAAGGCTACTTGGATCTTGGGTCCAGGTGCACCTGAATAAGTGGACATTGAGAACCTCATTTCCCCAACGAGTGAGCAGGAAGGAGGGAATGGACAGACTTTTAGCTCCACCCCATGTCCCACAAGCCTGTGAGCATTTGCTGACCTCACCATTGCTCCTATATTTTCTGTGAGGGTAGGAGCTCTCTGATGGCCAAGAGGCCAGAAGCCCCTTCCTTCCCTGACTTCATTCTATATTGGTGAACTGAAGAGGCCAACTGTCACCAGCCTCTTGGCCCTTTCCCACTCACTCCACTGCTGGGATGTCCTTGGTGTTACTGAAGAACACACAAAAGCTTGTTGCTTGTTTAAAGCAATAAAGAAGAGAGGGTTTCGTTAGTGGGGCATAGGCCTAACTTACCCCTTATTACCATCTCCCACTGTCAATAAACAACATATAAAGTGGTATCTTCCTTTCCCACCATTGTGACCATGCTCCCTCTCCTTTAATGCCTCCCGTGGCTTCCTGTCTGTTACTCTATCAAATTAAAGCTCCTTACCCTCCCCTACAAGGCCCTATATAAAAAACCTTGCTCATGTCTGCACTTCATTACAACCTATCCAAGTGCTCCCATAATGCCTTCTATGCCTGGAATATTGTCCTTGTCTTCAAGCACCCTCTCACTTCCCTTTTAGACCCTCTCCTTCAAACCCACCTCTCCAAACAGTCCCTTTTCTTCCCTTTCCCACATCCATTAGCCCTTTCTTCATCAACTCCTGAAATATTGTGTGTATTAATACCTCACACACATTTTGGGGGGACTGAAGTGAATAAGTGGCAATCATTCTGAGAACAGTTGAGCTCTCTGTGATGCCACTGGGAGTGAAAGACCCTGGGAAGTTCCATGCTGGTGCTAAGGTCAGCAGGGCTAAAAGACTCAACTAACACAGTCACAACCTTGCTAATCTAACTGTCACATGTGATGAGATTCTCACAAAAATCCCATAGTTGAATGGCTAATGTAAATAGATAGCTGCCTAAAGTCTCTGTTTCTGGAATAACTTTTAATACTAATTCTTTATTATAGTAATGGCATTTTTTTACCCATGAGCACAGATGATTTAAAGTGACTTGCCCAAGGTCACAGAGCCAGTCTGTGGCAGAACCAGGAATAGAACCCAGGTGTCCTGAGTCTCATCCTCTTCTATCTTTAGAATACACTCTTTGAATGGTGGAGAAGATCTAAATAGGATAATCATGCCTTTAGTTCCTATGATCTATTGTTGACCCTGACTTTTCCCCCACTTAGTATTAAGGTGTTTGTTGTCTAGAACCATAAGAACTGGATAGGGGTGGGGGAGGGGGAACTCTGCGAAGTAAACTTGAAAGCCTGAGGAAATATAATTTAAGCTGACAAAAAAATTTAAGAGTAAAATAAAAATGAGGACAGTGAGAAATAGCAATAAAAAAACCTAGATATTTTTATAAATTGTTCCAGTAAAAGCCAGAGGGGCCTAACACCTGTCACAACTGATGTATGGGAAGACATATATCAAGGAATGGCATGTACTTTTTGCTTGTGATTACTTTCTGCATTCCCTTGTTCATCCAGAAAAGGCTGTCTTTAAAAAAAAAAAAAATCTGTATATATTTATTCCTAGATGGCATAAATAATCCCTTATATTTTTATTTGGAGATGACATACATAGCCCTTGAGGATAGATTCAATTAAATTCTTTGAATACTTCCATTTCATTTCTGTGTTCCTCACCTCATTGCTTTGTCCTGTTCAATTTCACTCTACACTTCATATATTCTTCCAAAATTTGCTCTGATTAAATTGATTTTCTTTATTTTCCCCTTTCTGTATCTTACTTCAGTCTTCATTATATACCTACAAAATGTCATTGGCGTTATTCCCCCGGCCAAATTCTCAAGGACCCTCCCTGCATGGATCTCCCCTCATCCATGACATATTGTCAGACCCATGGAGGTCTTTCGGTAGGTCAGGGGATTCACGTGTTGGCTCTGAGCCAGCAAAGCACTCAGGCATGTGCTTAACTTTAACTGAATTCCCCCATAGTTAAACCATTTTTTTTATTTCTGTTATAATCTCATGTAACGCAGAGATGTTTTCTATATAGGAATTTATTTTCTTATTTTACAGCATATGTTTCATGTATTCAGTGGCTTGCTATTTGAAACTGAAACCCCAAATTTAGATCTGTTGTTCACTTGTGGTTGGTCACATAAGTCACATAGTATTCCTGTTCCTTGATTGGATGAGTGTCAATCTAATCAGATTTTTTTTGTACAAATACCCACAGAAAGGAAGCTTGAAATACATTTCAAGAAAATGTTTGAAATGGGGAGGGTAAAATTTATCTTGTGTACATTTTTACCACAAAAGGGGCACAAAACTGGCTGACATAAATACGTCTAAAGCATGTATAATATTCATTGAATGTTCTTTTGCAGATTTTTCTTTTCCAGCTCAGTGTGTACTGGTTTAGGAGGAAACAGACTGAAAGCTGCCAACCTTTTTATATTTACATTTTATCTGAATGGGGGAAAGAGGATGAATTAATATTCAAGTACAAGTAATGTATTTAAGTGCTTGAGTTTTTTTACAATGGTGCTGGAACAGTTTTTGGAGTGGGGGTGCTGAGCTTGCACCCCCTCTTATTCCTGTCCATGCCTCTCACCGCCCGCTGGGGCTGGGAGCAGGGCCATGGCTCCGGCAGTGGGGGATGTGGACAGGGGTAAGGCAGCAGAGGCTGGGACCACAGCTAGGGGCAGGTGTGGAGCCCGGGCGTGGGGCCAGTGACTGACAGTGGAGCCCCCGTGTGTGGGGCTGGTGGCTGGGATCCTGGGGCTGGCAGTGGAGCCCCCGGTCGTGGGGCTGGTGGCTGGGATCCTGGGGCTGGAAGCGGAGCCCGCAGGCATGGTGCCATCCAACAACAGCAGAGCCTCAGGGTGTGAGTCCAGCGGCTGGGCAGGACCCTGGGGCCGGCAGCGGAGCCCCTGGGGCCAGCGGCTGAGAGGGACCCCGAGCCAGCAGCGGAGCTCTAAGCATGGGGCCAGTGGCTGAGTGGGACTGGGTGCCGGCAGTGGAGCCAGCAGCCGAGCAAGACCCAGGACTGGCAGCCGAGTGGGACCCAAGACTGAGAAGGACCCGGGGATGGCAGCTGAGCGGGACCTGGGTCCGGTGGCCAAACCCCTGGGCAGCAGCGGGACCGGCGGCCAGGACCCTGGGTGGCAGGGGCGTGGGGTGCAAAACCTGGGGGTGCTGCAGCACCTCCTGCACCCCTACTTCCCACGCCTATGTTTTTTTATGTTTGAGATTCCCTCACTGAGCATATTCAAGTCCTCTCCTACATTCTGTTGTTCAGAAAGAATTTAATGATGAAGATTAATTTGTTCCAGTCTGAAAAGATACTCTTCTGATATTTCAGGTAACGTACATGACAATTCCAAGCATCATTAAGATCTCCAGATTCTAACCGTTTACTTCACTTCCTATGGGGTCAACTTTACCATTATGAATGGGCAAAAGTTCAGTTCTGCATATTAAAACAAATACTCCCACTTGTCTGACTTTGGATCACTAGCTTTTTTTTTTTTTTTAAACCAATAGGGATTAATACTTAATCATCTTTAGTTGGGAAATGGTGATTTAAGTCTCATTTGTCTCAAAGCACAAAAACATTATCAGATATAATGTCCATTAGGTTTTCCTTCAACAATATATTCCACTGGGAAGGCACATAGCACAAAACATTATTTCAGCAGTTTTACCATTGTAAGGCTTTCATTTTAATTGCCACAATCCACCATTTAGAGAGCTTACATTTATCATGCTTAGAGCTGAGGAACTGCGTGTTCTTCACACCTAGACATTTACATTTATAAACTTCACATTCCTATTGTCTCTTGTGCAATAAGTAAATATACTTACTGGTTTCACTGTTTAGTTAATTTTCACTTGCTTGCTGGAAGACAGCACAAAGTCTTCATAGAGAATTTAAGCAATGGCAATGATCGCCCTTTTTTATTACTATGAAGTTGTTCCAGGTGATTTTTATTTTCTTTATTTCTCTTTCTTTCTGTTTAAAAATGAAATGAAAGCCCCAAGGAACTTGCATATAATAAAGATGATTGTATTGCTCTAAAGACTTACTCAAAATTCTGTAATAGCGAAGTGTGCACCTTCTCAAGAGACAGAGTTTCAATCACTTTTATACCTCCTGTATAAAGAGATTTTCCTTGCATCTAAAATAACCTAAAAGTGTCTCTAAGATCAAAATGACTTACTTTTTGCTTCTCTTTCATAACTATTTTAATGTTGTGTTCTTTTTATTAATACTATATTCACTGTAGTTTACAGGAATCCAGGTTCTTAAGCGCCTTAGATGATAACTCTGTATTTGGTACATACAGGCTTAGACACATGCTTTATTAAAATTTCTTTTTTTACTTAGATTGTGTAAAATACAAAAATTAAAATAAATAATAAAAAAACCACAGCACAATGATATTTTAAAGGTTTCTAAAATAAATCAGTAATCTTAGTGCTTACTAATCAGTAATGTGATTGGGCTCAATACAGGGGTAAGTGGATGAAATTTTCTGGCCTGTATTATACAGGAAGACAGACTAGATGCTCTAATGGCCTCTTCTGTCCTTGCAATCTATGATACTATCTACGTGTTTATCTTCACTTAACGAGGGACTGACGTGCAGCGATAGATCCACCAGGGATCAATTTAGCAGGTCTAGTGAAGACCTGCTAAATCAACAGCTGATCACTCTCCTGTCAACTCCAGTATTCCACCAGAATGAGAAGCATAAAGTAAGTCAATGGAAGAGTTTCTCTCATCGACCTAGTGTGGTGTAGACAGTGCAATAAGTTGACTGAAGGTACGTTGACTCTAGCTACATTATTCATGTAGCTGGGGTTGTGTAACTTAGTTCAAATTAGCCCTGTAGGGTAGACCTGCCCTATGTATCTCTTCATAACAAAGGAGACAGAAAGGGTTATTGTTAAAGCTGTCCCTTACTCAGTGGATTTAGTTTACAGGGGGTTCATGCCATTTCCCCCTCCCAGTTTTACTTCATGTGAAGTCTGAACCTCTTGAGTTTGGGGATCATGTGCATCAAAACCCAAAGTGAAATGATGCAAAGCCTCTGAATTTTGCCTACTTTCAAGTCAAAATCTTACCCCCCTCCTGCCAATTCCTTGTGTTATTTCTGCTCCAAACCATAGCCTGGATCATCCCAACCTAGGAAAACTCCATGAGATCTCCTTGCAATGACACCCTGAATGCTATGTCCTGGAGTAGGGTTAGACCCTGCTATGGAATATGTCACAAGGCTTGCTCTCCCATCTGGGGAATGGATCTCTGGGGATCTGCATGAAGCATAGCAGTTCTCTTCATTGTGCCGTGCTATGTGGGATTTCCCAGGGATTCAGCTGCCTCTGTGGAGGAGGGTGCCGAAGATAATATAATGCAGCCCAATATTGCATTATCCTTGGTGTGGAATATCTTTTGAGACAGAGATGGAATAGTCCATCCTACTTCTCGCCCACCCACTCATTCCCCCAGACTTGCTAGATCTCTGGCCCCTTCCCCATCTCTGAATATAGTCTGAAACTTAATTCCAATTCTGCATGGTATGGAAAGCCACCCAAAGAGCTGCTAAAAATATAACTTGGGTTACACACACACACACACACACCTTCTGCAGCATGTTTTATTGTTACTTACACAGCATGTGTCATGAAAAAAATTATATATTAGTTTATTGCAAGAGGTATTTCTAAGTATAAATGGCCTTTTTAAACATGTAGCATCGTCTTCCTTTCATTGCCTGCCACACTAATAGGGAAGCAGCAGATGCTCAGGCAAGATTCAATTCACCTTAATTCAGTCAAGCTTAATTAGCAGCTGGGATGCATCTGGCAAATAAACAGAAAGATACTGACAGTCTGAGTTAGAGGGAGAAAGTAAAAGGCTTTTGTTCATTAACCACATGTTCTTGGTTGTGTAGTACTACATGCTCAAGGCAGCAGCATTTCTATGTTCCTTTTTTGCAAGAGGTAGGAGCAGAGCTCTTAACAATTTCAGCCCCTGTCCTCCAAACACTTGTATGTATGTGTATCAGTATTTTATGCATGTGAGTAGTCCCACCGTGGCAGGGCCGGCTCCAGGCACCAGCTTCTCAAGCAGGTGCTTGGGGCGGCCGCTCCGGAAAGGGGCGGCAGGTCCAGGTATTCAGCGGCAATTCGGCGGACGGTCCCTCACTCCACCTGGGAGTGAAGGACCTCCCGCCGAATTGCCGCCGCAGATCGCGATCGCAGCTTTTTTTAGATCGCGATCGCAGCTTTTTTGTTTTGTTTTGTTTTGGCTGCTTGGGGCGGCCAAAACCCTGGAGCTGGCCCTGCACCGTGGGATACTGACGTATGTAAAGTTTGTAGGATCAGGACAAAGGTGGCAAAGATGAGGTGGCAAAGTTTGCAGATGATATTAAATCGCTCAAGAGAGTTAAAACCAAAGCAGATTGGGCAACAAAATGGCAGATGAAATGTGGATAAATGTAAAATAATGCACGTTGGAAAAATAACTCCAACTATACATACAATACGATGGGGGCTAATTTAGCTACAACTACTCAGGAAAGAGATCTTGGAGTCATTGTGATAGTTCTCTGAAGATGTCCATGCAGTGTGCAGTGACAGTCAAAAAAGCAAACAGGATATTAGGAATCCATTAAAAAAGGGATAGAGAATAAGAGGGAAAATATCTTATTGCCCTTGTATAAGTCCATGATATGCCCACATCTTGAATACTGCGTACAGATGTGGTCTCCTCATCTCAAAAAAGATATACTGGCATTAGAAAAGGTTCAGAGAAGGGCAACTAAAATGATTAGGGGTTTGGAACAGGTCCCATATGAGGAGAAATTAAAGAGGCTAGGACTTTTCAGCTTGGAAAAGAGAAGACTAAGGGGAGATATGATAGAGGTATATAAAATCATGAGTGGTGTGGAGAAAATGAATAAGGAAAAGTTATTTACTTGTTCCCATAATATAACTAGGTGCCACCAAATGAAATTAATGGGCAGCAGGTTTAAAACAAATAAAAGGAAGTTCTTCTTCACACAGCGCACAGTCAACCTGTGGAACTCCTTGCCTGAGAAGGTTGTGAAGGCTAGGACTATAACAGGGTTTAAAAGAGAACTAGATAAATTCATGGAGGTTAAGTCCATTAATGGCTATTAGCCAGGATGGGTAAGGAATGGTGTCCCTAGCCTCTGTTTGTCAGAGGGTGGAGATGCATGGCAGGAGAGAGATCACTTGATCATTTCCTGTGAGGTTCACTCCCTCTGTGTCACCTGGCATTAGGGTGACCAGACGTCCTGATTTTATCGGGACTCTCCTGATATTTGCTTGTTTGTCCCGCATCCCGACTGATGTTCGGTCGGGACACTGGACAAACAAGGAATTTTGCCCTCCGCTCTCATGCACAGGCAGAGCCCAGAAGGGCTCGCCCCCCCCCGACTCCGCTCCCTCCTTCCCCCATTGGATCCCTGCCCAAATCCCTGCCCTGGCCCCACCCCCAGTCCCGCCCCCTCACTGCCCCATTGGATCCCTCCCCAAATCCCCGCCTCTTCCCCAAGCAGGCCATTCCTCCTCCCTCCCAGGCTTTTGCTGATCAGCTTTATGGCAGTGCAAGCGCTGGAGGGAGGCCCAGGGGATGCAGGGGAGCGCGGGGTGAGTAAGTCCGGCCTGGCCCCAAGAGCAGACAGGAGGGCGGGGCGGTACCTGCAGGGGCAGCCCCGGGTCCGGTCTGGGGAACTGGCTCCCTGTACGCGCGCATGGGTGGGGGTCAGGGGGCAGCAGCTGCCCGCACGGGGACTCCGATGGGGCTTCACCTCCTGACACATGAAGGCAGCGGCAGCCTCATTAGTTCCCCTGTGGGACCCGAGTGGGACGGGGGAGCTGGGGCCTGCTGCCCCCACTCCGGGGCCGCCTGCGGTGCTCTGCGGGGCAGCTGGGCACGGGTCGGGCCCAGGCACACTTGGGGTGATGGGATTGCGCCACCCTGCAGGGCGGGCTGTAGGAAAACCCTGCCCTGGGGCGGAGGCAGTGGCAGCCCCGTTCATTCCCCTGCAGGACCCGAGCAGGACTGGGGGTCTGGCGCCTGCTGCCCCCACTCCGGGGCCGCCCGCAGGATTGCACCAGCTGGGCACCTTCCCCTATGGGGGGAGGTGGAGACGAGGCGAGCTGGTGTGGGGGGAGGGGTACTCCAACAGCTTTTTTTTCCCTCCGCCGGCCACCCTCCTCCCCCATGTCCCAATATTTCAGTTTTGTCATCTGGTCACCCTACCTGGCATTGGCCACTGTTGGTAGACAGGATAGAGTCAGTATTTCTGTCAGTAATTAACCATGAGGAAGCAGCAGGTTTGCATAGGATGGAGGTAAGGTGAGTCAAACTGTGTGCTAATATCATGAGAAAGTACACTTGAGGGGTTTTGGTAGGGGACATAGAGGTAGGATTTAGTTTTGGGGTTTAGCTGTGGTTTTAATTGACACAAATATAGCTAAATTTCACAGGGAGTATAAGAAGATTTCTTCATTCCCCTAATTCATGTGAAACACACCATTTTCTTATTTTCTATCACAATCATAATCTCAGACTTGAATTAATTAAAGATTACTACAGGAGATAAGGTTAGGTGGGTTTTAAAACCCACCAGTGTGCAGGGTGTCTGAGATAAATAGCACCATTTTCTCAGGGTACTATCTCCTTGAGAGAAAGTCACTGAATTTTAAAGAACAATTTGGAAAACAGTGACCAGAATACAGTGATGACTTCTGCACAGAGCAGTGCAAGGTGGCAGATGGTTCATGATTTAGAAAAGCTGTATATCTTGAGGTTTGAAGATGGCAATAATACAGCTGTTAGCCTCTCTGTTTTTTTTTTTTTTAAGCTTCTTTATCTTCTTGGTCTGAAAACTACTCCAGGATTAGTTTAGGCACAGAAGGTGGATATAAGAACTCATCGCACATCTAACTTATACCATCTGCATGTACAAAAACAGAAGCAGTTACACAAACATGTACAGCTATTTTGGAAATGAGCTCCCATAAAGATGATTTTTTTTTCTGGCCTTTTGATGTCCTGGGTAGCTGCCCTGTCCAAAGAAGAGAGCCAAGATACATGGGGGTGTTTCTAGATATACCAGCTAGTCAAATGCATTCATTTTGGATACGTATGTGCCTGATGAACAAAGCCTAGACACGCCCTATAGCTGCAATTGTGCAGCTCCTTGGGAGCTCAGAATGCAGAGGCTGAGCAAGGTGAGTGATAATAGATTATACTAGAGATGGTCCCAAACTGGGACCCTTATCTTTAAACCCCTCCCCAACCCAAACATTGGGAGTATGGATAAAATAAAACCTGAATCTAAAGTAACCCTACTTTGGTTCATTTTGTTTTGTCGAACAAAAACTGACTGATTTGCCCATTACGCAACAGGGAATAAAACCCAAACCATTTAGTTTACTTTGTGCGGTCTGGTGCTTTAAATAAAATAGACCCTAGATCTAAGCCACATTTAGCTTGGATTTGCAAAACAAAGCTGAGAAACAAACTGAATGTCATATCAATGCAGTCTTCCAATCCTTCCCAGCTCAGCCTCCTTTCCCACCCATGCAATGATCAGGTATAATCTGAACTTTAATGAATATGCTTGGGTATTTATTCTTAGGTATATTGTACTTTTTTATAAAAATGTTTAGACTGTTTAAATGTGTATATTTTTTTCTTTTAGGATGACTCATTCATTTACGCCTTAGTCCAGCAAAGTGCTTAAGTAGATGCTTGACTATAGCATGTGAATGGTCCCATGGGCTTCAGTGGGACTAATGTAATTCAAACTGTGTGTGTACTTACATGCTCTGAGGGATCAGGGCCATAGAACTTAATCCTGTTCCCCTTGAAGTCAATGGTAAAGTACTCACTGGCTTCACTGGTGAGGCTCAGGCCCACAATGAATTTTCAGCGACAGATCTGTCCTGCAAGCAGAGCAGTGCTGATTGGTTAATTATTTATAATAGCACATTCTGGGCTAGGAGAATGAGTATAGCGTAAAAACCTCATGAAAAGCTATTGCAAATGGATCCTGGTTTTTTTATAAGGTACCCAAAGATACTGCATTTCAAAACTATTTTAGAAGTAAATCTCAGTATTAAGGCTGTTTCCATAACTTTGTAATGTTAAGCTTCTTTAGCTCAACAATGGGAACATTTAACTTCACAGTTTGACAGAGATGTGTATTAGTGAATGTCATAGAATAGCTGTCATGCCTGTAATTCATTCTCCTCATAAAAATGATGCAACAAAGCCCGTATGGCTTGTGAGAAGACATGAGCAAAAAAATGGCTAACAAATGAATGATGTGGCATATTGCTCTTTTTAAAAATTGTTTGAATTGTCCATAGCAGACCTCAAAACTTTCAAATGTATTCACTCTCTGAAATTGTTCACCATTTCTCTCCTGCACACACACACAAAGTGACACCATTCATAAAGAAAGTGCTTGTTGTGAGGATCTGAAACTAGAAATGTGTGTTGGATTCATTAGTTGTGGACCTGATTCTCATCTCACACTAGACAAAATTGGAAGTAATTCAGGTACAAGGAGATCTCAGGTAGGTGGTATTGCTTCTGTTCTCTTTGACTTGTATGTGGTACACCGGGTAGGGCATTATCCTAAGGGGTTGTCTGCAGGGTGGGGCAATGTGTATTTTGGGGGTGTAATTTCTAAACTGTATTAATGTGTTATGCATGAATTGGTCCTTGTAGACCCTGCTTGTGTGGACTAAATGTTCCTCAGTGTGCTTTCACGTAGTACAGTACTACGTTAAAGTACACTAAGGAACATTTTGGATATGCCAACAGGGTGTAGACAGCCCAATTCATGCACAACACATTTGTGCACTTTGGAAATCACAAGTGTGCATCACTCCTCCCACCCTAACTCCATGTAGACAAGCCCAAAGACTCAGGAGACCTGCGTTCTGTACCAAAATCTACTATTGTTGTACTGAATGGTTGAAACAAGGCACTTCTGTCTTCCTTCTCACCCTTTTGTCCATTCAGTATTTTATGTGACAATCTGCCTTGTCTATTTGGATTGTAAGGACTTTGTGGTTTGCACAGTGGTTGCTACTGCACTATCAATAACTAATAATAAGCAATCCATCACACATTGTAAATATAAAGGATGATTTGTGCGGCTGTTGATGCCAGATGATACTTATGTTTCTTACTATGTGTAGTATCTTTATTATGCAAACAGTTTCAATGAGGTAGCACAATACCAATCATTGTAGGTAAAGGTATCACAATCTGGCTCGTCATAAATCACATGGTATACATTCTGTTTCTTGTTGGATGACTTATGAAATTAACCAATACTATGCAGTACATTTTACAATTAAATATGCAAACCTAATTTTGATTTTTAGCAACTATTTGAGCTTAACATTTACATTTTGTTAGTGCTTCCATTAAGAAAAGCTTGTGCACACAAATATTCATAGAAAGTGAGTAAGAAAGAATTGTAAATATGGTTGTTCCCAAAATGACCAGTGAATATTCATATGATTTTTGCACTATTTGTTCACTTCTTAGCATGAGTAATTGCACTGATTATAGACATCATATAGAAAGAAATCTAAATGACAGAATGTACTTTCTCATAGACAAAATATCCCTTGTAAAAATCAGGAAGAGTCAATATTCTCAAAACCCTACATGAAGAGAGATACTCCAAGAAGGAGCTAGAATGCACATGCATAACAATAAGATCTCATGTTTAAAATCTGAAGAAATACAGTAGTTGCTGACAAGTCCAGTAAAGATGGCACACACCACTTGATGGCTTTCAGCACATGCCTTCCTCAAAGTGCAATGTGAAGTCTTGCTTCATCGTCGCTCAATTTTGAAAAGTCACAAAGAATCTGGAAGTTTAAACGCTCTAAAAACATGCTTTGATATTAAGACCCCATGCTAGGAAGCATACATTTGGTAATTTACTTGACAATCTGCCAGTCTTTGACACTTTTTTCATAGGTATTTCAATGAGCAAGGAACACTCAGACATCTGAGTACTCTTAGTGCTTTTTTGAACCTTCTGTGACAGTTTTACAGCCAAATTAAATTCTAACATATTTTACAGATTGAGATGATCTGCTTGCATACATATTCCAAATTGTTCCAGGGCAGACTCTGAGAGAGTCAGCAGAAACTGAAATCCTGTTGTTTTTTTTAAAACAAACATTCTAGATTACACTGAGTTTTTATATTAAAGACTTTATCTAAATTACAATTCTTTTTATAACCCACATAAGCATACGAGAAACTGTATGCAGAAATAAAAAGACAAAGCTCCTACTCTAAGGGCTTAATAGACTGTGTGTAGTTAAAAGCATAAGGGATGGGGTCCAAGTGAAATGAGACATCTCAGCCGTGGAGTTAGACCTGTCTTGCCAATAAGATTTTTTTGTTTAATTTTGAGTGTTTATTTTGTCAGTATGTCTTTGAAAGGATCACTAGAAGCTATAAAACGCTTCCAGGAGGGGTGTGAAGGAGAAGAGGATGGGACGTGGCTGAGCGGTCAGGGCAAGTGCTCCAGCTAGAGGGGGTTGCATGGAATTGAATAGGTATCAGGCATGAATACAGTTAGTTTTTTCCCTTAAGCAAAATGAAGAGAGCAAGGGTGGAATGATGACAGAAGAGCAGAGGAGGCAGCAAGAGATAAATTGTGCAGGGCCTTGTAGGTAAGCTTCAGGAGCTTACATGTGACTGGAAAGACTATGAGGGAAACCTGGGTCTCCCCCTTTCTCAGTTACTGCTGGTACCACTTGTCCTGTGGGTTGGGAGAGGCAATCAGTTCCTCCTTTCTTCAGCTACTCCAGGTGTTGCTGCTCCAAGGAGGGGGCAGGGACTTCTGAGTTCCCCGCCCCTTTCCATCTCTTTCCCCCCTTTCCCTTCGACCCTGACTCATCCCCCCTGCTCCTTTTGGGGAACTCACATCATTCTCAGAACTTGGTACCCTCTACTGAAGGGAAGGTAATATAGTAATGTGACTAACTGGTTAAATCTATACTGCAATTAGGGTGTGTGACTGCAGCACATGTAGACATACCCGAGCTCTCTTTGATTCCGCTAGCTCGAGTTGCAACAGCAGTGAAGCTACAGCAGCGTGGACTTCAGCACCAACTATATGGGCCTGCCCAGGAACCTGAAAATGCATTTGAGCGGCTAGCCCATGCTGAAGTCTGTGCTGCTGCAGCTTCACTGCTATTGTTATTCAAGCTAGCTAGAGCAAAACTGGCTTGGGTATGTCTACAGATGCCGCAGTCACATCTTGGGTTACAGTGTAGGCATACCCATAGTTTCCCACACACCCACTCTGTACATAGCTTTTTTTTATTTTTCTCGGAATAGGCACCTTCCTGTCAAAATGGGATGGTGTCACAGCTAGTGAAGAGCAAACATCAAAAAAGGGATGAGATTTGTTTTAGGTGAAGCTTTTCCAAACCTTAATTGAACCCCTGATCTATAAACTATAAAATGAACCGATCACAGAAATTTAAAAGATTTAAACCAATTATTACAGTGAAATGACACTGCCACTTAGAGACTGAGTTTAATATCATGGAGGTTAAAGAGAGTAATAAGGAACAGATAGAAGGAGGTTAGGTCTAAAGGGCAGAGGCAGTGGCTTTTTTTTTTATTTTAACCAATAAAAAGTTAAAGGGAAAGACTTTTGCAAGTTTGGAATTATAATTCAAGGTGCTGGGAAACAGTGGATGTTAAAAAGAAGCAAAGATAACTACTTCCTTACTATACATATAGAAGCTGAAAGAATCTGGATTCCTATTCAAAACACAAATATAACACTAATCTTAAGAGTCTATTAACTTCTGATGGCAAGCTAATGAATGCATTGTGGTGTACAAGCAGAGCATACACTAAGAAGTATGGTTACATATATGTAGAGGTGTCTGCATTTGTGTCTGTGTGAACAATGTCTGAAAATAGAATTAGTTTTGAAGTGTAGGACTAAAATGCATGTTGATTTTTATATAAATTAGGCCTCTTTCTTGCTGTTTGCATTTCTATTTCTGTTTCATATAGTTTCTGAAGAATGAAGCATTACTGCTATGATAAACATCTCTGCGTTATGCTATTAAGATTATTAAATGATAAAAAAGAGAGAGATGATTTGTCCCTACTGAGGTGTTTTGTTTTTTGTTTGGGTTTGTTTCATAGTATGGAACTTCAAATGCCAAAGCTGAGCGAACCAGTAAATCTAATTGCCAAGAAAGAAATTTAGATGGGATTTGTCCAAATACCATGTGCAGTAGAGGGCAAATTGAGTTTAATCCACCATGATGATTCTGGTAGGACATAAAAACAACCTGGGTCCACAAGACCACTGTACTTCAGAAGCAGGCAGAATGGAGGGAAATTAAATCTAAACACATTCGTTTGGGAAATTAATTGCCTTTAAATGGCATGCTCATAAAAGGGATGATATGCAGCTAGAGCCTGATCAAAGTCCATTCGGGTCAGTGTGAGCCTTTTCATTGACTTCTGTGGGCTTTGGATTAGGCCCCTAGTGAAGGTTGGTATGGCATAGCTAGAGAGTGGTCTACGGTGATTATTATTTGCTTTGCTAGGAATAAATGGAGTTTTTCAGAGCTCTGCTAAACCTCACTGTTTTCCTTCTTATACTGTCCTCCTTCAAAGGCACAACCCCTCTAGCAAAGAGACCTGGTTAAACTAGTATCCATCCTCAATACATCTCGAGTCAAATCATTCTTGTCTAATTCACATGAGTAGCCCCACTGCCTTCAGAGGTTCTTTAAGGTTTATATATCTCAACTGTCTCAGCCACACAAAAGCAAGACCAAACTCACAATTATATGTGCCCCAGTGTGGTATAGCCCTCAAACATATGCTTCAGTCCATTCTTATGCAGGACAGCACATGAGCATTATGGCTGAGATTTTTAAAAGTATTTATTTAGGAATTGCTGCACTCTGCATTGTAACAACTTACCAATTTAGGAGCCTAGATTTCATTCGCAAAATTGATTAGGCAGCTAGGAAACTAAACAGTCAATGGGATTTAAGTTCCTAGTTGCCTAAATCACTTTTGAAAATGAAACATAGGCTACTAAATCAGTTAGGCATTGTGAAACTGAGAACAGCAATGCCTAATCATCTTTAAAAAATTGGACCTAAGTGCTCTCCTGAATAGGGATGTTTTGGAGCCAGGGAGATGTCTTGTGTCTCCCTTTTGTTAACCTGTTACACCCATGTATTCCAGTGTATGTGCCATTGCATAGTGCAGTAAGAGGTTTTGAAGTGAGAGACCACAGCAATAGTTAAGAACAATGGCCTGGTTTGGAAAGTGAAATGACTTTCTACTTATGATGGCAGCATCTTCATTCCCCTGGTTCCCAGCATTCAAAAACTTCAAGCAAATTATTGCCCAACAGAGGATTTTCTTCCTTCTTTGTATAAAAATAAACATTTGAGAACCATTGTATAATGCCATCATTTGCGTGCCCTTAACTGGACCTGACTGTACCTAATTTAAAGAACATGAGTAATTCCATCAATTTCATTGAGACTATTCACATCTTTAAAGTTAGACATCTGGTTGCATACCTTGCTGAGTGGTGGCCTTCATAAAGAATTGGATGACCAGTCTTGAGTACCAAAGCTTAAACATTAGGTGCCTTGTCTGAATTTTCAATACGTTGGTAATTATGAAATTTCCCTTTATCTGAGTTAGGAAATACTTTTCATAGAATCATAGAAATGTAGGACTGAAAGGGACCTTGGTAGGTTATCTAGTCATGTCCCCTGAACTGAGGCAGGACTAAGTATTATCTAGGCCATACCTGACAGGTGTTGGTCACCTGTCCTTAAAAACCTCCAATTATGGAGATTCCACAACCTCGGTAGGTAATTAGTTCCAATGCTTAAGTGCCCTTAGAGTTAGGAAGTTTTTCCTACTGTCTAGCCTAAATTTCTCTTGCTGCAATTTAAGCCCATTACTTCTTGTCCTGTCCTCAGTCATTAAGAACAATTTATCACTCTTCTCTTTATAGCAACCTTTTACATACTTGAAGACCGTTATCATGTCCCCCCCTCAGTCTTCTGTTCTCCACACTAAACTAATCCAATGTTTTCAGTCTTTCCTTGTAGGTCATGTTTTCTAGCCCTTTTAATCATTTTTGTTGCTCTTTTCTGGACTTTCTCCAATTTGTCCACATCTTTCCCTAAGTGCGGTGCCCAAATATGGACATGTTATTCCAGTTGAGGCTTTAAACAGTGCTACTATTTAGTTTGTGATCCACTATCACTCCCTGATCCTCTTCTGCAGTACTATGTCCTAGGCAGTCATTTTCCATTTTGTATTTGTGCAACTGATTATTCCTTCCTAAGTGTAATACTTTGCATTTGTCCTTATTGAATTTCATACTATTTAATTCAGACTATTTCTCCAGTTTGTCACGATCATTTTGAATTCTTGCAACCTCTCCCACTTTGGTATCATCCACAAACTTTTAAAGTGTACTGTCTATGTCATTATCCAAATCATTTTTGAAGACATTTAATAGAACCAGACAGGGCCCCTCTCAATATGCCCTTCCACCTTCATTGCGAACCATTGATAACTACTCTCTGTTTACAGCCAATTGTGCACCCACCTTATAATGGGTCCATCTATGCTATATTTCTTTAGTTTCTTTCTGACTTAGAGAAACCTAAGGTGCTTTGGAAACTGAATTGGCTCCTAACAAGCCCCAGGATTTAAGTGGGATCCTAAAGTAAGTTTACCTTTACCCCTCTTCATCCTTGTTCCGTCACCAACAGCAACCTATCTATGCTCAAGTCTTGGGTCTTTTTAGTTAATTGCAATAACTATCCTAATTTTGTTTTGTTCTAGAATTCACCTTGATCGATCAGTGCTTCTGCACTTGTATAGACTGCGCCGATCACAACACGTCTTCCATTCCTTTTTGTGTGTGTTTTGTTCTAGAACAGGGGTCGGCAACATTTGGCTCGTGGCTTGCCAGGGTAAGCACCCTGGCGGGCTGGAACAGTTTATTTACCTGCTGACGCGGCAGGTTCAGCCTATCGCGGTCCCCACTCCCTGCGGTTCGCCGTCCCGGGCCAATGGGGGCGGCGGGAAGCTGCGCAGGCGAGTGATGTTACATTACCGTAAATACTTTAAAGTATCGAAAAAGGAAAAATAACAACATTACAATGATATTACAAAGACAAATGAATCTCTTCCAATATAAAGACAACAACAGAAGACACTGATGTGTGAATTGTGGCCAACATGGAGGGAGGAAGAGAGAGGGGGAAAAAGATTCATTGCAAAAAAGGTCTTAATATATCAGAACAAAAAGAGCCTCCTTTTAATCTCACATTGGTTTTATACTGGTGTAACAGTTAAATAACATGGGAAGAGTCTTTGCTACTATACACAACAAATATTGGTCTCATGAGACGGAAGAGATAAACTAAAAGAGGGCAAGTAATAGCATTTCCTGTGTCTGAACGGTCAAGAAGCACTCTTTGATCAGTGTTATCAAAAGCTGCACTGATTATGTTCAACTAGCTCTTGTTTTGAAAATACTAACCCTCCGAGGTTCTATTTTGCTCTCTGCTAAGTCTAAGGCACAGTAATGATCCAGTCTTTGGAGTTAGATTTAGACATTTTAGGACCTATCCTATGAGGTTCTGGATTCTCTCAGTGTAGTGGGATTTGAGGGTTCACAGAACCTCTCAAGGCTTAGGAACCCCATCTTCAAAATGTTGATCAGTCACAACTGGGCCCAGATTTTCAAAAGAGATCAGCTCCTCTTAAGGAACCTACATGAAATAACCAGATTCTCCCCCTCCCCCCCCCGTCTATGTGCTCAGCACCCTGCAACTCCTACTGGGAAGAATGGAAGCTACTGGTTCCTGAGCACTTTTGAACATCATGTCCTAAATGTCATTGCCCAGAGAAGAAATGTTTAGGCAGCAGAGGGTCATGCTGTCATAAACTTTCCATCCACTAGAAGGAAGAAGTAAACCCCATGAATGTTAAAGAGCATCGACAACATGTCCACAGTGTGTCCTCAAAACCTTATTATCAACCTTCCTACAGTGGTGTTTCCATTTGCAAGTATATTTAGATGCACTCTGAATAAAAAGTCAAATGACAAATGTTTTTGTATTTGACTTTTTTGTTAAATGTTTTTTGTTAAGTGCTTCAGACCCACTTGGCCAACCTCCAAAGAGATGGGAAGATTTCATCATGAAAAGACATGGCCGTACCTGGAGAAGGAAGGCCAGGATCAGAGAAGAATGATCACATGTTGTGATCAGCACAATCTATATGAGGGCTGAAGGAGCGATCGATCAAGGTGACCAAGATGTTTTATTTTACAGAAATAAAAGAACCAGGAATGTTTACACTAATGAGCGGGTCACATGTAACCAGAGATGTAATTTGGAGACACTCCTTTATAAGATTGTCTTTATGTAATTTATCTAGAGAGAGAGAGCACTACTATTTAGAATATGCATTTCCTGTTTCTATGATTTCAGGAATGTTCCCTGGTAGTTACAATTTAGGCAATCGCATCTAAAGGTCTAAGGGCCGGGCTTGGTGTCAGGAGCCCTGAATCCCAGTCTTACCTCTCTAATTCAGTCAGTGTGTAGCGTTGGGTGAATGGCTTAATTAGATAGTCTCATCTGCAAAGAGGGTAATTGGTTTTTTTTAAATCCCTTTTTTATAGAAGCTTTATTCTATAAAAGCTGTTGTTGTTTCACAGAGCCCTTCTCTGGAGGTGGTTGAATGAGTCTGACTATCACAACAACAAACGTGCTTGGACACAGCCCTTCCCCTCCTGCTGCCTCCATGCTCTCCCTTTAAGTTATCCTGGCAGGGAGCATGCTCTCAACCCCTCTCTATGCTTCCTCTGCTCCCTGGATTCCTCTAGAGCTCCATGGAGTAAAAACTTCTATTCTGTCTGCATTCGGCTTCTATGCTGGGGAGCCCATGGAACAGTTATAGACAGGCTGGGGGGATGGAGGATCCCTGATGATCACTGTTTTCACAAATCTGATTGGTTCCTAACTCATGTTGAAGGAGCTGCCATGGAGCAGGGAATCACTGTCATCCTGCTGCCTCTCCCAGCTGCAGCTGGTCCCTGCCTCTGTTTGTAATTACTTCACCTCTGCATTGGATATTGCATCACGCTTACCTATCTCAGAGGGGTGTTGCTTAAGTAAAAGTCAGACTTCTACATTTAGTTCCTGACTCAGCTCACCAAGTTTTGTAGGATTTGTATCTAATGACTTCATCTTGCCCTCTTTGGTCATGGCAAAGTCAGGATACTTTAGGTCCTGAAGGGGAGGCTGAATGCAATGGGAGCTATTCCCAGGCAGGAATTTCTTCATGGTGGCAAAAACCACTCAAGGTTCTGTACCACATTTTCTTCTCAGTGACACCAGTGTGAACCCAGAGAACTCTGTTTGGCTTGATTCATTCTATAGACCTGATTCTTTCTACAAGAAGAAAGTCTGTTGGGAATGGCACCAGCTGTCTACCTGGAGCAGTTCACAAAGTATGCCCAGAAGGCCGGGGGCAGGGCAGAGTACAGCCAGAAATGCAGTATTGATACCATAGCTTGCCATCCATCCAAGCAAATCCTACTTTCAGTGAACTAACATAACTGTAAAAGAGATTGGGATCTGACTCCTGTCTCCAACATGGGCCTGATTCTCCAGCACCTGTGTCATCGCTCACAGCTGTGCAACATGAGCTTAAAATACTTCCAGATCAGAACAGCAACATTTAATACCTGGAGACTCAAGCTCAACACCTTCAGACCGATGCAGCAAAGAAGTCCTATTCCATTGTAAGTTTTTCAGAGGAAAGACTATATCTTCCTCCACATTTGTACAGCACCTAGGAAAAGGGGGGACCCATCCCGAATAGGAGCCTTGGGCGCTACAGCAAAATACAAAATAAGATTAATTAGTAGCAACGTGTATATTCATATTTTTATTTTACTCAAATAACTTGCTTTGGAAGATAACAAATCTACTGGTAAATATTTACTAAAGACTTTTGCTTCTTAGATTGGTCTGAAAAAGCACTCTGGGCCAGATCTTCTCCTGGTGTGAATGTGCATAGCTTCATGCAGCTGTGCCAGTCCTCTTGTCTGCTTCTTTCCATATGGAAGACATTGTGTTTTTTACAGCACATCATATTGAAACGCTCTTTTCTTTTTAGCATTTGCTCCTGAAATTGGATATGTTCATTCAATGAATATTTCATGACTTCCTTTTTAATTTGCACAGAATCTTTAATTGTGTTGTTTGCAACGTTCATTTTCAATTAAGTTTCAGGGACATGTATTTCCATATTGTTCATATTTTGGGCACAAACATTGTCATTATTATAAAAATATTTAGATTCCTCTGAAGCTGAATTTCTGCCCATGATTTGTTGACTAGCTGTCCCCAGTGCATTGTGCTTAGTAGTTTGCTGAAAAACCAGACTCCAGCTGACGTAAGGATTGAGTCTACAAAGTGCTGAGCACCTAAACTACCATTGACTTCAATAGGATTCGAGCTCACTCAGCATCTTGTAGGAGATTCTCAGGATTTGGCCTTTATCAGTTTGGAATCCCTGTCAAAATAAGTGCAGTAACATTTCAATTCAAGCTCTTGTGTATATAAATGTATCAGAAGTGTCAGTATTAAATAGCCCTAATTAAGGAGCCAGATATAATTAAAATGCTTTATCCCTGGACCATATAAACAAGAGAAACAGCAAAAGAAACAGATGAGTTTGTGCACAAATAATTATTAATTATTTTTACACTGATTCTTATTTCACTATCTAATGCTTGTAATGATCTAGTGGCAGTATAATTCATCCATTTTTCTTTTATTATTTCTGAACCTCCTGCTCCTCTTGCCTCCTATTCCTGCAAATAAGATCTTTATTATATTTTCAAAGGGCCACAGCATCTATTTCTATTGGGATGCAGAGGGAGCCTGACTGAATGACCACACATAAAGCACTTCAGCATAATGCCAGAAAGAAGTAAAGTTTGTGACATACCTTGTCTTCACTAATTAAAAATGGTGTTTCCTCACAGTGTGTTACCGAACATGAGGTAAACTGGTAGTGAAGACAAGACAATTGCAGTTTTATCAGAGTAAAGTAAACCCTAAGCTCCCCCCCATTTACCTTAGTCAGCTAATGTGAAAACTACAGACTACCTTGTTTTCACTAGCATTTTATCTCATGTTAGTTAACACATGTTAGCTGACACATGGTGAGAGAACACCATTTTTCCTCTTGTGGATGCAAGGGTGGCCTGTTTTGTAGCACCAGGTGAAGTAGTGGCTACAGAATGATAGGAATGAAAACTGTTTTCATGTTTTACAAGCCCTTGATCACTAGACATTTAGGAAAAAGTGAGATACAAAGAATAAGAATCTTCTCACACATTGGTATCTGAAATTTCAGTGATTTAGTTTCAAGGTAAGTACCTAGGACCTACATTTTCAAAAGTGACTAGTGGCGTTTCTTGTTTTAATTTTGGGTGTTCAACTTGAGGCATTTCAAAGGGGTCTTATTTTCTGAAACTGCTGGGAATCAGCCCTCTGAAAATCAGACATCTTTAACTAGTCTCAAGTTAGGGAACCCAAAAATTAAAGCACCCAAAGCCATCAGTTACCCTTGAAAATTTAGAACCCAACTTTTAAAATCACTTTCTTCATGGCAGGCAAAGGTTCATCGTAGTAAAGGCAATAAAAAGGGTACACAGAAATCTGCTACCATTGCACGCATTCCTGTCTCTGCAGGTAGGTTCAATCCCCTTGTGCCTAAGCCCTAACAAATAACAAGGAAGCAACTGAAGAATTTACTACTGTACAAACTTGTGGAAGTAGCTACTGTTCTTTGAAGTCTACCAACCAGCTAAGATTTCAACAAAGGTCAGGCATCGAACAATATCATCCGATCCAGGATGTAAGTATAAGGTGAAACTGAACCTTTTATATGACACTTTTAATCAATCGAGTGTAATATTGTTGGGACAGTAGGTCAACAAGACTGGCTGTTGGTAAGGGTTCTAGAGTTTCTTCAGCAAAACTGGCGTGTCAGCTCAATACTTGATTTTATTTTGTTATGTGGCATGTATTCAGGTGTCCCAATTTATGGTGTTGGGAATGAAAGAGAGAACTCAGTAGTGTGCAGTGAATACTAAGATGCTATTACTGATGATTTAGAATGCAAAATGCTGTTTAGTTATGATGCAAAGCAATGGATTTGACACTATTGTCAGTGAGATACTATTTCTAGAGATGAGCCTCAACCAAGTCTCCGAATAGAAGAACTCCTGAACTCTGGGAACGTTTTTGGCTCTGGAACTGAGGTTTCTGGCTCCAAGCCATCTCTGACCATTTCACAGTCTAACAGACCTCACTGTTCCCTTGTCTCAATTTTATTCTCATCGTGGTGCAGATGCTGCTAGTTCTCTCTCCCCCACCCTCATTCTCACTCCTATTTACCTTGCAGTCTGGGCTGGCTATATGATGCAGGAACTAGCTCTTAAAGGACGCATCTTAAAGGATGCATACCTGAAGCAGCCAATAAGTTCCCCTGCTGGGGTCTGCTCTCCAAAGGAAACTGGCTAACAGTCATTATACTGGAACACGAGACCAGCTTTACAGATGTATTTTTTTTAAAGGGATTGGTTGCATAGGAAAGGTCTCCCTCTCCCCTCTGATAACAATTTTGATGGTGGGGGATGAACCCAGAGTAACTGACAGAGGATTGTCCTGACAGGAAGCAATATGAGGCTGGGAAGGGCCTGGGACCTATAATTCCAACTTCAGATAGAACTACATGGGGAGTTAGAACAAATTCTTAATGTGTAAACTGACCACTGAGAAGCTTCCAACATTTTACTGAAGGACTGCCTCAATATTGTCTCTCTTTTAGTGATGTATATGATATTCTCTAGATACAATATCTTTTTTGTTCTCCTAGCTAGTGTGGGGCAGTGGGATTTATCAGCCTGAGGGATGGGGAATCAGGGCCCCAAGTTAATTCCTTGTACTACCAACTCTTCAGAAGCCAGGTTGGGGCTGAGAAGCAAGGGATGATGGGAAGGGATGTATGTATGGCATAGTGGTTATGGGATTCCCACCCAGGACAGCAATAGCTTGACCCCATCTCCTGTCCTCATCCTCATGTGCGGCTGGAGCGGCTAACGACACAGGTGCAGACTTCACATCTAGAGAGACTGGTGGAAGATGCTGCTACATTCATATTTTAACAGCGAGAGCACTCAGCAAGGTCTGTCTTTTAACAAGCAGATCTAGCCTTAGTACTTTGGGGCAGATTGCAAAACAGTTTTGTGCGGCCTCTTCCCTGTTGCTGTGCACAAAGCTGGCCTATGGACTGTGAGGAGAGTTAGTGAGGTGATACTTTGGGATAGATTCTAAACTTAAATGACTCAGTCTATACAACAAGGCATGCGTAGGCATATTTTGAGCCCCATATCCCATCTTCCTGCTGCAGAAACAGAGACCAGCTGCTAAAGACTTAATTAGAAATAGTGAAGAGAGTGGAGATGCTTGTTTACAGGCTGCTTAACTCCTCCCCCATGGCTCCTCAGCAGTCCTTATATTTGGGCAACTCACTGCTTTATGTGCACTTGTCCGTTTTTATTTTTGCCATACTAGTTTGATATGCTCCTAACTACATTCCCAATCATCTATCTTTGCCTCAGACATAGGTCTCCGGAACTCAGTTTGCTAGCTTCCTCCGTATTTTAGCCTCAATGCCTCCCAACCATTACATGTTCATTATACTTCAAACATTAGCTGCCTCCTTGAGTAAACATTGGGTAGCCAAACTATAAGTATTTTATGGGTCTTTGAAAAAATGTCCTCATAAATCAGTCCCTTAATTTGTCCAGAAGGAACCATTAGAGAATCTTGCCTGATTTCCTCTGTTACACAGACCATAGAATTTTACCCAGTTAGCCCTGTGTTGAGCCCAGTAACATGTGTTTGACTAAAGTATATCTTTGCTGTTGTCTGAATTCCCTCCTGTGTATCATCATCATCATTGAAATAGAAAAGATTAAGTGACCAGGTATGCTTAACAAACTTTTCTATAAGAAAAAGGACCTTTGAACCTGTCTGACCCTAATCTCTCGTCTTATAGCCTGACTTCTTGCCTGTCACAATTTCAGATTTGTAAGCTGTTGCTGGCCAAGTGGTTTATATTAATACATCACGTACTGATCAACCAGGATGACAAAAGAAAATCAAGGAGAATAATGTCAGAAAACAGTAGTGTTATTCTGATCCCAGCTGGAGAGCTCCTTTTCTATCTTGTCAGTGTTACATAGACCAGATATGGGTTACAGAAAACTCACTACAGTGACAGTTGTTACTTTTGGGATTAGATCGATATTTGTCTCTTTCCAGGAATTAGTAGAACAACTGTCTGGAGTAATATATATATCGGAGGTGAACTTGATATCAATGAAGAATGCACATGAATTTAATTCTGCCTTTCAAAACCCCATTTACTTTTCTAATACTTAAAGTCTTGAAGTCTCACACACCACTCACAAGAAATCTTGCAGGTAAAGAGAAAACAAAAGGATACACGTTGGAGGATTAGACATGATATTAGAATGTGAAGTCTTATGTAAAACAGGAAATCAAATTTTTCTGGGAGATGTTTTGCAAAGAAATGTTGAACGTGGCAGGGCATTTAAGTTATCTGTCACTCCTTGAAGATCAACAGAGAAAACCTAATAATGCTTTCACTGTTAAGAATGATTGTCTTTTGTAAAGCAGCTATGTTTGAGGCATTATAGAGGGGGAGAAAAATGTCAGGTTTGTCATCTTCAGGAGCTTCTTCATAGAGAGAAACTTGCTTAACTTCAAAGGACCAAGCCTGGATAAAGTACTTTTTTTCTCTCTCTCGCTAAATCCTTCTTTACTGTACTCTTCTAAAAACTAATACTAAATATGCAAATATTGTGCATTGTTCCTAGATAAAACTGAGTGAAAATATGTTTATAGTGTTCACCATAGAGTGGTGTCTAAGGTACACTAATATCTAATATTTATTTATTTAATTTATAATTTATCTAAGACTGCTGCAGTATGGTGAATTGTAATTGCTTGCAAATCTTGATGTTTGGATAACAACCACTTTCCCTAGGCTAGGGCACTGGACTGGGACTCAGGAGATCTGGGTTCAATTTCTGGCTCTGCTACTGGTTTTCTTGGTGACCTTGGGCAAGTCACTTCCACTTCCAGTTTCCCCATCTGAGATGAAAAATGACATATAAGAGCTAGTGTTTGTTTGTTGTTGCTTTTATTTTATTATTTATTATTTTATTTACTTAGACCAAACCATTTTCTCCAATCTCTGCTATAAACTTTTCTTTAAATTGATTTAACCATGACCTATAGCCTTTATATAAT
Organism: Malaclemys terrapin pileata; assembly: GCF_027887155.1. NCBI lineage: Eukaryota > Metazoa > Chordata > Testudines > Emydidae > Malaclemys > Malaclemys terrapin. The sequence continues at coordinate 14,134,109 of NC_071518.1, forward strand.
ATATATTACACACACATTATTACATTTTAAAATAGTCATTATAAACATCAAAGCCTTTATTTTTCTCTCTAATTGTACACCTTTAAGACCACATTACTATAGAATACACTGATGCTGCTAAAATACAACCTACATTATATAGACACCAAACATTTTAAAAAAGTTTGTCTAGGGTTAGGGTCAAATGCCAACTTATTGGTGATAAACTCTAGATTAAAGTCTGGGAAGAAAGTTTTGATTTTTGCTGCAGGAGATCAGGGTTAGGGAGATTAAGAGGTACAACTGAACCAAAGAGAAAACTGTTTCAGTATCCTAGAATGCCACTTTGTGCCCTCAAACGTCATCAGTTTATAATAACTGTGAACCTGAAGTAGCCCATTCATGACCACTATAATCTGTTGTCTTCTCTGCAGTGTTTATATAGTTACGTAGCACAGCTCTGAGCCAAATGGCAATGAACAGTCACTGCTTTCACAAATGCATGCAACGCAATAGCTGTAAAAGATTTATTTCTCATTCATCTGTCTTAGGTCTAGCAGAAGCCCTGACACAGTTTATTTAGCTCTTGATGGTTAAGGAGTGTCTTATGTTTCTTAGCACCATCCCTTGCCACTCAATAGTGTTGCATCATTGATGGTTGCACCAAAGAGACTAACAGATCATAGCTCAAAGATGGGGTGCCACATGGAGAAAATGGGGATGATAATAAGAGTCTGAAAGCTACACAACCCTCAAAAATAAAAGTGAGTTCATTCACTTGAATGATTGCAATGTTCTAAGGCTAAGATAAGGAAGACAGTTCTAAGGATATAGACACATCTATCACCACTAGTACACTCACCTCTTTCTTTGGGGATGATCATTACCACTCTCCTACTTTCCTTCTCCACCAGATCTGCATCAGACGTTAAACTTTTTAATTTATTTTTGGGAGAATTTATAGAGCAAATTCAGTCCCTGTACCATTGGCAAATATCTTGGCTGGGCACCAAAGTCCTTGAGGGAAGAGGAAGTGGGCTGTAGTCCACGAAAGCTTATGCTCTAATAAATTTGTTAGTCTCTAAGGTGTCACAAGTACTCCTGTTCTTCTTTTTGCGGATACAGACTAACACGGCTGCTACTCTGATACAAGGCTACACTGAAACTGTTTCTACCTAATGGTCGGAACAGCTCAATTAATCCTTGTGCACCACGGCCCAGGGGATAATGACCGAAGGATCCATGCAGCAGTGGATTGTCTGGTCCTATGACCATCCCGTCCCTCCCTCCAATGCCCTTCTTGCACGTTATTGGACAGCCTCTGCTTAGCTAAGCTCCAAGCCATGTAAGGTATATGCATCATATTATGGCTGCCCCCACAGGCAGGTCCCAACCACATCCCTTGTACAGTGCAACTGTTCTAGTTCTACTCTCAGAGAGCTCTACTTTTGTGGGAATAAAGGAAAGGAGAGGCATTGCATTAGCAATAGGGTCGGCTAGGACCTTAAATGGAAAATCTGTTCTCAAGGAAAGCATTTGCACCCTTAACAATACCTGGCTTGAGAACACACACAACGTTTCCAGATGAAAACATATTACCCTTTATTATTTTTTATATTATATCCAGGCTATATAGACCTGATGTCCCATTCTTAGGCTGAGGAAAGGAACAATAATATGAGTAACTGAGTGACATTACATCTCCAGCTGCTTTATCTGTATTTGGATAGAAATTGAATGATTTTGTTTTGAATGATAACATATTAGTACCTCACACCTGCCTTTCCATCATTGCTAGCGGTTGAATGCAGAGGGTCAAAGGTGAACGAATGGATTAAAAGCAATACCGCACAAGTATTGTTGCATGCACTAATATTATATGCTTCATCGCTTCTTTGATTATTCATTCTTTACACCTGTCCTCTGGGACAAAATCAATGAGACACTTTATGTTATGCTTCAAAATCATAATAATTGTTTATTTAGAAGCAACATTTGATTTTTCTTTTTTTTCTTTTGTTTTTGTTTTCCCCAACCAGACTTTCTGCTGAAGTGCCTAATTTTGCGTCAACAGTCAGCAATGGAGCCAAGAGCTTTTTAAATAATAATAATAATAATAGTAATAATCATTAATAACCTCTGAAATGCTATTATAAATAATGTCAATCTCTCTCTCTCTCTCTCTCTCTCTCCAGAGAGGAGTGGTAATATGGAAAGACCCTGTGGTGCTCTTCAAACAAACAGCAACATTTAGCATTATTTGTAATACTTGTGTGACAACAAGGTGTCATTGCATAATTAAAACATTTCAGAAAATGTGTAGAGCAACATTTCCTGCTGACAGCTGCTTGAACGATCAAGTTTCTATGTAAAGAATTTGGAGCATGGTTTCTCAGGAAAGGAGCGGCATCATATTTGTTCCATTCTCCCTATGAAGGATACTTCCATGGTATTTGTTGCACACCCATGCCTGTAAGCCCTTGTTCTGTACCTTCACAAATATCTACTTTTATAGTAGATCATTAATAAATGAATCAAAATCAAGAAGATTATTATGTTTATGACAGTAGTCCCTAGAGGCTCCAACTGAGATTGGGGCCCCTTTGTTGTAGGCACTCTCCAAACACATAGAATCATAGAATATCAGGGTTGGAAGGGACCTCAGGAGCTCATCTAGTCCAACCCCCTGCTCAGAGCAGGACTAACACCATCTAAATCATTCCAGCCAGGGGTTTGTCAAGTCTGACCTTAAAAACCTCTAAGGAAGGAGATTCCACCACCTCCCTAGGTAACCCATTTCAGTGCTTCACCACCCTCCTAGTGAAAAAGTTTTTCCTAATATCAACCCAAACCTCCCCCACTGTAGCTTGAGACCATTACTCCTTGTTCTGTCATCTGCTACCACTGAAAACAGTCTAGATCCATCCTTTTTGGAACCCCCTTTCAGGTAGTTGAAGGCTGCTATGAAATCCCCCCTCATTCTTCTCTTCTGCAGACTAAATAACCCAAGTTCCCTCAGTCTCTCCTCATAAGTCATGTGCTCCAGCCCCCTAATCATTTTGTTGCCCTCCGCTGGACTCTTTCCAATTTTTCCACATCCTTCTTGTAGAGTGGTGCCCAAAACTGGACACAGTACTCCAGATGAGGCCTCTCTAATGCCGAATAGAGGGGAATGATCATGTCCCCCAATCTGCTGGCAATGCTCCTACTTATACAGCTCAAAATGCCATTAGCCTTCTTAGCAACAAGGGCACACTGTTGACTCATATCCAGCTTCTTATCCACTGTAACCCCTATGTCATTTTCTGCAGAACTGCTGCCTAGCCACGCAGTCCCTAGTCTGTAGCAGTGTATGGGATTCTTTTGTCCTAAGTGCAGGACTCTGCACTTGTCCTTGTTGAACCTCATCAGATTTCTTTTGGCCCAATCTTCTAATTTGTCTAGGTCCCTCTGTATCTGATCCCTAACCTCCAGCGTATCTACCACGCCTCCCAGTTTAGTGTCATCTGCAAACTTGCTGAGGATGCAATCCACACCATCCTCCAGATCATTAATGAAGATATTGAACAAAACCGGCCCCAGAACCGACCCTTGGGGCACTCCGCTTGATAGCAGCTGCCAACTAGACATGGAGCTATTGATCACTACCTGTTGAGCTCATGATCTAGCCAGCTTTCTATCCACCTTATAGTCCATTCATCCAGCCCATATTTCTTTAACTTGGTGGCAAGAATACTGTGGGAGACCATATCAAAAGTTTTGCTAAAGTCAAGGAATAACATGTCCACTACTTTCCCCTCATTCACAAAGCCAGTTATCTCATCATAGAAGGAAATTAGGTTAGTCAGGCATGACTTGCCCTTGGTGAATCCATGCTGACTGTTCCTGATCACTTCCCTCTCCTCTAAGTGCTTCAGAATTGATTCCTTGAGGACCTGCTCCATGATTTTTCCAGGGACTGAGGTGAGGCTGATTGGACCGTAGTTTCCCGGATGCTCCTTCTTCCCTTTTTTAAAGATGGGCACTACATGGTAAAAGACTGTTCCTGACCCACAGAGCTTACATGACAAATGATGAAAGATATAAAGAGAGGTGAACTGACTTGCCCATGGTCTTATGGCACATCACTGACAGAGCTCCAGGGGATGGAACCCTTGTATCCTGACTCCAATGATATTGCCACAATGCCTTTCCACTAAGTAAGGTATTACTTTGGGGAAAGTATTTCAGAAATAGATTGTTAACATCCCTGTGTCATGGTGAGACTCTCGGGAGATACTACTTGGCTACTTGTAAGCGTACTTTACGCAAAGCAGAAATGATTGAAAACTGAAGAATTTCATTCCTTGTAGGTCCGTTGGGCACTGTGATATTTACCAAGTCATAGGACCATGCATTTTATTGGCCATTCCTTGAAAGACCTGGAGGCATGAACATGTTGCTGTACGTTCAATATATGATATGACTGTTTACAGTTCTTAAAATATTTAGTATGTATTGTCTATAATCTTTGTTTCTGAAGAGTGGTTAACATGTGTACATCTGTCATGCCTTCTAGCACAATAAAACCATACAGATTAATGAGTCTGGTCCTATATCTCCACAGTGACATTAAACTGACTTCAGTGGGTTTATCCCAGAGATGAATTTTGCCATAGTCTGTAAAACCGGTAAGTATTGGACTGAAATTAGCCAAATCCTCTAGAGTCTAATGGAATGCTTATGGGCTCTGGCAAGATAGCTCAACATTTAATTTGCACTAAGCTAGCCAAGGCTGTGGAAGCATGAAATATACTCTAAAGTGATAGCTCTGCTCTCTTTGAAGTCAATGGCATAATTCCCGTTGTCTCTGATGAGAGTAGGATTGGGTCTTATGTGGTATTAACTCCTTTTACTATAGACTGAAATCCTCCTTCATTGGCCCTACAGTTTTGAAAACTCCAGTGTCCTGAGTGTGCAAAAATGTTGCTAATCCCAGGCGTTCCAGGAGGTGTTGCACTGCAACAGACACTATCTTGGATGCTGAAAAATTGTAGTTTTCTTGTTTAAAAATGTTATGTATATATAACTTGTGGGGAGAATGAAGGAGAGTAAGGCGAAAAGCCCCTTGTTCAGCAACTAGAAACCAGGAAATACAGAGACCCAAGAGAAAAGATCAATTTCTTAAAGGGCCAATGCTTCACATTTGATACTTTATTATTGCACTTGTGTTCAGCTGTTTCCTGTGGAGCCACACAGCTTTGAGATCAGCGTCAGGACCCAGCTTACCTTATTCAGTGCAGTCTTAGCAAGTATCAGAGTGATGCTATCAGTGCCTGAGACATCCCAACCCAAGAGGGCTGGCTGCATCCAGCAGAGGGCATTTGAGAAGTGGTTTTTAGATTGGTTTAGTGTGCAGCTCTTCAGCCAGGTAAGTGACTATTTCAGTTTATCCTTTCCATAAGAGCAAAGGTTTTCTCTTTCATACAATCACAAAAGGTGAATGTGCAGTGTTTAGAGAGAAGGAAGCTCAAGGGGTGATTTGGATTCTGGGTATGGCCTCAGAGAGACAGTGAAAAGGAAGAAAAAAGACTTTAAAATAATCCTACTTACCATGAAGTGAGTGGTGTTATGGCACAAAATCAAATTGATATGCTGCCTCCCAAACACTTTGATTTGTTCCTGCAGTCAGGTGAGGTTGTGGATGCTGAGAGTCACTGTAATAATTTAGATGTGACAACAAGGATGCATATAGGGGAGCTAGGCAGGCAAGACAGGCAGCCTGAAAGCAAGGTCCTTACACCCTGGGAAAGGCAGATGCTTGAAAGAGTGAGGAAATCTCTTTAGGGGCATTATTGCCAGACTCCGTGAATCTACTAAAGGATTTGTTAGGGCAATTAATGTTCACTACTAAGGCCCTTTTCCCACCAAAAAGAACATTATTCTGCTCTTGTAGCCTTTGCCCCTATGATGGGGCCCATAAGCAGCAGCTGCTGCTTTTGCTTTATTTCAGTTACCTAGTGGGCTTTTCTGTTTTCCAGCCCAGGTTTACAGTTCTTCTAACTAGATGGTTCAAAGGAGGCAGAGCTGCTGGCCTCACTCCTGCAGGAACAAGTCTAGAATTTGAGATCTGGACTGCCCATGGGCAAGAATCGGCCTCCCCTCAACCCAGCGGGAGCCTAAAACATCTAGCTGGGCTAAGTGCAAGTAGCGAGCATTTTCCTGCAGTTACTCCTCTCTGCTTCCCCATACCGTCAGTTGGATCAGAGCTGGAGTCTGGAGAGGAACAGCCAAGAACAGAGGAGGCTGTGGAGGCACCAAGAGCTGAGGGCCCTAATATTGTTTACTCGTGGGGACATTCTGTGCCAAAAATTAAAAATTCTAAACACACTATTTTAAAATTCTGCAAATGTTATTTGTCAAAATAACTCTACATAATCACGCCAGTTTCAATGATTTTGGTAATTTATTTCAAAATAGCTGTCAGCAAGTATGCCTATAATATTACAGACACACACAAAAATTCCCCCAGGAGTAGAGAATTAAACAAACCCCTATGCCAACCCAGTTCCTGTTTCTCTGCCCGCCACCCCCCAGCCTAGATACCTGCACCCCCTTCCCCAGCCCAGAGGCTGCCATGGGGCCTCCCTTGGCCCAGATACACGCACCCTCCCCTCACCCCCGAGCCCAGCCATGAGGCCCCCTCTTGCCCAGACACCCACACCTCGCCCCCCACAGAGCCCAGGGATCCAGAGAAAGAATCAGCCTGATGCTCGGTCGCAGGGTTGCATGGAGTTTCCAGCACGGCACCCTCTCCTTCTTCCATTAGGGCGTGCTGGGAACCGCAGCTGCTCAGAACCCTCTAGCTCCCTCTCCTGCCCCCCAGCAGTGTTTTCTATGTGTGAGCTGGGATCTGCTGGGTCCAGTGACCCCTAGTGGTGGCTAGAAGCACTGCAGCCCATTCTGTGCGGCAAAAGGAAATTCTGCGTGCACAACTTTAATTTCTGCAAAATTCTGCATTACTCAGTGGCGCAGAATTCCCTCAGGAGTAATTGTTCTGAGACTTCTTCTGTACAAGTCAGTTATTCCAGGCTATTTTCCATCTACTAGACAGGGCCACCAGCCTTAACCCTTCCTCTACATCTGACCTGGAGATAAGGTGGTGTGTAGGCAGGTGAGTCAACGGATACCTAGGAAAGATTCTGGGGCAGCTAGGATACCCAGAGCAGCTTTTCTTCCTCCGCCGTCATTGCTCCCTGCCAAGGTTGGATGACAGGGAAGAAGAGCCAAAGGGGGTGAAAGAGGATCTAATGGCTGGCACTAACTGCTGCAAAATTTCACTGTGAACAGGTGACAGGTGGGGAATGTGGGGCACAATTTTGGAGAGGATAATATATAATAGGTGGGTTGTACTTAGGATACAATTTTATAATTGGGCTTCTGCTGACATACTAGACCAATGCCACCTCCCCCCTCACCCATTTGATTTATTATTAAACAAGTATGAAAGGAATAACTGATATGGCCCATTAACCCTAGCTGAGACAGAACTACATCAGCCAAATCTGGCAGCTTCAAAAAGTTTATCTGTTTATTTTTTACACCATCCTACATTTTAATTTTTGACCTTCACTGAACAGAGGAAATGCTGAAATACCACAAGAAAAATCTATCTTCATAGTATTTGGAGCAACAGCAAGTCCTGGAAATAATAGGTAATTGTAAAGCACTCTTACTAGATTTGCAGATGAAAGAGGTTAGGATTTCAATCTCCACCTCTTAACCTTTCTGAGATGTATCCATTTTTATTAGTGAGATGAAATTGATAATATGCAGTCAATGTAGACTGCTAATATTTAATGTTATATAGTCCCAGGAAGTTGTTATATTTCAAAGGATTTTAAACAACTAAGACATGTATTAGTGTTACAAGTATAGGTATCTTAAAGATGATAAAAACTACAATAGAATCCACTTAATTAGGAGATTGCATAAGATAGAAGATGATACACTGAATACATAGGAGCAAAAACTTAACAGAAATAATAAAAAATAAACCTTGCAACATGAAATATCAAGAATAAAAAAGGATTATGATTAGATTAAAATTGTGTTTCATCTTAACCTTGTCTTCATTTAATCTTTATTTGACAATTTTTGTATTGAAAGACTGGAGCTCAGGATTTCACCTGTTTAACACCTAATTCAGCACATTTTAACTAGATCTATGCAAAAATTGATATTTGCAATTCTATGGGGTTCATAAGGACAATTTTCTGTTGTCAGCTTGCATGGATTCAGGCTGACAACATTTAACTTTGAGTTGCAGATTTTGAACCCAAAAGCTCAAAATGAAACTCAGCTTAAAATAACCAACACTTTCCTTACCCTCAGCCAAAAAACAAAACAAAACCACAAGAGGAAAAACAATTTAGTTTTGCTTGATTTGAAGTTGCACAATTTCAACTCCAAACCATAAATCCTCGCCAAGCACTCAAAAAAAGAGTCCAGGTTCACGTAAAACTTAGCTAAGATTTGCTGCAAGGTTCTAAGGCCTCTCTGAACACCTGATTTGAGCATCTTGTTTCCCAGCCAGCACTAGACATGAGATGTGACACGTATGGGTGTGAGCTCAGAAAGACCACAGAAGGGACTAGGTGCAGCTATCCTTGGAACTGTGACATACTATTCATTGTCATGATGAAAAATCATCTGGTAGATATTCTAATAAAACATTCGTCCTGATTAAATATGTCCCAATAAATAGACTGTATATTTAATTTAAATTTAACAGGTACTGTAAGTGTAAAAATAAAGAGACTTTTAGTTTCCTACCTTATTTTTTATGTCATTGACATATAAAGGACCCTCCATAAATAATCTATGGACCTAACTATCAAAGAACCACACTAAAATTTGACTTTCTGATGTCAAGTTACTGAATCAATTTCTAACAATATAATGATGGATCTGGATGTTAAGTATGGCTTATTATACAATAATTACTTGCATCTCTCTCTTGCTCTCATATATACAGATATCATATTTATATCTATAATATAATTACAGTGATCGCAAACATATATTTTAATCCTCCTTGCCTTTTTCACAGAAGTTTTTTTTTAATTGGCCATACGCTCTTTCCGGCTCCTACCTTATTTGGAGGACAAAGGTCAATAATCTTAACAGAAATGGCATTTGCACTTGCCTACCTTACAGCAGTTCAAATGGTAAATACCTCATTAAAGCTTGCAGTATCTAAGACTGAGTACAGACACAAATCTCTTTGATGTTAAAGGCCACCTCGTTAACATGGCCTTAAGATTCTGCTTGGAACTTTCAAGCAGACCATCAATTTGTAGCTAATAGGGAGTGTGATAAATGCCTTTTAGCCCTAATGTGCTATTGTTACTGCCATCATCCTTGACAGAACCTGTGTGTCTTTGCAGAGATAACGGATTTCCAAATCCCTAGGTTCTGTGTCATTTCCATTATGCAACTCTAAGTTTTACTCATATAAATGCTTGGGGATAGCACATGTTCAGCCTACACATGCAAGCATTCATACGTATATTTACCCAATAGAGGGTCAAAAATAATGCCATCTGATTTATGGGACCAATCACAACTAGCCAACACAGCTCAACTATTAAGCATTGAATCCTTTTGGGGAACTGGTCACAGTCAATCCACAGAAAAAAATCCCCAGACAAACTTGCATAAAAGTTTGTTGAATGAATTCAAATAAAGAATTAATTTTGGAAAATCGCACTCTGTTTGTTGACATACTTAGGCTGGAAAAAAAAAAAGGTTACATTCTTCAAGTAACTTATTCCCTGTTAATAATTTGTTCAGCTGTCCTAGTGGAAAGGCTGTTCTGATTGCACATGAAGAGTCACATTCAGAAATGTTCGCTGTGAAGTTTTATAAAACCTGGAAATAACTTGCTTTGACTTTTGATCCTTGTGTTAGCCTAAAATAATATCACAAAAACAGTACATTTTTGTGCCATGTTCCAAAAGGTCCTCTTAATCAAGAACCATTGTCTGAGGCTGTAGCTGATGATTGTTAGTATTGTCATTGCTTCTGTATCAGTGGGAAGCCCACGTACCAGGATGTTATATGGACACAGTCCTAGACTAAAATCACCCTGTTGCTCTGTCACTCTTTCGTACTTTGTTCTGTTTTGATATTGGGGTAACTGCTTCTTGACAATTAGAGTTTTTCAAGATTTGAGAAACACTCTTTAGCTTCCATTCAAAAGCACTTACCACCATGTAATTTTTCTGTTGTACTTTTTTAAGGTCTCATGCCCAGATTTTTAAAGGTAAGTAGGCATTGCTATGCTAAGCATGGTAATGCCTAACTAAATTCGAAGACTAAATTTAATTCTCAAAATTAGGCACTTACAAGCCAAAATCCCATTGACAGTCAGTGCTGAGTGCAGCAATGCCTAAATACCTTTAAACATCTGAGCATCAGTAGCTTGCTCTAAGTGGTCTGAGTGATCTTTTTTTAAATACAGAAAATAAATCTTCATTTTCGCTCCTTACCAGTGTGTAAAACACACAGTCAAGAAAACCTCATATACAGTATAGTTATTCCATATAATAATGTAAATTCTTTATATGATGGCCATTTCTAGTAGGAACCCTGCACTCTAGGATGGAGAAATCCTGCTTTACAGCAGATTAATTCATGCCCTTTTAGGGCTCTGACCTTGCAACATACATGCCTAGAAAATTAACTTGATGACTGCTAGTAGTCCCAGTGTAATGGATTTACTGATATGTATAAGATTTTGAGGGATGGATGCCTTAATGAGATGCATGGTCTGCAAACATTAAAACTATCTGGTGACCAAGGAGAACCTAATTTGTATTATATTGCAGTTATAAATTGAAAATTATTATTTTAATCTAACTGGAGCATTTCAGATGGTACTTTGCTTAGTTTTAAAATACACTTTATTACATCCTGAGTTATAGACATATCATGCGAAGACAAGTATGGTTCTTATATGATTGATTTCATGTCTGTATAGAAGATCATATTCAGAGTGTGAAAATTCCCATTTAAAACACCTGTAGTTCATGTTTAAGTTTATTCTGATGGATTCAGTAGAAATGTGTAGGTCAGATGAGTAGGGTTTTTTTTGGTGTTTGATAATTTCATCTAGGAAAATATATGTGCATCAGGACCTAATCCAAAGTCCACTGAAGTCAGTGGGAGTCTTTCCATTGATCTCAGTGGGCTTTGGATCAGCCCCCATACATTTTATCTGAACATGAATCTAAAGCTGAAATTTTGTACTGAAGCGTTTTTGAAGATAAGTTAGAGATTTTAAAAAAATCTTTATCACAAATCCTCTAAATGATGTTGTTTACAAATCTATTGGGATATTTCAGTTGCATATATAATTCTCAGCGTGCAACCCTCAGGGCAAGAGTAAATGATGTATGCCAGAGCTCTGGAAGCTAAGTTAGACAAACCTTTGCATTGCTACATTGTGTATTGTAAAAGGAAGAAAGAATGGGAGGAATGTGTGACAAATTTCTTTAATTATCACATCAAACATGCATGTGCCAGAAAGATAAATATCTCTGTGGAAGGAGTCTTAAATGATGTTACTCAACCTTTTGCCTGCAACATGATTCTTTAGCTCTGATTTTCTTTAAAAAAACCTTTAATGAAACTTTCTTTATTAATTACAGCCACAGCTCTGCAAATCTGAATGTTCTGATTGGTGTTTTTTTCTGGAAAACTTCTGAGAAATCTCAATGTCTTCTGCCAAATATTCTTCTCATTGCCCTGCACTTTGCAAATTCAGTGTTAAGTGATCAAATAGAAGCCCAAAGCCATTCAAGATAATTGAATCCCATGGTTTGAGACCAGGTGTACAAAGATGTTCAATCTAATTATTTAATAATTGAAAACAATAACCAATGTAGTTAAATCTCTTGCTGATCTTTCTAATGTTTATTAATTTAGGCACCTGTGTCTTCTGCACCACTTTCTTTCAAAATGCTTGCAAGGATACGCATAGCATATAAATGTACAATTAATGGGATTACCTCTTGATGCACACTTGAGGTGCTTAACTGATTTGAAGAGCATTATTTCTTTAATTGTTTTGTAGATTTCACTCTTTTTAGCATGCTTATTTAGTGTTTAAATTCTTAGATAGCCATCAAAATGTTGGATTTTAATTAAAGTCTCAACTTATTTTTTCATGTTATTCAAATTGTCCCAGAAATGTCACACCTCTATTTATGGAAAATAGTATTAATGTGTTTAACTGCTGCCCTTCAATTCCAGACAAATTAAATCTTTTATGTGATAGTTGACAACAAATAAAAATCAAAATAACCCAACAGTAGCAGCACCTTTAGCATCAAATCCATGATCTGATTTTTACGCTATTCTACTTTAACTTGTTTTTGTTATGTTTAATGCAAACTGCCTTGAAGAATCTCACTGACTGAGATCTGCCTAGCAATTAATATAATGCATTAGTATTTTATTATATTGCAAGTCAGTACCTGTCATCTTTTCCAAGGGATGTGTGTAGCAATGCAGATGTCAAACCTTGCGTTCTTGCTTTTGCTGCTGTAACTTCACTTAGCTAACTGTACTATTTTAATTAATTATCCTCTCTATCTCAAAGGTAATTCCTGTCACATTTTTGTACTCTGCTAATGCACCTGCTTACAGGAGACATACTGGAAGTAGGGCACTCTGGGAAGGTTAAAATAGCAGATCTCTTTTGATTATTTTTGTTGTTCTTGTTATTATTTTATTTTTGTATTAAATAATAGATATTGGAAGAAACAAGTTGACTGGAGGGAATTGACTGTTATTTTTGTTTGTTCCCAGTGCTGCTAATTAACAGCAGATATGATAGGTTATATAAAGGTTAAAAAAAAATCCAATAAAAACAGTTGTTACCGTCCATTCTTATTCTACAGAAAGTATTCTATAGCGGGTATGCTGCTTTAGACTTAAAGTCATATGATAGCAGCATGAATATAGCAGCATAACCACACTATTTAACAGCATGAACAAAATAAATGGGCAGTATTAACTGTATCATTCCAGCAGCCTACACAGCAGTCCTAATGCCTTAACAGAATGTGTGAAAGTAAATGAAATGGCAGCATGATTACACTGATTACAGCCGTTCCAAATATGTTAGGCTACATTCATGCTTCAGTGCGGCTGTAATTATACTTCGCAGAACTGCATGCAGGCAGCCTCATTCTTATGGCAACCCTGCTGTTTGTTTCCTGCTATTTTGTTCTTACTGAGATAGGCCCTGATCCTGTAGACACTTATACATCTGTGTAACTTTCCTCACACATCGGTTTCAGTTGGACTACACATCTCCGGAAAGTCTCCTGCTTACCTTTGGCTGGATCAGCCCAGGGAACTATTATAAAAATGTAATACGTATGACTAGCTGTGGCATGCTGCTACAGAAGTGACATCAAAGTAAAGGTTTTGATATGATTTAATACATTTTTCTCCCTTGTAGAATAAATCCATTCACTGTTCATTAAATCAGTTGGTAAATGGTGTGGGGAAATATGGTTCCTTGATATCAAACATCTCCTTCTTCCACCTTGCCCCTAGGTGTTAGTACTGAACAGAAGAAATCAGAACCTTTGTGATTTGTCTTTGATTAGATCTGCCTCATGCTGCAAGCAGTACTTCAAGAAGAAAGACACATTTGCTGCTTTTGTTTCTCACTTCCAGAATGTAAGTGACCAGCAGCACCAAAGACTAAAGCTGACCGTTTTGTTTGATTTTAAGAAACAAGATGTAGAGAAAGAAAATGCACTTGAATGTGTCTGCATTTTTTCTATACTTCAAAGGGTAATACTAACATTTTATAGCAGGCTCTTCTTGCCTAGTTAGATAATGAAGTGGCTCCATCAAGATGGAGTGCCACAGCAAGAGGTGGTCTGGTCTGAACTAAAGGCATTTGGCAGGCTAACCACATTCAGTCCTCCTGTCTCATCTGCAGCACTCATTGCAATGGCACACAGGTGCTCACAACATTGTTTGGATTAGGTTTTCTTTGAGGAAGGCCAACCACTAGATGGTACTCCATTGTGCCACTCTATGCCAGTGCAACGTTAATGTGGACAGGGATGGCTTGTGTAATAGCCTCCATAGTTCATATAGTTCTCCACTACAGTTCCACAGTACTGCTTAAGCGGCCTGCCTGGTCTTCTCTCTGGACTCCACTGCACAGATGTCATGTTTGCTAGAAGCCACTTGGTGCCACAATCACTGTGGAACTCAGTTGTTTGCTATTTTCATATTGATCAACTTCTTTGATTTTACTCTGCTTTTGTCATTCTCATGTCTCAAAGATGGCCTTCCTAGGAGTGTGCCCCAGTTGAATGGAGGTTGACATATGAACATCAAGAGAGATCCAGGGCCAGCTGAACTTGATCATTCACAGCACTTTGGTATATGACTGTGTGATCTAGCACCTACTGAGATGAGCATCACTCAGGGTAGTAAGCAGTGCTGAGAGAAGATCAAGGTACTTAAAGTCCAATATAATAAGGCCTGGGACGCATCAATAAGGCATAAAAGTTATCTATTCTATGATGAATAGGATCCAATCCTCACAGCTCACCCTTCCTTGAGGATGAGGTGACCTGGACAGCACATAGGTCCCTTTGCACTGAAGTGATGAAGAATGAGAGGAACTCTGTGAGGACCAGAGGGATGAAGAGCCAACATCAAGAGATGCGTGAGATATTGCTAGGATCTCCCAATTTCTTTGCAGGAACCTAAGATCAGAAACAGCAGTTTAAAGGCAGATGAGCAGGTTCAGATGGAGGAATCAGTAGATGCGAGATCCCCTCAACAACAGATTAACTTCAAAGACCCAAATTACAGTGTTAGTGACTTCCGTGGAGTTGTGCCATTTATGTTCATAGTAAATTTGGACCATGATGCGTGTGCACAAATCTTGCACTTTATTACAGCTCAAAGTACAATCAGGCACCTCGTGGTCCTCAGGCAGCAGATTTATCAGGTGAGGCAAAAAGAGAGGCCCCAGCTGGCTGAGCCAGTGAGAGCTGAGCTAAGCCCCCTCAGCTGGAAGTTGCTCTTTGCTTGTCATACACAGTGATATATGAAGGTAATTGCTTTAGTGTGCAGTTAATTACAATATTGTAATTAGCAGGTTGCAAGAGCAGATGTAAGGGGTCCTTGCATAGTTCAGACTCTGATATGCCAGGAAAGCATCTCAGAAAAAGAGGGCAGCACAATGTCACATTGTAATGCGACTCTTTGTGCCTGGAAAAGGGGGGTAATTAGCTGAATGCTCCACTCTTCATATTGATTTCTTTTAAGGCACAGGGGGCTAATATCTTCATGAATTTAATTTTAAAGAACTAGCAAACAGTAGCAAATCTTAATTCCTCCTGGGCAGTAGCAAGGTAAAAAAGGGAACAGAATCTACCTATAATCCCTGCAGCCTTTCCTGGGAAAAGGAGAAAGAGTCACAAAATCTTTGATGACCTTCTCCATGGCAACTGGAGCACAGGTCTGACCATTGGCCAGCAGGTTATGGCTACCAGAGGAAGAGAAGCAGTGGTGGCTGTAGGTTAGTATTCTATGGGGGCCCTTGTAAGTTACTTTCACTTTATGAGTACTTGTTAACAAAAAGTCACTTTTCAAAGTGACCCTCAGTTTTGTGAGGTTGGTAGCAGGCTGTGCAATGGGGTTATCTGGATCAGTTTAGTTTCAGCCATAAGGGAATCTTGGAAGGTTTTGATGATCATTTAAGGTCAGAGCTGTTTGGTAGATGAATTGGCACGAAGCTGGGTCACACACTACTTTGAGGCAGTATGTCAGCATGAGGGTTTCAGACCACCAGCTTTGATATGGTTTCAGGCCTTTTGAGAAAGCTTATTTTCTTGTTAGTTTTGCTGCCCAGAAAGAGAACACTGTAATGTGGGTGTTTTACAAGAATGCAAAATACTTCAAGAACTGGTCAATTGTTTTGCTGTAAGAAAACGGATAAAGCTGAGCTAACTTTCTATATATCCAGTAGCTTCCACAGCACTTTCTAGTCTTTAACTCACACCATTATCCAAGTAAATTATCAAGCCCTGGTATTAGTATTTATTGAAATTATCTATTAAAAGGGATTAAAGTGCATAGTCTCTTGAAATGTTTGCCGAAATCAGTACAAGTTGCACATTTAATTATTGTGTACTTAGAATCTAATAATCATAGAAGATCAAATACACAGTTAGGTTGAGTCAGAAAGTATTTTTAATAGGGTAGTATTAAATTATAGAGTTAAACATTATTAGATATATTTATTCATGAGAGATAATTTGATATGTTACAAAATAAGCCAATACATGGTGTAACCTATTGCAGTCTAATTTTCATGGATGAGCTCTTGCATATTTAATATCCTTTGAGGATATATTTTAACCTACTCTAATTACTGCTTTCCTCTTATTTCTGTTCAGACATGATACAGACATTTTGGTGAAAAAATAGTATTGTTATTCCTGAAGAAATGAAGTAAATCTAGCTTATTAAATTTGGAACCTTTGTTTACACTGTAAGCATTAGTTAATTCCTGTATGTTGTTATAACATGTGTATCATATACAGAGGAAAATAGTTACAATGGAAAGGAAGACCAATGTTAAAATTATTTTTATAAGGACATCTTATTCATGCTGCATATCATCACCATCACAAAGAATATTTTCTAGCCAAGCAACTGCTTCAGATCTCAGTTCCTCCGATTTAGCTCTGGTAGGACTAAAAACCAGTAGTAAACTGAGAATTGAGTGGAAATGTAGATTATGATTACAATAATGAAATAGTTAAGCATAGTAAATGAGCAGGACAGATATGTGGGAATGAAGCCAACCAAAAACATATAGGAGATAGATTGAGTGGAGGGACTTTGTATTCACACATAGACAAAATGAATTCATTCAGATCATGTGTGGTAGTTTTGATATTTGTATGAAATTTGAACACAAGGGCATTTTTAATGAGGCTTAACATTTCTTGTCATTGTTGCCAATGCAAACAATGACCTATATGTAATATGTCCTGGTAGCTCAGGTTATAATTTTGCATGCAATATTCTACAACTCAAGTGGTGTTGGCTTAGACAATTTTGTTTATTTTAGTTTAATTAGTTTTCAACACCAAATCATAAATCCCTCTTCAGAAGCAGGAGAATGGAGAGAGAGAAGGGATTTGCTCAAAATGTAGCTTGGGTTGATGTAAAAAAATGTTTTCCAAACCTCTTGGTGAATTTCTACTATGTTCTGAGTCAAAGTGGTGCAGGGAGACAGGCAGGTCTCAAATCAAGCACAGCACATACAAGCAGGTTTCCCATTTTATATTCCAAGCTGTTTTGAGTAAGCCTTTTGTTCTGGTTTCTCCCTCCCTACCCGATAGCAGTTACAGCAGGTACACATTGTGCATATTAGAAAAATTCCCGTTCACATGCTTATCTTCGGCCTTGCAAGCTCTACGCAGTAGGCCTTTTCCTCCCGCTCCCCCCCTACCCTTATCACTACTGTTTCTGCTAGTGCGAGCAAAACTGCAGCTGTCTGCTAAAAAAAAGCTGACCATTACATATTCTGCTTCAGCATTAGGCTGCTAGCATGTGGGCTGGTCAAGGTTCACAAGATGGAGTTACTGTGGCTCACTTAGACCCAGAGCAGGGGGGTTTCATCGGCACTTATGGCCTTCCATCCCCCCGAGTTACCTGGTAGCTATGCCTAGTGACACCAACAATTCCCTCCTTTGAGAACACTCAACAAACCTTTGGCAGGGTTTTCTCATACTCTAAAGATAAAATGCGATTAAGCTCCATGCAATTGGGATCATCAATGAGAGGGTATAAAGGAACTTCTGGGGAATGGGAGGTACAAATCTTATGTATGAGCACTTTACAGTAAGCGAGCAAAAGGAAAAGAACAAAACATATCACAACACCTGTGTGCAAGATGCGAACAATGCCTCCCCCTAGTCCCCTTAGACCAGGTAACCAACCCCAAAGGGAATCAAAAATAGTGGGTTCTCCTTCCTGGGCCTTCCACTGGTTCAAGGCCTGTTCAGCTGATAAGATGTGCTTGTTAATATCCTGTGAAAACTCTGGGACTTAGGTACAACATTCTTCTCCAATAAGGGCACAGACCCCGCCCCGTTAGGCTAACACATAATCTAGGGCCTGGCGGTTTTGTAGAGCCAGCAATCGAAGCTGGTACAGCTCAGAGCTTATGCCTTTTTCTATGGCAAGGGTATCATTGGCAAACTGAGTGAGAAATTTAGACAGTCTCCTGTAGAGTTGGGCTAGCTGTCCCACCCCATAAGTAGGGAGTAATATCATTCCAAACCTGTCTCCTTCTCCGATGGGTTCAATGGTAGCTCTCAAGGACCGATAGTACCTAGGGTGACCTGAGGGACCCTGGGGTAGAACACGGAGGGGAAGAGTGAGATAGCCTTTGTAACAGCTACCATGCCAACCACGAGGAAATCATTTGTAGGCACTATTACCACAAATCCAGAATGCTTCACCATAACTAGCCTTTCCATTGTTACCTTGTAGGTCCCGTAGGGTGGCTTGTGGGGAAAGGGCAAAAAAATGCAGTGCCAGTTTGCCAACCAGTGGCATTTAGTAAAGGAACAGTGAGACTTATACCAGGACCAATATAAAATCTACATGTACTAATGCCGGCAAACCAGGTATGATTACTTGTACGGGCTTTCTGAAAACATATGAGACCAGTGGGTGGAGAGCATAAACGAATAGGCTGGGGCTTAAGAGTGCTACTATAGTGGGAATTCCAAGAGCCATTGTGTAGGCCATAAGGAGCTTCCACAGTACAGTTGGATCACAAACTTAAATTGTCAGAGGTGCTGCTGCTGGTAATCATCCACCTTTGACAAAAGTCTGACCAATTTTGGGGAACTACTCTCCAGGTCAATCCAGCCAAATGGTGGGGAGTCTGGGCACATATCCAACAGTGGGAGAGACTGAACTCACGGGCAAAGGCAATTTTTAGGGCCTCATGGGTATTGGTAGCCATGTCTGTAGGGATGGCTCCCCATCCCGCATGCAATGTGGGTGAAACAATAGGTATCAGAAGGATTACTTCTGTGACAAAAAGGAATGTTGTAAGAGACCCTAAACCTGAACCCATATTGTAATTACAACAACCCAAATGCCCAGAAGATAAGAATTATTGACACCAAACAAATCAAAAAATTAAAGGACCAGGACCATAGGCTAGGTCGGCCTACTGTGAATAGATAGAACCAATGCTCAGGGTTTTCACGGAGAATGCGCTGTGGCTGTTCAGAGAGATCACCAGGCATTCCCAGCTACTCTTACTGTCTTTTGAATAACAGCTTAAGTCCCAAATCGTCACTGGCAGTCTTATCTGCAGGCTGGACAGTCCACTCTTCAGGAGTGGGTACTGCTTTCAGTCGAGAGTGATGAATCCAGTTCTTGTGCCCTTCGACCTTTTGCTGCTGGGAGACCAGCAGGACAGTGTGGGGTCCCTTCCACTTCTCTTGGAGAGGCTCGTCCTTCCAGGTCCGAACGAGAACGGAGTCACCAGGTTGTAAGGAGTGGACAGGGGCATCCAGCAGAAGAGGCTGTGAATCTTTGGTGTATCTGTGAAGAGAAGAAAGAACAGCAGACAGAGAGCACATGTACTGAGACAAAAAACCACACCCCATTTCCCACTCTCCTGCCAGAACCGGTGTACCATTCAGAGGCCATGCCCTTCCAATCATAATCTTGAAGGGACTAAGTCCTAACCTGCCCTTGGGGAGAGCACGAATATGGAGTAACACAAGGGGCAAAGCATCAGGCCACCTAAGAGAGGCCTCCTGACAGACCTTTGAGAGGTGTTGCTTGAGTGTCTGATTTGTGCGTTCCACTACTCCACTGGCTTGAGGTCACCATGGTGTGTGGAGCTTCCAGGGGATTTGCAAGGCCCTTGATATCTTTTGAACAACTTGAGATGTGAAGAATATTCCGTTATCAGATTCCATCCACTGGGGGAGTCCAAAGCAAGGAATGATTTCCTTGACAAACTTAAGAGCCGCCGCTTTGGCAGTGTTGTTACGACATGGGAAGGCTTCAGGCTATCCATTGAATCGATCCACCAAGACGAGGAGGTACCTGTACCCTTGGGTCCTGGGAAACTCAGTAAAGTCTATTTGCCACACCAATCCTGTGCCTGGGGTAGGTTCCAGAGTGGCTGGCAACACTGCTCCTCCTGGTCGAGGGTTGTTCTTTTGGCAGATTAAACATTCAGCCTGTACCAGTGATGCTAGGGGTTTAAGTCCCAGGGGTTAGAAAATATTTATTCATAAGCTGGGTAAGAGCCTCTCTGCCTGCGTGGGTGGTTTGATGCAGTTTCTGCAACACTGGTCGGATCAGGCCCTTGGGCAGGAAGGTTTTTCCCTCTGTGGAATAAAGCCATCCCTCCTTTTCCTGGAGACTGAGCCTGTCAGTCAGGTTTCTGTCATCATGGGAGTACCGAGGAGCTCACCTACTGATGGGATGAGGGCATGCATTTGGGCATTCTCTTCTGTTGGTGATTTCAGGGTAGCAGCGCACTTGGCTTCCCTGTCTGCTCTGGCATTGCCCATGGTTACATCTTGATCTTCCTTTTGATGGGCTCTGCAATGCACCACTGCTACTGCTGAGGGGAGTTGTACTGCCTCTAACAGCCGGAGAATTTGAGACCCATGCTTAACCGGGGAGCCTTGGGCTGTTAGCATTCCCCTTTGCTTCCACAGACCAGCGTGAGCATGCAATACCCCAAAAGCATACTTTGAATCAGTAAAAATATTAACCCGTTTGTCTTTTGCCAGCTCGAGTGCACGAGTCAGGGCCACTAGTTCAGCAAGATGGGCAGATGTCCCAGCAGGTAAACTTTCAGCTTCCACGGTATCATGGAGTTTCACAATAGCATAACCCACCCTCCTTTGTCCATCCACAACAGCACTACTGCCATCGGTATACCATTCCAAGTCAGCATTTGGGAGTGGTTGATCTTTTAAATCTGGGCGGCTGGAGTATTGTGCATCTATGATTTCCAGACAGTCATGTTCCTGCTTTTCTGTCTCTGGTAGCAGGGTAGCTGGATTAAGGGAGGGACAGGTTTGCAGGGTAACTTCAGGATTCTCTAACAGTTTTGCCTGGTACCGAGCAACCCGAGCCTGTGTGAGCCAGAGACCACCCTTAGTGTCCAGCAGGGCTTGAACTATATGGGGAATATACACTTGCACAGTTCCTCCCAGTTTCATTTTTTCAGCTTCCCCAAGCACTAGGGCAGTGGCTGTGACCACCCTCAAGCATGCTGGCCACCCCTTTGCAATTTGATCCAGTTGTTTAGAGAAATATGCCACGGGACCTTTCCAGGCGCCTAATAACTGAGTAAGCACTCCCAGGGCTATCCCTTTCCTTTCATGCACATACTGTTGGAACGGCTTAGAGAGATCCGGCAGACCCAGGGCTGGGGCTTCCATCAGCTTCCTTTTCAAGATTTTAAATGCCCTGTCCGCTTCTGGGGACCAGTGAAAGGGGTCATGATCCGCTCCCTTAACACATTCATACAGATGTTTAGCCCACAGTCCATACTCTGGGATCCATATTCTGCAAAAGCTTGCCATGCCCAAAAATGCCTTGATCCATTTACAGTTGCTAGGGATAGGAACTTGGCAGATAGCCTCCTTTCTTTCATTTGAGAGCTGCTTCTCCCCCTGTCTTATGTGAAATCCCAGATACTGTACTTCTGAGAGAGCAATTTGAGCGTTGCTCCGAGCTACCCTGTATCCTCGGAATCCAACAAAGTTCAGGAGACTCACAGTGGCTTTGAGACAAGGGATTAGACCCACAGCAGCAATTACCAAGTCATCTATATATTGCAGGAGCAGGACTCTGTCTGAATTATTCCACTCCTCCAAGTCTCTGGCCAGAGCCTGGCCGAACAGAGTGGGGGAATTTTTAAATCCCTGGGCCAGTACTGTCCAGCAAAGCTGCTTTTTAACCCTTCTGTTGTCTTCCTTATGCCTGGTAGTATTTTGCAGATCTCATAGTTGCTTAGACACATTCAGCCCCCCCCCCCCCCTTTTCTTGGTTGTCAGCCAAGTCTTAGCTGTGAACAATGTCCTTGGATGGGGCCAGCATCTTATCTTTGGACTGAGCTTGCTAGCTATATTTTCCAGTTAACTCGTTCTGTTCTTTTTCCTTCTCCCTTTCTTGGCTTCTTTTAGATTTCAAAGGAAACTTCCACTCTTCACTCATACACCTTTTCCCAACAATGAACACATACATATTGCCATTATACACCCTTCCAGTAACATAACTTCTATACAAAGCTTTGAAGCAACAAACCAGGACAAGCACACCCACTTTTGAGGATTCCACTCAGTACAACCTCTGGTGTCCAATGGCTTTCCTTTTTAAAACCTTAAATGCCTTCTCTGTGCCTCCTCCTTAGCCTTAGCTATAACCTGATTTCGCTCCACATCAGACAACAAAGTTCTTATAAGTATATTGCAATCATCCCAGTAAGGCTTATGGCTTGCTAGACACCCTTCAAAGATTGAAATAAACAGATTTGGATTCGTTGAGAATTTCCCTGCTTCTGCCTTAAAGGCAGCTAAGTGCACTGGGTTAAAAGGAACATGAGAATACATTGGCACAACCTTGGCTGCACGATCCTGTGTTCCTGCACGGGCTACTACATTCTCAGTAATCGGTCGTCGCCGTAATCCGTCAGCCTCCAGGAGGGATCCGGGCAAGGCTAAATTTCAGCCTTGAGCCCCACACGTTGGGAGCCAAAACTGTTGCTGGCCCAGAGGGCCCCGAGGGGGCAACAGGGTTCGTTGCACGGTGTGCGCCGCACCAATAGACACACCAGGGTGGAGAAGCAAACAAAGTCTATTTGAGATCTCAAAGTGGTGCAGGGAGACAGGCACGTCTCAAATCAAGCACAGCACATACAAGCAGGTTTCCCATTTTATATTTCAAGCTGTTTTGAGTAAGCCTTTTGTTCTGGTTTCTCCCTCCTACCCCTCCCTACCCGATAGCAGTTATAGCAGGTACACATTGTGCATATTAGAAAAATTCCTGTTCGCATGCTTACCTTCGGCCTTGCAAGCTCTACGCAATAGGCCTTTTCCTCCCCCTGCCCCCCCCATCACTACTATTTCTGTTAGTGCAAGCGAAACTGCAGCTGTCTGCTAAAAAAAAGCTGACCATTACATATTCTGCTTCAGCATTAGGCTGCTAGCATGTGGGCTGGTCAAGGTTCACAAGATGGAGTTACTGTGGCTCACTTAGACCCAGAGCAGGGGGGTTTCATCGGCACTTATGGCCTTCCATCCCCCCGAGTTACCTGGTAGCTATGCCTAGTGACGTCAACATCAGGATGAGACCTGGAGGTTGCAAAACCACCAGAGTGAGGTAGCTGTGATGAAAAATGCTTTGAGCTCATTCTGAATTTTGAACAATAACAGGTTCCATCAGTTACTAGAGAGAAATGGAAAATGTCTTTACAAATATGAGAATTGGGTTTCTTTACATGAGTCCATCATAGTTTTCCAGTGATTCTCAAGACCTCAACTACTACCTGCAATATCCTACTCATGCCAATTCTTGGGTCTGTTAATTCTGTATTTTACTGATCACCTGCCCCAGAGCAGATTGGAACCCTGAGAATTCCTGAGCCAGGGGGAAATATTCTCCTGCTGAATTGCTGCCAAAATAGGTCCTACACTACAGCCCTGAGCACAGGTGGTATGTCGGGGGTGATGCTGATCCCCAGCGGCCAAAATGGCCCAGGGGTCAGTAGTAGCCAGAAAAAATGCAGCAAATGGCATTAGAATCTAGCCCATTAACTAACTCGGAATTATCTGATTATGTTAATACAGGAAGATAAGAAGCTTAAAATCTTTGGATTTCAAGAAGATATTCTTTATTAAAGAACACAATTATCTGCTTCTGATCCTTTCAACATTGGTTTGTTGTTTTCTAGTCATCACACACGAGATTTTTTGTTGCCTATTTTCAGAATCAATGGCTCTGCTTTACTATTGCCAATATCTTGTTTCAGAACAACGATATCACAAAAGATTTAGCCTGCTATTTAATAACTGATCATTCATATTTCAAGTAACAAACACTTAGCAGTTTTGGATTTATATTTGCTCCGAGTCCCTTTTGAAGTGCAAATTATTTATGCACTTATCTCGGTAGCCTTATATTTTAATTAGGCTTCCCTGGATACAAGCAAGGCCATTCAAGTAAACTGCCCTCATATTTAAAGATGAAAGAAACATGTTCAGTGCTTAAGATCTGCCTCTGATCATCTACAGGTACCTTAACACTTTAAAGTATGGCTTTATGTGAGATCTGTGTCACTCTAGTTTATGGTAAGGAAAATGAAAAGTCTAAATGAAAAAGAACAAAGCAGTTGTGAATACAGTGTTCAAATTATAAGGGATCAGTTTAAGTTTTAAAGATTTCCTTGGTCCTGCTTGCAGGCTAGAGGGTCTGTAGGGAAGCGTGTGATCTGCATCATCAGCAGTCAGTCTGCAAAAAAGCCAGCCTGGAGCAAGGTGTGTTGAGTTGTACCTCCCCGTTTTCTCTCTTTCTGTATGTAATTGTTGTGTGTTAGAGTTCCAGATTCTTAGAAATAAAGTAGTGTTACACTGCAGCCTTTCAGAAACAGTGAGCCAGACAACTTTTTGGTACCATCTGAGTGGGCAAATCCCCATCTCCTTTTTTTGAAAAGGTCTGTGCATACACATTACAAAAATATGTGGTAATTCTGCAAGGTAGCTTAAAGATGGAGTTAGGCCTGTTTCCATGTTGTAAATTGTACACGGAAGGTACTCAGAGAGAAATGGGCCATAATTTGGGTATGGGTCATATTTTGACTAAAATGAATACAGCTTCACCCAATTTGGGGTAATTTCATTATTTTAGTGAAAAAAGTAAACTATGCACATTAGTTTCTTTTAAATTGACGGTTGTTATGTCAACTGCTAAGAATGGGCTGAGGCATGCTTCATGTGAAAAAAATATTTTGATTCCACAGGCATTAGCATAATTATTTTTCAACTATAAATCAACTTGTATGTAGGTGTTGCATACAATAAAATACTGTGACCTACAATTTATGTATTTTCTCTTTGTTTGCTTCAGATTTGACTGTGATGTGGTTATGATTTCTGAATGAATACTGGAATCTGATTCAGAGGTTCTCAAAAAATGTCCACAAACAGAGCAAAGGTCTAAAAAAATGTGTGATATGTGAAATGGAGGCTTCTTTCACAGAACTGACCAAAACCGAGAGACCTGGAATGGAAGATTGTTTTAAGAGTGACAGCAATCCAAAAATGTGCTGCCATTAGGCAATATAAAGATACCAGTGAAGTTCCTAGTATATCTTATCACTTAAATTGTAGAAAGATCTTCACACGCAAGTAAACACTGCAACAACTTGAAAAAACAAGCAGAACTTTGCAGCTGTAGTGAAGAAACTGGCCGTGAATCATGCAAACCAATAAGGGGAATGAGATCATCATTCATCAGTGTTTATGAAAAAGTCTTGGATACTATGTCACAAAATATACAGTATCTGAAAAGGACCAGGTCCTGAGAGCCACTGTGTCAACCAGTAGCTTTGAGGTCAGATAGAAATCTATGGAAAAGAATAGATGAGAAGATGAACAGAAAGATATTGGCTGTGATATAAAGAGAGCTGGTAGCAGCAGAGGCACACTATCACAGATCTGGTTACAGAGCCTGCACAAGGCCAACAGAAAAGCACAAGTCTCATCAAGATGAAGATGATGTCTATAGCATATACTCTCTTAGAGACAAAGAGGCATATGGTAGGTTATTCAGTAATATCAACACTGATTAGTTTTCAAAGCCTCATGTTGTATCAATGGTGAACCTCACACAGAAACTGGTGGCCAATATAAGCACTCTTGGTGCTGAAAAAATCAAAACACAAACAAAGAAACTCATTTTGAGAAAAATGGAAGCAGAATTCAGTAATAACCTGGAGATTATCATCATTAGATGCTATCAGCAACCTGTCTCAGGCAGTGTTAATCAAGGAGAATCTAAAAATGGCCTTTGAGCTGATTTCACTTTTTATCAGAAGACCCTGATCAGGTCTTGAAGCAATATCCCATGGTCAGATGAGCAATTTAAAAATATTCAACATTGATCAACCATGGCCTCCACAGCCAGAGAGGCTTGATAACAATTAACAACAATACCAAAATCTCCCATGGACTTCCTCAAGGTGTTGTAAACAGGGGACACAAAAGAGACTACACCACCCTCACAGGTTCAAAGATTCATATAGTCCTTTTCACAAGATTGCATATATGCCATTAGTGCAGGTGTGCAGAAACCTTCCAAGCACATCCCTGCATCCCCACAACTATGGCATATGATAACACTGACAGGTGTGAAGAGATACTCAGAAGTATAGGACCACCACAGAGAGTTAATGGTATTGCAGTGCAACCTTACATACCAACTGTTGGACAACCCAAGTAGCCTCCATACGCAGAGAAAGTCAAAAATTACAGCATAACTGCTTTGCCATTACCGTTTCCTCCTTACAATGCAATTAACCAAGCTGGCCCTGCTGCGATGAAACCAGTGGAGATAGACTATGAAGATTTCATTCAGAATGCTCAAATTAAGAATCAAGTATGGTGTCTGATCAGGCAAACAGATGCAAATAACCAGATGGTCAGCTCCTGGACATCCAGAGAGACAAAAAGGTCAATGTGACTGAGAACAATGTTGGGTATTTGCCAACTATGAATGAGCCAGTAATGGAGATGTCCCTGGTCTGCAAAATCCTTAATCAGACTCTGAAAATGTTGGAAAAACTCGATTTGAAAGCGACAACATGTTTGTTTAGATCAGGCACTGTATGCCAAGGCTGCAGAACTACTATGGAAGAATGATAAAAAATACCCATCCGTAATTATCAGAATGGGAGGATTTAATACAATAGGCAATATAATGTCCATCATTGGGAAAAGATTCTAAGATGCTGGACTCAGAGGTCTTGAAGAATTAGTCTGGTATTATTGCTGAAGGTTCCATCAGTGGTATGGTTCCAACCAGTACAACTGAGCTATTAGACTATATAAATCAGAGCATGAGGCCCTGCTGAGAGGAACCCAGAAGGATGGGTGGAGGAACACCACATGGTTAATTTACAAGGCTGAATGACACAATAATCCAGATGGAGAAGCTGCATGGTAACATTACACAGGACCAGTTGAATGATGTCCTCAATCATAATCCTATGTTCGGATCATTCAGCTTTTCAATGTGTACCTGAACTTCTTAAGATATGAAAACAGTGACCTATCAGCATTCTTGATGAGTTACATTGGTATGGGTGTTGTAGTTCTTGGATTTATCTGACCATCCAGAGAAGGTGACTGGATTCTCCACCTAGCCATGTGAAGAGCCATAATACCTTGGTGTTTTGCTTATGACAAGCAGAATTATGTAAGATACCTGCCAGTGTACTACACACAAATGACACGGTTGATAATGGAACATCCTGAGATGTATGATTATTTCAAAAATGGAGGTTTCTCTATACAGATCGGATCATCAGACCCCTTTGGCAAAATTCCTGTGAATTAGCACATTGAGGTGACAGCCAATAAGAACATACAGACAGCAGGTGGAACCAAAAGATTCAGGCTGAAAGCTGGGATAGTGAGTGGATATTATCTAACTGAGGAGTACAGAAGTACTTGTCTTGGAAAACAAAGGCAAATTGTACAGGTCCAGACACCTGGCATATCTCAAGCAGATCTTAACCCATCAAGGATAAAGAGAGATGAAAAAGATGTGCAGTCACTGACAGATGCACTGGAGAAGATCAATTCCTCTGCAGAACCAAATTAATAATTCGCTTTCTCCACTGGTTGTGTAGCTCCTACAGACATTTGAGAAAATCTGTTTATATGCAAAGAAGAAAGGAGAAGATGCATATGCAGCATTTAGAGATAACAGGCTAGAAACAAAAGCAGCCAACGCAGAACTTCTACAAAAGGCTACCAAAGTAAAAATTGAAGACATTCAGGGACATAAAGAAATCGAGGCAAACAAAAGCCTCAAACAAGGCAAGGAAAGTACATTAAAGTCGGATTACAAGGTTTTTGGCCATATGCTTGTGGTATCCATAAGTAGGAATCTGGACATCTGGGAGGTGTTGCAGCACTACTGAAGTCTATTGTCCTGGGCTCTTGCCAAATTTGAGATACCACAAGGAAGACAAATAAAGTAGCTCTGTCAAGGAATCTTGAGAAAATAGTAACAGCAGCTGACACAATCCCTAGTTCTTCTGCCTGTATCACAGATGAAATGACTTTTGTACGCAACAAACAAAACATATGATGATATGTCAGAGAGCATCTTTATGTTGGACTTGAAGACTGGAACTGACATTGACAGAGTAGATGTGATCTTTGACTTGTACAATGATTTCTCCATTAAAAATTTAGATTCGAAAATGGAAGGCCACGTCCTGGAGTGCTATTGAACAATTTGAATCTGGCCATCTGCTTCCATGCAAAGATTACCTCTACCTGCATGCTCTTTGTGACATATGCTGCTGTCTAGTGTAGGAGCCAGGAGAAGTATCCTATCATATCCAGCCATGAAACAGAGCATGACTGGCTTATGGAGGACGGTGAGCTGACAATAGAATGGATGAACGGCCTACCTGTCCCTGAGGTAGTCTTGCAGATGATGGCTTGTAAATGTATCAAAGAATGGAAACTACCTAACTGTCAGTGCCTTGCTAATGTACTGCACTGCTCTCCAGCATGTAGGCTGCAAAAGTGTGAGAACATGGATGAAGATAAGGAGAATGTGACAGTTACTATGGAGGAGAGTTCGGACGATGAAGATGGTGAATCAAATGGAGATGACATTCCACTCAGATGCTGAATACAGGATTCTTTGTCAGTTATCCATTCTATATTATTGTGGGCTTGATATGTCACTCATCCGTGTAATTACTACAGAACATACCATAATCTTAGTAGCACTGAAAAAGCTTCCAAAACCAATAGAGAGACATTCTATTGCATTATGTAGTATTTAGATGGCAGAAGTGGTTTAATTATATACTTTAGATTTGAAATTAATATCCTCAACATGATACCAAAATGTACATTTTTGCTTATTAACGAACAAATTGTTTTCTTTCATTTAAGTCTTATATAAGAAAAATCTACATAAAATTGGTGACTAACAAAAAAGACTCAGTTCTACCAATAAGCTACTTTGCAGGAAGGTCCACCATGACTTTTTATCATCTGTTGTGACATGGAGCTATTCAAAATGCAAGAAGAGATTATGCCAACCCAAATGGTACCAATGGGCTATTTTTTAGGGTATAGTTTATGTACTAGTTATATTTTGATTCTGTGGGCTAGACTCACAAAAGGCTTTAGGAGCCTAAATGACATTTTTGGTGCCTAAATCCCAGAATCAAGCCCCCGATGGGATTCACCAAACCCCTACTCAGTTGCCCCCAAGGCCTGTAGGTGCCTTAACTCCTCTGGTGCTTAAATGTTTGCAGGAAAAGTTTGCTAGATTCTATGCTTCTCCCTCTGTGAACGTGTGCTGCAGCCCCATGCCAGGCATCCAGTTGTGTTAGCCCCAGAGCAATGCAAGAACCATGGGAAGACAGGTATCCCTCTACTTAATTTGCCTGTAGGGCTTGATCTAGTAGCGTGCTCAGAGCTTGCCTACTACATCGGTTCCTAAATTGAAAAGCATAACAAAATGGGGGTGGGAGTGGAGATGGCCCAATGGCTAGAGCACTCATCTGAGAGGTGGCAGTTCTCTGTTTCAATCCCTTCTCCCCTCAGGCAGGTGGAGGACTTGAACTGGGGATCTCCCACATTCCAGGTGAGGCTCCTAGGCACTGGGCTAAAAGTTATGAGAAAGCTCCTCCCCCGGCAGGTTGTTGATAAAAATGGCAAAGGTGCTTTAGGTGTCCATTTTGAAGAGAGGAGCAGGGCTTAGCACACTTCCCTCAGCTTGACACCCTCCTTCCCCCCCATTGGCTAGGTAATGCGACAGGCCACTAGCATGCTGGCTTTTCTGAATCCTGTTCTGAGGTGCCCATCTCTCCCCATCCATTGTATAGGAAGACTAGAGGCTGAACTCAGGTTTTGTGAATCCCACGGATTTTCTAGTTGCCTAAAATTTAGTTGTGGTGACACTGAGCATCACCCTAGTTAAGTTTCTTTGTGAATCTAGCCCTGCGTGTATGCCATGAACATATCAGCAGTGACATCCTTGGAGTATTTTATGGATTCCATCCCCGAGTGTTCAGGTTCATGTTGTATGCAGTGTAGTTGTAGCTCTGTCAGTCTCAGGATGATAGAGACAATGTGGGTGAAATAATCTCTTTTATTGGACCCACTTCTGTTGGTGAAAAAGAGATGTTTTTGAGCATCACCGAGTTCTTCACTTCTGGGAAAGGTTCATGTTGGCAGTTGATTTCATTAAAAATAAAATTAAATGCCTCTTTTTCTCATGGAGTCAATACAATCCCATCTACTGTGATGAAATCTCTTTTTGAGCCATTCATATCCTGTGAGCTCAAATTTGTAAAATCAAAAGTTATTTAGCAGGCAACAGATAGTATACCAGGGTTTAGGGACTGATATACCTTAAAATACATAGGAACTAAGAGTTAGTTATTTATAAAATAACTTTTCATTGGCAAGATAGTGCTAAGAACTCTTCCGAAATTTGTTCCAAACAATTAAATGAATTGGAATTACATTTAATATTTAATTTATCCTGCCAAAATGTATCCCTATGTCCATTTGCCGATTTGGTGAGCTCATTCTCCATCATCTTGATGTGAAAATCGGACCTGGACTATTACCTGGAGTGGACTAAAATCACATTCCTGGATTTCTGATGGTCTAAATCTTCCCTTGTTAGACCTAAAAAGATTGTGAGATACCAGACCTCAAACCTGTTAGTTGCCCATGACTAAATATTGCCTGTCTTCAGCCTGAGGCCAGTATAATTTAGGGGGAATGCCCACTACAGCATTTTGGAGTAGATATTCAAGAATTTCACAGATGTTGTTTTGTTTTGTTTAGCTTTTTTAAACGTTGGCCCTTGAAGCTACTCAGAGATTCAGAATGTTAGATGTAATCCCAGTGGAAATTCCTTCCCAAACACCTAAGAAATGTATGGTAGCAATACGCAGTTGATCTCCTGATCTTTTGGCCAAAAGGGAGATTTGTATGACCTTCTCTGAACCCATAATAATCTATGGATCATCTGGTAGAATGGGCTTGTGCTGTGAAAGGTTATCATACTCAAAGCCATGTCAAGCATACACATTAATTCAGCTAGCGCAAGGAGCTGCAAACCTGACACCAATACCAAATATTTGTCTCTACCAGAAATGCACCATGTGAAGCTGCCTCCAAGTCACAGCAATGGCTCTTTCCCCACCCCAGAGCTCCCTTTACAATTGTTTGCTTGATTATTCTTTATGATTGTTCTGTGCAATGGGCAAAGTGCAATGATATATCAGACTTCATCTTTCAAAATGAAAGAATTTCAATATCCTGTGAAGAACCATTTCTGGCTCAATTCTTCTCTCATGTGTGGGTTCACAACTCTGTTAATTTTCTAAAATTGGCTACCAGAATAGGCTGTAACTTGTTTAATGATACGCATCATGATATCTAGAAATGTCCGGCAATGTATGTGCCAGGGACTGAACATTTGGCCCTATCTGATTTACTAAACATAACATTTGTCTCACTTACTAAATTAAATCCCATTCTTACAATACTTCATTAAAGTTTCACAAACTTCATCTTACTCTGTTTTTATTACAAAGATGCCTTCTTTAAAATACGCCCACTGAGGAGTGAGTCAGGAATCTTCACCCTGCTTTGAGCAGGGTCAACTCCTATATATCCATCATGTTGCTTTATTACTATTAGCAACTCTAACATACCGAAATCCAAAACAAGTAACACTTCAGTTTATCTACATTTTTGCATGGAAGAATTTCAGCATATGGGAATATTTGGTAACCTATTTTATGAGTATTTGGCACCCTCCTTTATGAATAAATATACTTAAAAAGTCATTTTTCTCCATATCTACCAAAAAATAACAACATGGACTCTAAGAGGTTGTCAAAGTATTTCTTCCCAAGGGAGAATTTTGCTCTTCTTTCTCATTTATCTAGGCATGTGTAGAGGCTTTTGACCCAATTTAGCATAGATAAATGACCCATGATGTAAAATTTCCCAACAGTTTAATAATGCATTTAACTCAAAGTGACACTTGCTTGCAGCTGCCTTAGAGCAGTTTCCAGGCTATATATGTCTCTTTGAAATGATGTATGACAAGTAGGAAAGCTTCCTTGATAGAACCCCTGCTCCCATGGGTGAGTAACGAGAAAATCCTTTTTTAGATTGCCAGCAGCAAATTTATACTTTGCAAGTCTTTATTTAATTTTATATGTTTGAATATAATTTACAGTTATGACCATTAGTTAAACTGTAGTCTAAAGCTCATAGTAACCGCTATAAAAATATTTTTTCCTGACAGTACTAAAGGATTTTATTGATTTAATTTTTCACAAAAAAACAGCAGCAAACCCCTGGGCTTGTTGCTTAGAATGTTGTCATAATCCATGTCATAACTTAGCAGTGGTGAAACTGCTTTATAGTACTTTTGAAACCAATGCAGTAGAACAGAAAACGTTACATTGTGTTTGTTAAGCTCAATCACTATAAAATCAGGAAACACTCTCTTAACAAAACTCCCCTTCAGAAGTACTCTTATAGATTAAAAGACAGAGTGCTGAATTGTGAGTTCCTTGATTTCCACTGGCATTGTTTAAAAAATCCCTCTAGTTACATGCCATTTTTTGTGTCAATGTGATTTAACTTAATCACCCTCTAGTTTAGTAACAAATATCAGAGGGGTAGCCATGTTAGTCTGTAGCTACAAAAACAATGAGGAGTCCAGAGGCATCTTAAAGACTAACAGATTTATTTGGGCATAAGCTTTCTTGATTAAAAAAACCCACTTCTTCAGATGCAAAGACAAATATTAATAATAGAGTTTAGAAGTACACTTCGGATATGTGTGCAGAAGTCTGGATGCTTACTCAGAAACACTTGGAGTGTTCAGAATTGATTTGGAAAATTAGAGCCCAATCTTGTTAAATCCAATCCTACAACCTGCTTAATCATTAGTTACTAGGGGCATTCTAGCTCCTTACATTAGGCATTAGCATATCATAGAATTAATTGAAAAAACAAAATATTAAAAGTGGATTTAAAAGTTATATTCTAGTAGAACAGTCCAATATCCCAGGGGTCATCAACATTTGGCATGCGGCTCGTCAGGGTAAGCACCCTAGCGGGCCGGGCCAGTTTATTTACCTGCTGATGCAGCAGGTTCGGCCGATGGCGGCCCCCACTCACCGCGGTTTGCCATCCCGGGCCAATGGTAAATAAACTGGCCTGGCCCGCTAGGATGCTTACCCTGACGAGCCGCGTGCCAAACGTTGCCGACCCCTGCAATATCCTCTATAAATGTCCTGGAGACATTTACATGCATGAGTAATCCCATTGAATTCAATAGGATTACTCATTACAATTGGGCAGGAAACATT
The DNA here is from genome assembly GCF_027887155.1 of Malaclemys terrapin pileata. Lineage (NCBI taxonomy): Eukaryota > Metazoa > Chordata > Testudines > Emydidae > Malaclemys > Malaclemys terrapin. The sequence goes on from NC_071518.1 coordinate 14,167,848, forward strand.
TTTCCCATCTGTGATGGGGCGTATACTCCATACTGGCAACTAAAAGGTGAAGGTGGGCCTGAGAGGCCAATTATGCGACTTGGCTGCTCCTGGAATGTGCACCAAGTTTAATTGAAGATGAAGTTCACCTGGAGAATGAGCTGAGAGCTGACTATGAAGAAAGGAAGTCTGGAGCCAAAGGAGGCTGTCCCACAGCTGTTCTGATTTTCAGCATCATTATCATGTGTATTGGCAGTTTAAAGGGGTACCTCAGAAAGCAGGATCCTCTACTAAATGAAATGTTTTTGACTACAGAGTTAGCAGGCTTAGGTGTAAACATAGCATTAGCATGTATTCCAGCACATGCAATGAAATGGCAGATAAGGCGATGAAAAATGCTTTAATCATGAAGAAATCAATATAAAAATTCCTTTGAGTTAGCAGGAATTTGAAAATAGTTAAAATAGTTAAAACAGGATTAAAAATTGAATGGTAAGAAATGTGGACCGAGGAGAAAAGAAGAAGATTCCATGAAGTATGCCCTAAAATAGAGGATAATGTGATGCACCAAGGTTATGATGGGATCAATGTACTCATATTTAGAAACTGGCCACTGTGGTTTGAATACTAATTTATATTTATTGAATAGACACCAAGATGGATTATGTAACCCCTGGAAGGTTACAGAAACAGTTGATCACCTGATATGGGAATGCAGGGAGCATTCCCAGGAAAGAAAGGCACTTTAGATGCTTTAAGGTGACAAACTATACTATGAGGGCTTTAGTGAGAGAGTTGGGAATGCAGGGTAACATTAAAAATGCTCCAATACATTTTCTTAAGAATATAGAGCAGGGTAAGAGAGGGCAGAGGCATGACTGTAAAAGGAATATGGTAGGTAATATAGACTCAGTAGATGAGTCTGCTTCGCCACAGAGCATAAGAAATAGAGGGAGGCTGCAAGGAGAGACTTCTAGGGAAAGAGCCCTGGGAGCCATTTAGTGGTAGTGGAGGTATAGCTCAAAGGGAACATGAGAGGTGTGAAAGGACTAGCCTGAGGTGGGCAGAAGTTTGGTTTAAATGTATACTTTTGGTTTGGGATTTATTGGAGGATTCTAGGGGATAGTCTTGTAAGTCCCAGCCCTGAAACCAGGGTGACCTTAGACAAGCTGTGGGAGAGGCCTGCTGATGTGCTGTGGTAGGAAGCAGTCTAGGAATGCAGCAGCAAGGAGTCTGAAGGAGCAGACTGCTGGTGGTTATAGAGTCCCTGTGCTGGAACCCAGTGCAGTGGATGGGCCTGGGTTCTGCTACCAGCCATGGGGAAGATAGTCTGAGGCCCCTTAGAAGGGGACAAGGATGAATGAAAGCCCTTAGAAAAGAGTATGAGGACCATGGACCCCAAAGTCAGGCCAAAAGACCTTTAGTAAGGACACTGGACTGTTATTTGTTAGACTTTCTGTTACTCCAGAAGGGATGGGACTAAAACTGGCCAGAGGGCCGAGTGAAGAGAAGAGGCAGATCACTGTGGAACTGGAGCAACTGTTGACCAGGGATGTTAGAAGAGGAAAACCTGCTACAGCATGTCTAGCCATGAGGGGACACCTGCGGTGAGTTACTCATTACACACCATCCTACAAATGTTTTTTGAGATTTAAAAAATAAAAAAATCACATTTGAATTGGGATGAAAAGTCAAGATCAGCAATTTTCATGAGCCAAAAATCAAAGTTTTCAATTTGGATGAATCAAAATATTATGTTTCAATACTTTGGAAACATTTCATTTTGATTTTGACTATTTCTAATTTTTTTTTTTTTTTTTTTTTACTCTGGTTAGCTTAAATTTCTAAATGAAAAGTTGTTTTGAACTGGAAAACTGGAATTTTTTCTTTATGAAAATATTGAAATAGGACATTTCAACAATATTCAAACTTTTCAAAAATTTGTGAGCCCAGAAATCTGTCCATACAGGCCCTTTCCTGCTAAAAGTTTCAGTTTCAACGAATTGGCATTTTCTGACCAAAAGAAAAAGTCAGAAAATTCCTGACCAGCTCTACTACTCATATTCTTAAAGCTAAACATATAGCTAAGTCTTTGCAGAGACCAGGACTAATTTTTCTTTACTATTTGGTGTGTGTTTAAGTGGAAACAGTTGCTCCTTGAGTTCACTTTGTCCCATGTGTGGGCCAATATTTCCAATGTGACTATTGATTTTGGGTGCTTAAATTTTTTTGGATGCCCAACTTCAGACACCTTAAAAGGGTCTAGTTTTCAGAGCATGGGCATTCAACAATTTGTGAAAATCAGTGTCCTTTAAGATGTGCATTGTTGGGCAGTTAAGAATTGAAGCATCCAAAACAAGTAGTTATTTTGATGTTTTGTTACTGGTATTTTTATAAGTTCTTTACATATTGCCTGTATTTAAAAACTGTATATTTGTCACACTTATACAACATGATTCAGTCTTTTTCTTTAGTGACTCATATGGCAAACACTGGGAGTTAATGCTGCAAAGTGCTACTAGAACAGCTTTCTTTCTCTTTTCTATGATTCATAACCATTTTCTAGCCATTATTTGCTCGTAAAAATGCAGACATGTTGATAGAAAGATACCTTCCTTTCCCTGTGACTTTGAGTGCTTAGGAATCTTTATTTCATTGTGGGAGCCAAGATGAAAGGGTCATACCTTTTAGCATTCTCAGTGACAAGGGCAGTAATAAAATAAATCATTTTAAAAAGTGATACTTTTTTCTTTCTACATCTCATTTTTTTTATTAATTAGCAGTTTTGGAGAGCTCATTTTGTGTCCTGACTTTTGGGTAATTTCCAGAGTTTTGATTGATGTGTCAGTGTAATGTTATGCATTCATGCTGTTGTAATAAGCAGTTGTTTAAATGGCATACCCTGACATTAATATTTTTATTAAGGTTCTGGAAAGATTTTGGTCAGGTCTGAACTTGGGAATACAAGCTTTTCTTTTGTATCAAAACTTGAAGCAGCAACCTAGTGCGGGTTTTGATCTGGATATTCAAATGCCCCTGAAATGCAAAAGGAGTCAGATTCAAGGATATAGCTTTGTTGATTCTCTAATTCTGAGGTGACTACCGATGATGTAGCTACCAGTCTCAGAAAGAGCTTGTAGGATCATCCTTAACCTAAGTAAAGAAATCACCTCTCATGTATCAGATTTTATTTGTCTTTCTTGCTTACTTTCACAAACCCTCTTCATTTGAAACCTTTCCATTTGCCCAGGGGACTCTTTAACCACCATGCCTAACCCAAGCTGTGATACTACTATTACAATAACAAAAAATGCTACTCATTGTCTGACCTTCCAAGTTCCTGAGGGCCTGGATGACCTCTGCACTTCATCGTTCCATTCCTTGATCTCTCTAGGACTCCCTAGAAATTTGATGGTCTTTTATACACTTCAGCTCCCCGCTCAACACTGACCTTCTCCTTGGTGAATGAGAGGTCCTCCAGGGTGCATCTCCCTCAGGTTCTTCCCAAAGCACAATTCCCTTATCATTGTCATTATTATCTATAAGTGATTGTTTGTTGTTGTTTTAAAGTTAGGATAAAGGTCAGATTATGATAGTTGTCAAGGTATGCTTCTTCCAGCTTCCTATATATGGGATTTGTAGAACAGTCCCTAAGAATTCAGTTCACACTTATGTTTGACATTTATTTTAGACTCGGAGGGCCAGATTCTCAGCTGGCTCATTGACTAAAATGGATACCCCTCTTCCTGGGGGAGCCCTTCCATTTCTAACTAGAATTCCTCCTCAGTGGCTCTGTGGGCTGAGGTCTCCTCATTGGTCTCCAATACTGATGGAGGCAAACCATGGAGCAAAGGGAGTTTTTCTGGAATTTTTCATAACTCCATATTCACTCTCCTTCCATTCCTATGTTACTTCTGAGTCCTGTGAGGAGCTGAATGGGACATGGTCTACATGTCTCTTGTGGTGTTAGTGCCCTCTAGTTTATACAGTAAGGCATGGGAGCCATAGTTAGGCTGGAATTTTCAGTTTTACTGGCAAAAAAAGTCCAGTTGCTGATATAGCTGATTTCTCCCATGAACTGGTATAAGTTATATCAGCAAAATAACTCTTTTTTTGGTGTGAAAGGGGGCATAAGTTGTTTCTGTGAAATAGGAGAGTTTGCCCATATAGCTATACCAGTATAGTAAAATAAACGCTTTCTAGTGTAGACAAGGCCTGAGTCACTGGCAGCAGTGGTAGCTCCTCTGCTCCCACTGCATGATTGGTCATTGGAAATGGACCGCATTGTGCCACACCCTTTACACCAGCGGTTGGCAACGTTCGGCATGCGGCTCGCCAGGGTAAGCACCCTAGCGGGCTGGGCCGGGCCAGTTTATTTACCTGCTGACGCGGCAGGTTTGGCCAATCGTGGCCCCCACTGGCCACAGTTCACCATCCCGGGCCAATGGGGGCAGCGGGAAGCTGCGGCCAGCACATCCCTCGGCCCGCGCCGCTTCCTGCCGCCCCCATTGGCCCAGAACGGTGAACCGCGGCGAGAGGGGGCCGCAATCAGACAAACCTGCCATGTCAGCAGGTAAATAAACTGGCCTGGCCCGCTAGGGTGCTTACCCTGGCGAGCCGCGTGCCAAACGTTGCCGACCCCTGCTTTACACAGAGAAGACTCTTCTAATGAGCAGCATGAGAACAGCACATACCAGGTGAACATCCAGAAAAGTCTGCTGAAAGGGAGCTGCTACTAAAGGCCCTGAGAAGATTTAAGCATCGGGCATCAGAAATACAGCAGAAGTGGGGTGGAGAAGACCACTGGGAATCCTGAAGATATTAAACATAATGAAGAAGGTCTCAGGTTCCAGGAAAAGGAGGATATTGTTCCTGGGGTTCAGGTTCATGTGAAACTAGAGAGATCAATTCATCTGACCCATCTGAATTCAGAAGCAGAGTTCATTTTGAGAAACACATACAAACCTAGCATTGCACAGTTTGCACAGCTGTTATGCTAGATCCAAGTGACTTGATTTGTTCTCTCCAACAGTGTAGTTCTGAGGTAGTAACATATTCAGAACTCCAATAGTCGAAAACAATCTCATTTTGTATCTAATACTTGCATTTCCATACACTCATTTAGCAACAACATTCCAGGATGCCATAACTAGGCAAAGCATCAGCTAATCTGCTGGCAGAAATACTCACTTTTAAAATGTAAAGAATAAATAAATTATTTTTTACCTCCTTCTCTACTGCACAAACACTGGATCTGTAAATGTTAATTGATTTTGAAAGCCCATATGATTATTGCAGGTTTTTTCCCAAATTATACCTGGTTTCAAACATTATGGCATACTAAACTTGTGTCCAAAAATAAATAAATAAATAAATAAATGAATAAACCCCTAAAGGAAACTTTTTTCAAGCCACTTCTTTAAAGTGCAATCTGATTTGATTTAGGCTCCTTCACCAGTCACTATTAATGAATAATTATTCAGCTTTTCAAACTGAAACAGATAGCTTCATTTAGTGTGATTAATACTGGTGTATAACCTCATTTGCATAATTAAAAATATAATAAAATAAATCCCAAATAGGATGCTTTGTTACTGTGTGCATATTTCCAAAATTGGGAGAAAGCGCATTTCAAAAAATACATTACTTATTACAAAATTATTACCACACACAACTGTAACATTCCATGCTATCGATGTGTAAATTACTAGTTAGAATTACTTTTCATCATCGTTCATTCAAAGGTATTGATATATGCAGGTTTGTATCTCTGGGGAAGATATAGTTGGCCTGCCAATTGTATATACCTGATTAAAAGCACCATACTTCAATACTATTTCCTTAATTTTTAATATTTGTGGTTGTTCTATGTGAAGCTTAAATAGCATTCTATTCGGTTGTTTTTTGTAATACTTAGAGTATTTTTACTTTCTCAACTACTGCAGTTTAAAAGCAACCATCTCTTATTTTACAAATCTGAAAGTACTTTTTACCAGTATAAATTTAGGGTTCTGTTCTTCACTAAATGCAAACTTAGCTTAAGCAGTGCAAAGTGGACTAGGCAGACTAGAGAATTTGGTGCTTAGTTTTTATATACTGTAATGTTCTTTATAGTTTTTGTATCTAATGCTTTGGTTCTGGTCCAGCTCTAGACAAATCCATGTGACACCACAGAGTTTTGTTTAGTTGCAAATGAAACCATAAGTCCCTTCCTACAACCTATGAAGAGGGATGACGTTCACTCAAATCGGAGCTGACAATTAGGTTTCATAGTCATTTGGGTCTTATAGTCATGTGGTAACACAAATACAGTGATTGGAGAATCAGGGGAGTCCCAGTGGAATCTTCCTCATGCTCCATTTGAAGCTTTCAGTTTGCCTATCTTGCGTCTACTGGTCCTTTTTGGTTTCTACTGGAACAGCCCCCAGAACTGACTGATCAGTAGACTCATTGGTCTGTTACACAGCTTACATGCCAAAACACAGCCAGGCCAAACACTTCAAATGGAATTTTCATTAGGGAAGTAGCAAAAAAGAGACCAAAATTGGAGGGGTGAAATAAGTGAGGTTTGAAAGCAAGGGAGCGCAGTTTTGAGATGGCTATTTGAATTTGGAATTGAAAAAGATAATAAACATAGGTTGATTGGGGATTATTTGTTGCCACCTTGCAAAATGAGTAGGTATCCTTGTATAGTGGACCCTTTGAAGTTAGAGTAGAGAATTAGGAAGACTGTGCTGTACCTGTATCTGTAGATGAATATCTGTGAGGGAACAGAGGTCTTCTATTTCTGGGGCTGTCAGTGTGATACCTTCCACCAGAACTGAAAAGTACAATATTATTGCACCAGTATCTACAGATAAGTACAGTAACATTGCTGGGATACTGAACACTAGATGTTCCTAGTGGATCGGTCAGCAATAATTAGTCCACGTGTTTCAATACTTGATATACTGAAAATTCCATAAAGTCAAATGTTGCCTGTGGGAGATGGAACATAGTCTTCCCTACCCTTCCCTTAAATTACTGTGTAGGATCAATCCTAGTCATTGCACACAAAAAGCAAAAAGAATTGCTCCAAGCTAGTTTCAAAAGCAAAGGTATTAGAGGACAAGTAACCTGTCTCCCTTTCCCTTCCCATGCACAGACCACTAAAGCTGGTCTCACACACAGTTTTGGACAAGAGATGGAAATGAAGAGCATATCCAATTGCAGCTGCAAGGGAGGATTTTGGTGAACTGAAATTTGGCTAGGTGCTGGGGCTTTTAACCCTTTATGAAAAGTGAAATAGAATCTTTAAAGGCCACAAGTGCTCAGGACAGAGGATTTATGCCGCCTCCCAAGGAGAGCACCCCACGTAGCACAGAGCTTCCTAACACCTGCCTGTTGTATATGTACAATATTGACACAGAAGGAAGACTATAACCCACTGAATCCCCAGCACCATTCCCTGTGCTGAAATAGCTGTACCATGCACTTTCCACTGGAATAAAGCATCGTCACATTTTTATGGCTATCTAAATGTGGCAGATGGGCATGCTCTGTGATATTATTGTTAACCAGATATTTACAGTGGAAGAATACAATGCTTTCATTATAGCGTTGAAGTTTTTATCTACCCATCATTGGTGAAACAGGTAAATATACCCATTTTCCTGATGCTCATCCCTTAATATAGGAAATAACTAGTAGTCATATTATTATTTTTTAAATGTTAATTTCTAAAACAAAATCAAAGTATTTGGAGGAGGGGAAGAACACTCTAGGGTGGTGACCAGAAGAAATTCTACTCTCTGAATAGTTTAAAAGCCAACCTAGCTGGACTTTGAATTTTTATTTTGCTGCTCATAAAAATATCTCAAATTATCGAGGACAATGGATGTAGGAAGCTTTGAATTGGGAAGAAAATTCTTGCCATGTATAGTGATATTTTGTGAGGCTTTCAAAATGAGGCTTGCAGCCTCTGATTGTTCAGGAGTGATTACAGGATTAAGAGTGATTACAAATGAAGGCAGTAAAAACAATAGCTGCACTTAAGCCTTCTTTTTTGACAGAAAAATTAGTGTGATCACAGGGAATGTATGTGAACACTAAGCAAAAGTAATTTTTATATGATGGTAATGCTATAGTGAAGCTAAACTGCAAATCACAATTCCTTTCCCCCTACACTGAATGTTGCTGATAACTCCTATTCAAACTGTGACAAAGGCAGGGAGAGAGAATGTCCTATAAAAATAAATTGTGAATGAAAAATATGAAAAACAACTTTAAAATAATTTTGGATCCATGTCAGTATATTGTCAAATCTGACTGTCTATTCACAGGGGTTCTGGCTCATGCCTCTCTTTCCCCACCCCCTACTCACACAGCTTTAGGACACAGGCTGCAATATAGCCCTTCCAGAGTCTCTAGTCCAGCCTCTGGATCTGGCATAGTGTCTGAGCCCCTCTGTGTGAGAGTTGTGGACCACGGGGTCCGTGTGAAGTCTGGATCCAGTAGATCCTCATTCAGGCTGCCCCAGGCCACTTCCCGTGACTACCTCCACAGTCGACTGTGGTGCAGAGGTGGCCTTTGAGGGGGCTATGTCGACACTCTCTTCCTACCTGGGACTTATCAGTGTAGAGGGTATTACGCAAATCCTCAATATCTGGAGCTATTTCATCTCTTAGCCCTGCTTCAGTTTGGTAATCGATGCACAGTAGCACCCCACTAGGTTTTAGCAGATTTTCATATACAAGTGGGTAGCTTGTTTGGGCTTAATACTCTCTTGCTCTGAATTCTCTGAAAGTTTGTTTTACTTTCTGAAAAATATAGCCTTGAGCCCCATTCTTCAGGATACAAGTAGCTCCCATTGTCTTCACCTGGGACATCAGAGTTTAATGAGGTGAATGCCACCAATTGGTGAATGGTCCAAATCGTCTGGTGTGAAAGCACATGCTATAAGAAACCAGAGAGGAATAAATCCATTCAGTGAAGTGTGGCTGTATTTGCATTTAAGTGCCTGAGACATTGTGGAAAACGTGAGATGTCTCCTAAATCCAAAATAGTCTGTAGGCCCCATCATGTTTATGATCAACCCCAGGACAATTGCTTCTGGAAATGGGGTTGCAAACATAGAAAGTCATCAGTTTGTTGAAGCCTTTCATATCATAACATCACCTTTGGGAGGCAGCATATCCAGGAGCATGCCAAACCCCCACCTTGTTGAGTACCTTTATTTAGCTTGGGTAGTTTTGTGAGGAGGAGCGTTTGTTAGTTCCCAGAGGGCACAGAGTATTTCTAGCTGGGTATCTATCTAATATCAAACTATTAACAAAAACAAATTTAGATCAAAACTTAGACATTAAATTGCAAATATGGAGATCAAATTGCTATGGGCAATCTAAAACCCAGCAATTATTTAAAGGGTTTAATTAAATGTCGTTCTTCCTGTATGCTGATTTAATAGGACATAACCTAACATTTGTAGCCAATAAAATGTAAGGAATAAAAGACTCCTTTTCCATTTATTTCTACCATAAAATGTATGCTGTAAACTATCAGGAACATCTGAAGATATTTCACAAGCAGCACCATCTGTCTTCTTGGCAGACTGTCCAGGCAGTGTGGGCGGCTTTGAGTTACTTGCCTCTATCTACAGCATGACTTGCTTAGTCTGCTAGATGGGCTGCCCTTTTCTTTTTGGAATGGTTTCAGTGTCTCATCTTTGGTTCCAATTTTTATGTGCTCACTCTATATACCTATATAAATTACCTGGCAATTCACCCAGGGAATGTTTATACAGGTAGGTCCCTTGGCATGAAAAGGAGAGATTTCGTATCTAGGTGTATGTCCTCCATAAATCTCTGTTAGTGTTAAAAGTTTTTCCCAAGTGTATCCCACTCACACTGCTTTCACGGTAAATCAGGATTACAATGGGCAGACGTTCACAAGCCCATAAAGCATGTTTCCTCTCCCTTGAGCCAGTTCAAGAAACTCCTTGGTGGACAGGTCCCTCTATGTCAGATTTTAAGTTTCAGTTCGACTGCATTGTTTTCCTATTACTAACACAACATATTTCATAGAGGATTTAAAGATTTTGGGCCAAAATTTAACACCGCCATAAGCTGATTGTGATGAAGATACTCCTGCAGATGACAATAGAATTTGGCCCTTTATCATACAAACCTGGGGCCTGATCCTGTGAACTACAGAGGTCCCTGCAAGGTGCTTTTAGCAAAATGTTTCCTACTTGCATATACATACATTTTTTATCAGACATACTTTTATAGTATATAACAGGGGTCGGCAACGTTTGGCACGCAGCTCGCCAGGGTAAGCACCCTAGCGGGCCGGGCCAGTTTATTTACCTGCTGACGTGGCAGGTTCGGCTGATCGCGGCCCCCACTCGCCACGGTTCGCCGTCCTGGGCCAATGGGGGCGGCGGGAAGCGGCGTGGGACGAGAGATGTGCTGGCTGCGGCTTCCCACCGCCCCCATTGGCCGGGGACGGCAAACCGCGGCCAGTGGGGGCCGCGATTGGCCGAACCTGCCGCGGCAGCAGGTAAATAAACTGGCCCGGCCCGCTAGGGTGCTTACCCTGGCGAGCCGCGTGCCAAACGTTGCCGACCCCTGATATATAACCTCATTTATATTAAATAAACTCAAAGATGCTCAGCCTGTCTTTTTGCTGTTGTCTGTTTATCTGTATGTGATAGTCCCTGTGCTATTTGTGTCACTTGGCAGCAGAGCTCTATCCATTCTGCAAGGCAAAACAGTGCCCAGGCTGGGAAAAAAGCAGCTGAAATGAAAGACTAAGCATTATACACATATCAAATAGAACAACACAAAATTGTGATGTTATTCCACAGACAAAGAGCAAACATGTATTTGCATACTGGATGACTTTTATATTAGATAGACAAAATTAAGAAATACCAGGTCTTCAGAAGAAAGTGCAGTCTGTGGGACTTGTCTTGAACTGATTCCCAGATTGTGTCCATGAAATAGGCCAAAGGTGGCCAACCTGAGCCTGAGAAGGAGCCAGAATTTACCAGTGTACATTGCCAAAGAGCCACAGTAATACATCAGCAACCTCCTCCATCAATTCCTCCACCCCGCTCCCAAAGCCTCCGACCCACCGGCAGACCTGCCTATCAGCACCTCCCCACACCTCCTGAACAGCTGTTCCATGACGTGCAGGAGGATCTAGGAGGGAGGAGCGAGGGCACGGCAGGCTGAGGGCAGGGGGCGGGAAGGGGTGGAGTGGGGGCAGGGCCTGTGGCAGAGCCAGAGGTTGAGCAGTGGGCAGCCCCCAGCACATTGGAAAGTTGGCGCCTGTAGCTCCAGCCCCAGAGTCGGTACCTATACAAGGAGCCGCATATTAACTTCTGAAGAGTCTCATGTGGCTTCGGAGCCACAGGTTGGCCACCCCTGAAATAGGCTATGGGCCTTCAGAGCTTCAGTGCATAGAAAACAGTTTTACAGTTCCATACCTACAAACATAGAGATCTGTTGGGAAAGGAGACATAAATTACTAATCCTCAAGATGAACAATAACCAGCAAGCTATAAGAGCCAAATTCTTTGTTCACAGACCCTATATATGTCATCGATTATATATAAACAACATTTGACCTAAAATGTTGTCTAATGTTGTTAAATATGGAGTTTAGTAACTGAGATTGACAATTTGGTGCACAATTTGTCCCTGACCATTTGTATGAGGCCATTTTCTCTGTCCCTCTTGCCCTCTGCAACCCCATTTCCCTTCCCACACACATGCTAAGGACTTGACCCTGTGCCCACTGCAAAGATTCTGATTGACCTCAATGGGTGTTGGATTGGACCATACAAGAATACATTAGCAAATGTTATTTTTCATGGAGTTTAGACTCCATTAGAGCTGATGTGCTACTAAAGTCAAGAATACATTGTGTGTATGTTCTAGTAGTTTCAGGACAAAACATCCCTGGAGCTAGAATACCTGCCTGAAAAACAAAAGAGGAAAAACAACTATTTGTTACTGTATGTGTCAATGTTTTCTGCCAGAGAGAAATATCTCTGTGCTAAAAGCAGTGTACTGTACTATGTCAAGCACTTGCTTTATGGCATGTGCTGTACTCCTTTTTATGTTAAACTAATGAAGCAGACCAGAGTACTTTCCTGCCCCCCCCATCCATATATTGTGTTGCTGTTTCTTTTTAATAGAAAAGAAGCTGAGTTTTGCAACAATAGCGGCTTGTATTTACAAATAAATTACTCCTAAGGTAGGAGCAGAATTTGTTCTTTTCTCAGGAGTGCACTTCAATCCTGGTAAATACTCATCAAGAACCTACTGAATGACAAGAATGTCATAATGATATCTCTCTGTCAAGTACAACCAGAATCAAGCTCCCAGTTGTACCCTCAGGGAAAGCAGATTGAATAAAATCCTTTTCAAACTACTGAATTGCCCATGTGGATACAAAAAAAGATAATTAGAGTAGATAAATTATAATATTCCCCAAGTCAGCCTAGAAGACAGCACTATAATGTCATCACTACATATCTTAGTGATGTAAATATATTGTGGTAAACATGGGAACTTTGATGAGAATGACATGCCCTCTGCCGGAGGCTACATTGTGTAACATCCCTCTACTCAGCCAAGCAGAGTAACCACTGCATTGGCTAAAACCTGCTCAGGTCTGGATTCAGATTTAGTGCTCTGCTCTCTAGATATTTCCTGCAAGAGAGTTGGCAGAGAATGGCTCCATCCTAGTGCTTACTAGTGACCAGAATAGCTGGCCAGGCATGAGGAGGAAAGTCAACTGTACCATTTGAAGGGCTGCAGTAATTTATTTCCTTCCCTGGAGCAAGAAGAGAATAATTGTCCCTGGGAGGAGTGGCTCCAAGACACAATGTTTCCCAGGGCTACTCCAGAGGTGGCATATCTTACTTACCACCCCTTGCTCAGGGCTGTGTCTAAAGGCACAATCTGTCCCTATCTGAACAGCAGACATTTTTAGTTGTTCCTTCATATGTGACATGGGCATCCCTTTCATCCCAAATGAAATGTTCATTTTATATTCAGAACTTGGATAATGCAAAGACTACGTAATTCAGTGGCAGATTTTGTTTAAAATTTGCCTTCCTCTCATGTCTGAGATGTGGCTTTGGTTATTCTTCAAGATTATCTAATGCAGAAGTCCTGTTCTTTGGGATAAGAAACTGGGAACGTGGGTCTTCTTTTCAACAGCCTTTCGTGGGAACTAATGATTAAATGCTTATCAGGAATTAGTCTGGTGCAAGAGGAGTATCACGTTCTTTGGTTATAATGTCTGCTGCTCCTGCCATAACAATGACAACAGTTTCAAGTATGGTTTGAAACTTTAAGCTAAAGCAACATGGGGTTACAATAGGCTCCTCCTACCCATAAAGTCTGTAATTTAGCAAAACTCTTCTAATATGAGCCATGACTGGGTTTTTCAGGCTTGTTCCTTTGACACATAGGACACTGCCTTAACTTTCAGCTTAATTTTATGCTGTCAATGCAATTAAAAGGCTAGGTTCTTCCACTCTACTCATTTTGTGCAGGGTCTTTTTCATCAGTGGGATTACTTGTGGAATAAGGTGCTATTTAGTGTAAGTAAGAGTATCAGAATTTGGCCCATACTAAGTCTGATTAATGATCAGTAATGGTTAGTCATTTTGAGTATGTTTTAAATGATTTCACATATTTCTCAGTATGATGTGAAGAAAACTTCTGGAGGAGATTCAGGATGGCTCCAGGCTCTGTTATACCAGTATAGAGAACTGAGAGAGTGTGGGATTTCCTTGGATATATTTATTCAATGATTTTTTTTTTTTTTGGCTTTGTTGGTTGATTGCAAACATTGTGCTCTGAGATGAGCTGGACAACTCGCAGTGAAAAGTGTGTTCAATTAATTTTACTTTTCTGGGGCTTTGATTCTCTCAGGGCAAATGTGGGAACAGTTTGCAGAATTACAGGGAGCTGGGATGGCAGGATTAGGGAATTTACTTGGATATTTTAATTTTTCTTTCTGAGTAGCTTGATTTAGGCCATCCCTCCCCCACCCCCAAAAATTACTGAGGGTAATTATAGTGCCCTTCTGAAATTAAAGTCTATGAATCTGTGTCACTTACAATTAACTTTCTTTCATCACACTCGCACAAATTACTGTCGTTGTTGATATGCTCTGTGTGTGCAGTTCCCAGATGTAAGGAGGATAAGCCAGATCCTTTTCTATCTTGTTTAGTTACCTGTGTATTGTGGCTGTGTCCAGGGGTTTTAAATGGTCCCACCTACAAAGGGTGCAGTAACATACCTATGTCCATCTCCTGGGCAGGTACCAAGGCTATTCCATCTCATGGCTACACTTTATGTGCAGTAACAGGATGATGTTCAAGGTCTGAGAACAAGCTGAGAGGTCTGTCCATGGGCATGTACTCTGTCATTTCCTGCAATAGATATGAAATTTATCAAGCTTGCTCAGATGGTCCTGATCCTCTGCCATGCTAGTGATAGGCACTGTCACAGGCTGGCTGGCCTTTAAGGCAAGCCAGCCTCATCCTTGTGTAACTGAACAGCTATCCCCCAGCTGAGCATGAGAGAGACTTAATTATGACCGGCCCCCAACTGAATGTTTGGGAGACTTAATTATATAGTCATCTCTCTGATTCCCCACAACTAAGATCAGGCATTATAAACAGAACTCAGCCAAGAGGAGGCCCAGGAGGGAGGAATGAACAAGTTCCTTCTCTGGGAAAGACTTAGTGAAGTCAGACTGGAAGAAACCTGCTGGTCAGGCTCCTTTGGGGAGCCCTGGGATAGGGCATGTAAGGAGCAAGGATATCTCTGAAGGGAAGTTGCCAGAGTCCTTCAGAGAGGAGACAGTGAGGGAAAACCTGCTTGGAACCAGCAGCATAGAAGAAACTCTCCAGGGGGCAGAAATAGGAGCAAAAAGGCAGAGATTGTTGGTAGCTCAGTAGGGGCAGAAGAATTATTAGTTTGGATATTTATTTGGACTTATAGTTGGACCTTCTCTTACTCTCAGAAGGGGATTGAAATTTTAAGCAACCTGACCAGAAGCAGTCACTAAGGGATGCTAAAGAGAGTTTCCAGTAATGCAGCACCCTGGCACAAAGGGGCACTCTTGAGATGAAGGCACACTATTACATACACTTTACACAGATATAAATTGTGCAATGGCAGACAACTCAGAAGGAGCCAGTGCTCGATAAAAGCATTAGCTGATTTACCAAGGCAGGGAGCTGCCCCTAAACTTGTCATCAGAAAAGGTAAAGGGTTCTTCAAAACCCTGGGTGACTAGGGAGTAATAACCAGGCATTCTTCGGCTTCCAAATGGTGGAATTGAGTGTGTACTTGAAACACAACATGGAGGCTCTGAACTGTACACTGAACCAGTCAGTGGCCCGCTTCTCTCCTTTAGCTGGTCCCTGCGTTTTCCTAGGTCTACTTTACAATATATAGTACTTAAAGAATGCAGTTAGCTCAAGGAACACAGGGAGAGCTGCCTGCACTATTACAATGAGATAGTTAATCACCTCTGACAACATTCATTTATGGCTGAAATGAAGCATTTACTGCCTAGAAATGTTTGACACCTTGGTATTGCATTGCCGTTAATATTGCTATCTCAATAGATGTATAGAGAGATAGTTGCTGCCCAAAGTTTTGAGCATTTATCAGATTCAGCAGAAACTTCAAATTCATTCAAAGGCTGTGGGTTTGAAAATCTTGGAACAGAACCAGACACAGAGGTTTATGATCCATTAAGTAGCTGCCCTTTAAAATTTCAGTCGGGGAGAAGAAATGAGTCTGAGTAGGAAACGAGGCAGCCCCATGGGTTAGTCATAGGGATAGATTCTGCTCTCACTGACCTAGTGCAAAGCCAGGGTAGCTAAGCTACAGGCAACAGAGTTGGGTAGGCTTTACAATTATGTCAGTATAGTCAGTCAGGCCCTTGTACCACTGGCAGCTAAGTCCCTCTGCTCAGAAGGATGAATTGCTAACTGCAGGATTGGATTAAGGCCATAGAGGACCCAAGGTACGTGGGAACCATGCATCTTCAATAGCTCGACCCCCATGCTGTGAGCCTCATTCACATAGGGAGTGACAGGGGTCCCCCTCCTCGCCCCTCCCAGCATGAGAGGGCTCCCTTCCTTCTCCCCAAAATTGGCAGCAGGGCCTCATTGCACCTAAGCAGCAATAGGAGATCTTCTTTTGCCCAGAGAGGTGTGCTGGCACTAGTGGGTCCCCAGTACTTACCCCAGCAGCTGGGGTGTGTTTACCTGTGTTGGCAGGCTGATCCCCCAGATCAGTGGGTCTTGGAGTCAATGTCCCATAGAGATACATAAGACCGTTACCTTTCTCTGAGCATTGTTTCAGGTTATCTGCATACTCAAGCAGACATCACTGCAATGCTTACACTCAGTTCATGTTTTAAGTTTTTGCTTCCTGACCATGAAGGCTAGAAACTTCCCTCTTATTTATTTTTTAAATGAAAGTTGAGATTCTGATGTGATCACAGGACTCCAGTAGTTGAGGCTATAGGCAAGGTCCTGTAATGCTTATGCCTTATTCTGAGCCTGAGTAGGTGCAACGGAGTGATGGTACAAGGAAAAACATAATGGAAGCAGGGAGGGTGCAGATGGAAGAAGAGGAAATTAAAATGGAGATAAAAGCTCCTTTAAGCAGAGAGATGGGGCTCACAGAGGAAGCGGGAAGCCTGAGGAACAGAGAGAAAACAGAACAAAGTGAGAGACAGTGCATCCTCAAGCTAGGGGATATTATTGCAGTAGACAGACAACAAGGATTGCTCTGTATAAGACAATCGAGAGGCTTTTTAATTATTTTTATTTACAGTTTCTTCAGACGTAAAGTTACACACTGTTTAGGCTGGAATTTTACAGAGGGCCTAAGGGAGTTAGGTGTTCAAACCCCATTGACTTTACTTGGGACTTGGGATGAGGGAGGGACTTTTAAAACCACTTAAGTGAATTAGGTGTACAAGATCCATTGGCTTAAATTAGGAGCTGTGTGCCTAAGTCAGTTAGGCTGACATCCTCAAAGGTGTTTAGGTTCCTAACTCCCATTGAAATCAATGGGAATTAGGTGCCTAAACACCTTTGGGGATCTGGACATAATACACTTTTGAAATCCCATCCTGGACATGTAAATCCCTTAGGCTCCCTTGAAAATTCCAGCCTGCATAAAAACTACACTGTTTCACTCTCATTTCATTTCATTTCCAGCGAGGTGCTCTAAATAGTTCCAATACTCTGTAAAATACTGTATTCAAGCGTTGTTTTCTTTGTTTTGTTTTAACTCCGAACTTATTACTTTTTCTAATACTACAAGCTACTGTTGCTGCTTTCATTCATCAGGCTTTAAAATAGCTTATTAAAAATTACAAATGAACGTAGAACATCACCCACATGTACTTAAATAAATGCACTGTAATTAATCTACAGCTGGAATGGGAAATGGACAACTGGGCTGGGAAATGAGTCTAATAAAAATAAATTAAAAAGGCAAAAGTAGTGGCACTAAGAGATTTTTTTCAAAGCCAGATGCTGATCAGAGTATGGTGGAAATGATAAGGTTGCTGATCTGATTTCTGCTCCAACACGATGCTATTAGTACTGTATATGGGTCAAATATGAAGAAAGTGAGCAATGCTAGATTTAGGATTAAGTAATGCATTTGATATGATTGATGATATAATGGGAAGGGAAAATCTGGTAGGCAGTAAATGCAGTTTTATTAGGTTGAATGCTGAGAATGAAAATTAAAGGTGGCAAGGTAAAAACATTAATCTTTGGCATGTCAGAGCTATACTGTACATGAGTCCAGTCAAATGGAGATGATGTAGTGCAATGGATGAACACAAAGGGAAATGGAAGCAACTCAGTTGGCTATATTCTAAGCATTAGGGTAAGACTGTGTGCACAAGTCATAGGCTGGATGCACAGAGATGGGACGGTAGATGGCACAAGGAACCTGTCACAATGTTGTCTTTTATAAGCATCCAAACATTGAAGTGCTTATTGATCCCGACTAGTGATTAGTCCTTTTTTTGAGGTTCAGTTACCAGTAGATATTGGAACTGCTGTTCCTTGTCAAAACACTGAGGCACTGGCAAAGGCCAGCAGCAGTTGCTGGCAGAACTTGCACTGAAACAGATACAGGAAGCGGTGGAAAGTGAGTGACATGGATGATTAATGAGGATATTAAAGCTCAGAGTCTGACATTGTAAAGATAAGCTTGCAGTGAAAATGACTCCTACCGTATGTGTATCTGGGGCATCAATGAGACCACCCCAGTTTGATGGTTACCCACCCGTCAGTAGTGAGAGGACATACATAATCGGTAGGCTTATTCTCATTGTGGTTTAGTCTGGTTAAATTATTCTGAGGTCAGTGATTGAAAATAAATTAGAGACAGCATAGACCAGGGGACGAAGGGCCTTGAGAAACAGTGTAAAACCTCAGTCATGTTTGACTAGCCCTGATTGAGAGCTGATTAGGAAAAGCACCCACAATACAATGATGCATCCAGAGGGGCTACAGAAAGGTATAATTTGTGCATGGAATAGAATTAAAAAAATAAAAGAAAAAAAATGTTTTCAAAGCTGGATGGAATGCAGGACAAGGGAAGGAAGCAAGGAGATGGAAAGGTCAGTAGAAGGAGGAGGAGAAGAAAAAAGCTTCAATATACTGTTGCATGGTGACAGGTTTCAGAGGGTTAGTCTGTATCTTCAAAAACAATGAAGAGTTCCTGTGGCACCTTAAAGGGTGCACCAGGCATTAACAGACATTTTTGCCAGGGTAGGTTGGCCCTCCGACACCTTTATGGATTCGGGAACTAATTTCCTGGCAGGGACCATGAAAAGCCTTTGGGAAGCTCATGGAGTGAACCACTTGGTTGCCACCCCTTACCACCATCAAACAAATGGCCTGGTGGAGAAGTTTAATGGAACTTTGGGGGCCATGATACATAAGTTCGTAAATGAGCACTCCAATGATGGGGACCTAGTGTTGTAGCAGTTGCTTTTTGCCTATAGGGCTGTACCACATCCCAGTTTGGGGTTTTCACCATTTGAACTTGTTATGGCTGTGAGGTTAAGGGGCCATTACAGTTGGTGAAGCAGCAATAGGAGGGGTTTACGCCTTCTCCAGGAACTAACATTCTGGACTTTGTAAACAACTTACAAAACACCCTCCAAAACTTCAAACTCTTTAGCCCTTGCTAGAGAAAACCTAAAAGATGATCAGGAAGAGCAAAAGGTCTGGTATGATAAACATGCCAGAGAGTGTTCCTTCAAAGTAGGGGACCCAGGTTATGGTCTTGAAGGTGCTCCAGACCCATAAGATGGAAGCATTGTGGGACGGGCCATTTATGGTCCAAGAGCGCTTGGGAGCTGATAACTATCTCATAGCATTCCCCACTTCAAACCTAAAGTCTAAAGTGTTAATTAGAGAGTTAATTCTCTAAAGCCCTTTTATTCCAGAGAATTAAAGGTTTGTCAGTTTACAGCCTAGGGAAGAGATGATGCTGAGTGGCCTGAAGGTGTCTACAATGAAGGAAAAAGTGACGGTGGCATGGAAGAGGTGAACCTCTCCATGACCTTTGGACATATTCAGTGACAGCAGATCAAGGAGCTGTGCACTAGCTTAGCGCCGATGTTCTCAGCCACCCCAGGATGGACCGAATGGGCATACAACTCCATTGACATAGGTAATGCTTGCCCAATTAGAGCCCAACCTTACTGGGTGGCTCCTCAAGCCAAAACTGCTATAGAACTGGAGATCCAGGACATGCTACAGGTAGGGGTAATCCGCCCCTCTAAAAGTGCGTGGGAATCTCTAGTGGTTCTAGTTCCCAAACCAAATGGGGAAATACACTTTTGCGTGGACTACCGTAAACTAAATGCTGTGACTCACCCAGACAACTATCCAATGCCACGCACAGATGAGCTATTGGAGAAACTGGGACGTGCCCAGTTCATCTCTACCTTAGACTTAACCAAGTATCGCTAGATGAATCCGCCAAGGGAAGGTCAGCCTTCATCACCCATGTAGGGCTGTATGAATTTAATGTGCTCCCTTTTGGGCTGCAAAATGCACCCACCACCTTCCAGAAACTTGTAGTCTCCTAGCGGGATTGGGAGAATCTGCAGTCGCCTACCATGATGATGTGGCCATCTTTTCTGATTCATGGGCAGAACACCTGGAGCATCTACGAAAGGTCTTCGAGAACATACGGGAGGCAGGACTAACTGTTAAGGCTAAAACTTGTCAAATTGGCCTAAGCAGAGTGACTTACCTTGGACAACAGGTGGGACAAGGAACTATCAACTCCCTACAGGCCAAAGTGAATGCTATCCAAAAGTGGCCTGTCCCAAAGTCAAAGAAACTGATCCAATCCTTTTTAGGCTTGGCTGGATATTACAGGTGATTTGTACCACACTACCACCAAATCACCACCCCACTGATAGACCTAACCAAAAAGAAACAGCCAAATGCAGTTCAGTGGACTGAAGACTGTTGGAAGGCTTTTAACCAGCTTAAAGTGATACTCATGTCTGACCCTGTGCTAAGAGCCCCAGACTTTGACAAACCATTCCTAGTAACCACAGATGCATCCGAGCGTGGTGTGGGAGCAGTTTTAATGCAGGAAGGACCAGATCAAGAATGTCATGTTTCTCAGCAAAAAAACAGTCTGAGAGGGAAAGCCACTGGTCAATCACTGAAAAGGAATGTTACACCATTGTGTACGCTCTGGAAAAGCTAGACCCATATGTTTGGGGATGGCATTTCCATCTGCAAACTGACCATGCTGCGCTGAAGTGGCTTCATACCATCAAGGAAAATAACAAAAAACTTCTTTGGTGGAGTTTAGTTCTCCATCATTTTGAGTTTAAAATGCAGCACATTTTAGGAGCTTCTAACAAAGTGGCTGATGCACTCTCCCATGAAAGTTTCCCAGAATCAATTGGTTAAAATCATCCTTGAAATGTGGGAAATATTGTTAGTTTTTATATAATCAGTAGAATATCTAGAGGTGCGTGTGTCTTATTAACTCTGTTTTCTCCTAGAGCTCCAGGAAGCAATCACAGCCAGTGTGGAACAGGCTGTCCAGCACTATCTGTGATTTGGGTGTGCATGTCATAAACATACAATTAAGGGTAGCATAAAATCCCTTCTTTACTTGTAAGCAGTTAAGAAACTCAAATAACCTGGTTGGCACCTGACCAAAAGGACCAATAAGAAAAGAAGATACTTTCAAATCTGTGGGGTGGAAGGAGGTTTTGTTTGTGCTCTCTTTGTTTGTTCTATCTCTGGATGAGAGAGGGACCAGGCAGGAAAAAACATCTCCTAAAAACCTACCTTAAATAAGCATCTAAGATTACAAAAATTGAAAGTAAAGGCAACGAAATGCATTAGATTATCTTTTGTTTTAGCTTGTCAATTTTCCCTATGCTAAAAGGGCATTTTATTCTTGTTTTTTGTAACTTGGAAGCTGATCCTAGAGGGGAATCCTGTGTTTTAATTTTTTTTTATTTACCCTGTAAAGTTACTTTCCATCCTGATTTTGCAGGTGTGATTCTTTTACTTTCTTTTATTTTTTAAATAACCAGGGTTTGGTCTGGGCTCACATTGTACCAATTGGTGAGGATATTATTCTCAAGCCTCCCCAGGAAAGGGGATGATGGGGCTTGGGGGAACATTTTGGAGAAACAGGGATTCCAAGTGGCCCCTTTTCCTGGACTTTTTATCTAAATCACTTGGTGGTGGCAGCAATACTGTCCAAAGACAAGGAAAGGATTTGTGCCTTGGGGAAGTTTTAACCTAAGCTGGTAGAAATAAGCTTAGGGAGTCTTTCATGTGGGTCCCCACATCTGTACCCCAGAGTTCAGAGTGGGTAGGGATCCCTGACATGCATAAATGGACACAAATCTGACATCGGGAATCATAACATTCAAAAACCAGTAGGAGAACACTTCAATCTCCCGATCACTCAATAACAGACCTGAAAGCGGCAATTCTTCAACAACGAAAAAACTTCAAAAACAGACTCCAACATGAAACCGCAGAACTGGAATTAATTTGCAAACTGGACACCATCAGATTAGGCCTGAATAAAGATGGGGAGTGGTTGGATCATTACAAAACCTAAACCTAATTTCCCCAATACTAATTTCCCTCTACTGTTACTCACACCTTCTTGTCAACTGTCTGAAATGGGCCACTCTCATTACCACTTCAAAAGTTATTTTTCCTCCCTTGGTATCCTGCCATCGATTGAATTGTCTCGTTAGACTGACCTCACACTTGGTAAGGCAAATCACAGCTTTTCATGTATTTATACCTGCTCCTGTATTTTCCACTCCATGCATCTGATGAAGTGGGTTCTAGCCCATGAAAGCTTATGCCCAAATAAATTTGTTAGTCTCTAAGTGCCACAAGGACTCCGCGTTGTTTTTTCAATATACTCTGATAGAGAGAAATGTATCTGTTATATTTATAAGTTATCAAGCAAAGCTTACCTTGTGGTTAAGTCACTGAAATAGAGCTCAGGCTTCAATGCTCTGCCAGACTTCTTGTGTGTCTTAGGGTAAGTCACCTTATTTAGGTGCCTAAAGGGGAGTGGTTTGGTGTTCAGCTTTCTTGAAAAATGTCCTGAATCTCTCTGTACCTCTAATCCTTATCTGTAAAATAGGGATAATAATGATAATATTGCCTTTATTCTACCTCTCGCCAGTTTTTTTTAGAGTATAAAGCCTGATTTTTTAAACGTATTTAGGTGTAGTTGTGCTCAGTGTCACAACATCTAATTTATTTAGGAGCCTACATCTCATTTTCAAAAGTGATTTAGGCACTTAGGAATCTAAATTCCATTGATAGAATTTAGACTACAGAGTGCCTAAATCACTTTTGAAAATGAAACTTAGGCTCCTAAATCAGTTGTGTTGTGATGCTCAGTGTAGCATCACCTAAATATCTTTAAAAGTCTGGCCCTAAGCTCTTTGCAGCAGGGACTGTCTCATATTTTGGTATGTTCAGTACCTAGGACAATGGAGCTCTGATTTCATTTGGGGTCTATAGGCTCTACTTTAATACAGCCCGTAATAATTATATTTGAAGCTACTCTTTTCCAATACAAATGAAGGCAAATAAGAGGGTTGTGTATCCTGGCAACCCTTTGGTTCTGGCCGTCATCATTTGAAAGCACAATCTTCCAGTGCCGTATTGGTAGTATTAGCAACAACCAATGTTGGAACATGATTCCTGCTGCCACAGAGTTAAAATTTACTATAATTGTTTACAAATATTTCTAGCCTCCTCCAGCTAGTCACTGTAGCTATTTCCTTTCACTCTCTGAAGGGAGAAAAAAGTCCTATTCTTTGAGTAGATTCCCCAAGGTAATTTTAACTTCATTCAGCTGTTGTGCTCCATGTTTTTACTCTAGAAAACTAAAAACCATAAAGTACTAAGCCCTCAAAAATTATTTGATAAGTCCAACAGATGCAGCCCAAATGGGGAGGAATTATTGCCACTGAGCCTCACACCACACCCAGCTCTGCTCTGGCCCTGGCCCCAGCTGTGGCTCCACTCCCGGCCCCAGTTCCAGCCTTGCCTCCAGCCTTGGTCTCTGCCCGAGGCCTGGCCACAGCTTCTACTCCCGGTCCCAGCCCTGCCCCCAACCACAGCTCTGCTTGCAGCCCAGCTGCAATGTCCACTCCCAGCCTTGGCCCCTGACTGCATTTCTGTTCCAGGCCCAAGATCCACCCTCAGCTGCAGCCCCTTGCTCCTGTCCATGTCTCCCCTCCGGAGCCGTGGCTCCACTCTGGGCCCCGGCTCCAGGGGACGTGGGGGGAGTCCAGACAATGATAAGGGGGCATGTAACCATGAAAAGTTTGGGGACTACTGATTTAGAGTAATACATAAGTGAATTGGCCTGAATGCACTTAGGCATGACCTGGTCTGCCAGCATCACATTTACTTTCCAATAAATAAATAAAAGAAAGAACAATTGAGCTTCATATTAAGAATGCATAATGCCCAACATGTGTTATCATATCAATCTGTAATATGTGATCATCTTTGTTTAAATTCAGGTATCATCAGTAATAGCTATAGTATGGCAAATATAATACCCTAATACCAAAGCATAGCTCCCAGTAACATTACTGAGAGTAGTTCACACTTATTTGATCGATCTGTTCTTAGATGACTGGAAGTTGAAGTCAACATTGATCCAATAGCTGGAATTTAAAGTCAGCAAAGTTCAAACTAGAAAAAGTGTGCATTTTTTTTAACAGTGGGGGTAACCACTGGGACGGTAACCAAGGGATGCAGCAAAGGCTCCAGTACTTGGGGTCTTCACCTCAAAAATAGATGCCTTCTAATGATATGCCCTCATTCAACTACAGGTGATTGAGTTCAGCAAAGGAATCACTGAGTGAATATTCTATGTCCTCTGTTTTGCAGGTCAGATTAGATTGTTATAGTATCCCCTTCTTCCCTTAGAATCTAAGAAATGTATTAAATAAACTGACATGTAGTACTTATATATTTCTAGAATGCATGCTGCATAATACAAAATACTCCCATTTATCTGAATGGGACATGGGGGTGTGAGGAGGGTACAAGCCCCACACTGATGAGAAAAGGGTTAAGGAGCATCTCTGGGCCCAGAAACCCCCACCCAGCTGCCTCTGCTGGGCATGCTCACAATGGAAGCTGAACTCAAAAGGGAGCAGCTCATCTCAGTCTAGGTGGACTGAACAGGAGAGAAGTTGTGTGGTGCAGGCTCCTGCCAAAAAGCTGCTGAGGACCCAGGTGGCCACAGACCCTTTAACCGCAGAGGATGGCAATGACAAGCCCTGACTGAGAGAGGAAGACCTTTTAGGCTATGGCCATAGAGGACTCTCAGGGGAACTTGCCAGTGAACCAGTGGCACCAGCAGAGGAACCAAAGCTGGGGTAGGGAGTGGTCCAGGGAGCAGGTGTAGGGGCACCAGTCCCCTAGTCTGCATATTTTGAATTATTGTTTCATTGGATCCTGGGTTGGAACCTGGCTGAGCAGGGAGGGCCCAGGTTTTCCCTATCCCCCAGCCATTGACTCTCACTGCTGGGCAATGTGACCGTCAACTCCTGCTGCTGGGTGACGCGGCTGTAGACTCTTGCTGCTGGGTGACACAGCCCAGAGTATCACCACTAAGTGGCACTGCTGGGCATGGACACCAATCCCATCCCGACAGGAGGACATCTAAAACTTTTAGTTAACTGGGCATTTGCATAAGCAGAAATGCTGTTTTGAGCTTCACTTTCACTGACATAGAAATGCTGGGAATGAAGGTAGTGATGCTGATGTTTACTTAAGGGATTAGATCTCAGTAACTGCAGGTAACTGCTCAGAACCAATAGAGAAATACAAAGCCATTGATTAGCACTAACTAGCACTAAAAGTCTAATTTAGAAAATATTAGCAGGTGATTAACCAACATGGGGCTACATGGGGAAGCTGCTGTGGATTCAAATAACTAGAATTTTCAGATAAAAGGAATCTAGATAACTGGAATTATGCTGTATTATATATATTCACGGAGCAATACTTGGTACTAGTTGGTGGATTTTAATATTAAATCATTTTTTCGGGAAGTCCGTATTATAGTTTTGGGTACAACATTACTGTGTGTTGCTAGAAGCATAAACATTTGTAATTTGTATCCCACCTCCAATTTCTCACAGTCCTGAAGGTACATTCCTCAATGGCACAGATACCTTCTCTTTTGCGACAGACATCTGAGTAGAAGCTGCAGGGACAGAATTTATACTTAAATGTTTAGAAAGTGCACCTGAATTTCTGAAAGTCTAGAAATTGCAGTGACTTTGTTTAGCAGAACTCTTGAAAAAAAAAATCCAAACTTCACTATTGGTTTGCCAAACCTAACAGTTTTGTGGAAATTCATGAATTTATTGAAGGGTGTAATTCTTAGTTCCTGTCAATAATGCCAAGTTTTGATGCAAAGAAAGATTACATTTTCTTCCCATGTTGTCAGTCTTGTTGGCAACTTGATTAGAATGATCTGCTAGAAATTGTCTTTTTTTTATTCCCAATTAGAGCAGGTTTAATAAAATAAAAACAACAATAATAATAATAAAAAAAAACCACATAGAAACCTTTAAAAAGAATTTTTGGCCGGTTCAAAAAATGACCACTGACACTTTTTTTTAACAAAGAGAAGAAATTTACCTTCCAGCTAACAAATTGTACATAACTTAGTTTATTGTTGAGGTTATAAACTTGCTAGAAAAGGTTTCTGATGGAAATAATAGGACTAGTTGAAATTTTCCCATCAACATTGTTTTGGGGGGAGAAACACGCTATTTTTTCCGCCTTTCCTCAAACATTCTCAATTTTTCATCTGAAAACATACTTCTGGGGGAGTTACTCCTGTCCAAGAAGGCAGACAATGACTCTGATTCAGTTGTTAGTCCTTAAGAGACTTTTCAATGAATCCACTGCTGGAAGTTTATCTCCAGCCATACTGGCTGAGATGCATACATTGGAATGACCACATTCAAGGGGCCCAGGACAGACAAATCTTTTAAATGGATAAAAAGATGGCCTCCTCAAATGGGGAGACAGAGAGTCAGCAGAGAAGCAGGGGATAATTTGGACCGCAGAAAAATGGGAAAGGGAATACCAAGGCTCAGTTGAGCCAAGCTACTTGCAAGAGGCAAATATTAAGTTTAGGTAACACAACTGGCATTTAGACTTTTGTCATTTTTAATCAATATCTCTCTGCTTGTGATGTTCCTAAAGATGGAGAAATCATATTCTGCTTTTGAACAAGCTGTTCTCCCTCAGTGTGTTTACCAGCTGGTCACAGCACCGGGGGAGAAATCCATAGCCATGGGCCAAACCCAGTTGGATCTGCTAACGGTAACCTGGTTGGTAAACAGGGGTAATCTGGTGATACAGTCAACAATGGAATGCAGGTGAGAGACAGTTACTATGAAAGAGGTGCCAGTGGAGAGACAGAGAGAGAGAGAGAGAGAGAGGTGTCAAAGATATAGCTAACCCCTGAACCATAAGTGGTTCCCTTTCCTGCTGCTTTCCAAGATCCATCAGCTTGGAAGAAGCCCCCAAAATCTATAGCTCCCTTAGTCCTTCCACCCAAATGGATGCTTTAGGGAAAACTGTAAGGGTA
The DNA here is from genome assembly GCF_027887155.1 of Malaclemys terrapin pileata. NCBI lineage: Eukaryota > Metazoa > Chordata > Testudines > Emydidae > Malaclemys > Malaclemys terrapin. The sequence goes on from NC_071518.1 coordinate 14,195,051, forward strand.
TATTTACATTCCCTCTTTAACATATGAGTTTTCCCAGGAGAGTGATGGTCTGGCCCATTGCTGTTTCATCAGTAATATCAGTGCCCCAGTACTTGTCATTCTTGGCAAAAGTAAAAATAATAGATAAGTTCTTAGGGCACTTTTTTAATTACATTCTTTTATGCCATCAAAGCAGGATGTGGAAAATCTATGCTGCTGTGATAATAGTTTTCTGAATGCAATGCAAAAAGTATTTAATTGTTTTAATTTCATATGTGAAGGTATGAAATGTTCAAACTATGCTGCCTCTATAAAAGAGACATTGAATTTATATTAATTGGCCCTAATCTAAAATTCGTGAATACATAAAAGAAATATAAAACAAGTCATCCACGATACAAATGTTCCAAAACATACAATTAAAGAAATATTTGGATTTGTATATTCCTCTGGTCTCAGTGTAAATCTATAATGTCACTAATATAAAAAATGCTTGTTACGGAAAGCGGAGGCTATTACACAGCAGTACCACAATATAACAATTCAGACTTAATGAAACATTTAAAATATGCTATTACTGATATTGTTTCATTATACAATTTAATGTACACTGTTTTCATGCTTAAGTGACCTCTAAATTGGACTATTGCAAATCACTACTAATGGGTTTGCAATGTAATACTCCAGACACTTTTTTTTTTTGCTGGGACGAAATGCAGCTGAAAAGGTACAGTGGTCACCATTACAATTTTACAAATTCCTTTGTCAGTCACTAATATTAGTGTAGCATTCACAGCATCTCCTAGATTAGGGACACAATATATTGCAAGTTCTTCAATAATCATAGCTAGTTGCAGAGGTAAGTATTTTAACGGTGTCTTACGGGACTTACAGAAGCTCTGATTCAGGAAGTCACTTAAGCTCATATTAAATCTACCCTGATTCAGGAAGCACTTGGATACATCCTTACCTTCAAACAGGTGCTTATATCATATTGATCTCAATGGGACTTAAAGTTCAGCACACGCTTAAATGCTTTCCTGAATCAAGACCAGAAACCAGAAACAATATGGTTTAACAATGCTAAATCCACAAAACTAAGACAAAGTGAAAATGAAGGCTAACACCCCAACCTTGCAAATACATAGCCACATGTATAACAAATGGGAGGCGTCTCACTGAAATGAATATCTCATTTTTGCAAAGATAATCAAAGTGCTAATCCTGCAACAACTAAACCTGTGCATAAATTTACTCACATAAATAGTCTCATGGACTGTAATGGAAAAACTAAAGAGTAAAGTTACACACGTCCTTAGGTGTTTCAGGGTGTCGGTCTGTGACCATACCTTTTTGCTGTGATCTGCTGAAAAAATATATCTAACTGCAGAAAAACAAATCAAAGACCTTTACGATGAACTCAATGCCCCATTGAACAGTGAGAGTTTTGCCATTGACTTGGATGCAGGCACGATCAAGCCCCAGATACTAATGTAATGAAGCATTATGATGACATGATTATTATTTTGTAGGGAAAATGTCCCCAGCTCACGCTGATGTTTTACACCTGACCCAGAATGCTTTCCTCTTAGCTAGTCGAATCCCCAGCCTATCTCAACCAAAAGCTACACCAAGTCTAGAGTGAAAAGTTCTCTCTTCTTGGGGACTTTTTACCAAAAGTAAGAACAACTAAACTGGAAAGGGATTAATTCTCCTCTCACTCCAGTTTTGCACTGGTGCAAAGCCCTGAATCTCAGTGTAAAAACTCCATCTTGACACGAGCATAAATAAGTGGAGACTCAGGCCAGAGACTGTAGCCTAAACTTTAGTCCAAGGCTTGGCTTCTCTAAAGCTTCCATCTTGATACCCACCTGTCTCAAGTTCTAATTTCCTTTCTTGGGAACTAAACCTTCAAAAAGCCATCCCTGCCTCAGTTAATCAGCAGAAACGAACCTCTGGCCAAGCGGCTTACTGCCCTGCTGCATTTTTGAATAGCAAAAAGTTTACTGATTATTTGCAGAAATTCAACTCTGTTTAGTATTGGTGAACAAAAGCTGAAATATATCACACTGTAGGGGAGAAAGCTGTTTCCACTGTTAATAGTGGAACTAATATTTTCAAAAGTTTGGCATTGTCTGTAATATGTATTACCAGTGTGCTGTGTATATGGTCTTCAAAGCTTCACAAGAATTGCTATCAACACTACATTGTGAAGAAAAATTACATTGTTTTCCACAACGAAAAATATCAGTTGCTGGTTATGGCAGTTTAAACATTCAGTCACTGACAACTAGGAAGTGCAGTATAATGCATTACTATGATGTATTACACTACAGCTCCAAAGAGGAGAGGCTAAGTCTAACTTCACTGAGTGCCTGAAATAAATGCAGTCAGGAGAGGTACAGAAATGTCTTGATAGGGCCTCCGAATTTCTGATAAATAGCCTAATACCAAATAGCATTTTACATCTATTAAAGGTGTACAGCAAGGTTCCTCATCAACTTTTCAGTCCTGTAGAAGGATCAGCTGCTACATTTTCATAAAGAGAAGCAAGGCTGAAAAACAAGTTCTTGCTGCTTCTGTGCAGATCCCTTGCCATTGAACTGAAGATGAAAGGTTAGAGCCAGTCTTGCCTTCACAACATCTGACAAAGGTTGTTTTTCAAGTACAATGGAGAGAAGACATATTTAACAATCATCTGGAGGCAGTAGCAGCAAATAAATCTCTCTACTGTTGTCTACCATTCTTCCATCATCAGAGCAGCAGCAAAACTAGCATATTCCACATCAGCTGAATCACAGCATTTGACACAGACATATCTAGGCCAGGAGAAATTTGGGTGAAGTCACACAGAAAACAGTTATATTATTTTTGATAATGGAATTAGCCATTGCGATAATCAAAATTGCCACGTGCCCACTTACACCTGACTCCACCAACTCAGGGAGTGTGTACACAATACAATAAATAAGCAGAGTGAAAACATATAATAAATAATTATCATTGTCACTGTAAGTTTATGAAGCACTTTACAAAGATGTGGTAAAACACATTCCCTTTGTCAAAGATCTTACAAGCTAACTAAGACAAGATGAAAACGAGACAAGAGACAACACATCAGCTTTGATAAGTAGGGAATAGAGATCACTGATTATAAGTAAAGGGTAGGAATGCCGTTTGAAGAAGTGGGTTTCAGTGCGGGATTCAAAGAAAGAGAGTGGGTACCTGCATACAAGATCAGCGGAATTGTTTCAGGCACAAAGATGAGAGTGGGAGAATATGATGAAGCATGGAATAAAGTGACAGAAATTGTGAAGTGTGTAGGGACAAGAGACTGGAGGGGGTGTGACAGCAGAGATATACATGGTGCAAGACTTTATACGGCCTTGTAGCCTTTGCTATATATATTACTGGAAGTCACCAAACCTTCCACAAAAAGCACTTAGCAAGAGAAGAGGCAATAAATTTAGGGCAATTTTAAATTTGAGGGTTTAACAGGATGGATGAAGGGGGATGAAGGGGGATGAAGGAGTCAAATACAGAACAGAGCTGAAAGCAGAAATAATGAATGTGAGGAGGGGAGGGGAGCCAAAGAGAAAGAGAGAAAAAGCTGGTGTAGTAAAGTCAGTAGTAATTATAAAAAGACTGAGTGCTGTGGTGAAGGAGAGGCTGGGGGTGATGGATAGTACAAGATAGTATAGGGGATCATGGAGAGGAAACGCAGTTTGTAGTAATCCTGCAAAGAAATAAGCTCAACAGTCTGGAAAAATTATGTATGGTGAGAGCTTTGTATATTCCAGACATATCAAAAGAAATGGGAAGAAACTTTTACCTGTGACTAGAGTTTAGTGACTTTCCCCATCAGTATGATGATAACCTTAGCTATTGCTGTGGCTGGTGATTCCGGCTTAATTCCTTCTCCAAAGGTTAATACTATAGCTGGCTGTATGTATCTGCTATTAACCCAAGATCTATAAATTCTAGTGCTTGATCCAGCTTCAAAGATTTTGCTCAAATATCTTACCAGGCATGTCCCTGGACAAACTGCACAAAACAGACAAATCCTAGGGTACATATTGAGATTTTGAGAATGTCAGGGGCTGCTTTTCACTTTGACCAAACAATGCAAAGGGATTCTGGTGAAATTGGTTTCTCACACATCTGGAATGCCCGAGGTTACTGCTTTCACAAGAAGACATTTTCTATTTGCATGTGAGGAGATGTATCTATATCGATAATTTGTTACAGCTGCACATGACTAAAATCACATATGTGTAGAATGGCATTTACAGTGTGTGAGCGTAGAGAAATAAAATCGCTACAGTCGTGTTACCGGGGTGATTACTGAATATATTTTTTGCTTACATAACAATGAACACATTCAGACTCCATTAGCCACAGACCACCTACAGCTCTTTTTGAAATGACTGAGGAGAAATCCTTTTTTCTGTTGACATGACTTGTAGCCACACTTCAATTTTTATTTCAACCTACTTTGTCCCTCTCCCCCAACATCCCCCAAAATTGATGAGCTCTGCTTGTGAGTAGTAAATTTATTCCATCAAGACCTATTATTTATCTGAGGTAAACATTTGGTTTCTGATATAGTTGGTATTATTTACCAAGACTGTTTCGAGTGTGTTCCATACTTACAATCCCACAGCATATCAAGAACTGAGTATCTTTCTCAATGGACCTCACTTGAAACATGATTCCCACCCAGTCCACCTTGCAATGAACCACAATAGATCTCTCACGTATCTTAACCACCTGAGGAAAACTGTAGCTAAAGTGAGGATGCATAATATGCTTTTTAAGAAAATTGGTAGGAAATTCATGGGGAGCAAACACTCAAACTTTCTGATCATCTGAAGTTACTCTGCAGCAGAATATAGCGCTGTGGTCTAGCCCCATTCACTTCATGTCAAGTTGGCTGACATACAACTACACTCAAATATGTATATTGTAACGTGGATGATTTGACCTGCCCCAGAACCATGGCTTCCCATGTTAAGCAACGTCACTCCATTGTGAAGATGCTACAGCCAGAATGCTTGAGAAAATCAGGCCAAACCTGAGCCTACCAGAATACACAGACCTCTTTGATAACCCAAAAGTGCTCTTGTCATTGAGGCACTTATTGTGGGCCCACTTTCCCTGCAACCATAAAAATGGTTGGCAGCTGATATCAGAAATCAGTCTTTTATAACTAACCAGTCCATGCGTGCATGCACCTTTGATTTGCCACACTACTCATGGGCCCTCCTGAACAAATTTTGCATGAGCCAGGTATGACCCGGTGTGCCTTAGGCAGCCCTCATTGAAAATGCCAAGGTCAAGGCAGGCTGCAAAAAGGAGAGTAGATTCTCCCAAAAGTGGCGGTTAACACTGAAGTTAGACTCACCAACCAGTCACAAACTGTGCTCCTGATCCCCCATACTGATTATCAAGACACTAAGAAAGAAATCACACAGCCCCCTTTATTGCATTCCTGTTCTCTGGCTCCCAATCAGCACATAGGTCCAGTTCAGTGAGAAGTTATTTAAAACTGCTCACTATACAAAATGTTCTTCTGAGCCCAAAGGGCCAGCCACATTGCCAGGTCAATATTAGTTTGGATCTTACCCAAAATATCATGCTGCCAGCCAATCCTTTAGTATCTGAAACTAAAGGTTTATTATAAAGAAAAAAAGGAAGAACAAGAAGAGAGTTGATAAATGTTAAAGTACTCAAATACATAAAGAGAATTCAAAGTCCATATATCAGGTTCTCCCTAGTGTTGGTGAGTTTGCTGGCTTGAAAGTCCCTCTGGAACACATCCACAGCTTGGATGGGTCATTCGATCCTTTGTTCAGAGCTTCTGTTTGTAGAAAGATTACTGCAGAAGTAAGAAGCAGGAATGAAGACAAAATGGGGAAGATGCAGCTGCCTTTTATATTCTTTTGCCATGTGGCTGGTAATTCCTTTGTCCCAAACACATGCTCCACAGCACATGGCATGGGAAAGCCTCTGTTCACCGGCATGCCTCTACATGTCTGGCTGACTCATAAGGTGTATCCCCTGGCTCCTTTCAATGGGTTCACTGTCCAGCTGATGACCGCAATGGGCCATCAAGCAGTCTTAGTGCTGCTGATGCCATTCTGTCTGGGGGTGTCACCCAGAAACACAGCACAAGTTTTGAAATACAAGTATACCCTACATATCTATAACTCATAATACAAAGGTGATACAAACATATAGACAAGATTATCATACTTGGAAAATCATAACATTTTCACAGACACCTTACATGGCATATCTGGCCAGATTCCTTGTAATTTTATAATATTGGTATCAACAACATCATACAGTGTTCCACATATTCCGTAAAGCGTCGCACCAGGGTCTGCGTGCAACCAGAATTCACACCTGTAGCAAAGGAAAGGATTCCTCCATGCAGCTGTGGCCAAAGACAAAGGTCACACATCACTGATGACTGTCCACTGATGGTGGTTTGAGGGCTCTGCACTTCACTGATGAGGCTGCTGCAAATTGGCTTGGCAAGCTCTGCGTCCGATAAGAAGATTTACTTGAGGTAAAATTCACATTCCTATTTGTTTGCATTAGATATAAACATTGAATATTTTGCTTACATACTGTCTGGTCATACATAATTTACAGCATTTTAAATCTCTTTCACTACCTGAAGGGGAATGCAAACTCCTCACTCCCTGTGGATGTTATACTGTGCTAAAGATTTGCATTCTTTAGTGTACATATTGGGTTGTTATGGGGAGTTATGTGATTCCTGAATTCTCATCAGCAGAGAAAGCAAAGTTTATCTGCAAGTGTCAAGATAACATGTTCCTTTACTTTTGATCAGTACAGTTCCTTTACTTTTGATCAATGCAAACATGGCAGACGTATAGAAAGGATTCTGGGTTCTATTAACAGCTAAGCATTTTGGATTAACAGATTTCAGAAAGTAACCTTCTTATCTTTTGATCAGAATTGAAGACTTGTTGAAAGATAACAACTGTTATATGCTCTCCTATGTGGCAAAATGGTTGTCTTGTTTTGTGGCAAAGCAACATGTTACAACACGACTAGTCAAAACTGTAACATTGATTCAGCAGCTGACAGCATTTCCCTTCATTTCTCATCACTGACCTTGTCTAAAAGAGAAACTTGGTGTATTCCTGATAATGTTTACTTAGTAGGTAAGCAATATTCACAGTAACTGAGTGTACACTGTATAACATTTCAGCCTATACATGCTTTAAATTTAACATCTTCTGAAGTTACAAAATATAGATCTTGAAACAGGGGCATCTTTATTAGAGCTTACAGTGTATGAGAAATAACTTTGATTTCTTATTGTACATATTCAGTGAGTGCACATTTTGAAATGAGTGGTGTGTTTGGTCTCCAAAGTTTATTTATATGTACGCTTTTCTATGGTGCTCAACACCATAGTATCTGAGCACCTGTTAAACAGCAATTAATCTTTGCAACACCCATGTGAGGTATAGAAGTTTTATTACATGGGGAACTGGAGTTCAGGGAGATAGAGGGCTTTATTCTTTAGCTCAGTTGGTGCAAAGGGGATGTAACTCCAACTGCAAATCAGCAGTAGAAAATTCCTCTTGTGCAGGGGAATTTAGACGTGCCTGTCATTTTTCTGAAGGGAAGCCAAGAAATCTGCAGGGGACATAAATTCTGTGCATGCGCAGTGGCACAGAATTCCCCCAGGAGTAAGTTCATGGCTGACATTGTGTGAAACTCAGCAGTTTCACTGAGTTTTGTTGTGAACTTTTTGGGTTCATTTGAACAAGAAAGTAAAATTGACACTTGGTAGGATACGAACCCATGCAGAACAAAATGGATAAACCCTTATCAAGCAAAACTACTCAATTTTGCTCATTTAAAAAAATGTTTTAATTACTGTATTTTGTAACATGCAACACACTTGTTATGCCAGCCAGTGAGATTCTCATAGAGGTAAAAGTACTGAAGCCAGCAAAAAGGAAAAGGAATCTTTGTGTATTTTTTTTTTCAATATGGGTTATGGGTTCAGTTATTTCCCATTGTTCATATAACACGTGGTATTTGTTCTATGGTACAGCCACATTTGGGTGGGGGAGGAGAAGAGTAGAGTAGACAGGGGATTTAGCTGAGTTGCTAAGCACTGTATCTTCCATGCATGTTTTTCTATGAATCACGGGGTGGTGGGAAGGGGAAGGAAAAATAAATCTCTGGTTTGAAGTCTTCAACTTCTTTATGAGTTTGCTATCAGTGTTTTTACTGAACCAGGTGTACTTATGAAATATTCTTGATATGACTTGGAATAACACAGAAATAAAACTCACTATATTGGTAATTGGCTCTATCTATCTGAGTATACAGCCCCATCCTTGTCATATATTTGCACCTCAAAAACATCAATGAAACCATCCACGCAATATGCCCATGAGGTAGAGAAGTGTTACTGTCCCCATTATACCAATGGAGAATTAAGACACAGCAAGATGAAGTGACATGTCCAAGATCACATAAAAAGACTGAGATAAAGTCAGGAATTGAACCCCGATCTCCTGAATTCCAATCTGGTGCTTTGACAAGAGCATCCTCCCTTCCAGTTTGAGGCCCAATCTGTAATTGTTATTAGAATAACTCAAATGCATTGTATCTTGGACCCAGGATATGAGAGAGACAAGATAGTAATATGTTTTATTGGACCAACTTCTGTTGGTGGAAGGGACGAGCATTCAAGCTAACATTCAGCAGTCACAAGCCATTCCATTTCTAAATAAAAATAAAGTCCAAAGGCACCCACTGCCTATAACCAAGATGCCTCATCTGGAAGACTTTCTGTGCTGTGATGATTCAAAGTTAAAATCCGAAAGATAAGGGATAACAGTTGCATGATGACACAATGAGAGTGACCTTAGGCAGATGAACATCTTGTTGGTTTAATGAAATTTGGCTCTGTTTCAAAAATATATTCATAATCACAGACTGGGCATCATGGAAAAAGTGAGTTTAGAGGAGGAATTTGAAGGATCACAGGGTAGTAGTTGGCTGGCAAGATTTGGGAGGATATTCCACTTGTGGGGGTAGTGAGCAGAAAGGTAGAAAGATGCTTGTTGGCGAATCAAATGGATGGAGCTTTGAGGCAGGTGAAAGGGAACACCCCACTAAGGCCAATATTTTCAAAATGTCTAGTAGTTTGGAGTGCTTCAATTTTTGGATGTCCAACATGAGGCACCTGATTTTCAATAAATGTTAAGTCCCCACCTTTTGAAAATCAGGCCCCTTCCAAGTATCACAAATTAGACATCCAAAAAACTGAGACATGCCAAATCAAAAGTCACTTTGGACAATCTTGGATTAGTTTGGCTAGAACACCATGGGGAATAATCTCTCTCAACCCCAGATATGGTGATCAGATTCACCTTGAGCAAGTGAATGAGGAACTATCTGGATCCCCGGTAGGTACTAGAACCATTCATCACACAAAACTCACCTCTGTTATCATTGTGTAAATACAGCTGGTTGGTGAATAGGATTTGTTTCCGTGGAGAATTTTGAATTTATATATATATCAACAGCCCTAATATATATATATTAGGGCTGTTCATTAATCGCAGTTAACACACGTAATTAACTCAAAAAAATTAATCGCGATTGATCACAGTTTTAATCGCACTGTTAAACAATAGAATACCAATTGAAATGCATTAAATATTTTTGGATGGTTTTCTACATTTTCAAATACACCTCTACCCCAATATAACGTGACCTGATATAACATGAATTAGGATATAACGTGGTAAAGCAGTGCTCCGGTGGGCGGGGCTGCGCACTCCGACGGATCAAAGCAAGTTCAATATAATGTGGTTTCACCTATAACGCGGTAAGATTTTTTGGCTCCCGAGGACAGCGTTATATCAGGGTAGAGGAGTATACTGATTTCAGTTACAACACAGAATACAAAGTGTAAAGTGCTCACTTTATATTATTATTTTATTACAAATATTTGCACTGTAAAATAGTATTTTTAAATTCACCTCATACAATATAATGTAATCTCTTTATCGTGAAAGTGCAACTTATAAATGTATAGATTTTTTTTGTTCCATAATGCACTCAGAAACAAAACAATGTACAACTTCAGAGCCTACAAGTCCACTCAGTCCTACTTCTTGTTCAGCAAATCACTAAGACAAACAAGTTTGCTTACATTTACAGGAGATAATGCTACCATCTTCTTATTTACAATGTCACCAGAAAGTGAGAACAGGCATTTGCATGGCACTTTTGTAGCCGGCATTGCAAGGTATTTACGTGCCAGATATGCTAAACATTCATATGCTCCTTCATGCTTCGGCCACCATTCCAGAAGACATGCTTCCATGCCAATGACGCTTGATAAAAAAATAATGTGTTAGTAAAATTTGTGACTGAACTCCTTTGGGGGAGAATAGTATGTCTCCTACTCTGTTTTACCTGCATTCTGCCATATATTTCATGTTATAGCAGTCTTGGATGTCATTTTCCCTACAGATTTGACAAAACACAAAGAAGGTACCAATGTGAGATTTCTAAAGATAGGTATGGCACTTGACCCAGGATTTAAGAATCTGAAGTGCCTTACAAAATCTGAGCGGGATGAGGTGTCTTAAAAGAACAACACTCCAATGTGGAAACGACAGAACCCAAACCACCAAAAAAGAAAATCAACCTTCTGTTGGTGGTTTCTGGCTCAGTTGATGAAAGTGAACATGCATCAGTCTGCATTGCTTTGGATCGTTGTCAAGCAGAACCATCAGCATGGATGCATGTCCTCTAGAATGATGGTTGAAGAATGAAGAGACATATGAATCTTTAACGCATCTGGCACATAAATATGTTGCGGCGCCAGCTACAACAGTGCCATGTTCTCACTTTCAGGTTACATTGTACACAAGAAGCGGGCAGCATTATCTTCTGCAAATGTAAACAAACTTGTTTGAGTGACTGACTGACTGAACAAGAAGTAGTACTGAATGGACTTGTAGGTTCTAAAATTTTACATTGTTTTATTTTTGAATACATTTATATGTTCAACTTTCATGATAAAGAGATTGTATTACAGTACTTGTATGAGGTGAATTGAAAAATACTATTTCTTTTGTTTTTTATGGCACAGATATTTGTAATAAAAATAAACATAAAGTGAGCTGTACACTTTGTGGTCTGTGCTGTAATTGAAATCAATATATTTGAAAACATAGAAAACATCCAAAAATATTTAAATAAATGGTTTCCATTATTAACAGTGCAATTAATCACAATTAATATTTTAATCATCTGATTAATCATGATTAATTTTTAATCACTTGACATTTTGTCAAAATATCAAAAAATTCTGTAAGAAACCAAAATATTTGTATTAAGATGGAAATGTGCCTCATGGTATTTGTAGTCTGGGTTCCTTATGCTCCCATTCTCTTCCATGGGCCAGATTTACAAGCCAGAATAAAGCTCCCAGGATGCACCATTTTCTTTCCTCTTCATGAGGAGAGTGGGGTTGTCATAGGAGTCAGTGCCTGTGGTATATCATGGGAGATGTAGTGTGGGCAGAGTCAACAGGAAGAATGAGAACATAAGACAGCTGAATGACAACTCCATAAGGCATGGTACCAACATTTTGAATCAATTTGTTTTGGTTTTCAGCCAAAATATTTCAATTGTCATCCAAAATCATTTACAATTTTGTCTTTTCAGTTTTGGGGCTTTCAGTTTTTCAAGGAAAAAATCTAAATTTTCTGTGGACAGTAGACATATGTGAAAAATTGTCTACCTCCTCCTCCTCCTCTTTAAAACTCTCCTGTGCTGTGATGCTTGTGATAGATATGGGCCTGGGCAAACCTTACTGAATTAAGTTAAACTTTATTAAAATTTTAAAGTATTTTTGGAGTCCACTGTATTGAAAATGCAAAAATTATGTATTATTGTGTAATTGTATGCAATGTCTGGGGGACGGGGGGAAGGGTAGAGGCAGCGTGACTGGTGCAAACACTGAGAAGTGTTTTGAGCTTCAAAGTACCTTATAACTGAAGCAATTATGTTGTTTGTAGCCTCTGAATATATGTCTACACAGCAAAGAAAACCCTATGGCTGTCCTGTGCCAGCCGGCTCACGCTTACGGGGCTCAGGCTACGGGGCTGTTTCATTGCTGTGTAGACTTCTAGACTCAGGCTGGAGCCCGAGCTCTGGGACCCTCCCACCCCCCAGGATCCTAGAGCCTGGGATCCAGCCTGAGTCTGCAATGGAAGTCTACACAGCAATGAAACAGCCCTGCAGTCTGAGCTCTGCAAGCCTGAGTGAGCTGTCATGGGCCAGCTGTGGGTTTTTCTTTGCTGTGTAGACGTACCCTGGGAGAAAGCAAAGCAGGCCTGCATAGACAGGATTGCTTGCTGGGGAATTCACAATGTGGCAGGGAACTGTGCAGCCTAGAAAATCCCCAGTCAGGAGGGAGAGAGATGCATGTCTCCAACCAAGAGGAATGATAGCTAAGAAGCCAGTAGCCTAGAGTGGGTACCGTTGCAGGACTACAGAGTTGGATTACAGGTGCGATTACCCTGAAATGTGACAAATGCCTACAGCAGTGGTTCCAAAACTTGTTCTGTCGCTTGTGCAAGGAAAGCCAAGGGACGTATTGGCCGCCGCTTCCAGCAGCTCCCATTGGCCTGGAGCAGCGAACCGCAGCCACTGGGAGCTGCGATTGGCCAAACCTGCGGATGCAGCAGGTAAACAAACCAGCCCGGGCCGCCAGGGGCTTTCCCTGCACAAGCGGCGGAACAAGTTTGGGAACCACTGGCCTACAGAAAGCTTCACAACAAGTAGGCTGATGGTGTGCTGGGAACACAGCCTATCATGCTGACCAATATTGGCTTACTGTTTCCTTGTGCTCCCTCATCTGCATGTCTGCATCCACCAGTTGTCTCTGGTCTTATATTTAGATTGTAAGCAATTTGAGACAGGGACTGTCTTTTTTATTCTGTGTCTGTGCACCTTTTATTCTGCACCTACCGCAATAGCACCATGGATCATAACTAGGGCTCCCAGACACTACAATAATGCAAATAAATAATAATAATATGATGATGACTCTGTGTACTCCTTGCTTCCTACGTGTCTCTCTCTCTCTCTCTCTCTCTGTTTTTTTTATATTGACACCCATCACTGAAGTATCTGAGTGACTATTGTCTGACCCCTCCTGCTCCTCCTTCCAAGGAAAAAACGGAGGGACATTTGTGTAATCCTTTCTTGCCATTCCAAACTTTAGTAACCTACTTCCTATTTCAAAGCAGCATAATATTAAGAATCTCATGTCTAGGTTTAGGAAGATTTACCTTCTCTAATGGATTTTTTCTCTAGTTTCCAGTTTCCAGTTTTCTTTCTTTCTTTCTTTCTTTCTTTCTTTCTTTCTTTCTTTCTTTCTTCTCAGAATTGTCTATATTTATTTTGCATGCATAATTTCTTAAGGATTTTTTGTCATTACTTTCATATAAAGCCAAGCTGTATAATACATTCATAATAAATAAGCATTGGTATTGTAAGCTTGAGAGAGAATTAATTAGGAATCGGATAACAAAAGAGCATCTCAAAAAATAAAATATGAAAAATTAATAGATTTATTGTAGAAGAATAGAGAGCAAAGAGAATAAAAAAGAAAGCTTATGGCAGGAAAGTATGTTTAATGTTTATTTATGTAAAAACAAAAGGTAAAGAAAGTTGGATTAGTGGGTAGATGAAAAAAGACACCTGATTAAGATAAATAAAAAATAAGAAAATAATAATGTTTATTGAAATTTCAGAAATTTCACATTTGTCTCATTCTGTTTTCTCTGTCATTTGTTCTCTCAGAAAAAAATAAAATAAAATAGAATTAGCCATGATCATAGAATTCATGTTACATTTCTTTGTACAAAAAAGTTGATGTCTTTAAAAGTGCAAATATATTTTACATGAAAAATTAAGATTCCTGGTAGGAGCAAAGAACAGAAAATAATAGTATTTGTGCAGTAGCTATTTTCACTATTTTCTCAAAGCATTACTTTAACTGCAAAATGTATCACTTGCTTAGTGTCTTCTGAAAATGCTTTGGGTCTGGTGAATAATTACATATCTGCAGCCATACACACAAATCTTTTTGGCCCCAAAATTAAGCCATCCTGAGGTATTTCATTTTCATGTGTGTGTATATACGTAAGTAGTGCTGGGGAGGCATTGCGTACACAGGAAGAGATCATAATTTTGAATATAGGCTTCACACCTATTCACATCATTAAACTATCTAAACAGTACAGGGTGAATGACGTACACCATTGACTGGGCAAGACAAGTTACCGTTAGAATGCTAAATGTAACATCTCAGCTTTAAAAGAATTCTGATAGTTGCATATTACAGCCCCTGTTTTGGGAACTGTGCACAAAAAATCCCTCTACATGATTTGTATGTGTGTAATTACCATGCCTGCACATGCATTCATAGCAGTTTATTTACTTACTCTAATTTTTAAAGATATGCCTATCTAGATTTCCTTCCTTCCAAAGTCTGGGAGAACAGATATACCTTGCAGAATGCCATGAAGATCAACAGATTTAGGTGAAGGTAGGGAGTGAACTCTAACTGCCTTCTCGTGGCTAACCCAATGAACTGTCAGCTGATCTCAACTGCAGTCATAGCAGACGAGGAGATAGGTGGTTTCTCAAACAGCCAAGATATAAAACATCAAGGGTCCCAGTTCAGTAGGGCACTTAAACATATCTGTAACTTTAAGCACCTGGTTAAGTCGAATCCTATTCAGTCAATGGGACTGTTTCATGTACCACGTGCTAAATCATCACATAAGAAGACTTAATGTGTCTAAAACTAAACTGGTTCTTTATTAAGAAAGCTATTTACAGAGATACTGCAACTGTAACTAGCATTCATGCCATGTTACACAGAGTGCCTTCCTTGTGCCTTCTCCATACTCTTGCTTCCTGCAACTTGTGCGCCTCCCTCCAAGTTCTATGCAGATTGTTACAAGGACTATATTTAAACTTAAACACATGTGTAAGTGCTTTGGTGAATTGGGGCTTTATAGAGCAATAAGCTCTTTGACCTGGATTTTGAAATGAATTGGAAATCTGTTCATGTCTGGTCTTGGTGCACAGATGTGATGTGGTTTCCATGTGAAGTATGGCTGAGAAGTGTAGACTGCCACATTCTGCACCAATGTACATTTCTGAACAGTCTTCAGGTGTAGAGGGCATTGCTGTTATGCATTCTCAGAATGACATAGGGTGGAGGTAAGTGAGGTCTACATCTGAGATGCAGTCATAGCTCTCTAGCCAGCCTCATATTGTAAAAAATGTCTAGAACAGTTCTGTCAGCAGTAGTGATGGAGGGACACAACAAGACCTCAAGTTCTGAATGTATATGGCAAACAGTGGGCACCTGAGTAGGGAGTGTCAAATTGTGCAGGGGAAAAAAAGAAACATATTCAGAAAAATGTATGCAATTAAAAGAGTTGAATTCAGCTGACTGTTTTGTGGGTCATATTAGTTGGTATTGACAAGATGGTGAACAACAATAAACAGGAAGCATCTCTAAAATTCAACTTATTTTAGAAGCCTGGACCAACTAGTCATCATATCACCTACATGACACTATACTGTCTCCCAGCAAGAAACCCAGAACAATGAGCATTTTAAACATAATCAAATGAATAAATAACTAGAATAAATAGACCCAAGGTGCTAACATTTCATTAATAATCCAGGTTTGCTTAAAAATATATATATTTTGACTCTTCTGTCAACAGCTATTTTTTAATTTTCTAAAATCTCCTGAACTAGCATGTTGTTGTTCATTTGTTTATGGATTAAAATTTTCACATCACTGTAAATAACTTCTGAAATGTTGTTCTCTCAACTGTGCTAAGATTTAATATAGCATGGTAATGAGTGGGATGTATAACTTCTGCTTATCTGGTATATTATGGACAGTGCCAGTGGCTCATGGTTATTAAGGATGTTGGCAATGAAACTGAGTCCTTGCTTTCCCAGCACTAGATAAATGGTGTCTGAGCTAACACATATAAGTATCTTGGAAGACTCATTTGAATACAACCCCTAAGGCTACATACTTTCCTGGATTCCAGAACAACACATAAAGCTTTCACTTTTTGAGATGCATTTGGAAAGTCTGGCCATCATTTTGTAGAAGGCACCAAGTAGCTATGTTTGAACAGCATGTTCGGGCCATTTTCTGTTATATGCTGGCCTCTTTTCAGAGTGAGCCATATATTCTTTCAATGACTTCAAGCAGAAGATTGAGTTCATCTTGCCATCCTGTTTTTATTTGTACCATAAGATTCGTCAGTGTTATAGACTTTATTAGCCATCCTCACTTAAGAGAAATTGAAGGTGATTTTTCCTTCTTCCCTCAATACTAATAGTGGATGCATCACTTTAGAATCAACGCTAACCTGTCTTTACTTAATCAAAACATTTCTTTAATCTAGATGTGTCAACTTTGCATGTCTGTCTGAAAAGTGTATTTTCTCTAACAGTCTAATCTATTTGAATCAATTCTGCTGTTAAAATATATGTGTGATATGTTTGTCGGCTGTTTAGCCAATGGCCTTTATTTCATATTATCACTGTTCTGAATTCCCAGTGGGCAGAACCAATCTGAATATATTTGGGTTTCTCTGAAGAGTCAATAGGAAGGGTCGGGTAGGCAATAGGCACTAGGCAGGGTCAGGTATTTGCCTGTCTGCTGAGTCCATACTTAATATTGCAGGTGTTAATCTGTGTCTATTATTGTCACCTGTGCATCATATAAATCTAAACAAACTGGCCAATGGAGAAGTGGCATTTCACAGCCTGCTGTCTTAGGTCACTAATACATGTGATGTGGAATAGCCATGAGATAGGGAAATGCTTGTCCTGTTTCCATACAGGGCCATATTTTCAAAAAACTAGATTTTGCATTTGTCTGATCTGTGCAGACACAACTTTCTGTGTTTGTGCACAAGTGAGATTTGTATGAACAAACCCTGACTTTTATGTGTGCTAAGGGATTGCAGATGGACAAATCTGCTGCTTTGAAAATCTGGATCATAGCTTCTATTGTGGGGAAATTTTACATTCCAGCTTCCAAAGAAAGGAAACGTACAATAGTACTGATGGTACATAAATGCCTGAAAAGCCCAAACCTTTGATCTGAGATCCCCAGAATTTTGTAAGGCTAGGATCTGAATCTGGTTTTCATCACTGTTCTCTAAGCAATTGATCCTGCTTCCTTTCCAGTTAGTGGAAAAATCTCCTATTTATTTGAACAATGAAGGTAACTGTAATAGCCTTAGCCAAAATACTAGATGTGAGTATTAGCTGCTTTGGAGAAGCTTGAATTCAGATCCTAACTTTCGTAGCTCAATCTCATCTCTTTGTATGATTACACTGCATGCATGTTGAGTCTGCCCAATTGTTGGCCCAAGGACTGTAAGAGAACTTGAAAAACAATGACAAATCTAACTGGGCCATATATGGAAATATAGAGCTCAATTCACTGCTGAGGTAAGGTGGTGCAACAATTCTGATATCAGTGGAGTTATACCAGCTTGTGCCAACAACTATTGTGACTCAGAATTCAACTGTAAATTATTTTAAATGCAAAATGTCATGAATTGTAGTTGTAGCTGACATCATGTGGCATTTTCATCTCACCTGTCCCATTCAGGGGCAACTTGCTGCTGCCTTTCTGAAACCCAGTCCATTGGTTTAAAATTTTACTGCAAAAGTTCCTTTTGTACCAACATTTTCCTTGAAAAGTACTTATTTTGGGGGAGGACTGTCCAGTGCTAGAAATTACAAGGTTGAGAAACTTTGTCATAAAATCATCTTGCTCTTCTACCTCCTCCCCTTTATGTTTTTTTCCTGACCAGAAGAGATTAATATGTTTCCTTCCCAGCACTCCTGATGCTCTCAAATAAGGCAGACACTCGGGCTGCCCGTTCTGCTGCTAGTAATCTCTCTCTCATTCACATGGAAGGTTGAGAGCAAGACCTGTTTTATTATTTATTTCTTGTTCAATAAAAAAGAAATGTTCTTCAAAGGAGATACATTGAAACCAAATCCTGATAAAAGCAACAGAGGGTCCTGTGGCACCTTTGAGACTAACAGAAGTACTGGGAGCATAAGCTTTCGTGGGTAAGAACCTCACTTCTTCAGATGCAAGTAATGGAAATCTCCAGAGGCAGGTATATGTCAGTGTGGAGATAACGAGGTTAGTTCAATCAGGGAGGGTGAGGTGCTCTGCTAGCAGTTGAGGTGTGAACACCAAGGGAGGAGAAACTGTTTCTGTAGTTGGATAGCCATTCACAGTCTTTGTTTAATCCTGATCTGATGGTGTCAAATTTGCAAATGAACTGGAGCTCAGCAGTTTCTCTTTGGAGTCTGGTTCTGAAGTTTTTTTGCTGTAAGATGGCTACCTTTACATCTGCTATTGTGTGGCCAGGGAGGTTGAAGTGTTCTCCTACAGGTTTTTGTATATTGCCATTCCTGATATCTGACTTGTGTCCATTTATCCTCTTGCGTAGTGACTGTCCAGTTTGGCCAATGTACATAGCAGAGGGGCATTGCTGGCATATGATGGCATATATAACATTGGTGGACGTGCAGGTGAATGAGCTGGTGATGTTGTAGCTGATCTGGTTAGGTCCAGTGATGGTGTTGCTGGTGTAGATATGTGGGCAGAGTTGGCATCGAGGTTTGTTGCATGGGTTGGTTCCTGAGTTAGAGTTGTTATGGTGTGGTGCGTGGTTGCTGGTGAGAATATGCTTAAGGTTGGCAGGTTGTCTGTGGACGAGGACTGGCCTGCCTCCCAAGGTCTGTGAAAGTGAGGGATCATTGTCCAGGATGGGTTGTAGATCACTGATGATGCGTTGGAGAGGTTTAAGCTGAGGACTGTAGGTGATGGCCAGTGGAGTTCTGTCGGTTTCTCTTCTGGGCCTGTCTTGTAGCAGGAGGCTTCTGGGTACACGTCTGGCTCTGTTGATTTGTTTCTTTATTTCCTTGTGTGGGTATCGTAGTTTTGAGAATGCTTGGTGAAGATCTTGTAGGTGTTGGTCTCTGTCTGAGGGGTTGGAGCAGATGCGATTGTACCTCAGTGCTTGGCTGTAGACGATGGATCGTGTGGTGTGACCGGGGTGGAAGCTGGAGGCATGAAGGTAGGCGTAGCGGTCGGTGCTACAAGACAGGCCCAGAAGAGAAACCGGCAGATTTTGTTGCTATTGGTACCTGAACTAGCTAAATCAAAGCTAGCCTGGATATGTCTACATAAGATGCAGTCACATCACAGTCTGATTATAGTGAAAGATGGCAGATGTTCATTGCTAGCCCATCAAGCAATCCAATGTAAACCACCAATGGTGGGCTTTTCAAAAGCACTTGAGGTACTCTACTTTAGATCCCTCTGAAGTGAATATTAAGTCTCCCATTGACTTCCATGGGAACAGCTTTAGTTCAATACTATTTGAAAATCCCACCTCTAATGACTCAAGCCCATGACTCAGCTTTACATGAAAATAATTGATACACCCACAAAAAATAGTAGAATTAAACAGTTGTAGAAGGCAGCTTCCACCTAATACTCAGTAACAATGTCAAGGGGCCCATAGACAACTGGATCCAAACCTCTTGGAATTCCAGGTGGAAGGAGTAGAGAGAACATATGGATTTTGAATGTTAACAAAGCAAGTTTTGAAAGTTTGAAATGCTAGGTTCATTCAAATTAGATTATAGGAATTGTGGGCAGGGAGGAAAACTTTTATTGTACAATATTGTGATAGGTTCAGTCACAGAAACCCCCTTGGGACTGTCACCTGATCTGCTGAGGCTACCTCTGAGCCTGTTTTCTCTGCCAGTTTGGACCTTCAGAATCCTGCCTTTTTGAGCCAGATATGCTAATCTGCTGCAACACAGACCTAGGGTCTGACCCATGCCCCCAAAGCTGCAGATTTAACTGAAAATGGCTTAGCGAGTGCTCCTGTCTCTAGCACCCAGACACCCAGCTCCCAATGGGATCCAAACCACAAATAAATCCGTTTTACTCTGTATAAAGCGTATACAGGGTAAACTCATAAATTGTCTGCCCTCTATAGCACTGATAGAGAGATATGCACAGCTGTTTGCTCTCCCAGGTATTAATTACTCACTCTGGGTTAATTAATAAGAAAAAGTGATTTTATTAAATATAAAAAGTAGGATTTAAGTGGTTCCAAGAAATTACAGACAGAACAAAGTAAGTTACCAAGCAAAATAAAACAAATCACACAAGTCTACGTCTAATACAGTAGGAAACTGAATACAGGTAAATCTCACCCTCAGAGATGTTTCAATAAGCTTCTTTCAAAGACTAGACTCCTTCCTCGTCTGGGCCCAATCCTTTTCAGACCAACGTTGTGGCTTATGGTGTGGGTCCAGCAATCACTCAAACCCCCGTAGTTACAATCCTTTGTTCCAGTTTCTTTCAGACATCTCTTTGGGGTGGAGAGGCCATCTCTTGAGCAGCTGAAGACAAAATGGAGGGGCCTCCAGGGCCCTTTATATTCTCTCTCGTGGGTGGAAACCCCTTTGTTCTTCTGTGCAAAATCACAGCAACAAGATGGAGTTTGTAGCCACTTGGGCAAGTCACATGTCCATGAACAGTTCAGCTTTTTGCAGGCCAACACCATTAGTTACATGTTTGTTTGAATGTTCCCAGGAAAGCTCAGATGTGGATTGGCATCTCCCAAAGTCCCTTGTCAGGTAAGTGTTTCCTGATGTGGCACTTACTGAGAATAGTCCTTTCTCAAGAAGCTAACCAAATGCATCACTGAGGCTACTTAGTATCAAACACATTGAGATACAAGTACCCAGCCAATATTCATAACTTCAAATACAAAAATGATACACACATACAGACAGCATAATCATAGCCATCAAATTACAACCTTTCTATAGACACCTTAATTGACCTCCTTTGTACAAGATTTGGTGCAACTATAGGACCTTGGTTGCAACAATGATCGATACGGTCACAGTTCATGTCAATAATGTCAGAAATATATCAACCCAAAAAATAGAGCACATTTTCATGATTAAAATTTTAATAATTTTTTTCTTAGTGTTCCACAAAAGAAAAAAAAGTTACAGGGTTTGGTAGAGCTGTGAAATCTCTCAAGAGAGACAACAGCAATTCTCAAAGCAATTGCCACTTTGTTTGAAAAGGCAATAATATAAATAAATATCAATAACTAGGGCATGCAATGAATGAGTCAAGAATTATAAAAGTGCTGCATTAAGACAATAGAAGTTTTTGTAGATCAAGAGTATTCATTTTGGAGTAAGTGAGGTACTGATAGGAGGGGAGGGATAGCTCAGTGGTTTGAGCATTGGCTTGCTAAACGCAGGGTTGTGAGGTCAATCCTTGAAGAGGCCACTTAGGTATCTGGGGCAAAATCAGTACTTGGTTCTGCTAGTGAAGGCAGGGGGCTGGACTCAATGACCTTTCAAGGTCCTTTCCAGTTCTAGGAGATAGGATATCTCCATTTATTTATTTAGGTTCTAGCAGCACTGAAAAACATGCTAGAAATGCTACAGCAACAACAGGGAAACGTGGAAACTTATTCTTTAATGGATGATAGCATGTATAAATAGCTCTGTTCACATTTTTTGGGGGAAACAACTAAAAGACTTCACAAAGGATGGAGATCATAGATCTAGTTGTCTTGGAGGCTGGGGACCCTGTGAATGACAGTAAACAAGAACTCAGTCATTACCAATTTAGAAAGACTGCATTGTGACTTCATTGCTTTGCAGCGGAAGATACACAACTCTGAAAAGCATAAAGAGATAGATGGAGAAAAGGTGACTCGATTCAGTGTAATATCGAGTATGTACTTAAGGGAGTATGAACTTAAACTAAAGGGAGTCTGGCCCTAAAAGCATTTTAGACATATTTCTTAAAAAGCAATAAACAAAATAGTGTCAGAGATAATGTATGCTGGCCTTCTTCCATCCTGCCATGTCATGTGTCCCTACGACAGATGGATAAGAATGCATTATTTACACAGAACTGTCTTTTGAATTCTCACAGTCACATTTTTCACCTACTTGTATGTTGTACCCCTGAGATTTATTAACAAGGCATCTGGCTTTGTGGCAGGTTATTCACAGAGGGGATTTTTACCATTGTATTCTTACATCAGCCTCTCTTCAGCCTTTGGTATGGACATGAGCCTATTTTGCAAACACGTGTGCCTAAATTATTGGCGTACTAGTGAATTCCGAAGACGTCATCTCCAGACTTTTTGTGCTACAAGGGTGGAGGCTAGTTCTATGGTGTGCGAGGTGAGGAGATGTGCAGCTAAGAATGATGGGACACTTGAGACTATATTTAGTCCTCTAAGCAAATGGGGAACTGTGACAACATATGATTATCTTATGTGAGGGAGGATATACCTGACTAGTTTCCCTCCAGTTAGAGCATTATCCAATTATTTTAAAAGACATGATGATTTCACATTGGTATTTTTTTTTCCAGCCCATCTTTATTCTTAATTATATTTATGGTTTTAGAGCCTTGATAGCTTTATAATTGCATATTCTCCTCTGCCAGATAAAGACTGAATCTGTTAGTTCCTCTAGGACTTTGTTGTTATTGTTTTTGTTTATAGCTTTGTTCCAGTTAGAAGGATGATTTAATATTAAACGTTAACATATTCCCTTTTCACCTCTCAGAAACAGGCATTTTAATCCTCAGTAAGAGGCATCATATGACTCTAACGCTGACTTAGTGATTTGGTCTTGTATCAGCAGCCTGCATGGAGCTATGATGGTGTTAGAATTCAGGACACCAAAGACTGCATTAGTCAAAATATATGCATAAGCCTCAGGGTTCAGCTCTCTGTGATGTCACTCACATAGTTGATCCCTGCAAAGACTGTCAAAACCGTCCAGAAAAAAAAAAAAAAGAGAGAGAAGTGTTTTCCTTATTCTAATAATATTCATTGTTCAATTTTAGGAAGTAACACTCTGTGAGTTCCTTTGCTATCATCGCATGACGACTAGATTATAGTTGAAGTATTTTTAATTAGCCATGGTGCCTAATTTTGTTCTGATCCATGCCAGTTTTACACTCTTAACTTCACTGGCTGCAATGGAGTCACTTTACATTTAGGTAAAAGGAAGATCAGACTTGTAAAATGTAGAGATGGGAAACTCCTATTAGATCTTCAGTCCATCTTCCTTCCAACGATACTCTTCTACAGAGTATTCTCCAAGTGCTTTAGCCTTTTCTCATTGATCACTCCTTCCATGACCTCAGTCCTCTTTAATGCCCTTTTCTAGACCAAATCCAATTTGTCAATACCTTTCTTAAATTGAAACACTGTCAGATAACTTTCTGAAGGTGGAATGATTCCAATGATTCTAAAGAGGAATTGTTACCTCCTTGGTCTGTGCGCTTATGAGCTCATATGTGCAGCCCAATCTGGTGTAAACACTTAAAATTTATAACTTTATAACATTTTGTAAAACACTGTATCCTTTCTTGTCACAAAATTTAACAGTCTAGCTAGCATATCTATCTATTTTATCTCTCTTATCTATCTGTAGGCTATCTCTATTCATATCCACAATGAAGTAATTTATTAGGACAATAATGAACTTAATCTTACAATGGGAGTTTTGCTGCAGAACTTCAGAATTGGACCAAATGTTTTTTTCCTTTCAGAAGTGAGGCAATTTCACAGCAGATACACAGTCCATGCTTTCCTCTCTCCCTCCACTTTAATTCTGTTTCTGTCAGAAATCAGAATCCTGTGACTGATGTTCCAAATGAACTGAGGTGATATTGAGGTTCTGAACTTTACCTGAGCATGTCATTCACTTGAAGGAGCTCTAGACCTCAGATGGCTCAACACTATTCTTCAGAAATGAGACAAGAACAAGTATTGATTTTTTTTCTTTTAAACTGAGTACCTAATGAGCAAATGAAGATATGGTCAGCCCTGGATTTATTAGGTGATCTAACAGGCTTCTTACAGTTCAAATGTACTGACAACAATTTGCTGCAATCCTCCCTTCTATCTATCTATCTATCTATCTATCTGTCTGTATATTATCTTGGTTTTGGACATAAATTAGATCAATTATGCTGCACTGCATTTCTATAGCAATTTCAGAGATCTCACATGTAAAATATATGCTTTGGACCTGACAGGAGTCTGGTACAATATTTCAGCATGTTCTTGTTGGCTACTTAACAAAGTAAACAAAATTAAAAACCATGGGGAAAGAGAATATATCATTCCCCGAAGGCGCAAATGTTTCTTCAAGTAGAAAATTACACATTTATGAGAAAAGTCAAGTGCTTCACAGTAGAGAATGAGGTATCTCAAATCAGCTGAAGTTAAATGAAATACACATATTGAACAGGTAACTGAATCAAGCACACAGGTTTAAGGTATATGTATGCTCTCTTTGCAAGACGTTGGTAGTGAATATATGCTTGGAAGATCCTATGAGCAACTGGAATCAGGAATCATGTCTAAGAAAATATTTATATTAAAACGTAGGACTTGATCCTGCAAGTTGCTGATGTATTCTGTGAGGATAAAGCCAATGGGCATTGAAGATAAAAAGGACCAGATTTACCAAGGTATTTTTAGGCACCAAAAGATGCAGATAGCACCTAGTGGGATTAGCAAAGGTCCATAAATGAGCTAGGTGCCTCTCACTGACTTTCAATGAAAGTTAGGAACCTAACATGCTTAGGTACTTTTATAAATTTCACTAGGCATCTATCTATATCCTTTGATGCCTAAATACCTTGGTAAATCTGGGGGTTTGTCTACACTGAACGTTAGTGCGTGGCAAGCCAAGGAGTATGTAAAAGCATACTACAGAACTTTTGGTGAGCTGCAGCTGTGTCCACATAGGACATTCCTGCTCAGAAAGCTAGGGGACTGTAGATTCACTAACTTCCCATTTAATGTGCCACACAGTTTAACAGGATTGGGTTCTAAAAGAGTTCCCCTCCCCCAGCGCAGTCTCCCTTCTCTGAAAACATAAATGATCTCTTCAGTCATTTGCCTTCAACAAAATCGTTGTGTTCCTTCTTTTTCTAAACTACAAAGACCATCAATTTACCTTAAACCTGAGACAAAGTGTTCAGCACCTGTATGTTTTCAGAGTTAATGTAATTGAACTCAAATTGCCTCTTTCAAATTTGTAGTGCTAATGATAATTGATATTATTGACTCACCTCATTATGTTTGCTTGTTCTTTCAAAGAAAGACACAGTTTACATTTGATGCTTGAATGCATTATTGCTGAAGCGAAGACAAGGAAGTGCTCGGTTTGAGAGGCAGAAACATGGGAAAGAGATCTTCAACATATCAGATTGGAATCTTCAGCACATTGATGAAGGCTTTACTTTCTATCCATAAACTCTTGTGTTGGGTTGCTGGAGTCATAATAACTACTATGTTCTTCTTCAGAGATGGCTTCATTTTGGTGCTGGGTAAAGAGACTTCTCTGATTGGGTGATATTCACCCCAGTTAGGAGGACCATCACATGGCCCACTTCACCACTTAATCCCTGATTAGGGTCTAAATGCTGAGTACCCATGCATAGGACCCCTTGTGTGCTGCTGTAAGAGTCTCAATGCCAGCCACACTGTGAGTAAGCTAGGGATGGTCTGGTGTCATTCTAAGAGAGGGGCTGTGGACCTGTGTTTATGTGATTCCAGTGGCTCTGCATAACCATTGTAGAAGGGCTGCAGATGCTATTCTAGTATCCCGACTGCTTCACACTTGGCCCTCATGGAGCCAGAATACTCCATCTCTATGTAGAAGGAATGAATTTAACAGTAATGAATATGAATACATTAATGCATCTGAAGAAGTGAGTATTCACCCATGAAAGCTCATGCTCCTATACGTCTGTTAGTCTATAAGGTGCCACTGGACTCTTTGCTGCTTTTAAAGATCCAGACCAGGAGTCGGCAACGTTTGGCATGCTGCTCGCCAGGGTAAGCACCCTAGCGGGCCGGGCCAGTTTATTTACCTGCTGACGCAGCAAGTTCGGCTGATCGCGGCCCCCACTGGCCGCGCTTCACCGTCCTGGGCCAATGGGGGTGGTGGGAAGCCGTGGCCAGCACATCCCTCGGCCTGCGCTGCTTCCCGCCACCCCCATTGGCCCGGGACGGCGAACCGCAGCAAGTGGGGGCCGTGATTGGCCGAACCTGCCACGTCAGCAGGTAAATAAACTGGCCCGGCCCACTAGGGTGCTTACCCTGGCGAGCCGCATGCCAAACGTTGCCGACCCCTGATCCAGACTAACATGGCTACCCCTTTGATACTATGAATACAGTGACACTCTATTTGTTGTCCTGTGGAAAAAACAACAAACAAAACAACACAACACAAAACAAACAAACAAAAAAGCAAACCCAAAACATCTTCACCACAAGAGGGTACAATTATAATGTGCAATTCCCCATAACATTCGAACATGTAAAAGACATGAGGCAAAACGCACAAAGCAGGAACAATCTATATACATAAGGTGGGATCCTTTTGAAATTTCAGGGAGGTGTTTTTCCTATTTAAAATGTTGCATGTAGTTGAAATGTTGTAAATATATGTTTGTATATGTTATTAATTGTAATTGGAAAGAGCCAAAATATTATTTCCCTTTTACTTTGGGCTGTGACAATATGTTGTAACGTATGATATACTGTGATGCAGCAGTGGAGAGAGAAAATGCTATATTCCTATAGTACATAAACTGCAGCACTGTAGGAAAAGCTGCCTTTAAAAACAATAATAAAATGGATATCAACAGGGTAATTCATTATAAGTCATATAATAATTCCAGGAGTCTTTTTATATCTGTCTTCCTACAGCATAAATGATTCTATGTAGTAAATGAGTATGTAACAATTAGTTCTGAATTACAGAATCCAATTTAATGCCTAGTGATAAGTCCTTATGCTAAGCTGGAAATTCAACTGCTGTCAATTTGTTATGAAACAACCTCTGTGAGAATCTGAAATAACATAATGTACTGTCCAGGTCATGTATCATCATAATCTGAGATTAGATAAGGTAGTGTTGATAAATTAAATGCATTTGCAACAAAATGGTTCATATAAAAGAGATGAATACTTTGGTTGTTAACTTTTAACGCGGGCTTATATTTAAAATACTAGACAAAAAATGTTGGAGTAAAAATAATTCATTAACTGATAATCCTTTATTATCTTTGCTTCCCACTTGGGGGAAAGAAGGTTTTTCAAATATTAATCAATCAGTCAATAATGTGGAAAATTTCAGAATGATAAATCCAAATTTTGAGAATACACTCATATTGACATGTCATATACGCTTATATTGAAGTCAATGGGATCAGTTGTGAAAGTCAGAACTAATCCTGTGAGAAAAGGTTTCAGGCCTGGGACCTTCAATCAGCATAGGATAATTTTCAGTAGAGTTGCCTAGCAAGCCTAAAGCTTGCAAGCCTAGAGTTAATTAAAGTAAAAGGAGAAATCACAATGAAAATTCAACGATTGTGTTGTATTTGTATTTGTTGTTTTTGTTTTCTACCCAGATATTTTGTCTGACTGAGGACAGTAAGAGCCATTGCTCCGGTAAAAATTGCAGAGAGGAGGCAGGTGAGATGGACTGGATGGAGGAATGTAGGGTGAGCAATGGCGCTCACCTGTTCCACTAAGCCTTTGGCTCACACTGTATTTGCTCTAGTTGTGTGTGATCTTGGCTCAGGAAGGTTATGCTGGAAATCAGTGTTGCTGTAAGTATAGGATGTTTTCTATGGCTTTTGCTGGGCAGCTAGAGAAGGGTAGGTTGAACGTGGTAGTAAGTCTCTTAGAAAGCTCTGCTGGTTGTGGACACCTTGGATCATCAATGAGGGAAGACAATCCAGCCGGAAGCTTTGGGATAACAGGGTTTGGCATGGATCCATGGACTCTGTAGGTTAGAGGCCCAGGCCTCTACTCTCTTCATGACCAACTCAACTTCTTTCTGTCCCTAGTGGGAGCAAAACACACAAGTGAACTTTACAAAATGTCTAGGCCCTTCCTTTCCTTAGGAAAATTTCTGTGTTAGGGTACAAAAGGCTGTGAGTACTTAAAGTATGTGTTTTCTTTGTTCTGGGCACACCAATATGTTCTCTCCTGAACCAGTTGGGCTTTCAGAATCAACTACAGATAGTCCAAATATAAAAATATACAAATACTGGCAGCCAATAGGCAGCTTTTCATCCCAAGCAGGAAAACAGAAGTAATTCTGAAAGCTTTTCCAAGAGATGCCTGGAGGGGTTTATTTGCCAAAGTTTGAATCTCTAATAAACAGCTCGCTGCTGTTCTTATTTTGAAGTCCTTATATTTAACATTTGTTGATGTATTGCTATATTCAGAATGTGTACAAACAAGGCAATGAAAAGAGGCTTTTGCATGAATGCCATCAAGGCAGACTGTTTACAAGGACTTTCATCTTATATAGGAGCCGTCCTTTAATTTTACATTTTATGAAATAACTTGAAATCATTAAATGAAGGACCCTTTATCTGTGTTTTTGGTATGTGAATTGCACATTTACCAATGATTTCTGCCCTGGGAGGCGTGGAAAATAAGTCCTGGAGCTGTAAAATGTTACGTGTCTTGCAGGAAAGGAGTATGTGTTTTAGAGAAACTCAAAGTTTTCAATGAAATTCAAGGCAGGTTCTACCTTTCTCATTCTCCCTTCTCTGCAGAAGTGGAACTTGAATATGCCAGGACAGTAGGCACAAATCCTTCCCCTCGATCTGCAGGTGTGGAGGGCCCCTGACACAGCAGAATTACATTTAATTAAAAATTATTGATTAGAACAGAGTCACCATAGATTTATACCTATGAGACAGAACAGAATTCAGAACCTTGTTTATAATGGTATGATTTTGCAGGTATGTACTTTATACTTTATGGTATGTGTACTCTAATAGGGGATGGTGAGGAGTGGTATGGTGGTTTTATTGGCATGATTTTGGGATGTCTGTATTGATAAGACATGAGGGCATGCCACAGGAGTGCCTTTGTGTGCTATACCACGGCATCATGTATTCTGTGTACAGCATACCACATCAATTACAGAAGAAAAAAAAAACCTATGATCAAAATGTTTTAGACCAGTGATTCCCAAACTGCAGTCCACAGAGCACTTGCTGTTGGTCCCTAAGGAGCTGATTGGACACAGACTGCTGGCTTCCGTTTATTATTTTCAGCTGCTAAATTGCATTAAAAGCTGAAATACATTAAACACTTTCCTCATATTTCTTTTCTATGTAAGCAGGATGTGAAACAGCAAATGAGAGTCTTGGACTTTCCTCGCTATGAACATAATTGGGGGGGCAACCCAACCCAAAGTAGAATTATTTAAACAACTTTTATTTGACTCAATAATGGTACACAAAATCAGTTCCAACCTTGGGGATTAACTTGGCAAAATACCACATAGGCAGGTGCTTTTCCAGCATGATGCTTCCTAATCTATATTTGAGTCAGATGCCTAGAACTCAATACAACTAGTTTATAGAAACTAAACTTTCTTACCTCAAAATGAAAATTAGTTTTGTTATTTTTGTGTCCTCATTGTAATTCACTCTGTTGCTGAATAGACCACATTTTCTTCTACAAACCTGTAGTATAAAAAATGAATTATTGCTAAAGACTTATTTAAAAGTCATATCTAGTTGCTCCCTCTTTCTACCCATGTGAAAAAAAAGGAAAGCTAGTTTTAACACTATACTCCTAAAACTTATGTTTTGCTTTTTCCACCTTACTATATTAGCAGTTT
Source organism: Malaclemys terrapin pileata (assembly GCF_027887155.1). Taxonomy (NCBI): domain Eukaryota; kingdom Metazoa; phylum Chordata; order Testudines; family Emydidae; genus Malaclemys; species Malaclemys terrapin. The sequence goes on from NC_071518.1 coordinate 14,224,949, forward strand.
TGCTAAAAGCTGGCTTCCTAATAGCAGTAGCAAAATTGGTTTTATATGCATTTTACTATGTGTTTTCAGGAGCCATTTTCATTCTTTACATTAGGAAGTCTCAAAGCTCTAGGGAAATTTAGGTAAAAATCAATGGATCAAATTCAGACCTGGTGTTAATAGGTACAACTACTACTCAATTCAATGAGAATTGTGTCTGCTTATTCCAGGGCTAAATTTGACTTGAATATCTTATGTCACCTGACTCCCTGGGGCAGATACACCCATCTTGCACATCTCTGGCATTGCAAAAGGAACAGAATCCACTGTGATGGGGCATATGCCCCATCCTGGCTCTGATAGAATTAATATGGGCCTGAGCAGCCAATTAGGCTACTTGGCTGCACCTGGAGGTGAGGGCAGAGAGTCAGGCTTACTAAGATATGAAGAATAGCTGGGAAAGGAACTAGTGCTGATTATAAAGAAGAGAAGTACAGATAAGTAGGGGGCTCCTTAGAGAAATTCTGCAGTTACTTTTAGAGATTAAAGACTAGGGAGAGTTAGTTTAGTGATTCTCTCTTGAGTAGGAACATCTGGGAGGGGGTAAGAAGAGATACAGAAAAGATACTGGTATAGAGAAAGCTCTGGTGATGAGGAGCCCTGGTAAAAAAGCAGAAACTGGACTTCTGGACAAAGAGTGCCCTGGCAGGTGTTCAACTGAGGAACCAATTTGAATCAAATATCCTGCCTGAGGAGCAAAGAATTGGATTTTTATTTGTACTTTTACTTTGGGATTTTTCTTAAGAGGTTTCTATTGAAGAGTCCTGGCCCTGTGAGAAGGTGAACTTTCAGAGGTTGTTGGAAAGGCCTGCTGATACGCTAAAGTAGTAAAAAGTAAAGGAATTCAGCAGCAAGGATTTTAAAGGAGAAGACATTGGCTGCTAGTTATAGGGTCCCTGTGCTGGAACCCAGTTTGACGGGTGGGAGGAATTGTTCTCCTATCTGCCACTGGGGAACGTGGCATGAGGCCCCTGAGAAGGGGACACGTTTGTCCGATAATCCTCAAGAAAAGAACACAAGGACCATGGGACCCAGGGTCAGGACTGAAGACCTTTTGTAAGGACAATGGACTCTTTTTCTGTTGGACTTTGTTACCCTAGAGGGGGTGGAACTAAAGAGTGACGTGGCAAGAAGGCTGAATTTTGAGAAGAGAGGCCACTGCAGGACTGAAGCGAACGTTGTCAGGGCATGCTAGAGGAAAGAGCCTGTTATGTTACACCCACCCATAAAAGAGTACTCCAGAGGTGAGTCTACCCTTCTACACTACCCACATTCTCCCAGCTGGGAATTTTGCTTGCTGACAGGTTTAGTGCTAATGACACTAGTAGTCCCCTAAGAGGGAGTATTTAATAATTGTACAGATACCTGCTGCTATTCCCATTGAAGTCAGTGACTAAACTCCCATCCACTTAATAAGGAGCAGGATCGGCCCACAAGAGAGTGACATTCATTCTAGTTAATGACAAACTAGTGGCTCTCTACATCGCTGGTCATTAACTGCCAGAAATTGCCAAACTCAGAAGTCATTTTTGCTGTTGTAAATATAAAAATGTAATGAGCAAATAACTTATCTTGTATGCAATGAAAAATAAACAGCTGAACTGTAGGATTTCCTGGATGTGGAGTTCTGTTACTGTGCCAAGGTAAAATCCAATTGACTTAAATTGTGCCAGGATTTCACCTCTAATCTTTTCCTTAGCACAAGAAGACCAGCACAGTAACTAATATAGAAAGGAAGGACTTCATTCTTAGAGTTCCGGTAGGTCTATAATGCACCCTAACAGACATTGTTCCTTTATCAACAATTATTGTTACTGACTAGGCTGCTTAGTTATCAAAGAATTTTGCAAATATATTCTGTCTTTGTAGTGCTTGCTGTGTTTTGGTACATGTAAATGAAAAAGATTTTGACATTATCTTGATTTTAAAAAGTTGATTGCAGCTGAGGAAAATAGGCTATAATTTGCCTTCACTAATCACCTTGCACACCCTTCCCACAACAGAGAATTAGTGTGGTGGCTGCTCGTTATTAATTACAGAACTGGAGAACATTTTCCAGTGGAAATTAATTAATTAGGTTCCTTCGGGTAGGAGAAGAATAGTGTGGCAGAGGAGTTAGGGTCATGATTCCCTACATCAGGTTTTTTATAGTTCATGATATTAGATCTGACAAGTTCTGCATTGAAGTTAGTCTTGTTCATACAGTAATGATATTGTTCTCCTATTTTGGTGCAACTTACCAGTTTTTGTACTCTTTACTTGTTGACACTTTGGCTTTCCCTTATAATTACAAAGTATTTCTGAAACCCGTTTCCTTTCTTGCATGAATTCTGAGATAGAAACCCTAATTATGTTTGTTTTAGTTTGGCTGGGTACCTTAACCATTTGAGAGAGAGATTGTTGTGACATCCACTGGCAACTGAGGTATAAATATGGTTTAACAGGCTAGCTTATCCCTGCGAATTTAGGGGAAACACACTCTACCCATATAAACACCTTTTTATATAGGATCCACACTAGGGCTTTCTAAACCAACATAGTTAAATCACTCCAAAAATTGTGTGTGGATAAGCCCAACTATGTTCACATTTTATTGCCCAAACTAGAAGAGCAAAGTGAGTTCCCTCCTTCCCTTCCCCACGCACACATTGTCTCTCTCCTTGTAAACAAATCCCACTCATTTACAAGTATATCTTCATGGTTTTGACTAGTTAGTTTTGTTTACTTTTGGGGGAAAGAACTGTTCTTAGTCGAATTCGTTGCTGATTCACTTTCTTCTATTCATTCAATATTGTCTATTACAGCACGGCAATTTATTTATTTATTTTTGCACAAAACGTTCTTTGTTTGGGGGGAGGGGAGGCAAAAATGCAGATTTGGTGACACTCCTATACACTGGTATAACTGTCCACACTAAAGGTTGTACCAATATAAAAGTCTCACTCTAACCAAAATAATTAAATCAGTTCAAAAACTATGTGTAGACCAGGCCTTTGTTTCAGCAGTTCTGGGTTTTCTTTGTCAGTTGACATACCTAACAAATCAAATGATATTTATTTTAAAATATTTCTCCTAGGGTCTGAACTTGCATGTGAAGTTGCGGCGCAATACGAATTCAAAGTACCAAGTTGCAAGTACCTAAAAAGCAGGGTGTGTGGGCACGCGTGTGTGTGAGGGAATTTATAATAGAAAGTCTGATGGAGCTCTAACTCGAGCAGCATGACTACTGCAGTGATTATTCTTTATTGCCATGGCATTTGCTGCTGAAATAGTGGTGGGCAGATCCTAACACTCTCAAAATTAATGTGCAGTAACCTCCTCTAGGTGAGGTATTGCCCAAGGTTTGGTGTTTTGAAACCTAATATATCAAAATGATTATACTTCTCCATTTAACTTGGTTGGGTCTCCACCCAGCTCTCCACACACGTGCTGCTTCAAAGTTACTTTCCATAATTTCAGAATAAATATACATAGAATTGGAGAACCTGGAAAATACCAGTCAGAATATTTTCCAAGTCTTCATTAAGACAAGTCACAATCTGTCTCTGCTCGTGCAGCTTTATAGCTGGGACAATATTATGGCACAGATTTGCCTTGTAAGATTGGGGGTTTTGCTATTTATCTCCCTCTCCTCTCCTTATGAGCAACACACTTATGGCCCAAATAGCAACCACTCCATACCTGGACTGCCCATTGCTTTCAGTGGGAGTTCTACTTTAGAAACAGAATCGGACTCACTAGAACTGAATGACAATTGTGGTAGTCATAGTCTCTCTGGGTTACATCAGACTAACACTTGATACAAATGTGCAAATGAAATGGGGAGCCCTGGCCTAAGTGTGGTCCAACAGATGCAAGCAATTGTCATGTGGTAAGTCTCTAAAAAGTTAATCCTGCTGAATTTAGTTACCTCTGAAAATAGAGAAATCACAGAGTGATTTCTAGGTTGATTTTTTTTTTCCACGTGTTCATGCAATCATTCAGCTCTCTGCAGGCACGAATGATGTGCTCCACAGTCTGAAAACCACTGCTTTAGTGTTTGCAAAGCACCTTGGGATCATCCAGAGGCAGGTGCTGTAGAAATGCAAAGTGTTATCAGTAGTAACTTAATTGATCAATAGACTGTAATTAAGTAGAATACTTTTTTTAATTGGCATGAGTTTCAAATGTGGTCTGATCATTCCATGCCCTCTAAGAAAAATGCCCATAAGCTGGATTGAGTATGTCTGTCAAAAAAGTAATAATCACAAACCAAGGGAGGTGAGGAGGTGAGTTTCAGCTCTGTACTGGGAACAGGGGCAGCGAAGCCTTCCCAAAAGTGGAGGGGGCAGGGCCCCATCCCTGACCTTCCTCATCTCCCCAAGGTCCCTGCCAAGCTGAAAGCTGGAGTGGGCTGGGAGCTGCGGATGGACCCTCCACCTGCCCAGGATGGGGGAGCTGAGAGCAGGTCCTGGCCTGTGTCCCTGCCCTGAGGGTTCCCCACCCAGGGCGGGAGTGTCTGATGCTCCACCCAGCTGCCCAAGTGCCTCTTACCCCGACCCGGCTCCAGCTGGGGGCCACAGCCCAGCCATGGTAAGAGCCACACGTGCAGCTGTGTGGAGCCACAGACCCTGCACCTGTCCTTAGTGCGGGGGGGGGGGGGAGGGCATGAGTTGGGGACACAGGCCGGGAGCTGCTCTCAGCCCCCCAACCTGGGCAGGTGGAGGATCCACAGCACAGCACCCCACAGCTGCTCGGGCTTCCCACCCAGACAGGCTATAGCTGCCAGCTTGGCCAGAGGGGGCAGGGCATCTGGGGGTGGGGGGAGATGAGGCAGGGCCTGTGGTGAAAAGTGGGAGGGCCATGCCCCTGTGACCCTCCCCATTCACCCCCTAACTGGGAAAACAATTGGGTAGATGCCAGCAGGACAATGAAAAGAGACAGGAGTTGGTGGAGGGGTAGACGTAACAACCTAATAGTGAGACTACTCTTCTCCCCCCTCCCCCCCGCCAAAAAAAATAGGAAAAACAAATTAGCTATTTGGACCAATGAAGAAAAAAAAATAAAACCTACCCTTGACTTCTGCATGCGATGAGTCAGTGCGATGAGGATGATACTACTGACATTATTTTTCGAAATGATGTTTGTTACAACCTAATGCTTTCTTCCCTTTTTATCAAGAGAATGATGTACTCAATTTTAACTACTGGCCATATGATTTAATAGCTTGTACATGACCACCTACCAATGATTCATCATAGAAGAAGGCTATCTTCTCTGGGCCTGATGCCAAATCATGCCAATGATTCCTTCACGTCTCCATTTTTTTTTTCACTCCAATTGTTCAATTACTTCTACCTGGGCAGACCCTTACCCCCAGGCAAAGCCCCACCAAAGGCATCTATGCAGTCTCAGGGACTGCTTGCATGGAATAGGTTGCAGCAGGTTTGGGGACTTAGCTGGGAAATATTTTACACTATCATAGTGAAACCTGTCTAGTTATATGTTAAGATCTTGGAAAGTTAAATGGACATAGTCAACTTAAAAATCATACATCTGTTTAATGGCCAGGCTGTTTGTGAACAGATACTTGCATAAATTCAATTACAATTGTCTAACATCATTTATGTCAACAATTTATTTTAGTTACAACTTGTAGGTGCAAAGCTCAAGGCTATTTTTGAAAAGTTAATCCTTAAAATGCAATTTGTCTGCCATTGATTAAGTCAGTTAAATTATGCCCTTTGTGGGTATAAAATAAGAAATCAAGGTGGCTTTTCTTATGAAAATGTAGTGCCAAAGGTATTCATTCCATTGCTTTTAATAGTTGTATAAAGTACTATAATATGGATTTTGTATGTGCTGTAGATATAGCAGCAAATACAAACACAGATACATTTATGTTCTTCAGTGCTAGGTATACAGCCCTGAGTTAAGAAAGACCACCCCTACTATCAAACTTGCACGAGCACCAGTAATACAATATAGATGCACCCACACATGTAGAGCAACATTAAACTAGGATAATGTTTAATTCAAATTGTAATGTCTTTAATGTGCAAAGCCTTTTTTATACTTTAGATTTGCTATATACTTGTTCTTTAGAAAAGTCCGTTTTCAAACCAGATGGCTTCCCTCAATTAATTCTTATCACAGAGACATCTTTGTCATAAAGTACTTTTTATAACAGATGAGCAGAATTTTATAAGTGCTTTTGTTTACAAGATTACTAAAAGAATAACGATTTCACAGGGGAAGTGCTGTCGTAATTTTATCTTTAATTCTTCCAACATCCTTGACATTTAAAGGCAATTCTAATATTATTGCTATTGAATTGCAAAAAAGAAAGGTGTTGGATTTTTATTGATTTTTAAATGCATACGTGTGCTCAGAAAGATGGCATTTCAAAACCTCCTCTAAATGTAAGTTTTCATTTTCAAAATAAACAACACATAATAGGCTTCATTGATGTCAGGGCCTGAATGTGGAAGGGGAAATGTTAGTTTGTGTCTCAAAGCTCTGAGGAACTTAAGAATGTACTTTACAATTCACAGAGAGAATGAAAGGTAACAGCAATGTCACGTATTAAGTTCAGAGAATTTGACTATACAAGCACCAAGTCTTTAGCAGTGACAACAACCTTCAAAGTTGAAGGTTATCACTTTATTTTGCAATGCCAAGCATAAAATGACCCCCCTCTTTAAGGTAACTGAAATTTGTTATGCATGGTTGTAATCATACTTGCTTTTTTATGAGCTCTGTGCATTTTTAAATGTGTTGCAAATAAAGAGCACAACTCCATAGTGACTGTAAAAGGCAGACTGATAACATTTGCCCACTCTTATGTTATGAAGGTTTCCTTACATACACTATTAGTTCTCTCACTGTATCTTAGTCCTAATCTGCAAAAGGCCAAACTTCTTTTTGACCTTAAGATCTGTGATCAGTCATATCTAATTATGTAGTGGTGGTTTTATGATATAAACGTGTCCATTAGATTCCAGATTCAGGCCATGACAGAAATCTGCATTTATATTTGAACCTAAGTCTGTCACCTTCCACTACATTGTTTTCTTTTGTGCTTATTTTGTCAGAGTTTAACAGCTTTTGCAAGCAGTTGTGTATCTCTATTTCCAGGAGAAGTTTATAGTTTACACTACTATATGCAATCTTTGTAAACTGACATCAGCTTTGTAAGGCAAAAACACTTTTCCCCAAGTGCACAAAATTCAGTTAAGTTTATCCAAGATGTATCAATATTCATACCTCTCATATCACCCCCAACAGTTGTCACAATTGGAGTACTCTGATATGCTGAATGTAAAACTAGGTGGAGCTGATCTTGCATCAGATTTATAGAACATAAGAATGGCCATACTGGGTCATACTAATAGTCCATCTAGCCAAGTAGCCTGTCTTCCAGCAGTGGCTAGTGTCAGATGCTGCAGAGGCAATCAGTGGCACTGGAACATTTTTAGTAGTGGGGGTGCTGAAAGCCAGCACCCCTTACCTTGTCCGTGCCTTCCACCAGAGCTGTGGCTGGGAGCAGGGCAATGTCTCCCGGGGGGGGGGGGGGGGAACCTGGACAGGAGTAAGGGGGCTGAGGCTATGGCCACAGCTGGGGGCGGGTGTGAGGCCAGGAGCAGAGCCCCGGGCAGGGGCCGGCAGCCGGGACACCATGTGTGAGGCCGGGGTCAGAGGCATGGGGGCAGGGCCTGAGGCATGGGGGCAGAGTTGGATGCAGGGAAGTGCTAGGGTGCTGCTTTGGGGTACGGAGTGTCACAGTGGTAACAGCTCATTTAGACCACACCATTTTATATGTATAGTTGGGATTATTATTATTTTTCCCCAAATGTGCATTACTTTGCACTTGTCAACACTGAATGTCATATGCGATTTTTATTGGCCAATCACTCTGTTTTGTGAGATTCCTTTGTAACTCTTCTCAGTCAGCTTTGGACTTAACTATCTTGAGTAACTATCATCTGCAAACTTTGTCACTTCACTGTTTACCCCCTTTTCCAGGTCATTTATGAATATGCTGAACAGTACAGGTCCCAGTACAGATCCTTGGGGGACCTCACTATTTACTACTTTTCATTGTGTGAAAAACTGATAATTTATTCCTACCGTTCATTTCCTTTCTTTTAACAACTTACTGATCCATGATAGGACCTTCCCTCTTATATCATGATTGCTTTACTGTGTTTAAGATGCTTTGGTGTGGGATCTTGTCAAAGTCCTTTTAAAAGTCCAAGTACACTACTTTATCAGCTGGATCACCCTTGTGCACATACTTGTTGACACCATCAGAGAATTATAACATTGGTGATGCATAATTTCACTTTACAAAAGCCATGTTGACTCTTCCCCGACACATTGTGTTCATTTATGTGTCTAGTAAAGAACAGAATTATCATAGCTTCGACCAATTTTTTTCTGGTATTGAATTTAGGCTTAATGGCCTGTAATTGCCAGGATCACCTCTTGAACTTTTCTTTTTTAAATCAGCATTATGTTAGCTATCCTCCAGTCATTTGGTACAGAGGCTGATTTAAGTGATAGATCACAGAATTACTGACTGTGGTATGTAATATCATATCTGAGTTCCTTCAGAATTCTTGGGTGAATACCATCTGGTCCTGATGACTTATTACTGTTCTAAAACCACTTCTTCTTCTCCAATCTGGGACAGTTACTCGGATTTGTCACCTAAAAAGAATGGATTAGGTATGGAAATATCCCTCACATTCTCTGTAGTAAAGATTGATGCAAAGAATTCACTTAGGTTCTCTGCAATGGCTTTATCTGGAGTGTGCTTTTAGCACCTTGATCATCCAGTGGCACCATTGATTGTTTGACAAACTTCCTGCTTCTTATGTATGTACAAAAACGAATACTATTTTTTTTGTCTTTTGCTAGTTGCTCTTCAAACTTTTTTTTTGTCTGCCCAATTATGTTTTTGCACTTTACTTGCCAAAGCTTGTTCCTTTCTATTTTCCTCAGTAGGATTTGACTTCCAATTTTAAAGATGACTTCCAATTTCTGACCTTCTAGACAGCCATGGTTTCTAAGGAGTTATGGTCTGCTGTATGTGACAGACTGTCATGTAGTAATCTTCTCTGTTGATCTCATTACTACACATACACAAGGTTGGGATAATATTCTGATCTACTGGCCCTTGGTTGGCAGACACTGAGATGCTGCATGTTTCTGTACATGATAGTGAGCATTTCTGTATTTCCAAAACTACATGAAAAGTCCTCATGATCTGAAATGACTAATAAGGCCTTTTTGGGACACCATGGACATTTTCAGTCTTCATTATTGACAAAATACACTTAAGTTTGTGTTGTTTAAACAATCCCATCAAAGGCTTTAAACAAGGGAGGATGGAAGCTCTTCTAACTACTTGCATCCATGGCTGCAGATTAAAAGGGCTACTGACCTACAATCTTCACACCCATTGTCGTAGCTGTTGAGTCTGTATGTAGTGACTACCCTGTCTAGAGTGCACTAGATTTATATATTGCCATCTTACCCCACATTACGTAACTGACATGTCTGAGCCCTGACTGTAACAGTATATCCAGATGTCTGTCCTTTTGCAAAAATCACCAGATATAAAATGGTCAAAATGCCTGAGAGGAATATGGCCAATAGTAGTTTGAACTGTCATTTTACACCAACCTAAAGGGGATCATCTTTGTGCTAGAGTGTCGTTAGATACATATAAATCAGAACATTATCAAAAAACTTAAGTACTTGAATAAAGCATTTGTTTTTGCTGCAAACGTGCTGCTGAAGGTAAACACAGAGATAGAAATGATTACTAGAACTCGTGTTTGCAGCATTCATATAATCTTCTAAGATGACAAAGGGGGGAGGGAAAGCTCAGTGGTTTGAGCATTGGCCTGTTAAACCCAGGGTTGTGAGCTCAATCCTTGAGGGGTCCACTTAGGGATCTGGGGCAAAATCAAGTACTTTGTCCTGCTAGTGAAGGCAGGGGGCCAGACTCAATGACCCTTCAGGGTCCCTTCTAGTTCTATGAAATAGGATACATAATATAATCCTGATCTATTTGTTTTTTATCTTCCCATTTACTTTGATATCTGGACACTTAGGCATCAGTTTCTTGCATTTATCAGTTTATAATATTGTCTTTGGTGAAGAACCTTGTGTTTCAACCTTCCTGGATGGGTGGAGCTCAGGCACAGATGAGGCAGAATTTGTAGCCTTATAGACACCTCTGGACTTCAGAAGGAATTTTATCTGCCAAATTCCATGGGACTTGGATTGGTCCACAGGGCTTCAAGAAAGTACTGTAACTTTGCTTCTAAGATAACTTTCTTTCTAATCTATGGATTAATAGTGAAAATGACCTTGGGAAAATGCCATCCTCCTGTTTTTCTCAGTTGGTGGAAGAGCATTGTGACTGTCTATATAAAAAAAGAGCTTTGTAATGAAAATGAGAACCACTAAAATCAAGAAGTAAGAAACTGTTTCCTCAAAGAACCTAACCCTATATGAAAGCTGGCCCAGCCTTGATACAATCTACATAGCTCCCAAATATTAAACTGGTTCTATCAGATAAAAGTTAGATATGGAAGACTGTCATTTAATTTCTTCCCCTCAGAGTGCTGGATTGCTCTATACTGTATATCTGGTAGTATCTACAATAATTTTTCTTCAATAACTATTCCACACTGTAGTCAATCTCCTCCTTGAGTACACTGATGTCCCTCCGTAATTAAATATGGATCCAAATAGTCAAAAAGCAAGAGCATTTATTCTCTGGTTACGTAAACTATAAATAGGTTTGCAAAAAAAAATAGCACTGGAAACCCTCTTAGTGATCTTTTCATTCTACTGTTTCATCAAATAAAGCTAGTAGAAATAAAGGAAAGGATCAAAAGCAATAGGCACTTAAGTAATGAGAAAAAGGAAACCTTCAGTTCAGCATTCTCCTGTAAAAATGTTTTAAATTCATTTCTCGTTCCCGTGCACAAGAGGAAGATCACTGCTCAAGTTTAATCCAATAACCATTATACAAAACTCCTTGTGTTTATTTCAAGCCTTGGTGCCTTAAACTTTGATTCTACTCATAAGGCTCCTACTCTCTGATACTGTGTTCATCTCTTCTGTGTGCATCTTGACCTTTTGGAGCTGCTCCCCTCCTTTCTTTCACTCCCATTCTCTCCCCTCTTTAATCTTTCCATACATATTAACTCTGCAGGATTTTTGCTCTAACCTTAATTTTCCTGCATCCTGAAGCTTCATAGCTAAAAGGTTGCTACTAATCCTTTTTCTATTTCTTCTTCCATAGAGTGTATTTTGTTCATCCATTTTCATCTCCTGAAATACTCTGTATACATAGACATTTACTCAGACTTGTGTATGCTCCATAAGAAACTGCTTTCATAAGCCATCTTTAATACATTTGAGGGTCACAATAGGGGTCAAATGTAGAAAAGTGTCTATATGTTGGGAAACATTTTTCTGTTCAAACTGAATTCATGATGCATCATTAAAGCTGTACAGTGCTGAGAAGTCTATTAATAATGATTGGGTGTGGATGAAATTACTCCTGTTCACAGGGATGGCAAGGCAAAGGAGGTCTTCGTACCTGCCTTCTCTTGACACAAAATCAGGGGGACAAGCTACCAATCAATGTTTGGTGACAAACCAGATCTTCAGTGATTTGCATTACGTAAGACTGGATTCTTTATATCTGTTGGCACAAACTTGGAGGGAGGGTTGGGGCAAAGGACTTTAAACCACGCTTCTGCTTCGCAATCCTTGTGCCAGCCAGAATCATCCTGGTCCCCAAAGCAGGTTATCTTTGGTAAGCAGCTCTATTTCTTGCTGTTCATCTAAAGGAAAGGAAAAGAAAAAACAGGTGAGCCTTTGTGAACACACAGGTCCTGGCACTTCTCACCAGAATCAAAGTGAGTCCAAGGACTTGCAGGTTGGTTAATTTCCCCCCCACACACCCCCATCCCTCAGATACAAGGGAGGTTGCAGAGGCCCTTTGAAGAGGTTTTTGGGATATGTAAACAATCCTTGGGGAAGAACCCTAGGAGCATCGAATCTGTGGGAGGAGAGTTGAGCTGGAGTTTGTTGGAAAACTACTTTGTAAATAAGTTAGAGGGTTAGTTTTGGCCTTATTCAGGTTGGAGGGCTATGTTATGGAGTAGACTGGGATAGTCAGTTTCTCTAAACCAGAGGCTTTCTAATTTAGCTATAGCATGTAGAGCTGTAAATCCCTAATGAAGGCCTTAAATATAAAATATTGAATAAACAAGTTTTTGCATAAACTTCTGTCCACGGGCAAAGAGGCAACCTGCGCTAGAGGAATGAGCATATACCTCTGTCAAGAAATCTTGGATGCAATCCTGACCCCATTGAAGTCAAAAGCAAAATTTACCTTCACTTCAGTGGAGTCAGGCTTTCACCCCTTGAGTCTTAATCTTGTCCAGAGGCAAATCCCACTTAATCTGATTTTTAGTTTTCCCCAGCTGTTAAATGTGGATTTCAATACTTCTGGGGCTGGGGCATACAGAGTGCTATGCACAAAAGATGCTAATTATTTTGGTTTTCTCTTCATTAGAAAGCACTTTACCAACTGGGAGATGACTGCAAAAGGGAGAGGGATTGGGACACTATTTACCACACATTCAGAAATGATTTCCCTACTGAAATGTATTCACCTCTAGACTGGAGCACGAGCAGCAGGGAGTCAGCATGTGTACTGTGCACTGCACAATAGACAAAGAGAGACCTTCTGCTCAAGGATTTTAAGTGTCCGTGTGAGGCAGATGTGAGGCTTTTCATCACCTGGTGCATCCACCTGCAACTGATGCCTGTTTTCCTGCCATAGAAATACTAACAAATTGCATCAAAACTACTGGGATTTGAACTCTTCTAAGCTTTTGCCTCTGCTTTTCACGTAAGCATGTGCTTGTAAAACATCAAGTTAACATGCAACAAATGTTAGAGGGAATTATGGGTCCCCCCCCCAATATATCAACAAACTTCTTAATTTCCAAAAGGTTTTGTCAGGGAAAGAACAAACAGAATCACTAACTCATTTTAAAACTGTCCAGGTCAGCAAACTCCTGCCAGGCTGGGGGTGTGCCACCACCTTCACGTGCAATAAAAGTAACACAAAGCAAATGAAAATAATCTGGGATATGATTTAGATGACACACACCTTCATAAGAATGTGTGCAAGGAACCAACCCCACAAGCTTGTCCTTGCCTAGCTCAGAAGGACATAATCCTACACTTTGTACTTGAGGAGCACAAAGACTGCTTCACTCAAATCTCTAAAAGGGTGGCATAACGGTTGAGATCTAGATTCTATCCCAACTTGTTCACAATACTCAGCATTTTTGGGCAACATGGAGGGCTGTCCATGCTTCTAGGACTAGAAAAATGGCAAATATCTTCTGCAGAAAAAAGTGTGTAAGAAACCAAATATTTTGTTCTTTCATTTTTATCAACTTATTTTTAGGTTTTCCCCTTTGTCTCCAGAGAAAATGGAAAAATTAAAAGGGGAGAAACCCCAGGAAAATTCAAACATTAACAGTATTTCAGTTAAAACCTGAAGGGTGGAATTTATTTTTTGTAGCGTTTTTTGGAACCAAAACATGGTGTTTCTATTCAAAAGGGTTTTGGTGAAAACCTTCATACCAGGTCTAAATGCTACAGCCTTATGTGTGTATCAGCAGCCATACTTGTGTTATGGATTTAATCTCGCATTTTTTTTCCTCAGAAACCTAAAGGAGTTGAATGTTTCTGCTTAGTGACAATATCAGAGGTTTTCTTCCCCACACACACACCTTTTTTTTTTTTTTTTTTAAATGAGCTACTCTGGTTTTGAATAAATGCTGCCATTTCTCTCCTCAGGCAGAATAAAAATATCTTGCACTCTTTCTTTGGTATTTCAATAGCTTTATATAATTAGGGGGGAAAAACTGACTAATGATGATTTCTGACAGTTATAAGCAGTGCACAGCCAAAGCTAGGTTACCTCTCCTCACGTAACCTGGTACAATGTGATATATTAGGCTAAGATTGTAAAATTTTCCCCAAGAGGATTTCATTTTTAGAAGCTGTTGCTGATAACAGGTGGCAAAAGACTTGCATTCTCCCAAAGTCATTAGTTACCCCATGAACCTGCTGATTCAAATTAAGCCTGGGTAGCTCACGGCTGCTATATGTTGCAAGGATATGGAGTAAACTTTGCAGAAAAATTGTTTTCACCTGGAATGTAGCAAATCTATTGCCAGTGCATTTTTTTTTTCATACATGCATCTTAGTGCCTGAGTTTTCAAAACTGTTTGAGTAGTTGCACATCCAAATGTGTGCAATTTCATGCCTAAATTGACAATCATGCATTTGTATGTGAAAATGCCCTTCTACTGGGCATTTTGTACACCCAAACACCTGCCTTCTGCATCCAATCCTGATAATTAGGTGCACAGTTGAATGCATAAACTCTCTCAAAAAATCAGGCCTCTCTTTGTCTCTCTGCTGTATGTGAGAGTTTTCATAATGAATCTTAATTGCTGTTGTGTTTTTCATTTCTATAAACTAACTACCATATGAAATTCTATTTGAGGTAACCGGTACAATAGTAATTGGCGTCTCTTACATCTTGGGAGTAGGCATTCTGCATTTCAGCTTACATGTAAGGACCCAGTCCAAGGTATTGGGTCAGATCCTGACTTCCCCACTCAGGATGCTTTACAGAAAGTCAATGGATCTGATCCCCTGAACATTCTCTCTGTGTGGAGCAATGCCCTGGTATAGACCTGCAGTTACTCTGACCCATGCACTCAACCCCATGGGAGGAGGTATAAAGGAGAGGGAGTGTAGCCTAAGTGTTTCAATGCCCTGGTAATCACTGGCTTATGGAACAGTCCTTAAGGTGTGTGTGTTGCTGGTGCAAGATGAAGCAGCTGTTAAAATAAGTTATCCCCAGTCTAGGGTGGGTAAAAGTTAAACTTGGTGCCACCTTTATCCCCCTGAGAAGATTTAAGCTGCACCCAGCGTGGCTCATATCCAGCGTGGGATCTGGGCCTGAGTTCTCTGGATTGTATGAACAGTCTGTTTGTTTGACACTTTACATTATAAAAAGGAACATAAGCATTTAGGCTGATTAAATGGGGGAGGCAGGGAGAACAGCTGAGAGAAGCCACCACAGTTAGAAATGGCAACATGAGCATTTGGTTGGCAGGTATATAAAAACTTTTAGTATAAATTATATAGTACTATCTTAAATGGTTTTTAAAACCATCATGTAAAATATTGAGGGAAGGCACTTTAACACCTGAGGATATTGCTATATGGCTGGAGAGATAATTTAAGTGCAGGTTCTATCTAGCAGTCATGAGTGGGATCACTTTAAAATCTTACTGTGCCATCCAGACCCCCAGGGCCTAACACAACAATCCTACAAAGGGGATATTTCCATAGCTAGCCTACTGACAATTATTTTAATTTGTTTAAATTGGTATAGCCCTGCGGACAGCTTACTTAAAAGCTCCACACTATTATGTGTTCATTTCCCTAAAGGTGCTTTTTACTTTAGGCACACTTTATGAGTTGAATTAATTATCGCTCAAAAATGTACTTTTTGAATCAACCTAGTTCTAGTCAGATGAAAAAACAGTGTGCGGAGAAGTGGTGATTGTCACATATAATAATTTAGAGTCCATAATGGTTTACAAATGTCAGCTCAATTAGTCACTTAAGGAAACCATGCCCATTGTCCTGAAATTAACTGAACTGAGTCTCTAAAGGCTATTAATTGTAATGGCATATAGTCTACTTTAACATCATTAGAAGTCCACAAGAACTTGAAATCTCCTTACATGGTCTTGTGGAATATTAAGCACAATAACTTCTGAAAAAAGATATATTGGTCCTACCTAAATAATGAGATAATTGAACATCAGGAAATATGAGCTTAATCCAAAACCCATTCCAAGTCAACTGGAAAGACTTCCATTGACTTCAATGGGCTTTGGGCCAGACACTCAGAGGATAACATTAAGGACCCACATTCATGATAAAAGCATCTTCATAGTGAAACTGGAGGAAAAACGGGCTGAACCTGTTGCCTTCCCTTCTGTGGTCACAGAGCTTTGCCAAGAGTAGAACCAATACCTAAGGTTCTCTTGTACTGGAGAACCCCACAGAGATGCACAGTTGATGTGCACTTGTGGCCAAGCTGCACAGATGCATGATTTACAAGTAGGCTGGGAAAAACAGGCAGGGCGGTGGATCCACCAAATGTTCCTTCCCATAGGGGCAACCAATGTAGGTGGTACAAAGGATGCTACAGCCTTAATAATACAGATGGGACAATATCTACTGCCACTGTGTGTCCTGGCTGGTTACCTGGGCTTTGTGCCAAGGAAAGAAGTTGGAGCAGAATGAATGCTCAGGAAACATCCAGATAATCTATTATCCACAAACACCAGTTATCCAGCAGTTACTCATTGGTCAGCTATCAATTTTTATCAAAATCTATTCTTTAATGCCAAGATTCTGTAAAAGAAAAAAAAGATGAGACTTGCAACCCTAAACAAGCAATGGCACCCAACATTTCATATATTGGAGTGGACATCAATAGATGCAACCTAATACGGTAGTCATTGTCTCATTGTGGGTAATATAGCCACACTAATGCTGTGATCCCATTATTTATGGGGAGAGTCCCAGCGCACTTCCCAGTCTGATGAGTATTTCTCATTTCCCAGTATGTACCATTACAAAACCATAGCTTTGGATATGAAAACAGGTTTCTAGTACTTTTGGATGTAGGACCAGCATGGAACTAGTGACAAGCAGTATTATCCCAACTCCAGGAGACTTGCAATAAGTCACTGATATTTAACTCCAGAGAGATTTGGGAAGTGTAAATGTAAATGGCCAGGCCTGGGCTGTTTTCTCATTCATGTTAGTATGTGCTGTAACCGGCGGGTAAAACAGGAGAGGGTAGATAAACATTTCTTTGGAAATGACACTGCCATGGTATCTAAAGTTATCCACTAACCATAAGAGAACTTGTTCATTTTAATTCTTGAGTGTTTAAAACTTTTCATTCCTGAAGCTTACCAGATATGAATGCTAATACTCCATTGTTCAGCTTATTGTAATGGTAAATGCTTAGTGTATTTGCTAAAAACTCATGATCTGTTCATGCGATATACTCCTTTTTGTTACAATTTTTTAAGAAAACTATTTTTGTTAATGTAAAGTTGATATTTGATGTCTGTCTTGAAGCCCCAACAGCTGGAATCAAAAAACTGAGGTGTATGGGGGGTGGGTGGGAAATCTCAATAGTTCCTTTAAAAAATAAATAAATGTAGCCCTCATAGTTGCAGAGAAATACATGAAGTGAGTGGCACACAAATGGTTCAAATCAAATAAAGAAACCAAAAGTGTTCATTTAAAGAAACAACAACCTAATTATTTTCATGCCAGTGTCATGATCTTTGGTGGCCTGATGCATGATTTTTGAATGTTTGGGTCTGGCAAGGCATGACACTAACACTGGGGGCTTATTTTAGACTCAAATTTAGGATGAAAACATCTTAATATGTAGATTTCCCCCAACCCCCAGGCTCAACCTTACTGTCTGGGTGTGGGAAGGCTTGTGCTCTGACATTCCTGCAATGTTGGAAGGAATAAAACTCCTGGGAAGGCCACCCAAGCCAAGCAGGTTGAAGGGCAGGAGCCACACTAAAGGCAGTCCACTTCTTCATTGGTCACCTCACAACCGCTAACAGCCTGTCCCCCCTCCACCCACACACACACACACACACACACACACACACACACACACACACACACTTTCTGTTACAGTAACAAACCAGAGACAAGGTGAGTCTGACACCATTTTGCAAATGTGGTTGACTATCAAAAAACATGATCTGCTGGACGTAAAGCAAGATAATACTGGTCAAGCAGCAAATCCAGCTGATGTGGTGATGATGGAGAATCAAAGTCATAAAGAAGTTTTTAATCTTATCTGTGAAGATACCTCATTTCAGATTAAGACAAGAATTGGGTGTTGGCATGTGTACAAGAGTTTGCCGGGGCTTGACCCTCTCCAGGTGCCGGGGAGCCACACTGACTCACTACACAGCGGGGCTGGGCACTCTGTCTGGTGGCCGGGTTTCCCCGTCGGTCCTTGCTGTCCTGAGAGACACGATAAGTCCGGCCCGAGCTTCGGGCGGACACCAATGTTATGTCAGAGCTCAGACCCTCAGTCAGGGCTGAGCAACTGTATAAAGTCTTTAGGCCCAGGCCCTAGGTCAGGGCGGGACAACAAACGCTGGGGCAGGCGCTCAGGCCCTCAGGCAGGGCTGAGCAACTGTATAAAGTAAGCCTCCACAGGTCTGGGAGAGGGGGAGACTGCCACCCAACCCGTGGGTGGCAGGGGGGATGCAGGCCCTCCCACTCCACTGCGTCCCAGTCCGGGGCCCTAGCAGCGGCAGAAGGCCCGCTGCTTAGTCAGTGGGGAACCTGGCCGCAACACACTGACAAAGGCTCTGGCAATGCTGCAGCCAGACTGGGGTCGGCTGCCCCCGGGCTACTTCCGCACTCCCCCTCTGGGCCTAGTTGGGGGCCGGTGTCGACCTCGGGGGGGATCCTGGACCATGGGTTTGTCAGGCCAGGTGTCATTCAGTAAGTCCGGCGGCTCCTCTGGGTAGCGGGCGCAGGGCGGGCCTGGCGCTGCCCCGGGCCGCAGAAGTTTCCCAACCCCGAGGTAGGCTGGAGACGTCTGGTCTTTTTGGCGGCTGGGGCCTGACTGAGTTCTGAGGGCCAGCCTTTATATTTCCGGGTTGCCGCCCGACCCCCTGAGGTGCGGGCTCAGAGCTCCCTGGCTCCGCCCACTGCGGCCTCCTGATGGGCTCTTCCCCCTCCGGGGTGCCGGGGAGCCACACCAACTCACTACAGCATGTTAGATCACTTTGGAGCACAGGTAGACTGACACAAGTTATGAGAGAAATGAAAACCTTTGGCCTACATATACTTGACTGAGAGAGATAAGATGGACTGGATGAGGCAAATTATCACTGGAAAGTATGATTTTTATATTCTGAAAGAGAGGATGACAAACACTGGAAGATGTAGGATTTGTATTGAGCAAGGAAACTGCTAAAACGCTGAAGGAATGGGAACCTCTCAACTCAAAATATTGACTGCTCACTTTGTGATGAATCATGCAAAAGTGATAAAAGAAAAACACTTCCCCCCCTCCCCCCAAGCATAATGGGTTCTCCAATGCAGGCATTCATCTGACACTCTGGACTGAGCTTTTAGGGAATCTTTCCATATGGACTAAAACAATAATAGCTACCAGAGCTCTTTGACACCATACCCAGTATGCTTGGAGTCAGGTGTGAGGAGAGAATGGACTAGAAACTCCTGCTGAAGCCAATAGGGAGGCTTTTGCATGAGTCAATACGCAGTTTGCTGGGCCAGCAATGAGCATGGGCTGCTTGGCCCCCTCAGTGGGAGGGGATAGCCTGACCCTAGACTAGTTTTAGTTTGTTTTGAGCTTTGAGTTTAGGACCTGAGAGAGAAGCAGAACAGCTCAGGGGTCCACTTTAATTCCCCCTCATCACAAAGGGAGTCTTTGAACTGCTGTGGGAACTAGCATGTGTGTCCACAGTTCCAGCCCTGCAGAGACCAGTGTCCAGAATGGCAGAGATCCAAGCCGGTGCAAGTTACTGAGAGGCAGCTAAGACCTTTTCAGGATTCCAGTCCAGGGACTCAGGGGTTAAGACACTGCAAGAGGATGACTTTTTAAGCCAGCCAATGTTCACAGCGCGGCAACACTGATCTCTGAACTAATCCTCAGCATACCATCTGCTTGGAAAGGAACTGGAGTTGGGAAGGATTGTGAGAGTTGGGAGATGAGATTTGTTTGGTTAATGTGTTAAGTCGTTATTAATTAAACCAAACCCTCTTTTTCCCCAGATCCTATTCTTGTTCCCAATAATGTCCTTGATTTTTATATTTTGGGGGGATGTCTTTTTTACCCTTGGATTTGTGTTGATGTCCTGTGTTGTTTTTTTGTGTATTAGTTCTTATATTCACCAGCAGGGATGACATTATTCACTTCCCCAGGCGTGAGCTCCCCCAGCATCTCAGGCATAGTGAGGACTCTCCTTGTATGAAGGCACCAGCCATCACAAAAAAAACCCTAAAAACAAAAAAACAGCTACCTAGGACACAATCCATGTGAGGAGAGGGAAGAAGTCACTTCAAATTGCAGGACCTACAAAGGAGGATTCAGCCATACTTCAAAGGAGTGGTGTAACACCTGTGAATTGGCTGATGTTGGAATGGACCGCTCTATCGATCATAGCAGCCAAAGACAAATCTAGAATTCCCCTCTTTCCTTCACTTCTGTATTTATAATGCACTCTTTTAAAGAGTGCAGAAAATACTTGCTAGTCATATTGCAATGACACATCAAATCAATGGAAATGGTGGAAGAAAAGCTGGGGAAAAGGACATATCAAAGAAACAATAACAGAATGGTCTTGCATAGTATTCAAGGATTTAGGAATGTATCACCATGTGCACTTTTTTAATGCAAATATACTTTTAGTCTGTAGTTTGCAAACTGTTATTTGTGGTATTGTTTCTGCTGCTGATTGTGTATAATTGAAAAAAAAATATCTGCCAAACATCTGTGGAGCACCATTGCAGTGATTTGTCTTCAGGTACTCCTGGGATATCTCTAATGAACGCAGATGTAAAATATTCCCCCCCCCCCGCCCTACAACAGTAAACACTCCTAAAATTTCATTATGAATAGGAGAAAATATTAGGATTTGGAGAACATGGTTATGTTGTAGGGTGGGTATGTGTGTTTTTGTTTGTTTGGTTGGTTGGGTTTTTTTTAAGAGATAGAGTTGGTCAATTACTGGAAAAAAATATTAACTCCTCCTAAGACTTGAGTTCAATGCAAATGTATGCAAGCCCAGTAGCATATTTGATTTCAGAAAGGTTTGGAACTAACCTGTTTGACTTGGTCAGGTAAATTTTTTTTTTCTGAAAAGTAGTGACATGGATTTGACTGCAGATAAACATAAGCTGAATAAATGCATTGAGTTGCAGTTACATAATCGGGAAAAATACCTATAGTCAACTTTCTAGATACTTGGGTGACCAATACTGAAATTCAAATACTGACTCCTGAACACACCATTCTTTTTTTCTTTTTACATTCACAAAAAGAATTGATGCCCAAAGAGTCTGAATCAAAAATTCAAAAGTGGCACTTTGTGGGTTTTTTGTTTGTTTGTTTAAAACCACTAAAATTGGCTGTACTCTGGACTTCACCATGGTTTTGTAAGGGTAATGTTACTGAAAGAATGCATCTATTGTATAAATGCCTGGTACAGTGTCAGGCTAAAGGCCATTTTAGAAAAAGAATCCAGCCAATCAATTGATCATGCAACAAGGAACATCACTCCAGAGCAGTAGTGGGCAACCTATGGCCCGCGGGCTGCATGCAGCCTGTCAGGGTAATCCGCTGGCAGGCTGCGAGACTGTTTGTTTACATTGACCATCCACAGGTACGGCCACCTGCAGCTCCCAGTGGCTGTGGTTCACCGTTCCCAGCCAATGGGAGCTGCGGGAAGCAGCGCGGGCCACAGGGATGGGCTGGCCACTGTTTCCCACAGCTCCCATTGGCTGGGAACGGCAAACGGCAGCCACTGCGAGCTGCGGGTGGCCGTGCCTGTGGATGGTCAATGTAAACAAACTGTCTCGCAGCCTGCCAATGGATTACCCTGACGGGCTGCAGGTTGCCCACCACTGCTCCAAAGTGTTTGTTTCAAAAATATTGTTACAGGGCACATAGTATAGACAAAGGATTCTAGGACATAGTAACTCAATCAGGGGAAAGAACCTTGGCAAGCACATGTATATCACAAAGTACAGCTTCCTCAGTATGTGGCAACATTTCTACTCTTTCTAAACCATCACAATCATTGCAAATCTATTCTGGTCAAGGCTTTCATAACAGAGATAATGGCCTCTAGCATGGAAGGTGCTGTGCACTTGCTGAGTGCCTTGCACTCCCATTGAAATTAATGGCAGCTGAAGGTGCTTAAAACCTTTCCAGATCAAGGACAAAACTTAGAACTGAAAGAAAATTTAAACCATGACCTTTTCAGGTTCCAATCTTCGACTCCAGCTGTGCTTGGTACAGGACTCAAGGAGAGGAGGGAGCAAATCACTGGAAGTTTCATGGAGTGAGAACTTGGCCTCAGAATGCTGATTTTGTTGTTGTTGTTTGGTTTGGTTTTGTTTTCATGATTCATCTGGACTGGTAATTATGTACTAGTCAAATGTTTGTTCTAAATTATAATGGAAATACAAGCTCTACTTATATTCAGCATCTTATCTATTTAATGGAACTGGAGTCCAATTTTCAAAGCTACAATGTCAGCTGTGCTGGCCTTCCTAGAAGTTTCTGTCTGTACTATTGTCATTGAGACAAGATAATGGGATTGTTTGGGGAGAGTAAGAGCCCAAAATTAATTGAATGTTGACAATTAGTCACTCCTTTCCCTTAGTTTCACCTTCCTTTCAGACCTTGCTTAGTGATTTATTCCCCTGTGTATCATGATCAGTTGAACTGGTGTCAGAGGTCCCTTGTTCCTTGGAGGGAGTGTTATGAACCGGACACCAGGGGAACTGGGGAAGATACAGAGTGAGGCTGGAAGCAATGCAGCCACATGGGCTGAGCACTGCTCGGGATTTAAGAAAGTTCTGTTTGTTCAACTTAACTAGCATTCAGCTTCTCATGTTGCTAATGAAACAAGGTGGCAGCGTCTGAGCTCATGGGGACGTTTTCAGAGGTGATGGGCCTTGATGGACAACTGTGACTGGAAGTAGACCCACCCCATTGTAACCAGCATGCATATCACAAAGGACACTGTTGCCCTAACTACACCGACATAAGCCCTACGCCTCTGATGGAATTATTATGTTGGTGTAGTAGGGCACTTATATCTGCAGGAACAAGGCTGTAGTGTGTACACTGACATAATTAGGTCAGCATAAGCTGCCTCAGGCCTACCTAACTCTGTAGTGTAGACCAAGCCTTAGAAACTTATAAATGTTACTGATGCAAAATGGTATCACTTTCATCCATATGACACTTACTTTCCATGGGTATAAATGATTGCAAATTTTTCCACACTGTGGAGAATCAGAGAGATTACCAATTGAGGAGTGCTCCAATTTGTTAACACCAAAAGAATGCTAAATACCTAGTCCACCTTGTTGTAACACTGAGGTCAATTTTTAAAAGTTAGCATTTCAATTTCACTTGATGTGCAAATATTTTCAGACTTCAGAAAGCATGCTGAATTTTGTACCAGAGGTGAGGATCTTGATTGTGACAACTGGACCTAAGACTTCAAAGGTAATGCATTAACATCAAAATTAGTGGCCAATTCTATCTGGCTGTAGTACTCAGATTTCCTTTTTCGTGGAGCAAGAGTCAAATGTGTTTTGTGCTTGTTGAAGATCATTAATTTTGTAGGAAGTGCTCTGTACTTTTCAACTTGCTGTGTCATTAATCATAAACTTCCCTTTTTAATGCCAGAACATAGCTTTTGATCTGACTATTAAATGTAGGGTTTTTTTTATTTTGTTTTTTACAAGCCTCTTTGACTCTGCTTGAGATGAGTCAAATCTAGAAGAGGTATGGTTAGATTTGTTTCTACCAATTGTATTGTAAACCATCCAGTTTTCCCAGACTGCCACATGACCTTGCATTTCTGCTGTGAAATCAGCATATGAAGTGACTGAGACTTTCCCAAGTGAAATCGAGAATAAACCACTTTATATTTTTGTCAAAATCTCAACACTGTCAGACAGGCACATTTAGGCCGATAGATTATGTAGCAATGTATAACTGGATTAAATGGAGGAACCTCAGCTCTGTGCTGCAACTGAACACAGTAGCTTTTTAGACAAGAAGCCCCTACAACAGGGGTCGGCAACGTTTGGCACGCGGCTCACTAGGGTAAGCATCCTAGCGGGCCGGGCCAGTTTATTTACCTTCTGACGTGGCAGGTTCGGCCGATCACGGCCCCCACTGGCCACGGTTCACCGTCCCGGGCCAATGGGCGCGTCAGGAAGCGGTGTGGGCGAGGGATGTGCTGGCGGCAGCTTCCCGCTGCCCCCATTGGCCCAGGATGGCGAACCGCGGCCGGGGGGGGCGCGATCAGCCGATCCTGCCGAGTCAGGAGGTAAATAAACTGGCCCGGCCCGCTAGGGTGCTTACCCTGGCAAGCCGTGTGCCAAACATTGCCGATCCCTGCCCTACAATATCATTTGGAACTTGCCCCTCTGGTCAACTGAGCCGTTTTATCAATATACAGCGCCACTCAACCAGTACAATCAGTTAGTTGGCTTGTTTTACATTGGTGTTTTCTGCATCAGAGTAACTTTTGTTGTCTTCAATTTATCCATTCAGTGGCTTTTTTTTTTTTTTTTTTGGTAGTTAGGACTTCAATGAAAAATTAAATCTTATTTTATTGTTGTATAGCACATACAAATCCCCATGCTTTGACAACTCCTCTCTGAACCGTGGCTTCATTCACAATCACTATGTTCTGTTTCTCAATGAGCTGAACTGTTTACACTATTTTATAACAACTAACAACATGGCTTGATACATAACATTTGTCATTACTCAGCTGTTCCCCTCCACCCCCCCTTGCTTTTGAAAGACATTTCTTCCATCAGTGCCGGTTTGAAACCGCCACCTACCATTGTACTGTACCAAAATAAGCACGGTTGGTTTGCTTGAGGGGGATTCTGAATAACATCCATGAATAAACCAGTCACTTTCACATTAGGTGAAAAGATGTGAGCATTTTCTTCCCTCTAATTTTCTCTTTGGATAATTATAGACACTTTGACTGATAATGTGAACTGCTACATGGCTTCACTTTCTCCTCATAAATGAGAGAGGAAAATATGAAACACTTTGACAAAGATAGAAAGGATCTGAAGTAGAACACTTAAACTGAGTTTTAAATGAATCTATACCATCAAGGAGAGCGTAATTGTACGAAAATTCACTGTGCTGTAACTGTGAGGAGATATGAATGTATTGATGCCAGTCCAGCATACTACATAGTGCTCAGTCTAATTTAATTAGGAATCCTGCATAAGATGTGAGCAGGAGACAATATATACATAGTTTGCAAGCAGGCTCTACAACAGACTTTTAATAAAGTAAAGCTAGAGCTGTACAAATAACTGACATTCTTGTTTGCTGTCAAGATTTTTTCTTTTTCTTTTTTCAATTGAAACAAATTTCATGTGGGGTATACCCAAAACTGAGCTTTAAAAAAAAAAAAAATCAGCAAATTGAGAAGTCGGGGTGGGGGGGATAATTTAGGATAAAACAAAACATTTAGTTTGACCTGAAATTAAATGTAGTGGTTTGATTGTGGGCATCTTTCGCTGTTTTTAATAAAAGCGAAGGAAATGAATGCCCATGTTCAGAAGTGGGGTTAGGTGCCATTCAAGGAAGAAGTGGTATTCTCCTTATACCCCGTAGTCTAGTGGTTAGGGCCCTCACATGAGGGGGGAGATACAAGTTCAAATTTCCATACTGGGGCAGGGAACTGCACCCAGATCTCCCTCCTTCAAGTGAGTGCCTAATCATCAGGTTATTGGGTATGAGAGGGATCATCACCTCTAGGCTTCTTGGGTTCTGATGGGCAGAATCTTAAATGATTGGATAGAGTTCCCCAAAACACTATTTTTGGAAACCTTGAGGAGCTTATGGAGAACTAGCAGACATAACATCTCTGCATCATTTGGACTATAACTTTGATTCACTTATAATGTATTTTATTGGCTTTAACCTTTCAATAACACTAATTTCTTTTTCCTGGCTAATACATCTTTGGTTTTAATTTATTAAAGGAATTGATGACAGCATTGTTTTTGGTAAGATCCTCAGTATCTTGGGAGAGTGACTGATTCTTTGGGGTTGGAAGATCCTAACGTCTGATGATTTTTGGGTTGAATAACCTTTCATCATAAAATCCAGTTTGTCTGGGTGGTAAAAAAGGCTGGAGAGCTAAGGAGACTGCCTGTGACTCCATGGCGAGGGTAGTAGAGTAATCCAGGAATGCACATTTGCTACTGGTTTGGTGAAATCTAATTATAGAATCTGCCACCAGTTTGGGGTGTCTGCCCTGTTTTCTGACAGTGTGACCCGAGTTTTGCTCTCCCAGTTGTAGCCACATACCAGGCAGTATGACATTTGTGTGTTTTAGAAATTACAGCTCTGTAGAGCACATTGCCCCATGGTGTAGAGAAGCTATTAGTGTCATGTACTGGACACGAGATCTATAACCAAATTCCAGAGTCATGCCAAAGTCAAGCTGTAGCATCATAAAATTATTTAAGAGTCTGAACAGTAGAACCCTCCTTGATGGCAGAGGAATCTGTTTTAAAGGTAATGGCTGAAATGCCAGCTGTGACTCCCAGTTAAAGGAGTTACCATCATCTCCATTACCTCTTTCACTATCCCCTTTTCACTTAAATCTGCAGTTGCCTCTTTAGTTTATTTGATATTTGCATTCCAGTAACACCTAGAAATGCAAACCAAGATTAGGGCCCCACTGTGCTGGGCACAGTACATGAGAAACAGTCCCAGCCCCAACTACAATCTAAAAAGTATGGGAGGAAGGAAATATAATTTCCATTTTACTCAGGGGAGACTGAGACATTGAAAGAGTTAGGGACAGCTTTACAAGGGATTTTCGGTGCTTAAAGGTGCAGGTAGGTGCCTACTTGGTATTAACACAAACACCTAAGCAGCTTAGACACCTAACTACCATTGATTTCTACAGGAGTTAGGTGCCTAACCTGCTTAGGTAATTCAGTAAATTCCACTAGATGCCTGTCTGCATCTTTGGGTGTCTAAATACCTTAGTTAATCTATCCCTTAGGGACTTCTGCAAGGTCACACCGTAAGTCAGTGGTAGAATAAGCAGTAGCACCAGTTCAGTGCCATGCTGCCTTAGTTAGTTATTCATATTCAATTTTGGGGGAAGATGATGCCATCTACTGGGTACGCTTATTTACTTTAGTATTGAGAGACAAATACTAATTAAGATTTTTTGAATGCACATGCATACAAAAGCCTTGTCTATTTTCTGCCTCCCATCCACTGCATCATCAATTCCCCTTTCATTAATTCATCCACTTTTTAATTAGCTGTTTATAGGGCACCAGCAGCAATTGGAGTGGGAGAGGGAGGGAAAAAAGGTGGCTTGGATGGGGAGGATAAGATGGAGCTACTTCTGATGTCGTATTGTCTGCAACTGTGTATATTAAGGAGTACCTGCTTGTGTAGTGCTGGTGGCTCACTGCTGCTCTGTGCCATCATTCATCCACTCTCCTGCAGGCGCAGACCCTAAAGTAGATGCTAAATTGGTTAAGGAGTTAACTTCAGATGGCTTTGTCCTCATCGTCCCCCACCCTCCCATCGCCCATGCGTTTTTAAGATATTCATGACTATTCTGCTGCATAGATAGTATCTTTAAGTGGTGCCACCCAGTGAAGTGCTGACTAAAGACATTTAGAAAAGGAGAGGACTTGAAGGTGGAATGTCCCAAAGCAGACCATCAAATGCACGTAGAATCACAGGACAACCCGATAATATAAACATACTAAATAATAGAGTTGTGTCAATAAATATAAGCATATTATGAGTAGTAGCCGATCTTTGTTCCAAAAACAGAAGCAGGCTGGTCAGTTTGTGCCTAAAGTTCCTAGTAGTCTATTGATTATTTATTTTTTTGCTGAACATTGGTGAGGAAATTATTTAAAACTGAACATTTTACTCAGTGAAATTAACCTTTTCTGGTTGAGGGCTATGCCCAAACATCAGTTTCTTCTATTTTAATTATTATTTTATTTTGTGAATATTTTTAACTCCAAGGATTGAGTGCCAAGAGTTCTCATTGAGTATTTGATATTCAGCATACAGTAGTTGCTTAGATGTGATTGGTCAGATAATTCTCATGCTAATGTTTCTGCTTCCTGATTTGATGAATTCGCTCCTTCTGTGAATACTCATGAACTTAAAATTAAATTTCCATGAAGAATCTGTCATTCATGCATTTGGGAGTCTTCTTCCTGTGAAACTAAACACCAGTAAAACTTGATTGTATGCATGTTTGATGGAAGCAAAAGCAGGAAGGGTACAAAGGCAAACAAACCAAATTCACTGAAATATCCAGGTGTACATGGTCAGAAAACCTCTTGCAATATTTTCCCTGCTCCATGCTGAATGTCATCTTAAGAAAAGTCTGTTTTAAGCACAGTATGTCTGAATACCCTTAGTTTGTCATTTTTCTGACTTTATAAGCAAAGTGATGATAACCTATGGGGGGAGGGAAAAGCTCTTGTAGTACATCAAGAAAAATGATGATACGGTGGCATCTTGCCTGAAATGATATGCCAATTTTGGCTTTTGCCAACAAAAGTTGAGCATTACCCAGGAACATATTGAAGTATCAGCTTTTTAATTTACCATATTGTTTTCCAGATGTATTCTTCTGGTACAAAGTGACTACTAAGCAAGCACTTGAGGACTTGTAGGAGAATTACAAATTTAATAATACACCGCTCATGTTTTTGATCGTTGCAAGAAGTTGCTCTAAGACCATTCTTAGATGTTCAGAAATGATTGTTAATATTAGATGAGAGGAAGACTATTATCTCCAGGAGTGATCATAGAATCATAGAATAGCAGGGTTGGAAGGGACCTCAAGAGGTCATCTAGTCCAACCCCCTGCTCAAAGCAGGACCAATTCCCAACTAAATCATCTCAGCCAGGGCTTTGTCAAGCCGGGCCTTAAAAACCTCCAAGGAAGGAGACTCCAGCACCTACCTAGGTAACGCATTCCAGTGCTTTCACTCCTAGTGAAATAGTGTATCCTAATATCCAACCTGGACCTCCCCCACTGCAACTTGAGACCATTGCTCCTTCTTCTGTCATCTGCCACCACTGAGAACAGCCGAGCTCCATCCTCTTTGGAACCCCCCTTCAGGTAGTTGAAGGCTGCTATCAAATCCCCCCTCATTCTTCTCTTCTGGAGACTAACAATCCCAGTTCCCTCAGCCTCTCCTCATAAGTCATGTGCTCCAGACCCCTAATAATTTTTGTTGCCCTCCGCTGGACTCTTTCCAATTTTTCTACATCCTTCTTGTAGTTGGGGCCCAAAACTGGACACAGTATTCCAGATGAGGCCTCACCAATGTCGAATAAAGGGGAACGATCACGTTCCTCGATCTGCTGGCAATGCCCCTACTTATACAGCCCAAAATGCTGTTAGCCTTCTTGGCAACAAGAGCACACTGTTGACTCATATCCAGCTTCTCGTCCACTGTGACCCCTAGGTCCTTTTCTGCAGAACTGCTACCTAGCCATTCGGTCCCTAGTCTGTAGCAGTACAGGGGATTCTTCCATCCTAAGTGCAGGACTCTGCACTTGTCCTTGTTGAACCTCATCAGGTGTTTTTTTGGCCCCATCCTCTAATTTGTCTAGGTCCCTCAGTATCCGATCCCTACCCTCTAGTGTATCTACCACGCCTCCTAGTTTAGTGTCATCTGCAAACTTGCTGAGAGTGCAGTCCACACCATCCTCCAGATCATTAATAAAGATATTAAACAAAACTGGCCTTGGACCGACCCTTGGGGCACTCCGCTTGAAATCGGCTGCCATCTAGACATGGAGCCATTGATCACTACCCGTTGAGCCCGACGATCTAGCCAGCTTTCTATCCACCTTACAGTCCATTCATCCAGCCCATACTTCTTTAACTTGGTGACAAAAATACTGTGGGAGACCGTATCAAAAGCTTTGCTAAAGTCAAGGAATAACACATCCACTGCTTTCCCCTCATCCACAGAGCCAGTTATCTCATCATAGAAGGCAATTAGGTTAGTTAGGCACGACTTCCCCTTGGTGAATCCATGCTGACTGTTCCTGATCACTTTCCTCTCCTCTAAGTGTTTCATAATTGATTCCTTGAGGACCTGCTCCATGATTTTTCCAGGGACTGAGGTGAGGTTGACTGGCCTGTAGTTCCCCGGATCCTC
The DNA here is from genome assembly GCF_027887155.1 of Malaclemys terrapin pileata. NCBI lineage: Eukaryota > Metazoa > Chordata > Testudines > Emydidae > Malaclemys > Malaclemys terrapin. The sequence goes on from NC_071518.1 coordinate 14,255,159, forward strand.
CTCCTTCCCTTTTTTAAAGATGGGCACTACATTAGCCTTTTTCCAGTCATCTGGGCCCTTCCCCGATCGCCATGAGTTTTCAAAGATAATGGCCAATGGCTCTGCAATCACATCCGCCAACTCCTTTAGCACCCTCGGATGCAGCGCATCCGGCCCCATGGACTTGTGCACGTCCAGTTTTTCTAAATAGTCTTGAACCACTTCTTTCTCCACAGAGGGCTGGTCACCTTCTCTCCATATTGTGCTGCCCAGTGCAGCAGTCTGGGAGCTGACCTTGTTCGTGAAGACGGAGGCAAAAAAAGCATTGAGTACATTAGCTTTTTCCACTTCCTCAGTCTTTAGGTTGCCTCCCTCATTCAGTAAGGGGCCCACACTTTCCTTGACTTTCTTCTTGTTGCTAACATACCTGAAGAAACCTTTCTTGTTACTCTTAACATCTCTTGCTAGCTGCAACTCCAAGATGAATTGTTATGTTGTGATATTGCATATTAGGTATGCTTCCTGTGGTGGGGGTGGGGAATGGGGTAGTCCTTTGCCAAACACTGAGCCCAAATGAATATAACCGCTAAAAACTACAGTGCAAACCTGTATAAATACAGAATGCTGTATGGATCTAACTTTCATTTTATTGATTCATGTGCATCTTTCACTTATGCCCTAACTTATTTTTATAGCATTGAAAGGTAGTGTTTGGCATTGTTTTTGAATGCATTCCCTCTTTTAAAATGAGGTTATAAATGTACTTGGAAGAAGTGCATCCTACTATAGTTGAACCTTGAATCTCTAGGTATAAATCTTAGACTTCTACTACTTGAGTGAAAAGACAATCAGCTGAACGGAGTAGCAACCAGCTGTTTTCTATGGCTCAAACAGAAGCATGGGACACAGATCCACTTGACTAGTTTATTACACACGCACTTAGACAGCATGCACTAGTTGCATGTTATGTATGCATTACATAGCCTGCATGTGTTCGACCAGCTATGTGCTGTTCACTTGGTGGCCTGTGAGATGATTCCATTCATCCCTGTTGGAGGGCACTGTTTTGCAGAACAAAATGGTGTCCTCTGCACAGTGTGACTTCACATGCACTGTACATGATAGGTCACACCACAGGGAGGTCACCCTTTTGGACCTCCTAAGGCATGCAAGTGAGTTGTTGCATGCCTTATTAAAACTGTTACAGCATGCCACTGCATGCAGCCGACATATGTTTATCCTATAATAGTGCGTCTCAAGTCCTTGCAATCCTTACTGGGTGTTGCATTCAGACTGGAATAAGACAGTCCATCAAGTATATATGGAATTAGGAAAAATCTAAACTGTAACTCACACCTTTCTTAATTAAATGAAAAGAAGATATAGAATGTTCTGGTCTGACAGTTCTGTCTCTTTCCATTCCTTGGATATTTTCTTCACACTGTTTGGATGACACATACAGGAGGTCACAAAGGCCTTCAGTCTCAAGGAGCATTTCTACATTTGCCTGAGGGTTTTCCTCTCCTCAGATGCTTCACCGCCTGTTCTATGCCCTTCTATATGCTGCATCTCTTGCTTGTCGAACCAACTCCCTTGTCAGCTCATTCTTCTTTTTATTTTAACTGAAATTAAATGTTTATTATAACGGGGCAAGGGGGAAGAGAAAGATAGAAAATAAATCCTTGAAGTAAACAAACATTTTGTTAGTGGATTGGGAAATATATCCAGTTTACACAAAATCTACCAAGAGTCCAGTTTTGCGTTCAGTGGGAGTTTGTTTTTTGCAAATGAATGCAGGCAAATTCTTGAGTAGAACTTGCCCCTACCATTCTTAGCTATTTTTTTTTCCTTTAAGGGGTGGGAAGGACAAAAACAAACCAAAAAATTGCATATCCTTTGAAAGTCCTATCAGTTATCAAAGAGAGCTCTCCCTCTGAGTCTTCAAAAGTAGTCAGATGGAGGTGAGGTATAAATGTTTTTAAAGGGTTTATAGACTTGGGGGGAAGGAGGGGGTTGACTTTTTGTCCCCAACCTGAGGCACCTTTTAAAGCAGTCTTATTTTCAGAGGTCGACTTTTCAGTAGTTTCTGAACATCAGGCCACTTTCAGGTGTCTAAAGTTGGCCAGTCAAAGACTGAGGAACCCCAAATTAGTAGTTGCTTAAAAAAATAGTCCTAAGTGTCCTTTAGTTATAGTATATATTTCATGTTATATCCTGTACTTGGGATCCCAAAACAAATCTCATTTAAATTAATATTCTCATGGCAAAAACTGAAGGATACTTGCATGTGTTTTATTTGTGTGTGTGTGTGTGTGTGTGTGTATGGCCTATTGTACTCGAATAATTATTCTATAGGATTTGTTTAGTATTAATTCATGATAACAAGGTAATATCTCTTTAAAGGAATCATTTAAAAATGAATTCCAGAATATATGAAGAATAATTCTGATAATTCCCCAAATTGTTTTGAACCAATAATTTTGATGCCTATATTTCTGCCTTCCCCTCACCCCCTATACAAGTCTCAGTGGACATAATTAATTGTGAAATTGTTTCTAATTTTTAACAAGAATATTTATCTCCCCATAAAGATGAGGACGTTTTTTCTAATTAATTCCCTCTGTAAAAAAAAATTTCTAATAGCATAACTACATTTCTCCTGCATGACTGGGAGGCAGTTGTTGAACCTACTGTGAATTTGTAACTTATAGACACAATTCTGAATCAAGTTCTGAACTGGTGTAGAGAAGCATAAATGTATTGAGTTTAGCAAAGCTATATTCCTACAGCAGCACTAAAATTGGCCCATGTTAACATTCAGGATATTACGCATACCAACAAGTCACTGCCTTTCTTGTTTTCAAAAGCTTACAGTGCATTCAGAAGCTATAGAAACAAGTAGTATGGTAGACTGTCAATTTAAGATGATCTAATGAGACTGTATCCACAGAAGTATGTTAAGTGACACAAAGAATCTTTGAGAAGTGTGCAGCTCTGTAGTCATCTGTGGGTCTTTTGTTGACATGATGCAACTAATATGGAGAGTCATTTTCTAATTACCTGGATAAAGGGAGGTGTGCGGGGGTTACGGGGAAGACAATGAAAAGTAGCGTTCTCTTTTAATTAAATTAGCATTGGCATAATCTTTTAAGAATCTAGTTCTCTCAGCATTTTAGAAATAACATCAGTCTGTTCTCCCCCTCCCCCCACCCCCCCCAAAATCTGCTCAGGAAAAATTTTAATTAAAAAATAAAAATAATTTAAGAATAGAACCAGAATACTTGTCTGCCTGTAAGCAAGTACCTTCAACTACCAGATCTTGCAAACATTCAGCATCTTTTGGGTTGGTTGCTTTGTTTGTTTCCCCGGATATACCTATCTCATAGAACTGGAAGCAACCCCGAAAGGTCATAGAGTCCAGTCCCCTGCCTTCACTAGCAGGACCAAGTACCAATTTTGCCCCAGATCCCTATGTGGCCCCCTCAAGGATTGAACTCACAACCCTGGGTTTAGCAGGCCAATGCTCAATTGGGATTGTGAATTGCATGAGGCAGCAAAGTACCCAAAAGTTAGTCACTACAATGTCTAAGTCCACCTTGTGTATCTAGCCTTATGATGTTCACATGGCTGCTGTAAATAGAAGCAAATTATATGTAATTATCTGTGCCATCTCATTTTATCATAACAATAAGGGCCTGATCCAAAGCCAATTGAAGGGAATGGGAGTCTTTCCATTGACTGTAATGGACTATCGATCAGACCCTAATAGAATAAGAGAAGGGGGTGGGGGTGGGGGTGGGGGAAGGTGGAAAACATTTGAAAACTGAATAGGGTATGAGGAATAGAAAAGTCATTTGCTCAGGCTTGAGGTAAACAAAATCTTCACCCAACATCCCGCATGAATTCACAGCTGAAAAATATTTACTGAATACATTTAAACAAATGGATTTAAGAGCATATAATCCATTTACAAAACATTTACAACTCTCTGGTAAATTGAGCTCATTGTTTGTATGGTTGTCTTTGCAATCGAACTGTAATCATGTGTAAACTGTGTGCGATCATGTGCAGTTCATCTGCAATTACTTACAAACTGTTTTTGTGCAATCCAATTGTATTACCAGTGATAATGAACTTCAATGTGTAATAGTTTTGTAGACATCTTTAAAATGCTTATGAGTGCATTTTCCCTTCATATACTATGACTTTCGGAAGTTAAAGACCTTTTAACTTATGTTATAACTTTGGGATTACTATACCATGTATGTAGTAAGTGCCATGTGATCAATTGTACAGCCACGTGATGACGTGTATTTAACATGCATTTCTGGTCACCTCACCTGCAGTTTGCCCCATAACCTGTCTCAACAAACTACTTTTAACATTCCAAATAACAACTGTTTCTTCTTCTTAAAAAAATCCGACTTTTTCAATCTTTTTTCACAATTTTATCTAAAAATTGAATTTAATAGATAATTACCAACGTGCTAATTTTCCCCGTAGAATTTTGTCATGGATATAATTCTGTTGGAGGACTAAACACATTGATGGGTCGTCTTTCTGTATTAAAAATGAAATATATGTAGAAAATTTGTTTCTATATTCAGTCTTGGACTAATCACAAGTTTAAGGCCCAACATCATGTATTGGATAGAGCACTGGACTAGGAATTGGGAAAACTGGGTTAAGTGTCTCAGCTGCTTACCTGCTGAATGGCCATGTCTCAATGCTTCTGTTTCCCTGCCCACCACTCCTGTGTATGTCAGACTGTGTATGTAGAGACTAGCACAATGGGGACTAGATATAATTTGTCACCTCTAGGTGCTACAGTAATACAATTAATTGACCAAAAAAACGCACACCCAATTTCTTGGGCCGCTAGGGCTAAAATGAAGGCTTTAAACCACAGGAGACCTTGAAATCCTCTTTGACTGTTTTCTAATCCTAGCAGTTGACGAGACCTTGGATCTTTAAAATAATGCATCTAAATAGGGATTTTAGATCACTTTCAGAGGCTTCTAAAATGTACGTTACAATTTGCCTCCCCATCAAGATCTGCACTGATTAAATTCCTAGTACTATTGCACACTGGCTTTACATGGGGAAAGAAATGAAAAATATTAATATCACTTTTTTCAAATATTCCAAAAAGTCTCTGTAAAGAACGTAACATACAAAAAAAATCCAGAAGATCGTAGTACGATACAAAAGATTTACTTGCACCCTTTAAACATGACTCTCATAAACCAGTCACAGCTTCACCATTTGCATGTAATTACATTCATTCCAATAACTCTTTTATGCCAAATCATGTCTTTGTGTGTTGTCTCTAATCATAAAGTGCACAGTATTGCTCCACCACAGGTTTTTCTGAGTCTCTTTTGGCTTGTGACACATAAAACAGCTGAAAAATCAACCTAGGCACCACTTCATTTCATGATCCTTCTCAGGTACAAAGGATTGTGGTGGGTGGTGGGTTGTGGGATGCAGATCAAAAAGAGAAGGGGGGGTGGTAGGTAGCCTTGCTGGTGTTGCGGTTTTGGAGAGTATGGTGATGCTGGAGTGAAAGCCAAGGTTGGAATGAGAGAGACTGGTGAGCTTATGGTGGTAATGGGGTTGATAGGGAGCAGGGGCTGGTGCAGCTGAGATGTGGTGGAATTTGGCTTCCTCCTTCCCCTACCATACAGCATTCTGACCAGGAAAGGTAGGGGAAGGTATTGGGCAGTATATTTCCAAGGGGCCCAGAATTCCTAGAAGCACCACTTCCCTTCCTTTGACCTGAGCCTCAGGAGCAGTGAGAGTGGTAGAAGACCTGTTCTCTCATTGAGTGGGCAAGAGGAAGGAGCAGTGTACAAGTTTGCTAATGCAATGTCAGAGGAATTACATACAATGAGGGGAGACTATGGTTCTACCGGTCAAATTCTTCAACCCTTGACTTCACTGGAATTACTAGTATAAGTGCTACTTTTCATGAAGGAAGTGAAGCAGAGTGAACAGCAGAATAAACTTCCCCTCCTTAGTCTTAGATAGCAAATTATCTCAGCAACTGTGTACACTTGTGACTAAATTGTTGTGTGTTTCTGTAGGTGTGTCACTTCTTTACAGTTTCACCCATTTTTTTTTTTTTATGAGCTGTCTTCCAAGAAACATGTCACAGGACAATGGTCTGCTACGAGGAAAAAATGTCAGTGAGCCCAGTCATGTATCATCTCTAAACACTGAGTCACAAGAATTTCAAGGGACAAGGTATTTATCATGTGATAGTGTTGTATTATGACTCTATTTCTGTTCTGCCAGGTGATTGATGCACGGTGTGTATAATCATTCTTTTAGTGCACGAGGGTGTCAGTTGCTCACTTTACCTTTGTTAAACTGCTGCATTCTGATTGACTTCAACAAAAGACTTGACAATTTGAAACTAGGGCATTAAAAATACCAGTGCATAGGTTTAATATTTATTAATCAAAAAGGAGTTTGATTATTCTTTGCACTACAGCACAACTTTGTCATTAGCTTGTAATAAATACTTCCAAATTTTTCCATCCATTTTGTCTGTGTAATCTGGAAAATGTGTTACTTTAGATCCCAAATGTGCATTTAGCTGTACATGGGGGAGATACCCACATCCACACAGAGCCCCATAAAAGTGGTTAATTGTATTGGGTTTTTAGAGACATTTAATGGCCATAATTACACTGTGGCTGATGCTGCTTTATTTACTCATGTGAGTTATCCCATTGAAGTCAATGGGAGTAATTGCAGTTAATGCACAGTCCTTTGTAATTATCTTAATTATAAAGAAAAAAAAACATTTGTCTTGTGTTTTAACTAAGGAAAATGGAAATTATACCCACTGATTTTTTTTTTTAAATGTGTTCTAGACATGAACTATTCACAAACAGATCCTGATTTTTATAAATGTGTTTATTATTTATTACCTTTGCTGAATTTTTGCGGAAACCAATCCCAGCCAAAGGGTGCTTTGTGAACTATCCATTTCCACATTCAGCTTGGCATTCCTGTGGTGGTTTTACTAGATGCCAGGGACTTGTAGTATTTTGTCTTCTGTATGATTTGATGTCTGACCTTTCATTTTAAACAGAAGAATAAATAATGCACTTCAGGTCAGAAATTTCCATCAAATAATCATTCATGCTAAACTTCATGAACCTGTTGTGATTCACGAATGTTTTCATGAATAAACCAGGGACTGTCCAAATACTTATGACTAATACAGCCTCACAAGTTCCAGCAAACTGAGTTGACCATATATAGTTGCACAAATATTTGATTAGGACAATGCATAATCAGTTCTAGCAGATATACTTATAGTTGTAGTACTTTTGTGTATATCATCGTAGAAATAGTCTTGCTTGTATGTAGTCCAACTGAAGTGGAGATCTTTATTTCAAGCCTAAGTACTTTGATGCTTCCACAAACTTTTTCCTCCTCTTCCTACAATGTGAGTAGTGGAAAGAGGGGGATTCTAGAAAGAATCAGTTGTCATGTGGAAATATATTTCAGTGCTGCACTCTTTAGTGAATATGAAGTGGAGAAGTCAACCGTAGCCAGCTCTAATAAATGTTAGTTTTCTTTAATTGACTCCAGTTAAAAACAAAACACATGCAGTAGGCAAAATGGGGCAATTTTCGCCATTCTTCTGTAACCCTTCTGCCCATCTAAGTTGGCAGCAACAAGGGCCGGGTTCTGTATCTAGGGGTTCCTTTTCAATAACGCAATGCAAAACCGGCTCGAGCCCCCACCCAGTGACCTGGGACAATTACATACCACCCCCTGGGCGCCTCTAGGAGGCAATACTTCCCCTCTCGCAAGCACGGAGTCTGAGTGTAACAGAAAATGTTTAATAACATGAGGTAAACAACATCAGCATTAAATTGGACAAATAACACAAACAGGCTTCATGAGCAAAAAACCCACCCCAGCAAATTGGGCTGTGTCCTTTCCCTTTGGTTCTTGAAACCAGCAACCCAAGAATCACCAAGGTCCCAAAAGTCCAACAACCCCAAAGTCTCTTGGGTCCAGCAACCCAAGGATCACCAAAGTCCCAAAAGTCCAACAACCCCAAAGTCTCTGTCCCTGGTCAGTGCAGCCCCAGAGTTCAAGCGGGGGGAGGGGTGGGAGGCACGCAGGGTGTTAAGGGGCACCTTACGTGATCCGAGGCCGACTGGCTGCCTCTCCGTGGGGTTCCGCCGCAGCCTTCTCCACGAGCTGCTCCGCTCCACTCCACCAGCTGTCCTGTGAGCCGCTCCTGCAAGGCTCCGCTCTGCTCGCTGCTTCTCCAGCCACTCCGCCCTGCTCACCGACCTGTGAGTTGCTCAGCTCCACTCTGCTAGCTGCTCCACCAGCCGCTTAGCAATATAGCTTCAGGCTCCCCCACTAGTTAACACAGTCTCAGTGATCTCAGCTCTTAATAACTTTAGCTCTTTTGTGATTTCAGCTCTTAGCAATAGTAGGGGAGCCCCAGTGCTAGTGCACCATTAGCCCAAAGTGAATTCAGCTCAGCAGCCTGTAACTAGACTCCTAATGGAATCAAAGTTAGCTCTGACATTCAACAGTGGAGAGAGGAGGTAGTGCAATTGGTGTTTCAAACCCTCAAAGAGGGCCCATACCATCAAATATAAATTAGAGAATTTTTTTTCACTTCAAGGTCCCAGAAGCAAAGGCAAGGTTTTCATCCCGAGGCCAAAAGACCAAAAACATCAAGACACTTGATCACGGCCTTGGATAGACCAAGAGACTACTAACACTTGGACCACAGCTCTAAGGAGCCGAGAAGCGACCCCATCCTCTCTCCCCTCACTGGCTTTTGTAACCCATGCCCCTTGTCAAGCAAGTGCTACTTAGGTAATGGTGAAGAACTCACTCAGTCCTTCTGTCATACAACAGGTTCACTGCCCTTGATTCACAGAATCAGGGTAACAAAACTTTATTCTTCCTGCCCCAATAACAGAGAACTTGGGGATCCCACACCAGCCAAAGTAACCACTTTGAGTTGCTGTTGTTTCCTGCCAGGCGAGTGGGTGTGCCTATGCAAACAAGATCAGCCCCTGGAGTTCTTTTCCACACTCGCCATAATTCACCACCAGATGTCAGCGTAGAGCTCATCCTGACTCTGCTTACACTTCTATTTGCATTCCTAGGTCAAAGGGAGGCAGTGTGGTCTAGTATACAGAATGCAGGACTCTGATTTAGGAGAGGTGGGTTCTGTTCCTAACTTGGCCTGCTGGGTGACATTAGCCAAATCACTTCCCCTTCCTGTGCCTTATCCTCATCTATAAGATAAGGATGTAAAAGACTTTAATGATAGGGAAAAAATCTACATAAGATCTAAGTATTATTATCTGGGGATCCAGATTGGTGACTGTCAACTAACTTAGCTCTCATTATGGTTTTCTTAGGGCCAGATTGCAGGTGTAATTACTGTCCCATGTTGTGAGCCCACTGTTCCACTGAACACACAAGGCATTATGAATCCAGGTAATACCTTCTGGAGCAATCTGGTAGATGGGTGGAATGCTTTAATTGTGTCACCCTTTAAGGAGGAGTGGAATTCACTCCCCTGCATAAACCTGCCAGCTCTTCCGGAGGGAGTGGATGATGGAACAATAGATTAATTGCCTCCTTCCTTTCCCTTCCCATAAGTTTTGGGGTGGCTTGCTATGAAGAGGAGTTTAGCAGGGAGCAGTCTGAGGAACTGCAATTATGGCCATCCATGAGGAGGGAGTGAAAGGAAGTGTGGATGATTCCTTCCACCTTCCCCACGCCCCTTTAGGACCAGCTAAATTTTGGCCTGATCTTGAAGCTTTCATATTGGCTACCAGAAAAATCCAAAACAAAACTAATAAATATGGTTCCATTTAGAATTTAGGAATGTACAATGTTGAGTAGGCTTGAAATCTATCAAAATACATTTTTCATCCTTGAGATCTTGCTTTCAAATAAAGGATTTGATTGGGGTGGAAGTGCTAATAGGAAAAAAGATCCGAGTCCTTGTTTCACCTAAGTACATTTTGATTATTTTCTTCCTTTCTATCTGAAGAGCTCATTCAAGTCATGGAACTGATTGTTTAGGAAACAAGGCTAATTTGTTTTTAATTCAACAACCTGTTCAGATAAATAAGCTCCAACTCTATGCCTTTTATAATAACTTTATTGTGCATTGCTGTCCTGTTGGAAGGAGATGGGTTTGAGAATGTCATGTGCTTTTATTCTTTTGTGTGTGTTCCCAAAGTTTGAAAGACACCTTGAATCATTTTGGCCTCAATTTTCATTTTCTCTAAGGCTGCACCATTCTATCAGGATAAAGAAGTCCTCAGGTGAGTGTAAATTATACTTACATTCCTTTGACAGTCCGTTTACACTGTGAGAGATGTGAAGTCTTAATCTAAATAACAATTTTGGCCTTAGGTCAATTAAAAAAAATCTAACAAAATCTTCTAAAACACAGGTGATGGGGAACTTCAATTACCCAGACATCGGTTGGGAAAATAATACAGCAAGGCATAGATTATTCAAACAAGTTCTTGGAATGTATTGGAGATAACTTTTCTGCACCTTCTGCAATCAAAGCAACTAGGGGAGAGGCTATTCTAGATTTGATTCTGATAAACTGGGAGGAACTAATTGAGAATTTGAGGGTGGAAGACAGTTTGGGTGAAAGTGATCATGAAATGATAAAGTTCATGATTCTAAAGAATGGTAAGAGGGAAAGTAGCAGAATAAAGACAGTGGGCTTCAAGAAGGCAGACATTAGCAAATTCATAGAATTGGTAGATAAGATCCCGTGGGCAGCAAGACTAAGGAAAAAAAGGAAAGTTGGCAGGTCCCTTCCAGTCCTACATGTCGATGATTCTATGAAGATCTCTGTCTTGGTAGATACCTGACTTATGTCCACTCTTCTCACTTGAATGCTCATGCAAAGACATTTTTCTTCTAATGTCCTGAAAGAAGAACACTCCTGTACTGTTTGTGTTTCCCTGTTTCTTTGGCCAACAGGCATCCAATCTAGGGTGACCAGATCACCCAGGTCAAATATTGGGACGCGGGGGGGGGGGGGGCGTGGCAGGGTGAGGAAGGGCAAAAAACAACCCCCCCTTCCTCCACAAGCGCTGGAGGGAGGCCTGGGAGACGCAGGGGGAGGGCGGGGCCAGGGTGAGTGAGAGTCCGGCCCGACCCAGAGTGCAGGCAGGGCAGTAGGGAGAGTAGGGGGGCGGCCCGCGGGGCCAGGCAGCGGCTGTTTCTCCCCACCTGGGCAGTGGGACTCGGGAGCAGCCGCTGCTGCAGCTCCTACTGCCGAGGGGGGAGGAAGCGGCCGATGGCCAAGCTCGGCAGCTGCGGCTCTGGTGCCCGGGCCCAACCCCCCCGAGCCTGGGCCTGTTGTGGGGACCCAGCAGCGCGCACGCTGCGCCCAGCCCCTAGCCAGTCGCATTTGGGGTGCTGCCCAGCTGGTGCAATCCTGCGGCGGCCCTGGAGTGGGGGCAGCAGGCCCCAGCCCGCCCGTCCCGCTCGGGTCCTGCAAGGGAATGAACGGTGCTGCCGATGCCTCTGCCCCAGGGCCACCGTGGGATTGCACCAGCTGTGAAGCAGCCCAGACGTGACTGGCCAGGGGCTGGGTGCAGCGTGCGCGCAGCTGGGTCCCCGCAGGAGGCCCAGGCTCGGTGGGTTCAGGCCCGGGCACCAGAGCCACAGCCGCCGAGCACCATGGCTGCTTCCTCCCCCCACGGCAGTAGGAGCTGCAGCAGCGGCTGCTCCTGAGTCCCGCTGCCTGGGGGGGAGAACAGCCGCCGCCTGGCCCCGCGGGCCACCCTCCTACTCTCCCTACCACCCGACTGAGTCCTGCCTGCGCTAGGGATCAGGCCGGACTCTCACTCACCCCGGCCCCGTGCTTCCCCTGCGTCTCCGGGGCCTCCCTCCAGTGCTTGTGGAGAGAGGAGGAATGGCGAGCCTGGGGAAGAGGAGGGGATTCGGGGAGGGAGCCAATGGGGGAAGGAGGGAATGGAGTCGGGGCCTGGGGGCGCGAGCACTTCCGGGCTCCGAAGTATTTGCTGCTTTGTCCAGTGTCCCGACCTAACATTGGTCAGGACGGGGGACAAACAAGGAAATATCGAGACAGTCCCGATAAAATCGGGACGTCTGGTCACCCTAATCCAATCCCACTAGACTGGCACCGCTTGCAAGAATATATTCACATATTTGTATTCTGTTTCACCACATGTTCTTTCAGCATTTTTCAAGCCTATGAAACTAAGATGACATAGATATAGGCCTGGCTTGACATGGGTAATTGAACATGAGTAAGGCCTCATTTTTGGGGAGACAGGATTAGGTAAATAAATCAGCAGGCTGGAAATTTCTGTATTAGCTAAAATAATGAGAACACCTGAGGAACCAATTACAATGGACAAAATGACAATGAATAGAATAACTTGAAAATGTAAAAATGAGTTAAAAAGTAAGCTCTGCATGGACAGCGCATGGACAGAACTTGCTGTACAGAGATTGATTCCTACACAGTTGATCCCAAAATGTGTGTGTGTGTAGAGGTTTGCTGTGCAATATTCGATGTCTAGGTTGCCCAATACTCATCCCCTATGCTTGAGTCTAATCAACTCAGGGTATCTTTGCTGCATGCTAAATAAAGAAACATAAGTAACAAAACTGGAGTTCCACTCAAATCCCCCAAGAACTCCGTTTAAGAGGTCTCACGGAAACCCCAACACCAGATTGATTGTGTGTGTGTGTGTTGCAATCAACATACTTTTCATGGCTTGTGCTCTGTGAAAGTCATGCACAGTCAGGTTTCAAAAATTGCTCAAATATGTATGCTGTCACTATTGTACCATTGACTCTATTACTGGATGTTACAGTTCCAAAGCTGTGAATAGGCAACTGTCAAGAAGACACATACCATAGAATCATAGAAGATTAAGGTTGGAAGAGACCTCAGGAGGTCATCTAGTCAAACCCCCTGCTCAAAGTAGGAACAACTCAGAGTAAATCATCCCAGCCAGGGCTTTGTCAAGCATGCCTTAAAAACCTCTAAGGATGGAGATTCTACCACCTCCCTAGGTAACCCATTCCAGTGCTTCACCACCCTCCTAGTGAAATAGTTTTTCCTAATATCCAGCCTAGACCTCCCCCACTGCAACTTGAGACCATTACTTCTTGTTCTGTCATCTGCCACCACTGAGAACAGCCTAGCTCCATCCTCTGTGAAACCCCTCCCCCCCTTCAGGTAGTTGAAGGCTATCAAACCCTCCTCACTCTTCTGTTCTGCAGACTAAACAAGACCTGTTCCCTCAGCCTCTCCGCGTAAGTCATGTGCCCCAGCCCCCTAATAATTTTTGTTGCCTTCCACTGGGCTTTCTCCAAATTGTCCACATCCTTTCTGTAGTGGGGGGCTTAAAACTGGACACAATACCTCCAAATATGCCGTTAGCCTTCTTGGCAATAAAGGCACACTGTTGACTCGTATTCAGCTTCTCGTCCACTGTAATCCCCATGTCCTTTTCTGCAGAACTGCTGCTTAGCCAGTCGGTTCCCAGCCTGTCTCAGTACATGGGATTAGTTCATCCTCCATGCAGGACTCTGCACCTGTTCTTGTTGAATCTCATCAGATTTCTTTTGGCCAAATTCTCCAATTTGTCTAGGTCACTCTGGACCCAATCCCTACCCTCCAGCGTATCTACCTCTCCCCCCAGCTTAATGTAATCCGCGAACTTGCTGAGGGTAGAATCCATCCCATCATCCAGATCATTAATGCAGATGTTGAACAAAACCGTCCCCCGGACCAACCCTGGGTCACTCTGCTTGATATTGGCTGCAACTAGACATCGAGCCGTTGATCACTACCTGTTGAGCCAGACAATCTAGCCAGCTTTTTATCCACCTTATAGTCCATTCATCCAATCCATACTTATTTAACTGGCTGGCAAGAATACTGTGGAGATGATATCAAAAGATTTGCTAAAGTCAAGGTATATCATGTCCACAGCTTTCCCCATATCCATGGAAGGCAATCAGGTTGGTCAGGCATGACTTGCCCTTGGTGAATCCATGTTGACCATTCCTGATCACCTTCCTCTCCTCCAAGTGCTTCAAAATGGATTTCTTGAGGACCTGCTCCATGATTTTTCCAGGGACTGATGTGAGTCTGACCGGTCTGTAATTCCCCGGATTCTCTTGCTTCCTTTTTTTTTTTTTTTTTTTTAAGATATCAATTTGCTCATGCAGACATCTAAAAATGTTGGTTATTGCAGGATGTTAGTTAAATCACACCATGGAACAACCGGCAACTTACAAAAATAGAACAATTTTTGTCTATTGGCAAATTTCATGTTCGGCAAAATTATTTAGGAACTTTAGACCCATTGTTGCAATTGCTCTTAGATAAGCAATAGTAGGGTATGGCATTTTCTAGAGCAGTATTCTGTTAGCCTAGAGAAATACTGGGGAATAGAAAACAGTTTTTGACATTGGATCAGAGCTGGTGTTTCAAATAACCTGAATATTCCAACTCAGACTTCCATTTCTGAGTAAGATTTAATAATATTAGCATTAAGATCCTAGCAGTGATGTAAACAATGAGCAAGATTGTCCATTGGAGGGACATAAGAGAGGGTAACTCCCACCCTTATGGCCTTGTGTGTTTGTCGAGGAGGAAATGGGTGTATAATTTGCCCTGGAACAACGATGAAGTGGGTTGGGGAACTGTGGCATCTCTGTGTCGCCAATGAATGTTCCTGGAACAGTACAGCAATTTTCTGTCCCTTATTATGGGCTATGTCCTCATGGGACAATGAACACTCTGAAAAATTAGCTGGTTGAAGAACAGTTAATTCTTTGTGTCTTGCGCTGGGTTATCTGTGAGTGATCACTTTGATTTGACAATGATAATGCGTTCAGCCCTACGTGTATTTATGCATCTGCCATGTATTTAGGGATAGCTGATCTTGTACTGTATCTGCACTGAGATTGGTTATTGCTTAAATTCCACAGAAAAGGTATGTCTCTATTTGAGCGGGGATTGTGATTCCTGGCTCACATAGACATACCCATATTATCTCCACTTCAGCTAGTGTGCACATGGTACCATGGGTAGTAGCCACTCACTTATATATCCAGGGGATCCAGGCTGGTACATATTGAGGCAGCTAGCCTGAGATGCTGTCCAGGCTATCCTGGCTACACTGCTATTTTCAGTGCACTACCTTGAGCAGAGCTAGCATGGGTATGTCTATGCAAGTTGGGAACCACACTTCCCAGCTCACATACAGACATACCCAAGGAGAGAAATTAAACAACTGCAAGGTGGCAGGGAAGATAATAGAGGTGAACTTATTGAATGTAATTAACTTTGTATACATAACCAGCTCAAGATCCAGGCTTAATTAAGTCCCACTTATGCCCTGTCTTGAGAATGTAAGTGCATAGAAAATGTGAATAGATAAACACTTCACTTTGACTGACCGCAGTGTTTGAAATAGAGTAGGTTGGAAATTGGAATTTTTGTCCAATGGGAAATTCAAACGTTGACATCTGCTTTTGTCCCAAATTAGGTTGAAAAGTCAAAATATGCAATTTTTTATGACACAAAATCTTCAAAAATTAGAAAAAGTTGAAATGAAAAATGTCAATTTCAATTGAAATTGACCATTTAGACATTTTCTAAATGAAATACTGTTCTGCATTGACATTTTGAAACCAAGCAATTTGTTCCCAAACAGAGTGTCAGAACATCACCAAAACTGATATTTTCCCCATGGAATATTTTTGTGTTTTGTGTGAAAAACTTTAACCCACTCTAGTTTTGAGCTGAGGACCTTTAGCACTGAAAGTGTAAGCCTTTAACACCTGAGTTAAAGGACTAAGGGCTTGTCTATACTTACGTGCTGGTTCGGCGGCAGGCAATCAAACTTCTGTGTTCGATTTATTGCGTCTTGTCTGGACGCAATAAATCAAACCCAGAAGTGCTTCCCGTCGACTCCGGTAATCCTGCTCGGCGCGAGGAGTACGCGGAGTCGACGGGGGAGCCTGCCTGCCGCGTCTGGACCGCGGTAAGTTCGAACTAAGGTACGTCGACTTCAGCTACGTTATTCATGTAGCTGAAGTTGCGTACCTTAGTTCGAATTGGGGGGTTAGTGTAGACCAGGCCTAAATCTCCACTCAGAACTTGCAGGTTCACTGTGTAAAGACCCCATTGTCTTCAGCCACTGCAGCCACGTGTCTTGAGCCACATGCAGAGCTGGTTGAGAGATTAGGAACTCCTTAAACATTTGTTCTAACTTCATAAACAATACTCTTCAGACTCTAATGGCATCATCAACAGTCATTACTTCATTTTTGGAGTAGAAATCATTTTAATAGAATTGACCTTTCTCCCCAGGGGTAGGTGCAATAGCTTCCATCTGTCAAAATCTTTGCAGGATTTTAATTAATGGAGTAAAAACGTTTGCTCCCCATATGATATCATTGAGATTATGTGAATCCCAAATACCTCGGCACTTCAGACTATCCTGGCACTGTTTAAAAAAAAAAAAAAAAAAATCCATGATGAGAACAGATTTCCTGGAGCAAAATCAGGAAAGCGGTAGAACTGACTTCTCCCAGTTGCTTTTGAAGCCAGAAAATAATGAAAAGTCATTAATCATGTTCAGCCGGCTAGGAAATGATAAATCCAGCTTCTAGAGGACAAGCATTGTAGTAAGACAGCCACTTTTTTGAGAGAGAACACAAGAGAGAAACTAGTTAATCTGAATTGTGTATCAAAGACTTGTCCTCCTCTCCCCCTAGAACATTTAGTGTTAACAATAGGGTCAAAGGACACTGCTGGCACACAGCCCTAGTCAAATCACTCTTCTGTAGCCCACAAACAAAGAGTTGTACTAATCTTTGCTGTATTTTGTTATCTTTTAAGTGATATATGTTGCTTTGTCTTTGGTGGGGAAAGTTTTTTGCCCTTAAGGGAAGGCACAGACTCAGTGATGGATAAGATCCAGGGACAGTCCCAGTCCTTTCTCTCAGGGAGCTGAAAGGCTGCTCTGTCTGAATGCTGGCTGCACACCTTTTCCAAATGGGTAAGAAGGAGGCAGGGCCACTGCTCTGCTTCCCTCCACTCCACTCCCACATGGTTCAATGGGCACAAAAGGGGCAGCAAGCTGCATTCTCCTAGGGGGTTGCACCATCCCTTTAAGCACCTGGGGCCTGTGAGGGGAACAGTCCCTTCCCCTATTCTTTGTAGTTAGCATGGTTCCTCTACTGAGGGCTGTGCCTAAATGTTGCAATCCAGCCTTTGATATTCGCATTTGCCCATCAACATTAAATGCTAAATCAAAGCTCCTTCCCTTACAGGTCTCTGACCACTGTGCAGGTCACCTGACTTGTGACTCTTTTGATAGCTGCTGCTACCAGGTCGCTCTGCTATTTCATTATCCTTAGATTTCAGTTAAGACTACTTAAGCATTCACAGCTTCTCTCCATACATTAGTGAAATATGTGTTGTTATATGACCCAGATACACTAGTAGACCTGTATTTCCTATTTCTTTTACTACTGTAGTGAGTCGTAATCCCCTACAGTGGCTCTGTAATATACAGAAGCGGCCACCACCAGTACATGTAATAAATTTCCACCCTGGTAAAGCATAGCAGTTATAATACAGTGAGATTTCACGTGTGTAGGTGTTCTGGCTCTCTCTCATTAGTCCTGCTGTATAGTTCTCAGCTTCAGCTTCATTACACCCGGCTAAGGCATTGCATCCCATTTAGAAGCAGTCCACAAAATTCAGTGAGAGTATAACAAGACAGTGAGGAAGGTTCAGTTCAGACCCACTGTTAGTTATTGAGCAAATACCAATACCAGCGTTCACTACATTGCAGAGACAGATGGTCTGGACTGAGAGACATGCAATTAATGTGCAATGTGTTCTGTCTTGGCATTTACCACAAAGGGAACTTTTTTTTTTTTTTTTTTTTTTGTCAACTGTCTTATTTTTAAGGCTTATTTTGTTTGGTGGCTGTAATGTCTATGTGAGTGGTGGAGGGAACTCTCTATCGGCATAAAAAGGAGAAATCACACACTCTCTTGCCCACGTTATATGCTGTAATGACTTTTTTTATTATTTTATGTTTTTTGCTTTTGAAAGAATTTTTTATTTTTAATTACAGTTACAGTTGTGGAGTCTTGCCTGTGCTGGAGAGGGTTTTCTGCCTTGTAACATGAATACCATTGAATAACATTGAATTCCTGGTTTTGGGTTGTTATTTTTTTCCCAAGACACTTCCTTTTTCCTGCACAACAGGTGGCATTTTAATACTTCAGGACTGTATAAGTTTCAGAGAGTAACAACACTTCCTTGGGCAGACTTTCAGCTAGTGTCAAACAATGTAGTTCTATTATGCTAAGAATTTGATTATTTTTTTTAAAAGTATGTATTACTTTTATTTTCCCTGTTCAATGAGCAGATCCCAGCTTTGTTCACTACATGCTATCCAACCTGATCATGGGAAGAGCACAGATGACCTTTGGGTCTATGTTTAGGTTCCTGTCTCATTGACTGTACATCATCTGTCCTGTGCCTAGTTCTTCTTTCAGTTACACCTGTTTAAGTCCATTGGATTTACTCTGGATTTACACTATTGTAGTAGCAAATACAGACCCCAATCACTGATGCACATGTGCAACTTTACCTGCCTACAATAGCCCCATTAAAATCCACGTGACTACTGATGTGAGTCAAGTTATGCCAATATTTCACTGTTTGCAAGTTTGGGGCCATAATTTGACCCAAAATGAGGTGCATATCCACAAAATCCTTTGCTTCAATACACTCCATGCATCATTCACTGTAGTGTGCCCATTCCCTTCAGTGGGACTTGAAGGTTCTGAACATTTCCCAGGAGGTGCTCACCACCTTATTTGATCAGGACCTGAATGAAGCTCAGTTCCTGATGAAATACTAAGAAGTGATCATGTAGTTTAACTCAGGCCTTTGTCCATGAGGATGAAGATTTTAAGTTGTTGAGCATCCTCACCTCTGGCATTGCCTACATTCATTGTGCAACCTTCATTTTCTCTTAATATAACTTTTTTTAATGAAATTATGTGAACATAACTGTCCATAAATGTATATTGCACCCACCTGTGCAGTTTATGTATATATGGCTCCAGTTCTTCCATTAGATAACTCTTGTATGTGTAATTCATGTAGGGCCAAATTCTGTAAATGGATACAGCTCTCCTTTGAAGCAAGTCATTTACACCAGCAAAGAATTTGCTCCACTAACCTCAAGGAACTGCCCATATGAGTAAGAACTACTTGTTTGTAATAATTTGCAGTATAATGCCCAGCTGCTGTTACTCCTGTTGAACTGGAAATGTTCTTTCCAATGCAGACAATGATTTCTTAAGCACAAGCTGTTTCTGTGAGTATCTTTCTAAATGAGAAGTGATTGCCATGCAATAAATAGAGGAAGGTATTTAAGTACTCAGAGCTGGCAGATGCTGATGATTTGTTGGCTTTTTCTGGCACTTGTTATATCTTCTAACTTTTTAAATTGGCAGCTCCAGAAGTCTCATCTTTGTTATATGTTCTCCAGAAAGAGCAGTTTGCCTTAGTGCTAGGTCTATCTGATGATAGTATTCTCAGCTCTCACTTGCATTAATTGTTGTTGTTAAACTCAAACACACCTTTTGTGCATATAAGTACTAGCAGGCTCTGTACATTATATCTATATTATCTCTTAGCTCTTCACTTAGTTACATGTTATTAAATATGATAGTGATAGCTCTATAGAATACTTTAAATGCTTTCCCAAAAGCTAAAAAGGTATATTTATTTTCCATTTCATTTCCTCTTTTCTTATTCTGATTTGTGATAGACTCTGAAATTATAGACATGACAAACAGCACAGTAATCACTTGAGTAGAGTTGCTTTATTCAGAGCAGCAGTCCATTTCCCCCAAAATAAATAACAATCGTACCTAGCACTTAGTTTCAAGTATCTAACACATGCTAACTAATTATTCCCTGCAATAACCTCATGAATTAGGTGTCATAGGATTCAGGGGGCAATCCAGACCAGTGAATGGTTGTCACCAGTTGCCCTGTAACTCTGAATGCCTTTCTATGTAGCTCCCAGCCTGTGATGCTCACAACCAGCCTACAAGCATGCAGGTCACACCCTGATGCATCTGTGTGCTAGACAGCCCTGGTTCAGCAGCTCTGACCCCAGCAGACTGTCTACAACCCCACTCTGGATTCCACCAGCATTGGTTAAAACCAGTGAAGTGACCCCAACACACTCCCAGTCCCAAGTGTCCCCAAAACTGTGTTCTGATATGTTGAGCCCTCTCCAGGACAGTTCAGAGAAATAATAAGGTTTGTTTGTCCTATCCCAAGTAAACGGCACAGGCTTCCATTTAGATTAAATCTTAGGAAAAGCTTCCTAACTGTGAGAATAGTAGGACAATGGAACAGATTGCCCAAGCCAGTCATGGAAGCTTCTTCAGTGGAGGTTTTTCAAAAAGAGGCTGGATAATCATTTGTCTTGGATGATATAGACCCAACAAATCCTGCATCTTGCCAGGAGGTTACACTAGATGACTCTGGCAGTTCACCCTAAGCCTGTGATTCTAGATATAAAATTGATTATTTGGGTTATTTTGGTGGTGATGGTTTTAATTGACTCTCCTTAAATAGGGGAGAAGAAATACATTTACTGTCTTTGTGTTGTGTGATTCTACGATGGCTAGCCCTGTTGGGTCCTCGACCAGGATGCAGGCTCCTGGCTTTACCCCAATACAAATAATTAATAAATAATAATAATTGGGGTGGGGGGAAGGTTTGAAATCTTGAATTTTTTCATGAATGCTGCAAATTTCTGGCAATTTGTCACACACCATCTACCTTTAAATCAGTTTCCCTATCAGATCCACTATATGTGAAGCATTTGATCCTGTGCACCTAGGATCAATTCTCATTCCTCTATTGATCTCTTTTAATCTGCGTATGGGCTGCAAGATAGGAGCCACAGTGAAAGCCAATTTCAACACAACTTCTTTTCCACAAGCTCTATTAAGCACATCTCACTCCAAAATACTGGAAACTCCATTGAATTACTAGAGTCATTGGAGATAGATAGATATTCTACTTTTTTTTGTGTGTGTGTGTATTTTTTTTTAAGGGATGAAAACCTGCAGAATGTTTGTATGCAAACATGGTAAAATGTTTTGTAATAAATTAGTCTAAGACTCTCTCTCTTTAGTGTATACCTCTTTTCTGAGAGGACAAAACATTAGATAAAGGCATAATCTCGATTTTTTGTTTGTTTGTTTTGTTTGACGATTGATTTGAGATTTCCTTCATATTTCACAAAAGGTAGTTAAAATAACACAATTTCTCACTTTTTCATTCCCTCCTTTGCTGCACTTTTTTTTCTGACACTTTGCTGAGATGCTGACTTTTCCTCAGTTACTCTTGTAGAAATAAAGTTGAAAGTGAAACACATTTATTTTTGTAAGTAGAATGAGGCTACATCTACTTAAGTTGGCAACAAATGTCTTACACTTGGGTGTCCAACAAGGCAATAAGAAAGCATGTATCAACTGCCCTCTTACTAAAAAATAAACAAACAACCCCCCTCCCCACACACATACACACACCCCTTTTATGGAGGTGAGCTTGGTGCTTCTGGTATGAAATCACTCTTTAAGCCACTTGCTCGTGAAAAAAATAATTGAGCAATTGGTGTGATGGAACCCAAATTAACTTCAGTGAATGTAATATGGATTTACAATGAGTAGATGGATTAGATCCTGGTCCTGATGGTGACTGTTGCAAAAAGCATAGACAAATGTTTCAATTTACAGTTTCCTTCTCATTCTTCTGATGGAAGGAACCACACCACCTCCCCCCGCCCACCAATCTGTTGTGAACTGCAGGGGGCCCCTGAGGCTGAATTACCTAGATTTGAGGGGAGAAACCAAACTGGGTCCTTCACTAGATCTCTTACTGCTCCCTGCAGTGCAAAGCCATGGTTACCATGGGATAAGAACAATAGGGGAGCATATGCCTAGGTGACACTACCTTTTCCCTTGTATGTGTGGTCTCTGTTTTTAATGAGTTCTTAAGATAACTCTTTTATTGCATGTGTATCTACTCACTGATATAGCATCCCAATTTTCTTCCCCCAATTATTATTTGTAATTAATATTTGATATTAATTTGTAATATTAATTATTGATAATTTCCAGTTACCTGTTGTTACTTCCAGTGTTAGCTTTCAAAATCCAAAACGAAACTGATTTAACAATGTTTATATTAAGATTCAAACCCCATTGTGCCAATGGCTTTCTTCTGATGCCTAAGGGCAGCAGGCACAGTACAACATTCCTCTTGATTATCTGGATGGCTGAGAGTCATTTTCTCATTATGAACTAATTTACTATGCAAGAATCTCAATCTCATCTGTTTTACTACCAGCGCTCTCTGTAGCACTTGCCAGGAGCACTCACTTACCTGATGCTACTTTGAGGGTTGGCTAAAGTGCTGAAGTCACAGGAGGAGACCCCTAGTCTGACCACAACGCCATACCTAGGGACATTGCAGCCTAAGCTTTGGATTAAGATACAAGTGTGATCACCTGGTAAAGCTCACCTATTGTCAGAGGGACCATGTGTATGGCAGAACCCCTGCATCACTCATGCACGAAGATGGGAAATGGCTGGAACAGTCATACAGGGGGACTTCTATCAATCCTGAACACTATGCAGAAGAGCTCTGTGATGGATGTGAGGCTAGCATGGATACTCGTGTGAGGGAGGGGACAAATGGGGGCAGGCAACAGGATCCAAAGGTCATAAAATGTCTCAGTGGAGTCACATAAGGATCATTGCTAAACTTGGTCCAAACACTTTTAAAATTCACAAAAGAGATTGAAATGTCAGAGCAGTGGTGGCATTTGTCCTTCGGGAGGACCCCTGCAAAGTTCAATTCCAGGGCCTCTAGCAGTGACCTCATGTGTACAGTGCATACAAGGTCACGTTGTGTAGAGGATGGCATTTTGTAGATCAAAATGGTGTCCTTCATGAGGCAAGGTGAGTACAAGGTCACACTGTACCATTTTGAGCCCCGGGTGGCACCCAGCAGAATGGAACAGCTGATGCCCAGTTGACTGGATCTGCTTCCTTTGGGCCCCCTGTGATTGCATGGGTTGCCAGTGCCTAATACCACCACTATTTCAAGGTAGTTTATATCTTGCAGGGTTTAAAGCAAATCCATCTTTCTGTTTTCAAACTGTTTTCATCAATTTTTAATTGCATTGATTCATCAAAAATCTTACAGAAACTATTGCCAAAATGGCTATCAACTTTTAATGAAAACCAGGTTTTTGGTAAAAGAGAATTTTGATAACTTTATCAAAAATTCAGTTAAAAATGTTGGAAAAATGAAGCACATTGAAATTTAATTTTCCCACCTCCTCACAGCCCATATATTCAAATGAAGGTTTCTGACCCAAAGTACTTTAATTCTTCCTGCTGCTGGTCATGTGAGAGTTGCTGCCATTTGTACTAGCAACAACTCCCTAATAATTGCTGCCACTTTCTTTTATTCTTAATACGGATTAAGCTACTTTAGGGTCAGAGTTTTCTGCCAGAGTTGTTTTTTCTTCTCTGTTCTCACTACTGAGAGTTTAAATGCTACTAAATGCAAGACTAACTTTTTGTATCTAGATCTACAGAAAAAACAGTGCATCAACAGTGAAAATGAGCCCAAAAAAATGGCTGGTTTTCCCTTAAATGTTGTCCCCCCCCCCCCCCCAAGCTATTTTCACAAGAGAAAATGGTGGCAGAGGCAAACCCCTCTTTCCACCCCCCACATTTTGCCTTGGTCACACATTTGTTTAGTTACAGATGAGAGTTCCACTCTCTTCTGTATCAGTAATGGGTGCACTTTGCCTTGGATCGTATTGCTCCGCTGTGTTAGGTGCTGTATGAACACATGCAGTGAATAATTGAACTCCCATATTCCATTATAAAGCACACCTTATGTCTCCACTTAGCACTAAGCAGTCACTTTGACAAAACCTGCTTCAGGTGTATGGTGACAACTCATTAGATAAAAACATCAAAAATATTGCTATCTTTTTTTTTTTTTTCTTCCCACTTCTTTTGAAAAGAAACCTAAAAACCCGATCTGCTTACTTTACTATGAGCATCTCTGCACACTGGGCCAACTCCTGTGGGCCTAAAGAGTGGCCATGGTATCTCTCAGATGCAGTGGTACCAATGAGATTCTGCTACACAAAAGGATCAGCAGCTCAACAGATCCACTGCTCACAGCTCAGCTCCAGTAGGGTTTCTATGCACCATAAGCCACAGGGAGATCTATCCCCCAAAGAGGAATGGGGGAGGAGCAGGGCTTAGAGGAGTGGTCCAGTCACTGCATGGGAAGGGGACAACTGAGCTGCAGGGACTAGAGCAGCCTTAAGCCTGTAATAATGGTACAGTTCTGCTGCTGATCCGTGTGTGTGTGTGTGTTTGTGTGTGTGTGTGTGTGGAGGGGGGGAGGGAGGATTCCACCAGCTGTCCCCAATACACTGTATGTGATGCTCATTGGGACTGTGTGCTGGGAGAAGATTTGGAACATGATGCCTGCTTTGAATAGCTGTATAATGTATAATAGCATGCAGTGAACAGCATAGAGCATTAGCACCCACTGACACAAATACAACTATATTTCTAGTAGCTCGCTACATAAAGGGGACTTATCTATTCTGGAAAGGTACTAAGTATTTTGGCAGGAGTGGATGTCTCCTGACATCTTTGCCCTAAGAAATATCTATCAATTTGACTGAACAGTACTTCAAATGAGGACTAAGATGTTGTTTCAGAAAGATCTGGTTTATTTTAGAATGCATACAAACAGAATATTATGAAATGTCTCAGGACATTTAAAAGCATGTGAATAATTTCACTCGTGCACTATAGTACTGAACAGTGAACTGAGCAGGGCTAGAATGTGAATAAATTTTCTCACATGTGTAAGTGTTCAAAGGATCAAGCCATTAGATGGTATCAAGTCATATTTTAACACTAACAACTCTTATGGTCATTGACAATAAATGGGGATCGATAGACACAATACTGTAACTTCCCTCCAACTGTCAGATAACACTGGTGTCTTACAACAATGTGATCAGATTTTAACATCTATGGCATTTTAAAGAAGTTAATTTTGCAATTTCATTACAAAATGTAATGTGTAATTGATAAAATGTCATAAAATTCTGATTGTTTTATTTGATTTTAAAGGTCATTCAATAAGGTGATTTTCACTCATTAACATGAAATGCAGGGAACCAGATGTTAAAATAATCTTGTCTATTGAATGAGTACACTTAGCCTAATAATACGAGCACAAAAATGTGAGACTTTCTGCTAAACCTTTTTTATCTCAATTTTAAAAATCCTCAAATTCATTAGGACCAACCGAATCCTACCAATGATAAATCATTCCATTTTTAGATTGCATGGTATTTTGATATTTAAAATGCACAAAATCTGGCAATTGTTTAGAAATGAAGCATCAGCAAAGAAGATTATTGGTCTACCTAAATAATAATACAACCATTAAGAGGATAACATTTTCTAATTGCAATTACATGCCTTAATTTTAAAGAAGCTATCATTTACAATAATTTGGCAGATTCAGTCCATATTTCTTTAACAAATTTATTTCTTCATTATGCCTCAAAACAAATTTATGGTGCATTTATGTTAGTGGAGATAATTCGCTTAGTTTATTATGAATGGAAATCAGTAATTACATACAATCTCATTTTCTTCAGACATAAAGTTAATTCATGGTAGTAATTTTACACAGAATATTAGCCTGTGTTAGTTATGATGAAAATGTTACTGTGGCAAATGCCTCTATTATGGGTATAATTTCCTTGGACTTGATGAAAAAGGAAATATTGACTTAGTAATAACACTTCAGTGGTTGATTTTCTGACAAATCTGGGTCATTCTAGTGATTCATTATTGGTTATAGACAACAAAGCTTTCATCTGTCCCTAAAATAAGAACTTCTACAAACTTTTCCAGTGAAGCAGAGAAGCTTATTTAAAAAAATAAGGCAACGTTCACAAAGTCAACTGGTGTAGAACATCAAGCTGAATATCAGGAAAAGCTCCTCAGCACTAAAATGCATTAGGCTCTGGAATACATTCCCAAGAGAATTTGGAGGTAATCCCATTGCTTAAAAACTTTTAAAGCTAAGATGGACAGAAAAAAATATATATATCGGTAGCTGGAGTGAGTGAACAATTCTGCATTAGCAGGGAGCTGACTTGGATGTTATAACAGGCCTTTTCAGTTTTCTACCTTCTATTATTCTATGAAACGACGATTGACATTTAACAAAATGGGCCTTGTTTGCTAAAGTATTAGGTACATAACTGCACAGGCAAAATTTGAGAACACTTGCATGCTTAATTATTATGGACAATTGCCTCTTTTACACATGGAAATTGGTTAAATGTATAACTACATGACCTATTATTATAGGTTGTTGTTTTTATGACCTATTAGTGTAACTTGTGGTCACAGTTACCTATGTGCAGTTCAGCAGTGGTAACTGCATGTGTAAATAAAGTACAATTGCACAACTATGGTAATTATTTGTCCCCCTTAAATCAGGCCCAGTGTGTCAGCCTGGAATTTTCTTATAGTGGTGAAGGGAAGCTATAAATATTTGACATTCTCTTTTATGTGATTGGAGATCTGTGTATGCTTCTGGCTTAGGTATTAAAATTGATGAGCCAGCATCTTCAATGTTTTTTGTACCCAGTATGTGATGCAACTTACTATTGTTGTATGGAGTAATATAAATGGGTGTCTTCTACCTATTTTGTGTCTGCAGGGGCTCCATGGATTTGATCAAATATTCCATTTGAAACTGCTTCTTAGATATGTACCTTCCAATTTCAGTGATGGGATTAAAAACAAACAAGAACAGTAAGCCTTTTGGAAGTCTGACTTCCATGGGGTATTGGGTAATGCTAAATTGTCTTATTCTTCCAAATATGTTGCTAAGTAAAGCTTGTGTTCTCCTCATTGAGCAGAAGGAACACAAATCTGTCATTAGCCTTTATATCACAGAACAAAGAAAAAACAAAGATACACACTGTAAAATATCTACCATCTCATTAAAAATAAATGAGCTTTGGCAAACTCTAAATGCTTAGAAATGAGACATTACCCAAGTGTTTAAACTGGGAAGGCTGAATTACTTGTGGGATAGTTTAAGGAACTGTTTGACCTCAAGAAATATTATAGAAATTATTGATTGCTACTGTGTCACATTTGTTGAAATATTTATTTAAACGTTTCACTTTAAACCGTATTTAAAGTCAAGAAAGCACATGGAGCTCTGGCAGCATTTGAAAATGTTTATTGCAAGAGAAACTGACATGTCATAAAATATTTCTTGCATAAATTAACAGGATCAGAGATGACAAATACCAACACTAAGATTTTCCAAAGTGATGAGTGATTTTAGGTGCTTCAGTCTTCTGAGCATTCATCTTCAGACCTCTGAGATGTAACTAATTTTCAGAACATGCCAAACACCCATCCGGTGACAACTAGGTTGCTTTAAAGCACCACAAGCTAGGCACCCCCACAATAGAGGCACTGGTAAGAACATATGAGTTTCACAAGTTAGTTGTGTGGTGGTTTGTGAAAAAATATTTTCTCTTGTTTGTATTAAACTTTCTGCCTATTAATTACAGTGGGTGTTCCCTGGTTTTTGTATTGTGTGAAAGGTTAAATAACACTTTGTCTATGCACTTTTTCCACACTGTGATTTTATAGAGCTCTAATATAGCTCCCCTCCACCTCCTCTTACTCATCTCTTTTTACTAAGCTGAACAGCCCTAATCTTTTTAGCCTTTCCTTATATGGCAGACACTCCATACCCTTCTGTGGTCCAATGATCACTATGTTGGAAAATGTTGACAAAAATGAAACTCCAGTATTTAAAGGAACTTACAATATGCTTTATTGGGCAGCTATGGTCTCTGATTACCCTTTCGGCAATATCAAACCAAGTAATCACATATTCCCTCTTTTGGTCCTCCATATTTATGCCAAACCCTTAAGCATCCTCACTATCATTTCACCCATATCATAATTTCAAGGTTCCATGTCTTGGCCACCATCCTTCTGAAAGAGCAAAGTTGGATGACAAAGCTCCCTTGGCAATACTCTTTAACTGGCTACTAGGGTTGCTCTCAATAATTTCCTCTCTTCCAAGACACAACTGCTCTGTGTCCATTGGCTGAGTGTGGGATTTTGAGACCAAGACTGACAATAGAACCCAACACTTGAATAACATGAGAGGAGCAGAATAATATAACCAAGTTAGTGGGGAAATAGCTTGGATTAACATTAGTTTATATTGAGCAATAGCATTGTCACAGGGAGTCTGGTGGTACCTTAAAGACTATGCCCAAACAGATCTGTTAGTCTTTAAGGTGCCACCAGACTCCTTGTGGTTTTTGTAGATACAGACTAACACGGCTACCCCCTGATACTTGTCACAGGGTTCATCCACTGCTGGGTGGATTCCTTGTGGCTACACCTGGGAAATCTGCTCTCTTTCAATCTGACACCCTCTTCTGTTGTTCATTCACCTCAAAGCTTCTTTCTTCACAGAAATCATACAAATGACTGGAAGGGGCCTTGATTGGTCATCTAGTCCAGTCCCTGTAATGGGGCACATGACTAAGTATTATCCAGACATTCCTGACAGGTGTTTGTCTAACCTGTTCTTAAAAACATCCAACCTCTCTAGTATCAGAGGGATAGCCATGTTAGTCTGTATCCACAAAAACAATGAGGAGTCCGGTGACACCTTAAAGACTAACAGTTCTATTTGGGCATAAGCTTTTGTGGGTAAAAATGCATCTGAAGAAGGTTTTTTTTTTTTTTTTTTTTTAAATCCCAAATTAACTACCCTGACAGTTAGGAAGTGTTTCCTAATGTCTAACCTAAATCTCCCTTGTTACAGTTTAAGCCCATTACTTCTTGCCCTGTCCTTGGTGGTTACGGAGAACAATTTATCACCTTCCTCTTTATAACAACCTTTTATGTACTTGAAGATCTTTTCTTGTAGGTCATGATTTCTAGACCTTTAATCATTTTTTGCTGCTCTCCACTGGACTTTCTCCAATTTTTCCACATCTCTTCCGAAGTACGGAGCCCAGAACTGAAAACTATACTCCAACTGAGGCCTTATCCATGCTGAGTAGATTGGAAGAGTTTTTTCTTGAGTCTTGCTTACAACACTCCTGCTAATACTGAGCATGACTGAGCTCTCCAGCTAGGTTACTATATAATCCCCACTTCTGGTGTACCAAAGTCCCTCTGGACCAGCTGTCTGGTTGACATCTCCCACAATCCTGTGTCACTTCCCAGTAGATAGTAGGGGAACCCAGGCTCGCCTGCTACTCTGGGTTCCAGCCCAAAGACCCTACAATAGGAGCCAAGCTCAGCATTATCTCTAACCTTGCTGCTCTTTCCCTGGGCTGCTTCCTACTCCACCTCCCAGAGGCTTCCTTCTCCATCCTTCTAGGTAAAACTTTCCGCCAGGACCCAGGGCTTCTCTCTCTCCCTGGGTTTCCTCCTTTTCCCTCTCTAAGACCAGAGAGTGACTGCTAGCGTCCACACTGCAGCCCTCCTCTGTTCTCAGCTTGCTGGCTTTATACAAGGTCAGCCCGACCCTGCCCACCTTCCTCATCAATTAGTCTTTCACTCTGAGACTGTTCCCCAGATACAACCTATCAGGTTAATTGTTTTAACAATCTGCTCTGCCTTATGTGCGATGGACACACCACAGTGCGTATGTTCATATTTTATAAAGAAACTACACCCGGATTTCTTAAATCCAACTTTAGGGCTGCTCCTCAGGTGACTGGGGAGCAGTTATGAGCATAATTTTCTATTATCCCATGGTTCTCAGATACTATGATGTTGGGGACCATAAAAATACCTAGATAATATCCATGAGAGTAGGGAATTAATCCAGAAGCACAATCATGAGTATAGTCATTTAACATATTGTGCATCCACTCCATACATCTAGAGCAGGACACATTTAGTGGGTAGATATCTTAAAGACACTGATCCTGCATTGCCTCAATCAACAATTGAGAGTCTCCCCTCCTCCCGCGCGCCAAAAAAAAAAAAGTGAATACGGAAGCAAACATTTGACCAGAAATGCATCTTTAACTATGGGCTTTCCCCTGCTCCCACTGAAGTCAGTCGTAGAACTCAGCAGCAAATGGGATATTTTGATCATTTTAAAACTTTTTTTCAAAAGTTTTTGGAATTGGTATATTTATCAAAACTGACCCTTCCCTTTGGACAGTTTCACTTTTGATGAATCAGCTTTTTCTGTTGAAATAACATTTCATCAGAAAAATCCCGACCAGCTCTAGTCAATGGCCAAACTCCTAGGGTTACCATTCGTCCGGATTTACCCGGACATGTCCTCCTTTTTGTACTAAAAATAGCGTCCGGGGGGAATTTGTAAAGCACTCAAAATGTCCGGGATTTCCCCCCTCCCCCGGCAGAGCAGAGCGAGTGGCTGGGAGGGCTGCAGGAAAGTCCCGGGCTGGACTCGGGAGCAGCTGTAGAGGAGCTCCTCCCTGCATTCTGAGGAAGTGTATCAGCACAAAGTGCAGCTCTCCCCTTTTGCAACTGGGAGCGGTTTCTGCCATGCAGCATAGCAAAACGGGAGCGAGAGCACTTTGTGCTGATACAAGGGCAGCTCTCCCCGGCAGCCTGGTCCGGCAGCACTGTGCAGGGCCAGGGACCGGGTTTTGTTGTGCAGGGCCAGGGACCGGGTTTTGTTGTGCTGGGGAGCTCAGCCACGTGTCCGGCTCGCACAGAGCCCAACACCCTGTTCTGAGCAGCAGGGTAAGGGGGCCAGGGGGCAGGAGAAGGGGCAGGGAGGTTCTGGAGGGGGCAGTCAAGAAATGGGGGGGGCTTTTTGGGGGGAGTGGAGAAAGTTTTGGGCAGTCAGGGTACAGGTAGGGGGTAGGGTCCTGGGGGGCAGTTGGGGGGGTCTTAGGAGGGGGCAGTTAGGGGGCAAGGAACAGGGAGTCTTAGGTAGGGGGTGGGGTTCTGGGGGGCAGTTAGGAGCAGGGGTCCCAGGAGGGGGCAGTCAGGGGACAAGGAGCGGGGGGGTGGGGAGGCTGAGAGTTCTGGGGGGGAGCTGTCGGGGCAGGAGTGGGGAGAGGGATCGGAGCAGTCAGGGGACAGGGAGCAGAGGGGTTTAGATGGGTTGGGAGTTCTGGGGGGGGGCTGTCAGGGGGCAGGAGTGCGGAGAGGGATCGGAGCAGTCAGGGGACAGGGAGCAGAGGGGTTTAGATGGGTTGGGAGTTCTGGGGGGGGCTGTCAGGGGGTGGGGAGTGGTTGGATGGGGCGTGGGAGTCCCAGGGGTCTGTCTGGGGGTGGGGGTGTGGATAAGGGTTGGGGCAGTCAGGGGACAAGAGGCAGGGAGGCTTAGATAGGGAGTGGAGTCCTGGGGGGCAGTTAGGGGCAGGGGTCCCAGGAGGGGGCAGTCAGGGGACAAGGAACGGGGGGAGGGTTGGGGGTTCTGGGGGGGCGGGAAGTGGGAGGGGCAGGGGCGGGGCTAGGGCGGGGCTCCTCCCGTCCTCTTTTTTGCTTGCTGAAATATGGTAACCCTACAAACTCCCTATGGTGCAGGACAAAGCCCCAACTTCTGAGGGAACACCTACGGAGATAAAAGACCTGTAACACGGCCACGGCTGGTCCAGGTCAGTTGACTTGGATTCACAGACCTTTGGCTGTTGGGCTAAAAATTGCTGTCTAGCCGTTCGGGTTTGGGCTCCAGCCCAAGATCTGGGACCCTCCACCCTTTCAGGGTCCCAAAGTGCAGGCTCCAACCCCAGCCTGAGTATCTACACAGAGATTTTTTTTCAGCCCTAGAGTCCAAGTCAGCTGACCTAGGCCAGACACTATTTTTTTTTTTTTAATTTCTGTATAGACATAGCCTGAAGATCAACAGTAGCATTGGTAGGAAATTTTCTATTGGAATAATCTTCTGGCACAAAAGGCCCAAAATCAGAATTTTCTGCAGGAAAATTTCAGTTTTACCAGAAAAATTTGATATTTTTTTTCCTGTCAGCAAAGACTGAAATGATGGCTGCCTATGTGGATGACTTGTCCATTTCACTTTCAGCCTGCAGGGAGAAAGCAAAATTGATGAGCCTTCCAGACAGGAAGCTGGGGAACAGCAACCAGACTGCTAGGGGCATGAAGGATGAGTGCTCTGCAGTCCGACTGTCCGAGAGACAGTTTGTGGTCTTTTGAATGTCCCCTGAACGCCTGAAATTCTTTATAGAGAAATGTTAATGCTACATGAAAATTATCCTAAATGAAAGGAGCCCTGGCTCTACTGCCATAAAAGTGTTAAACATCACAATTAGAAAAAATTGTGGTAAAGTCTGGTAAAATCAAAAAAGAAGTATTTCAAAGGAAACTGTGGAAAACATTTTCTTATAAGGTTGTGTGCGTCTGTGTCTGTAAAAAAACAGTATTCTGAGATGTTTTGTAGCTTTGGATCCCTGAGTTCAATGTTTTGCCAATGGGAATGAATTTTACAGTATATAAAATTCTGCTTCATTTCTAGGAGAAATATTGAAGTGGTTAATGTCAGTCTGTTCCTTACAATCTTCACAGTCTGTCCCTTTTTTTAATCTTGACTCCAATGTTGCAACATATTCAGAGAGCTAAGATGTAAGGCTACCTTCTGAAAGAAATCATATATATATAAAACAAAAGAGTTAAAACATTATGCAAATCAGAACATCTCAAGGAGAAGATGAAAGAAATTGGAGATTACAATGTCATTCTTCAAACAAAAAAGTTATTCTGGAAATACTTTATTAGTTCAAAATTAACTCAGAAGTGAATATTACTTCGAAGAAAGACTAAATGGACTTTCAAATGGTGCAGTAGAGCATCCAAACAGTTACTGTAATGGTTATGAGTACATGGACTTTATTAGCGATAGCTAGTTCTGTTAAAGTAGATCTTTCAAATACAGTGAGATTTTTTTTAAACAATTACAGAATAGACTCAGAGCTGAAAAGCAATTGAAGAGAAATACAATGAGATTTTTTTCCACCTCCTCAGTGATCAGAGAACTAAACATTCTGAAGTATTCATTTCACCTTCTTGGAAAGTAAAAGAAAAACCTACAGTATGTAGAATAATACAAATGTTAAATTCTGAGGCTATTAACAACTTCAAGAAAAGTGTCACCACATAAAGCTCATTTCCTCTTACTTCTCTATATCAAATCAAGTGCTATTATTTCTGATCATTTCAATCGTTAAGTGTTTTATATGAACTACTCTACAGGAATATGAATGTGGTCTTTCATACCCTCATTACTCTTCCAGAGGGTTGGCTAAAGGCAGATGTCCCCTTCTGCACCTATATCCTAAAATTCTCTTCACTACTAGCTGGTGGAAATAGGCGGTTCCAGTTTTGGCTTGATCCAATGGCCATTGAACTCAGTGGAAAAAAATCTCATTGAAGTCCATGAGCTTTTGGTCAGGCCCATTTTGTAGATACTGTAGCAATATAGCTGTGTGTGGAGGTCACTAGAAATGCAGGGTAACACCATGCATGGTGTAGAGGAGAGTGGTTTAGAACACCCGAGTTCTGTTCCTGGTTAGGTCACTGACTTGCTGAATGATAGTGGTTGTGTACTTTTCTATAATTTAATGTTGAAGTAATCTCACTGTACTTGCCTTACTGGCTGTATTGTGAGGTTGGATTCATTTACGTTTGCAAAGCACTTTGACATTGTAAAATAAAATGTGCAACGTTGTTGTGTTAGAGTTAGATTTCTTTTAAAGCCAATCTGCATCTTCATGTGTGGCAAAATCCTTCACTGAGATAACATTTTTGGGTGTAGCAAGTCTGTGAATGACAGAAACACACATGATCTCACCCTGTGAGTTTATGAAGCAGCCAGGTGCCAAAACATTCAGACCAAAGTCTAGAAAACTCCTTTCTTCAAAGTATTCAATCCTTTCTTCAGTTGATTTGTTCATTTACCAACTAGCTGACTCTTGCAGAAATTGTGTGCCTCCAGTGCATACAGACACTTCCCAGAAACATCACGGGCAGAGACAAAGCATTTATAATCAGTTGTTCTACTCTAAAATTGCCTACAAACAATTCCTGAATCCTGTGTGACCATGAGCAAACCACTTAGCCCTTCAGTTCCCTCTCTGTAGAATGGGGATGATCCTTCCTTTCTAGAACTCTTAAGATTACAATTTCCTTTGGACAAAGGCTGTCTCCTACTATGAGTTTGTATAATGCCTTACACAATAGGCCTGTTCTCATTTGGGCCTTTAGGCACTTATTATAAATAATATAAATAATAGCCAAACCGCTGCCTGGGAATGCTAATGCAATAATTAGTAGAAAGTCATATTGTGCATATTGTATATCGCACATATTATATGTCTGGCATACAGTAATCTCTGTCCCCCCCATTTCATTACAATTTATTCAGACTCATCAAGTGCAGCTCATTTACCCCATCTAATCCAAATACTTCCCCACAGGTAAATATGCTAGCTCTACAGGTTGCTAATATTTTATTAAAGATGTTCCGTTTCCATGCCATACACATTAAATGCAACATTTTCGTGCTAGCCTGAGGATTGTGAACAGATAACTTTGCCTCCCCCAGCTATGTATTTCGATGTGACTCTCAGTAGTCAGGAAAGGTTGATTTAACCTTTCTTGTTCCCATCATTTCCCAGTGCCTCCCTCCATGGTGCACAAAAATGATACCTGCTGTTTCCATGCTGCTCAACAGTCTGATTACATATGGAGCCTCACTGGAGCTCCTCTGGGTATCTTTCCAGTCTCACAGAGCATCATAGAGACAATACAAACAATCTCTGCACTGAGAGGCAGCATGGCCTAGTGGATAGTGTAGTGGACTGAGTCAGGAGAGGGGGTTGTATATTTTGATTTCACATTGACCTATTTTGTCATGTCTGATTCTCCTCCCATCCTTTGTCTGTCTTGTGTATAAGCTCTTCAGAGCAGGGACTGTTTCACAAACTCAATAGAGCATTAATCTCAGTTGGATATTGTTGGAGCAAAGCCTATAAATAGAAAGTAAATAAGCCTATAAATACTAATACAAAAATTCTTGCCATATTATAGCCTTGTTGAAGTTTTTTGAATCAGGTTTTATCTGTGGCCCTTGGTGCACTCAACTAACTGTTTTCAAATCATAGATACAGCACACTTGACTAGCTAATGGTTGTCATGGTTGCTTGTCACCTATGCCCTAGTGAAACTGTCTGACCAAGTAAACCTCACCACAGAGGGCAAAAATCATCATGGGCACGAGGCATTATTGATATATTGTTTGTTTAAACAATGTGTTTACAAAGTGTAACTGAACAGTAATCAGTGTCAAGGTTAGAGTGAACCTTTGCACTATTACTCTGATGTGGGAGTTTTTGTTCATTGTGCTAAATGGATTTTCTAAGTGGAAATATAATGATGTCCTTTATAATTTATCAATCTATGCCCTGAGCTGTCTCTCTCCTATTAGTGAGTTGTCTTATGTTCAATGATTTCCAAGAACTGTGAGTAGACACATTGTAACAGTATAAGTTCTAAGATCAGGATGTGCAAAGCTTTAGCTCTGTTTCTCTTTTCAGAATTCTAAACTCTATCTGACAGAACAAAATTGAGACAGCTTATGACTTGCCCAAAGAAATGACAGAGGAGCAGCAAGCGTTTCAGCTTTAATACCCAAAAGCATGACTACTCACCGGACTCTTTGTGCTGCATGAAACCTTTCTGAGACTCTTCCACTTTGACCCTCACTTTTATTCTGGAGATGTAGTTCCCCTTCCTTTCTGGGGAGCTGCACTCTTTGGGGGAAGTTTGTCAGCCAACCTTCCTTTGCTCTTTCTAGGGCTTGTTGGGGCAGATTCTAGCCCTTGATTTTTCCAGTGCCCTGCACTTTGTGTCATTGTTTACACCAGTCCAAATTAGAGTGAAACTATTTCACAGCCCCCATGCACTCACTTTGCACTGGTGTAAGTTACACACAAAGAACAAGGCAGAGGAACACCCCCATTCTCTCCACTCCGCATCACAGGAGTCATTTCAGATGAAGGACCTATATCCCACAACTGGAAGGATTCTTGGGGTCAGGAAATATCTTCCTCCTTTTCCCCTTGACCCTGCATGAAGTTGTCTTATTGCAGGCTGATCAGCTCTTTCCATAGCAGCAGTTGGCCTGTGGAGTTAAATTTAATGGAATAAATGAGCCCAGAGAGTCAAAGGAGTTAACATGACCTTGTCACTGTACAACACTAAACAATTAAACATGGTTCATGGTTTTGACTACACAGACCTTGGCCTGCTTAGTTCCATGGCAACAGCCAGCACTCAGAATGTAACCTTTCATTAAAGATACAGAACATGAAGGGAAAGCAGTTAAAGCATTTAAATGAAAAGTATTAAGTAAGGCTTTCATTTTTAACAGCATTTCAGATTCCCTTTAGCTGTACAGGGTATTTATGGGGAAAGCCCCCCTGTTTGGCAGTCTTTTAGATGGTGTTAATTGTCCTTTGTGGGGAAAAGAGAAGAAGTTAGTTGAGATTGTCTGGAGCTGCTGCTGTTATAGTTTAATCCTGTTTATCTGAAAATAAGAAAACACACAAAAGGGGACCGAAAAGAATAGGAAAGAGAGAACATGAAGCTTCTGTCTCTACTGCTAACTCTCACTTCCACCCTCACTGTTAGACACATGGGCACAGCACACAGTCCTATCAGTCACTCTGAGACCTGGCAAACTTGTACCGACATTGGGTGGTTTAGGGATTACTTTGAGCTGTTTCATGTGTCATGCGTTCACAGCAGTGTTGCAAGTCTTTGCCGGCTAAGTTAGGCTCTTATTAAACAGAAGGCAAAAGGGGAAAGAGAAGAAATAAGGTGGGGAAGGACAGACAAGAGAGGGGATGATAGCAGGAACCTAAGTCTCACAGTGCAGGTGCCAATGGCCTGATTTATGGAGGTGGGCCTTAGTACTAGGCTAATACTGAGGAGAGATGAGCCACTAGTAAGAAGATTCAGAGTCTGAGACGCTGATCCTCATATACATGGGATTTGAACCTTCAACCCTTGCATTCTCAGACCACTGCTCTAACCCCCCTGAGCTATGCCTTAGTCACTAGCCAGGTCAGAAAAGGAGACCTTTCAAGATGAGGATGATGAAGAACTAATGAGGTCATGGTGGCTCCTGGGGATTTCAGCAGATGTTGGGAGTGGCAGCCATGATGGTAAAACTCACTCCTTCCATCCGTCCCAAGATGTTGATCTGCAGATAATGAGATGAGGTAATGCCTCTATGCATTGTTTAACATGAACCAATCAAAACACATTTGGATGATTTCAGCTATAAACATTTCCTCCCATTTCTAGAACCTTTCACCTCATTGTCACATCAAACCATGATATTACCAGGTGGCTTTGAATACCCCGTATCATAGTTATTTCAACTTAAACAATCTAGTTGGTACCAGTCTACTTGGCTTTATCTTTTGAAAACCCAAAATGCAGTGAGATTTTAATCAAAATGTTGATTCAAAATGAAAATTTTCCTTTTGTTTAGATTCTTTCACTGGCCAGAGAGACAGAAATGGCTTGAGTTCCATTTGACATGAAACAGTTTGTATTTTTTCTAAATTGCACCCACAAATCACATTTATATGTTGGAACTTTACTCTCAGATAACCTTTGTCTCTGTGTTGTAAGAATGGGAGCATGAGCGTTCTTCAGCCACCTTTGCCTGAACAGCATTTGCTTAGGTTGGTGATCCCATCAAGTCTGTTCAAGTCCACCTGAGTACTAGCTCACAACAGCAGTTGGAAGAGACTTTATCTAGAGCGGTGCTGGTGTTTCAAAAGGGTATTGGTCATCTGAACAGCATCAAAGTCAACTTCAATCTGACAAAAGGGGCAAGCTCTCAGTTTTTCAAAGCTCAAGAGGTACCACTTGCCATCAGAGATGCAGTTGACAAGCAGCTGGATGTCTGGAAGGTATAATAAAACTATCTAGGATCAACTGAAGTGAATGGGCGACTGCCATTGTTCCTGTCCTGAAGAAAAAATATCATAGTGATGTGATACTCTGAAAATGCCAGATATATTTTATGAAAGTCACCTATATGAGCAGCATATAATAAATTCATACTCTGGTAAAATATACTACAGTCTAAGAATAGTTTACAGAATAGAATATATACATAGCCACCTAAGTTAGCTTGCTTAAATAAAGCCAAGTTATAGTTACTAATTTGATATTTTCCTGGTGCCATTTTATGTTGGATACACCAATGGACAAATAGTGTAAAAGACTAGAAGAGAAAAGAAAACATGAACAACGTTTTACTGTTTTGTTAGATAAAGAGTGATAACTTCCCATGAAAAATCTCAGACTATAGTGAGAACCAGAGCCCCATTCAATCATTCTCTTTGAGAGAGCTCAGATTTGTTTTTTTCCATTTGCTTTCAATTGGTTTCTAAATTAAACTTAATTAAACTATTTAGAAACTCCTTCTCTTTATGTATTGAACCTTTTTAAAAACAAAATAAAAATGCCTTTCAGTTCCTTCATTTCATTGATCCCTTCCTTTTAACTACTGTATATCATCAGCAATTGTCTTTCTTAGACTCGAAGAGCTTTATGCCATTTTTAGATTGCCAACCATGCACTCCATTTCCAGATCAATGAGATGTGATTAAGTGCAATACTTGAAAGACTCTTGAGTGATACAAGATCCCAGTACCTTTGTACACCAGTAAAAATGCTTGTTCAAAAGTTGTCTAATTTAAAAACTTGGAGGCTTAGAAAGAAAACATTGTTTAAAAAAAAGGCATCAGTAGTTTAGTCACGTATAGTAAGAAGACTTTTACTTTGTGCATCATTAACTGATCTTTTGAGAACACAAAAGCAGCATGGTCTAGTGGGTAGTGTACTGGATTGGGTATCGAGATGTAGGGTTTGTACCCAAGTCTGCCACTCACTTGCAGGGTGATGTTGGGCAAGTTACTTCACCTCCCTGTGCCTCTGTTACCCTTCAATTGTAAATTCTGTGGGGTAGGGACTGTCTTCCTATGTTTTTGTACAGCACCTTGCACAAGGGGGTAGAGCTTTGCTTGGAACTTCTAGAAAGTACTATAGTACAAATAATAAATAACAGCTTAAATATAATTGATACACAGCCCTGGTAGTAGTAGACCTGATTATTCATAGTTACCCCTATGAACAATCCATATGTTGGTGAAATAAATATATGACAATATGCAACTATTACATTCCTGCTACTTTATTTTTTGAGACCAACATTATGCTACAGATATTTCTGCTTCTTTAAAATGTTGTGTGCTTTTTTTCATCCCAGGAAGTTAATAATAGTCCTGAAAAAAAAGCAATTAAGCTAAAAAGTAAAGCTTCATTTTGAAGAATAAGCAACTTGTAACCTGGTTTAGAGCTGATGCTGCACTAACAATATAGCACTTATGATCTAACAGGGAAAATAAAAGCTTTTTCTTCACGTA
Organism: Malaclemys terrapin pileata; assembly: GCF_027887155.1. Lineage (NCBI taxonomy): Eukaryota > Metazoa > Chordata > Testudines > Emydidae > Malaclemys > Malaclemys terrapin. Next base: position 14,294,869 of record NC_071518.1, read on the forward strand.
AGCAAGTGCCGTCAGGGCCCTAAAATGCACAATTGCCAGTTATAGCCTTAGATTATATATTAATATCTATATAACTCAGATGTTTCCTTGTGAGTAAAATATCCCCCATTTTAGCAATTTAGCTAAATAGTTTATTTGAGCTAAATACATAAACAGTTCTAAGGGCTTTTAAAGAGACAGTAGCAGCATAATAAGATTATAGGGAAACATAAAAGGCTTGATTCTCCTTTCAGTTACACTGGCATAAAGCCAAACTTACTCCAATTAGAGTTACATGGCTGTAAAATTGGGGCAAGACAGAGGAGAATCAGGCCCAGAATTTTAAAATCTTGAGCCATGATTAACCCCTGTTAGTTCTGGGGATGTGTGAATAAGGAGTGAAGTTTAAATCAAGACTGGATTTTCAATCAAGATTATTGGGGTCTTTGCAGAAATCACTGGGAGAAATTCTCTGGCCTATGTTATGTAGAACATGGACTAGATTATCATAATGGTTCCTTCTGGTTTCAAAATCTGCAAATATATGAAAATAAAAAAGGATCCGGTTCTTCACACCAAACTGAACCTGACCCTTTTCTGAGGTCCAGGACTCTTTAGGTAATATTTTTATTTGTTTTCATTTTGGTTGCACCTTTCAATTTCCAGCTTTTATAGGAGCTCTGTGTGTGTGTTTGGGGGAGGGAGGTATCTCTTCTCACTGTATTTTTGACCCAATGGAACTGGATCTCTTTGGGGGAATTTTAAACTGGGAATTTTGCTGAATTTTAAACCCATTTTCTAAAACTAACAAAGTGTTAGTCTGTTATGTCTGGACCCAGGAACTTTCCAGTTAAGACACAGACAGAGAGCTATGTAACCTGCTTGTTTATTCAATAACCACATTGCTTCTTGTACTACCACACTCTACTGCTCCACTAGTAGGATCTTGATACATACAGATGCCTCTAGTGGTGAGGCATGGAACATGCACAATTACAATGCATACACTACATTCCTCCCCATTTATTGAGTTATCCTCCCTGCCCCCAAACATATCTAACCTAACATTAGAAATTGCAGCTATGAATAAGGACATCAGAATAGACTACCTGCACTTCTCAACTATTTCAAATACACATTGAATCACTCAGGTGGTTTCCTTTGGTGCAGGGGTTAGCATTTCTCCGGGTCTGGAGTAGAAACGTCAACAGATGCTTCAGAAGACAATTCTGGTTCCTCTGTGCTAGGAATCAATGGAGCTACAGTGTCCTGAACTTCAGAATTCAAATCAATCAGATCGGGTGCAGACAGTGTCATGACTCTTTGATTGGGGGATACATTCTGAATTGACTCAATGTGGTGATGCCATATCACATCAGGTTTCACTGTGATCGCATAAAAATAAGGTCCCTTCTAAACTCGCATTGTACTAGGAACCCACTTGTGATCACCTCTGTAATCTCGAGCAAGAACACGTTCGATACGTAACTCTCTAATTGAAGAAGGCCATGGTCCTTTGCTTGATCAGTCTGCTTGTTAATTGCCTCTCTTCACAGATCAGGCTTTAACTAATCCAAGTGAGACAGGTGGTTGCATCCTAGGAACAAACTTGCAGGCAACTGGTTTTGTTGCATGTGTGGCATCCCAATATGCCAACAATAAGTTTGCAGTTTGGCCTGTAGTGAACTTGGTTGTTCTGTTGCACCTCTCAAAGATTGGCGGGGGGTGAGGTGGAGGGGAGCCAGCTCCTCTGGCCCTAGGGGGCAGAGAAAGTGCCTCTTCAAAAGCGGACACATTTTTATTCCTGTGCGTGCCACGCCTCCGATGAAAGAATGGCTTTAACCTCTCTACTGGTGCTGTCTTCCAGCTTCATAAGCCTCTGCTAAGGTAATGTCTTTACTCAGTTCTTGTTTCAGTGTTGCCTGAGTAATAGGAAGCATGCCAATTTGTGCCACATCTAACATTTCAACAGCAGTAAGTTTATCTTGTGGTTGTGTGGGGCTTGTACCCAACAATGACAGTCATGATAATTTATCAGAATTACAACATTGAGCTATTCCCTTAAATTTGACATAATTCTTATGGGCCTGCAAGAATAAAGCCCATCTCCAAATATGAGCAACACTCATTTCTGGAACACCCCCCTTGGGGTTAATCATGGGCAACATGTGATTACGGTCTGTCATGAGTATAAACTTCTTACCAGACAGGTAAAGTCCAAATTTCTTAACTCCCCAGACTAGACTCAAGGCTTCATGGTCTCTCTGGTTATAGTTGTATTCTGTTGGACCTACAGATCTGGAAGCATAGATTGTTCCTGACCATCCGGCATCACCAATTCCATAGGGTGATGCATCACATGCCAAGGAGACTGCTAGCTCTGGGTTGCTGGGAGTTAATATGTGCTCAGAAGTAACTAGCTGCCTCGCCTTCTGGAAAGCCTCTTCACATTGCTTAGTCCATTTTCAGCATTTTCCTATCTGAAGAAACTGATTCAGTGGGTACAATAGTGTTGCCAGGTTTGGTAAGAATTTATGGTAATAGCTAGCAAACCTGATGAAGGAACAAACCTGTGACATCTTCAGGGTGAGGAGCCCTCATAGATGCTTCAACTTTCTCCAGTGACTTAGGCAGTCTTTTACCATATATGATGTGTCCACAGTACGTAACTGCTTCTGCAAAGAGCTCACATTTATCACGGTCCACCTGTAATCCATATTCTTCCAACCTTTTGAAAACTTGTGCCAGATTTTTCAAATGATCCTTGTCACCAAATCTGGTGACAATGACTCTGTTTAAGTAAAACCTATATCTTGGTATTCCTTGGAGGGTCTGGTTCATTGCTCTCTGCCAGACTTCAGAGGCAGATGCCACTCCAAAATACCATTTGGTTGTACTGGGACAAATTTTTTTTTGGTGTCGATGGTGAAGAGTTTCCTTGGCCCTTCCTCTACTTCATTTGAAGGTAAGCCTGAGCGAAGTCCAGTTTGCTGAATGCCTTCCCTTTGGCCAGCGATAAGAAAATACCTTCAGTGCGAGGAAAGGGGTATTGTTCCATCCCGAGTACAGAATTAATCATCACCTTTATAATTTTGTAATATTTAAGAAACAATAAATAAGTCTGTATTAATAAGTTAAACTGGCATGTCATCTGCTGAAACAACAGATGACAAGTTACCCTGTGGCTTGCTCCTCAAAAAGAAATTGAATGTATAACCAATTCAAGTAAAGCTAATTCATGAACCAAAGTCAGATTCTGTGAAATTTTGGGGTGAAAGAAGACAATCTGGGGAATTTTAACTTCACCCTTGTAGTGCAAACAAACCAGTCAATACTGACAGCAGCATTTGAGTAGCAATTTTACTAGGAGGAAACTGTTTTTGTCTCCAGTTGTCTGGCTCTTTCATTTCAGACAGACACATATTTTGGCATGGTAGAGACTTAAAGTAGTTATTTTTCCCAAAATAAACAAAATCCCAAACTCTACTTAAATTTGAATTCCCTTCTGCCCTCTCATACATTTTACTAGGCCAATAATGCAGTCCAGGATTTGTTTCAAACCTATGTCTGTTAACCCCTTTTAAGACTGCGTGGAGGAAAAGCAATAGCCAGTGTTTAATTATGTTCTGCACCAATAGTTCTGCCTCTGGGAAATAGAAATTTATTTTTCTCATGTCAGCATTCAAAAAAACCTTCATGTGCCCTTTGACCCACTTACTGAGAATCTGCAGAGACAATACAAGCAGAGGATATAAGAGCAGAAAAGTATTGAAGAAAAGAAGTGACAGCACCAGTAGCGTTAGCATGAACCGAGTGAGTTAAGATGGTTCTTTCACATTTATGTTGTGATGCTTTGGAGGTCTGTACACTCACTGTAGCTGTGGAAAAGAATATGTTGGCATCCACTCAGCTGTATTGCAGGCACTAAAAATAAGTCATTGATGTGTGGGACCTGTTTGTTGTATCTGACCTTTGTAAGACTGGCTCAGCTAATTTTTTAGGGATATATTTTAAAATAGGGATATCCCTGCCATGTTGCACTTTTGTGCAGCATCAGTGGAACTGCCAAAGGGCATTTGTGTTGGTAAATATGCATCCAAATAACTACTTGGATGTACAGTTGCTGGTTACACATGCAAATATATTTTCTCTAAGTGTGATGGGTGAACATATATTTTCGGATGGATATTTCTGTATGAAAAATTAGTCTCCTAGTGTTTCCACACTGAGAACAGAGTATGATGAAACTATTTGTGCAAATGGAACAAATGGATTTGCCTTGGACACCCTTTCTCCCTTTTCCTGTTCACTTCCTGTGAGCCTTCCTGGAACCAAACTGCAAAGTCATACATATTCATTTTCATCTAGTTATTGTTTGTGCTGGAGATGTTTTGTGGTCTTGTCCCATCAGGGAGTATCATTTCTACAACAGATTGGAAAATGCTTTTATATTTCTCCCAGGACACATTTTGTCAGAAATTAAAGCTTTTATTATTTGTCAAAATGTTTAACAGAAAATTTAAATTTTTCATCAATAAACAGAAAAACTTTTTTTGGCTTCAGTTTTCAGCTCAAATTCTTTGGGTTTGGGAAGCTTTTGGGCCCAAACCTGAAGTTTTCAAAATGACAAGGCACTTTCAGTGAACCTTTTCATTTAGTTGAAAACCTAATTTTCTGTCCAAAAATAGGCAGAAAATGTTTGCCCAGCCCTGGCCAGTTCTTACAGGCTGCATACCTGGGTTGATGTGATGCAAGGAGACCTGGGCTGGGTGGACACATAGAGGCGGAGGCTTAGAGGTCCATCCTTGCTTCTCACAGGGCTGGAGATATTTGATGTTTTAAGTGTGTCAGTGGCGAGGAAATGGCGGGGAAGTAAGTATACTTTGCTGTATTGCTCGCAGCTGCTTCACCTGCTGCCCCCAGCTTCAAGCTTCTTATCTTCTCCCAGGTGCTTTATACTGACACTTATTTGGGCCTTCTTTAGGACTCTCTATCCTAGCTACTTCACACTGCCCCAGAATGAGAACATCGTCTGCCCTCTTCCAACTGCTGCCTCTTCATGCTACCCATAACTTATTTTCTTGCCCTTACAGCCCATGCCAGCAGCCAACCTATTTCCAGACCACTTTTTCCCCAGCCAGCTGGCTCTCTATCCATTCTATCCTACTACAATCAGCCTGTCCTCATTTATGAAAGTTGTATTCATTTATATTAAATAAAACATCATACATTGTAATTACTATGGAATAATTACAGTGCTATTAGCAAGTGTGTGGAGTGGTGCTGGTACTGGCTTGAGTCTGCAGAAAGCTCCAGATGTGTTCGGAACAGGCCCCACAATCAGTGAGCAGAAACATTTCCCTGTGACTTATCTGACCAATCACAAATAATCAACACACTTAAATATCCAGTATCCACCACTGGATCAGAGAGATCTGTTTCCCATAAGGAGAAAAAAAAAGAAAAGAAAAAAAAACAACCTCACTCCCAAAATGTCAAATAATTTTGAATAAGAAATGCCAATCTGCTTGCAGACATTTGCAAGTAGAACAAGTAGCTAAAATCTCAGTAAAATATGTATTGTGAATTATTTGCTCAGCTTTAGTTGAGACCTTTTCTTTTCATTCTAGTGTGTGTATACACATACACACACACACACACACCAGCAATTATTGACCAAAGCCACCATGTCTCAAGGTATGTTTAGAGGAGAAACAAATTTGGTGCTATTTTAATTCAGCACAAGCAAAAGTAAAGACAGTTGAAATTTTTATTTTGGTTTCTATTTCATAAAGCTAGATTTAAAGCTAAGGTTAAAGTAATAAGAACAAGTTTTAGATTATAAGAATAGTTGTGAAAGGGATGAATTAATTAGGATAGAAAATTAGAATATGAATATTGTGCCAATGACTCATTAGAATATGCTTGGAATGGGTGAGAATATAAACCATTAGATTCACAGGAGGTACATGTGCCATCACTTCTGGGTTGGAAAATACAGGATTTAATTAAAATGGTTATTAATTTGAGCACTGTAATGTCAGGTCTGAATATAGGATGAACATCTAAGGCTAATTAATAAACAGGTAATGTGCTGTCATATGACAACACAAGTGAACCAAACCCCATACATCAACACAATGCAAGTAGGGATGTAGCTCATATCTTGACTTGTACCATTGTTCCAATGTTCTTAATTACACTGCTCTACAGCCACAATGCGTCTGAAATAAATGTAGTCAAACTTTACTAATTCTGGGTCACTGAGAACGAAAATGATGCTTAAAATTGTTGATTGGCTCTAGTTTTCAAGATATGCTATTGGGTCAGTATATACAACCCTTGACTTTGGAATGGCGGAGGATAAGTGAGTTATAAAGAAGAACAGGAGTACTTGTGGCACCTTAGAGACTAACAAATTTATTAGAGCATAAGCTTTCGTGGACTACAGCCCACTTCTTCGGATGCTGTAGTCCACGAAAGCTTATGCTCTAATAAATTTGTTAGTCTCTAAGGTGCCACAAGTACTCCTGTTCTTCTTTTTGCGGATACAGACTAACACGGCTGTTACTCTGAAACTTGAGTTATAAAGGGAAGGGAATCTCAATTTAAACCAGAAATGACTAAAATACATCTTTGACTGGATCTATGAATAAATCTATGACTGGACAGTACTTGCTTTTTAGGCAAAACAATGAATGATGCAATCTGAAGCTGGTATTGTGTCATACATGATATGAATTGCATCATGTTATTCCTAGAAGTCATGGATGATGCAATCATAACGAAGCTTACATCACTCTGCTGAACAAATTGCCCTATATCAGTATAACCACTATGGTTAAGAAAGCCTATCACCTTTATTTTGGCTGCAAAATTGGAGATCAGGACACGAGGTGGGCCCAACACATATGCTGCAACACTTGTGCAACAAATCTTAGCCAGTGGTTGAACAGGAAAAGGAAATCTATGCCTTTTGTAGTGCCAATGATTTGGAGAGAGCCAACAGATCATACCAGCAATTGTTACTTCTGCATGGTGCCTCCAGTTGGGAAAGGTGTGTCAAAGAAGAAAAAGTGGACTGTGCATTATCCAAACATTCCATTAGCTATACGCCCAGTACCCCACGGAGAAGGACTGCCGGTTCCTGATGCACCAGAATCATTCTCACTTGAGTCAGATGAGGAAGAGGATGAAACTTCTGGTCCTGAACCATCAATGTCACAGGACCCACATTTTCTCCCATCCTCCTCCTCTGAACCACACCTCATAACACAAGGTGAACTGAATGATCTTGTCAGGGATTTGGAACTACCCAAGAGTAAGGCAGAGCTGTTGGGCTCCAGACTACAGCAGTGGAATCTCCTGGCAGGTGATGTTAGGGTGTCCATGTTCCGTGACCGTCAAAAGGATCTTGTCTCATTCTTCTTCATGGAAAGTGATCTTGTAGCCTGCAACAACATCGATGGTGTGATGGCAGCCCTCAACATTGTTCACGATCCAGATGAGTGGAGACTGTTCATTGATTCATGGAAGACGAGTCTTAAAGCTGTTTTACTGCATAATGGCAATGTTTTGCCATCAATTCCAGTTGGTTATGCAGTCCATATGAAGGAAACCTATGATAACATGAAACAATTTTGAGGTGCATAAACTATGACCAACATCAGTGGCAGCTTTGTGGTGATTTGAAGGTTGTTGCTCTCTTGCTTGGTCTGCAGACTGGATATACAAAGTACTGCTGTTTTCTCTGCGAATGGGATAGTCGTGCAAGAGATTCCCACTACAGCAAGAAAGACTGGCCACTCCGACAGTCATTGGAGCCTGGGAGGAAAAGTTTTCAGCATCCACCACTTGTTGAATCAAGGAAGGTTTTGTTACCACCCTTACACATCAAGCTGGGTCTGATGAAGAACTTTGTCAAGGCCATTGACAAAACACAAGCAGCTTTCAAGTACCTCCGTGGAAAATTTCCAAGGTTAAGTGAAGCTAAGATAAAGGAAGGTGTCTTTGTTGGTCCTCAGATTCGTGAACTTCTTCAAGATGATGCATTTGACCATGCACTGTGTGGCAAGGAAAAGACGGCATGGAAAGCCTTCCAGTTAGTGGCAATAAATTTTCTCGGAAACAACAAGGCAGACAACTACAGGTTGTTGGTGGAACAGGTTGCAACATGTTGGTGGAACAGGTTGCAACCAAGGCTTTTGTATGCCTTGAGGAGGCATACAAAAGCCTTGGTTGCAACATGTCACTAAAGATACATTTTTTGCACGCTCATCTAGATTTTTTTCCACTGAACTGCAGAGGAGTGAGTGATGAGCATGGTGAGCGATTTCACCAGGACATTGCAACTATGGAGAAATGCTATCAGGGCAAATGGAGCCCATCAATGCTTGCAGACTATTGCTGGACAGTCTACACAATATACATAGACATAAAATGTAAAAACTTAAATATCTTAGAAACAGTAGCCAATCAGTTGTTTTAATTGTCATATTTGAATTCAGCACATAACAATACATAATAAATAGCACATTTTATCTCTGAAGCAGACGACTTCTCAAAAATTGTAGACCAGTGTTATAGGCCGTAGGGGACACTGTTGAGGGTCATGTCATTCACATTTTTATTGTTAGGTCTTAACATCCACTCTAAGAATGGGTTGGTTTTTCTTTTTGTTTTGTTCTTTTTCTCCCTAGTCATGTACTTTGTGACAATCTGGCAACAATTTCAACTTCGTGCTCCATTTTCACTGCATACTGAGGCAATTTGCTATCAGTGCACTTTGTTATTTCCTCTGCTTTGTCTTTCTGACCTGTGAGGTGCTTCACGGCAACAACTGCTCTTTGAATACAAACATTTAGGGAGCTCTTCAGGCTGAATGCTTTCTGTGTACGTTTGCAGAGCATTTTTAATCTATAGGTACTAGAATTCTGTTTAAGTGCACTGTGTTGGCTGCAGGCCAAGTTATTGTTTTACCAGTGTGTTCCATTGACTACATAATATCACTGTGTAGCTTCAAAATGATTAGGGCTGGATGAACTTGGAGTTTGTTTTCTGTTGCATGATCATTCCTTAGGCAATCTCAAACATCCTCAAATTTAACACAGACCTAAAGCAAGACTTCAGTGTTTGTCTTCTCTGATGGCTTCCCAACCATTATTTAGGGATATTGGAGCCCTATTTGAAAACAGATGGTATTTTCAGCACTGTTAAAAAAAAAAAAAAAAAAAGGCACTTGCCCGCCTTAGGAGCTGTGGCGTACTGTTAGAGTGATACAATACTGTAAAACAGGAAAATATGTTTCATCAAGTATATTTGCTAGAACAGTGGTGGGCGGCCTGCAGTCTGCACACGGCCCATAAGGGTAATCCGCTGGTGAGCTGCAAGACATTGACTGTCGGCAGGCACAGTCACCTGCAGGTCCCAGTGGCTGTGGTTCGCCGTTTCTGGCCAATGGGAGCTGCGGGCGGCCGTGCCTGTGGATGGTCAATGTAAACACTGACTCGCGGCCCACGAGTGGATACTACTGTGCTAAATTAACTCAGTGTCTAATATTGTGCATACACTGCACAATGTTAAATATGAATATCTACAGCCTATATATCTTTTTTCCTTATGTTAACTGTAAAATTGGAATTAATAGTTTTTTGTACACATAAAAACACACATGGCTTAGCACGTGTCCTCGTTTTCTTCTGTTTAGAGCATTACTGCTAGAAGCATGAAGTAATTATTTACCATGTATCTACAATACACTGCAATAGCATTATTGAATATTTTATCCACAAAAACATACATCCATACACAATCTACATCATCAGAGATTGCCCATGATGATGTTGCACCATTAAAAGGAGACAAATGCAAAACATTGAAGGAGCCATCTTAAGATCTTCACACCTGACTATTGTACATTTAGAAAGTAAATATAGTAGGTTGATTTTTATAATTTGGTTCCTTTTGGTAGCCTGAGTGATACATACACCATTTTTAGACAATTAACTACTGTGTAACACTGCTAAATACAACTAATAACAAATGTGTCCTCTGATGATAATGCTACTTCTAATACCTAGCTCTTACATAGCACTTTTCATCTATAGATCTCAAAATGCTTTGCAAAGTATTTTATCTACCATTATCTCCATTTTATAAGTGGGGAAACTGAAGCCCATATGGATAAACTGACTTCCCAAAGGGCACCAAGCAGGCCAGTAGTAGATCTGGGAATAGACTCAGAATATAATGGCTACAAGTCTAGTGCCCTATCCACTACACTATCATAGCCAACAATTGTATGCTCTGCTTCATGTACATGCATGCACACACAAACACAAGAAGCCTAATGAAGTCATGTGTGTAGCCTAATGAAATATTTTAGTTTAACTATTCTAAATTGTCTTTTGCTCAGACACTCCTAATATAAACAATATTATCAGATTCAGGCGCTTCGGTCCAGCTTAAGGTCTGAATGATGGGAGATAAGATTAAAAAAATAGAACTGGACATCCACAGCAGTAAAGGCCCCAAAGCATGATGTGTGTTTGTTGTCATGGGCACATCTAGACTTGAATGTACTCTACTTGTCAAGCATCTATTTCTTGTGTGCCTATTAGGAAAACCACTGTGCCTTTTTCTTAGAGAACCAGTATTTGCCTTCTTTTCAACCAAAGGGTAAGTCTCTGACTCCATGACTCTTTGCAGTAGAGGCTTCTACTTCTTGCATCTTCATGAAATAAATTTGTAGGCCAGAAAGATCCATCCTTATATTCAAGGCTGACCTCCTGAACTCAGGCCATAGATTGTCATCAGATTCTCAGTTCCTTAGCCATGCTTTTTCAAAGCAAATTGTTCCTCTGTCCAACTTTTAACTCCCACCTTTGCCTTTCATTTTAATATTATGATTATCACTGTTATTCATATTAATATAATCTTATCTTGGCTGGAGTTGTTTGTGCTGTGCATGAGTCAGGAAGTAGCAGAAGGAAGAACAAAGCCTTATGGTCAGGGGTTGTATTTAATGAAGAATGAACTCATTTTACTTTTCCTATGTTCCTTTTTTAACTTTTTTTATTTTATTATTATTAATATACATGAACTTTCTGTTCATGTATCAGCAGATTACCTTGCTGTTCTTAAAGAGCATTTGTATAGGACTCCTGTTCCCTGCTTGCTAGCTTCTTTATATTTCTGAAGTTCTATCCTGGGAGGATTAGGGCCTGATCCAAAGCCCACTGAAGTCAGTGGAAAAGCTCTTGATTCAAAGCCCTTGACTTCACTGGGCTTTGAATCAGCTCTTTAGCATTAGTGAGAAATGATGTATGGTTTGTTAAAATGCATAGTGATATCCAGGGTATAAGCAATTACATTCTCCCTGTGGGTCCGATAGTTAAGTTTGTTCTGTATATAAGCATAAAAGTATATATAGCTGTACTAGGAAAACATTCAGATGGAGATGCTATAAAAACAGCTACTATCATTCTCTCAATAATGTAAAAGTTTTGCCATTAAACCACCTTTCTGAGTACATGAAATGAATCGTTGTCAATAATTTGCTGACAAATCAGTTGAACATTTATGGCCAGGAAGTATTTGTTTTAACCCATCAGTATCTCGCCAACTATTTGCCAGCAATACCAGCATGGCATCCAGCACTCGCATCACACAGGGCATGGATTCTGTAGGAAGAATAAATCATTTCCTAAACTAAACTGTTCTAGTACCAGTTTACAGGGGCAACTCTTTGGCAGTGGGCAAATGATGAGTGATAAATTGACTGTCCCTTTCCTCTAGTTGTTAAAGGCACCTCTTGTTTTGTAGAACTTGGTCTTTGTCTTATAGATTCAGGCTATTTCTACTGCCTGTTAATATTCTAAAGTTCTCATCTATGGTTTCGTAGCTAGCATCTGGAATAGAGCCAATACGTACTGTACCATAGCAGAAGGTATGGACTTAGTGGGGTGACACCACTTATTCATCCCTGTTTTTTCCCTGTTTTCCCAAGGTTCAGATTTCCATGGGGCTGTTAACACATCTTTTAAAGATCTTAAAGAACTAACCGACTCATCTTGAGCAATAAAATAAAAAAACAGAACAAGAACAACAAACCAGTGAGCTCATTACAATAACAGCATGGCTTTGTCTGACAGCAAGGCAGGAAACTTTAAATTGGACTTGGTACTAACTGTGTATATTACAGGAATTATGTTACATTTAGGTTACCACTGCAAGTAATGTTTCTAGTCACTGTGCTAGTTACCAATTCCATCCTAACTTTTGACTTCTTTCCAAGGGTGACTGTAGTGTTGCATTACAAGTTCTACATATTTGCTCCAGGTAGCTTTAAGGAAAGTATTATTGCTGAAGATGAGCTACAGGTAGATAATAGTTTTCTCTCTTTTTTTTTCTAATGAAACTGTGTGTGGGCAGATACATGGCTAGAGTAGCAAAAAATCCTTTCACACAGACGTTGTAAAATACTGTATGCTGGTATGCAACATAAACACTTCAGAATAGGCCATTTGGCCCATCAAAGCCCATGGACGAGGTCTTCTCTGATTTGGGAAGTATGATGGAGTGTCCATGGACCAATTAACCACCTAAGCTGTACTGGAGGAGGAGCCAGGGAGCAAGGAGGACTAAGTAAAGATGAAGTTCAGCTGGACAGGCATATGAGGGGCCTGTATAAAGCCCAATAGCAGAAAGTAGAAAGGGGATGCAGAGAGAGAGGCTGCAGTCTCTCTGTGTGAGAGAAGGGAAGGTAGGAAGTGCCAAGGGATACAGCAGTAAGGTTTAGGACTATGCAGACCGTAAATGCTTGTTGTAGGGTCCCTGAGCTGGAGCCCAGCATAGTGGGCAGGCCTGGGTTCCCCTACCAGCCACTGGCACCATTAAGGGGCAGTAACAGGGAAGATTGTCTGGCACAATGGGTCCTGAGACTCCCAGATACATGCACCCCTCATCCCCACAGAAGGGCAGAACTGCAGTGATCTGACTGTTGGGCCAAGTCATGAAGCAGGAGGAGCTACCTTTGAAGAGTATCCTATGTAATTATCTCAGAGGCCTGCTCCAAAATCTTACCCCCCCCCCACCACAAAACACAGTGCTGGTTTAATGATGGACAGGAATTCGTTGTTTGGATAAGGGGGAAATGTGTAGGGTAGGGGGAAGTGTCCCAAACTGGTTTGCCAATAGACTCAGAAATAATCAAGCTGGCTTTGAAATGGAGATTAAATCCATGGGGGTTGGGTGGAGGGTTGAAGGGGTGACATATTTGTGTACAATGGTAAATGTTTAGTATAGTAATCCACATTATTTTTCATTTTTGTGTTCCAGCTCTGCTTCTACTAGGAGCAGAAGTGGTGAAATGCTGTGGGAGAGCCCAAAGAGTTTCCAGCGCATATTTTTGTGCCCAAAAGATTTGGCTGAACTTCAGTTTTGAGATGAGTGTGAACCAAAACCAAACAGCTTTGTGGCTAAATTCAGTCTTCTGATATACATCCACACACCTATAACTTCAACTGCATGTGCATATCTGATTTGACCTCAGGACTCTAGAGAGATCTGAAATTCAAACCTAGAGATGGATCTGAATTTCACAGATGGCACCAATTTTGAATATGAAAGGAAATACTGTGTTCTGATAATTAAGAATAATCTAGGTGCACATCCCTATTTTTAAAGATTAAAAACTAGAATTCATTGGAGATGGGGGACGGGGAGAGGAAGAATGACTAATATGTGCTGAATGGAATGAGGCAACCAGAATGTAGCCTGTGATGTACTGTATAGTTCTCTTCTTTGTTTCTACTTCATCAGGCAAAGTGGTATGAAGTGCTTTAGAAATATCTTAAGTAAACAAGGGCAATCCCTTGCAATGGAAAGGAAGCCCTCTTTCAAGGCACATTCATGCAGAGACAGAGGAACACAGAATTTCAGCTTTATCAGCCGTATCAATATTTTACTGCAGTTACAAATCTAACACAGATGCTGAGATATTTTATGTTACCAAATGTTGCTTTTATTTTCCAGCACATGTTGTACATTCTTTTTTAGAAGTGAACACATCTGTTATGACTTCCTCCAATATATATGTTGTTTCCTTCCCTGCAATTTGGGCTCTGAAGATTACAGAGACATAAATCAGAAATGTTACAAATGCAAGAGATATGATTTACAAATATGGTTAATCTGCATCGCCGCAGGTACTGCAGGGAAGCTGGTGAATCCATGGCTTTGGAAGATGATACTCTCTTCCCTTTTGGGGGGAGTTAAGTGATTGGAGCGCATCTCATTTGCCTACATGCTTTAGCTTTCCGTTATTGTTTAGACTCCTAGCTGAGCGTGAAGATTAAGGGCAGCAGCTGAAATGTAAATTCTCCCTGGGAAGGGGAAGAGAGAGACAAGGAGGAGCAGATGCCCCCTGTTTGTTTTGGTATCCAGCTGGTCTTTAAGCAGCACAGCTCTTTGTTTTCCATTGAGGCTGGTTGCCAGCTTGCTATCGGAAATGGAGTACAAACTGGACTTCTATATGTATGTGCTTTTGTATTGCCAGGCATCGCTCCGCTTAAAATTGCCCCGACAGTCCATCCTTCCTTCGGCTGCCATCAGCCCGACTTTCCCCCGCTGAGCTGACTCTCAGAAGCAGCATCTCTGGAGTGTGTGGTGAGAGGTGCCTTACTGAGAGGGGTGTGAATGATTTTTGCAAGTGGAAAAGAGGCAGATCAGCAGCAACTGGTAAGAAGAGCTTGGAAACGCTGGTAGTGGCTCTTAAAAACTTGCAAATAGCATTGAGGAAGTGAGTTGAATGACAAGGGAAGAAGTGGTGTCAGGGAGGAGAGGGGCAGAAGAGAATTGGTGCTACTTATTGGCTCAAGAGTTATCCTGGAAGAGACCTCCTCAGTTCCATGACAATTCAGCTGAAGCTGAATGACCCAGTGACACACACAGGTTTTCCTTGTGAAGCCAGCTATTTTATTTTAAATGGGCTCAGACCTCTCTGCTGTGGATTCAGGTTCAAATTCTGGTCTCAAGCCATTGGCCTGAGAAGTCATCTTTGGATCTAGATTAATAGACTTAAGGCCAGAAAAGGCCATTTGATTACATAGGCTGACTTCCTGTATAACCCAGGCCAAAGAATTTCATCCAGTTTCTGTTGCATTGAGCCTAATTAGATGTGTTTGACTAAAGTATCTTCCAAAAAGGATCTAGTCTTGAACTGGTCAGATCCTCAGCTGGTGTAAAATATTTTTTATGCTACATTTTTGACTTGTCTTTTCTAAGAGGTGGTTACCAGGTACAATCCCTCTTACTCCCACTCCATCATTCTCTCATACTTTCCCTTCCTCTCCCCAAGCACAGACAGGGGCGCCCAGAGGATTCAGGGGACCTGGGGTCTTCGGCGGCAGGGGTTCTTCCACTCCGGGTCTTCTGGGTACTTCGGCGGTGGGTCCCGGAGCAGAAGAAGCCCTCGCCGCCGAATTGCCACCGAAGACCTGGAGTGGAAGAAGATCCGGGTCTGCGGCAGCGGGTCCGGGACCTGCCGCCGAAGACCTGGCGAAAACTTTTGTGGGGGCCCCTGAAAACTCTCATAGGAGCCCCTGCAGGGCCCGGGGCCTGGGGCAAATTGCCCCACTTGCCCCCCCCCGCCCCGGGCGGCCTTGAGCACAGAAAGCCATCCATGCCCCTCCCTTCCTCCTACTTTGCAGAGCCTCCTATCACAGCTTCCTTCCCTCTCCCACCTGACTTGCATTACTCTCTGTAACACAACCTGGCTCCAGGGACACCATACAGCCCCTTCTACATCCCACTACTGCCTCATTTCCTCCCTGCCTAGCTGAACTCTAGGGATATCCTGGAGCCACCTCTTCCTTCCTGTCTCTCTTGTCTCTTCCACAGAGACACATCCCCTTAGCTAACCATCCTTTCATAGTATGGTATGAATATTAGAGAGGCCTCTCTGAGTTGGGGTAGATGCTGGGCCTCCTTTTCCAGATCTCTGCAGGGCAGAAGTGCATGATGGGGAATTTTGTGTGTGCTCCAAATCCATGCTTAGCCTCTGGTGGAGATCCTAGAAAATCACCCCCACATACTGTGGAATTCCCTGTCTGCTCATACCCTCTGGAGAGTAGAGCCATCACAAACCTCTCCAGAAGTTTGAGATTTGGATGAAGTATGTATGTGGGGGGAGTAATCAGGGATTTCTTTTACTGATCCCTCCCCTCCCACACACTTTTTGACCAGCGGTAGGGGTTCAGAAGGGCTGGAGCAGTATCAGTTCAGTTGGACCAGAGTGCAGGGGACTAGTCTAGAAGACCTCTCAAGCTTCCTTTCAGCCCTACAATTCTATGATTCTGTGAATTGCAAAAAAATAGCCAATAGGAGTAAAATGCTCAACAGCAAATCTTTTTATCACCACAAAAATGTCTACACAAATTACTGGAGTGGCTGAGCCCTGCTAGATTCTAGTGGCCAATAACCACTGGGTATTTTTATTCAAGTGGGTTGTTTATATTTTAGGTTTTACTGATGAAATGTATTATGAACCTTACTTAATTTTTCTTTTAATGCCGCAAGTTAAAATTAAGTTGCAGTAGTATGATCAGTAATTCATTTACTTTGCTGTTAAGCCTTCAGTTACACTGAGCTTTCATCATTCTTTGATAATCAATGATATTTATAGTTGGCACATGTCTCCTGTAGCAACAACAACAACTGTGTTGCCTGAGATAACCTACTTTATATATCCATTTAAAAACACTTTTCATTGAAGTTTAACAACTTTAAAAATTCATGGTAAGCCTCTTGAATCCTCCGAGGACTGAGCCAATGAAAAGATTTGTTTGTAGCTGGGATGTAAAAGACGATGGGCCAGATTTTCAAAAGTGCTCAGCTCCCATTTAGGCACTTAAGTGCTCAGATTTTCAAAAGCTCATGACACTAGATGTTGACTGAGCCTTTAGAACTGGCCATGTCACAAATATAGCTGCTGGATGGTGAGCACTCTTAAATATCTAGCCCTAACATAGATGCCCAAAGCAGTGATGGGCTTCTTTTGAAAATCTGGCCCTGACTGTAGCTGCTAAGCCCTTCATGAACTGGCCCTAATTTCTTTGAAATATCTGGCCCTATGCAATGTTCATCTTGTGTGCTGCTGTGGGACTTCTGTGTTGTTTTCTTTCATATAAAAACATCATTGCCCTACTACTTTCCTATGTATTTACATAGAAAACTTGTGGGATACTTGCATCTTGTCCTTGGATTTAAATATGGCTGACAGTATTTATGAAAAATAAATGTTTCAAGGTGCATATGTATTGGGCATAGAAACTGGGTAGTATCCCTTTAAATAGCTTGTGAGCCATCCAGTGACCCATGCTTGTTTCAGAAGCCACCAGAACCTGCCAGAGCAGCAGTGTGTATATGTAGCCCAGGACTTGCATGTTGTGTATAGTTAGTGAACATGGTTATTTGATCTCCACTGTGCCTGTTTGGCTCCTTTGTATTGCATTTGCTGTGTAAAGATCAAGCACAGAACAGTGTGGATAGGGAGAGAGTTTGAATCCCTTAGCAGCACCCTTCCTGATACTGTCTGTGCATATCCACTGGGTGATTCAGCATATCACTTGCTATGTTCACTTACACTCAATACTGAAGTGTAATGTTGTGGCAGATGCCTATTGATGGAAGTTAAATTAGCATTAGGGACTAGCCACAGACTTTGCAAGATAATCTGGCTTTATTTTTGCTTTTCCTTCCTGGATTCAATGTATACTTATCTTATTACCAGGGAAAATTACTTTCCTTTGTGCTGCCCTTTGGAATTGTGAACAAATTGTACAAGTACATAGAATTGAAATGTTAGCCTTACTGGTGGTGCTGAGATTAAACTTGAATGCTGTCAAACTGCTACAAGTTAGTGCACTAAACAACCACAAAAAACACCCAGGGGGAAAAAAAGAAGATACTGAATTAATCATGGTATCGTATGTGTTCCTTCAAGAGCTTACAGTTGCAGAAAGATATGTATAGTCAGAGGAGGAAAACTGAAAGCTTTATGCACATTGGAAAGTACACAGGAGAGACACCTACTGGCACCTGTGAAGAAACACAGCTAAATGATTAGGGCTGATTCCAAACATTCATGCCATGAAATTAAAACAAATGTATCAAGTTGGAAGAAATAACACGGATATCAAATATATTATATAGTTACGAATATCTAAAAATCCTATTAATATATTAATGTTGGCTAGGAAATTATTCCATATTGCATGGCAGGATTTTTTTTGAAAAAAAAATTCCTTTAAATGGCTAGGGCCAGATCCTCCACTGGTATATATTGGCATAGCTCCATTTCAGAGAACTTTACTGATTTACACCAGCTGAGGATCTGATCTTCAGAGTCCTTTCTATGTTGTACAATGATATGACTAGTAGGTATTTGAGCTGGCACTTTATTTTTTGCCCTGATGTCCTTTGGCACTTTCAGTAAATGAATGTATCGTCCTTATGACCATTTCCCTGGACTCTGTGGGTGCATAGGTGGATGTGTGTGTAAATGAAGACCTAATTCTCTGCAGTCCCTCTTATGCAGCAGTCTCTTCCCATCAGAGGTGAAGCTGATGCATAGGGACTGCTGTATCTATAATTAGCAACACAGCAGACATTTAAAACCAGTTTCCCATAAACAAATGTGTTCATTGTCATAATTTGTATGTGTTTGCTGCTGGCTCAACATAGTAACCTGTATTTGGCTTTTGCACTCATGGTTCCTGGCCTTGATGCATCAAGACAAGATGTTTGAGAAGTCTGATGGGCTGATCAATCACTGCTGAGATCAAAGACTTCTTTTTTTGCATCAGATGTCTACATACTACCACTTGGGCTGATGTTACTGGTGTCATGTAGTGAAAGAGTAGCACAGAGTGGTGTCCTTTTCCAATGGAAATTTCAGTGATATAACATCAATCCTGATAAAGCAACAGTTGAATGTACTACCATTAGTTAGTATATGCTAAGGCCCCCAGTTTTCCGGGAGAGGAGATTCAGCTTTTTGGATCATCCTTGTGTAGAGTAAAATTATGTCTCTCTTTGGACCATGGAACCCTAGCACAGTCTAAAGGGAGAATGGGAAGTTCTACCAATTCTGGCAAATGCAGCCCCAATCCTGATCAGGATATGTAGGCCTTACCATAATGCAAATAATAAGTGCTGTTAATAATAATTAACGTAGATAGTGGATTCCATCCTTTTTTTTTTTGTTACAGACTAATCAAAAGGTCTGATTAATGCTGGTAGAAACTTTGTGTTTAAGTTGTGAAACTATCAAAAGTTTCAAAGCCCTCCTTTTACTGAGATTTCAAACAGAAATTTTTCTTAAAATGTTTCTGCGGATATTTTATGGAAACATTTGTTTGATTTCAAATCAGAAATGTTTAAAGGGGAAATTATTTTATTTCAAAATTGAAATTCCCACCATATGAGTAAAATGACCTGTTAAAATGGGCAAGGAGAAAAAGAACAAACCTTCTTCCTCCCCCCCACCCTTAAACTCAGGACACTTAAGTGAAACAAAATCCAAAAGCAAATGAAAAATAAGACATTTTATCAGAGGAAAAAAATGTTGAGGAAATCATAATATTTAGTGAAAATTCCCATATTTGGTGCACCTAAGGTATTCTCAGCATACCTGGTGTGGCTTTTCACCACTTCATTTTCCTCTACTCCTGGAGATGCAAGCTAGCACAGCACATGACCATGACCTCTTGTATTGTCATTAAAAAATAATTTTGCAACAGCAACAATTAGAATAAAAAAGCCTCTAAATCTCAGCTTTCTTGCTTAGCATAACCATGGCCAAAATGTCTCTTTATTTCTACAGGGGATTCATAGCTATGTGGCTGCTATAGGATAGTGCAGGAAGTGCTGCATATAGGGCTTAATATTGCTTCCAATGAAGTCCATGGCAACACTGCCATGGGCTTCATTGGAGCAGGATCAATTCCATGTTCCTGCACCAATAAGGTCATATGTCTCCACATCAGGTCAATCCTGAGTTTAAGGGGCTGCTTGTTCTCTGGGGGAAGTGAATTATGTCCTTTAGTTGTGTGATTGGCAAGAAACTTCTCAGGTGGAATAGACCATTTCTTCGGGTCCTGATGTAGGAAAAC
The DNA here is from genome assembly GCF_027887155.1 of Malaclemys terrapin pileata. Lineage (NCBI taxonomy): Eukaryota > Metazoa > Chordata > Testudines > Emydidae > Malaclemys > Malaclemys terrapin. The sequence continues at coordinate 14,315,022 of NC_071518.1, forward strand.
ATAGGGGTGATAGTACATTGCCCAAGTCTTCAGCATCCTACTTCTGGGTCTACTGCAGGCCTCTGAAGCAATTTCTACAAAAGTTTGTTTATTCAATATTAAACTTTAATGAGAGATGAATATTGAAGTTACTATTTGAGAGAGCCCTGGTGAGGGTTTTATTTGATTTTTGGATAAAGCAATAGTGTTAATTAAAAGTATATAACCATTTATCTTCCTTTTCCTTCTCCCATCAGTTTTAATTTATTTTCATTTAATGCTCCTTTTTGGGACATTGAATTAATCCCACCCCATCCCCACGACTGTTTTTAACTGACATTTACAGCACTTGTTCAGGAGCAACAAAATACATTCTACCTCTACTTCCTTCACAGTCCATCTCTTGAGAATGTTGTCATGTAGTGCCATTTTCTAGTGTTCTCCTCATCTTCTCACCAGCACATCCCATCCAATTTGTACAGTCAGATACATATAGTAGTTTAGTAATGAGCTGTTTGCCATAAAAACATATAATGGGCAAGATCCTCCGGTGATATAAATTGATATAGCTCTATTGAAGTAAAAGGAACTAATTTATGCCAGCCAAAGATCTGGCCCACTGAATCAATTCTTCTACAAAATACATGATAAAATGAATACCTCAAATAATACATCTCTAAGATGAGGAGGATGATAACCCACATTTAACTGTCCTGTGTGTGTCAACCACTTCTACTGCAAAAGCACAAGAGAAAAGTTGACCTTTATCGTGTGCATTAAAAGTTCATGAAGCTAGGCTATGGGATGAGCAATATGTTTTAAAGTCCAAGGACTCTTGCACCTGGATTTGGTCCATATTTTGATAATTGTTGTCACCTCAGCTCATTTATTCACACTGACAGGATTAAAATGAAGATGTATATTTCTGACACTTTGTAGACAAAGCTGGCAAGTATTTGCTGAGATCAGTCATTCTAGAGTTACAGGACAGTTGTGTGTTTGCATTAATAGTGCAAGTGTTTCTTTGTAATACAAAGTAAATCTTGTTTACACTGGTGCATTGTTTTACTCTTTATCCAGAAATTACTAGGAGAATGATACCTCTGAGATAAAATCTTCTAGATACATGTCTTTATATCCTCATACTGGGCCTCAACCAAAGCCCATGGAACCTTTCAACTGATTTCAGTGGGCTTTGGATTAAGTCTGTGGTGTCTTCCATTGACGTTGAATATTTTTCATTTTTTCATATTTTAGTTATGCCAACTTGTAAATGAACTTTCAAACTATTCTTCTAAAGAGACACATACTGTAAATTGAACCTTATTATCAATTAAATGCACCCAATCCTTCAAAATGATGTGTGGGAACTTGGCATCTTGCAGTTTTCAGGGTACAATATTTACTTACTTCAGGCTCTTCACAATTGTTCCAAAATGTGCCTCTAACATACTTTGTTGCATAAAAGACAAAGTGTTTTATTTCTGTGAGTTTCCATAAGTTCTATGGAAAACAATATTTAAGGCTGGCATTTTAGGAGCCTGGATCCCTTAAAATGGGATTTGCAAAGGGGGCTTAAAAAAGAACTTGTTCTGAGCAATGTGTGTTTGTATGTACTGTATGCACAATGTATTTATTTTTGTTTTTTTTTTTTTGCAGTTTTTGATTGGTGATGGTGGTGGTTCTTGGTATATGTAGAGTTTGTTGGTCCTTATTTACTCTAGGCACTTGCATTTTATTTTAGATAAACATTCTGTTCAAAAACATGAATTGCAGCATTATAAGAAGATAAATTGAATAATGTGCCTGGTAATTTGATAGCACGGGGTAATCTATACTTTAATCCAGCTACAAAAGCCTTTCCTTTTACAGTATTAGTATTTCACACACACACATTGATTTTTTGATGGACTTCTGAGACCTTTCATATCACTCTAATTCTTATCATATAATTCAGCCCAGGAAAGAGGTAATAAGCAGAAAAAATATGTACTTCTGGCTCCAAATCCATTCCTATTTCAGTAATGAGGAGTTGTCAGCTATAATTAGCTGAAAAATAGGCTATTTTACTCTTTGGATTATAAAATACAGGCTATCAGAGGTAAAAAAAAAAAAAAGAAAAAAATTTGGGGAAAGCTATTAAGGACAAAATTATGCCTAAGTCTAAATGATCATAGGTGGACAGATGTTAGCAGCAAGGTAGCAGATGTCCTATAGTAATACTCTGGAGGAGAGCAGTTCTCATTTCACACCCCAGAAATGTAAAATAAGATGGAGACACCGAGGATATATATCCCTTTTGCTCAGTGAAAATGACACTCACTCACTCATTACCCTTCATGTTTGAAAAACAGATCTGATGCAGACTCATTGGAGCTGTTTGAAATGCTGATGACATCATACCTCGTTTCCCTTGGAGAATGCTAATGTTATGAATGTTTAATTGGACCACCTCATATCTTTTCAATCAGGGACCACCAGGCAATGAATATTCTCTTTGGTAATAACATTCTCTACTAAGGGATATGGTGGTGCCTAAATTCAGAATCCAAATTCTGCCCTCAGTTACATTCAAGCAACATAAGGAAGTCAATGAGGCCATGCAGGTAAGTCCTATGTCGCAGTTGGGCGCATGCATCACAGTGCAGGTCGATGGACACGTACTAGCTCTGCTCAAGCTATCATGCTAAAAATGTCAGTGTGGATGTTGCATGGGTGGTAGCGCTGGCTAGCTGCCCCCGGACATGCCCTGCGTACATACTTGGGCAGCTAGCTTGAGCCTCTCTGCCCATGTCACAATATCCACACTGATATTTTTAGCTCACTAGCCCTGCTTGAACTAGCACATCGGTCTAAACAGGCTAGGAGACATGCTCTCACCTGTAGATGTACCATGAAAGGGTAACTGAGGGCAAGAATATGGACATATAAAGAATAGACAAAGCATCTCTTTTTTAGATAGATAGATAGCGACACCTACACACATATATTTGTAATCCATGTAGGCCTGATCCAAAACCTGGTGATGCCATGAATGACTTTCCATTGACTTCAGTGGGCTTTGGATCAGGCCCTGGTAGAACTGGAAAAAACTGAAATAACAGGAAAAAAGAATTAAGAAAAATCTGAGAAGTGCCTGTTTCTGTAAATATACTGTAAGTGTCTTCAGTATAAGTGAAAAAAGGTGTGTTGGTTGTAATACGTTGTCAGACTGTATTTTCATCCAGGTTAAAAATAGATATAGTTTAAGCCATAAAGATAATACCTTTAATTCATTCGGTAATGCTGAAATTGACCAACATATAGCATAGCACTAAGATCTAGGGAACTGACCACTTTACTTCATGCAGATCAGATTTCTATAAAAATTCATACATGGCAGGACAGTAAAACTGAAGTCCAATTCCATTACTGTCCATAGTGGTCAAAGACCGTGTCCAAAAACTAACTGGGTAACATATATGTCTCACAGGCACCATTACATCAAACAAACATCAGTTGTCACTTGTTGGGACCATTAACTAGACGAGTCCAAAATAAAACGCAGACCAGAAAGGACATGTCATGCATTCTATAAATTGTATGGTCTGAGAATCTATTAAAGCTGACAGGGAAGAGAGCTCTGAATTGGTGAGCAGGCTGATTACACCTCGTTCTGTATTCCCTATTGACTTTGGTTATGCCATACCTTTCCATTTCCTAGAGAAATAAATTAAAAGTCAGAAGTAATTTGCCTGATGGAGGGTGCAGGTGGAATTTTGCTCTGAAGAGCATTCGCACACTGTGAAAGCCAATTTAACCCCTTAATGGAGGATAGCTTATTTTCTTTTGTTGACAGCTTTGTGGCAGCTAAAATAGGAACCTGATTAAATAGAGACAGTGAGAGATTGAGGTCTTGTTCTAACAGCAGGAGGATCAAGGCCTCTAATCTTATCTTTCAGAACACTGAGATGAACTAAGGATGTTGGCAGAGAGATAATCCTGGCTATTTTTGAGCTATAAAAGACCCCAGCAAAAAGAAACGGGAGAGTGGGGGAGAGATTTTTCACACATTATAATATGACATTGTTTAAACACACTTGGGTCAGGTGCTTGAAATTCATGTGGCATTATAAAAGTGGAGATTACCTCTTTTTCTCTAGGCTTGTATCAGAATAGGAAAAACAAAATAACTCATTCATTCAAAATATACATGTCTTCAAACTTCCAAAGATTTATAATCAGCCTGAAATATATTAATATAGGCTGGGAAAAGTCACCATTTCTGACAAAAATTAATGGATTCCTACCAGAATATAACTATTTTTTTTCGTATTTTGAATGTAGCCAGACATAGAACCATTCAGTAAAATATTCAGCTATATACTTAAATACAGAACTGATTGTAAAATGGGGAAACAATTGTGTGAAAATATACAAATTTTGAAGTTGTTTGCATTTCATAAGATTCACAGTTGAATGATTTTTCTTTCTTCCCTTAACATTTTAATGTTTTTTAAATACTTCAAAATGTTGAAGATTTTTTCTGCTTTCTCTCTTCTCTCCCTCCCCCCCTTTTTTACCACTGAATGAAATAATTTAAATGATATGCAGATTGAGATCCCCATCTCCATTTTTTTTTTCTTTTACCACTTTAACTTTTTAAAAGTTGAGGCAATTTTGAAAAATTACATGGTTGGGGTGGGGGTGGGGGGAGGAAAGGAAATGGAAAAGTGTAAAAACCCAAACCCACCATGGATATAATTAATTGTATTGCATTTGGCAGGGGGAGGAGAAAGAAGAGAAAAGTAAAAAGGAAGGATAAACGCAAAAAAAACCAACATTTTGAAATGTCACAATTTTTTGTTTAAATTAAAATCAGATATCTTGGGGGGAAAATCATTTCAGAAGTTTTCAGAGTTGATTGATTTTATTGTATTTTATTTTGGTTGGAGAAAGGTTGCAACTGAAAATTTGGTTCGCTCTAATTAAATATTATGTACAAGACAGTCAGCTTGTGTAAGTCATTGTAATTTTATTTACCTTAATATGGAGCCACAGTGGCTTACCCCAGCTGAGGAGCCGGATAGTTCTATAGTGATCACATAACATTTTGAGTTAGATCTTTTTCCCACTTGGACATGCTCAAACCTCTGCTGATTTTAAGTGTGTGAAGGATCAGATCCGACTGCTAGCTGGCTAATTGGACATCTGTAATCAGAAAGGAAGATATAGTAATGGGAGTTTTGTGCCATCACTTTTATAAAAAATGGTACAAACCCAATTCTGTTTTCAGAGTTTGACTTTCCATTCCCCATTTGAATTGTGCTTTTTAATATGATGCAAAGTCAAAATTCTCATCTCCAGTGTGCATTATTGATCTCTGTCACACACTGCAGCACCTGTAATAGAAATCTAAAGTAGAGACCGGGAAGGATAATTTTGCTCTGGCTTTCACATGCTATTTTAGTCACTGCTAATGATCTATGGTCAGGATCAAATTTTGCTCTTAGATTTCTATGATGATTGTCAGCTCTGATTATTTTTGCTGTCCCAATATGCTTTGATGTCAGTAGGCCAAACTCTGTCCATGGAAATTACTGCACAACAGCCGTTGGTCCAGTGGCAATTGCATGTTGGTATCCAAAGCCAGAATTTATCTCACTGATATATTGGTGACTGTAGAGAATACAGAAAATCAGAGTCAAGCTCCACTCTATGAATATGAGAGCAGAATTTTGCCCTAACCCGCTGTCTTTCCCTTTTATGTGCCATGGAAGATACTGTTAAAAATCACTTGCAAAATTGTTTGTGCTCCTGTAAGGCTTTTGAGAAAAGTAGAAAAGCTATTTAAAATTAATGACAGCGTCAAGATTCATAAAAGACTTCAGCTCTTGTCTCTCTTACTCTTTTTTTCCTCTCTGATGATTTCAGAGTATCACACTAATAAACTAGTAGACTAGTAGTGGTTTGACTAGATATGTATGAATAGCTTAATGGCTGTCATGTATATAAATTCTGCTTGTCACTTAGCACTTTATTATTATGCTCATATTTAAAGTTTGATACTTACAGGTTAGATTATTTTTAATCAGGCAAAATTCAGTTTGAGAGACATCTATTGGTTTACCTAATAAAATTCAGTTAAAAGACTTGCATGAAGAAGGAAATAAAACTGAAAAGAGGGGAAAAAAGTCAGAACTGGCATTATCTCTTGAATTGCATTCAACAGAAAAGGATTAATTCAAAATGGCTGTGTGTTTCATGCATATATATGTATCTCTGAATGTATGCTTAAGGCCTAATATGGAGATAATTGGGGACCAAATAATATTAAAAAGAGGAGTCCACTTTTGCATGCAAAAATATCTGCACAGCTGCTCGTCTTTGTTTATGTGTGAAATTACTAGAGCTGTGTGCTCACATGTGGTACTCGTGTGGACAAATTGACATTTGGATGTCTAAATCGCCCGTTAATTGTGTAATACCTATTTGTCAAGGAAATTCACAGTAATAAGAAGTTCATTTTGCAGTCAAATAGGCTTTTTCTTTACATTTTGGCCCTTAAATAGATATATAACAATTTCCTAATTTTTGAAATATTCCTTTCTGAGGTAATAAGTCATTTTAATGGAAGCCAAATTGGGTGGGTTGGCTGGTTGTGTGTGTGTGTTTCAAATGTATGCCCTATGGAATTCCATGGAGAGAGAATTTTCCTCTTTATATAGAGACTTCTGTCATTTCCTTTGAGAACTGAGTCTGTGACACCAATCTGTGACACAGTTGCTATCAAGATGATGATGTATGGTGAAACAGATCAGCCATGATGATGTGTCACAATTCACCCCAGATCAGGCTGCATTTTCACTGGTGAAATGTTCCATCTATAGAATCTGTGAACTCTTATAAAGTACTTAAGCATCTTTCTGTATGAAAGTCACTGTATAAATATTAGATCATTATCAGTAGTGCATATCAGTTTTAAAGCTGACTCCCACTAAAATCTTTCAGACAAGCTCAGCACTGTTTAACAAGATCTGATTGTATCTAACACTGCTTCATCACTTCATGCTTAATGTAATGTCCCGTTAGGTAATATGAAGAGGCACTGCTATTTGGAAAGGATGGGAGCTATATTTTTCATTCCTAAATCTTCCACAATATCTTAACCTAGTGAAGATAGGAAAGCTATAGGGATTCATTAGCTTCTGTGGCATTATGATGATTTGGGAGATCTGTTTGTACAACTTTTTTATTCTGTGTGATATTATTAACTTTGGATCTATAACTTTACCAAGCTGCAAACTCCATTTTGTCATCTCTGGTGTCCTTTCAACTCCACGTTACATTTAAATTCCAAGGAGTTCTGATTCAGTGCTGATAATAGAGTTTTGTTAAATTGGGATGGTCATCTATTCAAATACAAATGTCCTTGACAATAGACTGGCTCCCACCAAGGAGAACTTGTTTGTCAGGGGAGAGATTGCTAAGCAATGAAGTCACCTGGTATGGGTCTGGTATCACCTGAGGACGCTAATCCAAAAGTCACCTGACACTGGCCTGGGAGGTTACAAAAGGGCAGGAGGTGATTTATTTGGGGTCTTTACCTGTTTTCACAAGCTCAGTCAGAGGGAAGCTACTGCAGGAATCTGATGAGATTTTGGGGTATCCTGTCTGAACTCAGGTGGTCTCTCTAGAACTCCAAAGGGAAGGATGAGCCAGAATGATGGGCATTGTGTTCAGGGTGTGTGTGTGTGTGTTTTCCCAACATGATCTCTACTCTTTGCTATTTTCTTTTTTTAATGTTTAAGTAAAAGGTAATGGTGTGTTAGATTCCTCTGCAAAGTAAGTCTGTGTATAATATGTACTACTCCTATCACTTGCCCTTGGATAATTAACCTGTGGACCCAGGACACCAACATGGATTGAGTTCTGGGAGAAGGCATGTTTAAGCTGTGTGGAGTCGGAGGGTCAGTACTGATCCCAGGGACCAGACAGTTGGACCACCAGGTCTCAGGTGGAGATGCAAGACAGAGAAGCTTCAAGCTGACTGTGTGCCTACAGGACCCAAGCCAAGGGAGATGTCTGGACTTGGTTCAGTGCCTGGATTCTGTAGGCTTAAAGCACATGGGATCCCATTACATTAGTGTGGTGAATGGCCAAGAGAAAGTGTGAAAATGGAGTTGTGATGGAATCATTTGTCTTGGAACATCTACATTTTCCCCCATTCAACCAGGAAAACTCCTCACTGAAAATTTCAATCATGTATCGGGGGGGGGGGGGGGGGAAGGGTCAAAATGTAAAGTATATTTTTAAAACTGAGGCAGATACAATAAGTATCAAGACAGTGTACACACAATCCATTTCACTAATTCCCACCAGTGGCTTGCACATTCACTAGACATCATGACAGAACCACGTGAACTAGCCAATAAGCAAACAAACACAGCCAGGGACAGACTGTACACTGAGGCTCAGCCCTCAGTAAAAGGGTGGAACAAATCTGCCCCATCTCCTGAAGCAAAAAGGCACAATGCCTCCCAGAGTTCATCTGATATACCACTCCTTAGAATTAATATAGCATTAGGGATATATTACCAACCACCTGACCAGGATGGTGATAGTGACTCTGAAAGAAAGGGAGATTAGAGAGGCTATAACAATTAAACTGCAATAATAATGGGGGATTTCAACTATCCCCAAATTGACTGAGTACATGTCACCTCAGGACAGGATGCAGAGATAAATTTTCTTGACACTTTAAATGACTGCTTCTTGGAGCAGCTAGTCCTGGAACCCACAAGAGGAGACACAATTCTTTCTTTAGTCCCTAAGTGGAGCACAGGATCTGGTCCAAGAGGTGAATATAGCTGAACTGCTTGGTAGTAATGACCATAATATAATTAAATTTAAATGCCTGTGGTGGGGAAAACACCACAGCTGCTCAACCTGGTAGCATTTAATTTGAGAAAGAGGGACTACACAAAAATGAGGAAGTTAGTTAAACAGAAATTAAAATTACAGTGCCAAAAAATGAAATCCCTGGAAGCTGCACGGAAACTTTTTAAAGACACCATAATAGAGGCTCAACTTAAATGTATGCCCCAAATTAAAAAAAAAAAACATAGTAGGAGAACCAAAAAAGTGCCACCATGGCTAAACCACAAAGTAAAAGACACAGTGACAGGCAAAAAGGCATCCTTTAAAAAGTGGAAGTTAAATCCTATTGAGAAAAATAGAAAGGAAAATAAACTCTGGCAAACGAAGTGTAAAAATATAATTAGGAAGACCAAAAAGAATTTTAAGAACAGCTAGCCAAAGACTCAAAAAGTAATAGCACATTTTTTTAAGTATATCAGATGCAGGAAGCCTGCTAAAAAACCAGTAGGGCCACTGGACAATTGAAATGCTAAAGGAGTACTCAAGGACGATAAGGCCATTGTGGAGAAACTAAATGAATTCTTTGCATCGGTCTTCACAGCTGAGGAGGCGAAGGAGATTCCCAAACCTGAGCCATTCTTTTTAGGTGACAAATCTAAGGAACTGTCCCAGATTGGGGTGTCATTACAGTAGGTTTTGGAACAAATTGATAAACTAAACAGTAATAAGTCACCAGGACTAGATGGGATTCACCTGAGAGTTCTGAAGGAACTCAAATGTGAAATTGCAAAATTACTAACTGTAGTTTGTAACCTATCATTTAAATCAGCTTTTGTACCAAGCAATTGCAGGATAGCTAATGTGACACTAATTTTAAAAAGGGCTGCAGAGGTGATCCTGGCAATTACAATTAAAAACTGTAGTAAAGAAAAGAATTGTCAGACACATAGATGAACATATTTTGTTGAGGAAGAGTCAACATGGTTGTTGTAAAGGGAAATCATGCCTCATCAATCTACTAGAATTCTTTTAGGGGGTCAAAAAGCATATGGACAAAGGGGATCCAGTGGATATAGTGTATTTAGCTTTTCAGAAAGCCTGATAAGGTCTCTCACAAAATGCTCTTAAGTAAAGTAAGCTGTCATGGGTAAGAAGGAAGGTCTTCTCATGGATTGGTAACTCGTTAAAAGATAGGAAAAAAACGGTAGGAACAAATGGTCAGTTTCAGAATGGAGAGAGGTAAATAGTGGTGTTCCCCAGGGGTCTGTACTGGGACCAATCCTATTCAATATATTTCTAAATAATCTGGAAAAAGGGTAAACAGTGATGTGGCAAAATTTGCAGATGATACAAAACCACTCAAGATAGTCCAAAGCAGACTGCAAAGAGTTACAAAGGGATTTCACAAAACTGGGTGACCGTGGAACAAAATGGCAGATGAAATTCAATGGTGATAAATGCAAAGTAATGCACATTGGAAAACATAATCCCAGCTATACAAAAAAATGATGGGGTCTAAATTAACGGTTACCACTCAAGAAAGAGATCTTGGAGTCATTGGAGATAGTACTCTGAAAACATCCACTCACTGTGCAGCGGCAGTCAAAAACTCTAACAGAATGTTGGGAATCATTAAGAGATAGATAATAAGACAGAAAATATCATATTGCCCCTATATAAATCCATTCTATGCCTACACTTTGAATATTGCATGGAGATGTGGTCGCCCCATCTCAAAAAAGATGTATTGGAATTTGAAAAGTTTGAAAAGTTTCAGAAAAGGGCAACAAAAATGACTAGTGCTATGGAACTACTGAGAGAGGAGAGATTAATAAAATGGGGACTTCTCAACTTGGAAAAGAGACAACTAAGGGAGGACATGATAGAGCTCTATAATATCATGATGGGTGTGGAGAAAGTAAATAAGGGCGTGTTATGTTCTCCTTCTCATAACACAAGAACTGGGGGTCACCAAATGAAATGAAACCAAATGAAACCTCAAATCCTTTTGTTATTTTAAACAGCAGGTTTAAAATGAACAAAAGGAAGTATTTCTTCACACAACACACAGTCAACCTGTGGAACTCTTTGCCAGATGATGTTGTGAAGGGCAAGACTATGACAGGGTTAAAAAAAACCTATATAAATTAATGCAGGCTAGGTCCATCAATGGCTATTAGCCAGGATAGGCAGGAATGCTGTCCCTAGCCTCTGTTTGCCAGTAGCTGGGAATGGGTGACAGGGAATGGATCATTTGATGATTACCTGTTCTGTTCCTTCACTCTAGGGCACCAGCATTGGCCACTGTTGGAAGACCGGATACTGGGCTAGATGGACCTTTGGTCTGATCCAGTAGGACTGTTCTTATGTTCTTAGCCCTTGATATAGGGATGTGAGGAGGAGGAAGGCACCTTCCCCCAACCCCTTAAACATTCTCACATGGATTGACCATTAATAAACAATAATCACGCTTCAGGGAAGGTATTTGCTTTTTGTCTCTTTGGAAAGAATCACCCACGCCCTGATTTTAGTTCACAGACTCAGAGCCTGAGGCCTTTATTGCAATACGTACCAAACGCGTTTGGGGTGCAGTTCGAAAACTGACACCCCGAGGGCCGCTCACAGGCGGGTTTTTATTTCATTAAACCGCGAGCAAAGTACAAACAATATGTCATGAGTTAAGAAACTGGGGTTGGGGTCAGTCCTCCCCCCTCCCGGTACCTTCCTCATTATTTTCCAGGAAGTGGGTGTTTATTTGGGTAGAGGGGTGCTTGGTGGTTTTCCCCAGGGGTGGTACTTGGCATCAGTTTGGGTACATTTCTCGGCAAGGCACATATTATTTTCTGGGGTTTTTCAGTTAGGGGTTAAGGGGGGGTTATAGGACGCTAAAAGAAGGTCTATGATTGGTTAATTTGCAGATAGCTTGCAATTGTAAGAATGATTAACTCTTTTGCAAAAGCAATTTCTTAATGTAAGCGGATATTCTATTTTTCGAGCGGTTTCATAAACTTGCGGTTATTATGTTGCTAAAGCAGTTTTTGCTATAGCTTTTAGCATCATTTTGGGTTTTTCGTCCCCCCCCCTACTCCTCTGGTCATTACCCTTGACTGAGTTTGGCAGAGAACCGTGTTGTTCAGTCTTGCTCATGCTAAGGCCTGTACTACTCTGTATAAAGGCCGTCAGCATAACAGATCTCTGCTAGAAGGTTTATTTCGGGGCCTTCAGATTCAAAGCTCTGGCTATTAAAAGGAAGGCCCCCCTGTTCTATTTCCCCACAACCTAGTTTTAATTTTCACTGTGAATGGTAAATGGCAGACATGTGACCATACTGTGTTTTTATGGGTTTGCTGCTCCTATTTAAATCAATGGGAGCTTTGCTATTAACTTCAATGGGACCAAGATTGGACCCTTTGTATTCTTAAAGAAAAGACTAAGTCTCAGTAAAAGGAAACTTCACTCTAGCTCCTTGCTATTGCATGTCTGCTGAGAACAGATGAGACGCTGCAGTATTTGAGTGTGAATTATGGGGCACCTGGATTAGCCAAGCCCCAAATGATCAAAGTTATGGTATTGTAGCATCTTTGAAAAATTCACACTTTAATATGCACTGGAAGGTAGTACTTGAAGCTGAGATTGGGCCTTATTACTTCCACTGAATCAAAAAATCAATGGCAAAATGCTCATTGACTGCAGTGGGAACAGGATTATATCTACTGTTCAAGAGATTTTGCTTCCAATTTACCTTAACTCGTAGAGGTCTTGCCATAATTCTTCCACTGGTTTTCTTTATTTCACATTGCAAATGACCATTTTATTTGACAGGCCTCAAATGGGGTGCTCAAGTTCCCAGAAGGGTAGCTAGATTGGCCATAATGTCTTGTGGACAATCATCCTTATGTTTGAGCTGCAACAAGTCACTAGCATTTTCTTTACAAAGCCACAATTGACTAAAGTAGGTTTTTTTTTTTAAATCCTTGATGGTCAAGATATTTTTTACAGTACAAAAGTTCTACCATTATCATAGTCATCAGTGTATTTTATCTCGGAGGGTCAAAACTTGTCTGACAATCTTGCTCTTCATTCATGTTGAAACGGCACTAAGGAAATGACAGTCATAAACTAAGAGTACAATACATACAGTATATCCTTTCAAAACACAATTACTTATACAATGCAGGCTCACTTACTAGTGCTCTGAACTACTATGTCGATCTATTTCATGCAGTATTCCTCACAGTCCTCCTTGCCTTGTGAATTCAGTCATCTTCTCTACAAAAAAGCAGGGGATTTAAAGCACGTGTAATATTGTCAGCTGCTTATCATTCATTTCCTGTTGTGATCTCCTGAGGAAGGATTTTTTTGACACTGCATTTTTTCTGAATTTTTGAGTGCTTGATGCAACAATGTTATCATTCTTTCATTATATGATTTTGGGTGTGTGGTGTGAAGTATATAAGAGAAACTCAATCTTAACTATGGAACCGCAGACTAATACTTCCATAACAATAATCGAAAAAACAGATGGCAATACTTTTCCTGAGTAAAAATGTGAAGAAACTTTCCAGACAGTGCAAATGGAAGGCCTCTATTCCCAAACAGACAAACAGATATGTTACTTTTGAGAGATCTGGGACCCGTGAGGATTAGAATCAGGTTCTGGAACCAGATTTATAGTGTAAGAACAGATGCCATTGTTTGTTTGCACCATAACATCTTTCACCCAAGGTGTCCCTCCAAGATAAATTGTTCACCAGATAGCAATAAAACGTCCAACAAATTAATTGTTAGAAGCCTTTGAAAAATAAAGAACACACAAATGATGGGAGACAACTCTTTTCTCTTCTCTTTAATTTGTTTTGGGCATTGATTTTAGTGTTCATAATAAGTGGAAGCACTGTCAAGGGATGAATGTGCTGGGGGCAGCCACCATGGACATGTTATGAGAGTGAGCTCTGCTGTGCAGGACCCCTGCTATTCCAGAGCGGAGCTGTTCTGAGCTGAGTGTAAAGCTTGTATGGTGTCAACTTGTTTTGTGGTTGTGAAATGTATACACGTGTTAGCCTGAGACCACCATCTTTATTTAATCTATGGTCTAGGCCACATTTGAACTGGTATCTCCAGAAGTAAAAAATATTAAAAGTATTAAACTCCACCTTCTCTCTCTCTTTTACATACTACAAACATACACAGGATGGGACAATGGTATAAAAATAATCAATAATACTACATTTTATACCTAGCCTAACCAGATTAAGTAAAATGAATGTGTCTTTGTGCTGCAGAGACATTATTTTGAAATTGTTTTGATTAACACCATTGGCTGCTTTCCTGGTGTTGTGACTATTCGTGCATGCCTGATGGATGTCTCTTCATATAGTGGTGACAAGCATTAATACTAGCTTTTTCCTAGACTAAGAAAACACTGCTGATACAATTTTAAAAACCTTTTCACAGCCATTATTTTTATGGGAGACAATTTTTATGGGAGACCTCTTCCCAATGAGAAATCTCAAGATGGGTATAGAATCTGTTGGCTTTCACAAATGAATCACAGACAAAGGCAAAAACAAAGCTGCTATTGACTTGGATTCATAATAATAATTATATCTTGTCTATATGGGTATTATAATTAAAGATGTTCTCCACACAGCACTGAAACAGGAAATGATAGAGGATTGTTGTTGTTTTTTAAGGAGTTACTGAACATCCATAACTACTCTTGAAACCAGTAGGAGTTGCAGGTGAAAATTAAGCCATGAATGTATTGAACTCCCAGTTTACCTTTCTCTCAATTTTTTTTAACAGTTTCCTCTTAGATAGTGAAGTTACACTATTTCAACTTTTCCCCTCAAATTTTGTTAAAGAAAACGTGTTACCAAAAACATTTAAATAAGAACTAGGTTCGGCTTTTCTCAAATTCCTAGCTAGATCTCCGAGCTGGATACTTTCTGCCCAAAGTTATGCAAGGAGTTCTGTATAGGAGAAATGGCATTTTTAAATTTTCCTATTAATTTATCATATGTATACCTGAGTCCCTCTGTAGTCTTTGCTTGAAAATGATTAGTATAATGGTGGTATAATTTTACTGTGAAGCCCTTTGGAAATGTCTTGTAAACAAATATTGTTCCCTCAAATAAGGTTGCCCAAGGTAAACTTGGTGGACCAAAGTATAATAACAAAGATTCATGTCTTCATTAGTATGATGAAAGTATGATGAAACCTAGCTGATGAAATGCAGTAAGGACCTCAAGATATGTACTAAAAAAGTGGGCTGTGATCTTTGGTCTAGGCCCTGCCGTTCAATGTCCCCACATCCCCATGCCCCCTCAATAGCTCCAGTTGCAGTGGTATCTTCACTGATTTGAATTACACAGAATACTAAAGTTCTCCCTCACATAGCTTCCCATTTTCCCATGTATGAGTCAGAGGCACCTTTAATGTGGCCAATGTATGTGAGGCATTGAAACTGTGCTGAAAATTAATATATGGCCCAGTCCAAAGCCCTTCAAAATCAGTGAGAGGCTTTCTATTTATTTCAGTGGGTTTTGGATAAGGCCCATATAGCATCCATTGTTGGGAAGGTCTCAAAGGAAATTTCCAATTACATAGCATATCATACCTACCTATTTTTTAGATATTTTCTTATAAATGAAGGTCAAGAGCCCTGATGCCTGAAATCTATTGTTAATTCACAGAGGGCCCATTGAAGTAGGAGTTTTGCCATTCATTTCAAAGACAGAAAGATTGGGCCCAGAAGCAATACAGAAACTTACAAATTTAAATTGATAATTTAATATATCTTACATTGTACTCCATGGCAAAAATCTTCCTTCTAATGAGCTCATGCAGCTTCTACCAGAGCTATTTGTGCATACATCCAATGGTACAATATGGCCCATAAAGGACACATAAAACACTTCACATCTTGATGACATTTTTTGCCAATATTACTGAATTTGCTGATTTTTTTTTTATAGCAGGGCATGCTGTTAATTCTTGCTCGTTTCACTCAAATTTTACTGAAATAGTCTTGTTATGGAAAAGATTTAACCTGGAATTTTTCAGTAAGGTTTAAGGGAAATAAGTAGTTGCCCTACTCCCACAAAAAAAATCAATGACTTCTTTTGAAAATCCCAGTCTTTTCATCATGTTGTTAATCTCAGATACAATAATCACAGCAGGATGCAACATAGCTGATGTGTAGATTCTTAAAATGTAAGAGAAATCCATAGGGGGAATAAAATTTTAAACAATAATACATTTTACAGGCCTCCCTTGCAGTGTCTTTGAATATTTTCTAATGATTTAAATGCAGAACCTCAACTATAAAGACTCAACTGGCACCGTCATAATGTAAAGTATTAATGAATGAAAAAACGTTGAGTGCTTTTAAAACTATATTTAATTATGCTACAATGAAAATTGTAAAGGTTTTTCAAAATGTCTCCATTAGGTAAATAATAATCTAAGTACAATTGGGCATCTTTATAGGCTATGAACATGTAACAGTGAATCTCGTTTCCAAGCATATTTACAATTTTCTTGTGTACTTTCAGTGCAGTGATAGGAGAAATGCTATAACCTTCTAACAGCCTAGAGCCCCTAGTTCCTTGTAAGTGCAATAATCATAATTGGAAGGAGCACATTGAAACAGTGGAGGCATACTAGGATTTAGTTACTTGCACATTCAAATCAAAGGGCAGTGAAAAAAACGGTTCCTCGTGTGTTAAAAAGTGAAAAAGCAGATGTGGCATTTGCCATGCTCATTACTTGTTAGTTAAGATGATCTGTAGAAGGTGGTGTGTGGATTATAACATGCTTTCGGCATAAACTTCTTTTGTCAAGTGCAAAACTATGTTATATGGTATGTATTACATCAAACTGGTATCTATATTTTTATCATAATGAGATTATAATTTAAAAAATGATGTAATATGTCTCATGTAGAAAAGGAATCACAAAGTTGATCTAGGTGCATATGAGAATGGTTATGGCATGAATGAGACTGTTCCTGAGAGTAAGTGCTAGTCATTGTAAGGGCTGCAGCATTGGGCCTTATGGCCCCAACCTAACAAAGCACATAATTTCAATAGGACTATTCAATGCTTATAGTAAAGCACATGCTTAAATGCTTTAGGGTGAGATTTTATATTGGGAAGGAAGGCCGATTATCCTGCATTTGTCTATTACAGGGTTCTTACACCTTCTGATTCATCTGGTCAGTGCTGGTGATGGGACACTGGCCTAGATGGACCTTTTGGCTTGACCTAGTAAGGCAATTTCTATGTTCTGCTGCACTGTTCTATTCAATATGTCTCTGTGAGGATACTGCAGCAAACTACACTTCCTGCTGTGTGTGTGTGTGTGTGTGTGTGTGTGTGTGTGTGTGTTATTTCTATCTATATCAAACATTAGCAATGAAATGCTGACATAACATCCTGTTAGAGCATGGCTGAAATAATGGGAATATTAAATCTCTTTTCAAGGCATAACTGGACCAACACACAGGTCAGGAAGGATTTTCTTTTGCCTATGTAGATTGCTACATGGGTGTCTAGGTCCATTCTGGAGTCATTTTCCACCATTTTCTGAACTAATTATTTAGTATTAGTCACTGTTGGAGGCAGGATGTTGGACTTGCTTATGACACAGGTATTATCCAGCAGAGAAAACTTTTGTTCCTTTGTTCAATTCGTAATAAATCTTAGGCTTCCCAGCCTAATATAAAAACCAAAGAGTTTCCAATAAGCCTGGGTTTCTTGAGAGTTTTACCCACCACTCGAATGAGTGGTGGACACAATCAGTGACACATTCTGCATATGGTTTACAGTTTCCTCCTGCAATTAGACATAATTGTATTGCAAGGAAGCACGGGGACAATTCTGGTCTTGAGGCATAAATCAAGCAGTTTTGCCTTCAGATATTTCACTGATTCTGGAGTCTGCAGGCAATTTAAAATTGATGTCCTAATAATTGGCTGCATGTCTTCTTTTGTTTCATCTTCTCTTTTCCCAGGAGGGCCCACCACAGAAAAAGTACCCATCATAAGCCTCATATTAGCACTGACACCACAAACGTCCAGTGTGACCAGTTCAGCTGAATGGAAGTTGATAACTAACCTGGCAATCAGCTTGCAGTGGGTGGAATAACAACAGCATCAGCTTTTCTGATCCTACCCTTCTCTAATGTAATTAAATTCTGAGTCATGGACCTGCAGGCAAGGCATACTTCCAACTGATGCTGCATTTCCTGAAGGTCAGCTGGAGAGTCAGATATTTCAGAAACTGTAATGTATAGTGTTGCAAGCTTCCTGATTTAAACTTGCATTTGAAGAGCTTTGCAAGGCCAAACTTAGTTGATGACTTCTCCAGCTAAACAATAGGACATGACAAGGTGTGACAATGCTGTCTAATGTTACCACATATAGGGTAATTTGTGTGAAGTACAAGTTCAAAGATGAACTTTGATTTGAACTTTCCTAGGCTTAGTGAGAGTAAGTAGGTCCCTGGAGTGTCTTATTACTATTATAAAATAACTCTGTCAACAAATTGCATTCAAAAGACATTTAATTTATTCCCCAGACTTCTAGTTGGAGTTGATGCCTAGAATATCTAGGACTCGTATTTATTGAACATCATATTCTTGCGTATGTGATTGTTCCATCATTTGCTATGAATGACATTTGATCTAGCATTTGATATATGCAGATCACATGGCTCTGTCTTTAGTGGTCTTAGATGATGCACTTATGTTAACCACAGGATCTGTGAAATATCCATTTGAAGAAGAGCTTTTTGAGGTCAACAGACATCAAGAGTCTTTTTAGGCATAAGTATGTCTAATCATTTTGAAGGGTCACCAGCAGAGGTTGAAAGGAGTTAATGCTGTAGATCAAGTGGTAGAATCCTTTGCTTTGGGGCTAAGATCCAGTGAATCATTAGATTTATGCATCAACCCATAGCTAAATCCTGAAGTTTTCTTATTCCAAGATTGTTCTGCTGGGTAGGATGTTTGTTTTTATTGCCATCATATTTGATAGTACCTCTTGGTTTGCAGTTTTCACACTCAGAGGAGTTAGTAAGTATGAGGAGAGACTATGTGTAAATTTTGTGTAACTTTAAAATGATACCTTCTTGTGACTGGCCTCATCTTCTTGAATATAACCCTGGTTCTAATTTCTTTCCTCATCCTTTGCATTAGATTCAGGTGTTTTCTTTTTAAAAGACACGTCTGAAATGACATCCAATCTTCTAACTCTGGCTGATGCGTGGGTGCCAAATGGTATATGTGGTTTGCAAGTACTTGATGCTTTGATTTAAGAAATATTACCATGCTGCTGTCCAAGTTAGAGTTGCGTCCTATCAGTGAGGGGCCAGATATGTAGCCCCGCTGGAAAAGTGAGACTGCATTTTCTAAATGCCAGAATGTGGCTTCCAATCTCGTTGTTTCTTGGCAACATGACAGTGCTTGCTGCAGGCTCCTTCTCAATAAAAGGTCCTTCTTCCCAGATCACATTATTTTAAAATGGGTCGGCAACCTTTGGCACGCAGCTCGTCAGGGAAAGCACCCTGGCGGGCCGGGCTGGTTTGTTTACCTGCCACGTCTGCAGGTTCGACCTATCGCGGCTCCCACTGGCCGTGGTTTGCCATCCCAGGCCAATGGGGGCTGCAAGAAGCGGTGCAGGCTGAGGGATGTACTGGCCGCCGCTTCCAGTAGCTCCCATTGGCCTGCAGCAGTGAACCGCGGCCAGTGGGAGCCGCGATCGGCTGAACCTGTGGACGCGGCAGGTAAACAAACCGGCCCGGCCCTCCGGGGTGCTTATCCTGCCGAGCCACTTGCCAAAGGTTGCTGACACCTGTTTTAAAACCACTATTCTCCCCCTTCTCCTTTTTCTCTTTTTTATTAGACTTAATGTCTCAGTCCTTAATCTCCCTTTCCTCCTCTGTCTGAAGTGCAATTAAATGTTCTATCTCTACTCTTCTCCATAACTTGTTGGGCATTTTTTGTCACTGGAATTGCAAAGGTGCACTGCCTTGTGCAAAAGCTGCCAGGAGGAAAACTCAAGAGTATATAAACAGGAATCAACAAATCTCCAAGATACGTTTGTTTTCCTCACAAATTATCTAGTCCCTCAAAACACATTTAACTTACTCTTACAATGCATTTGCCACCTCTTAAAAGTGCTCCAAAAATTAAAAGAAACCAGTCTGCATCTATATATCCTTCTATTCTGTTTATTCAGGTAGTATACTTTCAATTTCTCTTGCAAAGTAATATAAACTACTCCTTTGGGATCTTCTGGAGCTTTCTGAACCTGTCTGCAGCACAGATTTACATGCTGCCAGCCTTCATGAAAAATGAAATAGTTATTCAACAATATGGGTTCTCTCTTTATATATCTTTCCCTGTCTTTCCAGTTGCAAGACTAGTTTTGTGTGATAAACAGAAAACAGTAAAAATAGCAATGTAGAAGAAAAAAAGCAGCTCCCTATCTGTAAATGAAGATTTAGTTGTGCTCATCCTCTGGGATTTTTTCTTTTGCTGTGGAATGGATTATTCTGCCTCCCCCCCACCCCAATAAAATAGGAATGTCATAGTGTTTTTGTTTTTTTGACATTTTTGGTCCAAAAGGAACATTTCAGCATTCTCAAAACTGGAAATGTTTCATTTTAGTTTATTTAGCTCACATGACACACTTTGTTTTGAGTTAGTTAAATATTAAACTGTATTGTTCCAAAGCGGTGCATTGCCTGAAGGGAATTGTCATTCCAGAGCTGCTTGCCTCCATACTCCCCTATGTACCAGGTCATACTTGATAATGTTCCAGTTCAAATAGTTTAACACAAGGGGTTAACAAATGATGTGTTACCTGGGGGTTTTAGAATCCAAAAGAGTGGTAACTTCACTGTTTCTCTTCAGGTGGTGTCAGGAATAAATTGATGGGAACACTGTTAAATATTTGATAAATGATTAATACAAGCAAGCATGCTTTTATTTAAAACTACAATTAGATTTAAGCACACACAGATATAAGCAATAGGTTAGAAGATCCCAGATATAGTTACCCACAGTCTGAGATGGTTTTGAGTAATCACCAGCTGGACTTCCAAGGGCCCTCTTTCCATCCAGCTGATGGGGAGTTTAGATGTCAGCTCCTTTCTGAAAGAAAAGCTCCCTCAGACTGCTCCAAGGTATTTACTTTTACCTATTTTTATAGCTAGCACTAACAAAACACATATCTTCCCTCTTCTGGGTCATGAATTCTCCTAATTTTAACGAACTACTCAATATTTCAAAACATTTCTAATATTTCTAGTCATAAAAGCAATATGTCAGGAGCACCTAAAACCAAGGTTGCTATTCACTTGCTCTTTTCCATAACTTTTTATCCCATCCTCCCATTCTAATTAGCAAATAGGTAGCTGTCTAGCCTTGTCTTACAAAGCCTAAAATTATTCCTAACTATGTAATGTTAGGGTTCAACCAGCAGTGGCTGAACGTACAAAATGGCTAACTCCTGTACTGTCAAGTTCAAGGGCACATGCAGGAACGTCAAATCAAATGTTAAAGATTAATTAATTGTTATAGAGTGCAACAGGTTAGTAGGTTGTTTATAAGAATATATAACACCTTCTTCTGATGCATGTATAGATTCCAACACCAGAAGGGATTGTTTTTGTCATCATGTATAACACAGGCTACAGAACTTTAATTCCTTTTGAACAAGAGCATATCTTTAAAATAATCCAAATATATAACCATCTATACGCATACTGCTTATATCTATAACATACTTATAATTGTTTAGTTGTTTATTTAACCCCTTCCAAACTGTTTATAATGAAAACTTAATATAAAGTGTGCTTTTTTTTTAATTAAAGAAAATGAGTAAGTTATAATCATATGGAATTTTGGGTAGCTGAATACAGGACATTTGGAGAAGCACTACAGGGAGTTTGGGATGGTGGGCTACACACAGAAGCTGGATCTTTCAGCTAAAATAATCTTTTGTGAAGGGAATCAGCATAGTTGATTTTGAAATTGTCATCTTTATGTTTCAGAGTTAAAAGACCATTGAAACAAATGGGGCAGTTCATACATCTCTGAGCCATTGTTTCAAATCATCTGCTACCTTGGGAAGAAAACATTGCATTCTTTTAAACTCTGCTCATGTTTTCAAGGGTCTCTTCACAATCCAGCTGATTAGAAACTTATTTCCTTTTATAAAAAAAGATATCTTATAATTCTGGAGCACAGATTTACTGCTAGGAATGGACAACAGGTGGATATGGATACCACAACACACTTTATATCTGCAGAACTGCAAAATACATAGGTCTCTGGAAACCAAGTACAGAGTCAACATGTTCCAAGCTCTCTAGTAATTTGAGGTGCCTGAAATGATGGGTGCCCAATCTGAGATTCCTTAAAGAGGCCTGATTTTTAGAGGGTGGCTGCCCAGACCCCTTTAAAGCATGTGATTTTGGGCACCCAAAATTCACCTTTGGAAATCTTAGTTGTTATGTGTAATTATACCTATACAGTATGTGTGATCTATTTTGTGGGGGAGGATCAAGGGTAAGTGAACCCTTTGAATTCTAGTTTGAGCTCGAGGGAAGTTCTGCTCAATAGTTACTTATATTTTTTAAGCTGAGTACCACTTTTAACAAGGGGAAATGTTGATAATGGCATTGTAACAAGTCAGAACAATGTGCATGTTCTGAAAAAAGCAAACTAGATTGGAAACCAATTTACTGAAGCATTATTTTTGTGTGCCCCTCTCCTACCTCTGCTCTTTACCTCCAAAAAGAATGAAAAGAGCTAGGAAATCCTGTTAGGAATTCACAGTAAGATTAGAAGAGACGTTTCAAAGGACATACTTGTAGATATTTATCTAATATACCCAGAGGATAATCATATAAAAAAATCGCATAGGGCTAAAGCTAAGCTGATTATGTTCCATTGGAGCAGTAATTTTCCTCTGCCCCAACTACACAAATGTTTATTGTCTTATTTTATTTTTAAAATGACATGATTATCATAAAAGTCAATATTGTGAAGTTTAAAAAGTTTCAGCCAATTCTGCAGCATCCTTTATTTCAGGTGGGAAAAAATTCACTGGAAAGGGGGAAATGCACTATTTCCCAGCTGATATGCAGTGAAACTGATGCTTATTTGATTTTGGAAAATATGATGGATGGAAAGGTATTTGCCTACTGATCTACAATATATTGACAGTGGAAAAAAATCATTACCATTACTTTCTGAAAATGAGAAGATCTCATGATGCTGTGAGGAAATATATGGCTTTGTATCAAAAAATTTTCCAATAAAACAAACAAATAAATATATAAGCTTAGTAACTACTTTAATGAAAATATTTTGACAAAAGTTTGAACTGTTACTTCCAATTGCCTTGTTGCTGTTGCCTAAATGCATGGTATTTACAAAGTAGTTAAAGAAAAAAAATAGGTAAAATGTACTTCACTGTGAGGTAAGGGGAAAATGACTCAGAGGTTTGTAGATTAGATTTTTTGGCAGAAGGCTTGAGAAAGAGGGAGAGAAGTAAATATAGAAATATAAAAAAGCTAATATAAGACCCTGATCCTGAGTCTTTTACATCCATTTTACTAATCTGGAACATTTACAAGGTATTTAGATGTGTATAATTTGAAGTTAGTGTATGAAATACTAACTAGAAAAATAGGTTAAATGTACACTATATATCAGGGGTTGGCAACGTTTGGCAACGTGGTTCGCCGTCCCGGGCCAATGGGGGTGGCGGAAAGCCGCGGCCAGCACATCCCTCGCCCGCGCCGCTTCCCACCGTCCCCCATTGGCCCGGGACGGCAAGTGGGGGCCACGATGGGCTGAACCTGCCGCGTCAGTAGGTAAATAAACTGGCCCGGCCCACTAGGGTGCTTATCCTGGCGAGCCGCATGCCAAATGTTGCCAACCCCTGATATATATTATCCCTGCAAGGGAGATCTGATAGCAAGAAGTTGAAGAAGGCTGTGAACTCTGGTTTCAATAATTATTGACTGCGCTCAGTACCTGGTATGATTGGCCTCTTATTATGGTTTCCAATGAAAAAAACAAAAGCTTTAAATACAACTGTTTTTTAAAGGTGGTTGGGTGGGGAGGGGAAAATCTAAGTCCAAAATTTTCAAAGGCGTGAAGGGATGTTTGTCACCCAGAGTAGATATTTTCAACAGTGACCAACTGATTTAGATGCCTGGTTCTCACTGAAATTGAAAGTCAACTGGATACCGACTTCCTACAGATGCTTTTGAAAATCCTACACTAAATCCATTTTTAAATGCCTAAATAATTGGGCTGATTTTCAAAAGTGTTGAACATTCAGCCACTCCCAATAAAATTTCTGACAGTCTGTATTGTAACTCAACCACCATGAAAGTGCTAAGAATATAATGTAGTCCCAATTCCATGTAAAAATTGTCTAGAAAAACCCTTAAAAAAAAAAACAAGAATATTTTAGACCAGGATCTCCCAAGCTGCAGACAAATTTAATGTGGGATGTAGTCTGATAATTCAGGCTGGGATTTTCAGACACCTAAGACAGTTAGGGCCAGATTTTAAAGGTATTTAGATGCCTGTCGGATTATCAAAAACATCTAGAAGTGAGGTTTTTACTCACGAAAGCTTATGCCCAAATAAATCTGTTAGTCTTTAAGGTGCCACCAGACTCTTTGTTGTTTTTGTGTTTATCTAGGTGGTGTCTATCTCCCATTGAAATCAATGGAAGTAGGCACCCAAGGACTTTTGAAAATCCCACTAGGTATTTATCTGCATCTTAAGGCACCTAAATACCTTTAAAATATGCCCTGTAAGGTCCTCAGTCCATTAGAAAGTTATGAATATCTCATCTAATTTAGAAGTTAGGTTCCTACATTGCTTAAGTGCTCTGGAAAATCTCATTCCTGATTCCTAACTCATTCAAGGATGCATTTGTATTTCATTGATCGTTGATAAAAGAAACTTCACCAAACAACTTGTTGGGTATTGACTAACCAGCATGGCAGAGTGCTTTAATTAATGTCCATTAAAAGTGCAAAACTTCTCCCTATGATCAGGCACTGTGAGATGCACCTATAAATAAATCTTGTTGCATTAATTCTGTAGACAGCTGGTTCATCACTAATGAAGAATTAAGCAAACATTGACCAAAACTTGGGAACATAAGTCAGAAGTTAGCTATTGAAACCCAATTAAAAATACTTCCTCTACACTTGTTTGTAAATATTCGTGCTATTGAACTGTTCCCACTAAATGTATAAATGACAACATAATATCCAACTGTAACAGTTGGTGGAAGCCATTTTAAGTAGCAGTTTAACAAACAGAGATGAATTTTAATTTGCAATGCCAGTTGAGCTGTAATAAAAACTAGTATTCCAGCTGTGAAAAAAAAACAACACAGCTTGGTTTAGCATTATTTACAGATGTGTGTGTGTGTGTTTTAACAGTATAATGGACCATCTTGTCTCTATCCATGCCAGAAGTTTTAAAATCAGAAGCCCCCTTGTGGAATTGGAGGCATATCTGCAGGAAAATAAACATTCCATTATGATGTTATTTCTCTAGTTTTTGTTGATTACCTAATTCGGTTTCACATACAGTAACTGTGCAGTGCTTTGTTGGACATCTGTATATTTTTTATGGAATTCACTGAGCTTTTGTTTTATTTCTGAGATGGATGGTACCATGCAACACTTAAACAATTTCTATGTATCGGTATCTTATTGTGTGTGTGTGTGTGTGTGTGTGTGTGTGTGTGTGTTTCCCTCAAGGGCCTGCTCCTGGTGTCGTGGACTTACGTGAAACTCTGAGCTGTTGTTTTTAAAAAAGTAAGCATCTAGGCCTCATGATTGCTGGGGAAGAAAGTTTTAATACGTGACCCCACTGCACCCTAAAGGTTCAACATCAGAAGGCAAATGTAAAAAAAAAAAAAATTTATCTCATGATTTTTAAGCCAATCTTGTTTGTTTTTTTTTTCTTTTGGGCGGAACCTGACCCATGATTTTTGAATGGTTGAGGTTGGCAGTACTGTGCTGAAAAACTAGTGAGATTAAGCTCCTTTGGGGTTATTCCACTTTAAGGAAGACAATGTCTCTCATTGACATGATGACACCAAGTAGCCACCAGGAGCCAATATATGTGCAGCTATATTTGAGCTTCCTCGAAGGGCACAAATATTCTATAAATAGAGTGCAGATTTTTGGTGTTTTGAGGATGTGATGTGATCTATGTATTTTTGGGCTTCAGCACAATGCTACTTGGGATCAGGCAACACTGGCATCAGCTGAATTGGTCTTAGGTTCAACAGTTAGAGAATTGAATGTTTGTAACTGCTACCGATAGCAACACAGGGTGGGGTTCAGGTGCCACTTTAGGCACATAAGTCCAAATTTAGATCTCAAAACCTTTGCTCAGTTGCTGCCTAAGCCTGTAACCACTTATATGCCCTAGGAACTAATATTCTGTAAGTAAAATCCCCTAAATGCCTAAATTTCCCTGGTGGGCCCACTCGCAACTGTCTCAGTCCTGACGCCACTGAGCAGCTCAGCACCTAACTCATGCCTTAGCCCCAGTGAAGTCACAAAATGGTATCCTGCACCTATCTTGATGACAGGACCCAATTGATAAACATGCTTAGTGGCCACGTTAGAGTACATCAACTGAATTGGGACAGACACATCATATAGCCACCAGAGGTGGTGATTCCTCACCTTATACTCAATAGCCCAGTATTACAGCACACACCCAACATGTGGGATTCTGTTTGATGTAGAGCAGGATCTTGAGCCCTGGTCTGGCACCTCTAAGATGAGTCACTAACCACTGAAGTAGTGAGTGGGGCTTTCTCAATTTCCCCTGTTGAAGCTGTTCCATTTTGTGTAAAATACTTAAATATTTCTTGCAGCAGGGACATAAACATGGATCTCCCACATACAAAGCAAAGGCCTTAACCACTGGGCTCTGAAGTTTCTCTCATACAATCACTATTTAAGTAATTTACAGACAGTGGACTAACTTCAAGAGAAGCGAGCACTCCATACCAGAAAACCAAATAGCCCGGTGGCTATGGCCCTCACTGTGAGAGCTGGGTTCAAGTCCCTGATCTTCATAGACAGAATGGGGATCTCATCCTGGGTGAGTGCTCAAACCTTTGGATATTAAAAGACGGGGTGGGGAGGACACCCTCTCTCTTTTTTTTTTTTCTTGAAAAAGGGCTGACCAGGTTTAGACACCTATGTTCAGGAGAGGGTTCAGCACTATGAAACTCAAGTGCATGGAAGTAGCCACTTAATTCCAGACTGTGGGGAGATATCTGCCTTTGAAGCATGGGGCCTAGGTCACACCCCTCTTCATGGCATTTCCTACTGGTGAGCTTAGCAGTGTGCTGCCTTCTGTGCCAAGTCTCCCCAGGCATTTTACAGGGAGCCTGAGTGCCTAACTTGGAGTTGTGAATTCCCCTGAGTGACAGGGCATCTAAAACGTAGGCATTGCTATGCTCAGCTTGATTCCCTCTGGTGAATCCCACCAAAAGGTTTCATAGAGCAGGGCCAAATACAATTTAATTTGCACTAGTCATGAGTCTCAGCACTTTAACTGAGAAAGTAGCATATTTTTTAGAAGGACAAAACTGGGACAACATCAAATTCACTCAGGAGTTTTTATTAGAAATCTGCAATGCATGGGAAAAGAAGGTAGAGAAACAGTGACTGTGGCATACCTAATCAAGCAGCTGGGCCATAAGCTGAAGCTTCAGGAGAAGATACAGGAATAAATCCCCTAAAGCACATCATGAACAGGAAGCAGTTCCTCTGACCTCCTGTCGGAAATCGGCTTAAGCCCAGAAACCTGAAATGTCTCCATTTTCCCTGCCTAGATCTTGGGAATAGTCATACAATTATCGAGCCCTTTTAAATAACCAACTATAACATTTGTCTTGCAATGTGCAGACCAGTTGAAACTATTTCAGCAACAAATGGAAAGACTGCAAATAAATGTCTGTTAACTATAGCCTACTTTTATCTTAATTGGCGGTGGTATCAGCAGAGTTTAACATCTGTTGTTGTCATCCAAACTGCATGTATGTGTGCTAAACACTTGGAGAAAACTTATTAACTTGGCATAGTTATGAATCGTTCTGGAAGGGCAGAAGGTTACCGTTGAAGGGTTGGACTCTGCGGTCTAGTGGAGGCAAAAAATAGAAATATCCTTGAACTCTTCAGCCCACTGCCCTAAAAATAATATGGGCTATCATGACTCAAAGTAGGAGAAAGGTCCAAAAATCCACTAAGAACTGAAAATGATTCTGAAAGATTCTGCACCATTTATAACATGCAAAAGATTCCATTATCTTGAAAACTACTTTAACCACCATGCACAATTCCCCAGCACTGAAAAGGTTAATTTAGCAAATTGTCTCTTTTCATTCTCTTCTGTGTTAATTTACAGTGCTTAAATTACAATGTTGAATTAGAGGGGGATTTAAAATACTTATTTTGTGCTGTCTTCTGTGCTGAAATCCTGATTGTGGCTTCTTTTCAGTTTTCTTAATTTTTAAAATTGTGTTTAGTAAGTGGATGCATCATTGCTGCTACTCAAATCATGTAATTCCTCAAAGTGATACCAGTGAAAGTCTCTGAAAATGACATTGCAATGTAGGGCAAGCTGAAATGAGAGGTAATGAAAGGTAATGAAAAAGTCAGCGGTAGACAAGATGATGCCATGATGCGAGGACAGGCAAAATAAAACACTTAATAGAAGTCTGTGGAGTTGGAATTAGCCACTGTGCAGAATGGGCCGCATGTGTCACAGAAGCAATACTCTCATTGTGAGTGGGTGGATACAGACTGTCAATGTGGTACAGAACTTTAACTGCTTTTGCTCCCTACAGGCTATTTGAGGACTAACATTGCATCTG
This sequence comes from Malaclemys terrapin pileata, assembly GCF_027887155.1. Classification (NCBI taxonomy): domain Eukaryota; kingdom Metazoa; phylum Chordata; order Testudines; family Emydidae; genus Malaclemys; species Malaclemys terrapin. The sequence goes on from NC_071518.1 coordinate 14,343,814, forward strand.
TGAAAGAGGAGTTAGCATGAGCATGTTCAGTTGCAACGTGGAAAAGAGAGGATGGGATTACTTGAGCGAAATGGTGGAGCAAGTAAACACCAAAGTATTAGATCCATGCAAAATAGTCGCTCAAAATGTGGCTTTATTTGGCATAGAGGTGCTATCAAAGACATTATGTTTGTCCTGTGAATGTTGTTAAAATTAGGCAAAAGACTTTTATGGAGAGTGTGTGTAATTCACCCTTTGGCCGAGGGCCAGCACAAAGCTGGCGCATCCACTACTTTCAACTTAGGTACTGAAACCTAGAGTGTTGAGTGTGCAGGGAGTACACACAGACTTGGCTCTGCATTCCTGCTCCCAACATGCCAGTCAGCATAATACAGACCAGCAGATGATTGCCCCGTAACAGTCAAGGTTCATTCTTTGTTCTGGGGACCATCCAGCTATTTATTTATTTGTATTTCAATGGTATTTCAGTGATGGACCAGGATCCTATTGTGCTAGGTGTTGTACAGCTACCGAACAAAAAGACAGTCCTGGCCCCAAACTGATTACAGTCTAAGTCTAAGGGAAAAGAGAACATATAGATACAAACAGATGCACAAAGTTCAAAGGAACAAAGCAACAATGGGGTGGCATGTCTCCTCACAAACACACTGTACCCGCCCTCCACTTTCTACAATGGTTTCCCACAAAATATCAAATCAAGTTCAAAGTCTCGGTCCATAACTTCAAGTCACTCAATCGTCTGGGCCTAGGATACTCAAAAGATCACCTAAAGCACCAGATAAAGATGGTGGTCAACAACTTTGCTTCTCCAGCACAATGGAACTCTCTACAAAAAGGTTAACACTTATCCGTGTGGGAGACAAGGCTCTCTTGGGTGTCAGTCTAAGACTATGGAATGAACTCTTCCAAGAGCTAAGGATCATCACAAACCTCTCTACCTTCCACGCCAAGTACAGGACACATTTCTTTGACCTGCTTTTTCTAACATGTGCACAGAGAAGCACATATACTGTTTTGACGTGTGACAAAGAAACAAATAATGAAGATCTCCTTGGTTTCTTTTTTTCATCCAACCAAAACTACAGCTGTTTTCAGGCCAATTTTAAGAAGAAAACTCCATTTACATAAATATGCTTGTATTATTCAGAATAAATAGGCTATACCCAAAGCAAATCTAAGTTTCCATAGTTAGTGGATCAGAAGTCTGATTCTTAACTTAATGGTGGAGTAGTGTACATGCTGAGATGCAGAAAATAATGTGAATCTTATGTTTATATCAGTATTACATCCATTTGTTTATGAACAGAATAACTCAATGTATGTCCCCCTTCTGCTTTGACACATTGCAATTGCTTTTGTGAAATTAACTGGGAGATTCAAGGTGCTGTTTTAAAACAAAAAGTTTGATTTTATACAACCAAATATTTTGGTGAATCAGAGCCAAACACTCCAAGATTTTCTCTTGCTTTCTCTATGAATAGCCAACGTGTTCATAGTTTGATTGGGTTACAAATTATGCTGAATATTCTTTGTGACGTGTAAAAGTTTAATCCAAACTTTGAATGACATTTTTAGTTTTAACAAGAGCGTTTTCTTGTGAACCAGTACTCATTCAATCTTGGATAGCTAGAAGTATAAATGGAAACAAGATTTAATCTTTTATGCCCATTTTGGAGCACATGGCAGTAGACCATGAGACTTTTATCTCTTCCTATCTGAGTACAAACTATTTATTAAAATGTCACATTTGGCTGCATGATTGCCTGAGAAATTCATTTTGTGTCAGGCTAAACATACGTCAGGAAATGGAACTGTTGTTGTTTTAGACTCATATTTTCAGTCAAGGTTTTTGAAAGACATGTGGGTTAGTATTAAGCCATTTTTATTTTTAGTTCTTAAGGATTGTGACCCTGTCTTAAAGGTTATTAAATAGAAATATATTGGTTGCAGTTTAAAAAACAAAATTTCAGCTTCTATCTGATTTTAATTATTCCAATGAGAGAAGTTTTAATTTTAACTATTCCTCTGAAGGGTAGAAGAATGTATCTGTAATTTAGAAATAAGCCTTGTGAAATAAATTAAAAATACCATCAATATCTCCTTTATAACTTCAAAATAGTTACAGAAGAAAGGGCATGTCATGAGGAATGTAGAATTTCTTCACAAGCCAAACTCTTTGAATTCTGAATTATATTCAATATTGTCTCCCTAAGATTAATTATGAGGAAATTTTAATGTCAGAATTTCTCCAGCGCAGCCATTTGAATTTTATGGATAGGCTAAGCTATGTTAAAAGAATGAGAGGAATTAAAAGAAAAACACATTAGTACAGTAAAGATATTTAGAGGTGATGGTTTGGAAAAACATTGTAAAGAAAAGGCTGAGAAGCAATATAGCACGGGAGGCCTGCATTATGGATACTTGGATATAGGGGAGAGCAATGCATGGGAACCAAAGCCAAAAAGGGTGAGATGACATAGGACTGAGAAAGAAGTCTTGGTTGTAGGGAAAAAATGACTGCAAGGGAGAAGAGATATTGAAGTGAGAGAGAGAGACATGGTGTGCTGTAAGCAGTGTATGTGTGCCATGTTTTCAGTTAGGTTTGCTAAGCTGTACAGAATTTAGAATTCGCATTCAAGTCCTAATATACATGTACAAATACCCCTGTGTTAGTGCAAATCAAGGTATTTGCAGACCTAATGGAGTTTGCACAATCAACATATAATTTGGACCTCTCTGTGAATGTGTCAGAGATGAACAGATGGTCTCAATGAAGTAGGGAACACATGAATACAGATATCATAGTGATCAACTGACTGCAGACATGCATCTTCCAAAACCACAGACGTGTTCCAAAACCACAGCCCTCTACTACTGAAGATAAAGCAAAAGTATCACTAACTCATCCATTAGAGGGGCTGATATGCATATGGGACAGGCTGGCATATGCCATTCAGTGAAGAAAAATGATGCACTAAAACATGTTCCAGGCTGTAACAATCTCTGTAAAAAAAAAAAAAAAAAGAACAACTATGGATATAGCATAGGTTTCAGAGTAGTACCCATGTTAGTCTGTATCCGCAAAAAGAACAGGAGTACTTGTGGCACCTTAGAGACTAACAAATTTATTTGAGCATGGATATATGGATATAGCATAGACAGTCAAGTAAGTTTTGTCGAATCATATTGCCATCATTCCATACCAGAGTAGCCTATAGGGTTGTGAAGCTAAATTTACAGCAGACTACACTTGTGTGGTACAGAAAATCTTTACTAGTTCAAGATTTTTCTATGAAGAAATCGTGTCTTCTGACAGAACATAAATACCTTGTGAGGAATTTCTGAGGAAAAAGGTGAGGAACTGGAGGGAGAAGGAAATGATATAGACACTGATAAATCATGCAGCTTTGTGGAATTTGGGTAGGCAATTATGGAGTACTATAGGAATCCACAGATTATCTCTCTAACAGACTTTATCACTGATTACACAAGAAAATCAGCCCAGCTGTTTCAGCCTCATTATTGGAATAGATAGGTCTCCCATCTTTATCAAGATTTCATTCTTTCCCCTCCTTTCTCATTTCAAGATGTCTTAATTTACACATAAACTAATAGGCTAATCCTGTCTGTTATATGAAACCATCATCTAATATTAAATAAATCTATTTCCATTCTGGCTGGGAAGAAAAATAATAAAAATACATCTGCAGTAATGCTGAAGGCTTATCCAGTGTATTTAGAATAAATACAAAATTGCTATGATATTCTTCCTATGATTTTATGCCAATATAAGAAGGATTAATATACTGTCTGAACACACCAGGCTATAATAAAATTGAGGAATTAAAATCACTCTTCAACATACAGTAGATAAACCTTTGAAAATAAGTTAAAAATGGAGCCTTAAATATCAGAATTGGAATATATGAGTCATTTTTTCACAGGAAAAGCTACTTTACAAATGCTCATAATCAGGATATAACAGGAGGCAGCCATTGCATTTCCAGAGATTACAAAATGTACAGGGACTTAAAATTCAAAACGTGGAAAAAGTCTACGGAAGTTTAGAAATATAAAAAACATACACATTTATCATTTCTGCCATAACAAATCTTGCTATTTGAAGGAACAGTGTAATGATCTGGGAACAATGAGATCGGTATTATTCTAGTACGATATTTCCACTGTCCTAGGATGACCATGGACTTCTCACTGACCATCAAGTGATGGTATTACTATAGTATTCATCATCACAAAAATATGATTCCTGTATTTTTAATACAGCTGCAGCTTGTTGTTTACCAAAATTTCTACTTTTGGCAAAGAAGGAATCTGCCGAAGGCGCTCTCTCTTTAAATCTGCACTTTAAAAAGCTGGTCTTCTGTGTCAGTTTTTTAAAGAGTGACAAAGAGCTACTTGAGTTCTCAAATTGACACTATAGTGAATGTTCAAAGTTATGTTGCACCATCTCATGCTGAATGTGACTTAAAACCATAAAAAAAGAGGAATAGATGAGAGCAAGGGCATGAAAGAGGAGCACAGGTATAGGGTGAATGATATGCTTTCGCTTTGATTTTTTTCCACTGCTTGAGTAAGAAAATAAAACACAACGCTTTAGAAACTGTTACATACATTTTGCAAGCAAATAAAAATTTGCAAAATGTGGTTTGGTTTGAAACAGGTCTATCAGTGATATGCACCTTATAAAATGTAAAGGAAAAAATACTTGGGTTGCCATGAAAAGGTCATTATTTCCACACAGTTACTCATAAGTCATATCTAAGATCCAACGTGTTTCTTTCTTTTCCCAATATAGGGAGTTACTATGGTTTTTCAAATACGGGTTAAGGAGAGTCATGTGGTTAAAGCACTGGACTGGGACCGAGAGAGTCTATAATCTATCCTTGACTCTGACTCAGACTCTCTATATGACCTTGAACAATTAATTTAATCTCCCTATACCTAAATTTCCCGTTTTAGAAGTGCACATAGCAATACTTTTTTGGTCAAAGGGCATTGTGAGGTTGAGCTGATTAGGAGTAGAGCTGGGTGAAATGTTTTGGCCAAATCATTTTTATGCTGAAAACTGCAGATTTGAGTTGACTGAAACATTTCATGTATTTTTGTGAAATTGTTTTGTAAAAACAAACATAAACTTTGAACAAATTGAACTGTTTGGATGTTTTCATTCCAAATTAATTTTAGTTTTGAAATATTTCAGTTTCTTTAAAGAAAAGTTTTAAAAAGCTTGAATCAAATCAAAATGTCTCATTTCAGGTCATACAAACCATTTAATTGGAAAGGGTTCATAAAAGAGCTGTGAGAATGAATAGAGATTTAGAAAATATGCCTTAGAGTGAGAAATTTATTTAGTTTATCAAACTCAAACAAAAGATTAAGAGGTGACTTAATCATTAATTTAGTAGGAAAAGACCTAACAATATCCAATAGTTGGAAGCCAAAACTAGACAACTGCAGACTAGAAATGACACAGATTTCTCACAGTGAAGGTAATTGACAGTTGGAACCAAACTTGCCAACTTTCATGCGGTAAATAAGCATCCTGACTTTCACAATAAACCAAAATCAAGCTAATACCATTTCAAAACAAGGCCAAAACAAGCCAATCCCTAAGAACCCCTACACTCTTTGACTAGATTCCTCCCTGGTGTGCAGTCTGGGACTGTGGTGGGCCCACTGTGCACCCCTGAATCTCTTTCCCCGCCCTTGCTTTTTCTTGAACCCCAACCCCTGCTTGCCAGAAGCTGATTTTAAAAAATAAATAAATAAATAAACCAACAAGCTACAAGCCAAAAACTAGCCAACAAGCAACTCATAAGCTAATTTACCCAAAAACAAGCCCAATTTCTGCTGGTTTTTTTGCGGGTTTGGCATGCCTGACTGAAATAATTACTTAGGGACATGGTGAATTCTCTGTCACTTACAGTCTTTAAATCAAAACTGGGTAACTTTCTAAAAGCTATGCTGTAGTTCACCAGAAGTTATGGGCTTTATGTAGAAGTTGAGTGAGGTTATCTGGCCTGTATTATACAGGAGATCAGATTAAATAATCGTAATGGGCCACCCTGGTCCTAAAATCTATGAATTAATATGTGTGACTCACTCAAATATCATGGTGATGGGGTCCAAAGAAGCATGAAGATATAGTTACTAATCTTGGTAACTGTGATTACCTTAATGGCAATCACTTTGTGGAAGATTTCCAGGGAGAGAGAGAGAGAGTGAACAGTTCATGGCAACATTTTTTTTACTAATTAATTCTGTGAAGGGCATTTCCTACTCTAGAGCAACACAGAGCATCTCCATCTTTTTTTTTTTTTTTTTTTCTGAATGGCTCAAAGAGGGCACATAAAATGTCACCACTTTCTCTGAGAAAATTACTCAACCTGGCTTCTGTTAACCCTCTTATTCACATAGGCTTGGTTCAGTCAATTAGAACACCTGATCCAAAACCCTATGACTTGTGTGATAAAATAGCAACCACACAACTTGACTGTGAATATATAACATGGTATTTTTGCAGTTTGTCTAAAAAAAGCTCTACTGGTAGTTATAATTGATTATATTATAATATATTAGAAATGTGGAATGAATGCTGCAATTTGCAAAAAAAAAAAAAAAAAAAAAAAACCCCAAAAACATCACTGTGATTATTTCACCAGTTTGTGAGACTTCAGTGTCTTCATTCAAAATCCTAATTATCTATTACCTTACTTCTGCTGCTTTGATGGTAGGTGATCATTTTATAGTTTTGTAGTCATACAGGCCCGTATTCAGAAAGACATTTAGGCACATGCCTAACTTCAAGCATGTCAGTAGTTCCATTGTCTTGAGCAGTCCCCCTGACTTCAGTGGGACTACTCACATATTTAAATGTCTTGCTAAATTGGCACCATAATATATTCCTTAAGTGAAACACATTGAAAGAGACTAGGCCTCATTTACCACTGCATCACATCAGTGTAACTTTGCTTAATTGTGTAAAGCTGGTGTTACGATGTTGTGACTCAGACCCAATGTCTTCAGAAATCAATTTATGTAAAAGGGAAGACCAAATGGAATTCAGCATTTAGTCAATTGAAGGACAATGGGCCCTATAAGAAGAGAAAAGATTAAACACACAAACAGAAAAAAAATTCAATTTCTTTCTCTTATTTCTTCCCTGTCCCAGGACCTTCACAATGAAAGTCACACCCACCTTCATTCATCCCTTATCTTCTGATGTTTTTCAAGCCATACTTTGTGCTGGATGTTCATGCCTGGAGCATTGTGTGTCCTTGGCACATGCTGCAGGACAATACAGAACTCTCTCATCTCTCTGAACTCAGAAACATACATCATAGTCAGAGAGGTGGCTGTAAGCTCAGTAAAATGATGGGTCATTGAGGTCATAGATCTTTGTCATTGTTCTTTATTGTTCTTGACTCAGGGGGAAGGGGGAGCTTTTCTCTTGTTTTCATTTTGTTTATTATAAGTTTGAGGTTATTTTGATGAATGTTACTGTTTCTAGAAGGTTGGCGCTGGTGTAGTATAACATAGACCTCAGAGCCAGCAGCTGTGTGCAAAAGCAGTTTTGTCAATGAATATTCATCCTGACCTGCAGACCTCCTGCTACTCTAGCCATGATCCTCACAAAACTAATCACAGCCAAAACACAATCTGCATTGCTATAAGAAAGAGAACCAGAGAGACATCAAAATCTAACCCCTGGTTCAGGGAATATAATAGGTGAAATCCTGGCCCCACTGAAATCAATGGGAGTTTTGTCACTGAAGTCTATAGAGCCATGATTTCACCAAGTGAAATCTTATTAATGTGTTTTATGCGTGCAGTAGGTTAACCAGCTCTGGTTCAAATGAACTTGTGCTAGAAGTAACATTAATCTGGTTAGCAGTTTTCGACACTTTTGAAAGCAACGCTCCGCACTTACCCCCTTCAGGAAAATGAAACCAATTGTGCCCTCTATGCAGTCCCTCCATGTGTTTTTAAAGTCCTACTCTTCAGTTTATATATCTTCCATCACACACTCCCCAGCTGCTGCATTATGCCCCTTCCCACTGGGAGAGGGCCCCACACTTTGGAAAATACTTATTTAAGCAGTCCATGGTGGAGCTGAAATCTGGGAGGGCATTGCACCGCTCTTTACAGACCACTGAGGGTACTGATTATAGCATCATGAGTTATTCCTCCATTTGTTTTTGGTCATTTAGTCCCATATTAATAGTCTAGAAAATGAATATAAGCAGGGAAATTAGGGGAGCGTGGCTCTGGTTTTGCTTTAATTTTCCTGCTTATGTTCATCATTAAATGTGATATAGTTTTGATGAGCTTTTTGATAATATCACCATTTCCATATCATGCACATGGTAATTTCCTTTGTAAGTAGCCTTACTATGTGCACCATGCGCTCCAGTACTTATGTTTGATCTGAAGATGCAGAATTTTCATCTGTAAACACACAGCATTTTTTTCCTTATGGATGCCAAAGTGGATAAAAAAAAATACCCCTTTGGGAATTAGAAGATAATGAATGATTGGCATTTGGTACAACTCCTTATTCTAGTGAGATTTTGGCATGTCACTCCTTTGGAAATTTAGTCTATTGAATGACACCCATATTTACCAGATGGCCTGTCAAGGCGTACTATGTGTCAACACCTTTCCAGAATATCACTTGAATCCTGGTTCAATTTATTCATGGGTATCTGATTTGATTTTACTGAATAAGTTAGTGTATACATTTATTTCCACTCTAGAATGCCTCCTGTAACCCTACAACAGGTGAAGCTATTGTTTTACTCCCACCATCCCATCCATGCACAGGGTGTGTGTGTGTGTGTGTGTGTGTGTGTGTGTGTGTGTGTGTGTGTGTGTGTGTGTGTGTGTAGGGGCAAGAAGATGCTGCATTCCATGAAGTAGTGTGTGTGTTCCCCCTTGCTCTCGGAGAGTAGTAAGCATGCCTCTGAAAATGTGTGGTGCTACTTGTCACCCAGGGCCTAAATGGAACGATCGTGTATCATAGACAGGTTTGGGACCAGTTTTTCAAAAGTTACCTTTAATTTTGAGAACCTTGGTTTCTGAGTGTTCCGCATCAGAAACCTTGGGGTGGCTCTTTCAGAGCTGAGGAACATCCACTGCTCCATTTAATATCAGTGGGGATTTGGTGCCTCTGAAATTCAAGCCCTAAGTGTCTAAAAATAGAGGCCACATCACGTGAACTAAGTGATATGCCCTAGGCTATAAAAAGTGTCAGTATCAGAGCCAGGATTATAACTCAACAAGTCTGAGCTTTCTGATCTCTGCTCACACCACTTTCCCAAGCCACTCCTTGGTAGCGCTTTCAGTAATGCTTAGATACCATGGTGTTCTGTATGAGATAAGTAGATAATATGGCTATTCGGCTTGGTATTTTATGAATATTAATGACCACCAAGAAGCAGTGAGTGTGTGTTGACACTATGAGCTAGGGGTGTGATTCGCCTGCTTGAGTACACCTGCTCACACTAGCTCTCAGTGACCTGGCATGAGTATAAATAGCAGCAAAGCCCCGGTGGCCTGGGTAGTGCCAGCAGTGGCACAGCTGAATAGTGTCGAGTACAAACCCACCTGAAACTGGTGGATATGTACTCAGCTATGCTACCACTGCTACGCTGCTATTTCTACCTGGGCTAGCTCAATGAGAGCTAGCATAAGTATGTGTATACAAGCAGGAGAATCACACCCCTAGCTCGTAGTATAGACATAGCCTATACGTGTGTGTATAATAGATGCATGTTGGGTCAGCCCTCATCATCGTGGTAATCTCTGCATGTTGATTTGTCTGGATTTGTGCATAACAGAAGTGGAAGAATGGTCAGCATAGCTTTCCTGAGAAGGTTTCATCCCTGGCCACTGACCATTTTAAATAAATAAATATATATTGTGGGGACTGCATCAGCTGCTGGTTAGAGCAAATAACTAAAAGCCAGAAAACTTTGAAGTTCAAATTGTAATTAAACCACTCATGTGACCTCGAGTAGATCACTGTTTATGCAGCCACCAACCCCAACTCAAAATTGAACTTATCTCTGCAGACATATATATATATTTTAAAGAACAGGAAAGAAGCTACGTACCTCACCAATCGTTACATTCTGGTTGTACTGAATTTCTTACCTGATGTCAGAAAATTAATACAAAATACATTTATTCCTTTATCTGTTACTGTACCTATTCATTTAAATGGGTTTGTGGTTGCATTATGATTAGCATAGATATCTGCACAGGCAATTTATCTGATTGTTTTTAACACAGCTTATTGCCTTATTTTACAATATAGAAAGATGGATTTTTATGGCTTGAATAAGACCATTTATTTTATGAGAGATGTGTATAATCCATAGTACTTAGTTCACAAGGTTCAACAGACAAAGCTACTGCTGCCCAGTACACTAATAAAGGTTATACCATGAACCTGAATCAAGCTGAATGTGGACGGTATGCAGAAGGCTAATGAGGTGAGGGACATAGGGGAAAAAAGGAGGAATGAATGATTGATGTGCCATAGGTCAGGGACACTTGAGTTTTTGCAGATGCCTAGGGAAAAACAACTGGGGAGGATGTGCTCCTGCAGACATAAGAAATCTCTGACACATCTTAGCATATAATACTGCAGGAAACCTTTTATGGTATGTGCTTCAAATACTAACAATTCAACCAAACTAAACTGGTTGTGCCAGTTCGCACACACACCAGTTGATAGACTTGGTGAGAAAGGAAGCAGGATGTATTTGTAATGTTTGCAGAGTTTATAATACACTACAAAGGAATGCCAGTCAGAGGTGTTTCTGCATTATTATTAGTAGGGCCAGATTTTGCAATTCTGGGTCATGCATAGTGCTTTACTCCAGGCGTCATTCTGTAGACTGTTTTGGCATGAATCATGCAGATAACTGCTACTAGTAGAAGAAAGGGGTTGAAAATCTACCCTTTGTTTATCAAGCTAAGCATGATGAACTAACCAAATAAATAGAAAGAGACAGTGCCCACCCCAAAGAGCTTCTAATCTAAATTTAGACAGAACCACAGACAAGGAAGATGTCACAAATGGGTGGAAATAGAACAGGGGAGGACAGGGTTATGGGAGAGGTACTTCATAGGAACCACACACTCAGAAGGCCGCAGGTGTTCAATTTGTTTTAAATATGTTGAATGATGGTTGGTGATAGTTACCATTTCTGTTTATTTATTGGGCAGTGTAATGAGGCATGAGGCAGCTGAGGGGAAGCCCAAAGGGGAAGGAGAAGTAGTGCTTGCAGGAGGGAAGTGGTGTGATATGGGTCATGGAGACGGACATTGGAGCAAAGGAAAGCAGGGGTGGGGGACAATCTGCATGGTTGGGTGTGAAGCGAGGATGCAGGCATATTTAGATGAGAAGGGAAAGGTGTGTAGGAAACTGGTGTTAGAGAAGTCAGGTAGCATGGGCATGTGTGAGGGGCAGTAGGGAGTAGAACAACAAAGGACACCAGTGAGCTTGTAAAATGGGTTTGAAGGTGCCAACGTGGAAAGGGATTGGAGTGTCCAGTGTTATTTCCTTGGTTCTCACTGGAGCATGGGGTGCTGTGGCTGATGAATAACAACCAGAGATCAGAGGTGCCCCTTGAAGCATGCTGCAGTGGTGGTAGGCACACTGGGGAGAAGTCACAGCTGGATCCTAGGGTATTTTTTTCAATCAGAGCATTTTAGGTTACTTTAACCTTGGTTCAGCCATTGTTAGTTTAGCCAAACACAATAGAATTTATCTTAAATCTTTGGTAGTGTCCCGCATCTTATACTTTCTAGGGCTGAGCTTCATTCCCTGTGTCTCAGGCTAGGGAAGCTCAACAGGATGGTGCCTTCATGCTTAATTTTTCTAAGTGTTAAATACAAAAAGGAATTGTGCTTTGATCTTCTTTATAATTTGATGTCATGATTAGAAAGTTACAACAGTTGTTTCCTTATAAGGAAGAGGGGGCATTTGCCAAGTGTGCCCTGAAATATATGCATGCTCCCTGCTGACCACTGAAACACATGCTGAGAGAAGTAGTTTGCCTAAAAGCATGATCTTCTGCTGAATGGATGTCAGTGTAAGGTGTCAGAATGCTGTACTGTGATCCTTTTGGACCTCACAATTTAAGTACAATCAGGCCAGGTAAGGGAGATTTCTCAGGAACAGCTAGAGTTGAACAAATTAAGATGTTAATATTTCCTTTTTTTAATGTTGAGGTTCATCTGGCACAGTGAGAGCTTTTGCAGATGATTGGTATGGACATATTAATTAACAAATAAAAGTTATTGCAATTTATTTGCTGTGATTAAAGTTATAATAAGTAAAACTAACTAGTCAAAAGTAATTAGCCATAGGGCTATGTCAATAAGATTATTTTTTTATAATTTTCCCTAAGGTGGCAAGGACATCCTAGCTTCCCCATTGTGCTGGTCGTTCCTATAGGGGTCTAGTAAAGGGTGGTTAGTGGAAAACATCAACAGTAGTTATGTAAGGAGTTATTTTCATTGCAAACTCTGAATTAATCTCTCTTTTCCTGACACAAAAATGGCAGGTTCCCAGACACTTACAATAATTAGCCTCTTGAAGAAGAGTGAATAGTATCAATGCTCTTTCACTAACAGCTAATACTAGCTGGGCTTTGAATCCTAAGGCACTGAATACATTGCCATTTTGCCGGATGATAAGTTGGTACTCGTGTTACGTGTCGCTTCTAGCGGACCATGACAGTCTTATCCTTAAGGGTGATTCTGTCCCTAACTCAAGCTTGGGGCACAGCCACTCTATCAGTTCATAGTTGCTGCTACTTCTCAGGAACACACTCCAGTGAAGGCATAAGGTGGAAAGGGGAGAAAGCATGTTGCTATATCTGATGGCACCCTAATTTTTATGACAGTGGTTAAGGCTTTAGGGTAAGCCACTAACTGTTTTATGCTTACTTGTAAAAGTGCACCAGTGAAAAGAGATTTTTATTCTACTTTAATGTGAAACTGGTGAAAAGTCAATTTCCTTTTCATGAGGAGCCTTTTGCACCTGTTCACGTTGACAGGTAGTGTAGTGGCCCTATCTCCGTAACCGAGCATCCAAGTGTCCATTGCTCAATTTTGCTCACTATCGTGGGTCAAAAAGCTGCCAGCATTTACTTCTTGGATAAATCTGAAGTGATTGTGGAAACTGATAAAGCTTTTCATGATTCTTGCCAAATGTTGCTCCCACCCTTAAAAAAAAAAAAGACAAATTCGACATCAAATATGGGGGACGACAGCTCTGATAAGTGGCCATTCTTATAGCAGGCATCATTATGGAGCTGTCACTTGTAAATGCTACATGCTATTTTCCTTATGACTACGTCTGGGCATGAGACTTTACTAAGAGTAAAACCACAAGTACCCGACCTACTCTTGTAAATCAGGCTGAGAATAATTCACATGTGTATCTTTAGGGATGGGTGACCTGCAAAATAGACAAGCATTTGTGGGAAAATCTGTGAATCATGGGCACACCATGCATGTATTGCAGGGAAGGATGTATATGCATCTATGATAGAATCTACCTACTTACTTGTGTGTTTTTTCCAGGGTAAGATCAAATAGACAAATCACCAGCTACATAAATAAATAAATATGGGGGCTCTGTTTGCAAAGTGGGCTTCAGGCTGGTGAATCCAACTGTTCTTTACTGAACAGAGGATGGGAACAGAACAATAGAGATATGCTTCCATCTCAGCAGTCTTCCTTCTCACCTTCCATCTCTGCAATACAGCCATCCTTGTTCAACCTCACCCAGTCAGGAATCAGATCTATCAGCAAGAGGCAAATTCGAATCTCCCCATTTCATGGGAGTGGAATGCCCGGAATGCAGAAGAATCCATCCCGTTCTGCTCAGCAGGGGAGAAGGGATGTAGGGCACTTGCAAAGAGACATCCTGCAACCAAGCAGGTATGCAGCAGGCCAGACCAGGAAAGGGAGAGCCCAGCAGCTATGGCGGTAAGGGACTACATCCATGAGACTGTACTCATGACTGTTCTGGAGGCTGGTGGGGGTGGGGAGAGTGCATTCCCCCTCTCTAATTCCCACAGACATCACTCTTTCTGGTTTACTAGCTGTGCTCTAGACCTAAAATTTGGTCCTCTCCCCAGTACCCGGGCCAGGTACTAACTACTAGCATCAGTCAGGGATAAGGATTCCCCTCCAGAAGAGGATGACTGTGGAGTCTCAATTGTGAGAGCTAGCTCTGCAGCCATTTAGGGAATTCCCATCTCCTTGCAGGTGAGGGAGGTCAGGACATCCATGCACATATGGATCTTCCTTCCCATCCTCTCCTCTCCCCCATCTCTCCATATCCTGCCTCAACTTGCCCCGTACCTACTGGGGGGTATTCCAGCAAAGCTGAGCTGCGTACTGCTCAAGGGGTATAACGGATAAACACCCTATAGAGCCCCTTTCCTCTCCTGGCCCTTGCACTGCAGAAATGTATGATGGGCTTGATTTAGTGTTGTCCTGCCCCTGTGCTGTCATCTACACCAGTGCCAAGTGGGTGCAATCTACGCCACCAAATCAGAAGAGTTGCATTTTGCACCCACTTCACTCTGGTGTAAACAAGAACACAAGGTGGAGAACAATGGGGAATCAGGTCCAGGAGAGGTGTAGGAAGGTTTGGCCGGCCCTTCATGAACCCCAGAGCCAAAACTTAATGGATAAAATATGGACATTCTTGGAGTCCCGGATTTATTCCAGCCGTAGGAAAGCTGGTACAGGATTTTGACTCTAGTTCTCTTTCCTCCTCCCCCCACCATTGAAATCTAAAATCCCAATTTTCTTCCCCTTTTTAAATATGACTCGCCTCCCCTAAGCCTGTTTTCTAGCCTAGATATAAGAGGCTTAGCTGATTGAAATATACAAACCGCCCATAGACAATTTTCTTTGCAATATAAGGGAGGCAATGGTATTTTGCAGTATGTACACCATAGAAAATGATTTTCATAAGTTATTCAAGGCGATTGCTTTCCCTTTTGCAAGAAAAAAAACAGGCAATGATACTGATGTAAATATATCTGGGGCCAAATTCAGCATGGTGCGGAGCATCTGCGAATCCTGTTGAAGCCAGTGAGTGGCAGTCACTCAATATCCCTCAGAATTTGGCTGACATAGGGATAGAGAGAGTATTAAATATAAAGTATATAAAAACAAGAGTAAAAAAGTAGACCTCAGCCCCTCTGAAAAAGGATTCTGCTTGCTAATAGGGAGTGAACAGAAGGATGTGCTCCAAACCTGCACATCTGCCTAAAATAGCAATAGAGCCAATATTTTCACTAATTCCTCTGAATAATATTAAATTCTAAACTCCAATGAATAGGTTAGCATGCCCATTGTCTTCCCAAATAGCCATGTATCATTATGTTTCATCCTGCCCAAGTGATCACAGATGTATTTCACTCCAGGTTTTCACAACTGTTTATGTTAGTCACAGCAGATTGCTCTGAATAAAATGTGTCAAATTGCTTTCAAGACCAACCACTTTGCTCAAACACAAAGGCAAATATTTCTGTGTCTATTTGCAGCTTGAAAATATCCCTAAAGAGCACAGCTGGCTAAATTGCAGTTAGCTTTGTGTAGATTTAGTGCAACTGAGGAGAACCCCCCAAAGGCTCAAAAGACTAAGGACCTGATTCTCCAACCTTTACTCAGGAGTTATATTCATATCTGGTCAAATTCTGATCCCATTAAAGTAAATGGGGATTTTTCCCTTCAGTAAGACCAGGATTTAGTTGCAAGAATATAGGAATTAATTGCCTGGATAGAAGCTGTTGTTATTTTGAAAGTCTGGCATCCTCTTATCCACAGTCAGATGTCTTATGTGTCTAATTATCTGATTGTGCTCACTTCCTAGCTTAGCATTTCCCAAAGTGTGGGACATACCCCCTGGAAGGCATGAGGACTAGCGGAGCTTGCAGGCAGGAAAGATGTATACATTAAGACAGGCTGGCCTTCAGCAGCACATGGCAAGGTTGAGTTAGGAGGGAAACAGTTTGTTTCATTTTCCTAAAAGGAGTGGGGGGGAGGAGAATCTGATTTCAAAAATCTGGGAAATGCTGAATTAGCCAGATGTAGAAATAACATGAATTAACCCCCCAAAATTGTAATGCAAAAAAAGGAGCATAGATTGAAGCCAGGCTGAAAATCAGACCTTCATTTGACCTTATTAAACCAATCAGACCTTATTAAAATCAACTCATATCTTATTAAAACAAATGTTCAGTCGCCTCCTTTTGAAAATGGCAAAATATATGTATCCATTCTTTCTTGTATCTTTGGAACACAGACAATTGACCTGCAGATAGTAAGAATATTCCCCTAAGTTTACGTGTGATAGTGTCCTGTCCTTGAGTCCAAGCACCACAGTGAGAACAACTGATCAAGGGAGAACATGCATATTAAATTATAACATGTATACATCCAATCACGACTCCTGTATGTCCCTGTATAAAACAGGCAAGAGTCAAAACAAGTCTGTCACCCTATGACATTCTTCTTGCCTGAAGGGCAACCAATAAAAAACAAAACCAACTGTACACTTAAAACACAGGTTTTGGATCATAAAAGTAGCATCAAATAATATTTTAAAGGCATACTGTGTGTGGTTAAATAGGACTTTAAACTCTATAGAGAGAGAGTTGAATTGAGCCTTTTTATTTGTTCTGGGCAGAAATCTAGCACACAAGGTCTGAGAGCAAAATGCTTTTGTTGTATTTAATTTTTCTATATACATTACAATTTATTATTTTGTACAGTGTGTGTGAGCATACAAAATGGGTGTGTGTGACAGAGAGAGAGAGCATAGCATTCTCATTTCTCCTTTTTTTTTAAAAAGGGAAAGAATTAATCCATAATAGACCCAATCCTTTTGGGTACTGTGACAGACCCAGACCAGTGGGGTACAGGAGTCTGATCCTATTGGGATCCAGGATGTGGGCAGGCGAAGCCCGCCCACTGCTAAAGGATCCCCCCCAGCCTAAGGGGGGGTCCACAGGGCCTGGAGACCAAAAAATTATGGGGGTACAGGAGTCTGGTAGAGGGAAAATATACTGGTCACTGGATGAGTAGTTTTCTGTTCCCTGAGTGACGAGAGCAGGGGCTGCACTAGAGTAATCAGGAACCTGCTAGAACCAGTTAAGTCAGGCAGGCTAATTAGGACACCTGGAGCCAATTAAGAAGAAGCTGCTAGAATCAATTAAGGCAGGCTAATCAGGGCACCTGGGTTTTAAAAGGAGCTCACTTCAGTTTGTGGTGAGAGTGTAAGGAGCTAGGAGCAAGAGGTGCAAGGAGCTGTGCTGCTGCAGGACTGAGGAGCACAAGCATTATCAGACACCAGGAGGAAGGTCTTGTGGTGAGAATAAGGAAGGTGTTTGGAGGAGGCCATGGGGAAGTAGCCCAGGGAGTTGTAGTTGTAGTTGTCATGCAGCTGTTACAGGAGGCACTATAGACAGCTGCAGTCCACAGGGCCCTGGGCTGGAACCTGGAGTAGAGGGTGGGCCTGGGTTCCTCCCAATTGACCTGGACTGTGGGTTCTTCCAGAGGGGAAGGTCTCTGGGCTGTTCCCCAACCCACATGGTGAATCTCTGAGGCAAGAAAATCCACCAATAAGCGCAGGACCCACCAAGATAGAGGAGGAACTTTTTCACAGTACTTAGTTTTTTGTTTTGCTTTGTTAACAATAGGCCTATCCTGCAAGGTGCTAATACATGTCCTGAGTGCATTCGGTTCAAACTAAGTGGGAATTGAGGCCACTCAGCATCTTGTAAGAGGCATTCGGCAAACTGAAGGACCGAGCACAATGTGGCGCTTGCCTTTTCCCCAAGTCATTTTGGCATGCATTTTTTAATATAGAGAGTTTGCATCTTAAATATGTATTTACACAACAGCCTGGGACCGCTCCAGGAAAAACAATTTCACTTTATTGGTCTAGAATATGCCTTTTAAAACATTTATAAATAGGTATTTCACCATCAGACTAGAAGAAGCTCCTTCAGAGACAGTCTGTGCATAATACACATTTGTAAAACTTATTTAAATACATTATTTACCAAACAGAGACAGGAAATGGCTTCTTCAGACAAATTCCAGTCTCTCAGGAAGATATTATACATACTGAGAAATATACAAACATATCATATACCTTAAAAGAGCTGCTAAACTATCACTTGATTCAGCCTCAGTCATCTTATTCCTGCAATTAAACCTCACTCAGGTTATAATATTAGTTCCCATCTGTCTGAGTAAAAAGAACAGGAGTACTTGTGGCACCTTAGAGACTAACAAATTTCTTAGAGCATAAGCTTTCGTGGACTACAGCCCACTTCTTCGGATGCATATAGAAGTGGGCTGTAGTCCACGAAAGCTTATGCTCTAAGAAATTTGTTAGTCTCTAAGGTGCCACAAGTACTCCTGTTCTTTTTTGCGGATACAGACTAACACGGCTGCTACTCTGAAACCTGTCATCTGTATGAGTGTCACTGTTGAAACATGAGATCATTGTTGTCATTATCAGAATGTTTCTTTTGAAAGTGAGTGAACAAAGGTGGGATGCACAGACAAAAAATAAATTGTTTATGAAATGCTGGAGATTCAAAGTTTGCTGTGATGTCATGTTTCTTGGATCAATGTTTCTAGCCAAAATGAGAGTCCAATTTGTCTTCCTTCCAGAAATCGGTACACCTCAACACTTTGAAAGGGTTCACACCCACTCACCTACCCCATAAGGTTCAGACTTGTTTTTTGGGGGGTGGACTGCAAATTTAATCTGGTTTCATGCTTAAACTTACAACACCATGTATTTTTAAAAAAGTCTTATATCAGCTCACGATCATTTAAAACTGGGTCCATCTTCGTGAACATCAGTGAAACTTTCAATGACACGTTCTCTGAGTCTCAGGTTTGAAATAGGACCCTGAAACATGGCAAGATTTATGCTACCTGTGGGAACATGGGAGATATCTGTATTAATTTCATGAATTTTATATGTTTATCTGTGGACTGGGTGGTTATTGTGGTGTTAGCTAAAGGATAACTAACAATTAAATTAGATTCAGGTAGATGTGCCACAACCAAAATCAATGGCTATAGAGATCTTTTTGTAGTTTACCTCCATTGATGTGGAATTGGGGGTCTGGCTGGTCTCACAAATGGTGACGGGGAAGGTCTTGAAAGCAGTTAAAAAGTAGAGTCTCTGATGAGTCAGGGAGACAGAGGGTCTGCAGAAAAACAAGCTACATCATCTTCCTCAGGAAAACAGGAGGGAGATGCCAATGCATGAGGGAAATGATAAATTTAGGTAAAGTTATATCCATTTAGGCTTTTGTTATTTTAATCCCTTTCTTTCTACCTGTCATGTTCCTATGGATAAGTCAATCAGACTTTGTTTTGAAGAAGTTTTCTTTGCCACTGCAGTTTCATTCTGGTCACCAGCTCCTAGAGAGAAGTTTATAACAGAGTCTAATCCCAGTTAACCCTGAGGTAATGTGGTTTGTGTGGTTTAAAAAAAAAAAGGGGGGGGGAGATAGGGGGAAGGTTTTCATAGTCTGGCCAGTCAAGACTAAGAGTGGGATGAATTGTGGGATTCCATTGTGAGAGAAATGCAGGTCCGGGCCTGTCACTTGGAAAGGGCAAGAGAATGAGAGCATGAGGTCTGTCTTTATCCTTAATCATAACACCACCTATAAACTCAGCAACTCACATTTTCCCCTCCACCAGTTTCTCTATTTTTGAATGCCTTATTCTCGTCCCAATTTTAAAGACTGAATAAAAATGCAAAAGTCTATGATAGGGATAGTTCACCATCCCCCCCCCCCTCTTTACTTCCCCTGCAATTGCAAGGAAATGATTGGGTTAAATATTCTCACTTAATCCCATGTGATGATGGATTCTCAGTGCTCCAGAGGAAGATGTGGTATGGAGGGGAGGGGAAAGACCATGATGCCTGCCACTATGCACTTGAGAATTTTTTTTTTTCCTGAACCTAGACACAATGAACAGTTTATCCTTGTAAATGTGACCATGAATCACCATACTGTTTAGAGAACAGGAGTACTTGTGGCACCTTAGAGACTAACAAATTTATTAGAGCATAAGCTTTTGTGGACTACAACCCACTTCTTCGGATGCATATAGAGTGGAACATATATTGAGAATATATATATGTGTGTGTGTATGTGTAAAGTGTGTGTGTGTGTGTGTGTGTCTGTATATACACACACACACAGAGAGAGAGAGCATGAACAGGTGGGAGTTGTCTTACCAACTCTGAGAGGCCAATTAAGTAAGAGAAAAAAACTTTTGAAGTGATAATCAAGCTAGCCCAGTACCTACCCTATACTGGAAACCTACTGACCGCTACACTTACCTACATGCCTCCAGCTTCCATCCAGGACACACCACACGATCCACTGTCTACAGCTAAGCTCTAAGATATAACCGCATTTGCTCCTATCCCTCAGATAGAGACAAGCACCTACAAGATCTCTATCAAGCATTCTTAAAACTACAATACCCACCTTCTGAAGTGAAAAAACAGATTGACAGAGCCAGATGAGTACCCAGAAGTCATCTCCTACAAGACAGGCCCAACAAAGAAAATAACAGAACACCACTAGCTGTCACCATCAGCCCCCAACTAAAACCTCTCCAGTGCATCATCGGAGATCTACAACCTATCCTGAAAGATGATCCTTTACTCTCACAGATCTTGGGAGACAGACCTGTCCTCACTTACAGACAACCCCCCAACCTGAAGCAAATACTCACCAGCAACCACATATCACTGACCAAAAACACTGACCCAGGAACCTATCCTTGTAACAAAGCCTGATGCCAACTCTGTCCGTATATCTATTCAAGTGACATCATCATAGGACCTAATCACATCAGCCATACCATCAGGGGCTCGTTCATCTGCACATCTACCAATGTGATATGTGCCAGCAATGCCCCTCTGCCATGTACATTGGCCAAACTGGACAGTTTCTATGCAAAAGAATTAATGGACACAAATCTGACATCAGGAATCATAATACTCAAAAACCAATGGGAGAACACTTTAACCTGTCTGGCCATTCAATGACAGACCTGCAGGTGGCTATCTTACAACAGAAAAACTTCAAAAACAGACTCCAACGAGAGACTGCTGAGCTGGAATTGATATGCAAACTAGATACAATCAACTCAGGATTGAATAAGGACTGGGAATGGCTGAGCCATTACAAACATTGAATCTATCTCCCCTTGTAAGTGTTCTCACCCTTCTTATCAAACTGTCTGTTCTGGGCTAGCTTGATTATCACTTCAGAAGTTTTTTTCTCATACTTAATTGGCCTCTCAGAGTTGGTAAGACAACTCCCACCTGTTCATGCTCTCTGTATGTGTGTATATATATATATCCTCAATATATGTTCCACTCTATATGCATCTGAAGAAGTGGGCTGTAGCCCATGAAAGCTTATGCTCTAATAAATTTGTTAGTCTCTAAGGTGCCACAAGTACTCCTGTTCTTTTTGTGGATACAGACTAATACGGCTGCTACTCTGAAAACTGTCATACCGTTTAGGAAGCTAATAGCTTTTATTCAGTATGACACTATCAATGTCCACGTAATTTTCCATTTTCTGCTTGAATTCTAGTGAAGTGGACTCTGTCGATTGGGAGATGTAATTTATAAGGTAGATTCTTAAAGGGCAGAGACGGTCAAACATTGATTAACCTCTGAGAAAATATAACCTTTATTGTGAAGATACTGATTTTCTAACTAGAGGAACCTCAGAGGATTCTTTATCCCTTCTGATGAACAAGCCCCACAATGTTAACAAGGATTTTAACATTTTTCTAGTAGACCTTCCTCACAAGCTGGAATAGATTTACAATGCTCATGCTGAAGAGTCAGAAGAAAAATCCTCATTTAAAATGATGACAAAGTCCCTGAAGACCTAAAGTTTTCAATATATCTTCCAGTAGCAACCTTCCCTTGAAGTCGTTCTCTGAGAATCCTCAGCTGGTGGGAATCATCATATCTTGACTGACAGTGGAGCTATGTCAGTTTCCACTATGTGATGAAGTAGCTCATTGGCTGTAGCCTTTAGCAGAGCTTTCAAGATTCCTAATGCAGGGGAAAAAACAAACAAACAAACATGGAAACGTAGCTGTTTAACCACTGGAATTTCTACCAGCTCCCAAACTATTTTCAGCTAATGTTTCTGCTTGAAGCTCAATAAATTTCCATATGTAGCATACAAGTTTTGTATAGCATATATGTATTAGACATTGCTTTTCCCATCTTCATTGTGTTCATTGACCTTAAACCACTTTCCCATCTTGACATATTAAACCTCCCACCTTGTCCTCTTTCTAGATCTTTTTTAATGAACCGTAGCCTACTTAACTTTAACTTTGTACTTAATGGGCTTCTTAACCTGCTTTCAACTATTTTTTTTCTTTGCTTAGTCTTTTATTCAGTACTTACCTGCTCTATTTATTTTTGATTCCCACCCACCTCACTTCTTTCTACTTTAACCATTGCAATCTAGCTGTCTATCATCTAAGTGGCCTTTTCCCCAACACCTGAGTACTGTACAGATATTTCCATAAGAAGAAAACATTGTGTCTCACTTCATTATCTAGGGACAAAGTTGCATCTAATTGTAAATACAGGTTGAGAATCTGTTTTTATTAGTAGTAATTAACTATCTGTAATGTATATCTGTATTATAATTATCTGCTATTACTGAAATTAGGAGTAAAAACAACAATTAATAGTTCAAATACAGCTTCCATGTAAAAATACTGCTGTTAAATACAGTTAGTACATATTCAATTGGAAAAGGGCATCTGAGAATTTTGTTCCATGCCACCCATTCCCCCCTTTCCCCATGGCGGGGGTTGGGGTTTAGGCTGCTCTAAGTTACACCAAGGATCATTTTTGCCCCAGACTGACTCCTGTTCAAGGGACGTGAAAAGAGACCAACAGCCACCTTTCTCCATCCCCCTCTCAGATGTGCTAAGCATAGCTCAACAAAGGATTGAGCTCTTTTTTTCTATGCATTGTAATAATAGATCTGTGTCCTCCATACCCTATTGCCCTTTAAACAAAATGTACTACCTAACTCTCAAGTAAAGGGCAAAATGCCACTAGAAGAAGGAAGACAACATGGATGAGGTAATATCTTTTATTGGACCAACTTCGGCTAGTGAGAGAGACAAAGTTTTGAGCTTACACAAAACTCATGTTCAGGTCTATGTAAACTCCGTGTAAGCTTGAAAGCTTGTCTCTCTCACCAACAGAAGTTGGTCCAATAAAAGACATTACATCACCCACCTTGGCTACAACAACACTGCATACTAAAAGAAGGGGACATTTGGTTACGCAAACGAATTCAGATACTTTCTTTTAGTCAGGTTCACACAGCTGAGCTGGATTTCAGTAAGTTCATTAGCAGTAAGTTTTGCCTAAATCTGATTTCTTTGAAATTCAGATTTGGATATTTCTTGGTTTAGTTTCCACAGGTATCAAGGGTAGAGCTAACAATGCAAAAACTGTTTCCCATGTTAATAAAGGGGTCATTTAATAGTCCTTTATAAAAGAAAGATATTAAATACAGTGTCAGAGTGCCATGAAGAAACTTTTTAATACCCTCCAATTAATATATTTTTTTCATCACACTGTCTATCAAAAGGAGAAAATCCTATCAGCATCACTAAATCCTCCTTTAGGGTTTCATTGATCTTAGCCTTACAACAAGATTATCAAAAATAGTCCTACATAAAGATAATGTCTAGGGGCTTTTTGGCTAATCTCAACACTTAATTTTAGATTACATCTAGTAGTTTTCAGCCTCATAGCTATCCTTGTAGATAACATATACATATCCATGTTTACTCTTAATTAAGAAGCAATAATTATTTTTGTTTGCTATGGTTCCAACATGAGTAACACCAAGCATGCCCATAGACATTCTACAATAAGTCTTGAACTCGTTTACAAAATAAATAAATCATACCATGTTAGAGACAGTTTGTTTCTCCTGGCAAGTAATTCTCTTTTCTTGTGTCTTGTATGGCAGGAATCACATAATTTCATGTACCATAGTCAAACATAACCAGTTGTGGGTGTGCTAATTGTCTTAACCTTGCTATTTGTCTAGCACTTATATTGTGTAGACGTTTGGATATCCAAGCCCCACACATATCTCTGTGTTCTACTACCAGCAGCCACATAATAAATTTGTGTAAAAAGGCAACATGTGAAAGATAATAGTTTAATTTGAAGGTAGGAATCCAGAAACACCAATTCCACTACTGAGGAAAGAAAGAGATTCTCCAAGAATAAAAGCAACTTAGAAGGAATATAGTGATGGCCCAAAGGACTAACCTAACTCCCATTAAAGACAATGGAAATATTTCATTGGCTTCAATGGAGTTTGATCAGTACCCAAATATAGGTTACCTAAGAAAAGACTGAGATAAAAATGTGTAAGGATGGCAGAGTTTGGCCCCTAATTATAGAATAATAATTCTACTGATATTCTACAGATAAAGAGAGTGTTATTAAAAACTCATCCTTTACCACCCTGCTGTCATTTTGATGTCATGATATCTTCTATTCTAAGAAGAGGAATAGTTCTCAATACTATACATGCATAGGATAGTGAATGTTTAATTGTTGAGGGCACCCAATATATGTGTATGCATGTAAATTTTATATAAATCATTGTCTAAATTGGGGTGGGAAAACTACGGCACCACACGGCCCGGCCCTGCTCCAGCACTCCAGATGGGGCACTGGCAACTCAGCCTTGCTCCAGCTCTCTGACCAGGACACTGGGTCAGGGGCAGGACACATGGCTCAGCCCCCCTCCACCTGGAGCACTGGGTTGGGGGCCACACCATGCGGCTCAGCCCTGCTCTGACGCTCCGGCTGAGGGGCTGCGTCGGGGGTCACACCAGTGTCTCAGCCCTGCTCTGGCACGCAGACCACATGTCTTGGCCCCCCTCTGCCTGGGGCGCTGGGTCAGGGGCCACACCATGCGGCTTCCGGAAGCTGCGGCATGGCACTGCTCCGGCACTCCGGCTGTGGCACAGGGTCGGAGGAGCTGCAGGGGCGGTGTCTGCGGATGGGGCAGCATGCAGAGCCACATGGCCGTGCCTCCGCGTAGGAGCCAGAGAAGGGACATGCCACTGCTTCTGGGAGCTGCTTGAGGTAAGCACCGCTCAGAGCCTGCACCCCTGAGCCTCTCCCCATGCCCCAACCCCCTGCCCCAGCCCTGATCACCCTTCTGCTCTACAAACCCCTCAATCCCAGCCCAGAGCACCCTCCTGCAGCCCAAACTCCTCATCTCCAGCCCCACCCAAGAGCCTGCACCTCCAGCTGGAACCTGCACCCCTTCCCACACCCCTGCCTCAGCCCTGATTCCCATCCCACCGTCCAAACCCCTCGGTCCAGAGCACCCTGCTACACCCTAAACTCCTCCTTCCCAGCCCAGAGCCCACACCCCTAACCAGAGCCCTCACCCCCTTCCACACCCCAATCCCAATTTTGTGAGCATTCATGGCCCGCCATACAATTTTTATTCCTCGATGTGGTCCTCGGGCCAAAAAGTTTGCCCACCTCTGGTCTAACTGCTCTCTTCTCAGTGGTCCTTTAGGAATTTTTTTACTAACCCTATATTGCTCTGTTTAGAAAAAGAAAATAACACACACACAGCCTTTCCAATGGACATAACATTTGCTTGCAGCTGGTTGCTTTCTTTGCTAGAACATTTTCACTTGCATTATTAGTTAATAGCGGGAGGAAAAATGAAAAACAAAATTGCCACTGCATAAACAGAGCTGTGGCCCACGAATGCCTGCACTATTCCAGATGATATTGCTGGAAATTGTATGATTTATGTTTCTGTAGGTTCCTTGTTGAATAACAATAATAATTAATATTACAGAATTTGCCTGCTTGCACATTAATAATAGAACTCTTTTGGGACCTGACCCTTCACCCATTAAAGTCAATGTCTTCACTCTTCCTAACTTCATTATATGCAGAATCAAGCCCTGGATTGTCAGAGATATTTGTTTCCTGTAGCTAAAATGCTACTTTTGTCAGCAGCAAAAGAAGCATTCCTTTCCTATACAAATTTGTGGTACCAAACTGCCAAAATGTCTTACTGCAAGTGTTCTTAGATAATATGTTCCTAGTTTGTTCTAATTTACAGTAGGGCTGGAGAACATTATGCACATCAGTCTTATAAATAACATCACATAAATAACAGCTGCACTCAGTACTGAAGCAATCGTTCTCCTCCCATGTAATCATTCATTTATAGTGACGATGGAACATTCTTAAGTAGCAGCAACTGAAGTCACATCCTTACATAATTTTGGTTAGATTGCTCAATACTTCATTACAGCACACATTTTTTTCCACCCCCTACTTTCTCCCTCATTGCTTTGCAATAATTAATTTGGATCTCAAAGTCATTAGAGCCTTATTTTAGAATGCCTATCTGGAGTAATGGAATTTGAATGTTAAAAATACAATATGCAAGACGTGACTTTACATTTATAATAAAGGATGAGGGCAGGGATAGGTTTTGTTGCCTTCATGTTAGACAATTTGTAGGTTGAAACAGTGCTGAACAAAACAGATATTTACATTACGCGTTATGGACATGTAGAATCACTGGACATTGGCTTGTTGCTGTTAGTTAATAAGCCTCCAAAAAGCTATTTAGCAAAGCACTTAAGAAAATGCTTAACTTTTATGAACATGCTTCAATTCCAATGATTTTCATGGGACTCAATAATATCCTTATAATAAAACAGATGCTTAGTAATGTATTGAATAGGGATGGACTTAAACGTGCTTAAAAGCATAGTTTTTAAAGTTCATACTAGCTCAGGTCCTAATGGAACAATTATCTCCAAGAAAACATTCAGTTCCCTTCTGTATTTATGTTCACCAGGATAACTATTTTTGGTCATCTTCAGATTCATCTGAGTCAATGTCATTTATCCCATTACCATTCAAGTCACTAGAAAAACTTCAGAGGTGCAAGATCAGATCCCATCTCCTTTGCTCTCCATTTTGTAGCCCTGACCATTGCATCAAGATATTTAGATATTTCAGTGTCTGAATTGCAATATTATTTTGTAGAAACAGATGCTCCCCATACATCTTAAAGCTTTTCATCCAAGTTAAGATTAAAATAGTGCACTGCATTTATCTGATCATAAGTCTAATAGATATGACATACTTAGTTGTGACATACTCCATACATATTTTCCTAATAAAGATTATTATAGCTATTGACATTTTAGGGCAGGTTTGCCATAGATGTAAGATATAGAACCTATGGGAGCTTTCTGGGTTCTATTTCTGTCTCTGTCATAGACTTATTGTAATACTTTGTGATATCAAACTTGAGTACCTGAAGTTAGGCACAAAATAAGTGTCCTGGCTTTTTCAGAGGTGCTGAGTACCCAACAGCAGTGGGCCTGATTACCAGAGGTAATTGAGCACCAGCAATACCCAGTGAAGTCAATGGGAGCTACCCATCTTCAACACCTTTGCATTTAAATGTACATCCCCGTGTTGGAAAATGTTGGCTTTAACTCTGGTCTCCATTTCCACATCTGTGAAATTGGGATACAATCCCTACCAAATGTTTGGTCAGAAAATGGAAAACAAACTTCATGATTATTTTGTCCTTTTTGTTTTTGTCATTTTTTTTCTTTTTGTTGTAATTTTCTAACCAGATCCAGTAAAGCATTTTGAGCTCCTTTGATGGAAAATACTATGTATGTACACAGTGCTGCTGCTGGTGGTAGTTGTGTTACATGTAGCATATTAAGTAAAAGAGGTCAAAGAAGTGTTAAAAGAATAGCAAAGTGATTCTCAATGAGAGCCAGTAAAAACAGAAAACAATTTAGCCTTTCTTACACTCCTAGCTCAGAGAAAATGTGCTGTGGCATAATGTACCAGTAACAGTGCAGAACTCTTTTATATGGGACAACAAAAAAGAGAGACCTACTTGCCTAAAGGTGAGCTGATATATGATCCCATTACAATATTGCATCTTTTCAGTGAGGCATCTTGATGTATGCACATTAATTCGTGCATTTTGGGGTACCAACCCCCAAATACACAGGCAATCGAATTTTCATGTGCAAACCCCATTTGGACAAACGGGTTTTGTATGTGACTATTTTATCACCTGACCATTCAAGTGTTGGTCCATTCATACAAACTGGGGATGATAGGGTCTGAAAATCAGGACCACAATGGCAGCCATTCTGTTTCCAGCACTGCGACAGAAATGCTGAAAGAACCACTTGGGGTGGGTCTTCAGGAAAAAGTACCCAAACCCTATCGGGTGATTGTGGTATTTGGAAATCTTCAGAGAATGCAGCGGCATTACATGTACTGTGCTTCTAAACAGTTTGTGTCTTCTGAGGCATCACACTTATTGTGCTATTTTAATTTATTGCTGACACTAATTATATCTGATTATTATTTTATTCTACCTTCTTTGTAATATTTCCAGGGTGTCTTTAAATATTCATGCCATTTTAGCAAACAAGTTGTTAGCTTTTTCAAAGGTAAAGACATCAGAGGCTGTCTTTTGGAGAGCAGAGTACCTCTTGAAGACAGAGGCCACCTTTTCATTACTTTGAAGATAATCAAAATATGAGAGCAGTAAGTCAGGAACAAAAAGATCAGGGTGGCATAACTAAAGCTTATTGAATTTGTGCTGAGGAACCCCAAAAAGGCAGTTCAATTTGTTCCATATAGTTTTATCCTCTAATTCCTAATCACATATGCTGTCTTATTGTGTACAATAAAAAGGCTAATTTGACTAAATCCATTCATAAATGACAAAATCAATAGTTCTCCTTTTGAAAGTCACTCAGCATATAGAATATGAGAATTTATGGTTAGTTTACTACTGTCATGGATGGGTCTCTCTCTGGTAGTAACTGATAAAGCAGCTTTTGAAGTCAGACTGTCACAATAAAGTACTTAAATCCATCTTAATGTACCCCAGGGAAGCGAGTCTGAATTAACCTAGTACCTTAGTTTTATAACAATAATAAGGTGAAAGGGAGTATGCAGCAGAAACTGATTATAATAAGTGATACAAAAGAAGACAGAAACAATGAGGCAAAAGTAAAATGGGGACTGGGATTAAGGGATTCTCACTCAGCCATGTGCAAAAACGTTAAAATTAATGTTGTATTGTTTAGTTAACAGCTGTCAAGTCATTGTAATGTGCAGTATTCTTGCTTTCCTCTTCCCCCTCACCAAGAGCACATTAGAAATCATATTCTCCATCTTCTGAAGACTAACAAATTAATCCTGCCTTGCTTTGCTTTTAGGACTAAATCATACTGCAGGATGTCTCTAAATTTGTCAGTGAGGATATTAACATATTGTTTAACTTTGCTGTTACAGTGACAGGATGAATGGTGTTAAAAATTACTTATGGCCAAATTCTGCCTGCCTTTTATGCTGGTGGACAATGGGGAAAGGTGACGGAGGGTACAAGCAACCTCCCCTTGCATGGCTTATGCAACCCTCAACCCACAACCTCCTTCCACATTCTGAATCCCTCGGGCCCCACCCCCCCAGCCTGGAGCCCCTTCCTGCACCTCAAACCCCAGCCCCACCCCAGAACCCGCACCCCCATTTAGAGCCCTCACTCCCTCCCACATCCCAACCCCCTGCCCCAGCCCAGTGAAAGTGAGTGAGGGTGGGGGAGAGCGAGCCACTGAGGGAGGGGGAATGTAGTGAGTGCGGGGCGGGGCCTTGGGGAAAGGGCAGAGCAGGGGGTGGGGCCTCATGGAAGGGGTGGGGCTAGGCTGTTTGGTTTTGTGCCAATAGAAAGTTGGCAACCCTCAGTGGCAGAGAAGAGATGAATGGTCAGACAGTGGGAAAGGGAGAGGCTTTTAGCAGTAGTGCACTGGAAGGATTAAAGGTAATCAGTGTGAGAAGCTGGGAGGCTGGAAATTAAGAAGTTGCAGTATTTTAGGCAAGATATAATAAAACCCTGGACTAGTTCTTTTAACCACAAAGTTGGAGGAACATGGAAAGATTCTGGAGATGTTGTAAAAGAGGGACTTATTTTGGGGGGAGGGAGAGGGCGGGGGTGTGTGTGTGTGGGGGAGAGAAGTAGCCTGGATGTGCGGAGAAAATGAGAGAGGGAGTCAAATATTACACTGAGACGGCCATGCTAAGTATTGAAGACAGTGGACATTTAGACAGGGATGACAAAAGGAGGGAAAGGGGACTTAACTGACAATGATCCTACCCTGTATTCATTGGCTAAGTTGTTCAAAGGTGACTGGTGATTTGGGAGCCTGTTTTTAGATCCCCAATTTGGAATATGTTGAAAGGGCCTGATTTTCAGAGGACAGGGGCTCAGTACTTTCTCAAAACCTGGCTCCTTAAAGGTATCTCAACTTGAACACCCAGAAATTGAGGGATCTGAAACACTAGTCACTCTTAAAAACTGTGGTGAATTTATGCTTCAGCTTAGTAGTAGTAGTAGAAGTAGTAGTAAATATTTATGTTATAGTAGTACCCAAAGGTTCTGCTCAAGATTGGGGCCCGTAGAACAGAGTGCTGTGCAAGCACAGATATAATATGATCCCTGACCTGAAACATTGGCATAGTTGTATTAATTGCTTGTATAACCCCCATAGTTCTCTGTCTCCCTCTAGTAGCTGCACCACATAGTGGTTTATGAATCAGCTACAGCCTTTGGTTTACCAAAACTGGATCTTTTAGCTGGGGCAGTATACGCTCATAGTTTTAACTCTGGATGTTCCAGGTTCAATCTCCATTGCACAAAGGCTATCCGGGTTTGCAGGTTACAACTGGGTGAACAGTGATTTGAATGGGAGTCAGGCACACGCTTAAAGTTAAGCATTTCCTTAAGTGCTTTCCTGAATACGGACACTTTCCTGAAACAGGGCCCAGATTACATAAGAATGAGGTAGGAGACCTTATTTATGTCCTCAGATTAGTTTCTAATATATTTTATAAATATGAATCTTTATTTGATTCTGAACTGTTTGCATGTGACTGGTTTGAATTGTGTCTCTTGTTTACTAGAGTTGAAGTAACTGTATATAAAACAAACAACAAATTAGACATAACTGTTCAGGATTTTAATTGTAAAGGGAAACTCATGCCCATTACAACATTCTGCTTGTATTGAACTCAATGTTATATACACATGATTTTGTAAGAAATGGCAGTAGTATAAAAGCTACCTCTACCTCAGCCAAAAATTAATACTATGTATATTCCTCAATGCTTTCACTATGAGTCAAAATATAAATAATGGAGAAAGTCATTTTATAAGCTTCATGGGAGGGTGTTTTTTTTAAAGGTGGACTGTTTTAATTTATCATTCTAAATGTGCTGACAGTAAGCACATTTTAAAAGCTCATAGAGCAATACATCAGGTTACCTAATATTAATTTACTTTTTATAGTTTATTTAATATAGTATTGATTGAATTTGCATTTGGATTTATGACCTTTTAAATGTACAGGGACTAAAACAGTTGTCTAGTAAGCTGGGGTGACAGTTGTGAGACTGAAATAGTTGGCCAATCAGCTTTTTAAATAAATTAAAGATTGTGTAAACCAAAGCAATGTTGAAAATTAGAGCTTTGAAATGAGATCATCAGTTCTAAATCGATACCAATACACTATACGCTCTGTGTTGTTCACTGTCTACTTGGGAGAATTTCAGTAATCAATCATTGGCATTCTGGGTCACAGAGTCAAAGAAGGAGTCTAATTCAGTAAAGTTGTAAGACTATCAAAGATCCCTTAGAAAGCAGTATGTCTTTCAGTTTCTCTAAGATCAGATACATAGACAAATAAAGTCAAGTATGTAAATCAGACTGGTTATTAATAGGAATAGGAGAATTTGTTACATTAAGTATAAAACTCATAAATAGGGTCAGATTTCTGGCTGATTATATGGCTGTAACTTCGCTGACGCCATCCATGAATTTGACCTTATCTTTGATTTTTGAGTGGGTTCTAAATTTGTGGGGGAGGGAGGGAAGCTTTTTCTCAATGGCCTCAAAAGAGTGATTTTGATCCAGGGGTTCTAGCTTGAGAAGAAGGTTCAAAATATCTGAAGTTTAAATTCTATTTACTTAGGAAAAATTAAGTTCCGGACTCCACTATGTTACATGTGGATTTTTATTTGTTTGTTCGTTTTTAATAATGTGATTCCCCTTTGATAACCTTACAGCAGTGTTTCTCAAACTGGGGCTGCCACTTGAGTAGGGAAAGCCCCTGGCGGGCCAGTTTGTTTACCTGCCCCGTCCACAGGTCCAGCCGATCGCGCCTCCCACTGGCTGCGGTTCGCCGCTGCAGGCCAATGGGTGCTGCGGGAAGCGGCGGCCAGTACGTCCCTCGGCCCGCGCTGCTTCCAGCAGCCCCCATTTGCCTGGGACTGCAAACCGCGGCCAGTGGGAGCTGCGATCAGCCGGACCTGCAGACGGGGCAGGTAAACAAACCAGCCCGGCCGACCAGGGGCTTTCCCCACACAAATGGCGGCCCCAGTTTGAGAAACACTGCCTTACAGAAAAGGAAGGATTGTTTTCCAGTAGGACATAGGGTAGGATTTCTGATGACATTTAAGGGATTTTGATGCTAAGTTCTCATTATTTTTGATGGCAAATGGATGTCTATTTCCCTTATGAAATCGGAACCTTTAAATATTTCCATAGCCCCAGGTTCCATTTGGTTAGAAATACACTGGTTCTCAAATTTAAAATTTCGCTGGAAACAGATTTTTGTTTCAATAAATAAATGTTTCCCTTTCTTGTTTGCAATGTGCCCCTCCTTGACAGAAATGTCTCCTCTCTTTGGGCCTGCCACTCAAACTATTACAGTCAATGGGAGCTTTGCCATTAACTTCAATTGAAGCAAGATCAGGCCTGTTATTTCTTCCCTGCTACCCAGCTATTTTTAGCTTGCTAGCTTGAGGAGAGCTAGCACATGTTTGTCTACCTATTTTGGGAAGCACACACACAACTGCAGTGTAGACATACTCTAACCGGCCATGCAGGCCCTGCAACCACACATTAAAAAGTTCCATAGTGCACCCAGTTTGTGTTGATCAGGTTACATTGCTGTAGATTTACACCTGAATTTACCACACACTGTCTAGACAAACCCGTTCATTTCAATGGGTCTGTTGCTGGAGCAAAGTACTTGGCAGTTCCCGGCCAGTAGGAGCTGTGGAGTCAGTACTCGGGGCAGCGGCAGCGCGCAGAGACCCCCCTGCCTCTCCCCAAGGAGCCAGAGGGATGTGCCGGCCACTTCTGGGAGCAGCGTGGAGCCAAGGCAAGTAGGGAGCCTGCCTTAGCCCTGCTGCGCTGCCAGACTGTCAGTGCCTAAAATTTCCCGGTTTGGCTGCAGAAGCCTCCTGGAGATAGTGTGATTCCGGTAAACTCCTGATGAAACCAGGAGGGTTGCCAACCCCACCAGCAGCCTAACTGCTGTCAAGTTTTTGTAGGCATCGCAGCAAAGGAGGATAATGTGGTTGCTTTTTGGATGTTTATCTCCATTGGGGAAATGAAGATGGGGAAATATAGCACAAAAAGAGCAAAAAATGACATCCAGGGTCACAGAGGAAGTCTGTGGCACAGCTAGGAATTGAATCTTGATCTCCTGATTTTAGGGTTGCCAACTTTCTATTAGCACAAAACTGAACACCCTAGCCCCACCCCTTCCCTGAGGTGGTGCTGACCAGAGCTGCCAGGGTCCCTTTTCGACCGGGTGTTCCTGATTTCCAGTCCAGTGCTTTAATCACAAGGCCATCCTTCCTTGGGCCTATAGTTAATATTGAACCATATTTTTCAGTTGAAAGTTCTGCTTAAGGGTAAATGGCATGACATGGTTCACTGTAACTTACAATAATAAAAACCATTTTGCATTCATTGACAAAAGACTTAGAACTATTTCAGTAAAATTATCTTTTCCTGTTACAGATACCTTGGCCACTACTAACTAGGAAGCTGGGAGATTTACCTATAAATCTTCTTCTTTTTACCAAGAATCTGTAACTGGCTCAATCTAAACTGTCATTACAGAATCAAATTTAGGGTGCTATTCAGGCACTTCATATATTTGATCAATTTCATTGCAAATTGGAGTACATTGAAAATTTCAGATTTAGGGAAAAAAGGAAATACTCAATTATCCTTAAAGAAGGTTGGAGAGAAAGTTTCTCAATTGCTGATTCAGAAAGAAAATGCTACCGCTTTGACTAGTGTTCTTATGAAAGATAATTATTTTATTCATCAGAAAATTGATGTCCTCAAGAAGGTAGCTAAGATTACTAATACCATAACCCCTACATCAGTTAATGACATGGATTTGGTTAGTCTACATTTTTTATTTTTACATTCTTACCACTACTTAAAAGTTTAATCTGTTCTTTCAAATCTTAAACTTTTGTAGGATCCCTTTACATTCTTCTTCCAGATTTTTGGTCTAATTCCACTGCGACAAAAGGACTTTTTGAATCTTCAGAACAGGATTATTTCTGTTTCTTGAAAATCTGGTGAAATATTTTCCATAATAATAAGAATCTAGGACTACTGAGGTTAGGAGATAATCGTAGTTAGCTTTACATGCTGAATGTTTGTTTCTGGGATATTCTGTAACTGCAATCTTCTCTGCCAAGCTTTTTGTAATTAAGGATGAGAAAAAGACATGATTGTTATGATGCTAGAGAACGCACAAACCATTGCTTCAAACAGATACTTGGTAAAACTACATCACCATGGTGTGGGAGGAAATCTTGGCCCCATTGAAGTCAATGGGAACTTTGGTATTGATTTCAGTGGAGACAGTATTTTACCCCACCTCTCTCTCTATCCACTTCTCTCTTTTTTATCTCCCTTGTCTATTTTTTTCTTTCTTCCTTTTCTGCTCCTTCCCACCTTCCAATCTCTTCCTGCTATTAACCTTCAGGTACGCACTTAAATAGTTTATCAAGCATGAACAGAGAATAGTTAGTATGATGCATAATCATCTTGTCTATTGCATTAACATACTTTATCTTTTGTATGCTATTTTTTATCCTTCTAGAATGTTGGATTTTATTTACCTGACAATTGGTACTTACACCTCTACACATTACAATCTGATTCTGATCTTGGTTACACCAGTGAAAATTAATAATAATTTCACTGAATATTCCACAATCTGTTCTGAGGGTCTGTGAGGTTTTTTGTCTGGCCCTGCAGTTTTCCTGGGGTAATCAAGCCTATTGCTCTCATTTACTCTGGTGGATATCCAAAGTAGCTCATTTAAATTCAGTGGGAGTTACTCTTGATACCCAGTGGGAAACAAGATCTGAATCTATCCACCTGTAGAGAGTCATTTGCCCATTCTATTAACTGGTAAGGCTCTAAGGTGAGATTGGGTGCCACACTTCCAGGGGGCATCACACACCCAAGTAGAGTGCAGGGTGAGAGGGCATAAAAGTAGCGTAAACCACCTTTGTACTATCAGGATTCTGGCACTGCTGGAGGCTGATGTGGTCACAATACAACTTAGGGTCTGTGTAGACTACCAGCTAGATTGATCCAGCGGGGGTCAATTTATCATGACTAGTCTAGACGCGATAAATCGATTACTGAGCACTCTCCCGTCGACTCCGGTATTCCACTGGAGCGAGAGGCACTGTTGGAGTCGACGGGAGAGCGTCCACAGTCGACTGACCGCAGTGAAGGACATTGCGGTGAGTAGCTAAGTACATCGACTTCAGCTAAGTTATTCACGTAGCTGAAGTTGTGTAACTTAGATTGATCCCTCCCCCGCCCTCCCCAGTTTAGACCAGGCCTTAGAGCAGTGATGGGGACTTTATCTACCAACTCTAAAAGGGGACACAAATAAGTACTGCAAAATGATACAACTTGGAAGGAGGTTAATGTATCTACTGATATTTGGAAATACATTGCCAGCTAATTAGCCATTCCCTTATACAATCTTCACTGCAGTCAGGAAATTCTGGGAAATAGTGTTTGCCTAAAGCACCATTAATTTTTAAGTATTGTTTCAAATATAAAATATTTTTATTTTGCTATTCATTTTTAAAGACTATTTTACACAACTAAGGAAAAATACATAAGGCAAAGAAAGAAAAAGGGGGAAAAAACCCAAACCAAAGTATCTGCAACCATTAACATCAAATATTCACAATAGGAATCATAAAGCACTGAAGCAAAGACTTAGTGGGTGCTGGCAGTACTTGCAATGAAGACAAAGTATGCAGGAACTACTACTTAAATCAATTCACCAAAGAAAACATACAGTGCTACATTTGTTTATATTCTCCATGTTGCCTTCTGCCCCTTCTTTTCCTTTTATAGTTATTTGGGTGTAATGTTTAATAAAGATCATTATAAGTTTTATTGTGATTATGTGCCACCTCCATCAGTCCAACTGCTATTACTTCAGTTTATAGCCTTACCTGATATATTCTAGGATAACTCTGCTAGTGTGTGACATTCGGTACAAATTCCACTGTCTCTGTTGGAGATGTGATATAAAGAATGTCTGAGGATCCAATGGAGATTCTAAATAAGTAATGTTCTGCATGTGCAACATGACATTTGCATTTTCTTGCACCCACATGTTGCAGGTGCAAATATCTGATTAAAATTCTAACACTTGAGCAGGCATATTGCAAAGTCTAACACCTGACTCCATGGGGTTTGGAGCTTTTTGGTCTGATACATGTGCATCTGGAGATGTTACACTATTTAAATGGCATGCATAAGAGATTTTTAGTAGGTTTTTGCACCTACAAAGTATGTGTGTAAATATTTGTTGGGATCAGTTATATATTCTAACATAAGGCCAATTAAAATGCACTGTAAGAGGACCAAGAAATGAGGGTGTCTAGGTGAAAGGAAAAGTGACAGGGTGTCCAAGGCCAAGGGATGGAATTAATTTAACAGTCAACATAACATGAAATAAATCTGGTACCTAAATTGTTTTTCTCCGGTGCTTTGGGATATAGCTGAGTTTTGTACAATTTTTTAAGAGTTAAAATGGATCAATATTGGAGAGAGATCTCACCATTTGTGGTGGCTGTTGTCACAGGTCTTGACAGGTTGTAGCAATGTTGCATGGCATAGTGACAGGACACAGCAAGGGGAGGAGAATAAGGAAATAAAAGAAATATATCTGAAAGGAGTTTCAGTTATCCAGAAGACTGAAAGTCAGAGAAAAAAAATTATATCTGTGTGCTCTATAATTCTTATGTCAATAATGAAACAGTAGTTCTAGGCTGATCAGTAGAAAGTTCAAGCTTCAGCAGGAGAATGATTGTTTTCCTTCTACCAATGTACAACGGTAGGCAGGTACTACAAGACTCCTGAAATTGAGGAGTGGGAGTTTTAACTACCATTCCATGGTGGCCCTCCCAAATATGCAAGATGGTAAAGGAGGAGCAGATGCCCCAGAAAGTGGCATATGGCAGATGAAATTTAATGTTGATAAATGCAAAGTAATACACATTGGAAAGCATAATCCCAACTATACATATAAAATGATGGGGTCTAAATTAGCTGTTACCACTCAAGAAAGAGATATTGGAGTCATTGTGGATAGTTCTCTGAAAACTTCTACTCAGTGTGCAGTGGCAGTCAAAAAAACGAATAGAATGCTGGGAATAATTAAGAAAGGGATAGATAATAGGACAGAAAATATCATATTGGCTCTATATAAATCCATGGTATGCCCACATCTTGAATACAGTGTGCAGATGTGGTTGCCCAATCTCAAAAAAGATATATTGGAATTGGAAAAGGTTCAGAAAAGGGCAACAAAAATTATTAGGGGTATGGAACAGCTTCCGTATGAGGAGAGATTAATAAGACTGGGACTTTTCAGCTTGGAAAAGAGACAGCTAAGGGGAGATATGATTGAGGTCTGTAAAATCATGACTGATATAGAGAAAATAGATAAGGAAATGTTGTTTACTACTTCTCATAACACAAGAACTAAGGGTCACCAAGTGAAATTAATAGGCATCAGGTTTAAAACAAATAAAAGGAAGTATTTCTTCACACAATGCACAGTCGACCTGTGGAACTCCTTGCCAGAGGATGTTGTGAAGGCCAAGACCATAACAGGGTTCAAAAAAGAACTAGATAAATTCATTGACGATAGGTCCATCAATGGCTATTAGCCAGGATGGGCAGGAATGGTGTCCCTAGCCTCTGTTTGACAGAGGCTGGGAATGGGTGACAGCGGATGGATCACTTGATGATTACTATTCTGTTCATTCCCTCTGGGGCACCGGGCATTGGCCACTGTCGGGATACTGGGCTAGATGGACCTTTTGTCTGACCCAGTAGGGCCATTCTTATCTGAAATGTACCCTGAGAATTCATATATTTCAGGACAATAGTCCATAGCGCCCTATCCCTTTATTTCTGCCAATAAATAATACAGAGTTTGTTAACAGCTTGTGTTTTCTAGATATGAACAGAAATGGCTGAGAACCAGATGTTTGTGGGTTGATATATTATTTATCTGATATCATCAAGTATCTAAGGATCCATGCATAACCGAATAGTTGCCAGGGTAGCATTTTCAAAAGTGCTCAGTGTTAGCCTAACCCTACTCCCATTTGTTACCCAGGGTTCTTTCAACCCAAAGCTCTTGGTAACTTTTACTGTGTGCGAGGAGGTGTCAGGAAATAAATCAGGGGAGACACAGCCGTCCGACCGATAGATGGCTGGCACAAACAGGACAACACAAGACTGCTTTCACTTAAAGCTAAACTTTACTTAGACTCAAGCACTTACACACGTCCGCAACAAGGTTAGTAAAACACCCCCAACCCTTGATAATTACCAAAGCTGAGTATGGCTCTCGAGTTGCACAGTGGCGGCCTCTCTGCCAGTGGGGAACACAAGATGCATCCAGAGGGAGAGACCAGTCCTGAAGAGTTCCCCCATCAAGCTTTTTCCCCTTATTTATACATTAGTAATAGAATGACATGTCCCTTAAAGAAAACTTGTCAAGCAAACAGTTCCAATGGGCAGGCAAGAGGCTCCTTCTGATTATTGATTAACCAGGTGTGGGTTTTTCCAGAGCCTGCAGCCTTGAGACCCCAATAGACACTCCTGAGGGTACATCCTGCTCTTTTCAAATGCACGTATCAGCAACTTTAACACAATTTTTATCAGGAAGGATGCGGGGTCAAGCTGCCCTTTCTGAGGCACCCAAAACCCCCTCCCCTCCTACCTTGGTCAAGTTGAGATTGCTGAATGGCCAATTTACAGCTTGCTGACTAGGCTGTCTTTAACAATAAGCCATAGTGGTTTTAGGCACTTTACTGGTTTGCCAAAGTCTCCCCGTACACCATTGACATCTCTGATTATACTCTCCAGGGCCTTGAGTGGGCCCAAAGTTAGACAAATGCTGGGCACTCATGAAAATCCCCCTCAATGTTTTAAACAGGTGCATGAGTATGACTTAACATTTTCTTTTATTACAGCCCTTTCTTCTATCCTGCGTCTGTATGCTCCCTCTGTGGATTGAACAGATCCTTTCTTGGCAGGAGATAGATGCCACTCTCTGGCATACATATGTACTTTTCCAACAGCAACATCTGGATTTGTGGCTGGATTCCATTCCTCCATTTGCTTGTGGCTATACAATGGGCTCTAGAGATGTTTCACAATTAGTCAGCTGTAAGGTCTTGCTTGCTGCTTTGTTGCCCAGGCAACCACTTTCTCTTATTTTTCTTTGATTCCTGTCTTCTTTATTTTATAGTTAAGAATTGTTTCCCTAAAATATTCCTCACAGGAAGTATCTGAGAGGTCATTCTGTGGTGGGATAGCACCACCCATGTTACCAGAAGTTAAGATTGTGTCCTGCTATTGCTATTTAATTTCCTGTTACTTAAAATTTAGCAGTAAAAAAAAAAAATCAAGATGAATCTTTGCATACAAGGTCTCTTCGTGGGAGGCACTATGTGCATTAAGAAATTAAATACAAGAGAGCCAGAATACCCACACTGATTTCATGAGGCTTCGAGAGACAGTTCTGCACATGATTGCTTATGCTTGTTCTGTGAAGTTTCTATTAGCATATATGTATGTTGCTCTACATACAGGTGCCTCTTTCTTCCTGTAATTTCACCTCTGTGGTAGCTGTTATGCACCAATTATTCAGTCTGTATACTGGAATTTCTTTTCCTTTGGCATGGCTTTTATTTTGTCTAGACTGCGGTTGGTCAGGTAAGAGGAGATTTTGAATAGGGGTGCACTGACACAAAAACACACCTTTTGGGGCAACTGCATCCCCTTTCAGAAGTGTTGGCACTAACACAATTCCAAAAGACTCATGTCAACCATTTTCCATACACTGTAATGTTGTCTCTTTGATCCACAATCCTGGCCTCATCACCTATCTCCAGTTAACATACTTAATGAGCCCATTTCTTTAAAACAAAGCACTGGAGATCCAACCAGCTCTTAAAGATGATACAAACAAGGTTGTGTACTCATTCTATTTTTAATTAAGCAGTAGGGGGACACAATTACAAGCTGTAGGAAAGGAAAATATTGTTTAAATAAACCAACGGTGGTATTAAGAGGTCGTTGTCTAGTATGCAAAGTTTAAAAGTATGAGTCATAAAGGCATACTTTTTCAAATTATGTAACAGTTACTTGTTGTCTGCAGTTGTGTCAGTATGACTGAAATTCAGACCATATATCATAGGAGAAGACATTTCTCATAAAAACCATAAGAAATGTGAGGATCATCTGATATTTTTATAGTATATATATATATAGATTCATAGAGTTTAAGCTCAGAAGGGACCATTAGATTGTCTAGTCTGACCTTCTGTATATCACAGACCATTAAATTTCACCCACTTACTCCAATAAGTTATGTTTGACCAAAGCATAAATTGTTTTTGGCTAAAGCAAATCTTCCAGAAAAGCATTCAGTCTTGATTTGAAGACACCAAGAGATGAAGAATACACCACTTCCTGTGGTAGTTTGTTCCAGTGGTTAATCACTCTCACAGTAACAAAATAAAAAGCAAACAAACAAACAAAAATCTGCCATATTTCCTATGTGAATTTGTCTGGCTTCTGCTTCCACACATTGGTTCTTGAAATGCTGTTCTTCCACACATTGGTTCTTGAAATGCTGGATGAAACAGGCCTTTAGCACCTTGTATTTTCTCCCCATATAATGTACTTACACACTGTAATCATAGAATCATAGAAGTATGGACAGGAAAGGACCTTGAGAGGTCATCTAGTCCAGTCCCCTACACTCAAGGTAGGACTACATAATAACTAAACCATTCCTGGCAAGCGTGCATCTAACGTGTTCTTAAAAACTTTCAATGATGGAGATTCCACAACCTCCCTAAGCAATTTGTTCCAGTGCTTAACTACCCTGACAGGAAGTTTTTCCTACTGTCCAACATAAATTTCCCTTGCTGCCATTTAAGACTGCTGCTTCTTGCCCCATACTCAGAGGTTAATGAGAACAAAGTTTTACCCTCCTCTTTGTAACAACTTTTTATGTACTTGAAAACTGTTATGTCCCCCCTCAGTCTTCTCCCCTCAGTCTTCTCTTCTAAACAAACACATTTTTTTCAAAGCAACAGAGGGTCCTGTGGCACCTTTGAGACTAACAGAAGTATTGGGAGCATAAGCTTTCGTGGGTAAGAACCTCACTTCTTCAGATGCAAGTAATGGAAATCTCTAGAGGCAGGTATATATCAGTGTGGAGATAACGAGGTTAGTTCAATCAGGGAGGGTGAGGTGCTCTGCTAGCAGTAGAGGTGTGAACACCAAGGGAGGAGAAACTGTTTCTGTAGTTGGATAGCCATTCACAGTCTTTGTTTAATCCTGATCTGATGGTGTCAAATTTGCAAATGAACTGGAGCTCAGCAGTTTCTCTTTGGAGTCTGGTCCTGAAGTTTTTTTGCTGTAAGATGGCAACCTTTACATCTGCTATTGTGTGGCCAGGGAGGTTGAAGTGTTCTCCTACAGGTTTTTGTATATTGCCATTCCTGATATCTGACTTGTCCATTCACCCTTCCTGATTGAACTAACCTCGTTATCTCCACACTGATATATACCTGCCTCTAGAGATTTCCATTACTTGCATCTGAAGAAGTGAGGTTCTTACCCACGAAAGCTTATGCTCCCAATACTTCTGTTAGTCTCAAAGGTGCCACAGGACCCTCTGTTGCTTTTTACAGATTCAGACTAACACGGCTACCCCTCTGATACTTGACATTTTTTTCAATCTTTCCTCATATGTTATGTTTTCTAGACTGTTAATCGTTTTTGTTGCTCTCCTCTGGACTTTCTCCAATTTGTCCACATCTTTCCTGAAATTTGGAGCCCAGAACTGGACACAGTAATCCAGCTAAGGTTTTATCAGTGTTCAGTAGAAAGACAGAATTACTTCTCATATCTTGCTTACAACACTCCAGCTAATACAGCCCAGAATGATGTCCGCTTTTTTTTTGTGTAACAGTGTTACACTGTTGACTCATATTAACTTGTGATACATCCGTTCCACAGTACTCCTTTCTAGGCAATAATTTCTCATTTTGTATGTGTGCAACTGATGGTTCCTTCCTAAGTGGAGATACTTTGCATTCATCCCATACTGAATTTCATCCTATTTACTTCAGACCATTTCTCTAGTTTGTCCAGATCATTCTGAATTTTAATCCTATCCTCCAAAGCACTTGCAATCCCTCCCAGCTTGGTATCATCTGCAAACTTTGAGTGTTCTCTGTATGCTATTATGTAGGTCATTGATGAAGATATTGAACAGAACTGGATCCAGAACTGGAACCTTCCAGTTTGACTGTGAAGCACTGAAACCTACTCTCTGGAAATGCTTTTCCAACCAGTAATGCACCCACCTTATAGTAGTTCCATCTATGGTGTATTTCTCCAGTTTGTTTGAGGTCATGCAAGACCGTATCAAAAGTCTTACTAAAATCAAGTTACCACTCAATCGTCTTCTTACCGTAAGCCAATTTTTGTGGCTCTTTTCTGCACCCTTTCCAATTTTTCAGCACCCTTTTTAAAATATAGACACCAGAACTGTATGCAGTATTCCAGTACCTCAACAATACCTTATAGAAAAGTAAAATCACCT
Organism: Malaclemys terrapin pileata; assembly: GCF_027887155.1. NCBI lineage: Eukaryota > Metazoa > Chordata > Testudines > Emydidae > Malaclemys > Malaclemys terrapin. The sequence goes on from NC_071518.1 coordinate 14,387,101, forward strand.
CCCTACTCCTGCTCACTATTCCCTGGCCTTTACATCCAAGGATCACATTAGCCTGTTTTGCCCCACATCACACTGGGAGCTCATATTGAACTGCTTGTCCACTATGATATCTAAATCCTTTTCAGGTGTCTGCTTTCCAGAATATAGTCTCCCATTCTGTAGGTATGGCCTGCATTCCATTTTCCTAGATGTATAATTTTGCTTTGGCTGTATGAAAATGTTTTGTCTGAATGGGCCCAGCTTACCAAGCGATCCAGATTGCTCTATATGACTTCCCTGCCCTCCTCCTTATTTATCACTCTGCCAATCTTTGTGTCACCTGCAATTTTTTTCAGCAGTGATTTATATATATATAATTCCAGATCATTGATTAAAAAAAAATTGTTAAATAGCACTGAGCCTTGTACCATCTTTGTGAAACACCCTCATTCAATGATAGCTCCTGTGATGCATGTGAAAACCTCACACAGTAACAGCCATAATAGGTTTAATGGGCAAAACAGTTACTTCCCAAGCTGTGACTAAGGGCAGGTCTACACTACAGCCAGGATTGACACTCTGAGATTGATCCACCGGTGGTCAATTTAACGGGTCTAGTAAAGACCCACCGAATCGACTACAGATTGCTCTCCAGTCGACCCCTGGACTCTACCCCCAATGAGAAGAGTAAGGTAAGTTGACGGGAGATTTTCTCCAATTGACCCCACACGGCGTAGACCCCACAGTAACTCGACCTAAGGTATATTGACTCCAGCTACGTTATTCATGTAGCTAGAGTTGTGTAGCGTAGGTTGACTTACGGCACTAGTGTAGACATAGCTGTTGCTAGTCAGTCACTTAGGCTGGGAAAAAAGGCTGCTCCTAGAAAAAGAAGCCTCCTAGAGAGAGAAGACTCCAGAGGAGAGGAGCTCTCAGGAAAATAATTTTAATAATGTAGTAAAGTGGTCATCAAGGGGTTAACTGTGTTAGTCAGAGTATTATGGGTTGGAGTTCTAACCCGCCCTTACTTCTATTTTAGTGACTGTCCTCCACCTCACCCCCACCCCCAGCACATACATTATGTAGTTGAGTAAATCAGCACATTCCCATCCTGTAGTACTGTAAGTAAAGTCCATTGAGTGGTCCTTTTGCAAAACTGGAAATGAGGAAAAACATAAGAATGGCATCTTCTGGGGAAGCTGAGGAGTTTAATACAGAAAATTAGGATTGGCAGCAATATACTGAAAGATTGGGCCACTATTTTCTTGCAAATAAGATTCTAGATCAGGACAAATGGAAAGCAATTGTCCTCAGTGTCTGTGGCAGTAAAACCTATTCCCTCTTAAAGAGTTTGTTATAACCGCAGAAACCGGGACGTAAAAACACTGTGCATGCATGCCAAACATTATCGTGGAACATTTCAGGTTTCATAGTAGCATGCAGAGGCAATTTGAAACCGTAGCTGTGTATGTGGTAGAGCTAAAAAGATTAATGGAATATTACTCATTTGGAAATGTCTTAGAGGATATGCTGCAGGACAGACTGGTTTGTGCTATTAATACTGAGAGAATTCAAAGACAGTTAGTGTCAGAGGAGAACTTTACCTGGCCCAAAGCAGTCAAATTATCAACAGCAATAGAAGCAGCAGTGAAATTTTTTTACAAGATTTGCGCTAAGAATGAAGGGACAATCAAACTGATTCAATGAACAAAATGCAAGGCCAGATGCAAGCGAGGCTCCTGAGGGGTGTTTCCTCTGTGGAAGACCTCATCTTGCATCAGTATGTCAATTTAAAATGGTTCAGTGTCATACATGACTCAAGATTGGACACTAAGCCAGAAAGTGCAAGGTGGCTATTAAACAGCATCTCAAACTCAGGAAAGTGGACTCCAAAAGGCCAGAGGAACAGGAAGACAGCAGAGGGTTTTTAACCTTCATGGGGAGGAAAACCAAAAGGGGCAGATACAGAAAGTGGGACCTTCTGAAGCAATGGTAGAACAATCTGTCAGGATAAATCAGGGGTTCTCAAACTGGGGGTCGGGACCTCTCAGGTGGTCATGACGTTATTACATGGGGGGGCGCGAGCTATCAGCCTCCACCCCAAACTCCGCTTTGCCTCCAGCATTTTTAATGGTGTTAAATATGTTAGAAAAACTGTTTTTAATTTATAAGGGGGGGGTCGCACACAGAGGCTTGCTGTATGAAAGGGGTCACCAGTATAAAAGTTTGAGAACCACTGGTATAAATGGAAGCAGATAATGGGTCTTCAGCTACTGTGATCAGTGAATATACCTAACAGCAGTGCAAAGCAGGACAGAGCTTTCTAGTGAATACAAGAGTTCAAAAATTAAGTAAGCTTGGCATGTTGTGGGTGTACCAGCATCTGGGGGTGGGGGTGAGGGGGGAGCAGGACGGACTGCAATACATTTACTGCTATAAACACTAACAAAGACTTATACCAGTATTATCAATTGCCATATGGAACATGGAATATTGTCAGCACCTGGAATTTTCAAGAGGACCATAAGAAACTTGTTGAAAGATGCCCTGTGTGTTATAGTGAGGACTAATGAAATCTTCATCACAGACAGAAGTGATGCTGAACAGACATCAGCACTGGCTAAGATATTTACAGACTGGAAGCAGCAGGCCTTTGCTTAAAACAAAGTACATGCTTTTTTTTAATGAGACTAGAATTGGTGTACAGGACAGAGAAGGAGGGGATTCACCCTGTGCCAGCCTAGACCATGACAACTAAACATGCCCCAACCCTTCAGTGCACAGCTGAGCTATGAGTATATTTAGGTGAGTTAAATTATTATCACGGGTTTCTCCCAAATGTTTCAGCCCATTAGGAACCCTTCTATTTACTCCTGAGGAAGCAGACCACCTGATACTGGGGAAAGTGAACAAGTCCTTGTAGTTCCTTGTTCATTTTGACTTGGGCAAAGAATTAATCCTGTCATGATGATTCATCATTTGGTTTAGGGGCAGTTTTGTCACATAACCTGTAGGTCATTGACTAAAGTTGAATGGGGATATTCTCAGTTAGAGAGAGGAAGTCTAGTTGTTATTTTTGGAATAAAAATAATTCCATCAGTACCTGTATGGGAAGCCTTGTACCATTCTGATAGATCACAAATCGCTTATGGGACTCTTCAATGAAAATAAGGATCTGCTGGCCATGGCAGCAACTCAGCTACAGTGATGAGCTTTGACCGCAGCCACTGATGAGTAAAGGATAGTCTAAAAAGCAGGGCACCAGCATGCCAACACATATGCTTTCAGTGGATTGATGATACCAGAACAATCTGGTTCTAGGGAGCATCCAGAAGAGATTGTGTTAACTCATAGAGCACGTAGACTAGGCACCAGTAAAGGTGAACCAAATAAGGAAATAGACTACACAGGATCGCAGCCTGTCCCAGTTGCGGCAGCACATATTGCAGGGCTGGCCAAATCTGACTAAGGGGGGGAGAGTTCTACCTATTTAGGGCCAGGAGTACAGAACAGAGCATAGAGAATGGATGTATATTGTGGAGCGCAAGACTCCTTATTCCTCCACAAGGACACAGTTACATGAATCACACCCTGGCATTTCACAGATGAAATCTTTGGCTCTGAGCTATGAAGGATGGCCAAACATGGATGAATACCTGTAAGACCTGAAAAAGTAGTAAAGTAATGTCACCAGTGCCAGGTACACCAGCAATTCCGTGCTGGCACCCACTTACCTGTGAGAATGGCCAGGACACCCAGGGTTCTGTGTGCATATAAACTTTACAGGCCCATACATGGGGGAAAAAATGTTTCTAATCATAGTGGATCCACATTTGAAAAGGTTAAAAGTGCATGCGATGCACTCAATGACCATGCTGTAAATTAAGAGGGGAGAGATGTAATAAAGTGATCATCATGGGGTTATGGGCTGGAGCTATGCTCCACCCCTCCCTTATTTTCTGTTTAGTTAGCGTGTGTTTTCTCCATGCTCTGTCTATATGTAGTGGAATAAAGCCGTATGTTACCAGCCTGCAGTACTGTAAGTAGCATATTTTTTGTACATTGAGCAGCCCCTTTAGAAAAGGGAGAGACCTCCCAGATAGCTGGAGGAAACCAGCCTGCAAGGTGCTGCATGCTGTCAGGGAGCCTGCATCAGTATGAAGTAGAAAGTGGTTGAGGGAAACACAAGTGAGTCTATGGAAGCAGACCCCAGTCATTTAATGCATGATTCCTGGGCTTCAATGCTGAGGAGAGAAAGGGCCTGGGTGCCCCTACTGACCCACAAGAAGGGAAGGTACAAAAACACACACAAAACACGACAATAAGGATGAGAAGGACTATTGACCTCAGGGTGGGGCTGAAGGCCAGGGACAGGGACATTGGACAGCTGTGTGACTGGACTCTTTATTACCCTGGAAGGTAGTAAAAGCGATCCAGCCAAAGAGCTGAGTCATGAGAATGGGCAAACCACCCAGTTTTGGAGTGACCATTGACAGGGGCCACCAGAGCTGAAGGGGCTGTTACACCACACTTGGCCATAAGCAAGGGCATCATTTCAGAAAAATTCTCAAGGGCACAAAGTTGTGTCAGCATATAGAACATTCTCTGTCCCAAATAGCATAATGACTGAGAACGAGAGTAGCAATTATTGCTTTCCTAACAACTGCCTCCAAAGTCTGAGTGGGTGGACATGGGGAATCAAAAAGTGGAAGACAGAATGGAACATATGGACCTATGAAAAGTCGGATGGGGGGTAACTTCCCTCTTTGACCCATAACAAGTGATGTCCCTGGCCATGAAGGGGCACACCAGCCATTGAGTGACCCATTGAACAGATACCCACTGATCACTCTTTTCTGATAATTAGCCAGGTTTTAATCCATTTAACAGGCTTTGATATTTTATAGTGTTATTTTTTAATCAGAAGCTTGTGAAGTACTAAGTCTAATGGCTTAAGAGTATGCAGTTACCTTTATCAACCATCTTGTAAATGCATCAAAGAATGAAATCAGGTTTATTCCTCCTTTTAATTAGGTATTACTGGAATCTTGCTTTCCTTTATTCTGCCCAGGACTGATGTCAGGCTAGCCAACTTATAGATATCAGGGTCATCCTGCTTACTTTTTTTGATTATTGGCATGCTATTAGTACTCTTCCAATCTTCTGGAATTTTCCTTCTATGCCAAGATTTATTAAAAATTAGCATCAGCGAGCCAGAGATCTCTTCAACCAACTCTTTTAGGACTCTTGAGTGAATGTGAGCTGATTAAAAAAATGTTTATCCCTAGTAGATGATGTTTAACATCCTCCTTAGTTACAAATAGACTGGGAAAGTACTTCATTATCCTCATGTGATAACACTACATCATTCTTCTTCTTTCCAAAAACAGAACTGAACTTGCCTGGTTTTTCTGAATTATTAGTAACAATTTTACCATCTCCATCTAGTAATGGGTGTATACCATTGCTAGGATTCTTTTATTCCTAATATACATTAAAAAATCTCCTCTCCTTTGTCCTGCCAGCCATGGATTTTTTCCCTGATATCCTTAGCTTCCTTTATCAATTTTCTATACTTCATAACTTCTAATTGATTGCTATTTATTCCCCCATCTATTAGGTATTGCTCTTTTATTTCTAATTGCTGTCTTTATTTTGGCACTAAGCCAGGATGGGTTTCTAGCCGAAGTAGCAGGTGCACACATTCTCTCTCTCTCTCTCTCTCTCTCTAGATAGTGACTGTATGCTTATGAAAGGTGCCAGACTGACAACATCTAAATATCACAGTAATCTGTTTTTTTCCCCACAGAACAGGTATTAAGCATGCATTATTGCAGTGTAAGAGTCACTCCTGGTGTTTCTCCAATGTGCCTCAAGAAGCAGTCTCCCTTGGGACAATAGGTGCATTCATTTCTGTGCCCATTAAATCTTTGGTCTCTGATGAGACTGCTAACATGGGTGTCAAATAACGACAACTGTGACAGTGTTTTTGTGATGTTGACAACTTAGCATCAGTAAGTGGAGTGAGACCATCAACTCATTTTACGTAAGCTATCAAATAGCTGTCAGGGTAGTAGACTTTTTAATAATATGCATACAAAGGAGAGACAGTAATGAGACTTCACATGAGAGTCACTGCCTATACCTGCCTAGAAATTGCTAGATCATTAAATTTCCTTCTTTCTAGTGTCACATGCCTTTTGGACAGAAGTTAATTAATGCTAGTTCTGACTTGTCTTTACTCTCATATTAAGAAGTTGAACTTTCCCAGTGAAAATTAGGATGAAATAATCAATCTCTTATAAGAATGAAATGATTAATTAATTAACCTTGAAGGAAATAATTCATTTTCCCTTTAAAGAAGCACTGTATTGATAGATATTATGAAGGCAACATACATGGTGATATCTGTAATTAAACAATGTTGATTCTACTTGCACATTTACCTTTTCCTCCCCCCAATTTTTGTTCTTTTAGTCAATTCCTTGAAGATCATTTAATTTAATTTAATTAAAAGCTGAGAAAAGCATTTAATTGAGAACTGGTAGGGTAGTAGGGCTGTTCACTCTGCTCTGAAATAAGATTGTGGTACTATTGTTCTCCAGTTTCTTCTACTCCCACAAAAAGAAGAAAAAAGCTGTGGTTTATAAATCATAAGCCCCAGCTTTGTTACAATATTGTATGCAAATATGCAAAATCTATACATAATTTTAAAAGTCATCAGAATAACATAAGAGAATTGGGGACACATTCCACTTGATGTAAATCAACATAGCTCCACTGACTTCAGCAGAGTGGCACCATTTTACACCAAATGAAGTTCTGACACAACAACAGGTAGAGCCGATAACTTTTTGAAACTCACCAGGGAAGAGGGATAGCTGTTGTATTTCCTTTTGCTCTACCAGTCTGTTTCTCTGCATTATATATTTAACTGACACAAGACAAAATGATATTTCCTTTAAATAAAGGTAGGCCCACTGTGTGTCTCCTGAATTTTCATCCTTGGCAACAATCTCAGCATAGAAGTTAAATATGGACTTGTCATGGAGAAACATCTCTCCTCTCTCCCTCTCCCCTCCTCCCTGAAATGGTTGCCTCCAGTTCAGGATTGATGCACTAAGCACTGCTGCTGCACATTTTGTGTCTATGTTATGCCCAATAACCTACAGTACTGTTAATGTGGCACCGTGTACAAAAGCTAAATATGATTTGTTTTTGAAAGGTGTTTAAAAATAAGGAAATAAAAGATAGGCCATGCTCTTTATAGAAGAGTGCTATAAACTCTGTCATACTTCTATAGGAGTGTAATAGGCTTCTATAGAAATTGTTCTAAAACCCCACAAAACAGAATGGAGAATGATAATCTTTCTATGGCTTTTTGAACCATGCAATACCAAAGAAATACAGAGTATTTTATATTAGATGGTTTTAAAAGTATCATTGTTCAATACATGTACTATAGAAATTAGTCCAATATGAGGTTTTTGTTTTGACCTCAGTCTGGTTACAGATGACATTATTACATCTAATAATGAAAATAATTTTATTAGCGATTTTGCTCACAATATCGCCAATGTAGTGCCAGTATTTTAGATCTAGTCAGTTACTTAAATGTTATGACAACTTTAGTCACAATTTCAAGGACAGAAAAATACTGGATGAGTCGCAGCTGACCAACAATTTAAAAAAATATCAGTAAAAGCAAAGAGGTTACAAGTCATTGGATCTCTACTTATAATATGCTTGAGCAATTCCCGGAATTGCTGTGATGCTCAATATGTATGCAATTACCATAGACGGTGGAGGGAGAGGCTGCCCTTCATATATTTTAATCCTGAAGCATTTTAGATTGTCCTCTGAAGCTTTTTTTTTTTTTTTTGCAGGGAGGTGAAAATATTTGATAAGTTAGTTTCAAGAGTGCATTTTAAAGCATGGTTCTACTGCAAAACAGATGTCCACATTTTTGCTTGGATCAAATCAAGTCCCATTTTGAAAGCAAAACTGAGAACAACAGAAAACAGTATGGTTTTCAAGCTTTATGTGTAAATGCCATATAACATAAAATATTAAACAGATATGATTGTTGGTAAGACTCATTGATCCACCATTTAAAGGGCACATAGAAACTATAGAGATAGCTAGTAATAAATCATGAAAGCTAAACAATCCTGATTTGGTGAGACCTTCATACATAAAATGTCTAGATTATGCATGAGTCAGACTGTTCATTATTTATGAGTATGCAGACAATCTCTGGGTATTTGTAAAAATGTTTGAAGCAAACTTTTCCCAGATTTTAGCATGAACATTTATTCGTTTTTTAATTTGTATTGTGAAGTGTGCTATTTCCTTGTTGGCTATTTTTTAAATATTATTCATTGAATTGGGAAGCAAAATCATCATGATATGACTAAAATGACTGACCAATGACTCAAAGAGACAAAAAACAAACCACTCACAATAACCATTTGCCTGAAAATTATTCATCAAAAGTATTTGTCAGATATTTGTGTGATAGTATATTGCACCTTAAGGACTCAGGAAGGTAAGGAGTGTGGCCACATGAAAATCCTGGGGAAGCACAATTAAAAGAGATCAGAAGCAGCTTGGGCATGTTAGCCTCCCTGAAGCCCAGCCTGGAACATTTTTCTGACAGAGGAAGTTAGTTGCTAGGGGACTTCTGGGATTGGCTAGGCAGCTCAGCCTGTTTAATCTCCATATACCAGGCAGATCCTCTGAGAGCAGCTCAGTATGGCTAGTTCATGGGAGGTCTGCTTCTGATCAGGGGAACACTACAAACTTCATTAAAACTCCACTTTGTTTTAGAAACTGTGTTTGGTTACACACTGTTCAGCTCACCCTTCCTGAAGAAGAGTTCAGACACTTCAATTCACTCTTCAGGAGGCAAAGATTCAGCATCTGTGTTTTGTTTTGGTTTTTTACCCTGACTAAACAGGTAAAATTTGCTCAGAAGACAGAAGAAATTCTGAATGTTGTATTATGATTTGTAGCCTGACTACGATCTCAGGGCCTACTCCTTAAGAGGCAGAGATTCCAAATACCAGGGAGACTAATATGGTTTGGGGAAATCAACAGAAGACATTTTGAAGCACAGAATCAGACTGCTCTTTGTTTAGAGCAAAGATTGATGCTCCAATGTGCAGGGTGAGTGAGTGTTACTCATCCTTTCCTCTTTGGTACTGAATGACAGACCCAGTGGTGGGAAATCTCTTGTCACTGAGAAATATAGTCACAGAAATCAGGTTTGGTTCACAAGTGATTTCTTAACCAAAAAAAAAAAAAAAGTTACTGGACATCAGATGGTGTCAATCAGTGTAGCTCCATTTCCTCCAATGGAGTTATGCACATTTCCACCAGCTAAGGAATCTGGTCCATTGCTCCAAACACAAAGTTCAATTAGATCTTGCTAAAACTCACACTTGTAGCATCTTGGGATAGCAATAATGGGAAAGGTGCCCCAGGCACAAAGCTATCCAAAATTATACCACGGTCCAGATCCTGCATTGCTTACAAACTCTCGTGAAGTCAGTGAGAATTCTGTGTGCACAAGGAATATAGGAGCAATCCTATAACCACTTATCAAGATAAATATCATGCTATAAAAAGAAGCAATAATTATAATCAGCACTAGCATAAAAAAATCAAAAATAGATGTATAGAAAGTGTACAGATTTCAAATTACCCTGATTTCAAAGGATGGAAAGGAGTAATATTTAGATATATGTTTTGAAGTATTCAGCACCTTAGAGTTTTGCTGGGGTTTTTTTAGTGCAAAAATGCTGCATCACAGCAAAGCTATTGGTGCAAAAAATGAGCCTTTGATTTATGGATAATGCAAAGGTGGTTCTAGCTGGTTTAATAGACCAGTTCACTATTAAATATTTTCCTTGAAGTTAGTGCTGAATGTTTCATTTGCTTATGATATTTTATGTAATCTACCATAGAAAAATTAAATAAATATTTACTGCATAGGGAAAATAGTTGATTTTTCTATATAAATTCAGTTTACTTATAATACATTGAAAACCACTGTTTGCACATATATCACACATATGTGTATTTAACATCCAGGATGGTCAATCTTGTTTAAAAATCTGAACATTAATGATACAGCCTCAGTTCCATAAGGGAAAAGTAGTAAACCAAAACTCAAATTGAAATGAATGGGACATTCCATAGAAATTAGTTATATCATGAAAACTGTTCGGCTGTTTCTTTCTTTCTTGGGGTGTCTTTCTGGTAATTTTCAATGGGAATCATAGATTTCACTACCAAAAAGGACTCTTGTGATCATCTAGTCTGATTTCCTGTATAACAGAGATGACGTTAGTTGATTGTAAAATACCGTAAAGATTCTTAAACAGAGTGCAGGCATAGTGCTCTTTTCTCATAGGCATAATCAACAAGTTCTCCCTGGCCTGAATTCAGGAAAGCACTAAAGCATATGTTTAACTTCAGGCATGTTCTAAGCCCCATCAGACAGCTAAACGAGAATTAAGCTGGTGCCTACAATTAAGCATGTGCTTAAGTGCTTTGCAAAATAGAAATGGATTGTTGAAACATGGCCCCTATGAGAAACTCCCACTGAGATTCTTTAGGTGAAGTCTGTGTGTGGAGGTCTTGAAGGATCAAGACCATAATTATAGTCCATCATTTTACCACTAATGCATGATTTGGTAGTTGAAAATGTGCATGCTTTATTTGAATCCTGATGGATTCATTTATCGCATCATTAAAACCATCCAGGCTTGACCAGGCACTTTTGTGAATTTTCTGTAGTGTAAGTGGAATTCTGCAGGCCCGAAGAAGTCTAAGCATTTATACCACCAGATTTTTTGCAGAGCACAAACAGTCCACCCCAAGTCTCATAGGGAAAAAAGGATCCATACTATGGATTAAAGCAGATCATGAGATAGTGGATTTCTGCCTGAAAGAAGGAACTTGCTGTTTCTGGAGATGGAGTGGGGATAAGAGGAGCTCTTAAGTGGTCTCTGTTCCACTACACGCACATTTATTCAAAATTATAGGGTATGTCTTAATTGGAAGAGATAAATATGTAGGACTTCACATCTGGAACTGCTGGACCGTTCTGTTCTCAATTACACTGGTGTAAATATCCAGACTAACACATGATTTCATAGGTACAACCTTGAATAGAGGGAGATGAAAATTATAGTCTACTAAGAGCAAGGTCAAGTATTGTACATTGGGCCAGATGATGGCTGCCTTCGTGCATGTGTACAAGATAGAGGGTGCAAGGAATTATCACAGAGATCTCAGTAGTTTTGTTGGTTTTAGAGGTGGGGTGGGCAGTATCACTCCACTGCCTTGCTGCCACTGATTGAGTAGATATTTTTGGGAGATGTTAGCAGGAAGCAGTCTCTTTGGGAATACAGGGCTATAACTGTGGTTGGTCCCCATGCAGTATAGAAAAGCGATGCAGAAGACTCCTGATATAGGCAATTATACCACCACCACCCCCCAAAAAAGTGTTCCGATTTTTCACACTTGCTATCTGGTCACCCTAGTGTCCAGCATCTGTTATGTTTTCCTCTTCTCTCAAGTATGGAATAAAATACTTTTCCCTGGCATATTTATCATGGCAAAGAAGAATCCACTTAGTGAGGAAAGGCAGCTTTTACATATATGTCTCATAGTAACTTTAAACCATTTAAGGTATTTCTATTTAGAATAATTCCAGAGGTGTGTCTATTTATCTCCTGCATTAAAATTCAAGAAGTTAGTTTAGCTTTTGGCTTGGCTTCAGGGCAAAGCTGTGCAGAAGACATGCTTCTCTGAGATAATTTGTTTCCTAATTGCCATTCATTTGCTGAAATACAATTAAAGTTATTGCTCTAATATTAACATCAACATCTTGATTGCCGTATAGAAATATGAATATGTATTTTTCTTACTCTGCTCCAAGACATCTTTCACTAACTTTCTCTGAACATGTAGCTTTTTAATTTAAAGAGAATTTTAAATTCATCCTGCAACAGTAATGCTTTTCTGGCAACTGATAGTCTATTGGAAGGTCACAGCTTACATTTGCGTCCAGTCTTGCATCACACACGCTCATTATAAAGGTGCCAGATGTTAATCTTCAATACCTGGGTTTTTGAAACTGCATGAGCAAATAATTTGAGCTATGTGCAATTTCCAAACTGAAACCTGAAAGCAGGTGAAACTCATCTATTCAGTACTTTAATTAAAAGCTGGAATAAGACAAACTGTTGTGTGAAAGAATTGACTACAGACCTAATCCAAAGCCTGCTAAATGTGATGGGAATTCAATGGGCTTTGGATCAGACCCTAAGATGAGAATGGCATTATAAAGGTTACTGGTAGCTATATAACTATTTCTAGTAGCTTTGATTGTGCATTAGATGACCAGTTATCCAATCTAAAGGCAAAACAAAATAATCACATGAAAACAGGGATGGGAATTCTTTTTAAAACTTTCTTTTTAAACTGTTTACTCCTATTTTCCCTTTAGCACTCTTTCTCGTTAAAACATTGCATTGCACACAATTCTTTCAATGAGCAAAAGCAGGGGAATGTTACAAAATGGTTACATAAAAGAACAGGCCACTTGGGACAGCAGCAATCAGTGGTACAATAAAGTAGCACTTCAATTTTGTGAGGAAAGTGTTCTTTTATCTCAAAGAGATCCTTTTAAAATCTTTTTTTCTCATTTTGTAATTTTCTTTTTATGATACAAAAGGTTTTTTCCCACACCTCATATTATTTTCTGAGCACATATGAATGTCGCTTTGAGTTACATATGAGATTATTTTTTGAATATGATACAAAATGTAAAATCCAATCCTCATTTTGAAAAATAGCAATTAAATTGACTTTTGTGCTCAAGTGAGTTGTTTTCTGTAAAATGGATTCAGTGTATAATACCTATCAGAAATTAATTTGTAATTTATGTAATGTTTTGGGTAATTGTTCTACATTATAAAGCAATAGATTTTAAAAGTGGAATAGCAACCTTTATTGATTTTAAACAGATCCCAGGTTGCACTCATCAAATGTTTGTTTATTTATGTATTTTTTTCATCATGGGGAACATAAAAATAATTGGCTGCTTCTTGTCATAGTTTTTGAAAAATGCTGAAGTCTATTCTTTCCAGCCTATTTGTTAGCACAAGTAAAATTCATAGATTACCTTTTTTATGTAATGATAAAGGGGCAGCTGACATTTTAGCCCTGATCATTCATATTTTCTTCTGTCTTTGGGAACATTGTTATGAAGGTTCCCTGATGGATAAATTGTGCTTCTCACTGACATGTGGAGAACTGCCATAAATGACCTTAGCTAGCCAATATCAGGAGTGTCATTCATGTCAGAACTGAAGATAATTATATGGCTGTGAATGGACAACACTTTATAGCTGCAAATGTGAGTAGCCTACAAAAGACAGAGAAGAAAAAAAAATCTATAAATTCCTTGGAGAAAAGAAAGAAGATAGAAAAGAACAGATTAATTGAATTGGCTGCATTAAATGTGTGTTTTGTAAAGGAGATTGAATGAGAGGCTTTATATTTATGTAGGGCCAATTTCTTGTTTCACAAGCAATGTGCAGTGTGTATGTGCACCCTCTTTTTTTAATTTTAGGAGTGACAGGATTGTACTAGATTGCTTGTGTAAATTACGGTTCCACCCAAATTCTCTACTGGTAAATTAGACATGCTTACTGGCCTAATGCACTCTCTGGAGGATACTGGTGTGCCAGTGGGTCTGCAGATTTGCTGGGTGTCAGTACTAGCCCAATAAATTCACAGACTATTTCACTTTTGGGTGAAAATCGGCTGCATACAGCAGATCAGAATCAATCTATGAACAACATGCTATCTCAGAGCACAAAGCTCTCGAGACGTGTTCTCTTAGCTCACCACACTAACAGACTCATTTTTTCTGCTGAGTGATTTGAAAACCCATCTTTTCTGCTCAGTCTTACACACAAAGCTATCTGGGCAACAGAATATAGATGATGGAATATTTACACCCTACTGCACTTGCAGGGGCAGCTCTGTAAGTGGACAAACAGCAGGCAGTGATACTGTAGGATTCTGCCACAGGAGAGCAACTGCATATATGACTCCATAGGAGATCTGCCAGTCGTAGGTACCATGGAATCTATTGAGTTGGCATGTAGCCTAGCTGTTCTGATCCTGCCCTTTCTAGGCTCAAGTCTTTCCATGAATCTCTGGTGGTGTTTGAATTGGAAAACAGATGCCTTCCAGTTTGGGATCTGTCCCAGAACCAAAAGTGTAGGGGTGAGCTTGGTTCTAAGGATTCAGATCTGAGTCCTCCTAAGGTTTGCATTTAAGTTTAGTGCCCCAGCAAGTGTCACCAGTAGATCCCGTGGTGTACCTTTAAAAAATGAAGTAGGATTCTCAGCAAACCAACACAGCATCAAGGGCTTCAATAGAGCTATGCCAATTAACACCCTCTGGCTTCATAAGCCACGTCGTCAGTAACATTTTTTGTCAGAAAATACCTAGCAGTCTTTTTTCTGTGATAAAACAAATACTCTCAAGAACACTGCAATTCCATATCCCAAATATCATTGTGACATTCAGGGTTCTCATTTGAGTTTCAATGCGATAAAATCTATGACATTTATTTAGCAGTCAGGATTCAGGTCTTAACAAACTGCTAATAACCACAGTGCTGTATTCAGGGGCAGTCTGGCTCTCTCCTGTTTCATGGAACCAATGTTTCCTATTGCTTCACTGTCTCCTGTTTTGAATTACATAAAGTGCCTTTTTAGTCCATAGATGCTGGATAAAAGCAAACTTGCCTCATTGATTTCAATGAGCAGTTCCAAGGTCAAATGTTATTCATCTGTAAAATTATCTATTAAAATTTTTTTACTAGGGGAAACCAACTGAGCATTGAAGGACAAGATAATAATCCATTTACGGAATGCATTTTGTTTGTACAGACCATTGTAATAACGGGGATGTGCTTTGCTTCTCAACTTTTATTTCTGGTATTAGGAATCTCAGGGTGATCACTAGTTTATGAAAAGCAATATATAGCTATATAAAATGTATCCTTTCAATGCCCCCTTTCAAAATTTGAAGGGTGCCATGGTTTCTATTCACGGAATAACTAGTTAAAATGCCCTCTTCCCCCTCTCCCCCGCACCGCCCCAAATAATTCTGGATGTTAAAGAAGAAGAAAAACATTTCACTGAAATTCCTCTCCCTTCCCCCCAAAAAGTGCCTCCCCCCCAAAAAAACCCCCCAAGTGTTTTAAATTAGAGTGGTTTTTGGAAACTGAGTTTGTTTGTGAGGAATTTTGATGAAAATACACTTTTAAAAATTTCGCACAAAAATAATTAGCATTTTCCAACCTGTTCTGGTTTACAAAGGAGTTGGGTTTTTGTTAAATAAATTGGTTTTTAGATTCCATTGTTTTATTTTAAAAAGGAAAATTTTGTGGAAAATGATTTTTTCTGCAGAAATGTTTGAGGGTTTTTTTATTAAAAGTGCATTTTGATGAGAAAATTTCAACCAGTTCTACAAATAACATTATATTCCTGCCTTCATATAAATTAAAATAATAAAATTTCTTGGGCAAAGACTGTGAGCAGGTGTGGAAGTAAGTGCAGAGAAAGGGAGCAAGGACCATACCCCATTTTTCTCTCACAGGTTCTGTAGGCCACAGCAATAGTAAATTCTTCAAAAGGGTGAGGTAGAGAGTGGCCACATTGCAACCAGAAGAACTGTCCTTTGGTGGTCCTGTAACTGTACTCCCTCCCTTTTCCCTAAACTTTGGGAGATATTATCCTTTGCCAGAGGAGTAAAATTCTTCTCATACCTTATTCTTCTGCGTACCTCCTTTTCTCCCACTAAGGGCTAATCTTCCCTAGAATATGACCTTGAGGAGTTTTGTTAACCTTGAAGAGTCCTTGTTAAATGATGTTGACCACAACTTTACCATCAGTTTAAACAGGGATAAATTGTATCTGATATAATCCAATTGTTACAATGCTGAGCATAACTTGATCCTGCCTGAAAAATCATGGGCAACCTCATGTTATTTTACATAACTTGTTAAAGTCATGTTCTAACATGATCTCATTTCCTAGGAAATGAGAAGTTCATTGGCCTTCTTCAAATATGAACACCTGCCCTTCCATTTCTCTCTTCCAGCCAGTATATTATCTGGTATTTTTAGTTAGGTCTTAATAGTGCTGCTGATACTCTGCACAGATGTACCTGCGTACCCAGCCTGTTAATATTGTATTCAGGAGTTTTACATTTCAGGGTACCTCAGAGGACTTTCTTACTTAGCAGTGAATCCTTACATTTGCAATCATTTTGTGAATTGATGGATAACTGACTGTGGTATGATACTCACCATGTTTCAAAAAGCTCACCATTTTAACATGCGGTTACTAGCTAAACTGACAATTGTAAAAATGTTCCCGGATAAAGTGTAACAAATTTCATACCATTACACCGATATTTCCTGTGGGACTGTGAGAATGATACAGCTGTGTTATGGTAATAGGTCGTCTTTTATGATGCAGTAAAATAAATTGTATTTTATAAGCTGTCTTTAATGTACAGTAGCACAAAACACTTTAGACACAGTCAATAGTAAACTGAAGATAAAAGGAATCTTTTAAGAGCAAGATTTCCAAAGAGGTTGTTAAGTGGCTAGAAGTTCTCAGAGAAGGACGTGGAGTGTAATGATCTAACAATATTGTCAAGATGAGAGAGTAACCACCAATTGTGGAGAGATATAAGTGATGCCGTGTGTTTCTCATGCCCTGGGTTTCTGTGCTATAATTTTTTTTTCTTTTATAAATAATCACATTTTTCACCTTAGCCATAACACTAGTTCATTCTCTTTTTTGCATGTTTGTGTCTACATGGGATTGATTCTGAGAGGTGTTGAGCACCCTCAACTCCCACTGCTTTACAAGGCATTGAGGCTACCCGCATCTCACAGCACTGTGCTGCATGCAGGGTTGGGCCCTATATCTTGTTGAAAATATTGGTTTTAAATGCTGTAAAACATTTCTTTTAATTGTAGAAAAAAACAGATATTTGATTATTCTCAGTACTTTCCTGACAAACAATTTACTATTGACTAGAATGATATATGCCATCACATTTTGGTGATCTTAAACTAAAATTATGACTTTTGCATTTTTTGTGATGACTCTTCTTAACTTTTACCCTGACTAACATAAGCTAGATAGAATCAGAGGAGTAGCCGTGTTAGTCTGGAACTGTAAAAGCAGCAAAGAGTCCTGTGGCACCTTATAGACTAACAGACGTATTGGAGGATGAGCTTTCATGGGTGAATACCCACTTCGTCGGATAAGCTAGATAGGTAGCCAAGAGATAAGAGCCTGCTCATGTACTGTTACTGACTTGTATGGGATTAGGATCTTGCTCTCAGATCAGAGCTAGGAAGTGGAGAGGGCAGATTTAAGGCCTCAGAATGGTAAGAAAGGCTGAAGGACTACAGTTTCCTACATTTCCTACAAGGCCATGGAGAGCTCCAAACACCAACAGAGCAGCTTTGCTTTAGATTCACTGATGGGAACAGAAGTAGTTTGGAATGGAAAACAGTGGAATGGAATGGAATGGAAACAGTGGAATTCCAATAGAAACAGTTTGAGGTTTTTTACATTTGGCTTCATTGTGCTGACCTCCCTGAAGTTGACAGAGTAGGGATTCAGGAAGACCATAATAGAAGGCATTTCCAATACTAAGGCAAGAAATTAATAAACAGTGGTTACCACAAGTCTGCAGAAAAGGTGAATGGTGATTTAGGGGCAATGTTGCAGCAGAGGCAAACTGAAGGTACCCTGATGGGAAGTGTGGGAACAAAAGTTACATGCAGCAAGTTTGAAATTCTATCTTTTTTTGGTGCAGTGCTTTTGAAATATAATCCACCCTGTACTATGACATTGAATTCAAATTACAGTGGTGTTCATTGCTTTAGACAATTGTATGCAGAGAAATATTTATAAACATATATATTTATTTATATTAGGCACTGGAAACTACGTGTTCTTTTTTGTTTGTTTTTATGCTCACTCTTTTGGGGGTTACTGGTTACTGTAAAAGTAGTTCTGAAATTGGACCTTATAACACAATATAATTGAATATCTATATTCACAATGGCTATTTGCTGGGGGGAGAGATAGCTGAGTGGTTTGAGCATTGGCCTCCTAAATCTAAGGTTGTGAGTTCAATCCTTGAGGGGGCCACTTAGGAATCTGGGGCAAAATCAGTACTTGGTTCTGCTAGTGAAGGCAGGAGCTCAGCTCAATGACCTTTTAAGGTCCCTTCCAGTTCTAGGAGATAGGATATCTTTATTTATACAAAGACCACTGTCATTATGTAATTTAGGATGCTTTTATCCATACACAATCTTAGGTACTTAAAAAGAATACTTATTTACATGATTCTGGCATAGTGAAGAAATTAAATGGACTTTTAATAGAAGCCTACTGGGCTGCTAATTCAAGTGAACAATATCTAATTATAACTTAAACACAGCCAAAGGCCTCATAAAACACATAGAATAACGCTCTTCTTATAGGCAGTTCTGCTCATATATAGTTTGTATTCCTCTTCCTCATTGTTTAGTTTAATAATGACAATTTGGTGAAAAGAGACTCTTTGGTGTTTAGGTGTTCATCATTTTCTGCTGCTTATTTGGGTCCTGAAGTCATCATCTGCTCTCTGGCTATTGTGTCATCATCATTAGTGTTGCTGTGGCGGTGGTTATGATGTCATGTCGAAAAGAGAAGGATGGGTGATTTCAGATGAGGAATAAGCAGCAGAAGATGACATCCCAAGCAACAAATATCCTGTTTTATTGCAGAAGTTCAGAATAGGAAATTCCCTTCAATACATAATACATTTAGGTGCTCATGAAGCCTCAGAATGAGGTAATCTGCATGGGAGCTGCAGCAGTAGTTCTCATTAGAGCCTCTTCAATTACATTGCTGCTGAAGTGTTGAGAGAACGGCAGAGACCTCTCCATTTGTAGATAGTCATATGTGTGCAATGGTGGAGAGGTCAGATTCAAGTCCTCAGAATGGTAAGAAAGGTTGACAAATCACAGGTTCTACTCTCTCTCTAAAGACTGCTTTAGGTAAAGGGCTACCCCAAGATCTAGAAGTGGTATATTTTATATGGGTCCTCACCAGAGTATAACCTGAAACCCTGGGTGAATTGAATGGGACGGAAACGTTGGTGGTTCCTTCTTCCCCTGGTTTTGCTTTATGACACTTATGCCACAAATTGGAACTGGTAGTTTTTTCATAGCCCTAGTGCAAACTCTGGGGTCCTGGATGGATTCCAATTGGGTTATATATTTTATGTACCTAAAATTCTCCTGTAGTTCCTTTGCTTTCTGTCCAACAGTTGTTTAGTCTTGCTGGGGAATGATAACCACATTTCAGTAACAAGTGCAGTTCTTACATGTTGTTTTTCTTTTTGCCTTCTTGTAAATCTTTTCAAGTGCATTAGGCCTTTGGCTGAAGGGCTACTGTGTCTAACGATCAGTTATTATATTTACTATTATTATTTGAAGAAAGGAATGTTTATACAATTAAATCAATATGCCAGTACGATCAGAGCCTAGCTAGCGCTCTAATGGCTGCAAAGATTTGGAATTGGATTTAATGAACACTCAGCAGGCTAAAAAATATGCTTTTATGTTCACTCAACACAAAAATATACAAGCTGAGGACAAAAAAGACAGACTGTAGCCAACCTTATTAAATGAGAAGTGGTTATGAAATTATTTATTCTATCTAAACCAAATGCTGATTGTTAACTCTCCCTACAAAATAAATAAGGAATTCTCTCTGTGGGTCATGTTGAACTTTAGGCAACAAGGACCTGGCTTGATGAACAATATGTTTTGTATTTCTTAACACAGAGCCAGCTCAAACTGTACAATTTTGAGGGGAACTAGAAGTGTATGCCCTAACTTTGTACATGTAAAAAAACAGAGGATGTTAAAACAACAGGTTGGTGTGTCCTATGGATCACCCCCCAACCCCTGACACACACACATCAATCCCTCCATAAACCAATTCTCTTTCTTCTCACTTACACCAGTTTATACCAGCAGTAATGTATTTGAAATTGAAGGAATTATACTCGTGTAAGAGGTGAATCAGACTTAGTGATTGCTGGAATTTAAAGACATTATTAGAAACACTCATCTCATTCAGTGGAATATAGCGTAAGGTTCAACTCTATTGGGAATTAAAAGTAAAGTACAAAACAAAACAAAACAAAACAAAAACCTCCCCACACTAAGATTAAAACACCTCTCTGGACTTTAATTTCTCACTCCATAGTCCTCTAGGACCTTTAACTGGCCAGCTGTTCCTCTCACAGGCAAATACGACAGGCATGGATCTAGGGCACAGTATGTCTTTGGGGATTTAACTTTCTGTGAAGCCGCAGAATGTGCAGGTGATTTTGGAAGATGAGATTGGCCTAAAGCCCAGGAGGAGACCAGATGGGATGCACAATACAGTCTATGAAGGTAGATGCAGGGGTGGGCTGGAGAGAGGGAATAAAAGGATGGATGGAAGACAGGTACGAATTGCCCACTAGTTAGGACACAAGCCTGAGATTTGAGAGACCAGGATCAAGTCCCTGTTGTGTGAGAGTTCCTGTGTGAACTTGGTCAAATCACTTAGTCTATGTGCCTCAGTTCCCCCACTGTAGAATTAGGATAATAGCACTGTCCTACCTCAGAGGGATCCTGTGACATTAAATACATTCAAATGATAAGATCCTCAGCTGTTATGATAATAGGAATGATATGTAGGTGGGGAAGTGCTGTTGAAAGGCAGGCTAGTGGGCCTTCCTGTTGATAGTGGTGCAGAAAAATAAGGATAGGACAAAACTGCGTGGCTGCAAAACAGCACTGAGCTAAACCAACCTTCTTATTTTCCCTTATAAAATAAAAGTAAAAAAAAAATGTTTTTCAATGAAAACCTGAAACATCTTTTTTAAAATGGATTAAAATAAAAACAAAAATGGTTTTCACTGAAATTATTCACTGAAAATTTTAAAAAAATCATTTTTCTGACATTGGTCAAAGCAAAAAGCAAATCTAAGGGCACAGTGAGATCTATCTCTTTAAGTACTTATATGGCCATCATCATCGTGTCTGAGCTGCTGCATCTTCCTAACATAACCCTCCATCCTGTCCTCCCGAGTGTCGTGTCAGACATCACAACCAAAGTTAAATTATTAAAATTTACGGTAACTGTATCCCTTTAAAGTCACTTATATATGCAGCACTATTATAAAGCAAAAAACAAGGGACTTGCATTTCAGGTGATTTTCAGGTGCCATCGATCAGGCTGTTATTTGTGTTGTTATTTGTTAGTGCTAGTGGTAACTTTTCTGTATCTAAATTTACTACAGTAGTAGAAAGATTTCAAAATACAATTATTTCACATGGCAGCTAATGAATATGTCCCCAGAAACCAGACCTAGGTACTGCTCACACAGTAAAAAGAAGACAGAAATAACAACAACAACACTCTCTCTTCCCATTTAGCTAGAATCAGAGGGATGTGGGAGAGATGCATGGGCTACTGTCATTGTCTGGCCCCACCACTGGAAAGACTGTGACTGTGGTTTAATTAGGCTGAAACTTTATTAACTTTAACATATCTTGGAATATCTGGCAATAAATTGTATAGTATAGGTTTTTATTAATTCCTTAATCGTTTCCTCCTATTTGGGAGGGCTGCTATCAGCCCTTCCCCCTCCAAACCTGGTCGCAGCCAGACCTTTGCTGGGATCCCACTGTCCTCCCCATATATGAGGATTAAAAGGGCTGACAAAGGAGTGGTGTTGAACCCCTGCTGCACCTAATGTTAATTGCTACAAAACCCCTTCCCTGGCTTCCTTAGGGGATGTTTTCCTCTAAATTCTTTTTTAATCCATTTTATCCGATAACCATATCCCTTCCATAACATGTAGCTGCACCGATGATTTGCCACATTTTGTTAGTTACTAAGTTGCAACATGTTAACCTAACCTTCCTGCCCACCCTACTGGGCCCCAGACCTGCTGTGGGGAAGGTGACCCCCCCACACACTCCACTTTGGCCAATTGTCAATGAGGGGGGAAATAAGTCTGAGACCCCCAAGGAAAAAGGACAACTATCATAATGCTCAGAGTGGTTAATGAAAAAAAAACCATTTGTGAATCCATGGATCCCCAGATACTTGACTTGAACCCACATATGTGTACTACTCACTTCAGAAAAAAAAAGCAAAAAATAATATTGAACACATTCCTCTTGCTACCTGTCTAGACTTTGAGGGATGGGGGAGAGCTGCATGTGGTACTGTAATTCTCTCTTTGAGAAAAACAGGCTACGATTTTGCTTAAGGATTTAGATGCCCAGTTCCCATTGAATTTAATGGGAATTTGGTACCCAGATTCCCTAGTCAGCCAGAAACAAAGGAGAATCCAGTGCTTATGGCCAAAGCCTAGGACTTGTGGAGACCTGAGTTCAGTCCCTGCTCTTCCATATACTTCCTGTGTGACCCAGGGCAAGTCTCATATCTTCTCTGTGCCTCAATTCCCCACCTGTAAAATGAGGATAATAGTAGTGCCCTACCTCACAGGGGTGTTGTGAAGATAAATGTATTAAAGATCATGAGGTGCTCAGGTACTATATAGTACGGGGGCCCTATACGTACTTAGGATAGATAGAAATCTCAGCCACACTTTCCATTGGACAACTTGTCTTCTTATTATCATAAGAATTTAGGCCCTGGTCCTGAAAGCTCTGGGTGGACTCTTATAACCACATGGAACTGCATTAAAGTCTCTGCACAGATACATAGGTCCAGCTGCCCAGAGAACCTTGCAGAGTCGGAGTCTATGTTTGGGATTCCTACTCCAAGTGGCGCTTGGCATGTAACATCCTGTGTGAGGGTAACTGATACAATTTATTTTCTTTGATTTGCTTTTTCCATAGACAAAAAGCTGTAATTTGGAACTTGGCACTGCATCATTTTTATCCCCCCAATTTGGACAATTGTCACAATGACTTCTTGCTTTTTTACCACAGCTTTTGAATAGTGGAAGATTCTTTCTTAGAAAAAGAAAGATGCACCCAAACTCCTTCAGACCCTCCTTTCCCTCAATGAGCCAAATTGTTACTTTGACATCTCCCTGCCATCTCAGCAAAACAAAGCAAATGGCTTTATTTTATTTTTTCCCCTCTTGGAATCACTATGAAAGAATGGAAAGGAAAGGAGTAGAAGAAACATAAATGTCTGTGTATTTAGATCTGAAGGGTTGACGCCTTTAGGGCCTGATTCCTGACTGACGCCAATGTAAATCCAAAACAACTCCCCAGAAGGCAACAGTTACGCCATTGTAAGACTTTTGGAAGTGGAAGGAAAATCAGGCTCAGTGAGTGTAGAATATTTATACATTGGGGGAAATTGTGTTCTCATTTACATGGATGTAAATACACAATAACTCCATTGAAATAAATGGTTCGAATTTACTTGTGGCTTGCACGGGTGGATATGAGATCAGAATGTGATCCTATGCGTCACTTAAGATTATAATACCCATAGGGTGTGCATTAGATCTACAGAATGTTCAAATTAGGTGAACAAATGAGCCAGAGAAATACACAATATATGAGGAAATAAAATTTTAAAGCTAAACATTATTTTATTGAGAACATAAATTCATGATATTGAACGACGGTATGGATAGATGGTTATAAGGCCAGCAAAGCCATGGAACAAAATCTCACACAGTTATGAAAGATGCAGTATATGAAAATTAAACATTATGTGCATACGAAATGCTGACAGACTCTGGTCATTGGCGGGCGGGATCAAATGTGGGGCCTCTGGAGCTTGTACATGAGCCTCTACCACATGAACTAAAAGCCAAGTGGCTGTTATCTAAGGCGGTAGCGCAGACTCAATCCCTTTCTCTCTCTCTAAGTGGTCTTGGTGCCACTAGATGGGACAGAACACCACACCCAGAAAGTGTGTGGGTTACACATAATCTAGGAACAGGAGTACTTGTGGCACCTTAGAGACTAACAAATTTATTAGAGCATAAGCTTTCGTGGACTACAGCCCACTTCTTCGGATGCATCTGAAGCTTATGCTCTAATAAATTTGTTAGTCTCTAAGGTGCCACAAGTACTCCTGTTCTTTTTGCAGATACTGACTAACACGGCTGCTACTCTGAAACCTGACATAATCTAGGGTTGTAATGTTTCAAAGGTTCACACTGAAAGATAAACGCACAATTTTGACTATACTGTATACCAGGGGTCGGCAACGTTTGGCACACGGATCGCCAGGGTAAGCACCCTAGTGAGTCGGGCCAGTTTATTTACCTGCTGACGCGGCAGATTCAGCCAATCGCGGCCCCCACTGGCCGCGGTTTGCCGTCCCAGGCCAATGGGGGCGGCGGGAAGCGGCGCGGGCGAGGGATGTGCTGGCCGCGGCTTCCCGCCACCTCCATTGGCCCGGGATGGCGAACCGCGGCCAGTGGGGGCCACGATCGGCCGAACCTGCCACATCAGCAAGTAAATAAACTGGTCCGGCCCGCTAGGGTGCTTACCCTGGCGAGCCGCGTGCCAAACGTTGCCGACCTCTGCTGTATACTATTAATATTGCGCTGTCTGCTGTTTTTTTATTGGATGAGTGAACTAACCTTGGTGACAGGATAAATAGATTCCTAACTATACTTTTTATAAAAAGAAGAACAGGAGTACTTGTGGCACCTTAGAGACTAACAAATTTATTAGAGCATAAGCTTTCGTGGACTACAGCCCACTTCTTCGGATGCGGGCTGTAGTCCACGAAAGCTTATGCTCTAATAAATTTGTTAGTCTCTAAGGTGCCACAAGTACTCCTGTTCTTCTTTTTGCGGATACAGACTAACACGGCTGTTACTCTGAAACCTATACTTTTTATGATGACAAAAAAGAGAGAATTGCAATCTCTTGGAAGCTATAGACTGTCCTTTCAGCAAAGGACTGGATGCTAAATTTAATTGGATGTGCTGCACTTGAAAAAATAGTTCACTCATTAAAACATCAAAACTCTAAGTTCCAAGGTATCTGGCTTCTTTTTTGAATTACAACATGTGTAAAATATGCGACTTGATGATAGTTCATCCTGATTATACTTTTGTAACCACAATTTATAATTTGTGTGCAGTCTGTGGTGGATAGGGACATTCAGGTATTATTGCTCTACCCTGTCTAGATCAATGTTATGAGCATATTCACATTTATAAAATAGAGGGAATGGTTTTATTCTTCTCCCTGAAGCCCTAAATCAATGCAAGCCTTGTTTGCTTCTTTTCTTTGTTTTTATTAGAAAAGTTGAAAAATTCAAAATAAAATATTGAAGTATGCAAACAGCCTAGAGTTCCATGCACTGTAAAGTGGCACTGGCACATTTAACGGGTATTTCATTTCCACAATACATTTCTATCATGTCCTCTGTAGGGCAATATCCCAGAGTGTTTTATGACAAACCATAACGTATTACAAAGACTATGTCCATGACAGCAAAGGGGAAGCTATTTGGAAAAGAAAAGTCTTCATTTTGTTTTAAAAAGGGCTCCATGTAGCAGTAGATTAAATATCAGCTGCGAGAGATTCACACGGCTGGCGTGATGCACAGCTAAATGCTCTGCCACTGGCACTTTGAGGCTGATATCTTAGAACATGTAGACAAGTGCTCGTACAGCATGGATACAAGACAATGAAGATGTACTGTAATAATCCTGCAGTGTTCTTTTTCAACATGAACTCTTCCTCGTTAAAAACCTAATTCCTTTAGTAACCTGAGCTTCTTAAATCGGTGCTTCCTTCTCATATTTTAGACATTAGCTTAAAAAAAAGCCATATATCATTCATCTTCTGCAGATGTGCCCTTTAATAAAGTCCCCCTTTCCTCTTTCTCCAAGGAGCCTAACTCAGTCATGCATCTGAGGAGTTGCAGCTGTTTATATCAGAGCTGAACTTAGCCAATAAATTTTGGACTAAATTACACTGCTGAACATAGTTTGTCCCTGTGTCACACTTGCTGACTTTTAATGTACTTGCCTATTTCTAGCCTTTCTACATGTAATTGAAAGACCTGTACATATTATTCCAAATGTGGCCTCACTATCCAGTATTAGAGTAATTATCTTGACTTCCCATGAAATCATCACATCTAGTTATGCATCTCTTAATTTGGCAGCATAGTTCAGGAAATGCTAAGGCTAGTTCTGACGTGGCAGTCGGAAGCTTTAAGAACCTCACATAAGATTTTAATCTTCCTGATTTCTGTCAAAATAGGTAAACTGACTGGAAAAAAATAAAATTTGACCCAAACTTTCAGACATTCACCCCAAACTAGAACTATATTTTTATTCTGTTTGACAAAGGTATGGTTTAATGTCTATATATATATATACACACACACACCTCTTTCATGTGTCTCTGCTGTATCACATTCTACTTTTATTGCTAGATTTGCAAAGAAATTTAGGTGATGCTGAGCATTGCTGTGCCTAACTTTTAGGATCTAGAAAATCACTCGGATTCATAAAGCCTGAGTTTGGTGCCTCAGCTCCAAATACAATGAATGGAGATAGGGACCTCAGAATGGGATTCATAAAACCCAGCTCACTAGGTAGCTCCTTGCATAAGCCAGCCAATAGGAGGTGGCAAGCTGAGGGGCAAATGCTAACTCCACCCCTCTGTCAGCGAGAGCCAATGGAGCAGGGGGACTAGATGGCGGAGGATACAGAGTCATTCTTATACTTGCATTTGCTCTCTTTCACCCCAGGACTTTTTAAATTATTTATCCACAGTGAAACAGTTTCAACGGGAGAGACTGAAGGGGCCCCACATCAGAATATCCCATAGCCCAGTGATTAGGGTACTTGTCTGAGAGATGGCAGATCACTGTTCAAATCCATTCTCCCCCTCAGATGGAGGAAGGACTTTCACCCAGGAGCTCCCCCATCCCAGGTGAGTGCCCTAACTACTGGGCTAAAAGTTATAAGGAAGCCGCCCCCCCCCCCCCCCTCTCCACACACCCACACCCACTATTTTAATAAGTTCACCTGTAGGGGCCTTATCTGGGAGGCAAACTCTCAGCACAATTACTAGATTGGGTTCCACACAGCAAATTAAGCTGACAAATGCCTGTTTTCCTTTGGTTCATGCACCACACTGGGGAGTAGGCATCTGGACACCTGGCCTGGGCCTGTAGTGTGCATATCCAGAGGCAGAAACATCGACACTTGAGGAAATTTTACTGCAAATATTTATCACTGAGTGAATGTAGACATCTAGAGTGGTCAGCAGCAGCTGAGCAGAGGCTTTGTGAATCCCCGTGGGGCCTGATTCTGGGATTTAGGAACCCTAAAGTGGCAGTTGGGTGCCTAAGGGCAGGTCTACATTTAAAATGCTGAAGCAGTGCAGCTGCCCTGGTGCAGCTACTCTATTGTAGCGCTTTAGTGAAGATGCTCCTGTGCTGATGGGAAAGCTTCTCCCATCCACCTCCATGACAGGCTGTAGCTATGTCAATGGGAGAAGCTCTTCTGTTGACATAGAGCTGTCTACACAGGGGGATAGGTTGGTATAACTCCGTCATTCAGGGGTGTGGAGTTTTCACCCCCCTGAGTGACATAGTTATACTGATGTAAGTTTGTTGTGTAGAGCTGGCCTGAGTCGTTTTGTTAATCAAGCCCTTAGTGCCTAACATTTTGTGTTCTTCTTCCCCTCCCCCCGCATCTCTATGCATTAAGCAAAAGTTTTCATTGAGCTGGTTAAAATTACATGCATGCCTTTTCCCGATTGCATACAGTTAATTTAGGACCCACTGATGTGTCTGAGTAGTTCAACCTATTCCTTCCAATGCTCATTAACTTGCATTTTCTACACTGAATTTTATCTGCCTTTGTGACGTTCGTTCACCTAACTTTTCGAAATCCCTGTGAAGTTCCTCAATCCTCCTTAGTCTTGAGTAACCTAATTGTAGGTCATCTGCTTATTTTGATTCCTCACTGTTCATCCAGTTTTCCGAGTCATTAATAAATATATTAAACCATGATCCTAAGATGGAACATTGGAGCTTCTCATTGTTAAATTTTTGCCATTATAACAGGGCTTTAACAGTGCAATGGTCTTTCAGGTGTCCTCTCTGAATTTCACCCTGAGTCTCTTTTTGAATATAGATGTTAGTTTCCTTATAGTCCTTTCTAAAGGAATTTCATCTCATGCATATCTTCTGCAGGCTTACCTGACCCGCTTTCATTTTGTTTTGAATTCTAGGATGGATCCCAGCTCACTTTAAAGCTGTGTCAATCTTCTGGTGCAGTTATCTCTTGATCTCCTCTGATGTGAAACTGATTCCCTTTGATAGATGTCTGGCATACTCTGATAGTTTTGTTTTCTTTTGGTGTCTCCCATGTTCCTTTTCAAAGAATTAGCTGAAGAACATTTTTAATTTTATATCAGTGATTACCACCTTTGTCAATAAATTACCCCTATTATCTTGTGCAAAGTTTCTATGGATTTTATTCTATTTTTTTTCGTTTATATACTTGACAAAATAACCTTTGGTGCAATTTTTCTTTCATCCACCACCCTTGCTCTTCTTATTGTTACACTCTCTTAACTTCATTACGCTCCTTGTGTGTCAGTTGTTTTATGTTTCAGAAAGGTCCACTGCTTAACCTTGATTACTTTTTGTACTAAGACTGTTTTATTGCTGTTCTATTTATTGCTAGATGTTATGTTATGTATAAACCTTTGGTCATACATTAATATCTGTGAACAATTTTTATTTTTTTTCTGTATCCCCTTCCTTCATTTCAATTCATTTCACCCAAGTCTTTCTATATTCTTCCATGATTTTTAAAGCTCATGTCCAATACCCCTAATGTGCTTTTTTTTTCATGGCAGCCATTGGTATGTGCAGATTACGTCCTCCCCCTTTTAAGTCCCACAAACATAAATAAACTAGAGGGACTATTGTTGAACTAGCTACTCCATCATCTCTTGATCTTATGTTGAATTCAATTGATATCTTTATATTTCCTATTCTATCTTATATACTGTGTAAATACTGTATCTAATTCTGTGCCAAACCCCACTGATTCCTTCCTCTTAGGACTTTATATCCAATATGTTGAAAACTCATATTGTTAATTGTACTTTCATATCCTTGGTTTTTGTTTTTGTTTATCATCTGATCAAGTTACTTCTTCAAATCAGCAAATGTTTCTGCCAACTTTCTCCTCTTTCATTCTGAATTCTAATTGGTTCCCCATACCACAGAGACTGCTTTAGAGGGATTATTTTATTTACTTGAAAAAATATATTTTTCTTGTACATTTCATGACATTCTCATTTCCATTCTTCATAAGCTTTTCTAAATAGGCTGCTATCCTCAAAATGTAGCACCACCGATTTTTTGATTCACGGTCTCAAAGCAACAGTGCATCAGATACATTTGTATCTGATATTGCAATATTTAGTAAGACACCTAAACATCAGTAAAATGTGTAACAAGCTGCAAAAATTTAGTCACGTCTGTTGAAAACAGGTCTAAACTAATCTCACAGCCAGTATCAAATTAATACATTAAAGCACATACAGTGCATGCCAAACTACAAGGTCAAACATTCAAACACAATATGATAAAATCAGTATCTCTTAACCCTTCATGTATTTTGTCCAGATAACATTTTTTTTTAGTTGCTCTTTCAACTGTTGATCCAATAGATGGAAAATTGCCTTGCATAAGCAACATTTTACAGAATTCAGCTGTACAATCTTGCCTTAAGGTCTTTGATCAACATGGGATAACAAATATAGTTAAACATCTATTCAAAATAATCACAAATAAATGATAATTTTTAATGCCTGTTAATAGCTATCAGTTTTTTTTTTTTTCTTTTGATAGCAGCTCAGCTTTCTGGAAGTTCAGATTTTCCATCAAGGAAAAAAATAGACACCTATTAGTATGGAGAATAATTGGCATTTGGCGACTGTCTAGTTTAAGTTTAAAATATATCTTCCTCGGCTATTCTTTTGGACCCTTTATACCACTTTAAAATGTGCAGGTCAAGAGGGAAAGTGACATCTGCAGAACACCTTGTGGGATTATACAAGATATATGAATGTGTGTGCATATTGCCCATATCTGCCACTTGGGAACAAAATATTTAATTAACCTTTTGCTTTACATAAATGAGTCCAAATAAGGCTGGAAAACACACCAGATGTTTCTATGAAAGAGACTGTTTTATTATATTTTATCATTTAAAATCTGTTCAGAAGGTTACAATTTCTGAAATATGAAATGTATTAATTTTTTTAAAATTGTCCTGGGGAGAAATAGACAATAAAATTGTATCTGTATGGTCAACCACCTTGGGAGAGGAAAATAATCTCATTATATTTCCCAAACATGTTGATTAAAAAAGGTTATAAATAAATAATCTTTACAGGAGTAGCATTTTAGAAGAGAAGTCTATAATATGAATAATTTTAATATACTGCTAATA
This sequence comes from Malaclemys terrapin pileata, assembly GCF_027887155.1. NCBI lineage: Eukaryota > Metazoa > Chordata > Testudines > Emydidae > Malaclemys > Malaclemys terrapin. The sequence continues at coordinate 14,417,707 of NC_071518.1, forward strand.
CAATTTATATTAAAGATTTAATATATAGCTAATATAGTAGAATAATATAATGGTATATATTATATAGTAAATAATATTAAGTTAAACATACCAGGTGAAATTCTGGCCCATTAACATCAATGGCAAAACTCTCATTGAGTTCAGTTGGGACTGAATTTGACTAACTATTTATTATGGCTATGATTATACATCAAATAGTATTTTATCAGAATAAGAGTCCTATTGATTTTAGTACATTAAAAGGTTTTCTTTTTACCCATTAATTGATCTTTGTTTTACTTGGAAAGTAGTGTAACTTTGAATCAACACAAGGATATAATATTGTTACAGTAATTTTGATTTAAAAAGGAATCATTTGACAATGGACACCACTGAATTACCACAGTTAAGTGTGGGGGGTAAATCTCTTGCATCTCAGATTTCATTGTGTGGGATCTGTTAGCAAATGTGCATTTTTTTCATGGCAGCCATTGATATGTGCAGATTACGTCCTCCTCCAAAAGTAACGATCCTCCTCCTATAGAAGAAGAAAAAAGAATTTGGTAACTCTTGGCATTTGCACTGAAAGTATGGCAGAGCCATTGATATTTCCCAGATGACCACCCACGCTTGGGTAGAGTGCAGCAGTATCCATAGATCTCGGCCCTGGATGGAGATTGTGCTTGTGTCACCATAAAAGATCTGCTCCAAAGTCCATTGAAGTCAATGGAAAGACTCCCGTTTAATGGGATAAGGATCAAGCCCCGTAATCTTTATCCACTCCATTCCCTTTGTTGTGCAGTATACCAGAAAAGGAGGATGTGATGACACAATGAATGAGTGGGTAAATCAGGCAGCAGCCAAACTACACTGCATGTGACTTTTCTGAATCTGTCAGTCACACCATGTTCAGTGGCTTCTCTCTGTTCCTTTTCCTTTCTTTGCATCATGTGGCTAGATGGCTTAGGCAGGCTTTTCAAAGAGGTAGAGCAAAGAGCCTATAGCATTAGACTATAAAAGAGAGGATAAGAGGAAAGACCTTATGTCTCAAAGGGGACAGGAGCAGCAATGGAGGTGAAGGAGAAGGGGCCCTCAGGGCTGATGGGGAGGATGCTGGAGGAAAGGCTCAAAGATAGGACAGTGGGGGTGAAGGAGAAAGGGCCCTCCAGGCTCACATCAAGGATGTGTTGAAGGCCTCTCAGGGCTTGTAGAGATGGCAATAGAGGAGGAAGAACACCCCTGTTGCTTTCCAGGGGTTAATGGAAGAGAAGAAGGAGCCTGGATGATGTAAGCTCTGGCTCCTCAATGCAACAGAAAGAGACAAATTTCAATGATTCGTCAAGTGATTTTGCTGCAGCAAAATACCAGAAGAAGAGCAAACCTGGTATGCATGTTTGAGATTTGCTGAAGGATGCAATCTAGTCATGTTGTACCACGAAAACAAACAAACAAACTGGCCCAAATGGTGAAACTCACTCTTAGCCAAATGTGTGAATTAGCAGGGAGATGCCCTTTCCTGGGCACTCGTAAATATTAGAGTTCACTTGAAAACACACCCTACAAGGAGATAGTTATAGAGTAGAGATGAGAACTTAGCAGGGACATAGGGGAAATAACGTTCTCATCTTACATCTGCTACACTAATAATATGTACTTTTCTCACCTTGCTCCTCTTTTCTCATCTTCTCTATTGTACATTCTCATTGCTCTCCTCACATTATTCTCCAGCCTGCCTTCTGACTCTGATTCATGGAGTGTTTTTTTTTACCTTTGGTAGCAATGTCCCTCTTTGCTATGTAGTCACTTTTATCACACCTTTTATCCTAATTAACTCCTCCATTTTTCACAGTCCTTTCTCACATTCTCTCCAATTTCATCTTTCCTACCGATTGACTCTCTCCCTCTCCCCCCTCTGACTAATCTTGTTTTATATTTTCCTTCGCCATGAAGAAGACATTGCCAAAGTGTCACCTCTAATCTTGTTTCCTATTTCTAGCATGTAATTTATTAATCTTCTTTCTTTCCCCCCTCTTATTGAGCAGACATGTACTAATACAGCTCAAGTTTTATTTTCAGATTCTCAAATAAATAATTTCACAAGTTTTAAGACTGGGGGGAAATAAAAAAGAGCTTTGGAATAATGATCACCCCTGTCTTTCCTCCAAAGCCCTTGCCTTCAGATCTATACAAATCATTTTATTGAGAGCTGATGTAGCTGTCCTATATCAGTGAAATTAATTATTGGTTAGTGTGTTTAAGGAGCTGTCCTTTATCTGATTGATTAAGAATAACTACATAAATCCTTCACACTAATACAAACCTGTATTCTAAAATATATATCCAATAACTTCCAGATTTCTTTCTTTAAATAATAGTTTTGAGTACCATCCTGCCATGGTAAATTGCAGTATTTCTCTGGCATGTCTGACCGTTGCTGCTGGATCCCAGAGGTCAGGAGCAAAGAGACAGTGTTACTGTTGTTTGCTCTTTTGAGACAGAGGTGAATGGCTGTAAAACGCAAGCACAGGTTGTTCTCATTGCCAGGGCTCTCCGATAGGATTGCATTATTTTTGTTGCCTTTTTTTTTTTGTATTTTCTTTTGTCATTACTATTGTTTTCAATTAAATAAGAACTAGAACTGTGGTATAAATACCAGCTTGCAGTTGTTTGCTCCATTGTAGATACACCTCTACCCCGATATAAAGCTGTCCTTGGGAGCCAAAAAATCTTACCACGTTATAGGTGAAACCGCATTATATCGAGCTTGCTTTGATCCGACGGAGCGTGCAGCCCCGCCCCCCCCCGGAGCGCTGCTTTACCGCGTTATATCCAAATTTGTGTTATATGGGTCGCGTTATATCGCGGTAGAGGTGTATAATATTTGAATTAAGGCACGAGGCCCAGATTTTTAAAGCTATTTAGGTGTCACTTTTGAAAATGAAACTTTGCCTCCAAAATAAGTTAGGTGTTGCAACCTCTAAACACCTGTGCCTTAGTGCTCTGGGGAGCTGTGTGTAAGGAGCAGCAAAAATCAATGCGAAGCTTCCTTTGGAAGGGATTCAGAGATCCCTGGTGGTGCTCGGGCCAGGAGTATCATTTAAAAAAAAATGTGAGGGGTGGGCAAAGTTGTTTCAGCAGCATCCCAGCTTCCACTTCTCTATTGAGGCCATGGCTGCTCATAGGGTTTAGTGGGCCCATCCCATCCTGGAAGTGAGCAGGGAGCTGGTGTGCCAGCCCTATCCCAGGGAATCGTCTGGAGCAGTGAGTCAGAGGTGCATCACCGATGGCTGTCCAAGGCCAGGGCTCGGGTCACTCTGTTCTCAGCTCCAGCCAACTACTCCGTTTCCCATCTAGCCTGGTCTACTCCATAACAGCCCCTGCAGGCCCCAGGGAAACATCCCCGTGCCAGCTAGCAAGGAGCTCTGAAAAGTCAAGGGCAGGGAGGCAAACCAAGGTCTGGGCAGGGCAACTTCTTCCCTTGCCCTGTATCAAATGACATGCCAGCTCTGGCATACCTATAAACGCGTCTCACTGCCCAATTATGCAATTCTGCTATTGCTCCCATGATTCTTCAGGTAATTTAGAGCTCTGAAACTGCTGCTCCCACATTGTTCGCCATCTCTACCCATATGATCAGCCTTTATTTGTGTGCATGAACTTAGGCCTGCATCTTTTTAACCATTAGAACTCAGCAAAAATTGTGAAATGTGTAATTTTCTGTGGGAATAACATCCAAAGTGTTATGCTTCTGGAGCATGCTTGATTCTGTGACACTAGGATTATGGACAGCTTTAAATTAGAGGTGCCATGTCAGGCCCAGTAGAATGAGCTAGGTTCCAAGATCCAAAAAGATAAATAGGAGTTGTAATTGACAGGGCAGGTAGATAGTCCAGGGGCTAACAGTAGGGAGATTAGGAATGATGGACAGCTATCCACTTACACATGACCTCCAAACAGACCCTCCTACTACAGTCCAAACCCATGGACACTCTCCAGAAGCAGTTGGTAACAACAATAAGGAAGGCATTGCTGTTCTTTATTTAAAGTAAATAAAAGTCACAAGAGCCTACAAGGTGAAATTCACCATAAACCAGGAGTTCTTTTCTCTAGTGTGGGAGAGATTAATCACTTCCACATTATACTAGAAAGACCTACGGTTTATATCTCATTCCTCACAGCAAATACAGAAGTAGGATTCAATTCCTTTCTCCACAGCTATGCCATGACTTCTGAGACATCCCAATTCACACCTCCTTTTTACTTGGTACACTGGTGACACCTGCAAATAATTTAGAGTTGAAGTTGCCCCTCCCCAACATCCATTTCCATCACAACAAACACTGCATGTTTCTTGGGACGAGTTTGTCACATTACCAAACGTTGCATTCATATTCCATATGGATGCATATTTTTCTTTGTTTTATTTTGACATTAATTCTTTTGCAGTGCCTTCTATCTAGTAAAGTAAAGAAATTAGCTTGCATATGCTGGCTTGGTAAAGTAAAATTAGCTACACTTTTGACTTTCTGTGGTTTTACTCTGAATCAGAGAAGCAATAAACATGAAATAAGGCAAATCACTGTTGTTCTATGGTTTTCTCAGTGGTGAGTTAAGAGAAGAAGCACCCATAACGAAAACCTATGAGCTCATATCTGCTTAAAACAGGTCTCTAATTAGTTTCTGTAATCGATCTCCCTGCTCCAGCAGGTGAACCAGGTAATTATCTTGTTTATACTGTAGGTGAGTCACCAAATGCTAGATAGCTCTCTGTGTGTCTTTAAACGATAATGCACTGTAACAAGTGTTCCCAATATGAATGAACTACTGTCATAACCTTCACTATCTGCTTTACATGCAGCGATGTGGATCTCATTTTATCCTTTGTTGCAAAGAGCTCTAGACATCAAAGAGATGTCCCTTTGACCACTGTCTCAATCAAAGGTTTCTGCCTAGAGGAATCTCACTTCTTGTCTTGATTCAAGTGGTTCAGAATACTAGGCATTTCCTAGTATGATTAGAAGGAATTCAGTCATCACTGCATTATCTAAGGCGTAAATCCTGCCCTTCTCAGCTCTGCTAGCATTCAGAACCCCAAATGAAGCATAACAATTGTGGCTCTGGGAATCTGGGAGTGGGGGAAGCTCTATCAAGGGACGCTGTAGTGCAATACACAGCATGCAGAACTGCTCAGTGCCACCTGTCTGTCTCAGTAGGCACTTCCAGGTGGGATGGACTACTGGCAAATCATCTATTAACAACTGATATATGTACAGACGGCTTCGGTAGGGCCTTTTTTAACCAGTGCCACAAACTCTACAGATCCACAAACTCATAAGTCCATGCTATGGCCTATCGAGGAACTACAGCCACTAGTGGAGCCTGTGGTCTGTAGCAGAAGTCATGGCATAGCTGTGGAGAAAGGAATTGAATCCTACTTCTGTATTTGCTGTGAGGAATGAGATATAAACTGCAGGTCTTTCTAGTATAATGTGGAAGTGATTAATCTCTCCCACACTAGAGAAAAGAACTCCTGGTTTATGGTGAATGGCTAAAATATAAGACTGTAATTTTTCTGTAGTTGTTAGAAAAATAGTTTACCAGTTTCTCCCCAGATTAAAAGTAATCTCAACATAGGAAGAACTGTGCATCTTCTCCTTTATCAATGTATAGCTGAAGTCAAACTTCCCAACAAGTAGTTTTTTTTTTTCTCTTTTTTTCATAGACTTGTCCCTAGCAAATTTAGTTTCAAGGTCTTTTATTTCTGTTTCTAAAGTAATTATCCTTTGGGCTTGTTTCTTTCTTCCTTGTATGATGCTAGATTAATTATTCTTCTCCTAATGAATGCTTGAAATGGATCCCATATGGTGGCATATGTGCCTTCAGATGGAAGCTTAATTTGAATAAAATAAGAAAATTCTTCTCTTGGGGCTTTCTTAAATTTTTCATTCTGTAACAATGATGAGTCAAATCTCTGTCTTGGGGATAGAGGCAGCAAGCTTCCATTCTATTGTACATGGAGCTTCATCTGCATCAGAGGGTCCCTTGTTACATCCTCCCAGAGTGCAGGACTCCACATTGGAGAGAGCCTCTTGTATACCTCAAAAGTTAACATCAGTGTGGCGGCCTGGGCAGCGTCTCAGGATTAGGCCTGAGCCATCACCCGTGCCACCACATTTACACTGCTATTTGAACGTGTGTATGTGTATCTGTGCTGGGAATTACAGCTCCCAGCTGCTGTGCTGACATACTCCTTGACCAGGACTCTATTGTACCATGTGCAGAGAAATCCCTCAGTGACCATGTATAAACTGTAACCGCTCATTATGGGTCTGATCCAAAGTCCGCTGTAATCAATGGGAGTCTTTACATCTTTGGATCAGACCCTGTATGCTAAATTATACCTTAGCTTGTATGGTTGCTCTAGAAGTGGAGAATCTACCTTCTCCTTCTGCATCTCAGCAAGCTCAGGCATAAGAAGGAGTGAGGGGAGGTCCAGCTAGAATCAACTTCAACAATAATTATCTCAAGCCCCGGCATAGTAGGATAATGGCTTGGGAAAGAGTGTGTGTTACACTTTTAATGAGATTGGAGGAACCTACTCTGCACCACAGTCCTCACCACCCAGAGGATAATGTTTTTCAAAGGCATTATGGTACCAGACACTGATGCTCACCTGAGCCTCTAACATAGCTGATCCTCACAGAAGCCATAATTATTATTATTTATTTGTATTGTGCCAGTCATGGATCATTCATGGAACGGGACCCCATAGTACTGGGTGATGTAGAAACACATAGAAAAAAAAAAGATTGCCCAGGCCCCAAAGAGCGTACAACCTAAATAGAATCTGAATCCTATGTATTTATTTTTACAAATGCAGTCTTAATATGTCAGATAAAAGAAATAAAGTAACACCAGATTTCATTTTAAAAAGAAAAAACCCACAAATAAATGGCTTCAGTTTTTCTAACTGTGTTGCCCAGATTGCTGCTAAATTCAGGATTTAGGATTTTTTAATTTTAGTTTTTATTTTTGTTTTCTAATCCTTAAGTCTATTATTTTCAGGGATGGTTTAGTAACACTTTCCTTTGTCAGGAATGGGGCCAAAGATCTCAAATCATATTCTATCTAGGCCTTGGGAAAATATTCTTTTCAAAATTCTAAATAATCATTGAACTAGACTTGGGAACTCTCTCAATGTGAACATCTAACTATGCCAATGTTCTATACTTGCATCTGCTAAGGGGTACTGTGGTGAGTGAATAAGGATGTCTTCCCATTATAGGGATAATTTGGTTGAAATGGATCATTCTGAAATAGGGCAAAGTTTTGTTATTGTGCCAGAACATCTATGACAAAATTGAAGCATTTATAGAAAAGCAAATATGAGAATTAAAAACATTTTTTTAAAGGAGATACTGATCCTTCAATAAAATTCTTTTTAGAATATTATTATTTGAATCATGCCAATAACTGATGAAAATGTAATCATTTTATCTGAGGCATGAACTTCTCTTGCTCCCAGTGAATCAATGGGGAAAACATCCATTGATTTCCATAGTAGCCTATGGCCCACATATCGGTAAAGAAAAAAGGTAATTGCTCATTGTGCCATTATTGACCTAAAGTGCTGTGCTCTGCTGGCTTATAGAAGACCCACAGCAATGATTCAGCAAATCAGGGGCTATGTTAGCCATAACAAAAACCCCAAAAACCCTTAAGGCCTAATTTTAATGAAACGAATGTGAGCTGCTGGCTCTGGGTAGTCTAAACCTCTGTATATTAGGCCAAGAACATTGGAAAATACATCTTGTATTTTTTTGTAAATAAATGTATTGCTGACTTGCTGGCATTTTCCTGTTTTGCTTTCTTCTTTATGAATGAATAATTGTTAGCATTCCAGCCACCTGAATGTTTTTTAATAAAACAAAACAAAACAGATTCTAGCTGGTAAAAATACTCTGACATTTTTCAAGCTTACAAATTGTTTCAGGGTATAATCCTTGATTTGGATGTTCAGCTTTTGCTTCTGAAGATTATTAACAGCCCAAACCTGGAAGAGTCCCCAGTGATCTGTTCAATAGCTTGTGTCCTCTACCTGACTTTCAATCATTGGCTACAAATAACCAAGGGAACATAAACCATCTTAGGGGGTAATAATTTATCTTTGGCAGAGCAGTTGGTTTCTTTTCTTTCGTTGTCTCAATATAGAGACTGTGTGGAATGCTTAATTCAGAGTTCAGACAGATATTTCTTGCTCAGCTTTCTTATTAGAGTTAAAAACACAGGATCACATTCTGATAGGACATTGATTTCTCATATGTGCCTGGCAGAAAACCCATATCCAACAGAGCAATTGTATAGTACATTATGTTTGTCTTGATACTGTCTCCTCTTCAAACCTGCTGGGAGCCCATTGTGCCGGCCCTCTGCAACAGGAGCTCTACAGAAAGTATTATATAGCTCTGGCAATAAGAAGAGTCATGGCAAGGATGGCTGAAATTACCAAAAAAAAAAGGCCCCAAACCTTCAAATCTTGATGCCTAAAGTTAGGTATCACGATCCATACTGAAGTACTTAAAACATAGTGGGTTGACAGTGGGTGGTTAAAAGTGCTGAGCACACACAACTCTCAGCTGACTGAAGAGGGAGCTGCGAGTACTCAGCTCCAGAAAAGAGGCCATGGGGTGCCTAACTTTAAATAATCTGGTAAGAAAATTTGGACCTAAATGACTATCTATACAGGAATGATATTGCCCTGACTATTGAACACAGGACACCAGTCTCACAAAAACATTAACAACTGAAATGTTAAAATTCCTGTTCACCTACTTCTTGGGATGGTGAATGGAATAGAGTTTTTCTGGTGGTTCTATTGCACTCAGTGACCCCTCTGTGCAGAGGAATTACTTATGCAGTTGGATTAAAAAAAACTGCAGGGCAGATTTCTGCTAGTAGGGCAGCTTTATGCTAGTGGAAGAATGAAAAGCTGTTCTAATACACCATATCTAACTCAAGATTTCTGGCCAGATTTATAAAGGGATTTAGGCATTTGAAGATGCAGATGGGTGCCTATTGAGAATTTCAATAGGAATTAGGTGCCTTAACATGCTTAGGCACTTTTGTAAGTCCAACAAAGCTCTTATCTGAATTTTTAAGATCCCTTTGTAAACCTGGCCTTTTTTGCCTTCTAAAGTGGAAAAGCCATTGACCACATAGACCAGGGGTTGGCAACGTTCGGCACGCGGCTCACCAGGGTGAGCACCCTGGCAGGCCGGGCCAGTTTATTTACCTGCTGATGTGGCAGGTTCGGCCGATCGTGGCCCCCACTGGCCGCGGTTCGCCATCCCGGGCCAATGGGGGCGGCGGGAAGCCACGGCCAGCACATCCCTCGCCCGCGCCGCTTCCTGCCGCCCCCATTAGCCCGGGATGGCGAACCGCGATGAGTGGGGGCCGCGATCGGCCAAACCTGCCACGTCAGCAGGTAAATAAACTTTGGCTTACCCTGGCGAGCCAAACGTTGCCGACCTCTGGTCTAGTTTACCTCAGCAAAGTTATCTTATCTGTTACACCTCTTTCTAGCCAGGATGTGATCTTTCCTTGATGTAGCATTCATCTTACCTGGTCATCTTTTCTGCATGGGTGCTTCAAAGGGAGCATAATGAGAAAAAAATTGGAGCAAAATAATTAATCTGTTTATGAAGAACTCCAAGCAGAAATCCCTAAAACCCCTGCTGATTTTCTTTATCTAATGTATTAAATGTTTTAAAAATTAATTCAGTGTGCCCCCACCAATCCATTTTACTTGTTTAACAAAATGGTATATTGATTTTGCCAAAGCTTAAACAAAGCTGCCTACAAGATTCATTGATCAAAAATTTGGGTTAGTCCATGTGATCATTAACTCAGTTGTCAAATACATTCATTTATTTATAAGCTTTTTTATGGAAAAATCCTTTGATAGGCTTCTTGCAAAATGACAGCAAAATGACATATCTACATGACATGACACTGAGCACAGAAGACAAAACAGAAGGTTCTTTCAGCTCCAAAGTTTTTGAGTCTTTTGATAGACAATCCGGTAATTCTGGAGGTTTTCAAAGAAGTGCAGGTTTTAGTATGATTTGGGGACTGGATATCACAAATAGAAAGCTCTCCAAAGTAGGAAAGGCCAAGGAAATTGATAGTAGTATTGTGATGCCATATGGGGAATCTAAACCAAATTTGACACAGTCAGTAGCTGAATTAATAGAGGCAAGACACGCCCACGTGATTTGGTTAGGAAAATACTAGCTGCACTGCTATCAATCTTTCCTTCTGCTGGACAGTCCTTCATGCAAAATGTACTCATTGGAACCTTCCAATATATGAGTTGAAGGGTAATTATAAAATAAAATCAGACTCAAACCAACAGCCTTCTCCAAAATATCAAACCAATTCAAATAAAATTTTCTTCCCTCTTTCCCAACTGTCTGACTCACTCTCTTTGGATATTTAAAAAAAATCACAAACATGGATGATTTAAATTCTCTCTACTGAACATGGGTCTTTTGTATTCCAAATTTTATGCTGCTCTGGATCTTAGTACCAGCCAGGAGATTTAATACATCAGTTCTTGTTTTTTGGGAGGGGAAGAGATATTCCATTCTGATCCCTGTGATCAAGCAACATTTTAAAAATGGGATTTATTCACCTCAAACCTTAGGCGGTACCCTAGTCAAGATCCCCAGTAAAGACAAGTGATTTGGGGGTGCCTTCATTATTGGGTGCCCAGTTCAAGATGCCATAAAGATGCTGAACATCTGTCTTCTTACAGGCCCATTGAAGGTGACTCAGGTTGGGCTCCCAAACTCTGACCTACCCAAAATTACCAGTTCCTTTTGGAAACACTTCCCTTTGTTCCTGTGGGATTGCTGACTATAACCCTGTTATAGCAGATGTTCTGTTGTCAAAACTGGAGTGACACAGGATGATTTTATATATAACCATGCCAGAACCCTCGTTCCCATGCTGAGCAGCCAAAGGGAAAGCAAAAGCACATTTTGCCTGAAGCAAAGTTCTTCTGTTATCAATACCAGTCACAATCCTCTTCTGCAGAGAGATTTCATTACAAATATTCTTATGCTGCCCAACCTTCATTTGATTTTACTTTTCGTCTTAAACTGAAACTCAATTTGCATTTGAACAGAGACAGTATTTTTATTATGTGCAGTACAAAATGATACATCATAAATATGTATAGTGCATTCTCTGCATATACACACACATGGATATATATATATATATATATTTTCAGACTGTACATAGAGTATAGAAAAAACATTTAAAAATAACTTAAATATTAATGCCATAAATACATTTTTCTGTTAGCTTTACATTTTCTTTCACTTAAAGATTGAATATGTGCCACGAGAAATAGGCTTTAAATGGATGCACAATAGCTGGCTACAATGGATAATTTCATTTTAGGCACAGTAATACAAAAGAGCCATTTTAACGTCAACTAGATTACACATTCACTAAGCCCTCCATAAATTCATCATTTGTGTGAGTCGCATCAAGAATTGTTTTAAATAAATCTATGTGAAAATTAAATTTAAGTTGAAAAGCAGCAGGAACAAAAAGATGTATAGTAAGCACTTCATTTGTTGTAATAGGACTATTTGGAAGGAATACAAATGCACCTCAAGTTGTAAAAGGCATAATTATTTTTCTCTACCAGCTGAATGAAACGAAGCAGCTTCTGCCACTAAAGCATCAGATAACAGTTATCCCTGGAGAATTCAAGCTGCATGTTTAAAATAAAGCCTTTTCTTGGTTTATAAATTAATCCTTTCCCACCTGATCGTCAATATTATATATTTTTAATTGACGTAAGGTGCATAGGAATTTTCTTATGAGGTTAGCCTAGGGGTTCATATAGTTCATTTTCCTGCCCTTGGCATTGGCCACTACCAGGAAGGTTCTCCAGTCAGTGAGTGGTTGTCTTAGGCCCTGAAATCTCTCTCTCTCTTTCTCTCTCTCTCTCTCTCTCTATATAATGTATGTAGATAATGAAAACATCCATATTTACATGTCTAATTATTTTTGAATCCTACTAAGGGTTAATGTTGCTGACTGATGGATTTGGAGCTCCCCTGTAAGGATTCATTAATATTATATATGGCCTTGGTCATTAAGGTGTTTTCTGTACTGCTATAGTTGATTTAACTCACTTGGGGTCAGTCTGGAATAAAGGCAGGAAGGAGGCGCCAGGCAGCCACTCATCCCCTGACATTTCTAAGATATTCAGAGACAATGCCACAACGATTGGCTTTGACAATTCTGCCTCTGTGTCTATACAACCTACTTGGTTCTGATTCGGAATGACCAAGGACCCGACAAACACAGAAGAACAAAATAAAGCTGTCAGGGTTTAAAGGAAAGCTCTCTCAAGAGAAAGCCAGTAGTTTTTCAGGAGAACTAGGCTGGTGGTATCTTAAAAAGACCCGAGTAGGTAAGAGGGTGGTAAGACTTTAGGTAAGATAGACATGCACATAGATTATTGTTTTAAAATCTGATTCTCCCCTTACTCTATAGGTTTGTTCCTACTATTGAGTAAGCAATATTTTTATTTTGTCACTGTATACCTCTGATCACAGATTCCCAAGGGAAGACCTGCTGGTGCTTGAACTCAGTCAGATATGCAGGGTGAGAACAGTGGATACACAGGGTACTGTAGCTCTGGTCCTGGTCTAGGAGTGGGAGAACTGCAAAATTCCACTCAAGATATATAAAATCATGATGCCTGACATGTGGAGGTGCATTGAGAGAGACCAGAAAGGGGACAGAGGATAGCTAACCCTGCAACTGTGAACTGATGTCTTATGGCAACGAGTGCTGCTATTTATGCATGCTGTATGTTAAAATAGTTCCTTTTGCCAGTTTTAATTTTGTTGCCTTTCAGATTCTTTGAATGTTTCTTTGTTCCTATGTTGGGAGGAAGGGTAAATTGGAGCTCCTGATTTACCTTCTCTATACCATTTATTGATTTTAATGCTTCAATCCTGTCCTCCCTTATTTATCTCTTCTTAAACCAGTCCCAATCTCTTCAAAGTCTCTTGATATGGAAATCTCTCCATATCTCCAGTCAGCTATAGTGTTAATTAACTGCCTTTTGGGGTAAGTAACAGTGCCATATTTTCCCTATGAGAGATAGTGGTAAGCTGTTCAGAGACTGTGTTTAAAAATAAAGAGAGGCCAAAGAAATTGCATGCTTTTAAATGTCTGGTTTATAAAATATGTTACTGCCTTGGAAGAGAAACAAATGTAAATTCTAGCTTGAAACAAGTGACAGGAAGAAGTGCCAAGATCTTGGCTTATGTTGTTGTTTTATTGTCACAAATTGTTAGTTACATGTGGAAATAATGGATCTCGCTCATTGTGAGTGTTGTGTCTGCCAGCTGGTGGCCGTACACTAGAGTGGGTTTACCCAATTAGCAGAGTCTTCCATGCAGTGCCTGGAATAGCTATGTGTGCATCTTGAATGTTACCGCAGCTGAGGCTCATCCTGGGACACTAGTGGTCTGAAGGCAATTGCTCTACCAGGTGAGCTAAATGGAGCTTCCCTCTCACCAAGCCAGGAGAAGCTACACTAGAATTGTCTCAGCTGGAAGTCAGCCTGGGCATGTCTAACTGATCTATAGCGCTCGCTCTCTCTGACAAATTACATTTTGTCTCTTGATCATGAAAGTCCTTTTACAGTGTGCAGCAGCAAGACAATATTGTTCCATCCCAGTGTGGTTATGAAGAGAAGCAACTCACAGGCACAGCTAAGTCTTTATCTCTGGGGAGAAGTAAGTTTTGAGTCACTTGCATGCCAGTTCTGTTACTCTCAAGAGAGTGAAACTCACCCCTGTGCAACAGGCCAACACAGCGCTCTGTACCTCTCAAGTGCTATTTGAGGGGAGCCTAAAGGCAACTGCTTTATGTGGTGGGCATAAGTGGGGCTTACATGTTGAATAGGCCTTGTAGTGGCACGCTGCACAGGGATGAATCTCACCCAAGAGTAATACGTTAATAAAGGGACAGGTATCAATGGAGAATGAATGTATCTGAGCAGACATGGGCTTCATTGCAATTCTCAGGATGCAAATAAGGGGCTTAGCCATATGTCCCCCGTTTGACCTTACTCTTGTTAGTAACTTAGCACATGCACAGCAGCTCTGTCATTAACACAGGCTCGGGTTCCTTTGCATTTCCTCCCCTCCATTTCTCTTTATACTTGGTGTTTATACATACAACCTTCTGCGTCTCAGTTTGAACTATGTGCCAACCTAGAGTTTAATAGTTGAGTTCAGCACAAAGCTAATTGTGCTATGGAACATGACTGTGACAGATTGCACTATGGAACATTATTTACCTGACATTAAATTTAAAGCAGAAGTAGTGAGTACTACAGTGTTTGCCAGTGTTTATGAAAAGCTGAAAAAAAACCCACAATCCTCCCCAAATCTACACTTCACCTTATAAACAGTAGGTAGGTTTTGAGGGGATATTTTTGTTTGTGCAGTACAGAGGGGGAAAATTCTCTCTGTTTATAAGAGGAAACAAATCCTCTGTAGCACTCCTAATCAGTGATTTGATGATCTGCAAATCATGGCATGCATTGCTATATTAATTGGTCCCATGTTAACACAAGTTGTTTTGTTCACTGAACCACTCCAACAACAAGTAAGTGCTGGGTAAATGCTAAACCTATTAATATCTATCACTTTCTTAATGCCCTGAGTGTGTTTGAAATATCCCTAGGTTATGTTGAGAAACATCACCAGTTCTTATTTAACATTGATCTCAAAGTCGTTGAGACTCACATTCTAAATATTTTCTTTATCTTCTATTTAATATCATTTCCTGCCTTCCACTATTATTGAGATTAACTTTTATTTTACCAATGTGTGTGTACTTTCCATAAAAGGCACCAATGTATTAAGTAGCTCCCCTCCCCATATGAACTGTGTAGTAAAATTCACCATTTAAGTCCCACTTAAGCCTTCAGACCTTGTGCACAAGGATGCATTTCATCAACAGTGAATAAATAAATTACTCGGGTTAGGGGGTTTCTGCAAGGGGAGGCAAGGCTGTCGTGGAAGAGAAGAGAGTGTTGACCTACTCAGGTGGTCTCTCAAAGCAAAGAGATTAATTTAGGGCTGGTCCACACTAAGCCCCCAGTTCGAACTAAAATACTTCGACTTCAGCTACGTGAATAACATAGCTGAAGTTGAAGTATCTTAGTTCGAACTTAAAGGTACTTACCGCGGATCCACATGCAGCAGGCAGGCTCCCCCGTCGACTCTGCCTACTCCTCTTGTGGAGCAGGATTACCGGCGTCGATGGCGAGCACTTCCGGGATCGATCTAGACAAGACGCGATAAATCGATCCCAGAAGATCAATTGCTTGTCGCCGAACCAGCGGGTAAGTATAGACGTACCCTAAGTATCAAGAGGAAGAGATCAAGAATAGATATTATTGTACAATATGCCCGGCAACAATACCCTGAGTGAGATCAAGAGAGTAACACATAGAATCTACACAGGGAACAAATATTTTGTAATATTTCAGAGTGGTAGCTATGTTAGTCTGTATCAGCAAAAACAACGAGGATTCCTTGTGGCACCTTAGAGACTCACACATTTATTTGGGCATAAGCTAGCCCACGAAAGCTTATGCCCAAATAAATGTGTGAGTCTCTAAGGTGCCACAAGGACTCCTTGTTATTTTGTAATGTGCTCTTCAGTCTACAACATGAGCCAATGGCTGGAAGTTTAAGCTAGACATATTCAGATTGGAAATTAGGCATAAATATTTAACAATGAGGATAATTTACCATTGGAACAATTTACCAAGGATCATCGTGTGGATTCTCCATCACTGGCAATTTTTAAATCAAGTTTGGATTCCCCCTCACCTCCCTAAAATATAGGATTCTGTAATTTTTTGGGGAAATTTCTATAGCCTGTGTCACGCAGGAGATGAGACTAGATGATCATGGTGGTCTGGCCTTGGAATCTATAAACCAGTGAGGAAATCTGACCTGAAGAATTGGAGTGGGAGTCACAGAGTGGGAGGGAGAAGAAACAAGTCACAGAGATTTTGCCTGAATGCTATAAATAAGACCTGGAAGGTTGCTGGAAAGGGCTATTGACAGGACTTCATTGCATATGTACATTACAGGATGTAAAATTTGGCAGAGTTGGGGGCTTTTATTGTTGCTAGGAAAAAATATACTGCACACATAAATCTCATTTGAGGTGCATGCTGAAGCCAGTTTCTAGGTGTAAAGAGGCCTCCACATGAGACTTTTATGATTGAAGTATCATTTCTAATCACTGACATAATACAGTGATTTTTCAGCTTTTTTGGCATATGTGTGTAGTATTTTGCCTGCTCTAATTTTCAGATCTTGGCACTTAACTGAGCTGCCCATAGCCTCACTTGAATGCTCATATTGGCGTACAGGAGTTTAAAATGGGTATTTACCCGAGGAAGGAGCTACTTTGAGCATCTAAATATCAGCTACAGATGCCCTATTAAAGACTGCAGGTTTGAAAACTGGGCTCCCCATTTTAGACTGATGAGAATTGTCATACACATTGCAATTTATGCCATTTGATCGTTTGCACTGGTGCAGCATTTTGAGGCGGCACCGTTAACTTTTGCATCTTCCACATTTCATTTTAAGTGAGCACTTCTATGTTGTGTTTCCAACTGTAGCCACCCTGCCTGTCCCTCCTGCTGGGAGAAACTGAGCTGATACAGTTGCTGC
This sequence comes from Malaclemys terrapin pileata, assembly GCF_027887155.1. Taxonomy (NCBI): domain Eukaryota; kingdom Metazoa; phylum Chordata; order Testudines; family Emydidae; genus Malaclemys; species Malaclemys terrapin. The sequence continues at coordinate 14,434,491 of NC_071518.1, forward strand.
TAGCAGTGTCACTGTTTGCCTTTCATCCAGAAAAATGAGTTCTGTGTTTTAAACACCCTAAAGGAAGCTGAATTGGATGTTTTGTGTCATTCTGCATTTCACTCAGCAAGCAAAGGGTACTCCCTCTGCATCACGTTCATACTAGCTGGAGTTTTACTCAATTGCAATTTTAAGGAGACAGGAGCTCTTGGGCATAAGTAACTTGGTGGCCATGATCATTAATGAAGGATCTAGTTCTTCCATGCTCCGTGTTCTGCTCTTCACTTTTCACCTTGTGTCTATACGCTCACCAAAACAGCCAACCAATTCATGAGCATGGTTTGTAGAAAAAGCCTGTGTGAGAAAGTTTACTATGTGGTAGATTGACTTGACTCATTTGGAAAGATCTATGCATTTTGTATCTGTTTGAATTTATCCTCCTGCCTATTTCAACATTAGCAAGGGCAGCACAGTAGGGAGACACAATCAGGACTATTTTATTATATACATTATATATGGGGGGAGGGATAGCTCAGTGGTTTGAGCATTGGCCTGCTAAACCCAGGGTTGTGAGTTCAATCCTTGAGGGGGCCACTTAGGGATCTGGGGCAAAATCAGTCTTGGTCCTGCTGGTGAAGGCAGGGGGCTGGACTCAATGACCTTTCAAGGTCCCTTCCAGTTCTAGGAGATGGGATATCTCCATTAATTTAAAATTATCCCTTGGTTTTTTGAGTGTTATAAGTACAGTCATTAATGTGAACCTGGACCTACACTGGTAAAGTACTTTGAAACTTTCAGTGACATGCACAAGGCATCTGACTTGCATCTGAAGAAGTGAGGTTCTTACCCACGAAAGCTTATGCTCCCAGTACTTCTGTTAGTCTCAAAGGTGCCACAGGACCCTCTGTTGCTTTATGCACAATGCATGGAATTCACCCTTGTACAGAAGGCTCGCCCAAGGCCTATGGACTTGATTTAAGTCTTGTTTTGAGGTAATGAATGGATGGAATGGATTTAAGTGGTGCATATGCAACACTGCACCCTTGGGTGGGTTATCAGCAGCAGGGATTGAACCTGGGGCCTCTGGATTTTAAACCATGGGCCTCTGCTTGAGCAAAAAGACTTAGCTGTATTAGCCAAGGCTGTTGCAGGTTCAACCTTCTATATGTGGTCCAGCCACCACTAGAGGGGGTGAGAGCACCACACTGAATATATGTGGGTTACACATAACCTTTGTGCACACTCTCTGCACCGGAATTATCTTCAGGTCTATGCATAGGGCAGCTCACTCACTGATCTGTTAGACTTAGTTAGTTATACTCTATACCATTGTTTCTCAACCTTTTTGATACCAGGGACTGGCTTGCTGCCTTCCTAAACTGTGTCAGGGAGATCTCAAGGACCAGCGTCGGTCCATGGAGCGGTCGTTGAGAAACACTGCTCTATATAAAATAATGGTGTACCACGTAACTGTGATTTGCTAAAAGTTGCTGTCTTGGTCTGTTACCATTTTCATCTCATTCCTGCAGGCTGTGGAGAGAATGGGATATTAAAGCTAGCAACATGTTAACTGTGACTTGCTAGTCCGCCTCCAAAGCTTGAAAAAGAGTTCTACAAAAACTCCTGGCAAAAGAAACGTTATTTAAAAAAAATACACAAAAACCCCCCAACTAAACATTAAATGCAGTTGTTTTCTGTTCATTCAAATTAATTTGAGGGAGTTTGGCACATTTAAAAGGAATATAATGAATGTGGAAGTTTGTGCTCACATATACATTACATATTTTGCTGTGATGGGGAGGTTTTGCTTCATAGAGGCTTAATTGCCCCTCACTCAACTATGAGACTAGACTTTCCAGGTGCAGTTTAAGATGCATTGCTGGAGACAATAACAGCTTTGCTCTGAATTAGTCCTTGCCCTAAAAACAATAAAATACCTTTCTGGAATAGACATGGAACATAGGACCAAGACTGTTTTCTCTGTTTCTATTTTAGAAATGAACTATCTAAAGTCACAAGCCACATCTTTTAACTTTAGGAAAATTTAAAAACTAGATGTTTTTATAACTATCAGACTGAGAATTTTAAAAATGACAGTTAAGGAAGGGATCTGTTTTTTAAAAAAGAATATTTATAAACAGATTGTCCAGGATACTGGTAAAATAATGTGGGGTTTTTTTGGTTATAAATTCTGAAATTTTTTTAAGCAAATAAAGTATGATTTATGTATATACAAATAAATATAATAGGTAAAGTCACTGTGGGCCTCATTCCAGGACCTCTACCACCATGGAGTAATACCTTGCTCAGCTAGTGGTTTCACTGACTTGTGTAGTGCTACTCCACTGTATTAAAAGTGGCAGAACTAGGCATTATGAACAGCCTGTGAGAATTATTACTGAACAAACTAAGTGATGAGACATTGACCTGAGCTGTGTAGCTGCATTTCACCACCTCCCTGTATAAGCCCTCAAAGCAATGAAAACAAATAATTACTGAGACAAAGTTTAATTCTTTAAAGGCAATTTCTCATCCTGGTTAATTTACATTGACGTCACTTTTTTGACATTGGCAAATGGTGAAGTGATTTTGTAGATAACTAATAATATCTTTCTGAGGTTGCAAGGATTACATTGTGGGAAGAAGAAGAAGATGCACATTCCTCTGAACATCATGTGCTGGCCAGTGAAAATTACAGGATACAGACTTGATGGACATGTTGACCTGATACAACATGGAAATTCCTACATTTTCTATTTTAAGTCCCAGTTCCACCACAGCATCCATTCAGGTGAACCCTCAGACCCCCACAGAATCTCCTTGCCAGAGTTTGCCCATGGAGATATAACTGAAGGTTCAGTGCCTTATTATGGACCCAATTCATGTCTTTCTTCTTCAGTGCATATGTATGACATTCAATATAGGACAGGGTTTTTGTCTTGCTTCCTTAATATACATGTTTTCCTGAAAGAGCAATATCCAAAATGTATTTGAGATAATCACACAGAGCCCATATCAGAATACAGTATGTGTGATAGTGTCACACGGCAAAAATATCAATTAAAGCAATTTTTGCAACCTTTAAACAAGCACATGACTCTCAGGATGAGTGGTCCTGTGATGCTTTGTGCTATTGCTTACTCAGAAGTTATTCATTCATTCTAGTTAGAACTGAGAGATAAAAGTTTATAAGGCCCTGGTGCACATCTTACTAAACATAAAAAATGCACTTATTGTTAAGTTGACATCGTAAAGTATTTGATTTTCCTTGAATGGGTCATATAAATGAAGGAAAATAACTCATTTTGACTCCATTTGCCTTCTTCAGAGTCATGGATATTATGTGTGCTTTGGGGGCAAACCCAATAGTTTATTAAGACAATGTAAGAGTAAGTGTATTTCAAAGTATATTTAGTGATCACAGGAAGGTGCCAAATGTACCAGGCTGGATATGGAAGTCCTCTGCCTTCAGAACGCACCCTAAAAGGACAACAGAAATGGAAGCCTCCTTGTGTTGATCTGCCAGTGAACCTCAACCCTGACCTGAAAGGCAAACCATATAGGGGCGAGAAAGAAGAGTATTCTTTCATTGCTCACTGAATGCTTTGCATCTCTGCAAAACCAATCTGGATGATTTGTTTTGTTGCTAGGGTCAATACTTGTCCATGAGGAACTGATATGAGACCAACAGTTTATTAAACAAAGTCAGTTAAATAATCATCAAACTACAATGACTTCTTGTAGAAATTAACTGGTTAGATTTGAGTCAATGACCTAGACATGAGAAGTCCTTTATCTCATAAGAAACCTGAGTTACCTAGTCCTCAAAGTATGCAATTTTCAGTTTTATCTATTTAATGAATGTAATTAGATGGTATATTTTGATAGAATTAGCATTTAGAGTTTTTCATATCACTTCAACTGCATGTTACATTGGATCTTCCAAAACATCTCTGGTAAACTATTTATGTACCAGTTATGCATAATGTGTGATTAAATATGAACAATTTTACATAGCATATAGTACAAGGAATAAATCAATATTGGTTATTTCTTGGGACTATAAAATCTGTATCTTTCTAAAAAATAATCTGTGCATGCAGTCAAATCTCAATAATGTGCACTAATGACAGGGAGAATTATTGCAAATTACTTATTTTCCGGAGATTTTCAAAGGCACCAATGACAGATAGGTGCCCAGCATCTCTCAATTTGTAGTGTTCTTTGAAAATCTCCTCCTTTTATCCATTAATGGCTTCATCCAATGTCCACTGAAGATAATGGAAGAATACTCTTTCCATGGGTTTCAGTGGATTTTTAACCTGGCCCACAGTTGAGAAGTACAAGTTTTAACTATGTACAGTAAGGTTTCAAGAGTATTTCAAAACTGGAGAAGGGCTATTGGAGTGTAAAAGGGGGGGAGGAGGTTGGAGGGGGGAAGCCGGGAACTATAGACCAGTCAGCCTGAACTTGATACCTCGGAAGCTACTTCACAGCAATGTAAAAACATTCAATTTGCATATACCTGGAGGATGAAGGTATCACTAGCAGGCAGCATAGATTTACTAAGAACAAATCATGCTAAACCACCTTGATTTCCTTCTGTGCCAAGCTAACTAATTTGGTGGCTAGGGGGAATGTGGTGGACTGAGGCAACATGTAGGGTGGGCATATGGGGTCACATACCCCTCCCAGATTTCTGTCAGCATTTGCTGGCCCTACTTGGTCCTATGGTGCGGCTGGGCCCCTCCCTGTAGCCGCTGCTAGGCGAGCAGTGGCTGCAGGGAGAGGCAGCAACAAACAGCTGGAAGCTGCAAGGAGGAACCTCTGAGGGTAAAGGTCTTCAAATACTTGAAAGGCTTCCATATAAAAAGATGGAGAAGGATTGTTCTCTCTTGCCACAGAGGGCAGGCCAAGAGGCAATGGGTTCAAACTACAGCATAGTAGATTTAGATTAAATCTCAGAAAAAGCTTTCTGACTGAGACCAGTAAGACAATGGAACAAACTGCCTAGGGAGGTCATGGAAGCTCCTTTTCTGGAGATTTTTAAAGAGGCTTGGATGATTTAGATACCACGAGTCCTGCTTCTTGGCAGGGGGTTAGACTAGATGACCCTTGTGATCTGTAACTCTATCATTCTATGACCCTTTATAGCAATAGGATGGCAAAATTCATCACCTGGACCCTCAGTCACTGCACTTGATTGCATGGGATATAAGACTTTCATGACCTTGAAAAGCCTTGCCTTTCAGAAGTGCAGCATATATTGATTAACTCAAGGAAGCAATCAACTAGAAGGTGTTATGATCTCAAGTGGACTAGGTTAATAAGGTGGATTTGTGAGAAACATTGATCCACCACTGGCACCAATTCAAGATACTTCACGTAAAGCTTTCAGGTCTTTCCATTTCTTCTTTGAAAGTACACTTAGCAGCTATCATGGCACTTCACATACTCATAGATAACAAGTCTGTCTTTGCTCACAGTACAGTTAAGAAATATATGAAAGAACTTGTAAATATGTATCCAGCAATAAAAGACACAGTTCTAACTTAGGACCTTAATTTAGTCCTCATGAACGTCATGAAGCCTACATTTGAATCCATGGCAACTTGTTCTATGTTTCATGTGCCTGTTATAATAGCCATAATGTCAGCCAGGCCTGTGATCAAGTTTCCCTCAAATTAGATCTACCATTCACCATCTTTCATAAGATTGTGCTTTGTCCTAACTCTAAATTCTTTCCCAAGGTGGGACTGCCATATTAATTAAATGATTAATCTGCCAGTTTTCTTCCCCTTTCTTCACAGTCACATAGGGGAGTCAAAAGTACACAATTTAGATGCTAAGAGAGCTTTAGTTTACTATCTTAATAGGAATAGAGAATTTCAAAAGTCTTCCAAACTCTTTACTTCATATAGAGATACTTCAGAGTCATAATAAAATTTTGACTCGAGAAAGTGGTGGAAGGGATTGAGGTAGCAGAGCCATACCCCCATTTATAGCCGTGCCCTCAGAACATGTGGGAATACTGAGGAAGGATAGGAAAGGAACATGAGTACTGTAAAGGGCACAGATATGATCAATCCCACTGTCTGAACTGCACTGGCTGGCACCTACATGAGCATGAATATGAAGAGTCTATTTTGAGGAACTCCACTTCCAGGTAAGTAACCTCCATCAGTGGGTAATTTTACTCTTTAAAGTGCTTTTAAAATTTGGGTTTAATCTGTTTCAAATGATCTCAAGGTGACTGCACTAAGTGAAAAATAAAAGCAAATTATTAATTTCTAAGGCACATTATTGTTGAAATACATTGTATTCTCATCATAATAGCAGAGCAAACTGACAGTCATCTCACTCTCAGTGGGCCTGATCCATTGACATTAAAGAAAGCCTTTCTAATGTATTCAATGGGCTTTTGGATCAGGCCCAGAGAGGGCCATGATTTCGTAATGTGAGCACACGATTGAATCGGGAATTCTTAAATTTTAGTTTGGCTTTGACTATCTCTTTTACCTTTAAACAAGTCATTTAAGCCAATGGTTCTCAACCTTTCCAGACTACTGTCCCCCTTTCAGGAGTCTAATTTGTTTTGCATACCCCCAAATTTCACTTCACTTAAAAACTATTTGCTTACAAAATCAGACATAAAAATACAAAAAAGAATCACAGCACACTATTACGGAAAAAGTGCTGATTTTCTCATTGTTACAATATAATGATAAAATAAATCAATTGGAATATAAATATTGTACTTACATTTCAGTCTATAGTGTATATAGAGCAGTATAAACACTGCTCTACAGCCAAAATGCTTCTGAAATAAATGTAGTCAAACTTTACTAATTCTGGGTCACTGAGAACGAAAATGATGCTTAAAATTGTTGATTGGCTCTAGTTTTCAAGATATGCTATTGGGTCAGTATATACGCTCCTTGCCTTGGGAATGGCGGAGGATAAGTGAGTTATAAAGGGAAGGGATCTCAATTTAAACCACAAATGACTAAAATACATCTTTGACTGGATCTATGAATAAACCTATGACTGGGTTTGGACAGTACTTGCTTTTTAGGCAACACAATGAATGATGCAATCTGAAGCTGGTATTGCGTCATACATGATATGAATTGCATCGTGCTATTCCTAGAAGTCATGGATGATGCAATCATAACGAAGCTTACATCACTCTGCTGAACAAATTGCCCTATATCAGCTCTAGAAATCATACAGTGTCGTGCTCTCTTATTTGTCAGTGTTTGATTTTGCAAAGGGACACATTTCTGTTTAGCCAAAGTGAGCAGAGATGCCTCGTACTTATGTGAACAGTGCAGATAACTTCTGCTATGTTTGTGGTGAAGTGACTTTTGCATCACAAAAGCCAGTATAACCACTTTGGTTAAGAAAGCCTATCACCTTTATTTTGGCTGCAAAATTGGAGATAAGGCAAGAGGTGGGCCCCACACATATACTGCAACACTTGTGCAACAAATCTTCGCCAGTGGTTGAACAGGAAAAGGAAATCTATGCCTTTTGCAGTGCCAATGATTTGGAGAGAGCCAACAGATCATACCAGCAATTGTTACTTCTGCATGGTGCCTCCAGTTGGGAAAGGAGTGTCAAAGAAGAAAAAGTGGACTGTGCATTATCCAAACATTCCATCAGCTATACGCCCAGTACCCCACGGAGAAGGACTGCCGGTTTCTGATGCACCAGAATCATTCTCACTTGAGTCAGATGAGGAAGAGGAAGAGGGTGAAACTTCTGGTCCTGAACCATCAATGTCACAGGACCCACATTTTCTCCCATCCTCCGCCTCTGAACCACACCTCATAACACAAGGTGAACTGAATGACCTTGTCAGGGATTTGGAACTACCCAAGAGTAAGGCAGAGCTGTTGGGCTCCAGACTACAGCAGTGGAATCTCCTGGCAGGTGATGTTAGGGTTTCCATGTTTCGTGACCGTCAAAAGGATCTTGTCCCATTCTTCTTCATGGAAGGTGATCTTGTAGCCTGCAACAACATCGATGGTGTGATGGCAGCCCTCAACATCGTTCACGATCCAGATGAATAGAGACTGTTCATTGATTCATCGAAGACAAGTCTTAAAGCTGTTTTACTGCATAATGGCAATGTTTTGCCATCAATTCCAGTTGGTCATGCAGTCCATATGAAGGAAACCTATGACAAAGTGAAACAACTTTTGAGGTGCATAAACTATGACCAACATCAGTGGCAGCTCTGTGGCGATTTGAAGGTTGTTGCTCTCTTGCTTGGTCTGCAGACTGGATACACAAAATACTGCTGTTTTCTCTGCGAATGGGATAGTCGTGCAAGAGATTCCCACTACAGCAAGAAAGATTGGCCACTCTGACAGTCATTGGAGCCTGGGAGGAAAAGTGTTCAGCATCCACCACTTGTTGAATCAAGGAAGATGTTGTTACCACCCTTACACATCAAGCTGGGTCTGATGAACAACTTTTTCAAGGCCATTGACAAAACACAAGCCGCTTTCAAGTACCTCTGTGGAAAATTTCAAAGGTTAAATGAAGCTAAGATAAAGGAAGGTGTCTTTGTTCGTCCTCAGATTTGTGAACTTCTTTGAGATGATGCATTTGACCATGCACTGCGTGGCAAGGAAAAGACGGCATGGAAAGCCATCCAGTTAGTGGCAATACATTTTCTCGGAAACAACAAGGAAGACAACTACAGGTTGTTGGTGGAAAACCTCCTCAAGGCATACAAAAGCCTTGGTTGCAACATGTCACTAAAGATACATTTTTTGCACTCCCATCTAGATTTTTTTCCACCAAACTGCAGAGCAGTGAGCGACCAGCACGGCGAAAGATTTCACCAGGACATTGCAACAATGGAGAAACGCTATCAGGGCAAATGGAGCCCATCAATGCTTGCAGACTATTGCTGGACAGTGACAAGAGATGATCCATTTAATGAATACAAGAGACAAGCTAAGAAGCGTCGAGTAGACACTGAATAGGACTAAACTATGTACATAATAGATTTTTGCCTTTTGTTTCATAATAAATTTTATTTATATCACCTTTTTGCTGATTTTTAAAGTGTTACATAAATGGGAGAGGTGAAATATTATCATGTAAAGCAACCATAAACACATGAAAAGACCTAGGTTTACAATTTATGATTAAAACTCTACTATCTACACAATATACATAGACATAAAATGTAAAAACTTAAATATCTTAGAAACAGTAGCCAATCAGTTGTTTTAATTGTCATATTTGAATTCAGCACATCAATATACATAATAAATAGCACATTTTATCTCTGAAGCAGATGACTTCTCAAAAATTGTAGACCAGTGTAACAGTCTGAATGAAATTTTAGTTTATACTGACTTTGCTACTGTTTTTTAGGTAGCCTGTTGTAAAACTAGGCAAATATCTAGATACATTTGATGTGCCCCCTGGATGACCTCTATGTACCCCTGGTTGAGAACCACTGATTGAACCTTAAAAAAAAAAAAAAAAAAAAGGCTACTGGCAAGGATAAATTGAATGCAGAATTGTTCAAGGTAAATCCTAAATTAGCAGCATCTATCCTGGCCCCTGTATTTACATCAGTCTGTGAAAGGGAAAAAGTGGACCAATGGGGTTATAGTGAAGATACCGAAGAAAGGAACTCTCAGTCATGGTAATAAATGGCGTTGTATCACACTTTTATTTGTGCCAAGCAAAGTATTGTGTAAGATCATAGTCCAGCATATATCAGAGGCATAGCATTCTCAGAAAAGAGCAAGCTGGTTTTCGGAAAGGGCGTGGATGCACAGACCAGATCTTCACTCCATGAAACATAATAGAACAGTGCTTAGAATGGCAATGGCAACTCTACATAAATTTCATAGACTTTGAGAAGGCTTTTGATAGCATTCACAGTACCATCCTATGGCACATTGGGCGGGCATATGGAATTCCTTTCTGCATAATCAACATCATCAAAAGCATCTATTTCAACTTTACATGAATTGTTGACCACAGTGAGCTCAGTTTTGAAGTCAAAACAGGAGTATGTCAGGGGTGTGTCATGTCTGCAATCCTCTTTAACATTGCCATCGACTGGGTAATGTGGCATACAACAGAAGACATGCCAAGAGGCATTAAATGGACACACTCCTCATCCCTTGAAGACCTGGATTTTGTGGATGAAGTCTCTCTCCTATCTATCACATACCCAACACCATATACAAGAAAAAAACAACAAGACTCAATGCATTCAGCCAACAAATTGGACTGAAAATCAACTGCAATAAGACAGATATCATGACCTTTAATATTGACTCACCATCACCAGTACGGATAGAGGATTATGTTCTCACCAATGTAGAAACATTCACATACTTTGGCAGCACCATCAGCCAGGATGGTGGAACAAGTCAGAACATCCGGAACAAAATCAATAAAGCCAGGAACACCTTCAGGAGCTTAAATACAGTCTGGAAATCATCAAAATACAACATCAAAACCAAACTCAAGATTTATCAGAGCTGGGTACTTTCAACATTACTTTATAGTGCAGAACGCTGGAGAATGAGAAAGTATGACATGTCCAAACTGTCTTCATTCCATACAACCTGTCTCAGAAAAAAACCTCCATATCTTTTGGCCCAGAACAATTTCAAACCAAGATCTACTGACACAGTGCAGCCAAGAGGACCTAAGCACCATCATTGCCAGGAGGCATTGGAGATGGATCAGTCATGTGCTTCGGATGGAAACTGATTCCATAACCAGAGTAGCAATAAGATGGACACCTGAAGGCATGCAAAAACAAGGCCACCCAAAAACAACATAGCGAAGAGCTGTGGAAGCCAAGCTGAAAAACCTAGGGCACAACTGGGGAACCGTTGAAAGACTTGCCAGAAACAGACAGGAATGGAGGAGTTTCGTCACTGCCCTAAACGCCAGAGGCATAATAGGAACATGATGATGATGATGACATCTGTAGTATGCAAAGTCTTGGAAAAAATGTTGAAGGAGAAAGTAGTTAAGGACATTGAAATCAATGGTAATTGGGACAAAATAGAACATGGTTTTACAAAAGGTAGATCATGACAAACCAACCTGATCTCCTTCTTTGAGAAGGTAACAGATTTTTTAGACAAAGGAAACGCAGTGGATTTAATTTGCCTCGATTTCAGTAAGGCATTTGATACAGTTCCATGTGGGGAATTATGAGCTAAATTGGAAAAGATGGGGATCAATATGAAAATTGAAAGGTGGATAAGGAACTGGTTAAAAGGGAGACTACAGTGGGTCATACTGAAAGGTGAACTGTCCAGCTGGAAAAAGGTTACTAGTGGAGTTCCTCAGGGATTGGTTTTGGGACCAATCTTATTTAATCTTTTTATTACTGACCTTGGCTCAAAAAGTGGGAATGTGCTAATAAAGTCTGTGGATGACACAAAGCTGGGAGGTATTGCTAATACAGAGAAGGACAGGGATATCATACAGGAAGGTCTGGATGACTTTGTAAACTGGAGTAATAGTAATAGGACGAAATTTAATAGTGAGAAGTGCAAGGTCAAGAATTTAGGGATTAATAACAAGAATTTTGGTTATAAATTGGGGACACATCAGTTGGAAGTAACAGAGGAGGAGAAGGACCTCAGAGTATTGGTTGATCACAGGATGACTATGAGCTGCCAATGTGATATGGCCATTAAAAAAGCTAATGCGGTCTTGGGATGCATCAGGCAAGGTATTTCCAGTAAAGATAAGGAGGTGTTAGTACCGTTATACAAGGCACTGGTGAGACCTCTTCTGGAATATTATGTGCAGTTCTGGTCTCCCATGTTTAAGAAGGATGAATTCAAACTGGAACAGGTACAGAGAAGGGCTACTAGGATGATCCGAGGGATGGAAAACCAGTCTTATGAAAGGAGACTCAAAGAGCTTGGCTTGGTTAGCCTAACCAAAAGAAGGCTGAGGGGAGATATGATTGCTCTTTATAAATAAATCAGAGGGATAAATATCAGGGAAGGAGAGGAATTATTTAAGCTTAGTACCAATGTGGACACAAGAACAAATGGATATAAACTGGACATGAGGAAGTTTAGACTTGAAATTAGATGCAGGTTTCTAACCATTAGAGAAGTGAAGTTCTGGAACAGCCTTCCAAGGGGAGTAGTGGGGGCAAAAGACATATCTGGCTGCAAGACTAAGCTTGATAAGTTTATGGAGGGGATGGTATGATGGGATAGCCTAATTTTGGCAATTAATTGATCTTTGATTATTAGCAGGTAAATATGCCCAATGGTCTGAGATGGGATGTTAGAGGGGGTGGGATCTGAGTTACTACAGAGATTCTTTCCTGGATGCTGGCTGGTGAGTCTTGCCCACATGCTCAGGGTTTAACCGATCGCCATATTTGGGGTCTGGAAGGAATTTTCCTCCAGGGCAGATTGGCAGAGGCCCTGGAGGTTTTTCGCCTTCCTCTGCAGCGTGGGGCATGGATCACTTGCTGGAGGATTCTCTGCACCTTGAGGTTTTTAAACCACGATTTGAGGACTTCAATAGCTCAGGCATAGGTTAGGGGTTTATTACAGGAGTGGGTGGGTGAGATTCTGTGGCCTGCATTGTGCCACAGAATCTCACTGTGTCAGACTAGAAGATCATAATGGTCCCTTCTGACCTTAAAATCTATGAGTCTATGATGATGATACTTCCGTAAAATGAGAATACATCTGTTTACTTTCCTCACATGCATGTTGTAAGAATTAATTCATTGAGGCTGATAAGATGTTTTGAAGATGAAAAGAAGTATAAATGGTAAATGCTATTATCCTTAACTTCATCAAATATTCCAAGAAGTATCTCATCGATTTTTAAGGCCGGAAGGGACCACTCTGCTTGTCTAATCTGACCCTGGCATACCACAAACCATATAATTTCACCCAGTAACTCCTTATCAATCCAAATATCTCTCACAAATCAAAAGTACATACAATAGCTAGCAAGCAAAGAGGAATAAATTATACTCAAAACCCAGACCAAATGTGAGATTAAATAAATTCTAGCCTGGACTATGGCACTGACTAATTCTAACTCAACAATGATGCTACTTTAGGTGCACAATGTGCTCTTGGGATACCTCTTTTTCGTATTATTGGTATGCTTTTGCATTGGAATACAATGTGCTTCCTTGAAATATCTAACAGAGCAAAGCATTATGACTAAGATGACATAAAAAAAAAAGATTGAAAGCTAGTTGTTGAAACAGAGTTTCCTATAATCACATGCTCATAGATATTATGTACACTACATACACACATAATATTTGTAAGTATATGTGACACACAAAGACACATTATATAAAATGTATATTGTGTGTAGTATAATGAGATTTCCATTATATTGTTTACCATGATTGTTGTTACTCTGTTACAAGATGAAGATGAAAGGACTCCACAGATACCTTTCTTTCTCATAATCTTTTATTTCCCATCTCCTTTGTCCTTTGAGATAGTCATAAAGCAGTTATGTACCTTTTCCATTAGATTCTGCCAGATGTCTACCAATTGTGTATATCTGGAAAAAGCTAAACTTGAACTAATGTTATTTTTTTTTTTTTAGGCCCCGGTTTAGGAGAGCATCTCTGTTCAGGAAGGGTGCTTTACAATGGGGGTAACTTTAATCGTCAGCTCAGTTCTCATGAAAGTCAACCAAACCAAAGTTTACCCCATGTTTAAGCACCTTTTCTAAACCAGAGCCTTAGTCAGTGAGGGTAAAGCCTTCTGAACAGCATGAAGAATTACTCTTCACCTGCTGAAAGCCATTTTCCCCCTCCCTACCATTCTTCTGTGTGTCTTATGCTTGCCAGGGGATGAGATTGAACCTGAAATACCTTTTATTATTTGCTTGTTTTCCTTCTGAGTTTTCTATTTTTCTTTGATTCATTGCTCTCTTCTTCCTATGACAATGCTGAAGTTGGCTGCTCATCCCTTTTTTCCCATCTGCTCTCCTTTTTTGTGTCACTAATCCTATTGTGTAGGTGCAACAGAATTGGCACCATCCAGACTTCAAAGGAAGCATATCAGTTCCTGGAAAATCGAGTGCCAGTTTTTCATGTCACAGCCATGGTGAAATCATACATACTAGTGGGCCTAACACTTCACCTAAGGATCAGGCACATTAAGATGCTATTTGAAAGTGTTATGTTTCAGTGTTTTCTAAGGCATTTATTTTTCTTCTGAAAATATCCTGTCAGAAGTCTGGAGGAGGAACAGCAACATAATTTAAATGTCACTTTGCTTCCCCAAAATGTATTTCATTTTCAGGCATTGAGATGTAGTGACAAAGCTCACTTCTATGCCAGCACATCTTCGCTTGTTGCTTTGGCTCCTGTTTTCAAATGGGAGCGCATAGAAGTTTGAGTGCACTTCTGCACACGCCCATTTAGAAATCTGGACTTTAATTAATATATAAAAAATGACTTGGCTTGGAGAGTAGAATATGTATGGAGGTCATAAATGAAGAGGTCATCTCCTGAGTAAAGCCTAATGCTACTTTTACTGTAATGAGGGTATTCTGTCCTGATGTTAGATGTTGGTTCTCTGGCTATCAATATTAGTAAGACCTTTGCAGACTCCTGTGCTACACTCAGATCATTAAAACACATATAAAAGTCTTTAAGGGCATACAGGCTTCATTGTGACACTAATTTACTGTGGTATTAGTCAGAGCCGACACTCCAGTGGCAGACTGGGAAAATGCCTTCTGGAATATGAAGGAATACAACTGACACACAACTGATGTGCAGAAACTCCCTATGTCTCTTGCGGGGCCATATTCCCTCTCTTCCCTGGACTGCTGCCTCTGTGAAACCTAGGACTGACTGTGGTGCTTGACTTGCATAATATGTGTATATCTTCTCAATTATGCCAAGTCCCCTTTTATATCTGTGCAGGGGACTGGGCACAACTGAGCCCAAATATTTAGCTCCTCAGAGCAGTTTGCTGGAGAGAAGAGTGCCTTGTATATATGTCTAGGACACATTATTGCTCATTTCATCCTAAAGTGATTCACAGTTATATATAAATGACTCAAGTTAATCAACACTAAAATACAGCCATATTTAGTATGGCACACAGCAACTGCTTAACAGCAAATAAAAACCTTACATAGGAGGTTAAGGGTAGCATGTGAAGAAGAATGTTTCATCCAATGGAAACTGAAGGCAGAATATAATTACACACACCAGAATTTGGCCACAACAGTCAATTAATATCCCTTTCTCAAGTTGAAAAGTGCCATATGACTTTAATGATCAAGGACCTTCATTTTACATCTCCTTTATAAGACAGCACCTCCATCTTCACAGTAAGAAGATGGAGGTGCTGCTGGGAGAATTGTTCAGTGCTGAACCAGAGAGATTTCTTCCAACTATTGAATCATCAGTATAATATCCTGCAGCCCCTGGGATTTCCTTGGAGGTCTCCAATCCAAGTATTGACCAGCCCCAACCTTGTTCGGCTCATGAGAGCTGATGAGTTCACAGCCTGAGGGAGTACTGATCTACTACAAATTGATTTTTGTTTGCAGCAAGTTTAAATTCCACAGGAGAGAGACGGTGCAGCAAACAGATGTCCCAGAGCTCAGGATAAAATGTGTATTTTTTGGTATTTGTGAGGTGAGCGTGAGATCTGACTGGTGATTGCAGTAAAGAGAGTGAAGGAAGAGGCAAGGGGAGAAGGAGAGGTCATGCACAGAGCCTCTGACTCTCACTTTTAAAAGAAATTGATTCCTGAGAAGGAGTGATTGATATTTGGTCCAAACCACACTCTTAAATACATTTTACCTGTTTGTTTATTTTCAAAGACATCTTAGAGGCTTGAGAACACAGGGGGTCCTGAGCAGGAGCCCCAGAAATGCACTTTAGTTGCTTTCTAGCAAAGATTCTGGAATGGTTGGTGTCCGCATAATATCAAAAGCACTTGGCAATGCTCTCACTGTGCAAAAATTCCCATCAAATTTCCCTACATATCCTAATTACCAAAGCGGCACCTGCTGTGGTCCTAAATAACCACCCTACCACAGCAGACTGGTCTGCCTTCCATTTGTTTTTTATTGGTTCTGAGTACTCTGTTTGCTATAATTGCTCAGCTAATCTTACTGAACCAATTTAGGAAGTGCCTACTTCTGTTCACTGCCACTTGGACCCATTTATCTAAATCCTCTATATCAGGAGGGTCATGCTGTGTTTTCTCACCTGGATTTAGATTCCCCCATCCCAGTTTAACTCCAAAATAGCAAACCACATTATTGGATCTTTCCATCCACTGGGCCAGGTAATTCATGAAAACAAGGTCTGGTTTCACTGATTATGCTGATGATAGCCATACCTACGTATCTATCCTTAGTGCTAACTCAGAAATTTCAATTTTATAGACCTCTTTCATTGCTATGAAGAGCTAGATGAAGAACAAGTTCTTACATATAAAACAGTTGATGATAGACTAAAAAAACCTTAAGAACACAGAGAACCTGCTTCTCTCCACTGCTTTGAATGTCTCATATTCATTTAACATTCATTCATTGGCACTCAATTTGCACAGATGGTTCAAGGCACTGGTGAATCAGACCCAAACACCCTGTCATTGTTAATGATACACGTCACATGACAATGAAATATTAAAGCAACAGTTAATTTTTATCCTTACCTAGGGCCTCATTGAAATGAGGGAGATTGGACTTTGGATCAGGCCCCTAAAAAAGTCATCTCTTGAAAAAACTGATACATAAAAGGGACGCAATGCTTTGATTCTACTGGGCTAGTTTAACAGGCCCATTGGTCCTGTTAGGGTAAATGAACTCATTCAAAGCTTAATTGTTAACTAAAGCTACTAAGAAGAAATATATTGCTACAACTCCATCTTCGCTATGCTGACACCCAGTTAAATTTTACTCCAAATATTTAAATCTTTGGCTAATCAGGCCATGGATTATTTTTCCAAATTAATCCATAGGTATGTTTCTGCTCACACGTTCCAATCACTAATGCAGAGTTGCTCTTTGAAAGGCGTTCTAGTACTGAACTTTACTCATAAATCCTTTTTGCACTGTGACCCTGAAATCTGGAACACTTTCTCTCTAGGTGGTCATGATGAAAATTGTGTTCCCCAGTTGAAATTACAACTCGAGATTTAACTAATCTCAGTTTCATGCAGTTAGTCATGTATGGTAATTTTACTATATGCAAATCAATTTACTTTTGCCCCGGGTTATGTTGTATTTCAATATACCCCAGCTTTTGACTGCCGCTATTGATTTAGGGACTGTTAAAGAGACACTGTCAAATTAAATTTTGTCCCAAATTTTAATTTTGCACTTAATTAAACCTTACACCAATTGAACTGTTTAAAAACATCAATGAAAACAGATTTTATAAAATAAATAAATGACAGTTGATTTGCATAGTTTGAAGTTGAAATTTTGAAGCCCAAGGAACTTGAAAGTGATACTGACTATAAACAAATGTGAAACTGACTACACTCATTGTCATCAGCCAAGCTTGGAGACATGTAGAAGGGAAACAAAAAGCCTAACCAGTCAAAAATATACTGTGTTTAAAAAATTATGACTTTTAATAATATAAGGTAGTATTAGTCAGATAGGTAAAGAAATGTGTGTGTTTGCAGTATGATTTATAAGTTGTTGTCTGCCTTTAACTTATTCTGTGCATTATAATTAAATAGTTAATCACTAACAATTTTGTTTCAATGGGAAAGCTTCACATCCTCCCCTAGTGGAGGTCTTCGACCATGGGATGGTGTTCCAAGAAGGAGGAGTGCTAGGCAGAGACGGGCTCCACCTAACGAGGAGAGGGAAGAGCATCTTCGCCAGCAGGCTGGCTAACCTAGTGAGGAGGGCTTTAAATTAGGTTCACCAGTGGAAGGAGACCAAAGCCCTGAGGTAAGTGGGGAAATGGGATCCTGGGAGGAAGCACAAGCAGGAGAGCGCAAGAGGGGAGGACTCCGGTCTCGTGCTGAGAAAGAGGGACAATGGATGAGTTATCTTAAGTGCCTATACACAAATGCAAGAAGCCTGGGAAACAAGCAGGGAGAACTGGAAGTCCTGGCACAGTCAGGGAACTATGATGCGATTGGAACAACAGAGACTTGGTGGGATAACTCACATGACTGGAGTACTGTCATGGATGGATATAAACTGTTCAGGAAGGACAGGCAGGGCAGAAAAGGTGGGGGAGTTGCGTTGTATGTAAGAGAGGAGTATGACTGCTCAGAGCTCCGGTATAAAACTGCAGAAAAACCTGAGAGTCTCTGGGTAAAGTTGAGAAGTATGAGCAACAAGGGTGATGTCATGGTTGGAGTCTGCTATAGACCACCAGACCAGGGGGATGAGGTGGACGAAGCTTTCTTCTGGCAACTAGCAGAAGTTGCTAGGTCGCAGGCCCTGGTTCTCATGGGAGACTTTAATCACCTTGATATCTGCTGGGAGAGCAATACAGCAGTGCACAGACAATCCAGGAAGTTTTTGGAAAGTGTATGGGACAATTTCCTGGTGCAAGTGCTGGAGGAACCAACTAGGAGCAGAGCTTTTCTTGACCTGCTGCTCACAAACAGGGAAGAATTAGTAGGGGAAGCAGAAGTGGATGGGAACCTGGGAGGCAGTGACCATGAGATGGTCGAGTTCAGGATCCTGACACAAGGAAGAAAGGAGAGCAGCAGAATACGGACCCTGGATTTCAGAAAAGCAGACTTTGACTCCCTCAGGGAACAGATGGGCAGGATCCCCTGGGAGAATAACACGAAGGGCAAAGGGGTCCAGGAGAGCTGGCTGTATTTTAAAGAATCCTTATTGCGGTTGCAGGAACAAACCATCCCAATGTGTAGAAAGAATTGTAAATATGGCAGGCAACCAGCTTGGCTAAACAGTGAAATCCTTGCTGATCTTAAATGCAAAAAAGAAGCTTACAAGAAGTGGAAGATTGGACAAATGACCAGGGAGGAGTATAAAACTAATGCTCAGGCATGCAGGAGTGAAATCAGGAAGGCCAAATCACACTTGGAGTTGCAGCTAGCATGAGATGTTAAGAGTAACAAGAAGGGTTTCTTCAGGTATGTTAGCAACAAGAAGAAAGTCAAGGAAAGTGTGGGCCCCTTACTGAATGAGGGAGGCAACCTAGTGAGCGAGGATGTGGAAAAAGCTAATGTACTCAATGCTTTTTTTGCCTCTGTCTTCACGAACAAGGTCAGCTCCCAGACTGCTGCACTGGGCAGCACAATATGGGGAGAAGGTGACCAGCCCTATGTGGAGAAAGAAGTGGTTCAGGACTATTTAGAAAAACTGGACATGCACAAGTCCATGGGGCTGGATGCTCTGCATCCGAGGGTGCTAAAGGAGTTGGCGGATGAGATTGCAGAGCCATTAGCCATTATTTTTGAAAACTCATGGTGATTGGGGGAGGTCCCAGATCACTGGAAAATGGCTAATGTAGTGCCCATCTTTAAAAAAGGGAAGAGGGAGGATCCGGGGAACTACAGGCCAGTCAGCCTCACCTCAGTCCCTGGAAAAATCATGGAGCAGGTCCTCAAGGAATCAATTATGAAACACTTAGAGGAGAGGAAAGTGATCAGGAACAGTCAGCATGGATTCACCAAAGGGAAGTCATGCCTGACTAACCTAATTTCCTTCTATGATGAGATAACTGGCTCTGTGGATGAGGGGAAAGCAGTGGATGTGTTATTCCTTGACTTTAGCAAAGCTTTTGATACAGTCTCCCACAGTATTCTTGCCACCAAGTTAAAGAAGTATGGGCTGGATGAATGGACTGTAAGGTGGATAGAAAGCTGACTAGATCATCGAGCTCAACGGGTAGTGATCAATGGCTCCATGTCTAGTTGGCAGCCGGTTTCAAGCGGAGTGCCCCAAGGGTCGGTCCTGGGGCCGGTTTTGTTTAATATCTTTATTAATGATCTGGAGGATGGTGTGGACTGCACTCTCAGCAAGTTTGCAGATGACACTAAACTAGGAGGCATGGTAGATACACTAGAGGGTAGGGATTGGATTCAGAGGGACCTAGACAAATTAGAGGATTGGGCCAAAAAAACCTGATGAGGTTCAACAAGGATAAGTGCAGAGTCCTGCACTTAGGACAGAAGAATCCCATGCACTGCTACAGACTAGGGACCAAATGTCTAGGTAGCAGTTCTGCAGAAAAGGACCTAGGGGTCACAGTGGATGAGAAGCTGGATATGAGTCAACAGTGTGCTCTTGTTGCCAAGAAGGCTAACAGCATTTTGGGCTGTATAAGTAGGGGCATTGCCAGCAGATTGAGGAACGTGATCGTTCGCCTTTATTCGACATTGGTGAGGCCTCATCTGGAATACTGTGTCCGGTTTTGGGCCCCACACTACAAGAAGGATGTGGAAAAATTGGAAAGAGTCCAGCGGAGGGCAACAAAAATGAGGATGGAGCTCGGCTGTTCTCAGTGGTGGCAGATGACAGAAAAAGGAGCAATGGTCTCAAGTTGCAGTGGGGGAGGTCCAGGTTGGATATTAGGAAACACTATTTTACTAGGAGGGTGGTGAAGCACTGGAATGCGTTACCTAGGGAGGTGGTGAGTCTCCTTCCTTGTAGGTTTTTAAGGCCCAGCTTGACAAAGCCCTGGCTGGGATGATTTAGTTGGGAATTAGTCCTGCTTTGAGCAGGGGGTTGGACTAGATTACCTCTTGAGGTCCCTTCCAACCCTGATATTCTATGATTCTAGTGCAGAAATTAGCTTTAGCATCTGCCATAATAATGGGAAATTTTAGCTTCATGGAGAGATGCATCTTAGACCTGCTCTATAAGACTTAGGAGATGCAAGTCATCACTACACTATAAAAGCATCTGTACCATCATGTTACTGTTCATTTTTCCGAGAACAGGCCTCATTTGATGTTTGCTCCTGCCACAGGAGCCTGGGCAGGGTCTGATCTTGAATCCAGTCCTGCTTTCTCTGCTTCATAATCCCCTATCACTTCTTTAAGTCTCTGTCTTTCTGCCTCTTTTTCTTCTCCTCTCTTAGTTTCTGTTTTAGACAGATGGTAGGGTGTTAAGTAGTAATGCTAATCTTCATCCTAATAAGGTGATATACCCACTTTTTCTTTGTTGTCTAAACTATTGCAAATACTTCAGCACCCTCTGTAACTTTAAATATTTTCTACCCATTGACCTGTTTGTGCATATTGATTGGGGTCTCTTTGAATAGACTGTCCAACCTTCTCTTCTTGTAGATTGGCCTGTGTCTGAAACACAATCTGAAGATATAAAAGAAAGTCAATCTATTTTTATCATGAACATGGAATTAGCATCTACCCCAAAGATTAACATTTCTGAAGTGTTTATAGACAAGTCATCAAAGATCTACATTAACAACAAGGAGTCCAGTGGCACCTTAAAGACTAACAGATTTATTTGGGCATAAGCTTTCATGGGTAAAAAACCCACTTCTTCAGATGCACTGGACTCCTCATTGTTTTTGTGGATACAGACTAACACAGCTATCTCTCTGATAAAGATCTACCTTGTTTATTACAAGAGGTTAGTGTGTTTGCCCTAAGTGTAGCACTGCATCGGTGCAGCAAAGAGCCTTATCACCCTATCTGGGTCATTGTGATTATGCCTCAGTGAACTGTGAGTCACCCTGAGCTTTATATTATACTGGGTGACCTCACAGCCTTTAGCATAGGCGGGCCACTCCCGCTGGAGCACTGGGCCTGCACCAAAGGATGACATGGAAAGATGCAAGAAATCATGGCCTGCCTCCTCTTCTTAGCTGCTCCTTGCCCACTTTGAGGTGTGGGGGGTAGGGAGACAGATTAAAAGTGAGTAGCCCCTGTGCATCCCTGAGAGCAGGCATTGTCATTGTCACTGGCCTGGCCATGGGACAGGAAAGGGGAAAGAGATGCTTCACTACATTCCTAACTATACTCTTTTGCATATCCCCATGAGGGACAGTCACAACCGGCCCAGTATATCTAGTCGTAAGGCCTCCTGGGTTATTAATCAATTCAGTATTTGATCATGGACAAATATTTTCCTTTTTTTTAACCTTGTCAATACTGATTCATCTCTTATGTCAGTATTTCATTTTGGTTTTCATTAGATCTAAGCACCTTGTGGCCTAGTTGTGGAAGGTGCTGTTGTATACAAAATAAAGTTGTGTATTGTCCTATCATTAATGAGAGAAAATAATTTTTAAGAAACTAAAGTAGGTCTGGGTAAGAAAAAAGACTGGTTTCCAGGTCTGTAGCAGGAGTAAAACTACACTTCAATCTATTACCATTGCTATTAGTTTTAGGTGTCCTCACTGAATGTAATTAAACGTACCTAGACTCTCAACTTAAAGAATTCAGAGACTATTTTTAGACACACACACCAAAGCACAATTGCTTACCAGGAACACGTTTTCTTTTTCCTCCAGTCCTATCTAATTCTCTTGATTGTTACTCATTTTGACTTTGCCTCTGAAAGTAGATTTGGGATCAGGTAAGCGTTGGCATGGAGTGCCATTGTGATGTGGGGCAGGACAGAGGATACATACTGATCCAAAACACTGTCACACATACAATCAGCACACAACACACGAAAGCCAAGAGAGAGAAAGAACTCTTCAGACACATAAAGCTGGGATGTCTATAAAATTGCCACGTTACAAAAGAGACCAGCTTTTTAAATGGTCATGTTGTACAAGGCACAAATAGAGAGGTCTTCCCCCTGCCCTACCCCACCACGTACAAATACCAGTCAGAGAGCTCATGTATCTTTACCACCAATTATGTCTCATGTTATTTGACCATTTAAATAGCTATTGTCATTCTTTTCTTTTTACTTGCATCACATCTTTCATATGGCTGTATTGTGCTTTTCCTAACCTGTTTTTTTTGTTACATCTGCAGCACTGTAGATCAAACGTAGTGTGTATTAATAATGAACCCTGGTTTATTCCATACATATTATTAATCCTTTCAGAAACCTCATTGCATATGTGTAGAGAGACAATAGTATTAGCATTAATAGCTTTTATTCACTATAGTCATGTTGCTGGAAATTACGATACTGCACTAGAAATAAATGACACGGTCCCAGAAACAGCAGAAGGCAAAAGACTTAAGGGGTTAAGAATGAACCACTTGTCTTCATTTTCAGTACCTTTAATCCACTACTGTGCAGTTTTCACACAGTGCTAAATTGAATTACTGCATCATTTTTTACAATTTCTTTGTATGGCTGACCCAGTTTATAGCAGGTTTGAAAACATTATCGTTACTTAAGGTTCAAAGATGCTGCAGTATATTGCATTATAAGTCAATCAGTGCAGGAGTATTTTGATGTCACTTTGCTCTTGGATAAACACGAGCAAAGCAGTGTATGGATATTCTGGCAAATGGGTGAATAAGCCATGGATATTTACTAGTTCTTTAAACTTGAAGGATGGTATAGCATCATATGTTTTCTCATGATAATTTCACTTAATAGAGAGTACCTTTTTTCTTTTGTATCATGAAGGGTCACATTTTGATTATATGTATTTCTCTTCACCCAGGGCCCTAACAGTGTGAATCTGTGATTTATGCTTTGCCGTGTTTTTGCTAACTGCTACACGGAGCTTATTGGAAGAGTTCTAGCATTTGGTTGGTATGTAGATGGATACAGATATGTTCAGTGGCATGCCACTAAAACCCTAGAATGAATACAATTTTGAGTTTTTGAAGCGTACTGCTTTTTTCATTTTGTGAGTGAGAAATATTCAATCTGTTCTGAAATCCTCCTATTCTCTCTCTAAAATGTAGTGTTTTCTACAGCTTTTTTTAGAACATTAATGTGGTAGCTCAGATTAAATATATTAATAAGCAGTGTTTTGTGCATAAAGCATTTCATTCTTACCAAGGTCATTCTTTATGCTTCAGGTGCTCACTTGTGTTGTTCTTGAAGCATTCTTATTACTGATAGCAGAGTCCTTGGTACATGTTATGTTGAAATATTGCTAATGTATGAAGTGTAACATTACATTTCTAATCTAATCAATCAAATGGCATACATATGCACTAGATGCTTGGTTTTTACTAAGATTAATTACCATGTGCAGTGAAAACTAACTCTATATAGTGAAATATTGCATGCACACACACACACAGACACAAGAAAAGGAAAAGCAAATTGTGCAAAGGAATGAGCACTCTAATAAGTTGACTACTTCCGTCATTCAAAACATATGCATAGCCTTTAAGACAACACAAAACAAAGATTAAAAGCATGCTAAATCAACTATCTATTAAAGCATTTAGAGCTTTTCTCCAGATTCTACATGAAAATTATGCAATCTGTTGCAAAACTAAACACTTGTCTCCCAGATGGTGCTCAGAATCTGTCTGAGCAAACACTCCTTCCATGCTCTGTGTAACAAATTGTGCATATTTTTGTTGAGCATGCTTCATTATGCAGCTGAGGAAATTTACACTGAACACACTGTGTGGAGCTGACACAAATTTGCATTGTAAAACCTAGTGATGTTGTATTAATATATACTTCTGAGTGCAGTCATAAAGTGTTGCCATTTTCCATGATGAAGTACCTCCAGCTGAGCTGGCTGAAAGTTATAAATGTATTAGGCACGCTGCAGATCAGTAAATCGGGTTATAATTCTCACAAGCCATTGATAGTTTTCCATTAATTAATTAGGAGCTAATTGTTTTGTTGGAATCCTATTGCAAAGGTAAGCCTCTATGACAGGATGTTCTTAAGTGTTTTGAGGCGTGTATTAACAAATAATATTTTTGACTGAAATAAGAAATAAGGTTAAGGATACATCCACACTAGTGCTTTTATAAAATCTTATATAAAAAAAATCTGAATTTTTCATGCACAGGGAATATAGAACATGCCCAACTGGAGCACACCAGTGGTTCATTGAGTCTAGTATCCTACCTCTGTCACTAAAGAGGAAGGATGTTAGGGCAGTAGCCTAAAACTAGATCTGAGTTCAAATCCCTGCTCTGCCATAGACTTCCTGTGTAAGCTTGGGCAAGTCACTTACTCCATGTGCTTCAGCCCCAATCTGTAAAATGGGGATAATATCCTATCCCCATCTCACAGAGATGTAATGAGACTAATTTCTATTTGTGAAGTGCTCTGATATTATTGCAATGGGGATCATATAAGTACCTTAGACAGAGAGAAGACCCTTTTCCTAGTCAAGGCTATTCCTATAAAAACCTCTGATTCATCCCTCTAAGCTACCTGCAGCATTATAGCTGAATAGTTTACCTTTTGCAGTTTATTCAGATATTTGGCTTAAGAGAAGTAAAAAATATTGTACTATACGTTTGTTTTAGCCATGCAGTTTACCATACGTTTCCTGGTTAAATCCCCATCTTTGGAAATTTGGAGGTGTTCATGTAAATAATACTAATAAGCGTGAAACTTCTGCAATGAAGTCCAACAGGCAAAGTGGCAAGTGCTTCACTCATAAAATTCTCTGCAACACCTTTCTTCCTTTAGCCCCATTCACTGTTTTTTTTGTTTCTGACAGAAAGGGTGGATGGATTTAAAGAGCATGTGCATTAAATACATGGAGAACTGAATAAACAACATGAATAATATCCTCTGTTTAGTCTATTTCAATAACTTTTAAATATAAGGCAGAAATTCCCCCCAGAATTTTTTGTTAACATCCATGGGTATTTAGAGACCCTTTATCATTCTTGCTTCCATATTGTTCTGTCTATGGAACAAGAGTATTTTGAAAGATGAAAACAATAAATTTCCAACAAAACACATTCCCTACTCAAGATGCGTGGAAAATACATGAAAAGGCTGAGTGAAATTGAATGTATATTTTATGTCTTCAACAAACAAGAGAGAAAGTAACTAGATTATGAACTCTTTAATTCAAGGGCCATGTTTTTTCATGCCTGCACAATGCCAGTGAGCACCAATGGCTTCAGATTAATAATTCATAAGAGCAATTGTTAGACAATATTTTAGCATGTAATGTCAGATGTAATGATATAATATTTAGCAAATTACATCTTCAAAGCATAATGCAGACATTAATAGTATAATGAAGAATGTAATATAATGAAATAGAAATCTCTAGACAAATAAATACATTAGCTAGATTAATTATTTCCCCAATTTTATGAGTAGGGAAACTGATAGGGAGAAGTGAAGTAACCAGTTCCAAGCCAGAAAGGGAGTTGGTGTGATCAGCAGGAATGGCATTCAAGTGTCCCTGGCTTCTAGATTCATGCTCAGTCTACCACATTGCCACTCTTTGCACATCAGGAGGCACTCCCCCATTTTAAAATGAAAGAAATGGGGGTCATCTGCTGTGCTGAAATACGCACATGTGGCTTCCATTGGTTTCAGTGAGAGCTCAGCATTTACATCTGAGGGCAAAATTTGGCCCTTGATAAATAAGCCCAATCCTAAAACTCTAAATTTTTCCAAAACTAATCTGTGCCTGAACTACAAAGAGCTCTCTGAGGCAGACCTAAATCTGTACTTCACATAGATCTTGCTAGTTCCCAAAAGCACTAAAAAAAACCCTGCCCTGCATTATAAAAGGGAAGTACTTTGTATTATCTCTATTATACCAGGGTGCCCCCTAAGCTGGGCACAATCTGCATTGCAAATGAGATCACCTGGTATCCTGAATTCTGACATCGCACAATTGGCTCAATAATAGGTGCCATGCCTGCCTCGGATTTACATGCCTGAGCACTGATCCCCTGCACTAGTAAACACCTTGCTCCTTTTCTGTATTTCTAGTTATCCTCCTGTTCAGATTACTGCACTGACTTGCTCTCTTTCTCTTGTCCTTGTCTTGCAAGGGGGAAAAAAAAGCAGCAGCTCATAGGAAATCTGGTACTTGGGGAGAATCCAAGATCAACAGACCAGCAAGCCTACTCATTGTTCTTTATCGTTTTGGGCTCTCTTCCAGCCCCTCTAGGTTTCCATCTCTCTCCAAACCGCTTTCTGCATTCTCACATATGTTATAGAAAGTATTATGATTTCAGAAAAGGCGCATTCATATTTTAACAGCTTGATCCACAAAAGGATTTGTCCGTTTGTTTTGCTTTTGTTTGCTACATCTCTTCTTAATGCAAATGTATAAGCTTGATTATCCCTAATGAGAGCGCCGCATGTGTATGTATCATCAGAGAAAGAATAGATGCCTTGGCATAATTATCTGCTAAACTGGGTATTTTTGGACTATCCTGTCGGTGCAATAAATATTTTACATCCAGCACACATCACGACTGAAGACATCTATATAGTCAGAAACAAAACAGTTGAGCTTTTTATTCTGTCACAAAAGTGATCAGTCTTTCAAGTATGGAGGGAGGCTTGGAGTGCTGATGCAAAAAAGCATTGGCAAGGATTATATTTTATCGGATTGTTAATAGATTCCTTCCAGATATAACAACTTTTGAACATTGCTGATAGGATCTGCACACTGAAATATTCTGAAATATTCTGATTGATGGTGCTAAAGGGTGGAAGGAGGTTTATAGCACAATAGCTCAGTGGCATAGCAAGTGCAATAGTTTAATTGTTATTAAAATAATTCTCAAGGTTTAAAAAATAAGGCCAAACTTTACTCTCCTCACCCCAGCAAAACCTCTCACTGAAGTCAATAGGGTGTATCAGACCCTTTGTCACAGACACACACAGCTGTGGAACTGGAGTGGTTCTACTTAGGCAAATTAGGAAGAATCGGGGAGGCTGCACAGCATGTCTGGCATGAGGTTGGGCTCTCTCAGGACCCCCTTTACCCACAGTGCAAGGGGATTTTGAGGGGGTCCTTGATCTGCAGATCCAGACTCAGGTCCACTGACGAAACACCTACGCGGCAAGGGAGGGACATCTGTTGAGGCATAATCATGGCTGGAGACCCCGCCGAGGCTATTAATTTGACCCAATTCATGCAGTGAGCATACGGTATGCTTGATCTCTACAGAATTCCAAGATTTTGGGCCAATGGGATTAAGGTTTTTGGGATTTGATTTTCATTCTATTCCCCCAGTCATGGCCTGTGATTAGTACCACTTGCTATGGAGTGAACATCTCTCCCTGGCAGCAGAGCTCTTTTACTGCCACCTGGTTGCAGGTGCCGAACAGGGAGTTCAATTGGGGCTTACTGAAGCACACAGAATATTTTTCCAGACACAGTTGTAGGTCCTGACATTTTACAGGAATCGCAGCTCCAAAAAATGGTCTGCATTTGCCATACCACAGGAGATAATTTACTGTAGCATTTCCACTCCATAAAGACAAAATACCAGTGAAGTGCTCTTGTGTGGCCTGGTGATTGTTTGCATTTTGGGGGGGGACATTGTACCAGAAGTCTGGGCTCAGGCTCTGAGAGGATGTGTATAACCAAATGAATTTCAAGAGCATTTGTTTTCATTGCTGTTTTCATAGCTACAAGCAGTAATGGGCAAAGCAAACTGATCATCAAAATGACAATTTCATGGTGCCTGAATAACCTAAACATTTTAAAACAAGTAAAAGCTGCACATTTAGTGGCACTCAAAATTGGAAATCTTAGAATTTGGGTACAGAAGCTTAGAGTTAAGGGTTTAGTTGTTTTATTTGTATTAACCATCAAATAGAATCCCAGTGAACTCAGTGGCAATTAGCCAACCCAACACACCTTTCTACATACCATATTTTCTGGCAATTAGCACATAGTTTTCTTCTAACAGGTAATATTTTAAGGCTCTTAAAAGTGATGGGTGATAAGCACGTGTTATTGCTAAATGTTACGCAGATTAGCACCTACAAGTGCATACACAGGTCTGCCAAAACACCTTACCTCTGAGCTGCAAAATCCTTACTGCAGTTCCAGGCTGTCCCTGACCAAGGACTAATAACTGGACAACAACAGATTCGGAAATCCATCGATGCAGATTTATGCCTGTTCAAAACACAGCTCACCAAACCCATTTGACCCTATCACTTTTAGAGGTAAGGAACGCAAATGTAAAATCACTGCACATCCTAGCTGTCCCCAATATTCTTTCTGTTAGGGCCTTTTTCAGTTCTCAAGGCAAGGAGGTTTTGTAGAGACATATTTTAATGTTCACCTCAGTTCTTGCTTTTCATTGAGTTAGTGCAGCCTTCATGGCAGCCTTCAGAAAAAGAAAAGATAGCCAGCAGTGCCTCCCAGGGCTGGGGATATATATGCACTGCAGTTGCAGGAGGCATTCTGACTGGGTGTCAGAAGTGACAGCTACTACAAATATTAATTGTGTAGCCTGTGCTCTCCCCCTCGCCCCTCCCTCCCAGTGCTGGCCATCAGCTTCTCACCACTCTCTCCCCTTGCAAAGCAACAACTCCTTTGGAGTATGGAGTGTCTGGGCCATACTATGCCCTATCTCAGTGGTTCTCAACCTGCAGTCAACAGAACCCTGGGGTTCTACAGACTATGTCTAAGGGGTCCACAAAAGGTTGTCATTACCATAGAACAGTGGTTTTCAATATGGGGTCTAAAAGGATGAGACTTTAATGAAATATAACATTGGAATGCCATACTAAAAACTGTTAAGGACACAAATCATCTCTTTAACCCTTTTGTAATCAGATTATTTTCCAGATTCTTTCTTGGAGTGGGCGTGGTGGAGGGGCAAGGACACTTGAAAACAGGAAGATAATGCCAGAATCTTTCATATGCAATAACTACCAAGGAACATTATTCTCTCTGTAAAGTCCACTTTCTCTTTCCCTGTTATGAATCAGAGACAATTTTCATTAAAACTTATGGGATTTCCTCCATAACTTTAATGGATTTTAGATTGAACACTCGGTGAATACTGAATCACTATCACCCAAAGTCTAGCATGGTATGAAATGTAGACCACTCTGGATAGACTCAAAGACGTCAGCCAGAGGACACCAAACAGCAGGGGTGAAAGTAGAAATAGGGTCTTACTGGTACGGAGCTGGGTTGGGGCCGGCTTTGGCCCCCGGAAGGGGTGGGGCCTTGAGCGGAAGGGGTGAGGATTGGGGGGGGGGGTCAAAGCCAGCCTCGGCCCGCCCTATACCGGTAAGTGCCCTTTCCCTCACCCGCTGAGGTAGCAGCGGGAGCCGGGGGCTGCAGCAGCAGTTTAAAAATCCCAGGGCTCGGCCGCCGCTACCGCCCCGGGCCCTTTAAACCACTGCCAGAGCCCCTGGCTGCTGCTGCTACTCCAGGGCTCTGGCAGCAGGGCTCCGGGAGCTATTTAAAGGGCCCAGGACTTGCCTGCTTTTACCGCCCCGGCCCTTTAAATAGCCCCCAGAGACCTGGGGTAGAGGCGGCAGGGCTCCGGCGGCTATGTAAAGGACCTAGGGAAGTTGAGGCAGTGTGAGCCCCGGCCCTTCAAATAACCCCCGGAGCCCCGCCGCTACTCCAGAGCTCCGACAGCAGGGCTCTGGCAGCAATTTAAAGGGCCTGGGGCTCCAGCCGCTGCTGGGAGACCCAGGCCCTTTAAACTGCCACCTGGAGAAGCCAGACCACCCTGGTACAGTGCACCGGCTCTTGCCGGTATGCCGAACCGGGGCGTACCGGCTTACTTTCACCTCTGCCAAACAGACTGTTCTTAATCTGAGATGCTAGACTGGAGCTTCTCTCAGCATTTCACCAAAAGCACAGGATGTCCACTGCTGTTCCTCAAGACAAGACAAAGAAGGTTTTGGCAATTCAAAAATATCTTTAGTAGCAGGTAGAGTAATTTCAAAGCAAGTACTTTAAGGCAGTGGTCAGTTGATTCTAGTAACTTTATTGTCCATTTTATACTGAATATTTTTTTTACAGCAACAATGGAAGCTCCATTATTCGAACAACTTTTTTTTTTTTTCTGGTGTTTAAAGCTCCCAATTGCTCAGCAACCTCAGACACATAAACAAAGGACAAAACTGTTGCTTTAACACACTGTCTGCATTGTAGGAGACTAGGAAGAGGAGCTGTGGACTAGTAGCCACTTCCAGAGTCTTCCCCCATGACTCCTCGAGCTGGCCTACCTCTTGCCAAAATTATCACTCAATGTATCAGATGGTCTCAGTCCTGCTGCATATGGTCAAGTTTCTATATAGATCTCTACCCTGATATAACGTGACCCGATATAAAATGAATTTGGATATAATGCGGTAAAGCAGCACGCCGGGGGGAAGGAGGGGAGGGCGGGGGCTACACGCTTCGGTGGATCAAAGCAAGTTCGATATAACGCGGTTTCACCTATAACACAGTAAGATTTTTTGGCTCCTGAAGACAGCATTATATCGGGGTAGAGGTGTATAACAAAAATTCAACCACCACAGCAATGATGTTGTCTTTGTTGGCAGTTAGCATAGACTGAATAGGGATGGAAATCTACTTACCCTCTCACTCACTAATGGTGGTTCCTCCAGAACAGGAGGTAATGTGGAAGCCTCTGTTGGTGTATACCATATCCCTTCAGTGAAAAAATAAAGATACTACACCCTGATACAGTGAGGCCTCTTTACACCACTCTGGCACACTCTAATACCCCGTTATACTTCCAGAGAGTTGTAAAGGGATCTTAATATAATGGAGAATCAGGCCCTTCAGGGTGTGTCTACACAGCAGAAAAAAAAAAAAAAAACACGGCTAATCCATGCCAGCTGATGGGTCAAGCTGCAGGGCTGTTTCATTGCCGTGTAGACTTCTGGTCTCGGGCTGGAGCCTGGGCTCTAGGACCTGCGGAGCGGGAGAGTCACAGAGCTCGGACTCCAGCCCAAGCCCAGAGGTCTAAACAGCAATGAAACAGTCCCAAAGCCCAAGCCCTGGGAGACTGATTTTGCTGGTATGGGAAAAGCCGTGGGTTTTTCTTTTCTGTGTAGATGTACCCTCAATCTCCATGACTGTCAATCTAGCACTTTTTCCAAGCTTTAAAATAAAACCTTTATAAAAATACAACAGTATTCTCAGATGCCCCAAACACTGTGATCTGATAACATGATAAAGATGCAAGGTGTAGGATTCTATCTATAGGATACCATCATTGTTTTGGGGATTTTTTTGTTTTGTTTTTTCCAGTAAGGAAATTTTTCTCAGTTGTGATTTCTTGTTTCCAGTGCTTAATGTGACAATTAATTTAACATACACTGAGCGAAAAAAAAATGGTGAATAGTATTTTTGCCAAAACTATTTGCTAATTCAGGTCAAATTTGACAGTTTTCGCTGGGGAAAAAAGGGAAAAAAAGAAATAAAGTTAAAGAGTTTCAGTCTGACACATTTCATATAGAAAATTTCAAAATGTTTTATTTTGGACTTTTTGTTTTGAAACAGCAGTCTGTTTTGAAACTTAGCCATTAAAAAAGAAACCACCAATGGTGGAAAAACGCCCCAACTGAAATGAAAAACTAAAACTAATAATACATACAAAGAAAATAAAATACTAATAAATAAATAAATAATAATGTTGACCTAAAATCATTTTGATTTTTTTATTTAATGCTGCACTAGAAGAAACAAAGGAAGCAGCCATTAAACAGAAGAAGGGGGTCCTGGCCTGACAAGTTTCACCAGTAAGATTGTTGAGAGCATGTGGTGACAAAAACTCTACTTTGAATTTAACATGATTTCTTAATTTAGATATTAGTTACATTTTATCCTTATGTTTCTTGTAACCATTTCTGATGTTTATGCCTCATTATTTGTACTCACTTAATATCTTTCTCTTTGTAGTTAATGAACTTGTTTTACTGTTTTATCTGATCCAGTGTGTTTGTTTAGGGAAACACCATTTGAAGTATCAAAATCTGTGCATATTATTTCCATGTATGAAATAATGGACCTATATACATTTGTATTGTCCAGGAGAGGCCTGGTCAGTGCAGGACATATATATCTGGGTGGAAATCTGGGACTGGGAGTGAGTTGGGGTCACCCTGCAGTATAACCAGCCTGGCAAAAACCAAGGTATGGCTGGCTGCAGCACACATACAGACAAAGCTGGGAGTGACTCACTTGCTGGAGGCTGTTTATGAGCAGTCCAGGATTGGAGCTACAACAGCTAAGCAGTGTAAAGGGCACCCCAGGTTAGAGGGTAGGGGACACAACTACTCATTATTCTTGACTGTACCCTGGGAATGTTACAGCCTCCAGATTAAAAAATCAATTAATCGCTCATCTCTGCTTACAATGATAACAACACCAAATCTCTCTATATCAGACTATATTATATTGGGGAAGGGAAAGTTATTCGGTGCTATTAATACAAGTAAACGAACAGTGCTTTCTCTTGCCAGTTGTTAGATTAACCAAGTGAACCATGATTCATCAGCCTTAAAACGTGTGTGAATTCATAAACAGGTCACAGTGACATGCCTGGAATTTTCCTGGCAGTTTGTGTAGCTAAAGTCAAAGAGAAAATAAAATGTGAGGCAAGGAACTCAAGGGACTTTGAAAAGGGATGGATTTGTAAAGTCTGATTGCTAGTACAGATAGCTACATGTGATAAACTTGGTTTTATGTCTCTATTTACATATTAATTGTAATTCAACTATGGAATAATTAGAGAGGTTCAATACAAGGTTTTATCAAAATATCGACTGCATCAACAATAAGTCTAGGGCTTTTGAGGATCGGTAGGGGCTTTACTTAAAATGCAGTGCCTGTGCTTATCATTTGATTTTAGACATGTATAATTTGCTGGTTTAAGGACTGCTTTATTCTCAGTTCTCAGGGATTCATTTATAGGGATTTATTAAATGTAGGTGAGATGA
This sequence comes from Malaclemys terrapin pileata, assembly GCF_027887155.1. Classification (NCBI taxonomy): domain Eukaryota; kingdom Metazoa; phylum Chordata; order Testudines; family Emydidae; genus Malaclemys; species Malaclemys terrapin. The sequence goes on from NC_071518.1 coordinate 14,468,244, forward strand.
ACAACATTGGATACAAAATTTTAAGAGGGGAAGCAGATATGTTATTCATTATTATATCTATTACATATTCTTTGTATTACCATAGCATATATAATGTGTTAGGTGCTACCTTCCACATATTGGAAGGTGCTACAGCACCCAGAAGATAAGAAACAGATGAAGGCAAAAGGTGGAGGGGAGCAATAACCCCGCCCCCATCCACATAGCTATTAAGCACATGCTTAATTTTAAGCATATGAATAGTCCAATTGACTTCAATGGGACTACTCACATGCTTTAAGTAATTTGCTGGATCAGGGCCATAAAGAAAAAAAAAGTTTTTTACCTATCCATTATTAGTTGGCTAATGTCACAGTAGAAGTGGATCTTGAGGTGGGGCTTGAAGGATGAGAGGAAGGCACACTACTTGGCGTGGGTAGGGTGAAGACAATTTTGGGGGCGGTAGACAACACAACCAAGCGTCAGGGCCGGCGCTAGGATTTTTGCCGCCCAAAGCAAAAACAATTTTGGCCGCCCTCCCCCTTATTTAGTTACCCCACCCCCGGCCCCGCCTCAACTCCGCTCCTTCCCCAAATCCCCAGCCCTGCCTCCTCCCCTCAGGCTCTCAAGCCTAGGAGGGAGGGAGGGGGAGAAGCGGCGCCGCACCGCGGCCACTCGGAGTCCCCCCCTCCCTCCCAGGTTTGAGAGCCTGGGAGGGAGGGCGAGTAGTGGCGCGCGAATCAGCTGTTTCGCGCGCCGTGGCAGCAGCAGCGGAGGTGAGCTAGGGCGGCCGGGGCACATTTTTAGGGGCAGCATTCTGGCACCGGCCATGCTACCCCTAAAACTGTGCCGCCCCAAGCACCAGCTTGTTTTGCTGGTGCCTAGAGCCGGCCCTGCCAAGAGTCATTGTTGGTGTGATGGAAGGGTGAAAGCACTGTGGTAAGAGGCAAGAATCTGTAAGTTGAAAGGACTTAGTGGGATGCTGAGGAGGACAGAAGAGGAAGTGTTACTGCAATACAAAGCATAAATAGTAATAATAGTGTTCATGATACAAAATATTCACTACACTTTGAGTTCTCTCAGTTACCCGTCCTGCAAACCATCACACATGCTTAACTTCATGCACTTGTGTAGCACTGTCGAAGTCAATGGGACAATTCACACATGTAAAGCTAAAATGTATCATTGTCTGCAGGATCAGGGCCTTAATGAGCAGTCTTATCCTCTTCCCACTGTCTCAGTTCAGCCCAGATGTTCCAAAGAAAACTCACCGATTTTCTCAGTATCTTATTATGAGCTCTTTTTTTCCTACCACTCTCCTCAGTCTCCCTCTGGATTTACATATCCTGATCTCTTTACTTTTACTTGATCCTTCAGTTGCATGAGATGTCGGTAACGCTCCACATTAATCATTCTTTTTCCTAGCTCAGACATACCCAAGGGTCACCTGAGCTTTAGAGACAGATCCTGGTTCAATGGCAATAAATATGAGTTTTCTGTCATATTTTTATTTTGCAAAAGCAGTTTTGTGCATGTATGCCTCTTGATGTACTTTGAATGTGTTCTCCCCAACCACTGTATAGTCCTGAGATTTTAAGATCAGTATGATTTTGTTTGCATCTCCAGCTAAGAGTACTACTTGTTCTTGCTCTGTATTGAGGAACAAATGCAATACTGGCATAATAAAAAAATGTAAAAATAATTAATGTAACAATTTCAGACTGAAACATTCAAAGCTGGATGCTTAAAGGGATACTAAGAGAATAATTAAAATCATAACAATAAAAGCAGAGAAAATTTACAAACACAATGCCCTTATTGCAATGTATTACACATTATTTGCTGCTTGATAGAAAAATGTTTAACTTCTTTATAAACAGAATGCGCATTCTACGAGCCCCTAAAGCTTTGTTGCTATTAAGCCATTGTGCTCCTTGACCTTGTGCAAATTTCTATATTCCACAGAAGCAGAAGTACATGATGTACTCTCTCTGTATCTTTCCTTAGTCTAAGAAATGTTATTTTAACCATAATAAAATACATAGAAATGTAGCCATCAACAACCATAAACCATAAACGTAACCATAAACAAATATGTACCATAATGTAGAAACAGCCAATGGAGAATGAATTCACTACAGAATAATCACTCCGCTTTCTAGCTTTGGTTCTTATAAACTTCACTTTCCTCAGTTTTCCATTGCTTCATATATTGTTCACATTACCCCGCTAGAATTTTTGGTGTATCAGCTCAGCAAATTGGCAACAGAAACAATATAATGAATTTTTCGGTCACTTAATTTATGACTTCATACCTATACCGGTAGTTTTAACCTCCATTCATATTTACATTTGCCCTCTATTTCCTCAATTCAAATGGTCTTTCTGAGGAGATTGGTTTCATGCAGAGATGGGATAATAATCAGAACTATATTACCTCCCACACAAGAATTCATTGTAATATTTATTTGTCACCAACATTGGTGGGGAAAAGTATTAATCTAAGATTTTGGTATATAATATTTAATCCATCTTTGTTTTTTATTGCTAACATAGAAGACAATTTTGTATTTGTTAAAATGCTTCCAATGCTGTGTTTTACTCAGAACTGCAAAGGTTGAAATCTCCATATTAGAAAGGTTAGTAAATGGCTGAGGGCTGAAATCGTGAACAAACGTCTTAGGGTCATAATTAGAAGAAGAAAATTGTTAAGACTGTGCAGCAGAGAATTGGGACTACTGCCATTTAAAAAGAAAATACAGTAAAAAGCTTGTGACCCACATATGTAGGTGCACATACTTTCTAGTCACATGTGGGATGGTTTTGAAGCTTCTGTTTTTTGCCACAAACACGCTGAGATGAAGTGAGATGGGACTGTGGCAAAACCGCCTTCAACAATGGGTAAAATTGCATAAATTACTGTGAAATGCAAGTCAAAGGAAATTGGCATTCAGGGAGGCTAGACGGCGCAAAACAGTCCATTATCCATTTAACCACATAACTGACTCAGACACAACCGCCTGATCAATCTGGAGCCAGATGCTATAACTAGAAAACTATTTTCAACAGCTTGGCATCTGGGTGCTGTGATTGCTAAAAGGAAGAGGATTGGTACAATCTGATGAGGTGAATTGCAGTCTGCTGTGGCCTTCAGTTTATTATTTAATAAGCTTTCTTCACAGGAAAAGCAGTTAAAGGAACAAACGTGATTAGAAAAGGCAACTTATATTTGTCAATTAAAAATAATCTGTAGTGTAGAAAACTAGGAAGAGGCTCAGATTCAGTAAAATGTATGCCTATATTCCTATATGCGTGTCTATGCTAAGAGAAATTTTAATACGAACTTTAGGCAATAGTTAGTGTTTGTATTCGGGGCTGGGGCAACTGATTCAGCAAAGCACTTAAGCATGTGCTTAATTTTAAGCATGTGAGAAATCCCACTGAAGCCAATGGGATTACTCAGATGCCTTGCTGAATCAGGGCCCATGTTAGGAATGTATAATAATCATCATAATGTCCTGATTTATTATTATTCTTCCTCCACTAGGGAAAGAATCTAGAAGGGGGGAAAGGCTCTGGTGGGGGAAGACAGCTGGGAAACACTCCACCCTGCCAGCACCTTTCCTCACAACAGAAAAAGACTCCTGCGTCCTTCCACAAGTGCTTTTCACTGACACGTGTACTTACCCACTGCAGTGTGGACACAGCCTGCTTTTCATTTCACAGCTTCTCGTACACTCCAAGCCACCATCAGTGGTATATAGTGCACACAACTTTAATGTTATATAAACAAATAAAGAGATAAGAATGTGGCCCTTGTGTCTGTAATACCACATGGAGAAATACGGGCAGTGCGGAATTTGTTCAGTGAATTGAATTACACAGAGTATGAAAATTACCTATGTTTCTGCTCTGTCGATACTTATGGGAGAAATTGATGGAGAAGCTTCTATGAAGACTCTATTCGGTTTAATGTGGGGCAATGAAAAAACCAAAAGCATGCATGCTCCACACAGTTATGAGCTGATCACATTAAACCCTTTGTGGGACACCCCTATGAGGCTGTGCTGCAAATGGGGTTTAAAATGGAAAAAAAAAATCTTCCCTTTTCACTCAATGGCTCTGCTGTACTGGATAAGGACATTGGTCTATTCAGGTTTGATACCCTGACTCTGGCAAGTGCCAAGGAAATCCTGGGGCTGAAGAGGGCGTGCTTTCTGCTGTATTAGTCACATCTCTTCACTTATTTTCTATTTATTTCTGAAATCCTTTATTAAAGAACTGGAATCCAAGGGTTCTTCCTAGCTTTTGCCTACTTTGTAGCTGTCTATAGTCTCAAACTCAGTCTTCTTCTCATAGACAAAAAAGTGAGCAATGGGCCAGATTTTGATCTCAGCTGACTCCACTTCTCTTCCCCATTCTTCGCCATCCCCATGAGCTCCCAAGGAAATGTAGTTCAGTCTGGCCCTTAAAGAGATGTTGCAGGAGTGAGACGATTCCAGGCACCCTCTTCTTTCTCACTCCCAGCCCTCTGGTGCACCCACACCAGGGCCAGCAGAACCCAGCCCATTTGGTGAAATACGATCCAGATCTCAGACCACAAGTGCTCGTTAACCAGCCTCCAACTATTTACAGATGATTGAGAACTGAGAGAAAACAAACATGACAACAACTGCAATTCATCACACATATCATATCTGCGAGGGTTAGCTAAAGGGGAGTGTTCTGCTTTGCTCATCATCCACAATCTGTCTTAAATTGCCTGGTAGGTTTAAATTCTCTTTCTGAAGCTACCCTCTGGTGTCTGTCTTTTCATTTTCTTTTATCCCTGGAGTGGTCTTCCCTTACTGCCAATAGGTCTAAAGATTTGAACTACTCTCTTCTTTGCAGCCCTACGGCATTTTGCCCCCCGCTGACTGTCTCAAGCATCTTAGAACCCTCATTCTGTCAGACAGATTTAAAGGAAGCATCACCCTAAAGGGGGTTTCTTTTAAAATAAGTCAGTGAGAGGTCACAGAGCAAGAAGAAAGAGCAAGAATGAAGGGGAAAGTACCATATCTCATGTGTCTATGTAGCTGCTCTACCCTGTCATTAGACCAGGGGCTTGAAAACATCAATGAGCAGTAGGCACTAGGAGGAATATGTGAGTATATAGGATGGCTGAGTGTGGAAGATAGGACACTTCATAGGGAACTGAAGTCAGTTACAAAGGTCTCTATCCCAGATGAACCTAAAAGCCAAGTAGATACTGAAGCTAAATGCAAGTGTATGATTGTAATCAAACAGGAATTAGTTCAAGGATGTCTATAGCTTGTATTATGCAGGAGGTCAGACTAGATGACCTGGCCTTATAATCTATGAATCTATGAAATAATCAGACTACAATCGGATCTGAGATGTTTCTGAAGCATTTCCAAATGGCACAGCAGAGGAATACTGTATTTCTTTCTTTAAAAAAGCTAGACATTTAGGGAATTAGACACAAGTTAAAGAAAATTGATTGAAATCAACTGTTGCCCTGGCTATCTACTGTGGAGAAGTATGTGATATTTAAAGAGCAGATAGTGAAGAAACAATCTATAATCACTCAAGTGAAATCTAAATGCCAATAACAAAACTAGCTATTAACAAGGATACAGAAAACTAAGAAAGACAAAGTTAAACAACTGAAAAGGTATATGAGCAATTGTAGTATAGGTGATTTTACAAGAGAAATCAGGTGGAAAAAATATAAGGAAAAGTAAAATAGAACACAAAATGGCATAAGGCACCCTACATAAGAGTTAGAAAATGTGCATAAAATATTTTTGCACATAATAGGACAAATTAATGGGAAAATGATAAAGGAAAATTAGTGAGTGATTGTACAGTGCTCTGAAGATATAAAGGGCTAACTGTTATTGTTACAGCTATGCTTGAAACAAATGCCTAGATTCAAACACTCCCTAAACTTAGGGGCAAAAGGGCTTGTTCAACTTTTGGAGGGGCAGAGATTGCCATTTCATTATATGTTTGTACAGCACCTAGCACAGTAATGACTAGACATGGTTGAGGACTCTTGGAGTTACCACAAGATAAATGTTTAAATAAATTAATAATGATAACTTATCAGCCCAGATCTAGATCTGAATTTTTCAGCCCGACAAAAATGCAGGATATGATCACCCAACTATGGGCTGTTCAAAATTTGGATTTAAATTCTGTGGCTTAATCTCATCTCTAATTATTATAATGAAATCAGAGTGGTATTAAGCAGCAACTTATATTTGCCTTCCCAAGTGCTATTGTGTACACCCATCAGTTTATACACAATGGGATTTTCAGAAACACAAGGTTGATCTACTTACAAAGTTGCACTGGTTTAACTGAAATCAGTTTAATAACCCATTTAGATAAACTAGTGCAAAACCACGGTGTGAACACACTTTAACAGATCTAAACTTGGCTTATATAGCTTTAGTTTAAGTCAATTTCTTACCAAATTAAGAAAAAAATGATATCAACAGATTTAAGTGTCCACAGAGGCGTTTGCAATGTATGTTAACACGGAAATCATGGGGTAGCAGTGAAGCCTCAGCAGCATGCGTTGCAGCATGGGCTGTACAAACCTGTCTGGGACTCCGGGTAATTATTTGGGAAGCTAGTCCATGCTAAAGACTGCTGCTAAGGCTTCACAGCTTCTGGTACTCAATCAAGCTAGGGAAAGCTAGCTCAGGTCTGTCTACTTGAGCTTCAATCCCACCTCCAACTGTATTGTAAGCACACCTCTATTTAGCTGAACTGCTGTATTTTTGTGTGCACGCACGGCCACACTGTCACTAGCATCCGAAGAAGTGGGCTGTAGTCCACGAAAGCTTATGCTCTAATAAATTTGTTAGTCTCTAAGGTGCCACAAGTACTCCTGTTCTTCTTTTTGCGGATACAGACTAACACGGCTGTTACTCTGAAACTTGTCATAATAGCATGAAACAACTTTCCAGTGTCATCCGGGTAGTTTTAAAACACTCTTTCGAAGAGCTACTCCATGATTTCCAAATTTTGAGATTTTGACAAAAAACAAGCCCAAAACATTTTAATGAAAAGCTTTTGCAAAAAATATTGAGGCGTTTTTATGAGGAATTGGGCTAGTCAACATTTTTTTACAATCAAAAATGTCGAAGTTTCTTTTCTTTTCTTTTCTTTTCTTTTCTTTTCTTTTTTAAACAACAAAGAACAGCAACATTCCCACATATACAAATATCAACCCTTCTCTCCAGCCCAGAAAGATCTGAATTACCACCAAAGTGAAAGTGTCTTCTTTATTATTGCAAATATTTATTGCACTGGCACAATAATTTGCAAAGTTCTCATGAGGTGTCGTCTGATTCTGCATCTCAATTTTATTCAAACTCTGAGCTGAAGTGGATGGTGTACAGGAACTGGCCCATTGATGCAATAAAGTTCTGTGTTTAAAGTGCTGGGCTTTAATAAAAATTGTGGCATTTGATGAAATTTTGCAAAAATGGGGATTTTTTTTTGAAAATTTATTTGTATAGAATTTTGAAAAATTCAGAGTTGAAATTGACTTTCATATTACAGAATTTTGCAAACATTTATGAAAAATACAAACTAGGGTTTTGTTGTTTGTTTTTATGTACCTTTTTATGGCAGTGATACAACAAACAGTAAATGATAGACCAGGGGTCGGCAACGTTTGGCACGCAGCTCGCCAGGGTAAGCATCCTGGCGGGCCGGGCCAGTTTAATAATGGGGGCAGTGGGAAGCGGCGCGGGTGAGGGATGTGCTGGCCACGGATTCTCGCCACCCCCATTGGCCCAGAACGGCGAACCGTGGCCAGTGGGGGCCGCGATCGGCCGAACCTGCTGCGTCAGCAGGTAAATAAACTGGCCCGGCCAGCCAGGGTGCTTACCCTGGTGAGCCACGTGCCAAACGTTGCCGACCCCTGTGATAGACTATCAAGAGCAGAATAGATTCATAGTTTTAGAGCACTTAGTTCATCTAGTCTGACCTATAGCATAACACAGATCATATATTTTCACCTAGTTACTTCTATATCAAGCCCAATAAAATCAAGGCCGTTTTGTGCTGGGAACAGGTAAAATACATAATTTCAGGTATGTGGCCCCCATTACCATGGTATCTGAGTGCCTCATACTCTTTAATGTATTCATCTTCACCCCATGAAGTAGGAAAATGCTATTATCCACATACTACAGATGACAAAATGAAGCGAAGAGAGGCCAAGGGACTTCTGAAGGTCACACAGGAAGTCTGTACCTGAGCAGAGAATTGAACCTGGTTCTTCTAAACCCCAGGCTATAATCCCTAAATCCGAGGCTATAATCCTAACCATAAGAAACCTCCTTCCTCACTAGGGTAGGATAAAGTTCTTACTTCCTGCCCCAAGGTTCTGTCCCAAACTTCCATCCCACTCGGCATACCCTCCCACTCCTCCCAGGCAAAGTTGGCTTGATATAATACCCTGCAGAGTTAGGCTTCTTGTCAGCCTCTGTAACACTGGCCTTTGCCAGCTGTGAGCATGTAGGGCAAACTTGAGGTTTAGGCTCATCGGGACAAGACACTGCACCCAGAATCTGAATATTCCTTCTCTTTCTATGTAAGAGCATTGAATCATCTGAATAGTGAAATGTCTATGTCTTTCTTCAGATCGTAAGGACTAAATGGTAATCCCAGGGCCTACCTTTTCAAAAGTAGGGGGGAGGCTTAATTTTGGGGTGTCTGCACACTTTAAAGGGAACCTGATTTTCAAGAAGCATAGAAAATTCTTCCTCTGAAAATGGCATCCTGTTAAAGTGTCTCAAAAGTCCCCAAAATAACTAGTCACTTTGTCAGCGTCTCTCTTGTCTCTGTAATGTAGTGAATATTTTCCATTGATAATCACAGATGTGAGTCAACCAGCACATATGCCAGAAATAACAGTTCTGTTTTAATGAAGAGTCTTTTTCCTCTTGATAATGAAATTCAGTTCTTGGCGCTATACCCCTGCTTTACATTGTGAAAGTAAATAGATGAATAGAAATGGCATTTATTCATTAAAATTGCAAAATAGCAATTAAATCTCCTCTTCCTCTCTCTGATAAATCTGATAAATTGTGGGCTTATTAAAGGAGGGAAGGCACAGACAGACATTTGGGAAAGACTGCTAAATTTATTCATCCTTATAACAATAATATTTGGCTCTTCTATAACACTTTAGATCTCAAAGTGCTTTACAACAAAGGGTAAATATCATGAGCCCCCTATCATGGGTAGGGAGCAAAGACACACAGAGATAGAGTTGTTTTCATAAAGTCCCTGAAAGTGCGCACTTCCCCTATGGGGCTTTCCCATGGTTTAAAAATCACTTGGGCATATACTGGCCCCAACACCTTCTGCCCCAGATCTGCCATTTTCCATTTTGATCCCTGTGTCAAAACTCCTGCATCTACAGTGATCCATTATGAGCTGTGCAAATTCAATGGCTGATTGTGATACTCCTTAATCCCGACTCCAGCCATCTTTTTCTATCTGCTCCCTTCCCTTTAGAAAAATGGTGGGTAGTTGAAGAGCAGGGGGTAGATTTCAGCCCCAAATAGCTAAGGATTTATCATCCTTGCAGCAAGACACAGGTTGTAATAGACTCAACCCTGCTTATAATGGGGAGCAACGGCTCACAGTAAGGCAAGAAGCTTCCATCTTATTCATTTTTTTAAATCACACAACACATTACAGCAGAGACATGAATGGCAGGTGACAGGCTGAGGCCAGGAGGAGGCTGGGCACTGGTAGAAATAAATAAATTAATACAATAATACAATTGCCTCTGATGCAGATGCAAGGACAACATAAAAAGCAATAGGATTCGATCATGTGTCTGTTGCCTAGGGAAACACTATGAGCCATGCTGATAATAACAGGGTGTCAGCTCCTGCAGTCCATACATCACTTGACATTTTACCTGAGTAGTGACCCAGGATTAGTCAAGTAATTTATTTCTAAAGCACAAAATTAAGCAAAGTATTCTAGATGCTTTACAGTTAATTAGTGTGGGTTAAGGTTCAAATTCTGCCTTGTGTTTCAATGGAATTACATAGGTGTGGGGTTAACTGATTCAAAACACACAAGATTAAACTACGCTAGTCAGTTGTATAATAAATGTGGCAAAAGTTTACGACAGAACTAAATGATATATTAATGCATGATGCCTTACCTTCCTCTGCTCCTACACCACTGCTACCCAGGGAACTCCTTCTGCAGTGGTTACTCAGACAGAGTTCCCACTGTGGGAGTTCTGCATGAGTAAGGCCTGCTGGATCAAGACCTAAATTTGATTGTCTCCCTTTCCAGTCAGAAGCCTGATTTTCCCACTGCCTTACAACTTATGTCATCATTTGCACTCAGGCAAAGTCAATATAAAAAGCTATTGCCTCAGAATGGTAAAATGCCACCACATCCGAATGATGTCAAGACTGCAGCAGTTGGCTCACTGTTATTATCAGCACAGTTACCATTGCAGAATGGTAGTGTTTGCCACTGACTTTGTACAATGATGATGGTGCAAGGTGCAAGGCATTAGAGAATCAGGCCCTGTAACTGAGAAGGGTTGAGGGGGAAAGTGTTTCTAAGCAGAGCTGGATAAGAAACTGTTTTCCTGTCCCATGAGAATTTTCAAGATTAAAAAAAAAAAAATCTCATCTCAAATTGGGACAAAAAGTCAAAATCTCAAACCTTTTTGGAACTGGAAAAAAAATCACACTGGGTCAATAGAAACAGTTTGTTTCCATACGTCTGAATGGTTTCATTCCAATTTTGACTACCCACCCACGCACTTCTGTTAAAAAATTTGAAACAGAAAATTTCTGGAAACCGAACCTTTCCTGTGAAAAAGTTTTGGTTTTGCCAAATCTTCACTTCGCTTTCCAATTAGCTCTAAGCAGGGTCACATGTCCTGTTTCCCCTCCCCCCCACCGATTTCTTGGGACACCTCGCACTGAGATGCCCAACAGTGAGATGGCAGAGGCTTCCCCTCGCGGCCACACTCACTGTGAGTTCATGCAGTGCAGGAAGGAAGAAAGCAGCCAAGTGCCTGGCTGTGAGCTGAGCTCCACTCCCCTGCTATGAGGACCTGCTTATCCTTCCCCACTACTGGAGTCCAGCACTTCCAGCTGCCTGCTTTGTAGACCATCCGTTGAGGTGAGTCAGGGGGTGGGAGTTCAGGCAATGCATCGGGGCAGTCATGTGCCCCCCCCACGAACTTTTAAATTGTGCCCCTCCCATTAGCCAGTTATGTGTCACATCTGTTTCTAAGCCATTTCCCACAGCACTGATTGCAGCACTTTTTTTCCCTAAAAAACAAAGACTATGTATGGGAGCATGCAAATATCTAGGGGTGGTGAATAAAAACATAAGCACTCCTATACTGGTCAAACCAAAGGTCCATCTAGCCCAGTATCCCGTCTCTGACAATGGCTCGTACCAGTGCTTCATGGGGAGCATATAGAACAGGGTGACTATGGAGTTGCCCACCGCCTCTTCCACTACGAGCTTCTGGTAGTCAGAGGTCTCGGGACTCCAAAAAGCATGGAATGTATTCCTGACCATCTTGGTTAATAGCCATTGATGGACCTATCCTCCATGAACTTATCCAATTCTTTTTAAAACCCAGTTATCATTCTAGCCATCACCACATCCCATGGCAATGAGGTCCACAAATTAGTTGTACTGCCTATTAATTTCATCAGGTGAACCCTGGTCTTTGTATTATGTGAAAGAGTAAATAACACTTCTCTATTCACTTTTCCCACACCATTTATGATTGTATTGCCCTCTCTGATATCCCTCCTTAATCAGAATGATCTTTTTAAATGCAGACCATTCTATCACATAATAGTAATGATAAAACCATTATAATGCTTAAATGAGAGTCATGGGTGCTGTTATACTAAAGACACAGATGGATGCTGCACACAGAATTAGGAGGAAGAGCCAACAGGGGACTACCTGAAAAATCCAAGTTGGTATCATTGGTGATTGATGGGTGGTAAATAGTGGGCAAGACAGGATAAGGAAATGCTAATGAAACAACAGCTACCTTTGCCCCTCCTGATACGACTCGAGGCTTTGCAGCAGCATCTGCCTCTTCTAATGCCTTCACCAAAAGCTAATGAAGTCAACAGGAGTATTTTCGTTGACTTTAATGGGTCTTAGATCAGGTCCTCGATACAGGAATGCATATATATATAGTTAATAGTTAATTGATAAGGTACAAGCAGATGGTGCAACAAAATAGGTAACATAGTTGCTGGGATTTGTAGGCCCAATAAAATGTGTTGTTACTGTGAACTGCAAATGGCTTCCTATGTGCAACTTTTTACATTGGGTCTTAACAGCTCCTGTAGAGAAGGGATCCTTTTTTTTGTAGATTATCACTGTAACTTGGACCATGTAACAGGATTAAAAAAAATGTGGTGTGATCAAAACATTAAAAAAAATATAAGCCACATAGGAAAAGGAGGAGGTGGATGAAGAAGTGTAAACACAGAAAGGATCATCAATATTCTGACCAGAATAGAAATGTGGGACTTATTACAGAACCAAATCTTGGGAGGTTTTTCAGCCTTATATTTAGTTGCTAGTGAATAAGATAAACAGGCTAGTGGGGTGTGAGCTAAAAGAATACAATGGGAATCAAAGCAGGTGGTGCTATAGATTTGCAAGAAACTGGTTAGACTTCCCATAGAGTACTATATCCAGCATTTGTCACTATTTCTGAGCTACGATATAATTTCTCTTGAAAGAATGCAGCACTGAGTAATTTAAATGATGCCAACTGCAAAGATTTAAGATGCGATGGAAGAATGAGAAAAAAGTTATGTGTATGCAGCCTGATAAAAAAAATAAACAGAAGTCTTCAGTTTCTATTCTGAGCTTGAGATCAACTCCATTTCAGTCACACTGCTAGCACTCTGCACCCAGAACGGACTAGATCCAAAGTTCATCTAAAGGCTCTTACTGTCTTCAGCAGTCTTGGGATCAGGCTCTCTAATGACCAATATGTAACTAAAAGCCTAATATGGCACCTTGCAATGAAAATCGACTATTAATAAACAGAGAGACAAGGTGGGTAAGGTAATATCTTTTATTGGGCCAACTTCAGTTGGTGAAAGAGACAAGCCTTCAAGTTCCACAGAATTCCTCTCTGTTAATAAATCAGCAGTAGAGATGCTGTCTATTTCAGAAGTGTGGCTGATGTTTCAAAATCAGAATAGTGCAAAGTTGGAACTGCAACATTACAACATCAGGGACAGTGCATTGTATGGGCTCATTTGGGTTTGGTGATGTTAAATGTTCCAACCTACAGAGTCTGTTCAGAGAGCAGAACCAGCATGTTTCTAATGCAGTACTGAGACAGGGCAGAGTTTATCTATGCCAGGGGTCGGCAACATTCGGCACGCGGCTCGCCAGGGTCAGCACCCTAGCGGGCCGGGCCAGTTTATTTACCTGCTGACGCGGCGGGTTCGGCCGATCGCGGCCCCCACTGGCCGCGGTTCGCCGTCCCAGGACAATGGGGGCGGCGGGAAGCGGCGCAGGCGAGGGATGTGCTGGCCGCAGCTTCCCACCACCCCCATTGGCCCAGGACGGCGAACCGCGTCCAGTGGAGGCCACGATCGGCCGAACCTGCCGCGTCAGCAGGTAAATAAACTGGCCCGGCCCGCGAGGGTGCTTACCCTGGCGAGCCGCGTGCCGAACGTTGCCGACCCCTGGTCTATAAGGTGCCACAGGACTCTTTGTCACTGCAATACTAGTGTAGCTTTAAAAAAACCCAACCACAAAATACTACAAGTTAGAGAAAATGGATGAATTAATATATATGGAGGCATAGGCAATGTGTGAGGAGGTCACGTGCTTCCCCGTCCCCAATTTCTTCCAGGATCTGCTGGCCCAGCTCGGTGACATGGTATACCAGGCCCCCTCCCTGCGCAGCAGCTGCCAGAGCCAGTGAGCTGCACCCAGCAGGAAGAGGTAGGAGCAACAGCTGGGAGTTGCAGGTGGGGACTATTGCTTTCTGGGAGGGGAGACTAAGGGTAAAGGTGGGGACTGTCTGGTGGAGGGTGTGACTCAAGCTGTTTTGGGAGCAGCCGGACCTTTAAATTGTGCCTCTCCCACCACTATCAGCAGGTACAAGTTGTCTCTGGCAGCTTGTACCTAGCTGTTGTGCACATATGCAGGTAGAGGAGAGGGCACAAGGAAGCCTCAACCCTTCCATCCTTTGTGCATGGCCAAGATGCCTTATAGGCTTTGCTGCATGCAGGGATGTCTGATTGCTAGCACCTCCAGGGCTGCAGTCATTCTGAAGGGGGAGGAAAAGATCTGGCCAGTAACAGAGTGGAACACACACTCCATCCTCCTAGGGACAGGTTTGATGTGCACTCTCCCCCTCCCTCCGCACACTGGGTAGATGAGGGAGATGTACCTCTCTCAGATTTCATCCTGCTCCATGATGCCAGTAATATGAATACCCCAGTCTGGCCTACAGTGAATGGTTGACATAAAGATACTCTGCTCACTCTTCCTTCTCAAACACACTTATCATTAACAAATGTTTAAACTGGAGCTGGTTGAAACTCAGAATTTCTATTCTACAGGACACTCCCATATTTCAAAATTTCCTTTGGTCCCAAAACAGAACAAAAAGTCAATGTTTCCTTCTAAGCAGCATTTCTGGGGGAAAAAAATCAGATTTGGGTTTTTTGATGAAAAGTTGAAATTTTGCATGGATTTTTAAAAAGTTTTCCTTAAAAACGTGACTTGATTCTTTCCTGCCCCCCGCCCCCACTTTCCATCATCACTAACACCTGGGCAGAACGAGTGCTGAGTGAGTATGTTCCACCATTCTGATTTGTTAGCGGTTTACAGCCCATCCTTTGCATTCGCAATACCTAACATGTGCACGTATAAACAGCAATTTAATAGCAGATTAAAGGTCAACTTAAATTTCTGACACATTGTTATATCCACCAGGCAAGGAATTAACAAACTTTAACAGAACTTTATTTACAGTGGAAATCTCTTTACCAAGCTGTAGCTGCACACTCTGTAACACTCCCAGCCTCCTCAACTCCTCCCCCCTCCTTCCTGTTTCCTGTCCTTTCAGACTCCCAACAGCCAGTGCTCCCAGTTCTAATAATACAAGCAGTATCTAAACACCACATTCCCTCCTCTCTCAAGAAACTTTCCAAATTAAAATAAACATTGTTGTTCTAACCCTAGGAACAAATATGAAACAAGACACTATACTGTTGGCAGGATTATTTCACTGAAAACACTGTAGATACTACATAACATAGTCTTTAGTCCAGGCAGGTGGTTGTCTGAGTCTGACAGGCCGTCTCTCAAGCCCCGGTTCCAGTGCAATGTCTTGTTGTGTTGGTTCTACAGTGAAGTCATCCAGTGCAGACTGGGTGTTGGCATAATCTCCTCTTGGTGCATAGGCAGGTGCAAGATAAGAAGCATTCCATGCCCGCCTATCAGAAAGTCAATAGGTGTAAGGTCCCGTCTTCTCTATGATTTTAAGAGGAGCTGTGAATTTATCGTCCCCTTTGCGTAAGATTCCAGGTTTTCGTATTCTAACAAAGAAACCACACTCAAACTTTGGTTCTTTAGCACCCTGCCGCTTGTCTGTGAAAGCCTTAGACTTTGCTTGGTTCTGTTCAACTGTCTTTCTCACATCATCCTTGTTTGGGGCATCAGGTCTTGCCTTTAACAATCCAGCAATGTTTGGTTTAGTAGTCATCTGTTTCCCATGAAGTAACTGCGGGTGATCTTTGCATTGTGGCATGTCATATAGCCTGGTATGCTTGCAAGAAATCAGTAGTGAAGGGTATCCACAATCACCCTTCCAGTTTAGCTGTTTGCAAACTCTCTTTCAAACTTCTGTTAAACCATTCGATTTCCCCATTGGCTTGAGGGTAATATAGGGATGACCTCCTGTGTAAAATGTTCCTCTCTGCTAGAAAAGTTTCAAACTCCAGGGAAGTAAATTGACTACCATTATCTGAAACCAGTTCTTTGGAGTTACCTTCCCGGCTAAAAACTGAAGAGAGAAACTTAATTACTGTAGCAGAAGAAATTTGCGATGTAAACGGTACCTCAGGCCATTTGCTGAAATAGTCTATTAAAGTGATGGCATAACGACAGTCAATTGGAGCAGTATCAAAGGGTCCTACAGTGTCAATCACCACTTTTTCCCATGCAGATTCAGGAAGAGGAAAAGGCTGTAATGGAGGGGTACATGTCACTGCTGTCTTATCATGCATTTGGCAAGTAACACAGGATTTTATGAGTGCTTCAGTTTGAGAGTCCATCCCTGGCCACCAATACAGATCTCGTAGTCGTTGTTTGGTTCTGACAATTCCTTGATGAGTATCATGTGCCAGGTGTATGAGTTTTGACTGTAATTCTTCTGGCACAAGTAGCCGATGTGTACCTTGTAGCACACAGCCATCAAGCAAAGAAAGTTCATCCCGAACTCTAAAATAAGGCAGCAAAACTGGGTCAAGGTTTTTAGGGTTCAGTAAGAGGCACATCTTTAAAGTAATGCAAATAGATGGAATCAAGTAGTTCTGAGCCACTGTCCAACATTACCTGACTAGAGTGTGATTTGCCTGAGGGTATGGCAGAAACATTTACAGTGCACTTTATCTGTTCTGGAGTATGTGCAGTAGTGATTTTGTCTACACTCAGCACAGTAACATCTGGTATTGTCAGTGCATGCACCTGTTGATTGAATTGGCTACTGCGACATACTTTAGCAATATGCCCAATCTTTTTGCAATGATTGCACTGAGCTACTTTTGCTGGACATCCTGTGTAGCTTGCAAGATGTTGTGGGGATCCACAGCGAAAGCATGCTTTTACAGTATTTTGCATTCACTAATTCAGTGGCTTTACATTAGTTTTCCTTTTGCAATTGTTTGTCTGTAGTGATAGTGAACTTTTCTGCAAAGGAGTCACAGTCTGGACTGGGCCTCCTGTACCCGTGCTCATTATTTTGGCTTCAGCTGTAGCTGACTCAATCTGAGTAGCAATGGTTATTGCTTTTTCTAGTGTAAGTTGTGGTTCTAGAAATAAGCGTTCTCTTACACGAAGCATGGTTGTTTTCTTAATGAGCTGGTCTCTAATCATCTCATCTGCCATATTCCCAAAGTCACAAGTTGCAATCAGACTCCTCAGGGAGGCAATATACTGCATTATAGTAGGGTTACCATATTTTGTGCCTCCAAATGGAGGACACTCCACGGGCCCCCGCCCCCGCCCCGCCCCAACTCCGCCCCCTCCCCAAAATCTCCGCCCCCTCCCCTGCTTCCCGCGAACATTTAATTCGCGGGAAGCCTGAAGCAGGTAAGGGGGAGTGTGGGGGGAGGAGGCGCGGCCCAGGCTGGCCCCCGGCGGCTCCAGCCTGTCGCGGCTCGGGCCCTGGGGTGCCGGCCCCGGCCAACCACCCCCGGCCCGCCCAGCACTGCCGGCCCCCGGCGGCCCAGCGCACCCCCCCAGCTATCCCGGACCGGCTCCCAGCTCCGCGACCCCGCGGCCCAGCGCACCCCCCCCCCCGCTACCCTGGACCGGCTCCCGGCCCCGCGCACCCCCCCCCCCCGCTACCCCGGACCGGCCCGCGGCCCCGCGCACCCCCCCCCCGCTACCCCGGCCCGGCTCCCGGCCCGGCACCGCGCCCCCGGCTCCCCGCCCGGCCCGGCACCATGCCCCCGGCCCCGCGACCCCGGCCCGGCCCCGCACCGGCCCCGGCCAAAGAGGCCCCGGCCGAGCCAGCCCTCCCTCCCGATTTTCCCGGACATGCCCGGCTTTTGGGGATTTCCCCCCGGACGGGGATTTGAACCCCCAAAAGCCGGACATGTCTGGGAAAATCCGGACGTATGGTAACCCTACATTATAGTCTCCCCTGGTTTCTGCTCACGCTGGCGAAATCTGTAGCGATTAGCTACTACATTCACTTTTGGCACAAAAAAGGTCTTTAATGCAGTGAGTGCAGTCTCATATTTATCATCTGCAAGGGGAAAAGTGTAGAATATACGCTGCCCTTCTGCTCCAAGGCCGTGGATTAGCAGAGCACACTTTCTTACTTCAGAAATCTCTGTAGCACTGATTGCAAGCAGATAAGTCTCAAACATATGGATCCAGGCAGTAAAAGCAATTGGAGGCTCACCTGGGCTTTGCAGAAAGGGTGCAGGTGGGTTCAGAGGCAGAAGATCCATCCTCATCGCCAAAATGTTGTATCCACCAGGCAAGGTATTAACAAACTTTAACAGAAATTTATTTACAGTGGATAGGGTTACCATATTTCAGCAAGCAAAAAAGAGGACGGGAGGAGCCCCGTCCCCGTCCTGCCCTAGCCCCGCCCCTGCCCCTCCCACTTCCCGCCCCCCTCAGAACCCCCAACCCTCCCCCGTTCCTTGTCCCCTGACTGCCCCCTCCTGGGACCCCTGTCCCTAACTGCCCCCCCGGACTCCACCCCCTACCTAAGCCTCCCTGCCTCTTGTCCCCTGACTGCCCCCTCCTGAGACCCTCCCCCCATCCTAACTGGCCCCCTAGGAGCCTACCCCTACCTGTACCCTGATTGCCCCAACCCTTATCCACACCCCCGCCCCCAGACAGACCCCTGGGACTCCCACGACCCATCCAACCACTCTCCACCCCGACAGCCCTCCCCCAGAACTCCCAACCCTCCCTGCTCCTTGTCCCCTGACAGCACCCCCCAGGACTACCGACCCATCTAAACCCCTCTGCTCCCTGTCCCCTGACTGCTCCGATCCCTCTCCCCACCCCTGCCCCCTGACAGCCCCCCCAGAACTCCCAAACACCCCCCCCCGCTCCTTGTCCCCTGACTGCCCCCTCCTGGGACCCCTGCTCCTATCTGCCCTCCAGAACCCCACCCCCTACCTAAGCCTCCCTGTTCCTTGTCCCCTAACTGCCCCCTCCTAAGACCCCCCCCAAACTGCCCCCCAAGACCCTACCCCCTACCTGTATCCTGACTGCCCAAAACCTTCTCCACCCACCAAAAGCCCCCCCCGAACTCCCGATCCCCCCGTCTCTTGACTGCCCCCTCCAAAATCTCCCTGCCCCTTCTCCTGCCCCCTGGCCCCCTTACTCTGCCGCTCAGAACATGGTGTTGGGCTCTGTGCGGAGCCGGACACGTGGCTGAGCTCCCCAGCGCAACACACAACCCGGTCCCTGCCCCTGCACAGTGCTGCCGGAGCGGGGCGCTGGGCTGCAAGGGAGGAGGAGCTGCCAAGGCCCGATGCAAACGGCCCGGCAGGCCGGCCGGCTCAGAATGCGGGGGTGGATGGGGGGGCGGGGAGGAGGAGCTCTACAGCTCCAGCCCGGCAAGCTGCAGGGGGAAGGGCTCTGGCTGCCAGAGCCCCATGCGAGTGGCTGACTTTCCTGCAGCCCTCCCAGCCGCGCCTCGCTCTGCATGGGGGGGGAAATCCCGGACATTTTTAGTGATTTACAAATTCCCCCCCGGACGCTATTTTTAACACAAAAAGGAGGACATGTCCGGTTAAATCCGGACGAATGGTAACCCTAAGCTAGACAAAGGAAGTAAACCGCTGTGTGAGAACTTCTTAGAGTTTGCTTTCAGGCTATTTACTTTGTACATTCTGCCCGTGATGTTGATAATTTGTTTTTTAACTAGGGTTACCATATTTCAGCAAGCAAAAAAGAGGACGGGAGGAGCCCCGTCCCCGTCCTGCCCTAGCCCCGCCCCTGCCCCTCCCACTTCCCGCCCCCCTCAGAACCCCCAACCCTCCGCCCCACTCCTTGTCCCCGTGATTGCCCTCTCCTGGGACCCCTGCCCCTAACTGCCCCCCAGGACTCCACCCCCTACCTAAGCCTTCCTGCTCCTTGTCCCCTGACTGCCCCCTCCTGAGACCTTCCCCACATCCTAACTGGCCCCCTAGGACCCTATCCCCTACCTGTCCCCTGACTGCCCCAACCCTTATCCCCCCCCCAATCACCCCCCCCCAGAACTCCTGACCCATCTAAACCCCTCTGCTCCCTGTCCCCTGACTGCCCCCTCCTGGGACCCCTGCTCCTAACTGCCCTTAAGAGCCAAGCTGCCCGAGCCAGCGCTACCGGCTTCGGGCAGCCCCCCCCTGCCTCTGGACCCCAGCCACCGGCCAGGCACTTCTCCTACCCGGGCTCCAGCTGAGCTGCTCTGCTCCTCCCCTCTCAGACTTTAAGAGCCGAGCTGCCGGCTTCGGGCAGCCCCCCCTGCCTCCGGACCCCGAGCCGCCGGAGCAGAGCAGCTGGAACCGGGTAGGAGAAGTGCCTGGCCGGCGGCTCGGGGTCTGGAGGCGGGGGGGCTGCCCGAAGCCGGTAGCGCTGGCTCGGGCAGCTCGGCTCTGAAAGTCTGAGAGGGGAGGAGCGTAGCAGAGCCGCCGCGGGAGAGGAAGTGCTGGGCCGGCATTTTCCCGGACATGTTTGGCTATTCGGCAATTCCCCCCAGACGGGGGTTTGATTGCTGAAAAGCCGGACATGTCCGGGAAAAAACGGATGTATGGTAACCCTAACAGTGGAAATCTCTTTACCAAGCTGTAGCTGCACACTCTGTAACACTCCCAGCCTCCTCAACTCCTCCCCCCTCCTTCCTGTTTCCTGTCCTTTCAGACTCCCAACAGCCAGTGCTCCCAGTTCTAATAATACAAGCAGCATCTAAACACCACACACATTGGGCCTGATTTGCTAAACTGCACATAAGCAAAACTGCATGCACAAAATCATGTGAGCAATAAAGTGCCTGAGTGACAATGCAAGAAATCCATAAAATATACACATTATGGAGACAGTCACATTTTCAGCAGGTTACCAAACACATGGACCTTTTGAAAATTTGGCTTTGTGTTTCAAAATTCTACTTCTAAATCTATTTTTAAAAACAGTTGGAGTCTTAAAATTAGACTCAAAAGCCAGTGATTTGTGCCTGTGGATGCAGCAGTATTCCATCAGCAATAGAGTCAATTCTCTTTAAGCGTCATGACTGTTTGCATAAATAGAAATGACAGTTTACAGGTAAATCCCACACAGTGTGGAGTCCATTCATTTTAAATGTTATGCTTAGAAGGCCACAGCAGTATAATAATGCAAAGACAGGCATGAAGGCTTCAATAAAATTGCACCCTCTGGGTCAGTGCCACTGCATAGCATGTTTTGGATATTTACAGAATTATTATGCACTAGGTGGTCAATCAGAGCCCAGTCTGTGTGTCATAAATACTAAGCCCAAAGGCCACAGGAGCAGACTGCACTGAACCATTTCTTGTGTCCATGGTCACCAGGGCATAATACCTATATACTGCAGTTGCTATCACTCATTTAAGCCTTCCTTAAAGTGATTCTTCTACACGCTGCACCTGTCGTATTATTTTATTAAGTGTATCCCTTGACACACACCTCTCCTGAGCACTTCACTGTCACTTTCTCATCTTCCCTCTACTCATAGACAACAATACCAATAAAATCAGGAAGTCTGCTCCTTCCACCTCCAGCTGTCTTGTTGAGTTATCAGTTGATGGCAGATGGTTTTGGGGGTCTCTGGGAGACAGACACATTGCTAACGTTGCCTCAATGTGCTGAACTTTAGTTTTCCCCAGCACCTGTTTTTCATCAGCAAAAGGCAGAGGCCGGAAGAACACAAGACCCCCTGGTTGAGTGATGTAAACAGTTTTTATCACAGACACACAAGTCACAATAGTCTCATTGAGCTAGACTGAGCATCAATAGCAGGGTAGGCATGGTAGCATGGGCAGCAGCAGCGGTGGTATGTCTTAGCTGTGCTGTATACATTTCCATAGATTTCAGGTGGGTTTGCACTCAGCACGGCTAGCCTGGGCTGCTGCGACCTGTGCTACCATGGCTATGCTACTATTTATACTCACACTAGCTTGATGAGAGCTAGCGCTAGTGTGTGACTGTGAGCCGGCAATCACAGCCCTAGCTCATAGCATAGACAAAGCCTTAAAGGTGCAGACTGCTGTAAGCTGAGCTGCTCTATGACTTTTTTCCAAGTGAATTGTGGGAGAACTTTTCGGAATTGCAGATAGGCATTGGAGGACTAGCGTCACTTTAGTGACCCTAGCCTGAGTCCACAGTACAGTGTGGTCATATTAGCAAGTGGACAAGCTGTGCTCACTAGAGTTTCATCCTCAAGCCCTTCCCAAGTGAAAAGCACCATTACTCTCCAGTTAAGGGTTTTTGTGTGTGGATGAGACTCGAGTTTGGGGCAACACTGAAGTTAACTTTGCAGCAAAGACAAGCCCTTCTGAAAAGTCTCCTGTATGTCCTGGCTCTACCCAGTCAGTCCCACCCAATGGATGGCTCTGGGGTCCCTTGGCAAAGCTGGGGTTGCGGACCACTAGCAACGCTACAAACACCCCCCACCCACATCAGACAGACCTTGCACCACAGGGAGCTTGCAGCTCCCAATTCTGCCTGTAGCACTCAGGGAACAAATCGTGCCCTAGGTTTGCTTTCTGTGGCGGTGGGTGGGGGGAGGCTGTTTCATCCAGAATAAGTCAACTATCAAATTTCAGCCAGAGGCTAGAAGAAGTCGTTTGTGGGGACTTTTTTGTTTTGTTTTGTTTTTTGTTTATTTTATGAGACCAGAAGGAGATTATTGCAGTCAATTTTTCAAGAAATTTCAAAACATATACCATCAATATTTAATATGAGTAAAAATGTAACTGTTTTATACAATGTCCACAGATATGAATTAGCCATTAAAGGAGTCTCTTGTGCCTCATGGAGGATTTTAAAAATATAATATTGGGGCACTGTTCACTGCTATTGAAAGTTTTATAATCCAGAGCAAATATTTATTGCAGAATACTAATCCTCTCTTCACACATATAAAATACAACAAGAATCTGGCAAATTCTTTCATTTTCTCCTGAAAGGAAAGCCCAAATCCACAAAATTAGTTAGGTTCCTTCCATTGTGGAATTTGGGAACATATTTGTGGCTCTCAACTGGAGGTGCTTTTCACTAATAAATGAGGCAAATTATATTGCCAAAATTAATTTGAATGGATGGGCATATTTTTGATATAAATGGGTCAAATCCTGCAGTCCTCACTAAGGAAAAATTCTCATTGTAGTCAATGGACGTTTTGCCTGAGTAAGGACTGCAAGTTATAGATCTCAGTCTACACTGCAAAATAGAGATGCAACTACAGATGGTCATTAGAATATGGAATTCTGTACTTACCATTTTTATTTTGGAAGCTATTTAGGAATATTTGCAAGTGAATCCTCACAAAACTCCTGTGTTGGAAGTACTGATTGCTCTTTCTATTTTGCAGATGACAAAATTGAGGGAGAGAGGGGAAAACCTAAATTTTCATCACGGGAATACAAGAAATTAATTTCCCAAGGTCACACTGGAAGACAGGGTAGACAATTTGTGAGTCTCTGACTCCCAATCTTACATTCAAGCTTTGCCTCTTTCTCTTGCCACTGTTACAGCATGACCTTTAATTTAAATTACCATTACATTTAGAGAGTTACACTGGGGATGAATTTGGCCATGGTATTTGTGGGAAAGCAGAAGAATATCATGTATGGAGGGAGATTGGATCGGTATTTAGAGTTAATGAGAAACAGAAGGTTTTGTGACAAAAGCCCTCAGTACCAGTATTAATGTAAACAGTTTATACAGTGGCAGTAGATGGGGCTCAAAAATATGTAAAATCCCCTTTTTTTTTGTAGGACCACTTTAATTTGTTGTTGGGCATTACAACAGGTTCTCTCTGTGTAGATCATGCCATGCATTTCTTAACAGGTTTAGCAACTGCTGCCTGAGAGGTCCTGAACCACAGCTTTACTAAGGCATACAACACAAACAAAGCTTCTCCTCTGCTGACTAAAGAAAAGGAAAATGTACAACACTGTTTAACATTTCTTCCCGACAAAGAGGCTGAGGTTCTGATTTTCCTCTCATGTCAGTCTTACATTGATTAAACTCCATTGACTTTGATGGCCTTACCCCTAAATAAGTTACATAGGTCTGAGGATCTAAACGTTGAACGACAATTAATGTAATCTTTTAAAATTTTTATTTTAGTAAAATAAAATAAAAGTGCTTTAGGCTCTGAGGGCTCAATCCTGAGTTCGGCAGCAAATCCATGTTTGCAGGATCAAATCCATAGTATAATGGGTGGAACTTCGGAAAGAGGGTCAGATTTCAGAAGGGACCAAGTCCAGTATGCCAGCAGGGGGCTCAGGAATGCAAGCTGAGTAGCAATGGTTGAAACTCAGAATTTGCATTCCATGGAAAATTCTGACATTTTGAAATTTCCTTTTAACCCAAACACTGGAAATTTGAAAATTTCCTTTGAAATGCATTTTTTGAAAAAAAAAAAAAAAAAGTTTTGTAAATATCAAAAAAAACCCCAGGTATTGAAATATTTCATTTTGATAAGGTTCAAGCACTTCTTTATGACTTTATCATTTTGACTGTTCTATCATAAAAGTAAAGTGCATATTATATAATAGAAAAGTTAAAGCAATAAAATCAAAACAAATCATTTTGACCGTATCAAAATGTTTCAATAATTTTTTCACCAAAATGTTGATGAAATCAATATGCTCCCACAAAAGGTTTTGATTTCATCACATCATTATCTGATGGAAAACTGTTCTGTCAGGAATTTTTCAAACAGCTCTGAAGCTGCTCCAGAATTCTGGTTATCAAAGTCTAGGATCCCAGAATTTAATACTGGCTATTCAGCATGCTTAATAAAGATCTGTTTTGAACAAGTTTGTCTGCCTGCCACATCGCTTATTGCCAATGATACAAATAAGGCTTAATCCAAAACCCATTAAAATCAATAGAAAGATGCTAATTGATTCCAACAGACTTTAGATCATGCCCATAGTTTGCAACTGTATTTTCCCCTTTCTTTTTCAGCTAGGAGACTCTTACATACTTACTTAGACACAAACAAGAACATAAACAATAAAGGAAAGGAAAAATTGCTAACTGAAGCAAAATAAAATATGGGCAGCAGAACACCAAGCATGGGTCTCCAAGGTAAGCATGCTTTCTTAACTAAATCTCCTGCTTTGCAGCTTTCAGTATCTGGGGAAAAAAACTTTGAGCTGGTCTTGCAGCATCATTTCTTAATAAGGTACTTTCTCTAGTCTGCCAAATTAGAACCCCCTATGATTACATAGCCACAGAGCCAGAGAAGTAGTTTCTGGATAATGTAATTTTACTGTATATACAGACCCTTTGCATAGTGGAATACACTATTACTCTCCCATGACTCCAGTGGTGCTAGTGATGCCAGGGTGCTTCCTTTTGCCTGTGCGGTAAGGCTGTGTTGGTGTCCAACCACAACGCCCTTTCAACACATGCGTTTTCTCCCCTTCAGTTCTTTATTTTGTTGCTTCTATTGCCCTATAGTAAATCTTGGTTTCATTTGTCATTCTCAGTTTTTAAAAGAGCAATGCAGACAATAATCATTTCACATGCATAGTTGTAATTGTGTAATACAAATTGACCAGTTCCAATTTGGAAACAAATATTTACCCAATTAAGAAATATTAAACAAGAAAATTATTAATTATTATTGTGTAGGTCACTACATAGGCAGTTGAATTTTATTATGTGTTATCAATGAATGAAGAAAATACCAAGACAAACTCATGCCCATACCAAGACAGACTTTGCCATAGTTACAGGTATGAATTTGGCTCACTGATGCTAGTTACCCATAGGTAAATATGTGTTCTAGCTATATTCAGAGATGCCAACAATAAAAATAGTTTAGTTAAAGCAGTTGAGTTAGGTTAGAAGCAGTTATGCAGATATAGATGTGCTTATACTCTCGTATAATGTACTCCCATATGGGAAGGGGACTAAGCTATACCAGTACAAGGTACCTTTGTATCAGTGTAAGTGAGTCCACATTAAGGGTTGTGCAGGTCTAACTTATCAGTGAAAATCTCACCTGTGACACTGCATGTAGGACAGACCACATTTCGATAAGGAAAAATACAGTGTACTTCACTTAGGAAGGAACAATCAATTGCACACGTACAAAATGGGAAATGACTGCCTAGGGAAGAGTATTACAGGAAGAGATCTAGGCTCATAGTAGATCACAAGTTAATATGAGTCAACAGTGTAACCCAGTTGCAAAAAAAGCAAACATCATTCCTGGCTGTATTAGCAGGAATGGGCTTAAATTGCAGCAAGGGCAGTTATGTTGGACATTAGAAAAAAAAAAAAACTTCCTGTCAGGGTAGTTAGGCACTAGAATAAATTGCCGAGGGAGGTTATGGAATCTCCATCATTGGATGTTGTTAAGAGCAGGTTAGACAAACAACCTGTCAGGGATGGTCTAGATCAGTGGTTCTCAAACTAGGGCCGCCGCTTGTGCAGGGAAAGCCCCTGGCGGGCCGGGCTGGTTCGTTTACCTGCCGAGTTCGCAGATTCGGCCAATCGCGGCTCCCACTGACCGCGGTTCGCCACTACAGGCCAATGGGGGCTGCAGGAAGGGCGGCCAGCACATCCCTCGGCCCACGCCACTTCCTGCAGCCCCCATTGGCCTGGAGCAGTGAACTGCGGCCAGTGGGAGCCGCGATCAGCCGAACCTGCGGACACAGCAGGTAAACAAACCTGCCTGGCCTACAAGGGGCTTTCCCTGAACAAGCGGCGGCCCTAGTTTGAGAACCACTCGTCTAGATAATACTTAGTCCTGCCATGAGTGCAGGAAACTGGACTAGATGATCTTTCAAGGTCTCTTCCAATCCTACAATTCTATGATTCTGTGATCTGTGCCCATCAATACAATTCTGCTCTGTCCTGTAGCGGTTTCACATTGTTCTTCTAGAGTAAAGCAACACCACAATAAGATTATATTTGGTTCTGTGGTCCTATAGCATGATAGCCCCGTTGAAGTCAGTGGAGCTATGCCAATTCTTACCGAGGATCTGACTCATCACCTATGATTACCCTAGCAATGTGAGTATCACAATATCAGGTACCTTACTTCAGAAGCAAGTAAAGATGCATAATTATTTATGAATGACAGTTAATCTTCCCATACACACTGGCAGAAATGATTAATGGGTAAACTCATGACTGAGTGACACATCACTGTTTAATAATGTATCTTTCTTATTAGCCTTGCACTGGTGTTCAGGCAAAAGTGCTAGAGGTCTTACATTATTTGACAAATTCTGCAAACGTCTGCCTTCAACATGTATTTAGCAATATTCATTATAGTTCAACAATTCATTTTAACCCCATTGTATCACAGTCAGACGTACTTTTATACAAGTAATGGAAAAAATATTCAAAAAATTTCATGATTTTTGTCAGATCAATTAATGGACACTTTTTTTTCCTTTTAATTACCGCCCACCTGTAACCACACTACTATAACTTGGCAACAGATATAATGTTTACAAAGATTTGGCACATGAATGAGAATGACAATTAGTGTTATGACAACATGGTTTCAGTAAAAGAATTGTGTCCAATTTAGACTCTCAAAATGCCAGGTTATATCAATTTATTTTCAAGAGTAATGTAATTTATGCTGGCATATGAAGCGCAGTGACATTCTAGTAAACAGACAGATCAACTTTGGGGATGGGGATGGAAGTGAGTATTAGAAGGTCACTAAATTAACAGAAATAAATTGCAGGATGTGGCAAAAGTGAAAACATTTGGAAAACACCCAAACCACAGAAAACACATTATCCTGAAACTTTGGGCAATGTGGTTTAGTGATTAGAGAAAGACATACGAAATCTAAAGAATACAGTAGGCATGTGCTACAAGGAATTCAAGTGAAGTATAAGAACAGTGTTAGAGGCACTTGAATTAAACCTACAGAGAAAGCCATAGTTAAACTTTCCTAATACTTTCCATTATAAGCCATTTCCCCTCACTTATAATTCTGCCAAACTTTAGACCATTGGTCTAAAATTTTCCATGCTCACACACTAACTGATTTTTTTTTTTTAAATAAAAGTTTCAGCAAAAACAGTTCAGCTATTTCTGAGTTTAGGGTAAATGGGTGGTTTTGCTAATGTTACATTCCACCCCCTCCCCAATTGTTTCTTTGAAGAGCTGTAACAGGACTCAAAATTTGGCAGGATAATAGTCTTGGGGTCAGAAAGAGATGCCTTTTGCTGACCTGGTAACTTAGTGCTTGACTTTATAACCATAATATTCTTTTATTGTATAGTTTATAGAGCTTGCTACCATGTCTTGTTGTTTTAAAGCTAAATAAGCATGCAATGCTACTTATGTAGAGAAGGTTGGCCCAGTGGTTAGGCCACTACCCTGGGACTTGGGAGATCTGAGCTCAATTTCCTACTCTGCCACAGGTTTCCTGTGTGACCTTGGACAAGTCATTTAGGCCTAGATCTGCAAAGGTACTTAGGTGCCTAACTCCCATGGATTTCTTATTCACTTTTGAAAGGGCTTGTCTACACTATCTTGCAGTTTGCACTGTGGGGGGTGTGAACAGAAGTGCACACCAAAGTGCTGTGTTGCAACTCCCCCGTGTAGACTCTGTGGGCTTGAATTAAAAGATTCCTAGTTCACATTAACATAGTCCTCTTCAAACAAGACTACATTAATGTGAATTAGGGCCCTTTAGTTTGCACCTACAGCACCCACATAGGGGAGTTTCAGTGCAGCATTTTGTTACTCATTGATATTTTGCACCCCCATAATTTCAAAAATGTGGTCAGCATAGACATAGTCGAAGTCACAGAGGGGCAGATTTTCAAAGGGATTTAGGTGCCTAAAGATGTGGATAGCCACCTACTGTGATTTCAGAAACATCTAAGTAAATTAGGTGACTAACTCCCATTTCAGTCAATGCAAATTATGTGTCGAACTTTTGAAAATCTGTCACTTAGGCCTTGCAATGCTGAGTGGAGCAACACTTAAATACCCTTAAAAATCTGGGTTTCACTTCACCATCTGTAGAATGGGGATAATACTACTGCCTCATTGTCTCACTGCAATGTTGTGAAGATAAATACATTAAAGATTGCAGATTGGTCAGATACTACAGTAATGGGGGACACCTTTGACAACACTGCAAGCAAGTTCCTATAACTGTAATTGTGTTCCTCTCTCCACTTCTTTACTAGCTCAGGAAAGAGTACAGATGTCCAAGTTCCACTATCATCAATAGCATCAATGTGGTCCGATCTAGAGATGCCGGAGATTTAATTCCTTTTTATCTCTTTTTCAATGCTATTTTAAATTTAGGAAAACAATGTTAAATCAGATAGCTGATGATGTCACTTTTTCTGAGTAAACCGTCATATATGACTGATATGAGGACAGATCTCCTCAGGCATTTTCTCAGTAGTAGCAAAGTAATTCTTCAAACAAAAACGCCTATGTGATTGGGTGTCAGTTACTGGATTTTTCTGTTATTACTTTCCAATTATTTTTTCTCAAGTATATCCTGCAGCCGCTTCTTTATATCGCATCCCTCCCATTCAATTTTATTTCATGCTGCTCCTAGCTAAGAAAAGATACTTTATATTCAAGACTTGAAGCTCCTTAGTGTTGGTATCAATCAAGTTCAGTTCTTGAAAAAAAGCAGGCACAACTATTACAGTGACAAAAGTGGGCACTACAATTACAGTGGTAAAATATTTTCAAGGGCACTATTATTATATGCAGTTGTACCAGCACCTGAATCTATGATCTTGTCAGATCTTATAAGCAGTGCAGGGTCAGACCCAATTGTATTTAGATTTGAGATGGCCAATATCCAAAACAACCTACAGTAGATATTAGATTCCCCTTTTAGTCAGTACTAAATCAGTGCCTCAGAGGGTGGTAAGGGTCACTGTGCTGTTGTAGGTGTCAGTGGCAATGTGGTCTAATGCAGTGGCTGTGAGATAGGAACATTTGAGACTTATTCCTAGGTGCATCTCTGAATCACTGTTTGCCAAGTTACTAAACCAGTCAGCATCAGTTTCTTCATTTCAATTTATACTTAATTCACCCATTTATACTCAATTTTTGGGTGCACAGCTTGAGATGTCCTAAAATGACCTGACCTTCAAAAAGTGCTGAGCAACCATCCTCTGAGAACCAGGACCCTTTATAACGCTCTCAACATGAGCACCTCAAAATTGAGAAACCTAAAACTGCTAGTCACCTTTGAAAATCTTGGCCAAAAATGTTATCATGTCCATTTATTGGACAGAACTATAATCAGCCACTTAGATTAGGGTAGAAAGTTAGTCACCAAGTATACAAAAGCCATGAAGTCTAATGTGTCACCTCCTATGTCTCTATCTCACTTGCCCAGCTTTGTGACCATTCCCTCTCCAGCCCTTGGCTACTAGTGCTCCCAGCTGTGGAGAGATAGGGAAGACGTTACCTAATTATGCTTACATGTAACATGGTGAAATAATAGACTACATGTTTGGATAGAGAAACATACAATACCTGTATGAGGGGAAGTATGTAATTAATCTATCTAAAATCAGACGTAATCTGCTTATTAAAAAGGAATACAAATCTCCTTTCTGCAGTCTATTATAACTTAAAATCAAGATTTTAAAAGAGCAACATATATTAAAAATGCTTGTTGCTGTCAGAAGTATATGCTCTTCATGATATGCCCATTTATTTTTCTCCTCCATTGTGGAGGACACAATAAAAGCAACACAAGCTGCATAAGAATGTGTTTTATCATAGAGGAAGTCATCAAGAAACTCCTTCAGAGGAGTAGACAATATGCAGATCAAAACATTTTCCTGTGCGATTCATCTATTTCTAGAAACAAGTCTTGGATGCAACACTACTATTAAAGGAAAAGGCCACTGGGACAAAAAATTATTTCCTTTGGTGATGCAAATAACAGAAGCATGCTAACTCTAATGTTGGCACAGCTACCAGAAAGAAATCTTCTATACCTTTTAGTATTCAAGACATTGCTCCGTTGCCTTATTCATATGAAATTCAGCATCTCTTTTGAAAACAACAAAACAATGACTTTGTCTCCATTTTAATTTGGATGGAGTTCAAATTAAACTATTATGAGAGATAAATGATATAATGAGAGCTGCATGCAAACTACTGTAAAGAATGAACAAGCAAAATGACCTCTCAGATGTTTGCATTTTTCTTTCTTGAACTTATTGAAATTTTAATGTTCTAGGTAGTAAAGTCAAGTTTCATATTCAGCTCTCCTGTTAATGGTAACATGCACATGACAGATTCCAACTAAGCAGAAAAATAGGACATTAGGATGCCAACCTAGCCTTCCGTTATTATCAAGAATAAATGAACTCAACTTACATAGAATTTCTCTATTAACCCTTTGGAAAATGCACTCCTACATATAGTACATCCTTCTAAATGTTAGTTTGGCAAGCAAATGCCAAGTGTTTCTGACATTTGGAGAAATTTCCAAAACCTTTATTATTATTTTAAGATTCTAGTTGTGAAAAGAAGATACACCAAAAATAATGGTGAAAATTGTGGCCCCGCAGCTTGCTTTTCAGCAGAAAAGTCCACCAGCCTATACAAAATGGCATCTTCAGTTTCACAGCTCCAGGTTTTTAATTCTGTATAAATGATCCAATCAGATATATAGTGATGAACATATTATGTTAGTGGGCATAATTATGCTAATGAACATTTCTTCAAGGAATCATTATCCATTACTCTTTAGACAGTTAGATATAATTTGAAACCAGTAGAACATGTTTTGAAAAACTGGTTTAACTTCTCGAGGGCAATCATGGACCATAAAAGATTGTCTTTTATCACCACCTCCCCCTAAATTCCCAGGACATGAATCTACATAAAATTTCCCACCGTAGCTATCACCTCAATGAGAGTTGCCTGCCTTCTGTAACTTTTTAATTTTATTTCAACAGTGCACTAATCAAACAAACAAACAAACAATACTCTTTGGTTTCTGTAGCATCCGTAATATTCCTTTATCCATCCTTATTCACTTGCAGGAACTTTTGTCTATATTCAGTGCCTGGGGTCATTGGGTTCTGCCAGAATATGGCAGGGATATGCCCCCCCCCCCCTTGTGGAAATATGTCCAGTTGCAGTAGTGCAAAGCATTAGGATAACCTCTCCACTTGGGTGTCAGAGCCAGGCAGGGCAGAACTTAAAGTGGGTGTGGCCAGACATGAAGGGGTGTGGACAAGGCTCTTTAGCATTGTGCTGATCAAAACATCTCCCAAGCATCCTTCAACAGAGTTCCTCAGGCCTCCTAGCACCAGTTAAACTGCACTCTCCTGGCAAACCTTTCAGGAGAGATTGGTAGTGACAGAAATTTGTCTACCCTTGGCAAATAAATGCCCCCTCAAGCATAGCTGCCCCCGCTCCCAGTCCAAGGCGATGCAATTTGCACCTGATGTGCCAGTGAGGGTGACTCTAATCTCTACAAGAGTGTTGCATATTATATTGTATTCTGTAATGCTGGCAGTATTTACCATACTCTATTGTATGGGCCAGATTTCAGATTCCTGACCTCCACCTTTGTACATGCATGCATACTTGTATGCACATCTTTTTTGCTGAGACATACACAATATGGGGACAGTCTAATAAAAGTGCATGGCAGTCATAGGTTTTGCATATGAAAAAAACATTCTCCAGATTGGTTTAGCACATTTGAAATTACTACCTGTAGGTGCTGGTATTAGCATCATCCAAATGTGTGCACGCAAGACCATGGGGGCCACCAGTTGAGACCTGAAAATCACACCCTTGGGGCTAGGTCCTTAGCGGGTATAAATCAATATCTCTCCAAGGAAGTCACTGCTATTTCACACCAGCTGAGGATCTGGCGCTCTATGTTTATACAAGATGGAGTTTTCTGATGACTAAAAAAATAAAAAATCCTTGGGATTTGATACAAGACGTTTCTTTTCACTGTGCAACTGAGTTAGTACAAGTTTGCATAAGCAAGAGTGTATGTGAGCTATACTAGAGCTAATAGGTTTTTGTTTTCTACTCTTGGATGGGAAGGATGGTCCAGGGTAAACTAGAATGCCAGTGCTGTTATTTCATAACCCGAAGACTTTAAAAAAAAAAAAGACCGCTGAAGTACATCTCTGTGGTGAGCTATGAAGGCCCAGAGCATTTATAATAGAGACTGATTTATGAAGATTGAATCTTGTTGAGATTGTGGAAATTGGTATCTAGTTTTGCCTACGTTTTTCAAAATCTACCTTACAGAACAGACAAGAGAGAAATCAATTTTCCTTTTATCATTATTTAAGCATTTATATTTCTTAACTTTGTTCAAGAAAACCTTAAGGCCTCAGGAAAAGGATATGCCATAAGTAAACAGGACAAGCATTATGTGAAACCATCTTTTAGATGCCAGTCTGCCTCGCAATATTAAGGTTCTGATTTAACATGTAGAGAAAATGAATGAGTTTGTGACTCAGTGTTTAGTAGTTTAGAAAATGGGATTTGAGATTGCTCTAAACAAGGTCATAAAGACCTTTCAACCTTTCTTTTTATTATTATTATGATTTTTATAAATGTATTGACTGGCTTGACAGCGCATCACAGACAAATATCTACATGCTTCCCATAATGAAACAGTGTCATTACTTTATCTTGACAAACTCCCAGTGCAATTGTAACCAAAATAAATGATCTCTGAGACAGCAAAGAAGTGTCAAAACAGGAATTGGTATAGCATAGACCTGAGATATTTTCCATTTGCAGACCTTCATATGAGTGTCTTTTTTCATAGTTTTAGCCATAAATTGAATAGCATAATTTGATGATAGACGTGAAACTGTGTATTAGTTTTTATTTTGACAAAATCATTAAACATCACATAGGTTGAAAAATGAACCATGAGGCACTAAGCCAGCTTGAGAAGATTGCACTTCATAAACTGAATTGCTCACCTGGGCAACATTTTGGTAGAAGTTATAGATTTTCTAGCATATCCCTGATAGATAGCACTAATATAACTTCAATAAAAACTCAGGATATGTCAATATAAAAAAATTCTAACATTGAAAGATGTAAGATACTTCAGCTAATAAATTGCAAGGCTACCTGTTCCTTGAGGTACACTAATTTACACACTGTATTACAAGTAACAAAACCATCTAAGTTATGGTAGGCAGCTGCAGGTATGCTGCTTATATAAGTTGCACCAAGTTAAGTTACTGATGCACAGCAGGGTAGTAACTGCAAGTGCAGAACTAGAAAAAATATTAGAGCTATGTAAAAGCACCTGGATTGTTTTTAATCGCTTGATATAACACATTCTTTAATGTGAAAAACATATTTTTCATACACAATCACTGCTCTCTTTCAATATGTTTCCATCACTTGGACTCTCATTTATCTCCCTGATCTCTATTCATTTTTGTTACATTACTGCCACGACCAAATCACTGGTTTAATGGGAGACCAAGCAGATCCAAGATGTTGAGAAATGTGAATTTACAGGTATGCTGGCATAGGTGTAGTTTGACTTCTATATTTTGGGGGGAGGGTGGGGGAAGGGCTTAATAGTATTAATAATAGGTACAGGTCTAACTTCCAGATTGTAAATGGGTCCATGGGTGCTCCCACTTATCTTAGCTAGTACAGACATTCTGTTTCTAGCCTGCAAATTCATATACCTCCCTAATCCTGTCTACCAAGAAATGAGGCCTCACCCATGTCCAATTACTCATGCCAAGCCAGGTTTATATAATTATATGGGGCCTTTGTGAGTTTTAGGAGAAATTTCTTAACAAAGGTCATGAATCGATGGTAGTGACTGTCTATGATCATTTAAAAACAAATACTTCATTGTAAATTAAATACTATGTTGGGTTCCTAAATAAATTATGTTGAGGCAGTGTTAATAATACATAATGAAGCTCTCACAAGTCAGGGTGTGTGAACATTAACTCAGCTCCCACTGCATACACAAGTTGGTAGTAATATGATCACAAATTAATCAAAAACTTTTTAAAGGACTCAAAGACTTATTGTAAAGTGTGGCCATGAGGGGACAGAGGAAACATTTAGTGTTGAACTTTCACATTTCCTGACTTTTAAGCACCCATATATGCAACACTAACTTTGCATTTACACAGCTTTTTGCATTTTATTTCTAAAGATCACATGTACAATTGTAAATGATTTTTCACATTTAAGACCCTGATCCTGCAAACATTTGCATTTTTGTGTTTTACTTTACTCGCATGAATAGTCTCATTGAATTAAATGAGACTGCTCAAATGAATAAAGTTAAGCATGTACTTAAGACATTGCATAATCATTGCCTTACATTTTAAAGATTTTTTTAAGAGATGAAAGGAGTGAAGAAAAACATGCCCTCCGTGCTACAGCATACAGCAGAAAGATAACTCATTTGATGTCTATAAATTACAGCACCTCTTTGACAAAGGTGTCAAGTAGCGTCTGGGTGTGAAATTCATGAATGACACAAAGCTTATGTACTACTGAAATCCCATTTAAGCCATCAAAATAGGGTTTAAATGGGACTTTAGCAGTACATAGGCCAGGAGGAGAACTCCGGAAGAATTTCACCCTGTTGGCATTGCAGGCTAAGTATACAGCCAAATAACTGCTATTAGGCACATGACCAACCTAGTGCTACGTGCAGACACTGGCTGTATACTTAGCCAGGAATGCTAACAGGGTGAAATTCTTATAATAGCTGTTATTTCTTGTGTAGCTGATGTTGCTGGCTATGGTTTGTCAACCTCTTTTTTTAAGACCTAATCAATCTGCCCTTGCTACAAAGTTAATGAATATATGGAGCTGAACTGCATGTGTTCATGCATTCTCACCCAACGCATAGTTAAGTGCAGAGCTACCAATTTAGCCACATTTTCTACACAGCATCACAGCTCCTGTATTTTCAAATATGTATATAATTCATATTTTAAAACTATTTAACTTGATTTTCAGACCCTAGACAAGAATTTGTGAGCATGGTAATATGCATCTCTTTTGCGTATGCACTGATGGATATGGGTGAGAAAACCCTAATTTCCTCATTCGTCTAACTGGATAGATACATACCTATCTATGTGCATTCAGAATTCTGCCTAGTCAAAGTTTTGCCTGCAAAAAAAAAGCATGGCAATGAAAGGTTGAAAAAATCAGGCACTTTTTTCAAATTTTGCAAAGAGCATAGGGCCAGGTTTTCAAAAGAAGTCAGCTTTCCAGAAGCTCCCATGCGGACCCGTATAGCCAGGTTTTCAAAAGAGTTCACTTGCCAATATATTAATGTCTTTTTAAAATGTGGCTACAACTCTCTGTGCTGAGTTCTTTAGAATATCTGACCAATAATGCTCATTCAGGATTATTTAAATTGTAAAGTTAACAATTTTATAACCATCTTGGTGGGGAAAAAATGATAAGCAGACTTTTCTTACAACTGGAAAACATTCCAAAATGGTTGTGCAACTTTTCTTAAAGTTTAAACACACAAAACAAAACAAAACAAAAACCAACCAACCAACAAACAACCTTCAGGCAGAGACTGAACATGGAAAATGTGACCCCCAAAGTATTTTTGGACAATTATTAGTTTGAGAATTGTAGGTTATAATGAAAGTGGCTCTGAATTTTTGCTGTATTTTGCTCAAACCAGGGTGGCTGCTATAACATTGACTTCAGATTAGGCCAAAAGAATTGCTAGTGCTGTAACTCAAAGAACAGCGTAAATAATTTTTTTGGAAAAAGCAGTCTTTTGAAACTAAGATAATATGTTCCCCATTTCCCCAGCCCCTTTTTTCCCATTTAAAAATCAGAGCAACAGACACGAATGTTCTCTTCAGACCCAAAGGTTAATTTCTCCTAATACACAGCAATATGGAGTATTAGAAAATATTTAAAGCTCTAATGTGAGTAGCAGTAAGTATTTAAAGAGGAGCTTTCATACTGAGGAAGGTTCCAATGGCTGACATGTAAAAGTCCTATTGTGACAGGTTCGGTCAGAGAGCCCCTCTTGGGACTTTCACCTGATGTGCTGGAATTACCTCTGAGCCCGTTTTCCCTGACAGCTTGAGACTCTAGAACCCTGCCTTGTTAAGCCAGACACACCAGTCTGCTGCAA
The DNA here is from genome assembly GCF_027887155.1 of Malaclemys terrapin pileata. Lineage (NCBI taxonomy): Eukaryota > Metazoa > Chordata > Testudines > Emydidae > Malaclemys > Malaclemys terrapin. The sequence continues at coordinate 14,505,370 of NC_071518.1, forward strand.
CACAGACCCAGCACCTGAACCACAACCCTGAAAGCTGCAGACTTAATTGAAAACAGCTTAGCAGGTTTCCCTTCTCCAGCTCCCAATGGGATTCAGACCCCAGATAAATCTGTTTTACTCTGTATAAAGCTCATACAGGGTAAACTCATAAATTGTCCACCCTCTATAACACTGATAGAGAGATATGCACAGCTGTTTTCTCCACCAGGTATTAATTACTTACGCTGGGTTCAATAATAAACAAATATGATTTTATTAAGAATAAAAAGTAGGATTGAAGTGGTTCCAAGTAATAATAGACAGAACAAAGTAAATCACCAAGTGAAATAAAGCAAAAACATGCAAGTCTAAGCCTAATACATTAAGAAACTGAATACAGGTAAATCTCACCCTCAGAGATGTTCCAATAAGATTCTTTCACAGACTAGACTCCTTCTTAGTCTGGGTCCAATCCTTTCCCCTGGTACATTTCTTGTTAGTTCAAGCTCAGGTGGTAACAAAGGGGATTTCTCATGATTGCAACCCCTTTTGTTCTGTTCCAGCCCCTTTTATGGCTTTGGCACAAGGTGGGAATCCTTTGTCTCTCTCTGGGTCCCCCCCCCTTCCTTCTAAATGGAAAAGCACCAGTGGATTCCATTAAGATGGATTCCAGTATCATGTGACATATTCACACATCCTGTGAAACTTCATTACTCATTGGCTGGCACCCACGTATATAGGAAGGCTTAGAAGTAAATAGAGACATTTACAACCAATTGTCCTAGTTGATGGGAGCCATCAAAATTCTAAGCCACTATTAATGACCCACACTTTGCATAATTACAATAGGACCTCAGAGTTATATTTAATATTCTTAGTTTCAGATAATATTCCTAGTTTCAAATACATTCATACAAATAGGATGACCACACTCAGTAGAGTATAAACTTTGTAATGATACCTTACAAGAGACCTTTTGCATAAAGCATATTCCAGTTACATTATATCCACACTTATAAAACATATTTTTATAAAAATATGGAGTGCAACATCACACCTATATCTGACCATTCCTGCATAAACCCATTTAAGTCTCTTACTTTGATATTATGATGCATTTTCTAGTCTCACTGAGCTTTCCCCTAGTGTTCCAGGACAGCAGTTTAAATCTTGGGTTAGATAGCAAAATTACGTTGCCTCTGACCAAACAAAATAACATGAGAACATCAAGGCAGATTTTCCCATTTTGATTAAAAAAACATGAAGGGACAATTAGAGATTCCCAAATTTACTATACAATAGACACATATAAACTACATCTCATCACCTATCAAATCTTCACAAATTTTCAATGTGAGCTGTACGTAGTGGCTGTTCTCGCAGTAAGGCTGGATGTTCCATATAAAGAAGAGAGAATGTTTCTCCAAAAAACTGTTTTAAAAATGACTTGTCAGATACAGCACTCTAGAGACCAATACAACCTGCTGCTTGTTCCCATGCAAGTCAGTGCTGATATTTGGAGTTCCCTGAAAAGTTGTAGAAGCTACATGCATACAGACAGTCTAGATAAGTAGTTAGTACAAATGACCTTCAGAATCCTTGTGGAAAGTCTAACTTGGCTATAACAATAGAGATGGTCAGTAGGTTCTGAGTTGATATGAGCACCTGATCTGGATATCAGTGTTGCCATAGTTGTAGATGGCTGTTTGTTCTGGAATGGTGTTCTCACTGGAGTGCATGCTGTTGGGAGGGCAGTGTGTTTAGCCTCAGTTATGTCTCTTCCAATGCCGCGCTGTGCTAAGGAGAGAGAGGTGGAGCACTGGTGTGCCCATGACTGGCGCAATGTCTCCTGAGAACCAGGGGGAGCAACTGGAGAAATACCCTTTGTTACAGTTATTGAAAAGAGGTAACTCATGCTTTTCCAGCACATCCATCTGGGATATAGCGGGGTGGAGCCATGAATACTTCCTCATCTTACCCAGACATGCCCTCTGAAGCCTCTGGAAGTAGGATATGGGGCCCCTTGCATCCTCCCGTAACGCAGCCATGCTGGAGTGGCCATATCTGGCCCTTGTATTATCCAGTAGTTAATGCTGGCCAGAAAACAAGAATTCCATTTCAAAAGTAAAAGAAAACGAAGTTTTGAAATTTGTTTTCATTCCAATGCAGAATGAAACAGAGACCTTTCAAAACGTTTAATGAAAAGATGAGAGTGAGCAAGCAAGAGTCTCACCAGAGAACAGCCAGTAGTTCAATGGACAGGGTGCTCAACTGGGAGGTGGGATCCATGGGTCCTACACACACCTATCACAATATGTGGTATAGCTTATCCGGTGCATTAAATGCCTTGACAACTGTGTGGGTGAAAACAGACCATCACTATGCTCTCAAATGAACTTACATGGAAAAATGATGAAAGACAAAATACTATCACCCATGGTTGAATACTTTTCACAAAGCAATCACTCCCTATGTGACCTATCAGTCAACACCCTCAAAGGAAACCTTCACAACACACTCAAAAGATTAACTTGGGAACTTAAATTCATAACTCTGACCGAAAAATCGTTGTCTCTACAGAGACACTTGTTTTATGTCTCATTACAACAATTTGTAACCTACTAACCCTCTTTTGTCCTATGACTACTGAACTGTTAATTGACCACTTTATTTTAAGGGATTTCTTGCAATATGTGTTAGCCCCTTATGGTTAAAAATCTGTCGCACCTTGTATTTATCTTCAACATACTGGTTACCTTTTCCAGACCTGAAGAAGAGCTCCGTGAAGCTTGAAAGTGTGTCTCTTCCACCAAAAGAAGGTGGCCCAATAAAAGATTGCCTCTTTGTTGTACAATTTGGCATTAGCCCATTTTCCTTGCTACTCATTGGTGTTTGAAAAAATCTCAACATGATCAGTTTGGATCACATTCATTAATTATTACAGAACTGTAAATCCACTGCACCCAAAAGATCAGATGCATATAAGAATCTAATCTCACATTCCTGGATTGGCAAAATTAGGTTGGAGACTTTATGAGGACAGAATTTCTTGCAAGATTTTTGTTATATCACTTGGGATAAAAAAAGCTGTGAGTGGAGCCTTTTTTTTAAAAAAAAGAGAGAACTTGAGCCCTTCCTCTTTCTTTTCTGCCAGGTACCAGGCAATGAAGAAGTGCACAAAAATGAAAGGCAAATAAAAAGGGTCAAGGGCTGAGAAATATCAAATCTTTAAACGGGTTTGTGTATGGTTTGTTTTGAGGTTTGAGTGAATGATTGGATCAATTCGTCTCTCATCTGACCCAGTTCAATCATTCCCTATAATATATCATGAAATGTAGAAATATACAACACATGGATGCCTTAAAATTTTCTCTCTTGGACAAAGCAGATTATCCTGATGCCTACACTGCATTTCCTTCCAATGTGATTATTTCCCATCTGGTGGACTCAGCCGACAAGGCTCATAGCATATGACACCATTCTATTTTTAAGACCAATATATATCATCCTTAGGGATCAGTTCCCAAACTGAGCATCAGGAAGAGACCTTTAATTGAATTAGAGAAGAACTTTTACACGCGGTCTCTGTAAGAGGGTTAAGTTCTAAGAAATACCACCTTGTAGAGTTCACATTGCACTGGAGTGTGAGCTAACTAAATCAGTTCCTGAGGCATTCTCACAATATCTTGGTAAGTCTAGATGCTTCAGCTCTCACAGCATCCTCTTTTACATGCTCTTTATCCACACATTGTTTTTACAAAGAAACACATCTCTTTGGAGCTGGGGCCTCTTTTGAAGCTGTACCAATAGTCAAAAGGCTCTGGGGAATGTAAAGAGTGAAAGGTTTAGAAGAGAGAAGTAATGGCAAAGTTGCTCAATAGTTGGCATTGGTTTGTCCTCCTGTTGGGGGAAGAAAGTCAAATCATGATTTTGAATGTCAGTTTTGTTTTGTTTCATTTCTAATAACATAAAAGACACAGCAAAACCATTTTTTGCAGCTCTGTAAAGTTCAGTGCATTATCAATTTGCTGAGCTCAACAGGCTCACCTGTCTAGACAAGGTAGAAAAACAATCTCATAATATGAGGGATGGGCCAACCTTGAAAGGTTCAGTGGTTTGACTTGGTTCAGATGAGCTTAAGAAATCCCTTTCCTTTCTCCCACTAGTACTGCATGCTTTGAGTGGAGTGTTCCATCAGCTGTGCTTGATGCATTCATTGGATGGAAGCAAACAGGATGTCCGGAGTGTCTGCATATGTGAAGCAAGTGGTGGTCAGAGAAGAGCAAAGAGATTGTCAATATCTCACAAGTCCCTGGCAAGATTTTGAAAGGTCATGGGAAGGAAGCAACAATGGGAGTGAGGAAAATAATTGGCTCACAGACTGGAATGGGATAGGTGTGGAGCAGGCAGTCAGAATAGCCATAAGAACAGAACTTATTTTGAGCCAAACATGAAAAGTCCTACCCATGACACGGAGATTTAGAAAGAAGTTGGCTGTATGCTATACACCAATTATGACTACAAAAATCAATGTGGGTTTAACATACGAGCAATGGGTGTGTGATAAAGGAAGGGAGTGGGGAGGTAACTCCCTTTTATGGATGCCCAATCAGCCAGTTAGCTATAAAATCCCTCTTGATAGCTGTTCTCTACTTGCTTTGCCTGTAAAGGGTTTAAAAGTCTGACTGTATGCATAAGTAAAATTAAATGAGTGGGCACCTGGCCAAAAGAGCCAATGGGAAGGCTAGAACTTTTTAAAATTGTCCTTTTGTTTGTCTGTGGTTGTTCTCTCTGGAGAGGAGACACAGAGCAGCAATTCTGTAAGAAGCTTGTGCCAGGTATGAAAAAAATCATCAAATCATACCTAGAAACTATTCATTTGAAACCCCCGGATATGTAAGTAGATCAGGAAATGTCTAGGAAGAGGCAATTTGGTTTATCTCTTTTATTTCTGTAAGGCTTGTGGACTCCTGTATGCTTTTGATTTGCTTGTATCCTTTAAGCTGGACCTCAAGAAAGTTATTTTGATGTTTAATCCTTATAAGTGGTTCTTTTTAAAATCTAGCAATAGTCTGAGTTTTTAGATGTATTTTCTTTCTTTTTGTTTTTAATAAAATTTACCTTTTTTAAGAACAAGATTGGATTTTGTGTCCTAAGAGGTTTGTGCATGTTGTTTAATTAGCTGGTGGCAACAGCTGATTTTCTTTGTTTTCCATCTCAGCTCTTCCCCAGAGGGAGGCTAAAGGCGCTTGAGGGTACCCCACAGGAAGGGATTCCCAAGTGCTCCTTCCTGGGTTCTCAAAGGGGGTGGGGAGGTTGCACTTGGGTGGTGGCAGCACCTAACCATCCAAGGTCAGAGAAAAGCTGTATTCTTGGGAGTTTAATACAAGCCTGGAGAGGCCAGTATTAATTTTTAGAATCCTTGCGGGCCCACACCTTCTGCACTCGAAGTGCCAGAGTGGGGAATCAGCCTTGACAGGGTGTATGCTCATATTTGTAGGCACAGTTGTATATGATAAAGCAGGCATAAAATATCTAGGATGTCTTAAGGCTAGCTGAAAATTTGTCCTTTAGAGTGTGAAGCCACTTGGCTACAATTTGAATGTTTAATTTCAAATTGAATAAACATAGTCTAGTTCACACTACAGAATTAGTCCTAGGAATTTGCATTTGTACAATTGGCTTATGCATAGTGTGCATATTCCTAACTTAAAAATGTATACACATTATTTTGGACATCACAACTGTTAAAAATTTATGCAGACACAGAAAAGGAATAATGTTGCTGAATGTTTAATGCTATTCATTTTCCAGCACTGCCTATGAGTAAATAGAAATGACACATTCCTTTCTGATTATGGGCTGTGAGTAAGAACAGCCGGCTTCTTCATGCTAATTCTGTATGTTTTTTTCTCATAAACCTTCACATCTGCCTTAGTCTCACTCCCAACTAGCATATGGTTCACTTGTGTGCAAATGTTGTTGGTCAAAGTAAGAGTAAAGTGCTTTTATATTTCATGTATTTTCTTTTCTGCAATTGTAAGCTTTTGCGTTAGACTAGACTCCTAATGATCCCTAACTACTCTAATTGCTTTATAATCTTTTCCTCCTTTATTTTAGCTAAGCTAGGCTTTTCTTCTTGTCATATATCCTATTTCCTATTACAATAGAAAAAAATCTAAGAGCAATAATTACAACAAGGAAAATTTAGCTGTTTACTTTATACTGGAATTTACTTACAGTGCTGCACGGCATTTGTCTTGCCTGTATCATCCTTGGATTGCTTTTTCCCAGTACCTCTGGAGCTAATGGGGAGATATAATTGAAATGTGATCTTCATGTTCTGTTTAAACTAGATTTGAATCTCAGAAAATCATATTTCATTCATCTAGCTCTATGGACAAAAAGTTTGAAGGCTGAATATTTGAGTAAGGTCTTAGTAGTGTGTTTTTAATTCCCACTCAGGCATTCTTCAAACTGATGGTCAATGAGCTGATTTTGACTGAACAAAGCTGTAAATCAGATTTTCTCAATATACCGCCTCAGCATACACAGCTGCTGATCTGCGTTAATTAGTCTTATATTGTCCAATTTGTAATCTGTATATGTTTTATGGGGATGTAAGTGGTAAAACATTAGCATGTATAATCTTTCTCTGGCAAGCTTCTGCTGAGCAAGTGACCAATAAATTGTTCTTAATGCAAACATTAATCAAATCGAATGCCAGTATGTAAAGGGTCTCAGCTCAGATGGAAAATCAGCTGTTTCTACCCGTGCACATTTCTGAGGAATTACAATTAGATATGAACATGGTATGTTCTGAATCTACAACAGCCAAATAAATACATTTGTTTTAAATCCTCTACTGCTACCGCCTCCTTTTGGCCTACCTGGAAGAGCTATTCATTTGATCACTATATCAAATTCATGACACTCAGTTGCAATGGTGAATTACATTGCCATCTGTTGAAAACAACAAGGACTTGGGAGAAAACATGTAAGTGTTCAGATGAATTTATGCAATCTGTTAGAGGGGAGTTTAGCACATTTTTGGATAATGAAGGTAAAGATAATATGCAATAAAGTGACTTGGATTTCATAGAACAATGAGAACAGGCCATGACAAACCGATATTCGGCCTGACCAAGCTATTGCATGAGCATTACATATTAAATTATTTGCAAACAAACATCTATGTTTTTTTAGTCTCTATAGATAAGTAGTAACAAATGTATAATGTACTGTGTGCTGTTCTGAAATTGAAAGACATTTTAATAATGATGTTTCAGCATAAAGTAATTACAGTCCTCACCCTTCAAAATTTCTCCTGTTCTTCAGGGGATTTTCTGCCCTGCAGGAAGAACCACCATTGAAATCAATGGACCTGACAATCAGGCCTTTTGTGCACACTCAATCATCAAGAGATTGAGATTTACTTATGGAACTGGACTGAACCTTTTACAATAAAAATGTTTACTTTCAGGGTTGGCTTAGAAAAGAACTTAGTTGACAGTTTGCTCATTTCCTCTCCCCCTCACCCGCCAACTGCTGGGTTGAAATGGGAAAACTGAATGTCAGAATAGGGTAAGTTCAGAGCAAGGAAAGAGGGAGAAATCAGTGATCAGCAGACAGGTTGGGAGTGTTTGGAACTAGGAGAGGTCAATAAAACTGATGGAATTCCGCAGACAGTACAAATTAAAGAGGTGGCAGGTATAGAATAAGGAAAAGGCTTAAAGGAGAGGTAGACCTGGAGAAAAAAGAGTAAGCAATGCTCAAAAGAATGGAAAGGGAGAGAGAGCTGAATGCCACATGCATTTATTTTATAAACATACATGTATCAGTAGCACTGTAGGCAGATACAACCACCAACGTTCTCTCTCCTATTAGACATATTGACTAACGGCAGCTAAAATAAATGCCTTAAATATCCCTTTCATACATCCCACTATCTTCTCTTCAGGAAAAAAAAAACACACTGAGTGAATAGAAGAAGGTTAAACTAAACCTAAAAATCAATAAACTCAGGCTCTGTCAAACCAACATAGGCCAAACTCTTCTCTGCCTGTATTTCTGCCTAGGCACCATTGGCAGAAGATTCACAGTTGTTTTCAGCTGCCAGGATAATATAATACATAAAAGACAGCTTAGCAGAAAGAGAACACAGAAATTAAGGAGGAGGAATATAGGCCAACTGAAAATGACAAATGATCTCCTGGAAGAAGAATAAGGGACCATGACAAGAAAGAAGATGAAAGAGTGACTGGTAGAGGGGATGAGAAAAGTGAAGAGGAAATTTAAGCCAAGTAATGGGAGGAGGTAAACAGAACATACCAGTTGAAGAGACAGAAGCTGGTACCATAGTCCTGTGAGATGCTGAGTGTCCTCAACATCCATTGATTTCAATGGGCACTGAGGGGACACAATGTTTCAGAGCACTGGCCCCTAGGCAACCAGAATGGAGAAAATATTAACCACCGAGAAGGCTGGAGAGAAAGAAGGACCAAATGAATGAATGAAAAAAGGAGCCTTTAGCCTCGAGAGAAAAATAAGAGGACTGGGACCTTGCAGAAAGAGAGATCAGTGCCAGACTATATACCATGCTCACCCCTGAGAGTCCCAATCAACCAAGAGATTGTTTTTTATTAATATGGAGATTATTTTTCCTCCAAATACTTTTTTTCTTTATGTTACAAAATGAAAGTTTCATTCTGGTTAATGAGAAGTAGTTTATTTCTGTTGTATTTGGGATAATTTTATTTATTAAAAAAAATGTTCAAAAAGTTATTCTGTTATACAAAATATATGTAGTATTTGAGAGAACATCCAACTATGTATGGGGCAGCTCTTCCAGTCCATATTGTGCTGTTAATGAGTGCGGTAAATATATTTTCAGAGCAGGTAGAGGCTAATTAGAGGAAGGTTACATTTTCTGTGAAAAGAGGTGGCCTGATTCCTTTCTATGTTATTAAGTCAGACAACTCTAGTGCTCAAGAAAACATTTTGTGGATATTTAATACATTAGTGTTTTTAACCTCATCGTGCACACTTTATTTTGAATCTCCGGGTTTGGTTTCAGTAACACTGACACCTAAAGAGAAATATCTCTATCTATATAGATATAGATGAATGACATTTCGACAATAGTGGTAGCCAGGGTAAAGAAAGAACATTGGCTCTCATTGCAGTAAAACAATTAAAGCCCCGTTGCAAAAAAAAATTGATTGTTGCAAAGATGTGTTGAGGCGGTAACTTAATCATCATTAATTATAACGTTGACCTTCAGATGTGTCTCAAAGGACAATTAGGGATCGGTATCTTCATTTAAAAAAAAAAAACATTTTGTTGAATAAAAACATTTTTTGTTTTCAAAGTCAAGATTTCATTACATGCCAAACATAATATTTGTGGCTGCTGTAGAGCACCAGATACATAATGTTCTAGCTGATGTAGCATATGCATATATAATATACAGCTCATGCAACTTTCATAAACTCCTCTCTGCTGACTCTCCTCTAATACCTCTCTAAAGACATTTGTGGTATCATTCTTCATTTATTTTGCATGCTGCTTGCACCCACTGTGGATAAACATGAATAAAAAATTCTGGCGGTAAGAACAGTAATCTATGCTGAGGCTTGGTTAGGTTTGAGTAAAAATATACATAACACAAGCTGCCAAACATGGATTCATACAAGTCACAGAGCAATGATGAAGTAAAAAGGTAATTATTGTTATACAAGTATGCTGGAATAGACAGATTTCAATCACCTGTGAAGTAGACAGGGCCCTTCGTTTTCGGTTTTTACGTTGTTTAGAATTTCCTGGGAATTTATCAGTATTTATTAGAATTGCTTTAAATGGTGAAAAATCAACGCAAAAAATTAACTTCACAGTTTTCTAGGTACACATCAGGGTTAACACTGAGGGATGAAAGGACAGAAAAAAAAGCAAGAAATAGAGAAAGTAGGAATATTAAAAGTACAAGGAGTTTAATATCATTTATTTAATGAATTGTATATTAACATTACATGCACATATGCATGCACATGCCTATGACTGTGTGTATGTCTATTTCCCACTATATCGCCTTGTTTTAACAAACAGCCTTACAGTTACCCTTAGACTAATTTATTATTAAAACAAACACATATATCTAATATAATGGATTGGATTTTCTAAACATTACCAGTATTTTCATGTACTTGAGTATTCCAAGATTCAGGTGAAAATCAGTCAATACTGAATAACAGTTTTTGTACAACCAGGAAATTTGTAGTAAAAATAAGTAAAAACTGAAAATAAAGGGCCTTAGAAGTAGATGGAATTAATTCAATTAATTGTATGTTATCAGAGCTTAGAACAGTGTTGCAAATGCTTTTGTTTTTTAAGAAAGTACTTGCCAAAGTTGTCAATTTGTGGAGAATTTAATGATCTGGTGGTCCTTTCTGGCCTTATCCTCTGCAACTCTATGACTCTTTTCATTGGCAACCATCGATCCAAATTGGTTTATGGTATATGTGTTAAGAGGTCTAATCAGGTGCCTAATGAATCTGCTTGTGGCTGGCAAGTCCAATTCAATAGTGCCATGGCTTGTTACAAATTTCACAGATCCATGTGTTGTCTGAGTTAGAGTCCAAGATTACAGCACACTGCTTTCTTCTTTCTCGCTCTGCTTCCATCCTGTGGATTCAGGGCCGGCTCTACCATTTTTGCCGCCCCAAGCAAAAAAAAAAAAGCTGCCGTCCGAATTGCCGAAGCCCCAAGAATGGACAGAACGCCACTCCTTAGCATGTGCCGCCCCAGGCACGTGCTTCCTCCGCTGGTGGGTGCCTGGAGCCGGCCCTGTCTGGATCGAAGCCCTTTCATGTTGAGTTGCACCCAGTGCCAGATAGCTCCTCCAAAGTGGAAGAGATTCTGGACACTCCTCACAGCTTTCTACATTGATGTTGAATGACTCTCCAATCCACATTCAGTAAATTCCCTAGCAAATGTTTGCTACTGTTGAGGGTTATTTCGTTATTACATCACAGCATGGAAAACCTAGCAGATGAAGCATGCTTGTGCAACACCTAAAAGCAAGTCTTTATTTATGACAAATTTAATTCAAGGTGCAGTTCTTCATAAACTATCTACTGAGGCACTTTTTCCATAGGCGCTGCAATGTCAGAAGCCTTACCATCAAAGCCAAGTATTCTACTCTACATCAAGAGAAAGGGGAAGAACCAGTAGGAGCCAGAAGTAGTCAAATGCACCAGTCCCTGACAGGGACAAAGGCCTTGCAAACTTGCCTTTTCATGGACTCCCTAGTCAGAGAAGGGGAGTTCATAGGGAGAAAGAGAGAGAGGAAAGATGGAGGAGAAAGAGAAAAGAGGTTAGGACACTATCTAGGACTTGGGAAATCAGAGACCTGCATTCCAAGGCTTTGCCACAGACTTCCTGTGGAACATTGGGAAAGTCACTAAGGCCCAAATTTTCACACGGTATTTAGGTGTCTAATTCCCAAATCAATGGGAGTGTGCTTAAATAACCTTGAGTAGCTGGGCTTCAGTCTCTCTCTCACACTCCTCCTCCATTCCCCATCTGCAAAATGGGGTAATAGCACTTACCTACCTGACAGGGGTGTTGTTAACATAAATACCTTAAAGACTGCGAGGTGCTCAGATAATATGTCAATGGAGCCCTTATAAATACCATAGATAAGATAGCTAGACAGACAGATGGATAGAGTGTCTCCTCCTTCAGGCCTGCCAAAACCCTGCCCTGTTGAGGTAAGATAGGTGCTATGGGTTTGATTCAAAGCCTATTGAAGGCCTTCCAAAATGGACCATTGTTACATGTTCACATTATCATAACAGCCCCAGCCCCACCTTCTTGCAATTTATTTCCTCAAATTTTCTTTTCAATAACTGATCAGCTTTCTTTTTGGAAGCTTTCTTATTTTGATTTTTTTTCATACTTCCTGGAATAATGTTATTGGTCATAAGAGCTGGTTAAAACTGCTCAACACATTTCGCTCTGTTTGGAAAATAAACTCCTGCTTTGCTAATGGCACAAGCACTCAAAGCTACAGTTAGCATGTCTTTCTTCAAGACCACAAAAACATCCACATGTCACTGGGAGTGATTTTTTCTTTCTTTCCTGTCTTTTGAATCACAGTACAAATGTTGATTGCCACTAAAAAGGCAAGGTAATTTGTGTTTGGTGCACATAATCCATCTGGAGGAGAACAGGAACTTTTAACCCCTGCTTAAAGCATCCTAATTTTAGGGCAATATGAGCTACAGTTTCACATATCAGTAAATATTTTCTGGAAATAAATCATATGTCAGTTTTAACTATCCTTTGGATAATTCAAAGCCCTGGTGCTTTATCCCTAAATAGCTAATAGCTTTCAGTAACTGTATAAGCTCAGATAGAGACAGATTCAGATTTAACTGTACCTGCCAGACAAAATTTATTCTGAATTACATATCATGAAAAACAGCATTTTTAGCTCACAGGGCACATCTACACTACCCACTGGAACAGCGGGTAGTGATCGATCTATTGGGGATCGATTTATCACGCCTAGTGTAAATGCGATAAAATCGATTACCGATCACTCTGCCGTCGACTCCGGAATGCCCACCGCGGCAAGAGGGGGAAGCAGAGTCGACGGGGGAGCGGCAGCGGTCGACTCGCCGCCGTCCTCACGGCCAGGTAAATCGACCTAAGATACACTGACTGAAGTTGCATATCTTAGGTCGACCCCCCAGCCCGGTGTAGACCGGCTGACAGTGTAAGCCTCCCTCCCCACCCAGTATTCAGCAATATCCCCAGTATACAGATACATCTCAGAAGGGGAAAAAAGCAGTTTCCATACCCAGTTTAAGTCTGTTGATTGTTCTTGTTGTTTTTCTTTGCATTTTTGTGCACTGCTGAAATTTGGTGCGTTAGCCAACAATGAAATAAAGCAGGAATTATTTGAAATCCTGTAAGAGAGACTTTTTTCAGGAGATTTCAGCCTAGTTTTGTGGACTTAAGAGGGGTCAAAGAAGCATTAAACTGTTTAACTGATCAGTCACACTGAGTTGCAGCTCTGAAAATTTTTAAGATTCAACCAGTACCATGAGGGATAATAATAAATATCTTTTGTTTAGCTAATGAATGTGGCTTTCTTTTTGTATATTACATATCTTTACAATTCCTTCCTTAGTACACAAACAGCTGTGTAATGTTGCTATATTCTTGTCTTTCTGTTGACTTCAATGGGCTTTGAATCAGACCCAAAGATAAGATGACTTCACAAGAAATTAAGGTGGTTTGGTGGAAGGGAACGTGTCAAAAGAAAGGGAGTGGGCGTGTCTAGTGGTTAGAGCAAAGAAATAGTAAATATGAGTCCTGGGTTCTGTACCTGACTGTAACTGACTTGATAAGGTACAAGGTGGGTGAGGAAATACCTTTTATTGGACCAACTTCTGTTAATGAGAACGAAGTTGGTCCAATAAAACAGTGGTTCTCAAACTAGGGCGGCTGCATGTTCAGAGAAAGCCCCTGGTGGACCGGGCCAGTTTGTTTACCTGCCGCGTCTACAGGTTCGGCTGATCATGGCTCCTACTGGCCAGGGGCTTTCCCTGAACAAGCAGCCACCCTAGTTTGAGAACCACTGCAATAAAAGGTATTACCTCATCTACCTTGTATCTCTAATATCCTGGGACCAACACAACTACAGCAACACTGCATATTGACTTGATGAGTAACCTTGGAAAAGTCATTTCATCCCTCTATCCTTCAGTCCTCCCATCTGTAAAATGGGAGGAACATGACCGCAGGGGGGTGATGTGTCTCATAATGCATTAATATTTGTAAATACAGAATACTCCCAATTATCCAAATAGAATGGGGAACAGAGATTTTATTTGGATAATCAGGAGTTCAGATACTCGAGATGGTGGGAGTCATTGAACAGTGGGATGACCTGTCATGCTTGTCATCCTCCTCCTACTCTCACAGTCCTGACCGGGGCTCTTTCCTCTGCTCCACTCATTTACTCCCATGACAGTGGGGCTGCAGAGGGCTCCCTGTGCTGCTGCAGGGTTGGCAACACCCGATCCCTGCAGGCACAAAGTGTGGGGCAGAACGGAGATCCCGGCCAGGACTCTGCTCTGCCCCTCCAGGACCACAGCCTTCCCTGCACCTGTTGGGATTGGGTGTCATCTGCCGGCAGAGCCATTCAGCAACAGGGTGGCCTCCCCCATGGCCAGGGGCTCATCTTACTCCTCCTCCGCTTTGCAGTCCTGGCTGGGGTGGTCTCTTCTCTATCATCCGAACCTCTGCATTATCCAAATCCCTTTCAGCATGAGATGCCTGGGGGACAAGGAAGGGATTTGGATAATGCGGAGGTTCTGACAACAGGATTTGGGATACAAGAGTATACTGTACACAGAAAGGGCTCTATGAAAGATGCTATCTATGTCTCCAATCCTGCATACTGCTCCTTGTACAAGTCCATTGATTTCACAGGGGTCTACCTGAGTAGTACAATTTGCAGGATCATGACCTAAGTGCAAATAACTGCTATAATAAAAGGAGCCAGTTGCTGGGACACAAACAGAAATAAATACTGCAATAGCTGCTTGTAATGTTTTGTTCCAGATCAAACTGGACGTCTGTGAGAAGGAATGTTAATGGAAGAAAAGACATAGCCTAGGATATTGGTAAACAAGGAGATTTAAAAAACATTAAAATGAAAATATTGTTGATGAAAGGTGCATTTAAGGCATTTTTTAAAAGTTCACATAACCACTGTTTGCTGCATCTTATTGTTTAGCTATGACAAGAATGAAAAAGTCTAAAAGGTAAAAATAACAAGAAATTACTCTTTTTGCAAATGGAAAGTACACTCAGGTGAAGCTGAAACTGTATTTCTAGATGGAACTCTATTGTACCTTGCGGAACTACCTAAATCAAAGAGACAGTCAGGCCAAAGAACTGAGAAAGATGTCACAACAAATTCCTTTTAAATACAAAATAATTTCAGATGCTCACCAGAGTCCACCACTTTGTAGTTTTAAAGAGATATGAGGGCAATTCTTTTACTGGGAGTTCTATTTCAAATGTTCTTTGCTCTTATCCTCTCTCATTTTTGTAGGAATTAAATTTATTTTGTTCTATTGTCGTATTTATCAAAAACAGATCTATAAAAGGTGCCCTATGTGATACTTCCTCTAAGCTTGTAATCTTAGAGAAATCTCTCTTTACATTATGTTTTATCTGCATTTTTGTTACCATCATTTTACTGTGATTAACCTGTGTAATTCCTTTTGTGAAACAGATCTTTTATCTCTGAGGAAATTAGAACAATTTTTTTAGATCATTAAGTAGTGTATAATCTTCAAATGGGACAGTCAGAAACTGTAATCGGTGACATCACCATGACAACCGATTAAGAAAATGTCTAAAAAAGCTTCTGAAAATGTAATTTTTAAATATAATGCATTTAAATGAGTTCATCAGAACAAAGAGTCCAAAATAGATTTATTGTGGATTAAACCATCTAATTTGTCTATTCAATGAACACTTCACTAAAGTCTAGCCCCACTGACTTCAAAGGAATTACTGTGCATTTACAGCAAGGAAAGGATTTGGTCGTACGTTTAATAAGAACTTAACATCTTTGTTTCAGAAACAGAGCACGAGTCAGTTGTTAGTTGCATAAGGCCAGATTCTGCCACCCCTACTCACTTGGATAAAACTTGACTCCATAGGCAGCCTCATTCATTTGAATGGTACTATTCATGGAGGAAGGTGCTGCTCAAAAGAAAAGGCAGTAGACTCTGGCCCAAGATGCTGTTGCTTATTGCCCCACTTGCTCTAAAAAAGTGAAATAGGAAGCAACAGAAACATCATTATGATGTATGTTGACACCAGTAAAATAAAACTAAAACTTGTCCAAGTAGTGCCTACCTGCAATATATTGTGTTACAAGGTTCTATAATTTATATGATCATTAATTTAGGAAGTGCTGCTCCTGAGAATGAAAAGGCACTAATCAAAATAATTTGTGTGTGTGTGTGTCAGAATCTGAAAGAGAATGAAAACATCTTACAGATAACCTGCTCGAGAAGGTTAGAGTTCTATCTATCAAAAGCTACCTAGCCAGCATGCTTGCTATTCAACTCCTCGACTCATCTATGATTTCCTTCATATCCCCAGGTATCCAATCTGCCCATTCAAGTTACATCTTTTATTATGGTTTGTTCCCAGCTTTTATGTGCGTATCTCCCAATTTTGTCAGCTGTGTTTCTTACACTTTTTGCAGAGCGGGTCTCTTGTTACTTATTCTCCAGGCTTGGTGAATAATGTTTATAAGAATAAGTATTTTCTAAAATATTTGACAGTGATAAATGTTATATTTTTTAATCTGTTTTCTACAGAATGTAAATTTTTCATTTACAAGACAAGGTTCTAACCTTTTTCCATTGCAAAGCCTTCCCCACAAGGCCTGATTTTCAGCTGGTAAAAAACAGCAATGTTCCGATTAAAATCCCCAGGGTTAAGACAGTTTATATCAGGTGTGAGTCTGGCCCTATAAATCATAGAAATATAGGGCTGGAGAGACCTCAAGAAGTCATTTAGTCCAGCCCTCCACTGTTCTGCTGCCCTGTTAACCCAGACTGGTATAATGCAGTCCTAATATGATTCAAGAGAGTGGTTTGCCAGTATGAAAAAATGTTGGCCAAGATTTCCAAAAGTGTCTAGTGCAGGGGTCAGCAACATTTGGCACACGGCTCGCCAGGGTAA
This sequence comes from Malaclemys terrapin pileata, assembly GCF_027887155.1. NCBI lineage: Eukaryota > Metazoa > Chordata > Testudines > Emydidae > Malaclemys > Malaclemys terrapin. The sequence continues at coordinate 14,522,131 of NC_071518.1, forward strand.
GCACCCTGGTGGGCCGGGCCAGTTTATTTACCTGCTGACGTGGCAGGTTCGGCCGATCGCGGCCCCCACTAGCTGCGGTTCGCCGTCCCAGGCCAATGGGGGCGGCGGGAAGCCGCGGCCAGCTCATCTCTCGCCTGCGCCGCTTCCCGCCGCCCCCATTGGCCCGGGACCAGTGGCCAGCGGGGGCCGCGATCAGCCGAACCTGCCACGTCAACAGGTAAATAAACTGGCCCAGCCCGCTAGGGTGCTTACCCTGGCGAGCCGCGTACCGAACGTTGCCGACCCCTGGTCTAGTGATTTTGGAGTGCCCAACTTAAGACATGTTAAAGAGGCCTGATTTTCAGAAATGGATGCACAACGGTTCCTGAAAATTAGCTTTCTTTAAGATGTTTCAGTCTAGCACCCAAAAACTGAGGAACCCTAAATCACCAGTTACTTTGGAAAACCTTGCCCCATAGATTCATAGAACACTGACTTTCTGTTAAACCTCTTGTTATTCTTTTACTAATGAGGCACTTTACCAGCTTGTCATCACCTGCTGTGTTTAATTCTCTACATGTAAAAAATTTAGCTCACTCTCTTTGCTGATGATATTAATGTGTTTTGTACCAAATAAGAATGAAGCTTGCATTTACAAATCTTGTCCGAAGGCTGCTTTAAAAGCACTTCTTTAGCTTATAGTAATGAGATCAAATGTGGCTATTTGTTAGTTGTCCTAGGATTAGTCTAATTTCAGCCACATCTACAGTTCCAGGGCAATAACAAAACAAACAAGCAAACAAACAACTAGCCAATAAACATTCCCTGCCCCCCCACCTACATGAAATCAAAGAGGACACCAGCCATATTCATCTATGTTTGAAATGACCATGTAGGCCCAGAGCAGCTCCCTTGCTTCCCAGCAGAACAACTGCCCCCAGGCATGAAGAAGTTGTGGGACAGAACATTTCCACAAGGGTTCCTCCATGGAGATCACTTCTCGCCACTCTAATGGAATTTTCTTCCTGCAGTACAGTAAATCAGAATTGCCTGCAGGGAAGCCCTGAGCCTCTGCACTGGCTCTATCTCCTCACACCTCTACTCTCTTTCCTGTTGGCTTCCTAGGAACATGGTTCCATAGGAGCAATGGTCTACCAGCCTCTTCCCCTCATCATGGTGGCCCTTAGGACTATGGGTAGACTTGGGGATGTGAAGCCCCTGGAAATCATAATACAGCTGAACGATGTTTTACAGTGTGCATCCCCTTAGGCCCTGTCCTGTGGCACTTCCCCAGCCCCAGTCCCACTCCCCTGAACAGACTACAGACTGATATAACACCTAATGGGGAATGGCGGAGGAAGGTGGGGATGATACCATGAAATTGTGGGATCAGTATGGGAGCTGATCTGGGACTTAAATATGGGTATACATCTAAAGAATATAGGAAAAGCTAGCCTTCTAAATTATACCTTAGCTGCACATTAGTCAGCATCACTACTGTGATGCAATATTGGTTGTCTAGATGTCCTTCTCTATAAAATAAAGGAGATTCAGAAGTTGGACTGTCATGCAGTCAGGGAAGACAAGACTTAATTCGTCTAAAAAGCACAGTGGTCGTCTTCAGTTTGCAGACCACTCAGGAGCTAATGTAGTTAGAGAGCTTTTCTGCTGGAGACAGCTAGATCTACCCTTTTTTCATACTAAATAAATTTCAGTAAATTAAATAATATAAAGCCATCTGCTTTCTATTAAAAGAAATCTGTTTCAATGCCTCAAAAATCTGGAAAGTCAAAGAATGGCAGTACCTTGCTACAGTATATGGCTTCTACATGAACATTTGTTTCTAATCCTATTATTTCTTTGCTGTATTTTTATTTACCAAGAGAACAGAGCTGTGCTCTTTTACCTTGTGATTCAACATTTTACTTTCTGTTGTCTTCCCAGCGTATGCTGGCAACTCCATACCCATCATGGGAACCTGCTTCTTGTTAAACAGAAGAATAGACAGATGGAACTCTGTGTTTGCTTTAAAAATAAAGGAAACATGTTGGGAAGAACTCTAGCAAGTCATAAACCATTGTGTGGGTGCAAATTAGCAGAGGTTCCTCCAAAGAGAGAGAATGGAAACCAAATCATGATGAAGATGGAACAGAGAAGGAGCTAACAGCCACAATCAAAGAAAAACAGGCTGTTGAATTTCAAGACCAAGTTTTTGCAAGGTAAAGAATTAAAAATCCATGATCACTTCTTTCCAATTGAAGTCTGAATCAATCCTCAGAATCATGAAACTCGAAATGTTACTGTCCAACAGCAAAAAGGGAATTCAGTGGAAGGATTTTTAATCACAAGACTTTGATAATAACTACTACTATCTCTTGTATGAAATTTTGCTCTGACAGAGGACAGTGATCTAAAAATAAATAAGCCGCAAATTCCCAGCAAAGTTACAAGCTATTTAATGAAATAATGCAAAACTTGGTTGTTGTTTTTTTCTTTAAAATGCTGTATAAACTAAATTTAAAAAATCCTGTGTTTTATTTTATATTGCTTAGTTTGAAATGACTTTATTAAATATTTATATAACACCTTTCCTTAAAAATTAACTTGCATTATATTGTTGTCATATTTTCCACCCTATGGGCCTGATTTTGCCATCCTCATTCATCTGGTTTCTATTAAAAATGGCTGACCATTTTAATAAACACATGTCATTGCAGTATATCCATGTTATGTCTAATATAGATGTTTTAGTGGCTAATCCTGTTCTTAGTCAAGTCAATGGAAATTGACATTGGCTCCAAAGAAAGCAGGGTGAAACCCTGAGTTTCTTCTTCCCCAAATAGTCTCAATAAAATGTTAGTAATCCTCTCCTAATGCCAGAGTAATCCTCTCCTAACGCCTTCTCAAAGCATGAGTAAACTCATGTTCTTTTTAAATCCTTAGCTGGTTGCTAAGTGTGGTGGTGGCTTTGGTGGACACCTGTCTACTAGGGTTGCCAAATTTCTATTTGCAGCAAACCGAACACGCTCGCACCCCAACCTGCCCTGTCCCTTCTCCGAGGCCACCCCCGCTGCTCACTCCACCCCCCCACCACTCAAGTTTCCCACACCCTTGTTTACTCATTCATTTTCACCGGGTTGGGGCATGGGGTTGGGGTGAAAGAGCGGGTAAGGGCCCCGGCTGTGAGTGCAGGCTCTGGGGTGGGGCTGGAGATAAGGGTTTTGGAGTGCAGGAGAGGGCTCTAGGCAGTGTGTTGGGTGTGGGATGGGGCTCCAGGCTGAGGCAGGGGGTTGGGGTGTGGGAGGGGGTACAGGCTCTGGCCTGGGGGTGTGGGCTCTGGGGGGGGGCAGAAATGAGATGTTCAGGGAATGGGGAAAGGGATCTGGGCTGAGGCAGGGGGTTGGGGTGCATGAGGGGTCTCAGGTCTGGGGCAAGGTGTTGAGGCATGGGGGTTCAGGGTGCGGTCTCCAGGTGGGGCTTACCTCAGGCGTCTCCCAGGAAGCAGCGATATCTTCCTCCAGCTCCTAGGCGGAGGTGCAACCATGTGGCTCTGCATGCTGCCCGTGCCTGCAGGCACCGACCCCTCAGCTCCCATTGTCCACAGTTCCTGGCCAACGTGAGCTGCTGAGCTGGTGCTGGGGGTGGGGGTAGCGTGCAGAGCCCCAGTGGCCATCCCTCCACCTAGAAGCCAGAGGGAAATGCCGGAGGCTTCTCAGGAGTCACGAGGAGCTGGGTAGGTAGCCTCCCTTTTAACAGCCCGGTCAGCGGTGCTTTTCCAGTCAGAAACCGGATATCTGGCAACCCTACTGTCCACAAGGAAATGAACCAAGACCAACAAAGTATTTCACAAAGGCTTAGAAATATTTCATGTACACTGTACTGTGAAATAATCTCTTTATTAAGAGAATGACGTATTTACAGAGCCGCTGCAGCTAGCATTCTAGCTTTCTGCACAAAGACTGACTTCTTGGTGCTTCCTACAAACTGCTCCTTCTGCAGCCTGTGCTCCTCCCTCCAAGTTCCATGCAGGTTGCTGTAATGGACAGTCATCATACGATAACTGCTTTCATTCATGACCGACCCGGGTGGATCTAAATATATGAACTAGAGGTGTAAATCTCTGAATCTCACTCTCACTCCTCTGAGTCGTTGTTTTAAAAATTTTATTTTAGGCTTCCATATTTCCATATAGAGGAACTAAATTTTTGATTAATCTTTGTGTATGACTGTTTATTGCAAACTATGTCCCCAATCCTGAAATGACTACACTGACGGACTGGTCCCAGCACCACAAACTCTTACCAGTGCAAGTAGTGTTTACTCTCCGGTGCCACCGAGACTACTCACATTAGTAGTCTCTGATAGGACTGATCCTGATCCTGTTGCCAGTGGCATGAATGTGAAAACTTCCATTAACTGCAGTAGGCGCCATCAATCCCTGAAACACTGAGTGTGAAATTTTGTTTGCTTGTTTTTCTGTGTTACTGTGTTTCCATTCAAATGAGCAGCCTTACTTACTAGAAACATGTCACATTGATAGGAATTCTCTCTCCTGCTATTTTCCTTAGATACATTTTACAAAATAAGCAAATTGCTCTTTGTGTTTTGGTTATTTTGACATTTTAATTAAAACACAATTATCATTTGCAGTATTGTACAGGTTCAGCTTTAGATAATGTCGAGTGCTTAATATACTGTTGAAGAACTATGATCAAGAAACAACTATTCTGGAAGGGATGTATTTGGAAGTTTTGTGGGTTTAGGAAAATGAGATTAGCTTCTCTGAATGCAATTTAGAAATTTTATTTTGTGACAAAGATAGGAAAAAGATATTTGGCAAGCAATTCATGCTATGCAGTTATTTATCCAGTGATGTTCTTTGTGCAGTGCTAAAAGTCATGTAGTTAAGCAGAGTGTATGAGTGCAGCATTGGACTAGCTGCGTTACATCTTTTCAGTTCTCCACAAAGCCTTCTCCAGCAGTGCGATCAGCTATTGCGGATCCTTTCACAAGTGTGCGATCCCATTGAAATCAAGGAGACACCACATGGGGGCAGAGGCTCATGCTAGCAGACTGGATCACAGGATCAAAGCCATGGTAGCTTACACTTTTATCATTCTCTTTGACCATTAAATTGATGCAAAGTCACATCACTAAACAACATGCACGTTTTAGAAAGGTAAATAGCTAATAGCAGTATCACCATAAATTAAGGTGACATTTCTGAACACTTAATAATTAATAAGTATAGGCATAGCTTTTTAAAATTAAATAATTTCAAGGGGGTGTCACGGTAGAAAGTTAGAAAGACATGCATAAAGAATATTTAAATACTTACTAGATGATGTTATACATTATTACACAGCACTTACCCATTAAAATGCCAAACTACACTTTAATGTCTGTTCAACACATCTCTTAATAATTAGGAAAAACAATTGATATTAATCATTTACTAATTACTAATAAACTATTTATAAAAACTCCATTAATTTTAAATGTTACTTTTTAAAAAAGTTTATTCTTGAAGGCAAAGATATGCTCATTTTAATATTCAACCTTTGCTTATATATTTATAAGCTTGATGGAATCCTTACACAGGAAATGAGTGGAGATTTTAATCCTGATTTCAGTGGTAATGAGATTAGGCCTTTAAGACAAGAGGCCAGACCCTCGGCTAGTGTAAATTGCCATAGCTCTGTTTGGATTCAGTGGTTAATTTCAAATGATGGAGGACCTTTACAGAGTCAGGTTTATTTTAAGTGGTTCACCCATCTCTAACTAGGGCCTGATTGAGCTCCCACTGAAGTCAACGTAAAGGGCTCCCAATTGGAGTTTATTGGGCACTTGGCTATATCTGCAAAAGGTTTAAACATAAATTATGCCTCCCTACTTATCTGTGTAAGATATATACAGAAAGAAATCACATGAGCGCTGACAGCAGCAGTAAGGATGTGAATGGAACTTAGACATGGACTCAGACTGCAAAACGCAGACCCTAATTTTGTAGATATTCAAGTATGTGAACATTAGAACCACAGTTTTGGTTCAGGCCCATATCTGGAGATACCAATAGGTTCCCCCCATGTACTGTAATTTGTATTCATGGAATGACAGTAAGTGGGGTCAGCTGTGGGTTGGCCACAAACCCCATCTAAAGTTACACTGTCCCAGATGCAACTCAGGAACCAGCTGGAAAGAATTTCACAATCTGGTCCCTGGTTCCCCCTTACTCCAGGGATGGATAAAAGGAAGTAATCTCATGCCAGCCCTTTACCTGGGGCATATTGTTGGCACTCCATGCCAGCTCAGATGGCCAACACATGGTGAGGAGGGAAGGGAGCCAAGGCTCTGCCCACTCCATGTTGATTTGCACAGAAGAGGGAGTGCTGTCCCTGCAGGTTATCCATCCCCCTACTCTGCTACCCACAATACATGCAGTCAGCACAAGGAAAGTTACAATCTTTCCCTGCATGCTAAGGACAGATCAACCATGTGTGATGAAATGTGGGAATAAAAAGGGTTTCTTATTGTTTTAAAAATAATTTTATGTACTTTTAATGTTTTTACCGTAGCAACCTAGAGGAAGATGAATCCAGTACCAAAGCACATCTGCACTAGTTTTATCAGCTGCACTGCTAAAGATGATAACCCCTTTCCCGCATGCCCCAAGGCAGTCAGTTTGATACTATAGATAGCTCTTTTGAGCTACGTGTGGAGTCATCTACTGAAGTAAAAGAAGTTTCCAAATGTTTCTTCTTCAGACAATTTTATTGTATGATTTTCCGAGTGTCTACAGAGTGTCATTTCATTTCGGTTGGTTATGCAGAGCCTTTGCAATGGGAAGATTGTGAATTTACATTCCTCTTGAATGTGGAACTCCTGGAGTCCTGGGAAGAATTTTACTTTTCTGCAAAGTATTTTTCCTTTAGCGTAGCTGACTTTTCTTCTGTCTTTTTTTGTTGTTGTTGCACATGAAATGGTGTTTAGACAAAGGCACCCTTTGGTGAGCAGCACCTGTTCACCATGGTAGCTTTGTTAAGCACTGCCTAATAACTAAACAGGCTCATATGTTCACTAACACTGCTTCCTGGTTTATATGCAAACTTTGTTCTTTGTTATGTTCTGCATTTCCTCAAGATATTTTCTCCCTGGTACAACACAGTGAAACATAACAGGATCCAGCAAATTATGTTTCCTTGAAATATACAGTACATTGTACTACAAAATGGAACATACTGCAACCCTGAGGGTAGCATTTCTAGGAGCGACTTTGCATCAAATACTGTGGGCAATCCTCAGAAGGTTTGAAAGCTTATTCCAAGTAAACAAAACTCTCCACTCTTTTTTAAGCATCCCAATCACCATGGTATTTAGGTGGCAATAATACCTAGTATTTTACACATTGGGTGTTATGCACAAATATTAACTAACTAATTTGCATGACATCCTGGAGATGAAGTGTCCAAATTGTATTATTACCTCTGTTTTACCGATGGGGAAACTGAGGAAGAAAGCTGGTGTGACTTTTGCCCAAGGCCACGCAGTGGGTCTGGGTGAAGCCATGAGTTCTAATAAGAATTAGAACTCAGGGCTTCTCAAATCCCAACCCTGTCCTTGTTCCTTGAAAGTAGACCATTCCCAACTGCCTTATATGAGCTATCAAAATGTCTTAATTCTGTGAACATGAACTGGATAGCTCATGAGAACAGATTTTTATGAGACATGTCTTGTACATCTTGCTTTCCAGTCAAGTTGGAAATACTATCAGCTGTAACTAGGAAGCACAGATTTGGGAAAACTTGCCCCCCCCCCCCCCAAAAAAAACCTCCAACAACCAGAAAAACAAACAAAAACTTTTTTAAAAATGGTTTGTTTTAGAAAAAGGCTCAGGTAGGTCTGTATTTTGTTTACCACAGTAGCTCACGTGGATATATATTTAATGACCCATGAAACTGTTCGGTAACATTCTCTCTCCTATTAACATTCTTATTTATGTATTCCAACATCTTTCAGTACTTCTATTTACAGCACAGCCTCCTCATGTAACTAATAAACTTTATGTTTGTGCAACTCCTTCTTTTTGATGGTGTCAGCAAGGGCAGAACTTATTATAATGTAAATCTCTGTAGTTTATCTAATTGTGTCAAAATACAAACTTCATAGTAGTACCAGATGGTGTGTTGGTTTTCGGATGCAGGCAATTGCCTACATTCTTGAACATATGAGAAAGTCCCATGGATCTGAGAATCTGAATCCCCATATGTGAAAGGCTAGTGAAGACGATAGATACAATACCTGAAAGGGAGACTCACTACAAGACATGGATATTCATCATCAGAGTTTCTCAGGATCTGCGTGAACTGGATGGGTCAGGTGAATTGGTACTGAGATGGGTAGCCTTTCAAGTCTATATTGCCCATTTGAATATAGCCCAGATTGGTAGCAATTAAAAATTGCTATAATCATATAAGGCCTGATGTTAGCCAATCCTAACATCATGTTTAGGTTCATTTACAGACCACTGCAGACTAAAGGGTTCATAAAGCAGCTCATGGATACCTTGTCAGAGATGGTGGTAAGAAACTTGATTTCTCATGCTAGGAGATTTCAACACACATATCAACAAGGCCACAGATGCAAAAGAACAAAAACTCATCTCATCATTTGCCTCCCAAGGACTTTCACAAGTCATCTCCAGTCCAACCTACACAGCCAGTCACACAATGGACCTGAACTTTGGCCTAGGTGTCAAGATAGAGGACATCACAACCCAACCATTTTCTTGGACAGACCATCACATCATTAAGGCAGTGGTCAGAGACCTTCCATCCTCCAGGCAACAAGACCAAGGATTCTGATTTGCCCATGAAGACTCATAGACTCCAACAAATTCCAAAGCCTGCTAAAAGACTAGAGCACTTCATTCACAGGATGAGGAGTTGAAGACCTGGTGAATCATAACCATTCTACACTCACCTCAGCCATTGACATGCTGGCCTCCAAATGGTCCCTTTCTCCCCCATCACAGACAGATATTCTTCATTTTCTGACACCCTGTGCTAAATGAAGAAACGTCAGGTGGAAACGTCAATGCTGATAATGGAAAACAAAGTCTGATTCAGGCAGCCAGGAGAACCTTTCTATTAGCCTCCACTGAGGTTGTCAAATCCTGCCCCAGGAGATATCCGAGCTGGTAAATATCTTCATTAATCCTGAATGACTACAACTGGCATCAGAGCTAAGCACTAAGCACTGTAAAAACTATCCTACTTTTCTGAAAAGATCACATGCATTTGAGAAGCTTTCTCAAACAGCATGGATCCACTATGCCTCCACACACCAGCCAACATAGCCTGCAATCCCAGAATTTGGTACATTCACTCCTCAAGACACGAAGTTTTGGATACCCTAAAAAAAGTCTTGACCCAAGATTTGTGAATCCAACCCATGCCCTGCCTGACTTGTGAAAAAAAGACATGAACAACTGATGCTACTCCTGATCAAAACAGCCATTGCCTCATTTAGAGAAGGAATCCTTCTCTTCCTCCTTTGAACACACGACAGTCCACCCAACACTAAAAACAAACAAAAACAAAAAACATCTTTGATGTTTCAGTTCTAGCCCAGTGTCAAACCTCCCATTCCTGAGCAAGCTCGTGGAGAAGCTAGCAAAAGGCCAACTACAATCTTATCTAACTGAAACTAACATTCTAGACCCAGCACAATCTGGATTCATGCCAGGTCTAGGGTAAAGCACGAAAATGGTTTGAGTTCTTCCTGGAAGGATGCTTCCAAAGAGTAGTGATGGTAAATGGCACATCCACCACTAGACTCTTCACTTGTCGAGTTCCACAAGGATCAATTCTCTCTCCACTCCTTTTCAACCCTATGTGACCTGGTCAGACAACACAAACTCAAGCACCAGCAATATGCAGATGGCACACAGTTCTACCTATCATTCACCACAGACAACCACCAAGATGGCCAAGTGCTTGGATGAGAGTAGGTCTTGGATGAAGAATAGCTGGCTGAAGCTGAATCTGAGAAAGAGAGATGTGATGCTGGTGGGAAGAAAAAATATTTGGAAGAGCTTTCAGTCATGGCGCAGTCTTCTTTTGCTGAAGATAAACATCCACAATTGGTCAATTCAGTCCATAGTCTAGGAGTATTCTGTATTCCTCACTCATGCTATGTTCTCACATGGCAGCATCCACAACTAACACTTTCTACCATCTCTGCTTGCCTAAGAAACTCCATCCTATCCTGGCGGATGGAGACCTGGCCTCAGTTATTGACACATTTGGCACTTTTTGGCTGGATTACAACAATGCAATATACCTGGGCATGAAGGCTTCTGCACTTAGGAAACTCCAAATGGTGCAAAATGCTGCAGCATCTCCTCAGCAACACAGGGTACTGGGAACATATCAAACCTGTCCTCCACTCCCTACACTGGCCTCTCATAGAATACCAAATCAAGTTTAAGGTCTAAGTCTTTATCTTCAAAGCACTCCACGGCTTGGACCCAGGATATCTAAAAGATCATCTAAATCTCTGGGACAAAGACTGTTGAGAATGACACTCCTTTATCACAATGGAACACTTAGCAATAAGACTTAAGATCATCTGTGTGGGAGACAGAACTTTCTCCACGAGTGGCCCGAGACTGTGGAGAGAAGTCCCCAGGGAACTAAAGACCATCACAAATCTCCACCTTCTGCTCCACCTTATTTGACTTTGTCTTCTCTAACATAAAATAAATAACAGGAATAAAGACACACATTACCAAAATATGACACTCTGCACATGTTTCTCTCTCTGAGGAGGGAATGAGAGAACACTTGACAGATGAATAGTCACATGGCTTAATGTACTGAAAGATGCTCAGATACTACAGTGATGAGCATGATGCAAAAACCTGAATAGAATGTATGGGGATGAAAGAGGTCTTAAACTATTGTTTTGTGAGCAAATGTCCAGACCATAATGCCACCACCATATCTAGTAGTAACTGGCATCCTTATTGATGGACTCAACAGGCTATCCAAGAATTAGGCATATTGTTGAGGCAATGGGTAGGCTACCCTTAAACTTCACTATCAGCCATGCTGAAAAGGATTTGGTTTTGCCAGAATTCCCTGCATTTATCTCTTCTTCTGTGTGGAAATGAAGTCCCAATCAAAGGGTACCTCACTCTGTCCATTAAACAAGTGCCAAATCATAACCAAGGGCCCAGCCTTAATCTTACCCAACCCAGTCCTCGGATTTCGGCTATCACTATTGGCCGCAGCCATCCCAACCCACACAGTAGACCACCACAATTCAGTTGTGACAATAACAGATATGAGCTACCAACCAACCCCAAACTAAGACAGGACCTCTCCATGCTAGTCTAGAGTCTGGGAAAATTCTTCCTCCACACAAGACTTCCAAAGGACACCCAGTCACACCACAAACCAACCCACTCATTCAACTAAAGAAGGGGTGGGGCTGGTAGGTAGAAAATGGCTGTGAGAGCCAGGCCATCATCCCTTAGATTTTCTGCTCCCCAGTCAGAAGCAGAGCCAAATGTGGTTACTTATTGTTCTTAAACAGGCAATCAGAGAAGCCGAAAAGCAGGGAAAACCCGCTGCCACTCCAGCCACGCATAAAGCCCTCAGCAACTCATCCCATCATGCCTCTACTCAATTTGAGTAAATGGCCACTCAAATGGTGCACCGTCTTCCGTCTCCTTTCCTTCTCCCTCTCTCCGCCCTCTGTTGGAATTAAAAAGGAACTGAGGGATGTCCAACACAGTAGAGAAGGAACCAGGAAGTGTCTGTTCCCCCATCAATTTCACCCTGGTTATCAAAGTGGTCACTTCCAGTTATATTGATAGTGAAAACAGAAAACAGTGCCCAACAGCATCATTATTTCTTATGATCAGACAACAGAGACAGCGTAAAACACAAGGGTCATGTGCACTAAGTCAAGAAACTTGCACCTGGAAAAAATATAATTACAGATGTCACATCTGACTCAACAATGACATATTCTGGAGATGGTTGTTTTTAAACCATTTCAACACATTTAAGTCTGAAATAGATTACAGATGGGTGATCTGGTTCAGCTAAAATAAACACAAATTTCCCTCCCCCTCCCCCCAAAAGTAGTTTCAAATTAGTTGTTTGTGTGAGAATGATGTTGAATCTTCACTTCCAGGTTCCTATAAAGACCGGAAATGATTGTGCTGCTACATGTGTTCTCTGTAGAGTTGGTCAGGAAATTGAGGTTTTTCCAACAGAAAATTTGAACAAAAACAGATTTTCTTTTTACTTTTCACTGAAATACACAAAATTTGAGGCCTATCCAAAACTGAATCCATCTCGGCCTCAGCAGCATGGGGAGCAGTGGGTTTGAGGCGGTTGTTTCCCCTCCTCTCGGGTGCAAAGCGGCAGCTTCCTGAGTCACTCCTGCCCCTGCATGTGATTATGGGCAGATTCATCTCTCCCGGGGATGGAGGCGAATCTGCCAAAGCGGAAAGAAGCGTGCAAGTCACTGAGGATCAAAGTCATCTCCATAGGCAATGCTGAGGTGGGCAAGGTGAGGAGCAGTGGAAGTGAGATGGGGAGGGGATTCGCTCCGATGGGAGTGACTGACAAGCGGACTGTTCAATTGGATGCCTTGCAGCCCATTGGCCTGTGAGGGAGGCAGCAGATTGGTTGAAAAGTTCGACTGACATGCTGGTGAGTCAATCGAGACCCTCCTAAATTGGCTGTAGGCAGGTGGAAGCAAGGCATAACAATTCCTTACCCAATCAGACCCCCAGCATTGTGGGGGGAGCTCCTGAATGGCAGTTTACTGGGTGGAGGGGGCGGGGTGCTGCACTTTCATTGGACCAGAAGGCCCGGGACCTTTTCTTCTATGCCCCTCCCTCTCGTGGGCGGGGTGTCCTGACATCCTTCTTGGCTCTAAGGCTCTGCCCCCCTGGTTCTGAGGGGGGGCCGGCTGCTTCCTGGGCCTCCAGTCTGGGGGACTCTCCCTTGCTCAGAGCAATACAGGGCCCATGACTCGCATTCTGGTGACCCCAGCGCTGGGCCATGGGCAGGGAGCTGCACCTGCCTGAGTGGACACCCCTGCCTGGGCATCCTGGATCCTCTGGGTGCCATATTGCCAACTTCCAGCGATCAAAGATCATGAGTCGGACCCCCCAGAAATCATGAGATTGGCCCCCAAATCACTTGATTTTTAAAGAAAAGATCATAGTCTGTTTTTTAGGCCAGTCTCTAGCAGTTTGAACTGCCTGTGCCGAGGGTGTGCGCATGGGACAGATAGTATCGCCCGCTCTCCCACATGTACAGGCTATGCTGATTTTGGCCCCTGCTGCAGGAGCTCTCACCCCCACATCTGCCCATCACCTTCCCAGCAATTAATCCTGTTCTCTAGTCCCCCATCAGTGCTGTCCCCACCCAACCCCCCGACTTCAGTCCCCCCAGCCCTCCTCATCACCACCCCATCAGTTCAGCCCTCCTATCCCATCAACCCCCCACTGCCCTCAGTTCATCCTCCAGCACTCACCCCGTCTACTCAGAACTTGCCATTGTACTGCCCCATCAGCCCCCAGGCCATAATTCAGCCCTCACAGCCTCTTAGGATTCTTTACCAGGCTTCGGGGCCTGCAGTCGGGTCCCCTCTCCTACTTCCCAGGCTAACAGCGGGAGCCTGGGGCTGACAATGGGAGCCTCTCCCTCTCAGTGGTCGGGCCTCCCGCTGTCAGCCCTCCACAGGTGACTGTGGCACCCATTCACTCACTCTTTCTCTCTCTCTCTCTCTCACACACACACACACACTCTCTCTCTCTCTCTCTCTCTCTCTCTCTTTACTTAGAAATCACATCTCTCATGATTAATTCTTGAGAGTAGGCATGTCAGTGTCTGCCCCTGACCTCCTGGCACTAAGTCCCCTAGAACAGAGGGTTCCCAAACTCTTTTCCCCTGAGGTTCACTTGTGCAGCTGCACTAGGCATTGCGGCTCAGTATTAACATTTCTCACTGTGTCCAGGAGGGAGACTGAGGGTAACGGGGGACTTGCCCAGGAGGGGGCTGTGACTTGAGCTGTTCAAGGGGCGGATGAACCTTGAAACTGTGCCCCCCGCCCCTCCACTAGCAGTGTATACAGTTTGATATTGCCCACTTCCACCTCACCCACCAGGCAGGCAAGCCATCATCCCCTCCAGCTGATCAAATGGGAAATCAGGCAAGGGGCTGCTGAGCATGCAGCTTGGTCCCGAGCCACCACACATTCACCAGGAAGAGGTGCATTGTGGGATGTGCATGGCCTCTCGCTTCAGCAGGGAGGGCCAGTGAGGGGGAAGGGGCCAGGCAAGTGCCACAGCCAGACCCCGCTGACACCCTCTGCCTCAGCAGCCTGCTGAATGCCTTGAGCTCATCACCAGTCAGGCCTGCCCCAGTCACCTACCAGCACCCTGGGGCTCCTCACAGGCACCTCCTGCCCAGGAACTAGGGAAGGGTTCAGGGGCTGCCAGTGCTGGGCAGAGGCAGGTGCTTAAGCTGGGACCGGTCACTACTAAAGACGGCCCAAACATGGTGTGATGAAGTGGGGGATTTTCTTGACTGTTTTCTTGTTTTCGCTGGGGTTTCAATGGTTTGCATGCGGAGGGGGTGGGACTCAGTTTCCTTGGGTGTTACTGGTTTAACGAGGTGAGGGGAGAGGGAGTTTGTTGTTACAGAGGACCGGAGAGGGAACGTGGGACCCCAGCCAGTGGCCTGGAGGATGGATACCCCAGCGACCGTTGACCTGAGATCCCGACCCAGAGACCGAGCTCAGGAGTCGCAGCTGGTTCTAGCCAGTGGGAGAACAATGGCCTGCAGAGTGAGGAGCCAGTGACCTACCCAGCCGGTTCCTGCCAGAGGACAGAAGCGAGGAGAGGAGGCCCCAGTTTACGGCCCTGTTTACCTGGAGAGAAGACAATGGACAGCGGCGGGACTTGGGGCCGGGGATCTCAAATGCCCAGCTGGGAAGCAGGGGGGCTCTGGGCTGGAGAGAGGGGAGCAGGCAGAGCCCTCCTGGATGCAGAGAGACTGGGATATGCTGGGCTGAGGGAGGCCAGGCCTGAGGCCCTGAGAGTTTCCTGTGCTGTGTTAACCTCTCAATAAATCCTCCTGTTTTATGCTGGCTGAGAGTCACTCCGGTCTAGAGAACAGGGTTGCATCAACCCCTTCGGGGGTGGAGGCCCCGGGGGTTCAGAGCGAGTTGACTCCCTGAGGGGGCCCACGGCAGAGACAGATGTGCTAAGGCTCAGAGAGGTGCGGCTCCAGGAGGTGGAAGGGCCTCACCCCGAGAGAGAGTGGACCGCCGAGAAGGGCTGTCTCACTGAAAGGGGCACCCCCCACGGACCGCACGGGGCCAAGAGTGGGCACAATCTGTGAGTCCGTGACACATGGCATTGTCCAGGAGGAGGACAGAACAGCACTGCTGAACCCTGGCTCTTGGGGGCTATGGGGCCAATACTCCATGGGGCCTGATAACCATGGATCACAGGTTGTGGTGGCTCAGAGCGGGCATGGCCGCGAACCCTCTAGCTGCCCTAGGAGCCACTGCCTCTCGTGGCCAGCCCCTTGTTTGCCTTCTGCCATCTGCTGGGGGCACTGGGCTCCTCTGGCCCTGGGTGGGGGCCATTGCTGGCCGCCACTCCATCACTGTCCACTTTGTAATGCCCTCACATGCCCCCCTCCCCAAACTCTGCCCATGGCTTCAGTGGCGGACCACCTGGGACTGTGTCATGGCCCACAGTCCAGGAACCCCTGCCCTAGAGCCCATCGCAGATGCTGCCTTGTCCTCATTGCCCATGAGGCATGAGTGGTATCATCCTCAGCTAGCGGACGAAGTGCGGCACAAAGTGAGGAAGGCACTGGCCCAGGACAATCCAGTGGGTGACAGGGAATGGATCACTTAATGATGACCTGTTCTGTTCATTCCCTCTGGGGCACCTGCCATTGGCCACTGTCATAAGACAGGATACTGGGCTAGATGGACCTTTGGTCTGACCCAGTATGGCTGCTCTTATTTTCTTATGTTCAGTGTTGTGTGTTTGGAAGGAGGGGTTTATTTTATAGTGTGAGTCTTGTGGTATTTGGTTTCTTTCCTAAATCCCCAGCTTCTGGAGCCATGTGAAAATGTGAGAGTCTCCTTTTGTTTGCTGGAGGTGGGACGCTGCATGGGGAGGGCTACAGTGGAATCTTTCCCAGGTGTCTGCATGGTGGGGCTTGCCAACCTGCTTAGGGTCTAACTTAAGGAATTTTCCTCCAACTCAAATTGACAGAGACCTGCGGGGGGAGGGCGGTTTCACCTTTCTCTGCAGCATGGGGCACGGTTCACTTGCTGGTTTAAAGTAAAGGGTAGATTCTCTGAAACTTGAAGTCATCAAACCATGATTTGAGGACTTCAGTAACTTAGCTAGATGTTAGGAGTCTATTACAGGAGTGGGTGGGTGAGGTTCTGTGGCCTGTAGTGAGCAGTAGGTCAAACATGATGATCACAATGGTCTCTTCTGGCCATAAAGTCTGAATCTATGAAATATTTTGGCAAAAAAACAACAAAAATTGGTTTGGGGATTTTCAGCTCTGAGGAAAAGTCAGTTTTTTGAGCAACTGTACACTTTCCTCAAAAACAAAAATAATAATTGTGTCAAAAAAATGTCCATGGAAAAAAGTTTCAAAGGAAAATTTTCAACCAGCCCCAGGGACTCCCAACCTCCAGGGAACTCTTGAACAGGTATGGAGGGGGGAGGGGAAGGAAGATAAAAGAGGCAGGATGGTCACAACCACCCGTCTGTCCCAAAACTTTTTTCTCTGGTAACGTGGGCTCATGGTATAGAATGTTGAGAACCACTGTGCTCAACTATTGTAAGAGAAGCCTTTTGTTTATTATTATTGGCCGTACTGGAAGTAGGAGGTACCAGAAATCTCATAAAGAAAACAATTCTCTCATGGTTTATGTTACTGTTCTATTGTCCAGGCTCAAGTTTATAGCATTAGCATGAGCTTCAAGTAAGCAATGAAACTTTTGGATATTTAGCTGAATTGAATCTCTGAACCTTTTGATATTCTTCCATTGCTCAGAATAAAGTTTTAGTTCATTCATTCATTTCACCGCTGGGAAGACAACACTACAGCTCACTCTGGCTAAGCTGTCTGTACATGAAGAATGCATGAAGTAGGAAGACATATGGTTTCTATCACAACTAATATGTATTCTAGCAGTCAATCAATGCATTACACATCTGCAAAGATATATAGGACAGTTTGTCAGTGAGATGACCTTTCTGTCACCCACACGGAAAGTTACAGATTTTATTATCCTGGAGGATACAACAGCAGTTTTGCTCATTGTATAAAGGTATCTGGGGCTTTCAGAGGCTAAATGAAATAACATCATTGTATCACTAGGTTCTGAAGTATATGGGAACATATTTGCTTGCCAGTCCCCTCTATTGTGAGTGTCAATTTGTTTACTCTAGCAGAAATTTCAGCTACTTGAGTTAATCAGATACTATCTCACTGAACACTTCATTAGTTATAGGCCAGCATAATCCTCAGATTTGATCTCAAGGGTCTACACAGTAGCAAAACCTTCTTCCCTCTTGTATTGTCTTTGGTCCCATAAAAATCAAAATGAATCACATTATTTCCTACATAATCAACAAGAACTATGTTTTGTCTCTGTTAGGATAGAATAATTAACACAGAAATATAAATGATAGGAGTATCATTCCACTGAATTAGGAGATCAAATTTTGAGAAATTCCCAGAAGACATGATTCAAAATGTGCCTTTTAAAAATTCATTATCATCACCATCAGTAACAAGACATAGATCTGATCCTCCTCCCTTCTTCTACTTATGTCCTCCCATCTTCCCTCTCTCTTTTCATGGCACTTCCCTGCCATTCCCCTTCTATCCTTTCCTTATAAGAACATAAGAATGACCATACTGGGTCAGACCAAAGGTCCATCTAGCCCAGTATCCTGCCAATGCCAGGTGCCCCAGAGGGAGTGAACCCAACAGGCAATGATCAAGTGATCTCTCTCCTGCCATCCATCTCCACCCTCAGACAAACAGAGGCTAGGGACACCCTTCCTTACCCATCCTGGCTAATATCCATTAATGGACTTAACCTCCATGAATTTATCCAGTTCTCTTTTAAATGCTTATAGTCCTAGCCTTCACAACCTCCTCAGGCAAGGAGTTCCACAAGTTGACTGTGTGCTGTGTGAAGAACTTCCTTTTATTTGTTTTAAACCTGCTGCCCATTAATTTCATTTGGTGGCCCCTAGTTCTTGTATTATGGGAACAAGTAAATAACTTTTCCTTATTTTCTTTCTCTACATCACTCATGATTTTATATACCTCTATCACAGGGGTCGGCAACGTTTGGCACGCGGCTCACCAGGGTAAGCACCCTAGCGGGCCAGGCCAGTTTATTTACCTGCTGACGCGGCAGGTTCGGCCGATCGCGGCCCCCACTCGCCGCGGTTCGCTGTCCCGGGCCAATGGGAGCGGTGGGAAGCGGCGTGGGCTGAGGGATGTGCTGGCCACGGCTTCCCGCCGCCCCCATTGGCCCGGGACGGTGAACTGCGGCCAGTGGGGGCCGCAATCGGCCGAACCTGCCGCATCAGCAGGTAAATAAACTGGCCCGGCCTGCTAGGGTGCTTACCCTGGCGAGCCGCGTGCCGAATGTTGCCGACCCCTGCTCTATCATATCCCCCCTTAGTCTCCTCTTTTCAAAGCTGAAAAGTCCCTAGCCTCTTTAATCGCTCCTCATATGGGACCCGTTCCAAACCCCTAATCATTTTAGTTGCCCTTCTCTGAACCTTTTCTAATGCCAGTATATCTTTTTTGAGATGAGGAGACCACATCTGTATACAAGTATCAGGGGGTAGCCGTGTTAGTCTGTATCTACAAAAACAACAAAGAGTCTGGTGGCACCTTAAAGACTAACAGATTTATTTGGGCATAAGCTTTCGTGAGTAAAAACCTCACTTCTTCGGATGCATAGAGTGAAAGCTACAGATGCAGGCATTATATACAGACACATGGAGAGCAGGGAGTTACTTCACAAGTGGCGAACCAGTGTTGACAAGGCCAATTCAATCAGGGTGGATGTAGTCCACTCCCAATAATAGATGAGGAGGTGTCAATTCCAGGAGAGGAAAAGCTGCTTCTGTAGTGAGCCAGCCACTCCCAATCCCTATTCAAGCCCAGATTAATGGTGTTGAATTTGCAAATGAATTTTAGTTCTGCTGTTTCTCTTTGAAGTCTGTTTCTGAAGTTTTTTTGTTCAATGACAGTGACTTTTAAATCTGTGATAGAATGACCAGGGAGATTGAAGTGTTCACTTACTGGCTTGTGTATGTTACCATTCCTGATGTCCGATTTGTGTCCATTTATTCTTTTGCGGAGGGACTGTCCGGTTGAGTGGCTGGCTCACTACAGAAGCAGCTTTTCCTCTCCTGGAATTGACACCTCCTCATCTATTATTGGGAGTGGACTACATCCACCCTGATTGAATTGGCCTTGTCAACACTGGTTCGCCACTTGTGAAGTAACTCCCTGCTCTCCATGTGTCTGTATATAATGCCTGCATCTGTAGCTTTCACTCTATACATCTGTATACAGTATTCAAGATGTGGGTGTACCATGGATTTATACAAGGGCAATAAGATACTCTCCATCTTATTTTCTATCTCCTTTTTAATGATTCCTAACATCCTGTTTGCTTTTTTGACCGCTGCTGCACACTGTGTGGACGTCTTCAGAGAACTATCCACGATGACTCCAAGATCTTTTTCCTGATTTGTTGTAGCTAAATTAGCCTCCATCATATTGTATGTGGAGTTGGGGTTATTTCTTCCAATGTGCATTACTTTACATTTATCCACATTAAATTTCATTTGCCATTTTGTTGCCCAATCACTTAGTTTTGTGAGATCGTTTTGAAGTTCTTCACAGTCTGCTTTGGTCTTAACTATCTTGAGCAGTTTAGTATCATCTGCAAACTTTGCCACTTCATTTTTTACCCCTTTCTCCAGATCATTTATGAATAAATTGAATAGGATTGGCCCTAGGACTGATCCTTGGGGGACACAACTTGTTACCCCTCTCCATTCTGAGAATTTACCATTTATTCCTACCCTTTGTTCCCTGTTTTTTAACCAGTTCTCAGTCCATGAAAGGACCTTCCCTCTTATCCCATGACAACTTAATTTATTTAAGAGCCTTTGGTGAGGGAAGTTATCAAAGGCTTTCTGGAAATCGAAGTACACTATGTCCACTGGATCACCCTTGTCCACATGTTTGCTGACCCCTTCTAAGAACTCTAATGGATTAGTAAGACACAATTTCCCTTTACAGAAACCATGTTGACTTTTGCCCAACAATTTATGTTGTTCTATGTGTCCGACAATTTTATTCTTTACTATTATTTCAACTAATTTGCCCGGTACTGACGGTATGTCCCTCCAGTTCTTGACAGTGCAGAAGGTGTCTGAGCATATTGGTCTGTGACATCAGAACAAAATCAATGTAAATGAGTTTGTAAATGGGTTGCACTGACTGTGAGGAAAAGAACGGGTCAAAATAATTCAAATTTTGATTTTTTTTTTTTGGTTACAAAAAATGGGGACAATTTTTTTCATGAAAACTTGTGAAAAGATGTTCCCAGGTTTTGACCACCTCTAGTGAGGCTACTGCATTTATTGTCATCTGAATTGATCTTTCTCCTTCACTGGAAGCTCCCTTACAGTGCATTATGTTTCATTTATTTGTATTGTGCTGGTCAGCTATACATAAAGATGATGATATATGTCCTCATCGGACACTCGTCATTAGAAACCTCTGTGAAGGTAACTGAAATACCAAACATGGTATAGCATTTAAATATGGTTTTGAATCACATTTTTAATTTACCTGATTAATAATACTTACATTCACTAAGCATCCCATTATTGATGACTATATGTTTTGACACTGTAGAATTGAAATATTGACATATTCGCTTTAAAAGAGGTTTTTTTTTCTTTTTAATTAAGGATTAGGCACATCAGCGCTGACATCTTGTATCCTACGTTTCAGCTGAATGCCTTTTGAAACAGCCAAGGTAATGGTAGGCCTGCAAATAAGTGCCTTATAATTTAAATGTTAATAAATAACCCCAATACCATATCCTTGCAAATGAAATGCAGTAACAAGGTACAATACCTGTCATTCCAGATTGCCAACAATAATGTTTCTTTGTCTGTTTATGTTATTACTTTATTCTATGCCCACTTTTAACAGATAATCCTTATATTAATGTAAAGAGCTGAAAAATTTGCTCCTGAACGGGGTGCATCACCGAGTAGGCACAGCTGTGGGCACATTGCAGGGCAGGTGTGTGGCACGCCTGCCTCCTGCAGTCACAGATCAGACGGTAGGAAGATGCCAGCCACAACAGCTACTGACTAGCTTGGTGTTGGCACATCAACTGTTGAGGTTGCTGTAACGAGTTCACTCCCTGATTAAGAGGGTGTTGCTACCCCAGATCATAACGCTGGGCAGTGCACAGACTGCTACTGATGGATTTGAAGATACAGGGCTCCTGAATTGTACCTGGGAAACTGATAGGATCCAGGTACCTAATATTTGTTCCCCACGACAAGTCTTAGATTTCACAGGCAGAAAGGGGAATTTCTCCATGGTAAGGCCTAGGCGATTGCTGTGGTTGGCTCACCAATATTAAGATGAGGTGATGTGGAAAGGTCCGGGGGGCCAGGATCTTTAGAAACTCACCCACATTATGTAATTAAAACAATAACATTTCTTTCAAGACAATATGGACATTAATGGTGTAACTTGTGTCACCATGAATCCCTTATAACAGGGGTAGGCAACCTTTCAGAAGTGGTGTGCCGAGTCTTCATGTATTCACTTTAATTTAAGGTTTCGCGTGCCGGTAATACATGTTAACGTTTTTTAGAAAGTCTCTCCCTATAAGACGGGGGGGGGGAGGGGGAGGTGCAGGGCAGAAGGCTGGGTGTTGGGGGGAGGTCAGAGCAGAGGGCTGGGGTGTGTGTGGAGGTGCAGGGCAGAAGGCTGGGTGTTGGGGGAGGTGCAGGGCAGAGGGCTGGGGTGTGTGTGGAGGTGCAGGGCAGAAGGCTGGGTGTTGGGGCGAGGTCAGGGCAGAGGGCTGGGGGTGTGTGGAGGTGCAGAGCAGAGGGCTGGGTGTTGGAGAGAGGTGCAAGGCAGAAGGCTAGATGTTGGGGGTGGGTCAGGGCAGAGGGCTGGAGGGGGTGTGGAGGTGCAGGGCAGAGGGCTGGTTGGGATGTGGGGGTGCAGGGCAGAAGGCTGGGTGTTGGGGGGAGGTGCAGAGCAGAGGGCTGGGGTGTGTGTGGAGGTGCAGGGCAGAGGGCTGGGTGTTGGGGGGAGGTGCAGAGCAGAGGGCTGGGGTGTGTGTGGAGGTGCAGGGCAGAAGGCTGGGTGTTGGGGGAGGTGCAGGGCAGAGGGCTGGGTGTTGGGGGGAGGTGCAGAGCAGAGGGCTGGGGTGTGTGTGGAGGTGCAGGGCAGAAGGCTGGGTGTTGGGGGGAGGTCAGGGCAGAGGGCTGGGGGTGTGTGGAGGTGCAGAGCAGAGGGCTGGGTGTTGGGGGGAGGTCAGGACAGAGGGCTGGGGGGTGTGTGTGGAGGTGCAGGGCAGAGGGCTGGGTGTTGCGGGGAGGTCAGGGCAGAGGGCTGGGTGTTGGAGGGAGGTGCAGGGCAGAAGGTTGGGTGTTGGGGGGAGGTGCAGAGCAGAGGGCTGGGGTGTGTGTGGAGGTGCAGGGCAGAAGGCTGGGTGTTGGGGCGAGGTCAGGGCAGAGGGCTGGGTGTGTGTGGAGGTGCAGAGCAGAGGGCTGGGTGTTGGGGGGAGGTGCAGGGCAGAGGGCTGGGGTGTGTGTGGAGGTGCAGAGCAGAGGGCTGGGTGTTGGGGGGAGGTGCAGGGCAGAGGGCTGGGTGTGTGTGGAGGTGCAGAGCAGAGGGCTGGGTGTTGGGGGGAGGTGCAGGGCAGAGGGCTGGGTGTTGGAGAGAGGTGCAGGGCAGAAGGCTGGATGTTGGGGACAGGTCAGGGCAGAGGGCTGGGGTGTGTGTGTGGAGGTGCAGGGCAGAGGGCTGGGCGGAGTGTGGGGGTGCAGGGCAGAAGGCTGTATGTTGGGGGGAGGTCAGGGCAGAGGGCTGGGGACAGGGCCAGCTCCAGGCACCAGCTGAGCAAACTGGTGCTTGGGGCAGCAGATTGTTCGAGGCGGCATTCTGCCCAATCCTAGGGCAGCATGGCCACTTTTTTTTTTGTTCTGCTCCGGCCGCCCTGTAGGGGGTAGCGGCGTGGAAAACCAGAGCGCCTGCAGGGCAGTCCTCTTCCTTCACTCCCCGCCGACTGGAGCGGAGCCCTCGCGGCAAGCGGCAGAAGGTGTGGCACAGCGGGAGGAGCCGCGTGGCAGTGCCCCTGCTGTAGCCCTGGCCGCCCCCTTCTCTCTCTCTCCCGCCCACTCCCTCCCCCTCCCCAGCTGGTCTCCCTGCACCTGCGCTCCGGCCGCGCTGCAGGGTTTTTTTTTTTTTTTTTTGCTTTCCCATTCTGGCCGCCCTGCTTTTTTTTTTTGCTTAGGGTGGCCAAAAAGCCAGAGCCGGCCCTGGCTGGGGTGTGTGTGGAGGTGCAGGGCAGAAGGCTGGGTGTTGGGGGCAGGTCAGGGCAGAGGGCTGGGGGAGGGGCCAGGACCTCCCCCCACTGCTCTCCCCTGCGGGGGCAGGAGGCAGAAGCTTGGTCCTGCGGCAGCCAAGCTTCCCTCCTCCCCCGCTTCTTCCCCCAGCGTGGCACTTTCCAGCCCCTCCGCCCCTCCTCCTCCTCCTCTCACCGGGCAGGCAGTGTGCCACTCAAAAGCGGCTCGCATGCCGTGTTTGTCACATGTGCCGTAGGTTGCCGACCTCTGCCTTATAATCTTGATGCATTATGAGACATCTCTATAGCCTCATTTGGACAATTTACCACATATTCCAGTGCATGTGTGAACACGTCAAAGTAGCTAAAATCTCAGGGCATTGTTCACACTGCATACTCAAAGTCCATTACAAGAGCCATGTCCTGTGCTTCTGCACGGTCCCATCCAAAGGTCCTGGACTTCCTTGCTTTATGGAGAGAGAACTACATCCAGTCCTATCTTAACAGTAGTCACCAGAATTCAAAAACATGTGAGCGCTATTGGAGCAAATGCAGGAGAATGGACACTCCCAAAATATGACCCAGTGCCATGGCAAAGCCAAGGAGCTCTGGCAGAATTTTAAAAATTCTGGGTACAAAATCAGAATAGAATTTTGTCACTGCCAAAACAGATTCATTAATTAAATTGGGATAAGACACCAGATAAATCTAAAAGGACTCTTGTGTGGATGCAAGTTTTTGCCCCAAAAATAAAACTGAAAACCTCTCCCATCTAGGCAAGACTGTAAAGCATAATCTACCTGGGACAGGAACCTTAACTTCTTAGCTATTGTAAAGAGCCTGCCACACTCCCGATGGTACACAAATGATAAACAATGTCTTCCCTGCCTTCCTTCACCACCACTGAGTACATCTCCAGGAAAAAAGATTGGAAATGAAGATGTTTCAGGCCTGATTGTTAAAGATGTGCATGTGAAATTGCACAGTAATAATATGCATTCAATTAAGCAGTTAATTTATATGCAAATTATTAGAGTAGACTAAATAGTGCAAAAAAGGAATATTCATTTGAAGAAATAACTTGTATTGTTTACAATTCTGGTTTTTTTTTTTTTTTTAAGGAAATAAAAACGAACTGTCATCTGTCATTTTCCTGCATTTTGTGTTCACTTTCTGTGAACATTTGGGCAAGTGATTTTGACTAGCACAAAAGAGACTTGTCATCTTTCATGCTCAAGCATGCACAAAAAGCAAATTTTAAAGTCGCCCAAGTAGGTACTGGTAGCAGAGATAGTCATCCAATCAAAGAACATAAACTTTGGCCTCAATTTAGGAAACTGTCCTTGTAGGACAGCTCCTAAACACATCAATATTACATAATTAAAGTATGCATATGCCTAATTGCTGCCCTGAACTGGAGCCATAGGGAAAACTGTGAGCAATCACCACTAAGCAATGTAGCTCAGCTTTCAATTTGCAAGAATACTTCCAGAAAACTGCTTCTAAGGATCCCATTGAGAATATATATAGATATATATGTTAAATAAACTCAAACAACAAAATAAATTAGAGGAATTCCTTATCTGCTCATGGATATTTTGTGAACAAAAACAAAAAGGAGGATGAATTTGTTGAATTTACTTACTACAGTCTATTTGCTCAACTCTTGCAATTTCTTCAATTGTGGATAGCAAATTACCAGATATTTTCCTAATTGGCTACTGGTAAGTGCAATAGCTATGATTCTACATACAATCATGGTAACTGCACAAAAACTGGGTGTGTGCTTTTGACAATTAGGACCTCTCTGATATTTCCCAATCTTTGCTGATTTCTATTAGATGTTTCCTGCTTAGTGAGTGGGGAATTAAGTGATCTTGAGTGCATTTTATTTCTTATTTTTAAGCACTGGATTTACTGGCTCTGTAGCTTAGCATTTTGCTTTATTGTTTTATATTTTTATGTTTGTATTAAATATTATTAAGGCACTCAGAGGCTGTTAAGTATTTGGTGCCAAGAAACGAAAACACTGTATTGTTTTCCCTTAAATTCACCAACATTTAGAGACAACAGATCTTTCAGGTCCCATTTAAGCCTAATTTTAGTACACATCACATGTCAGGACAATGCCTAAAGACACAAGATTCATCTGTTTAGCACTCGTCTGCCACCACTCAGTACAAATCAGGTTTGATCCATAGAACAACAAATAGCTGCTAACGCTCTCTTTTGTCTCTGCCTCAGGGAAACAACAAAGCACACCTTTGTCTGTGCCCTCGTGCTAGTTCTGCAATATTCCACTACAATACAAACATCTTTCCAGGTGTAGCCAATATTCAACATTCATTACCTCAATGCCCACACTATGCTTCTGGATGTTTATCCCTATATTCAGCGTGCCTGTAGCTGTATACACTTGTAAAAGAGAGAGTTAGGAACAGTGCTACACCAGGCTTTCACAGTTGCCTGTTTTACTACAAGCTATATCCGGGGTTGGCAATGGTTGACATGCGGCTCGCCAGGGTAAGCACCCTAGCAGGCCGGGCCAGTTTATTTACCTGCTGACACGGCAGGTTCGGCCGATCGCGGCCCCCACTGGCCGCGGTTCACGGTCCCAGGCCAATGGGGGCAGCGGGAAGCGGCGCGGGCGAGGGATGTGCTGGCCGATCGCAGCCAGTAGGGGCCGCGATTGGCCGAACCTGCCGCGTCAGCAGGTAAATAAACTGCCCCGGCCCGCTAGGGTGCTTATCCTGGCGAGCCGTGTGCCAAACGTTCCCAACCCCTGAGCTATATTATTGGGGTTGTATTACCATAGCTTAGGAGGCATATAAGGAACTGCCACAAGTCATACCCGATTTGGGCTTGGTCCCACACTCTGGCCCCAAAACAGCACATGCTTAACTTTAAGCATGTGAGTAGACCTGTGACTACATCTCCCATTCAGGAGGCACAAAGGAGCTGGAAACTGGCTGAAAATGCCTAGCAGAGATTACCCCTGATGTAGGGGAATGCTCTTCTGGTGCAAGCATGCCAATCCTGGGCCTGCTGTCTCTGCAGTTTCTCAACATAGGGGTGTATGGGGAAGGAGCATGGCCTGGTGGGACTTTGGTCTGCTACATCTACCTTCCTCTGGTGTAGGGTCCACTAAAGAATATTGGTGGAACATAGAACTGCCTCGCTGTAGCTGTAAATGGTGCTGGGCTGGTCCCTGAAAATTAAGGAGCTAGAACCAGCTCTCTGACATTCACCCCCTCTCCTAGTGCCAGAGCAGGCTGGAATTGTCCTATCATTTGTAGTTTTGGAATCTTAACTAGCTGGATATCAGGATGGGAATCTGTGATAAAAATCCATTGGGAAGTGTTTTTCACAGCAGGATCAGAAGGAAGACATAGTAGTTATACCTCTGCTATTATTATTGTTGCTGCAATGTCTGCAGCCACAGAATAATCTTCAGTCTTGTAATCGTGCCCACAGCTCTAGACTGAGGCATGAAGTTAAAGAGATGATGCTACCTCAGTATTTCTGAAACTTGTCTATAGTAAGCATAAGGAATATTTTAAGTACTGCATATATTGAGGTAACCTTATCTCCTTGTTTAAGACATCACCTAAATGGCTTTCAAGGTCATCACTGTGTGCTTTTAACATACATACAGGGGGCTCAGGTCAGCCCAGTAACCTGAAATGTCACTTGGTTTGCCCTAAGCTTCTAAACAAATTCATCACCTAAGGGAACTTTGGTGGCCTAGGATGGGGGAGAGTACCACAACTTTGGGAGGAGATGAATTATTTATCAGCATAAGGGCCCTGCTGAGCTTGGGATTGGATCCTGTTTCCATGTATTTCAGTTGGACACTGACATTGACTTCAGTGAGAGCAGAATCAGACCCTTAGGCAGAGAGCTATACAGTAGTGCAAGTTTCGCCTTCATATTTTTGGACTCTGTGGCAGACAACAGTCAATCATGAAAAGGGACAATATGGGGACTGTAGTGATAAAGAAGAGACTGACCTTGTGTCACATGGTGAAGATGAGATTAAGACATACCAAGGGGATTCTTTCTGCAGCATGGTGGACTCACAGAGACAACGTAGTTTTCCCAGGTTCTCTAAATCAGAAGCTAGGAACTGCAGAACATAGATAAGGGATGCAAAGGGACACAGGAGAACTGTACAGCCAGCAGAGTTACAGATGACCAGGAGTTTTAAAAATATATTATGAACAAAAAGAATCCTGACAATTATACTAGTCCATTATTAGATGGAAAAAGTAGAGTTATCAATAATAATGCAGAAAAGGCAGAAGTGTTCAATATATATTTCTGTTTTGTATTTGGGGAAAAACAGATGCTGTAGTCATATCATATAATGATAACACTCTTTCCATTTCACTAGTATTTCCTGAGGATGTTAAACATCAGAAAATGTTTAAATCAGCAGGTACAGATAACGTACATCCAAGTGTTTTAAAAGAGCTGGCTGAGGAACTTGGTGGATTGTTAATACTGATTTTCCAAAAGTCTTGGAATACTGTGTGACAGCGTACCCCATAAGGCTTTATGGGGGTGTGTGCTTATATATGTATGTATGACATAACTGGAATATGTTTTGTGCTGCCTGTGCCATGTAATATATCTCCGTAAAGGTTATGGACTACTATATCTATTCATCCTATTTGTACACATATATCATTTTCTACTTGAGGTTAAGTATATGGGCGATATGCTTGCTTGGTTTCTAAGTAAGCTTTGTGAGGCATTTGGTCAGCTTCTTTAGGAAGGAATTCGCCAGATTAAGTACCTGATCAGGAAACACTTGGGGAACAATGCATCTTGGAATGCTCCAATCCACATAAGAAGTCTTCCTGGAGACATGCAAGATACCATGTGGACAACGGCTTCGGCCTGTAAAGACTGAGTCATGCAGGGACATGTGACTTGCGCAGGTGACTCCAAAACTCCATCTTGGAGCTGGACTTTGCATAGGAGGGAGGAGGGTGGTCTCCACCCACAAGAGAGAGTATATTTAAACCCGTGGGAGACCCCTCCATTTTGGTCTTCAGCTGGCTAAGGAAGGAGCCTCTTCACCCCCCCAGGATACTTGAAGGAAACTGGAACAAAGGACAGTAACTACGAGGGGTGTGAGTGATTGCTGGACACAGGCTAAAAGGAGATTAGCCTGTAAAAGGGATCATTCTGGAACAGGTGAGGAACTTATCTGTATTTAGTTTGATTAGACATAGATTTGCGCATTTTATTTCATTTTGCTTGGTGACTTACTTTGTTCTGTCTGTTACTACTTGGAAAATCCTGTTTTCTGTATTTAATAAAATCACTTTTTTCCTTATTAATTAATTCAGAGTATGTATTAATACCTGGGGGAGCAAACAACTGTGCATATCTCTCTATCAGTGTTATAGAGGGCGAACAATTTATGAGTTTGCCCTGCATAAGCTTTTTACAGGGTAAAACGGATTTATTTGGGTTTAGACCCCATTGGGAGTTGGGCATCTGAGTGCCAAAGACAAGCACACTTCTGTGAGCTGTTTTCAGGTAAACTTGCAGCTTTGGGACAAGTGATTCAGACCCTGGGTCTGTGCTGGAGCAGACGGGAGTGTCTGGCTCAGCAAGACAGGGTGCTGGAGTCCTGAGCTGGCAGGGAAAACAGGAGCAGGGGTAGTCTTGGTACATCAGGTGGCAGCTCCCAAGGGCGTTTCTGTGATCCAACCCGTCACATACTGGGAAGTTCCAAAACACTGGAGGTAAGCTAATCATGTCATTATAGGCAAACGTTGATCTATTGGATCATGGTGTATATGTAAAAGGCCTAGTCAGGTCCCTGATGAATCCGCTTGTGGCTGACAAGCCCAATTTGAGAACGACACAGATCCATGTGTTATCTGAGTTAGAATCCAAGATCACAGAACGCTGCTTTCTTTTCTCGCTTTTCTTCCATCCTCTGGATCAAAGCTGCTTCATGTTGAGCTGCACCCACTGCCAGATGTTCCCTCCAGATTGACTGGATGTTGAATGACTTCATGGCATTTTTGCACACATCATGGTGCCACCATAAAGGGAAACCCTGCTTTTGAGAGCCATCAAGAATCTTGCTGTACAAAATATTATTGGGGATATGGTCTCCTCCCGTTCTCCTGACAGCTAATGATGTGCCAATATTTCGAATGGGTAACTGGGATGAGATGTATAATTATAGGCCTGTCAGTCTGACATTGATCCTTGGCAAGATCGTGGAACAGCTGATACGTGACTCAATTAATAAAGAATTAAAGGAGGATAAATAACTAATGCCAATCATCATGGGTTTATGGAACAGATCCCGTCAAACTAAGTTGATATCTGTGAGCCTAAGAACCTCTCGATCCCAACTGGCAGAAATAGCAACTGTTATCAAGCCTGATTAAATTCACTACACCTAACACTTATAGTTTGTTTCAAGGTGTTACTGCACACAAAGGTGCAGAATTGGTTTCTCCAGACAAAGGGATATATAGTCACACATCTGTCTAAGTTCATTTGTAGATTAAGCATTGTAAACCAAACATAATGGGAGCTACATCTGCATTTCAAGTCAACACAAGGATGTGAAGACAACTTGGAGTCAGCACACCAGGAAGGGAACCATGGTGGGTAATCCTGACACTGAGGGCAAAATAATGAGTTTTGGGAACTACAGGGAGAAGCAAAAAAAAAGCCATTTTGATATCCAATTTACTGAGCAAGCCCCTTGAAGGATTTGAGGTATATTCATAGATTCATAGAGTTTAAGGCCAGAAGGGACCACTAGATCATCTAGCCAGACCTCCTGTATATCACATTTCACTAAAGCATATTTTTCAGAAAGGCATCCCGTCTTGATATGAAGACATGAAGAGACTGAGAATCCATCACTTTCCATCCCATGAAAACTTGGATCCTGGTTTTGGCTGAAAACCAGCAGCTCTGTCAAAGACTGAATCCTCTGGAAAAAAATCTACTTTATTAAATAGGAAAGGTAACCATTAATAAGGGCAGACCTAGAATTGCATTTTATATTGTGTTCTATGTGTAACCCTTATTTCCAATATTCTTACTTATCACTCATTTGAATCTTTGAATCTCCATTCTTTGTTAATAAACTCATTCTGTTTCTTCTTATAACTACTCAGGGCTGCAGTATTAAGTAACGTGTGAATCCTCAGTTGACTCAAATAAGCTGATGTGTATACTATTCCCTTTGGGGACAGCAAACTTGGTAATTTCTACGAGTGTCCAGTGACAACAGCTGAACACTATAGGGAATGTTCTGAAATCTCAGAGGTTGGTGTGTACTTATACTAGCCTGCACAGAGAGGGCGAGGTCTGTGGACATCTAGAAGTCAGAGATGAACCCCAGCAGACACAGACAAGACTACTTCACATTAAGAGCAGGCAGTGGTGAGGTGCAGCACAACCCTGGATACCTCTGGGGAGCATCACTATCATTTTTTGATGCAATCACAAGTTTGGTTGATAGTACTGATAGTGTTGATGCGCTATACTTAGACTTCTGTAGGAAGTCTGACCTGGTACCACATGACATTGTGATTAAAAAACTACAACAATATAAAATTAACATGGCACACATTAAATGGCTTAAAAGCTGGCTAACTGATAGGTCTCAAAATATAATTGTAGATGGGGAGTCATCATTGAGTGGGTATGTTTCTAGCAGCGTCTCATCGGGATCTGTTCATGGCTGTATTTAATATTTTTATCAGTGACCTGGAAGAAAACATAAAATTATCACTGATAAAGTTTGCAGAGGACACAAACATTGGGAGAGAGGTAAATCATGAAGAGGATAGGTCACTATTTCAGAGTGAGCTGGATCTCTTGGTAGATGGGCAAGAGCAAACAATATGTGGTTTAATACGGCTAATGGCAAATCTAGGAACAAAGAACATAGGCCATACTTAAAGGATGGGGGGGGGGGACTGTATCCTGGGAAGCAGGGACTCTGAAGATTTGGGGGTCATGATGAATATAATCAGCTGAACATGAGCTCCTAGTGCAATTCTGTGGCCAAAAGAACTAATATGATCTTTGTATGCAAACACAGAGGAATCTTGAGTAGGAGTAGAGAGGCTATTTTACTTCTGTATTTGGCCCTGGTGTGACTGCTGCTGGAATACTGTGTCCAGTTCTGTTCTCCATAATTCAGGAAGTATGTTGAAAATTGGACAGGGTTCAGAGTAGAGCCACAAGAATGATTAAAGGCTTAGAAAACATGTCTTAGAGTTACAGATTCAAAGAGCTCAATCTATTTAGTTGAGCAAAGAGAAGTTTAAGGGGTGACTTGATTACAGTCACCCATTAATTACATGAATGAGAATTAGGAACCTTTTAATTGGCACCTACAGCATCCACCTGGGTGAGTTACAGAGCAGCACTATGCTATACACATCCACATAGTCCAAACTGTGGTCCACTGTAGACAGGCCCCTAGATAATCCCAATAGTCCCTTCTGGCCTTGAAATACATGAAGTTACCGCTCAGATGCAGCAGCACAACCTATGCTGAACAGTGTGGTCAGACAGGAAGTCAAAGCCCTAGCTGGTGTAACCTGGCACAGCACATTTGACTGCAATATAGCTATACCAGCTTACCGCAACTTAGCCTCTGGTCCCATGTCTGGACCAAATTAAGCACTCATGGAAAGAATTCCTGATGTGCTACATTTCAAAAGCAGGATCAATGACATTTTGAAAGTTTGTGCTTGCCCCCCAGAAGCTCTGGTGATGAGCAGAGACCTCAGAAAATCTATCCAGATTTGCTTGTTTGTGGTATTACACTAAAGTATAAAAATAGCGGGGTCGGGGGGAGAAGAGAGGAGAAGCGAGCCTTTTATTTATTTATTTAAATAGGAAAATGATCTGAATTAAACAGGAGTGTTTTTTCTTTATAGTTACAAACACCCTCGCATGTCTGAAAACTTTATGCTTGAAGTAGTTTATCATAATACACATTTCTGAAGGTCCCCCAAGGCAGAAAAGCACACTTCTAGTGAATTAGACACAGCTTTATTTGAAGGTGTCCTGAATTTCTTTAATTTCAATGACAGAAGAATTGTCAAGTAAGATGTAAAGTCAATGCTGCACTGATTATCTGTGATAGAGTCTGTCAGTAACATCAATTCTTAATTCAAAGTAAACTCATTTTTCTCTTCTCTTTATTTCCCAAACAGAATTTCAGTCTAGATATTACTGCTTGTGAAGATTATAGAATTGGCAGCAAAGAAAACAAATATCCTCTGTTTATCCACAGGCAATCAGTGCAGACATCCTGAACAGTTTGTTTTGATATTGCTTCAACAAAAGTCCAGCCCTGGGAAGAAGGTGTCTGTATGAACTAGAATTATAGTTCCCATGGTAAAAAAGTCGGGGCTTCATCTTCTGAGTCAATCGTCCCTGCTCTGTTCATTTAGCTTTACCTGGCATGGTAAAAGTGTTACATTCAGGAAGTGTTTTGTTTAATTACTTACAACAATATAACAATAAGAAACGCACGTAAGATTTCTATGTATTAATGCAGACACTGTGATAAGATCCAGCTCAAAATAGGCCCACCGCCGCTGACTGCTCAAGCTCCTGTGTCGAATTTCACACCAGCAGAAATCTGGAGTAGCTGTACAGACATCAGTGGAGTTACTCTGGGATTTCACCAATGTAACTAAGATCAGAATGTGGTCCCCAGCCTCTCCAAGACACTGATCTACTCAGAGAAAGGTCAATGTTTTACAGAAGACAGTTAACAAACAGATGAGAAGTCATCTCTCTCTCTTTCACATATATACATATACACAAAAGTATATAAAAACTGGTCTGGCAGAATCAGTGACTTAGGCATCCCAGGTAATTACCATTCATAGGACTTAATTAGGGCAGGTCTTCACTAAGGGGGGGGGGGTCGATTTAAGATACGCAAATTCAGCTACGTGAATAGTGTAGCTGAATTCGACGTATCGCAGCCGACTTACCCCGCTGTAGGGACGGCGGCAAAATCGACCTCTGCGGCTTCCCGTCGATGGTGCTTACTCCCACCTCCGCTGGTGGAGTAAGAGCGTCGATTCGGGGATCGATTGTCACGTCCCGACAGGACGCGATACATCGATCCCCGAGAGGTCGATTTCTACCCGCCGATTCAGGCGGGTAGTGTAGACCTAGCCTCAGTCTTCCCTCCCTGGAGGTAGTTAACAATAGATCCCTCTCCTCCCCCCCAGCATAATCATTAGGCTAAAAGCTACAGAGGTCAGAAGGCTCAACAAGTTTCACTGAGCCTCACAATCACATGCATGATTTTCATTTGAATTGGGCCCTTGACTAGAGTCCTCAAGGCTAAAAATCCAGAAAGGCGTTTCTGGTCTGGATTGATGTAAATCATCAATACTTACTACTTCCTCTTACATATCACTCACAGCAAGCCCTGCACGGAGGAAGTACTAGTTCAGGGCCCCTGGTTCTATTCACACCTCTGCCATTGATATGAAAAAGAACTGTTTGACATGGAACTTTCAAGCCACTGTGCTTCTCTGTACTTCATTTCATGCATCAGAAAATGGGTATAATATTTACTTCACATGGATGTTATGCAGTTGTCGAAGTTGTAACTGGACTCAACTGGCATTACATTGGTGTCAAGAATCAGACTCCTATTGGACAAATAGTTTTGAAGTACATAAAATATTGTTACAAGGAGGAGGGAGAAAAAATGTTCATTTTAACCTCTGATGATAGCACAAGAAGCAATGGGCTTAAATTGCAGCAAAGGCAGTTTAGGTTGGACTTTTGGAAAACCTTCTTAATTGTCAGGGTAGTTAGGCACTGGAATAAATTGCCTAGGGAGGTAGGAGAATCTCCATCATTGGAGATTTCTAAGAACAGGTTAAACAAACACCTGTCAGAGATGGTGTAGATAATGCCATGAGTGCAGGGACTGGACTAGAAGATCTCTTGAGTCCTATGATTCTATGAAATATCACTCAGTTGATGTGGAAGAGCCATAACGATGGCAAAGAATGTTCCTCAGTTGCTTTTGGGAGTACAGATTTGAACATGAAACATACAGAGATACTACACCAGATCAAGGGTGTTTGCACGTTAGAATGCTTAACTGCTGTTTGCATCTGCAACATGTAAATCTAAGCATGTACATATGAAACTTTACATGCATGCATACAAATGATAAGATGCCGGGCTGACAGTGTCTCCCAATGCATCAGTTTTTATTAGGGCTGTCGATTAATTGCAGTTAACTCACGTGATTAACTCAAAAAAATTAATCGTGAAAAAAAAATTAATCCCAATTGCACTGTTAAACAATAGAATACCAATTGAAATTTATTACGTATTTTTGATGTTTTTCCACATTTTCAAATATATTGATTTCTATTACAACACAGGATACAAAGTGTACTGTGCTTTCAGAAGTGTTAAAAGAGCAACACTCCAATGCGAAAACTACAGAACCCGAACCACCAAAAAAGAAAATCAACCTTCTGCTAGTGGCATCTAACTCAGATAATGAAAATGAACATGTGTTGGCCCACACTTCTTTGGATCGTTATCAAGCAGAACCCATCATCAGCAAGGACGGATGTCCTCTGGAATGGTGGTTGAAGCATGAAGGGACATGTGAATCTTTAGCGCAGGGGTCGGCAACGTTTGGCACATGGCTCGCCAGGGTAAGCACCCTAGCGGGCCGGGCCAGTTTATTTACCTACTGACGCGGCAGGTTCAGCCGATCGCGGCCCCCACTGGCCGCGGTTCGCTGTCCTGGGCCAATGGGGGTGGCGGGAAGCGGCGTGGGCGAGAGATGTGCTGGCTGTGACTTCCCACCGCCCCCATTGGCCCAGGACAGTGAACCGTGGCCAGTGGGGGCCGCGATCAGCCGAACCTGCCGCATCAGCAGGTAAATAAAGTGGCCCAGCTAGGATGCTTACCCTGGCGAGCCGCGTGCCAAACGTTGCCTACCCCTGCTTTAGCGCATCTGGCACGTAAATATCTTGTGACTTCGGCTACAAGTCTGGCTACATGTGAACGCCTCTCACTTTCAGGTGACATTGTAAACCAAAAATGGGCAGCATTATGTGCTGCAAATTGTAACCAAACCTATTTTAACAATTGGCTGAACAAGAAGTAGGAATGTGTGGATTTGTAGGCTCTAAAGTTTTACATTGTTTTATTTTTTAATGCAGTTTTTATTTTTTTAACATAATTCTACATTTGCAAGTTCAACTTTCATGATAAAGAGATTTCACTACAGTACTTGTATTAGGTGAATTGAAAAATACTACTTATTTTGTTTTTTACAGTGCAAATATTTGTAATCAAAAATAAATATAAAGTGAGCACTGTACATTTTGTATTTTGTGTTGCAATTGAAATCAATATATTTTAAAATGTAGAACACATCCAAAATTATTTAAATAAATTGTATTCTATTATTGTTTAGCAGTGCGATTAATCACGATTAATTTTTTAATCGTGCGATTAATCACAATTATTTTTTAATCATTTGACAGCCCTAGTTTTTATATTTCTGAAGTAAGCCTTTGGGTTGGAACGTGCTATACATGTATAAAATATTGTAATTGTTTTGGTATTTAGCAATCTGCAGTCTTTGAGAAGGATACAGATGTGCCTAAGGTACATTTTCTTTCACCCAGTTTAGATGACAAGTCAAAAACTTGTCACAGAAAATCATTGTTAAGTACACAGTAGCCGTGTGTCTTTCAGTCTTGATTTTAAGAGTAATTGCTTGCAGATTCATTGGTCCAAACCATTTTTAGTGTAATTGTAATAGAACTTTAACCTTAATAGAATTACATCTGTGATAAATTTGGTCATTTTTAGTCAATTGCTCTTATATTTCAGCAAATGTAATTTACTGATAATTTTCATGTCATTAACCAGTTTTTTTTTCAAAGGAGTACAGTATGGTACCCAATATTTGTTCTCTTAAGTAATTGAACAAAGAAATAAATGTCTAATGAGAGCACCTGGGGTAAGCTGTCTAATATTATTTTCAATACAAAATATAAAATCCACATCTTCCTTAGAAATTCAAACCAAGTTTTAAAAATATCAACAATTGACAACAAATATGACAATTTTTGTAAGTGTTTTTTTTCTTCCCCTGACCGGTCTATGGTGGAAACTTATATGTTTCAACATTAAGAAGTGATAAGAGACTTAAGGATAGATATACTCTGAGGAGATATCTTTTAAAATTCTTTATTCAATCAGGTGTGAAACAGTATAATATCTTAAAAGGACACATTTGGTAGCATGAAAGACAAGTGCAGTGAGGCTTGAGTTTACTAAATTCGCTGCATTCTCCAACCTTAAAGCTCCAAATAGATTATTTTTTTAACCTATCAACAGGATTGCAAGTATTCCTCAAGCAACTAGGGTTGTGAAGAAAGTTAATTCTTTCTTGCTGTATTTGGCATAAAGATTTCTAAACTGTACAGTTTAGGTTTGTTATAGGCTACTTTTTTTATTTTATTTTGTTCGATAACTTCTAATGTAATTGGTTCTGATTATAAACCCAGTGGAGAACAGTGCTTCTCTTAATTTCAGATTTATGCAAAATGGATGTGAGAGATGCAGTTTTAAGAATGACTAGCTCAATTTTCAAAGCTGAACTCCTTGTGATGTAAAAATGTATCGATAATTTTGTAAGGTCATAACTGGTGATTTTGTGGACTGTTGACATGCTTAACTATTTTTAAATAATGTGAGTCATCCATAAGCCATTATTTCTGTCTTCTAGCAAACTGCAGTGTAGGCTAGAATGGCAATAAGGTACTCCAGTTTTTTGCATTTTCTACATCACTAGAGTCAGAAATGTTCTGCAAAATGACAGAATTCTATTTATTAGACTGGGAAAATCCATTTAATCTAGGTGACAATTTAAAAAAAAAATTATTGGCATTGACTATCATTTCAATTTGGCAATACTTTTCTAAGATTTCGGTAGCTTTCTCATACAAAAAATCTCAGACTGTCCCTTCATTGTTAATTGATGTATATCACTAATTTTCTTTTGAAACTCATGTTTAGTACACAGACAGATGGGTGCATTGAAGCATGGTATTAATCAGAAAAATCCAAAAATATGCAGTAGCATACAGGCATCTTAGGCCGACCACATAGTTGAGTGTGAATTTCCAATCTGGGCAGAGAGTTAAAAATCCCCTTGGTGTTGCCTAGAATAGTACACACATCCTCATGCAGATAGAACACTTTACATGGTGTTTATCAACGATGAAGGATCCTTCATCTAGTCTGCTAATGCGGCTTGTTGTGATGCTGCTGCTTCTGATGCCCAAAAAGCTGTTGCTTCCATATGCTCAGTTGCAATGGCCATTTTAAACTTTAAGCAATTGAGAGCATGAGCACAATCCGAACCTTTACATGTGAAGATGAGGAAAATCCCTTTCTCTGTGTAAAAGACAGAAATGCTGGTGCAGAAGGTTACAAGACACTGGCAGTTTTTCTTTGGCACTGGGGGAAGAGGGAATTCTAAAAATGCATGCACACATGTTTGGAACAAGTTCTGCTATGCATTAATCTGTGGGTAAAATTTACAAAAATATTAAGGGTATCTTGCATAGATTAGGGTGAAAATCTACTGGCAATTTCCTTAATAGGTGTCTTTAAATTAAAAAGAAAAAAAGAAGAACCCTATGATTTATGTTGATTGAATATGTATGAGATTATGGGCTTGTCTATATAGTTTTAGTATTGATTTAATGGTATCTAACTA
The DNA here is from genome assembly GCF_027887155.1 of Malaclemys terrapin pileata. Lineage (NCBI taxonomy): Eukaryota > Metazoa > Chordata > Testudines > Emydidae > Malaclemys > Malaclemys terrapin. Next base: position 14,560,637 of record NC_071518.1, read on the forward strand.
TCAGTTTCTAACTCTAGAGTTTAAATTGGTGCAACCTTTTAACTGGGTCAAGTTATACTGGTAAAGATGCTCAAATTAGCATAGGTTATTTGCATACATAGCCAAGTATGATACAATATATTTGCTCCTCCTTCCTATGTGGCTGCATAGCCCATCTTAGGGTCATGTCTAAGCTGGGAAAGCTTTACCAGTATAGGAATACTTGCATACTATACCAGCAGAGTGCTCCTAGTGTGGACACAGCTATACCAGCAAAGCTGTGCTTTGTACCTATATAATAAAATCACCTCAATAAGCAAAACAAGCTATACAGATAAAACTGCAGCTTTGTTAGTATAGCTGTGTTTACACTAGGCACTTCTGCCAGTATAGCTGTATCACTCCGGGATCACTGCTCTTCACTCTCTTGACCCAAATAGCTCTGCCAGCAGAAGTCTGTTGTGTAGTGGAAGTCCACGTAGACCTGGGCTATGAATGATTGACCTGCTTTTCTGTGCTTCTTGGGCTGATGGGAGGTCTCAGCTCCAAACTTCCTGCTTACTGAAGTTAAACTGGATTCCCAGTTTGTGATGACTCCACTTAGTGGCTGGGTGAATAAATATACAGGCCCTATGACTTCTGGGGCATGAAGAACTCAAATTAATCAAGGACCCAGCAATATTAAAGGGGAACAGATAAGGTTATATTGGGAAGGGGTAAAGATAGTAATTGGGATAAGGGAAAAGGCAGCAGAATCAAAGGGAACAGAGAGGTGCTTGACTGGCTTGGCTACCTGGTGCTTAGTTGGCTGGTTCTTGCTCACATGCTCAGGGCCTAACTGATGGACATTTATAGGGTTGGACTGGTAGAGAACTTAATCATTTTCCTGCTATTGCAGGGACCTAGGCAATGCTTAATTTGTACCAGGGCTTTCCAGAGCTGAGCTGAGCCCAGCACCTCCAGGCTTGGCAGTTCATAGCCCCGCATCTCTGGGGCTTGCCACATCAGTTATGACATTAAAAAAATTGCTTGAGCCCCAGCACCTCTTTCATTACAAATTAAGCACTGGGCCTAAGGCACTGGGGAACATCGGTCCCTCCTATTCTCTCGCTGTGTCTAGTCTCCTTATGCTGTAATAATTTGGTCTAATGTTGATTGCTTGGTTTAGTGTGTGGGTGTTAAGTGGTGGTGGCAGCCTGTGATATAGAGGAGGTCAGACTTGATTAGTGCTTCTCAAAGTCGGGCTGCCGCATGTTCAGGGAAAGCCCCAGGCGGTCCAGGCCAGTTTGTTTACCTGTCACATCTTCAAGTTTGGCCAATCGTGGCTCAAACTGGCCATGTTTGCCGCTCCAGGCCAATGGGGGCTGCGGGAAGTGGTGCGGGCCAAGGGATGTGCTGGCCGCCCTTCCCGCAGCACCCATTGGCTTGGAGCGGCGAATCTAAATGGGGGTTCTTAGAACAGCAGGCTTGTGGGATTGAGCCCAATACATTTCTACCTTAAATACAGTATTCTAAAAGCTTCACTCTTGAGACTGTTTTGTGCTTCATCTATTGTAATACTTTTTTGTGTGTAGTTCATTGCTATAATCTATCACACTTCATGTTGTCATTCAGTTCCTCCAGTCTAGCTCTGTCTACATGAACAATTAAACTCGTGTTTGAATCTGTCCCACATTACCCTGTCTATGTGCACCCTGCTGACTTGCATTAACAGGTTGTCAGAGTGCTTTGAGCTATCCCTCTCTGAAACTGAGCTAGCTCAAAGCACATTAATGAACTGTTAACACATGTCACCAGGGTGCACGTGGACAGTTAGACCGTGGCAGGCGACTGTGGGGTAGATTCAAGCCAGACTTGGCCTACTTTAATTGTTCACGTAGAGAAGCCCAAATCCTTCTATGTGAGCTGTGAATTTGTTCATTTTCAATTCTCACAGAACCCCAAATTCAAAACAAAACAAATATATATATAAACAGCATCTACCAGAACATTGTCAAGTCAAAGTCCAAAAATAAATAAAATAATGGTCTTTCCAAGAAAAAGAGAAATTAATAAGAAGAGTTTTATAAACCCTTTGAAGCACAACAAAAGGAGCTATGGTTAAAATTTTAACAAGTTAGAATCATTAGCTAAACAAATTCTGACAGCCTATCTTTGCATTTCCAGTCACACATGCTCAGAGCAAAGGCTTGATTGCTGAGGCAACTTTAATAGGTCCCTCTGCATATGACTAATTTCTCTCAAACAATCTTTTTTTTCCTTACCATGGATCCTCAAATGCTACGTTCCATTAATCTGTGTCACTCGTACAGATTATTAAAAGAACAGACTAGCATTGAAGCATGTGCATCTTGCCATTATCATAGATACTCGAGTGACAAAGGGAACATGTTAAAAACAAGCTAAGTAACAGTTGTTAAAAGTAACACAAAATGTTCTATATTTCATGTTTCTTGAAATCATGTTTACACATAATCCCTTTACTTTCATGAATATCGATACCAGACACCTCTGTGTTCTTGGGGAACCAGGGTGCAGTATCCAGCCTGACTCATGAAAGACCCCCCCCCCAGCCTCTGCTTAAACCAAAACCTATCAGAGGATAAAAACTTGCAGAGAGCAGTGAAGGGCGTTGGGAGACCCTAGACCCCTCCTGACAAGGGTGACAAGATTAAGACATCTCCATTAGCATACAGAATGGAGAACAGAGACAACTCCCCTAGCCTCATCTGCATGAAAGATGGGACAGGAAGACATCTCAATTTACATACAGAATGGAGAACAGAGAACCGCACTGAATTCTGGGACCAGAAAAAGCAGGGAAGCACTGCATCATGGGAAACTCTACTCCAGATGCTAATGAACCTACACCTGCACACATCCAGCTCAGCAGTTATCAGACCAATTCTAGTAATTAATCCTTAATTGATATCCAAATATTGAAGCAGCCTAGTTGCATTGTGAGCTCCCTGGAAAAAAACACCAACCATAGCCAAGAGTGATCAGCTCCTATTGTCTAGCCTAAAGAAAACCCTTGAGTCATCAGCTTACCTATAAACAAATCTAGTGTTCTCCCTTGAACAATTGTATTTTCTCTACAAAAATCCCTACTCACCCTCTAGTCAGGGTTCTGATGCTTAGATCCAAACTATGCATCAGTTCCAATGGACCTCCATCTTCTCCTGACTGATCGTGCTGGGGGCTATGCCTGTCTCCAGCATTCAGGACCCTCCGCTACCACCATCACCTGGGAACCCCGACCAGTTCAAGCCTCATAGAGTGGGTGAGATCTCCCCCTCTTTCTCTCTGTTTTCCTTTCTACCTTAGGTATTAACCTTTAATAATGTATGTTATGTTGGTTTAGCTCTCCTTGTGTAGTTATCACTATTATTCAATAAATAACTTTTATGGTTAAGTTGGTTGCTTCTCTCTCTCTTACTGAACTTTACTCTTTTGTGTTTTTAGCTTCCCCCATTCACTCTACGACAACGCTTCTTTTACCTAAGCTAAAGATCCCTGCAGCGCCCAAAATACTGTGGGGTTTGCTCATCAAGTAGGTTACTGCCAGTACAATTGTGTTGGGGGAGTTGGGATAGGCACGTGCTGAAATTGGGACGCATAAGAGTAACAGTTTGAAAGTGTTGCTTGACCCAGTCCATGGAGCCCAGGGGCATATAAGGAGAGTCAGCTTGAAAGTGCTGCTTTCTCCAGCCCAGTGAGTTCAGAGACCTATAAGGGGTCAGCTTGACAGTGCTGGTTGACCCCGGTCTGCTCAGACTTGCTCTGTTAATGTACGTGTGGGTGTGTGGGTGTTCATCCGGTTCTGGGGTGGGAGTAACCCAGCCCTAGGGACCCTAGGTCCTGCAGGATAGCTCCATTGGGGGGGGGACTTGCAGAAGGGAAAAGTAGAGCTCCATATGTAAACATAAGTGACACAAGCAGTACATTGACAGGATTACAGAACCCCCTTCCCCAGAGGAGTAACCTGAGTAAATGAGCATACCCCAAAGTAATGGGCACATCTGGTAACAATATATGAGCCAGCTCCTCCACTGGTGTGAACTAGCATAGCTTCATTGGCTCACACCAGCTGCAGAGCTGTACATCTCATGTGTGTGTGTTTGTGTTTGAACACACAATTAAATATACACCTATGGCCCTCATCTACTTCATCCCTCTCCACCAGCACAATTCAGCCCTAACCCCAGTGACTCTGGCCCTGAGATGATCTAACCGGTTTTGGGGGTGAAAAGGGGAGGGAAGAGGATCTTCAATTTGCATTAAGCCACCATAGTAGAATCCATCAACCTGTTCTGTTCCCGTTAACCATACCCCCTAATGTCAGTATAGGCATGGCTGGGGGTTGTGCAGGAAAAACAGAACAAACACAAAAACTTTGCATAGGGTTCTCATCTTCTCTTAAACATACATAAACAAACAAAATGGGCATGCCGTTAGGTCCTGATGCCACAGGCTGCTCTGAAAAAGCATAGGAGTCCATTTGAGTGAATCACATGGCAGAAATTGGGGCCGTAGTGTGGTGACGGGGGAGGGGGGCGGGGAGAGAAGCATTTGACTTTACCTATGTTATATGCAAGCACAGGAACTGTGTGATGTAGAGTATCAGCATACTGAAGATGTATCCTGGTACAGTCTTGGTGATAAAGCCGAAGCAGAAACAATAAATTATCATGAGTAAATTAACTGATGGTCTCATTGGATAATAGAGATTCAGTACAGCAAATATCCTCTAATGAGACACAATAGTGCAGAAATTTAAATAAGCACGATCAACTTGTTTCTTATTGAAACTATAGCGAGGGGTCGGCAACCTATGGCACGCATGCCAAAGACGGCATGCGAGCCGATTTTTAATGGCCGCATCCCACAGCCCGAACCCGAGCCTGGGGGCTGTGGCTTGCCACCTGCTGGACTCTGGGAACAGCTGGGTTGCACCTCTTTCACCACCACAGGTCACTGGACCCCGCTCCCCTCCGGCACTGAGGGCAGAACCCAGGAGTCTGGAGCCCTAGTCTCCGTCTGTCCCCCACCCCCTCGAACAACTAGAGCCCAGCTGGAAACCTAGGAATCCAAAATCCTCGCTCCCAGAACTCCTCCCCCGAGCGTTAGACACCAGCCCCTTCCCGGAGCCCAGGAGTCCCAACTCCCACCCTGCTCCCCGCCCTACCCCCCCACACACACACCCAGCCCCCCGCCCTGACCCCTACACCCCCCACAATCCCAGCTCTGACTCCAGCACCCCCACACATACCCAGCTCCTCCACCCCATGCCCTGACTCTTGCACCCCCCACATTTCCACCCCCACCCTGATCACCAAATGGGAACTCCTGCACCGCCCCCCTCACATTCCCACCTGCACCCCTCGCACCAAATGGGAGCTGCCCAAGTAAGCACTCCACACCCAAACCTTCTGCCCCAACCCTGAGCCCCCTCCTTCATTCTAGCTCCTGGCCAGACCCTACACCCCAACCCCCAGCCTGCTCCTTCACCCTCAGCCCTGTGCTCAGTGCACTCCCACCCTCAGCTCGGTGCAGAGAGAGGGGAAGAAAATGGGCTAAAACCAGGGAGAAGGTAGGTACACACTCTATGTGGGCAGGGCTGGGACCCTAGACCGGCAGCGGGCTGAGCAGAGGCAGGCTGAGCCGCTGAGCCGCTCAGCCCACTTCCGGTCTGGGGTCCCGGCCGCCGGCCCCGCTCAGCCCGCTGCCAGTCTGGAGTTCTGACTGCTGGCCCCTTGCCAGCCAGGGTCCCAGCCGCCAGTCCAACTCAGTGCCCACTGCCGGCCTAGGTGAATGGAACCCCAGGCCGGCAGCGGACTAAGTGGGCTGGTGCCGTAAGATCAGCATTTTAATTTAATTTTAAATGAAGCTTCTTAAACATTTTGAAAACCTTGTTTACTTTACATATGGCAATAGTTTAGTTATATAATATAGACAGAGAGAGACCTTCTAAAAAATGTTTAAATGTTTTACCAGCACGCGAAACCTTACATTAGAGTGAATAAATGAAGACTCGGCACATCACTTCTGAAAGGTTGCCGACCCCTGCTATAGCATGTGTAAGAAAAAACAGTAGATGTTGATAAAGATTATTTGAGCACTGAAGTCAGTGTATATATATAAAGAATTGTAACAATACTTCACATTGTAAGCACACATTATACATAACTCAAATCTAACAGCAGAAGAACAGTGAAGGGAATAAAACAAGAGTGAATTAATAGCAGAAAAACTACTTAGTAGGTACAGGAATAACAACAATATGCAGCCTTAATATGAAGACCACTAGCTGGATAAAATTGCCAATACAGGTTGAGATATTTGCCTGAGAAATGGGCAAATATTTGCTCAGAAAAAGAGTGCTTTAAAATAGTTACTATTTGACAATTCCTCCATAAATGGCTACAAAACTCTATAAGACCATACAAAATAAAATAAAAATAACCAGGTTGCATTGGTAAAACATGGAAGGAGAGAACCCTGTTTAAAGGGAAGAGCTATAACGAAAAGAGATCCCACTGTTTTCATCAACTAGATGTTACCTAACATTTGGCATGAATGAACACTTTTAAACATTTTTAATTTGACATTATGAAAGGAGTTATTTGGTAATGATCTCAGTTGATGACCCACATTTATACTGCAGCTGTTCTATTTACTCTTTGCAGTACTATCTGCTTCTAATTACCAGTATCACTTCCTGGATTTTTCCACTGTGGACTAGTTTCATTCCAAGGAGAAGCTGGATTGGATGAGACAGATATCCTCTTCCATTCTCTTGCTGTGAAGATGCAGATGAGCAAACTGAAAATGAAACTGACAACTTTCCCTTTAATTGATTTAAATTAGGAGTCTCTCCAAATTTCAAACTGTTTTCTAATTAAGTATTATATGAATAATGCTCTAGATGCTTGAAAGTTGAATATTGAAGCAGAAAACTATTTGGTTTCAAGACATTAAAACAGTGATGGGAAAATAATCCATATAGGTCAAAGACATACATACAATGAAAACACACTGAGCTTAACTTCTGCTGCATTATAGGATATCATTGTCTTTTGCATTTATCACTTCCCAGATTAGACTTTTTTGTTTAACTGATATTTTTACAGTGACTGCATGCCGTCACAGACTCACCGTAGGATTTGGAAGACCCCATGCAATCAGTTCTCAGGGCCCTCATCCAATCACTGTCTCCTAATTTTTCCATATCGTCTTTAATCTACCATCTTTCTCCACCCCAGGGGTTGGCAAGAGCAGGAAAAAAGCATGGCAGCCTGTTCTTCTTCCCCCAGACAGGAGTACTGAATAGCATACAGTTATTCATTCTAGGTCTGATCCAGAGCACATTGTAAGACACCAACTGATTTTAATTGGCTTTGAACCAGGCTTCTGCTAGCTCTGCCTTAAACTATGGTCATCTAGCAGAACACGGATGACACTAAGATGGGGGGAGGGGAGGAGGTAGATATACTGGAGAGTAGGGATAGGGTCCAGAATGACCTAAACCAATTGGAGGATTGAGCCAAAAGAAATCTGATGAGGTTCAACAAGGACAAGTGCAGAGTCCTGCACTTAGGACGTACGTAAGAATCCCATGCACTGCTATGTGCTGGGGACTAACTGGCTAAGTGGCAGTTCTGCAGAACAGGACCTGGGGATTACAGTGGACAAGAAGCTGGATATGAGTCACCAGTGTCCCCTTGTTGCCAAGAAGGCTAATGGCATATTGGGCTGCATTAGTAGGAGCATTGCCAGCAGATCGAGAGAAGTAATTATTCCCCTCTATTCAGCACTGGTGAGGCGACATCTGGAGTATTGCATCCAGTTTTGGGCTCTCCACTACAGAAGGGATGTGGACAAATTGAAGAGAGTCCAGCGGAGGGCAATGAAAATGAATAGGGGGCTAAGGCACATGACTTACGAGGAGAGGCTGAGGGAACTGGACTTATTTAGTCTGCAGAAGAGAAGAGTGAGGGGGGATTTGACAGTGGCCTTCAACTACCTGAAGGGGGGTTCCAAAGAGGATGGAGCTCGGCTGTTCTCAGTGGTGGCAGATGACAGAACAAGGAGCAATGGTCTCAACTTGCAGTGGGGGAGGTCTAGGTTGGATATTAGGAAAAACTATTTCACTAAGAGGGTGGTGAAGCACTGGAATGCTTTACCTAGGTAGGCTGTGTAATCTCCATCCTTAGAGGTTTTTAAGGCCTGGCTTGACAAAGCCCTGGCTGGGATGATTTAGTTGGGGTTGGTCCTGCTTTGAGCAGGGGGTTGGACTAGATGGCCTCCTGAGGTCTCGTCCAGACCTAATCTTCTATGATTCTATGAACACCAGTCAGTACAGTGCAGTAGGTGTAGCTACATCTCACATAAAATAAATTTCACGTGTTTGGGCATGACACTGGATAAGAATTGCATGGCAGGATGTGTACAAGAAGATAGCTTCTTGTGGGTACCATGAATAGTTGGAAGTCTAATGTGCACACACTGGCTTATAAGGATCAGGTGTGTATACAAACAGCTTCCAGTTATCTGCTGGAATCTATCTAAAGAAGAGTAAAAATCCACCTGAAATCCTTTGAACGTCAAGGGAGAGATTTTAAATTTGAATCCTCGTAACCAAACTCTCCTATTTCACGATTATCACTTTTGATGTGGCAAAAATTCTGTGGAAGGAGCTCATAAAATTTTGTCTATATTAAATAAAACTCAAACACCAGTCTTGTTTTGACCATGAACCTGAACCCTAAATCATAGCCTAAACAGAACTCAGATAACAATTTAATCCACAGCAGGCATAATTATTACTGATGCTTTATCTTGGATAATTAACAATACATCTTTGGTTTGCAAGACTGTGCAGGAAATCTCAGGAGAATGCCCTCTCTCTCTCTCACTTTCCCCACCCTCATTAGAATTCCAGAACAGGAATGAAAACAATATGGAACTCACTATGAATTCCAGAACAGGAAGTCTCTATGTCAAAGTTATAACCCACTCAAAAAACTGTGGGTTCTAGAATTAGAACCTAATAGTGCTCCCACTGATATAAGTGGTGAAAACTTGGGTCTGCGTCACTGGGAGTAGGTCCTTAGAAGAGATAAGACATTTTAAGTTCAAGCTCTGATAGAATTTGGCAGGCCTTAAATTCCGGCCTGCTGCATGATGATTATTTTGGCAGGTCTAAAAGGTAGGGCAAAAATTACTTTCAAATAAGAATCTTTATTGTTTGCAAAGCATAGGCTTCCATTTATTAATATAGATTTTTTTTTTAAATTAAATGTCCCTTGAAAAGCAAGGGTTTAAATTAAAGTTTAATCTTCCTATCATCGCCTTTCAGGCCCTACAGATTTCTGCTCCTTCCTTATTTGATTCAGTCTCTTTTCTCATCACCCCTCACTGAATGTCTGTTTCTCCCACATCCACTTCCACATCTTCTTCCATGATTCCTGCATCACATCTTTCTGAGCTGGTCTGTGAAAACACTACTGTCCTCCTCAAGGGCCAGTTTTCCATGAGGCCTACTAGAAACTTGCTAAGTCCTGTAATGATTCATTTTGTCCATTTATCTCATGATTTGTTTTTGGTTGCATGAGGTGAGGCACTGTTCTCCTAGATCCTCTGGATGTTTCTCTTGCCCTCATTTCCTCGTCCCTCCATGTTCTTATTAGCCCTTCCCACCCTCACCCCCCCACCACTCTCATACACACACTTATTTTGCTTCAAGTCTAATATGAGTTTTTAAGTTTCTCAGGGCAGGGCTCTTTTCTTTTACCTTTATTGGGCACTGTTAAAATAACAAAGAAGCTAAAAATATTTAAAAACTGAAAACAATGAACAAACAAACAACCCCCCCCCCCCCAAAGCTATAGATATTGTTCAAGTTCCTAAACAGTGTTTTCCCATCGTTATTTGAACTGTTACATCTAGAGACATGGAGGGGAAAATAATAGAACTTTTTTAATCTCAAAAAGGAGTTGATTTGAGCTTTAGGTGAACGTAAAGATCAGTTCATGTTTTATGCAAATTAGTTTGCCCATCCTAATACAAAGAAGTGTTCAAAATTTTGTCAATGAGTAAGGATTAAGAGTGGAACTGTAGTTATATTACCAAAACCAAGGGCTTGGCTAAATGGTGCAACAAAGCGTATTGGAGGACTGTGGTTTGTAAAGTGCTCCAACATGTTGTACTCTAACTGCCTCATATAGACCCTGCTGGTATGCTCTAAAAAATACATCATTAGCACTCACGTATACATTAAAGTGGGGCCGTTATATTGAACACATTAAGGCACTCTACAAAGCAACATGCGGCTTGACGTGCCATGTACACAAGCCCCTCTTCCACCCACCATTATGTATCCTAATTCCTGGAAGTTTTACTTAAGGAGAGGATCAAAATACAATACTGATGCATTACCATTTCCAGGACTAAAATGTCATTCTCAGATCTACTGTATCTGGAGGTGGTACTGCACTTTGATGACTGAAAGTGAGTCCCAGAGGCACTGTTAAATGCATGACTTCCCTACCCAGGTGTCAGTGGATACTTCCAATTTACAAGTACCATAATCTTCACGGGGCACATGGAACATCTCTAGCTTGAGGATATTTAAGGGACTATATTTCATGGATTTTAGATATTTTATAGGAAGCTTGGCAATCAGAACCTAACATTTACCCTTTCTCTTTGGATGCAAGACTGTTCCTCCATTGTTTCATGGAAAATCTTTTCACATGAAAAGATTACCACATCCAAACAGCTGGTGGTAATTACATTTTCACCATTTTCCTTATCCCATTTTCTCACTGTAGGCATTCTGTAGGCCATGTAGCTTCAAGAAGCAAACAGAAAAAAAGCTCCCCAAACTTTCTGACAAAGAGTATTTTTGGCAAACACACTGAATGAACATGAACTGTCAGGATTTCAAAGACTCCCTGAGGAGTTCAGCAAACATATCCAAAAAATCCAAAGGAGTCAGTATAAGTCCTTTTCAAGGCTGCTAGACCCTTCTTCAAAAAACATTCAAGGCTATGTAAAGAGTCAGTTGCTTATCCTGAAAGGCCTTTTTGATAAGGGAGAAAAATATATGGGGATAACAAACAAAAATTGTTGATGTTAAAGCAGATTCAGTTCTAACTCAGATAATATTGTTGTGTAATGGGGTGCTCTGGAGAGTTACATAACCATTAATTAAAACCTTTACCAAACCTGCATGCTCTCTCTCTCCTCTCAATATTGTTTGTGAGCCTAATAAAATTAGGCAATGAAGTGAAAATACTGAGGTGAGTGCTCTAAAGGGACATTCACCTCTTGAGTGCTTCCCAGTGACTGAATACAGAGTCCTTTTCTTACCCATGGTGCCTCCCACAGGCTGCCAGCTGACTTTGGTGGGTCTTCAGTGGTTTGGGGGGCCAATCACAAAGTCCAAATGACCCCCTTTGAGAGTCCTACAGAGTCCAGGAAATAAACAGTCTCTTTCCCCTTGCAAGGGTCTTCCACCCCAGCTCTAGACCCTTTAAATTCAGCCCTTTGTTTGGGCTCCTAAACAAGTCCTGTTCCCTTTACCTGTGGCACTACCCTGTACCCACCCACAACTCTGGGTTCCAACCCAGGGACCCTCTACACAGTAGTCACATACTGCTCAACTTCAAACCTATGCTATTATTTCCTTCAGCCTCTTCCTAAGGGCACTTTTATCTCCAGCCCTATCTCAGGGCTAATGTCCTCAGGCTCTTCTTCCTCTGCAATCTCAGTGTACATTCAGGCAACCATAAACTCTGGCTACTTGTCAGTCTTGTGTGGCCAGAGAGGAGTCATCTTCTTCACCCCTCTTGTCCCAAGCACGAACTGACCTGCTAAAGCCTTGCAGCTCCTTTTATCTGAGTCTGCTGGGCTATGATTGGCTGTCACCAGCCCTGGAAGGACTAGGTCTCTGTAGCTTCTAGGATGGCTGCTCCAGTGAGGCCTCTCTAGGAAGGCATGGAAGACCCACCCTTGCTGCTCTTTATTTCCCACCTCGTTGCTTCCTGGAGCAGGGTGTAGAAGACCAGTGGGGCCTTCAGCAGGTCCATGAAGGCTTGGTCCACCCCATCACAAATACACTTAAGTGAATATTTCTCTATCAGGCCAAATGCAAATAATTTAAACATTCAAATTGCATAGAACCTTCACACTACTATTAATCTCAACGTATATGATATATATAGGGATTGACCATGAATTAAGAGCCTGGTTCTGCCACCTTTCTGTTAAGTAGTCCTGACTCTATGCATTGCCCTACTGGAATCAATGAGATTAATGTAAGCCTTATAGACAATATCCATGGTAATGTTAACAGAGTGCTAACAATTGGCAAATTGTGACTTTTTAATATCTTCAACTGTAATATAAGGGTAATTTTAAAAAATAATAATTGGGGCACATAGGATTTTCACAACAGCAACTACCAGCCATAAAACATTTATGCCTGCATTAGAGTTTTTATTCTAAGTGATGGCCACTAGAGGGCAACATGATCACTCAGACAGTGCTACATGTTAGACCAGGGGTCGGCAAAATTTGGCACGCGGCTTGCCAGGGTAAGCACCCTAGCGGGCCGGGCCAGTTTATTTACCTGCCGCATGAGCAGGTAAATAAACTGGCCTGGCCCGCTAGGGTGCTTACCCTGGCGAGCTGCGTGCCAAATGTTGCCGACCCCTGTGTTAGACATTCCATCCACTTAAGGACAGCAAAGGTAGATGGAGACAGAAAATATTGTTACTATGTACAGTACAACTGATTGAGAATTTTCCATCAACATGTTTCTGATAGAACAAAACATTTTTTGGGAAAAAATGTATGGGTGAGGGTCAAAATTGACATTTTCCCATAGAAAATGTTGTTTTTGTGACAACCACATTTTCTAAGGGAAAATGTCAATTTTGCCTCCCCCCGCCTTCCCCTCACCTCCAATTTATTTTCCCCAAAAATATTTTCTTCTGAGTCAATTTTGGTTGACATGCCTTAGGAAATCAAGGGAGATATAGTTTAGGCAGAGAGCCAGACCCAAAGGGAGAATAAGGGCGTAAGATACCCAAACTACGACTACCCCTGAATATCTGCAGCAGCTCAATTGGATGCAGGTTAACATTGAACCAATGAAAAATGAAATATTTGGATTCGGGAATGTAAAAAATGCTTTGTTCGGATTAAAAAGGTTGAAAACAAAACATTAATGTTTCTGGATGAAATTTTTTTTGGAGCCTGTCATTATGTGAAGAGTTTGATATTACAACATTTTGCCCCAGTTAAGGATGAAAACAAATGCTGAAATATTGGATTTTTCCCATGGGACAGAAATTCTGATTTTTGACCATCTCTAATATAAATAATTGAATCAATCCACTTCCCAGATACACTCCCAATTCCAGTGGATTCCTTCCCTCATAGACCTTCTCTGTCAATCTTAGCCATCTTCTCTTCCCATTGGTCACAGCTCTCTGTTTCTCTGGCTTTTCCTCTTCTTGGTCATTCCGAAGGCCAAAAATCCCTCCCAATTCTCAGAATATAATGCCTTCCAATCCTTCTGATGACCTCACTTCCACCTTTACACCCCCTGCTGATTACCTCTTCCCCTCAGCAGATGTACATGCTTCCTCTGTCATAAGTAGGAATAGATTTTTCTGCCGTAAGAGAAATTAAGGGGATGGCTTCCAGTTTGCTTAAGAGCTAACTTTAGGAATGAGAGTTGATCCAAATTCAGTCCTTGAAGCATTGTGAATGTAGGACTGTGAGGAATGAGACGCCCCATAGTTAATTTCAAGATTTACGATATCACACGTTATATTCAGAGGATGTTATCAGAATTTTTGCTGGCATTCCACTAGCATCCCTGAACATTACTGACATTTTCTTAGTTGATATCAGGAATTGGATTTCTTATTATAAAAAGCAAGCGTAAGTTTCATCCACTTTTTCAAATGGTTAAGGCCTCAATCATGCAATGACATATATGTGTTTAATTTTATGCACGGGAGCAGTCCCATTGAAGTCCCAGTAAATCTCTGCAGGCAGAACTTGGGCCCACAACAGGCCTAGCAAAAGAAAGGAGTTTATAAAGAGCACTTGATTTGTCTAAGAAAAAGACACCTTTGCTTCTGACCGATAAGACTTTGATGGCGAAAAAGATAACATTTTAGCTCTTTAAGAATATGTCAAATAAGACATACAGAAAAAGGGGTGAGGGAGTCATAAGCATATTCATAGAAGGGGAGAAAAGAACTGCCATCACCTCATTTAACAAGCATAAGTACACATCTATGGCCTTCTATAATTACATGTCACTCAATGAGCTGTGCACATCCCAGCTCATTCTTCTGTGACAGCAGTAAACATGTTTAGATGGAAACCGCTAATTTAAAAATTAAGCACCAAAAATAGAATCTTAATCTGCAACTTCAGCAAGCATGACTATGTCAGGGATAGATTAATGTACAAAATGCTACTGGAGACAATGTGATCTAACCCGGAAAGATAATGGATGCTGAACCTAATGAGACACTGCCTCGCGGTGTAGCCTTGGGAAAGTCCCTTGACCTCTAGTCTGTGCTTCAGTTGTAAAACTAGAGAAAGGAAGCAGGGGCTCCCTGTAAATAAGGTAATATATCTAAGCTAAAGATTTCTTCCCACACTCTCCCAAACACACACACTCACTTAATGCCTGTCCTGTATCCAAGTGAAGTAGTAAAATAGGTGCAGTCAATAGCTTTTAAACACAACCCTTTAAGAATGAATGAAGTTATTTGTTATAATTAACAATCAATTATAGAGAGACTTGGGGTTGCATGACACTTTATAAAGGTGGTGGGGGGAGGGGAGAAAAAGAGAAAGAAAGACTATATTTCAACAGTTTACAGTCAAAGACCTGATCCTGCACTGGGATCTGCTAGCCTGGACTTGTGTACCAATGTGGAATCCCACTGAAATCAATGGGATTCAGTTGGGATCAAGTGATCCATGCTAGATGATCCTGATTCAGAATCAGGGCTTATACTAGACAAAAAAGAACAAGAAATAGACAAAGGAAGTAGTTTTGGAAAGAAGGGGTGAGGTTAAAAAGTGGACAAGCACCATAAGTAAAAGGAGAAATGAATCACACAAGTTCTGCTATTTTTTAGAAAACAGTGGGGTCAGGCAAGTGAGTAGATGGGTTGGGGTGAAAGCCATCAGCATAAAACCCAACAAATAAGCCAGCTCTGAGAAAGGATGGAAAGTGAGATACATGGTGAACAGAAAGAGGAAGAGGCTTTTGTTCCAAAGGAGGGGATCAAGATTAAAAGAGGCACAATGGCGATGTGGGATGAACAAAAGGAAAAGGCAGAATGGCCCCCATCTGCCTAGGACTAAGCAGAGAATGATGAAGAGCTGTTAAAACAGTTTTTTCCCCCATACAAGTTAAGGTAGCAGCTCTATGGCTGCTTTGCATTGCCAGAATGGTACAAAGCTGCAGTATAGAGCAAGGCTGAAAATCTGGCCCTTTGGTTTTGTGACTCTTACAGGGATACCAGGAGAGGCCCTGACAAGATGCACATCCTCGGCTTTGGAACAAAAGGCATGTGTCGCCATGTATGTTATCTTGGTGCTGGTGACATCCAATACGGAATGCAACAGAGAAACTCAATATGCAGCCTCCCTTTTGTACCCCTAGCAACTACTTTTCTCTCAGTGATGTTAATTGATTGCAAAATACCAAGGCAGGTGCAACAATATATTCAGGAGAGGATTTACCATTAAACAAACTGTGCGGTGGCATGGGAACCCCAACAACACTGGGGCCCCCAAAATGCAGGACAAATCTCATCTAACAACTTGTCCCTGCCCTCCTCCGCCCAAGGGGCATGCAAAGATGTGCTAGCAGCAGGGCTAAGGTGGCTCCCTGCCTGTTCTGCCTCCCTGCCTCCATGCCGCACCACTCCCGGAAGCAGCCGGCATGTCCATTCAGCCTCTGGGGGGGTGTCTCTGCACGTTGCCCCTGCCCCAAGCACCGACTCCGCAGCTCCCATTGGCTGGGAACTATGGCCAATGGGAACTGCGGGGGCGACGCCTGCGGCCAGTGGTGTGTGGCGACCCCCTGATCCCCCCTCCCCCGCCTAGGAGCCACTGCCAAAGGGGTGTGTGTGCCGGTTGCTTTGGGAGCCGTGCTGCCCAAGGTAAGCGCTGCGCCCCCGGTCCCCTCTCGCACCCCAACCCCCAGCTCCAGACCAGAGCCCGCACCCCGCACCCAAACTTCCTCCCAGAGCCCAACCCCTGCACCCCCTCCCACACCCAACCCCCTGCCCTAGCCCCGAGCCCACACCCAGCACCCAAACTCTGTCCTAGAGCCTGCCCCCCGCACCCTCTCTTGCACCCCAACCCTCAATCAAGGTACCTCATATTATTTTTATTTACTCCCCATTACTTATAATATAGGAGGAGGATGAAGAAAAAAGAAGGAAAAATGGGGGAGGGGGCAGATTCTTTTCTTGGCTGGGTCCCTGAAAATGAAGCTACGCACAGGGTCCCACTAACTTTAAATCCCCCACTGAATATTATTACACCATGAATACAACTAACAGACATGCATTTTTGAGTGATGACTGTGCTAGTCGTAGTGTCTTATGACCAGCTGGGGAATCATGGGGAGCAATAAGACTTGTTTACATGTAGGAAAGCAGTGGTTTGTTCTCAACCCAATTCTCCAGTCATACTGCTAGCACAGCTCTTAGAGCAGGTTATTTATTTACACACTTTTCTATGGTTCTATAAAAAGCAAATTTATCTTTGCAAGGCAGGTGAACTTTATGGGAAACTGAGGAACAGAGCTATTTGCCTATGATTACCCAGGCAAAGCCAGAAACAGGGCCCAACTTCCCTAAGTCCCAGTCCAGTGCCTTAGCCACAAACTATGGCTACCTTTTGAGAAGGTGTGCTGGGTTTAGATGGACTTCATGCTCCTTTGACCACCTCTAGCATAGCCATACGGGCCTCTAAATGTTGAGCATAGAGTTAATTGCAACACAACAACTTACATTGTGTTTTTACTCCATTCCCTGTGCTGCTTCAGCCTAAATTCAATATGTTGCTACTGTAGGCTATGTTTACTGAAATAAAGCTACATTCAGCTATGGGTAACCTGTCTTTGAACATATGCTGTAGGCAGCAATCTAGCAGAGAAATGGGTAACAAGCTGTGAGACTAAACTTTTATCATCGTCTCTATAAATCAAGATGAAAGCTATAGAATTCCTCCTGTGGACCTCATACTGCCTTCAGAAAAAAAGTTAAAATATTTAGACGGAAAGAAAGAGAAGATTCCAAAAATAAAGTTATGAGAAATATTAGCCCGGCACAAACTGGAATCAATCCTAACCGCAATGAATACAGTTAGTATTAATAATGATTGTGGCTCTGTCCAATTCTTTCAGTTCCATTCATGTTGCTAGCACAGAACAGAGCTAAGAATGAAACCCCACTGAATTTGCAAAGCCAAATAATAGATACCACTAGATAATTTTGATTTCACAGAATCATAGACTTTAAGGTCAGAAGGGACCATTATGATCATCTAGTCTGACTTCCTGCACAACACAGGCCACAGAATCTCACCCACCCATGCCTGTATCAAACCCCTAACCTATGTCTGAGCTACTGAAGTCCTTAAATCGTGGTTTAAAGTCTTCAAGGTGTGGAGAATCCTCCAGCAAGTGACCCATGCCCCACCCTGCAGAGGAAGGTGAAAAATCCTCAGGGCCTCTGCCAATTTGCCCTGGAGGATAATTCCTTTCCAACCTCAAATATGGTGATCAGCTAAACCCTGAGCATGTGGGCAAGATTCACCAGCCAGGCACCCAGGAAAGAATTCTCTGTAGTAACTCAGATCCCATCCCCATCTAACATCCCATCACAGGCCATAGGGCATATTTACCGCTAATAGTCAAAGACCAATTAATTGCCAAAATTAGGCTATCCCATCATACCATCTCCTCCATAAACTTATCAAGCTTAGTCTTGAAGCCAGATATGTCTTTTGCCTGCACTTGTTGACATATCAAGCAATTTACAATATTCCAGGTATGCAA
Source organism: Malaclemys terrapin pileata (assembly GCF_027887155.1). Classification (NCBI taxonomy): domain Eukaryota; kingdom Metazoa; phylum Chordata; order Testudines; family Emydidae; genus Malaclemys; species Malaclemys terrapin. The sequence continues at coordinate 14,578,734 of NC_071518.1, forward strand.
AAGTCACCGATGAGGGAAATCCATACAGTTTGTGCTGCAAATTCAAGAATTTAACAGCTCACTATATTAAATTATTTTCTGCATCAATTCTATTAATAACAATAATGAATGATAAAAATACAGAATCTAGTGCTTACCATTTGAAGTTCTCAAAGTCCTTTGATAATATGAATAAAATAAGACTAGCAATATGGCTATGGGGAAGACACGCTCATAATGAAGAAATAAGGCATAGCCATGTTTGGGAATAGGATCAACGACAGAGTTATTCTTTAGCAGAGCCAGGAATAGAAGTCAGTTTTCCTGAATCTCAGATTAGTGTTTTAAACAGTGCATCTTCACTTCATTTTAGGAAACAAACAAACAAAGCCTTTGCCCTGCTTGTTTATGTATAGAGCCAAATCAATATTTATATCTTGGGAGACAGTGTGATCCAGAGGCTAGGGTGCTGGACAACAAGTCAAGAAACTGGACTTATATTCCTGACTCTTGACACCAATCTGATGTGCAATCCTAGGCAAGTCATTTCATTTCTCTGTACCTCTGTTTCCTCACCTATTCAGATGTCAAACTCTTCAGGGTAAAGATTTGGATTATAGGATGTATATTGCCATGTGCAGTGGAACTCTGAAGTTGGTTAGAGCATCAAAGCACTATTATAATACAAATACTAATGAATTTTAGTCTTTGAGAAAGACTTTTGGTTCGGTTTATTTTCTTGGACAGGTGTCTTATTTCAAATGTCTCTTTCTATTGTAGACGCTCTTCACTTCCACACTAGATTCATAGATTCTAGGACTGGAATGGACCTTGAGAGGTCATCGAGTCCAGTTCCCTGCCCTCATGGCAGGACCAAATACTGTCTAGACCATCCCTGATAGACATTTATCTAACCTACTCTTAAATATCTCCAGAGGTGGAGATTCCACAACCTCCTTAGGCAATTTATTCCAGTGTTTAACCACCCTGACAGTTAGGAACTTTTTCCTAATGTCCAACCTAAACCTCCCTTGCTGCAGTTTAAGCCCATTGCTTTTTGTTCTATCCTTAGAGACTAAGGAGAACAAGTTTTCTCCCTCCTCCTTATGACATCTTTTTAGATACCTGAAAACTGCTATCATGTCCTCTCTCAGTCTTCTCTTTTCCAAATTAAACAAACCCAATTCTTTCAGCCTTCCTTCAGAGGTCATGTTCTCAAGACCTTTAATCATTCTTGTTGCTCTTCTCTGGACCCTCTTCAATTTCTCCACATCTTTCTCAAAATGCGGTGCCCAGAACTGGACACAATACTCCAGCTGAGGCCTAACCAGAGCAGAGTAGAGCGGAAGAATGACTTCTCGTGTCTTGCTCACAATACACCTGTTAATACATCCCAGAATCATGTTTGCTTTTTTTGAAACAGCATCACACTGTTGACTCATATTTAGCTTGTGGTCCACTATAACCCCTATATCCTTTCCTGCCGTACTCCTTCCTAGACAGTCTCTTCCCATTCTGTATGTGTGAAACTGATTTTTCCTTCCTAAGTGGAGCACTTTGCCTTTGTCTTTGTTAAACTTCATCCTGTTTACCTCAGACCATTTCTCCAATTTGTCCAGATCATTTTGAATTATGACCCTGTCCTCCAAAGCAGTTGCAATCCCTCCCAGTTTGGTATCATTTGCAAACTTAATAAGCATACTTTCTATGCCAATATCTAAGTCGTTAATGAAGATATTGAACAGATCCAGTCCCAAAACAGACCCCTGCGGAACCCCACTTGTTATGCCTTTCCAGCAGGATTGGGAACCATTAATAACAACTCTCTGAGTAAGGTTATCCAGCCAGTTATGCACCCACCTTATAGTAGCCCCATCTAAGTTGTATTTGCCTAGTTTATCGATAAGAATATCATGAGAGACTGTATCAAATGCCTTACTAAAGTCTAGGTATACCACATCCACAGCTTCTCCCTTATCCACAAGACTCGTTATCCTATCAAAGAAAGCTATCAGATTAGTTTGACACAATTTGTTCTTTACAAATCTATGCTGGCTATTCCCTATCACCTTACCACCTTCGAAGTGTTTGCAGATGATTTCCTTAATTACTTGCTCCATTATCTTCCCTGGCACAGAAGTTAAACTAACTGGTCTGTAGTTTCCTGGCTTGTTTTTATTTCCCTTTTTATAGATGGGCACTATATTTGCCCTTTTCCAGTCTTCTGGAATCTCTCCTGTCTCCCATGATTTCCAAAGATAATAGCTAGAGGCTCAGATACCTCCTCTATTAGCTCCTTGAGTATTCTAGGATGCATTTCATCCGGCCCTGGTGACTTGCAGGCATCAAATTTTTCTAAGTGATTTTTAACTTGTTCTTTTTTTATCTGCTAAACCTATCCCCTTCCCATTAGCATTCACTATGTTAGGCATTCCTTCAGACTTCTCGGTGAAGACTAAAACAAAGAAGTCATTAAGCATCTCTGCCATTTCCAAGTTTCCTGTTACTGTTTCTCCCTCTTCACTGAGCAGTGGGCCTACCCTGTCTTTGGTCTTCCTCTTGCTTCTAATGTATTGATAAAAAGTCTTCTTGTTTCCCTTTATTCCTGTAGCTAGTTTGAGCTCATTTTGTGCCTTTGCCTTTCTAATCTTGCCCCTGCATTCCTGTGTTATTTGCCTTATATTCATCCTTTGTAATCTGTCCTAGTTTCCATTTTTTATATGACTTCTTTTTATTTTTTAGATCATGCAAGATCTCGTGGTTAAGCCAAGGTGGTCTTTTGCCACATTTTCTATCTTTCCTAACCAGCAGAATAGCTTGCTTTGGGCCCTTAATAGTGTCCCTTTGAAAAACTGCCAAATCTCCTCAGTTGTTTTTCCCCTCAGTCTTGATTCCCATGGGACCTTACCTATCAGCTCTCTGAGCTTACCAGAATCTGACTTCCTAAAATCCATTGTCTCTATTTTGCTGTACTCCCTTCCTTAGAATTGCAAACTCTATGATTTCATGATTCACTAATGAGAATTGAACCCAGCTCCACTATATCTAAGAGCTACCCTTTTTTGACAAGTTACCATGCTGATCAAAAATAGGAACAAGTTTACATTAAGTACTAGATCCAAATGTAGAAGCCACTTTTAAACATTCAGGCACATCGCTTTTTGATGTTGGTTTTATACTGAGGGCAAAATTCTCCTCTCAAATCCGCAGAGAAGATCTCATCTGTGATATTCAGTTCTTACTCTATATACAGATGTCACACTGATTGAATATCAGAGTCAAGCTTTGCTGTGAAAATCTGAGAGAGAAGTTTGCCCTTAAGATGAAACCACCATCAAACAAGGATTTTTAATAAACCTATCAAACCAGGGGTGGTACCATGTGACTAGAGAATAGAAAACATAGTACACCTCTACCCCGATATAACACGACCCAATATAACATGAATTCGGATATAACGTGGTAAAGCAGCGCTCCGGGGGGGAGGGAGGGGGTTGCGCGCTCTGGCGGATCAAAGCAAGTTCGATATAAGGCAGTTTCTCCTATAACACGGTAAGATTTTTTGGCTCCTGAGGACAGTGTTATATCAGGGCAGAGGTGTACCTATATTTAAGAAGGGCAAAAAAGTGATCCAGGCAGCCACCGAACTGTTAGTCTGATTTCAACAGTATGCAAGGCTTTAGAACAAATTTAAAAGGAAAGAATAGTTAAATACAGAAGAAAATGGGGTAAAATATAACATAGGTTTACCAAAGGTAGATCATGCCAGACTAACCTTACATTTTTCTTAAATAAAAGAACTGATGCTCTACACAATGGAAACGTGGTAGATCTCACCTGTCAGGACTTCAGTGAAGGACCTGATACAGTGACAGATGGGAAATTATTAGTTAAACTGGAGAAGATGAGGTTTAGTACAAGTATAAGAATTGTACCTCAGGTAAGAAACTGGATAAAAGGGAGATAACAATGGGTTGTGCTGGAAAGGGAACTGCTAAGCTGGGTTGAGAGAGGTTACTAGTGGAGTTCCTCCTCAGGAACTAGTCTTTGAGCTGATCTGATTTAATATTTACATTAGTGCCTGGGCACAAAAAGTAGGTGTGCGCTAATGAAATTTCCTGATGAAACAAATGTGATGCGACTGTGAAAAAGGCAAATATGATCCTAGGATGTATCAGGCAAGATATTTCCAGTAGATATAGGGATGTATTAATACCATTATACAAGGCATTGGTAGAACCTCATCTGGAATACTGTGTACAGTTCTGGTCACGCATGTTCAATAATAATGAATTCAAACTGGAACAGGTGCAAAGAAGGGCTACTAGTACGATCAGGGAAATGGAGGGCCTGTCTTACAAGGGAAGACTAAAAGCTTGGCTTATTTAGACTAGCAAAATGAAAACTAAGAAGGTATATGATAGTTCTCTATAAATATATCAAGGGGCGGGGGTAACAGCAGGAAGGGGAAGAGTTATTTATCTAAAAGGACAATGCAGCATAAACACACTTGGAAGAAGGTTCCTAACAATCAGAGGAGTGAGCTTGTGGAACAGCCTTCCAATAGGAGTAGTGGGGGCCAGAAACCAAACTGGTTTTAAGAGGAAGCTTGCTAAATTTATGAATGGGATTAAGTGATGGAGTTGCTTTCAATAGCAAGGGACCGGGCTCAGTAACCCAGGAGAACCTTTCCAATCCTATGTTAGTAAATTCTTAAAGGCAAATGTAGGCAAAAAGTATAAGGTTTATAAGTACTGCATTGGGACAAACAAGTGGTATTTGGGTGCTCAGCTACTCAATGTCCTTCTCTCCTCCCATTTTATTTTATATATATTTGTTATAGTTGCTTGTACTTCTCCTCTAAGTCAGGTTGTTTTTTTAACCAGTGTATCCTTCTTACACAGGTTCACAGAGCTCACAGAGACCTTCTTACACCACTACTGAGATCAGCTCTTTGGACCTATGCATATCTGTCATATTCCTGTCAGCTGAGAGAGAGAGAGAGAGAGAGAGATCTCAGTCCCTACCAATGTCTCCCCAGATGCCACTCTGTTGGGGAGACCTGCCTCCCCAAACTGGAATATAAAGAAGCAGAACTTTCTCTTGACATCACTTCCTGTTATGGCTCTACTACTGTATGGCAGTGGGGGAAAGAATCAGAGACTTTGCCTCTGGCTAGGTGGCAAAGGGGGACAGGGCAGAATCTGGCTAGGATACAAGACTGTTGCCAGGGAACCAAGATCTTACCCCTACTGTTTGTGGAAATTGTTATGGGGTTGTGGGGAGGAGATGGGCCATAGGAGGTGGGGGTGATTTTTGTGTTTTGTTTTTAAGTTGAATGAACCAGCCTGGAAAAGGCTAAGTCCAGAGGGGGTCACTGAAAATTCCTGATGATCCTATCCATACTAAAATGCCACCATGAATCATTTTACTGGAGAGAAATATTTTTGGAAGGAAAGTGTTAAGACCCTGCAGGTCATAGTTTTAGGAGATTATAAAACCTTAGATGGACCTTTGTGGTCGTTAGAATTTGAAGACTGAAAGAGAAATTGGGTTTAGCTGTAGTTAATGTGAAATCAGCTACCATTAAGGCTATTATTCATCCCTCCCCCCATCTATTTCTTAACAGAGAACGTTATACCATGATGCAGTTGTGCAGCAAGAGTAAGCTAGCAGCATCAAACAGTTGCAGGATCAGCAGCCGAAGGGTATGCCGGCAGCACGTGCTGCAGAATAGATGCACTTGTCGCCATAATGTCATGCTCTGATGCACCCCAGAGCAGTAATCCCAAATCAAAAGCAAGACACGCAGATAGGTGGTCAATCAAAACATGTCATAACCATAAACCAGTTAAGTCAGCAAGAGTCTGACAAAATGGCTGGTATGTATCAGCATGACCTAAGTAACTGCACACACCCAACAGTACACAAACACTACAAACAGGAACACTGAATTCAGGGAACAGGATCCAGGAATTGGAACAGGAAGTGCGCGTGCACACACACACACACACACACACACACACCCATCACAGAGAAAAGGGACAATGCTAACAGCAGGGAAAATGAATGACGTCCAATTCCTACAACTCCTTCCATCAATGCAGTAAGTATTACACTGCACAATTATAACAGAAGTAAACAATTAATTTTACTTCTTAATTAAAGACAAAGCCTATTCTTAATTAAAGACAAAGCCCTTCCAAATAAAGCCAGCACTAAACATTTGGCCTGAGCCTTTTACATTCCTTTTTGTCTCCCGTGACATAGTGCAAATGGAAAAGTAGATCTTGTGGCATTTTCATTTAAATCATCACCTGATAAATTCTCCTGATAGAATTTCACAGCATTTTTCAGAAGTATTTTAAAGAAAAGGTCTATTCTTGCAGGGAAAGCATAGCTGGAGGCTCCTCAGACGTCTGAAACATAATTGACAGAACATGGGGAGTCCTTGATGGAGCAGAAGGGAGTCATGGAGAAGCCATGAGATGCATTGCCAGCAAATGAATTATCAAACTAAGAATTCAGACTGACCAGCAGGGAGGCAAAACCAGGACATCACAATAATTTTGGCCTGAGGCAAAGCCCTGCATCCAAATATATCAAAACTCTGGCATACAGAGCTGGATTCAGATATAAACTTTGGGAATCCACCCTTCTCCTATTTATTTTTAATAGCTCTTTGGGTTCTTGTACTGTGTCCATTATCATGGAATCTGAATACCCTGCTTGGGATTAGATCATGTTTAAAATTCTGAATACTTGAGCAGTTTTCCGGGCTACCTAGTTTAGAAAAGTGTGTTTCTGAAATGGATACATTACTAGCTAAATTACATGTAATTGCAGCACTATGTGGATGTTAAAGAAGACTAATGAGCAATAGTGATGGCATTAGGTTTCCGTCTCTTTTCCTTACCAGTATCTCCCCTATTGCTCAATAAAATAGATGAGACCAGAGTCACTGTAAAGTTATCTTTCCCTATGCCAGCCAGAATCCTATTATTCCAGAAGGGATTTACCCAAATGAAGGGCAGTACCACCCCAACCTTTTCTCTGGGATTTTTGACATGGAGGAATCAGCTGTAAGTTACAGCTCTGTTCCCTAGCAACTGTGCCCAAAGAGGCTTCTGGGGGTGGGGGTGCTAACTTAGTAGATCCCGTGACCAGGTTAGCCGCCCCGTTTTCTGAACAGTGCTTCCTGTTTTGAGCTGCACAGTCCCTCTGCAGGACCCCCAGAGTGATGGCTGTGGCCCATTTACCCGTCAAAACCTCCCTGTTTTCTCCCTCTCCAGAGGTTCTCCATCACTCAGAGTTCGAAACCTAAACTGAATCTGACTTTCATTATCCTGTAAATATGGTAAGCAGGGGCTAACATGCTCACCTTGGTTATATTTACTTGAATGCACTGGCAGCAGAGCAAGAAAACATTCCCCCCCCCCCCCCCATTGGAGACTTACTAACCCATACTTGGAAGCAACCAAATCTCCCTTTCAAAATGAAAAACCAGGCTGGCAGCAAACAATCTAAAAGCCTGGACAGAGCCAACATAAATAATCCATTGTATATTGCATAAAGAGCCCAGGCCAGGAAATAGGAATTCCCCTTTTAAGATTAAAAAATAAATAAAGTATTTCCCTTCAAAACATTATATAAGAACTCCCAAACAGCCCACAGGGAATGCAGAGAGACTCTCCGGGTTGTTAACATGAACAAGCAGCTGCTGACATGAGAGCACTCCACGAGTAGCCAGTTGGCAAAGAGGCTGTTAAAGAGGAGGGTAGCATAGTAGGCATTGTCCATGCTATTTATCGCACTGTGCACAAGGGAATAGCTGCCTTTGCACAGAATACATGCTGTCTCGTGTGTCCCAGAGACCCTTTTTATGACATTAGGGCCTAATCCCAATAATTTTATCACATGAGTGCGCCTTACTCTCACAAATAAATAGCCCCACTGAAATCAATGGGGTAACCCGTGTGAGTGAAAGTTTGCAGGATTCGGTCACCATGCAATATCAATTGATTCATACAAGGTGGGCAGTGGACAGCATATATACCAGGGGTCGGCAACGTTCGGCACACGGCTCGCCAGGGTAAGCACCCTAGCGGGCCGGGCCAGTTTATTTACCTGCTGACACGGCAGGTTCGGCCAATCGAGACCCCCACTGGCCGCGGTTCGCCGTCCCGGGCCAATGGGGGAGGCGGGAAGCGGCGCGGGATGTGCTGGCCGTGGCTTCCTGCCACCCCCATTGGCCCGGGATGGCGAACCACGGCGAGTGGGGGCCGTAATCGGCCGAACCTGCCACGTCAGCAGGTAAATAAACTGGCCCGGCCCGCTAGGGTGCTTACCCTGGAGAGCCGCATGCCAAATGTTGCCGACCCCTGATATATACCAACTCTCATGATGGGTACCACACCAGTTCTCCCCACCCAAACCTGGGTTGTTTGGGTTTTTTTTCAGTGTAGCTCTGTAGTTGCATTTAGTTGCTCCTTTAGGACCCAGTCCAGCTAAGCATGTAAATAGTTCCATTCACATCAAAGGGACTGCTGATGTGCTTAAAGTCAAGCACATGCTTAAGCATTTTTCAGGATTAGGATTTTATAACCCCAAATCATCATTATCCCAGAAGTGGGTGATAATGGCTCCACTTTTATCCTGTTTTGCATTTTTCTCAGTTTATATACACAGCCCAGATATCCTCTCTCAGAAGCATGTGATGTATCCTTCCTTGGAAAAGGCCAGTTTGTCTGCAGTTGAACCAACATGGGTTGGTTACTTTATTGTATTCAGATTTCTACATTGTAAAGCTGTATGCAATGCACAGGTCAGATTCAATAATGTCTTGGCTGCAGAACAAGAGTGAGACCCTCATTGGGACACTAACGGTTAGCATAATGCTGAAGTTCACTCTTGTGCATGTTCAATTATGTGTATATTTTCTTGGTTAGACTCCATTTTGCCTTTTGATCCTATTACTGCTGATGGGGTTGAGTGATAATGACCTGCCTGCCTGGCTGATTGAGATACATATATAAAATGAATAGTACAGTTAAAGCCAGTTGGGAGCTCCTATTTACTCTGCCCCTAATTAACAGAGAAAGGAAAAACTCAATGTCACTAAAAAGCAAGAAATGTAAAGCCATTTTAGTGACCTATAATTAACATCTCAAACCACAAGGCTCTATTAAGACAAATTGATTATTAAGATTCAAAATAGTATTAGGCACTTGTATGAACTATAGACAAATAGTGTAGCCAACTATACTAGGTAGGCCAGCATTACAAGGATTTTCAGTCCTCTGGCTCTATAGCTTAAAATAATTGGCAGCTGTAGGCAGTACTGAATCCCTCTTCCCCATACTATAATAAGTATTTATCTTTACTCTGAAGGATCCATTATAGACTGCTACTGGAAGCAACATGCCAAGTAGGAGGTCCATTGCTCTGTTCTATGACAATTCCTCTGTTCCCTCATTCACACGGCACTGTTGCTGAGGAGAGTAAAGAACTTGCTGAAAGGGAGATATGAGGTTCCCCCCACACACACACACAGTGACATTTTTGAGTAAAATATTTGTGATTTTACTATAATAGTAATAAATAATAATACCTAGCTCTTACATAGCATTTTTCATAAATAGATCTCAAAGCATTTGCAAAGGAGGGGTGTATCATTATTCCCATTTTGCACATGGAGAAACAGAGGCAAAGGGAGATGAAGCAACTTGCCACGATCACCTAGAAAGGCTTGTGACAGAGTCAGGGTTAGAACCCACCTCTCTTGAGTCCAAGTCCAGTGCTCTAACCACACCATTTATCCAGCTCTGGTAATTTATATGACATGTCTGAGATCAATAAGTTTACATTGTTTAATTAAATAATTTGTACTAAATATTCTTTTGTATTGCTAAATATTGCAACACATTAGCCAGATTTAAAGGACACAGTCAAGTGAACTTGTTTTGGGGAAGTTCTATGGCCTGTGTTTTACAACAGGTCAGACTAGATTATCACAATGGTCCCATCTGCCTTAGAATCTAGGAAGTCAAATTTGGCCCAAAATGTAGGTTTTAATAACATCTTTAAAAAGCCTAGGACCAACAAAAAAAATTATGAGTTTAAAAAGTTATAATAGAAACTGTAGTTTTACACAGGTTAACATACCTTGCATTGTCCGATACTCAGAGATTGCTGCTTTGTGCTACTTCGTAAGGACTTGAAAATGAAGTTGACTAGAAATTGGCAATAAGCAAAAGTGAAAATGATTAGTCTTTAACTGTCCTAGCTGACAAAGATGCAAAAAAGGAAAAATTCACAGCACAATCAACATTATGAAATTCATAGTGTTGTCATATGTATTGTAGTAGCACCTATTTATGAATTGTTATTATTAATTGTTATTATTATTTGTATTATCATAGTGCCAAGAAGCCCTGTTCATGGACTAAGACCATGCGTAGAAACATGGAAGTCCCAATGGAGATTGCAACCCGATTGTGCTAGTTACTATATGAAAACATAGCAAGAGACCGTCCTTGACAGAGAGCTTAAACTGTAAGAACACAAGTCAGGCAAAGGATGAAAGGTAGCACTGACATTCAATTTTTAAAATTATTTCAGTTTTAATAGTCAAAGGAATTATTTGCAATGTGAATTCTTTATAGCCACTCTAGTCGGAGTGGAAGATATCATAAATTAGCTTTTGCTGATGTTTCCATTAAAAAAGGCAGAAAACCCTTTGTAAGTTAAGTAATAGATCAAAACACTGCACAGAGAGTCAGGATTGTGTGTCTCGGAAGTTATACAGTCTGATCTTTTGAGTTCTGTGCTTTTTAAGTCCCATAAATACATTTGCAGAAAAGACAAAAATCTAAGATCTAATGGGACTAAGAATATGTAGAAAATCATTCTATTATTGAAAAGGGAAGCAAAAAAGAAACAAGGAGAAATCTCTGGTCAGCAGAGTTAAAAATAATAATGAGGGTTTTTTTTAAGTATATTAGAAACAAAAGGAACCTTAACAAAAGGTTACTAGACAGAAATGATAGAATTGTCAACTCAATAATTATATTTTGGGGAATCCTGCAATTGTCTAATTCTTCAAAGTGTTAAACTATTTTTGCACCTGCAAAATTTGTGGTAATATCAACTTTGCACATAAAACCTATACTTGCTCGCGCCAGATGCTAAATATGTATGCAAATATACATTTTGGAGCATATGAAAAGGTCTATGGAGGATAAAGTACTATGTGTTTAGTTAGGGAAGGAAAGGTCAAAAGAATAGATAGTGGTGAAGTTTCTTAGATACAGTGGGAGTTCATCTTGGACATGCTGCTGAGAAAGCAGTCTCCTGTACCCATAAACTACATCCTTGCAGTAAGCAATTCCATTGTGCTAAAGAGGCAGTGTGATTGATGGCGTATTGATCCTGGAATTGTGGGCAAAATTCCCATTGACTTCACTTGGGCTAGGAATTCACCTTAAGTATCTTGAAGATAAGGACCAAGTTTTTGACCCAGATGCTGTCAAGATTGAGGAGGGCCAACTCTCTGTGGGCCATCAGCAAGTGGACAACAGCCAATAGTTTGAATACTGCTGCTTCAATGTGCAGTAACCATACTCCAAAACATCTTGATTTAAAACGCAGGCCAATAAAAAGAGAGCCCCTTAATAACACCAATAAGCTGATCACTTTATTAAGTAATTTTGTTGATTTAAGTAAAATGGCATTATTCACAAGGATTGATATTATTACAGCAGATGATTTTTTTCTGAGAGACAGACAGAAAAGTGATACTTTAGATGTATATTATTAGATTTAATCAGCGTTCTTTTAAATAATAGTTCCATCTTATTACAATTTGAACCGCCCCTCCATGAACCACCAGGCAGTGTGTCTTCATCTTTTATTTCTAATTGGGTCATAAATCTACAGTTGCCAAAATGATGCCCAAATGTTGGCATGCCTGCTCATTAATCATAATTTGTCTGCAGTAATGTGCACTCCACGCTACGACTTCTGCACAAAATATCTAAAGGAAATAAAAGTGCATTTTTACAATTACCTCTCTGTAATCGGTCCATCAAATTGTCTCCCCAGTATTTTGTCTATCGACTGTGTGCTGTAGGTTAGAATAAATCATAGTTTGTGCATAAGAAATGAAAGCACATTCATATACTGGGATTTCCTGAGGGCAAGATTGAAGAAAATGGCACAGTTCCTAAAGCTTATAAAGATGAAAAAGAAAGGAAAGCAAGCAGTATAAAAAGATATAAAATCTGTGTTGCTGTGCAAAGGTAGAAAAAGTTCACCTTCCTGATTTTTAATTGCTTTGGTTTGGATTTTTTAAAATTATTTTGTTTTTTTTGTTTTTTTTTTATTATTTTATCTTTTGGCATAAGTGACAGTTATGATGAAAATGATGCAGACTGAGGTGGCAAGATACACTCAAGCAAAAGACAAAAATAATTTTGGGAAACATTATTACAAGATGCTTACAGCATATGTACTCAGTAATGTTTCCCTTAATAATAATGTTGGGGAAAATAAGCATCTCAGAAATTAGTGTTCATCTTCAATTGTGTTGTAAAAATGAAGTCCGGGCTATGCTAAGGAGGCACCTGATAATGATTCTATACTTAGGTTGCATTCTATGGGGCATAAATTGGGGCTTAGCATGGGGCATAAATTTCTGGGTTTTTCCCCCTAAAAGCAGGTTACTTATCCATGTAAAATTTCACACTGTTAGCTTTTTTACCCCTTTTGGTTTTTCCATGTAGTTTCTGGTTGGTTTATTTTTATACATTTAATAGGAAGTGGTTTACTTTGGACAATGCCAGTTTTCCAACGTTACTGGAAATCTTTTTTTTTAATTGTGTGTCTACACAAAATTTGGTAGATGAGTGGTAGATTTTTGTATCAGGGATAGGTTGGTTTTGTTTTCTAATTTGAATGCAGGGCTCTTTTTAGCAGAGCTGATGGAAAAGCTTCCAACAGAACATTTTGTTTGTTATACAACATTTGTTTTTCCTAAAGGGTGAGGTTATTAAAAATTGCAATTATACCTCTTACAAGTGAGCAGTAAAAGGAAACATAAATTACAATACAGACTTACTAATGTCAGAGACAAGACAACAGTTATATTTGTTTACTTTAAATTCATTTGTTTAATTTCAACTAGATTGCAAGTTACACATAGATTAATGTGTTTTTATTGTGTAACCCATTCAATTTTGTACTCACTTGATTTCTACTTATTTATTTACTGATTGTTTGGGCACCACTTTCCTTAACATTTAGGCTTATAGTTATTAAAGACAGTTATACATAAATCGTGATATGTTCAACACATTATTTTATCCCTGGTGGGTATTGATGAAAACTAATAGGTTGCTATTACATCCTTCTCTTTTCCTTGGATGGGGTTTCATTTGTGAGTTCACAAAAAACACTAACAGACAGTACCAACAACCTACCAATAGCATACAGGGTGATTTCCTCCTTAAGCAAAGGAAAAGACAAAAAGGTTTTAGAAAGGTTAAAACATTTTTGGACATTATGCTGGAGTTACTGAAAATGGACTCATGCCTCCCTGTTGACAGGCTCAGTTATTGGCACAGATGTCATAAGCTAATAGGGTGATACTTTGGCAGATGCAGTCATTAATCAATCACCTCTCTTTGCATGTAGTCATATTGGCAGGGCAGGTTTCTCCTGACTCCTGATTGTATCCAGAGCATAGATTAGAAGGCTCTATAATTGTATTAAGATAACTAACAAGGCAGTTAAGAGAGATTCTGGCTACACCGATGGCATGTTTAGAGCCTTTCAATGGAATGACACCAGATGGCAGCTGCCATCAGTATCTAGTAAGGAACATGTATTTACAGATGTGTAAGGAGTAAATTATTTTCAGGATCTACTCTCATGGTTAGGGCTTTGCTGAAAGATGTCTATAATTAAATCAAGTGCATCTATACTATTACTTTTAAGAAATTCATGGCCCTGAATTTTTTTCACATAACCATCCCTTAGTCATAGATGGAAAGCAACTGCTCAAGTGCTGAGGTTGGCTTTCACTTCAACCACTTCTGGGTCATACAGAGACATGATGCAGGCAGAGCAGGCACCCAAAGGGAAAGACAACACAAAGTGTCCACCCACCTTGTACCTCTGCACTTGTTGCATTAAATATATTCCCTCTAAGTAAAGCAGCTGAAGTCCTCATATTTCCCCATCAAGAGCAAAAGGGCTGCACAAAACTAGCATTCAGATGCATTAGCCTCACATAGTCACCAGCCATTTTAGATAATGGAGTAAGATTTACAAGGTAAGGTGGTCCGGTGGCACCTTTCAGAGTAACGGATGTATTGGAGCATAAGGTTTCGTGGGTGAATGCCCACTTCGTCAGATGCATTCACCCACGAACGGTTATGTTCCAATACATCTGTTAGTCTTAAAGGTGACACAGGACTCTCTGTTGCTTTTTACAGATCCAGGCTAACACGGCCACCCCTCTGATACAAGGTAAGGTGGCTAACCTCAATATTTAAAGTAATGACTGGAGTAAGTTCAGTACAAGGAAGCACAAAGGAATACTGCTGACCCTAAGGTAACCATTTCTATTTGCTGAAACTGGCCAGTTCTTCCAATAACTTTATATATATAAGAAGGAGAGAGAGGCATATTTCTGCATGTAAAAATTCTTACACTTCACATCCAGTACAGACATGCTCTTTTACCCAGTTCCCCACTGTGTCTCCAGCTGGGAGAATTAGTATGCTTTCCTTAGCTGAGAGCCTACCAAGGGGAAGAAACTTGCTGGCAGCTGGAGAGAGTCAGGAAAGTCTGCCTGTGTGTCAGTTTTTAAGTTAACATTTCTGCTTGCCAATCATGTTTTATGTTAACTCAATTTGCATTGTTCTTGTTTAGCCTTGCTGTTTGGGGGGTTGTTTTAACTTGCTTTGAGGATTGAGGGGAAATGTTTGCCATATTGTATTCCAACTGAAATTGGTACAGATTAATATTCTAGTCTGTACTTTGGAGGTGTCTAGTTTCCTCCTGATTTGGTTTGCAGCAAGCAGTGATAGCATCTTTCACTGTTTCCATCGCGTTTACCTTCTCTCCACTTTGTTTGCACTCTTGGTCTTGCCATTTGAAGTTTTGTTTTATCTTTAAGTCCCAGGGCTTAATTATTTAAAAGACCAGAATTCAAATAGATCATGTGTGGCCGGGGCCAGATATGGCATTCTATAGATTAGTGAATAATGAAAAATATGAGAGAAAGAGAGACACAAGCCTTGATGTCCTATGGGCCTGATCCGGGGCGACACTGATATCAAAGAGAGAGTTAGGACATGCATGTAGAAGAAGGTGCTTGGGAACAGTGCAGATGCCTGCATTGAGAATGAATAAAATGCAATCAAGAAGAATAAGAAATTAATTAATTACATATATGAATACAATATTAATGCTAAATGCAAATATTGAGGCAAGAAAAATAGAAAATTCAAGGGAGTACTTTGACAGACATATCCTTGAGAAAAGCACTGAAAGTAACTAGTGTAATTAAAAGTAACTGTAATTAAAAGTATAACAAGAGGCATTATAACTGGAACAGTAGATAGCAAAGCAGTAAAGAGAGACATGGATGATATTCCTTTCTCCCTGAGGTCTTGTTCTATGATATGTATCTAAGTCATCTTTCCTGACTAGGCAATAACTCTTTGGATGCAGACCAGCAAACACATGTGGAGTAGAACTAATCATAAGGGAGAAACAAAACGTGAATGATATTGAAACTTTGCATAGTACATAAGCACGGCCAGCAATCCAGTCAACTGTTATCACACTGATTTTTTTTAACCCAAAGAAACCCAACACAATCTATTCTGTACTAACTTTTCTGACATAAACACAGGCTAAAATATAAGAGGAATCAAATCTGTTACTTATTGCAATTCTGACTTCAACTAATCAGAAATAATAATGGCATCTTATTGAAAATTCTTCATCATAAACAGAACATGAAACAGCAAGGCAAGGTAAGAACACCAAATAGCCACAGACTTGGAATACTGGGTTGAAAACAAGGAAACTTAACAAAACAAAACACAAACTACAAAGAGGCAAAAACTAGGAAGAGTGAGGATAAAATGAAAAATAAATTCTTAAACCATTGCTTAAAGCACAAACCAAGGCTTTCTGGTGTTTTGGAAAGTTTATTTATTTTTCCCCATTCCTTTCTATTGTTTCTGTACTTCTGCTTCTGGATGAGGCAGGAAGTAGTGAATTACTATAGGGTGACCATATTTTCCCAAAGGGAAAATAAGACACAGCACAGGGCCAGCCCATGGACCCCTGCCACCTGCCCTCACAGGGTTGGCTCAGCCCAAGCCGCTCTCCTGAGCCCTCCCTCCAATGCAGGTCTGGATATGTCACTTGCCCCTTCACCTTCATCCCCGCATGTTCCTCTACGCCTCACTGTTGGTTGCACCCTACCTTTTTTTGGCAAACCTGTGCATTTGTCCAGTTTGCTCTTGCCAACTGATGAACTGAGTCGGGGTCAGCAACGTTCGGCACGCGGCTCACCAGGGTAAGCACCGTAGCGGGCTGGGCCAGTTTATTTACCTGCTGACGCGGCAGGTTTGGCCAATTGCGGCCCCCACTCACCGCGGTTCGCTGTCCTGGGCCAATGGGGGTGGCGGGAAGCCGTAGCCAGCACATCCCTCGCCCGCGCCGCTTCCCGCCGTCCCCATTGGCCTGGGATGGCGAACCGCGGCGAGTGGGGGCTGCAATCGGCCGAACCTGCCGTGTCAGCAGGTAAATAAACTGGCCCGGCCCGCTAGGGTGCTTACCCTGGCGAGCCGCGTGCTGAACGTTGCCGACCCCTGAACTGAGTATTGTATTTAGCTGTGACACTCTGAGTATGTTTTTCAGACCTGAGGAAGAGCTCTGTGTAGCTCGAAAGTTTCTCTCTCTCACCAACAGAAGCTGGGCCAATAAAAGATATTATCTCAGCCACCTTGTCTCACTAGTATCCTGGGACCAACATAGCTACAATAGCACTGTATATAACTTTAAGCCTGTGAGTAGTCCTATTGAAGTCAATGGGACTACTCATATAGTTAAGTACATACTTAAATGATTTGTTGGATCACAGCCAGAGTCCTGTGCAAGATCAAGCTCTTAGGTTAATCATGATCTTTGTGTACTCAAACTCCCATGAGCATGTGTGTGGAATAGCTAGCGTTGTTGTGTAAGGCTCTGAGGGTAGCTGCAGAGATTAAAAAGTGGGGAAAGTGGGGTTCTCGGCTGCTGGGGACAGAACAGACTCCAAGTGACTGTTATTGCTATGTTATGTAATGTTTAAATAAAAATAAATTTAGTTAAATACAAGCTCTCTGTGTTAATAAGAACAACCACGCAGCTTGCAAAGAACAGAGGATAATTTCTTACCATATGGCCTTAAAACGAGAAGAAATAAAGCTTGATGAAAACAAATAGTTAAAAGGTCTACAGAGAATTCTACGCAATTCAGAAGACATGAATATAGAGATTTGCATCAGAAATTCAGTAAATAGGACTCAATCCTTCAGGCCTTACTCTAGGCAGATCCTCATTCATTACATTCTGAAAATGTCTTTCAATGTGAGAGGCAGGATTAATTTAAAGGAATTTGGTACAATTTCCTAGTAGTTTTTGTTATTAATTCTGTTCATGTGTAATGTGTATGTTTTAGCTATGCACTTCTTTATGATGTAAGGGAACATGCTGCAAACAATAATTCATATGATTAAAATATATATTTTAAAGAAAAACAAATGGAATAAAAATGACCTCTTTTCACTTTCTGTTTTCATTACATAACTGTTATATTCATTACAAAAAACGTACAAATGTCCCTCTTCCGCTAGTAGCTACTAGACTATGGAGAGCCTCTCACTAGGAAAAAAAAAAAAAGTCCAAAATTATAGGAGTGGTTTCAAAATGTATGGAGGTTGTTGAAATGGAAAAATTAACACATCAATTCCACACCCGAAAAACCAGAGGGCAGATACTTTGAGTATTGAATACGTGGTAACCAATCATTTACGTACGTTCATATATTAAATACACCTTTTAAAATATTGACTTTTGACAGACATACCTGGTTTGATACGTACAAGCGGAGTCCGCACTTTAACTCAGGTTAATAAAAACCATAGAAACAACATGGCCTGGCTGGTGTAATGTGGCTTACACTGCAATATGCTAATGCCCTGCCTAATAGATATTTGATGATTATATTATTGGATAATATAATATAAGTTCCCTAGACAGCATAAACTCAGTGCTGTAATGATCAGTGTTC
Organism: Malaclemys terrapin pileata; assembly: GCF_027887155.1. Lineage (NCBI taxonomy): Eukaryota > Metazoa > Chordata > Testudines > Emydidae > Malaclemys > Malaclemys terrapin. The sequence goes on from NC_071518.1 coordinate 14,597,068, forward strand.
TGTTTCTGATGTTTATATGGCTATGGCAATGGTTTGTAAACCGGAAAAACTTCTTAAACAAATAGTTATAAAAAGTGTATAAATATGATCCCAAGTTAAAAAAAAAAAAAAAAAAGTGACCTTGTGTCAGTGAATACAACTTCTATGGTGAAAAGTTTGCTCTCTGTACAGCAGTTTTACCTGGAAAATAGATTTTCAATCCTTGGTAAAAAAGAATTTTCCAGCTATGGATTCTATCTTTCATTTTGTAGATGCCAATTGAGGGGAAAACCCCAACCTTCTAAATAAAGCCAGGAAAATGTGATTTGCACTAGTAGAGAACATTTATTTTCCTCTTTTTTGCACAGCTCTAGTCTTCACTTGGGTGCTGCTAAGAGAAAACATCAAAGAACTGTTAATACTATATTTTAAAAGTACAGACCTGTGTAAATGCCAGTTGATGACCCCCCTTGCCTTCTATGCAACAAACCTATGTCTCTTCTCATAGCCGTTATTTGATTTGCTGATGTTGAAATGAGCTTGTCTGACAAACCTACAAGTAACCTGGGTGTTTTAATCCAAGTAAAACTATCCTGTTCTTTAGGAGAGATTGAAGAATACCTGGATGGGCTTAAAATTCTAGAGCCAGGAACCTGATCAAGCACTTAAAGGTCTTATTTTTCTTTCCCTGTTTAATGAAAACAACCCTGCCCTGACTAGTCTAGAGTGAATATCACTTGATCATGTGGTGAACACTGACTAAACTCTAAGGATCACTGTTACTGGGAGGGGGATGCTGCAGCAGCAGCATTTACAATCTAGGTTCTTACTTGGTGCCATCACCATAGAATCTGAGCATCACATCCATAGAAGTGTGCTCACAATGCCCTTTTTAAGTCGGGTAATTAGAGCTGTGCATTTTATGAAGAAATTCAAGAATTTCAAATTTGGTTTTGTTCTGAGTTGGGGAAAAAAAACAAACAAACTTTTTGAAGTTCTCCAGTGAGGAAAATTCTGAGAAAAAAAATCATTTGGGGTTGATCAAAATGTTGTGTTTTGATTTTGACTTTCTTTTGTATGAAATCTGATTCTCCTTGGAAAACTCAAAGCCCAGCTTTCAACGTGGCATGAACAAATTGCTGCATGTATCTAATTTAGGCATGAAATACTAGATGTGCATGTACACATGGCACTTACACACATGGCTAACTTAGATATCTAATTTGGCAGAGGGTACATCTGGTGTTTGAGGGTGTGCACAAATATTTGAACACAACTATAAAAATCTGGCCCATGCATTGTATGTAGGTAATAGATATGCACATATATTAGAGCACCTGCTACCAGTATCTACCCTTGGCTATTGTTAGAGAACTTTTGTACTTAGTGACCTCCTGTGTGCCAATTCAACTCCCAGAAGCATCATTCCTGGAAAGTTGTCTACGGACTGATGCTATGTCAACACTGGCAGTTCAGAGAAGATATATTAATAGTAAGCAACATCTTCTGATAGGAATACTTCAGTGAATAATATCATTATTCGTATTGGTATACTATTAGTTGCCCTAGCTGGAGATTGTATGCCAAGTAGCTGTAGCTGTGTCAGCCTCAGGATATTAGAGAGACAAGATGGTGAGGTGATTTCTTTTATTGGATCAACTTCTGAAGCTATAGGAGAATAGAGAGCAAATCCTGAAAGAAACATGGCCATAGGAGTCCAAAGATACATTTCAAGTCTTTCTAATTTCCATAAAGAGACAGAGAAAGGATTAATTTTTAGCTTACATTCAAGGTGAAACGTCAGCTGAGGGGGGAAAACAGCTGGAGGTCAAAGCATACTATGTGCTGTAATTGTAGAAGACCTGAAGCTTACTGAAAATCAATTGGCTAAAAAACGTTTATCCTGGGAAGGGGGTGGGGGGCATATACAAGGAGTATTGGGAATTATTCTAACCTATTTTAAGACAGACTCTAAAAACCAGACTGTATATGGACTTGTGAATTTGTGGAGAGAGAAAGCAAGAGTCTCTCTGAAAAGCATTCGTTGTAATGAATGGTGAATTTGAATGCTGTATTGCAGCAAACTTGTTATCTGAAGTTCAGTTATTGTAAAGAAGCAGGTGCTCAGCAGAACAATGCCAGAGACTTCTACACGTGTTACCACCACTAGCTTCAGCAAGTGTTCAATGGAAGATGATCTAGGAACATAGTCTAGTAGGAAGAGTAGGTAACTGAAAAAAACGGCAAGGTTCTAATTTCCAGCTCTGTTTCTGACTCAAGACCCAACCGTACACCCATTCAGTTAATTCCATTGACTTCAGTGGAATTGGGCTGAGTAATACATTAAATGACCTTGGGCAAGTCACTTAGGCCTAGATCCTCAAAGGTATTTGGACACCAAACTTCTACTCATTTTAGTGGAAGTTCGGAGCCTAAATAGCATTGAGGATCTGGGCCATGACCTCATTGTCCAAAGTTTGTGTAAAATGGCTTCTGTCATATCACGTACCTACCTGAAATTAAATTAATACCAGTGCACATCTTTGAGATACTTAAAAGAAAAGCATTATATCCCTTCAATACCTTATTTTATCATTTGTTCATTTTTAGGATTAAGTCTTCAGAATTAAGATCAACAAAAGCAAGATAATAAAGTAGGGAAATATATATTAATGATTTATCATATATGCATGAAAAGAAGTGAACAGTTGACCAAACTGGCCTCCAAAAAAACATAGCACAATTAATTCATTCAAATAAGGCTTCAAGCAACAAGTGGACCCTGCCAATTTCAGTAAAAGTAAACACACTTCAAAAATTGGATAGCCAGATCTAAATGGGATATTCAGGCCCAGTAGATGTTCAACATGATGGTGTTTCATACTGACAGTGTGTTCATATCTATAGATTTTACTTATTTATTTAGAAAACTGCACCTTTTTTTCCCCCCCCAAATAATGGGATCTTTAACATAGATAAAATTACTTACTAGGAAGGAGAGTTGAGGTTGTGTTCCTCAACAGGGCTTTAACCCTAATTCAAATGCTAAATGCACTTTGGAAAAATGTGAAAAGTTAAGTAATTTGGGCACAACAGACCTAAAACTAGCTTTTTCATCTGAGAAAGATGATCCCCTTTGACATCAGGACAAGAATGTAATGAACCATGAACCATCACATATGGTGACAGCCTCCCTGCTGTAGGAAGAGGGACAGAAGCGATTGGAGAACAACAACCTTTTCTCAGTCACTTTGTTAATGACTCTAATTAAATATTTGAATATAGTCAAAGTGAAGGCCTTAACAATAAGGATGTTTCACGGTTTAGAACATTTGATCATTTACACCCAGTTTATGAAAAGGATAAAGATTTTTCCAATGATTTGTTCATATAAATTATTAAGCTGCCAACTGAACTAATTTGACCCCCGTATTTCTCTAAACACTAATAAAATGGATTATGCATGGCTTCAGGGGTAAGCTTTTCAGTCCTATGCAGATGATGTTCAAAGCATATCTCATACAGTAAAACCATCTGTTTTTCTAATACAAATCTGCTGGCTGATTTATTGGTGGCTGCCTGTCACTCTTCATTCTCCTTAATAGTCTTTTATGGCCCGATTGACCTGTTGAATTTTTTAATGCATGTTTAATTATTGTTCAGTGCTTTCCACAATGGATTGGTGCTTATGTAAATATAATATATATTGGGTCAAACCAATCGTCCATCTAGCCTCCTCTCCTATCTCTGACAGTGGCCAATACGAGAGGTGTCAGAAGGAAAGTATGTATGAAAACAAAATAAAATATTGGGTGGAACGGTTCAAAGGCTTTAAACTGGGAAATGTTGGACCTCAAAATAACGAAGTCCAGGAACATACATTGAGACCCTCTGAAGTTGTCTTTTCTTGGTTCCAAGGAGAAAGAGTTCCCACTACAAAATGGGTCAAATGTTTTTAATTGAGAATTTATGTTTTTCCTCATTTTTCTTTGCCCTCATCACATCTCAAGATCTAAGATGACCTTTCCAACATGCAAGCATCTCAACTTGGGTTTGTGGAATCTAGGCTTATGCCAACATTATTACACAATGATAAGACGACCAGCCTTTTGTAGTGCAGTAATTGCATTTGGATGAAGCTGAAAATGCTCATCTGTAACAAAAAATTTCCATATTACATTTTCTCTTCTGTCTGATAAAACAGACAGTAAGCCACAAATAAGCAATGCAGTGAACATGTTATGTGATGGTCCCTATTTATTGATAATTATCTCTTACATATCTGAGTAAGCTTATGTTCCTGAAGGTTTAGGGAAGGCCCTAGAGGAATAACTAGCAAGAATTAACACTCTACTGCACATTCTAATTAGGATTTAATTAGGAATTTTTTTTAAAGTGCAGTGCATGTTTTCAGCAAGTGCATAATCACTGACTTATTGCTTGTAGGTTTTTTACATATTTTTCATTGTAAATATCCAATTATAATTGTCATTTTAGGTCAAATTTAAGAAATGAAAATTATATTTCAGTTTAGAGGAAGAAATATGTTTCCTCTAGCACAGTATTGTCTATTGTGATTCTTTAATATTTCATCTCAGTTTATAGTATTTTTCCACATTACTAGTCCAGCATGGAAGACTTTAAAATTGCATTGCTTCATGCTTTTTCTGTATAAAACAGGATGTTCCCCATAAATTACACCATAACTCTTTTTCCATCAGCATCTGGTCTTATTGTGATTAATGGTTATGAACTATGTCTCACATAACAAATTCCACCCCAAATCAAAAATCAGGTATGGATCTTTCTGTAATTTTCTTGGTCTCGGGACAGGAACGTTATACAAATTTCAAACTAACTTATTATAATGGTATTTCCCCCTTTTCCCCTGTTTTTGGCTTGCCTCACAAACAGAACTTATTTAATTCAAGGAGATAGATGGAGCTCTGTAAATTTATGGCGCCTAGATGATCTGTAAATTTAGGGCCTGATTCAAACCCCAGTGAAATCAATGTGCTTTGACTCAAATCCTTAGTGATTTTTTAGAATGTTTCCTAATCCAGAAATGGAAAAATCTACACAAAAGTAATAAGTAAACGGATGCTATAGGTAGTTTTTGAAACCACTGCAAATGAATTCAGAAATCCACAATCAGAAATCAACTCATGATGAAGGGATTTGCTAATTACTTGACCACTCTTGGGATAACTAAAATCTTAAGAACCTTTGATTTGTACGATTGGTCTTGTTGCTACTTTTAACAATAGTCTCCCCAAGTGTAAGGTATTCCCTAAGTGTAAGTGCAAGGTACTTTTACTCAGTTATTAATGTTAGTTGCTATGTTCTATTGCCCTCTTCTCCAGACCAAGTTGTTTCAATGAACTTCCTTTGCTAATTTCTCATCTTTAATTCTCTGGCCACATAACTAAAGATGCTCTTAGGCTGTGCTCACTCTAACTTGTTTCAGTGTGAGACCATGACTATAATCTCCCTTTGGGATTCTTCACTTACTTCTACTTTGCGTCATTAACCCAAAACCATCTTTGATATGCATTAATCCAGCACAGACTCTCACATGCTCAATATCCTTGCTAGTGACTATATAAGGAACTGGTTAAAGGGGAGACTACAAAGGGTCATACTGAAAGGCGGAGGGAAGTTACTAGTGGGATCAATCTTATTTAACATTTTTATTACTGACATTGACACAAAAAATGGGAGCATGCTAATAAAAGGTGATGCAACCATGAAAAAGGTTAAGTGCAGTCCTAGGATGCATCAGGTGAGGTATTTCCAGTAGAGACAGGGAAGTGTTAGTACCATTATACAAGGCACTGGTGAGATTTCACCTCGACTACTGTGTGCAATTCTGTCCTCCTATGCATAAGAAAGATGAATTTGAACTGGAACAAGTGCAGAGAAAGGCTACTAGGATGATATGAGGAATGGAAAAAAAAAACACCAAAACTATCTTATGAGAGGAGACTCAAAGAGTTTGGCTTGTTTAGCCATCTCAAAAGAAGGCTTAGGGGAGATGGGATTGCTCTATGTAAATACATCAGATGGATAAATACCAGGGAGGGAGAGTTGTTGTTTAAGTTAAATGCCAATGTGGATACGAAAACACATGGCTATAAACTGACCATCAATAAGTTTAGGCTTGAAATTAGGTGAAGGTTTCTAATCATCAGAGGAGTGAAGGTCTGGACATCCTTCCAAGAGGCATAGTGGTTGGCAAGAGACCCTAATTGGCTTCAAGACTTAGATTAATACATTTTTGAAGGGGATGATATGATAAGACTGCCTACAATGGCATGTAGCCGATCTGTGACTGCTAGCAGCAAATATCTCCAATGGCTGGTGATGGAACTCTAGATGCAGATGACTCTGAGTTACTACAGAGAATTCTTTCCCAAGTGTCTGGCTGGATGGTCTTGCCCACATGCCCAGGATCTAACTGATCACCATATTTGGGGTCAGGAAGGAATTTTACCTCTGGTCAGATTGGCAGGGGTTTTTGCCATCCTCTGCAGCATAGGGCATGGGTCACCTGATGCTTTAAGCTAGTGTAAATGGTGGATTTTCTGTAATTTAAAGTCTTTAAATCATTATTTGAGGACTTCAATAACTCAGCCAGAGGTTATGGGTCTATTACAGTAGTAGGTGGGTAAGGTTCTGTGGCCTGCAAATGTGCAGGTCAGTCTAGATCAGGGGTCGGCAACGTTCAGCACACGGCTTGCCAGGGTAGGCACCCTCGCGGGCCGGGCCAGTTTATTTACCTGCTGACGCGGCAGGTTCGGCCGATTGTGGCCCCCACTCGCCGCGGTTCACCGTCCTGGGCCAATGGGGGCAGCGTGAAGCGATGCGGGCCGAGGGATGTGCTGGCCGCGGATTCCCACCACCCCCATTGGCCCGGGACGGCGAACCGCGGCCAGTGGGGGCCGCAATCGGCTGAACCTGCCACGTCAGCAGGTAAATAAACTGGCCTGGCCCGCTAGGGTGCTTACCCTGGTGAGCCGCGTGCCAAAAGTTGCTGACCCCTGGCTTAGACTGTCAAAGACAACCTTTCTAGCAACCCCTGGAAGGATTCCATACAGCAACAGCTATGAAAATCAGAAGGACCAACAGTATACTGCTGATTTGGGGAGATAGTGGTGACAATATTTTGAATGTTGATGAATAGATATGTTTTCTTTGTTTCAGGCTGATGCATTTTTTCCAACTTGTTCAATGACTGTGTGAAAGAACGAAAATAAAATGCAGAAAAAAGAAAGTGATCCAGCAATAAGAGAGAGTCCTAATCATATGTTTACCTGCATGTAACAACTGTTTTTTCCTTGCTTTCATTTAAAGTTTTCTTCACTGAAGTTGCTAGGGCACTACAACAACACACACATCAGGAGGGAGGAAGGGAGAGAGAAATATTCGAATACTCACTAGCATGGTCAGTTAGTCAACATAGTTGGGTTAATCAGACAGAAAATAATACCTGGTAAGTTAAATGAACACACTTTTAAATATATTTAGGTTAGTACTTTAATTCCATCTCATTTTAGCCATTGCAATATTTAAGAGAAAGGCAGAGTTCCTGAATTTCTCCTACATTTGGAAACCATAGGACAAATAAAATAAATCTTAACAGAGTCCTTTTTATTACAAATATTAACAGAGAGATGGAGAGTAGCAGAGGAGGTGGCACAGGGAAACCAAAGTTATTCAAGAATACGAATTATGAGGAAAGATTAGCTACACATGGCTTACATACAAAAGGGAGATACAGTGGTTCCCATTAAAGACACAACCTTTATCAAAAGCTACCACACCATGGTATCTGCAGTATCACAGTTAATGGAACTTGACTCAGCAACTCCTGAGATTGTGCCTAATTAGACGCCAATCCAGCAAAACATTTAAGCACAAGCTTAATTTTAAGCATGAGCTGTTTCAATGTCTTCAATGGACTTCTCACATACTTAGAGAGTGAGTGTGTACTTAAACAATTTGTTGGGTTGGGATCTAAAAATAAGAGAAAAACACAAAAATCTCTCTCAGAATTTCTTCCTTCTTTTGGTTTCCTGTCAGTACAGGTTTACCCACAGACTCAAAAAGCAGAACAAAATTATAATACTAGATAAGTGAGAAAATTTTCAATATGTCCAGGCACACTGACTTTGATAATTTAAATACATGCATTATCAATCACAGCACAAAACATTTCAGCTTAAGCCTGTTTGTAAAAGATTACAAATTAAATTCTTGAAAAAACACTTTTTTCTAACCCACTTTATTTGAAACAATTTTCCTTTTCAGTAGCTATACTGCATTTTAGAACATCACATTAGATTATGTCAAAAATGTAGCAGAAAAGCCAAAGCTTTTATTAAAATGTAGTTGCATGAAAAATATTTCAGGATGGATGAAATTTGGGAGACATTTTGTAGCTAATTACTAGGTCACTTTGGTCAAAAAGCTAGTATCTCTATTAGCCATGTGTACAATAAAGATGAGCAATTTCCTACTGGCATTGTTTAAAGGAGCATTTTGGGCCAGATTTTACCTTGTAAAAGTGAATTTGGTCTTACACATCTCAAGTAATATAAAATAATTGAAGTTATGATGTTTCCAAGGCCTAATGCTGCACAAAAAGCAGGAAAATGTGTTTTAAAATACCAGACAATGGCTGGGAAAAGGTAATTTAACCCCCTTTGCTTTTTGTTGGATTTCTCCATTTTTACCAGAAGATTTCAGTGATATCAAACCCTAGAATATACACTTTAATCATAAATAACATCTAGTTCTTATATAGCACCATTCATTGGTAGATCTCAAAGCGCTTTACAAAGAAAGCCAGTATCATTATTCCCACTTTGTTCTCTCAATAGATCTTAAATAGATATTTAAGAACAAGTTCTTCCTTGGTTTAAACACATTTAAAACAGTTGACACCAGGAATTAATCTGGTCCATTTGGGATCAGTCCTTAAAGTTCACTGCTTCTATCATTCCTCTTAACTTCAATGCAACATCATTTTATTGCTCCTAGCGAGGCATACATCTGTATCAACTGGAAAGGAACATGGATTCTACACTGAGGTGTATGGTTCCCCAATCTAGTGCTCTGAGGCAGCTCCATGGGGCTGTCATCTGTGGTCTCAGGCATAGATTTCACAGCACGTCCTATCCCAAACAATTAGTGCTGCTACTGCCAATTTAATCCAGGAGTGTACACCTTCTTGCTTTCCCTATGGCAATAAATTTAGTACCATATAATGTCTTTGGCAGTCTCATTTCCATGTGTTTAAGGTGGAGCAGCTGCTGTTCTCATAAGCACAGCAGTTTGTATTAACATTGACAGTGATCAGAATATTTTTTTATACTTTTAATCCAAATCCAACGTTCATTGTAGTCAATCGGAGGCTTTCCAATGACTTCTCTGGGCTTTGGATCAGGCCCTTAAAGAACTTCAGGTATATAGCATTGTCTCTTCTTATGACACCATAAGTAGCACCATAAGTAGCAAGATGCTTTCCCAGTTGAGAAGAAATCAGTGACATGAAATCTTGGTATACTTTAAGTGAAACCTATTTTATATACTCATGCACAACAGTGTTAAAACAGAGGTGGTCAAATAGCATGCAGGGAATCCCTTCTTTCAGGAACCTCATCCCAACAGAGAACAGCTTTGTTTCAGGAATTGGCTCCAATCAAAGACCAAGGTAGAGAGAAAAGTCTCATGCTATGGACTCAACTCCTTCTACTCAGAAAAGAGTTTTGCATAACCAGCATGCCTTCCCAAGACTGAACATTTGCTTACATCTGGGGTCGGCAATGTTTGGCACGCGGCTCACCAGGTTAAGCACCCTTACAGGCCGGGCCAGTTTATTTACCTGCTGAAGTGGCAGGTTCGGCCGATCGCGGCCCCCACTGGCCACGGTTCGCCGTCCCGGGCCAATGGGGGCAGTGGGAAGCCGCGGCCAGCACATCCCTCACCCGCGCTGCTTCCTGCCGCCCCCATTGGCCCGGGACGGCGAACCGCGGCCAGTGGGGGCCGCGATCGGCCGAACCTGCCGCGTCAGCAGGTAAATTAAACTGGCCCGGCCCGCTAGGGTGCTTACTCTGGCGAGCCACGTGCCAAATGTTGCCGACCCCTGGCTTACATGCTCAAAGATAGCCTGGATGAGTATGGGTAACAGTGCCACACACTGAGGCCTGCCATAACCATAATACAAGAAATATGGACATCTTCCATATGAACATTTCTTCTCCTATCATGCAATAGCTTTTCCTGAAACTTTATCCTAACCAGGGCTGGCTCCAGGCACCAGCTTAACAAGCAGGTGCTTGGGGCAGCCAAGGGAGAGGGGCGGCACCTGCGGCAATTCGGGGGCAGCACGTCCCTCACTTCCTCTAGGAGCGAAGGACCTGCCGCTGAACTGCTGCTGCCGATCGCGGCTTTTTTTTTTCCAATTGCCGATACCAATTGAGGCTTTTTTTTATTTCTTTTGCTTGGGGCAGCAGAAATGCTGGAGCCAGCCCTGATCCTAACATATATTTAACACAAATTAATCCGAGTATTTGTAGCATAGTTTTTTTGAAAAGATTGTTTAGCTTTGAGATCTTTTTCTGAAATGTAAACCTGGCCGAAGGGTCCACAAGAGATATTTCATTTAAGACATTTTCCCCCTTGCTACTAAATAAATAGTACGTAATAGATCACCCCTCCTCCTCACAAAATTAATCTGGCACAAAAAGGTGCTATTATACATGAAGTGCCTGACCAAAGGTCCACTGAAGTCAGAGTCCTTCCATTGACTCCAATAGGCCCGGGCTCATGATCTATATAAACAATGCTTCTTTTTAAATTAATCAATTCACTTCCTCTGATCTGGATCATTTTTACATTTTATTTTTCTCTTAAATTGAACAGGAAGCTTATTGTGTTCAAGTCAAGTATTTGAACCAAGCTGTTTGAAATTAGGCAAAAATCACTGTTGTTCAGGCTTTTTTTTTTTTAAAGCAAAACAAAATATTTAAAATACCAAACTGTGTAGTCTGGAGTGTTTATTTCTCCTTTCAGATAAAAGAATCATTCTATCTGATAGTATTAAAAGGGCAAAATGTAAAGTGCTGCATTTAAAATCACTGAGTTTGTAAAAGTGGGTAAGATTAAATATTCATGGTGTTTCTGTAATCTAACTGACTATATCTACATCATCTTGATGAATGGTACACTGTCAGTGACAGTGTTGAAGAAAATCTTGCAAAAGCCAAAAGACAATTTCCCTTGTAATCCAGCTGTTAACATTCTCTGTGGTAAGACTGTCCCTTTCCAAAGTTGTTATTTGCTATTTCAGGATCCAGCTATTTTTGATTGGTGGATGCTTCCCTTAGATCAGCATGTAGAGGGGAAACTTCACATAGATGTGGCCTGGCTACATCGACAGCCCTGCCTTTTCCACCCCTGGCTGATGCAGAGGGTGCTCCATAAATCCAGAGACCATGCTAGGATAGCGTTTGGAGACTGGGTGGGCCAGGAAGAGGAAAGGAATTGGACTAAGGTAAGAGAGGAGGTAGGGAGTGCACACTAGCGACTATCTCCTGGAGGGCTTAATCAGAAAGGGGAAAAAAATCCTGGCTGAGCCATTTCTGCTGATCGCTGTCCAAGGATCCTGGAGGCATCTCTGTTGGAGTTATGCTGCGAGGGAGCTTGGCGGAGCACACCAGGAAGAGGGGGGATAAAGAGCCAGCCAGGAGGCACAGGGCCTTCATGTGGATAGCTCTAGCCTGCCGTGTACTCCTAAGGATCCTTCAGATTTGGGGATGGGCCAGATGGTCTTTTCTATAGGGAGGGTGAAAATCACCCCCACACAATGGGGTAGCATGAAAGGCTTTCTGTGAGAGGATCTTAATGGAGAACTCCTCTTGCATTGTCCCATCCCATAAATTTTACCACAAGAGGGGGAGTCAGGCCTGGCAGTATTTTACTCAGGTATATTCACACTGATATGGCAGAAGATTTAACTCTGCTACCAATGATGATACAGAACAATCCTTTAAAGAGTTCAAAGCACAGCCTAATGAGAACTCTCAAACTTCCACTAATTTTACTAGATCTTTTAAATCAATCACTTTCTTCGTCACTGTTTCCTCCACCCACTCCTCCTTCCTAACTCTGCAGTTAAGTGATAAGGCTGAACGTGTGCCATCAACAACCTAGTTTTCTAAAACACATGGACTATATCGCCTTGGATGGAACAGTCCCGTCTTAAATTTATAATGTAGAAAGCAGCTTTGGCCAAAATTTGAGAGGGGAGTACCTGACTTCCGCAATGGAAAGTTGATGCTGTACTCATAAGGTGCATTAGAGAGGGAACAGACACCTTATGACTAATATCATAAACATAGGACTACAAATTGCCTGCAGATTCAAAAGAGAAGTAACTGGGCTGTGATGGAGGAAGCTGACATTCAAAAATAAAAGCTGTTTTCTAGCATCAGGTATAGTGCAAAGAATCACTGACAAAGGAAATTACTTTTTGCATATGAAATATTCTCCGATTTTCATATTTTCACCCTGGTGTTAAAGTTCTTAGTTATGATATGTCAACATTGTCACATTCAACTATGAGCAGTCTTATAGCTACAACATGGCATTATTTAATCTGCATTAAACATGTGTCTTCTATTAACACAATGTAGCTCTCTTTGTGGGTTGAGAATACAAAAATACATTGTGACAACTGTTCTGCTGTATACCATCATGTCTTGGCTCTTCAGTTAACAATACCTTTTGGCTTGCTTACCTCTTGTATCATCATCAAATGTTCCATATTTATTCTCATTAGAACTGGGCCAATATTTAAAAAAAAAAAGTTGTTCACTAATATTTTCATGAATGAAAGAGCTAGATTTAGTTTGCCACACCTGAATATTTTTTGGATCACTGCTCTGTATTTGTGAAAATGTTTTGAATCCTAATTGTCACAAATTTTAGGAGAAAAATGGTTAATCATTAACAATTAGTACCATTATTCACTATTTGTTATTCAGCATTGTAAAATTTAGTCATCCAATCAAACAGTATCAGATAATTTCAGTGATCAACTACTCAACACTGATATTAAATCGTGGATAAATGAAATGAACAGTTTGGAATAACCTTCAGGTTAAAAATTATTCATCCAATATTTATACAAGAGCTAGGTGTGATAATTATTACTAGTAGTTTGAATTAATTGATTTAAAGACAATCAAGACTAGTTCACAAACAATTCATAAAAAAAGGATGAATGTGCAACAAATATTCTGAATAGGAATTAGTTTTAATTGAGCAACACTGATTTACAGCAGTTGAGGATCTAGCCCTTTTAAATATTATATATTTATATTTAATGGCACCATAGTTAATTTGAGCAAGTCATTTATTTAACTGAGTCTGCATCTACTGACAGCTTAAAGGGACACAAGTAATTGAAGGCCCAAATGTGATATGATTTAAAATTAGTAAAGCAGATGAGGAGCATGTTTTGGATTCTAAATGTTTCACTTCATTTTATATCTAATACAGTATGTGTTTATAGAATTGAGGTATATGCAACTCTTTTAGTTCATTCTTAGAGGTTTCTGAAACTTATCCTAGTTGGAGGCCTTAGCCATTTGAGGAGAGAAAAATGGGGAGAGAAAAAACGTTTAAAACTAACATTTCTCAGATGTATTTACCATAAAAGATGAGGCACATACAAATTGTATGAAGGGGTATCATACAGGCTTGATTGGTATTCATTTGTGATGAACAGCATAACTAATTCGTGGCTTCATCACTTGTGAGTAATGCCGCCACCGCAAACTCATCCGATAAAAGCTTTACACTGCACCTCACTGCCATGCATTCTCTCTCTATAATTATAATCAAAACAATAATGTTTTAAACTGCTGTGATAGTCTCTCCAAAGATCTGAAAGTGAAAACATGAGATCTGCCAAGATGCAGCAAATTTATATTCAGTACAGACATTTTTCAAAGGAGTCGTGCTGCTCACAGCTGTACCACAGGTAAGTGGCATGCAGGGAAAGTCAGGGAAGGGCAACAATTCTGAAAACATGGCTAGACCCCATGATTTGGGAGAGCATTTGAGTCTTTACTGCAAGAAAAGAAGATTAGGATGGTGCTAGCTGGGAGCTTTTCATACATATACTTGCATGCTATGAGACAATTACCTTCAGAGATGATTCTGCCTGGAAGTTTGACATGTTTGCAAAAACAAAATGATTTACTGTATAATGGCGCTTGTAGTAAAGAGTAGCCATGGTACAGCTGACTTGTATCAGCCAGATTCTTGTAAGATGATGGGCAAATACCTTTGATACAGGCTGGGCTATTCAATACCCGTGAAGCTCTCTAAAGATAGTCAAAATGTCTTTTGCTTACTTTTTTGTTTTTAAATCTAACTTTTAATAGGGGGGAGTGCCCAGGTTTTTTGTGGCTCACAAGTCTCAACCACATGCAGTGGAAGAGCATTCTATCATTTAGAGGTGATGGGCTGTAGAAAGGGGAAAGTATTAGGACAAGAATGGAAGTTATCTCAAAGGAGTTAATGTCCCCAAGCAGGCCTATAGCCAACCACTCAGAGCATGTGTTTGTGTGTGTACACATTTATAGCCATCCTGAGTATCATCCTGGTATATCTCTTTCCCATTCCTATTTCTTTAAAGGTCACTATTTAGATTTCAGCACTATGGAGAATTGCAAAAAACAAAAGTAAGGGTGGGGGAAGAGGAGTGTCCCTGGATAATTTTGGAAACCTGAATGAAATTTCCTGCATTTTAGAAGATTTATGGTCATTGCAAAAGAAAAATGTTGTGCACACTTAAGGAGGGGGAAAAGATGGCACATCGGAGGGGAGGGGATCCACTTCTTTCTAGCTCCTTCTCAGAAGGGAAATCTTCTGTTAGAAGAGAGAAGGATGATGGGCTAGGTCCTTGGCCTATCAAGTGCTGCTGCTTCAGCTACCAGCTGGAAATGCTGGGAGTTTCAGCATCTTCCCAGGCAGGCACCAGTTCCACCTGCTGCTCCCATTTCAGAGTCCAGTCTTCACCCCACCAGTCTGTGTAGAAGGAAATACAGGGTGAGCAGGGCAGCCCTAAGCAAAGAAGAGGAGGAAGATGGTAGCTTCCCAACTCAGCCCTAAAATACCAGCATAGGTGTCCTGAGACTATTATTGGACAGAAGAGAATTGTAAGTTAAGGGTCTGTTCCATTTCCACAAAGCAGATGGTCCCCTGGCATTTCAGATAGTAAGCACATTCTATTCTATCAGAAAACTGTGCACCTGAGGCCAGATTTTTAAAGATATTTAGGAACCTAAAAAGGCAGATAGGCCTCTAGAGGGATTGTCAAAAAAGCACACAAAACGTTCAAATGAGGATAAAACAAGCCCAGGGAATAATGACTCCCCTTCTTAGAGATTTTAGAAGTTACTTGGGAGGGCTTCTGATTTCCTATCTGTGTGTAAAAAGTAACTGTTTTTATTTTTCCTGCCCATCTTTTCATCTTCTTTGAAGACATTTAGCGGGCAACCAAGCTGAATGTACTTTCCCACTGACGTGCTAACTAGGCATTATATGAGTGACGGCAGATATCTCACAGTTCAAACAGGTCTAGAGCCTAGCAAACATATTTGTTATTTCAAAGTGGATGATACTAAAGATTTTGTAAAAGAAGAAAGGTAAGATACAACAGACAAGCTATTAGGTCAACAGAAAGGTGAAAGAATCAAAAGACTCATAAAAAAATCAAAATGCATGCCATACCTCTAATACCATTTCTGTTAATACACTGGGGAGAAAAAAGAAGAGCCACTGGAGGGTGATTAAATGGGGAAAAAACACTATTCTTTTGAGAGAGAAAGGAAAAAAGGCAGACAAATCTTGCAAGGATATTTCAGAAACCTGTGGTGTATCTTTGAGAACAATCTTAGAGATTCATTTCAAGAGGTGGAGGGAGAGAATTGGAAGAGTTTGGGAATTGATTGCCATGTTGCTGTTCATCACAGAATTTGGGGGGTGGGGGATGATGACACCTAGGAAGGACAGAAACCTAACCAAGACTCGGCTTCCTCATTCTGTCTACGAACTGAGTCTGAACTGGACTCTTCTTGACCTAGACTATTTGAGTCTCTCTCCCTTTTCAGACTTACCCTCTAAGGATAGACTCCTTGATGACACTTATGTGACCAACTATTGCCCAGAGCTGGCATGGACACTGACCCATTCCTACCTATTTTGAGATAAGTTCTGCAGATCATTTGGGCAGGTTTGTATTATCCCAAATTATTTCCTGAGCCATAAGATTGAAAACTGCGCAAAGAATTAAAGGAGAACAGAACATGAATCTCACTTCGAATAAAAACCACATGAAGGAACACAGCCATTTTGGATAATATTTTCTAGTACCACTGAAAATATTTGGCCTGCACTTTACCAACTTGTAATTATTTTTTTGTTACTCAGAGAAGATTCTACCCATGGGCAGATGAATTTGAGAGCACACAAGGGGCCTGATCCAAAGACTACTGAAGTCAGTAGGAGTCTTTCCATTGACTGCTAACGTTGGGCATGCTTTGAATCCTATTCAAGTCAATGGAAAGCTTCCAATTGATGTTAATGGGCTTTGGGTCACACGCAAAGATACTTTTTAGACTTATCTTTAAATGAGAATAGTAAGTATTTTCTTGTTTGTTTTTTCTGGCTCTTTTGATGTGCTTTTAGATAGAGACACTTCTATCCCTAGCAGGGATATCTCAGGCTATTGTAGATTTGGGACCAAACTCACCTCTGTATTCAATGAAGTTGTACCTGCTGTGTCTTATAGAAACTACCTATGCTTGGAAGAGATGCTGATGGCTCTGTTAGGGTTAATCGTCTATTTGATTTGCACATTGCTCAAAAGTGAGGACTGGCACAGTGTTTTGTCTAGAACTGTTGAAATCTTGAAAACAAAATAAGCCCAGATGAGCAAACTAATCTTCTCCTAATTGACACATTCATACCTTTGCTGATACTATGTCTGGCTGAACAGCATTTTCTGCAAGGCTGGGTTAACAGTGCAGCAGAACATGTGTTGACATTGTGACAGCTGTGTCTTGGCAACTAAGACAGACATCTTCAGGTTTGCAACAACACAGCCTAAAATTGTCATGCCCAGTCCCCCTCACCCCTATGATTCTCTTGTATTCCTCATAATAAAACAATGTTATTTGGAAAGGATCATAGATGTTTCATTGAAACACACCCAACATAATTGTTCCACCAGCATCTTGAGAACAGAACCCCCTCCTGTACTCACACCCCCATGGAGAAAAATATTGAAGTCTTTCTGGCCACACTGATAGTGAGAGTTAGACGTGATGAAGTCAATTGGATTTCAAAAGTGGCATAATGAATGCCAGAAGGATTTGGCTGATAACTTTACAAAGGCTATACAAATCCTTCCATAAAATTCTTCTTTGCCATGATGCCTACAAAGAACTTGAAAACAGTTAGGTTGCTGGTGCAGAGACCACAGCCTATCATGACATGTATTACTGCACTGTTTTCTTGTCCCCCCCCCCCCTCATCTGTCAGTGTGTATCCACCTGTGGTTTCTTGTCTTATAGACTGTAAGCTGTTTGGGGGCATGGACTGTCTTTTTGTTCTGTGTTTGTGCACCACCTAGGACAATGAGCTACTAGGCACTTCTGCAATTCAAATAAAGGTGTATGTGGGGATTTCATTAAACTCTGCTAAACACTTAGCCATGCTCAAAAGTAATTTATCAATCTCTTATCATTGATATCATCGTATCATTTTCTTCAAACTTGATCACAGACATATATTCTAATGACCCTATTCACATGCCAAATTCTACATTGTCTAGTCCAGCAATATTTTTTCCCCCTTCAGTTTTTATTTTTTTGCTAATATGAACAATGGCTCAAAGGATTTCCCACTAAAGACCATCTTTTGGGCCAAGGGTGGATATCTGCAGTGAGAAAGGTATTTTTTTTTCCGAAGAGTTGTAGCTTCCCCACTTTAAGTGCAGCATTCCCCTTTAAGCAAATACTATAAATATTAAGAACAAATCTTTGGTCAACCTCTTGCAGTCACTTCAATGGTTAAGCTGAGTGAACTTGTATTAAACAAGTGAAAAACTCTGTTCCCGGTGACCTGGATACAGATAGTTGTATGACAGAATCCATTGGCACAGGAAGTATATACACAAATACCTTTACTTGTCAATTTAATTTGTGTTTTTTCTTCTCTCTGTCTCTCTCTCTCTCTTCTTAAAACCCTGAGTGTCATATAGAACAAAGCAAACAATAAATGAAAAATTGAGCAGGACTACTCTTAATAACAACCTTTCTGTATTATAGGAGCAGCACCATTGTACCAAAGATTTATTTTTCTCTTGGTGATATTCAGCTAGATTAGGCATGATGTAACTTACAATGCTCTAACCAAGACAAAAGACTACAGAACCACTTTCCTCATGTCTGTCTAAACACAACACATTCTTAGAGTTTTTTGTTATATAAAATAAGACTAATGAGCTAGTCAGTTTAGTTTATTTTTTAGTCATTAACAGTTTATTCAACTTTAGTGTATCCTAAATAAGCAATTATGGTTTTTTTGTTGTTGTTTGTTCTTAGGATTTTAAGCAATATCAGGATTTACAACTCACATTTTTAAAAAAATCAAAAAGGTGTTAGAGGCTTTCGATATTTTTCCCCTCTGGAAATGTACATTTATAATTAAAATTAATTGCCATGATTCAACACCAACACTTTGCTTCAATTATCCAAGCACTCACATTAGGAAAGAGAAAAAGTGAAATATTTATTTGAAAGAATTAGAGAACATTACTTTCGGCTTTAGTGAAGTCTACAATCCTCATTAAAGGAACTGAGTGAGCTTTGGAATACCCAATTTCCTATTAAAGCTAAAATATTGACCACAGCACTCTCATTTGTTCCTCTGGGCTCACCTAAATGTCTAAATCAATTCTCCAATTGCACGGTATTTCCAAAGTGCTTCCTTCCTGGAAATAGCAGGACAAAAAGAAACTATAAGCAACATTCATCAAATGAAGCTAGTATTTCCCAATTTTTTCCCTCTTCTGATTCATAAATTTTCTTGATTTTTAAATTATAGAAAAATAATATCTCCAAGTCCCTTTCTAACTAAATCTATTTTAAAGCCATATGGGTTTAACAACATACAGCTAGGAAATTTATATACAACCTGATTTTTTGTATGTAGTTTACAACTAGGGCACCAATAAAGCAATTAACTTAAATAGGGATACCTACATTTTAAAGTCACCCACATATATTAGTATCTTACAGGACAATAAAGAAGAAAATATAATGAAATTTCAAAATAAATCCATACTCGTAAGTTTGTGTGATGGCCATCCTCTTGGTCAACACATAAGGGATTGAACTGAGGACTTCCAGAGCTAGAAGCATAAGTTGCTATAGAGTGCTCTGTAGTTGGTGGTTGTAACATCTCATATCCTCTGTGGATTACTACCAAGGGGGACCTGAAACACACAGTCATCAGTGGGTTATACTTGCAAAACTTGTGTGTTGAACTGGGTTGGTTGATACGTCACATGGTATCAGTTATGGCTGCCTGATTGGCTGAGGTAGCCTTTCCTATGTATTCTGGAAGGTAAATGGAAGCCATTTTGACTCAGCTTCTCAGAAGGTCGGACTGTAATGTATGCACTCTCTCGGCCACACAGTAAACAGAAACAGAAGCAATGAGTGGATCTGTGTTGCTTCTTACAGCATTGGACATGTAAAAAGGTTATTTGTTGCTCCTTCTCGGTAAGATCCATCCAGCTATTTTGGTAGACCCCTTTCTCTCCCACCACCCACTCCCAGACACTGCAAGACAGTGTTCTATTCCCAGGATGACACAAATAGCAAGGGTGGAAAATGTGTGAAACCTGACTAGGTCTTCTATAGGTTCACAGTTTGGAGAAGCATCCAGACTTTAAACCAGGGGTCGGCAACATTTGGCATGCGGCTCGCCAGGGTAAGCACCCTAGCAGGCCAGGCCAGTTTATTTATCTGCTGACGTGGCAGGTTTGGCTGATCGTGGCCCCCACTGGCCGCAGTTCGCCGTCCCGGGCCAATAGGGGCGGCAGGAAGCCGCGGCCAGCACATCCCTCGCCCGCGCCGCTTCCCGCCGCCCCCATTGGCTCGGGACGGCGAACCGCGGCCAGTGGGGGCCGCGATTGGCCGAACCTTCTGCGTCAGCAGGTAAATAAACTGGCCCAGCCCGCTAGGGTGCTTACCCTGGCGAGCCACGTGCCAAACGTTGCCGACCCCTGCTTTAAACCTTCCGTGGGTATCCCTGACCCTAGATCTGTATGTAGGCTGGTTATGTTGAGGCTGAATTTGCTTTTCAGTATTCTTAAACATTAACAGTCAAACTAAATGTAGAAGTTAACTCTTCTCTCACTGAAGTCAATAGTAAAACTCCCACTGATTCCTAGGGAAGCAAAGTTAGACACCTGCTGAGCAGTTTTGAAATCCCACCCTATATATTATCTTAAGTTTATTCTCCTTGTAGCCATTGTCATAAATCATTGCAGATTATCACTAGCCACTACAATTTTATCAGTCTGACTAATTGAGAAGTGACTATGTATTATTTGGTTCACCCCATACAAATCTCGAAGAGATTTAGGTAAAGTCAGACTTTTACTACTGACTCATACTGTTGCATGATGCAAGCACACTAATAATAGACCTAAATATCCTGACCTGAAAGCTTGTGTCTCTGGACAGAAGTTGGTTCAATAAAAGATATTACCTCACCCACCTTGTCTCTCTAAACATCCATAGACAGTTTTACCCATTAAACTTCTGGTGAGAAATACAAGGTATTTTCTTGATATGACTGATGCCAATAAATAAATAAACTGAATTTGACCTTTTTTGCACTGAGCTAATGAGGTCTATGGAGCACAACTGTACAATAGACAACAGCACCTGGTATCATTTGAGGATTCTGAATAAGTAAATTGGATCATTAAAAAGCAGCTGTACATTTTTGAAAAAAGCTTGTTATAATACCATTGGTTATTGTGGGAGAAGAGTAAGTATAATTAGCATGGTCAAGGTCATATATTTAAATAGACATGCATCAACCTGGCAGGCAGACTGGTAACAGCTTCATTCTCCTGGTTGACAGACTTGGGGAACATTATATATTATTAATATGACTGGCTAATTCCTAATTAGGAACTCATTAGCAGTTCAACAACTGTAGGTTTTGATGGATTTGCAGCCAACCTGGCAAAAAGGTTGTGCTAGATGACCTCTTCCATAGGATTTTTCCATCTGTCCATCATAATTTAATGCCATAGTACCTGTGCTGGAGATTATAAAGGGTAACAGAAAAGGCTTGGAGACCTTGCCTTGTGTGGTGATCTTATTTCATGAGTGTATGAGACTTCCTCTCCCGATGACTTTCTTTCACAGATTTTTTTTTTTTTATTATTATGCACTCAATTCACAGAGTATTTTTCCTCTCATTACCTTCAAAACCAAACTTTTTTGTTGACAATGTTCTGTTTTCCCCACCATTATTTGGATGAGTATCACACTGCAGCCATACAAAGGACATGGATAAAAACAATGCCTTACATAAATATGTTAAGTGCAATGATGATCATGTAGCTAAGGCACTGTGTAGGATCTGGGTGATCTGGGTTCAATTCCTAGCTTTGTCACAGATTCCCTGTGTGACCTTAAGCAGTATACTCAATCTCTCTGAGCCTCAATTCCTCAGCTGTGAAATGAGAACAAGAAGTCATCCCCTGTCAATCTTTATTTAGATTACAGACACTCCCCGGGTTATGCAAGACCCGACTTATGCAAATTCGACCTTATGCAAAAGGTTCCATAAGGCATAAATAAAATTTTCGAGTTGCGGACAATATTGAGTAGCGTACGGGAACGCAAAGTACTGTAGTGCGGTGTGCGGAGGGATAAGCAGTAGCATCTCCTACAAGGGAAGGCTTTGTGCTTTCACAGCCCTCTCAGTCTTGTGTTATTTCAGTGATACTATATTTCTGTTGTTTCACCCTATTATTTCATTCAAATCATGCCTGTTTCCTCCTCTCCTTCCTCATCTACAAATTAAGCCCATTGTCACTCACCACAAAATTCCGCCTTCAGTGTGCCAGGATAACAATAGGAGATGTACTTATTTTGGTAAATGCAATATTTTTGTTGTAATTGTTTGTTTTTTATGCTTGCACAATATACGTTTCCGACTTATGTAAAATTCGGGTTATGCAAGGCTTTCCAGAACGGAATGATTGCGTAAAATCGGGGAGCATCTGTATATGACTCTTCAAGTCTAGAACTGTTTTTCACTATGGGCATATATAGCACCTAACATAAGTGTGTGTGTGTGGTTGGGGGGAGATGGGAGGGTCTTGATTTTAGTTGGGACCTGTAGGGACTACTGCAATTTTAATAATAAAGTATATTCTACTATATGAGCACGTATTAATTCAAAATATTAACAGAACATAACTGCATATTTTTTTTGTGTGGAATTACCATAGCGACCAGAAAATCTACAATTATATAATGCAAGCATATTCACTCCCCCAGGAGAAAATCTCACTGTAAAGGGGTGAGCCCGCCCTAGGCACTTCCTTTTGGCCAGGTGTGGCACTGAAGGTGAGCCCATCTTTCTTCCCTCACAATTCAGTATCGATACATCCTCTTGCACAGGATCAGGGCAATGAGAAGCCAATATAAATTAATCAAAATAAGTACCTCTCCTTTAATAAAGCCAAGGCAAGGAGCAGTTGAAATCACAAGTCAAATGTCTTTACCTCAGGGTCTTGTCTCAGCACTTTATTAGGTCTGCTAAAGCTCGAAACCTTGTCACTCTGACCAACAGAAGTTGGTCCAATAAATGGACAACTGAGCACAGCTGGCCCTGATAGAAGCTGTTTCATTAACTATACCACCTGATTGGTTGCAGGAGTCAGCAGCTGACACTTAAGCTCAGCAGCATACTAGTGGTTGTTCAATGCACATCTAGCCCACAGCTGTGCTTGGTTCTGTCCATCCCTCTGCAGTCTCTAGTCTTGCTTTAGCCTCAGCTTGTACCTGTTTCTATTCCAGCCCCCAGCTTCTTCCTGATTTCTGACTCCTGACTTACACCCTTGGCTCAGTCTTCTGACTGTGATTCTGATTAACCCTTCACCTCAGACTTTGGTTCCTGACACCTGGCTATGACCTTTGGCTTTGCTTGGATGTGCCCCGTCTGAATTCAGTTGTGATAGGCTGGACTCTTGCTCCAACCACTAGGCAAGACTGCCTCAACTTGGGCACTGACACATGGTGACAGAGAAATGGACAAATTGAATATATGCAGTGTTAGTTGTAGCCATGTTGATCCCAGGATATTAGAGAGATAAGGTGGCTGAGGTAATATTTATTGAACCAACTTCTGTTGGGGAGAGTGACAAGATTTTGAGCTTCAGCAGACCTGAAGAAGAGCTCAGTATAAGATCAAAAACTTGTCTCTCTCACCAACAACCGATGGTCCTCTAAAATATACCATCTCATCCAGCTTGTCTCTATAAAAATGAATGTCTTTTTGAGTCCCAGTTCATTATTATATCTAAAGTAGAGTATCATCCCCTCATGGCTAGATGGCACTTTGGGTTAAACAATAGCGATTTCCCATCTGCAATCTTGTAATTTGGGATCAGATCCAGTTCACGTCACACTGGTCAAATGACTGGTGCAGCCCCAAACACGACTTAGAAGATTTGTCCACATCACAAAGCTAACACACAATTCAGCAATATCTGCTGAAAAAAGCTATAGCAGTAACACACACCTGGAGTTTGCAACAGAGAGATTGCAGACATTGAGAAAGAGAGATCTGTTTTTTCTGCCGTGGAACAATTAATTTAAACAGAACAGAGCTTGGAACTAGAAGAAAGGGCTGTGACTTAAAAAAAAAAAAATCAGTAAAAGGCATTGCACATAACAGGAAATAAACTGCTGGTGCCCTGCAATATCATCAGTAACTCCAGGTGTCCATGTGCATAGTTCTTTTTTAAAAAAAAAATCATTATATGCTTTTCAAATTTCACTGAGATTCAGTGCACTGCTTTAAAAAAAAAAAAAAAAAAAAAAAAACCACCACTGAAAAAAGAACTAATTTTATCTTAGATTTGTAATGGACATGTCCCACAATGGTGCAACATCCTTTTTTAAAATATTTAGTGGCCTTCTTCACTGCAATGAAATATTGTTTATGAACTGAGCAAGTACAGTAGGAAAAGCCTAAGAATTTTCACAGAAGCAGGTTGTGATAAAGAGCTGATGATTATCTTGCTGCCCAGTAGAAACAGAGACTGCATCACACAGACAAACAGACTCTTGCTTGCAAGGCAAATGCTCAACAGGCAAAGATTGGGTATCCATAGCAAGTGGTGTAGATCTTTTGTTTTTCATATTTGGGATATTCTCCAGAATAAAACAAAATGAATGGCTGCACAAGATCCAGTTAAGTGTTCATGGAATTTTTCTATAGTATATTATGGGAAGCCGAGTCAATGGAAAAGAAATGAAGTTTCATTTTGATATGACTTAATAAAAATTGGCCATGAGATATTCTTGTCAGAAATTAGGCAAACGACTCATGCATTCCCTTTTATTTAGATATGTTATGTGAATCTGCAGCCCCAGTCAGTGTGCATGAGGAAGGGTCTCATACTTGCTTTTTCCTCTCTTTTGGATTGGAACATGCAGTAGGCATCCATAAAACGTCAGCCACAGAATCTCAGATTGTCCATATAGTGATGGTGAATATCAATTCAATTACAGAAAATAATAAAGAAATATCAAATAATATTAGTTTGTGAGAACTAGAGACATGAGCAGCAGCAATATTATCTAGATATGGAGATTGTTTTTATCTTTTTCCACATTACATTAACTGTTTTATTTGCCACAGTATTGGTAATGGGCATCTATTGGAATATACAGTTTAAGAATCAAAGAGATCCCAACCATTCTAGGCAGTATCTGTGCTATTGCTACAGATTCTCATCCACTGAAATGCAAGGACTGTAGACAGTTTTATTTCTAAAATGTATCATGTTCTTTCCCAGCTTCCCTTAAAGATGTCAAACTCACCATAAAAAGCATGAAAATGGTCACTTAAAGTTAAACTCAAACCCCTGGATAAGTAATGTGTCCTGCATACATTTGAATGCTTTTGCGAATGCTGAAGACAATATTAAATGATTGGGTGAAAGGAGGGAGGGAATGGGGGGAATGCACTAGCTGACCAGTAAGAGAACAAGCAGGATTGTCAATGCAGATTTTTTAGTACACTACTGACTGGCTGCCTTGGGATGTTTCCAGGTCATTTAGCAGCTCTACTGTTCTGTCACAACCATGTCATTTAATTCTTACTGCAGGACAATCTTTGAGCTTCAGAAGCTATCTTTGTGTTTTACTCACTGATTATTCACCTTTGTATCTATGGTTAAAATATTTATGCAGTGCTTCCAGATTTGGTCAGTAGGTATATTAAATATAGAGTAACTGCACTTTATTTTAATGACTGTCTGCATTTCTATCAGCCTTGTTAACCTTTTCATAACTTGATTTACAGGGAAGCTTTTAAAAATATTGATACCCCAACTGGATACAAATAGCATTGTAATCTGGAGTACTCTGATTCACAAGGTGGAATTGGGGATTTTTATATTTTGTTTGCTATTATTTGCAATTAACTAATAAAAGCACAGGAAGGCTTTTCTTCCATTTTTCATGAGATAGGTCCCTCATTCTATTGGGACACAAAGAGCTATATTTTAAGAAAATGTAGGTGTGATGCTGGTAAACCAGGTGGCAGCTCTTGCCAAGTCTGTAGGTGTCAGCTGAGCACTGACAAATTCATAGCTGGGAACCAGACCAGCTCACCTATATGTTAATATTGTTCAAGATAGATGTTAGTCTTGTAAGGAAGTGTGCAGACTCTATAAAATGCTTGTAAGTTGCTGCATGCATTGATCTTACCTGTAGTGTCTGTATTCCATGTTACAAGGTAAAATATAATAATAAATATAATATTTTTTATAATTGTAAAAATGCCTGCTCTGAACTTGTGAACTCAGACAGGAAGAGTGGCTCCACCTCCCCATCCAGGAGGGGCCATTGTAGGACAAAATCTTTGTTAATTGCCCCATCCATCTATGGAGAAGTACATGCAGAAGGCCACATCCCATTGGTTTGAATGCTGAAAATAAAAATAGATCCCATTAAGTTTTTTTCACCTCTTTGCTGTTTGAACTCTCACAGGGCTAGAGACTGAACTAAAGAAGAGATCAAGGGTTACCCCAGGGTTTGCCCTGAAAGACACTTTGAATAGACAGAATGCGACAGCTCTGTCACTTTTAGGATATAGATTGTATATGCTTGCTCATTTTAACATGTAAATTATTCTCTTATTTCTTCTTCTTCCTAATTAAAAAACCTTTAGTTAGTTTACTACAGTACTGGCTACAGGTGTTGTCTATGGTGTGAGATCTAAGGTACAAATTGATCTGGGGTAAGTGACTAGTCTCTGGGGACTGGAAACAACCTGAATATTTAGTGATTTTTGGTGTAAGTGACCATTTATCACTAAGTCCAGCTTGCATGGGAGGCAAGATAGATTGTAGAGCCCAAGGGGACTGTCTGTGACTCCATGGTAAGACTGTTACAGTGATCTAGGAGTTTTAGCATTTATGACTAGGTTGATGAAATCTAACTATAGAACACACCACCAGCATGGGGTGCTTTTGAGAGACTGCCCTGCGGTTGGCACTCTCAGATCTGACCCACTCCAGACAGCTTGACAGTAGGTTTCAAAAATACATCTTTATATTAATTAGTTGTCACAGATGTTTCCAATTTTAAGGACTAAATAAGATAGATCTGGACTTCCAGGCCAAGTAACTACTGCTCAACGGAGTTGCAATTTCCCCAGATAGGATATTAACGTGTGAGGATAGACTTGGGCCTGTTTCTGACATCACACGCGTAAGCTCTTGCCCAGTCCCTAGAACACTGGACTGGGAGAAAGGAGATTTGGGCTCTATTCTGTCTCTGACTGCTGCACGACTTATCCAAGTCATTTTACAATTCTATGCTTCAATTTCTCTTGGCCAGCGCCTCAGCTGGTATACATCAGCATAGCTCCTGAGAATCTGTCTATATATCTATAAAATAGGCATAATGATGCTTACTATCCTTCAATGAGACCAGAGATCAACAGATAAACACTACAGGCCTAAGCCTATTCATAGTCAAGTTAATAGCAAAAACATCAGGTCCTACAAGTGCTGAATATTGTAATAATTATTACTAAACTAAAGTAAATGAGAAGTATATTTGAATTAATTTATATAAGTGAAAAAGTGGTGTGAGGTCAGATTAAAATACTTTATATCCTTTTTTTTTGCTCAATCAGCAATGAGAGCAGGCTGCTTTTGCACATTACTGCAGGATATACATATGTACATATACATTTTTATTCTTATTTCAATAAAAAAACTAGCTGCTATTAACTTTGAGTTTTGAAAATGCATTTTGGAGGAAGCTGGGTAAAAACAAGAAAAGAAAAAGTATAGACCTCAGAGTTGACAGATATAACATTAAAAATACAAAATTTGCTTCTGCAAAAAAATCAATTGCTAGAAAGGGAAGAAAGCTGAAAAGCCAAGAGACTGATCAGAGGAAAAGGAAAATGAATATCTCATCGCTAGGCAATGCAATAAGTTTCAAGTTGGAAACTCCTGTCCCTTTTCAAATGACCAGAGAAGTATTTTATTTTGGAAATACTTTCCTTTTCCACATCAGATTGATTACACACACAATTCATTCTGATTTGCAAAAAATAGAGAAAGGAGATGCTACCTAGAAAATCCCTTTGCTTCAACTTCTCTCTTGGCCTGAGAACCAGCCAATCCTTACCCTGCAGTTGTGATGGGGGGGCGGGAGGGAGTAGGAGAGGAAGGGGGGAGGGGAGGCAGCACGGCAGGGTGTTAATATCCCATGATTAAGTTTTGGGGAAGAGCAACTTTTTGGCCTTATGACTCTTTCGGTTTTGCAATTGTTGATTTTAAAGAAGGTACCTATATGTTTATATGTACAGATTTAGTCTCATCTTTATATATGGAAATGCAACTGTGCTGATTAAGATGATGATAAACTGTGTACAATGAATAATACAGGGTTCGGCAACGTTTGGCACACGGCTCGCCAGGGTAAGCACCCTAGTGGGCCGGGCCAGTTTATTTACCTGCTGACGTGGCAGGTTCGGCCGATTGCGGCCCCCACTGGCTGCAGTTCGCCGTCCCAGGCCAATGGGGGTGACAGGAAGCCGGGGCCAGCACATCCCTCGCCCGCACCGCTTCCTGCCACCCCCATTGGCCTGGGACGGTGGACCGCAGCCAGTGGGGGCCGTGATCGGCCGAACCTGCCATGTCAGCAGGTAAATAAACTGTCCAGGCCCGCTAGGGTGCTTACCCTGGCGAGCCGCCTGCCGAACGTTGCCGACCCCTGGAATAATACATCATTAGCTGATAGCTTAAAGATTTTGATAGAACTTCAAAACTAAATAAAAGAGCAGCATTGCTTGGGGCCCAGTGCAATGACAAGTTAGACAACAGCAATTTAGCTATCTGTCTATTTAATTTAATTTTATTACAATAACCAACTAAGGCACAACACTGAACCATGTTTTATACTAGGAAATCGGGTTGGTATAACTATGTTGGTCAGGGGTGTGAAAAATTCATAGCCCTGGGTGACACAGTTAAACCGACCTAATTTCCTAATGTAGACAGTTTACCTTCCTACTGCCTCTCAGGGAGACAGACTACCTATGCCCTTCTAGTGGTGTAGGTAGCATCTTCACTGAAGCGCTATAGCAGTGCAGCTGCAGTGTTTTAATTGTGGACAAGCCCTAAGGAATATGAGGTGCTGTTAAAAATCCCTTTTATGAATGTTAGAGAGAAAAAGTGTGTGAGGTAATATCTTTTATTGGACCAACTTTTGCTGGTGAGAGAAACTTTTGCGCTTACACAGAACTCTTTTTCAGGTCTGGGAAATGTACACAGACCTGGTCTACACTAGAGAATGAAGTTGGCTTAACTATGCAACTCAGGGATGTGCAAAATCCACACCCCTGAATGGCGTAGTTAATCCAACCTAATCCAGTATAGACAGTGCTAGGTCAACAAAAAAATTCTTCTGTCAATCTAGCTACTGCCTTTCAGGGAGGTGGATTAACTATGCAGATGGAAGAATCCCTCCTGTTGCCATAGGTAGCGTCTACACTGAAACTCTACAGAGGAGCAGCTGCAGCCGCGCTGCTGTGCCACTGTAGCATTTTAAGGGCTAGTCTACACTGGCAACACTAAAGTGCTGCCACAGAATCCCTTTAACTTGGCTGGTGCTCTCCCAGCGCTCTTAAAAAAACCCACCAAAAAAACCCACCTCCACGAGGGGCGTAGCTACCAGTACTGGTGCACTATCTACACTGGAGCTTTATAGTGCTGAAACTTGCCGCATTCCAGGGTGCATTTTTCACACCCGAGCAAGAAAGTTGCAGCGCTGTAAATTGCCAGTGTAAACAAACCGGCAGATTTACTCTCAGAGTGTCACAGCTAGATACAAGGTGGAACAGACTGTTTCATGTAAGTAAATAACACATATTTCAAAGGACTATTCAAGGTAAAGTGGCCAGTTAACACCTCACCAGTCATAGGGTGGGAAAGGAAGAGAGGAGAGGGCAAAAAATGCAACTGCGAGTGGGTGTTCCTGGGTGATAGATTATTATAATAAATCATAAATCCAGTGTCTCTACAACATTGAATATTTATAAATGTTAACTCTTTCCTCAGATCCATAAAATGACACAGGAATCTTTTCCCTGCCTCACAAATCAATACAGTTTTAAAGAGGAATTTTATATCTTCTCAGCCTGAACTCCAAACAGAATCATCTGCTGTCTTCCTTTTAGCAACAGAATATGTCCATGCTTCCAAGGTCACCTATGCTGAAGAATGAAAGAAGTTGAAGAAAACTCTCTTTGCCTTTAAAAAGAACAGGTTCCCTTGAGAGGTTTGAGGAAAGTTAGGCTCAACTATTAGTTTCTTTTCACTTGCTGTGGGATTTGTCATGAATATGGAGAAATCAAGTCTAATCTCTTCCTAAACTCTGGTGAGTAAATCCCTGGAGCTGCACACAAATACTGTAGTTTTACCTCTTTTTTCAACTTTTAGGCTTATGTCTAGTTCAGGATTGCCCGTTGGCACTAAATGTATATTTATTGCTTCAGCTGAATGTGATGGAAAGATTGCTGATGGCATCATTACTGACCACTACTGCAAGACAACCAAAAAATTAGAAGCACGTAGGAAGAACAGGTGGATTTTCCCCCTATGCGATATTTCTGAGAGTTATAGTTGAAAATAGGGAGAGAAAAGAGAATTATGTTTGCATTTTCTTTCATTTGGATTTTCATTTTAAATAAACAGCACTTCAAAACAAGATTCATAGTACAAATATCCACAAGGAATAGGAAGCACAAGGACAAAGGGAAAAGATTAAAACGAGGGTGATAGATATCAGACCCACCAGAGAACTCATCAGATTTTCTTACTGGTAGGTAACACCTGCCCCATCTGGTACATGGAAGAGTGCTGGCCTGTTATTAGGTATTCTAATCCTTTACCTAACTATTAAGTTCATGGGCTAGTCATAAACTAGGTTCTTTCTTCTTGAAAAGTTGACCAAAAGGTCCATTCCACATCCAGCTGAAAAATTATGAGGGTTGAGACTAGTAGTTTTCATCAGAATTTAGAACCAACCTTCCCAAAATCCTGTCGAACCATTCTTCACTTCCTGAAGTGAGGCCAGATTATGCTATGTATAAACATGTATACATTATTAATGGGAGTAGTTCCTTGCTCTACAAACAGACCCATCAAAATCAATGAGACTATTCCTGGACTAAAATACTATTGAACTGGAAAAAAAGTACCAGAATCTGGCTCTTATTCAACAAAGAGTTGGAAAACTAGTGAGACATTCATTGACATATTTCTACAAATGGTTGCTCAGAGTGGACTTGCAATATGATGCTTACCTAATGCAATATTTAAGCAAAGTTTGCATCTGCTCCATCAATGGCCAAGTGTGAGTTATAGTCCATTGCACTACACAGTGCCATCATGGGCAGACCACAGAATGCGATGGGATAAGTTAAGCTCCTTCACTTGACCCAGGCCCCGGCACCCACACACCCATTTATGGATGTAGACTGTTAAAGCAGTAGTTCACCTTTCCTCCTTCCCTACATTTAAATGGAGGTTTACCAGCTTAAAAAAACCAACCAAACAAAAAAACATACTGTGTTGTCACCTTTATTTGATTAACTTGTTTTGACCTCTGTTTCCTCCTTTTTCCTTTATTTCCCACTTAGATACACTTGTATTCTAAACAGATGTGAATTCATATATGCCACTCTTTTCTTTAGGTGTCCATTGTCTGGAAGAGGAGGAAAGGTGACAGTATTCTCAGAGATTTAGACCTCTACCCCGATACAACGCTGTCCTCGGGAGCCAAAAAAATCTTACCACATTATAGGTGAAACCGCGTTATATTGAACTTGCTTTGATCCACAGGAGCGCGCAGCCTCGCCCCCCCCCCCTCCTGTAGCATTGTTTTACCGCGTTATATCCAAATTCGTGTTATATCAGGTCGCGTTACATCGGGGTAGTGGTGTATTTGCAAGCCCAGCTAAGGAGTTTACTTTTTTATCTCCCACAACAGTTTGGAAGTTTGCAATGGTTCCTGAGCATAGACCTCTTAGAGAAGAAAGGATATTTTGTTTCATACAGACATTCTCTCCCATCTCATCTCCAGGAAAATGACGCTGTGATAGAAGTCCAGAGAGCTGG
Organism: Malaclemys terrapin pileata; assembly: GCF_027887155.1. Classification (NCBI taxonomy): domain Eukaryota; kingdom Metazoa; phylum Chordata; order Testudines; family Emydidae; genus Malaclemys; species Malaclemys terrapin. Next base: position 14,629,097 of record NC_071518.1, read on the forward strand.
AGTTTTTCCGTGGCTTGCAACCAGTGTCCTCTACAATGGAATAGTGTGTCTGTTCCCTTAATGAAACACTCAGCTGAAAAGAATTTTCAAGCATGGGAGCCTAGAGATAGGCACCCAAATCTATAATGAGGTACCTAAAAACGTACCCTGGTTTTGAGCATACACAGTTTGATTTGGGTATGAAGATTTTCAAACAACTCTATGTTCCTTTGTTTTTTGTTCTCATCAGCATTCAGGAGTACCAGCACCACGGCAGGGACAGAGGGAAAATACAGGGGGGGAAAAAAAGATAAAAAGAGGCTTTAAAGAGGAAAATGCTTATTAATACCGTGATACAGGAACTGATATTGCCCTGAGATATGCACATACGAACCCCACTGATTTCAATGGGAGGTTCATGGGTGTATCTTAGGGCAGAATTAGATTTTCGACCACTGTTTTTAAAAGCATTTTTTTTCTTTTTAAAACTCACCTTTTATCTGTATTTTTCTTCCATTTTTTCTGTATCAGACTCACTTCTGTGAACAACAGATCTCACACCCAACCCATCAGTCTCAGAATACTAGGCCCTTGTCCATGACTAGAGCTCATAGGTGCTACGATTACCACCACAACAATAATAATGGTTTCATATAGAATCCTTCCTGTATTGGCATGCATTCCTTGAATGCCAATTTGGCAGGGTAATTTTCCCAACCTATTTAGAGCAGCTGAAGGATATACTAGGTAAATAAATATACACACCAGAAGGAGGCAGGTATGTCATTGTTTAGGAGGCAGAGTACATAGCATTTTCCAAATTCAGAATAGTACATCTTTGAGAAAAGTTGTTTTTAAATATTTTAACATAGTTTTAGTCATGACAAACTGGGGAACAGACGCAGGAATCTGTACCTAAAGAGAATAGTAATTTTTATACTTGTCACTTGTGACATGATGCCAGAGAGCCTCTCAAGTAGTATCCAAGTGGCAGCAGTCATATTTTTAAAAGAAAAGCATATAACTTTAACTTCCCTCTAGATGTGCAACCTTTATATGTCAAAGGAGAGTGTTTGCTAACAAGACTGAACTCACAAGACTCATTTTTCCCTAAGAAGTCAGCTTTCTAAGGTTATTGTTTAATAATACAAAGAAAAAGGAAGATCTACCTTAAGTTAATCAATGTACATGGGATGACCATATTGCAAATTCAAAAATACAGTATACAAAGCAATTAAATGTACAAAATGAAGATCAAGGACAAATTTGGTGTCACTTATACCCTGGCTGATGGCACTGAAGTCAAGGAGGCTGACCAAGTATAAATGAGGTCAAACTTTGAAGTCCTGTATTGTTAACTAGTTCTCTCAAACAGAGCGTGAAATAATCTTTTAATCCTTTGTCTGGTTACAAAAGAGTGGCTCTACAATGCTCAGATAATTTCAGTGAGACTCTTGGGTGCTCTTATGGACTTTAATTCACCCCTGTAGAGCCATTTATTTAAAAAAACCCACACACAACAAAAAAGCCCCCCCCAAAAAATACAACAGAGTAAGTAGATGTCAAAAGGATTCATACCTAACAGGCAATGCAGAGGACATCTTAATAAATGCCCATCCTCTATTATCTGTCTCTAGCCTTCCTTGCGCTGTGGTGAGGTTCATTACTGATATCTCATAAAGGGAGTGTTAGCCTCTATAATGTTCATTCTTTAGCGACAGCAGGGTTAGCTGTCCTTTTTTTGCATTTTAATGTCCCAGTTTAAAAAAAAAAACATTCCATATTTAATTCAGATAAATATTATGGAAACTTAAACAGTACGTGTTAATGGTACACCCTTTCAGTTTCAAGAAATAAAAGACTTGACCAAATATCATAGTGTTATGCTGGAGGGTGTTGGTGACTGCTTTGATCTATGGGCAATCATAGACCTCATTGAAGCTGATGGGCTGCTAGCTGCCCTTCATCCTGGTTGAATGAGCAAAGCAATTAAGGTTTTTTTAGGGAAGAAGAGAGCTGAAACAAAGATAAGCCACTGCCCAAAGTATTAGCCATATGAAAAGCTTGAGCAAAATCTAACCTTTGGAGAATAAGAGGGGTTTCCCTGGGAATTGATTGCAAACACATTGGCTAGGGCTTTGATTGATTACAGCTGTGTGTGTTTGTCTGAGTGAAAAGTGGGCAGCCAGCAAAAAGCAGCCTGGAAAAAGAATAGAAGCGCTGGTAGAATGGCCTTCACAGAAAACCAAGGGAGCACAGTGCTGGCTGAAAAGGTACAATGTGTTAAGTTTGCAATAATGTTTGTTAGCAAACAGCAAGCAAGAAACTGCGTCCTTCTGTTTTTTCCTAGTATGTTCAGGGAAAAAGTACTTTGTGCACATTCTCTGTAAATAAACAGGATCACACCAAAGAAATACCTGACTCCATCACCTATTTCTCTTTCTAATGGAAACAACCCAGTAAGGCCCTGAATATTAGCTAGTTACTCAGGCTAACAGGTGCCCTTGAAGTCACGGGGACTTAAGCAGATGCTTAAATACTTTGTTGCACTGAGTTCTTAGTGAGCCACTTAGTCCTGCATTCCTTCCATGTGTAAATATTTCACTGGCTTCAGAAGAAGTTACGCTAGTGAAAAAACTTTAGGTCAGTTCCCTTTAAATTTTTCCACATATTGTACTTGTATACAGTACTTCTTTTCAATTGTAAATTAAGGATGAATTAGATCATTTCTATTTTGACATTAAATAAAAAATCAGAAAGAATCGAAGCATTTAAACCATTTTTAATGTAATAATTTGTATGTGGTGCATATGGGACCTTCCATACAAGGATATCAAAGTCTTTTTTACAAAACAGCAAATTGGTGGCAGGGGTAGGACTAGAATCCAGGAGTTCTGCTTCCAGTCACCTGCTCTGACTGTTAGATAAACTCCCAGAGTTTAAGCTGATCTGTTCAAGGGCATGCTTCTGAGAATGGTACAGGAGTGTGGCACTGAAGCAGAGACCATTGGGGAATGGCAACAAAAAAGGGAAGATGGTACAGTAGCATCTAGGTCACTGAAGTGGGGAATGTGAATAGCTGACACATGGTTCAAAGGCCAGGGATCTTTCATTTCTAGCCTCCAAACACTATCTACTCCTCCCCTTCTTGCACACACATATACCTTCACAAGTTTTACAGTACTCAAACCCTTCCGATCATTGGTACTGATTAATGTAGGGACAGATTGCTCATTTATAATGTGCAAGCACTATCTACAGCATGGGTTCTCAACCTTTTTCCTTCTGAGGCCCTCCCCAACATGCTATAAAAATTCCATGGCCTGCAAGCAGGGCAATTGCCCAGGGCTTCATGCCACAAGGGGCCCCCCCGCGAAGCTAAGTTGCTCGGGCTTCAGCCCGGAGCAGCAGGGCTCCGGATTCAGCTTTCTGCCCTTGGCCCCAGTGAGTCTAACACTGGCACTGGTCTCTGGTTTATTTTGGCGGACTCCCTGAAACCTGCTCACGCCCTCCCTAGGGGGCCACGGACCCCTAGTTGAGAACCGCTGATCTACAGGATAACTCAGTTTTTAAGGTAGTCTTGTGTTACTATACAAGGATATATTATAATTCCCTGTGCCTTCCCTGACCAAAGACAAAGCAGTTTAGCTCAAAAAGGAAACTGTATTATAGCTGAGGGACAAGAGCCCAAGGCTACTGTTATCACTCTTGCACTACTAACGATTAAAATTGTGTTTTAAACCTGCTGTTTAAATATTTTAACTCTCGAGCTTGCCAGATATGAAGAGAAATGGCTATTTCTGTTCATTAACCATTCTAATCAGAGGAGTCCTTTAGAAGCAATAAGCTGTTTTATGATTGGACATAAAATTTGATGCTTTTTTTCCAAAAAACCTCTTAATTGGAAATCCCAAATCTTCCCCCAAAAGCAATTCATTATAAAATACATGAAAACAGGTGAATGTACAGATTCCTTCTACCACATATACAGGAGATCAGCTCCTTTAATTTATTGGTTTTAAGCTTTTCAGGACACTATTATTTTTACTTGTGAGCAATCCCAAGTCTAAGGGAAAAGGGTAGGGAGGTGGAGGTAAGTATGAATCCATCCAAATCAATAGGAATTTTGCTGTTGACTTCAGTGAATCTGGAATTTCATCCTGTATATCTACTGATTTGAGTGGTGGTAGTGATGTTTTTTAAATGGTTCTTGATAAACCTGTTAAATAACTTAGGTCAAAGTAACTAGAAAATAATGGAAAGGTCAAAGATTAAGGTCAAAGGTCTCTGAACATCTACATGAGAACACAGCAGTGGAAGAGACCTCTTGGCTTATACAGTTCAGTCCCCTGCTACTGCAGGCAAACACATTATATATCTCTATTCATAAACATATCTAGACAGACTTATACCTTTTGTGAGCAGTTCTAAAGCATTTGGGGGCAACATGGCAAGTGCTAAATGTGGAGGCACACAAAATGCCTGGATAGTAGGGGGTGAATAGGAAAGTTCTATATACTTTATCTAATAACTTTATAAAAACAACAAGGAGTCTGGTGGCACCTTAAAGACTAACAGATTTATTTGGGCATAAGCTTTCGTGGGTAAAAACCTCACTTCTTTGGATGCTTAGGGTATGTCTTCACTTACCGGAGGGTCCGGCGGCAGGCAATCGATGTTCTGGGATCGATTTATCGCGTCTGGTTAAGACGCGATAAATCGATCCCGGAAGTGCTCGCCGTCGACGCTGGTACTCTGTGGGGGAAAGTGCCATGTCAGAAGCAGGTTTTAAGGAGGAGAGAGAGGGTGCTCAGAACACAACGTACACATGAAGGGATATACTGTGGTCGGTCCTAAAGTCTTTACAACATTCACTTATGAAGCCAACTGGGAGGATTTTGACATAAGCACTGCAGGATCTGGCCCTTCACCTTAACCACCTCAGGTTAGAACCAATAGAAGAACCAGGAGCAGCAGGAAAGAAAACTTAAGTTGTTTCCTTCAAATAGTGTTCAAATTTTTGTTTCTGGGGTGAGACAGGGTCTCCTTCAAATGAAAGATTTAGCCCTCAAGCTGCAAGACTCTGCTGAGACTTGAAGAACTCAGTGTCAAGGATTCCCCTGCTTGCGGGTGGCCCTTGAAGCCAGCTTTCACCGCATAAAGCTAATGCAGCTTCAGGCTGCATTTGCTTTATAGTTGTTTTAGCAGTGACAGCCCGGGATTGCAAACCCCATTCCATCCCCCCACTTCCCCTCCCACTCAACCTGCTCTCAAGTTCTCCCTCCCTGTGCACAGCACCACAAACTCAGAGAAGACAGGGTTCAGAGCTAAAGCGAGATGGGGTATCAATTCCCTGTCTCCTCCTCCCTAGTATTCTTCTGCCATTTCTCTAGGAAAAATGTTGCTCAGTTATTAGATCAGAGTAATTACAGTGGTTTCATAGCTGCAGTGTTGTCAAATGGCAACTGAATTAAGTCATGGGGGAGAAAAGGGCATGAACGCAAATGCTATAAAACCACTGCTACCACACAAAGCTGACCTTTGTGCCTCTCTCTAGGAGAAGACTTTAATATACTTCTTCCCTTTAAGCCACAGCTCATCTTTGAACTTATTACACAGCATTAGTTTACAGCACATTGCACAGTCTATTCGATAATGTTCAATGCCACTTCTTGATGAGGATTAGTATTTACACATGACTTAACAATTAGTTTCAGCAGCAAATGGGACTGAAATGGAGAAGTAGTTCTGCTAGGACAGTAAATAGATAAAACTTCACTAGCTCTGATTTAGTTAACCTGTATCAACATGCCGGATGGAGGAAAAGCCAACAAATCACCTCAAATCCCACATATTGTTTAAAGATTTATGATAAAGTAATACACACTGGGTAGCCTTGTACTGAATGCCATTAAGAGGAATGCTATTCTCAAATAGGTAACATACAATTTGGAAAGATAATTGAATTACATAAAATCCAACATAAGAGCCATCAACTATGACAAAATGCAAGTCTCTAAAGTATAGGTAGAATGTTTCCTGCTTTGTTTCTTAAAAAGCTGTAAGTATCCTATTACCGTAGAAAAATTCACATCAAACACTTGAACTACCAAAGCAGAATTGTTAAAAGAAACAAAAACTCTTTCCCATGCATATGTGCTCAGGTATTTGGAATATCAAATGTACAAGAAATGTACATTTTAAGTGGTTCCACAGTTAATTACAATATATATTCCCAGTCCATTTAATCCTTCTGATTTTTTTAAGGTTTAATTGCTTTGGAAAGGAGAAAAAAAAAATCTGAAAATGATGAAAAGCAGAACACTATTTATTTTACTGTGCCTACTGAACAAGAAACTACACCAATACAAATGTAGTTGCCTTTGATATCAAGGAGATAAAGTGGTAGACTGTAAGCAGTGATAGAACATTCATAATACTTTGTTATTTATATCCACATGGAACAGACTGTGATGACATCTATGCGACACCATTGACATCATCTTCAAACAGATTCCCCCAGTCTTCACCACTATCACCTGGTGCATACCACTTGAGCTAAAAGGAGTAATTCTATTAGTTTAAAAAAAAGCGATAGACTGTTATACTTGTGGTCAGGAAGGACCCTGAGCAAATAGACACAAACATAAATGGAGCCCTCAGAGCATAATCTTTCCCACCCCTTCTGACAAATAAATTCACTGTATGCAGATCGCTATCAACAGACTTGCAATTTGTACACTAGACAATGCACAGATACAACTCATTTTATTTTGTAATAAAATAGAGATTCAATATACTGGACTTCATGATAAATAAGATCCACTGTGTACATGTATAATTTTATCCATGTCTGATCCTGAAAAGCCATCAACTGTACTAATAAAGAGTTGGTCCACAGTTAAATACAAGGTGTGGGAGTGAAGTTCTATGGCTATGTGACACAAACTATGCACACAGCAAGCCTGTTCTACTCCTGGGAGCAGACTGGGATGCAGTAGTAAACTTTAATAATTAATGGAGATATCCCATCTCCTGGAACTGGAAAGGACCTTGAAAGGTCATTGAGTCTAGCCCCCTACCTTCATTAGCAGGACCAAGTACTGATTTTGCCCCAGATCCCCAAGTGGCCCCCTCAAGGATTGAACTCACAACCTTGGGTTTAGCAGGCCAATGCTCAGGCCAATGCTCAAACCATTGAGCTATCCCTCTCCCCCTCCAATACATACATCTTTACAAGCATCTTTCTTTCCCGAGACCAGATTCAAATCCCACTTACTTCACTGGGATAATTTAAATTGAGTTCAGTGGGATTTGTATTTGGTACAACAAAAACCAAGACAAAGCAGGTAAATCTAATTTTGCTTCCTTCCTGGCAATATATAGGAAAACCTTATTCCCAATTAAATAAAGTGAATACTCATTGCTATCCATACTCAGATCTCAACAATGCGTTCAGTCCAATATTTTAGACAGAGTGGCTTCCCATCAGGGATCACAGTTGTACTGTAGTAACTTTTCTGAACTAATGCACAAGTATACGGAATATCAATTAAAATAGATATATACCTAGCACACATATTTAATGATGTAAATGAGAGAGGTGAGCACATGTGAAGGGAAAAGAAATCAGGTACTCAACCAATATTTTATGATTAGAGGCTTTTACCTCTCATAAAATCTCATAAAAAGAGAAACTGCAGCGTTTCCATTTGTTTGTAGAATCTAGCACATATTGTTCCTGCTTTTCTCTTCTAATCATGAGTTCCAGTACATACTTTTCTCGATTATTGTCTTCTATACATTTTCTCAGTATGGCCCTTATACCAGTGGTTCTCAAACTAGGGCCGTCGTTTGTTCAGGGAAAACCCCTGGTGGGCCGGGCCAGTTTGTTTACCAGCCGCATCCGCAGGTTCGGCTGATCGCGGCTCCCACTGGCCGTGGTTTGCCGCTCTAGGCCAATGGGGGCTGCAGGAAGCGGCGTGGGCCGAGGGACATGCTGGCCACGGCTTCTCATAGCCCCCACTGGCCTGGAGCAGCGAACCGCGGCTAGTGGGAGTCGCGATCGGCCAAACCTGAGGACGCAGCAGGTAAACAAACCGGCCCAGCCCGCCAGGGGCTTTCCCTGCACAAGCAGTGGCCCTAGTTTGAGAACCACTGCCTTATGCCACACTCAGGCAAAATTCCAATTGACTTTAATGGAAGTGCAGAATTGGGTCGCATATGCAGATTCAGTCCTGCAGTCTGTATACCAACTAAACTTCTGCCGGTATCAGTTAGCTTCCCACTAATGTCAGTTTTTCCTTATACTCAAAGCACGTGAGGATTTTGCTTTTCATTTGTAGTTGACTTCATAGTTATGTACCAAGAAAAGATTAAATACAGCTGATTCCACTCATCTGAAGTGCTATTCTCTTAATGGCTGGTTCAGCATATTTTTGCATTTTTCATAATGTGATGTTTAGTAAAGACATGCTGTAGGGTCCAAATTAATTTGAGTAAAATTTATCCGTAGGCAACAGCTGACTTGTAAGCAACACAAACACTTTTGCCATTCATACTTTGCAGTTAAAATATTACTCCGAGCAAAACATTGTAACCAAATTTAATTCTGAGTATATACCCTGAACAAAAGAGAGGAAAATGAGAAAACCTATTTTATTTTAAGCACTTTGTGAGGTTGTGTTTTCTGATGTCTTGGGTATCTCAATGCAAAATGTCATATGGTAGAAGAATAAAAATTTAAAAAGTGGGAAATAGCTATGAAAACTAGCAGCCATTTGTGGTGGGGGAAGGGAATTGACTAGCAAGTTCAAATGTCTACTTCTTGAATTTATCAGAATTTAAACTACTACCCCACACTGCCTCTTCAGGTCAACAATACTTTCATAAGAAAATATGCACAACACACATGAGAACTGATTCTGTGAAGGTCTGATGAATAATATCCTTAGATGATCAATTATTTTTCTTTCTATACTTTTTATTATTTTTCAAAAGTGTGTGCAATAGATGGAAACAATTTTTGTTCAAGAATATTATTCTTAATACTTTTGCATGTCATTTATATTGAAAAGAAATTTCCTCTATTTCAGTGAAATTGTTTTTCAGAGAACCATTCCCCTGATTTGCTATTATTATAACACCCAAATTATACACATTCCATGTCAAAATCAGACATACTATGACTGCACATGGGGATCTGTGAGAAATAACTTTGAAACCTGTTTCAGCTATGTTCCCAATATACCCACCATTTGAGCAGACCAGCAAGAATAAGAATGCACTTGCCTTGGAAGGGAATTCCTATTTTATAGCTAACGTTTCAGTGTACAAAGGATTTTGATTTTAAAAAGAGTTCATCTCCACAATTCATTAGACACTTCCTCCAAAAGACACACAGAACCACAATCACATTTGTTACTGTACCATTTTCCAACTAGTCCTCAAACTAACTCACACAGGATCAAAGGGCCTGTCTATGGTTTATTAATGGATTCCTTCAATATCCAAATAAATTCCATTGGATCAAAGGTATGCTCTGGGTTTGTCTAAACAGACCGGACCAACATTCTAATTAGGAGAGAGATTGAGTATTTCTTCAAATTCGAAAAAAATATTTTCTCTCAATAATTCAATTTCAAATGGTCTTAAGATCATAAACTCCTAACTTCCCCAGTCTCTGGAGGAGTTTGGATCCAGATCTAAAATTTTCAGCTAGGGTCAATTTCTATGCATGCAAACACTATTAAAGATTATTAATGTGATAAGAGGAAAAAATGAATATTAAGTCTGGTAAACACACTCCCTTTCAATGAGGAAAAAAAAATACTCTGCTGATTTTATACATAGGGTCTATGAGTACAGCCAAATACAGTGGTCTTTTTGAGGGCAAAGTAGAACAAGAAAATAATTTAAATGTCCTTAAATATCTTAGGCTTATTTGCCCTCCCTGGAGTGCTTCTTCTTTCACTGTCTTCCTGAGGTTTCACTATCCCAATTTATTCAGGCACACAGATGGTATAAAAAGACTAAGCCAACCACTCATGCCACAAAAACATTACCTTGTGATTTAGGTGACCAATCACATAGCACAAACATTGACTCACAAATAACCAGTACTTGACTGACAGCTTAAACCTGATAGTTCTTGATAATCAGGAACACAAAATGATTTAGTTGACAATTATGAATAGAGTACAATTCTGTAAAAAAAATTACAAGCCGTTTGCAGATAAAGAAAAAGGAGTCGAATTTATCAAGTTATTTATTGTGAATTACTCTGCTCTAGTCTGCAGTCATAGTCCAGAAGATTGAATGGGCAAATGAGTTTGAAACAGGAGAGAGAGCTTTCAGGGGCCAGCAAAGGACTGTGCAATGAACTACCAAAGGAACTAGGGACCATCACAATACTTTCCACCTTCCACTGTAAGTGCAAGGAGCATTTCTTGGCTTTGCCTTCTCTAACATAAACACAGAGCAACGTGAATATATAGGAATTACATCTTTATAATAAAATAGTTCAAAACAAAACACTCCCTGTGCACACTACTCCTTACTACACAGACTACACTCCTTGTACTCACCACTCCTCTTACTCCTGGAGAAAGGATGAGAGAACAAATGTGTGACAGATGTTAGACATTGCATCATGCACTCCTAAAAGATGCTCAGATATGACGGTGATGAGCGTGGTGTCAGAATGTATACAGAATAGGATATAAGGATACACTTAACCCTTAAGGGACCCTTCAGAACACACAGCAGATTCACACAGATGGAGCAGCTAGAGAGCAAGTTGCACTGTTGTTGCCTGTGATTTATTTGTTCTGTGGCTAAATAGCAGACTTAAGTCAACAGAGCTGATGATACAGTATTTTTTACAAACATTAATTTTACTTTACTATGTACAAAATATATAGTGTAGCAAAATGCACAGATGTGAGAAGAAATAATAATTGAATGAGAATATTTAGTGGCCAGAAGATTATAACTATGTTGCTATATTACAATTTATAAGGATGGATTCATTAATATTCATTTTTAAGCACTCAAAAGTAGAACTGGTCAAAAAAAATTAATCAAAACATTTATGATGAAAAATGCTTTTTCCTAAGAAATATTGCTTTTCCTTTTCTTTTTTTCCCCCTAGGATTTTTGTCCAATCCCTCCTCCCCTCCTCCAATAAATAAATAAAACCGCTAAGCCATTTTTGGTTTCCAAAAAATAAAAATGCTCCGGTTTGGGTCTTTTAAAAACTAATAACATTTTGGTTTTTGCATTATTGATGAAAGCCTGAAAAAATCCATGACAATTTTTTGGATGAAAATTAAACTTTTTTGGGGGGTTCAAAACTAAAATCAATTTCCCAATCAGTTCGGCCTAAAAGTGTATTAGAAGAATTGTCATTAAAATATATTTGATGCAAGTTAGAGGAGTTAGGCCAACCATAGTTCTTCATCTTTATTTAGAAAGGTTAGGAATTGGGCCTGTCAGAGTGACAATTTCAGTATTCAAATGCGGGTTTCCAACTGTTAATGGAGCCAGCAGTCCTACATTCATGGTTTGGGAACAGCCAGAGTCATCCTCAAACCCATCAGAGAGTCATTTCCTTTCACACTCCATCATGCCCGGTTTTCATCCCTGTTATGTCATAGATACAATAAGGTGAATTGAATAGTGAAATGCAGCTGTATACTGTGTAAAGTGTATGGAGTCTAGGAGCAGGAGGCAATTTTTACTAAACTACTACTCATCAATTAAAAACAACTAGTGTTAGTTGGAGAGTGCAAAGCAGATCTACAAATGCCACTGAAAACAGGAGAATAATAGATTTGAGAGCCAAAAGAGATTGCTCTCATCTAAGGGGTACTACTGCAATATTGGCACGTCATATACACAATAAATTATGAGATCTCCATTATGTAATCTTATGGAACACCTCCACTTTCTCCATGAATAAAAATGAGTTATCATATGAAATCCTGAAATGTATGCCTGGGCGGAGTGGAGGGAAGGGAGAAGTTAAATCAAATAAGGGAGATATCCTGAAATTAAATTGATATACAACCACACTGGTGGAATCCAGCATTGCTGAAACTTTGATTGACCACGTGTGGTACTGGTACAGTCAGCTAAATGAAAAAAATTCATCAACATGTAGCAGTAGCTTCTTGCTATACAGAAGGAATGGTACTTTTCCACTTCGACTGTGTGAAATCAAGATGATATGCTGTGTGTTGTGACTGTCTACATTATATAATATACTATAGAAGTTGCCTGTTCAGCACATTTCTGTTTCGGTGATTAAAGCCCGTGAGCCTCTTATTGTCAAGATGGTTGTTGGCAATTCCCTCCTCAATTAGTGAAATGGATTTTTCAGCTTACTCTCATTTTAAGATGTTTTGCTTGTTAGAGTGGCCATGTTTTCTGGCACTGAATGATTACTAGTACAGATGTTTTATGCGTCTGTCAGTATGTTGGTTTCAGACAGAGAGTGAGATTATAGTTTTAAGAAGGATGCCAAATAGCAATTTATTTATACATTTCCATCACTTTACTTCTGATGAGCCAGCATTGTCATTCCTTACAGTACAATGCAGAAAAACGTAAGAGGTGGAGAGCAACATGCAAAGTAATACCAAGTAGATCAAGTGGAATGTGAAGGTAACTGGAACACTTCAAGAAAACAAAGAGCTGAAGTATTGACTAGACACCGTGAGAAACATGTCAGAGAGGAATATCATCCAAGCTAATTAGTTTTTGCGTACTAGCTATTAATGGCTTCACAGTTAGATAGCATGGGCCTAGTTATATTATTGAAAATGAATGCAAGATTTGAAGCAAGAGAAGAGATGAAGGAAGTCACCAAGGTTATGAACTTCCTTTGTCACTTGATGCAAGAGATAAAGAGGAGATACCTATGGTAGTATGACTGACACCAAATTTAAATTTTTAAGGGGGTTGCAGGCATTATTGTTAACAAAAAACATAAAACCACCACCACCACAGGAGAAGTATCCGGGACTGTTTTGTGATGGCAGGGATAGAGGATTCACTTCTTTTCATGGAAAATATTAAGTTTTCCAGGGTATAGAAGTAATTTGTATTTTGGGAAGCTTGCTCAGCAGAAATGACAAGATGCACAGAGAAATCAGAAGTAAAGTAAGCTATAGAATCTGATGCAGATAGGGGACTGGATTCACATGATTGCCTGATTGGAGCCCATCTGTAGGGACAGATATGACCTTTAATCCTAGCAAGTATAAAAAGTCTAGAGTTTATGTTTACATTGGTATGTTATGTGATACAATGGGAACCAAATGCATTGGTTGGTTTCTGTGATAATAAATGCTATTTCTAGGGATAGAGCTATGCTCTCAGTCATATTACATGAATAAAAACTATGTTATTCTAATTTATTTGTATTGTCCAATTTACACTACGCTATCACAGAATGCTCAACCACCATTTTCAGTGTAAACAGATCGTAGGATCTATAGATGTGTTAGGGCAGGGTGAAGAGTGACACCATGGCCACATTTTAGGAAGAGTGTTTGAATGTGAAAGCACCTAGGAAAAGCAAGAGTTGAATCCTATTGCTTTACTATAGAGAAGGAAGGCTAACATTGGGAGAAAGGCAGGGCCTTGAAGAATCCAGAGTCACATCCATCCAAAGAACACAGAACTAGGGAAGCTTTTTAAATTAGAGTTGGCAGAACTCAAGATGGAAGATGCCAGGATGGAATGCCTCTCACAGGCAGGTTGTACCTTTTTGGTGTATGAGCTTATGACTCTTTAATGGAGTGTAGTAAGCAGTATCCCCAATATTGGCTTTCGCCGGCCAGCCAGAGTGGAAGGAGGGGAAATACTATGGCTCCCTACACTTATTGAGAAACATTTTTCCTTTTCTTTGTTGCCTGACACTATATGATTCCCCCTCCCGTCCCTCCCCCACCCCTTAGTTTACTTTGATGTCATTGGGATGATATTTCCCTTGAACATTTATTTTTGTTCTACGGTCAAGAGTTGAAAGTGATCTGAATGTGAAATACGTTTAGTCCCTAGAGCAGGGAGCTCATTGTCAATCTATAGTGATCTCTGTAGTTAAGCAAAGCAGTAGCATTGATTAACTCCATAGGGAATCTTTCATAGCCCTCTTTAGCCTAGGAGTTTGCTATGACATGGGCACTCAAAGGAAGAAGAGGGTTGAAATTGAGGAGCAGTCCAGTGCAGAAGATGCTCATACATCTTCTGTGTGATCATCAGCTGTGATCCTGTCATATCTCACAAGCTAAGTAGGACTGGACTGGGTCAGGGCAGTTATGGGGACCCTCTATTGGGAACACCCAGCTTGCATAGGAAGTGGAATCAGTAAGCTGTGCCTTCTTCTCAGAGTCAGTACTGTGTGTGGTACTAAGAGGCTCTGAACTGTCTGTCATGCACTTTAAAGTTAAATCCTGACTATCTAAAATTCCATTACAATTTTCTTAGGCCGAATTTCATCTCATATACAGTAATTATAATCTCTCCCTTAAGCTTTATTGTAGCATGTTTGCTGTTGTTGCACTTCCCTGCAGAAATCTGTCTATTGATAAGAACATGCCGGAGAATGAGACACAGACATGGGTGGATTTTGAAGCGGCATTTATTTGGGTCCCGTATGGAGTTTAAATAGCCTCTATGCCACATAACCAGTGTTGAGGGTTGAGTATCCTCAGCCTAAATCCTAGGATTCAGCCCCCCTCGGAATCCTCTCACTCTCCTTAGACAAGGGATGCAGGGCACTAAGGAACAAAATGAAAGCTACCTAAGGGTATCTATACTGCAAATAAAAACCAGTGGCTGACCCACGCTAGCTGACTCAGACTCGCAGGGGCTCAGACTGAGAGGTTATTTAATTGCAGTGCAGCCTTCTGGGTTTGGGATGGAGCCCGGGCTCTAAGACCCGGCAAGGTGGAAGGGTCCCAGAGTTCGGACTGCTGCCTGAGCCAAAATGTCTATACTGCAACTAAACAGCCCCTCAGCCTGAGTCCCACGAGCCCACGTCAGCTGGCATCTAACTGAAGTGTGGACATAACCGCAGTCTGTAAAGACTAATCTCCCCTTCTTCCTCCAGGCTAATAAGGTCCGCTGGTTGTCTCCTGGGTCACATGCTTACCTCTGGGAATTAGCCCTTTTGAGTGTCTCATCTGCACTAGACACAGGACAGAAGTTGTGACAAAATTACATACTTTTATAAATTTACAACTTTTAAATCCTACTCTACATCCTGGGCCTTGTGAGGAGGGCAAAACTGACCCCCAAAACTGGAATCTTGGAAATGCAGCTCAAACTCTCTCTCCATTATTAGGCAGGGAGGTTGGGGCAGCAGTGAAAGGAAATATGATATCCCCTGAGGGCTTTGCACACAAGGGGCGCAGACCATGAAAGACAAACAACTCTACCTTCCCACACCACAATCCAGCCAATGGCCAAAGGGAGAGGCAGAGAATTCAATCCTCCTTTCCCCATCCATGACCAGGAATGATCTTCATATGCATTCTAGGTAGGGGTTGAGTGGGGAAAGGCACAGCCTGCCCCCCGCTTCCCTCTCCTCTCAGCTGTTCTGATCGAACATTTCCTCCCCCATTGAGAAGCGGGGTGGGGAGGAGAATTATTATTGTTTAACATTTATATTGCCGTAACAGCTACAGGCCTTAATCAAGCAGGTCCAAATAGTGCCAAGTGCTGTCCAAACATACAGTAAATAACAGTCTCTGCCCCCAAAGAACAAAATCTCAGTGAGGCATGAAATGTTCCCTTGGTATAGTTTGCATATCAGCTTGTAAATACTTTGCAATTGTTGTTGTTGTTGTTTTTAAATCAGCCTGTAACCTTCAGGGTAAAAGTAACCACATTAAAAATAAAAGGATCATAGATAATAAAAGAAAAGAGCTATAAAAAACACTGTTACAATGTTAAAATGGGTTGTTAATTGTTATTAAATATTTCTATATTTACTTGAAATATTAGAATCACACATCTAACTGTACTTTGCTACTTGCATACGTAGTTTTAAAATAGAGATTGTTGCTGTACTGCCTACACCTGAAATACAAATAGTAAACTTTCTTCTACAATAAAGTAGACTTTTCTCCAGCAAAATGCCACCAGTCCAATGTCAGTTATTTGCATTTGCATGACAAACAGTTCACTGGCTCTTTGCCATAAGCGTTGGTGTTGGAACATTTGGTCCAAATACTCAATCTCGCAGATAAGAACTGTACTGAATGTGTCACAAAGTATCAGATACAATGTGACACCCAACAGCCTGCATGTGTACAATTTGAACTAGGGAAAGTGCAAGTTATTGACCACAGTGCAGTCAGTATCAGTGTTGCATATACCTCCCACACAGACATATAGTGTGACTGCCTCCATACAGCCAGATCTATTTTCTGTTTTAGGACTTTGCACTGGCAGCCATCCCTGTAGCACATGCGTGCATTTTAAACAAAGGTCCTATTTAACATAGATGTGGACGTTAGAAATTGGATCTGAAATGTCCCTTCTATAAAAATCAATACACACATACCGCATACCCAAATTGGATGCTTATATGGGGTGTTGACACTAGATCCAGGTGCACAAAGCACTTCAGAGGCAGATTTTACCATCCTTACATTCTGTAACAGGTGGCACTCACCTCTTGCGAGCGCCCCTGTTGGCCAAGTGTGTGTGCCTGTGTAACCCACAACCTTCTGTGTGTGGAGCTCTGTCCCATCTAGTGGCACTGAGACCACTTAGAGAAAGTTAAAATGAGTCTACTCTACAGCCTTAGCTCAGAGCCAGCTGGCTTTTAGCTCATGTGATAGAGGCTTATGCACTAAGCTCCAGAGGTTCCAGGTTCGATCCCACCTGCTGACGACCAAAGTCTGTCAGCATTACACCTGCACTGTGTCTCTGCTTTGTGGTGAGTCTTCAGTGACTCAGCCCTCCAGCTGAGTAATACACAGTCTGCATGTCAGATAAAATCAATTCTCTTCTGGGGTACAAGTCCAAAAGGGGGCCTATCTCAGTGCCCTCTATAAGGTCCCTTTATCTGCAGCCCTATCCCTAGACTTGATCCTCAATCTGCCCAACAAGGTGTATCCCAGTTCCCTGGTTTGTACCATCTCAGCCCCTTCTAGGCTCTCTCAAATTGCCCCTGTTCTGTAAGCAGCCCCAGCCCTGGTGTGGGACTGTGTCCACCAGTGGTCCCTCTCTGGAGACTCTTTGCCTCTCTGTGCCTTTTTGGCCCCAGCTCTCCAGCTGGGCTGCTAACCAGTTCAGTTTGCCTTCTGGGGAGCATCCAAGTCCAGGCCACTTCGACAGTGGCTGCCCTAACCCTAACCCTAGGCCCATGCTGTACTCTGGGTCCCAGCCGAAGGACCCTAAAGACAGCAGCCATCTGCCATGTCCCTTTAACTAAGCTGCTATGATTTCCTGTGGCCTTCAGCATGTTCTGCAGCATTACCTTAGGGCAGGGGTCGGCAACGTTTGGCACGCGGCTTGCCAGGGTAAGCACCCTGGCAGGCCGGGCCAGTTTATTTACCTGCTGACGTGGCAGGTTCGGCCAATCGCAACCCCCACTCGTCGCGATTCACCGTCTCGGGCCAATGGGGGCGGCGGGAAGTGGTGCGGGCGAGGGATGTGCTGGCCGCCAGCAAGAAACTGAAATACCCAAATTTCATCCTCCTCCTCCAGCAAGAAACTGAACTCACTCAGGCCCTGAAGCTCTTTTTATACTATCCTGCTGAGCTCCGATTGGCTTCTCCCTGCAGCCCCTTCTGACTGGCTGAGTCCCATACAGCCACTCTAGGCAGCTTGGAGGACCCTCTCCCCTGCCCTTTTCTGGGGTGAGATGTGGCAGGGCTGAGAGGCCTCCAGCAGGCGGCCTCATGGCCTATTCCATCCTGTCACTCCCCCTCCCCCTCCCCCCAGTAAGTAGTAATTTAGGGGATGTCTACACAATGTGGCCACTGGGGGAGGGGGACAGGAGAAGTGATTTCTAAAGTACACCAGTTGGTCTGTGTATACCACACTGAAAGTTTCCTAGTGTGGTTTAACATAGAACTGTTTCAAACAGCACTACAGTAAGACACACTAAGAAACTTTTACTGTGCACCAGAAGAGACCACATGGCCCAATTAGTGAGCAACATGTTAGTGTGCTTTAGAAAACATGTCACTGTCATATGCATTGTCCTGGACCTTGCACACAAGCTCTTACTTTCTTAGTAGTCCCATGCTTAATCCTTTAGTCCAGAGGTTCTCAAACTAGGGGTCGTGACCCCCTCAGAGGGTCGCAGGGGATTGTGAGCTGTCAGCCTCCACCCCCAAACCTTGCTACGCCTCCAGCATTTATAATAGTGTTAAATATTTTTAAAAGTGTTTTAAATTTATAAGGGGGGGAGGGGTCACACTCAGATGCTTGCGGTGTGAAAGGGGTCACCAGTACAAAAGTTTGAGATCCACTGCACTAGTCAATGTGAGCAAAGGGGACCAAATCAGACCATTTGGCTCTACAATATATAAAATAATCAATCAGAAATATCACCAACCCCCCATTTTAGGTAACATTACCTATCTCAGACCAGGTTATCTCAAATACGCTAGTTTAATCTGCACAGAGGTTGCAGTGGTGCAACTGGAAGCAGAATTTGGCATATCAAGTCACAGCACATGCTGCATTTAATATTCCTTGTCTCTCCAAGGCTCTGATCCTGCTCCCACTGAAATCAATAAGAGTTTGTCATTGATTTTCAAAGGGAGCAGGAGAGGGCCCAAAAATATTAAAGATACAGGCATTATCACACAGACATTCTCTTCCAACAGGGATTCAACTGATTTTAAGAAACTTAGTTTTGGTATATGCCTCAAATGAGGAAAAATATGAACAACTATTAAACTGAAATGTAGAAATTGAAACCAGTACATTGTCAGCTTTGGAATGTTGTGAGAAGGGTTCCAGGAAATGGAACTGTTTATGTCTGGAGCAATTATAAAGAGATTAAAGGTGATTTAGATAAATAACAACCATGTTTGATAAAAATTTAACTGAACAGCAGAGGGGAGGAGAGCATCTCCGGAACTGCATATCCCAAAACTAGCCACTAGGATATCTAACAAGTGACAGCACCCTCGGACAATAAATAACCTTTCCAGGGCCAGTTTATACTCTGGGGATGTAATAATGTTTCCAACAGCTTTTGAAAGATTCCTTTAAAAAAAAAAAAAAGTCTTTCATAGATGTTAAGATAAGAAATTAAGAATGCATAGTGGTAAGAAATAACCAGGTGATAGAGTTCCAGTCCTTAGGGCTTTGTGATGAATTATATGCAAACTTAATACACCCTGTTCCTTTTTCTTGAAATAGATGCCATTCTGTTTTCCCATCTTCATATAACATTTGTGTTTCTTTTAGTTTATTTCTGGAGTTCTGGGTATTTACTTGCCCAATAAAAAACATTACCATTTCCAATTAATCATGAAACTTATATTCATTAATTATCATTTAGCTGTAAAAAATAAAAAACAAAACAAAACAAAACAAAATAATTGTTTCTACCTTTAACTCTTTGATAACTATTCTAGAGACATCAATGTTCTTTATCAGGCTACAGCCAATTCACCAAAATCTACATATCTTTACACATTTCCTCCCCAACCCCAATCCTACATGGAATTTCACTTATTGCATAAGTTCAAACATATAAGCTGTCCTATTGAACTCAATGGGACTGCTCAGACTTAAGCCCATGTGTAAGTCTTTGCATGACCAAGGCCTCAATTCATATGAGCTCTCAATACACTAAATAAGATACAATAATATAAATGATATATTTTCTCTTTAAATACTAACCTGAGGGCTTTACTTGGGTTTTATTCTCCACCCCCACTGAAATAAATAGCAAAGACTCAGTAAAAACTGAGTAAGGACCACAAGATTTGGCCCATCAATTTTCTCCCCCATTTAATTTCAAGATACTATACTGCTAACACTAGAAATTATTTAATTATCTAAAATACAGTAGTGTAACCCACTTCACAAACATTGCACAAAGTGCTACGAAGACAGCATACAGGATTAGGATCCTGTGTACTTGTCTTTGCTTAGTTTGTGTAACACTGCATCATTATTATTGCTACTGCTACCAATACAACCCATCATCTTTAATCATCTTTGTGGGTTTGTACATTGTTGGGAAGGGGTTCCATGTTCTTTGCCATTCTAATAAAATAACACTTTGCTACTCAAACAAACAAGCATTTCCATTAAACAAAACATTCTCAGCAAGACATTTTCTCTGTAGCGAATACTTTGACTGACAAAGGATTAAATTACAGCTGAACGTTGGTTATTTATGGCGCTTAACACCTGTGAGGTGTTAAATTTACCTTTTCACATCTCTGCTCTAGAAGGCATTTGATCACACTTCATAAGTGTCTTGTATTTTACACTATTGATGATATTTGAACACAAAGGAATAAAATTGATTTTTAAATATTTAATTTATCCAATTTTATATTCAATAATTTATTCCATTAGTAGCATTTTGCAGTATTTTTAAATAAATTATTCTATAAATAACAGAAGTGTTCATCCAATAATATATATTTTAACCATTAAATAAATAAATGAGAGAGAGAGAGAGAGAGAGAGAGAGAGAGAGAGTTGTTTTCTGTTGTTTAATGTGTTGCATGCACTTATTGGCAATTCTTTTTTTAATGGAAACAGTAAGCAGTCATGGACATACTGTATACATGGTTTGGGACTGTCAAGAAACAATCCCCTTAAACATTATCCATAACACCCAAATGGGGCTCAATTGTATCAGTGCAATCAAATGTAATTAAACAGGAAATATCTAATTAGCACCAGAATTTTCTTGTATGTTAAAGAAAACCATTGTATGGTTGCAGCAGTACATACACCAAAGAATTGATGAAGCTTTCACAGCATCACAATGTATTTGTGCAGGCAAGGGATGTTAAAATGTTTTAATAGGGTGCTGTGCAATAATAACTTCAGTGTGTCCCAAATCACAGAATTAATTTACAGTCCTTTTAGAAAACTAAATGGGTTTAATAAAGTCTGCTCATAAATTAACACTAACAACTGATGTAAATTGCACTGTTAGTGAGATTTAACTCACTCATGTTACTGTTTATGGTTTTGTAAACCAGGCTTTTAATGTATTAAAGGCTGAAGGGCAATCTGTTTAATATGGGAAATGAATTCTGAGGTGGGAAGGTGACTGTTTGCAGAATTATCTTAAATCCCAGGACAATTAATATGGAAGCACTTATAGATAATCTTGATGGAAATAATGGAATGTGGCACTGTATCTTTGCTGTGTGCTTCCTTAGAAGATCTTTTCATTAAACAAATGCAATTGCAAAGGTAAATGGGAAAAGATATACACACACCACATAAACATCAGAGTTTGATGCAGTGAGTTTAAACTGTCTAAACACCCTAAAAATGGGTAAAGATAGTGATAATGTTTAGTAAGCCCTCAAGAGTCAGGTTTGTCTGAAGAGATGACACAAGACTATAAAATGAAGCATCGATTTGGTCACTCATAGTGTGCTCCTATGAATATCTAGTTTCTCTTGCAGGTGTTCAGAGGCTTAACACAATATTAATGTAGTCATTCCTATACTAGAAATGTGAGAGCTATCCTTTCAATAATAGGTTTGATTTTATAGTCAATCCTACGCCAGTCTCTAAGATTCATCCCCCAAATGCTGCCTGCTCTCCTGTTTGCAGGAGTTGCACAGGTGAACATCTAACTGGTGCAGCCAAATTTTCACCAGTGGCCACTGGTTTTTGTGTGCCTCAATTTTGAGTGTCTAAATTAAGATACAGAAGCCTTCATTTTTCTACTGATTTTGAAAGTCTGGCCTTTATTTTAAGCTATTTGCAGTTGACGCACTATGCCATTTTTAGAACTATGAAATGTTTAAGAGATATTCCCTCAACTTAAAATGTGTATACCTTGTTCTCTTTTTATGTTCTTTGCGAGTAGGAAGAATTGCTTGAGATCTACTTTTCCAATGTTAAAAGTAGAGACTGACCCGATCAAGCCCCAAAGTCAAACACACCCAAACTCTGGGAAGTATCAGACTTGGATCTGAACTTTAGAGCTTGTTCCCACATTCCCATATTATACACATTCCAAACCTTCAGTTAATTTTCAGTAATTTCTCTTTGGTATAAAAATTTGATAAATCTTTCTGCCTCTCCCTGCACATATACACACATTTCATAAACATGTACAGCTTCTAATGTAACTAAGAGATCAATTTTACTCATACAGGACACATGCTCCACCACAACCGCATAACAGTGTGGAGGGCCAGAATACAGAGCATGATGCAAGCTTCTCTTAGCAGTCTTCTCTATCCATACACAATTTCTCCCTGGATGTATATCCCCAGGGAAAGGCAACAGCCACACACGAGAGTGACATAAGTCTCAAAGAAGGAAAAAGCTTCTCCTATATGACTGACAGGTCTGATGCCTTGATGTGATACTTCCATTTTGAAATGGTAACAATGAAAATCACAGCATTTACAGGGCTAAGGTCTTAGGTGGGTACTTGTGCTTCCATTCTCATGTACTGACAAAAGTGCCTCTGCTCCTGTTCCCCACCACCTCTCCCATTATCAGGTACCAATGATAGTAAGGGAGGAAGGAGTAAGCATCCCCTACAGCTTGAGAGATGGGAGTCTACTGCTCCTTACTGAGGTAGTGAATCTTGAAGATATGTTTTCTGGACTTCCCCATACCATAGAAGGTTCATGCCTGAGTTACAAAAAAATGATATTTTGCAGAGTCCACCTGAACAT
This sequence comes from Malaclemys terrapin pileata, assembly GCF_027887155.1. Classification (NCBI taxonomy): domain Eukaryota; kingdom Metazoa; phylum Chordata; order Testudines; family Emydidae; genus Malaclemys; species Malaclemys terrapin. The sequence goes on from NC_071518.1 coordinate 14,651,953, forward strand.
TATTTAAAAGACAGTGGGATTCTATCCATGTGGGGAGACCAGCACAGGTTCATGGAGGCCTTTCACATTGATTGGAGAGGAGAACACATCCCTTATAATTATTGTTGAGAGTTTCCACAGAATTTCACTCCATCACCATTTTTTGACAAGTGCTACCTATAATACATGCTCTTTTTCTAATGACAGATTTATTGTTTTGCATTTTCCTGGTCTCTTCCCTGTATGTATGTTAGAGCTAGGGGATGTCCCAGTCTTAGCCTCAGAGATAAATTCCATTAGAATTAATTAAAAAAGCCTTCCATTGACTTCAACCCAAGTATCCTGAGTCTCAACCACTGGACCATACTTCATATTTTAATATTCCTCAACAATCATTTATAAATCCTTTCACATTTGTATTGTAAAAATTAATTCAAAATAATGGTTTGGTATTTTTGTTAGTTTCAAAAACTGCAGTCTCAACTTCTTCTTCATTAATTCCTTAACTTTTTGATATTAATAATCAAGATTGCTATGTCTTCTTAATATATTGTGGTTATTGCAGCTCCAAAAATAAATTACTAATCAATTTAGGATGTATCAGGAATGCTGACTATGCTGATGATGTGGAGGCTGTTATATATGAAACCAGATAAAATATCTATAGCTAAAACAATTACTGTGCCTGCTCTTTGTGACGCTTAATGGACAAATGATCAAACACGGATCAAGGCTGAGTTTTTTATTATTATTATTCTCAAAAGGGGCTAGTTTGGGTATATTTTTAAACAGAATTAAAACAGGAAATAATATTATTAATGAAAATCTTGAAACGGGTTAAGGTATTTGACCTTTCACAAAGTGCATTGAAAATAGCCTCCAACATTCATATCTACACTATGTGACTGCACCAGATTGATAAGAAACTGTGGAGAAGAGAATTGAGAAAATAGATTACAAAACAACAACTAGTATTTTAGGTATTGCAGGGTAAAATACTCCTATTACAACCCTGCGAGTAACTTGGATATGTGTTTGAATTCAGTCATGCAATGCACTGCAAAAAAGGATATGGTTAATATATATATAATCCATCACATTTCTATCAGTAGGACGAACAAAAAGGGAAAAACTATAATTTCTTTAACAGCAGGTTATTTTGAAATAACTGTTTTCTTTTAATAACTTCCTGGATAACATGTGACTTTGAGTTATGTCATGTCAGTCTCTCTCTTCATTGATGTAATATATGTTAACAAGGCAGAGCACAGTTTCAAATGGGAAAAAAACAACATATATAGTTGAGGGAGAGGAAAATAGTGTTTCACAATAAATTGCATACTAATTCAAAACACAATTGTATATACACAGCTTTTTGAATCACTCCAATAAGCTTTCACTTTAGGAGACCTGACTTCAGATATGCCAAATGATGATATAAAAAATAGTTTGATTCTCGAAGCTTAAATCTATGATAGGTGAGATGGTGGCGGTGTGCATATGAAAACAGAGGTACACCATTTAGAGAAGCTTCCACCGTGTTTCTCCATGCTATAAAGTATATTCTCTTGTTTGGCATGAAAAATCCCTGTAAAAATTCATTTTACAGGTCCACATAAATAGGGGAATAGACAGCTATATTATGTTCTTGCCAATACTCTAACATTCATCAAATTCACCTAAAAGTTGATTAAGTTTAAATGAAATAAAACTAGAGCAGAACATGTTCTAATCTTCACCTAATAACTGCGGCCTTTTGTTTGAGAAGTCATTTAAGTCTCAGACGCAGGGAGCTTGCATGCATGGTGATCATACTACACTGAATATACTTAGTAGCCATCAAGTCTATCTTTACAATACACTTATTGTTGCACAAAGTTTGTGACAAATATGTCACAAAACACTTCCCAGGAAGTTACAGTCTCTCTGCCTACTAGTATGAGCAATGGTATCCTGTACAGATGATGTCAATGGGGCTCTATACTGGTATACCAGTCAGCACTCCCGGATATAGTGGCAGGATTCGGTCCTTAGCCAGTAAGCACAGTGCTAAGTGTCAAAGCTAGAACTGCTCCCTTATATCACTTACATACTAATAAATTACCATAGTCTCTGCAAGTCTATTACAATTCATGCATGTGGTTATCACATTTTACTCCACGGGAGTATGTTTCTGCATGGATATCTCGAAACATATTTTTTATCACCTTCAACTGTTTCATATTAAATAACTCATAGTTAATTAAATTTTACTTCTATGCAACACCAGGGGCATAATCATTGTATTAAGTTAATATTTAATTATACAATAATTCAATATTTAATATTATGAAACAGATGAGTGACAAGTTGTGACCATGATGTTTTGAGGAAGATTTTGTCTATAGTAAAATGCTGTGAACCATAATCACTCCATTTTCTTATCTTTTTGCACTGAGATTAATTACGTCAGACTGTACATAAGTAAGAATAATGGTGTCACATTAGGAAATACATGACTGCCAATCATTAGTTCAATAGAAAATGACAGTATTAGAGTTAGTTAAAAAAATCATTGTTGATCTAAAAACACAGACTGTATTTTATTTATTTAGATGTATAAAGAATTTAAGGAAGTATTAAGCCTGGGAATTTCAAAAGCGTCTAAGGAAGTTAGATACCCAACTCCAACCAGAATTCCATGGAAGGGTGCCTAACTCACTTAGGAACCTTTAGAAATCTCAGCCTAAGAATTTTTGCCACACAGAACTTAGCACAATGGCTTCCTGATCCATGACTGGGGCTCCTAGGTACTATGGTAATACAAATAAATAAAATAAAATTATTATTATTAATAATAATTAATAATAATAACAATACACAATCAGTCCAGTACAACAAAAATAAATGCATCCACGTCCTCAAATCAAGATGGCTTAAAACATACACCTTCTTGCCTCCTCAATCCACAAATCCAAGCCCCGATGCACAAATTTCAGTCTTCAGCACACTTGTCCCTCCCAACAAGTTTTGGAAGAGAGGGTCTCGCAGTTTGGCTGAAGGTCAAAGATCTGCACTATTTTGGATCAAATGATGGAGTGAATTCCTAAGTTCTCACACAGAACCCTTTGCAAGCAGCTCCTTCTTATTTTAACTGTGGCAAAAGCATGACGCATGCAAGCAAGGTCCACAATGTAAGAAATGGTCATAGCCTCTTAACCAGGAGGGAGGGAGAGCTCAGTGGTTTGAGCATTAGCCTGCTAAACCCAGGGTTGTGAGTTCAACTCTTGAGGGGGCCACTTAGGGATCTAGGGCAAAAATCAGTACTTGGTCCTGCTAGTGAAGGCAGGGGGCTGGACTTGATGACCTTTCAGGGTCCCTTCTAGTTGTCTGAGATAGATAAAAAGACATTGCCCTTGATATTGCTGTGATACAATCATTTCACAGTAGCTGGGGATCCAACAGAAACCCAAGTTTCAGCCTGGCTATCAAATAGCAGACCCTCCTCTCCCCCCCTCCATGGTAGACATACATATTACTGGCTAGAAATTAAAAGCAATACCTTATAACAAAGTTGTCCGGGTAAGACACATTGGGCTGTATTGGCCGTGTGCCTAGTATGAATACCTGTGTTCGAAGGGCAGGTTCTGGGAAGGTTTCCTTCCCCGCCATACATATTGTTTAAGAGCTAGAGGCAAATGCAGGCTGCTCCTTCTGTGCACAAATATCCTCAAAGGGGAAAAGGAAGTGGACCCCACTTCCCCCAAGAGCTGTCTGGCCATAGTGATGCAGCATGGCCTAACACAAAGTGCACATTCCCACTGCACTCCCATAATCTAGCCCACTGTGAGTTGCAGAAATCCTGTGCAAAGAAATCCTTGCTTTGTCTATTTTTCCCCTGTCCCCCATCCCCACATCAACCCGCAATTTGAAGAGTTTGTGGGTGAGATTCTTGGAGAACAACTAGAACAACCACACTTCAATTTTGCTCCAACAAACTGGCCGAAATGTAATCTTATTTGAGCATCTAAGTGCCAAAATATCAAGCATTCCTGCAAGATATTAGACCAGGAGTCGGCAACGTTTGGCACGTGGCTCACCAGGGTAAGCACCCTAGCGGGCCGGGCCAGTTTATTTACCTGCTGACGCGGCAGGTTTGGCCGATTGCAGCCCTCACTGGCCGCGGTTCGCTGTCCCGGGCCAGTGGGGGCGGCGAGAAGCGGCGCAGGCGAGGGATGGGCTGGCCACGGCTTCCCGCCACCCCCATTGGCCCAGGACAGCGAACCACGGCCAGTGGGGGCCGCGATCGGCCGAACCTGCCGCGTCAGCAGGTTAATAAACTGGCCCAGCTCGCCAGGGTGCTTACCCTGGCGAGCCACGTGCCAAACGTTGCCGACCCCTGTATTAGACTGTGGGGAGTTTAAATAGACACAAGAAAGCTTGGGGTGAGGGGCATAAGGGAGACTCATGCCTGGTAAAAATGAACATCTTCAAAGAACTCACCACAGCAGCTCAGCAGCAAGAGGATTCAACAGAGACAGACTCCTGATCATAATCTGTGGCACCCTGGGAAAATCAGTCAATAAATGGATTGCTTGAAGAATTAAACAGCGAATCAGACAAAATGTGACATTCCCTGGTAGTGAGGAGGTCTGAAGTTCTTGATATAGAAGTTGGGCTACTTGCTATTCAGCTGAATACGCTGGATGGAAAGCTTCAAGCCAATGAGAAGGGGCTAAAAGAGGTAAAGGAGAAAGGACTTCCCTGGGACAAAACAGCAAACAACTTAATGGACATAAGAGCAAAGGAATAGCTGTAAACTGGGGAGGGAAAATCAAGGAACATATGAATCCATGAGGAATGCCAAAAAAAGGGAAGTAATGGATTTGATTTACTCAACTGAATATATGATCCCAAGCCAGATGCACATGGAAACAAAAGATGATTTTGTTATATGCGAGACTTAGTGTGCCTGGAGCAGCCCTCACTGGTAATGCGAAGGTCAGGGCAGGCTGCAAAAGGGAGAGCAGGTACCCACCAGTCTTGGGAGTAATACTGAAGTTAAACCTCCCAACCAGTCACAAACTGCACTTTTGATCCCCTACACTCATTATCAAGAAGCAAAAAAATAAATCAGAATTTATTGCATTCCAGTCTCTGGCTCCCAATCAGCAGCTAAGTCCAGTACAGTGAGAAGTTATTTTAAACTCTGTTCACATATACAAAATGTTCTTCTGACCCCAAAGGGCCAGCCACATTACAATGTCAGTATAGGTTTGGACGTAACCCAAAATACCATGCTGCCAGCCAAACTTTAGTGTCTACAACTAAAGGTTTATTATAAAGAAAAAAGAAAGAACAAGAAGAGAGTTGTTAAATGGTAAAGCAGTTACATACATACAAAGACTTCAAAGTCCATATATCAGGTTTCTAGCAGTATTGGTGAGTTTGCTGTCTTGAAAGTCCCTCTGGATCACATCCATAGCTTGGATGGGTCATTCAGTCCTTTGTTCAGAGATTCATTGTTAGAAAGGTTACTCCAGAGATAAGAAGCAGATTTGAAGACAAAATGGGAAGGATGAAGCTGCCTTTTATAGTCTTTTGCCATGTGGCCTGTGCTTCCTTTGTTTCAAATAAAAAGCTGCCCAGCACATGGCTTGAAGGCCTTAGAGTTCTGTCCATAGGCATGCCCTGCATGCCTTGCTGAGTCGTAAGGTGCATCTGCTTTCTCTCAATGGGTCAACTGTATAGCTGATGGGGCCATCAAGCAGACTAGGCAGAGCTGATGCCCAAACTGTCTGGGAGTGTCCCCCAGAAGCATAGCCCAAGTTTGAAATACAGACATACATACATATCCATAACTCATAATACAAAGATGATACAAACATATAAATGAGATGATCATATTTGGCAAATCATAACATTTTTGGACATACGTTACATGACATATCTGGCACAACTCATTGCAATTTTACAATATTAATAGTCGTAATATCCTCAAGTGTCCCCCAGAATCCATACAGCATCACAATATGGACTTGCATTTTTGTCCTAGCGAGAAAAAAAACAGAGAAAGACTGTAATAGAGACTACACTACCAGCAACTTTCTTGGAGTCCTGGAGACCAACAGCAGATTTTGTCAAGATTCCACAAATAAAGTGATCCTGCAGTTGAAGGATTCTCAGTATTGATTTTTTCAAATCACAGCCTGGCTACACAATGCAGGAGAAAGCAACCTAACAAGACTAATGAGAACTTTATTAATGAGGGCAATATTGCAGCAACATTTTACCCTAAATGTGCAACATACTTGCTAGATAAAATTAAAAAATAACCATGCTAGTGATGAAGTTGAAACATCTGAACAGGACCAGACCCAATGGTACATAGGATTGCAAGCTTAGATATTATACTCATTGGACTTCAGTCTTTTTATTGTGGATAGCACTGCTAAATTTAAAAGGAATTCTGATCTAATTAACCGTTAAATCCATGACTAACACTAGTTTATTAGCACCGGTTGTTTATAGTAGAAGGCCGCATTGCCTTGTATAGCAGCATTATAATCTATGGATCAGATTCTCACCTGATATAAACCGGAGTATCTCCAATTATTTCTATTGAACTGCACTGATTAACAGCAGATGAAGAACTGGTACTACATATTTATTTGAATGTCCTTTGGAATAATTAATTCAAAGGGTTTAGTATTTTGTACTATAGAGACATATGTGTATTAATATTCAATGCAACAAGCATAATGGTGCAATCTTGCTGTTAACACCACTAGCAAAGTCTTGTTTAAATGTATAAAGTAACAAGCTGCAATGTGTGTTTAAAATGGCTTAGATGTCTAGCAGAGTTAATCCTTCCTTGCATAGCATACTCAATCTCTGCTTAGTCACCTCTTTAACCATTACCCCCCAAAGCTGGTTGAACTGGAAAATAAATATGTAACTCCTTGTATATGCTGTCAAGGAGACTGTAAAGATTCTGTGTTCTCAAAGACAGCATATGGACAATATACTTTAGTAAATGCTCTCTGGGGGAAAAAGGAAAATTGCAATGCTTGTAATGCTGTAGACACAAACAAACAAAAAATCATCAGCCTTTTATAGTCTAATACGTTGAGAGAAAGATCATAAAAAGTGTTTTTATTGTCCAGATTTTCAGCAGTGCTGAACAGCGACAACTCCAGTTTGACACTGAGAATTGTTCAGCACCTCTGAATGCCAAGCCCCTTTGAAACATTTTTCCCAAGCAAATAGTGTATTGCATTTTCTTAAAGTTCTATAATTCTCAACTAGAAGATTCAGAACTCTTGTAAAAGAGTTTTAATACTGCTGCACTATCTGTAGGGAAATGTCAGCAAACAGAAAAAGAAAATAATGTCTGTACATTCACTAGTATCCCCAGTGGCACAAAATCGATCACTAAGTCCATTCCTTGCAGTCTTTTTGCTCTCATTATACATACCTGGATGATGGCCCCAAACTATCAGCAAATTGTGTTTTTCTTTTAAAATCTATTAACCTCATCCTTGTTCTTACAAATGTGATACATGCCCAGAGAGAAGGTAAGTGCATGGCACTATGAAGAGGAAGTGGGAAAAGTTTCTTGGCACTTCCATTATAAACAAGATCCTTCCCTCTGGCACTTCAAAGGAAAGAATAGTGTACAATGTGCTCCATGTATGATAACAACTTTATTATCCCCTCTGAATCAATGTCATGTGTTCTAGGAGTTTATTCCCTGAAATGATTTGGGTGTAGAAGGGAGCATGGATTAATGATAGTATGATTTATGATGTATTATAGATTATATGATATTTATGATTTATGAATTAAAAATAGAAAGGAGAGCAATTTTAAAACAGTGCTCCCCCAGCAGAAGTGGAATGGCCATACTCAGATTTCATCTCTTGAGAAAGCAATTGCTAAAATAGAGGAGAAGGGGGGGACATTTTTAAACGTATGGAAACTCTTCCTGGAACATATTGAAAAGGATGGAAGTTAAAGAACAAAGACAAGCAGTACTGCTGTAGCCATTAGAAGGATTGCTAAATAATGATGTTTCATCAGTAAACAAGAATGTTACTTTTGAGGCATGCATTTATGTTTTGTCATCTTCATTTTTCCTGTACTTAGTGTTGATTTTGAGGGGGTCTTTTGTATGATTTGGAGTATGGAAAGTGAACATATTTATGGGGGCAATGGTTTCACATACATTTCCTTTAGCTGTTTAAAGAGAAATGGTGGGTGAGGTAATATATTTCATTGGACCAACTTCTATTGATGAAAGATACAAGCTTTCAGGCTACTCGGAGCTCTTCTTCCAGACCAGAGTATCTTTCCCAGATCTGAAGAGCTGTGTGTAGCTTGTCTCTTTCACTAACAGAAGTTGGTCCATTGAAATATATTACCTCACCCACCTTGTCTCTAAAATCCTGTGACCAATGTGGCTACAACAAGACTTTAGCTGAATACTCCTTTGGACTTATTCCGCAAAGTAATTAAATACACAGGTAACTAGAAACCCAAATGACTTCAGTGGGACTACACACATGAGTAAGTATTTTGCTGAATCAAGACCTTATACTGGTTTTACATCAGCAAAACACTCACTGATGTCCAAATTTACGTAGGGGTGAGATCAGAATCACACCCTTAATACTTGTTGAATTCTCATTTCTTCTAGTTTGGTGATTAATGAAGTTGAAGAAGGGCAACCTTAATACTAATATGTGCTTCACATTGATCAAGCAGTCAGATTATTAATTCCTCTTTGCTTAAATCCAAATTATTGTAAGTTATTTACAACACCCTGTAGAAAAGAACAGGGCACACACCAATCTTACAGTTTCTTCCCAGATCTTCACAAACCAGCCCTTCTCGTAAATGGAGGAGCACTGGAAAAGCAGTCTAGATTCTAGCACACAAAATGAATCACACATAGAACACTCCATAAGGGGAGGAGAGGGCTCAATTCAGATGGGGCTGGCCTGAAGCAGAAATGGGTTATACTATAAAGCAAAGGAAGGAACAGAATGAAAAAAAAAATTAAGTCTAGATATACATCCTCCCCCACCTCCCCCTATATATAGTCTACTAAGATTATAAACTCTTCAGTGCAGGACCCTGTCATCCTACATACCTGTAGACTATCTACGACACTGTCCCTATGACCGGTAGCATTAACTCCCCTGCCACATGGAGAAGCTTCTCCCATGTTCATCTCCCAAAAGACGAAACAAATATGAAACTTGCCAGGTGTTCACCTTTCTCTATTCCCCTGGTCCAATTCCATCTACTTTGGCTTCCCTCTAGCAGCATAACCATATGTGACATAGTTACTTCCTGATGACATTTTGACAAATATGCCCCAGCTTGCACATGTGCAAAGCCTGTTCTGATATCTGTAGCCAAATATAAACTCAAATGAACAAATACTTAGAGCCTAATTCTCATTCCTACAAAGGCCCTTCACTGCCAGAATGGTGTAAAAGGATCTTAGTGTAAATGAGAATCTGTGTTGTGCAAAAACTCATCCGTGTTTGTGCATGCATATCCCATCTGGCATTGGTTGCAGAAAACAATATGCAGGCTCATTAGTGCAAGTAGATTGGAAAGTCAGGGTCTATGTTTCTTTCAAAGACCATTGGGATGATATAAATATGACTGAGTCTTCAACATTCTATGAAAATCAGTGCATGTAGCAACATTTGCTATCGTGCATAATGGAACATACAGTCTCCTTGTTATATGTGAACTCCTATTCTATGGGGAGTGTATAAGTTTACCATAAAATTAGAACTGGGGAATGTAAATAAAATACAATAACAGAGAGGCTGTCTTTTGTGGAGTTAAGGCCAGATTTCTAAGGTATTTATATATCTAAAGATGTGAATAGGCACCTTACAGGTTTTTCAAAAGCACCTAAACACTTCCATTCAAACCAAGAGAAGTTAAATGCTTAGGTGCTTTTGAAAAACCGAGTAGGTTGACAATATGCATCTTTAGACACATAAATAAATTTAAAAATCTAGCCCCTTTGGTCTAATCCTTCACTATTGTCTCAAGGGGTATATAAATTTATACAATCTTGGAATAAAAGGTGACTCATGATAGATCACAAAAATGGATCTATGAAGCACAAAACTGAGATCAAACAGTATGTCAAATCGGCAATAGTTTAGTACAATTGCAGAGAATGATCTATCAAAGATTCATATAAGAAAAGAGGCTGGTTATTTTCTCCCAAAGGTGAACTCACTTGTGAGATCTAAACCTAACCCCTGTTAATGTTTCACCAAAATAATGTTTGAACAGCCTTGCTTATTTCAACTGCCAGGTTTTTTGTTTAGTTTAACTTAATCAACTTACAGGAATTTGGGGTGGGGGGGAGGGGCATTTGATCTACTTCTTAAGGAGTCCAGGCAACATAGAGTCCAAATAGTTAAGGATGCACTTTGTGTAGGGCCCAGAGAAGAGAAGGACTCTCTCTGTTTCAGGGAAACAATATTTCCCGCCCTCTCCTAATCACTGATTCTTCTCCCTCTGCTCATTAAAGGAGGATAACATCCATAGAATCCGGAGATCAGGAAGCCAAGATTTCCTAGTTCCCACCATCCATGTGGGGTGCTGGTAACTTTCCCACCTCAAACCCAAATAATAGAACTGCATTGCTGCGCTCAGGGCTGTCCTACATTCAATTAGATGGGCCCAGTGATTGCCAACAACAATATCTCTGTGCAATCAGAGTGATGCAATGTAGCCAGAACCCCATGTTTCTCACTTTAAGACTTCACTCTGGTGAAACTTAATACTATATTTAAAAACAAACACTATCACCACTTACTAACTTTTCTTCCTTGTCACGTAATCAGAAAGGCTGCATCGATATCTCATACACATACCTGGTAATATCTTCAAGCAGCTGTGGTCAATGAACCATGCTGGCTAGGCAGATTTTTCTGTTGACTTGTCAAGATCAAGACACAAGTAGGTAATCTCCGATTTGTCCAGCCATAATGACCATTGAGGCATTTATCATTCACAAGCTAAATTTCAGCCACAGTTTGAATTAATTATATTGATTCTCTCCTCTTGTGCATTTACTGTGTATGGCAGGTAACCAGGGAACTAAGAGGCATTTCAGTTTATCTGGGAGTATTAGCAGTAGACAATAAGAAGGGTAAAAAACCTGACACAGTAAAATAAGTAAAAAGAAGCTGAAGACATTTATTTCCCCCCACATTTCTTTGTAAAAAGAACCTGGTAAATAATTCATAAAGCAGATTTTAGACAAAGGCTTAAAAATTAATGGGAATCTGAATGATCAAACCTGGTGCAGCCTGATGTGGACCTCTATAGTTCTGATCAATTTGGAATAGCCAGGGAATTTTTTCATATCCCCTCAGACATCTGTGGGAATACTTCCATAGTGACACCACTTCGGCACATTTTACAAAACTTGTTAAAAGGCAGTCTAATTGTATCTGACAAATGAGGGAGTTTTGGATTGTTTCGTACTGAATTTACATATCTCAAATGCTAATCTATGTAAATTTTTTAAGAAGGACTCGAAATATAAAGGTTAAAAGTAAAATAAAATATAAGTCTTTATGCCTGCATCAGATAGCTGTTAAACTTATGGTGAATTCTGTGAGACAAATATATATCAAAGTGGAAAAGTGATGTTAAAGCAGTCCACAGTGAAAGAAAACCACAGATATAGGAGAAGGTTTTCAAAATGTCTAAAGGAATTTTTCTAAAGTAAATTGATTAAAGAGCAAAAATCTCTAAGTATCCTAATAATTAAACATACAACCACATAATAATGACCATCTACACTCATACACAGACAACACAACAACTAACCATTATATATGGGATTGGAGGTACCAGCTATTAATCAGGTTGCCCAGAACTTCCCATTATAAGACCTTGTTTTCTATTGCTTATAACTTTGTCAAACTTTAACTATTCTGGCTGAAGTTTTCCATGCTGGGTGCCTGCCTCAGAGTGAATTTCCATTTTTATTTTTACTTTCTTTCTTTTTAAGTTTCAGGCAAAACATTTCAGCTGCTCTGAGAATAAGGCTAGAGAAAAGTAAGTTTTGCCAATGTTAAAACATTCTGGTGGCTTTTTCTTTGAAATGGTCTAGCACATCCATGCTTTGGTGCAGGAGTTTGAAGTATGGCAGGAAGGAGGGGGCTGTCTCTGAGCGAGGTGGTTGCCTTTTGCCATTCCCATGAAAATCAACACACACTGAAAAATTGCTATTCACACATGTTCAAATAGAGGTTCTCTCAAACATCACAGAAAAAACCTCTGAAGAATCCACCCTCAGTGAACATGCTCAAGTCTCTCACAACTCCTAGTGTTGAGCAGACTACACGTGCACCCTAGAAATGTGGGCTCCCCAACTGTAGAGGAGCCAGGTGGGAAAACTGGCAGGAAACCTGGCTGAACCAACTGAACCCTGCCTGTGAAACACATTTCAAAATCTGACTGGCAAGCAGGGTTCCATCCATCAGAACTCTGCCTGGATTCCATTATAAATTTGTCCGAAATTGACAAATCAGCAAATTCTGATGAAAATATGCTTGTGCTTGAATTTTTTTGCCGACCGGTTCTGCAGATAACTCAGCTATCCAGTACATCACAGCAACAGAAAGCCCACCCACCCTTCCACATCCCTTCCTTCCTCCCAAAAGAATACCTTTGATCTTCCATAGAACCTTGTCAATTAAACAATTTCTTCAACCTGCCCATCGGTTTCAGACTATTTTAGAGTAAAAGGTGGGGAGGAGAAAATTCCAGTCTCCTGTGACCCAACAGACTGCCAGATGTCCCCTTTCATAATTAACCTCATTGAAATATGAAGTAGCAGACGCTCAGGCTCTCACTCTCCCACCACTTCTGGTAACACAATGCCCCTGGGTGCTGCACCTGGGTGCTGCTACACCTCCTACCATACTATCGGCTGTGACTTAAAGCTCCTCTCCAGCCTGTTATTATCAGGTAAATTAACAGGGTGCCTATATATGTTAATTTATTGCAATTTTACACCGCAAATAAAAGCATCACTTCCAGAAGCCAGCACTTTCAGAGACACTATTACCGTGGCAACAGCTGCCTCGTATGTCTGTGCATTTAGACTTGTCCAAGCCATTGGATCACCTCTGCAAACACTGGAGATAAATACTGGGAAATCTCAGATACTATGGTGAGAAGAGAAGAGAAGAGAAGAGAAGAGAAGAGAAGAGAAGAGAAGAGAAGAGAAGAGAAGAGAAGAGAAGAGAAGAGAAGAGAAGAGAAGAGCTCTCATTTCTGGAGGGACTGTACTAGGAGTTTTCTCTGCACATCAGTGTTACAACACATCTGAACATGGTGAGAAATCAAATTACAGCAGCAACTAACTTTATTGTCTCAAAAGATTAAAGTGACATGCCTACCATTTGTAGAGATTTATTTTTGATATTGACAGGCTTTTGGGACGCTCCTGAAATGATAGGCAAGACAACAGAATGCACAATGTTCCCCTCCCTCCTTTTCTGTCTGGTCTTTCTATCTCTTTTTATAATGTATTTGATACTGAAATAAATAAATCAAATCCATTTGTTTCCTTTATCTATTGCTTGATTTCTAGCTATTCAGTATCTATGATGCCTTGAATGTGAATTAATTCTCACTTTTCTTTCCTATGGACTGAGAACATTTCTTCAAGCATGGCATTTGCACACAGTACCGGTATTATTGCTTTTACAGTTCTTTTTGAAGCCTGAACATTTGGCAGGAAGGCAATCTTAATCTTAAACATATAGTAAAGTAGGGTGGAGAAGAGACAATATTTCACATGAGTATCAGGAGTAAAATACTCCGTTTCTGGGCGATGGAGGATATGCAGGCCAAAGCTACAGACAACCAGTGACACCAACAAACATCCCTGAAGAACGCTCTGGATATAAACATTTCATAGAGTGGTCTTAGTGTCCCTGGGGTGATTTAAAATGGCCTCTTCAATGATGGAACTCTTGCAACAATGTGAAATGGCATTGTGCAATAAAATTGAAAGATGCTTACTTCCCTTTTCCCATATAACAGACACAATCATTCTTGCTTGCACTCTGGAATGGAAGGAATGTATCAATTTAAAGCTCTCCAGTCTGATGCCAGGAACGTTTTGCTCAATGATAGGTTTAATGCACAAGTCAAAAGAGGGGCAGAACACAGCCTTTGTAACTGGACCAAAAGATGTGTTATTTATAGGTCAGTGACAAAACAGTGGTTAACAGGGCAAATGCCATCAAACAAGGGGAAAAACACAACAAACAACTGGCCTGAAATGCATAAAATAAAGCATTTTCATTGCTTCTTATTTTCAGGTTGAAATCAGATTTAGGGAACCTTAGTGGAGGGTCCAGAGCAAAAATATTGCAAGTTGACAGATATCCAAATGTTGGATTATGGTATCATCTAATGAAATCATTCAAGGAGGATGAAGAGGAGAGTTGTAAGTTACTATTACACACAGATTGGTACCCATCAGTGATAGGAAAGGATTCACCAGAAAAAGATCATGGGATAATAGGGCTTACCAAAGTATTACAGCTTTTAAAGTTTGTATGGGTTCACTGTACCAGTGATCCTTTAACACATGGAAATTTTAAACGCTTCAGGTCTAGATATCTACCATACCTGGTCTCTATCATTGCAGAATCTGATTACCCTAGGCTCATTACACCCTTGAATAGGGCAGTGTTATTATCCCCACTTTACACAAGAGGAAGTGACTTGCCCAAGGTCACATAGAAAGTCTGTGGCCAAGATTTGGACCCAGCTCTTGAGATTCTCAGGCTGCTCTCTTAGTCACTGGACCATCCTTCTTCTCAACAACTCATTAACATGGGCTTAGGTGACTGAAATGTGGAAAATGTAACCCGACCATAACCATATAAAATATGACATATAATTATTGTTATCATGGCAGTTACTTGTACCAGCACATTCAAAAAAACACAAACAAAAACCTAAAGTTGTCACCACACAGAAGGAAATCTATCATCTGTCAAAAAGAATGGGGTGTAGCCAGGGGCGGCTATATGTTTTTTGCTGCCCCAAGCACGGCAGTCAGGCGGCCTTTGGCGGCATGCCTGCGGGCAGTCCGTGGTCACGCGGATTCAGTGGTGTTTCTGTGGGTGATCTGCCAGTCCGGCGGCTTTGGCGTACCCGCTTCCGAATTGTCGCTGAAACCGCGGGACCGGCGGACCTCCCGCTGGCACGCCGCCGAAGGCCGCCTGACTGCCGCCCTCACATCGACCGGCAGGCCGCCCCCCGCAGCTTGCCGCCCTAGGCACACACTTGCTGCGCTGGTGTCTGGAGCCGCCCCTGGGCATAGCTATCTGCAAACCCATCCATGTTTCTCACTCCATAAGCTAACCAGAGGAGTTGCTGAAGAGCATGCTAGCTGCTTATTATAGTCCCAATCCAGCAAAGCTCTTAAACAAGTTCTTAACTTCAAGTACGTGAACAGTCCCACTGACTTCAAGGAGCTATTTAAAAATGGACAAAAAATTGACTTCAGTGGACTTAACCATGTGCCTAAAGTTAAGCACGTGCTTAAGAATTTTTCTAGATCAAGTCTGGGTACAACACACTTCTGTCACAGCACTCCAAGGGAGATGCATTTAAATCTGTTTATAGGAAGTCTGATAGTTATAACACTGTCTCACTCATAATATTTGTTTATTGAAATGTTGTGCCTGCCTGTTAGTGGGACTAACCAATTTTCTAGCAGCAAGAATCAAAGGGAGTTTGTGCCATGGAGCTCAATAAAAGTCATCACACACTGAATTTTAAATTGTGTTGTAGCTGCTCACTTCCAGAAGTTGCCATAGTTCACAAAAGGAGGGCCATTCAGTACTGATGTGTAACGATGATGTTCCCTCACAAAGGAGCAAGTTCTGTCTCTCAGATTCCGGAAGCAGTTTATCAGAGAAATAGATTTACACAAGCAAAAATATACTGTCCTTCAAGGTCAGTGTTTACTATTGCATCCAATTACATGGAGAAGTTTAGAATGACTCTTTTAACAAGTTCTGGAATAGGAGGTTTACAACATAGGCACGTACTTTCTATGAGACAAAGATTAAAACTAATGAATCTGGGTATTGTATTCTTCCATTTTGTTTCAAAAGGAAGCCACGAATCAATGGGCAAGAACAAGGGAAAATGGTGCAATGATAGAGGATAATAATAATAATAAAAGACTAGGGCCCATAACTAAGCAAAGCATTTGAGCATGTGCTTTACTTTGGGGGTGGTCTTAGGCATTTGCTTAACTGTTTTGCTGAATAGGAGTCTTGATCATTGTGGTCCAGATCTTGCCTATTTTAAATAACATTTCAGTAAAAAAGGAGGGGCTATTTTCTGAACTGACAGTGTAATATTTTTGCATATGAATTGTATTAGATTCGATATTGTGCATGATGAGGGTTAGCATTGTAGGGCAGTGGTTCTCAACCTTTCCAGACTACTGTATCCCTTGTAGGAGTCTGATTTGTCTTGTGTTCCTCCAAGTTTCACCTCACTTAAAAACTACTTGCTTACAAAATCAGACATAAAAATACAAAAGTGTCACAGTACACTATGACTGAAAAATTGCTTACAGTCTCATTTTTACCATATAATTATGAAATAAATCAATTGGAATATAAATATTATACTTAAATTTTGGTATATAGTATATAGAGCAGTATAAACAAGTAATTGTCTGTATGAAATTTTAGTTTGTACTAACTTTGGTAATGCTTTTTGTGTAGCTGTTGTAAAACTAGGCAAATATCTAGATGAGTTCATGTACCCCTTGGAAGACCTCTGTGTACCCACAGGGGCACATGTAACCCTGGTTGAGAACCACTGCTGTAGGCAACTGTATAATAAGCCATATAGACAGCAAGCTTTTACAACAATTCACCACAATAGAGAATTCTAGCCATAGAGTAATCTGTCTATACAAATCTAGTAACAGCAGTGAAAAATGACATCTTCACTGAGGCAAATAATGCTCCAAACATACTGAACCATGCAAATCACTTTAGAACAGCACATGTTCGTCTTCATGAATAGATCGTCAACTGACAGGTAGATCATTCACATCATTAGTAGGCATGTGAAAGTTCTCTTTTCCCTTACACATGTCCCTGATATAATTTGCTTATTTAAAACAGTTACGTTAATAACTGAAAGTAAACAGCAAAGCAGACACATCCAACAATGAAGACATTTTCTGGCACTTTATACTCAACTAGCATTTTTGTTGTTACCAGATCCACTGAGTCTGCAGACTACTGAAGGGACCTGCAATTGAAATAAATTATTTTGGGCCACCCTAATTCACACAGAACCCTATAGGACTTTGAGAGTCAGAGTAGCCAGTCGATTTTCATCATATATTTTAAAGAATATAACAGACACAGTAAGTAATCGATGTGAATAACATCTGCTTACAAACCCTCATGTGTAAACACATATATATACATACACACGCGCGCAAAGCAATTTTCTCATTTAAAATATCTTTTTTGATGTTAGTTTTGATCCTACATTAGTTTAAAAAAACTTTTCTGATGTATCTGACAAACTGTTAGGTCATTATTAACAGTAGGCTCACTATGTTGTGGTTACATTAATTAAAAAGCAACATGGAATAAAGTTAGAAGGCTAATGGGAGTTTCTTAGCAGAGCTCTATATAGTAGGGACATTTTAAATGTATTTTTAGATTAGAGATGTGATGTACTATGTACAATATATCAATATATGTATTTACCTAAAGGCTCTACTCTGAGAAGTGACTCTGTAAAATGGTATTTGGTGCTCCATATGTATTATCCCAGTTTCCACATCAAATGTGTTCAGCTTACAATTTTTTTCTAACTCCAGACCTGGAAACTCAGTATGAGATTGGAAAGTCAAATTGTGTTTTTCACTAGTCATGCATCATCAGCAAGAAGATTCCGAAGGCTAAATCCTACCTTAAGTTAAACCTATTCATCTTAATTGTCTGCAGATTATACATTGGACAACACCTAGGCAATCCTATTTCTTTCAATAATTTGCACAGGTGTAACTGATTAGCCTTGTAATTGGAATTTAGGACTTGTCTACACAGTGCAGCAATGCTCACCAGAGAGGTGCCAACTGTAGAGTGTGCTAAAGTATTGTGCTCTAACTGCCCCATGAAGACCTTGCTGATGAACTATAAAAGTTTCTCAATGCACATTAACGTAGCCTGTTTCAAATGGGACTCCATCAACATGCACTAGATAGCTTTTAGAGTGTGTCAGCAGGGCCTACACAGGGCAGTTAGAGTGCAACACTTTAGATTGCTCTACAATTTACACATCTCTGGTATGCGTTGCGCACTGTGTGGAAAAGCTCTTAGTAAAATATTGGGTTGATGATAGACAAGAATGAATGGAATCCATCACTGCCTCTCAGATTTGTCGACTCTACAGTGCTAACAGGAACAACAACCAAAGTAAAACATATTTTGGTCACTAATAGCAGCAGATATTATGTTGAAAACACAGACCTGTTAGAAAAAAAGTTGCTGGTTTCACAAAATCATTTTTCAGAGCAGCAACACATGGTATGCCTCACAAGTTTGGTCCTTTAAATGTTTTTTTTTAAATACTAGGCAATCCATATTTATTCTTTATCCTTGACAATAAGAGTGTGTACACCCCCTCCCCCCAAAGCCTTTATACTCCAATAAATGATGGTCCGGAACTGTGGAAGTTTAGGCCATCAAAATACAAATGACCAGAGCACCAAAATATAGTAATGTCTTTTTCCACTGACCCTATTAGATATTATAAGCCTGGTGAGTTATCCTCCTGTTAAAAAGTAACAAGAACAGAAAATTGCATTCAATTAAATATTTTTTTCTGTAGCATTATGGGAACTAGACTAGAACACAATGACAGAGTTTCATTGCATTTAAGACAATCTTGAAGGCCTAAGTGCCATTATAAAAGAAGCCTGCATATTCTTCAAGAAAAAAAAATGGAGAATTTTTTTTTTATAAACAGTGTTCAAAAGATATTTCACATGTCCTAAAGTTGAAATTAAAAAGTACAATCCTACGTGTCAACAACATTCTACCTTAAGATTTTTACCATGTACATAATCATAAGTCTGCTGACAAGAATCAGTCTGTAGAGTAAAAAGAACAGGAGTACTTGTGGCACCTTAGAGACTAACAAATGTATTTGAGCATAAGCTTTCATGGGCTAAAACCCACTTCATTGGATGTATTTTCCACTGCATTTTCCACTGCATGCATCCGATGAAGTGGGTTTTAGAAGTTAACCATGTTAGTTTCATGAACCTGTTCAGTGATTTGTTTGGTGGCATTTCCTCTATCTGTATCCAGTCTGTCCCTTTCTCTGCAACAGATGTTGTTGACACTACATTTTTTGACCAAAGAATTCTCACCCCTGCTAATATAAATTGGAGCAGGAATTGAGTGTAGGTGGACTAAGCCACTACAAGTAGGTAAAAGTAGTAAATCTATTACATTCATGTGAGTCCCCAAGCCCTCATATACTATGCCCTTCTCAGCTCTCTATGAGCTGAGGAGTGAAAACATTATCTACTGCTCCCAATGAGTTCACACAAGATACTTTCTCCAATACCATAGCTTCAATCACCCAGGGCAGTACCTTTTGCTTTCAGGATTTTCTCTTAAGTATCAATGTCCGCTAGGACTGGAACAGTGTCTTCCTGCAAGTTTGTACTGCTCTTAGAAAAACAGTTCCCCAATCCTGACTGGGGCCTCTGAATGTTATTGTAATGAAACAAATATAAAAATCTGTAGCAAATAACAACTAACATGAATTGACAATACAAAGGCTACCCCTTTGATACTTGACAATACATAGTTTTCACGCATCATCTTGTTATCTCCTGTTCTATTTAACTATTGCGTGATTAGCCCAGACCTGAAGAAGAGCTCTGTGTAGCTCAAAAGCTTCTCTCTCTTACCAAGTGAAGTTGGTCCTATAAAAGATATTACCTTACTCACCTTATCTCGCATAGTTAACTTGACAATTTAAAGGCAACCACTGTATTTCCTTTACATCTCTGTTAACTTTTTCTTTAGGAAAGTGTTCGCTGGTATCTTAAGATTCCCCCTACCTGCTTTTAAAAATAAGTATTTTCACACTGTAAATGCTCACTCAAACTCTCTCTCTTCTAGCATCTCTGCTTTGCTTTCTCAGAGCCCTCTCTGTATACTCCCCAGGAAGTCTTCCCTAATGCACAAAAACAAGACAAAAATCCTTCTCTGAATAGGCCTAACTGGGGAATGCTCCCTGCCTCATCAGAAAATAATCAAACTGCAAAATCCTTGAGATAATTAATGCTTCCAAGGCTTAGCTAGCTATTCTTAATTAAACAGCTCTTCTATGGGAGATCTCTTCCTACAACAAATCTCTCTTTGGAAAGTACAGGAGAACCAAAATCTTTTAAAATGACATTTTCCTTCACTGATCTCTAAAAATCACACTGACTGAGACCTCACTCTACCCCAAAATGCTGGATAGACAAAAAGGATTGTTCTTGATAATTTTGTTAAAATATCACACTGATGAAGAACGTTGAATCCAATAAGCATTTAGCAGCCTAGCATGTTTTGATGAAGCAATTAATCTAATACTGACTGTACAGAGCATTATTGTCACAATGAAGCTGGAAGGCGACATATCTCAATTGACAAAAATTATTTACAATCCTGCTGAATTAAAAGGGTGAACATTATACAGGAAGGTAATAAGCTGACGCTATACTCGCTAAATCATAGAAAAATATTGATACTCAAATTTTGAATCAGCCCGTTCATTTGCTAATTTGGGGACTGATGTCTCCTGGATTTGATAGGTGCAGTCATATGTGAGGGATGCCTTTTATTATGTTAGATGTTAATGTTTGTTCTTATGTTCCGGCAAATGATTGTATGTGCAGTTTAAAAAAAAAAAAAAAAGTGAGGGCAAAAACAAAGGCCGTTCACAAAATATTACCAATAAAGGGTGCTTTTGCATTCTCCATTTTCTATGTTTTGCAGTGAGAACCTGCTATCTGAACTGAAGACTCTTAATATATATATTCTGTCCTTGCTTGTGGAACTCACATCAACGGACATTCAGTCTGCAAAATGAATGTAAAATATACAGAGCTCTGCAGTGTGGATAAGAGAGTTGCAGTGAGGATCGGAGAGGAGAATTTTGCCTCAAGGATAACATAGAAAAGAACAGAAGAAAATATATGTAAAGTTCAGAACAGATGTTAGAAAGCTTATCAGGAGATTATACTTGTGAAATAGCCCACTACACAATGCATTTCTACATCTTGTAAGATGTTTAGCAAGAGGCATCATCAGTTGAGTACTAAAAGGGAGGGCGAAGTTTCCTTCATTATTTCCAATTCCTATACTACTGCTAAACCTACCCAAGGTACTTCTGCTTCACAAGTAGGAAGACATTTCTTGAAATATTCCAGGTCAGTTTCTCTTCTGTTTCACTGGTACAATACCTGCATATTAATGATCGTTGCACCAATGTATTTTAAAAAAAGAGGAAGTTGGCCTCTTGTTTTTTTCTTCTCCTCCTTGGTAAACTTCTCCCCCTGGAACTATTTATTTGTCTTCTTCAAGAATTCAAAATTTATGGAGAGGAGCAGGGAGGAGGAGTAGCCTTGGCACTAACCTCCTTCCACACCAGTCAACATTGATGCTTGGCCATTAAAGGGAGCATTTTTCAGCAGCTCTTTGTGTTGCAAAGTGTTCTTGGGAGCACTAGGGATTACTGCAGCTCCTGACTCCCCACCCACTACCCCAAACTGGGTCTTTTTACCTGAAAAGGCACAATTCGGGCCTTTACCTCAGAGCTTGGTACTCAGATGCCATGGTTACCATGTAAGAATAGAGATAGATAGATATGTTTACCCGCATCATTCATAAATTAGCAGCAACTAGTATTCCATTAATCCCTGTTCAACTAGTGAAGAGCTGCTAAATCAACTGCCGATCACTCTCCCGTCGACTCCTGTACTCCACCAGATCGAGAAGAGTAAGGGGAGTCGACGGGAGAGTGAATCCCATTGACATCGCAGTGTGGACCCCACAGTAAGTAGATCTAAGCTATGTCGATTTGAGTTATGCTATTCACGTAACTCAAATTGCGTACCTTCGATCGACTTTTCCCTTTAGTGTAGACAAGGCTTAAGTCTATCATCTCCGGTTGGCTAGGAAGTTTTGTCCCATTCTGACGCATAGTGACCTCGCTTCAGTTATTCACACCTTCATCACCTCTCAGCTGGATAATGTAATATAACTGGGTAAGACGCTTTTGGCACTTCAAAAACTCCAACTGGTATGCAATACAGTGAGTCTCCTCAGAAATACAGGCTACCATCAACCTATCTTCTGCTCTATACACTGTCTTCCCACAGAATATTGAATCAAATCAAGGTCTCTATTCTTATGTTCAAGGTGGCCCGTGGTATGAGCTTAGAACATCTGAATGTTTGAGTAAAGCTTCAGGACAAGGACAGTGTTTGACAACTTTGCTTCTCTGGCACAGTGAAATTCTCTCTACAATAAGGATAAAGCTCATCTGTTTTGGAGACAGAACTCTGTGCAGGGGGTCTGAGACTGTAGAGTAAACTTTGCCCAGGACCTCAGGACCATCACAGACCTCACCACCTTCTGCTGCAAGTGCATTTTTTACCTTGCTTTTTCTAACAGTACATAGCAACATACATATTAAAAACAACACACACACAAACACTGCACTGCATACACTTGTTACCTGGGGAGAAGATGAGAGAACAAACAACACATGAGAGATGCAAAGTTATGTTACTTAATGGACTACTGCAAGGTGTTCAGGTACATCTGTAATGAGCGCAGTATAAGAACTTGTATAGAATAGAATAGACGATGATAGGACTTGAGGTTATCCTGGACACAAATGAAGTTTGCATAATCTGGCCCCCAGGTATAGCAATTCCTGGTGTAGATCTAGAGGAATGGATGAAGAAGGTCAGTATATTGCCATTTTAGCAAACGTTGAACTACCTGCCTCTAACTAAGAGTAGTAGTACTATATCTACTGTACCAACCTAATCAAATTGACCGTAAATGTGATCTTCCATTAATCATGTTCTATATTTGTTCATAAATTATAAATTAATGACAATAAAGTGATACAAATTAAGTGACAGATCTGGCAGTAATCACTCAGGAATATGTACCACTCACTAGTTACAATGGGATTTTTGCCTGAGTCAAGGCTCCACACTTTCACAGACCCTTATAGTTTATCAGTTACTTAAGAATCATACAAGATTATGGAAAATTAGACTTTTCCCTCCATCTTCCACAGATGTAGTGTTTATTTTTAAAGAGTACCTCAAATTTATGATTACACATTTATCTTATCTACCATATTTTCATATATACTTTATTCCTAAGAGCATATCACATGTATGCTCTTCACAATAAGCAAAATACTTTCATTCACATATCAAAATAAGACAATTTACAGCAGAGATTGCTGAACAGTCTTTTGACACTAAATCTCATGGCAATTTAACTGTAAAAGAAAAGAAAACAGTTGCTAGATAAGTCAGTAATGCACTCTCTACAGGAATATTAACATTCTCAGTTTTGAACTCTGCCTAATAGGTGACATTTTCTTATTCAGCCATTTGTTGAAAGTTCAGAGTTTTGGATACCACAAAACTCAGTTTTGAATTAGAATAGGATCCCTGGAGATTTTAATAGTGCACTTCCCATACTTTAGAATCCCTGAACAAAGTCAGCTTTTATCAGCAATAATTGAAGTTGCAAAAATCAAGACAAGAACTGATGTGGCTACACACTGTGAAGCCATTCAGTAACAGCACAAATAATGTGCACTGCAATTAGGTAGCTAACCATGGTTACGAAAAGAATCACATTCTGTACTACCACCTCTTCATAACCACCAAAGAAAAACATATATGTTTGATGCAGTATATTTACTTCCAGGCGGCTAAATGCTTTGCGATGTTTGGCAGTAATATGAAGAAATATTTATAACTCTATAGCTGGACATATAGGTTCTAAAAACACTATATCAAAAGAAAAACATTATGTGTCGTCCTTAAAAAGATCAGCATCTGAGATAGGCAAAATTCCTATTGTTCTAAATTTGTGACTTTTATTACACAAATACATTTTCCTAGTGTAAAACATTTTGGTGGACTATCTAGAGAATTCTTAAAAAGTAATTTTATTTTCCATCAAATAAATGTGGCTGCCTTTTTAAGCCACTTTAAAGTCACGTTGAATTAATGATTTTTTTTTTTACTTCAAAGTACTGAGGTTACACAGGATTCTCCCCTCCCCCCTCCCTTGGAGCAAGTTAACTGTTGCAACAGTCGGAAGAAATGAGACACTAACAATGTGAAGAATAAAATAGAACATCTTGTAGGCAAAGCTCTACAGCAGGAGGATTATGACTATAGTCATTTGTACTTTAACTTTTTCCTTGCACATAAAACTCAAAATATGTAGAGAAGCGTAAGGAAAGTGAAAAACATGCACATATATTTTAGTAGTTTTAAGAAATTTGTGTGCTGGCCATATGGTCGTGTTGGCATGCAGAAGCTCATCGTTTTGCATGAAACGACACTGCTCCTGCATGCACACCTCTACAGCCGAGAAGCTAGAAAGGCAAGTTTGTCTGGCATTATGCTCAGCTACCAACCTTCATCAACCCAAATTCTTCTACTACAATTTATTGAAGAGTGGTGAAAATTATCATCAGTAATGGAAGTTGCAGAGAAAAAAATAAGCTGATGGGAATCTGTCCACCTTGTTTTCTCTACTTGTTAATGATGAAGGTCCAGAAATGTGGATGTTCTATTCAAGTTACTTGATACTTTCATTTGCAAATCTCATGAATATGTATTTGCTGATTTACGTAGTGAACAGAGTGTAACTAAAGTTCAGAACACACCACCCACTAGCTGCCCTTCATCAGCTCTTTCTCTCTCTCTCTCTGAGTTGTAAATCGCCTATGATTTTCCTTAAAAGAATTGAAGGCCATGAAGTGACCTGAAGGCCCTGAGGAGGTGACTGGTCGAGGCGGGGAGAGGGGGAAACAGTTCAGTCCCATGGTCTCTATTGCACCTGAATATCTTTATAGCAGAAGTCATGGCTTGTACTAAGCACAATGAAGTTTAATCAAAAGCTGATGGCATGTTAAAAATGATGGGGGAATGGATGTTACATATCCATGTGTCTTTTGATCTCCTCTGTACAAGGACTGCAGTGAAACCCAGGCTTTTGGGCAAATCTCAGCCAGAAATATAGCCGCATCACTTTAACAATTCCCTCCGCAATTTCAGCAGTAATTGCACGTCTCCCACCTAGCTCCCTGTGACCCTGTTGTTCAATCTCTCCTTCTCTGAGGTTAACTATCCTCTCCAGCAACCTTCTACTCAGGAACCCCAGTTGCACACCAGCTACCTCTATTCATAATTGCTGAATTACATTGCCTCAGATGCAGCTGCCACGGTCTGCTTTCCCTGCTGCCTTCGGCTCTTTCCTGGAGTAGGGACTTTAGCGTGGCTGCTCTCTGCACACTCAGAGACTCTCTCTGGTCCTCATGCTCTCCACTGCATAAGCCCTCTCTTAGGACTGTCTAAATAACTGTAACTAAGTAACAGGAGATTCGGGAATCTACTCCCTATGCACTGAAAATCAGGAGTATTCAGGGGAAAATCTGGAGACTCACTACGCTTGTTTCCCAAAGTCAATTTAATCTCAGTTTGTCTTTCCATAATATGAGTGTAAAATATTCTTAACCTTTTTTGTGAATTTAGCACTCATAAAAAAAAATTAGAACCCCAGAAAACATTAGAGGGGATAAGAATTCACGTGAAATCAGTTTTGTGCCATTTGTGTCAATGTGAGAGAGATTTGAATTGCTTAGGGAATTGGTGCGAATCATGTGACACTGCTTCCCTCAAAATCATTCATTAAAACACAGGGTGTACCTTCAAAGCCTTTTTTTTTTTTTTTTTTTAATAAATTAAACACACCACTCCAAAGGATTTTTTAAAACCAGCCTGAAATCTTAGCACCTGATTTTAAAGAGAGAAGGTGCACAAATGCACATCTAATTCACTTGAAACTGTGGTAACTGCCTGTGGAAATTGATCTGTGTTGTCTGTTGCCGGGATCATGCCTACATATCAGTAACACTATTGCGAGGGAAAAGAACGAGGAGTACTTGTGACACCTTAGAGACTAACAAATCTTGTTATAAATTTGTTAGTCTCAAAAGTGCCACAAGTACTCCTCATTCTTTTTGCTGATACAGACCAACACGGCTACCACTCTGAAACTATTGCTAGGGCATTTTATAAAAGCAAATATGTAACTAACTTTAAAAAGGAAGTGTGTAGTGTTTGTGTCTGTAACACAGTGAAAGCTCCCTGAGGCAGAGAAGTTATGTCCTTATATGTTTGTACCGTGCCAATCACCAGGGCCACCCAGAGGATTCTGGGGACCAGGGGCAGAGCAATTTTGGGGGCCCCTTCCATAAAAAAAAGTGGCAATATTATAGTAACATGTATTTGGAAATGTAAAATATAACCGGTGAAATACATTCAAAATTTAATTTTTAATAATTTGAAAATACACAAAATACATTATTTAAAAACATTAAATGTTTGAATGGTATGTATACATTTGCAATTACATAATGGGCTGTCACTGGGTGATGGTGATCATTGGTGCCAATGAGCTGTCGCTGCCTGGTGGTGGTGCTGCTGTTGACCAGGACTGAGTGGGGAGCTGGGCTCTGGGTCAGGGGGTACCCAGCTCAGAGGGGCTGGGCTCAGAGTTAGGGGTCAGGGCTGTGGGGGGGCTGGGGTCAGGGAGCTGTCTGGCTCAGAGGGACTGGGCTCAGAGATGGGGGTCAGGGCTGTGGGGGGGAATGGGGTGTCCGGCTCAGAGGAGCTGGGCTCGGAGCTAGTGGTCAGGGCTGTGGGGGGATGGGGTTGGGGGGGTGTCTGGCTCAGAAGGGCTGGGCTTGGAGCTGGGGGTCAGGGCTGTGGGGGAGGGTCGGGGGGGTCCGGCTCAGAGGGGTTTACTATGCTGCTTACCCTCGCCTCCCCTCTCCCGGAGCCTCAGCGCGCCGCGTCCAGGAGCGGCCCTGGACAGCGGGGCCTGAGCTCCCACTGCTCGGCTGCAGCTCACAACCCCACCCCCTTACCACGCGTCTCTGAGCAGGAGGATCTCAGGCCCCACTGGAGCCAGGCCGCTGCAGCGCTGTCCAGGGCCGCTCCTGGATGCGGCGCGCTGAGGCTCCGGGAGAGGTTAAGGCGGAGGCTGAGGGGAGCTTCTGACATTCTCGTGGGGGCCCCTGCGGGGCCCGGGGCCTTGGGCAAATTGCCCCATTTGCCTTCCACCACCACCCCCCCCGGCAGCCCTGCCAATCACACAAGCGTTAGAAGTCCTCAACTGAATGAGTTCCCAGAGGCTATGAATCTGGAACATTCAAAACAGTTGGGCCATTCTAACAGAAGCATCCTGTCCAATTTCTCATGCTAGATCAGCCTCATTATTTGGTGCAGAAGAAAACTTCATGAATCAGAGATTTGTCAAAGTAGGTCTTGCCTGAACTCACCATGAAACAGCAAAAAACCCTTTCCCTGCAATCCGATTTTGTCCGATCTCCGATTTTGCAGACTGAGAAGATTCAGATAGTTTGCATAAAGGAAAAATAAGCATCAAACACTTAATTAAACTCTTCCCATCACTATTCATAATGCATAAAATGACACACTCTTCAGATAAGTGCAATGCAGCTCTTATGGTAGAACTGGGCTCTAAATCAGTAATGAATGGCTTCACATCATTAAAAACTTGTTAAACATTTAAAAAAAAAAAAAAGCAAGCTTTGGAAAGCTGACCACCAGGGAAGTTGTGTAGATACACATATGGTGCTAACTACAGATGGCATAATGTCAATACTCAAGTAAATGAGGTCCTCAATAATTATATGGTATCTATTTTCTTTCAGAAAGCATGGAAAACAATTTCTATCCTTAGCTCTAAAACAAAGAACACTTTGATAAAAAAAAAACTACTCATGCAAAGTCAGAATTACAATAGTTAGTAAGATCTTTGCATTTGCAAAAGTGCCTAATTCATTGGAATAACTGCTGTAAATTAGCTGTCACTTGATAGATCTTCCTCTTTTATAAAGGGCCAAATCTTTTTCATTTCACTGACACAATGCTTTAAGACTTCAGTGGCTGTTTTGTGTCAGCAAAGTAAGCAAAATCTGGCCCACAAATCTAGAAGATATTCTCTGGGTTATATGCTACTAAAATTAGAAAACTTGTTACAGTGTACAATTCTTTCTATTAAAACACTAATGCATAAAATCATTGTCCCAAACTGAAGCCAACTGCATGACTCCCATGAACAAAGTAAGCAGGATGCAGTCAGGAATTAGAATCCTCTCACAACGTACACCACAGCACAATGTATAGCTCATAAGGTAACAGGTATATTACTAAGAGAATTTAGCTGAATGCTACTGATTAACATTTGTATCAAACACCAAGATAAGAAAAATATTGAACCAAATCATTTTTGCACTTATAGTTTGGAGAATGTATATATATTTTTAGTGTTGTATTTTTATATTTTGCATATAGATATTCTGCGGAATTCTCTAGAAATTTAGCGAGAGAATTGCATTAGAATCAACTATCCAAAATGTAAACTGGATTACACTGTTAACTACACATTGTTGCCTGTATTACTGTGGTTTAGCTTATAGAGGAACAGATGGTTCTCCTGTACTCCAGATCAAATATTGTCAACGGTTTATTTGATCATCTGCATTGGTTTTTTGATTTAAATAATTGAGCTTTAGCATTCTCTGCTCCTTAAATCTGACCTGCTTCTTGCAGCTCTTTTGACTTGTGGCAATTGTTGTTGGCTGACAGCCAGCAGGTTTTTATGCTGACTTTTTGAGTGAAGTTAATTCAGCAATGAATTAAAAACAGATTCTCTGTGTTCCTAAGGACAATGCAGTCTACATTCTGTTCTTCAAATAATTACTGTGCGAAGCAAACAAGTCCAATTAATAATTCAACTATTATCCACAAAGGAAAGATGTGTTTATCTCATTTACGATTGGACAGTCTTACACCAAATACACAAGTGACTATAACTTGCTGCTTATGCAATTCTTTAAAGTGCAGGCATTTAAAATATAAATACACCATTTATACAGTGACACATAACATTTAAAATGTGCATTCTGTTTCTCCAAGCCATTTGTTTTTGTGCCGTATTTATTGCAAAATCTTGACATTGCACTCTGTTGGTATTAACACTAACAGATATTCATTTCATCTTTCCCAATCATATCCCACACTATCTTTCACTACATTGCATCACAGATTGATTAACTGAACCAAAAACATGTCCAGAAGTAAGTTACTGAATCCTTTGATCGTTAGTCATAAGGAGGAAAAAGAAGCAGATGGTTTCACTTGGGGTTTTGATTCTCTTCTACCACTGAAACTAGACGTAATGACAAGATTATATAAATTCCTTCACATAGCAAGTTCAAGGAAATGAATGAGCTAATTTTCTGACTGAAATACTTTGCAACAGAAATTGGAAGTTATAATCAGCTGAAACAAACAAATGTGGTTATTAATCCTTGTTTAGAAGAGGTTTAATTTTTAAACAAAGCAAAAAAAGGAAAATTTTACATCTATAAATATTGTTAATTTTTAGTAACCAACACATTTTATGAAAACATCACACAGAGCAAAACAACACAATGTTATGTTTCTAATCACATGAAGTACAACACCTCACTTGAAGCAAGTTATATCAAAAGAATAGATTTCTATTAATGTGTTTGTTGGACAAAATTTGCATCTATAAGGTCTGGAATGCGAAATGGACCAAGATCAGAAACAGGGTAAAGAACAGCAAGATTGTTGGACTCAAGATATGGTGAATTGGGCAGTTTGAAACCCCAAAATGTCTCAGATCCATAGGATCTCAGTGAGGGAAATTAATCAAAATTAATGCTTTTCTGGAAGATATGCTTTACTCAAATGCAAGTTATAGGACTCAAAACAGGAATAACTGGATGAAATTATATTGCTAAATTATTCAGAAAATCAGTACAAATAGTGCTTTGCGGATTTCAATTTTTTTAATCTAGAACTTGTCAAAAATTTTCACATGAATTATTTTCCTGCCAAAACCACAATTTAATCAAAACTAATATTTTTCTACAGGAAGATGTCAGTTTTGTTTTCCAACAGTAATTTTTCAAAAACATTTTTAGTTCAAATAAACATGAAATTAACTTTTTGTCTGTGTTTTGATTAAAATATAATTTTGTGTCAGTTTTTAGTTAAAAAAAAAAACCAAACAATCCTGGCATTTTCTGTCAAAACAAACAGAAAATTTTCATTTCAGAAAATCAATTTGAAACAAAATTCAGTTTGAAACTTCCCAAGGGAAAGCAGAAATTTTTGAACCACAAAGCTTTGAATAAGATTTGGGGGTGGGGGGAGGGATGTGTGTAATTTCACAGAAGAAAAAAAAAAATCAGTTTTTTCAGCCAACTCTAATCAAAACTCAGCCAGACTTTGCATTTGCTTTCCTACACCATGAATACCAATCTGCTATTGTAAAGCCAGTCAATTCAATCAGTCTTAATTAGGATGTAAATTAAAAATTGCTCATGGTAACATTCAGCTGTGTTTCTGACTAAAGACAGCCAAGATCTACCCGGCTGTTTACCACCTACAACAATTCCTCTGGTTTAGAGTTCAAAAGCTATTATGATTGAAAGAAAATGTCTAACTATGGAGTGGAACTTTTTAAATTTTCTCATGATTAGGGGTGTGATTTTTTCTACTTACCTTTGCACTTTCTTTGGCACAGATCACCAGGATTACCTATGGAGACAGAATTTATGGATGTGGTATTAGAAACAATCTTGGCCAAGATTTAATATTGTACCTAAACACACAAAAAATTTCCTCTGAAATCAGTGGGCATTTAGGCACGTCTGAAAATCAGCCTACTTATTCAGGAGCCTACATTTGAGCTCCTATTTTTGAAAATCCTGGCCAGTATCAATAGCTGAAGCCAAGAGAGGAGTACAGAATCTTACCCAACAACTGGCAGAGTTGCACACTAACTAGGTAATAAGATCTTTAGGATCTGAGACATCTAAACCAGGCCCATTAATCTCCAAAAGCTAACCAATACAATGTTTTAATGTATGCATTGTTTCAACAAAACCCAGGCCAGGAAAGTAGTGACTAATAAACTGCTCCACCATTCACCTGCAGAAATTACTCCAAAAAAGGACAAGAGCAGCTAAGTAAGGACAGAAAATTTTTTGAAGGTGAAAACAAGAAGGTTAAATTTGATGTGGTGGAAAACAGAGTTAATGGAGAACTTCAAATAAGGTGAGGGGTCAGAGCAATAGGCAAGCAAGATAATCTCAGCAGCTGCATTTTGTATGACCTGGAAATGGGTAACATGTGTGGGTGAGGTAGCCAGAGAGAAGAAGGTTGCAATAAATAAGACAGGAGACTCTGAGGTCCTGAACTAGAGTTTCAACAGTAAGGAAACAGACAGACAGACACAGAGTCAGTTTTTGGATGTGATCAGTAGTGGTGAAAGTAACAGGTTGAAAATGAGGATGGAATAGAGGTCATAAGACTTAGGGCCAGATTTTCAAAGGTATATAGATGCATGAAGATTGAGATATGTGTACCAGTGGGATTTACAAAAGCACTTAAATGCATTAGGTTTGATTTCAATGAGAGTTAGGCACTAAACTCCTTTCATTCTCTTGAAAATCCCAACAGGTGCCTATCTGCATCTTTAGATACTAAATAGATTTGGAACATGGCTCTTTGTCAAAAGAATATAATTAGAGACTTTTGTATGAACAGTCTCAGTTCAACTAGAAGGACAAAATCCAACTGGAGAAAATGCAGGATGGAATTCAAGGGAAGTAACTCTAGGTTTTAGACAATTCATTCAATGAGTTTAGACAGGGGTCGGCAACCTTTCAGAAGTGGTGTGTCGAGTCTTCATTTATTCACTCTAATTTAAGGTTTCGCGTGCCAGTCATACATTTGAACGTTTTTAGAAGGTCTCTTTCTATAAGTCTATAATATATAACTAAACTATTGTTGTATGTAAAGTAAATAAGGTTTTCAAAATGTTTAAGAAGCTTCATTTAAAATTAAATTAAACTGCAGAGCCCCCCGGACCGGTGGCCAGGACCCGGGCAGTGTGAGTGCCACTAAAAATCAGCTTGCGTGCCGCCTTCGGCACACGTGTCTACCCCTGGTTTAGAGGTTATGTGGTTATGGCTAGTTGTTGGAGCAACAAGTGGATTCAAGGATATATATATTTAGGATGGCTAACACACTTTCTCTCAAGCACAAATTTTGCTTATGTAAGAAAATCCACTGACTTCAAAGTTACACACTCACTTTAAGTGCTTTGTAAGAGAAAGGCCTAGCCCCATGGGGAAAATAAATTCTTTGAGATTATTACCAGAAGGATTTGTATATTCAATGTTACTTCATCTCATAAATACTTAATCATAATTAAAGTCACTAGATTGATTTTTAAAAGTAGTTAGTTGTTAATGTGATTGGCAGTTTTCCTTGCTGTTGACAACATCTAATGATACATTCCAGGGTGGTATGCTACATTAAGAAATCCAAAAATACATCCTATGTGATCACCACATGTGATTATGCTCAGGCATTCTTTTCACAAAGACACATTATTGGTACCTCTCATTTAAAGAAGGTTGATGGATGTCAAAGACCCTCAAAGTATAATTTACTGATTGTTTATTCTGTTAAAAATTCTTCAAATGCTTTTTTATATAAAGACATACTAGCAAGCTTTCAAGTTGTTAACCAGATTGCTCCAAACTTTGACTTTTTAAAATTTATCTCAATATGAAACGTTGATTGAAGACCACCTACACCACCTAAGCCTGTTGATAGACTATGCAGAGACCCATGAACAAACTAGATGTGTGGGGAAAGCTCTGGCACCTCTGTATGCTCTTTAGATAATCTGCATATAGATTCTTAAAAGGCCAACAGAGAGAGTAGGGGATTGGGATGGCCTTGGTGAAGGGCCAGAGGATTCATAACAATATGGGTGCAATGGTCCAAAAATAACATACGGCACAGGGGAACAGCAGGCACTGTTCCTGCCTGGAAGTTAAATAAGAACATAGGAACATAAGAATGGCCATACTAGGTCAGACCAAAGGTCCATCCAGCACAGTATCCTGTCTGCTGACAGTGGCCAATGCCAGGTGCCCCAGAGGGAGTGAACCTAACAGGTAATGATCAAGTGATCTTTCTCCACCATCCATCTCCACCCTTTGACAAACAGAGGCTAGAGACACCATTCCTTACCCATCCTGGCAAATAGCCATTAATGGACTTAACCTCCATGATTTTATATACCTCTATCATATCCCCCCTTAGTCTCCTCTTTTCCAAGCTGAAAAGTCCTAGCTTGTTTAATCTCTCCTCATATGGGACCCATTCCAAACCCCTAATAATTTTAGTTGCCCTTCTCTGAACCTTTTCTAATGTCAGTATACCTTTTTTGAGATGAGGAGACCACATCTGTACGCAGTATTCAAGATATGGGAGTACCAGGGATTTATATAAGGACAATAAAATATTCTCCATCTTATTTTCTATCCCTTTTAAAATGATTCCTAACATCCTGTTTGCTTTTTTGACTGCTGCTGCACACTGGGTGGACATCTTCAGAGAACTATCCATGATGACTCCAAGATCTCTTGCCGGATTAGTTGTAGCTAAATTAGCCCCCATCATATTGTATGTATAGTTGGGGTTATTTTTTCTAATGTGCATTACTTTACATTTATCCACATTACATTTCATTTGCCATTTTGTTGCCCAATCACTTAGTTTTGTGAGATCGTTTTGAAGTTCTTCTTTGGTCTTAACTATCTTGAGCAGTTTAGTATCGTCTGCAAACTTTGCCACCTTACTATTTACCCCTTTCTCCAGATCATTTATGAATAAGTTGAATAGGATTGGTCCTAAGACTGACCCTTGGGGAACACCACTAGTTATCCCTCTCCATTCTGAAAATTTACCATTTATTCCTACCCTTTGTTCCCTGTCTTTTAACCAGTTCTCAATCCATGAAAGCTGGAGTGGCAAGCACAAAGTAGCTGCACTGTGGCCCTGCAGCCTGTTCATGGGGGGGGGGGGGGGAGGTGGGTCAATCCACTACTTACTCCAGAAAATACCTATTAATTTAAATGACAACTTTGCTTTGCTAAGAACTGCAAGATTTGGCTCTTAGCATTTGCATTCTGTATGAATGTAGATCAGGGGTCGGCAACGTTTGGCACGCAGCTCGCCAGGGTAAGCACCCTGGCAGGCCGGGCCAGTTTATTTACCTGCCGACGCGGCAGGTTCAGCTGATCACGGCCCCCACTGGCCGTGGTTCGCCGTCCCGGGCCAATGGGGGAGGCGGGAAGCCGCGGCCAGCACATCCCTCGCCTGCACCGCTTCTCGTCATTGGCCTGGGACAGCGAACCACGGCGAGTGGGGGCTGCGATCAGCCGAACCTGCCACGTCAGCAGGTAAATAAACTGGCCCGGCCCGCCAAGGTGCTTTCCCTGGCGAGCCGCATGCCAAACGTTGCCAACCCCTGATATAGATAGAGAGCAACAGTTAAAAAGGAAACAGTGTTTAAAGTTAGGCTCTTAAATCCATATCTAGGCTACTAAATAAGTGATCTTATTTTCAGAACCACAAAGCTCATATGGACTTCAAGAAGAACTGCTGGGTGCTCAGCACTGTTGGAAACTAAGCCATTTATTTAGGTCCCAAAATATGGATTTAGGAGCCAAAGTTTAGGCATCCATTTTTGAAAATCTTCCTTTAGAAGTGCACTGCAAAATTTTATAAACTGGCAAGGAACTGTGTGAGAGTAACTCTTTTCTCAGCTGACTTTATTCTGTTTGGGGAAGTTGAATGCCAGAACTATCATAGAATTATAGAATATTAGGGTTGGAAGAGACCTCAGGAGGTCATCTAGTCTGAGTTCTTCACAGAAAACTAGCAATCAGGGCAGGTGCAAACTGTGATGAACATGCCAGTTTCTATACGTTTTGTAGTGTTATTACCTCACCCACCTTGTCTCTCCAATATTGTGGGACTACTTTTTATTGGACCATCTTCTGTTGGTGAAAAAGACAAGCTTTTGAGTTTACCCAGACCTGAAGACGAGCTCTGTGTAAGGACCAAAGCTTGACTTTCACCAACAGAAGTTGGCCCAATAAAAGAGTCTTTAATATACTTCTCAATAAATTTGCTATCATGCCAGTTGGGCAGAATCCATGGAACTTTCTGTAGGTGAAGACTTCATAGTGAGAGGAGGGCTCAAGGAACTACTTTGAGCATGTGTTTATAACATGAGAAAGGATACTACAGTATGGTAATGAATGTTGAAAGGAAAGGCCATGAATATGCAATATATCATTTGGGTGGTGTTAATGAGATGTAATTGTGGTTAGGCAGAGTTTAAAAAAAATGTGGGAATGTTCAACGAGCAGCCAGGTCTTTGAGGTGCTCAGCTCCCTCAACTCCCATGACTTAACTCCCAATGACTGTGCTGACTTACTATATAAAATGTCAATAACCTTTAAAAATAGGAATCTAAACATTCTGGGAGTTTTTCCATTGACTTCAAGAGGATCAGGATTCCATCCCTTGTGCATTTGTTCTGTGCAGTAAATGTTAACCAGATCAGTCCTGCATACCAGACTTTCTTTCTCTAATCCTATCAGAGGTGTCTTTAGCAACAACAACAACAAAAGTGGCTAAAAAGCATAAGAAGATTTTTTTGGATTCCTAAATCTCCCTTCCTTTTGGAGGTCATAATTCATTAATACCTTGTCCAAATAATCTCCATTTCTACTTAAGTCACTAGATTTCCAGTTTTGTGTCTTATTTTTTTTTTAATTTTGTTTGTTATTGTTTTGTTTTTCATTTGGTACAAATTTTAAAATGAAACTCATTTACTACCACCCATAATTTAAAAATAATTCTCCAGTATGGTGATTGTCATTTAGCTATTATGCTTAAATTTAAAATTTGTTTTTTTAAATTTTTGTTATTTTTGATCAAAATACGTGAAATTAGGCCATATAACCCATAACCTCTGTTAATCACAATATTATTTTGAAGACTAAACTATGTTTTAACTCCTACTTGTTAAAAAAACGTTGTAATTTGAAATGAGACTTTTCTGTGTGGGTAAAATTCCTAATACATTCAAATTATCATGGCTAGGAAATAAATACTACATATTTCAATGGTGTAAATAGAAGTTGGAGTGAGAAAGTATTTTAAAAATACTACATACCACAGTAATTTATTTGAGAATAAGAGTGTCCACACATGGAGTTATTCAGGAATAGTTAATGCTCTTTAAATTCTAAATTCTATCTTAAATTTGCATTATCTTTCAAGTTTAGACAAGTTCTACAGCTACTGCTAATACTTTGCATGTAGGATCTCAGATTTCTGGCAACCATTAGCAAAGCCTCACTTTATCACCGTGCTTGTTCTACAGAGGGTTTAAATAGGCATAGCCAGTTTATGGACCCAATTTGTGAGGTATGTCTACCTAGATACCTATATTCTCCTCCACACATACTGAGGCCCTGATTCATCATGGTACTCATTGACTTCAGTGGGATTACAAATTTGCTTAAAAGTTATGCACATGTTTAAGTATCTTGCTGAATCAGGGCCTTAATCATTAAAGTAACTCATCTCATATGTTTATAGACTTATCTTCACACCCGTCTTTAAGGCAAGTAAGCAAGCATTATTCCCATTTTTGCACATAGGAACTAAAGCAGAGTACCTGATCTGGAGTCCATTTAAATCAACTGATAATTAATCAGGGACTTCAGTTAGCTTTTGGATTAGTCCCAGTCAGTAAGTGACATACTCCAGGAAGTCGACAAAAGTTCGGAACTGAATTCAGATCTCAGTAGTCCCAGTCTGATGTCTTAACTGCAAGACCATCCTTCCTCCAAAGCAAAACTCTCAGCTTTATCACTTCCCAGTGATATCAGTGGAAGCCAAACTTCTTTGGCACCTCTCAGGATTTATATTTTGCTCAAGGTCATCTCCCAAGAGGTACTAACTACCATCAATCCTAACTCACTTCAGTGCAAGCTGAACGCTGAGGGTGCTTATGGCATCATTGGACCATTAAAAGTCAAATATTCTGATTCCTA
Source organism: Malaclemys terrapin pileata (assembly GCF_027887155.1). NCBI lineage: Eukaryota > Metazoa > Chordata > Testudines > Emydidae > Malaclemys > Malaclemys terrapin. The sequence goes on from NC_071518.1 coordinate 14,689,378, forward strand.
CATCCACAGGAGATGCATTATAGGTGAATTGCAGCAATTCTTTCTTTTTTGGTCAAACCATCAAAGATCAAAGTATGCATATTACATAGCACATGCAGTCAATATCTGTGAGTGTCGCTAATTCACCATTTTGTATGGTGTAACTATGTAAAATAGATTTATTAATTCTTGTGCTGGAATATTTTTCTAACAAGACTAAAGGAACAACTGCATCCTGTTCTTAAAATAAACAAACCATTTTGCTTTTCCTGTAACCTCTGACAGTGCAAAGCAAAATGATTCATTAAGTGACTACTTTATGGTTATTTATGAGATGCTAACTAGGTGTATGATGTGCTAATTATTAAGAAAATTCACATTTGGAACATCTCCAGGTGTCTTTCCATTTTTCCCCCCCAGGTGCAGTTGTTTTCCATCTCTTTTCATTTGAATTAACATTAGGACATTTCTCAGCTTCTGCACTTCACTGAAGAAAGTTGAATCACTAAGAATGAAAAAAGCAAAGTTGGTTTAAAAATATCAATCCATCATGAAAGGCATATAATGCCCTTTATTGTATACCCCAGAGCACTATCAAATAAACTAAAATAACTGTGAGAATACCACAAAAACTGTTGGAGCTCAAGAAAAAGACTTAAGAATTAGCTTTCTTCTTAACTTTTAAAATATCTAAGAACAAGAACCCTGAAGCTTTCATTTAACTGTAGAACAATACAATGTAATGCACACCTCCCAAACAGAGACAGTGATATTTATGGGATATTTAATAACCTAACAACAAGAGATCATTGAGGCCTAGCATGAAAAGAAAAAAGGGGGATACAGAGGAACTTTGAAAGGATACTGTAATTTCAAAATACACCTGGATTTTTACAGGTAGCCAATGGAATGGTTTAAGTAAAAGGTTAATGTCTGTGTACTGAAGTTGATGGAGTTTTGCTGATTTACACTTACTAATAGTCCGACCCTAGTGGTGTCATCGAAAATGCTAAATAGCACAGAAGTATATTAAAGAGCAAGTTGTAACCTAACCTAGAGTTAACAAAATCATGAATGAACATGACCATACCCACTCTGACCAAGATGTAGTTATTTTACTTTGCTTTAGCGTTAGGGGGACAGTCCTGGTCTCTCTGTATCTTTCCGCAGAAACTACTGTAGTCTTGGGGCTTAAGTTCTCTGGCATCAAAAACTGGGATGCAAAGGAACGGACTAGACTCCAAGAGGGAGCTGATCAGAAAAATGGGGGATAGGGAAATGGTTGGAATTCTCTAGTAGCAACATTTTCATTTTGTCAGCTGAAAGTTTCCAGTGCCCTGTAACCCACTGATGAATATTTGTGGTGGTGAAAGCTCAATTGCCTGAGCGTTCTCTGTTTCCGAGCAGCTTTGTACCTGATTCTCAAGAAGCGGGTATAGGTCTTATCCAGTACTTTGTATGCCCGCTCCAACTATGTGTCCCTTACACAGAACTTAGGATTTGTTAACAGGACTTGGGCTTGGTTGTATTTTAACTACTGAAGTTCTTGCATTTCTCTTGGAAATGGACTCAATGTACTTTATATCTAAAGAGAAAGTCATGTAGTGAATTCTCAACCTTCTGCACTATACTTTTACATGAGATGTATTTTGAAGCAATCAAAATACATCTCATGTAAAAGCATAGTGCAGAAGATTGAGAATTTTCTTCCCCAGAAACAAGTTTGAAAATAATGAATGATCTGACAAGCACAGAAATAAGTGCACTAGAATTAGAAAGACCAGGCATTTCTTTCTCCGCATGGAAAACAGATGCACTTAAAAATCAAAAGCTTCAAAATACCAAGAAACTAGCTGAGCTTTGGTAATGTCACATGAGTGTAAATGCAGATAAATAACCACCTAGACACTGATTCAATAGCAGGATTGTTTTACCAATAAGAAACAAGATAACTAAAGGTGAAGTTCACCCTCCTGTCCCCGTGCAAAGGTATAGTATAAGAAAATATCTTATATCTTGCTTAAGCTGGACCTTAGCATTGCAGAGGCTTTGTACACAGGGTTCAGATGAATTTCACCCTAACTGAAAATGCAGTGAATAAAGGTAAAGTAAGCCTACAGTTTTACCTAATTCATTGAGTTTGAAAGGACTCAAATAAATAAGTGTTAACTGGAAGAACATCCAGTTGTGAAATATATAGATCCACAGGATGGATTTATGAAAGAACCTTCTCTAGGGAAAAGGAGAATTAGAGACACAAAACACCATAAAGTACATAAATGACTAAATGCAGCATGTGACCTTTAATATATTATCCCTGGCTTTTTCTTTTGACATTCATCTAAACCAGTGGCTCTCAACCAAGGGTATGCGTACTGCTATGGGTACACAGAGGTCTTCCAGTGGGTACATCAACGCATATAGATATTTGCCTAGTTTTACAACAGGCCACATAAAAATCAATAGCAAAGTCAGTACAAACTAAAATTTCATACAATGACTCGTTTATTCTGTTCTATATACTATACATTGAAATGTAAGTACAATATTTATATTCCAATTGATTTATTTTATAATTACATGGTAAACATAAGAAAGTAAGCAAATTTTCAGTAATAGTGTGCTGTGACACTCATGCATTTTATGTCTGATTTTGTAAGTAAGTAATTTTTTAGTGAGGTCAAACTTGGGGTATGTAAGCAAATCAAACTCCAGCAAGGGGTCCAGTAGTCTGGAACGGTGAGAGCCACTGATCTAAATATAATGCGTGTCTGCACATGACATGAGGGAACCACAACTTTTTGCTTCAGATAAAAACAGACTGAAACTTGATTTTCAAATGAAGTTAAGATGCATATTAAAATCTCTAATTTAAACAATATTTGTTTATGAAAAGAACCTCAATGAATATTTTAATAAAACAAGGAATAGGATTTTATTTATTGCACACCAAGCTTAAGTCTCACTAAAACAATATAAAACCAAACCAAACAAAACCTGTGAATCCTGGCTTAAAGGACAGACTTTAACATTTTGAGTATGAAGTTCTGCATAATTCTGGCAAACTGAAACTTCTATAATGCTACATGTTGAATTTGTATTTGTTTTTTTAATTACTTATTCAAATGCTGCCCCTATTTCTAGACATGGGGAAAACAAAACAAAATATACCAACCATTTTTTTTTTAAAGCAGATTCTTTGTAGTAACTTCTGATGAGTTAAAAAATGTAATTATTAAAAACTAAGTTCTTGTGCAATACATTATTCCTTAGATTAAGCAAAGTATGGGGGCGGGGGAAGAGAATGTTTTGTGAAAAATTCAAAAACATACAAATAAAAAAAAAGTTTGAGGTTTTGTAAACACTTGGCTGATCCTTTGGTAAATAAAACACATTTCTTCCTTGGTTGGTAGTAAATATACATCAGAATAATTGAAGGTGGTATATTAAAAGTGGAGAAATAAATTCTAATGTAGAAAATGACAGTGTGAGCCTGTTCAGTTGATATAGATAATTATAGCCGGAACTCACTGGTTCATTCAAAGGGATTGTGTCATCTTCTATCTGCCTGCCCCCCGCCCCTTCCACTTCCAAGACATAGAAACATGTCTCAATGATCCCAGCATTTAAAAAAAAAAAATCTTGATAGCCAGCTGCCATCCCAAAACATGTTTCCAGTTTGGGATTATACATTAAACTAGGGGTCGGCAACGTTTGGCACACGGCTTGCCAGGGTAAGCACCCTGGCAGGCCGGGTCAGTTTATTTACCTGCTGACGCGGCAGGTTTGGCCGATCGTGGCCTCCACTGGTCGCGGTTCGCTGTCCCGGGCCAATGGGGGCGGCGGAAAGCCGCGGCCAGCACATCCCTCGCCTGCGTCGCTTCTTGCCACCCCCATTGGCCTGGGACGGTGAACTGCGGCGAGTGGGGGTCGCGATCGGCTGAACCTGCCGCATTAGCAGGTAAATAAACTGGCCCGGCCCGCCAGCGTGCTTATCCTGGCGAACCACGTGCCAAACATTGCCAACCCCTGCATTAAACATTGTTGCCAGTCTCACAGAAGAAGAGGGGCCAGTATTTAGAACAGAACGGTCATGAGAACATCTTAGTAGTTTTTTTTTTCCTTGTGGGGTTAGGAGAAGAAGCAGTAATGATAATAATTTTAAAAAATGGACTTGTTTTCATCCAACTATTGCAGCACTCCATGAGATATCATAACTTTTTGTGAAATTCAAGATTTATTCAAAATCAAAACCAAGATGTGAAAAACCTCAGTCTCTGAGGTCTATTAATTCCATTGTAAATACTTTGAAAAGATGTAGAAGTCCAGTAAATATAATGGATCTCAGTGAAAGTAAAGTAAAGCACCAAATGAATCTGCAATAGAGCTTAATGATGTTGCAATGCACAAAATACCCTGCTCTTTCAGGGTCTGATCCTGCAAATAATGATGCATATAATTAAATTCACTCATCTGAGTAGTTCCTCTAGTTTCAATAGGTAAGTATAAGTGTTTGCAGAACCAGACCCTCAGTCTGGCTGTTCCAGCACCAGCTGTAAACCATTGACTAGCAATCCAGATCAAAGCCAGACAAATAATCAATATGCTAAACTCCTTTCTTTGGACATTTCAGTCTGTGTGGTGATGGGTTTAGGTTTGGTGAGCTCATTCAGTCATTCACTAGCACTACTGCTCTGATTATTCTCTGTAGCTCAGTGGCCTCAGTCACACAGCTCCACTTCAATCACACAACACCTGTTTCACATGCACACCATTACCAGTTGCAAAGTCTAAGATCACACACATTTTCTCACCATCAAATATGAAGAATCCTTTGTTCAACACACTTGCAATAGGCAAACAGGAAGATAAAAATCCTTTTCCTAATATTAATGAATGATAACTGCTGGAAGCTTCACCTTCCCCTCAAAGGGAAAAATGAGCAGAGCCTTTCAAAGACATTTTCTTGACAAGGTTTCCATGCTGTTGTCCATCAATTTGCACACCTTGCTGCCTACATTTTCCATGAGTGCTTTAGTGGAGGGAAACTTTCTGCAAATCCCTGAGTACAGATCCTAACCCGGTGTGAATTGGCACAGCTCTATTTCAGGGGTCGGCAACATTTGGCACGCGGCTCGCCAGGGTAAGTACCCTGGCAGGCCGGGCCAGTTTATTTACCTGCTGACGCAGCAGGTTCGGCCAATCGCGGCTCCCACTGGCCACGGTTCACTGTCCTGGGCCAATGGGGGTGGCGGGAAGTGGCACGGGCGAGGGATGTGCTGGCCGCGGCTTCCCACCGCCCCCATTGGCCTGGGACAGTGAACCGTGGCCAGTGGGGGCCGCGATCGGCCGAACCTGCCACATCAGCAGGTAAATAAACTGGCCTGGCCCGCCAGGGTGCTTACCCTGGCGAGCCGCATGCCAAACGTTGCCGACCCCGGTTCTATTGACTTCAACCAGAGCTAAATAAACTTACATCAGCTAAAGAGCTGATCCCTGGGGCCTGATTATCCACTGACTCTTGAAGTCGTTTACACCTGTGTAAAGTGGGTGAGGTGAGAGTGTAAAGCATTAGCAAATCAGAAAGGTGCTGGTTCCCGACCACACTGTACTCACTGTATTCAGATTTAAATGACTGCATTAGAGAATTTGTCTCAAGATGTTGTTTTGTGCTTGTCTATATTTAATCTATAAAATGTGTAGAAGATAGAAATACTGTTATATAAAAATAGGCATTTGTCATAAACTGTTATACAGTGCTACATATTTAGATAATTTGTTAAGACTTGGAAATGAAGGCAGGTTCCAACCCTCTCTGCAAGTGCAGGGGTTGGCCTGTGTGAGACAAATTATAGGATTAGAACCTAAACAGCAGGCCCTGATTAACTCTCCTGTGGGCCCAGGGCCATTAGATTTTGTCGGGCCCCTGGGGGGTTTGAAGTGGGCTTAGGGCTGGGGCAGGTGATTGGAGTGCAGGAGGAGGTGCAGCTCCAGCTGGGGGGGCGGGGTTGAACTCTGGGGTGGGGCCAGGGATAGAACAGGGGGTTGGGGAGCAGCAGGAGGTTTGGGGTGCGGGCTCTGGTTGGGAGTTTGGGTGCAGGAGAGGGCTCAGGGCTGGGACAGGGGTTGGGGTGCAGGGGTGTGTGGGGTCTGGGAGGGAGTCTGGGTGCAGGAGGGGCCTCCAGGCTGGGGTAGGGGGTTAGGGTGCAGGATGGGGTGCGGGGTGCTGGCTCCAGCCAGGAGGCACTTACCTCGGGTGGCACAGCAGGGCTAAGGCAAGATCCCTGCCTGCCCTGGCTCCGTGCTTCTCTGCTTCCAGAGGTGACCAGCATGTCCGGTCCCGAAGCATGCCAGTCTGCGTAGTGCCCGCTGCCTAGGGGCCGCAGGGACACATTGGCAAGTCAGTGCTTGCGGCTCCAGCCCTGGGGGGGCGCCGAGGCTCGGGGACTGGTGTCCAACCCGCGGCACAAAGTCTTACCACAGGCCAGATGAAAAGCAGCAGCGGGTCGCATCGGCTTGCGGGGAACCCCTTAGCCCGAGGCCCTGGGCTGCAGGCCTTAAAGCCCCTGCATTAATCCAGCCCTGCTAAACAGGTTATTCATTCATCTCTTCTGAAGGAAGAGTTTTGGTTATAATCTTTGTTCCTCCAACAGATTGTTGTTACTTTGAGAGTTGACACCTGAAGGCTGTGTGATTAAATCCAAAACCAGTTGGAAAGGGATCGTTTTTTCCAGACATAGTCCATAAGTGGTAAGCACAGAAATGTACTTTGAGAGGCATTAGTAATTGGCACTGCTAGTAAATCTGGAGAGAAATCATGTTTATACCAATGAAGGACTTTCAAGTTGCATTTCAATTTTTTCATTCTATTCTACCCGCTAGCGCTCCCCTCACCCATAACTGGAAGGGTAATTTTTTTCAGGCTTTTACAGGGGTCCCAGGCCATTCTCCCTGACCATGCAGCTCCATTGATTTCAGTGGCATTTGTCATGGGAGCAGAAGTTCCAAATACATAGAACAGTTTGCAGGATTGGGACCTAGAACCAGGAGCAAAAGATGTGAACATTTTGGTACTTTCTGAAGCGTAATTTAGTCAGTCTTCACACCATAATTGTAGGCTTTAACTTAATTTTCCTTATCTTGTAAATATCACATTTTCACATCATAAAGGATACTTATGCATAGCTTTGTCTACCAGTACTAATTGCAACCACTGATAACATTGTACCAGATCTTATTCCTCCATCAGTGGGGTCTACCCACAGATGCTAGGATTAACATGATTTCTAAAAGTCTGACCTTAACTTTTTACACAAAACACCAGGATTCAGAGCACAAATCCTTGCTTAATATAGACAAGAAAGACAAAAACAATACCAAGTAATCTGCAGCAGCTTGATGTAAGGGTTACTGCACTGGAAAATACCTCGTCAAGGCTTAGGAGCATGACAGCTGCTCTTAGAAAACACTATATGCCAGGGTGGATGAACAGAAAATAAAGCCCTTGTTAAAAATGTAAGCTTCATTGATGTATGAGAAATGATAAACAAAATGGGCATTTTTTTCCCTCAGAAAGACTTTCTGAGCTTTAATGGAATGACTCAGTCTCCAGACTGCAGTTTACCTCTTGTCCTCACCACCAAGGGGACTTGCAGCTTCTAGCTGCTAAAACAAGGGACATCAAACGTAAATATTCTATCTTGGTATACTTCAACGAGGTCTGTTTTCTGCCACCCTTACTCTGACTAAGCAGTTCCACTGATTTCAATTTGATTAGTAATCAATGATTACTCATAGAGTAAGGTACTATGCAGTGGGAGTAAGAACAGCTGAAAATAGCTCTCAGTGGCTTTAACATAGCATTCTTAAAGGAAATATTAGACTCTATCCTGTTACCATTGAAATCAATGGGAGATTTGCCAAGAATTTCAATGGATTGGACCTCTAATGAGAAATTCTAAAGAAATATGATAAATCTTTGACATAAAAGGTGCCAGATTCTGCCTTCGGAAGCTAATGCACAACTCTGTTTAAAATCACTTAGAACTGAGCGAGTACATCCAAGACCAGAATGTTGTTTATATGACTAGCTTAATTAAGGGCTTGATCCTGTGGCCACTGTGCACGTGTAATTAACAATGGAGATGGTTACCACTGAATAATGCACAGAGGAGTTTATATGCCTAAAACCTAAAAATATATTAATCAGGAAAGTCTTTCAAATAATACATAAATTGATGCGTTTAATGTTTTATATTGTAATTTTATTTATGAAAGGGTGTGGGGCCAGATTAGGATCTCAAAGAACCCCAAAGAGGTAAGGGCTATAATCTGATATTTTAAAGTACCTTGATATCAGCAGAAATTTTGGATATGTAGGGAACAAAGCCTTAAAACAATGTGCATTGATTAGGGCTAGTCAAAAATACCAGGTTGTTGTCTGTGGGAAATTTTGGGAAAATATATTTTAAAACAAAATCTAGCAAAAAATAATAAACCATAAATACATGTTTTCAAAAACTTTTTGAGAAAAACACAAAATTCTCCATTTCTATTATGAGATTTCAATTTTCATTTTAAAAAATGTATTTTGTTTATTGAAACACACATATATGTGTTTGGGCTGTTTTTTTCAACAACAAAAATTCAGGCAAACTTTCCCATTAAAAATGACTTTTCAACCAAGATTAAAATGTTAATTGAAAAAAAAAAATTATATTAGAAAAAATGCAGGTCTGGGCTATAGCTGGTAGAAAAATCTTCTCCACATGCTTAATTTTAAGCACATGTGTAGTCCTAATGAAATTAAGCACAGGCATATATCTTTCAGGGTCATAGTGAATCCCTACAGGATACTCTAACCAAACTTCTTAGCATGATCAGAAGAAAAGTGTTACAATAGAAACTACATGGAATTTTTTTTGGGGGGGGGAAGTATGTAAGGTATGGAGATAAAGTAAGCAAAAGTTCTGAGAAATACTTGGCAGTTATCATAAAACGACAGTGCTGAAAGGAGGCCAAGGTGGGCGAGAATGCAAATCCATGATTAGTCAGAATGTGGATATTATATCACTCTAGTGTAATACAACAGAAAAGCTTATAGGTAATGTTACATCTTATTACAATTTTCCTCATTCTACTAGTAATATGCATTAATATGAGAAATAAAAGGCACATTACTATGACAGTGACATGATGTGAGCAATTTTATTGAAGTAGAAAGCGAAGAATGATAATATACAATAATTATTTTATTGATGTGCAGGAAATGAATTATTCATGGCTTCAAAGTATCTGTGGATAATTCTAATTACCTGCTTTTAAAGTATATGAGATCCACTGAAAATACATTAACAACTTTGATTGAACACCTGCTATCTTATAGCAGCTAGCAGGTACCATACCCCAAACCATTTGACACTGAGGTCAATGGGATTGGGCCTTCTGTGCATATATTTTTAATTTACTGTTGGACTATGAACTCATAATGTGATGTAATCAAACTAATACAATAATGTAGAGTAAGCAATACTCATAAAAGTTCAGGCTGGGATTTTCAAATGATCCTAAGGGCAGTTAAGCTCTTACTTTCATTGTCCGGCTATGCTGGAAAGAAGGCTGGGGATACTGGATGTGGTTTAATTAGGCTTTGACTTTATTAACTCTCTGGGAGTACGTGGCACAGGTAACTCCACGATCATTTCAATATCTACCCAGAGTCTCTATCAACCCCCTTTTCCATCCTGGTCCCCAGCCAACACTGTCACAGTCAGGTCGTGGGCAGCCAGGCCTAGTGGTCAGAGATAGGGTCCACAGTCACAGGACAGGAGTCAAGAGTCAGCTGGGTCAGGATACTGGGAGATCAGAAGCAGGAGACAAACTGGAGATCAGAACCACAAGAAGTCACTGGAAGTCAAGCTGGGTTGGGATGCCAAAAAGTCAAGCCACAGGAGCAGGGTGGATCCCAGGTGCATGGGCAACTTCCTCTTCCAGTACTGGGTTTATATAGAAGCTATGGACCCCCAGCATTCTGCCAATCAGGTTTCAGAACTGGAGTCTTTTGCCAGGGTTCAGCTTGTGCCCTTGCAACTGTTAGCAGGTCCCTGGGTGACAGGTTGGCACTTACTAACTCCTATGAGTCCTATAGATCAAAGTTGAAGAACTGTGATTCCTGACAAACCTGATTCTGGGACCTTATCATCTTCACCCACTCAAAATGATAGTTAAGGAAGAGGTTGATTCCCTGGCATGTCAGAGGAGCCTCAACCTTCCCTGTTTCTGCTCCTTTAAATTCTTTATCAAACAATTTATCTGATCACTGTATCCCTTCCCTATGGAATACCTGCACTGGACACCCACCTCACTTGCATAATGAGTTGCAACATCATGGCCTTGTTCTATGCTCCCCCAGCTAAGCCTCTCCTCCCAAATCCACTGTGGGGAAGACAAAAAAAAACATGCTACCAATCTGGCAGTGAGGGAAAAATTCCTTTCCCCCTGCACCATTCTTATTTTCTGCTGACTCTTAAACCTTTGCTCCTCCTTCTTTTCTTCCTCCTGCACCTCATTTGACTACCACCATGTTTCCCTGCCAGGACAGTTCCCATCTTTTGTTTCCACACAGGCATTTTGTGCACTTTCTGAAGTATGTTTTCCCCAATTTTTTCCTCCAAATTTCATTAGTATCATCATGGTTGGCTTGGTCCAAGCCCCATTTAACCTTGTCCTTAAATCTCAGGCTAACTTCCCTACCTGTGAGGCTCCACTACTTTATTATTTGTTCCACAACCCATATTTTGTCCCCACATTGGACTTTTCACCCAGATGTCTATTACAAGCAAACTACGTTGTTACGCAATCTGCTCTCCCGGGATCACTTTACAGTCTCTTCCTTTTTTAGATCTCTTCCTCTTGTCAGGAAGTAATTGATCTGGGACCTGTTAACACAGCTCTTGTATATAATTAAGTGCTCCTCGCTCTTTACAAAAGTATATGTTAGTCAGAGTCCATGGCCTGATAGTAGATAACTAAAATATCTTCACCAGCCTAATTTCTGGTTTCAAAGCCGCACCCTCTATGACAATTATCATAGCCCTCACCTTGTTCTCCCACATCTTTATTAAAATCTGCGCTGATAATATAGTACTCAGCTTGTGTTACTTCACTTATTACTGGAATTCCCCCTTCTCAATCGTACAACCAACTTGTGGCATGTATTCACATATAAGTTTAAATATTTGTTCTCTGCTCAATACTATTCTAAGTTTCATCAGCTGGTCACTCTTCCCTTGGATGTCCACTATCTTATCTTGTAATATTTCTGCTATGATTATTCCTAATCCATCCCTCATTTCTACTGAGCCATGATATATTATCTTGCAACTCTTCCTTATGTTCATGAATTTTGATCCCTTTTATTTTGTTTATGTATCTAGTCAATGTGCACTCTTTCTTTTCAGTGTCTCACCCTCCTCTCTTGATTTCCCAGTCATTGTTCCCACTTTCAGGGACACTAAACCTAGTTCGTGGGCTTGCTTCTTTAGCCGCATTCACCTAGAACACAGTAGCCTTTTCCCATTTTCCACAGCAGTCAGACAAATTAGTCACATGTCACTTCCGGGGGAATACCCTGGCACTGTAGTGGTATACTCCCTAAAGATGAAGACCCATAAAGCATGTGTGACTGGCACACTTTTACAAACTAGCTGGCCAGGCCTGATGTTCTTGGTTTGAAATCGGAGATCTTTCTCCTATATGGACTGCATACCATGGCTAATGAGCCCCATCTGCCCAGGATAATCTGGTTATAAGGCACCAGACAACCACTTTTTACACATCCACTTTCAGTTAAAGAAACCTCTACCACAAGAAGGCAAGTGGTAGTTTGTCTATCAGAGGCTATATATTATGCTGGCCACATAATGAGGCATTTTCTAGGGTGTGAGATCTCTTCCTCAAACCTGCCTTGTCCATGACAATTTTATAGGAGGCCACACTGAAGTTATCCATTTTCTTTTTAAAGTATCTTACGGGCTTCACAGGGGATAGAGAAAACCGCAGGACTCCTAGCCCAATGAAAAGGGATGGAATAAAAGGATCAGACCCCAGGGTAGGAAATTGCAGTTTGCAAGCAGGTCTTCAGCTCTTCAGCATGGAGCCAGTTTGTTTGCTTTGGCTTTGTGCAGAAGACTGCTTTTTTTCTTTCTTGTGCAGCGGGAATATATGGGCTGTCAGGGCTCATTTATGTTCCATACTTAATAATAAATATTGACAGCATCTCTTCTTAAGAAGCAGCAGCTTTCTACCTCCTGTCTCGATCCAAAATTCTTAAATTTGAAATCGTTATAATTAAAGAGATTTTCAAACCACCAGCCTCTGCTATTATGTGGCTGCCATGGAGGAAAAAAGTTCCCCCTTTTTCTCTGGTGTTATTTATTCTGTTTCTCTCTCTTTGTTTGTGTTCCTTACAGGAGAACTTCACAGTTAAAAACATTTTAAATGACTCATTTATGCTTACTCTAACTTTTTTGTATGCAGAACTGAGAAGTTAAATCCATGCCTGAAAACAAGATGCTTTTTTCCCATCTGCCTCTTAGCACTGCTTGCTTAATGGTCTAAAAACACCTTCCTGGGCCTGATTCTCCACTCAGTTCTACCAGCGTAAATCAGAATTAAACACCATTTTAATGAATGGGAGCTGTGGGCGCTCCATCCCTGAGAATCCAGCCACCTGATTCTGAGCACAGTTTTCAAAGTGCACCCTGTTAAGACCTGATGGGAAAAATATTTGCCAGAGAATGTCATTTGCACTGCACAGCAAGAAGTTTAATTTGTCCTAAAAAACCCCATAATTATACTATATATTCTTGAGAAGCAACTACTGACACTCTATTAACTATTTGCATATACAGAATCTAACTTTCCAGACTCATAGATCAGAGGGGTAGCCGTGTTAGTCTGAATCTGAAGACTTGCATCTGAAGAAGTGAGGTTCTTACCCATGAAAGCTTATGCTCCCAGTACTTCTGTTAGTCTCAAAGGTGCCACAGGACCCTCTGTTGCTTTTTACAGACTCATAGAGTTAACCAAGTTGCATTCTCATCAGTCATACATCCCCATTATTAACATCTTTAACTTGAATTGGTATTTTCATTTCCCCAAGCTATTACATATGCTCAAGAAGACACATACTCTTTGTTTCTAGATAGATCGTTTGTTTCCTGCGCATCCTGAAAATTCCAGTCTAGAGCTGCTCTATATTGGACATAAACATCTAATCATAAATTACCATTAAAGAAGCAACACACTATGGCTATGACAGTCTAAATCAGACAACACTTGCTGTTCCTACAGTATGTTCAATCTCCACTAAATCAAATAATTTTAGTTTTATAGAGGACGGTTTCATTTATCATTTTGTTTGGTTAATTAAATATTGGCTTCCTTGTGAAGGTACCTTTAAAAGTATTTGCTATGCCAGATGGTAATAGCTCAAAATATGGTAAATGTCAAGAGATACTAAAGCTTTTGAACGAAAGGTCAGATAACTTTTCTGTGTATACTTGCTTTATTCAATGATTGTTTAACCATTCAGTAATGAAGCTGAACTCAATCTTCTCTTTTATTTACGTGTTTAATCAAGCAGGCAAAATAGAATTATTAAACAAACATAAAACTATCCAAGAGTTTTGATACAGAGACAACAAAATCATAGTTTAAAAAATACCAAATCAAGTTAATATTTGCAACACTCAATGGAGTAACCCTGAAAATTGAAGTCTTCTACATTAGTGCCATCTCAGTACAGCTCTAGCAGTAACAATTCAAGCTTCCATACATCCACACTCAGATATATTTGAGAGGGTTAAAGACATTTCCGTCTTTAAAACCAGTTCTTGGTCTTTCTGCTCCCAAACAAGAGTGAACTTTAGTGTGAATTGTGATAGAGGAGCTTTTGGAATACGGATATTAATCCACTAGAAAATAGGCTGAGACCATCAATCCATGTCATCTAAACCATCAAGAAGCCATCAGGAGATAATTATTTTCTCCACTACCTATCAGTGCTGTATTTCAACTGATGACCCAGACCCAGACCTAGAAAATTATATATCTTATCAATCCATGAGCAATACACTCACCCACTCTTTAAAAAAATAATCACAGTTGATAAATATGCTTCCTTACCTAATTTACTAAATGTAAAAGTTAAGCAGAGGGTTAAATCTTACCCTTTTTTCTAAAAAACACACTTACCCAAAAATACATACAGCTTTTGAGAAGCCCTTCTTTACTTAAGGGACCACCAGCAATCTGAAAACATTATATAGGAAAGGGGGAGCAACAGGAACATGAAACAGGTGTGCATACGCTTGGCAAATAATGACCAAGCATTTTAGCACACATAACCATAATAGTGATTACGGCCCGTTCAGTGGGGCTCAAGGCCAGAAGTCTACTTGCACACAGCCTATTGCAGACCAGGTCCTAATTCCATAGCTCAACAGAGTGATGTTAGAGTCTATAAACAAAAGACAACTCATGCCACCTGCCTTTCATCAGCAATTACTGACTAATATTTGTTATGTGTAATCAGAAAAATGGTGTGATTTTTGTGGCAAAAAAGAAAAGAAAAGAAAAAAAAATATTAAAAAACAGCCTTCCTTTCTAAAGCTGGAATATCTTAAATGATATTTTCAAATGCTTAATATAACCATCTGTTTTTTGGAATGGAAGAGGGTTCACAAATTAAATTACTATCAACTTTGTATACACACACATCAGTATTAAAAAAAAAGAGATACATAAATTGTATTGCTACAGGAATTATACCTTTGCTTTGATTAGAGTCCAGAACATATAAAGGGGTTGAATGGGCAGACTGAGGGAAGCCCCAGGCTGTACTAATAAAAGGGTTATGGTGATTGCCTTAGTTCATATGAGCTAAAGCAAATGAATTATATTACAGAAGCCATACAGCTGAGAGATGACAATTAATCTATAGCAGCTATTTGCTTAACACAACCTGTAGCTTGGTATAACTCATTGAAAATTATATTTCAACAGCATAAAATGTCAGAGAAATATAATTTAGCCACCTTCTGTAAACATTCTTTATTGCCTGTGGGCTCTAAACTGCATTTGTAAGTCCAACTGTTTTTTTCTATACAATTCTCATAGTTCAGTTAATGTGAAAATATAAACATTTACTCATTTATGGGATTCAGAATTGAATAGAACAAGTTTCCAAATATTACAGATGGAACATCACAGAGGAGGTAGTACCGCTGGAAGTGACCATTCAGAATACAGTGGGGGAATACAGGCAGATTCTCCTCGCGGTCATGTTGCAATGACCTGCACATCTGTATTAACAGGTATATAGAGTGTACCAGTTTGCATCTTTTGCACATGGTTTCTATTGCTTCTGTCTAGTTTATCCACATTTTGTTTTGCAGGAGTCTTTAATTTATTATTACAGGCCAGTCTTATCTTATGCTGGGGTTACGTTCCGCTGTCAGCGCGTAAAGCGAAAATCGCGAATAGTCATTGAGTGTAATGGCGGGTGAAATCGCCCGCACTAAAGGTACAATATTTAAATTGTTCTTTTTCTCTGTTTGTTTTTTTTTTTTTTTTTTTTTTTGCCGACCGTGCAAAGCTGAATTTGTGCATGTTAAATGCGCGTAAGATGAGACTCACCTGTATAATAGTTAAAGATAGTGGTTTGGGTATTTTTGTGTGTATATGGACCATAGGGGAAGGACAGCTAAAGTCTGAAAACAAAAATTTTGATAGATGGTGGGCATTAAAGCTTAGCTTTACAAGAACGTTAAAATCTATTTCATCTGCCTGACACTGAATTAAAAATGAGGTTGGAGCAGGACCATAAGTGTTGAGAGGAGTGAAGCAATTTAATGTGGCAGAGTTCAAAGGAAGTGGTTATGCATTTATAAATTGGCACAGAATATCCTTTGGAGATATTTTGCACTTAGTAAGGTGGATATCATAAATTAGCTCTATTTCTTTATTGAGGGTATGTTCCATGTGAATGGACCTGCTAGTTTACTAAAATGTATATATACACTATTATAAAGGCATTCTGACTACAACTTCCATTCATAAATTGACCATTCGGCTTAATTTTGGATATGACACGTGATACCTTTGTTAAAACGGAAATAACCCAGCTGATTGTACAATATTCCATTAGAGTAAAATACATATGTTGGTTGAGCAGAAAGGAAATTCTACTCAGGAATTGCACAACAAATTCTTCTAATCTAATTGCAGTGGCATAAAACTGAATATAGATTAAATGGAAAATGCTCAACTCTTAATATCCGCATAGTCTGATAGTGTAGGACTGTTTTTGTTAATTTTTCCCCATCTTTCAATTTTGCAGGTTCTGGAAAGATATCTGTAAAAATAATAGAAGAAAATAATACCAAAGGAATAAATTGTCCCAAACAACTTGTCATGTTGTGGTGACTAGAATTTGGTGACTGCAAAAACTTTGGGATCTATGAACTCCCCAAAAGTAGGTGACTCATTTAAACACTTTATTCTGCAGTTACCCTGATTTGGAAAAGTCTATCAGAAGCCCCAATGGAGATTTCCTTTTAGTGCAAGAGCTATAGCACCACCCACATTTTTGGAGCATGAGTTCTATCCCTCCTTGAGACTGAAGTCCTAGAGGTTTATTACAGTGGCAAACACAAAGTCCTATATTGACATAGATATGTTACAATAAGGGGAAATGAAAAGAGAGTGAAGTTGGTAGAGGCCGGAGTGAAGTTTCATTGTGCATAGAGGACAGTTCAGTTGGAGCCAACACATGGGAGTTCCAGCATGATGCTGTGCTTCATGAGACCCCATCTGCAATGATGTGAAGTAGATTTGGGCAGGCACTAGGGAAGGGTCTAGTCAATGTACTATGACTATTACAAGTGGTTGACATATTTTAAAATTGAAAACATAAATGGGAAAATAAAATCTCCATCTTTTAACCAACTGTAGCGCTGGTCATTTTTTTTCTAAAATTGGAAGTTTGATTTTAAAAAACAAACAAACATAAAAACAACAACAAAATTTGAAGGAAGTGTAAGTTTCATCTTTTTTTCCCCTTGTATACAGCTCTAGAAACTATGGCAATCAACAGGTCAATCCCAATGAGAGTTGGGACAGCAAAGTACTAATATAGCCTATGTTTGCAATAAAGATCAATAAATACCTCAACTGTGTTCTTTTGTCAAGTGGTCATACCAGGCTGAGGTTTTCATTGTCCCAACCTCTATGGAGAATGGCTACCAAAAACTAATTTACTCAGATTTCCTGGAGGATTTGGACATTAGAGAATAAAGACACAAGTATTTTCTATTGTAGTCTATATCATGGACCAAACTGTTTTTCCATATACCTGGACAACACCACAGAAATCACAGAGGTTGCCTGGAGGTAACTGAGGACAGAAATTGGCCCCATGTCTCTCTCTATAATATATCCAATCATATATATAATGTGGACTGGTAAATCTTATGGTGCAGAGGACTAAAAAATATACATCTGTGATATGCCCAAGATTAGAAAACTCTTTCATGTATGTGGCCCTTCACACATTACACCACTGCTCTGGTATCTGCACTAGCTTCCAGTTATGTTCCAAGTGGAAATAAGTGTTAGTTTTGACTGTGAAAGTCCTTTTATGGTACCAGAGCAGTTGCACTCTGCAGAAAACAAGATGTTTAAGCTAACAGACCCAGGGTTTACAATGGAAAGGGCAGCTGGCAAATAATTTTCATGTTGAGTCTTTGACAGGATCCTCACAGCCACATTTGTTGACCTTCAGTGACCACTCACTTTTTCAGGCTTTTCTTGGAAGGGTAGGTTGAGGGAGAATTTTAATTTATTTTTTGATGGAATTTTAATTGTCAAATATCCTTTATATGATAAATTAGCACTGGGAAATAAATATTTACTCTTCTTTGTGACCTCAATAGAACATAGATGGATATCTTCAATAAACACAATTTATATATATATATATATGGATAGAAATGAAAAAAAGTATTACTATAGATCTTTAAAGGCATCCCCCTGTACATGCTATCTCCCTAAAGAGGACATATCAACTATTTGACAGTAAAACAGATTATATTAATCTATGCACTACAGGAATTAGATTTAAATCAAATTTTTGGAAAATATTGAAGTCAATCATACTCATATCTGGATCAAGAATCAAGCATCTGGGACATAAATTAAGGCAACAAAAAGATAAAAATATAGAACTACAGTTTAGAACTGGTGGAATTACTTTATATATCTATACCTCTAAAACCTTCTACCAAGGGACTGACAGAGCATCATTTTCTCTGATTCAGGAAGTGAGTCAAATGGCCTTCTAGGAGAATGATATTCCTGGTTCATGGATTAGACAGCAGGTGGCATCTCTAGACACAACTAGGGTTACCTTTCCTTTCAGAACCCGACCATATCACTGTCTTGATACAAACTCCACAGCTCATGGAGTGAAAGAATCCCCCAATGTGGCAGCACATTGCACTACAACCAAATCCTGCTTACAGAAAAGCTATGGCTAAATAAAGGAACACATTATTGCTTTGTGTACATTAGATTACAGAACAACTTTCTCAATTTAAAAGATATATATAATTATAGAATAGAATCCAAGATATCTATTTCCCTTGTTATCTTAATAAATAGCACAAAAAGGTATCTTCTACATTTAACCTCAAAGATAGACCACAATTACCTTAATTCCGTAGAGGAAAAAATGGTGCCTGTGTGTGCATATTATATAACGTGTGTGCATATCTCACACACACACAGACAGACACACACCAGTATCAAAGCTAATACAGATCACCTTGAGAACTGTAATGGAAATCCTAATGATTTAACTTTGGTTGAAGAATAACTTTAAATTTCAATCTGAACAATGTAAGGTTCATTTTAGAAAATAGAGAGTAAGTGATTTTTTTATATACACAGATTTATCATCAATTGCATTATGAAACTGCCACCCCTGGAGTTTATTTGTTCTAAAATTGAAGATGTTTGTTTTGTAAGAAGCACTAGGAAGTATTGTTTTCTGAAAATATTGTTAAGGGAAAATATGTATCAAATATGTAGAATGTGCAAAATATATACACACATATATATAAGAATAATATACTAATTAACAATAAATCTAAATTTGTTTAACATGAAATGAAGGCCTGCTCCAGAAGTCATTTCCAAGACCAGCTTCTGAACAGAGGGAGTTTTTCCTGAATGAGTGCAGTTTTAGGCTAAGTGAATGCCTTAAACATTCTGGTACCCACTAACCCACAGGCAGATTGTATACCTTCATGTCTTTGCAGTACTTATGCCAGAGGATGACTTTATTGTTTCAGAATCACTGATACGTTGCTGATACTACATCATTCCCAAGACTACCACCCCTTGAGGCAGACATTTTAGGAATTAAATGAACACATGTGAAAATCAGCAGATCTGGGAGATTTACCTGGCTAAGTGTGGGTGAGTAGCCACAATGGGGATGTAATATTGGGTATCATCAACCTCCTGAGGACAACTTTCCCATTTAATTCATATGTTACACAAGTATAAACAGTAGGGGCAACAAAATCGAAGTCTGCAGTACCCCACATGACAAAGCTGATAGGTGAGATGAGCAATTGTACAAATCTACCTCATATCTCTCACACAAAAAGCAACTCCAACCACTCCCCATCATTAGTTCCTGCCAAAGGATTCCATAACACATCATGGTACCAAAACCACAGAGATCTAAAATAATTTTCATGGAGCTTTTATCCTCATCTGTTGGCAAGAGGGGTTCATCAACTAATGCAGTTGCTGTCACTGTACCCTTCTTAACTCAGGGAGGGTTCCACAAACGCTTCCACAGTTAACCTGTCATAACCTTTTGAAGCAGCTTACCCCCCAAAATGGGAAGATCTTAGACATGGGATGGTAACTAGTGACATAATGCACATCAAGAGTACATTCTTGAGCAGAGACCTCACAAACCCTTTAAGAATTGGTGGTGCTCTTCCCCACACATGTTGACAATCCCAGCTAGCAATGTACATGGTGCCTCTTCACTGACTGTCACAAGCCTATCATCAGGACATAGGTTTAATCCCCATGTTGCAGCTTGAAGCAACCACTGCACTTCCAGAACCTCAGTGATCAACACCAGCCAAAACTTACACACAAAAGACTTGGTGTTTGTCAGGAGTTATATATTTATGATCTAACAACTAGAGCTTTATGTTCTGCTTTGCCATCTAAAACTGGAGTCATTTTGAAATAAGAATTTATAGCCCTTGCAAGTAATGCAACCAGAAAATGTCATACCATAATCATGATAGATTATTTTGTTCAAAAGATGATCCTGAGAATTATTAGTACTCTTATAGTTCTATGCCTATCTATACCTTGTTTCTTTCAGTGCCCAATTATAACAAAAGTTGAAGGAGTATGGAGCATTTTTTTTCTCTCCCCCCATTGTTTGGCCTTCTGAATCTATATTTAGCAGGATTATTCTTCATTCAGATAATTCAAATGATACTTAAGATTGTTCTCATAAATTATATGAAGCTTAAAGCTGATATTTCCTCTAGGTAGACAACAAAATATATGTTTGCATGCATTTGGTATTCTCCTAGCATATTCTCCTTGATAATGGCTTCTTTTTACTATTGAAAATCATTAATATCAATCTTCTGCAAAATCAGCAGACAGCTTATCAATTTTCCCCATTGAATTTCATTCAATTTTAGTAGTTCCCAATTAAATCTCAATTAAATCCAATTTATTTCCATTAATTTAATTACTTCTCATCTCTATCAATAGCCTTTGTTAATTTCAATTACTTTCAATAAACCTTCAATTAAATCCTTTTATCTCTAATTCATTTCCATAAATTTCAATCAGCTTTTTCTGAATTCATTTGATAGCCGTAAAACCAATGTCACAGATATGGTGTCAGACAGACTCTTTTCACTCAACTGTGTAGATATTTAAACTTATTGAAAAAGTTGCAAAGAATAGAATTTAATGGGTCCATGAAATGTAATAGGGTTCTCTAGAATGACTTGCAACATCTGTAGAACGTAATAACGAATATTTGTTATCTCTTTTTGAACCATCAGTTAGAATTCTAGGTGGAAAGGTCATGCCCCTCCAGATTTACACATCGAGAGTACCAACTATTTGTGGATTTCTCCATCTCATTCAAACAGTTGTCTCAGTGGCACAGTCCCATCTCCCAACCTCAGTGTCAGGAACTCAGTTGGCTCTTGCAGCAGTTTCCTAGCAACCCAGTGAGCTTGACTGGGCCCATTCCCCTCACTAAGTGACTGTGCTCTCTGATTGGATAGAAGGGCCACCCGATCCCTATTTAAGACTAGCAGCAACAGCAGCACTGTGGCTGCTCAGTGTGGTCCATGCCTGCAGCTGTGCCAGACTTGCTTCCTCTCCAGCCTTTGCTCCATTCTTTGCCTGCTCTGCTCCAGTCCTAGCCATCCCTGCCTCCTCTAAACCCCTGATTCCTAACTCCTGGCTCTGACTTTTGGCTTGCCTCCTGACCATGCCTCCAGTTCTGCCCTCTGATTCTGTTCCTACTGCTAGGCCAGACTCCCACTCCAACCATTAGGTTGCATCACCTACACCTTGTTGTGTGACACCCAGATGCCAAGCAGACTCGCCCATGTGTCCAGGGACCTGTTATGGGAAAAGAGCAGGGACTGGGTGGGTTGAGAAGGATAGACAGACTGGTACTGTATTGGATGGGGTATATATTTGTCCCGCCACACCCCTGGCCCTGTAGTAATTAGGGAAAGATAACACATGGTGATTTAAGGATCCACCCCCCTCCCCACCCCTGAGAGCAATTGGAATTAAGATTCCCTGAAAAGGCACATTCCCAGGGTGCAGTGATCACAGTGCAGCGACAAAAGTCCTTTGTGCTAGGTTCTACATCCCTGGGATCTAGGCAAATCATCTGAGCCTTGGATGCTATGTTGACAGCAACACTTTCCCTCAGCCTCCCCCTCTGAAACTATGGAGGGAGTCCGTAGTCACCCCTACTTCCATGAGACTTATCCACAAGTTATAATAGGGAGAGGTGATCTAACAACAGGCTTATCATGCTCAATTCAATTCTATTAAATGGAGGGGAGAAAAAAAAACTAAACAAATCTGAAACTCTTCAAAGGATATAATTTTCTAATAAATAACATAGGATGTCTCCAGAAAAGTAATTTATCCCATTCAAATCAATGGGAAACTGCACCTTACATCACTAGGCAATTGGACAAATCAACAACCATAAATACACATTAAGAATTGTATCTCCTTTGAAGTGATGTATAATTTAGGGATCCTGCTTCCTCCTCTCCACCCAACCCCCCTACGCCCCATTGAACTTTTTATAGTTTACCTTGATGGTGTTTTGGAAATTTTGGACTCACCCTTATGGAAAAAGCCTCATCAATTTTAAAAGAAAGTGTTAAATCTTCTATAGAAACATCACATAAAATTAAATAGAACATTATATTCCTGATACAGAGTAATATGGAACACAATTATAGAAAGATGCTCTTTCTCTATTAAATTGTGTAAGTTTTTAGAGTCATTTCTATAACCACCTACTGAGTCCCACCAGCCCCCCACCAAACCCTGAGTTCCACAGGTATTCTATAGAAGGGGGCAGGTGGCCTTGTGGATCATGTTAGAAAATATTTTGGGTAGAAACCTTTTCCTTCCTGCAGGATCTCCCCATGGTTTTCTCTACGGCTTTCCTTCTTTCCAGAGAGAGAATACAAACCTATGGATTTTAAGATGGCAAGATCTACCACATTTCCATATTAAGATGAGGAATTTGCATTTCATTTGTTAATTTTCTGCACTGAAAGAGATTTCTTATGCTCTGTATTACAGGGAAAGTATCATTTGAACTAGGAATAACATGTATAACAAAATGTGCTCCAGGCAAAGTGTCACATGACATAAGAACATGTATACCATATGCAGCCCCTGGGAGAGACTGAGATGTGATGGTCTATGATACCTTCAGCATATGAATGACATCCAGAACTATGTCACCTTCTAAATAATATGCACAAAGCACATCTCCTTGCTGAGCACAACACTTGGGTGAATTTGCATGAAAAGCAGTTGGCTCAAGGTCAGCCCAGGTAAGAGCAAGGTAGTAGAGGGAGAAGCACTTAGACCAGTGGTTCCCAAACTTGTTCCGCTGCTTGTGCAGGGAAAGCCCCTGGCGGGCCGGGCCGGTTTGTTTACCTGCCGCGTCCGCAGGTTTGGCTGATCGCGGGGTCTCAGTGGCCACGGTTCGCTGCTCCAGGCCAATGGGAGCTGCTGGAAGCAGCGCGGGCCGAGGGACGTACTGGCCACTGCTTCCAGCAGCTCCCATTGGCCTAGAGCAGCAAACTGCGGCCATTGGGAGCTACGATCAGCCAAACCTGCAGATGTGGCAGGTAAACAAACCGGCCCAGCCCACCAGGGGCTTTCCTTGCACAAGCAGCGGAACAAGTTTGGGAACCACTGATTTAGACAAATTCCCCCATTGAAAGTCTCTCTCCTTTAATGGTCAAAGGGATGGGCAATCTCAGGGTCCTATTGAATTATTTGGTATTGCTGTTATTAGATGCTTAAATTGCAACAGAATTGCTGTTATTAGATGCTTAAATTGCCAGAAAAAAAAAAACTTTATCTATCTCTGCCTAGCTGCATAACCATTCCCTTTCTCTACTGATGTCACCAATAGCCATGATGTTCCATGTGTTGGTCATCTTCTGGCTAGACTATCACAGTGGTGCAAACTATGGTGATCACCTAAAAATTAAAGCTGGTATAACTTACATTAACCTGGTTCCTATATTTATAAGGTTGAGGAGAATGTATTACAGCAGTGCTCTCCACTACCAGTTCCAGGTCTATTTCAAGATCTCAGTTCTTACATGTACTAGGGCCTAGTTATCTCAGAGGTTGTGTCTTTCATAGCTTCTTCTATGACCAAGAAGGGATCCATTGCTAATAAAACCCAGATTTGAATATATATGGTGCTAAGAGCAGGTGTCCTCTCCTCAGAAGACTCATGACTATGGAATTCATTAATATACCAGTGTCTTCCAATTTTTAGAGTGCAATGAAATCTTCACCTATGTACAGTCTGAGAATCTTAAAAATTCATCTGTTCTGCTGGGGAATTCTTACCCATAAATGATTTCCTGAAAACCCTTTTTTCCTGCCAGACATCTGGAAATTTAAAGCTCCAAGATATATGCAGGAGTTTCCCAAATAACTGTAGTGAGTCTCCTGAGGACACACTGTTAGGCTATATTAAAAGTCTGTTGAAGCCAGTGACTTGAATGGGAGTTGGATTGTACCCTCCTCAATTATACACTGGGATTTGTCAACTATAAAAATCAGACTTTAATTGAGGTTGGCGGTGGTTGCAGGACAATTCTTCCTTTCAGAAGAATGATATATTTCTTAATTTTTAGGGTGCCCAAATACTACAACGAGGGACTTATTAGAAACCATTTATAACACTAATAATGAACTGAGGTAAAGCAGTAATAGGATTGTGAATCATGAGGTCTGGGTTCTTTTCCTGGCTCTGCTCCAGACTTCCTGATTGCCCTTACACAGGGAAACTATATTTTTGGGTGCCCAACTTTTTAAAGAGGCACCCAAAATTGCTGTCCTCTTTTTAAAATGGCATCTTTAATCTCTGTTAACTTTCATTTTCCCATCTGTAAAATAAGGACAATCATTCTTTGATACCTCACAGGGATGTTTTGAGGCTTATTCATCAATGTTTGTGAAGCCCTCTGATAGAACAGTGATAAATAAATAGAGAAGTATAACAAATTGTGTTCCAGTAAATGTTCCCCGTGATTTAGGCCATATACCATAGTACTAGTATTGAAGGTGCACTCTCCCAGATTTTTTAAAATGGTGCTTGTAAGCTATGCTTTTAATCTGTGAGCCTCCTCATATTATAATTTAGCTACAAATAGTGTGGGTGATAAAGTTTTAAATAAGAACATTAACCATGACAAAGAAAGAAATGAAAAAGAAACAAAGACATTGCCCCATGTGTACTGTATAATGAGTTGCTGTCCTCATTTTTCACCTGAAACTAATCGTTACAGTGCTGCAGTGAACAGTGCCTCATCTATACATATATATCATTTCTCCAAAGGATGCTCTAGAGAGGATGTAGATCAATATGAATTCATTTTTTCTGGTAATGGAAAATATTTGAACTGTTCAGTTATCAGATGCCGAAGAGGACTACAGGGGGTATCATGCTTGTGTTTCTCCCTATTGCCCTGACAATTTCAGGTGCATGTAAACCTCCAGCTTCACATACACTCTTGACAGGTGTGCTAAAGAGACCTGAATTATTTACACTGTTGAGAAGGTAAAATGATATGTGATTAGCAAGTGAGCAAAAATTCTCATTAAATACAACCCGCTCCTGCCAAAAAGCATTCTACTGAACGTAGTGCATGTATCTGAAAACACCCACAACTCTGAGACAAGGAAATAAAGCTAAAAAAATATGAAGTTTAAAATGTTCTCTCTCCTTTATTTCACATTATAAACATATCAGAAATGTTCTCATGATTACATAGGAATCAATGGTAAAATAATCCATACTATTTTATTTTAAACATTATCAAGCACCCAAGGTAGATAACTTGCCAGCAGAATTATTAAAAATGGCTGGTAACCACACTATTGATCTCCTGTGGAAAATTAGCAGTGATGTACGAATGACTAGAAATTGACTAAACAACTGGATGAAAGGAATCTTTCTACCCTTACCAAAGAAAGGAGACATAACAGAGTGTAATAATAGTCATATCATCTCGCTGATATCACATGTGGGCAAAGTTTGCTCTACATTATCCAGGATTGCATGAAGTGAATGATAGAAGCAGAACTACCAACACAACAAGTAGGTTTCAGAGCAGGATGAGGTCCTTGCAATTAATTTAGTAATGACCATCCATCACATCATTCAAAAATGCAGAGTATAATCACCCGTTTCACTGACTACTCCAAAACGTTTGATACCATCCAACATGACTATCTTTGGAGGATGCTGTCAGACATGGGGATTCCAAAGTACCTCATTTAATTAATTGCAAATCTCTACCATCAACAGCAGACCCAGATGCAAGCAACAGCAGGTGACAGTGAGTGGTTTGTCACTGGGCAGGGTGAGACAAGACAAATGTATTCTCTCCCCTAAGCCTTTTCAATATTCACACAGAATTTAGTATGAGACAAACTCTGGAAGGTTTTGACAAAGTGGAAGGAGTTGAGATTTGCATAGATTGATGCCTCTTAACTGACCACACATACATTGATGACACAACACTTTTTGCTACAAACACTGGTGCAATGCAACAAATATTAGAGTCTGTAAAAAACATTAGTAAGAAATATGGACTGTCCCTCACTGTGGCTAAAACTAAGTGCATGCTTGTTGACACCGTTAACAAAAATATGATACAAGTAGTCATCATGATTCATGGTCAAGCTGTAGAGGCAGTAGATTAGTTTAATTATCTGGGTTTATACCTAGCCTAGCTGTTCCAAAGAAATCTGAAGAACACTAGGAATGGCTCACTCACCCATGGCCTGTCTTTCAAAAGTTTGGGAAAAACATGGAATCTCATAATGTATGAAGGTTTGACAGGCGAAAAGCTTAATTTTTTCCATAGTGATTTATGGATGTGTATCATAGGAAATGAATGCTGCTGATAAGAAAATTGAAGCATTTGAGATGTGGTGCTGGCAAAGAATCTTGCCCATCCCCTGGATGGAAAATTAGATGAATGTTTATATTAGAAATATTATAGGAAAGAGGCAGACCATGCTGTCAGAAATCAACAGGAGCAAACTTATGTACCTCGGGGATATCAGTTGCAGGGGTGGACATAACCTCAAGAAAATTATCATGGAAGGAATGGTGGCAGGTCATCATAGTGGAAGATGACCAGGGAGGAGATGGATTGATGGTGTGTGGCAGATAATAGGACATCAGAAGCTGAGTGCTTCAACCTAGTGATGGGCCAAGACGGCTTCCAAAAATTCTGCTATGATATCACCAATAATCAATATATGTATTTTACTTCTCAGGAATCAGATTGTTAATAAGAACTTATAAGTGCCTTAATAAGTTTGGGAAAGGTTGAGTTCTAATCATATCATATGTTATTTGCTAACTCACAATATTATCTTATTAATTATAAATATCCAGAAATAGACATATTTACTGGAAGATATTTCTCTTTGTGAGACACTTTAAAGACTTTAAAACCATCATAATAGGGAATGAAGCAATAATACAATATTTATACAAATGGAAACGCCAAGAAAATCTGCAGTACATTAAAGTAGCACTAACATTTGCCACAACTATGAGCCACAAATATCAGCTGTATTGCTATTAGAAGGCTTAGACAATTAGAATACTGAATGAAAAACAAAAACAGGATAGAATAGAATTAAGTACCTTTCTGTTCCCAGTATCATGTACATACTTTATGAAACAAATCAGTAGTGCAACTCCAGCATAGACATATGAAAGAGTAGTCTACAGAGTTTGCACACACTAATCTCATTAGAAGTCAATGGGAATTAGGGTGGGGTGCCCAAGTCTCTTAAGCCCCTTTGAAAATTCCAGAAAAGAATAACTCAGACATATGTCTATGCA
Source organism: Malaclemys terrapin pileata (assembly GCF_027887155.1). Taxonomy (NCBI): domain Eukaryota; kingdom Metazoa; phylum Chordata; order Testudines; family Emydidae; genus Malaclemys; species Malaclemys terrapin. The sequence goes on from NC_071518.1 coordinate 14,717,147, forward strand.
ATATACAAATGGCTGTTACATATCCTATTGACATTCGTTTACACCATTTTGAACACACAGTCCTGGATGCAGGAATGTTTTAAAGGAAGAAAGAGTATTGGCCATAACACTTTTTTTGGTCTAAACTTCTTCTGGGACACGAACAGCAGGAGTAGACAAACTCCTCAAAAGATTTTCATGACAAACAGCCTGTAGTAAAGTATAGATACAGGTCTGAGCCAAAAGGCTGGGTTCAAATACCCTCAGTTTTGAATGTGTTAATATCTAGACCCAAACTCTGATTTTAGTAATGAAATAGGGGGGGTAGAATAATTATATAGCATATATTTAATGGGAGCAGAATTGTCTGCAAATAGGATTTTACGGGGCATATTTATGGTTTAAATTGTAATCATTTTAATCTGTTCATATATATTTTATTCCTAACTAACACTCTGCATTCATGTACCTCCTTCAGCAAATCAGAAATAATTATCTGTGATTTCCAAAAGTCTATTTTATACACCTGGACTCATCTTCTCTATAGCAGAGCTTAAAATATGAAGATATGTTTATGAAATGACAATTTATTGGATTTGAATCATTGAAGTTGAAAATTAGCTTGGACCTACCTCAATGCAATGTCATATGGTAGAGGGGGCTACTTATTAAATGTTGGAGTACTTCAGATTCAGTTTTAGCAACTTGAATATCAGTTTTAAATTATCTAAATGAAAGGAAAGGTTGGTAACTCAATTTGAATAGTAACATTTCACTTCCCTTGGGGAAAGGCCTATGGAAATGTATAGAGATGAAACAAAAAATGGTTTCTAGAAATTATTGTAAAAGCTTGAGGAATGTTTTACCCATAGTTGTTGGGGTTTTTGTTGTTGTTGTTGTTGTGTTGTGGGGGTTTGTTTTGTTTTGTTAATCATCCCAGAGAAATTCTGTAGAGGAATAAAATACTCTACTAGTTACATGCTATGTTTGGTTCAAAAAGCCCAGAGGGGAGATATCAATATCATTCTATGTTAAATTCTACAGGATTTTTCCATACATTGGGAAAAGAAAAACAAATCTTGTTTTTGAACAACAGATGTTTTATCAAAAAACGCTTAGTCTCAAAAATGGCTAAATTCTTGCTTCATTTACATGCATGCAACAAGCCAGAAAGGACTCTGGGGCATTTAGGGCCTAATCCAAACCCTAATAGAAAGAATCCCTTATTGCCTAATTATCAGTAGTTCTAAGCACCCAGAGTTCCCACTGAAGTCCATAGGTTTGTATTCCTATGGAAGGAAAGCCGCAGAGAAAACCATGGGGAGATCCTGCAGGAAGGAAAAGTTTTCTACACAAAATATTTTCTAACATGATCCACAAGGCCACCTGCCCCCTTCTATAGAATACCTGTGGAACTCAGGGTTTGGCAGGAGTAATGTTGTGCAGGAGGAGCTACGTTAAATGGTATCTCCCCTTCAAAACTGCAGTGGAGTGTTAGTGTTGTCTAAGGCAACATTAACCCCCTGCAAATTGCTCCCCTCCACAGAGTCTGAGTGCAGTAGGTTCAGCAAGCCAGCATCAGTACATCCAACTAGGCTCATGGTGGGATCTGCAGGGCAATGTGGAAAGAAGGCATCTCTCCCCAGCTGGGCACACTTCATGGGATTTGGGAGTAGGAACCCCACAGAAACTTTATGGCCCTACTCCCCTTCCCATCCAATCAAACACCCACCACCACACACTTGTGTGGAAGTGGGAAGCAGAGAATGAACAAATCCCATTATTTTGTTCCCTTCTGGGCTCTTCTGTAAGAACAGAAAGACCTATTAGCTCATCTGGTCCTACATCAGTATTGTTCCCTATTCTGCATTTACTATTGTTTTGTGTAGTCTAGTTTTAAATATGCCAAGAGATGAGGTTTCTACTACTTCACCCACAGAAAATATTTTATGGGTTAATAGACCTGCCATAATCAAAACCCTTTCAAAGGTCCAGCCCTGCAGCCATTCCACCTCTAAAGCTACCACTGATTTTCATGGGAGTTCAACATTAAAAAGGGCAGCAGAATTAGCTTGCAACATTGGTAGGTTGGTTGCTGTTCAGCTGAGTTGCAATAGCTAACTTTCATGCTTGGAGAAGCTTGGTAATCCCCCATGTATATAAATTTAACTAACACTATATGCATTTTTAATGGCAATGTGGAGTCATATCAGAAGCAGGCACCATTGTATTTAAAATAAACCGTAAGTACAATAGAATTATAAAACAAATTAGAATAATTTACAAGGAAGGTAGGGGGAATAAGCAAGGTGAAAAACCCTCTGAAGAGAGGGACTGGATTAGAGTTTAGAAAAGGTAGCTGTGTAATCAGTAAAAAATGTTTTATTTGCATTGTACAGTCTTTTGGTTTCTTTTGAATCACAAACTCCAAAGTAAAAGCACGAGTCTCATCACGTTGCTTCGTTTTAGCAATCAGGATTGTAGGTCAATGAAGAACGAAGTAGAACAACATTTTGTGACAAATGCAATGCGACAGGAAAATTTTAAAGGAGAACCTACTAATTTGGAATCACTAATTGCTACCATTCAAAAAGCCCCATTACTTTAATAGTGGATTTTCAAATCTGAATTTTAGGCATATTTTTTAACCAGATTGAGTGTCAACTTCAAATGAGTAATTTGCATTTTTAAAAAATATTTTTCATCAACATAGAGTACTATTTATCACCTGGCAGGTAATAATTTATTACCCCTACCTTTAGTACTGCTGAATATTTTATCCCAAAGAATATATTAAATCAAAAGAACACAACATTTTATGTTAATGCAATCTTTGTAAGGCTTTAGCTAAAATTTCAAGTGCTGATAATTACAAACAAACGTCTGCAACAGGATTCCTGAAAATTTGGATTTTATTTATTTAGTTACATTTTCCCCCCAGGGACTGAACTTGTCCCAGTGAACAGAAGGATGTTCAGCGGCATGTAACACTTGGGGTATTTTGACTATATGAGCTAAATCACTAGCCTGGATTCTTGAAAATACCTCTTGAAAAAATTGGTCAATATGCATATGCACCAAATGCAACCATTTTACAAAACGTTTCCATTTGCAGGTAACTTTAAACTCAAACTCTCTAGTTTATAGACTAAAGTGGTCACTTTTCAATCACACAGTTTTTTAATAAAACATTAGTATTTTAAAATGAGAAGAAGCAAAAGTTTTATAGGGTCACAGAAATTGCTCTGTGAAAGTTAATGCAAGGTGCTAATAAGCTCATTCTCTCTGTGTCAGCCCTGGAAGGGCTCTTGGAATGGGAATGATTAGAATGTTTGGATGAAGCAGTAGCATGTGCATACAATAAGTGGAATAGGAAGTGCAAATGGAACTGATAACAGAAAATAGTATCAGACAGGGGCTGGCAGTGAGGAACAATTAATTTAGAAAGGACTTTATGAAATATATTACTTTATCATCAGAGCCGTTAAAAACATGGAATTTTTAAGTTACCATCTTGTCCTGCGATGCTCAGCGACCTCTCATACGTGCTCAACTTCCACATACAAATAATGTGTGCCTGTATACTTACTCCTCCCAGAATATTAATGTCAAAGTTCATATGACATTGCTAACAATGCATAGAGGACATATTTGTGTAAGTAACAAAAAAAAAAGATGTTAACGCTCATCTTTCTCATTCTGATCCCTGTGGAAATGGAAACCATTGAAGAATCATATTTCTCTATTTTTTGTTATCTAAAAGGAGAACACATGCTCAGGAGACATGGGAAATTTATGTTTTTGTCTTGGCAGTCCTTCAGAAAACAGAGTGATTATTATACACAATTCAAACTGGATTTGTTATAAGCTACATTTTTTTGACTCCTCCAAACTTACTGAAACTCTCTATCATTAATAACTGTGATTTAAAATATGGACATTCTATGGCTCTCGTTTGCTGCTAGGACAAGTGCATACATTGAATACAATGAACACTTAAATAGTCAGAATTATATGTACAAATTAATTGTTTTTTTTCCAATGATATTTGTTCAGTTTTGAGTTTGTGAAAAATCATGACATAGTAGTATCAGCTCACAGCGGCACAACCACTTGGCATAGTTTGTAGCAGTCCTGTGAGTCTGAACTATATTGGGGACTGAGATGATACTGAAACTGGATCAAGTTATCACAAGTGGCCGGTGCTGAACACATTGTGGTCAAAACTGAGAATCTGTACCCTGGTCTTACTTTTAGATGTCCTTTCTTCATTGTGTGTGTTATAGATGTCGGTCTAACACACTAAAAATTAGCACTTCGGTTATTTTTTTAAAGTGTGTGTCAGTACTATGACACTGGCTGCATATATGCAGCACCTTCAAAGAAACACTCAAAGATAACCTCATAAAAACATGATTAACACACAAACATATTCTGCACTTTTTTCAAATTGTTATCATAGTTTTAATTGGAAAGAAGATAACTGAACACCAGTCAGCAATGGCTGACAGTCATCTTCCTTCCAATTAAAACTGAAAAAATCACTTGGAAAAGATGATTGATGCAACACTTATGGATGTCAAGTATCAGAGGGGTAGCCGTGTTAGTCTGAATCTGTAAAAAGCAACAGAGGGTCCTGTGGCACCTTTGAGACTAACAGAAGTACTGGGAGCATAAGCTTTCGTGGGTAAGAACCTCACTTCTTCAGATGCAAGAATCTGCATCTGAAGAAGTGAGGTTCTTACCCACGAAAGCTTATGCTCCCAGTACTTCTGTTAGTCTCAAAGGTGCCACAGGACCCTCTGTTGCTTTTCACTTATGGATGTTACACATTCATATGAAATTGATTTTTTCTTCTTTTTTAGTAGAACATTTTCCTTGGGGGATATGGGGAAATCATTTCCTGATCAGCTCCGCTCTCAGGTAGTAATGAACTTGGACTCACAATACCCTTTGTGAGTTAGTTGAATCTTATCTCCATTTACAGAAAGACCAAGTGAGGAACAGGGGAGCTGCAACCAATATTTTCAAAAGTTGTCTGTGAATTTGGTTGCTTATGTTTCTGGATGCCCCCAAAGGTGTCTCAAGTTGTGAAACAAACAAAAAAATAAAAATGAGGCACCAAACTCAGCACATGGCTGATTGTGACTTGCCAAAGTCATTCAACTGGACTATGGTAGAACCACAGAGGATGCAAATTCCATGACTCTAAGCAGTTCTGTACCTTTCCCATGACACTATCCGCTCTATTAGATGGTGTATTATGTCTTTTCCACCTTCAATTTATATAATGACAATCCTAAAACAGAAAAAGGATATTCAGTCTCACTTCAGTTAAGATATGCATATGGATCAAATTCTTCTCCAAGGAGAGATGCCTCCAAAACAGGAGGTCAAATCAAAACTCTGTTAAAGTGTGCATATTTTTCTGGTAATCACATATTTCCCCACCTCCTAACTTTACCTTCCCCTGTACAATCAATTATGCCAAGAGCTGGATTAATCCATACCGGGGTGTGCACACACATGTATGTTTTGGACCCATTGCCAGATCATTGCGTGCCTGTTTAAAAACATAGAACTTATGCCACTTGACCTTGGTTTAGGTTTCCAGGCAGAAGCCTACACACACACAGTGCATTGACAATTTTGGTTATGTGTATATACATTACTTAAGCACATTTTCCCCCTTAAATCCAACTCTTCTCCCCCCTCCCCCTCGAAGAGATTTCCTAAAGGATTTAGTCACAATTCAAGTACCATCACAATCCAAGTACCTTCACTATGTATAATTTTCATTTTCTTTTTGCCCTGAATTTTGAATGATAAATAGATTCGGAGAATTTTATTTTTTGTGGATAGTTGGTTTGGAACATTTTTAAAGCTAGAAATATTAGAAGCCCTCAAATCCCTCCCTTCAACACCACTGTATGTTATCAGCTCTATTTTTTAGGACATCATACAGCGGCTTTCAATTCTCTGGGCTGATGTGCTAATGTTATCATGCATCACCCAGCTTCCGTGGAGTACATAACCATTTCTAATCTCACACATCTTTAGGTTTGTCATAGTCAATATATGTGATGTTTGCTTCAATATTAATTGCACAAATTTCAGGCAGGATTAGGCAGCATAAGAAAAAAAAAACAGACAAACCAAGAGGAAAAGGTTTCTTAAGCTCTTTTAGCAGCTTAGAAGTAAATCATAAAATGTCAAGCTACAGAAATTGGCTCAGATAAATATGATTTTTCCTGAATTAGTTCACTAAGCTTTTATCCTTCCTGAACATTTTCAGTCAATCCTAAATGCTTTAAGTGCCTGCTTTAATATTGAACAGTTATGCTACGACACATACAAAAGATTGAAGGTAGCAGTTATTCTAGATGTGAAAGAGGTTTTGTTTGTCTTCGTTTAGACTAGGAAAGTAAAGAATTTATCTGGCATTTGGAAGGAAAAAAAGCTAGAGAATTTATTTTATGAATTTGTTCCATTCAGACCCTTAAGTGATTGCATTAGATGCAGTCTTCTGTTATTTACATATTTCTAGAGCTTCATATCTTAAATATCATGGCTATTTAATTGTACATTTTTGCATTTTACCACAATATAGTTAAGTTTATGTTAGGAATTTAATTATACACCCATGTTTTCAGGGGGTTAGAACTTACAGCAGCTTCAAAAATTCCACACCAGCTGTCACTTGGCATTCAAAAAGGATTTTTTTTCCTCTTGATGCACATGGGTAAGTCACATTAATGCTTAGGTGAGCTATGCACATGCATCTAGAGGAGACTATATCCCTAAGACTTAGAAGGCAAGTGTTACAAACCAAATAGTCAAAAAATAATAACAATTAAAAAAAAAATCCTAATAGAAAATACAAAGTTAATTGACAACTTTCCTTCAGTGTTCTGATTTTTTAAAAATAAATGTTAAAATAAATGTCATATTTGTCTCATCCTTACTCAGGCAAAATGCCCATAGACTTTTGCATTCACTGGAAGTTTGATCTAAATAAAGACTGCAAGTCTGGGCTCCAAATTTGGAAACTCAGTTCAGTCCCCTGGGGATAAAGGTCCACATCACAGAAACCTCTTCCACAATTGGCCCCGATGCTGCATGCTGGCCCATATAGAATGCTGTGCCGAGCATTGCTGAATTGGGGCCTTAGAAGGCAATCTTAGCAAGGAAATCAAGGATTGAAGGGCATGGGGACAGAGTTCTTCTTTCTTCAAGAAGAGGTCAAGCCAAGGTTAAGGTTGTTCGAAGGGTATGTGAGGAAAGTTATTTCGCTCATTGGTAGGGTACTCCAGCTTATGTTCTCTAACCCTGCATGTTCATCATCATCTGCAGCACCACAAATGCTCTCAGAGATCAAGGCCTCTTATGGTATGTCTACACTACGGGATTAATCCGAATTTATATAATTCGAATTTGGGAAACGGATTGTATAAAGTCGAATGTATGCGACCACACTAAGCACATTAATTCGGCGGTGTGCGTCCATGTACCGGGGCTAGCGTCGATTTCTGGAGTGTTGCACTGTGGGTAGCTATCCCATAGTTCCCGCAGTCTCCCCCGCCCATTGGAATTCTGGGTTGAGATCCCAGTGCCTGATGGCACAAAAAACATTGTCACAGGTGGTTCTGGGTACAGCCTCACCCCTCCCTCCCTCCCTGCATGAAAGCAACGGACGGCAGACAACCATTTCACGCTTTTTTTCCTGGGTGAACACTGCAGACTCCATACCATGGCAAGCATGGAGTCCGCTCAGCTCAAGACAGCAGTCATGAACATTGTAAACACCTCGCGCATTCTCATGGAGTTTATGCTGAGCCAGGACCAGAAAAACAAGGCGAGGAGGCAGCGGCGGCGGCAGCGCAGCGACAAGCGTGATGAGGACATGGACACAGAATTCTGTCAAACCGCGGGCCCCGGTGCTTTGGAGATCATGTTGTTAATGGGGCAGGTTCTATCCATGGAACGCCGATTCTGGGCAAGGGAAACAAGTACAGACTGGTGGGACCGCATAGTGTTGCAGGTGTGGGATGATTCCCAGTGGCTGCGGAACCTTCGCATGCATAAGGGCACTTTCATGGAACTTTGTGACTTGCTGTCCCCTGCTCTGAAACGCCTGAATACCAAGATGAGAGCAGCCCTCACAGTTGAGAAGCGAGTGGCGATAGCCCTGTGGAAGCTTGCAACGCCAGACAGCTACCGGTCAGTCGGGAATCAATTTGGAGTGGGCAAATCTACTGTGGGGGCTGCTGTGATGCAAGTAGCCAAAGCAATCACTCAGGTGCTGCTACGAAAGGTAGTGACTCTGGGAAATGTGCAGGTCATAGTGGATGGCTTTGCTGCAATGGGATTCCCTAACTGTGGTGGGGCGATAGATGGAACCCATATCCCTATCTTGGCACCGGAGCACCAGAGTACCCAGTACATAAACCGCAAGGGGTACTTTTCAATGGTGCTGCAAGCACTTGTGGATCACAAGGGACGTTTCACCAACATCAACGTGGGCTGGCCGGGAAGGGTTCATGATGCTCGCGTCTTCAGGAACACTACTCTGTTTAAAGGGCTGCAGCAAGGGACTTACTTTCCGGACCAGAAAATAACCATTGGGGATGTTGAAATGCCAATAGTTATTCTTGGGGACCCAGCCTACCCCTTAATGCCATGGCTCATGAAGCCATACACAGGCAGCCTGGACAGGAGTCAGGAGCTGTTCAACTACAGGCTGAGCAAGTGCAGAATGGTGGTAGAATGTGCATTTGGCCGTTTAAAAGGTTGCTGGCGATCGTTACTGACTCGCTCAGACCTCAGCCAAACCAATCTCCCCATTGTTATTTCTGCTTGCTGTGTGCTCCACAATCTCTGTGAAAGTAAGGGGGAGATCTTTATGGCGGGCTGGGAGGCTGAGGCAAATCGCCTGGCTGCTGATTACGTGCAGCCAGTCACCGGGGCGATTAGAAGAGCACACCAGGAAGCGCTGTACATCAGAGAAGCTTTGAAAACCAGTTTCATGACTGGCCAAGCTACAGTGTGAAATATCTGTTTGTTTCTCCTTCATGAAAACCCGCCCCCTTTATTGACTCATTCTCTGTAAGGAACCCACCCTCCTCCTTCCCCCAGCTTGCTTTCAAACCAAATAAAGTCACTATCATTTAAAAATCATTTATTCTTTATTAATAGATTATAAAAAGAGGGAGGGAACCCTGGTGGGGTTTGGGAGGAGGATTGGCAGGAAAGAAAAGGCCACTAAAAAAAACATTAAAAAACTTACAGCCTTTTGCTTGGGCTGTCCACTGGGGTGGAATGGGAAGGTGTACGGAGCCTCCCCCCACCGCGTTCTTACACGTCTGGGTGAGGAGGCTATGGAACATGGTGAGGGGGGAGGGGAGTTATACAGGGGCTGTAGTGGCACTTGTTATCCTGCTGCCGTTCCTGAAGCTCCACCAGACGCCGGAGCATGTCTGTTTGCTCATGCAGCAGCCCCAGCGTTGCATCCTGCCTTCTCTGATCTTCCTGCCACCACCTCTCATCTCGAGCGTCTCTCCTCTCCTCACGTTGGTCCCTCCTGTCCTCACGTTGGTCCCTCCTGTCCTCACGTTCACTGGCTTCTTTCCTATACTTTGAAACCGTGTCCTTCCACTCATTCAGATGAGCTCTGTCACTGCGGGTGGATTCCATGATTTCTGCAAACATCTTGTCTCGCGTCTTCTTTTTCTGACGCCTTATCTGTGATAGCCTTCGGGATGGAGGAGGGAGGCTTGAAGAATTTACAGCTGCTGGAGGGAGGGAAAAAAGGAGAGAATTTTTTAAAAAGATACATTTTGCAGAACAATGCTTATACTCTTTCACGGTGACCAACACTATTCTCATTACATAGCACATGTGATTTCTGTGCAAGGTCGCATTTTGCCTCTTAATATTGAGTGCCTGTGGCTTTGCTGCTAGAGATCACAGACGCAGGTCCGGGCAACAGAATTCGTCTTGCATGCGGCCATGGTAAGCCATTGTCTTTCAGCTTCTGCGCCCTCCTTTCCCACATACCAAGCAAAGCCTGTTGAGTGCTGCGGTTTTCCTGTTAACATTCAGCAGCAGAAAACAAACTAACCACCCCCCCCATCCAATTCTCTGGATGATCGCTTTATCCCCCCCCCCCCCCCCACACACACACACCGCGTGGCTGGTATCAGGGAAGATCCCTGCAGGAACCAAACTAACACCCCTCACCCCGCCATGAATTCTCTGCGATGATCGCTTTACCCCTCCCCCCACCGCGTGGCTGGTATCAGGGAAGATCCCTGCTAGCCAAACGCGAAAAGCTCTGGGCCAATTCCCCCCTCCCTGCACTTGGCTAACTGCAGGGAAGGATTTCTTTTCAGCCACAGGCAAACAGCCCAGTAGGAACTGCCACCTCTGTCCCCTTAATTAAATTCCCATATTTCAACCAGGTTACCATGAGCGATATCACTCTCCTGAGGATTACACAGCAAGATAAAGAACGGATGTTGCTTGAATGCCAGCAAACACCGGGACCGTGCCAGGCTTTGTCATGCAATAATACCAGATTACTTGCTGCAAGCATGGCGCGGTCAAGTGTCCTACCATGGAGGACGGAATACGGCTGCACTGCCTAGAAACCTTGTGGCAAGGCTTTTGGAGTACCTCCAGGAGAGCTTCATGGAGATGTCCCTGGAGGATTTCCGCTCCATCCCCAGACACGTTAACAGACTTTTCCAGTAGCTGTACTGGCTGCGAATGCATCCCAAGTCCTCAGGGCAAAGTAATCATTAAAAACCCTTGCTTTTAAAACAAGTTTTATATTTTAAAAGGTAAACTCACCTGAGGTCCCTTCCATGGGGTCGTGGTCTTGGATACTGGGTTAGGAGGGTACTTCAGTCAGGCTGAGAAAAAGATCCTGGCTGTTGGGGAGAATGGAGTGCTGGGTGCTCTCTGCAAGCTCGTCCTCCTCCTCCTCCTCTTCCCCGTCCGCAGAATCCTCAGGTGTAGCTGATGAGATTATCCCCGCCTCGGAATCCACGGTCAGTGGTGGGGTAGTGGCAGCAGCCCCCCCTAGAACTGCATGCAGCTCGTCGTAGAAGCGGCATGTCCGTGGCTCTGACCCGGAGCGACCGTTTGCCTCCTTTGTTTTTTGATAGGCTTGTCTGAGCTCCTTGACTTTCACGTGGCACTGATCTGAGTCCCTATTGTGGCCTCTCTCCATCATGCCTTTGGAGATTTTTTCAAAAGTTTTTGCATTTCGTCTTTTTGAATGAAGTTCTGCTAGCACTGAATCCTCTCCCCATATAGCGATCAGATCCAGTACCTCCCGTACGGTCCATGCTGGTGCTCTTTTTCGATTATCAGCCTGCATGGTTACCTGTGCTGATGAGCTATCTGTGGTCACCTGTGCTCTCCACGCTGGGCAAAGAGGAAATGAAATTCAAATGTTCGCGGGGCTTTTCCTGTCTACCTGGCCAGTGCATCCGAGTTCAGATTGCTGTCCAGAGCGGTCACAATGGTGCACTGTGGGATAGCTCCCGGAGGCCAATACCATCGAATTGCAGCCACACAAACCCTAATTCAAAATGATAAAATCGATTTTGGCGCTACTCCGCTCGGAGTAGAGTACAGAAATCGATTTAAAGAGCCCTTTATTTCGAATTAAATGGCTTCGTTGTGTGGACGGGTGCAGGGTTAATTTGATTTAACGTTGCTAAATCCGAATTAAAGTCGTAGTGTAGATCAGGCCTCAGTCATGTTTGCCTCCCTCTGCTAAGGCCTATCACCAAGGGTAACTAGTGCAGGGTCAGTGCCTCCTATATCTCTACTCTCAACTGTCAGATACTTTCCACAGCTCCGAATAAAGCCTGGAGCTGACAGTGGGGAGAGAAGCCATTGATTAGGCCAATAGATTCATACTATTCATAATATGTATGTTCAATCCTGCCTTGGTTCAATGGGTGTATATGTGAATCACTGTACATGACATGATGTGTGTGTGTAGGTTGGGGATCCCACTTCTATTTAGTGGGGCCCATCCAAAAGTCATTATTCCTCAACTAAATTTACCCATATTGTGCTTGCAGTGTGAAAAGATTTCCATGGCTGGTAGCCCATTACTACACCCTTCACCAGTAATACATTCATACAGAGAAAAACAACTACCCTGTTTCCCCGAAAATAAGACATCCTCCGAAAATAAGGCCTACTTACAGTTTTGCCTCTCGTTGTAATATAAGGCATCCCCCCGATAATAAGACCTCCCCGATAATAAGGCATCCACCGATAATAAGGCATTTTTCATTTCTAAAAAATAAGACATCCCCTGAAAATAAGACCTAGCGCATCTTTGGGAGCAAAAATTAATATAAGACACTGTCTTATTTTCGGGGAAACAGGGTATAGTAGCAAAGTAGTCGTTACACACAGATATAAAACTCTGGTGCCACCCACAGAAATATTAGTTATACTGTATAGGTATTTGAAGTGGGAAGCCAGTCATCTTACTCAACATGGTCTGCTTTGCAGCTCTGTTTGCTTTTATGGAGTACAGAGGTCTCTAAGAGGTGGGGCCCAGGGAGCTTTCCCCTCCTCCCCTATCCCCTGGCTCCTCTAATAGTGACCAAATATAACCCCAGTCCTTTTGTTTTTATGGAGTCAATGGCAGGTCCAGGCTACCCTCTTTAATGGCTACAGACTCTCAGAAGAAATTGAGGCAAATCCATAGCCCTGCTCCTTTTCTGTACAATTAGCAGAGCTTGGCCCATTGCCACACCCGATTAAAGATGTATCTAGGTCCTTTGAGGCACTACAATCCCCCAGAACTCATGGGGGCATTGCATCTCAGGTATGTCGTCTCCAGGAGCTTGTACAGGGTCAGTGTGCTTCCAATACCCCACACTACAGGGCTGTTTTAAAGTCACAACCTAGATCTGTGTTACAAATTTAGCCCAAATTGTAATCATTTGTGAAATTCTGAAATCAAACAAAAATGGAAAGGCTAAAATATTAAACTATGAATGAGAATGTGTTACTTGTACATGTGGATTATATTTATAATCCCATACACGTCTTTTCATGTGTACATGAGTACTCCATTTATATTTCTCCAAAAAGCTGAACTCCTCATTGGAGACAAAATATTAAGGGTATTAAAATTTTTATTTAATGGTCAAACCCCTGTTTAGCGTTCCTAAGAATAAAATTTAAGATTTGTAGAAAATGGAATGTTTTCTTCAAACTTCAAATGCTCAGTTTTAAATTCCTGGATTTAATTTGTAATCCAAACCCATTTTTTTCTAAAACTTAAAAGAAAAATAAACACAAGCCCCCTGGATTAAAACCTTTTGTATTCAAAATACATCTTGCTTTGTTTTGTGGATTCTAATAGTCCCTGGATTCTCTTTCTGGAACTTTGAAATGATCTATTTTTCATAGGTATTTAGTGAACATTCCATCACATGTCAACTTATTTTCTTGAACAGGTTTTCTTTCTTAAAAATAAAATCTCTTCCAAAATTTAATGAAAAAAATAAGAAAAAATAATATTTAAAGAAATGCTTAACCCCGTATATCTAACATGTTCTGGTGTCTCCTTTTGCTAACAAATGAAAAAACAGCCCTGATCCAAAGTCCATTTGAGTCAATAAAAAGACTCTCATTGAATCAGGCTCAGGGGGAAAACATATGAGACTCTAAGAAACTACATTTCACATAACATAGTAATTTACTCACTGGACCAAACATAATGAATATAATGGGCAAAATCAGAAGCAAGCTAAATCTAAAGCTGATCCCGTAAGTTTGAATTTCTATTCTTTTTTAGCATTTTAGCAGTTTATCACTCAACATGAATGTCATTATACTGAATATAATAGAAATAGATCCCCTTTCAAGCGCATAAGGAGAGGATGGAAAAATATAGTATTTTTTCTGACAGGTTTAGAAACAAAGGTTCTCAACTGTTTTATTGTACTTTAACAATAAAATTGTTAACAATAAATCACTTTTTAGAAATCATAGATAGATAGACTTTTTGAAATAATATCTAATATTTTGCTGTAGATCATTCCTTTGGGAAGATGCCTTTGCCATTAGCTATCAACTAGAATAAAGTTCAAGAATCAATTTGTGTAGATCTCCAAGATACTCTATTATCATTCCCTGCATCGCTAACAGTTTTATAAAAGGAAAGGCATGAGATTCATAAACAGAAAATCCCTTGTGATGTCATAAGAATTTCATTTATTTTGTGGCAGAAATATTCTATTGAGTGTGCTTTGGAACTCATCCACTGGGATGTGCAGATAAACATTCATATAATGCTTCGAGAAGAGACTTCTTGTGATTAGCCTTTACCATGATAATACTGAATCAACATGGTCTATTATGTTTGTGAACTACAGAATAAAAGCTCCCAAGTCATCTTGTGCTATGAGGAGATTAATGGAAGTATTGGCCCAGCTAACTTGATCGGCTGCTTTTTTCTGCTTATATTTCTAATAGGAGAAAGCACACATTAAAGAAATGGAATAAGTCAGCAGTGAGCAAACCGTTTTTTCCAGATGCCTCAGAATTTCAGAAACATGCCTCTCTCCTAAACATCTGGACAATCACAGATGTTAAATGAATGGATGCCTTCTGAGCATTAATGAAAGAAACAAGATTTTTTTTTCTGATCCTACCTCAAAATGAAACACGTTGCAGATAATAAGGCAGAAATGTCAAGTAGAGGGGACAACCATGCAATATTTGCAGTTTGCTGGGACTAGGACCAGAAACAAAAATAATGGGGTGAGTGGTGGGGAGAATGAGTCATAAAAGACACAAGCTCCAAAAGCATAGCTCAGTAATTGCAGCACTCCAGGGCTAGAATGGGAAGAATTTACCTCTGTTGGAACCACACCACAAGTAGTATCCTGGTGTGTGCTATTAAGATACACATCTAGGACCTCCTCCTGTTGAAGTCAGTGGGAGTTTTGTAATGGATTTAAAATGAAGAAAGACAAGGTTCCTAAACAAGGGGCCTGCTCCAATTTCTCCAAATCCCTTGTATAAGATACTGTTTTCAGTACACATAATGTAAAAAGTGATTTGAATATAGAAGACTATTAGGAAACATCAAATACATGGTGATTATAAAAAGGACAATATCTGCCAATAGTTGCTACAAATAGTATTTACTATTGTTATAGATACCTGTGTAAATCATCTTCTTGCAACTGCTTGCAAGTTCTGTCTTTCATAAAAGCAAGCCAATAGACTTTTTCAAAATCAAGTCTGGAGAGTAGGCTGACTTTATGACATGGAATGTAATACTTTTCTTTGCCATTTTTCATATTGTTCTATGTTCTTTGGAAGATATGGACACAGTGACAACTCACTTTAGTCACAATCAGATAAAATGTCATAAAAATAAAAAATCATGATACAAATTTAAAGAGAAGATGGGTGAGGTAATATCTTTGAGCTGAAGAAGAGCTCTGTGTAAGCTTGAAAGCTTGTCTCGTTCACCAACAAAAGTTGGTCCAACTAAAGATATGACCCACCTTGTCTCCATCCTGGGACCAACATGGCTACAACAATGCTGCATAATACAAATTTGACACAACTATGTGACAGACCAGGAAATGGAACTCAGAATCCTGAACCCCATTGTCTTGTTGTGACCACTTATTGAAAAGAATTGCATTGGTGGCTTTCTGATGAAGGAAGGGTATGACAATTTGGGAATCTGTCCTTACAACTTATGTATTGTAGTTGATATCATAAAGATATCATGAAGTGTTACTATCTTAACTACTTCATCATGAAAGCCTCTTTGTATGTATCTCCCCCTCACACACCCCATCTCAGACTGGGGACAATAGGAAGGTACTTAACTTTTAATGATGGTACTTGGTCAAAATAACATGCTAAAGAGTAGCTGCATGCTTGGAAATCAGTTTTATCTTACCCCTCTGAAGAGAGGGAGGGAAAGGGTTTTTTTTTCAGTTAGTTTGTGTCACAACATGAATGTGATCGTATTAAATAAAATAGAAATGGATCTCTCTTTCAAGTGCGTAAGAAGAGGATGGATAAAATATAGGGTGTTTTTTTCTGATTTACTTGACAGATTTAAAGACCAGGGTTCTCAAGGCAGCCCTGTTTTATTGTACTTTAACAGCAATGAAAATGTTAGCAATAAATCATCTATCACTTGTTATAAATAATCATGTATATGTTAAGTAAAATAACTTTAGTTTTCATTTCAAAAGGGGTTAACTATTTCACTGTAGATCAGCCCTGTTGGAAGGGCTTGATCCAGACAGACTGAACAAAGGTAGCCAGATGTTGGAAAGGGAAGCCTATAAACCCAAGAAAGTCAGATAGGAAAAGGAAGCACTGGGCAAGAGCTGAATAAGAGAAGTCCATGAAGGCCAAACAACCGAGTATGTAGCAGCTGCATGAGGCAGGAGACCCTGCCCAAGAGGAGGATGAGCTAATGAGAGGCATTGGGTTTAGATTGTGTTTTATGTTCTATATGATCTGTATTCTCTTGTGATTTATATAATTATGTAAAAGAACAGTTGTTGGACCATGGGTAAAGTGTGTCATGTGTTAAATGCTTCTGCCTCTGGAAATAGTTCAGCTATTAACCAGAAGTTTCACACCTTTAGGGTGGAGTTGTGGGAGAGGGTGTTTTTAAATACAGTGAAGACTGAAGGGTCAGCAATGTGTCCAGAGGGGCGAGGCAGCTGGACAATGGGTAACACTTCTCAAAAGGGAGTGCAAGACAGAAAGTCTGTGCCCCGAGCGTGTGCCTAGGGACGCCAAGTCTGAACTCGGTTCGGGTTCTGGTGGCTTAAAATACCCAGCGATCCAGGGACTCAGAGGCTTGGGTTCCCCTTACAGCAGTCTGGTGGGGAGTGAGCAAGGGGGTGTCCTCTCCGATCTGTGATCCTTTCCTACTTCCTCTTCTAATCTCCACATTGCTACTCTGCTTCACAATTCCTAGCACTTGCTCTGAAGGTATTTCAAAAGATCGTTTCAAATATATGACTTTTAATACTGCAGACTTTTGGATGTCTTTTGGAAAGAAAATGAGAACTCTGAAAAGTTCATCAAATGGTACGAAAAACAGCCACCAAAACAATTATCTATACGTATTCTAATTCTACAGATCAATCCATGATGTCCTTGTAAAGATCATCCTAGTCTTCTATCCTTCTTTCAGATTTGTGTAATAGAATGAAACAGTAGCTCACATTGCTTTTCAAGCACAACCATGCCAATTAAGGTATCTAAATTACTGGATAATTGATTGCATTTTGACCTTTGAGAACTAATTTAGGGAATAAAATGGCAGCTCATTAAGGGCTCAAGAAAAACAATCCTTGTCTAAAAGTTACATTAATCCTTCACACAGAACAAGTATAAAAATTTCCATATAATTGCAGACATCACACTTTACTTATCAACATTTGTTCATTTTTCAAATCTTAAATTCAAAAATGTAAAATCCTAAAACATTCTTTTAACTGAAGATAGACATTTTAATATCAGCCTAATTTACTATGATATTCAGGGTTCCTCCAAGGCAAAGGTATATTTATATACCTTTTAGACGATCAATTTATATGATCCAAATTAGATATACCAAGAATATTGAATAACAAAAGTTACAGACAGAAAAGACCAACTCAGTCACTTTAAATATTATTACATTGTCCAAAGGCAGTGTTGATTCCTAACGTATATTTTTGGGTCTTTTGTCCTATCTGGTTTTAAAAGACCCCAAAATGGAGCTTCCACTATTTTCAATGGGGGCAGTATTCTACAATCTCATATTTAGCCACATTCCATCCCATAGCTTTCAGTTATTTCCCCCTTGAT
This sequence comes from Malaclemys terrapin pileata, assembly GCF_027887155.1. Taxonomy (NCBI): domain Eukaryota; kingdom Metazoa; phylum Chordata; order Testudines; family Emydidae; genus Malaclemys; species Malaclemys terrapin. Next base: position 14,735,012 of record NC_071518.1, read on the forward strand.
GCAAACAAAATTGTTATCATTCCTTGAAGTTTGCAGTCTTCACATACTAGGTGGGCAGAAATTTTGCAGTCAGTATAGTGTGATTCAAGACTAGCTGCTGACGGACCCCCATACGTTCAAGTGCTATCTCAGAACCCCCAAAACATACCATACTCAGCATCCAGTGCAAACAATTAGAGAGGTAGTAACACCGTGTTTAGAAGTAGAACTAGGCAAACTATTTGCAAACAGTGTATTCAATAATTTATATATCTATGATAAACAGATAGGAAAGAGGTTGCAAATGCCAGTAAAGTGAGTGTGAGTGTTATTTAGAAGAAAGCAACAGAGGGTCCTGTGGCACCTTTAAGACTAACAGAAGTATTGGGAGCATAAGCTTTCGTGGGTAAGAACCTCACTTCTTCAGATGCAAGTGAGGTTCTTACCCACGAAAGCTTATGCTCCCAATACTTCTGTTAGTCTTAAAGGTGCCACAGGACCCTCTGTTGCTTTTTACAGATTCAGACTAACACGGCTTCCCCTCTGATACTTTATTTAGAAGACTGTTTATATCAAATTCACCCCAGAATAAAGGACACAGAAAAGCTGTATGCGCCAAAACAGGTTACCGTGCAAGGCTTCTGCAAGTAGTGAATTTCACTAGTTGTGAATTCTGTGCTGCTGCATTCATCCATCTCTGTTTAGAAGCACACAATGTTTTCTGAAATGTCTGAAACTTTCAAAAGTGAATAAATACTGTCCACTGAAGCTAATTCTGGTTAAGTCCATGTGTCATCTAGCACATTCATGTATTCTTCAAATGAGTGCTGAAATAATTTTGAACATCTGAGAAAGATTTAAAATGGAACCTATCATGTGCATACAGTGCATCATGAGGTGTGGTATGATTTTTATAGAATATAATTTCAATACAACTAATTTATTACAGCTTCATATTATAAAATCCTCAAGTGGAAAAAAAAACTTTTTTTTTTTTAAGCAAAGGCAAAGGCCATTTAGGTGCCATACAATACACTTCAGGCAGATACATTTTAAATCACAGATAATGAAAAACAAAAGTGTTCTAGTGTCTAATATCTACAAGCCATTGAAAGCCTCATTTCACATCTGTTAAATTAAAACAATATTTTCCTCTCTTACCATTATATAATACTGTAGATCTTTAACATGCACATTCTTGTAATGCATTGGCTTTTGGCCACTGTAGCTTTTTGGTATATACTTAATGCTTTCAGCTATATTGAATCTGAAATGTACATAGACTGCTGTGATTGACCAAACACGTGTATATTGCGGTTGTGTGAAAAGTAAATGACATTGTCCGTTATATTACCTCCTACTCAGTTTCCTTACATTTTGAAATATAAAAAACCCACAACCTCATTAATAATAAAGACACTGAAAACAGCCCATGAATATCTGAATAACTGATATGAAGTAAAAACTCCAAAAGGAGGAAAACTTGGGAGAAGATAGATTTCCCTCCCCTTATGTGGGCAGGGATTTGGTCCTCAGAATTTGAATATTTTAGGGGATCTTCTGAAAGCAAATGACCATCTGTGTGGATTTCAGAGGGGTAGCCGTGTTACTCTGTATCAGCAAAAACAACGAGAAGTCCTTGTGGCACCTTAGAGACTAACGCATTTATTTGGGCATAAGCTTTTGTGGGCTATAACCCACTTTATCAGAAGCAGGGAGTAGAAAATACAGTAGGCAGGTACATATACACAGCACATGAAAAGATGGGAATTGCCTTACAAAGTGTGTGTGTGGGGGGATGGTCAGTGCTAACGAGGCCAATTCAATTAGGGTGGATGTGGCCCATTTCCAACAGTTGACAAGTTGATATTCACCCCTTCTTATCAACTGTTGGAAATGGGCCACATCCACTCTAATTGAATTGGCCTCATAAGCACTGACCATCCCCCCACACACACACTTGGTAAGGCAGCTCCCATCTTTTCATGTGCTGTGTATATATACCTGCCTACTGTATTTTCCATTCCATGCATCTGATGAAGTGGGTTATAGCCCATGAAAGCTTATGTCCAAACAAATGTGTTAGTCTCTAAGGTGCCACAAGGACTCGTTGTTTCATCTGTGCAGAGGCAGCGTTCATCCAACAAGCTCTAGAATCCTCTGTGTCCCCTCAACTGCAGCTTCTTGGGAGTTCGACTCCAATATGCTGTGGTCCAGGGACTAAACAACCGGAGTCTGCTTCTGGAATCACCTTTAAGGCTGTAGTAACTTACTGGAATATTCTCTGTGGAGCTGATGGGGTAGGAGGGGATGATGCAAGGCCCCTCCTGTTACATGAATTTTCCATGTCTGTATATATGTAGTTAATGGGCAAGGTGCCAGTAGATGGTACTGAAGAATATGCAGAATATCTGTGTCCTGAGTTTTGTAGTAACAGTTAAACTTTGTGGTTGTATACTGCAGATGGCTTCCACTGTGGAGTTCTTTGCCTGTCTGACCCATCCCACACTAGAATTTTGCAGTGTCTTTCATCTTGGCACTCTCCCATATTTACACAAACACACAGAGGTAGGCAGGGTCAGATTCATGTACAACAGGTCCCATCTGCACATGAATCCCGAGGATATTGTCCAGTCCAAAATAATTGACCTTAACACTTTCATTTTCAGCCAATAATAGCAAACACTTTCATGTTTATCAAGTATAACAGAATTCATACAGCTCATAAACTCCAATGACATATATCAAGTGATGGAAAATTTTACAAGAGTCTGAGACATTTCAGTATTGCTGTAGTGTTTCCTGTCACAGAGCCAAACTTTATAAATGATTACCAGAATTGTAAAATATTCACCTTCCAGATTCAATGCAAACAGAATTAATGTTGTAAACTCAGAAGGATGAAGAATGTTGTAAACTCTCTTAGGGGTGAGAAGAGAACTTCTTGGTACAGAAGATGCCTGCAGAGCATGTTTGTTAGATTGTAACAATTTATCATAGCGGTTTATTTTATGCTTACCAAAACTGGCATGATCTTGAGGTATTCACCACATCAACTCCGCAAATATAAAAGATTCCACTTGTACTGGACAGTAAGCATCTCTTCATCTTGTTAGAAATTTATGGTATGTTACAAGCAGAGATTTCAACACAATAAAACCCATTTTGACAATTTCAACTCCATCTTCCTTCTTTCTTTTTTTTTAAACTATTTTCTTCAGTCTTCATCATCTCATGAAATGAAGTTCTTTAAATGTATTTCTATACTTTGCTTCAATGGACCTTCCAGGTCTGATCCTGCTCCCCTGGAAGCCAATGTTAAAACTCTCATTGATTTCAAAGCAGCAGGAATAAGTTCCTTATTCAGTTTAGCCATTCCTCCCATCCTTAAATTCCTGTATCCATTAGTAAATGGGGAATTTTTTAATCTTTCTCAATTCATTCCATATTGCTGCAAATTTTTGTAGTCACATTTAACTTATTTTCTTTCCCCCATAAACGGGAAAAAAATCAGCATTTACTGTATTAAAATCTCCAGGAGTTAGGGGTTCCTTTAGGGTTCCCTATGCTAGACCTTTCCCAAGGCAATAATATCCTTCCTGTGTTAGGACGACTAGTAACTGCACTTCAGAAGGGGACATACATAGGCCTTCAACAGTACAACTAAAATCCCTCTATGTGAAATTCCTTCCCATTTGCAGAGCTTCCTAAGTCTTCAAAATATCTGAGGAATCTGCAATCTCCTTGAGGACATGCAATAAGCAGAGACAGAGGATAAAATGGAAGTTAAGTGGCAAATAAGCATCAGGGACTGTTGGGTTCTTAGTACTTCTGAAAAGCTGATACTTTAGGTGCTTTAGTAAGAATTTGAGTTTAAGGCCTTGGCTACACTTGCAGATGTACAGCGCTGTGAGTTAAACCTGACTTCGTGCAGCTGAGTAGTGAGAGCGCTGCAGTCTGTCCACACTGACAGCTGCCCAGCGCACTATCGTGGCCACATTTGCGGCAATTGCAGCACTATTGGGAGCGGTGCATTATGGGCAGCTATCCCACAGAGCACCTTTTCCCATTCTGGCGCCGTGGGTTGTGGGTGTGGGGGATTCTGGGTCCTGTCCCAATGCCCCGTGATGCATCGCTTCGCATCCCAGAAATCCCTTTGTTTCCGTCCACCTTTGGCGCCATCTTTCAACGGTTTCTGTGCAGCGCGATCTGGCTGCGGGAAATGGAGTCCGAACTGCTGAGGCGTATGCTGATGAGTCTCGCCAGCACGTCATGTTTGGCTATCAAACTATTCCTTAAGATCCAAAGTGACAGTGAGAGTGAGGGTGAGGATTCTGATGATGCTATCGAGACGTGTAAAGCGTATGACATGAAATTGCTTGTGGCATTCACGGACATGCTTAGCACCGTGGAACGCCGCTTTTGGGTTCGGGAAACAAGCACCGAGTGGTGGGATCACATCGTCATGGAAGTCTGGGATGAGGAGCAGTGGCTGAAGAACTTTCGGATGAGAAAAGCCACTTTCATGGGACTGTGTGAGGAGCTTGCCCCCACCCTGCGGCACAAGAACATGAGATTGAGAGCTGCCCTGCCAGTGGAGAAGCGGGTGGCTATTGCAATCTGGAAGCTGGCAACTCCAGACAGCTACCGGTCAGTCGCAAACCAGTTTGGAGTGGGAAAGTCGACCGTTGGAATCGTGTTGATGCAAGTTTGCAAGGCCATTAATCGCATCCTACTCAGAAGAACCGTGACTCTGGGTAACATGCAGGAAATAGTGGTTGGCTTTGCACAAATGGGGTTTCCTAACTGTGGAGGGGCGATAGATGGGACGCACATTCCTATTCTGGCACCATCCCACCTAGGATCTGAGTACGTTAATCGGAAGGGGTATTTCTCTATGGTTCTCCAGGTGCTTGTGGATCACCGTGGGCGTTTCATTGACATTAACACAGGCTGGCCTGGAAAGATGCATGATGCATGCATCTTTCAGAACACTTGGCTGCTCAGGAAGATGCAGGCCGGGACTTTTTTTTCCCAGAGCGGAAGATCACGGTAGGGAAAGTTGAAAGGCCCATTGTGATCCGTGGAGATCCCGCTTACCCGTTAATGCAGTGGCTCATGAAACCCTACACAGGGAGCCTTGACAGCAGCAAGGAATAGTTCAACTACAGGCTGAGCCGGTGCCGAATGACTGTGGAGTGTGCCTTTGGCCGTTTAAAGGCCCGCTGGCGATTTCTGTATGGGAAGCTGGACTTGGCTGAAAGCAGCATCCCCGCGGTTACATCCATGTGCTGTGCCCTCCATAATATTTGTGAAGTGAGGGATGAAAGCTTCACTCAGGCATAGACCTCCGAGGTTCAACACCTGGAGGCTGAATTTGCACAGCCAGAGAGCAGGGCTATTACAGGGGCCCAGCACGGGGCTGCAAGGATTAGGGAGGCCTTGAGGGAGCAATTTGAGGCTGAAAACCAGCAGTGATATCTGGTGCCCTGCACGGGAGTGAAGTGCAGTAGTTCCAATCTTTAGGAATCAGTGTCTGCTTAGCAGACAAGCAGTGCCTGTTTATTTTCTGGGCTAAGGAGTCTTTTACTTTATGCAATAATAAAGAATGTTTTCAAAGCCAAAGAATCCATTTATTGAAAAGAAAAATAATTATTTATTGAAAAGAAAAAAGGGGTGAAGTGGGGAACAGTGCAATCACAGATTCGTGTATGTCCTGTCTGGTGTGCTATGCAGTGAGTGCTGAACTTCAGGGCAGCTATACTGCATAGTGATGATGGTTGAGTGCAGAGGGTAAGTGTCATGGTCTTCAGGGTTGGGTGGTGAAGATACTGGTGTTGGAGGCAGCGGGTGGCGTGAAGAACATGGAAGTTGGGGAAAGTGGGTTGGAGGTGACAGTGGGGCACAACGGAAAGAGTTTTGGGACAAGGGCTGTGGGGGGGGTGGCGGTTGCGTTTTCGGTACTGCTCCTCTTTCTGCATGGCTACCAGCTCCTGGATAGCATCTGCTTGGCGCGCCAGGATGCTGATGAGCCTATCAGTGCTTTGCTCCCGGTGTGCGGTGCTTTACCGCCGTTGCGCTGCATTTTCCTGGTGGATCCTGCTTTCTGTCTCCCTCCAGTCCTGTGTCTTCTCGTTCTCTTTAATAGATTGCCGCATCACTTCTTGCAGCATATCTTCTTTGCTTTTTCGCGGTCTCTTCCTGAGTCTTTGCAGTCTCTGAGCAGGCGATAAGAGGGATGGCTGAAGTCTCAAGGTTGATGCAGCTGTATAGGCAAAACGTAACATTTAACAGAGGCAGCATTGTTTTATACCAGACAGAGTAATGATTCCCCCCGCACTTACGGAGTATAAAACACACAGGGTCTACACAATAGTGTAATTTTCCCGTCCGAAACAGAGCACACATATCCCACGGGAGCCTCAAATGGTGAGTAATGGGGACTGATTGTTTCAGGGCTGCACTGTCCTCTGGGTTTCTGTGCCTTGGGGAGAGCCAACAGCTTCAGGGGGCACCTACACTGAACACTGTCCCAACATTTTCCATAGGAGTTCGTCCTGGACAATATCTCGCTGCTGAGGGTGACCTGGGAAGCAAGGGAGGGTCTTCTACTGCAATGTGGCTTCCGCCCTGGCTCATATGCAGCTTGCCTGTGTGCAGCAATGGTCCCCCCACCCCTCACGGCACAGTGGCACGGACACATTAGCCTGGCTGGCACAAGGATCACGGTGGCTCTCCCTATAAACCTGCGCAAGCGCATTGCACACGTTCTGGATGAGACATTCTAAGAGATTACCGAGGCTGATTACCGCGATGTGATAAACCACATCAATGCACTGTTCCGCATCTAGGCATGCATGCTTAACCCTCCTCTCCCAAAGAGCCCGCACTGAAAAAATTCCTTCCCGAAAAAAAAAACCCCGCTTACCGGGAATCTGCTCTTCTGTTTGTCCTCCACCAAGTACCGGCCACTGCGACTGGTTACCATCCTCCTGGCTCGAGAAGAGCTCCTGGCTGCATGGCTCCGGCCCACCACCATCACTCCCATTTTCCTCCTCCTCCTCTTCCTCATCCCCCCCCCCCACCGGCTCTGAAGTGTCCATGGTGGTGCTTGGAGTGGAGGTGGAGTTAATCCCAAGTATCGCATCCAGCTCCTTGTAGAATCTGCAGGTTGCAGGGGGAGCACCCGAGCGGCTGTTTGCGTCGCGGGCTTGGCGGTAGGCACTCCACAGCTCCTTGACTTTAATCCTGCACTGCAGGGCGTCACGGTCATGGCCCCTTTCCATCATGTCCTTTGATACCTTCCCGAAGGTATCGTAATTCCTACGGCTGGAGCGCAGCTGGGACTGGACAGTTTCCTCCCCCCAAACACTGATGAGGTCCAGAAACTCGCCATTGCTCCATGCTGGGGCTCGCTTGGTGCGTGGAGGCATGGTCACCTGGAAAGATTTGCTGATAGCACTCTACGCCATGCCGGGCTGAGCAAACAGGAAGGGGATTTTTAAAATTCCCAGGGAATGTAAAAGGTCGGTCACATGGTTGGTTACCTGAGGCCAGAGCAGTAGAGTTTGAACTGATGACCAGAGTGGCTAGAACAGGCATTGTGGGATACTGTCGAATAATTCTGGAGGCCATTCACAGTGCATTGGGTGGCCACACTGGCGCTGCAGCGCTGCAGTGGCAGCGCTGCACTCGCTATTCCTTTCGGAGAGGTGGAGTACATGCAGCGCTGCAACCAAGGAGATACAGCGCTGCAAATGCCTTGCCAGTGTGGACGGGGAGTGAGTTACAGTGCTGGGGGCGGCTTTAGAACGCTGCAACTCGCAAGTGTAGCCAAGGCCTAAATCTATGCTCCAGGGTTTTTTTTAAATCTTGGTAAATGTTTTGAAAAACATCCATATATATACCTTCTGCCACTGACAGACCAATAAATGCAACTTGGTGGTTTTTTGTTTTGTTTTTTTATGGGTTGGTCTACTGATTGTGAACACAGCTAGGGGACAGCATTCCCCAAATATTCATGTAAATCTTAACATAAAAGCAAATTAAGAGAGCCAGAGAGAAAGCCAGACACCCTTCACAACCAGAAGTGAACACGAACACACACTTCGTGAGGAAACTTAAATGTTGCTAACCAAAACTAGCATGATCTTGTGATTTTGAGGAATGATGTCTGAGAAGACAAGGTCAGCATAGCTCAAGAAGGAAAAGATTCACAATTTTCTAGCATCGCTTATCTGCTATCATCCCCTAATTGCTGTGCCTTGATCAAGGCCGGCTCCAGCATTCCATCCAAGCAATCGCGATCAACAGCGGCAATTGGAAAAAATAAAAAGCCGCGATCGGCAGCGGCAGTTCAGCGGCAGGTCCTTTGCTCCTAGAGGGAGTGAGGGACCTGCCGCCCCCAAATTGCTGCAGGTGCCGCCCCTCTCTCTTGGCCGCCCCACGCACCTGCTTGTTAAGCTGGTGCCTGGAGCCAGCCCTGGCCTTGATGTGAGGTTCAGAGACTCTGTGGCTTCTTTAGTCCCCTTCTTGATTACAAGAGTTATGCTCATCCAATGAGGGAACAGAAACTTCATATTACATGACCAATCACAACTAAACTAACACAATTTGAAGTTTAATCAAGTCCTGATAGATACTGCATCCCCATGCAATATCTTTGGGGACCATATTGTATTAAGTTTATGCATCACTCTATGCCAGGGACTGTATGCAAGATTACCACAGCTCCTCCAGGAACCCAAAACAGTATGGGGTGATTAAGGTGAATCACTTAAGTTGTAAACACTATAGATAGTTACTGCCCCGGGGACACTTGTATATACTGGCTCAAAATAGGTTTTTCAGAGACCGACAGAAAAGGAAGGGGCTTTTGGCATGAAAAGGCTGTGTTTAGACTTATTCAGGGTCTTCCCGATCCAGCAAAAGTACAGGGCTATCTGACCAAGGGGGAACCCATCCCTTGTGGAAGGACTGGAAAGACTTTGGCCTACTAGGTTTCCCTAAGGCTGATGTTCTTATACGCAGGTCTTTCATCGTTTTGAATACGTTTTCTCTATAATGCTTTTAGCTTAACAATAAAGGTGTTTGCACAGAAACAGCTGTGCAGTAATTTGTAATTACTGGCAACACACTGTTCATAGCCCTCAGAAAGAAAGCAAAGCACAGGTGCCGGACATTAAACTGGCTGGATTGCAGGGGATATTGCAGCATAAGAGTTGTGTAGCCTTAAAGCCCCCAGTCAGGAGAAAAAGAGATGTAGATCTCCACCCAAGAGAGGTGACGGCTGGGAACTATAAGTGGGTGCCCTCGAGGGACTATGGAGCAGGAATACTGGTACAGTTACTCTGATACAAGTAATAAAAACTTGCAAACTGTGAATATTCCAGAAAATAAAACATTCTAATTGGAAATTCAAACAATAAATATATCCGAAGAATCTGCAGTCTCCTCAGTAAAGTATTCACTACCAGTAATTCACTCTGATCTAATAGTTATATGCCACATATGATGAAGATAGCGAAGAACTAAGAATGAATACCATAGACAATGAAAGATACTGTACCTCCTGTATTTCAGGGCATGTTAGAAAAATCAGACACATTGGAAGAAGCTCAAACCACCTATTATGAATAAGACAAGCTCTACAAATATCTACAAAGCCAGTACATTCTTCTCCTTTGGGACTCACCTCTGCCATAGGGACTACAAAGCGCCACCAGCTTACAAAGACTGAGCAGGTTGTGAGCTGAGACCTCTTCCTTATTGTATATTGAGTTTTTTGTTTTACTATTAACTTGACCTTCTCTGCATCTCATCATGAATTAAAACGGGGTCGGCAATGTTCGGCACGTGGTTCGCCAGGGTAAGCACCCTAGCGGGCCGGGCCAGTTTATTTACCTGCTGACACGGCAGGTTCGGCCGATCACGGCCCCCACTCGCCGGGGTTCGCCGTCCCGGGCCAATGGGGGCAGTGGGAAGCTGCGGCCAGCACCTTCCTTGCCCGTGCCGTTTCCCGCCGCCCCCATTGACCCAGGACGGCAAACCGCGGCAAGTGGGGGCCGCGATCGGCCGAACCTGCCGCGTCAGCAGGTAAATAAACTGGCCCGGCCTGCTAGGGTGCTTACCCTGGCGAGCCGCGTGCCAAATGTTGCCGACCCCTGGCCTAAACCGTTGAAGTGTTAATAAGTTGAAGAAACAATTACTCTTTGGTCAGAAAATAAAATAAATGAAAATCAGAAAACCAATATTTATACACTCTAATGGTGGGTACGCCCAAGGCTAGCTCAGCCAGTATGGGAGAAAAGCTGCCAAGTTGATTCAGCAACTACATAGGTTTGTTATCTTCTATGGTTGAAATCAAAGGACACGTCAGCACCTGAAAAAGTATTACAGAGGCTTAAACAAATCTTTATTCACAACAAGAGACAAACAATCCTTTAGCAGAGTGTTCTATAGGAACTGTAAATAATCTTATACCCATCATATAAGGGGAGCTTTTCTAACGAAGGATATTTTTTGTAAGGAGTAGACTCATGATACGTTTGTTTGAAGCCCAGCACAAAGAGAATGGCCCCTTAACCATTTGCTTCTAACTATATACAACCTGTAAGCTGGAAAGCTTCTCTTTCCATCCCAGAATGCAATACACGACTTTGATAGGCATTAGAGTATACATGCAAGGCCTCGTAATCTTAAATCCACAAACATTACAATACTGCCAGCCTTTTATCCACATTTGCTTACACAATATAGATAGAGAAAAATTAAAATGATCTGTTCTTCTCATGATACGCAGCTGCAGCTTCCCATCAGCATTATTTGCCATTATTAGTACACATTGGGGACAGGCTAAAGTCCCACTTCTGCTTCCATTGAAGTTTCTGAGAGTTTTGTCTTTGTTTTTAGTAGGATCTCAGTATGCCCCTTACATCCTCAAACTTCATTTTGAAACTCACATTAACCAGTTTGTCATTTATATTTTTGCATAGAATATATACTCTCTCCATATGCTATTCTGATAATAGTGCAAGTTCTTTGAATATCCGATTCAGTCTATAGACGGGATTTAAATGAACTACAAGTGTTTTCTTGTGTGCAGCTGCCCAGATGCATGTTACATATTACAAAATTTGGGAATCTCTAAAGCCAAATGTTATGGATAAAGAATCCATCCGAATGTTATTAAAATCATGAACATAAAAGAGAAAAAAATGTTATTTCTTGTGCCCAAACTTCAACACAATGGTTCTATAGAGTAGGGAGACAGTACAGTAACTGCTGTCAAACCTATAATGTTCTTTTTTTAAAAATTATTAAAGAACTATACCCTCTCTGCTAGCTGGGTTGCATAAAAGAGTAATACCAATTTTATAGCATTTCCATCAAAGGCTTATTTTAAGCACAGCAGTTCATATGATGTGTTACTAATCTAATTGCTAGCTTCACCAGTTGCAACAAGACTTTAAGTGGAAATTTGTAATAATTCACACACCCACATGTGCCTACCTTATTCCATCTATAAAAAAAAGACTAACATGGCTTCGTTTTATATATATGTGACTATAGTATCTCTTTTGTTTCCATTTTGAGTTATGAATGTCAAGGGACATAGTTGTTAGTGAGCTAGCCTCTGGGTCAGAGAAGCAAACACAATTGCTGACATGGTTTTGCAGTATTAAGTGGTGCTGCACTGCTATGGAGAGAACTGGGCAAAATTTACCAGAAAAACAAAACAAAACCAGACATAAACATTCACATTTACACTATTCACAAGATTTTTTCATTCACTTTCTACAAACAGATGCATGAGGGAACTTCAGTTTGGAAGAACTTGCTGAACATGCCTCCAAACTAAAGGTCTGAAAACTTGTGTGATTACATGTTAACATGAATATTGTGTTAGTAGTGTTTGGTGGCCATCTTGAAAACACTGCGTGTGTTTGGCAGTTATTGAATCAGAGATCAGAAACAATAACATTTCACCAACCATACAGCATATATAGTGAATGTGAAATAGCGAATACTCAGACCAATAGAGCTCCACACAAGAATCCATTTTCAGTGCATAACAAGAAGCAATTTTACTGATCCTACAAAAAAGCTGCATATTGTTGAATGCAAACTACTGACATCTTATCTATTAACTATTTGCATATATACAGAAATTCCTTTTTCATGGAGTAGTCCTGTAACACTTCTAACAGTTCAAGGCTGAAATATGTTAATAAATTTTAATGCAGAAGGGATCCTTATGATCATTTAGTCTGACATCTTGCATAACACAGGCCAAAAAACCTCACCCAGTAATTTCAGCATCGAGCCCATAATTTCTGTTTGAGTATAGCATATTTTTTTAAAAAACAGATATCCAGTCTTGACTGAAAGTGATGGAGAATTCACCACACCCCTAGGTAAGTTGTTCCAAAGATTACACATCCTCAGTGTTAAAAAAATGTGTTTTATTTCTAGTCTGAATTTGTCTAGTGCAGAGCATCCAACCATTGGATCTTATATTTATTCTGCCCTCTACTATCAGTAATCTCCTTCCCCGTGTAGGTACTTGTAGACATCATTGACAAACTGTTTATTAAATCATTTCAAATAACTAACAATTTAAAACCTGGAATCTATATATGGTTAATTTGTTACCAGAAAAAGGGGGAACTTCCTAGAAGAAATTGTTCGTTACAGTCAATTCACCGAGATCCAGTTAGAGAGGCTATTCTTTGGATGAGAAGTTAAACTGAGATATCTTGGGTCCTGCTCTGGTAGCTGGAAACACACAGTCCCATGACATATTTAGAGAAGTTAAAAATTCAAGTGTTCCTTCTCTTATAAAACAAGTTTTACAGAACGAGAGTGTGAAAACTCAGCTGGCTTTATGCACAGTACCTCACCAGAAGTAAAGGAGATGCGTACTCCTGTTAGAGTAGGAACTGGTGTCAAGGTATGGCCAGCTCTTCCTAGTTGCATAACTGGTTAGCCTGAACTGGTCCTATGTATATGATCTGAGCATGGATTCTCAATGCATAGGACCTCCAGACATAGTGTCTATTGCTTTTGGCACTCTTTACATAGAGCCTTGTCTTCCAAAATCTCTCTCATCTCTGATACTGTAGCTTCGTTTTTTGAAACATGGGTGATGTCAAGCTGATAGTTGTGGGTTTAAGAAAGGACTGCAATCCCACCCCTTCATACCCATCTGCAGCATTGCACTATTGGATAGCTGCATTTTCTTTGACTTCCTGTTAAGATTTCAAAGTACGGCCAGAAACAGTCCATTGGTCATTCTAATGCTCCCTCCTAATTTAATATGGCAGCCCTTATGTGCCCAATGGGAGATTACTGGTAATTAAATTGAGAAGGTAATCGAAATTACTTTTGACGGCACACAAGTCACCATACTCCTCCTGAATAGGGAACAATCCCTGTTTGAAGATGTCCAATGGTTTTTGGCTTATCTTTACTAGAGTATTGTAAGCTTATGTTGACCCAAAACTGACTTTTGAATAGTCGCCATGTTTTTCAAGAAAATTATATGATTTTCATAAGGGGTTAAGCAGAAATGCTAGTCTGGGCTTCCTCGTTCAGTTCCTGTGTGATCTAAACGTTGAAAATTCTCATCAATATATGGTTGTCAATGCCTAGAATAATCAGTGTTAGTTACCATATGATAATGGTAAAATAGAGTCAACAAAACTGACTGTAAGGTTCACTCAAGACTAGAGAACAGCTGTGGAACAATGACGTACACTGGGGATGGTGCAGAGCTGCTGGGGGAGCACGGGAAAGTACCATCGCTCCTCAGTCGGCCCACTTTCCAGAGGGATTATGTAGGCTGCCTTCAGGCTAGTGAAGCCTGCTCTCTCCAGTGCACCTAGGCCATTCCACAGGCTAGATCCAAAAGGGGGTGTGAAGCCATAACCCTGCAGACTTACCCCCACTGAGGAGATGGTCACCCTCCTGAGGCATTTCCCCAAACACAGTGGTGGCAATTATAAACTGTCCCTTTAACATGCATAAGGTAAGAGAGAGGCTCCTTGAGCCCTCCCCATCCCATAAACCTAGACAAGCACCAATCGCAATCTAACCAATTGTGAATGGCATGTGGAGGGAACATCTAGATAGCATATAAACTTGTATTTGCTGTGGGTACATTACAGCATGACACTGGTTCAAATAAAGCAGAGTATTTTTAATATTCAGATTAATTTTCATAACTGCTATGTGTTTGTAATGCAATTAGGTGTGGAAGCAGAGAAAGAACTGACAGGAAGGGGATTGCAATGCATGACAGTTTGTTAGCAAGAGTCAGGCTAATTGTAACCCTAATAACGCGAGATTTGTAGAAGCGAGTGTGTGAGGCGAGTGGGAAAGAACAGTGTGAGAAGTTGTTGCGACCTTGTGTAGATAATGTGTAGATAATATGTGGAGATAATGTGTAGATAATATGATATTAGTAAGCAAAACAAGATACCAGAATGACCTATGTATAAACAAAATGCAGCTGTTGCTCATTATTGTCTGTAACAAAAAGTATAAATGCTTGCTGTAATTGTTTACCTGTTGAGAGACCTCTATGCAATTAATAGAAAGAAAATAAAGTATCTGACTTGCTGTACCCAAACAAAAAGTGAGAACTCTGTTCTTCTCCAACATAGGGATAGCTAAATTATTGGCTTCTCTCTTGGGTTTTGTTACTTTGCTTGAGGGGACCAACATAGCAGTAAGTGAGAATATAGGATATCTCAGCTCTAAGAAGAACAATGTTTTCTCTCATACACTGAGCTCAGAAGGATATAGGAGCACCAGAAACTCTAATCACTGTGGTTGTGCTTAGTGCAAAACACAGCGTGTCCCTTGTTTTTCTATCTTGAAGTTTGCCTAATAGTCTGAGAACAGAGTCTTATTAATGTAAATGAAGTTCAAATAGTATATTGCATGAAATTCTTTTTATTACTTCATTTCTTTGGAAAACAGCCTACAAACTGGATTAATCCACTGCACTGTATTTTCTGTAAGCATCTACCCAAAGTGACTTTTTAAACAGATTGCTGAGTAAACTTTAAATGAAAGCAGCCAATAAAGATACTTCTGCTGTAAAAAATGTGTTTCGTATGTAGTTAATTTCACACTTATTTGCACTGGAAAATTAAATTTTTACTTATCAACGTACCACAGAAATACTGGGGGAAACTCCACTCTGATGTTCAGAGAAGACTTTTTTTGTGACTGCTTTAGGCAAACTATATTAAAATTAATTGATAATTAGGAAACTGGCATCCTAATTCCAGCAAAGTTGTCCATTATTGTAACTGTATGGTCCATCACAGGTCTATTTCATCACAAAGGAACCAAGCAACTATTCCTTTTTTCAAAAAAAAAATTAGACTTAGGAGCCTAAGTCACTTAGGCACTTTTCAAAATGTTACCTTAGTCTACTTTCCTGGAAGATCGAAAACTTCCTTTGACTGCAATGAGAAAGCGAGAATAATTTGTGGGTGCATAGAAAACAAAAAATGAATTATCTGTAATTTAAAACAAAATGATCAGGACGGTCTCTTGGAAGAATTAAATGGCTATAAGTATTGATAGGAAATCTGCTTCATTTTTAGCTAGCTTTGAAACCAAGAGACACTCCTGATAATTCTGTTTTGAAATTCTAAGTGTGTTTTCAATTCTAAATATTACTGACAGGGATGCTATTCTACTTACTGTTTTCAGGACCTTCGCATAAAACATGTCTGATATTTAATACATAATAAATGAATTTTTGCTGGCATAACTTGAGGTTCATGTTGCAGATCAATTAGGTTTAAGCATTGCTGGCAGTCGTGCAAATTCTGATTAATTTTTAAATGCCGATCAACAACTTCTTGTGCATATCTTTTTCTGAATATGGTGGAATTTAATGTTGACATTGGCTTAATAGTTTTGCTCTTGATTCTCCTAAATACCGTATTGGTTTGAGGCCACAATGAGAATGTAATTATCAGTTCTTAAGGGATTGCCTCACAGGCCAACAGGAAGATTCTACCCCAGAAACATTCACTCAAAACTTAGTTTTTGGATTAAATTTTATGGAAATGTATGTGTGTGTGGTTGGGAGATGAAAGTGGTTGCTGTTTTGTTTGTAAGATATTTTCTAGGTTTAAGGTCCTGGTTTTGTGTGTGGATACCTTTTCCTTTTGGATTTGTGTTGCCCTATGATTTTAAACTACTGTGGGAAGGAGGGATGAGAATGCAGAGAGAGAGAGAGAGTGCATGTGTATTAAAAAAATAAAAATAAAAAGCCCTGGTAGTGAAAAAATTATTTTACTATGCCATACCACCTTTGATGAGATTGTGAGATGGGGACCACTTGTTTGCACAATACTTAGCACAAATAATAAGACATGGGGAATAAGAAAGCCAGAAAGTGCAGGCAAAGTGACATAAATTAAATAATAAATTAATTATTATACATGAACAGCCCTCCACAAAGACCTTTAAATACATAGTTCCATCTTGTCATCCCTATAACTAGTGGAGACTGAAAGACATTCTCAGCTACATTCTGATGATTCTCAGTCCTACATCAAATGCTTTGGTGTCATTACTCTCCCAGTGCATGATAGAGATAAAAAATGTGGATGATGAACACCAAAAGCTGGATGAAGATCAAGTGGCTTGGGTGCAGTCCAGTTAAATAGAAAGCAATACTTGTTTACAAGGGAAGCATTTGTAGGAATGGACAGAAGCAGCTTGGGTGAGCTCTCTCTATTGAGCATGTAGATGGAGCATTTTGGTGAAAGCTCAATGGTTTCAATATCCCAGGAGATTCATCCTTGACCTGGGTGGCTTGTTCAGCCCCTCTTCTCCTTAGATGTCACATTCCCCAGCAATAGATAGAGGATGGGCTTTGCCTTAGCATATTCCTGAAGAACCCGTGTGTTCAGGGAATGACATATTCCTTGGGATCAGAGTACAGTATGTGGTCCGCTCACCTTATCCAATAATACTTAAAGCTTCTTCCTCCTCCAACTCTCCAGTGAAATTCAGGACATCATCAGCGAAAGAGAGGAAAGGTTCTTTACAAAGACTTCTCAACTAGAGATGGGTGAAATTATTTTTTAACAAAATACTAAATTAATCAAAAAGTGCTTGGGGAGGGGCACAAAGCATTTGTGGATTTGGGTCGAATTTGACTAATAGTTTCAACCAGTTTTTTTTTTTTTTTTTCCAGAAATGAAGAGTTTGAAATTTTCAAAATGATGGTTTTTTTTATTCAAAATCATCATTTTAAATCAATATTTTGTTTCAGAAAAGTCATTTTGAATCAGTGCTTGAAGTGTTGAACCTAGCAAAAAAATTTTGTTTCGGCAAAAAAATTGAATCGATTCCATTTCTGTTTGAAACTAATCATTTTTTTCCCCCTGATTTTTCAGTTTGGCAACCAAAAATAGAAATAAAAATCAATTATACACTCTCTTCTTGATGCTTTTCAAAGAGGAAGCAGCATCTCCTTCCTTAAAGGTTTTTAAAGTCAGGTTTGACAAAGCCCTGGCTGGGATGATTTAGTTGGAGATTGGTCCTGCTTTGAGCAGGGGGTTGGACTAGATGACCTCCTGAGGTCCCTTCCATCCCTGATATTCTCTGATTCTATGAATCTGATGAAATAGACCACCAGCCTGGAAGAGCCCATCACAGTGTTAAAAAGCTTAGCAGATCTCAACAACAAAGATGCAAGATTCTGTAAGCCTATAGTTATGCTGGCAAACCAGTTTGCTCTCTCGTTTCTTACCATTTATACATATATCTAATGGACTGCCTAAAGGATATATTATTCATTTTCACTTGTTACTGATGCCCGTATTGCTCCATAAGGGGCAGTGAAATGGAAGTTATGAAAGATAATCGATAACAAGCAACTAATGTACCCACAGTGTTGCCATTAGATATATTTCTTCTGCCACATCAGTTCTCTTATATAATTTAAAGAATTTTTTTGTTGTTGTTTTGCTAAGCAGAGCTGCTGACCTAACCACAGCACTCAATATCACTTTACTAGCAAGTGGTCAGGTTTGATTATTTATTATTACTTTATATTTAGGGCCTTACCATGTTCACGGTCCATTTTGGTCAATTTCACGGTCATAAGATTTTTAAAATTCTAAATGTCGTGATTTCAGCTATTTAAATCTGAAATGTCATGGTGCTGTAATTCTAGGGGTCCAGACCCAAAAAAGGAGTTGTTCAGGGGTCACAAGTTTACTGTAGGGAGACTGTGGTACTGCTACCCTGACTTCGGCGCAGCTGCTGGCATCAGTGCTTCCTCCAGAACTGGGTGCCCGGCCAACAGTTGCTGCCCTCCGGCCGCCCAGCTCTGAAGGCAGCGCAGAAATATGGATGTCAGTACTGTGACCCCCCTAAAATAACCTTGTGGCCCTGCTGCAACTCCTTTTTGGGTCAGGACCCCCAATTTGAGAAACGCAGGTTTCGCCTGTGAAATCTGTATAGTATAGGGCAGGGGTCGGCAATGTTTGGCACGCGGCTCGCCAAGGTAAGCACCCTAGCGGGCCGGGTCAGTTTATTTATCTGCTGACACGGCAGGTTCGGCCGATCGTGGCCCCCACTGGCCCCGGTTCGCCGTCCCGGGCCAATGGGGGCGGCGGGAAGCCGCGGCCAGCACATCCCTCGGCCCATGCCGCTTCCCGCCGCCCCCATTGGCCCGGGACGGCGAACCGCGGCGAGTGTGGGCCGCGATTGGCCAAACCTGCCACGTCAGCAGGTAAATAAACTGGCCCGGCCCACGTGCCGAACGTTGCCGACCCCTGGTATAGGGTAAAAGCACACAAAGGACCAGATTTTACGGGGGGGAGGGAGAGACCAGATTTCACGGTCCATGATGCATTTTTCATGGCTGTGAATTTGGTAGGGCCCTATCTATATTAAAGGCCTGCACGCGCGCGCGCGCACACACACACACACACAAAAAAGAGGTTAGGGCAATGCCCAAATGGACGGAAAATTATCAGTGTAGGAGAGAAGACAATCATGAGTGATTTCTAACTTTACCTGTAGAAGCGTATATTGACACTGCAATTGTATGTGTGATTGCAGCACTTGTAGACATATTCAAGCTAGCTTTAGATAGCATGAGTAACAATATCAGTGAAACTGCAGCAGCACGGGATTCAGTATGGGCTAAACAAGCCCAAGTGGAACCACAGGCACTCACTCCCATGGCTAGCCCAAGTTGAAGTCTGTGCTGGTCCGATTTCACTGCTATTGGTCCTTGTGATAGCTAAATTAAAGCTAGCTTGGGTACATCTACAGATGCTCCAATCACACTGTGACGTTGTGCATTCTATATGGTTTTATAAAAACTTGATAATAAGTCAATATAATGTAACTGAGATAGTTTTAGAGAAAATATGGTAATAAGTGAATGTAACGTAACTGGGATATGCTTCATGCAAAAGGTCTCTTGTAAGGTATCATTACAAAGCTTATAAGCTACTGAGTATGATCATCTGATTTGTATGAATGTACCACTCTTGTATCTAAAACTAGAAATATAAAATGTAACTCTGAGGGCCTATTGTAATTGTGTAAAGTGTGGACCATTAATGATGGTTTGGAATCTTGATGACTCCCATTGTCTGCAGATGGCTGTATTTACCTGTGAGTCTTCCTGTATATGTGTGTGCTGGCAAGTGAGTAATGAAGTCTTGCAGTGACATGTGATCATGTCACCTGAACTGGAATCCATCTTTAACCTGGTGCTTTTCCAGTGAGGGGGGTGTGGAAACCCAGAGAGACAAAGAGTTCCCGCCTTATGCAAAAGATATATAAAGGGGGGGAAGAGAACAGAGAGGGAGAGGAGCCATCATGAAGAATCCCCTAACTACCACCTGAGCTGCAACAAGAGCTGTACCAGGGGAAAGAATTGTGCCCAGGCCTGGAAGATGTCCAGTCTGAGAAAAACTTACTGAAGCATCTCTGAGGGTGAGATTATCTGTATTTAGTTTGATTAGGCATAGCTTTGCGCATTTTATTTTATTTTGCTTGGTGACTTACTTTGTTCTGTCTGTTACTACTTTGAACCACTTAAATCCTACTGTCTGTATTTAATAAAATCACTTTCTATTTAGTAATTCACTCCGAGTATGTATTAATACCTGGGGGAGCAAACAACTGTGCATATCTCTCTATCAGTGTTATAGAGGGCGAACAATTTATGAGTTTGCCCTGCATAAGCTTTATGCAGGGTAAAACGGATTTATTTGGGTTTAGACCCCATTGGGAGTTGGGCATCTGAGTGCTAAAGACAAGCGCACTACTGTGAGCTGTTTTCAGGTAAACTTGCAGCTTTGGGACAGGAGATTCAGACCCTGGATCTGTGTCTGGAGCCAAACAGGAGTGTCTGGCTCAGCAAGACAGGGTGCTGGAGTCCTGAGCTGGCAGGGAAAACAGAAGCAGGGGTAGTCTTTGCACATCGGGTGGCAGCTCCCAAGGGGGTTTCTGTGATCCAACCCGTCACACACACCTCCAATTAAAGTATAGATATGCTATAGTAGCACTGTTGTAAGACCTAATCATTAATGTCTGTAAATACTATGAGACCTGGAGATAGAAAGATGCAGTAGAAATGCAAATAATTATTAGTACTAGCCAAGAAAATCAATGATGCTATGAGAATATTGTTTATAAGCATGCTTATACAGGTTGAATGTTATCTTCATATCTTGTGAGATTTTACTTAAGTCTTTTTCCAATTTGCAAGGCAGTAATTTTTCTTCCTTTTCCACAGGGCCACAGCAAGTTAAATACTGAAGAAGCTTCCACGTTGAAAATGTTTCTGAGGAAAATGCATCCTAGATGTAAATTCCACTAGAATTCCAGTGGAATTACTCAAGCGATTAAATTTGATCCTATATCTACATCAAACTACAAATTAATATTTTATGGTTTTTTTTTTTTTTTTGGTTAACCTTTGTTTGTGAACATATATCCTTACCTTTTTAAATATATATATATATATATTTATTTTAAATAACTACAGCTTTTTTGATGTGGAACCTGGTGAATGTTTTCAAATTTGGCACTGCTTAAATTTTACTTTATGGTCTCCATGCCCAAGTAGTCCATGGCATAGCCTTCCTCCAAGATTCTCTGTAGGTATCTCACCAACAAATATAGATCTACGGGAAAAGTCGTTACTGGTGCTTTTATAGTAATCAGCCCTCAAAGCAGATCCAGGAATTTGCACGGCCCATTCTCACCCTCTACTACCTTGCCCTTGTTATTTCCACCTGATTCAAATGATGCTATGATCATGTTGTTTATAAGCATGCTTATACAGATTGTCTCATCATGAATGTTACCTTCATGTCTTGTGAGATTTACTTAAGTCTCTCCCCTATGAGGGAAGATTTTTAAAAAATGGGTTTGTTTAGTCTGGAGAAGAGAAGACTAAGTGGGGGACATGATAACAGTTTTCAAGTACATAAAAGGTTGTTACATGGAGGAGGGAGAAAAAATGCTCTCTTTAACCTCTGAGGATAGGACAAGAAGCAATAGGCATAAAATGCAGCAAGGGCGGTTTAGGTTGGACATTAGGAAAAACTTCCTGTCAGGGTGGTTAAGCACTGGAATAAATTGCTTACAGAGGTTGTGGAATTTCTGTCATTCGATATTTTTTAAGAGCAGGTTAGACAAAGATCTATCGGGGACGATCTAGATTGGGATCGGCAACCTTTGGCACGTGGTTCGCCAGAGTAAGCGCCCTGGCAGGTCGGGCTGGTTTGTTTACCTGCCACGTCCACAGGTTCGGCCGATCATGGCTCCCACTGGCTGTGGTTCTCCGCTCCAGGCCATTGGAGACGGCGGGAAGCAGCGGCCAGCACATCCCTCGCCCACGCCGCTTCCTATGCCAAAGGTTGCCGCCCCTTCATCTAGGTAATACCGAGTGCAGGTGACTGGACTAGAAGACCTCTCGAGGTCCCTTCCCGGTTCCCTCCAGTCCTACAGTTCTATTGTTCTATAATTAATCCCCACTACAGTAAACATGGCACAATACCCAAATTAACATATCCACTACTCAGAGGCGGTGAATCCTACCAGGGCCGGCTCTGGCTTTTTTGCCGCCCTAGGCAAAAAAGCCACCCGCCGCGCCCCCCCTCCACCCCCGCCCCCCCAGCGCGGCAGGGGAGGGCGCTGAGCCTGGCCACGGGCCCGCAATCCCCAACCGGCTGGAGCGCCGGGGGGAGGGCGGCGAGCCCGCCGCGGCCCCGCTCTTCCCGACCGGCCAGAGCGCCGGGTGGAGGGCGGTGAGCCCGGCCGGGGCCCCGCTCTTCCTGACCGGCCGGAGCGCCGGGGGGAGAGCGGCGAGCCCGCTGCGGCTCTGCTCTCCCTGGCGGCCGGAACGCCGCGGGGAGGGTGGCGAGCCGAGTCGCAGCCCCACTTTCGGGCCAGGGCGCCCCGCCGTGCCGCCCCCCTCCAGGCACCACCCCAAGCACATGCTTGGTGGGCTGGTGCCTGGGGCCAGCCCTGAATCCTACAGGGTTTTGAATATGTGGTTCCAGCATGGCTAGATATTGCTACCTGGGGGTTAGACTCATAAACCATACTTTCCAGCTTTTATTGGCTTGTTTATTTATGCTGCCCTGGGTCACAAGCATCTAGCATAGAATTTAATTATACATAAAATCAGATTAAACTTCATATCATCTCAGGCAATAAAAACAAAACAGAGAACAACTGCATACTCTATATGATCTATACTAAGACAAAGTAAGAGTACTAAGAAGTCTAAGGCCTGTAAAATCAAGGCTATAAAATGACTGCCTAAATGGCAGGGAAGCAATTTGTATGAAAAAGTACAATCCCTTTGCGTAAGTTTTTATACCAGTGCATTACTATATACAAATGACACTGTGGTATTTGCAACACTAAAAGCTGTAGAAAAACATAAAATAGGAGCAAGTAAAAAGAAAGATGTTAAAACTACCTAGTTTCCACAGTTCCCTAAGATGATTAGTAAACAAATGCCCAGCCCGTGGTACTTATTTTTAATAATGTTTTTGTTATTATTAATCATTTACATTATAGTAGTATCCAGAACTCCCAGTCTGGATACTACTATCCAGTCACAACACTAGGATCGCATTGTGCTGGACACTGTACAGACATGAAAAGACATCAATTACAGATCTTTGTAGTCCCTGATTGCTATCTGTCACTACATACATTATTTTATTATATACAAAGTAAAAGTTCTAGTGAAAATAAGAGTCAAAGCCAGTAATTTTTAATACAATCATTGTTCATTGCTACATAAAACTTGAGCCGTGCACTTCCCGGGGGTTACAGTAAAAGCCAGGAGGCTGCAACTGTCTTGTTTCAACCCTTAGTGGGTTTAACAAGAAACTCAGTGAGCAGCTTAATGTATTCTCTTCAGGCAAGGTGGAACAATGCTGAGTAAAGTCAAAGAGTCAGAACATTTTCCATTACCCCCTATTTGCCAACTGGTTATGGTGAGTAGAGTCTGGTGCTTCTCGAAAAATAAAAGAATTTTTAAAATGTTCTGTATAGTGGTTGCACTTTGGTGTCAGTTTCCCTGGATTATAGCAGAGCAGTAGCTCTGCTTTAGTTAAGGTTGAGTATCACTTTCTATTTAAAAAAACTATTAACTAAATAACTTGACCTTGGCAAACGCAATAGCCCCTAGGCATGGCCTGAAATATAGGGAACAATATAAATGCTGTGGGAAACTCAGCTACTAGCATGTTTTTAAGGAAATGGCCAGTGTATAAAGAAAACTCATGGAAGTCACCAGATTGAGAAATCTGGAATTCACACACCCCTATCCTTGGTCAATATAAGGAGCTGCAATTCTGATGCTCCAACACATAACTTAGAACAGTGGCCACTGCTGCTCTGCACCCCTGTATGGAGTGCTAGGTCCACTTGATTCATGTAGTTGTGAACCTAAAGGGTCCACCCAAAGTTAAGCCTCAAACCTTTCCTTCATGCCTACCTCTTTAGGACCATCTCTCACAGTGCAGGAAGGATGCAGAGAGCTCTCCACCAGGGTATTCCTCTTTCAGCCATTGCATAATGCCCCCTCTATGGGGCTTGAGTTGTGCTGAGGGCCAAGTCTGGTCTCTCCACTTTCATACTCATCTCACACACAGCTAATTAGAAAAATACAAAATGTGACTACTCTTTATAATGAATTAGAAGCCAAATAAGTTCATCCCTGGTGTAACAATAAAATGTGAGAGGAGGAAAGGAGGGAGAGAGAGACAAGGTCAACCCTTTACAAGTTGAACCAGGGAGATATATATGATCTCTGCATCTCTGTCCAGGACTGAGTTCTGACTCCATTTCCAGTTTACAATTTCTCCCACTCTAGCTATTCTGATTGTAGTCTTAGAGGTAGTAAATTCTTCTAATATTTTGGTCACATAAAAGTTATGGCAAAGGATTTCAAAATATATACAGATTTTTAGATGCCCAACATAAAGAAGTCTGCTTTTCAAAAGTTTTAAAAGTAGCTAGTCATTTTAGATGCCTCTATTTTGGAGCATTCCAAGTTGGCATCAAAAAATGAAGGTATCTTAAATCATTACTCACTTTTGACAATATTGTCTTATAAACAGATTTGGAAAAATGAAGCGCAGCTGAAAACCCCTGTGTTAAGAGACAGAAGGATAGATATTTTACTGAACACTGCTGCTTAACTGGGACAATTGTAACATTCAGATATATCACTAAAAATCCCAACAAAACATATAAGAGGTTTAGAAAACCTGATCTATAAGGAATAACTGAAGGAACTGGGCATGTCTAGTTGACAGAAGAGAAAGATGACGGGAACATAATAGTCTTCAAATATATGAGGTTGTTACAAAAAGGACAGTAAGCAATTGAGAGGCTAGGACAAGAAGTAATCAGCTTAATTTGTACCAAAGGAGATTTAGGTACAGTTAGAAATATCTTCCTAATAAGGATAGTTAATCACTGGAACAGGTTACGTAGGGAGGCTGTGGATCCTCATCCTCAGAGATTTTTAAGAACAGGTTAGACCAGGGGTCGGCAACGTTGGCACGCGGCTCGCCAGGGTAAGCACCCTAGCGGGCCAGGCCAGTTTATTTACCTGCTGACGCGGCAGGTTCAGCCGATCGCGGCCCCCACTCACCGCGGTTCGCCGTCCCGGGCCAATGGGGGCGGCGGAAAGCTGTGGCCAGCACATCCCTCGCCCACGCCGCTTCCCGCCGCCCCCATTGGCCCAGGACGGCAAACCGTAGCCAGTGGGGGCCGCAATCAGCCGAACCTGCCGCGTCAGCAGGTAAATAAACTGGCCCGGCCCGCTAGGGTGCTTACTCTGGCGATCAGCGTGTCAAACGTTGCCGACCCCTGGGTTAGACAAACATCTGTCAGGATGGTCTATTTATACTTAATTCTGTCTCAGCCCAGGAAGGGGTGGCGAAGGGGTGGGATGGGGACTAATTGACTTTTGAGGCCATCTCCCAGCCCTATGTTTCTACGATTCTATAACTTCTAATGATAATCAACCGACACATATGACAATTTCTGGACTATTGTCTCTGTAGGCTGTCAATACAATATGGCTTTTTTGTATTTGAGAAAGTGATGTGGAAAAGCAGAGGTATGTTGATTAGCCAGTTTCTAACATGCTGCTACGGGAGCTCTGCCAAGTATCAAGTTTTGTTTGACACAGCTTCTGTCACCCACTCACAAACTATAGTATTTCAGTCACATTGCCAATGGGCTTCTTTACTGCTCTCAATCAGATGTAACCAACCTGGTACTGGATTGTAAGTAACTTTCCTACTGTATGGTAATAACAATGAGGTATACACAAAATGAACAACAGTGATGGTGTATAGAAAAAACAAAGTAACAACGCTGACATACACTGAAATGAGGGGGAGACTTTTCTGTGGTAGAGAGTAAGAGCATCTTAAGTTTCTACATATTTTGATTCTTCCTTGTGTTGTCATTTTCATTGTGGGAAAGAAGATGTAAAATGCTACCAAACCAGTTCAGTGAAAGGGAGTGAAGAATCAGGGCCTAGAAAAAAGGTAATCCTAGAGCAAAGCCACAAACAGTGATCAATATAAGGTCTGAACAGAGCACCATCAAGTTGAGAAATCATTAGTAAAGATCTTAATGGTTCAAACTTTTTATACTGGTTCCTGCCTCCAGACTGCACATTTTTGAATCTACTAGATAAGCTGGGAGGATGTCTACAGTGTCTGAAACAGTAAGTGTCTGGAAACAGTAAGACTTCCGTTGTGATTTAAACATAAATAAATAAATAAGCCTGATACTGCAGCTCTTGCTCACGTGAGTAGATTGGGTCAATTATGCTCTCAATTTACTCTGGATTTAGACCATTGTAATTTTATTTAAATCAATTGAGTAACTATTATTAGACTGAATTAAGTCAGTCCTTAGGTATTAGAATGATGCATGATAAGGAAACACTAGAGACAGACAGACTGGAATTAGGCTCATTTAATTGTGATCAGAATCTGGCACAAAGGGCTGTAACATCAGACTCTAAAGAGATATAATATACATACCAATATTATCTTTGTTCATATACTATACATCAAATGCAACACTTTAAATAAAAAAAGAAAATAACTGTACATGACACACTGTTCTACAGAAACAACAGTGAGGCACCGAAATTGCTATATTTTCTTGCAAAGGTTTAAACACATTTTTAACTCTATGCGCTGAATGAATTCAATGGGACTGCTCACAGTACATAAAGTTAAGACCATACAAGACTGGGGTGTTAATCTGCATTCCAGTATCTAAATTTCATAGCAATATAAAAAGAAATGCCAGACATAATTACACGAGATCTTGTTTTCATTGATGTCAGTGGGAGATATTGATTTCAATGCTGGGTGTATTGGGCCCAGTATGAACACCAGTGCATGGATTTATGCAGTGAGCACTAGTATTTGCTTAGTAGGGGAGTTTTTGAAAAACTTGAAATAGCTAAGCAATTTTTGTGCCTATATTTGAGTTTTAAAACCATGGATATCGCACTATGTGGCAAATGAGGAGTGAGGGGAGGAATACATAAAAGGAACATCCATAGGATTTGTAAGCAAAAGTAAAAGTTTCCCCTGTCAGGGACTTTATCTCAGTTTGCCTAAACTAGTGATAAAGCCGCCACAGTCTTTCAAACTCTCATCGGAGGTAGCTGCCTCAAAATCTTCACAAAGAAAACAGTTGCATAAACAGCTTCCTGGAGAGGGACAGTGTGAAATCTCCCCCAATGGGAGTTTTGCCTTTGACTTCTATGGGGCCAGAATTTCACCCATAGGCCCTATGTGCTTCCCTCTTGGTCTCTCTCTACTTTATGGGAAGGAAGCTCTTTTTGTAGTACACCCACAAATTGGTTGTGAATCAGCTAAGGTTGCTACCTATCTGGTATAGCTGAGCCGAAACCCACAAAAACAAGGAAATGGAAAGCCATGCCACTGAAGAATACTTACCCACCACCCACAGGCATGCACCTCACATAAGGTGAGTAGGATTTGGCATATTTTCATTTTCATTTTTCTTGACTATAAGGACTAAGAATTATCCAGCATCTGTTTCTTTCTACCCACTGAGTCAATCCTATCTTACATGCATTTTATAGGTCTAAATTTAGACTCTGTCCCCAAAACACTGAGGTGATGAGGGTAGTTTGTGGGAAGGAGCCAGATGATATGGCAAAGTTTATATCAGCCACTTTGTCACTCACGTGTTAGGATCTCAATTGCTCCTAGATGATCAACTGGCAACTGTGGTGTTCAGTGATCACCTCAGTGCTTAAGGTGC
Organism: Malaclemys terrapin pileata; assembly: GCF_027887155.1. Taxonomy (NCBI): domain Eukaryota; kingdom Metazoa; phylum Chordata; order Testudines; family Emydidae; genus Malaclemys; species Malaclemys terrapin. The sequence goes on from NC_071518.1 coordinate 14,762,858, forward strand.
TTGCAAGAGATCTCCTTTACTTTGTGTCCAGTTCCCAGTGGCTGAGTGTAACAGTAACAAGAGCTTCAGTGTCTCTCTGTCTGGGAAGATCAGTCCTTAAAGGAACAATCCCCAGTACCACATCTTCCCTGGCACCAATGCCACAGAAGTGACCTGAACTGCTTTTTTTCCATAGAAGAGTGATCAGGAGAATGCAACTCTCTCTTTCATTTTGAACCTCATTACCATTTTAGTTTGTCATCTCTAGAGTGGAAAACTGCAGTATCCTCTATATGGGGCTACCCCTTAAATCCTTTTAGAGGATGAAGCTAGTCCACAATGCAACACCTGGCTTCTTAAATGAATCTCATTGAAAGCACATGATATACATTGGCTGTTTGTAGACTTCCGATAAAGTCAACCTGGAAAATCTGGTTTTGGCTTATAAAGACCTAAATTAATTTCTAAAAGACCTCCCCTCTCCCCAAATCATAGCACTGCTAGCACTGCTATTCCAAAAACAGGAGTTCCCTGAGCTATAGCCTCCTTGGTTTGAAGAAAAGGGGCTACTGGCAGGAGATTCTCACTAAGGGTCTCTTGACTTTGGACCTTGCTCCCTCTCATGGCCAAAATAGCCTGAACCTATTGATCTCAGAACGTGCTGCAAAGCTCAGACTTGTGCCTGGACATTAGAAGAGGGCTGAGGTGTGCTGAAGGTAGGGCTGTTTTGGAGGAGCTGAAATATGGGGATTTCTTGGTGTTTATGGCTGAAGGGCTGTATGGTGTGGGAGGTGCTGCCCTTTTCTACAGGTTTTTTTGTTTGTGTGCTTTTTGTTAAACAGATTGTGCCCATGATTGACATCCTTCATACAAGTTAAAGCAAAATAATAAAAGGCAGGAATTGCAAAAATGATCACTGATTTTTGGTGCCTCATATTGGACCCCAAATTTCTCTTCTGCACTACTGGGGTTTAGAATACTAAACAGTTAGCCTAGGACACGTATTACTTATATCATACAATATTATGTCATTGTTTCGCAATGTGAACATCTACCAAGGACTATGCTTAATTCAACAAACTCATTTTGCAAGAGACCCAGGATTATTTGAATTCATTTTTCCAAAAATGAAAGGTTAAGCAGGTTTCCCCACCATCCCCCTTTGTCCCTAACATATTTAATCTTTTCTGAACTCAAGTTTACCTTTTATATTGTTTTACAAAAACTGAAATAATTCTTACTTTCCAGAAGAAAAAAGTTTCACTCACAAAGAACAAGTTAACGTTTCTCTCCTGCTTTTTTTATTTCAAAAGGTGGCTGAGATGATTATAATTTGGCAGTTTCTTTAACTACTTCAAATGTTTCATTGTTTAAAGAAAGTTTAAATCTGCAATCACAATTCCACCGTTGCTTATGCGCAAGTGCAGTGTCTTTAATGTGTCTGCTGAGACAGTATATGCTGTTCCTGCATCTTTTGTCAGCATTTGACACCACAGATCACCCATAAATTCCTTTTATTTTATTTGTAATTTTGCATTGGTGTCAGTCATGGCCTATGTAACCGGAAAAGTGCAACTGACAGTCCTAGAAGACTTGTTCTCCGCTCTGTTGTATAAATTTTGCAGTGTTTTCATGGGTCCCCATGTACTTTAACTGTTCAGACTCTGTTTCTCTCAAATACATGCAATTTGTTCCACTGAGGGCTTGGATCCAACAGCTTCCAATGTTTCCCCAATTATAAAATATAACTTTTCTAACATACATGGAAAATGCCAAGATATTCTAGTCAGTCCTTATAGATCAGGGGTCGGCAACGTTTGGCACACGGCTCGCCAGGGTAAGCACCCTAGCGGGCTGGGCCAGTTTATTTACCTGCTGACGCTGCAGGTTCAGCCGATTGCGGCCCCCACTCGCCACGGTTCACCATCCTGGGCCAATGGGGGTGGCTGGAAGCAGCGGCCAGCACATCTCTCGCCCGTGCCGCTTCCCACCGCCCCCATTGGTCCGGGACGGTGAACCGCGGCCAGTGGGGGCCGCGATTGGCCGAACCTGCCGTGTCAGCAGGTAAATAAACTGGTCCGGCCTGCTAGGGTGCTTACCCTGGTGAGCCGTGTGCCAAATGTTGCCGACCCCTGTTATAGATCCTTTAAATCAATTATATTGACTGTATGCACAACTGTCCTTCAGCTTATTCAGTTATGGATATCTTTATAGTTTCTTAAGCCTAAAACAGACAAAATCTGATGTTGTCTTGGTTCATTCCTGACGCAGAAATTTCATCCTCATCTGCAAGGTTTGCCTCTGAAATTACTAGTCTGCTCCTTTGTACCTTAGAGGTACAAAGACATTCACAACCTTGTATATTACTGTAGATTTTCATGGGGATTTTGTGAAATTCCATATTTCAACCCCATAGCCCTTCTCTTCCCCTGCCCCCTAAGTACCAGCACTACTATGATAACATTGCCAGCCAAAAAATATCATACAATTCCTTTAAACACAGGAAAGCAGACTAATATCAGGACCAAAACTTGCATCTCTTTATGGCCAACATATGAGGCTGCTGTTTCAGGACAGTGTCTCTGCTGATTCTGAAAATCAGGCTCCTTTAAAATGTCTCTCTTTGAAGGCATCTCAGATTTGAACAACTTGGCCACCGTGTTCTGTCCTGTTCTGAACTTGCATATTCCCCCAGTTAGCACCTCTACCATGCTAGCTCTGATAGTCAAAGATGTCATCCACTGGAAGAAGCAACACAAATATTTGTGGTTTTGGCAAATTAATTCAATTGAATTTCTTCAACTTGCTTCCAGATGCAAAGACAACAAAACAGTAAAGGGGTTAGGGTACTTTTTTTAAAAGTAATTTTATAGAGGGCTCAATAGTAGAGTCTATACCCAATCCTTACTTAGGAAATGCAATTTCCTTCAAAGAAGGCCCTGAACATTTAATTAAAGTAATAATAATAATAAAAGACAGAGACAGGAAATTAAGCTGATTTTTCATAGATTTTAAAACCTGAGGGACTACTATCAATCATCATCATCATCTAGTTACACTGCATAGCACAGACCACAGATTTTCATCCAGTAACTCCTGCATCCAGGGTCGGTGCTACCATTTAGGCCAACTAGGCAGTTGCCTAGGGCACCAAGATTTGGGGGCGCCAAAAAGCGTTCCAGCGGCCGCTGCACTGGGAGGGAGAGGGAGTCTGAGCCACCGCCAGCAGCCCAGGGGTTCCCCTGGGTCTGCGCGCCGCCGGCAACGTTCCCCTGGTCGGGGGAGGGGGAGGCGAGGTGGAAGTTTCGCCTAGGGCACAAAATATCCTTGCACCAGCCCTGCCTGCATCGAGTCCTGTAACTTGTGGTCATACTAGAGTATCTTTTAGAAAGGTTATTGAAATTCCATTGAATGTCAACAGAATTAGATGCTTTATTCTCTTTGGCCGCTTTGAAAATCCGAGCTTTCATATTTAAAAGTTCTTTGCTGAACAGGAATTTCTATCTTAGGTAAATTTCCCACTGATATCACTGGAGTTTTGCTTAGAAATGTTATATATCAATTCCCTCTCTTCTTACTCATACACAGTCTCTAATGTGTCTCTTATTTCTTAACAGAAATGGAAAGTTTCCATTTGACATATAATTATTGTTAGATTTAATATTTTATGGTTATATTCCTAAAAAAAAGCACAGCCACAAATTCCCATTAAAGTCAGGATGCATGGAGCATTTAAATGGTAATCTGGGAGACTAGCCTGGCCAATAGCCCCATTTAACCTGATCAGATGCACACAATGACCAGAATGGGAGTGGTTGACTGGACAAGGGAAATGACACTTCTGCAGTCAAGTAAGTACGCATATTACCATCCATCTGTACAGGGATATTTTGTCAGACCAGCAAAATGCCTGGACCACTATCAATAATTGGGATATCAATTATTATGCTTATGGTCAAAAACAGCTAAATCAGTAGGTCTTAGTAGGACTCTGCAATGGCCTTAGCATAACTAAGCAAGCAGCATGGGGGAGGGAGGTTTGGGGAGACCCTGACCCTCTCTTTCTTGATAAGATCTCTGTTGAAATTGCTGAGGCATGTGTTTTAGAAAAACAGGAAGCTTATTTATATCTGCCATTTGGGATGTGTTTGTCAGGGCACTCAAGAAATGCGGGCTGTGCAAAAACTCATCTGTCTAATTAATGGTTTGAGGAAACCTCTTGTTTAAACTTTGAAATTGTTTGCTTAACACATTTTTTTTTATTGACAGGTTATTGTTACACTAACCCAAATAAATAAGGAGAGAAAGTATTGGGTAGTTGGATTCTTCAGGAACACTTTGTAGACATATCAGAAGGACCCCAAAGGCAGCTGAAAGATTGGCCAGTCAGACAGCTGTCGTACCACTTGAAGACCACTCCAGACTTTGGTAATTATTGATTTTGGGGTGTTTTACTAACCTGTTCTGGATGTGTGTAAATCCTGGACACTAATTTAAGTGAAATCTTGTAGTGTACTGTTGTGCCAGTTATCTATCGATCGGATGGCCTTGTCCCCATTGATTTATTTCCTCCCTTGCCTCACCAAGAGTAATAGTTACCAAGAGCTTTGGGTTTTTAGAACCACAGTAGCACAACAGGCAAGTACTAGTTATCACTAGCTTTATACTTAGTGTTTTTCATCCCAAGGGATGTCTCCAAGGATATGTCTACACTTCAGTGTAAACCCTGGATTAGTAGACCTCTAGTTAGCAGACCTGGATTTATGAACCGAGGGCTTGAGGGCCTACACTAATTTGTAATCCTAGGTTAGCAATTGTAGAACCCTGCATTGCAACCTGGGGCTTCTGCATCTACACTACATTATGCGTGCCTGAGTCAAACCACTCATATCCCCACCTTACGAATATCATGAGCTTCAGTACTGAGATAGAAGTTATTATCTCCATTACATCTGGGAAAAGTCAGGGAGGGGAAAGTTAATGGACTTGGCAAAGGTAACAGAATAAGTCAACGGCAGCACCAGATACACGAAATAGTTCTTAGAGCAGCTGGAAATCAGTAGACTTAATATAGAACACACTAATTCCATTGCATGTTGCAATAACCTGCAGCATGCTGGGTTGACCCCACCTACCATACCCTGACATTGTATGGAAAGAGGCAGATGGAGACAACTGACATGGTCTATTAGAGTACGTTTTGCCTTGCCAATGTGCTCATAGGTGGGGACTGGGCCAAAAGTTTAGCCTTTAGAATTTAAATCCTGAAAACAAAATATATATTGCTGTTGTTTTGGGGGGATGATTGTGTTCAAAGCGGTAATAATTCCTTAGGGAAAGTTTACCAGATAAGGACACTGACTCTTTTACAACATTCTTACTCTGAATTTATTTCAGCAACACTGAATTGTACACCTGCTGTACACCATAACTATGGTGCAACAGCACCACAGTTACGTGGTGGAAATAAATAAATAAAAGTTTTGTAGGTTTTCCTACTACCTGGTTATATGTGAGCAGCCTTATAATTTTTGTCAAGAAAAGGTCTTAAAAGGCTAAAAAAATAGTGGATCTTTTAATAATTTGGCAAATTTATTCCTCCTTTCTATATGGGGCACCTTCCCTAGCAGAGTCAGCTGGTGCTCTGCCTCTCTTATGTATACTTGTATATTCCAATTTAGGGCAAATATTAGTGCACTAATTTTAACATGTACATCTCATGTTAAAAACATGAGTGTCTGTGGGCTCAATTCACTCCTGATTTGGGCAGGGAATGCAAATGCCACCCCTATGCACCAACAGGGGCACAGTCTCCCACAGGAAGTCAGGTGGTGCTTAACTAACGGTCCCTCTCCTCCTCATCTCCCCCTGACATTCCACTGGGGGAAGCATGTTAAACATTGTCTCAGTGGAAACTACGGAACAATGAGAGGCAGAATTATGACTCGCTCTTACAAGTGTGTACTACCTGGCTCACCAGTCACAGCACAGTGGGGAGAGCCGGCACCACACGGCTCATGCAGTGCATCACTTCTGCTATAATGAACACATATAACTTCAATTTCAGAGCAGCTAGGCAGGCTGAGAGTTGTGATGACTGTTCCTTATTGGCTCAGAATAACTCACATCCTACTACTTTTGTTACCTCAGCCTCTCCCCTCATGGTCTGATCCACTTGTCATATCTAACCTATTGACTGTAAGCTCTTTGGGGGTGGCACTATCATTCCGTCTGTGTTTGAACAGAACAAGGCAGGAAATCAGGCAGTGAAATAGGGCCCAGAATCGCAATCCCCTTCCTGATCTGCTGCTGGGGGAAGCTCCTTAACTCAGGGCAGACTGTCATGCTGGCCTTGGTAAGAATGACCAGCTGGTTGTTGCCTTGGATGAAATGGGTTTCAGGCACTTTTTGCAAAAATCGTGCTCGTGTCATTGATGGTTTCTCCTTTTATGCGAAGTGCAAAGTGACTTGGATTTTTTGTAAGTCAAACTTTGTAGTATAAGTTTCTCTCCTGTGATTTAAGAGATTTTACTAAGATTGGTTAGAAATAAAATAAACTTGTTGCTATTGTTTGGAAATATAATATAGTTGTTTTGACTAAAACAACAACAACAACAACAACAAAAACCCTTAAATTTATTTTAAGATCAGATTGCAAAAATCTCACTGTTCTTATCAAATCATTTGCTCTTTGTACCGGGATGCATCTTATCCACAAAATGGATACTTCTGCACAAAATTAGCCATTGTACATGCAAATATAGGATATTTTGTGTGCACAAGTGGATGTGTTGTGCATGTGCTTTGAGATCCTTTGAAAATCTGGCCAACCGTTTCTTTTGTTTTTGGTAGTATTTTGAATTAATTCTTCTACACATAAAAAAATTCAGCACTATATAATTGTTTGATAAAGTTACTGAGCCAGATTCTGCCCCCTACTCACTCCTATGGAAACCCACTGACTTCAGTATTTAGGCCAATTTACCTTCAAGGCTACCACTTCTGTGGTGGTGTCTTCAGTACAGTAAAGGAATGAAACATGTTAAAGTTTAAGCATATGCTTAAGTCAGTGGTGCTTAATTATGTGCTTAAATGTTCTGCTGAATCGAGGGCAGGTGCATTCCACTCTGATAAACTTCAAATTTTAAAAATATCAAGATTTCTAACACTTAAATATAGTTTCAGATTTGCTGAAAGAGCTAACACTTGTTTGATAAAGCATAGTGATAAAAAGTAGAAAATTGGTATTTATAAAGTGAAATGTCTATGAACTGAATCATAGTGATACTTCAAATTAAAGAATAACTCCAAACAGCCTATTTTGGAGGGGAAAAAAATCTGTAAAAAGTAATATTACTGTTATATTACAGAGAGTGAAAGCTGAGATACTAAACCAAAGTAAAAAGAAAAATATTGAGGAGTTCTACAAGAATTAATAAAAAGAGAAATACCAATCTCAAAAGTTGTGCCATCATAAACTCCTTCATATCTAGGATACTTAGTTTTTATTTGATCTCTAGGCCTGCATGCTTCCTGAAATGTTTTCTAGAGTTCAGTTATATTGGAAAGTAAGATTATATGGCTATTGAGTTCATTTTCCTAGTACAGAATACCAAACTGAGTTGCAATATTTGACAGATTTATGACTATTTGCTGAGATATTTTTGCAAAATTGCAGAATAGCAGGCATTTTAATCTACTCTGTGGCAAGCCCTCATAAAGTAAACAGTTTAAGAACTGGAGTATATTACAAAGAGGCGTTTAATTTTTATTTTATGCCTTACTCTATCTACCAAAAGGTATATTTGAATAAAATTTTAAAATAATATAGCGTACTGTCCATTGGTTATCCTACAGAAAATGACTAGCCCTCACCATACTTAAGTCTAACTGCATGAATGCATCAGTAAATAAAAGCAAAACATTCACTGGCTGTTCTACTATGTGTGGACACTCGTGAAGACACAGATTGATGGTTTGTTATTATGAAAAAATTGACATTTACCAAGGGATTACAGCATGATATTTCAGAGTTTTCCAGCATGTGCTCAGTACATAGTGATGACAAGTCATAGATCTGAAGAGAAAGAAAATATTGCATTTCTATATAATATTGTGTGGGCCTGCAACTGCACATGCAAAAATCAATGACCGACATGATGGCTGTTTGTTGGCCATCTCAGTTCCGTTTGTAACAGAAGGATGTCTGCATAACAAAACCACCATCATGACTTGCTCTAAATTATACCCTTGCTGGCAATCTCAGCAGAAAAAATGAGGACTGTAGAGGAACGGAAGTTGAACTAATCACTGATCGCTTGAGGTGATTGCCTCCCTATCCGTTTTGAGACACACCAAAAGCTTTAGGTAACTATTCCTTAGAGAAATATAGTTGTTTTCCAGTGAAATGCCACTGGTGCCTTCATGAGGACTAAATTCATTTGTGTTTTTTAAGTAGTAGTAATAGTAGAAGTAGTAAAGCCAAACAAAACAATTCAATCTTTACATACATCCCAAAACACTACATTAAAAGAATATTAAGGTTGCAAACTCAAGCACTGAAAAGTTAACCTTAATTTTGACATTTCCTATCCATGCACACCTAATTTGTCCCATACACTTTATGACACAGGGTTGTTGTTTTTTTTAAAACCACATACTATTGTTTCCACAAAACCCTGTCTCATTCAGTGCACAGGATGGACTATTCTCTGAGAATGAATCAATTATGTAGCGAATGATGCTGTTGTCTACAAGACCCTGTTCTCGGTTCTGGTATTTGGCACTTCGGCAGCCTCTAGGAGGAGTAATTGCAAGCAAAGTCCTGCTCTATCTCTGTAAGACTTAGTTGGACCATGCTCAGTCACTCTGTAAAAATGACACATGCACAATTCATTTGACACATAAGAGTTGTGAGGGAATGGAGCATTGCTCAATGAAGACAGAATCTTCGAAGTATTTAGCTGTCAAATCTACTGAACAAGTGCAAAACACAATTTTTTCAGAAGTTATAACTTGTCCAAATTTGGGTGATTATTGTGGGGGTAGCAAAAGGAACATCCCTTCCACTAAGATGAGCATTTGCCAAATTTCAAGTCCCTACTATAAAAGCATAGGAGCAATCTGAGCTTCATAAATAAACTATTATAAGATTTATTTTTAACATGGGCAAAACAACATATTTTCCCTAATTTGATCTTGGAAAAGGTTGAAAGGTCCCCAAAAAGTTTCAGCCTGAGGCAGACACCTGGCATAGAAAATTTAAGGCCAAATAGTAAGTTTGGTGAAATTATACGTAACTGAAAACAGGGGCCAACAATGAAAAATATTGGGCAACCTTAACTATAGATATTACTGTCTGTATCTAGGCCCCAATCTCATAAGTGTTTATACACCTTCTTATCATGAGCCTCTGGTATTAAGTGCAATGGGAGTATTTATGTGTACATAGGTACTTTACTTTATAAGCGTTTGCTGTTCTTTAGAGCATTGATTACCTTTTGCACTAAGGTTCATTCCTTTGAGTGGAACAAAGTACTTGTTGGTATATTTTATAGATAAAAATCTATCTGTCCCCAACTCTATTCCCTCTTTTTAAGGTTTACAACCATTGACTAAAGAGGCTTATTGAAATAATAAAATATAATGATGATAATTAATAAATAATTTAGATCATAAAGATGCTCTTTTGCTGTATAGGCATGCAGGCATGTGTGGCTGTCCTTCACTGTCAATGTCTGAAGGCGGCCATGCCTCTTTGCTGTCAAGCACCTGGAACGGAAGTCTGTACAAGGGGGAAATTAGCTGTCTCTAGGGTTCAAACCCTCAGGCAAGGTAGAGCAGCAAACAATTCAGGGGCCCAGGCCCTTAGGTAGGGTGGGGCACCAAGCAATCTAGAGCTCCAGCCCTCAAGCAGGGTAGAGCAGGTAAGCATCTAGGAGCCCAGCCTTCAGGCAGGGGTGAGCACCAAACACCATCTAGGGTTCAGGCAGTAGAATGACACAGGCCTCCTGACCTATGGTGGGATGGCAGAGGGTAGGGGGAAAACAGGCCCACCTTACTCCACCGTGTCCCAACCCAGGGCCCTAAGAGTGTTGGAATGGTCCACCACTGGATCAGAGGAGATCTGCCCGCAACACACTGACCAAGCCAGCACTCAACCAGATAGTTGTCTAGTTTCCCTGAGCTACTTCCTACTCTCCCCAGGTTTGATTCCTCAGTGCGGTGAGTGTCTCGTGTCTCCTCAGGGTATACCACTAGTGGCAACCCCAGCAGCTCCTCAGTGTTGGTTGAGTCTGGCAGTTCTGGTAGCTCAGTCGAGTCCTCAGGATAACTGAAGTCTTCAACAGGCTCCTGCATCAGCAGTGGGGAGCACACATCCATCTCCTTTGGCAGCTGCTACTCAACTGAGCTACAGGGTCAGGGCCGGCTCCAGGCACCAGTGCAGCAAGCAGGTGCTTGGGACAGCCAAGGGGAAGGGACAGCATATCCGGCTCTTCAGCAGCAATTCGGCGGTGGGTCCCTCGGTCCCTCTCAGAGGGAAGGACCTGCTACCGAAGTGCCGCCGAAGAAGAAAGCAATCGCGGCTTTCCCCACCCCCAGCCGCTTCGGGCGGCAAAAATCCTGGAGCCAGCCCTGTACAGGGTCAGCCTTTTATACTTCCTGTTCCTGTCCCACCCCTCTGCTTATGGCATGGTGAGTATGTCCTTCCTGGTTCCAACCACCAGAGGGTACACGGCCATCCCTCACTGTCAATCTCCGAGGGTGGCCACACCTCTTTGTTACATTCTGATATGTCTTAAATACTTGGTATGAATGGTCTGAAATGTTTAGGGAATAAAAAGACCTATTGCTCTGTTAAGACCATTTCAAACCATTCAGTCTGGCTCTAAATGTTCATAACTGGCTGCATATGCTTTACATCTTTGTGAAGTTCTAATGATTTAAATAAATACATCTAATGATTTAACTACATCATGGTTATAAAGATCTGCCAATGTGACTCCCTTTGCAGATTTGGAGCTATATTTTATGCTGTAGCTGGGATCCAAGTATCTTGTTTTATAAACACCCTGGGTAACATCTCCCTTGTAAAAAAACACCACCATGCATAGGGAAAGTCAATTGGACTTGTGCTCTTAAGTCACTTACATGATTTTGAAAATTCCACTCCAACTAATTCAGCCTCACACAATCACCATATGTTGTTTTGGCAAGTCTGTTTATTTTGAAGTTAGAGGAATTCCAGCCTTCATTCAAACCGTGGGTGACTGGTGTTCACAACACAAAAGTTATGGGTACAATCAGCACCCTTGTTGTCAGACTCAGGACCAAGAACAAGGACTAACATGACATGGAGACTAAATTCCCTTTTTAGCTCTCTAGTGGTCCTTCCTAGGTCAGATTTAGTTAGAATTGATGTTCAGCCTGGGGAAGCTCATTCTACAGTTCGGGCAGTATGGTACATGGCTCAATAGATTATCAGAATTTCTTTTACCAGGGCTATCACAAACACTACATTCGCCTTAATTAATAAATAAATAAATAAATAAATAAACCAACCAAAACCCCTTAATATGTTCTTGAAACATTGAAAATACTAGGTCACCCATCTCTCTTAAATAACTCTCCCCAGGAATATTTAGATCAGTGGTTCCCAAACTTGTTCCACCGCTTGTGCAGGGAAAGACCCTGGCGGTCCAGGCAGGTTTGTGTACCCACCACATCCGCATGTTTGGCCGATCGCAGCTCCCAGTGGCCGCGGTTCGCTGCTCCAGGCCATTGGGAGCTGCTGGAAGCGGTGCGGGCCGAGGGACATACTGGCTGCTTCTAGCAGCTCCCATTGGCCTGGAGCAGCAAACCGTGGCCAGTGGGAGCAGCGATCGGCTGAACCTGCAGATGCAGCAGGTACACAAACCGGCCCGGACTGCCAGGGGCTTTCCCGGCACAAGTGGCGGAACAAGTTTGGGAACCACTGATTTAGATAATAATGATCAGGAGTATAACCAAGTTACTAAATACAGTCATGCAAGAATAAATATTGATGTGCCTTATATTATTAAAACACAAATCCTGCATATGGTTTACTATAGCCATTATCAACAGTGAAACAGCTCTGTTTTGTACAGTAAGAGTGCTTCATTTGACTGAAGTTATATGGAGCTTAATGGAATCCAATGTCACTTTTTCAATGCTTGACCATAAAGCTGTTATATATTATTTTTGTCAGGAATGTCAATCTCCAGGACCATATACTTCATTTGTGTGTGTTAACTCCAAGTTACATCTTCTCAGTCAATTTCCAGTATATCTTTCTCTATACAATAAGTCAGTGTACTGAAAAGGGATATATAGTAAATAATTCCACTATAAAGTAGCAATCTTTATCATTTTCATGCAGTTCACTTGTTTCTTAGTGCCTTCCTTTTTCTTATTATCTCTTGTGTGTGATTTTTCTCCTTTAGCATTTTGAATAAAATGAAAGGAAAATAACAATCCCAAAAAGCTCACGCCAGTTGGCAGGAAAATTAAAAATCGCAGATTCAAAAGTACTTTCTCAGTTCATGAAAACATCTCTAATGAGACAGATGAAAATATGAATTGCTCCTAATGAGCTCAAAATTGCACACACTTTCCTTAGTTTAATTTCGTAAGCCTTTACAGATATTTTGTGCTATGCTTATTATAAAACAAGAAGTGGCCACAAGGCTGTGATAAACCAATTTGTGAGATTAAAGTACTGAACTTGAATGGTTTTCATTAACTTCTAAGTCATAAGTTGAAGTTAGTATAAAATATAATTCCTTTTGTATTCAGAGGAGGCCTAATTCTCCACTGCATTCCACCTTTTGGAGTCATTTGCACCTGTTCAGCGTGAATGCAAAGAGGATGTAAGATGCTACCATTCTGACTTGCCAGCATTTTACTTTCACTTGATAAAGGTGTAAAGGCAGGGGAGAATAACACCTTACATGCAGTGGGAACTTCCATAATTAGTGGCCAGCTGTATGCATTGCAGACCCAGCGCAAACCCTTACAGCACACAGGCCAAACCAAACTAAACTATGGCATGGAGTGTGACACCTTAATCTGGTTTCAAGGAGGCTTAAACTGCATTGGTGCAAATTGTGGCTTTTATCAGCTTTGTCTGTGAATACTAGGGGTCTGTACCATTGGCAGCAACCAGGGCAAATAGGCAGTATAGACAAAACTTAATAATCAGAGCACCTGATTCTCCGGCTGTAATACTCCAGCACTGCTCCAAAATAACACCACTGATGTCAATGGTGTTGACCTACATAACAATGGTTGACACAGTGAAGAATAAGGTCTGTTGGTCTGTTGACATCACACCCTCAAGGAGTGTTAATGAATATCCGATGTGTGGAGTTTATGATAAGGCATAGAGAGAGAGAAAAAATATGTGAGAGAGAAGCTTACAGCAAAGTACACATCATACACAGTACTTGAAATCTAATTCCCAGTGCAGTTCCAAAAAAACCTTTGAAAAGTAGTTCAGTGGGTCTTATTTTAACCACGCATTTGTTAGAAATGTCCTATTAAATTGACAGAATTGGCAATTGTAATTTGCTACATTTTTTAGATAAAGCTTAATTTATTACAAAACACTAGGAATTGCTAATTAGTGGAAGTAGTTAGAAATTATGGGTTTCAATAAAAATCTGCATTTTATTATAAAGCAGTCACATAAGATCATTACATTAGCCTGGTAATGATCAGAGAGAGCAAACTAAAGAGCTGAATCATTTTAACAGTGAACAACAAAATTATCAGATGATTTTTAAAATCTACTTAACCTTTGAATCTTAACTGACATATTATATGTCTAGTAATCCAGTACACTCTCAAAAAATTCCTCAGATGACCTTCTGGATGTCAGCCAATTATCACTTGCATATTGAACTCTGGCTTCTGTTCTCAATCTCCTGTGACATTGATCCAGATTCTCATTATGTTCTCATTCTCCAGAAGATGCACTCAAAAACCTCAGGGAATCACTTCCATTCCTCTTCCATGGAAAGCAAAAGAATGTTGTACTATTATCTCACCAAGTATTAGAACATCATTTTGCATAATAAGGTAAAATCCTGCCCATAGTGAAGTCAATACAAAACCCCCATTGACTTCAATGAGGCCAGGATTTCACACCTGTAGTTTCCGGACCACAAAAATCTTGCGTCAGCTGCTGCAGCTTCACTGGTGCTGGTACCCAAATTAGCTATATTAAAGCTAGCTCAGGTATGTCTACACTAGCTGTAATCACACTACCAGGCTGCAGTGCAGACAAACCCTCAGAGTCCAATGGACAGCAAATTATTCTTTAGTAGGACTGTCAGAAATAAATGTTACTATCAGTCTGGAAACAATGGCTTTAAGTTACAAACAAAAGATGAATCAAGAGTCCTAACTTAACCTGAAAGGGCAGTCCAGTATAGGGGTATGAAGGTCCACTACAGGGATGCTTCACCTCAGCATCAAGGGAACTCTTCAGGCCATCTGCAGCGTCCTCCTCCACAGCTCAGTCCTTTTATCATCTTGTTTCGACTCATCCACATGGCCCCTTGTTTGCAGGCCAATCCCAAATATCTGCCTGCCAGAGCCACTGCCGCACCCGTGCCAGCTAAAGGCTCCTTCCTAGCCTGGCACTCAGCCTTTCAGTCCTAGCTCCCAGCTGCTGGGCCTTCTCTCCAACACCAATTCCCAGACTGCTGCCTCTGGCTTGTTGCTCCTACCCACAAGCCTACTCCTCAGACAGTTCTCTTCTGACCTCTAGCAGACCTTCTCTTTTCTAAAATGGAGGAATTATGGAGCCCTTTACTGCATGAATATTGCACTGGGGTTAACAGAGTGCCCAGTAACGAGCCAGTACTAGAGGCCTACCACTGACATCAGGACATCATTTTGCTAAGTAATGAACAAACAGTCCATGAGACAATTCCTGCCATGAAGAGTTTACAGTCTACATAGAAAAGACAGAGGAAATACTATTATTCCCATTTTGTGATGAAGAACAGAGGCATAGAGAAATAAGGGCTAAACTGTGGTTTTGCCACAAGCCCTGAGTAAGAGAAGGAGCAGACCAGGCATCATATTGTGACTCAAGGAATTAAAATAAAAATCTGTTTTATGATCATATTTGACAAGAAATTTCAAATACAGGAATTGATATTTTGCCTTTGAAAACAGATAATGCTGTCGCATTTGTAGCATTCCTTACAATTAGCGCAGGGAATATGGTGCTCCAGTTAGTTGATTCCATAGACATTTACAAATATTTTAATGGCAACCATGACACTCAGCTTTTTTTTTTAATTTAAAGTCTCAAGCACTTTTTATACTTTGTATAGTGCTATCTATCTCCTTCATGAAAAGAATGTACAAGCTTTAATAAAGGCCTACAACACACTGAAGAAACTTAGAGCTGAAGAAGATTAATAGAAAGTAACATTTAACAGGGCAAATATTTTCTAATGTCATTGGACATTAAGTGTGCTGTCTTGACAGTGGTTTACGAGTTCCCCCAGTGCCAAAGTGTTTCTTTTTAAATGTTACTGAGTTAGGTATCAGGTCAACTCTCTGAGGACTTACACTTGTTCTCTCTAAGTTCACAGTAAGAAAAATCTCATGGACATACTCAATTTCTAGAAGCCTAAAAATATTTCACAGGGTAAAACTTGTGGGAATATTAGAAATATTTAACAACTTAGGAATAATCTTTTATAAAATCTATTAAAAATAAGAGAAATATAAAACAAACAAGCAACAAATGAGTGATGTCAAACAACTTCAGTAATTTTGTAGGAGGTGCAATAAGTGTCATTGAGAAACAGAGGAGTCCATACATATTACACAGGACATGTAGTTCCCTGTTCCAAATAAATACATTCATCCAAGCAAAAAATTCCAAACCTAAATGGAATTACACACTAACTTCAGAAGGTTAGTGAAATGGCTTCAGCTTGACTCTGGTTGCTACTGAAAAAGCAAACCCAGAATAATACCCATACTTTGCATATGATTTTCTTTTTCTAATGAGTAGTTATATTTGTTAATTGGTTTCAGGAAAAATATGTCTGCCAATTGCATTAAATGGCATCTATGTTTGGCCTTTAAAAGCCTCGTAAATGAATACTGTTGGCAGAACAATTAGCATTTAAAATCTAGAATGACCTTAAATCTGTACATCTTTGTGATTAGTTTGGACTTTAATATCAGGTATAGGACCAAAAACTGCCTTAGTTGCCAAGATTAAAAGCTTCCAGCACCAGCAAAAGGACATTGGGTAATAGGGTGAAACATGTGCAATGAAACATAAAGGACAAACTTGTATGATTATGTTTGATTTGTGTTGACTTAGCAACCAAGCAGAAGGGCCTTCTTGAGCAATGAGCATGGGAAATGAGAGTAGAAATTGACTTTTTTGGAATCATATGGAGTTACTAGAATGTTTGGAGAAGGGGCCTAAATGACTTAGCCCCACAAGGTATTTTAAGCTACAGTATATGAATAAACCTACTGTAGATACATTTATTCACACAACCTATTTGGTATGTTGATACATTCTGTTTCCAAGGAAATCACTGGGGTGTTGTTTTTTAAATCCCCCAAACAAATCTGTATTGCAAATGAAACAGCTGGTAGACAAAACAAGATGGTATGCTTGAATTCTTTGAAAGCTCACCCAAAGAAAATAGCTGCAATACACTATGCTAATCACAAATATGCAGATATGCAATCTAATCAAAATCATATTGTGAGGTGATTTTGTTTTAAGTGACATGAATTGGTTGTATTGTAGATCATCTATATTTATTGTATAAAATTTTCTAATTTTGTAATGAAGGGCTCATTTAAACTATCATATTGCCAGAAAAATGAGAGATTTTATTGTAACTTTCTGATCATATTAAAATGAACTATCCTTTAAACAAAAGCTACACACATCAAATATTGGGCACAATTCCAAAGGTGAATACTGTTACCTAATTTTCAGTCTTCTAGACCTATCTTTGTTGATTATTTAAAGTAAAACAAGAAGTGTTAAAATACTACCAGGCAGATATAACTTGGTCACTCCATAGAGATGTTCTCAGTTTGGAGGCTAATCTGTATATTTCGATCACACCATTTGGTTTAGTGCAGGGGTCGGCAATGTTTGGCACGTGGCTCGCCAGGGTAAGCACTCATTGAGCAGGACAACACTGTGCTAGGTGCTGTACAAACACAAAACTAGTATTATACATGCTACCTCCCTCTGACAAAGGAGAATTGTTATGCAATATGTTTTGTAGTGCTTGATCCAGTCTAGTTTCATGCAAGTTATGACCAGTGTATTAATCGACCCTCTTTTCTACCTTAGTATATATGCAGAACAATCTTAGCCCAGCTAGGGAGAGAGGATTATGTCTAACATCATGTTTGTGCATTAACTAGTTTATGCAACCATGACAGGTGCTACATATATATTTTTCAGGTAGTAACTGTTTCTATCTAACTGATATAAATACTAAAAAATAGAAAACCAACAGATAGGCAGCAACAGCACAGCCAGATATGCCAATCAATGAGTCAATGCTTTCAGGTTTTGCAAGGCTCTAGTATTAGCAGGGTCGGCTCTGGCGTTTTTGCCGCCCTAGGCAAAAAAGCCACCCGCCGCCCTCCCCTCCCCCCCCAGCGCGGCAGGGGAGGGCAGCGAGCCCAGCCACGGCATTCCGCTCTCCCAGACCGGCCGGAGCCCTGGGGCGAGGGCAGCGAGCCCAGCCAGGGCCCCGCCGCGCCACCCTCGTCCAGGTGCCGCCCCAAGCACATGCTTGGTGGGCAGGTGCCTGGAGCTGGCCCTGAGTATTAAAACAAGTGTCCTGGCTAAATTCCAACATAGAAAAATCAAATCCTGCCTACCTAAATCCCTTCTGTAACTGAAGAAGTTATTCAGTATTTCCTTTTCTTAAAATTGTAGTGTAGATTTGTTGTTACAGATTCACCTTTCATCACAGAAGTGAATGAAGCAATTCAGAGGCAGATTCAATCCACTGAAGTCAATAGCCATAGCATTTGTGTAACTGAGAGGAGAGTTTAGAGTCCATTGTAAAATATTTTGAAATCATTTAAAATAAATGTTTTATTTACGTGTGGTGTCATTTCTGATTGATTTAGTAATATTATGTTCATCATTTGCTGGCTCAATGTGGTGTTGTACTCAGTCACTATCATCTTCACAATCTGTCAGTTCTACTTCCTTTGTTTACCTGTCTCAGACTGGAACTAAAGTAGCAATGGGGTGAGGGGAGAAGAGATTTGTTCCAGTACATCATGAACATACTCAGTCTTCCAAACAGAATGAATATGTTAAGGTCCATAAGGTTCCCCGGGAGAGTGGGTGTTTGAATAGATAGTTCTTATACACCCTGGGGAGCCAAACAGATTGAAAATGGTGGGCTGAATAGTAAGAGTTCAGTATGAAAAAGGAGAGGAAGAGTTAGCAAACAGAGCTGATGCTGAGAAGCTAGAAAGAGGCACGTCTTGTGATGGTTTCAGGAGAATTGAAAGACAACTTCATCAAGTCAAACGGCTATCGTCAGTGATTCATTTGTGCCAGGACTTGCCAAGGCTGAGCTCCAGCACCTTTATGCTCGGCAGTTCATAGCCCTGGCCCCTCTGCGCTTGCTGCATCGGTTATGAATATAAACCAAAAAATTGCTTGTGCCCCGACACCTCGTTCATTACAAATCAATCACTTGCTATAATATTTGTAGTGTTGGTACTGCAGTCAAGCCACAAACAAGATAGGGGAAGCGATCTTAGATCAGAAAACCTAGGCTTGAAATAAAGTGAAAGGCCAAGTTATGGAGGAGGCAAGGGAGAGAACAACTAGGCAACTGAGTCTAGAAGAAAACAGAGGATTTTATGCAAGAAAGCCTAGCATCCTAGAAGCACAAGAACTGGCAACAATCAAACCACAGGAACTTAGCCAAAGAAAGACAAAGAAAGCTCCCAGCAGAGAAGAGAGCTGAGGAAGGCAAGACAGCTGCAAAGAAGATCATTTAGAGCTGATATACTCCCTCCAATCATAATTACATATCTGGTGAGCACAGAAGCCCAATGGCTTTTTTCATTCCTGGGAGCTGTTAAAATTCCATCTGTGCAGAATATATGTAGGCAGGACTGCAATGTTATGGAAAACCATGCCTGGACAAGACGAGAGGAACCAAATGAACAGAATTCCATTTGTCAGTTAAAGCTGCTAGAAGTGAAACCATATTATACATTTTAAATTATAGTTAATGAAAGACGAGGAAAAAATTGTGTAACTTTGGTTAAAGTTGTCTTGCTTTTTGTTTTTGGTAGTGTAAATTTCTAAAGTTAACAATTAAGAAAATAAAAACAATTGAAGCATCTCTATATAAAGATGGATAGAAATTTCTTTGAAGATTTCAACACCCCTATACCTTCATCTCTCAATTTTGGCTGAAATATACATATATTAAACAGGGATTGTGTAAGGAGGTTATAATATTGTCCAAGGAAATCATTGTTTCTTTTCAGGAACCTGTTATAGACACATAGATTTAAGTCCATGTGTCTATAAATTGTATACCTAGAACTCTTCAAAAAATGGTGTGCCCAGATAAGCAATCTTCATTGCCATCAATTTACACAATATTATTGTATTTCCTAAAGTTGAATTTCATCACATTTGATTCTGATTGTCCATCTCTTTGCAAATTGGAACAATATCTCATTTTTAATTACAAAGAGCCAGGATGTTTTTAAGTGCTTGGAACCCAAAGTTAGGGCCAGATTTTCAGAAGTGCCCAGGACTCAGCGGTTCCCATTGAGAACACTAATTTAAATGGTGCCTAAACTGGAACTCAGCCCCTCAGAAAATTTGGCCTCTCTTTTCTATTGCTCAGATAGTGGTTAAATGCACTAGTTTACTGAATTTCGCTATATTTTATGCTTGTGTAAAATAGGTTTAAAAATACTTTTCCCTATCCCTGTTGATTTTGTGACAATCCTCCATATGGCACTATTTTGGAAAAGCTCAGCAGAAAGATGAAAATAACATAAAATACCAAAAGGAGGCATATGTTTTTTTTTAATGGAACTTTCAGGAAATTGTTTTTATTTTGACTTGTGTTTAAATTAGATTCTTAGGAGCTCAAAAATGCAAGCCCCTCAAATTTCTTGATTAAGGTATAATCAAGTTCCAGACTCCAGAGAAACATTTGTCACACCGCAATAACAATAATGATAATAAAAAGTAAGTAAAAATACATTGCGGTCCATTCAAAATCATCTGGCGGTCCAGATTTGGCCCATGGTCCACCTATTGCTTCAGGAAGAGGTAGTCAATGTCTGATAGCAAGGGAAGGATTCAGATTATTATTGAAATAATAGCTGTGATGGTTCTCAGGATACCCAGGACTGAAAGTCACTTTGCTCTCCCCCCCCCCCCCGCCTCCAGTGGGAGAGAGATCTACTTTTGCTTAACTGGGCATCAATTCCCTGACATCCCCAGCCTGCTAGCCACACAATCACTCTCCCCTGGCTCTGCCAGCCTTATTTTGCCTTGCAGGTTAACAATAGATACACCAAGTCTCCAAGTTCCTTTGAAGTGTTCACCTGTAGTGTCCAGCCCCTTATCCACTGAACACTCAGTGGATACCAGGTCTGCTGTCCTCAAGGGAACAGTGTGCACATCAGCTTGTATGATTCAACTCAGGATCAGCACCTTGCTTAAGAACACAGCACTTGCCTATATTCATAGTAAAAACAAGGATAAATTTATTCCCAAATATTCAAGAGCTAGTAAAAAAGGATATAAAACAAAGTCATAACATGCTTTCTGGAGACTAAACTTAACTTACACTAACCTTCTGTCTAAAGAAGTCTTGTCACACAAAGTCTTCTGCAGAGTTTCCAACAAAGGCCGGTTGCGATCCTTTTTCATGAATGTAATTGCGCTGCTCATTTACTTTCTAGGTTCAGGATGGAGGATTGTATCTAGGGTGTGTAAATACTGAAAATATGTCTTAGTCTGTATCGAGGCAGGGTTAACAGACAGACAGGTTTTCTGTCAGGCAAGTAATGTTTATTCACCTGTCTGCCTGTTGAGATGTAAATTAAGAATTGTAAATTACCACGACTATCCATTTACATAATAAGTCAACGGGGGGGAGGGGGGGAGGGGAGTGATGGGGCTTATATTGTCTCTGAGTACAGACAATGAAATTTGGGGATAAAAGAAGACAACCCCCCAGCCTTTCAGAAGTGGTGTGCTGAGTCTTCATTTATTCACTCAAATTTAAGGTTTCCCGTGCCAGTAATACATTTCAACACTTTTAGAAGGCCTCTTTCTATAAGTCTATAATATATAACTAAACTATTGTATGTAAAGTAAATAAGGTTTTTAAAATGTTTAAGAAGCTTCATTTAAAATTAAATCAAAATGCAGAGCCCCCCCGGACCGGTGGCCAGGACCTGGGCAGTGAGAGTGCCACTGAAAATCAGCTCGCGTGCCGCCTTCGGCACGCGTGCCGCAGGTTGCCTACCCCTGCACTAGACAATATATATATACATACGATTTGTTACAATATTAAAGATCAGTGTGATCCTGGCTTTTATTTAAGACCTAACGTGACATCCTCTGGTGAACCAGAACATACAAGAACTAGGATATTTTTGTAACCATTTTGCTACTTGGCATTAAGGGGTTCTTGGGACTCAATACCACAGGCTGAAAAAGGCACTTCCATTATTTTTAGGTACTTACCGCATTTTGGAAAGTTGTCTTTTGGTAAGCATAGTTATATTCTTAACATAAGCCTGGGAGTAAACTAAATATAGGAAGAGAGGCTTTGTCTCCTCCCTCACCCATCCTAAGATATTGTACAGATATGTTTCGCATTTTAAGCACAAACCATCCCTTTTTACCTTTCAAAGTAGAAGAGCAATCTATAATTTTTTTTCTGCTTTCAGGCCTCAAAGAACCTCACCACAAGACTTCATTTTTGAAAAATTTCCCACCTTTACTAAGACTGCTGCTGCTCTCCCAATGCTAGCAATGGTGAAAGCACTAACATAGGCTAGGCTCCAGGCAACCATTGATATTTTTAAGTACTGTATCATCTAAGTCTGCCAGAATCAGATACACACCACACAGTAATGGCCACTGGCATCTTATTGAGCCTGCTAATACTGGTGGAGCTTCAAGAAAACCTAGGATAGACAGGATCAAGTACAGTTAAGAATTGTTGCTGAGACATCACTTCAAATCTTAGCTCCTGTTTTTAAGAGTCGTAACTTTTAAAGCAGTTACCGTCTGACTGTGAGAAACTGAATGAGCCTATTGTGGCTGGTTATATTCTAGAACTATGAAATTTATAGTGGAGCTGAGGAGCTTGTATGTTTGCATGTCATAACATTTGGTGATAAATGTGAATTAAGATTGGTTTGGATGTCAGTGTTGGCTTAAGTGTCAATTTTCTTTAATTTTACTAACTATTAACAAAAGGAGGAGTACAGCACACTTCACTCTAGGTTCACAATGATTTAGGTTTATAAATAGGGCACTACCAAATTCACGGTCATAGGATTTTTAAAATAATAAATTTCATGATATTAGCTATTTAAATCTGAAATTTCACAGTGTTGTAATTGTAGGGGTTCTGACCCAAAAAGGAGTTGTTTGTGTGTATGGGGGGGGGGTGTCAAGGTTATGGGGGGGGTTCCTACCCTTACATTTGCACTGCTGCTGGCAGCGGCACTGCCTTCAGAGCTGGGTAGCTGGAGAGGAGTGGCAGCTGCAAGTCGGGAGCCCAGCTCCGAAGGCAGAGCCACCAGCAACAGTGCAGATGCAATGGTGGCATGGTATTGTATAGCCACCCTTACTTCTGCACTGCTGCTGATCGGGCACCGCCTTCAGAGCTGGATACCCAGCCATCAGCCGCTACTCTCCAGCTACCCAGCTCTGAAGTCAGTGCAGAAGAATACTGTGACCCCCCTAAAATAACCTTGTGATCCCCCTGCAACTCCCTTTTGGGTCAGGACCCCCAATTTGAGAAATGTTGGTCTCCCCCGTGAAATCTGTATAGTATAGGGTAAAAGCAAACAAAAAGACCATATTTCACGGTCCGTGATGCATTTTTCATGGCCGTGAATTTGGTAGGGTCCTATTTATAAATCCTGGAAGTATCAGAGTAAAGTTTGCAACAGTTCTGTTACAACTGTGTAAAAAAAGTGCAGTTCAATTATATTAGATATTCTGTGCTGGGCTGCCCAAAATTAAGGTTGCTTTCTGAACTTTAACTGAATTTTCTGATTTAAGTGCAAATCAAATCTCATTTTTAATATTGCATTAACATAGCTCTCTGAATTTAATCCATAATATATTCTATGTGGTAACTTGAGCACTTCTATAATCAATGCCATTTAGCATAGTGAATTGATACAATTTCATTACTTATTAATAGTGGGAAAAGTGCTGGGATGAAATATTCCTTACACAGGCCTTTTAGCAAAACCAACTTTTATTATGAGTTAATTCGCTAGAGTATGTGGGTTTCATTAAGAATTTCTCTTCACAGCCCAGAGCCAAATTCTGCTCAGTTACACCAGAACACCACTATTAACATTAGCTTAATTATTTCAGATTTGCACCAGTGTAACTGAAGCACAGTTAGACTCAGTGGGATATAAATGGCAGAAGAAGAGAGGGGTGCTCTGAGCTGTGATACAGTTTAGCTTTGGCTCAGTTTCACAATTCCTACAGCACTGTCTCCTAGTTAACGTGGGACATGACACTGCATCCCTCTCACAAGAGACTTATGCACATTTCATGTTATATGATCACTCAGTGGGCACATGTGTTTCTTGGAGAGCCACAATGTCAATGTGATGGTCTTGAGAGTCCTCGAGAAGTAATCTGCTTTTTCCCTGGACATCCCTTCTACATTAAATTGGTATATTCAGAGGACTGGCCCAACTGTTCTTTTTTGGTCCTGGAAAGAGCAGTTTGAAGAAGTATAATAATTGCTACTTTCACTGGAAGGTCAGTAAAATGATGTCCTGGGGCCAATTGATGATATTGGTATGTTGGTGGATGTGCACAAAACACACCACACTTAACAGAAGCACATGAAGGTTGTAGTCTTGATCCCACTTAACATGTGGCCTGATCCCATCTTCCCTTCCCTTCCTCATCTGCCCATCTACATAGGTGACTTTAACAGTCATCACGAGGACTGGGGATACTGTTCAAATGACACAGCCAGGGAGCAGATCACAGAATGAGTCTCCCTTGAAGAACTCCACCTGCTCTATGATCTGAAGCAACCTGGATCTTTTTGGTCTGCGAGGTCGACAACGGATCACAACTCTTACTTCTGTTTTGTAACCTGTAATAGTGCAGGTGTCGCACTGGCCACAACAAGAACCAACTTGAGTCACTTTCCGCATAGCCAACATTGCCCAATCATCCTACACTTCAGAAACAGAAACTCTGAGCCCACAGCTCAAACCGATGCCTAAAAACTTTGGTCGTTTTACAAACATCCTAAAATCGACCACTAAGAAGTACATCCCTCATGGCCACCACCAGGTTTTCACCCCCTGCTGAACAAAGGAATCCAAGTTTCTCCTGAGGGAATATGGAAAGGGTGACAACTCAGATAAAGCCACTGCGCTGCTTGAGTCCTTGAATTCGGCGTGCCTGGAAAGGTGAAAAGAAACTGTTGAAAGCCTTGCTTTCACCCATTCGAGTCATAAGGCATCGGCTCTTTTGTAGCAACTTGGAGGATCCCAGCCAGTAACAAGATGCTCAGCAAAGGGACAGCAAATGCTGTTGCCTCTCATCTTCTTTCTAACGGAAAGACTTCAACAGACAAGATTACACGCCAGCAGGAACTTTACAGAAACCTTCAACAATGCCCAGAGGAATCCCCACTCTCTTCCCCATATTCTGTTGAGGAGATCAATGTTGGAAACCAAAAGCCAGAAAGTTGCAGGGGTTGATGGCATTCCTCCAGAGTTTCTCAAGAATCTGGGGAGATGGGGACGGGAATTGTTGGTGGCGCTTTTTACTGCCGTGCATAGAACCGGAGAAATGCCAACAAGCTGGAAAAAGGCAACAGTGGCTGCCCTACTGAAGCCTGGGAAACCCCCAGAGAATGCAGCCAGCTACCACCCCATCTCTCTCCTCTCAACCACCAGCAAGCCATGGAACGGGTGCTGCTCCACCATCTATCTGATATTATTGAAGATGTCCTCCCAGCGGAGCAGGCAGGATTTTGCCTGAAGAGGAACTTCTGTGACCAAGTAGCTTCACTTACTAACCACATTGAGGCAGGATTCCAACATAAGTTGAAGACAGGAATCGCCCTTGTTGATCTATCCTCGGCATACAACACTGTCTCGAGACAGGGCTTCCTCCTCAAGGTCTCCCACATCATTCACTGCCGCCGAACGATCTGCCACTTGGTGGCAATGACTGGGGACTGCCGCTTTAAGGTACACCTTAATGGCCAGATCAGTAGAACAGGAACTCTTAACTTGGGCATCCCGCAGGGCCCTGTCCTGGCCCCAATACTTTTTAATCTATACACTGCAGATATACCAGGGATGGAGTCAAGGAAATTAATGTATGCAGATGATAATGCCCTAGCTGTTCAGCATACAAGCTTCCATACCATCGGCTGCACCCTAACCCAAAATCTTAGCACAACGGCTGATTATTTACCATGCTGGAAACTTAGGCCTAATCCAAACAAAAAACCCATGGTAACTGCTTTCCATCTGAACAATAAATTGGCTAATACCAAACTTGATGTGCAGTTCTGCCATGAGAACATCAGCCACGAAGCTAATCCAAAGTATCTTGGCATTACACTGGATAAGAGTCTGACCTTTCAACAACACCTCAAGAACACCCACGATCAGGTCTCATGTCATGCTTATCAGAAAACTGGCCAGAACATCATGGGGCTCCAGTCCACGGACCTTATGAACCACAACAATTGGTATATTCTGCAGCTGAATATCATGCACCAGTGTGCTCTCACAGCAGTCACACTAAACTCCTTGACACTCAACTCAATAATGATATGTGAATAGTGTCAGGGATGCTCAAATCTACTCCAGTTGACTGGCTCCCGGTCCTATCGCACATCCAGCCTCTTCAGATTAGAAGAGCTGCTCAGACCTCTTGCTGTCTTAATCATGTCAATGCAAATACAACGGTCCCACTGCACCATGACCCGCAGAACCTTCCAATGATGAGATTAATATCCCGCAACCCTCTATGGAACCGTATCAAGATCCTTACACCCAACTTTGATGCTGAGGCTCAATGGAGAGTCACATGGAGCACTTCAACCGCTCAAAACAAACAGCTCGTCGTTGATCCTGTTGCGGAACCACCGGGTTTTGATTTATATCAGAAAGACTGGTGCAGATGGGAGATGTGGACAAACCCTGTGTAAATGGAAAATGAGGCAATCACCTGTATGCGACTGTGGTCACGAGGCACAAATGATAGAGCACATCATATCTGAATGTCCCCTTCGTTCTTTTGCCAGGGGCCTAAAAGACATTCACCAGCTCCCTGCTGTGGCAATGTGCTGGCTATCAAACTTAGATATATATTTGTAGTTGTTGCTACCTACCCAAGCCATACCAAAGAAGAAGTTGACTTAGTGGGCAATATGGCATATATGACACAGAACATGTGTGTGTGTGTATACACTGCTTGTCACAAAGACTTCAGCAATCCTGTTTGCAAGTGTTGAAAAAACTTATGTGAGTGAAGCCTGTAGAACTGGGTCTTGAGGTAGAGGTTCTGAGTTTTTGGGGCCAGGACCTTGGTTGGTACAAAATCTGCTGACCTCAAAGCCTCGTCAATAATTAATATCAAGTGAGAATCTTGTCCTTTATACTCATATTTTGCAAAATGAGTCTCAGGGAATTGATGCTCTGAACTGAATTTTTCCTCTCAATTTGTTGATCAATCATATTGCCAATGTTACATGGATATATGCAGCTCCCACTGGGGAGCTATGAAATACATTTTTGGTCACCAAACATACTAGATCATTAGATATTTTATTTTTTTCTTAAGAACCAAATTTAGGTCCAAAAATAGCTTGAAAGTAAGACCCAAGCATGAAAGTATAAAAAGTTTTGTTCATAGGAACTACATATGGATTAGGGAACACAATTATCTCCCATGGGTTATCTCTGTTACTGAAGAAATATATCCCCTCCAAGCAATTTGGTGTCACAAGGGATCAGTGTTACAGACTACACAAGTCAACAGAACTAAGGACTTAATAAGTATTATATAATAAATCCCATCACTGTAGTATTGAGCACTTCATCAAGAATCTCTCCTCACAATGCTCCTGTGACCCACATTTCTCATATGAGGGATCGAGGCACAGAAAAAGTAAATTACTTGCTAAAATATATATATCTATATATCGCTCAATGTTCAACCGGGGAACTAAACCCCAGTTACTTGACTCCCAGTCCAGTCACGGACTGCCTTGACAAAGCTATTTGTCCTCACTACAGGATTGTGCTTGTGCTAGCTCGTTCGCGAGCTCCAAGCTTTTCATAGCATTTAGGGCCAGACCTACTTTTTATAAATATGCATAATGCAGATTCAGTTTGCAGTTAAAAACAGGATGTTGCGGGTTTTAATTGTTAATTTCAAACACTTCCTATATGCAAAGTTTAAGCAAATTAAATTAAATCAAGATTTACTTATGCAAACATAGAAAGAAAATAGAATTTCATTATGCTATAGAGAATGATTAAAAAACACTTTAATTCTCAGAAAGGCCTTCATGTTTAAAAATGGATATTCAGTACCAATGGGGAAGGCAGATCCTAAGGTCTGTGAGAATATTTGCATGACAAAAAGGTATACTTTCCTGCCTAGAGATCTCATGAGGGATTTGTGTGGGATTTCATTCATGAACTCCTCAGACACTAAGGTGAGTACAAAGAAAATATTATGCAGCATAATAAGGCAGCTATAAAAGCCTATCAGCAGCCTTCGTACGTGATACCTCCTCTACCTTTGCCAACACAGCTGCTTGAGAAGTCTGCCAAGGAGAGATAGAAAGGAAGTGGGAGAGACATGACAATGCTGCTGGGGAAATATATATATTTCTATGTCTTGGCATCTCTAATCTGCATTTGGCAAAGAGAATTTTTTTTAAAAAGGACAAGTGAGAATGCACAGAGGCAGACAGGCTTTTGGCAGTTAATTTAGAAAGTTAAGATATTTAATTAAAAAGCATGACTATTTCAAATGAGCAACATTTAGCAGGCAATAGAATGCAAAATTTTGGTTGCATTAAAAACAAAGTTATAACGGGCACTGATTTCAATGGGACCAAGGATTTGGCCCATCATTTGTAGGCCTGCATATATACCCTTTTAAAATGAAATAGGATGTTTCAAATCTGGGGGTGTGGTAGTTCAGGACAAAATATGACTCTGTCCCTTTTTATGGCAGAAACCTAGTGCAAATGTAACACTGACAGACCCCGGTCATCTGTGGGCGGGATCGAACCTGGGGCCTCTGTAGCTTAGAGCATGAGCCTCTACTACAGGGATCGGCAACCTTTGGCACACGACTCACCAGGGTAAGCACCCTGGCGGGCCGGGCTGGTTTGTTTACCTGCAGAATCTGCAGGTTCAGCCGATCGCAGCTCCCACTGGCCGTGGTTCACCACTCCAGGCCAATGGGAGCGGCGGGAAATGGTGGCCAGCACATCCCTCGGCCTGCGCCGCTTCCCGCAGCCCCCATTGTCCTGGGACAGCAAACCGCAGCCAGTTGGAGCCGCGATTGGCTGAACCTGTGGACGCAGCAGGTAAACAAACCAGCCCGGTCCACCAGGGTACTTTCCCTGGCGAGCTGCGTGCTAAAAGTTGCCAATCCCTGCTTTACTACATGAGCTAAAAGCCATATGGCCCTTAGCTAAGACTGTAGAGCAAACTCATTAATATCTCTCTCTAAGTAGTCCCAGTGCCGCTAGATGGGACAGAACACTACACCCAGGAGATGTATGGGTTACACAAAGAGACCTTTAAAAGGAAGTGGCATTGTAAAGTTCAAGAGAGTTGCTAGAATACGCCGGTGATACAAATATAGAACCCAGTTCACCTGGGACTTTCACATATGAATTTACAGTACATCTCCCAACTTCATCTAATGATCTCTATGCAGATTCTAATTCAAAGCCAAATTCTGCTGCTCCTGCACAGCAAGGGATCAGGGGAGAAGACTGCAGAATCCTAAATTCACATTGTGCAAACTCCACATAAGAGCATACGTATATACTGGGGGCCTCCAGTGGTGCACCTTGTACCAGTTGAGCAAGGTAATTTTCCTTCTGTACCTGGCACTGGTGAGGTCACTGGAGTACTGTGTCCAGTTCTGAGCACCATACTTTAGGAAGATTGTGAACAAATTTGAGAGAGTCCAGAGAAGAGCAAACAACACGATCGAAGGATCAAACGGTCAGTTTTTCTAAACCTCTGAGGGAAGGTTAAAAGCTGGGCATATTTAGTCTTGAGAAAAGAAGACAGAGAGGACCTGATGCATCAAAGAGGACTGTAATCAATTGTTCTCCATGTCCACTCAAGGGAGAACAAGTACTATTGGGTTTAACCTGGAGTGTGAGAGATTTAGATTAGGTATTAGGAAAAATCTTTCCAACTATAAGGATATTTAAATTCTGGAAAAAGGCTTCCAAGGGAGGTTGTATTTGGACAAACACCTGTCAAGGATGATCCGTGCAGGGGGCTGGACTTGATGGCCTCATGAGGTCCCTTCCATATCTACATTTCTATAATTAATATTATCTACCCTATAAAATAAAATTTTCAGTGGAGAAGCTTAATACGATGGTTGTATAATTCACATGGTTAATATTTGTATTATGTTTCTAAGTTTCATATTATAAATTTGCATCTCTTACCTGATATGATACTTTGTCTCCAAATCCAGAAATAAATATTAAATGTGCAACCATCTAATTATTAGTCCACACTGAATACAAGATCATTCCGATTTGAAGGTTTTAGGCTCTTTGCTATGGTAAGAGATATTCTCCCTATCCATAACACTTTAATATGTTTTACATCAAGGATTTGTAATATGACTTTTTCCCTTTGAGATAGTGAATTTAATTGATTTATTCATCCAATTTAAATGCTTTAGCAATTCTTTTGTCCTATCATCTTTTTAATATTTGCAAAGGCTCCATAAACCTACCCACTATAAACTCTGGGTTATAGTCACTCATCTCTGGACATTTTCTATCAAATATTTCATAAAACACTAGCCAACTTTAAATAAAAAATAAACTCCACAGTTGCACTTTTTCTTTTGTCATAACGTGATTTTTCCTAAAAATTAAAAAGAGTAGGCATTCTTTTGAATGTCATTAACTGTCAAATTACTGCATTCTATGAAGCTTTTATCTTGTTTAAATTTTTGCTTCTGCATATAATTGAAATCTCATTCATTGAAACTTTGTTGTAATGAATAAACATTACATGTTCAGAAACATCTCTAAACACATCTACTCTGATTAGTTTTCTTTGTTTACTAAATGCTAAGGAAGCTTAATCTAGTGTGTTAAAATACCAGTTATTTAGCATCAAAATCTTCATGATATATTTTGCTGTACATTAATACATGCATGCCAGGTGCCTAATCCAAAGCCCTGAAATCACCAGGATTTTTTTTCCATTTATCTTAATGGGTTTGGAACAGATCCTAATCTTGAACTTGATACAAACTACTATTGAACCAGTAGCAGCCAGCCTGGAGCAAAGCAGACCTAGAGACAGGATTCCCCACACTGCTACATATTATGGGTACATGTTTTGTCCGAGAATACTTCATATTGGGCTCAGGGTTGAGGTTTACTGTGTAAAACCTCACTGATGCCAATGGAATCTTTGAGATAGACATTCAGGACAAATACACAGAGGAGAGAGATGGGATGGAGCCACAGATGTCTCCTTGTAGGGATGAGAGTTTGGCAATGGGAAAATGGAGGGACCATTCTTTCCACCTCACTGTTATGGGGGTAGAAAAGAGGGTATTTTCCCATCACTGTGAGCCCCATACTCTTCTGTATAACAACAGTTTTGGAGCTGACAGAGACACTATCTTGAGTAATACAACTCAGACAGTCTCCTGACTGAAAGCCAACCAGACAGGACGATTAAAAAACTGGCATGTCTGATAGTGTCTACTCCAGGGGTCGGCAATGTTTAGCACGTGGCTCGCCAGGGTAAGCACTCTGGTGGGCCAGGCCAGTTTATTTACCTGCTGACGTGGAAGTTCGGCCAATTGCAGCCCCCACTGGCTGCGGTTCGCTGCCCCAGGCCAATGGGGGTGGCGAAAAGGCCAGCACGTTTCTCGCCGCCCTCATTAGCCCGGGACGGTGAACTGCGGCGAGTGGGTGTCGCGATCGGCCGAACCTGCCGTGTCAGCAGGTAAATAAACTGGCCCCGTCCCGTCAGGGTGCTTACCCTGGCGAGCCACGTGCCAAACGTTGCCGACCCCTTGTCTACTCTGACATCATTCTTCTATCCTATGACTAAAGGACAGTTAGGGGGAGGGGCAGGATCCTAGTTCTCTGGGAAGGAAATCCTGGGCTAGTGTTATTCTTCCAAAACATAGGTTACCCTCCAGATTTGCATTCTCCCTTGTGCCTAGAGAGCTGAACTGTATTGTGTAGCTCCAGCAGGCTCCATGAATTTCTTATACCAGAGCTAGAATTCTTGCTTCTCACATTGTTGTTAGAGTACTTCAGTTGCAAATATTTACTCAGTCAATGTCATACAAGCTCTTCAATTCGATCACATTGAAGAGTGCCAGGTGATTCATGTGGTACACTCATGTACAGTGCCTCAGAACAAAAAAATCTGTCTAGTGTTCTGAAGTCTAATCCCAGATTGAATATTTGCCACTAACATGGAGATTTCAGTAATCTGAGTCAGATCAAAGATGTGTGACTGCTTCTGGATTTATCAACCTTTGGAGGGTCTAGGTACCAATTTTTTAGACAGGCTTCCAAAAACATGAATGCAATATTTGCAAACACGACATCGAGGTCACAAAAGTACGTGTGCACGTGTGTGCCCACACACAACGGCCACTTGTACATATAAAGGATCACTTAGGTTTGTACAGTGGGGCATCGTGTATATCGGTGTCCATTTGCATGCATAAAAATGAGACTCTGCATGTACAAATAGGTATGAAAATGCATCAGCAGAATATGAATTCAAAGACCCTTCAGAATGTGGGATTCTAACCATCTGATTTATCAACTAGTTGTTCTGTGTCACCTTCACAAGTTGGAGAAAGGGATGAACCAAGTACATTATATATGAAACTTGTAGGCACACAGTGTGACGCTATACCACATAATGCTTTATGGGAATATGACATAACTGGAATATGTTTTGTGCTGCCTGTTCCATGTAGCATATCTCTGTAAAGGTTATGGTCTAGTATATCTATTCATCCTATTTGTACACATATATCATTTTGTACTTGAGGTTAAGAATATTGGCTGTATACTTGCTTGATTTCTAAGTAAGCTTTGTGAGGCATTTGGTCAGCTTCTTTAGGAAGGAATTCGCAAGGTTAAGTACCCAATCAGGAAGCACTTGGGGAACAATGCATCTTGGAATGCTCCAATCCATATAAGAAGTCTTCCTGGAGACATACAAGATACCATGTAAACAATGG
This sequence comes from Malaclemys terrapin pileata, assembly GCF_027887155.1. NCBI lineage: Eukaryota > Metazoa > Chordata > Testudines > Emydidae > Malaclemys > Malaclemys terrapin. The sequence goes on from NC_071518.1 coordinate 14,795,640, forward strand.
CTTCTGCCTGTAAAGACTGAGTCATGCATGGACATGTGACTTGCCCAGGTGACTCCAGAACTCCATCTTGGAGCTGGACTTTGCATAGGAGTGAGGAGGGGGTCTCCACCCACAAGAGAAAGTCTATTTAAACCCCTGGCAGACCCCTCCATTTGTCTTCAGCTGGCTAAAGAGAGAGCCTCTCCACCCCCCAGGATACTTGAAAGAAACTGGAACAAAGGACAGTGTGCAAGGGGTGTGAGTGATTGCTGGACCCAGGCTAAAAGGAGATTAGTCTATAAAAGGGAGCATTCTGGAACTGGTGAGGATCTTATCTGTATTCAGTTTGATTAGACATAGATTTGCACATTTTATTTTATTTTGCTTGGTGACTTACTTTGTTCTGTCTATTACTACTTGGAACCACTTAAATCCTATTTTCTGTATTTAATACAATCACTTTTTACTTATTAATTAACTCAGAGTATGTATTAATACCTGGGAGAGCAAACAACTGTGCATATCTCTCTATCAGTGTTATAGAGGGCGAACAATTTATGAGTTTACCCCATATAAGATTTATACAGGGTAAACCGGATTTATTTGGGTTTAGACCCCATTGGGTGTTGGGCATCTGAGTGTTAAAGACAGGAACACTTCTGTTAGCTTCTTTCAGGTAAACCTGCAGCTTTGGGGCAAGTAATTCAGATCCTGGGTCTATGTTGGAGCAGACGAGTGTGTCTGGCTCGGCAAGACAGGGTACTGGGGTCCCAAGCTGGCAGGGAAAGCAGGGGTAGAAGTAGTCTTGGCACATCAGGTGACAACTCCCAGGGTGTTTCTGTGATCCAACCCATCACACACAGATACTACTTTAACGTTACATAAATGTTACCAAGTACCAGATTTTAATTTACAACCTATATGCTGAAAACAACTACATTTTATAACACACAGTATTCAGAAATATTTTTCAAGTGTTAGGATTATACCTGGTCAGGAATTTTTTTTTAAATTGATCTCATGATGCCAATTTGTTGAAAACAAATCTCTTCTCAAGAAGACACCAATTTCAATGAAACTTTTGTCAGGGAGCATTTCTCAGGCCCAGAATGTAACTTCTGGTCAATGTAAGAGAGTCAGTCATTCTGGCCCAATGAATATTAAACAAATTGGAACAGCTGTATTGGGCAAGAGAAAGAGAGTGAGAGATTGACTCTGCATCCCAGAAAGCAGCCCAGAATAGCTTAGTGGTTAGGTAAAGTTCGAGTCCCTGCTGTGCCTGATTCATTCCAGGACTTGAACATGGGGAACCCACAGCTTAGGTAAGTGCCCCAACAATATTCTAGGGTCTCTTTCTTTGTTGTTTTGTCAAAAATATCTCAATTTTGTCCCAATGTGGAACAGGAAAAATTTTTTAGTCACAACAATTATCATGGGACAGGTAAACCATTTCCTGCCCAGCTCTTGTTCAGATTTGTTAAGAGAATTTTTAAAAAATGCCATGTGCAGATTAGTAGTTGACTTTTCAAAGTCAGCTATTGGGCAATACCTACTTTTCATTTCTTCACATAACCACCATTGAAGTCTTTTAACTGTACAGTAATGCTTATTATCCATTATCCAGGTTTTCAGTGTGTAATAATTATGTCATCACAAGTTGCTTTGGTCTGAAACATATGTTAACAACTGAAAGCAATTTCAAAAACCTGATTTTAGCCTATTAAGCTATTTTAAAGTTGCATGACCGCTAATGAAACTGAACAGAAGAACTTTTTAAGTGAAATATTTATTGTCATAATATTATCTAACTTGTCATAAAAATAATTGAGATGTTTGGCTTCAATGAGACTTGGAATGCTGTGCGGTACTAATATACAGTTGTCTTACGGAATATTGCAGAGAGAGAGCATAAAATAGTGCAATGATGTTCACTAGTCCTTTACCCTAATGTGAACTTTGAAGGAAAGATCAAAAGAACAGTTTATGCCCTTCATTCCTTCTTTGAGATGCACAAAAAAGCAATAATTTTTGTGCTACTTAATTTTTGCACGAGAAAACACAGTTAAATTGACGGTACTAGGAGAGTTACGACTCAAGCTTCACTTCACTTCCTATGGTCTTACCAAAGTCCTCCAACAAAAAACAGGAAGCCAAGAACTGGGGCCAGATCCTCACTGGTTTGAATCTGCATAACTCCATGGAAGTCACAATGTATCCTAGTTCAGGTTGTGCCCTCTGCATTTCTAACATTAAAAAAATCAGTATTGCTACTTTTTAAAAATTATCTATGAAACATAAGGATTTGATCCTGTGTACTGATGAGAATCACCAAATCCTCTTGTACTCAGTACCTTTTTAGAACTGTGGCATTGAGGAGTATGTCTTTAAGGGCTGAGCTTCCCAGACTGTGTCTGGGTGAGGCACTGAAAAAGCTCATGCAGTTATGCATAATCTCTTTCCAGCACCTTAAATAGTGATTGCTGAACACCATATGGTATCAGGAGTGAAAAGCAACTAAGAAAAACAACCTGAGTGGAAGAGTGGAACAGTTAAAAGACCCACTAGAGTTGACATATCCTGGAAACATGGAAGGTAACTGAAGACTGTTTAAACAGCGCTTCTCTCTGTATGTGTCGGCAAAAAAGAAGGCAGCCAGAAGCCCTACTTCTGACTAGACCTAGTGAAAAAATGATCAACCTGAAACGATTTACTAATTTGACATAAATTTGCCAATCATTTCAGCCAATTTTTGGAGTGGAGGGGAGGGGAAGCAGAGGCTCCATTATAATCTTTAGCCCAGTAGTTAGGGAACTCACCTGAGCCATTGTAGACCCAGGTTCAAACCCCCATCCACCCCAGCCCTCACCTGATGTAGAAAAGGGATTTGATTTGGGGACTCCCATATTGCAAGAGAGTGCGCTAGCTACCAGACTAAGAAATATTCTGGGTCAGTCTCAAACTCTCTTGTTGAAGCTGTTCCATTCCGTTAAAATATATACCCATAAGAGCAGAGATATGAAATTCTCTGTCCCTCTAACCATCAGGCTACAGGGCCAGGGATAGAATGACTCAATGACTATTCAAGTATTTTACACGAAGTAACATGAGATATTCAGAGAACCTTTCCCCACTCCACCCTGTAACTCAGAGTCTAGGCACTCTTCTGCCATGTTGGAAACCCTAGTTCACAGCTTCCCCTCTCCCTCATCATTTATACCAAACAGAGTGCTAGCTCCAGTATCCCAGCTGATCTCAACCGTGACAATATGGAACAGGAACAGGGGTGGTTTCAGGTAGATAGCCATTTAGAGTTTTAACGGTCAAAGCTAATCCCTTAAAACCTCACTTGGAAATTCATAAGACTGGAGTACAGCATTTTGTCAGAGCATGTTCCAGGAATATTTCACTACATAGCTTCTTTGGCTTTTTGCTACATCCATTACTAAATAAATCACCCATCCCCCACCTCTCTTCCCTGCAAGAGAGATCCATTACTCTGCATTGTACACTCTCAGTCTCCTCTATAGATATTACTGTCAGCACTGAGCCCAGGCCTGAACTCTTTACTAAGGCAATAGGACTTTACTCAGAAAACGAAGGTATGTGGTACCACATTGGACTGAGCATGAACAACAAACCTTATATAGCTGTGATATGGTAAGATCACTTTTCATTTTCTCAGTAATTAAATTGCTTGTTAAGAAGTCTTGGCAGCTAGTTCATTATGAATTCTCCTCACTATATATGATTTTTACTATACAAAGTCACATTGAAGTGAAACAGATACATGCACCATTGATTTTAATAGGACTTTGTACTGTAAAAATAATATGTAGGTACAGTATATTGCACTGAAAAAAACAAGAAAAACACCACATATTAACCCTGCTAATGTGGTAAGAGCATCATATAACCTTGAAGGTCAAAAGTTTTAATGCCTATAGGCATCAGGGTGACCAGATAGAAAGTATGAAAAATCAGGACAGGAGGTGGAGGGTAATCGGTGCCTATATAAAAAAAAGCCCAGAATATCGGGACTGTACCTATAAAATCGGGACATCTGGTCACTTTAATAGGCATCCAAAATATGCACTAATTGCCCAGAAAGTTATTATGTGGGCAGTTTAATTGATATTAGAAGACAGACCCCAAAAAAGCCAGATCTGACACTTAACACTTAAATTCAGCTCTAACAGCAAATGAAGAGCAATTAACCACAGATGTACACCTATACTCTGGGCTGGCTCCAGGCACCAGCCCACCAAGCATGTGCTTGGGGCGGCGCCTGGAAGGGGGCAGCGCGGCGGTGCCCCAGCCAGGCTCGCCGCCCTCCCCCCGGCGCTTCAGCTGGTCGGGGAGAGCGGGGCCCCGGCCGGGCTCTCCGCCCTCCTCCCAGCGCTCTGGCCGCTGGGGGCTCTCCACCATCCCCCCAGCGCTCTGGTCGCCGGGGAGAGCGGAGAGCCCCAGCCGGGCTCTCCGCCCTGCTCCCAGCGCTCTGGCCGGTCGGGGATTGCGGGCCCGCGGCCGGGCTCGGCACCCTCCCTGGCCACGCTGGAGGGGGTGAGGGTGGCGGGTGGCTGCGGGTGGCTTTTTTGTCTAGGGCGGCAAAAAAGCCAGAGCCGGCCCTGCCTATACTTGCAGGGAGTCCCACTGAAAGTTAATGAAAACTCCCTGTCTGCACAACACTCCACTCCCATCGTGCGGTTTCAGGATTTGGTCCTAAAATAATATCTTCAGTTCTATCCAGAATGAAGAATGCTGCATCCAAGTGAAACTCAATTTTTATTACCGAAACTTAAGAGATTCTCTCTATTTCACAAAAGATGGAGCCTTTACTGGTTCTACTATGATAAAAAAATAAAAACATATATACCCTTTCTTTGGAGGAAAAAACAACTACTTGACATAAATGTTCTATGTCCAAATTATATATGTGTAACACATACGTAATTTGATCTAATTTCAGCAGGGTTCTTTGCATCATTATACATTGTACAGTACACTGTATTTTCCCTTCCGCTAATGGACATTGCTAATAAATCAATGGGACAATGTGTATGATGTGTTTGCAAATCTGACAGTTATTTGAACTTTAGTGAATTTTCTCAAGAGACTAATTACTATTTAGGCACTCAGAAGTACCTCCCAGGGAGCTTAACTGTCTGTTGTAAATTAAACTAGAAGGCCATATCATATTAATTGGAGTGGAAGTGCAAATAATTGACCTTATCTTTTGCTGAAGTAAGGGCATACAGTGTGACTTCATCCCTGGAAGGAGAAGACCCTAATGATGACTAGGCACACGAGGAGGCAGTACATGTATGTTCCCCAAAGTCTGATAAAATAATTATAGCCTGGAATGACTGGACCAGGGGTAATTTGATAGTTCAACTGAGTTTATCTTTGCAGATGTGGCTTCTCATTTCTGAAACTGTTGACCTCCAAACTGTTACATTTTTAAAAAAAACTCTTTCCCAAAGCATCTCCCTCCATTACGGTCTCTGCTGAACATGGCTCCATGGGGATGTTTAACATTATTTCTTTTAAAGATCAAAAGAATTACATTTCACCCTGGCAACATCCATCTCAGTTGATCCAGGTAGAATCCAGTACTCTGCATCCAATCCTCTCCTGTCTCAAAAACATCACAGATATCATCATGTCTACAGATAAGAGTGTTCTGCACCTCTTTACTGGATTCCATCTTCAGCTTCCTTCCTCTGTATCTCAACCAGAAATAACTGAAATCATCAACAATTCAGGGCCAGATCCATCCCTGGTATAAGCAAAAGTCTGCTGAGGAGGGTTTCTGTGTAATGTGGAGAGAGATTGAGTTCTGCTCCCTCAAATGCCTTGGGAGCAAACCAGGGAAAAGGTCTTAGGATCTATGACTACATACAAATGGTGCCCAGACTCCCCATGTTGAGAGAAACAGTCTCTATTCCTGGCCATGGACTAGCTGTATGGCAGCTCTACTGCCTGTCTCTGGGCTGAATTCCATACCCCCAAATCTGGCAAAGTAACCCATATATGATCCTTTATGTGTTCCCTTCACCTGCTGCAGATGACTAGGCACACGAGGAGAACTTGGCCAGATCCTGGGGAAAAGGTGGGACACTACTGCCGAAGCAGCTGTGCTGCTCTTCCACATTGAATAAGCAAGATCTATACACAGATCCAACAGGCCACCTCACCCTCATTTGAAAACACATCTCCTAGTAACAGTCATAGGTTATTGTGGTGTTTGTTGCCTAACTTACTGTGTGAGCCTGTGGTAAATGTGACTTTTGAAAAACATTCCTAGTTAAGTTACAGCACCAGCTGTTCTGCTACAGCAGTAGGGCCTTTGCCACTGCCCTATAATTGGTGTCAACTGATGAGCAATTAAAGGTGCAGCAGCAGAGGCCTTCTCAGAAGGGAAAAAACCTCCAATATTCAAGCTTAACTGCCCAAATAGGCTTTGAGGCCAAGCTCAGCATCCAAAGGGAGCTCTTTCCCACAGCTGATTTAGGCAGCCCACAGTGAATCTATCATACGAAATTCGCCTGCCACAGCTAATGAACCCATTCTAGCAAGTATAAAATAAATTGGCATGCTGTCTCCGCAGACAATGTTTTAACTTGGGTCTGTCCCTTCTGAAGGATAATGGTTTACTATGATAGCAATAGGTTTAGAAAATGAAATTCACAACCCTAATACATATTTAAATATAAACATTCCTGAGAAAATACCCTACATAGGACTAAAAATAAGTCCTCAATCTATGGTGGGGACAAATCAAAGAAGCAAACCATTCTATTATGCAAATCGCTGTAATTTATCGTGTCATGATTTTCCTAATCTCCCAAAAATAAACAGCATTTGTGATTAATCAATAAGTGAGGTGAATCAGCATTTGCATCCAGGTTTGAGTTTCTCCATAACCTGATTCTCTACTTCGTTACATAAGCTTTGTCATGCTGCAAGTCCCACTGACATCAATGGAGTTACAATGATGTAAAGTAGATGAGAGTCAGGCCCTGTATTTCAAAGACCATTCAATTTTTTTCTGCAGTAATTATGTCTTTGTTGATTTTTTTTGTTGTCCTCTACACACCTTTGAATGGCCGCTGTGTTACATTTCAGCAGTAGCTCCATTTCAGTGGTGTATGAATCATGTATCCTTGAAAGGTCTGATCTTAATCCTATTGAAAAAACATAAATCAAAGTTCCTAATTTACTAAAGCCAGGGTCAAATATGCAACTTATTTGCAAACTAGGAGTTTGTTATAAGCTGGATTCATTGCAGTTTATTAATATTTCTGGGTTTGGTTTGCTGCTATTAGAACACCTTCCCGCAGAAACCAATTCTGATAGCCAGCTTTGCCTCTCTTGTGTACAACCATAATAGCTAATTCAGACCACTTTCTAAGAGGAAGGCAAGACTACTAGCCTATTCTCTCACATCCATGTAAATCAATGGAGTTACAACTATAGGAACAAGGAGAATTCAGCCTTACATTTCTGCATTTGTTTCCTAATCAATGAGCATGCTTTCCAAGTAAAGTCCAATGTACAAGGTCCTACGGGAGAATTTGTATCCTCGAGTGTCATGCCATTCCCATATTGCTACACATATAACTGATGATATGGGATTGAAGACTTCAAAACTGGACCAGAGCCTTAGTTCTACTGAAGTTCATAAACTATGCCATTTATACCAGCAGAGAATATGACCCTCAAAGCCAGATTCTGATTAAAGTTAAAACTCATGTAAATCGTAAGTGACTCCATTGTAGTCAATGAAGTCACATAGGGCATGATTCTCTTCTTATTCTCCACAATCATCAGGGGAGAGATAGGAGCTTGGTATGTCATCTCTCTAAATGCACTACTACAAGAAGTAAGCTAATTTTTAAACAATGACAATCTTCAGCAAGATTTATGTCAAAAGTGTCAGCTCTCTTTTAGAGGATCAAATTCTATTTGCACTCCTCATAGTGAGGGCTACTAATTTGTTTGGCATGATATGTTATGTCAAGTTATTACTTCTTCCTTATACCAGATAGTTTGGAAACACCTGCCAGCAGTTAGTGATTTTAATACTCTACATTTTTCAGTTTGTCCTCTCTTGCATCTGAATTTCTATACACCATGGGAGAGGATAAACAGTTATGTGGGGTAAAGCTGGGATCAGCTTTTCCTCCAAATCAGTGTCAAACTACAAATGGAAAAAAAGAGTAACTTATGACCAATGCAGTTCTTTCCTCCTTCACATCAGTGTGCATCCGGGGAAATCATTTTAGATCTCCATCGAGGAAGAAAAAATGCAGCTAAATGCTTTATATACTGTATGAGTACATTACTTTTACTACAACTAATGTGATTCTGCATCATTTCCTCAAATCAAAAATAGTACATTTATTCACTGAAATGTCACACACGAGGCCAGCAAACTCTGCCCATAATCAGCAATGAGAGGATGTATTTGAGTAACTTCCAAGTTTTGAAATTCACTTTCAGATACATATTTTTGAAAGATTATATGTTCTGTGAATGTGCCTTTTTTTCTTCCTTCTATTACCTCTGGTTATTGAGCTAGACAAGAAGAAATTGTCAAGCTATGTGGCCTCACTAGAGAGAGGGGAAAAAATAATATGGAGTAATTCAAGCACCAGATTGTTCTGCAGGGATCCACACATGAAGAAAGCTATTCAAGTGCTGCTCTCCTCCTTCTTATAATGAAGCATATTTGTGCACACAGGACCGGCCTTTTCAAAGCACCTTTCTGCCCATCTCTGGACACCATTGCAAACTCTGCAAGGTTGCAAATGGGCTCTGTTTAAAGGGTTGAAGCAGAGGGCTTTTGGATGCATTCAACTCTACTCCCTGGGCAAAAGCAGGAAATTCTCCAAAAAGTTACAACTTTAGGCTAAAGTATTACCTCTTCTGCCAAGCACCTTTTTAGAATCGATCCCATGTGCAAGGTGAGATGGCAGAGTCCCTGGCAGTATCGTTTCTTTCTTTTTCTGTCTGAGGGAGACATGGCTGCCTATCATGTAAGATATCCACACTATGTGATTGTTGTGACTGTTGCTATGTTCTCCCATTCCGCCCTGACTGGCAATCCCACTTGCTGGTTCTCTGTTGATGGTGACTAAATTGATGGCCCTCTATCTGTCAACACCAGTTTAATGTCAGGCTAGTGAGAGCTCATGGATCATATAGAAGGTCTAGTCCTGTATAAGTTTCAGACGGTGATTGTCCCTAGATATTGATTCTTCTTTGTTTCCACCTCAAAAGCTGGTGTAAGCTCAAAAGCTTGTCTCGCTCACCACCAGATGTTGGTCCAATGAAAAATATGTCCTCATTAACCTTGTCCCTTTAATACCCTGAGACCAATACATCTACAACAACACTGCATTAAATGAATACAATGTTGTTTGTTTATATTAATTAGAAGAGGGTAACTGAGCAATATTTAAGTAGAACACCACATTTTTAATGTGACTGCAGGAGAAAGTTTTTGGTTGTAGGTTGCAATAGTGATGAAGAGAGGTTGCCATGATCTTTGAAAATATAATCTCAAACTACAATGCTACATCTAGAGTCAATGCCAATCTTATTTATTTAGTGAACAGCTAATTGGATTCACAGCATAAACCAGTACTGTAAATAAAGCAGAAAAAAAGGTATTTTTTTTTATTAGAGGTGAATCAAACCAAATTGGACACGTTTGTGTAGTTCAGTTGATTTAGAAACCAGATATTCACAAAATGTTTAATAAAATGAATGGAGAAAATACATTTAGAGGGAAATTTTGAAAGACGGAGCACCTATCATCTCAGCATTTCAGAATGTGCTTTCCACAGCTCTAATCACTGTAAGTTGTACTAAGGAATGACCCTCTCAAGATGGGAGAAAGCAACTCACTGCACTACTGCTAATTTTGGAATCATTCTACCAGCTAGGTATAGGGTCACCTGTTACCATTCCTCCCCCCCCCCCCCAATTCAATTAATCAAACTGTTTAAGCAGCAAAGCAAACCATTATTAGATACCACAGCACACCCTTTGAACACTAGTGGAAAGCACATGTCTGCATAAACAAATCTGTGCATCACTCTGATAATGAAGTATGGAAATCCATTATTTCAATATACAGTAATATATTCCAATACACTTAAATAAATAAACAAACAAACAAACCTCTTATACGTGCCTGAAACTGGGTTTTGGAACAACATGGCAAAAGAAACTCAGCTGAGAGAGATGGAATAGTTACAGAAGTTAATAAAGATAATCCTTTTAACCTACTGAATACTTTTATAAGATCTAATCCGACATGAGGAACAAAACAGTAAATGTTTGCAGGATCCAGATGATAAGATTATGTATGTTTTAATTTTGCCCTAAGGTAGGAATTTTTTAAAAAAGTTATCCGGGACTCAGACTTGCTGGAGACAAATACACAGTCTGAAACTATCAAAGTGAAAGGCAACAAAAAAGCTTTCAAAACAGAAACAAAAAACAAACAAACAAAGGAGCCAATGCTTGATAAAACTGTCATGAAACACAGACATATTGACAATGATCTTTTTTGTACGTTTAAATTTCCCCATAGTCTTATATCTTTCATCTGCACTGTTGGAATATATAATTTCATAACCATTTTCACTGCTGGTGAATAAAAATGTATCCAACATAGTAGTAATTAATTCAGAAAACCCCACATTTAGCACCAACAATCTGACATTCTCCTGTGTGTCATGCTGTTCTGACAAACTTGATTTCTACAGTATGCCAGACTATAGGCTGTTTTAAGAGCTGATAAAATTTCTCTGCATTTTATAGATCTTGGTGTGTTTTTTCTCCCTCTCTAAACAAAATAAATATTTCAATGGGGAGGCAAAATAGGGTTATTTTTGAATGTGGAAACCAACTACATTTAAACAGCTGCATTCTCATTCCACAGATTCAGAACTAGTTGCATATTAATAAGATAGTGATTGAGATTTTGACCATATGATTCACAATTTCTGGAGTGCTCTTATTACATATGTCACCATTCTGTAATTCTTTAGACATATTCAGCCATGTATATATCATCAAGAAGATCAGATATTTATAATATCTTTTAGTATGAAAATACTCTACAAACTTCAGCCCCTTTCCTGTAAAGAGTTATGCACAATACCACTGAAGCTAAAGGACAACTCACACTGCACAAAGTTAAGGATATAAACAAGTCTTTGCAAGATCAGGGTTTTCACTACTGAAGTTCAATCACCTTGAGGTAGAAACCAGTATCTGGTGAATAGGACATAGTAATACTTTCCAGCAGTTAAGGAACAGAAAACTAATCTATCCAACAAAACAATAGGGTGAGAATTTAGATTGGAAGAAGGTAATGATTCAATCTGAAATTTCACCATGAGAGCAGGATTAACATTCCTACTTCAATGAAGAGGGATTCAAGTACCAAACGTGCAACTATCACTTTTTCATGTAGCAGGTGGATCAAAATTACCCGTGCCCCATAGCTAGCCATTTAGGAAAGGCAATTTAATATTTAAGTAATCTTGCATACATAAATAGACATTGCAGAGTTATTGGCAGTTATTACATGATATATACAATTAAAAAGAAATAAACATCTCCTACCTTTTTACTTAGGAAACTATTAAGAAGTTGTTGCAACAGCTGTTGCATATTAATCCATCATAATCCCTCTACATTCTGTCATTAGTTACACAATAAAATCAGAGCTTCTTGAAAGCTAAAAGTAAAGATGTGTGAAATGGTTCTGATTATGCATTTAGCTTATGACAAATGATGCTGTTTATTTCATTCTCCCTGATTCTATTCACACCTGGCAAATTCAAACCTGATATTAGATTAAAGTGTTTCCCTTTGAACATCTCTAACTTAAGGATCTTTTCACAGAGCGGCCCTATACTGAAGTACTGATGGTCCTTGATATCAGGAAATTCACTTTTCTCTTCATCTAATGTGTTAAGAACATATCCTGGACAGCGGCAGGGCAACAAACCTACTCTCTATAGAAAGGACTGTGTGGTGAAGTCAGATTGCAGCATGAGTTCTCATGGCCTTTTAATACCTCACGCCTAGGTTACTAAAAAAGGGAGCAATCTCCTTCTTTACCTTTCTCTTCATTCTACGTGCTTTAATGACATGCTTCACCTAGATCATTCACTATTCTAGTATCAAAAAGATCTTTCCATGCCAATGTCTATTGTAGAATTGTTTAAACTGGAACTGGTTGATGCTCCTATAGACCTTCCCAGATCCACAGCTAATGTAAATCAGTATAGTTCCATTGACCTGAATGCTGTCACTCCAATTTACTTCAGGATGAGAATCTGGCCCCCATACACAGCTGGTGTAAGTCAGCATAGCTCCATTGACTTTAATAGAGAGGTGCCAATTTACATCAGGCTGAGAATATGACCCCACATGCAGATAGAACCCAAAGAAAGGCAGACCAGTTGTTCTCTAAGCAGAAAGGTGGGTCACATGGAAACCTAAGTCGGGGACAGTGATGGACTGTGGGGGTGTACGCCGTATCACCCACTAGTTAGAGTCAACTTAAACAGGAAGGGGGAGTACCTCATTGTACAAGTCAAGAAGAAGGGAAGCACTACTGACGCAAGTCAAAGCCACTTTTTTTTTTTTAAACTCCTGCCCTTAGTTCCAACTACAAAAGTTTGAACACAAGTCTGCAGTGGCATGAAGCATACCAGCTGCATCTTCTTTACGTTTTGGCCAGCTGAATCTTAACTGATGGGAAGCCATAATGTTACTATATTAGACCTTTGGTATCACCCTGGAAGAGAAACAGAAAAGGGTAGCTGCTGAGTATGACTCCCTCTAACTCCACAATTCGTGATTATCAGACAGACTAGGCAACAAAGGTAGAAAGAACCAAGGGGAAGTAGAGAGACTGGAGGACAAGCAGAGCAAGAAGAGGGGTTTTGATCCTTGTAAGGCTGAAGATCAGAGGGATGGGGAAACTAGTGAAAGGAAAGGAGGGTAGGCGAGAGCTCAAGAGGAGTGGAAGTTGGGAAGAGAGGGAAGTGAAAAAGACAATCTGTTGCATTTCCTGAAGAGAGAGCTTGAAAGATCAGCTGTTAAACCCAGATGTCTTTATATGAAGAACTGGATATCCAGAATCCCCATTAGATATTTGAGAGACACAGGCCCAGAAAAAAGTGACAAAAGAGATTTTTTCTATATAAAGGAGAAAGAAATTATGGTGACAGACACCCGGTTTAGGGAAGAGTGGTCTGACTGACTCTGGCTCACCTAGTAGCTAATCCTTCTTCAGCTTTGTAAGGGAGGAGGTGTGATCCTAAAAGCATCCCAGTGCCAGAGGGCAAGGGACTTACTGGTATCAGGGAATGAGTTCCAACTGGCCTAATTCAGTGTACCCCAAATCATGATAACTATAATCTGTATCTAAAAGATGTCCTGTAAAATATCACTGGAAAACTACCGTAATAATTCTCTGATCATTAATATTCTTGCATGAGGCATACACAGGGTATGTACAAGTTACAAATAATTGCTGGAATTATGACTAAAATTTGTTTAAACTAGGCATGTCTGGAGGAGTTGATAAACAGGTCTGCCTTAGACAAAGGAATACGTATCTGACTGGCTGACCAGCCCAATCTTCAGGCAAAGACAACGAAGGTCAATTTTTACATATTAGGTAACAAAGCTATTAAGTTAACAAGTGGGGGAAGAAAGACCATGGAGATTCCTTCACCACTAGACTCCAGGTTGAGTACCTTGCAACTTGAATAAACTTTACTTCGGGGGCGGGGGGTTGGGAAGAAGAGTAACCCTCAGAAGAATATATTGCAAAGGTTTATTGGTCTATAGTGACATAGGGAGTTGAACCTCAACTGAAAAAGCAATTGAATCAACTGATTTTACACAAGATTACTGTATAATAACAGTGTCTAGAGTGAAGTCTTTTTCTGAAAGCTAATGACATACTGGTAATTAAGTTCATTGTGAACTGTATGTATCGTGAAGGGGTGTACAAACCCCACAGCTGGCAACAAAGGGTTAAGGAAGTGCTCTGGGCTCAGCCAGCCTACCCCACTACACCTGTAGGAAATGTTCCAAATGGAGGAAGAGTTAAAAGGCAAGGGAACAGCTCATCTGGGAGCAGACAAGGGAATAGAGCAGACCTGCAACCTGCAGCTCCAGCAGAGAAGAGCTAAGCTGAGGAAAAGATAGAATCTCTCTCCACAACAACTGCCCAATGGTCCCTCCCTCAGGGAAAGGAGGACCTGTTACAGAGAAAGCCTGAGACAGAAGCATTCCCATCTCCCTCACATACGGAGTCTGAGTTTTGTTAATTCCCCTTTACTTTGTTTGGAGTACCCCAGAAGCGGAAGGTCCTTGGACTGATCTGTCCTAGGAGGGTGGGCTGTACCATGGGAAGAGGTAGTTACCACCCAAGAGCTACCACACTACACACAGCTGCCAGAAAGTGCCTTGTGATGACCAGATGCTCTTCATGCTGCCGAAACAGAGACGGAGACTTTGACAATCTGGGAGCGGGGGGAGGGAGAGGACGTTGATAGGAAGTGGCAGAGAAAGGGCAGCCTTAAGCAGCCCCTGGCTGTCAGATCACAGATAGCCCTCAAAGGGCCATGGGTCAGAGCCCGGTGGAGTGGGAGGGCCCAGGCTCCCCTACCAACAACCCCCTTGCAAGTCATGGGTTTAAGCCGTGACCAATAGGCGATGCTTCCCTGCCAACCAACTCCTGATTGAGGACTGTCACTGTATGAACAATATATGAGGAAATATGGCTACTTAATGATATTGTGCTTTAAGCCCACGGGCCCTTCCCTACCTGTCCCCAATGAGATTAAGCAAGGTAAAACAATGGAAGCCTGATTAACATAGAAATCAGCAACATGATGGGAAGTCCACAGGAAAGGAAGAACAGGATGAGATCATCCTGCCTATTGAAACAAAGTCATTGAAATTTGGATGATATAAGCAAGGAGAGAAGTCATCTTTGGCATCCATCACTAGACAGACACAAGAGGCCAGAGCTCTTGCAATCTGAGAAAGCTGAGTTCTTCAACCAAGTCTCTAGAAACTGAATATAGATGAGAGATCTTTTAATTAGGAAGAAAAGAGAAACCAGAATCTTGTACTTGTGGAATGTTCTGTCTGAGGAAAAGTCAACATCATCCCTGTTACAGAGATGCTAAGGAAGCAAATCTTACTTGAGAGGAATAGTACAGAGGAAAATGGGGAATTCTTAACCTTGTGTTGTACTCCTTTTATATATTGTGCAGTAACTTTTCTTAATATACAGATTACACTGATTTATTGTGTTCTTAATCAATTGCCAGAGGCACCTTGAGTTTAAGATATAGAAAGACAAGAGGCATCTAACTCAAAAAAAAAAAAATCCAGGCTTTTGAAAACATAGCTCTAAGCACTTTCTCTCACAAGGCATCACCAAGAAGACATGAACAATATTTTCTATATTGTCAGACAGCCATCATTTAGCTTAATCCTTCAACATACAGTGAAGTATAACCACCTTGCTTTCCCATCAACAGGTCAACTAAGGATCTGGAGAAGGGTTCATAGTATGGGTCTTGATCAATCAAGCCAGGTTTTGTCCACCTCCTTTGTGGCACCATCCCACCTGAACCCACCCTAGGTTACAGCGTTCGGGAACAGTGGCAGATTCCTTTGGAATAATGCTGTCACAAAGCAGGAATGGAAGGTTTCTGTGTGATGGCCTAGTTCCCTTCGGGCGCTCTGTGGTCTGATTTCTTTTGCATATATTGGTTGGAGGAGAAATCTCACCTCCTCTGTCAGAAGAAAGTGTAGGTATGAAACCCTAATTAATTTTTCTTTCTACTGGTTCACTCTCCTGCCCCTCTCCTGAATAAAGTCTCTGGTAGAGGCACAGTGGTCGGTCGTTTCTGTTTATATTTTGCTAAAAGAAGATACCGATGCTAATTAAAATACTTATCAAACACAGTCATTAAAGTGTACAAAAAGTGTTGGTTCTTAGTGCAAATCTATAGGGGAGTGTGCTACCTATACCCTACTGGCAGGCACAGTACATTTATTTCCACCCAACATTTAGAAACACTTCCCCACTTAGATCTGTTTTGTATTGTTGTGCTTAGTTTATCAGATGCTGCAGTATCAATGTTATGGTTGCTAATAAATACAACAAAATCCCACAAAAACAAACTATGTTATGAGAATATTAAAGTTGCAAAGTTAAGCACTCCAAAGTCAAGAGTCTCAACATTAAAAAAGCACCTTTGCCCCTTTTCACGTATGTGTAATATAGCTTTTAAAGTTCTATTTCTTAATTTTATGCAATAATATCACACAGCTTTTTCTACAACAGTATGTTTGGACTCTCCCATTATTGCATACTACTCTATGCAGAGCAGGCAACGCTGTCAGGTGTAAGTGTACTTGATGTGCCATGAAAACCCAATTTATCTCCCACTTGAATGAAATATGGCCATTGACATCAATGGGTATTGGATTGGGCCATGCCTGAAAAAGGATTGTTTGTCACTAAAGCATAAAAGTGCATAATTGCTTGTTTGCTCTTATTAATATGCCAGGTATAAACCTCTTCAGAAGCAGTATTAAAAATGTTAGTTTTATTATATTATTGGCTAAATTATTAAATATTAGTTTTATTACTTATTGGCTAAATTATTTACCAAGCCATATTTTTAAAAACAACAAAAATACATTAAAATACATTTTTAAAAATAAACAAGAAGTGAATATTCATAACAAGATGTGTTATATAGAAACAGCTGAATGCCCTAAAATGTGTATTTGTTTATATATGTATATACTTTTATGACTTGAAAGTAAGAACATAAAAAGCAAAGATATTGAATCCTCAAGATGGAGAGGAACTGTTTTCAGGTTCACTATAATCTTTTTCTGATAAATTTAAGACTTTTCAGCAGCATTTTCACTTTATTCACACTGTGCTGCCTCAATGCACTTCCATCCCAATCTGGAAAATAGATCCCATGCTGGTGCCATTTAGACAATTACATTTTTCATCTTGTCAGACTGGAAGTTCATTGGTTTAGATTTCTGAATTCATGCCAAATCAGAGGGATTTCATGGAAAACATTGATGCTTTTGTAGTAATCAGAACAGAATATAGCTTCACGTTCATGTTTTTGCTGAAGGTTTGGCAGTAATCTTCTTTTCAGAAATCCAATTATTTTCATTCATGTGTAAAGAAAGAGATACACAGAGTGGATTGCCAAGAGAAAAATAAAAAATAAAAATAAAAATCCTGGATTAGTATCACTGGCCTTTCAGATTTAGGACTGCATTTTACATCCGCCTATGAGAAGATTAACCATACTTCCTCTGATTAAATGGGGTCTGTTTTTTAAATGTATGTGCACACGCGGATTGTCTACACTGCAATCATGTGGTGTAGCTGCAGCTCGGATAGACATACCCAAGATGAGCTAGCTTTAACCTAGCTAGCTTGGGTACCAATAACAATGAAGCTGTGGCAGTGCACACCTAAGCAGAGGCTATACTATTATTTATGGGGCTAGCTCGTGCGTGTGGTTTCCATTGCTCCAGTACCTGAGCTAGCTAGGTTAAAGCTATCTCAGGTGTGGCCACATGAGCTACAATCATATACATATAGACAAACCAAGATAATTTCAATCAAATAATATTTGTTTAGGGAAAAGAGACATGGTTATATGATTGACCACAAAAAAATTAATCTATTAATAGCATATTTCTATGCTTAAAATCAATACATTGAGATTATAGAATCATAGAATATCAGGGTTGGAAGGGACCTCAGAAGGTCATCTAGTCCAACCCCCTGCTCAAAGCAGGACCAATCCCCAGACAGATTTTTTTTACCCCAGTTCCCTAAATGGCCCCCTCAAGGATTGAACTCACAACCCTGGGTTTAGCAGGCCAATGCTCAAACCACTGAGCTATCCCTCCCCCCAGTTCTTATAAACTGTAAGAAATTATAAAATGTAACATTAGTCTCATGCACCCATCTATCCAGGCATTTATGGTAGGTTCATTACCATGGTATCTGAAAATCAAATATCTCTATATACAACTAAACTGATATACTAATATCAGGGTATATTATTCAGTTAAATACAGATATGGAGGTATTGTTCAGCTTTACATTTATATTCTTCCCTCCCCTTCCCCCCCATATCAGCTTTCTTTGCATCATTTATAAAGCTGAAGGTAATCCATTTCAAAAGTGACTAATGCTGACCATCCATCTTCTGGAATTCAGGCCCTCTAAGGGGTCAAGGTGGGCACCCAAAAATTAAGACTCCCAAATCACTTGACACTTTGAAATATCTTGGCCAATGTGGATGTAGTGTGACAAGACCAAATCTTGTGGTATTGGGGCCTGAGGCATAAAGAAAGCCAGATTGATCGGAAAAAAAAATTATTTGGTGCATTGGTTCTACTCTGGTTAGGACTTAGGTGGAACATTAATCTTCATTTCATAATTACATAGACAGTCATCTCAAGCACCATTTTTAAATGTCATAGCTCCCTGTCCTAGAACAGGAAAGCTATAATAAGAAAATTGTACTACTAATAATGGCCTGCATTATGTCCCAGAATTCCACCTATGCAGATTGGACCCTCCATAGAGAGATCTACCTCTTTCCATACAGAGGTAGGACCAAGCCACCTCCACACCACTGTTCTCCTGACCTTATGCCCAAAAGATTTCTTGGCACTCTGGGACCATGACCACTGTTGCCAGGTCCATTCTTTAGGCACAATGGAATTCTCTATCACAAGGCTAGAGGTTCACTTTGTTCAGGAGACAGAGCTTTCCCAGGACTGGTCCAAAGCTGTAGAACTCTTTCTTGAAGCAACTAAGAAATACCTCAAAAATGTCATCACTATCCTGTTGAAGTCCAATGGACACTTCTTTGACCTGGCCTTCAAAAATCACAGAACAAAATGCATCCAAAACAAAACACTACATGCAGTTTCTCACAGGGAAGAGGAATGAAGAAGAATCTTCTCAGGACAGATGCTAATCACATTGTTTAATGTATCTTTGGAAAGTGCTAATACACCATGGTGATGGGTATGGAATAAAGACTAGAACAGAAGCCTAACTTAGGACACGTTTGAAAATATTGGCCTAAGTGATTTGCCCAAGGTCAAAGATCAAGGGCAATTTAGATGCCTTGACTTAGACAACTGTCAGATGGTAGCCAAAAGCACTCAAAACATACAGTATTTCTTAAGTGCTGACTTCCTTTCAGTGAGTTACTGCTTCATTCTTTTATTAGGAAACAGTATAATTAACCACTTCCTTTATGAGATGGTGTAGAACCAGAGCTATTGTTTTAATTGTTTTCAGCTGTCGGAAGAAATTCTTCCCCATTATAGAGAACATGAATAAAGCTAGACAATTTTATGCATGTTTTTATAATGTGTTTTCATAAAATATTGTATATATTCAAGTAATAACCTCCCAGTGGCATTTCATCTACAAGGTATAAACATATTTAATGTTTGTTGACTATTACTATTCAATGCCACGTTAATAAAAACCAAATCAAAACACAGGAATGAGCATCGAATAATGTTAATTATGTCAAGTATACATTTATTGGGAAATAAACATTTAGTAAATGTGTTGAGCTGGTCCAAAGGTTTCAACTGTAGCATAATACCAGGTAATTCAAATCCTGAGTACGTTGTTAGGACACATCAACTTAATGTATACTTCAAATTCATTTATACTGGCATAAGATATTACAAAACTATTTCTAAAAACACTCAGGTTAGAGAATTGTTGTAATACTTTTTACTGCAACTGCTGTTGGATATAAAATACACACAAGTGCTCAAGAAAAGATGATTGAACTAAAGTCTAGTGGTATTTGAAAAAAATATACTGGGCACTGGCTGACAATGTTTGTACAGAAGTACCCATAAGGTAACAAAAATAAATATGTGGATGATACTATCTAATATTTGGCACTGGTATCTATTATTGATGGACAAATCTCAGCAAGTTTTACGTTTTGCAAACTTCTAAAAACATTTCTAACAGTCTGAACTTGTAAAATGCACTCACAATTTTGTCAGCCCATACACTGGGCTTCCAGAATGTAAAACACAGTGACAGACTTTCTTTATATGCCCCAAACTCTTATTCTATATGCATTTGGTAATGGTGGAGGGATGGGAGAGGTTAGGTCTTAGAAAGGGTAGTGAAGGAGGAGTTCAGAACTGGTTTGGGAGATAGGGACTAGCAAATGGATATTTCAGATAAGGAAAACTGCTGTTTCCCCAGCCATAACATGATAAGTGTGCCTTGGGTACACAATATGCTTCTCCAAAAAATTCAAGCTGTCACCACTAAAGCCATGCACCATACTGTGGCTGGATCAGTAAACATCAGATACTATAAGCACTGTGATTTGTGGAGCCCTCTAGTGCCTGGTTTAGGTAAGGTAGCCTGATCAAGCCTCTGTAAAGACCTTTACAGAATTCTTTGACAACTCTATATTCAGAAAGAAATTTCCCTACATGCAGAAGACAAACACAATGCCTATGTACCACTTAAGTCCTAGTGATGTCCTAATCTGCAGGCTTAAGAGGGATTTAAGTGGAGTTTAGGGTATTCTGCACAGGGATAAACTTCACTCTCAGTGCCTTTGCTTAGCCTAAACTGGAAATCTATCATAGGACTATCCCATCCCAAAACCCACATTCTCATTACATGGCTAAGCACTCAACACACAGTCAAGAAATGAAGGTTGTACAGTACGTGCAAGTTTGACTCAACTCTCTTGTGCAGAATCATTACAGTGTTTAATTGCATGAAAATATTTCTTGAATAAAGCCATTATCATTATCTAGAGCCCTGTCTTATTAAATATGATCTTCACATGATGTGTATGTTCACTATACAGCTACATTAGTCATGCACACATGTGCAACATAGCCTACTTTGCTTCCAATCATTGTCAAAACATGTTATCACCTAGATCCAAAAAAGAAAGCTACTCTTCCAAAGCGACACCTAACCCGGCCAAGCCAAGAAATAATGGAAACTCACTATAAAACCCATTGTCCTAATACTGTCAGGACAGTAGACTACAGCCTGCACATACAAAAAGGAGACAGAGAAGAGACTGACATCTGAGATTTGTATGGTCATCAATACTGATTACTGATTCACATTAATTGAAAGCAGAGTGCAATTGGCAGCACAAGGATTAGGAAGAGATTAAGGCAAATCCTGAGCGATCCTATCTTCTATCCAACTCCCCCCCCCCCCCCCAAAAAAAAAAAAAACCTTAAAGAACTCCAACCCCAAAAATATTTCAGAGGGTAAAACGGTGGTGGGCAAATTATTTTTTTTTATTCTTTGTGGTGTTCCCATTGTAAACAAGTTGGACTGCTTCTGTTTCACGGGGATCCAATTTGGGGTTGAATTAGGTTGGGGGTTGTGCTTAGCAAATTGACTTGGATTTCTTCTAAATTTTCTCTCATGCCCAATTTAATATGTTGGACAATATTAAGTCTTTATTAGCACAATAGTGCTTGTTGGCAGCCATCTATCCATTTAGGAACAAGATTAGCAATTAGTTACTGTTACACATATAGCAACACATTTCAGTCACTACTAGACAATGCTAGATATGGACCATTGAGAGGAATGAAAGCATACCTGTTTTCCAATGTCCTTGAATAAAAATACTGTTACATCTGTCTAGGGAATGAAGCAGGATATAATGTTTACAATATTTTCCACAGTGGCCCCACTGAGTTGTCTTTTTCAGCATGATAGCGGGTGCCAATACTACATTAAGTAATGTTAATTTCTGTTGATATTTGTATCTTAAACAAGTTTCAATGGAAAGAATTTTGTGGTAGTAGCAGGTCTGAGCAAAATAAGTGCAATTTCCTTTTAAATCCACTTTATATTCAATTTAATCTTCCAGTACTGTCTTTTTCTGTTCCAATTTAATTTTAATATTGAGACATACAATGATTCAGTAGTAAACATGACTGCCTGACTTTATGATATTATATGAATTGTCATAAAGAATGCTTTCTAGTTTAATTGAAGTGACAGGTATGTAACAGATTCCGTAAAAACTAAAGTCACAATATGCCATAATATTTCACAATGTTCTACAACTGACAAGTGGTACACTAATTACTGCTCACACTGAAACACTAAATACCATTTTCGTATATTTACTCTGCTAAGCAATCTATTATTTCGATGCATCCTTTGCCGGAAATGGAATTGCCTAGATAGAGAGCAACAGAGTGATGGATTTATTAATCTTCTGTACACACACACACACAAAAAAAAATGTTGAGCTAATGTGATAAATTAAGCCGCCGATGCCTCGTGGAACAGATTCTATTTAGAAACAATTCTACTTATATATTTGTTGGTGTTTCTCTTTCCAATTTTTTTATCATCATCATCATCACCACCACAGACTCTAACCTGGAAACATTATCTTTGCTTCTAGAGGGCTCATCTATTCCAGTAGCTTATTTGCCAAATGAAATCATAATCGACTGGCTAAGTGAAATTCAGCCCTTTGCAGAAAGCTTTGAGGCCTGTGAACCACATAAGTCTCACTGAAGAGATTTAAAAAAAAAAACCCAAAAAACCCAGTTGTTTCAGGGGCACATATGTGGTGCATAGGTTTATGCAGGTTGTCTGCAGAGGGTTGAATTTCATTCTTGGGTGATTTGCTCAATATGCAATTTTCAGATGCACCTAACTTTGCAATATCAAAGCCAATATTTTACAAATTGAGCAAAGGCACTTATCTTCAGTTAGGATCATATGCATGCCAAGTTTAAATTCTGCACACCCCCAGAAAAAGTGTTTCTCTTTGTGTAGTGGACATAAGTAGACATAAATGATTCATACTCCTTTTACAGCCTCTGGAGTGAATTTCACATCCTTTATTTTTCAACTGAGCCATTTTCAATAACTTTCCAACACGTCTCTCTTCGTAGTTATTAGAACTGTGTTTGGCAGAAGGAAATGTATTCATTTTTCTTTTAAAATAATAAATTGTTTTGTTTTCTGGTTCTCTTTTCTTTTCCTTTTGTTATTATTATTTTAATATTTGCTATTATTCAGACCATAAACTCTTTGGGACAGAGTCAGTCTCTTGCTATATATATGTGCACTGCATAACGAGGTTCTGATCCAGTGCTTCCATAATACAAAATAATAAATCATATTTCTTTTATCAATGAGAGTAATATTTATTAGAGCAGGATGAAAATTATATTTTCCAGTAACATTTTTAAATAGTTTGTTTTGTTTGTTTTAGTCAAAAATTTCCATGACATTTTTCAGATTTACATGAAAAATTGAATATCGACACAAAATTCAATTTTGGGATGGTCAATTTTCGATTCATACAGAAACTTTGAGAGAAATTTAGTTAAAAAAAAAGCCATTTTGTTCATTAAGAAAAATCCTTCAACCAGGTCTAATATTTATATATGTTTTTAAACTACGACTGGGTCTAGCAAAATGCTTCATAAAATATAAAGAGTATGTACTGATTATTTTAGAACTATATACCTGTAAACATAAAAAGTGTTTACTGATGAAGTCAACGTGGATGAGAAGCAATGTTACCATGTTTCCAAACAAACAAAAGAGAAATGCTGCAGGGACTACACTCCCTTTTCTGTTTAGTTACAGCAGTTAGTTTTAACCCCCCAAATATAGAAATAAATTTGTTTCTGATATTCTGGTCTATAAAGTGAACAGTATCCATTTAAATTTAAAAAAAAATTCCTAACAGCATCTTTGCTTTAGAGGCTGAACTGGTCTTGTGACAAAACATACTAGGAAGAGGTTTCACAGAAGAATTAAAACAAGCACAGATTTAGGTTTTAAAAGGAAATTGAATGCAAGAATACACTTATGGAGTGTGTAATTATGGAGCTGGAGGATGAAGTTTTTATTCTTCCCCCCCCCCTTTAAATGCAAAGGAAACTCCATGCCAGGGAAAGCTGGAAGCAGCTGCCATTTTGTGTTTCAATTCAGAAGGAGAATGTTAGAGATTTGCCATCTTTTAGGATGATTTTATATATTATTCCTTCTCTTTCTCACTACACCTGAAAATAAAATGTCAGCTAGATGGCAAAAGAGGGTTCTTTTGTGTAAAGAAAAAAATCCAATTAAGCCAGACCTTTTATCCTATTTTCTTTAAACCTGCAATGCTTAGGAACATGTGTTTGGAATTTATCATTTTGTACCTAAACACATCATGACCTTTGTAGCTGATTCTTTCTAACTCTGAAGGCAGATCAGGGATATTTCGTTTCTAGCAGTATCTCAATTTAACATTGTCCCACCATGCTTCCAATTTGTCCCTATGTTTTCATTGCTGGCAGCCTTTGCAGCTCCTACTATAAACTTCTAGTCCCCATTCTAGTGCAACTGCATCCTCTTTCTTCTTGCAAAATAGAGAGCTTTCTTCTTAGTATCATTCACTTCTTTGCAGGCTTCAGGATGTTATTTGTATTGGTCTGTTTGCTTTGCTTTATCATCTCCAGTTCATTTACTGAAGAGACTGAGTCGTTCTTCATGCCATTCTGCCAAAGCTTAGGCCAGCAGAGCTGCCTGAGCAAAAGCTCTATCGCTGTAAGACAGAGGAGGAGCCAAATGACAGGGCAGTCTCCTTCCTCCCCAGGTCATCAACATCCTGAGTGTGTTAGTCTTCAGGATATATTGCAAGAAACACCTTTTCTCCTTGTCTATGAGGAGATGGGTATGGGACTCTGGGGACTGTGTCTGGTGGATCAAATCATTTCTGTTACATTTATGTTGTCACTGGGTTGATTTGGTCTAGAGAAATTGACAGGTCTAGTAATTTAAGGTATTTTTAAAAGCTCTGTCAAGCATTGGATGGCTGCTTTAACAGAAAAAAAAATACAAACAAAAAATATCTTTCAGCAGGATACCTACATGTCTATCTATCATTTGTCCAGTTTGTATTATACTTTATTTTACTTCAGCCATCTGGTCCTGACTGTTCAGCTCTGAGTAGAACACAGTTTTTAGTTTAAAATAGCCTCTTAATATTAAGTCATTCCATAACCAGCTGAAGTACTGACTTTTCACTGAGAACACACTACTCATACTGTGCGTTCGGTGACACATTGGATGCATTCTGACAAATGTGTCTAGCATGACAAACCATAGTGAAGTGGCAAACCTGTAGTTCAGAGGGCTTTTCAAAATGCATTACACTTTCTTTAAATATACAGCATCTAAAAGATTGTCTTCACCTTTCCAGTATCTTTCCATGATACAGTGAATTCCACCACCATTTGTGCAGTGCGTTACTTGTAATTATTGTTATATGCACAGTCTTATTAAGTACTATATTGCCCCTTGACACATGTGTTTCACATGGTCTGCATATTTTACTTTATTCTGCAACTGAAACAAGTGTGTGTACTTTATAGGCCTCATCAGGGTATGTCTGGTTAAAGAATGGCTTAGAAACCTCAAACCTTTAACTTCAACAACATAAGCTGTGTGCTCATTCTGAAAAATAATGTATTGGTCAAGTTATATGAATACAGTGTCTTATTTTTAAGTGAGCAAAGCCTATTTGAAACTATCAAATGGAATTGCACATATCAATATCTATTCTCTGGTTCAGGAAATTGGATACTTGAGTGTGATCTATATTGTTCACAATGGATGCACTGAAATCACTAGCATTAAGAGGAGAAATAGTCCAGTAGTTTAAAAAAAACAAAAACAAAACTCTTTACACTTGATACTCTTGTTTTCCTTCTCTGTATTTATGCTACTCTTCATTCAACTTTCTAGCTAGCATGTATTCCTTCTGTTAGGAGGAGCACGAGAAAACACGCATCAACTGGACATTTTAATTCACGTATTGCTAGAAGAAAGTTCTAGATACCTGAGCCTAATATCACATTTATGGTGTTGTAGAATGATGGTTCAAGAGTAGCAATTATGGATGTTTGATATATTTCTATTATGGTAAAAGTAATATTCATGCATGCTATAGAAAAATTTGTAAGAGTGTATAAATGATCTTGGTATTGTGAAAGCAGCAGCCAAGCATCCATATAGGCGGCTGTAACACATCTTTCTTTGGAATCTAAACCTCAGCTGTATTCAAACTCCTGGACTCAATTTCCATATTCTTCATATGACACTGATCATTACTAGTCTAAGTAAATAATCAGACTGATTGACTCAGCAGGCATTCTCAGTGGCAATACTCCAGCTGCTGATACAGAGATAGGGAAATTCTTTGATGGATGTTTTTGACACTTTATGGCACTGGAATCTATTTTGATTTTGTTACAGAATCTATTCTGATGTTTGTGCTTGTGGGATCCATGAAACTTTTTGGTCCGTTTACTGGATACAAACCTTTCCAGATGCAGGTATCCTTCTGTTATCTCTTCAATAAGAAAATGTTAGCTGGTCAAACGGAGAGGTGAGTTTGATTTTTTTTTTTTAAATATTATTTGTTTGGTTGAGGAGGATTCTCCTGTTCAACCTACTTCAGAAAACTTCACATTGCCATTGAAGAGGGTGTATCTGTAGCATATAATTCTGTACTTGATACAGTGATTTATATTCTGATGGCTCTCAGTTTCTCTGACCAAACTGAAAAGTATTGAATTTGGTTACAGGCAGTACTAATTTGGAGAAGTCAGATAATCTGATGCATGATCATATCAGAGGGATGTATGTTGTTCATCTTGGATATCATCCACACTTTGTCCAGCTGAGGCTACTATGATGGATATATCAAAATTGAATACAATAAAGCAGAACACATCTATCTTTTCCTTTTCTACAGCTGTATGGTGTATGTTAACTATAGCTCCTACAATGAAATGCTGCATCTTGTTCTGAACATTATTTCACTCCTACTACTCTGAGTGTAGGGGAGGAGGTGGCTAGGCAGACCTGTTCCCCAAATCCTTCCCAGATAGCTGATTTAATTATTTCTACCCCTTTCTCATTACCATTCAGCAGCAGGAACAAATAGGCTCCTGCTCCCACTGCTGCTGTAACTTGTGTACTGGCATTTAATCTAAAGGGTTCAGAAGTAACCCAGAGAGCACTGATCCCAAAGAAATATATATTACCCCTTGAAAGGCCATCAGATTGCTTTTACCACTCCCAAGAAATTGGTCCAGGAAAGAAGGGAAGTCCAGATCATGTATAGAAAAAAAAAATCATGGGGGCCAGTGTGAGTGAGAGAGAGAGAAAGAGACACACGAGAATGATATGCTCAATATTCAATCATCAGTCAACATACATATTTGTGGGGCCAAATGTCATCCACATACTAAAATTCTCAAAGACAAGTATCAAGGTATCAGCCTTTGCCCATAGACAATATGTGGTTCTGTTTTTCATCTCATCAGCTCATGGAACGCCTACTGATCGCAATAAAGGCCATGTATCTAGACTAAGAGGAGCATTTTGGACAAAGTAAGAATCAATCTGAACCTTCAACTAAACTTTCCAAATTTGCCATGTCCATCACCACCAATAATTACATCTCCTTTACTCCCCTCTGAAATTACATCCCTCATCTATGACCAAATTTATCCCTATAACTGTAAACTGGTGCTCTTCATTTTAGCATTATAGATTATTTACATTAGAGACACAGTTATGACACTTATTTTATAGAAAATGTTATTTCGGGTAAAGTTCTGAATTTTGCATGTCATTTTGTGAACTATTTTCCTCTGCATCTTTGATTTGGGGTTTTCAATCACACATTTCAAATTTTACAGGAGGCGGAATACTATAGGTATATTTATTGTATAGAAATCAAACTATTACCTTCATGACAAAAATATCACTAAGTTGTAGTGTTAATATTGTTCCTGATATTCATAATATTTTGAATGAGGAAAATAACAGCATGTGATCTAGAATTTAATCACTGAAGAATTTGTAGCCTTTCCATAGTCAAGTGATCTCTGTCACATCAGAACAATGACAAGAATGATGAACTTCAAAGTGTTACGTACTTTGAATGGAAATGGAAAGGGCAAAAAGAGAACCCTCAATCTAGAAAGACCTAAGAAATTTTATAAATCTACTCACAACTGAATGGATTTAGAATTTCAAGCTACAAGAATGTTGTATGCAGTGTGCAACACTTCTCCCTCCCCCTCTTTGACAAAACAGTGTTTCATATATGTTCTCACATATATGGAAAAATACACTCTAAAAAAAGTAGCATTAAGAAGACTTCAGCTTTTGGAGGCTATTAGGACTAATTGATCGATATTTCCAAAATCTGAGTGTTTGTTCCAATACCACACATTCTTGCATTTAAAACAATATAGAAAAGTTGTAATAACTTTTGTCATCACTAGGGCTGATTGAAAAAAGTTGCACTGGGTATTTCCCTCCCTGGATTTCTTTTTAACTGTGTGTTTGTTTGTTTGTTTGTTTAGCAGCACCAGTTATCACCATCTGAACAGAAACAATGAAACATTTTGTCTAGGAGAGAAAGATTCTGAGGAAGGTGAAGTCAATAAGACTACTCACGGTGCATAAAGTTAAGCAAATGCATATGTTTTTTGTAGGATCAGGGACCAATTCATTTCTATTTCTGTATAAGTAGCATTCCCTCCTCCCAGAGTGTTAAGTCAGCAGCATACATTGGGTATAAGCATAATGCCGCGGTTGAATAAGATTTTGGAGCTAAAAAGAAATTAAACACTTTTCTTCCATTTAAGTAGGATTGATCAAATGTTTGAGTCAGCCTGTTAACATCTAGCCAATATTTTAGAAATAAGTTAAAAGTAAGGTTAATATCTATACTTGTCCAGAACCCTCTGTCTACGTATGTGTTCTTATAATTACATTTACCTATTTTTTAAAAAAAAATATGTTTACTTCTGCCGTTGCTGTACGAAAATCACACAGAAACTGATACACAGTATAAAGTCTGTTCCCTGCAGTGTATTAGTATTTTGTTGCAATTATTGAAAATTTGTAAAACAAGGTGGGTTAACTAGTTTTTAATGAGAAACATGCCACATAATCTGGTAGTATTTTTTTAATATTACCTAATTGGATGAAAGTAATTCCTAAAATTAAGTTTATAGTCCAAATACTCATTCATGAAGGCAAAATTGGGAGTTTAGAATTTATTATCCAATAGTCATGTTTCCACAAACTGTTTCCATCAGTCAAGTCACTCACTAGACTATTCATGGGAAATGAAAACAAAAGGAGCACCAATATGTGCTAAGCAAATTCAGCTTTTTATTCGAGTTCAGACTGACTTGGCATTTCTGAGCTATTTCACCCAGTTCCATTCTCTGTATACTTTTATGGAGGTTGTGATTCATAGCATATCACTAATTTAAGTGAAGGTTATGTGAGTGTCTCATCTCCACATGGTCTGCATATGGATTTACGTTGAGGATAAAGCATTTATGTATTCACGCAGACAAATGCATATACACACTGTAACTGCCTCTCTTACACAAATTGTTCCTATTTTCTTAACTCAGTTACTTAAGGCCACAGATTGATTTCAATGGGACTACTGAGGAAAAGTTAACAGAATCTAGCCTTTAGTAATTTATAGTGCAGCCCTTGATATATTCTTGATAATTTCACTCCTTGAGTTATTAAGCCTAATGACCATCTAAATAATCCCATGAAGTGTTGCATTTTGGCTAACTTGGTAATAAAACATTTTAAACTATGCCAATTAAAATTCACATCTCTTGAATTATAAATTCTCCATGTGAACAATGAGTTTAAGCGGCATTGTTACAAAGTAAATTAATCTCAGAAGTGGTTTATATATCATCCAATTGTCTTATTTTCTTTTTTGTTTCTACTCTTTTATTTGTTATAATTTAGATAATACATGTTTGCATGTAATAATCCTTTGAAAAGAGAATTGTTTTTGTTCTAGACTAGCACCACTAATGAACAAAGTCAAATGTCAAACAGGTGCTGAAGTCCCCAACCTTGCAAACACTTAATTCACATAAGTAATTCTAGGTACATGCATCAGTGTTTAAGCAGACTTAACAATTGCTTAGGACCCCGAGCAGCTCAATGGGCCTCCCATTCACTTTTTTAGTATGTGTTGGTGGGGCACCCCAAAATATTTATGTTTAGGGCCTCCAATGGGCTAGCACCACCTCTTGCAGGATCCTGGTTAAAACTATGTAAAAAGATTCACAATAAACATAAATGTTATAAAGGCACAAACCAGACTATTGGGATTATATTTTGTTATATTAATAGTTATACATGATGAATATCTCCCCTCATGTCACAGGGACAAATGTTCCTCAAGATCACTGTTAGAGGTGACTGAAATTTTCTCAAATTGTTTTTCCATCAAAAATGCATTTTTTGGGGGGGATCCTTCAGCAAATACTTTTGGTTGAAAACAAATTTAAGGAGAGTCAAAACATTTTATTTTGACTTTGACTTGAAAATGGTGTTTCAATTTCAAATGTGGCCAACACGAAAAGGTGAAATACTCAGAATGGCCCAATCAAAATTGAAACCAGGGGGAAAAAAGTTTTGAGTCTACCCAGAATGGTTTGGTCAATTTTAAATGATTTTTTTTTTTTAGTTTTCCAATTCAACCAAAAAGCTAAAAAAAAAGAAAAAGATTTGTTTCGGTTTCAACAAAATCAGAATTTCTGGGTGGATGTTTTCGTGCAGCCTCTGAACTGAAAACCCTCATTATTCACTCATGTCTATTCACTGTATACTCAAAAGAATTAGGAGGACAATTTTTGAAAGCACCTGAATGATTTAGGAGAACAAGTTGATGGGTCTTGTGCTTTTAACATTGCTAGACACTATTTTTGAAAATCCTACCCTACATATGAGTGGGATTATCAAAAGTGCCCCAATGAGTTAGGCACTTAACTCTTTTTGACTTTCAATACTAGTTGGGTGCCCAACTCCTTTGGGGCTTCTGATTTCTCACCTATTTCCCCCACCCCACCCACTCCATCGTATTAAAAGATAGCACTTATTGAAGGCCTGATATGTCCTGTGATGTTTTCTTACATTGGGAGTGGCTGAGAAAACAAATCTCCTTACAAGTCAGATTAGTCAATTTGTATTCACACTTCCGGCCACAAGTTGTAGATTTCATCCTCTTTCAGTAACAGGAAAACACATCCCTGACCCATTCGTTTACATATAGAAAATTAAAATTCCTTCGGTGCTAGCTATAATATAGAATTTCCTCACTACACTGGGCAACAAAGAATCCATTCCTACATGTGCAGCTTTTCATCCAACAAGAGAAATTCAGAAGATCAGCAACACTTTCTGGTGACTGACATCTCAAATTCATAAGCTCACAAGTCAAAAACCATGATCACTGGAAATGTGTTACTGTAGTTGACATGAGATTCCCTATGTGCTGGCCATTTAGAAGACATGTGGAGAAACAGATATTTGCCACCTCGTGTTAGGTGTAATGAGTGTGTCAGGCCCAACAGGAGTTACAGAAGGGTGGGTCCTCTGCCAGCTGACACAGAGGGGCTCTGAGGGTCACAATTTCCTATAAGCAAATAAATGCAAAGGAGTACTGCACATAATGCAGTAAACCTACTTATCTGTCTTAGGTAAAGTTAGCAAAACTTTATATGGCCACTGCTTATACTGTAAAGTAAAGTACATTGGGAAATATTAGCTAAATGAGAAAAATGGTAGAGGTTGTAGTTATGCCTATCAACATCTTAGTAACAACTCATCAATATTAGTTAATTGCACGCACCCTTCTCTGCTTTTTTATTTTTAAAACAGAAGACTACATTTAAAATGAAAAATAGATAAAAAAGGAAAGTGAAAAACAACCCATCATTGACATATTTATGACATCGATTACTGCACACAGAGAGGTAAACAACGAACAAGGAATCCAGTAAAATGGGGTATGTTATTGCTCCAAGTGAAATACTTAGTTAGTTCACTGCTATTTTTGCCTGTTTATTATTTATGGCCTTTGGGCAATTGACACAATATGATGTTTCTGATAGAAGGAAGCCAGCAGGTATGATTCTGTTTTAAGCTGCAAGGAGCTATCTGTAGATGTGCTTTTAAAAGTTACAATTTCATCTAAATGATCACAGGTCGTGCATTTCTTTGAATTATTCTGGTGAGCCCTGCATTGATAATAAGATGGCTTGATGCAGCTCTTACAAACAACTTGTAAGGATTAGGAAGTTGTCAAAAAGATATCATTAGAGGCTTAGTGATTACTTTCCTACAGTAAGTCACTTTAAATTAGAAACTAATGTGTTTCTTTCTTTGATGGCTTTTCTAGTTATCTGCAGGTGAAAGAATATCATCCACAAAAGAAATTTGATTTTGTTTGTCATTACTTTTTAATTTGTTTTTGAAACCTCTTCCAGACATCTTCACAGGTTTTCTAATTCATCTTGTAGGCTTTAAAGCACACAGATGGAAAAGTGATTTCAAATGTTAAATCCTAGGAGTGATCCTGAATATACATAGTATTGCTTTTTGTGTAGTACCAAGCTGAGTGTTTACTAGACACTACAGTCAGTCTACTGGCCCTACAGGAATAATACATAAAATAAACTGTTTAAATTTAAAACACAAAAAAGTAGATTTATTCTTTTATGAGAAGAAAAAACCAAGGCAAAACACAGCTACCATCATTTCTGCCCCAAGGATTTCCTTGGGTGTAAGTACTCATGTTAGAGGGTGGGGAACAGCATATTTAGTGTCCCTACTGAAGGGAAACCAGAAAGCTTATTAAAAAATGTTTATTTTGGTAAAGAATGAAGAGAACTAGTCTGTTCTTTCCCCCACAGAAGTCAATGGCCAATCTCCCATGGAACCCATCAGGAGAAGGAGCAAGTCCACTAGGCAGCTGCATTTACAATTACAAACCATAACATTTTGAAACTAAAACGTTTTTAAATTAGTTCTCAGCCTGCCAAGATGAAGCATCAGGATTTGTGTTTCCCTAACATGAGTTAGTGACATCACATATACCTGATCCAAGTGAGGACCACTTTTCTGTTTTCAGTACTTGTGATGCCACTGACTCCTGCTGGGGAAACACAAACCATTACCTGTAAGTTGACCCGTTTACTTTTGTTTCATGATAGCATCTTTCCTGCTTTACTCCATTGTGTTCTGTGTGTCCCCCTCAGAAATCACAAAAGACAAAGAAACAAAAACGTTCAAAAAGGGTACAAGTGCTCCTGGTGAGGATTTGTACCACCAGGAGAAAGAGGGTAACGTGGACACTCACAGCCGATTTAATTGCTGCGGTGGCTGTAGGTCAACCTAACTTAAGTCACCCTAATTTTGTAGTGTAGTCAAGCCCTCAAAGTGTCACAGCTAAATGCACGGTGATAAATAATTAACACAAATGTCAAGGGACCATTCGAGATGACATGGCCCAATACCACCCTCCAGTCACAGGGGGGTATTAACAAGCTGCTTCACCTTGAATAGTCCTTTGAAACATGTGTTAACTACTTATGCTAAACAATCGGATCCACCTTGTATTTTGCGGTGACACTCAGAGTACCCTTCCCAGACTTGAAGAAGAGCTCGGTGTAAGCTCAAAGGCTTGTCTCTCTCTCTTTCTCCAACAAAAGTTGTTCCAATAAAAGATGTTACCTCGCCTATCTTGTGTCTCTAATATCCTGGGACCAACACGGCTACAACTACACTGCACACAAACAAAAATCTTGGCCTGTCTAACATCTCATGGAAATCTATCTGCCAAGTCAAGCTAAACATGGCTAAAACAGAGCTCCTAATCTCCCCTCCTGCAAGAAGAAAAGACCTCCCCCTCACTATCCTCTCTCAATCCCTGTGGAGAACTTCCTGTCCTAGGACCAGGACCTGAGTATCATCTTTGAGTTAGACCTCTCTCTCTCTCTAGGTCCTCACATCTAAGCTCTAACTAAGTCTTGCTGATCCTTTCTGCATAATCTCTCTATAGCTGTCCTATCTGTCCACATGGCTAAAAATCTTATCCAGGCTCTCCATCTTGCATCTTGATTACCGCTACATCTCTCTCTGGCCTTCACAAATGCAATCTTGCCCCACTCATGTCTAGTCAGAATGCTTTTGAAAAGATCATTTCCCCAGCCTGATACTTTGACCATGTCACAAGGGCCAGATTAACTCTTCACTGGGCCCTACACAAATACATACAGTCTGGTGTATCTCTGTCCTATCCAGGGCAATCGGTGACTGGCTCCTGCTGCAACTCTGAAAGGACTTCAAATCTATTACAAGGAAGCTAAATAATATTTTTTCATGCTTTGGCTCATATCATTCATATTCAAGTCTTTCAAAAAGATACAGCTCCCCTAGTGAAGTATTTTCTAGGAATTGACTATTATTAAACCAGCAAAAGACACTGCTATGACAGTATACCAGAGGTTAGCTTTCTGTCCGGTCAGACTTTGTTGGGGAAATAAAAAAGGAAAGAAAAATATCAATACACAGAGGATAGCTGAAAATTAAACTGTTTCATGTGACATGGTCTAATTACTACTAGGCTCAAAGGTATTGTCTTTGTACAAGATGTGGTGTGCTGTACTCATTTTAAAAAAACAAAATATCTGCTAAAGTCTTTCCGGGTTATTGAAAATAGCAGAGAATAAAGACAGCTTGCATTGGTAGTTCTATGATATTATTAAACTTTACAACAAACAACAAGAAAACAAAGAACCCACTCTTTCTGGGAATCTAATTTGCTGTGTTTCTCTGAAATGTAAGAGGAAATCAAATGTCCTTCTGAGTATGAACAGAAAAAAGGAAAAACAAACAAACAAAAAGAAAAAAAATAAACACTCAACTTTGTGCCTGTATGTAATCTAGTCACAGACAGAATTTGATTTTTTTTTTAATAATTTTGACAGCTACCACTATTGCTTTTCATTTTAAGCATTTTCTATTTTTTTTTCTATTTACATCTTCACAATTGTGTAAAATTATGCATTTTGAGATTTTTTCTATTTTTATTAATTTACATTGTTACAATTGCAGGAAATTATGGGGGGGGGTGGGGCAGACAACTATTCAATGACAGTGGACATTGAGATTCAAATTGTTAAAGCTTTATAACCTTTAAAACACAAGTCAATCACCACACAAAATATACAAAATAAAAAATCCTTAAATCAAATTATAATAAGTTGTCAAGCAGCATTTTTCTTACTTTGCCTGTCTGTACATTTTGATAATCATCCATGGAAATATTTGTAATCAATTTGAGCGTATATTGTGAAATCAACGTTTACTGATGATCTAACCCTTCCAAGCCTTTTCACAGAGCTGATAGTCGGTTATCATTATGGTAACCACATGTCCGCCATCTTGCTTGAGCTTCACGCACAACCCTGTAACTAATAATGAAATGAAGCTTTTTGATAACATTAGCAAGTCATTCAGTGCTGTACATAACAAAACGTTTCCTTCCTCACTCCCACAATTTTTAAGTCTCATGACAAATCCACCTGGGGCATGTTCTAAGGCTCATGAGCCATAGGACTAGGTCAAAATCTGGACCACATTCATCATTGTCATAGGTTCCCATTGCATAGGGCAGTCAAAGTTGTCCACTTCCCTCACTGCGGCAATACCCTGGTACAAAGGGCAGAAAAGCAGCCCTGCAACAGTCCTGGGAAAATAGCAGGGCATGGGCCAGCCAGAAGAGAAATGGAAGGGGTCCCCTACAATGTCCATGATGACCATTGCAACGAGGGGCACAAGTAAAGGTAGCCCTCAGGGCCAAACCTCTTTGAGCTAGTGCAAGGATGAATTACCCCCTCCACCCCACCCCACCCCACTGAATGTGAATCATTATCACCACATCCTGGCACTTTCACCATAGCAGCAAATTCATATTAACAGTATTCACTTGCATGTAGAGAGCGTGACAACCACACTTTCTCTTCACACAGAAAGAGTTTAAGGTGTGGGGGAGGATACATGGGTGATTGAATGCATGAGTCAGTGTGTATGTTTCTTCTTCCTGGCTGGCCAGTCTCTCTCTTTTCTGCCTGGCTGGGGGTGGTGGGAGAGGGACATCTGTTCCTGAATCTCCAAAGATTACTGTAGTATTACTGGATTCTCTGCAGAGGAGGATTGATTCCATTGTATAAAAAAGTAAGTGCCGTTAGCTGGTGTTTGAAACCTCACAGCTGAAAACAGAGCAGATGGGAGATAGGAAGGGGAAAACCAGACAGAAGCTGTTCTCTGGAGAAGCTTTTCCAAAGAAGCTATATCCTGAGTAGTTTTGGAAGCTTAGAATAAAATGCAAAGAGACAAACCACATGGGTGGGGGAAGGGGAAGAGCTGCAAAGGCTTCTGGGAAGCCTGCAGCACTATAAAAGCGGATCACAAATGCAGAGTAAATGAAAGAAGGCTGCTGGTTTCTCAAGGCCACAAAACTGGCCAAGCTCGAGTGTGGGATTGAAGAACCTGACCACAGGAAAACCCCATCCATGAGAAAACAAGCAGTTTAAATGTACATTACATTTGTGCGTAACCAGCAGCCAGAGCGTGAGGATTAGGGTGTTTGATTAATCTCTCAGTTATCCTGCTGTAAGTCACTGAAGTCCACACAGAGTTATATTGGAAAGTCGAAATCTAAAATATTCTTTGCAGCATGCGTTTCCCCTCTCCTCTTTCCCTTGCAGGGTTCCTCTGTCATTCAGGGGAGAAATTATACTTCACTTACTTTGAGTGAATTCACACAATGATGGCGTTTAAGGATATCCTCATTGGACCTGCCTGGAAGGGAATCATCTCTACAGACAACATTTCTTTCCCCTTGCACTGCCTGCAGCTAAGACTCTGACAGCTGCTGCACTTGACAGAAATTGTAAAATTCAAGGCAATATTGAGTGCCTTAGCAATTCCTGCCAAAATTTCAGTCTTAAGCTAAAATATTTTCGCTAGGCATGTGTACGTTCAGGCCTGTTTTATCCTCAAGATGCATATACTCAGGATGGAGGTAACTTGTACATATGTCATGATTTGCCTTTTGGGAACTGTAAGTGTCTAGAAGTGCAATAGCTGCAGGCAATCTTTTTAACAGGCAGAATTCAGTGCAGTGTGCCATGGGAGATGTGTGCATACACACCACTCTCATGGAGACTTCACATTTGTTCCTTTTTGTTTTGGTGTTTTCTTAATCCAAAACAAAAGTCAGACTGAAGGAAAGTGTCTGTTTGGTCTTTAATATCAGGGGTAGCTGTGTTAGTCTGTATCCACAAAAAACAACAAGGAGTCCGGTGGCACCTTAAACACTAACAGATTTATTTGGGCATAAGCTTTCGTGGGTAAAAAAATCTCACTTCTTTGGATGCATGGAGTGAAAATTACAGATGCAGGTGTTTGGTCTTTGTGCGAGCAAACACACAGCAGTTCCCCAATAGCATCTCCCAGAATATTGAAGAGCAATGTTCTATTTGATCTTTGACACCTAGAACCCCCAAACATGTCCTCAAGCTTCATACTCCCTTCGGGCCCAACCCCATTCTTGTTATAGTCAACAAGAATCTAAGGTACTTATATGGCCTCCATTACCATTATAATCTTTAATGTATTTACCCTTTCCAGACTCCTGTAAGGGAGGAAATGAGGGTTGTTCCTGCAACACTTACTGCTGGAGTATCTCACTACCTCTACAAAAACTAATCATGATAGCACACACCACTTCCAACCTCGCACTCCTTGCACATCCAGACTCTGTCTTCAACAGGGAGTTCTGGTCATGCACAGAATGGAGAATCATGACTTCATTGCCAAAAAATATAGGGTTTAATTTGCAATAAACAAGACAGCTTCTGTATGTTAAATACGCATTGATTTTTTAAAATTGATTCATCATACATTAATAGCAACACAGTACACATTTACTCATAAAAAAAGGTTTAATGCCCCGATTTTTCCTTAATAAATTGGTATTTCATTAACATAAAACAATCATTTTAACCTAGATTAAAATTAATACACTGAATGCATTTGGATCATTTAATTAAATCTGTTACCCAAATCCCACTCTTGTCCCCTCGCCAAAGTGAGCAGTACTACTTAACTGATCATGTCACCTCTTTCATTCTTCCCCTCCACCAGCTTTGGCAATGCTTTTTGGCTATGCTGCATGTTTAGCTCTTCAAACTTAATGAATTTCTGACAAAAATGTCAAGGTTTCAGATTCCAGACACTGGGGTTACTTGCCCAACTCACAGGCTCTTGCCTCGACGAGAGGTGATCTGATCTTAGAAAGAAATAAACACAAGTTTGAAAGCTGCATACAGGGTTTGTGTGATTAAATACGTTTACTGACCAGCAGACTCAATTGCTGTGACTATCCTCTACATACCACCTGGAAAAAATATACCCTGTAGTCTAAACAGCTGGCAGCATTCTATAGAACTCCAACTACTGAATAGACTTGTGTGTGTGTTATTGACAAACTGTTGCCACTTCGCTTCACTGGAACCTAGAAATAAATTGCACACGGTGCACTATAAGCTTCTGTCTCTCAGTGCCATTTGTACTAAATCAACACTCAGGTTCTCATTACAACAATATATTTTTTCTTAGGGTGGAAAATATCTACAGCCATTATATCAGGTCTACCCACAGCCTGTCCCACAGGTAGGTGGATACCATGTAGATTGGGTTAATTGCAAGATTGTCTCAGTTTCTGGATCAACAGCTGTAGCAAATGGAGACATTACAATTAGCTAGATCAATCTGCAAAAGTAGATTTAGCATCAGGAAATTAATGTACTGGCAGGATAAAAATATAATGGATTGTGTGGGTGGTAACTTTGCTGTGTGTCTTAAACTGTAAATATTTGAATATAAGTTATCCTGTTAATTTGTTTTTTCCATCATTAACAAGATAAACACATTGCCTAACATACATTGCAGGTATTGAAATTATATAAATCAGAAGAACACATAAGTGATCAACACTTGAGTCAGATGTGGGTACAGAATTCACATTACACTCAACAAGAACTGCCCTAAATTAATAAATACAAAGTGCTACAATATTCTAGAGTAGTGGTATAAAGCACCACATCTTACAAGAGCAATAATGCAATGCTTTGGTGCTATCACTGTACCATATTCTTTTTACTAAGTGTGTGTTCATAAAAAAACTGTCAATTTCCTTTTCAAAGTACACATATATATGAATCAGAATTTTTAGCAGTAACACTAGTTTCAATGGAGCCAGAATTTCACTGTTAGTCTAAACTACCGTATCTGTTGGTGACAAGCAGAACCTCTGAATATCCTTAGATTTAAAGGTTCTAAACTATTTTCTAAATGGTTTGGCATATCATTATGGGATTTCATCATCTGTCAAGTGTTCAAATCTCCATTTAATCTGATACCCACATCTATTAATCAGCTGGCACACTTCAGTAAACATGGCTCTTATCACTGTCACCCTTTCTAGTTAGCTATACCCACTGGATTTATTTTTATCATTAGCTTTTTACAAAAGCAAGTCAAAGCATGATTTCTTTATAGATATTGATGTGTTCAGTTTCTTGATGCCAATTACTTTAGACATTCGGAGTATTTAACTGATGCTTAGAAATAACTCAGTTTTAAGCACCAATATCCAGGATAGTAATGACTAGCAAAATAAATTACACATTAGTGTGATCAAAATTATACCATAAATATAGTAAAATATTTAGACATTTATTAGAACTATCTTAAATCCACCTGATAACAAATGTAGGTTGAAGATTCGAGTAGAAAATAGTGAATTAATGAAATCCCACCCACAGGCCAAAAACCTGCTTACTAATTGAGCCATGGCAAATAGATTCCTTGAAGTTTACACCCTCCAGAGGTGGTGGTTCTAGGAATGTTAATGTAGCATCCTTCCCAAAGATATCTGTTTCTAGCACTTTTGAAGTACAGTTCTTTTCTGAAAAGTGATTTTCTATATGGCATAGTGTTGTTTCCAAAGGGGACCTTTCAAAGCAGCCAGGATGTGTGCACTGATTCCCAAGGGTAAGGAGAGATCAGAATTGAATCTGTTTGCTTATTGTATACCTATATAAAAGAGACTATTTCATACACATAAGTAGTTTTTAAAGCAATTATTCATTTTTTTTCCCAAGATAGGGAAGGGGCATGATAATTTTTTTGTTTAGATAACACATTGCTGGATGCATTAAAAATGCAATAGAGTTTTGTCCAACTTACAAATGGCACATGAAACAATTCACTCAGTTCTAGACTAATTTTTTTCTTTCCATTTCACACTGTAAGTCATCTATATTATGGCTCTCTGATGCCTATCCTGAACTCATCTCACAAAGGAACAATGGGATTTCTACATGTGATTGAGTGTAATGAAGACTATAGAAGAGAATTTTGCCAAAGGTTAGAAGATCACTTTCTTTACTTCATATTTTGCTTCATACCAATTGGTATGAAGCTTCAAAACATTCCAGAAGGAAGTATCATTTCACAGCAATTTCTCTCTTAAGTGAAAATAAAATTGCTAGGAAGATATTCAGAAAACCTGAGAGGTCAATACATATTATGTTTCAATACTAAGAGAAACCAGTGCTGAGAGTTACAGACCTTGTAGGTGTGTAGATCCTGGTGTGTGCTGGTAATAATTGTGAAACACAACCCTAGATACTGGTGTTTTTTCTGGACTGATTTAACTTAAAAAAATATCACCACAGTTTTGATGTTCTTATGACCATCACAATGGGAAGATAGTGTTGTATATAACGCTATCAAACTGGTGAAAAGCAGTTTCTTCCCCCTGTGATAGTATATCATAAATACATTAATGGAGTTGACATAATACCTAAATATAAAAATATATATTTTTAATGCGTTAAACCTGAGGA
The DNA here is from genome assembly GCF_027887155.1 of Malaclemys terrapin pileata. Lineage (NCBI taxonomy): Eukaryota > Metazoa > Chordata > Testudines > Emydidae > Malaclemys > Malaclemys terrapin. Next base: position 14,836,629 of record NC_071518.1, read on the forward strand.
GTGTTTAGACTTGTTATTGGCACAAAGTATTTAGATATGTAAGATTTATTTAACAAGCAATCCATATAGCAAGTTAATTAGATAGCATGCTTAATATCTAATTTTCTGTAGTTGTGTGGTTAAATGGTAATTAAATTGCTAAGCATTCCTCACAAGTGTAATGTAATAATAGGAATATAGTCACACACTTATTGGTTCTACAGATTTGAATTAATTACATGACAAGTAGATTTATCTTTTATATACTTATACCTCAATAGGTACCTCTTCCAACAATCAACTGGGATTTAATTTCCACACAACTGCCTTATTAGTTCTAAATTAAATATGTTTAGAACAGTAGCACTTCAGATTTGCAGATTCTCTAGTTAATGGTAACTTGCTTTTGTTTCTCATTTTTTATTCAGCCTTTTGATTCTGAGAAGGGATTAAAATTAGGAATAGCAAATGAACCTCAAAAGGTTTAATTCCTATAAGCACCCCAAAAGCATGAATGCTTACTCAGGGCCAAATTAAGAAACTCTGGGACCTAAGCACACCTGAACTGCCGTCCCCCTGGTTCTCCTCTATGTCAAAGCTCCACTCAAAGCTTTTTCGATTGGCATCAGATTTCAGAGTTAAGATGAATGAGGCAGTTCACACCTCTTTCAGATGTTTCACACCATCTTCAGGGTACATCTACACTGCAATTGGAGATATAGCTGCAGCTTTAGGCATCTAGTGCTAGCATTAATCGAGCTAGCACAACTAAAAATAGCAGTGAAGATATGGCACCATCGACCTGAACATAGTATACAAAGGATCTCACACAAATGGATTACTGGGCAACAAAATGGCAGATGAAATTCAATGTTGATAAATGCAAAGTAATGAACATTGGAAAACATAATCCCAACTATACACATAAAATGATCAGGCCTAAATTAGCAGTTGCCACTCAAGAACGAGATCTTGGCGTCATTGTGGATAGTGCTCTTGAAACATCCACTAAATGGCAACTACAACAGTAGTCAAAAAAGGTGAACAGAATGTTGGGAATCATTAAGGGATAGATAATAAGACAGAAAATATCATTTTCTCTATATACATCCATGGTACACCAACATTTTGAATACTGCATGCAGATCTAATCACGTATCTCAAAAAAAAAAAAAAAAAAAAAAAAAAAAAAAGATATACAGGAATTGGAAAAGGTACAGAAAGGAACAAAAATATTATTAGGGGTATGGAACAGCATCCATTTGAGGAAAGATTAAAGAGACTGGGATTTTTCATCTTGGGAAAAGAAACGACTAAGGGGGGATATGATAGAAGTCTATTAAATCATGACTGGTGTGGAGAAAATAACACTTCCTTATTTTATTTATTCCTCATAACACAAAAGCTAGGTTTCACCAAATGTAATTAATAGGCAGCAGGTTTAAAACAAACAAAAGGAAGTATTTCTTCATACAACACAGTGAACCTGTGGAACTCTTTGCTGGAGGATGTTGTGAAGGCAAAGACTATAACAGGGTTCAACAAAAGAACTAGATAAGTTCATGGAGGACAGGTCCATCAATGGCTATTAGTCAGGATGGGCAGGGATGCAAACCCATGCTCTGAAGTGTCCCAATCTCTGTTTGCCAGAAGGTGGGAATGGCCGACAGGCTTGATGATTACCTGTTCTGTTTATTCCCTCTGAAACATCTTAGCATTGGCCACTGTTGGATGACAAGATACGGGGCTAGACTGACCATTGGTCTGAGCCAGTATGGCTATTCTTATGTTCTTATGTTTAATAATGTGAATACATACACAAGGTTCCAATCCATGCAGATGCATCTTCATTGCTATTTTTAGCTTTGGTAGCTAGATTAAAGCTAGCATGGGTATGCCAAACTGAAATCACACCTCTGATTACAGTGTACCCATACCCTCAGACAGGCATCAGTTACCCCTATTGTATACCTATATAAAGAGACTATTTTATACTCAAGTAGTTTTGAAAGAAATTATTCTCTTTTTTTCCAAGTTGGGGAAGGAGCATGATAATTCTTTTGTTTAGATAACCCATTGTTGAATGCATTAAAAATGCAATAGAGTTTTGGCCAACTTCAAATGGAACATGAAACTATTCACTCAGTCCTAGACTAATTTTTCTTTCCAATTCACACTGTAAGTCATCTGTACTATGGCTCTCTGATGCCTATCCTGAACTCATCCCATAAAGGAACAATGGGATTTCTACATGTGATTGAGTGTAATGAAGACTGTAGAGGAGAATTTTGCCGAAAGGTTAGAAGATCAGTTTCTTTGCTTCATACCAATTGATATGAAGCTTCAAAGAATTCCAGAAGGAAGTATCATACACCTGGGTCATATGTTCAAGCTTTTCTTTGCATCCATGAGAGCTAGATACACACATACACATTTTTAAATGAGAGGAGATTCTAATCTAATCCTGTGACTCCAAGAGCTGTAGCCCTAGGCACAAGACTACAGTAGTTATGCTTTAATTTGGCCCTGGGCTTACCTGAACCATCCAAGTCCACAGGTGCGGGAAGTAAGGGTGCAGGGGGTAAGGGGTGCTGCACCCCAGATTTTGAGCCCGGGGGCCAGCCACCAGCCCCATGCCCTTGCCACTGACCCCAGTCGGCCACTGGCCCACTCGGCCACAGGTCCCATTTGGCTGCCAGCCCCATGGCCAGGGGCTCCATGGCCGACCTGGGGTCTAGCTTGGTTGCTAGCCCTGGGGACTCTTATGCCAGCCCTGGGGGCTCTTATGCCAGCCCATGGCTGGACGGGACCATGTGGAGTCCTGGCTGCCAGCCCCACGCCTGGGGCTCTGCACCCACTCCTAGCTGTGGTCCCAGACTCCTCCACCTTACCCCAGTCCGCATCACCGCTCCTGGAGCCACAGCCCTGCTCCTGACCCCTGGTGTAGTGGTGGTGGTGAAGGGCATGGACAGAGGTACGAGGGGTGTAGCTCTGCACCCCCAGTCCAAAAACTGTTCCAGTGCCACTGTCCAAGTTATCTGCATTTGAAAAATTGTGGTGCTGATCTCATAAGAATAGGCTTTTGATGCTTTTGATCCTGATGGGATAGACAGTGCTATGAGATAGTCTCATTTCAGACACCTCATCCCACAGTTGGAACCACTATGATGCCTCCCAGGGGCACGGGGTTCTGAGACACTGCACTAGCACCTGCTCTGGGCATGAGGAAGCCTTGTCTGTGCCTTCCGGGGGCTCAGTTCCCTGACTCCACTGGCCACAGCAACACAAGCACTCTCCTCTAGATCTCCCAGGCCCCACTGTCATTGTACAGGTTAGTGATTGGCACATCCTAAACCTGAAGCCCTCCAAGAGTCTCCTTGGAATGTCTAGCCCCTGTCCACTGGACACTCACTATATTTGCAGATTCACTGCTTCCAACAAAACAGTACACCCCAACTTACCAGTTTCACCTCAGTCCACCTCTCTGCTTAATACACAGCACTTAGATATGTTTACAGTAAATTCAAGAATAAGTTGTATTAACAAAAGCATTGAGATTCAAGTAAAAGTATTGGAAACAAATGGTTACATATACAATAAAATTATAACACTCATTCTAGAGCCTAGACTTAATTAACAAGGTACTCATGTCTTGTAGAGTATTGCTCGCCCAAAATCCTTGCAGCATTTTACAGCCAGGTGGGCTGTGATGCTCCTTTCATAAGACAAGCATGCTGTCAGTTTGCCTCCTAGGTGAAAGATTCAGTGTCTTTTTGTATTACCAGATAGACCAAGCCAATCCTTTGTCTTTATTCATAATCAGGACCCGCCTCCCGGCTATTTATTCCTGTAGATTTCCTCTCTTTTAGATTTTGCCATCTCTTAATTTGCATCTGACTCAGTATACAAATAGACATACTTTGTGAGAAGCAACAGCGAGTCCTGTGGCACCTTTAAGACTAACAGATGTGTTGGAGCATAAGCTTTCGTGGGTGAATACCCACTTTGTCAGATGCATAGGTCTGACGAAGTGGGTATTCACCCACGAAAGCTTATGCTCCAACACATCCGTTAGTCTTAAAGGTGCCACAGGACTCGCTGTTGCTTTTTACAGATCCAGACTAACATGGCTACCCTTCTGATACTTTGTGAGGTATATGATACACAAATGGCCAAACTGGGAGATAGATGTCATTTACCTCTTGGTAGCCTGCCTCAACTCCAAGACTTTAAGAACATATTTTTCAGTATAGATACATAAAATTTTTTAAATACTATCTGTGCAAACATTTTGCAATGATTATGACAACCAGTGGACCACTGGCTCTTGGTACAGACCTCAAATGAGACCCTCTGGTGAACTATTATGCAGATATACAACTCAGAGGATCCCTTTAAAACTCTATTCACCCCTTATCCTCTGCCTGTTGGCACCAGTGGGTCCCTGGGTCACAACCACATACTGTATTTGGAGGAGTGGTTTCTAATATGGTAATTTATAAATAGAATTAGGAGGCCTAACTTGCTCTTTTGCAGAATGTGAAGAACTGAGAAGGATTAAATATGGGTACCCTAAGAACCATTAGTCACACTGAAAAAGGATGTGGTACTTTTCAGTCAAGCAGAGCCTGTTTCAAAGGCCTGTCAAGTAGGTGCTACTGATTTGGTGGGTAGGCAGCTATCCTGTCAAGTTTAATCTCATTTCTTTCTTTCTTTCTTTTTTTTTTTTAAAAACAAGAGTATAGTTTAGTCTAGTTTGTTATGACAGAACCTTGAAAATTTGAACCCATCATTAGTATTAAAGGAAAAATCACAAAGAATCCTTCAGCAATTTCAGGTTCAGCATGATTAACTCACAGCTCCCAGGCTTGGTTCATGAAACCCATGACCAGGGATCCCTTGATGTCTACAAGGACCCCAGGCCAATTTAAGGCTATAATGGTGGTGCCACCAACACTACCACCAAAAATATTTTCTCCAAGCTGTCTGCCTGCAGCTGAGCCAGTTCTCTGGCTCAGCAACCCGAGGAGCTGTTGTGTGTAGTCAGGGCCGGCTCTAACTTTTTTGCCGCCCCAAGCAGCAAAAAAAGCGCCGCCCCGCCGTAACACCCCACACACACACCGAGTGCCGCGCCGCCGAATCCCCCCCACACTGAGTGCCGCGCTGCCGAAACCCCCCTGCTGAGCGCCGCCGAACAACCCCCCACCCCCGCCGCGCTGCCAAACACCTCCCCCACCCCCGCCGCGCTGCTGAACACCCCCGCCGAGCGCCACGCCGAACAGCCCCCGCCCCCCTGCCATGCTACCGAACACCCCTCCCCCACGCGGAGCGCCACCAAACACCTCTCTCCCCCAGCCGAGCGCCGCGCTGCCAAACACCCCCGCCCCCCGCGGAGTGCCACGCCGCCGAAATCCCCGCCGAGCACTGCGCCGCCGAACAGCCCCTGAGCCCCCGCCGCACTGCCAAACACCCCCGCCCCCCGTGGAGCACCGCGCCGCCGAACACCTTCCCCCCCCCCTGCGCGGAGCACCACCAAACACCCCCCACGGAGCACCGTGCCGCGTTGCCCCCCGCCACCCCAAGATTGGCCGCCCCTTACCAGGTGCCGTCCCAAGCACGTGCTTGGTTGCCTGGTGCCTGGAGCCGGCCCTGTGTGTAGTGAACTAAGAGCAAGGGACTCTTACCAGTCCAATCCGAGATCTGACTCACTTGATTTTAGTCAAGTTATTTACCCTATTTTCTTTATCTGTAAGAGAGAGAGAAAATGTATTGCCAACCTCCCAACTGGGCTTCCGATCCCAACTGGGGTTGGGATGATCAGAGTTTCCAAAGTATTACAAATTCTAAAACTCACCAGAACACGAATACAACTATCTGAGAACTGGGAATCTATGTATGGACATCAGAAGGAGAAGGTTGGCTGTAGTCCTGCAGCAGGAGGCTGGTGGTTACCTGAGCATCCTTTCTCTCCAGTTTTAGTATAACGCAGACCGTTTAATTTTGGGAAAGCCCCAGATTATCACATTTATCATACTCAAAACTCTGAGGCCCTATGCACAATACCAGGGTAAAGATTGGGTTACTCTGAGAGGCAGGAGAAAAACACTGTTTCATGGGCCCACCCAAAATTGTTAAAGACAACTCTGCAGTCGAACTGGCATGCAGTGTTTGGTTCTGAGCCTGAACAACACAAGGTCTATTCCTTAACTTCAGTGAAAGCACGTTTGATACACACACACACGTCCAGAAAGAACTACCACTTTCAAAAAAGTCCATTTTTAAAGGTATGATCCTCCAGCAGCATGAACTCAGAACTGAATCAAATGATAGAAGTTAGAGATATCTTGAATCTTCAGGGGAAAAGAGCAGATAGAGCAAGGCAGCCAAACTGTGGCTTATGAGCTGCATTCGGCTCTTTTACAGTTAAAGTATGGCTCACAGAGGCCCCCACGCTGCCCCCATTCTCTGCCTACCAGAGTGATGGGAGGGGAAGGGGGGGAGGGGGAAGAGCTCAGGTCTTCTGTCCTGGAGGGAGGTTGATCTCAGGGCTTTAGCCCCACAGGGTTGGGGGGGGGGGCGCAACAGACTCGGGGCAAAAGCCCCAAGCCCCAGCAGGCGTTGCCTTGGAGGGGGGCACGTTGTGCATCTCTCGAGGTTCTCAAACTCCTGAAGAGTATCATATGCAACTTGGAGGGTCAGTAAGTTTGGCCACCTGTCAGATAGAGGAAGCATCAGACCCTAAAACTGATAGCGCTCTTCATCTTGGCCAAGAAGAAATGAGCTTCCTGCAGCTCAAAGTCAGAACAGGAACCTCTGGTCTCTAAACATTCTGTTAGATCTTCTATTGCTACTTGTTCATATCATCCACCCTCAAGGAAAAATCAGTTACCTGATGCTATTTAACCTCATTGCTGGGACCTACTGTAGAGTTACTGGTTGCCTTGCATACGATTTTAACCTTGTGCTTGCCAGGCATTGTGCAGGGATCATATACTTCATAATGCTAATATATTTTGTGTGTTTGATAAGATACGCATTTTTGATCACATAGTGCATAAAGTGCTTTGGAAAATGGGGGAGTTTACTGATGGCTTCCAACTAAAATTTGCTATCATTAATCTGCAGCAATGACATCTTTCTGGGGATCTAGCAAAAAGTAAGATGCATTAGATATGGTACTAGATTTGGTGGGGGGAGAGAGGAGTTATCTAGCAACTTGCATCCATGATTGGACGCTGGAATCTAACCTTGATATTCCAAAAGGAACGTTTTCCCTGAAATGCTACTTCTCAAAGGTTAACAATTAGAGTAGAAAATGTATTCTATTGGATGGAATTTTAAAAAATACAAACATACACTATGTTCACATTACTTGGGAGTACATATTTCTGTTAAATTTCCTGTAAAGGAAGTTCAATATATCATAACATTTGTAATTAGTTATTTCAACAAAGCATGCCCAGTATGTTAAATATTTATTATTTTATTATATCAAAAGCAGAGATTTGTATAGTATAGGAGATAATCGCATCCCCATGTGATTAATCCATGATTATTTAAGCAACAATAACATTCCATATAGGCTGTTCGACTTTTAAGTAATGTTTATATTTTTAATAGGCATACAGCTAGATTTAACAAGATGAATATCAAATTAATGCACTGTGTTTGATTGCTTAGTGAAGATATAGCCTGTTTAAAGCAGATTTCACTAATTTATCTGCATACTGTAAGATCACATTTCCTTTGCAACTAATTACCACCTTTTTTTGTTTGATTTTTATGGTGTGTGGATGGCCCTTGCCTCCTATTTGATAAATGCTGTCTTCTCACCATTTAAACCATGGAGATTAAAGACAATTATATTCTCCATGTCACAAAGACAACAAGCAGACATTTTAGATATTAAAAAGTTATTCTCGTAGTATGCTATGATCTGATTGGGTCAGGCAATTACAGCCTTAGATAATTAAAATTCCTACTTGCCAGGGGAGCAGTCTTCCCGCCCAGAAGTTGAATAACCACTGACTACTACTAAATTTCCATTAAAAAAACAAAAGACATTGCCTTCCCGCAGAACAAGAGGAAAATTAAGGCTCTGGGATTATATCTAAAAGGCTTGTAAAATGTAGCCCTTATGTTACACATTATACAATATGGATTTTTTTCCCCCTGCAGTGTTTGGGGCAGAGTGAACCAATGCTGAAGAGAGCAGGAGCCTACAACTAAAAAAAAAAAAAAGCTGCTTCAAATACAAATTCACACATCTCTCCTCACTCATTAATTAATAATTTTGCACAGCACAGGTGATTGGAAGAAGATTCCAAACATAGAAGGGCTGAGCCAAAACAGTTATAGAGGGAAAAATCCTTACAGATTTGCTTGCAAGGATGATCAAGACTCATAGGCCTTGTCTACACTACGAGAGTAGTTCGATTTTACTTAAATCGAATTTTTGGAATCGATATTGCAAAGTCGAACGTGTGTGTCCACACTAAGGACAGTAATTCGACTTTGTGAGTCCACACTAACGGGGAAAGCGTCGACATTGGAAGTGGTGCACTGTGGTCAGCTATCCCACAGTTCCCGGAGTCCCCGCTGCCCATTGGAATTCTGGGTGGAGCCGCAAATGCCTTCTGGGTAAAAAAAATGTGTCCAGGGTGCTTTTGGGTAACTGTCGTCATCCGTCCATCACTCCCGCCCTCCCTCCCTGAAAGCGCCGGCGGGAAATCAGTTCGCGCACTTTTCTAGTCAGTGACAGCGCGGACGCCACAGCACTGCAAGCATGGAGCCTGCTGCAACCATCACTGCAGTTGTGGCCGCTCTCAACGCCTCGCAACTTATCATACACCTTTCCCTGAGGCAGATGCAGAAAAGTCAGGCGAGGAGGCTACGTCAACGCGGTGATGGCCTGAAGTCTGACAGTAGCACAGACCTCTCAGAAAGCAGGGGACCCAGCGCCGAGAACATCACGGTGGCAATGGGTCATGTTGATGCCGTGGAAAGGAGATTCTGGGCACGGGAAACAAGCACTGAGTGGTGGGACCGCATAGTGCTGCAGGTCTGGGATGAATCCCAGTGGCTGCGAAACTTTCGCATGCGGAAGGGAACTTTCCTGGAACTTTGTGAGTTGCTGTCCCCTGCCCTGAAGCGCAATGACACCCGGATGCGAGCAGCCCTGACTGTCCAGAAGCGAGTGGCCATAGCCCTGTGGAAGCTTGCAACGCCAGACAGCTACCGGTCAGTCGCGAACCAGTTTGGGGTGGGCAAATCTACCGTGGGGGTTGTTGTGATGCAAGTAGCCAAGGCAATCGTTGATGTACTGCTGCCAAAGGTAGTCACCCTGGGAAACGTGGAGGCGATCATAGATGGCTTCGCAGCGATGGGATTCCCAAACTGCGGTGGGGCCATAGATGGAACTCACATCCCTATCCTGGCACCGGAACACCAGGCCAGCCAGTACATTAACAGAAAGGGCTACTTTTCCATGGTGCTGCAAGCACTGGTGGACCACAGGGGACGTTTTACCAACATCTACGTGGGATGGCCGGGCAAGGTTCATGACGCTCGTGTTTTCAGGAACTCTGGTCTGTTTAGACGGCTGCAGCAAGGTATTTACTTCCCGGACCACAAAATAACTCTTGGGGATGTGGAGATGCCTATAGTCATCCTCGGGGACCCAGCCTACCCGCTAATGCCCTGGCTCATGAAGCCCTATACTGGCGCCCTGGACACTGAAAAAGAACTCTTCAACTACCGGCTGAGCAAGTGCAGAATGGTGGTGGAGTGTGCTTTTGGCCGTCTCAAGGGGAGATGGAGAAGCTTACTGACTCGCTGTGATCTCAGCGAAACCAATATCCCCATTGTTATTGCAGCTTGCTGTGTGCTCCACAATCTCTGTGAGAGCAAGGGGGAGACCTTTATGGCGGGGTGGGAGGTTGAGGAAAATAGCCTGGCTGCTGATTACTCACAGCCAGACAGCCGGGCGATTAGAAGAGACCAGCGGGAAGCGCTGTGCATCCGGAAGGCTTTGAAAGCAAAGTTCCTGAGTGAGCAGGGTAACCTGTGACTTTAAAGTTTGTGTATTGAGAAGCTAAACCTGCCCCCGTTTCTTTGCCCAGTTAATGTTGACTATCCTATCCAGTTACATACCCCCTTCACCCCACTTCCAACACACGTTTCAAAATAAAAATAGTTCTACTTTGTTAAAGCACACCGTTTTCTTGAATACTGTATTCGCGGGAATTTTTTAAAACTGGGACGCAGACTGTGGTGCGGAGCGGGTGTACTGTAGTGGCGCGAATGCAGCTTCTAAACTCAAGGATTGACAGGCTCCGCTGCGGTGGGATGGTTGTTTCAACGGAGCCTGTCACCCCTCCTGATAGGGACTGTGTGTATGGGGGGGTCTATGTGACTTTGTGGCAGGGGGAGGACGGTTACAGATCCCCTGCTGTGTGGCTCTGTGATCCTGCCTAAGGACCGCCGCTTAAGATCTGTAACTGCCCTCCCCTGCCACAAAGTCACAGAGCAACCTACCCCCCACCACATAACATGAAAACAACCTCCCAGACTAACCAGGGTAACTAGTCACTGCATCACTGCACTATGTATGTGCCCTGCTGCTGTGCCTGCCCCCGACTATATACCCTGCCAAAGGTGACTGTCCTGTCGAATTACCAACCCCCTATCCCCCCCTCCTCCAAAAGAACATGATGGAAACAGTAGTTAACAGAAACGTATTTTTTATTATCAACCAAACATGGAACTGGGAAAGTGAAACTTGGACGGGGGCTTGTGTCAGGCGGGAAGGAAAGAACTTGTCAAATTTTGGGGAATGAGAGCCTTCTGCTGCTCGAGCTCTCTGCAGGGGTGGAGTGAGAGTTAGCAGGGACTCTGCCGCCTCTCCTTCTGTGCACTTTGGGTGAGGGGAGTATGGGACTTGGTGGCGGGGGAGGGCGGTTACAGATGGACTGCAGCGGGGCTCTGTCCTCCTGCCTCCGTTCCTGCAGAACATCCACAAGGCGCCGGAGCGTGTCCGTTTGCTCCCTCATTAGTCCAAGCAGGGTTTGAGTCGCCTGCTGGTCTTCCTGACGCCACCTCTCCTCCCGATCCATGTTGGCTTGGTGCATTCGGGTCAAGTTCTCCCGCCACTGGGTCTGCTGTGCTGCCTGGGCTCTGGAGCAGGCTATAAGCTCCGAGAACATGTCCTCCCGTGTCCTCTTCTTCTTATGCCTAATCCGCGCTAGCCTCTGGGAGTGTGATGACAGGCTAGGTTGTGAGACAGTCGCAGATGGGGCTGTGGGAATGGGAAAAAGGGAGTGAATTCCTCAGAAAGATAAATGTAGTTGTGAACAAAGAACATAGTCTTTCTCTGTTAACAAGACCATGCACAGCACCTATCACATGCGCACTCAGCACAAGGTCGAATTCTCGGCCTTCGCATTCAGTGCCTGGGGTCTTCTACAGCACATTTGAGAAGCCTCTCAGGAGAACGGAATTTCTGTTGCAGGCAGACATGGTAAGCCGTAGACTTGTGGCAGCTTAAAACTTTAATATTAGCAATGGCCTCATTTCACATTGAAATCAATGTCGGTCCCTGCTGCCAGCAATTCGGCAAGCAGGAAGTCTGCTCCTGTCCCACACCCTCGCGGCTGTCCCCGGGAACGATCCCTTTCGGCTGCCCCTCTCCCGCCTCCACCGCGTGGCTGCAAACCAGCGGTTACAGTTCTGTAAAGGAACGGCAAAGCAGTCCCAACACTAACATTCCCCTACCTCATTCAAAGCAGGTCATCATGAGCGACATCACCCTCATGAGGATCTCTGACAGCGAGAAAGAGAGAATGCTCCGGGAAAGCCTGCAAAGACCAGGGCCGTATGCCGCCATGCTGTGCAGAGCAATGATTCCAGAGTACTTGATAGTCTCGTGGCGTGGCAACGTGTCCTACTACGGAGGACCCAATAAGGCCGCTCTCCCCAAGAACCTAATGCAGCGGATTTCCAATTACCTCCAGGAGAGCTTCCTCGAGATGTCACAGGAGGATTTCTGCTCCATCCCCGGACATATAGACCGCATTTTACTGTAGCTGCTGTAGCAGTGACTAACCAGTAGAGCGGCTTGGGCAGGACAATCATGCAAAACCGGACATTGCTAGATTTTTTTTCAATAGTTGCACTGCCCATGACTGAACCGTTAAGCTAATCAAACTAATCATGAGAAACCCATTTTTTAAATTGTTAATATTCCTGTTCTGTTACAAATAAATGTTTAGATTTTTACAACACTTACTGGCTGATCCTTCCCCAGATTCTGTGTCCGGGGTAACGGCTGGGGAGGGTTGGTAGGGGATCTCTGTAAGGGTGATGAAGAGATCCTGGCTGTCGGGGAAATCAGCGTTGTGAGCGCTGTCGACTGCCTCGTCCTCCTCATCTCCTTCCTCATCTTCCCCGTCCGCTAACATGTCCGAGGATCCAGCCGTGGACACTATCCCATCCTCAGAGTCCACGGTCACTGGTGGGGTAGTGGTGGCGGCCGCACCGAGGATGGAATGCAGTGCCTCGTAGAAACGGGATGTCTGGGGATGGGATCCGGAGCGTCCGTTTGCCTCTTTGGTCTTCTGGTAGCCTTGTCTCAGCTCCTTGATTTTCACGCGGCACTGCGTTACATCCCGGCTGTATCCTCTCTCTGCCATGTCTTTAGAGATCTTCTCGTAGATCTTTGCATTCCGTCTTTTGGATCGCAGCTCGGAAAGCACGGACTCATCGCCCCACACAGCGATGAGATCCAAGACTTCCCGATCAGTCCATGCTGGGGCCCTCTTTCTATTCTGAGATTGCACGGCCATCACTGCTGGAGAGCTCTGCATCGTTGCCAGTGCTGCTGAGCTCGCCACGATGTCCAGACAGGAAATGAGATTCAAACTGGCCAGACAGGAAAAGGAATTCAAATTCAAATTTTCCCGGGGCTTTTCCTGTGTGGCAGTTCAGAGCATCCGAGCTCGTACTGCTGTCCAGAGCGTCAACAGAGTGGTGCACTGTGGGATAGCTCCCGGAGCTATTAGCGTCGATTTCCATCCACACCTAGCCTAATTCGACATGGCCATGTCGAATTTAGCGCTACTCCCCTCGTCGGGGAGGAGTACAGAAGTCGAATTAAAGAGACCTCTATGTCGAACTAAATACCTTCGCGGTGTGGACGGGTGCAGGGTTAATTCGATGTAACGGCGCTAACTTCGACATAAACGCCTAGTGTAGACCAGGCCATAGAAATAAGAGATAGAAAAGACCTCCTGGTAGTAGGTTATATATTCCATTCCTCTGAAGTTACAATAGATTATGAAATATAGGCTATATTTTCTAGTACTTCATCCAGTCTGGTTATAATTGTCTCAAGTGATGGGTCTTGCATCATTCCCTTTTGAAGTCTGCTCTATAATATAATAAATTAATAGAAATTAATAATTAATATGTAGAACTTACATACCACTTTACATGCTCAAAGAGTTCTACAAATCTGACCGTTCTCTGTTTGAGACAATATGTTCCTGCTATGATCCTGTTTACACTAGGGAAGTTTTCTACAAACCTCATCAGGTCCAGTCGATATGGTATTAAAATGTCTGCAGCATAAGGCAATTTATCTGCCCCAGGATTCCCAATGTTACTAACACAAAGGGAGGTTGAACCAGTGATCGCCTCATTGGGTGCAGACTTGGAATGTAGACAGGGTCCATGGGGTGAGAGATACTTTGTATAAAGTTTTATCTTATTTATTTTTTTTTCAACACAGCCAACAAAGCTATAATCTGTGGTTTTATCAGGGCACTTAAAAACAGAAATAACTAATCAGGTCTTTTTGGAATACTGGCTCTATGCTGCCCCCACTTGGCCAGTACATGACTGCCACCATCTTGCCTATGACTTACTATTTTAGACACACCCTTCTGTAATTCCATTTGTTAAGAAACTCCCTCATCTCCTCACCCCGGATGTAAATTCTTCAAGGGGAATTTCCTCCAACCGAAATGCTCTTATCCCATCAGATTGAGTCCTATGTATTATTTCAGGATGAGCAAGCGAAGATCTTCAGTGCATGGCACGTTTTACTAGCAACAGTGCCAGTTAGCATATGACATCACGTTCTTTTTCTCACACATACTTTTGTTTGTAACAGAACAGCAGTCGTTTTTGGCTCCTCCTATATATGTAAAACACCTCTTCACATGAGGTGATTGGCATAATGACCCATTTTCCCCCTGAAGTTTCCTATTGTTTTTATTTTCATATGCCATGTTTCACTAAATCAATTTTTAATCTCTGAACACGCTGTTTTGGAGAAGGCCTAATTTTTTTCTGCAAAAAGAAGAACAGGAGTCTGATTTGATCACTTTCAATCCTGTGCTGTCTGTGTGCATGCAACAGTCAGCTTTAATTCTGTGGGCTACAGTTTAACAGTAGGATCCTGAAAACTCATGCAAATACAAATTCACAGGCAGGGTTTATATAACAGATTAGTAAAGGAGTTGGGGCTCATGTGAAGGTGAACACAGGATTTTGTGCATACAAACTACTTACAAATTTAGGATGCAGTCTAGAGATACACACAACTTTAAACACATGAGTAATACCACTGTAGGACCACTTGTGTGTTTAAAGTGCGGATTTATGCCCTAAACCTTGCAATTCATGCCTTAAGTGCAAAGTTAGGTATAAGGTTTTTGAAAGGAAGCCTTTCTTCTTTCTGAAAAGAAAGTCCATGATATATTGTGTGAACTGGAAATGGATTTGTACAGCTGTAGTCCGGAAGATATAAGATGTTTGTTTATAGCCTTCTTTTATTCCTGTTTTGAAAAGATAAACTATGATTTGCCAAAGGAGAACCCCCTTTTAACCATCTACTTGCGCTACATTGATGACATCTTCATCATCTGGACCCATGGAAAAGAAGCCCTTGAGGAATTTCACCATGATTTCAATAATTTCCACCCCACCATCAACCTCAGCCTAGATCAATCCACACAAGCGGTCCATTTCCTGGACACTACTGTGCTAATAAGCGATGGTCACATCAATACCACCCTATACCGGAAACCTACTGACCGCTACACTTACCTACATGCCTCCAGCTTCCATCCAGGACACACCACATGATCCATTGTCTACAGCCAAGCTCTAAGATATAACCGCATTTGCTCCAATCCCTCGGATAGAGACAAGCACCTACAAGATCTCTATCAAGCATTCTTAAAACTACAATACCCACCTGCTGAAGTGAAAAAACAGATTGACAGAGCCAGACGAGTACCCAGAAGTCACCTCCTATAAGACAGGCCCAACAAAGAAAATAACAGAACACCACTAGCTGTCACCTTCAGCCCCCAACTAAAACCTCTCCAGCGCATCATCAGAGATCTACAACCTATCCTGAAAGATGATCCTTTACTCTCACAGATCTTGGGAGATAGACCTGTCCTCGCTTACAGACAACCCCCCAACCTAAAGCAAATACTCACCAGCAACCACACATCACTGAACAAAACCACTAACCCAGGAACCTATCCTTGTAACAAACCCCGATGCCAACTCTGTCCACATATCTATTCAAGTGACATCATCATAGGACCTAATCACATCAGCCATACCATCAGGGGCTCGTTCACCTGCACATCTACCAATGTGATATATGCCATCATGTGCCAGCAATGCCCCTCTGCCATGTACATTGGCCAAACCGGACAGTCTCTACACAAAAGAATTAATGGACACAAATCTGACATCAGGAATCAAAATACTCAAAAACCAGTGGGAGAACACTTTAACCTGTCTGGTCATTCAGTGACAGACCTGCGGGTGGCTATATTACAACAGAAAAACTTCAAAAACAGACTCCAAAGAGAGACTGCAGAGCTAGAATTGATATGCAAACTAGACACAATCAACTCCGGTTTGAATAAGGACTGGGAATGGCTGAGCCATTACAAACATTGACTCTATCTCCCCTTGTAAGTACTCTCACACTTATTATCAAACTGTCTGAACTGGGCTAGCTTGATTATCACTTCAAAAGTTTTTTTTTTTTCTCTTAATTAATTGGCCTCTCAGAGTTGGTAAGACAACTCCCACCTGTTTATGCTCTCTGTGTGTGTGTATATATATCTCCTCAATATATGTTCCATTCTATATGCATCCGAAGAAGTGTGCTGTAGTCCACGAAAGCTTATGCTCTAATAAATTTGTTAGTCTCTAAGGTGCCACAAGTACTCCTGTTCTTCTTTTAATCTCATAGACATATCGAACTAACCTTACTTTTCACACTTCTCTGTTAAAAGCTGATGTTTGTTTATAGCCTTCTTTTATTCCTGTTTTGAAAAGATAAACTATGATTTGCCAAAGGAGAACCCCCTTTTAACCATCTGAGAGTTTTTAATCTCATAGACATATCGAACTAACCTTACTTTTCACACTTCTCTGTTAAAAGCTGACATTTATTACCCGCAGGAAGAACCATTACTCTAAGCATTACTTTTACAGTGATTAGTGTTTAGAATAATCATTGTTGTGTACAGTTACACAAGGGAAACAAACAAGCATATAAAATTCAAAGAGTTCCAAATTATTTTGTTCCTGTGAGATTCCTTGTTTAGACTAGAAAGAAACAATTCATATTTTCATAGACTATCTATACATGTACAATTATCTACCGATAAAAACCATGAATTTATTCCTACCCCCCAATATAACTATATTAGTAAATACAGCTGTTAAGTCCCTCCCCTCCCCCCCCCACTTGAAGTTTTAGCAAAAAATTGAAACATTTCAAATTTTGACAACCAGGTCATGTAACTGTTAGCCATGATCTAGTCAGTTACAAAAGGCATTCTCCATTCCTTATCTTCACAATTTTGCTACATAGTTTGTTCTTCATAGCCACTATAAGTGCCATCATATGTGTACAGAATACAGAGCTCAAAAGAGAGGGGACATCCAGGAATGGACTTCCAGCTATCTCAACTTAGAATCATACCACTTGTATTCAAGCTTTATGTAGAGAGAATGTAGTCTATGAATAGAGTTTCACAAAAGGCTCATGGGACATATTACAGGGAGTTCGCCAGATAGATTTGGCTTCACTGCATGGAGGTATTATCATCTTTAGACTCGAGCAAGCAAGCTGGTTGAAGCAGTTCGGCTTTGCATAAATAATTAAATAGTCAGCGGAGCAGGGACTTGTGTCTGCCCTCTCCCACTTGAGTGCCTTACCCACTGGACTAGAGTGCCATTCTCTGACACAACTTTCAGGCTAGATTCACAAAGGGACTTTGATGCCACACATACAACCAGAGGTGGAGGAGCCCCAGCCCCTTATAACCATTAGTCTAGTGGTTAAGGCACTCACCTGGTAGGGGGAAGCCCCAAATTCTAATCCGTGCTCCACATCAGGCAGAGGGGGAAAGTCAACCCCTCTCACACATCCTGGGTGAGTACCCTAACCACTGGGCTAATAGTTATATTTACGGGCTCCTCCACCTCCTGTTTTGTATCAGGGGGTAGCCGTGTTAGTCTGTATCTACAAAAACAACAAGGAGTCTGGTGGCACCTTAAAGACTAACAGATTTATTTGGGCATAAGCTTTCGTAGGTAAAAACCTCACTTCTTCGGATGCATAGAGTGAAAGTTACAGATGCAGGCATTATATACTGGCACATGGAGAGCAGGGAATTACTTCGCAAGTGGAGAACCAGTGTTGACAGGGCCAATTCAATCAGGGTGGATGTAGTCCACTCCCAATAATAGATGAGGAGGTGTCAATCCAGGAGAGGAAAAGCTGCTTCTGTAATGAGCCAGCCACTCCCAGTCCCTATTCAAGCCCAGATTAATGGTATTAAATTTGCAAATGAATTTTAGTTCTGCTGTTTCTCTTTAAGTGTTTTGTGTATATCAAAGTCCCCTTGTGAATCTAGCCTGGTTTTGTTTTCTGTCTGAAACTATTTTGCGAATTTGCCAATAGTTTTGGGTCAACTGAATCTGCATTTTTCAAGTAATAAACTGTTCACACACACACACACACACACACACACACATAATCACCCAGTTCTATGCATGGAGTGAGGGCTACAGTGTGACTCATCACAAGCTAGATAAATCAGTTTCCGAGTGTCATAACACACCAGCTGTTGCTTGCATTTATTAAAAGCAATGTCTCACTTCCCTGAGCATTTCATAGGCTCATTTCCGAGTTGCAATTTATGCAATTACTTTAACTTAATTTTTTTTTTTAAATGACCATAATAATTTTACAAACCTAAAAGAACTTCTGGAGTTCAGAAGTACTTTGAGGCTGGGATCCTGGCATTATATTTTCAAACTTTCCTAGAGGTGTGAGATCCTATATTATCCATGCTGTGTCCAGATAGGATGAGTTTTAACAGCTTGATGTGGGCTAAGACTGCTTCTCTTAGGGCTTATTTGCCTTGAATAGTATGACGTCTTTCTCCCCAGAGACTGTAGGTGTTTCTTGTATAGTGACCCCAATGATTAATATTTCATCAAGTGCAAAAAAGACTTAAAAAATAATAGTAAGGGCAAGATCTTTTGACCTGCAGCCAGCCATTAGATATGAAAGAGGTATGTGTATTGTAAATGGATGTAAAAGTAATTTGCATAGAATCATATCTTCTCATCTGAATGTACTTGAAGCCCTAGATCTCTACCTCTGAGTCACAGTTATGATTCTCAATGACTTTGTTGGCAACAAGGCAAATAAAATTTGCACTACACTTTGCATTATGAAATTGCACAATACAAACTTGAGGTGTATAACTGATTGTTACATATATCAAATTACAAATGCACAGTTCTCTCTAAATTTTTCACAAGGGTGACCTTGTATAATTTCTTATGCATTCTGGAGCTGGGTTAAATATAAATTTATCATTTTACATTCAGATGGTAACAGTTACAAAGCTGCTGACTCATAAAAATTGCAAATATAGAGACCTGGATCTTAACTTGATTCATGATTTAGTGAACTTTTATGATAATTCATATAAGTTATTGAATTACTCTGTACTTTATATGTAGACTTGAACATACCTCCACTGGTTTGACCAGTGAATATTACTTTCTGAGATTGGCCTGCTTTATAATAATATTCCTCATTTAACTATCACCTTTCATCTAAAGATCTCAAAGCTCTGTACAAACATCAATCATTTAAATACTCCTCACACTTTTGCAAGGAAGTAATATATCATTATCATTTTAGAGATGGATAGATTATGCCAGAGAAGTTAAATGACACACTGAGTGAGTGCAAAAAGCCAAGAATAGAATCTGGGAGTCCACAACCACAAGACATGCACTCCCTTTGGAAAATTTGTTTCAGCATCCAGACAAATTCATATTGACCTGCACATCAATAAAATTCATTTAAATACTAACAAGGACTGCTATAATTCTAGTCCTTAAACCACTATATTATGTAGGAATTTAAATGTCTCATTTCATTATTATAGGAATATTGATACTGCGATGCCAGATCAGATAAATGGTACATCTAGTCCAGCATCTTGTCCAAGTCCTTGTCTAAACTAGAAAAGTTAGAATCCATATTAAAACAAGTGCCAGCAATAGTGCAGCTCATGGTAGATTTTTGTGGCAGGGCACTAAAAACACCTAAAGATTGCCTATACTAGTGCCTTAGCATTGATTCTACTACATCAGTGGCTCTCAACCTTTCAAAACTACTGTACCTCTTTCAGGAGTCTGATTTGTCTTATGTACCCCAAGCTTACAAAATCAGACATAAAAATATGGTGTTATAGCACACTATTACTGAAAAATCACTTACTTTCTCATTTTACTATACAATTATAAAATAAATCAACTGGAAAATAAATATTGTACTTACATTTCACTGTATAGTATACAGAACAGTATAAACAAGTCATTGTCTGAATGCAATTTTAGTTTGTACTGACTTCGCTAGTGCTTTTTACTTGCCTAGTTTTACAACAGGCTACACATCTAGATGAGTTAATGTACCTCCTGGAAAGCCTTTGCATGTACATGAACCCCTGATGGAGACCCACTGTACTACATCATTGCTGGCTTTTGCTGCACTATGGATACCATTTGTTTTCAAATGGAGTAACCTCACCCTACTACCTATCAATTAATGGCTGGCTGATGCCTGACCCTTGAGTGTTATATCTCTTTTTAAAATTTTCAGTTATCACTCTGGATATTTACACAATCCATATAAAGTTCCCAATATGTGTTGTCTTAAACAAAAAGTAACTAGCCTCTGGACCTCACTGCTATAACATATCATTGAGGCCAAGAGGTTAGCAGAAATCAAAAAAGTATTTCCTTTTATCAGTAATGAAAGGTATCAAATTTCAAAAGTGTCTCTTTATTCTTGTGTCATGAGAAATACTGAACAGGAGCAGGGCCGGCCCACAACATTTTGCACCTGAGGCAAGGAGCTAAAATGACACTCCCATACCCCCTCGCTTGGGCCAAACTTTGAAAGGTCTCATTTCTGCCTTCTTCCTGTTCTGCTCCTCTCATGGTACTGCTCTGCTATCTACCCCAATAAAGGAGAACTAAAAACTTAAAATGCCTTGTTCAAAAATTGTAAGTAACACTTAACTTTCAAACGCCTGAACAGCAAATGTAACTTTTCTTGTCTGCATAGTAAACACTGGCATTTTTATCTGTTTGAATAATCAAAGTGGTGCTTTCCGTGCCTTCTTGGTTGCAAAGATTTGAATTGCTTTGTGAAGGTCCACATCTAGGCTAGCTCATGCTCTATTGAGACCGTTGCAAGGCCGACCAGCCTCTCCTGTGTCATTGTGGAGCGTAGAGGTGTTTTTATTAACTTCATCTTGGAGAAGCTGCATTCTCCACTGGCAACTGTTACAGGAAGTGTTAGAAGTATGCACAGAGCAACAAAAGCATTTGGAAAGAGGGTGGTCATCTTATTTGTGCACATATATTCCAGAACAGCCTTTGGAGTTGAAATGTATCTTGAAAGGGCTTTCAGTTCATCACCTAAATCACTCGCCTCAATATTGCGCATGTCATCGTGTGTCAACACTGTCTCTAGTGCCCTGCATTGCTTGTGTAGGTCTTCTTCAGGTATAGTGAGGAGTTTGGGAATAGCATACAACATCCCAAATATACTGCTGTGTTCCTTAAGCTGCATGAAACATTCTTCAACTGACTGTATTGAACAATCTAGCACCTGGTTAAAGAATTCACCTTTGAATTGTTGTTTGGGGTCTCTTATGGGATTATCCCGTGCCTCGTAATCAAAATGTCTTCTTCTTCGGTGACTCTTGTATTCCTGAATGAGTGGGAAAATAGCTTCAGTGTGAAGTTCCTCTGCCAACTTCTGTGCACTCTTCAGAACATTTTAAAATCCCTAATCTGACTGGTAAGACTGTATGTATGACTTTGCTTTGTCCAGTTGTTCCAT
Source organism: Malaclemys terrapin pileata (assembly GCF_027887155.1). Classification (NCBI taxonomy): domain Eukaryota; kingdom Metazoa; phylum Chordata; order Testudines; family Emydidae; genus Malaclemys; species Malaclemys terrapin. Next base: position 14,858,086 of record NC_071518.1, read on the forward strand.
TGCTCCAGATATATCAAGGTCAACACCTTGGAGTCTCTTGCTTACAATATTTATTTCAAACAGTATGTCATGCCACAACACTAAGCCACACAAAAGTTTGAAGTTATGTATGTTTCTGGTGATTCCATTTCCCTCTGCCACTGTTCTCCCATGAACAGTTCCTGTCATAGCATTATCCTCCATAATGGCAACTATGGCATCATCTATCTTCTCAATTTGATGTTTGATAGGCTTTATCACCTCCATTCGACTTTCCCATCATGTGGCATTCAGTGGTTTCAGTGTCACAGAGGATGTTCCCAGATGTTGCTTCAAAATTTGCCATCGATAAGATGATGCAGAGAAAAATACATAGATGCTTTGAATTACATTAAAAAATTCAGCAGCCTCACTGAAAGCTGATGCTGCCTCACTGACCACCAAGTTCAATGAATGAGAACCACATCAGACAAAAAAAAAAAAAACCTTGAGGGTGTAACTCTCGGATCCGTATCTGCATTCCTCTGTTCTTTCTTCTCATGTTGGCACCATTATCGTAGCCGTGACCTTTCATGTCAGCTATCACAATTCCCATATCTTCCAGCTTTTTAAGAAGCACATTTGTCATACCAGCTCCTGTAGTATCATCAGTGTCAATAAATTCTAGAAAAGGCTCTCTGACAGTCACCATTGCAGGGACATTTTCACTAGGTTCTGTTGTTGTTACAAAACGCACCATTAAAGTCATTTGTTCCATATGGCTGATGTCAGATGTGCAGTCCAGAATAACAAAGTAATATCTTGCTGACTTCAGATCTGCCACAATCTTCTGTTTGACTTTTGTTGCCAGTAACTGTATGATCTCATTTTGAATTGTTTTTCCAAGGTAGTGGTGTGTGTACATTTCTTGGGTGGTGACTCTTCTTAGATGCTTCTGGAGTACAACATCAAATTCAGCCATCAGCTCCACAATTTTAAGGAAGTTTCCATTGTTTGGCACATACAGCTGATCTGAAGTGCCATGCAGTGCTAGGTTTTGGGTAGCAAGCATTCTCACAATGGCAATGAGCCTTTTCAGAATATTTTGCCAGTAAAGAGACTGATGCAATCTTCTCTTGATACTGGTCATCTATGGTGGCCTTTAACCTTAGTCTCATCTCAAGATCTTTCCACCTATGGAATGCTGTCTGATGAATGCCTTCTGATGGCATGCCAGATTTCTAGCCCGATTTTTCCAGTCCTTTGTTCCTGTAGAACCCAATGTGGCTGGAACATTAGACTGGAAGAGTTTACAACAAAAACAGTATGCAGCATTCTGGGTTTTTGAGTACATAAACCATGACCTCTCCACTTTGTCACCATTGGGGATTTCACGCCAGTAATGTGTTGAATGGAAACTTCTATTTTCATTGTCTTTAGGGAACATGAAGTTTTTCACTTGCTGTGGCCCACGCAGTACAAGAAAGTCCCTCAGGCGACTGCTCAGGTGGGTCCACAGTCCTGGATCATCTAGACTTAAGGAACTAAACTCAGCAGCAGCTGTTTCTTGCACCTTCACCACACTCTTCTCTGATCTACACTTTTCTTCAGGAATGTGCATGGTTACATCCATTTGAGATGGAGATATGGATGCTGCAGTAGCTGTCAGGTCACCTGCACTCTAACCTGAAGATCAGGCATCTCCTCACTACTCATATCCTCACTGGGACTGGAAGGCTCACCGTGAACATTTGTGTCTATGTATCTCAGGGGAGCTCCTTCCTGCTTAGATAGAAAAGCTTCTTTTGCTTTCTTTCTTTTTCTGAATGCTGCCCCAGAGGGGCATTTTCTTCTTTCACTCATGACTGATGTTCTGTACCAGCTATAGTGGCTCTCAACACTCAATTGAAGGGGAAAAATAAGCAGGCTGGTAGCAGGGCCTGAGTGAGGGAAGATATCAGCGTCTTAAGGGTCTAACTGGCTCCTACTACTTCTGTTGACTGCCTGTTCTCCTCAAGTGGGTTCAGGGAAGCTGCAGGAAAAAGGAAGCTCCCTGAGAAGCTGGTGTTAATCAATCCAGGCTCCTGGGGGTGCTGGAGAGGTACATAAGAGGCTCCTCCTCCTCTCTCTCCCTGCAGCTCCTGCTGCTTTCTGTTATTCCCTCTCTCCTTTTCTCCTGCCTGCCTGTTATGTCTGGTGTCCCCTCCTTTCTCCAGCACAGCACTCCACCATCTCTGTGCATCTAGAGCAGAGAGAATACATATGCACCAGGAGCAGACATAATTTTCTACACGCTGGGTCCTAGTGGCGCTTCCCCACAGTCTGGCACCTGAGGCGGACGCCTCAGTTTGCCGCATGGTAAGGCCAGCCCTGAACCAGAGCAACTTATTTGCCTTCTGTTTCTATTGCTACACCATATACCTTAACCATAGTCACTCATCACAGCTGGGATTTTCAAAAGAAAATAAGTCTCCTTTCAAAGTCCTAGGACTCCTCTCCAAACTAAAAACAAATCTTTGTCTTAATCTTTTCAGACACTCCTCAAACAAAGTTTCTTTGTGCATCTAATCAAAGGGACGCCTGTCTCCCAAACCCTTCTATTTCCAACATATCTTCCCGAGATAAGGTGACAAGAAAGACCATATTTCAGGTGTACGCTCAGTTTATAAATATACACCAAACAAAAAAACAAAAACAAAAGAATCACCACCCCACACATACACCAACTATGTTGTGACGCAGACAGGTGTGCTACACTGTGTAACATTGACAAACTACATAAGTAAGGAAATGGATTCATGTACATACTCTCTTGTCTTTCATCCACAGGCACACGCCTCTCCATAACCACAGTTACCAGACATCAAAGCCCACACACCCTAACCTTAACTCTACTCCCTAAACCTCCCTTTCTACCCAGCTTTTTACCAAATGAACCTCTTAATATTCCTAAATGGTGGATGTTTTATGCATGTGTGAGTTGATTTGGGAGAAGATCATTTGGTAAAAGGGGCGATGGAAGTCTGGTATCCCGGGGGCAGAGTTAAGGTTGTGGTGTATGGGTTATGTTAGTTGTGGTAATAGGGTACATATCAATACATATGTACAAATGATAAATATATATCTATGTACCTGTATATATACATATAAAACTATTAACATTGAAAGTTTTAGGTCAATAGTGAAAGAATGCTAAATTTGGATGCTTATCTAGAGGCACCTTAAAAGGGTCTGATTTTATGAAAGTGCTAAGTGCCTGCTTTCTGAAACCAAGTTCATTCTAAAGTGTATCAAATTAGGCACCAAAAATTTGAGCCATCCAAAAATCACTAGTCACTTTTGAAAGTGTTTTATCACTACATATTGAACACACAGACAATATAAAGTGGTCACCCATTTTAAAAATCCAACTAGTTCTACAGTTCATTTTGCACATATCCTATGCAAAAGGCAGGGAGAAACTGTGGTCTCTCAGATACAAATATGTGGTGACTTTAGAATATTGCCCACTATATTTGTAAAACCCATTGATATTAGTTCTATAAATAATTCTAAAAATGTAACAAAAGTTACCCCGAAACAAAATATAATGAGGGCAAACAACCAAGAAAAGGATAATTGGATTTTTCTCAGGCTATGCTCATCTGCAGACTATAAATGCTGTCTGGTTACACTTGAATATTGTCAATTTGCATGTAGCTAGGAGCACCACGAACATATTAGATCATGACTCCTGACACTAAGTGCTCTTTTAGACTTCTAGCATTTCATACTGGAATTAGTTGACTGGGCATACTTAAACACATAAAACTATCATTTTGTAGGGCTATAAATCAGAGGAAATTATTCCTAATACACTTTTAAATTTGAGTGTATATGTATTTGATCAAGTGTTTTCAGTAAGCAAAAGCTAACTACACGCTATATGTGCAATAGATGCTTATGCCTTGCCTGGTGACAAACAATCACTGAGACATTGGTATTCAGACAGTAAAGTGCTTGTCAAGATCAAAATGCTAATCATTGCTTGCTGGGAAATTCAGTTGCTCCCAGCTGTAGTGAAAGCAGCATGTAGCTAGGAGCAGCTGCAGCATATTATTAGTACCTAAGTCTTAACTGGAGTAGGATCCCGGTGCAAGCTATATCAGAAAATGGTCACCAATGAGTCCAGGAAAATGTACAGACCACGTAAATACAGTGCTTGTACTAACCATTAAAAATATCCAGAACTGGTATCAGAAGTCCTGTAATTCTTAAATTAGATCATAGTTTCATCCAGCAGCAAAACGAATGCATTTTCTGGGATTTCCTGTAATGCTTCCCCCTCCTCATCTCCCCCGCCCCCAATAAACCATTTGCCTACTGCATCCATCGAAGATAAAAGTCATAAATGCCATTCAGTTAGCTGGTTTAAGGTTTGGAAGGTAAATTATAATAAAACAAATGCCTTTCTCATCTTTGTATTTTGCATGATATTCTTCCCACGGGGGGTGAGGAGGAGAGAGAGCAAAATTACATTTTCATTAAATCTCTGCCTCTTTAGAAATAATATATAAAATTAAAATCTATAAATATTTAATCAAAAATGAATATGTGAAAATGCTTTGTATGTCATAACACAGCCAGAAATGAGTCCGGGGATACAAAAACTGTTCTCATAAAATTTCTAGCAATGTTAGACACTGAAACAATCATAAGAAAAAAATAGATGATGTACCACAGGATACAAATTATGGCCCTTTTCCACAGTCAGACCTATGCAGGTGGATCCATGTGCCAGTGTGAAGCTCCATTGACTTTAATGGCACTCCATACAGGTATAACTCTGCCTGCATGGCACTGGCTGCAGAATCAGGGACTAAAACATCACTCACACTATCATGCAAAACAGGAATTGCTTGGACACACTGAACTACCACACACATTACCTCCAGATCGGCAATTATGTTTATTATGTAATTATGTTGAAATCAGTCTATTCTAATCCTAGCTACCTGTCAGAAAGTCATTGTGGCCACAAAGACCTAATAAAAGGCTTTTTTATTAAAAAACATTCTTATAAACATGTAACTTTTAAATGTACAATAAAATATTGCATCAAATCCCAACTCTCACAGAACTGATCAGGTCAGCCAAGCATATTGCTTCCACCAGCCTCCCCTCCTCTGAGTACCAGCCACTATCTGCCAGAATTGTGGGGAAATCTGCCTCCTCAATCAAAGCTAACCACAGGAAGGAGCCTTTTCACCTGCAGAGGGATGTCACATTATCCCCCACAAACTTAGCATCCCATGCCTAGTCGAGATCCAAGATGATAATACTTTTCCCTAGCTAAACTCATTTATTAGAGAGATGCCACTCAGGAATCTAACATCAGGAATGTCATGTGATATTTGGTTGGGTCCACAAGCAAAAGTTAGATGAGAGTTCCCTGCCACACACAGTCTGCCCCTTTAGCCTCATGAACCCAAAATATCCAACCAGTCTATGCCACACTTCCATTGTGGTGCTGACTCCCTCCACAATCTGAATTCAAAACTGCCCATCATGCCATTAGACACTTTGTAGGCAATATCTCTGTTTCAGTTTGATGGGTTTTCTACAATGTGATAGTGAATTATACTTAACTGGATTGAAATATTAGAATACTTTATCTTTCCATATTCTGTATTCATTTGTACTTCGAGGCATTTTCATAGAATTATAGAATAGCAGGGTTGGAAGGGACCTCAGGAGGTCATCTAGTCCAACCTCCAGCTCAAAGCAGGATCAATTCCCAACTAAATCATCCAGGCCAGGGCTTTCTCAAGCCTGACCTTAAAAACCTCTAAGGAAGGTGTCATAACTATAAAGGGAAGGGTAACAGCTGTCCTGTGTACAGTACTATAAAATCCCTCCTGGCCAGAGACTCCAAAATCCTTTTCCCTGTAAAGGGTTAAGAAGCTCAGGTAACCTGGCTGGCATCTGACCTAAAGGACCAATAAGGGGACAAGATACTTTCAAATCTTGTGTGTGGGGGGGGGGGAAGGTTTTTGTTTGTGTTCTTTGTTTGGGAGTGTGTTCATTCTCGGGACTGAGAGGGACCAGACATCAATCCAGGTTCTCCACATCTTTCTAAACAAGTCTCTCCTATTTCAAACTTGTAAGTAAATAGCCAGGCAAGGCGTGTTAGTTTTCCTTTGTTTTCTCAACTTGTAAATGTACCTTTTACTAGAGTGTTTATCTTTGTTTGCTGTACTTTGAACCTAAGACTAGAGGGGAGTCCTCTGAGCTCTTTAAGTTTGATTACCCTGTAAGGTTAATTTCCATACTGATTTTACAGAGATGATTTTTACCTTTTTCTTTAATTAAAAACCTTCTTTTTAAGAACCTGATTGATTTTTCCTTGTTTTTAGATCCAAGGGGGTTGGATCTGTATTTACCAGGAGTTGGTGAAAGGAAGGAGGGGGAAAGGTTAATTTCTCCTTGTTTTAGATCCAAGGGGGTTGGATCTGTATTCACCAGGGAATTGGTGAAAGGTTTTCTCAGGGCTTCCCAGGGTGGGAATCTAATTGGGAAATGGTGGCAGCAGACCAGAGCTAAGCTGGTAGTTAAGCTTAGAAGTTTTCATGCAGGCCCCTACATTTGTACCCTAAAGTTCAAAGTGGGGATCCAGCCTTGACAGAAGGAGATTCCACCACCTCCCTAGATAACCCATTCCAGTGCTTCACCACCCTCCTAGTGAAAAAGTTTTTCCTAAAATCCAACCTAAACCTCCCCTGCTGCAACTTGAGACCATTACTCCTTGTTCTGTCATCAGGTACCACTGATATATTCATGTTCAAGGCTGATGGCATATCACTGATATGACACAAATCTGCCCTTCATACAGAGGGAGGTGGGGAGAAAAGAAAAGAAAACTAGTTGCAAAGGAACAGAGAAAATCTGAATGTAACATCAATGAAACTTATTATACCTGCAGGACCAAAAAGTTATTCCCACCCCACAACCCCAGTGACACACCATAAGAATGTCTAATAGCAAGAAAAAAATAACACTTCTTCTGGAAAATTATGGTTAGTGTCTACTGAACAAGTATCACAAACACAAGGAAAGGGAACTATCTATATTCATCTAGAACACTTTTGTTCCCATCATGGTGGAATTAGGCATTTACAGTAATGGTAATCCCTCACGAAGAAAGAAAGTTTTCACTAACAAAGTACCCAATAATACTTCTAATCATTCACCCAATAAAATAATTAAGACTACCTGTGGGCCAGAGAGAGAATAATCAAGTAACACCACCTAATGCAGATTTTCTAAGTAATCAAGCAACATCTAAAATGAGTTATACTTACAATATTGAATATTTTAAGAGAGAAAAAAAATTGCGTAACTATGATGGTCTACTCTGTTGCTAGAGACATGTTTCCAGGATACACTGAGCTTACCTTTTCAAGTATTTAATATTAAAGACAGTTGCATTAAACAATTGAGAAGATAGTTTCAAAATTATCTGTTATTCCATCTCAGAGTTAATTCACAGCATGCTTATTAATTGCTGATAATAAATGGTTTCTTTGGGATTGTTATTTGATCTGCAAAGAATGGAAATATAGTTAGATGGATATAGGATCCAGTTCAGTCTACCTTGAATAGGAAGACTGAAGTCAGACTGAAGTTAGTGGATTCTCTTGTTTAAGGAGCACCAATCTGGGCTCGTACAAAATACTGTGATTATCACAGTCGCTATTCTGTAGTTATGTTTACAAAAATTGATTATACTCACTGTTTTATGTGCTTTAACTTCCCAACACATTGACCTTTGGGGCGGACTTACTATTCTCTCTCTCTCTCCCCCTTTTGAGTTGGCTTCAAGGGAAGTATATGAAGGAGTTAGTCATACTAGTGGGAATAGAGATTGGGCAACTTGAATCGTGCAATTGAAGTAAAGCACTCCCGCTGAGTTTAGCCCCGGAGTAACCACACATCTCTGTTATTTCTCCTATACTTACATTATATAAGTTTCAGAGTAACAGCCGTGTTAGTCTGTATCCGCAAAAAGAAGAACAGGAGTACTTGTGGCACCTTAGAGACTAACAAATTTATTAGAGCATAAGCTTTCGTGGACTACAGCCCACTTCTTCGGATCCGAAGAAGTGGGCTGTAGCCCACGAAAGCTTATGCTCTAATAAATTTGTTAGTCTCTAAGGTGCCACAAGTACTCCTGTTCTTCTTTTTACATTATATAATGTATTTTTTTCCCTTTAAGTACTTAAAGAAAAAGAAAAAAAAAAAAAGAGGTCTTGCACTCATAATAAAATCAACGGGACTTCTATATAGAAAAGCCTTGAAGGATCAGGCCCTTAATTTTGTCAGACTCTCCAACAGTGTTACTACTCAACATTGTAATGTAGGGAGATAATTGTATTGCAACTAAATTTTCCATCGCTCCCTAATTTTGAGTGTGGTAGTTGAAGAACATCCATCCCAGAGGACATGCTTGTTCTTGCATTTTAAATAAGCCATTTCGCAAATTAATTTTCTACATAATTCTCAATAAATGCATGCTAACTAGATGCTATAAACATGTTCCATTGAGCTTCAGTGCATCTACTGTATATCTTTATACACAGTGTTTTTCCATATAAGTTCCATTATGAACTATATTGTCCCTTGAAGTAGTCTAAATATCAGATATTATACCTCTAAAATGTTTCTTTATAGATTAACATCTATATCATTCTGATGTTATTTCTGAAAGGAACATCAAGTATGTTTTCAAAGACAGCGTTACATTTCCTTGGGTATTTGCATGTTGAATTCAAAGACTAAAACTGACATGTTATTCTGGCAACAGGCAATTTTTTGAATAATCAGATCTTGAGCGCCGTTCTGAGCTGCTTGAACAGTAATATGTTATAGCAGAATTGCTCAGTGTCAACTACTACAAAATTTATAACTCATTCTATGAAGGTGAAGTCACTTGTTTTCCTCTCTTGTTTACGTGAAGAGATGCATCCAATTTTTTCTTTACTTTTATTTTAAGTTAGCCCAGTCACTTGACTGTTTTAGAGCAGCAAAGCACTTTTATGACAAAGCAAATAAGCAATTCCAACAAACAGATTTTAAACTAGATTTGGATGGTTCTTTTGACACTGTATAGTTTTGCAGGTCCAATAAGTCACCAGAATTATCTGGAAGAGATTAGAACTATTAAGCAGCCTCAGTAATATTATGTAGGAATAACAAATATATAACTGCTAATTAAATCTACTAAATGTCTTTCTTTTGATCTTGTCCTGAAGTTCAAATACAGACTTGAAAACCTCTGAAGCTGTGAAGCAAGGAGTAATTTTGGATTTGAGATTGGGGGCAAACCCTTCTCTAAACAAGTTTCAAATCCCTTAATAGTTTAGGACTAGTCTATGACCCTGATCCAGTAACATACTTAATGAGATTAAGTACATGCTTACATTTAAGCATGTACTTGTATGCCTTGATGGACTGGTGTCTAAGGAACCACCAGTTGACCTCTGTCCATTAAGGAAATTAAGATCAGTAGCTTTGAATCTGATGACTACATCTTGAGAAAGCTCAAGAAATAGCACTCGCTACCATGACCAGGGCGGCTCTATGTATTTTGCTGCCCCAAGCATGGCAGTCAGGCGGCTTTCTGCAGCATGCCTGCAGGAGGCCGCTGGTAACGTGGATTTGGCGGCATGCCTGCTGGGGGTCCCGCAGCTTCGCTGTACCCACCGCCGAAGCCGTGGGACTGGTGGACCTCCCACAGGCATGCCGCCGAAGGGTTCCTAACTGCCGCCCTCACAGCGACCAGCAGGCCGCACCCGGCACGCGCTTGGTGGGCTGGTGCCTGGAGCCACCCCTGACCATGACCCACGTTTTGATGACTTGAAGATTATGATCCAAATCCTTCACTGTAGTGCAGCCATTTTGTGCTGTACTGTCAGTGGGATCTGCCTTTAAAGCTGGTTTAACCAGTCCATGGAGGTTCATATAAGGGGCTAAAGGAAATCCTCCCACAGGACAGAGCTAATGAAAAGACTGTTATGCCATTCAACTTCCCTGCTGCCAGTATACCAGGGAAAAGGTGTTGAGGCCTGGGAGCCTATGCAGATGGTGATCCTTGCTACATTTTTGGTCCCCATGGGCATTGCAGCCCAATGTAAGTGAGAGGAGTATGCAAGTTGCTTTAACACAAAACACAGGAATTCAGTTGCACAAGGATCAGTAGAGAGAAATATTAAAAAAAAGACTTAAGGTGTTGGAGGGAGGAAAAGTTTTGGTTCGGTCACATGTGTTGGCTGACAGGCTTGTGTGTGCTAGGATGGAATTTGGTGCTATTTTTCTTTAATAAGGTCTGTATTTGCATGTAACAGAAAAACCTTAGGATACACATCTGTGTGTGTGCTTTAAAAAGTCAAACTAGGATTTCTTTGAAACACAGGATGTTTATTCATGAATATAAATTCCACTCAGTAAGGAACTGACTGCATTCATTATCAGATTTGCATAAAATGCTCAGATTTTGTGGTGAATACACTGATTTTCCAAGATGTTTTGCAGAAGGAAATTTGAAATATTAATATATTGTGCCTGGCAGGGAGGAATACATCAAATTTTGCAGTGTTAAAGTTTAAGAAAATACAAATAAAAAGGTATTCTATTTCCTTGTAGTTTATATGTGAATGGACAAAGTGCACAGAAAAGGTAAGTATTTTATGAGTTAGGAATTTCCAGACAGTAAAAAACAAACACCACCATCCTTTTTCCTACTCACCAAGTGTTCTGAAAAGATCCTTACAATTTTTGTCATCAACCAGATTTAATTTCAGCTCTGACTAATGTTCCCAGATTATAATACAGAAATTTCCTCCTATTTCAATGATCGCTGACAATCACAAAATAAATTAATGTTGGAACACAGTTCATTTTTATCAGCTGAATAGGTTTTCCTCTCTTTCAGGGAAGAAGGTGTTATTCTCGTTTGATACAAAGGATTTCCTCCCCACCCCCAAAAGTGTCAGTGATGTTTGTATATTAAAAGGGACCAGATCCCTCGCTTTTTAAACTGTATGTGTACTAATATATATGATTTAAAACAAACAAAAGTAAGTATTTTTCCCCACACAACGCAGTAAACCTGTGGAACTCCTTGTCAGAGGATGTTGTGAAGGCCAAGACTATCAGGGTTAAAAAAAGAACTAGATAAGTTAATGGAGGATAGGTCTATCAATGCCTATTAGCCAGGAATGGTGTCTCTAGCCTCTATTTGCCAGAAGCTGGTAATGGACAACAGAGGATGGATCACTTCATGATTACCTGTTCTGTTCATTCCCTCTGGGACACATGGCATTGGTCACTGTTGGAAGACTGGCTGCTGGGCAGGATGGACCTTTGGTCTGACCCAGTATGGCCTTTCTTATGTTATGTACTAATGAATTACTGTGATAAAGTTTTAACAGACAATGTAAATCAGTGAAAGCTCATAAGTGATCAAATAGGAGATAGCATAATCATTACTTATTCTGAAATCCTAATGAATGGAATGAGCTATCAGGTAATGATTTTTTTAAATGTAAGAAAAATGTTACATCAACCAGTGATGTTAAAAGAAAATGGTGCCATACAGAATACCAAACAGCATGCATCTGAATGGTTAACAATTCATCCTACATTTAGCAGTTTACAAATGGGTCTTTGTAGCTTATTTTCTGAGATAACAGTTCACACACACACACAACTTGATAGACCAGAAGAAAAAAAAATTCCATAACTAGAACTGTTTGGGAATTTTTTGGTGAAATGCTTTTCCACCTGAACATGCTGATTAAGCAAAACTGAACAACTTTTTTTGCAAATATATATTGGTTTTCACAAAAGGTTTCTCAGGTCCAGATTGGAATTTCTTTTCAAAGTGGAAGAGAACCATCCCAGAATAACCAATAGACCAATGGTCAGGGCACTTAAACCTGCGTCTTCCTCATCCCAGCTGAATGCCCTAACAACCAGAATAGTGTCAGTGTCTCTCTGGTCTATTTAGTTATTAATGTGGAACAGCTTCAACAGGAGAGACTGATCCTGGAGCCTGGTGATTAGGGCATTTGCGAGACCCAGATTTGTGAGACCCAGAGTCTAGCTCCTGCTTCAAATCAGTCAGAGCAGTGACTTGGTCTTTGAATGTTTCAGTTAGCTGAAATTTTTTTGCTTTGGAACAACCCAAAATTTGTTTATTATTATTATTAGGTTCACCACGTGACCAACTATGAACAGTTATTTGCATAGCTCTACTTTGGAGCATGTTAGTCAATTCAGACTCCTTCAAGTTCAGAATCTACTGAGTCTGCCCTCCTCCAAGTACAGATGATCAGTTGATACTGTTGACATTTTTAGTTAAGCATCTGCCTAAATGCCTTGTGGAGGGGGGAAAAACGTCTAAAGAACAAACAAGAAAATAGCTCTATGCAAAATATGTTTCACTTGAAAGATATGTACATATTTATAAAAGTGCAATTTTTCCATAACAATCAGACATGGGAAGGTAAGAGCATCAGCTGAAAAATACAAGCAGATGGTAATTAAGATGCACAAGCAATGAAAACATCTAAAAGTAATAACACCAGTACAAGAACCAGGATGATATTCAATGAAACTGTCACATCAAGAGTTAGAGGACAGGAAGGATTGACCAGTGGCTAGGGTGCTAGTCTGGGATTCAGAAAACAAAGCTTTAATTCCCTGTTCTGTCAGACTTCCTGTGTGATCTTTAGCAAGTCACTTGAAATTGCAAGTTAGGCAATAAGGCACTTTTGAAAATCCCACTAACCTAGCTCCATTTTTAGGCACCAAAATACCTTTAAGAATCTGTCCTTTAGTCTCTCTCTGTCCCTCACTCCCCTATCTGTAAAATGGGAATAGTAGCACTTCACTTCTTTACAAGGGTGTAAGGATGATAAACACAAAGTTTGTGAGGGTCTCAGATACTTACATGTCCCTGATTACCATTGTATCTTAGGGCTTGGCTACACTTGTGAGTTAGAGAGCATTAAAGCAGCCCCAGGCGCCCTAGCTCACTACCCGTCCACACTGGCAAGGTACGTAGAATGCTCTGACTCCAGGGCTAGAGCGCTCCTGGTACTCCACCTCAGCAAGAAGATTAACATTTGGTGCGCATTGGCTGAAACGTTCGGGCATCAGTGTAAAGAAGGTGCTGCATTACTGCGCTCTGATCAGCCTCAGGAAACATCTCATAATTTCCTTAAGTCAAGTGGCCACTCTTGTCATTGTTTTGGAATCACTGCAGGCATGCCAATATGCCCTTTGGAAGCTCTGTTTCTGACAGTCGGCATGCTTATCTGCTCCAAGACAAAGCAACCATTACTGTGGAATGCTGTGAGAGAGAGAGAGCGAGCGAGCGAGAGCGTGCCTGGGGGGCGGGGGGGGGGGGGAAGAGGAGGGTCTGTTGCTGTCTGAACTTGCAAGACAGCATGCTGACAACCTCTCAGCCTCCCCACCCCCCCCAAAAAACCCCCACTCTCTCCCCCCACATACACACAACACACTCCCTGTCACACTCCACCGCACCCACCTCATTTGAAAAGCACGTTGCAGCCACTTGCATGCTGGGATAGCTACCACAATGCACTGCTCTCTGTGGCCGTTGCAAGAGCTGCTAATGTGGCCCTGCCAGTGTGCTTGCAGCTGTCAGTGTGGACAGATTGCAGCACTTTCCCTACGTGCTCTATGAAGGCTGGTTTAACTCAAAGCGCTCTACATCTGCAAGTGTAGCCATACCCTTAGACAGAAGCTTTGGAATAGAATTTCAAATCTCAATAATCTTTGTTGTTTAATTTTTAAAACCACTAACAGAGTGGCCCTTTAAGGGTAATGTTGAATAGCTTGTAGCATTAAGGATTTGACATCCTCATTTTCAGAAAGCATCTTTCACCATACTTAGTTTGATGAGACAAGCGATTTGAAAAAAGAGTTGTGTGGACCATTAGGTGAGAAGGTTCAATATTCTTACTCATTTTAAATTAAAAAGACCTAATCTAAAGTTACAAAGAAAACAATGGGTGTTCTTCTTCTATCAAAGAAAGTTAGATTCTTTTGATCCAAAGTTAAAAAAAATAATAAAACCCTGTCTTCTAAGCTGCCAATTGCAGGTGTTATTTTAACGTTTGTTTGCACATTGCCATCCTTGTTCCCTTTTCCATCTTGAAGTTAGTTTGTCACACTTGACACTACAGGCTGCTGCTATCACTACTTTAATGCTCTAATGGAGCCCAGTTGGATCCATTTCTTGGAAGTGGATGAAACTTTTTTTTAGTCAGTAAATGCACTGCTATTTTTCTAGCTCTCCTTTTGTTTTATACTATATATCATATGCCTCATGACTGGTACATCTTCTACATCCAATAATTCTATTTTGTGCCCCAATGTAGAATTATAAATTTTGTCACACTAGTTAATTTGAATACCCAAGGGTCCTGTAGAGCAGTGGTTCCCAAACTTGTTCTGCTGCTTGTGCAGGGAAAGCCCCTGGCGGGCCGGGCTGGTTTGTTTACCTGCTGCATCTGCAGGTTCGGCTGATCAGGGCTCCCGGTGGGCGCGGTTCGCCGCTCCAGGCCAATGGGGGCTGCGGGAAGTGGCGCGGGCCGAGGGACGTATTGCCTGCTGCTTCCCACAGCTCCCATTGGCCCGGAGCAGCAAACCGCGGCCAATGGGAGACACGATCGGCTGAACCTGCAGGTGCAGCAGGTAAACAAACCGGCCCGGCCCACGAGGGGCTTTCCCTGCACAAGCAGTGGAACAAGTTTGGGAAACACTGCTGTAGACAAGAGTTAAGTTCTCAGTACTTATCCCCTCATCTTTTCATTTTAGTTCCTGTGTTGCACTTGTACAGCAGCCCTGGCCAGTCCTCTGATCCATCGCCTCTTCTTTTTGATAGAGGTTCCATTGGTTTCTCATGAAGGATCAGGACAGCTGGAGATCACTTTACATTTCCCCTCCTTCATGATAACTTTGGTGTTCCTAAGACCATTTAGGCTGTGACCATGTGAGTCCCAAGCAGCATAGATCCAATGAAGCTGCACTGTCAGGGCCAAGAGCAAGATCCACACTGGACTAGGGCTGAGGATCCTCCACTGCCTAGCACTAGATATAGTCGTTTAACACCTGTGCAAGGTGAGGGTTATGCGTGCAAAGCACTAGAGAATCAGGGGCAGTGAGTCTGTTTGCAGTGCAGTTGTCTGCACATAGTTGCGGCACATTGACTCATTACATTATGCAGAATTAGCAGTAGGAGTGCAGAAATCCAGTGTAATTCAATCCCAATAATTTTATGCCTGTATAAAGGTTTAAAGTGACAAAGGACAATTTGATAGCGATAGAGAACGTAATTCCGCATGCACTCAGAACCTCAGGAAACCATTGAGAGCCCACTGATGCTATAATTGGTGATGAATGCTGATGCATTAGAACTAGAGCTCAAAAAAGGAGAGTGGCAAAGGGCCTAAATGGGGATTGAGGAGATTTGGGTTCAACTTCCTGCTGGGCCACAGACTCCCTGTATGACCTGAGCAAATAAGAGCTTGCCTACACTACAGGTTATGTCGGTATAATTCATGTCACTCGGGAGGTGCAGCTGCACCACTGTAGTACTTTAGTGTAGACTAGCCCTTTAAACACTTAAATCCCATCCCAGCAAAGCACTTAATCATGTGCTTAACTGTAAATATGTGAATGGCACTACTGCAGTCAACCATGTGACTAAGTGCTTTGATAGAGTGGAACTTTACTTGCCTTTGGAAACAGAGGCATAATCTGTATATTTCCTTTCTTCAACTCTCTCTTTTTCTTTTGATTGTAAATTATTCCAAGCAGAGACCTTCAAAATGTTGATAGCAATGGAATTGTGTGGGGAGTAAGGAACCATTCAAAGCAAATCAAGTAGCCAGGGTGCTAATCCCCAGAGTGGGGCTTCTTGCCATAATAGAAATAATAATAAAAAAAACTATAGTGAAACTCTGGAAAATATATAGGCTGAAGGTAAGAAGTCAAATGAATATGCCTATTTTATTAGTGTGAGCTTCAAGCCAGGTGGAGCTGACCTTCCTGTCTTTTATATATGGTGGTAGAACGTATCATTGGCTGAATCCTTGAGTTCTATACCTTTAATATACCCCATATTTTTGATTTACTTAACTGAAGCTGCTACAGTTCTCTTAAATATATGAAGTGAGGCAAATGGTCACTAAAAAAAAAAAAACACCCTCCGCCACAGTGGGACACTTTCACTAATGCTTTCCAACTGGAATTGAACAGGAGAGCAGAGAAAAAATGTTGGCACCTCATACAGGAAATCTGTGCCAACCATTCGTTTGAACAAGATGAAGTCCATGTGCTATTCATTTTACGACAATATTTATACACAAATTTCCCATAGGGATTATTCCCTCCCCTCGTACTCAATTGTAAAATCCACGTTATGTGGCTACATATACCTGCCATCATGTAAGTATTTGAGGGGGGAGGAAGAGAATCAGGACTGGATTACTTTTCCCAAAGTAATATTTGTTAATGTTGCACTGTGCCAATATTATGGAACAGTGCCTATATTCACTGTGACAAGTGATGTAAACCCAAAGCTACGTCTTTAGGGAATGATAGTTTTGCCCATCTGTCCAGGACTAGAAAATAGACAATACTTATGGCACAGTATTTCATTTCCCATGTGTTAGCTGCTCAATTTTAGCATTAACAGACTATCACATTCCATGGTAAGACTATTTTATGAGGTGTACACTGCACTGAGGATATGCAAAATCATGGCCAAAGAATACATGTTTAATACAGATGTAATCAGGACACCCAGAACTATTTATGGTTTGGCCTAGTTCTAAGGTTGCTATTGGTCTGCTTAGCATGCAGTACGTTGCATGTGAAAACAAAGCAGAATTCAATCTCGATATTTGGATACCAAATTGTAATGTGCTTCTCTGGCAAATCTGAAACTAGAGTAGAGTTCATTCCACAAACTCCAACTGAAACTTTCCTAGCATTCAAGGGATTTGGGAGCCAGGGTTTTGGTTTGGGTACCACTCTACAAGAAAAAACATTGTATTAAGGGGCTTTCTGCTCTGGTAGTACATAAAATAGTGTCTTCGGTGATTGTAGCAATCACCATTAAATAAGATGTCCTGTTCTAATCAGGGTATTTTCTTCAGCAAGGAATGATTAGTTATAGATGAAACTCAAAAAGGTTTGAGGATAAGTTCAGCTAAAAAAAACAAAAAACACACACACACACACCCCCCACAAGTATACGGTTTATGCAAAAGTTATCAGAAATAAGCATTCTGAATGTAGCCCCCTCCCCCCGTCTCCCGTCCTCACCCCCACAAAATTTCACTTTGTATCTCATCTATTTTATTTGACCTATTCATAAGAAATTATTACAGTAGTGCTCACTTTCACCATAAATGCCAGAGGTCCTTGGCCAACAACTATTCCCCCAGAAGAGTAAATGTGAGTCCCAAACAGTGCTGCAATATCCATTATAAACCTCATTGGTAAAGTGTAATCTCAGCCATTTTTATACTAGGCTAAAACTGGCATAAATTGCAAAGCCCAGGGGACACACAGACATGAGGCAGAGAAAAAAAAAAAAAAAAAAAAAAACGAACTTCATGGGAAGACAGTAAGAGAGCCCCATGGTCTCTTTTGCACTTAACACAACATACAAGAAATCACAGGCCTGGTGAGATCCAAAAGAACATGTTTAATGAACATTAACATGTAAGGCTTAGCTACACTGTTTCAGGGTACAAATCAACAGGGAATAGGAAGGAATGCTGTGTCGAGTAGACCATACAGCCTTGCAGAATTGACTAGCTGAACCAGAAGGAGTTTCAACTTCTCCTGAAGAATCAGATACTGGTAGAATACTCAATGGGGAACACTAGACTTAAAGCCATAGTCGGAAGCTGCTGTGGGAAATCCTGTACAGGTATTCCTTAAAACATGTTCCCATATTTGTGAAACTGAAGACAGACAATTCACATTATTTTTCAAACTTGGATCCATTAGTATTTTATTGTAGAGATGATATGCCAATCACTCTTACATTCTAAAAAGTCCTTCAAGAAGCTCCATTTTGAATAATATATGTAAGAGCATTTTACCTGTACTACTCATATTATTGATCTAACACCATTAAGGTTTACAGCATTTTTTAAAACCCATTACCTTCCTGTGTATTAGCTCTCACTAGCAAAAAGCACACCACTTTCTCTGTTAAAGTTGGGCAGACATCAACACAAAAGGCAATTCTATCTGCTGTAGTGTCTGCCTGACGGCTTGATAATGTCAATCAATAAGTAAATTCACTTTCTTACAGTTACTTGTAAAAAAGAAGTCTGCTATTGATTCATATGCAAATAGAGAGATACAAAAATCAGAAATGAAAAGTATTCTGACATTAATGCTTGGAATAGAAATACATTTATTAAAGTGTCCTTTACAAAGGACACGGTGGCTGGAGAATACCAGTTTGGATTTACTACACTGCCCCCTTTCCTGTATGAGCAGCAGGTCACCACAAACACTGGCGAATCATGGAAGAAAGGCCTGTCGAGTTTCAGATAAGGCTGGCACTTGATGATGATAAATTACTTACTAAGTGCTTTTGTTGAACCATTAGGGAAATCCTTTCCTCTTGCCTCCCTTTCCATTCACCCAGCAGGGAACACTAAATCCTTATTTTAAAAATCTCACACACAATTTTAAAAGAACCACAGTTAAATAGCAGTCAGGTCAATATATGGATACAAGCTCGGGATGAATTGCTCTGCAAAAAAAAAAAAAAAAAATCCACACACAAAATCACTGTTACAAGCATGAAAGTGCTTGGACCTTCTTCACCATTTGATTGCCATGAGCAATTTTGCTGTCTGAGTGGAAGTTTGCAGTTAAACTATTACAGCAAAATGGGTGAACCTCAAAGTATTCAGAGTTCAAGAGCTATGAGTTAAGTTTAGAGGCCTATCTGAACCTCCTGTGAGAGCTCTTGTGGTGTTTCCAGGAAATATTGGAAATTCCTAAGTCTACTCTTTTGGGGAATGTCTGCCTCATATCCTGAGGAGAAAGACCAGAGAATGTGAAAAATGGGAAGAAAGCAAACTAAATATTTCCAAACTCTCAAATTGCAATTCAGTTCTCATTCAATTCAAGCTTTGAGTAGAGGCAAAGCACAGTAAGTCTAATGATTTGGGATTCTGGTTAAGATAAATAAGTATCTGCCTAGTTAGGATGGAAGTCTCATAAGAACAGGGTCTCCCCTAAGATCACCTGCAATTTTACTACTTGTCCAAGGTGGAAGTTGTACAGAAAGCAGCCTTGCTTATGGCATTTCCACAATTCCAGCTGGAAACCAGAAGTGCAACTACACTTATCTGAAACTTTCAGATACCTCCAAAGGACTCACTTAAATCCATACTCTCAACCTTCTCTGTCCAGCTCTTCTGTGTAGCCCCAAATGGTGCCATTAAGAGCAATTCAGATTAGCTCCACAGTGAAGAACTTTTTTCTACTGCCTTCCTAACTCAGACCCAGGACATCAAATAGCTATACAGTCCACTCTCCCGCCCCTCACTGAAAAACCACCTGTAGCATCTGGTCTGGGCAATGGCCTCTCTGCAGGGCTTTGGACAGTGGACTTGCATAGTTATTTAGGGTTACCATTCGTCCGTATTTCCCCGGACATGTCCGGCTTTTGCGTCTCTAAATAGCCGTCCGGGAGGAACTGGTAACAAGGTTAAAATGTCCGGGGAGGTTTTCTCCCTCGCCTCCCTCCCTCCCTCCCATGCAGAGTGTGGCTGCTGATTGGGCAGCTAGGCCGACTGACCCACTCGCATTTGCCTCCAGCAGCCAGAGCCCTCCCCTGCTCCCCCCCTCCCTCTCTCTGTAGTCTTGTGTAACACACAAACCCGCAGTGTGTTTTGCAAACACGTGGAGCCAGAATGGTAAGAGGAGTCCGGGGGGGGGGGCAGTCAGGGAGCGGGGGAGTGTTGGATGGGTCCCCAGCCTCCACCTGCCATCCCCCCTCTGCGCATCCCCCCCTCCGTGGGTCCCCCCTCCCTGCCTCTCCCTTGTCTGCGTGTACTGCCAGAGCCAGCAGCAACTGCTGTCTGCTGCCCCCGGGTCCTAGTGCCCCCATCCACTAATGGGAAGACAGGCTGCCCTTACCCTGCCCTTCCACCCTAGCCCTGAGCCTCTCCAACACCCCAAACCCCCCAGCCCTCATCCCCCCACACCCTAATCCTCTGCTCCATCCCTGAGCCCCCTCCTGCATCATGAACCCCACAGCCCTCACCCCTGCATCCCCTCCTATCCCCAAACCCCCTCCCAATCCCCCTTCCCACACACCCCCTCCTGCCCTCAAACTTCCTCCCAAAGCCTGCACCCCCTCCCTTTGCACCGCCTCTCACCCCCAAACTCCATCCCAGAGCCTGCACCCCTCATCCCCTCCTGCACACCCACCCCCTGCCCCAGCCCGGAGCCTGCACCCAGCACCCAAACTCTATCCCAGAACCTGCACCCCTCCTGCACCCTAATCCCCAGCCCAGGACCTGCACCCCAGACCTCCAACCCCCCTCCCAGAGCCTTAGGCAGGTGGGGTAGGGGGTTCTGGGCACCACCAAAATTTCTACAACCCTGCCACTCATGCGAGTGGATAAGGGTCAGGGCAGTCAGGGGACAGGTAGGGTTCTGGGGGGGGGCAGTTAAGGTAGGGGGTTCTCAGCAGGGGGCAGTCAGGGGACAAGAAGCAGGGGGGGTTGGGGTTCTGAGGGGAGCAGTCAGGGGGTGGGAAGTGGGAGGGAGTGGATGGGGCAGGGCAGGGCTAGGGCGGGGCTCCCCCCCCCCCCAGTGTCCTCTTTTTTGTTTGTGGAAATATGGTAACCCTATAGTTATTGGAATCACTGATCACAATGCTAGTTTCCACTGCATAAGAAATTGATAGTATTGAGCCCTATGTGAAAGACATTTGCAAAAAAATGAGTGACTGACTGTTCTTCAGAACTAAATATAGCAATTCAATGCAATACAAAAAATTGTATTACATAGCAGTTTTCTCTTTAGTATAGTCAAATATCAAACCAACATAACAGAGCACATATGTAGCAGTAAACTTCGAAATGGAGGATAATATACACTCTAACCCATTAAAGATGAAATGTACTATCAGCTCGAATGACAATGGGAGTATGGCATACAGTATCCATTAGTGCATTAATACTACATGAAGCCATTACATTGTTTCCACCTATTAACATAACTGGTGATAATATTGGGGGTGGGAAATCAATATTTTTGACATCTCAAGGGGGAGAGGAAGCTGTACATGTACTTTTAGAATATTTCACACTATGGCATGACTGTAAGACCTATAATGATGCAAAAATACAGAACAAGGTTACATATGTTGGTGTCCAGGGGTCTATTTGAGGAATAAGGCACTATTCAGAATAACTAGGAGTATCACAATCCAGCCCTACATTTTTCAGAGGTACAAAGCTGTGAGCGCACATGCATACACATGTCTGAATATGTACAGACAGGGTGACAATATCTTTGTCTTCAGACTGTAAAGTGCCTTGAACAATAAAAAAGGCCAAGATTTTCAAATGTAGCTGCCTAAAGCACAGTATGAATTCAAATACAGATGCCTTAGTTGTCAGTCCTTAATAGGGAGATCAGCTAAAGTTATCAAAGCTTAAAGACCGATTATTAGTCTAGCACAACAATATGTATATTCAAATATGCTTTTAATGCATCTTCATACGGACATAAGAGAACAACAAGGTTAGTTCCCCCTGGTGCTGTAAGACTATTGTATGGTATCATGATATGGCGAAGGTTGTCAACTTCTGAAATTGTGTCTGGGCACAATTGCCACAATTATGCATGCAAACATTTGTGCGTACAAATAGGAAAATATGGACTGCTACTTTAACACCAGGCATTCCAGCTGTCACTTCAAATTTGATTGGCATGTGCATATCAATTTGATATTTTCAAGGCCAGAAAATCATTAGAACTACCCTATCTTAAGACACTCTGTGATAAGTCGAGTTTTTAGTTTGAGAATGCCATTTTGCAGCTGGTGTTAGGTCAACTGACCGAGGGAAAAAAAAAAAAAAAAAAAAAAAAAACCAACCAGACATGATTGGTTCTTTTCTGACTTCAGTAGGCTTTGTGGGAGGCTTTTACTGCCCTGTTGCTTAATTACATAATTGGAGGTTATTAGGAGTAGGTTTTCCTTTTTAATGGTATGAACTGTGCTCCATGAGATCACAGTGTAACGCCCATTTAGAATACTGTAAAAAGACAGGATTCCTTGCAACCCTGAAAAATATATTTGGTTACATTGCCATAGTGTGAATTTATATTCTAGACTAGACTGGGCTCCCATTAAATTCAATGGATGTTTCACTATCGCCTTCAATGGCAACAGAATTGGGCCAGACACTAGTAAGTAAAATGTTAATTTTAAAAGGTTTATAAAAATAACAGAGTGACTCCACAGACTTTATTTTAAAAGGTCATCAAGTACCATTGTGGCACATTTAGTATTACCTCTGTGCTCTATGAGGCAAAGTAGTTTTTTACACAATCTGGATAGAACCTATAATGCTGATTTCATAGGGCAAGACAATACTTTTTAAACCAAGATGACAGATGCTTGGGTGAAATCCTGGCCTTTGTGTACTCAATGGCTAATCTCCCATGACTTCACAAAGGCCATTATTTCACCTCTTAACCTTACCTATTTGATTGCAGTGCTGGGGGTGGGAAGGGGAAAAGAAAAGGCAGGGAAGGGCCAGTGTGTAGAGGGACAGCTTAGAATCACAACTCATTAAAAAGTCAGGGTAAAATCCATACAGCTAATTTGGACATTTGCCCTGATATTTAGTATTTCAAACATTTTTGTTAATTTAGACTCATAGAATAGAAACATTTCAAAAAACAATATTGAATACAGGAGAAAACCCAACAGTTTAGCAAATTCAAAACCAATAATTTCTGCTTAGGATAATGCTGACCATCCTAACTGCTTCAGCTATTGAGGAAGAAATAGTCTAGATGCAAAATAATATTCATCAGTCATTATGTTGCACCCATGTCATCAACACTATTGAACTCTTAGGGCAATAAATGTTTTCCCCTGTGTTATTTTAATGTATGTACACCCATAATCTATATTCAGACAATTTATTGCTACTTTATACTTGCATAATGATAATATTCAAGTATATTTGAACTATCTGGAGCTAGATTCCACTTTCTAGTGCTGTTTCCCTGCTATATCATAAACATTATTCCCTCATCACCTCCTTCAGATGAAAAAGAAAAAACACATTGTTGATCAATTCTCAGTAAGTAATGGAATGAAGCCATTGTTAAGTGTTTGGCAACTAGGACTATCGTGAATTAGTATGCTCCATTTGGAAAGTTTTCCATTACCAAGGTAGAAATGTAAAACTAGATTGTCCATAAATAACAGATTGGAAATCTTTCTGCATTTTTCAGGACACGGGGCGAGAGCCTACACTGAAAAGTTCTCATCTGTTAAGGTTTCAAAACAGTTAACACTTAATGTTCTTATTTATGGTGAGGTTGAGATTTTACGCTCAGCTCATACCAAGGGCGGCACCCAGCTCCAGGAGCAGACCAGGGAATGAACTGTGATCAGGTGTCAGAACTTGCTCCTAGCTTCAAGCAGGAGACAATTCAGAGATTTTGAAGTCAGGAATTTCATTAGATCATCTAGTCTGACCTCCTGTAGAGAACAGGTTCTAGAATTTCATCAAATTATTCCTGTGCTGAATCCACAGAGGGATCCACTGTTGAATGCCAGAATCTGGCTGTCCCTAACACACGCATACACAGCTAGGGCTAGACATCTGGGAGGGAAGTGTTTTATGCACCCTCCTAACCCACTATAGCAGCCAAGCAAGATGGAAAAAAGTGACCAAGCAGCACAGCAATGGGGCCAGGCCAGTGCCCAGGGCAACTGCCCAGCTCACCTGCCTCTAAACCAGCCCTGTGAATTGCCCTACAAGTTATGCTCCCTTGAAGGCATGTAACATAGTATATAATCTTGCCCCAAATTTGTTTAGAAATACAATCTTACTTTGCCCTTACCCTTTAGAAGGGTGTGCAGTGTTTCTGGGCCAGATCACGCAGAGAGAAGATTTGAGGAAGATCAATTGAATGAAAAACCCAGTCACAACTAAACCCCTTCTCTAAAAGAGAGGTGAAATGGGTCAGAGCCACCTGACAGACCCTTCTGGCAGGAATACACCCCTGCAGACCCCATCAGCCATTCCAAAGTCACTCACCAACACTTCCATCACCAAATAACCCCAAAACCTCCTCCTTTTTTCCATACCAAGGCTTCAGCCTCACCCAACTATAGCATTGAAGACAAGTCCAAATATAACTTTAAAAGTTCTCACATGACTCTTGTGATTTGCAGTCCACCTAGTCTTTTCTTACTTCTCTCACAGCTCACCCTTCTTGTTAGGGACCAGTGGATTTCCCCAGCATCACCTGATAAATTCAGAAAGACAAACAAGCAGTCCTGGGGTTAGACAATAGTCACACATAATTAGTATCTATCTCATCTCTCTTTAAATCTAACCTAGGCTTCCTTCCACCCCACTATTGAGTCCCTCAGATAGAGCAGTAGACTTCAGGGCAATTCCTCAGAGCATCTCTCAGTTTCTCCCAGGAGCACTTTTTTTGTTCCTTTATTAGGGAACTCTCAGCCCCCCCAGGGAACATGCAGCAGACTGCTTTAAAGCTTTTCTTCATTTGAGGACTCTAGCAGTCCTTTATGGTTGACCCTGCCCGAGCTTCCCTGCTGCAGGAAACTTCCCTTCTCTAATACAGGTGAGCCTACCAAGAAATGCCCCTTTCCCACTATAGTTTCCTCTTTACTTTACTCTGAGCTCCTTTATTTATGAGAAGCTCCTACTCCCTACCCAGCTGGGACTGACAACAAACTGCGCTGGCTCCAGGTGGGACCAAATGAGTTAAATAGGCTCTAGTGGGAGGCAGCTAATTAGTCACAGAGGGCTGCTGTGGTTCCCTCTTAAAGGGGCAAGGCACCCTGTAACAAGAGAAATGAAAACCTCTGGTGCAGTGGTGGGCAACCTGCGGCCCACAGGCCACATGTGGCCCATCAGGGTAATCTGATTGCGGGCTGTGAGACATTTTGTTGACATTGACTATTCACAAGCATGCCCCCCACCCCACCCCCGAGCTCCTGATGACTGCAGTTCGCTGTTCCCGGCCAATGGGAGCTGCGTCAAGTGGCGGGCAGCATTTATTTTTCAAAAATAAATACTTGTTTTTTTTCCCCCCATGCATGCATTCTAAATATAAAGCATTTTTTAATGAAATGTACGGCCTGGTCCTCTGTTTTGCACGCATGCGCATATGGCAGAGCCTGGTCCTGAGACGGGCTGAATGCCTTTTTTTGCAAGGTCAGTAGGAGTTGAGGGCACTCGTCGCCTCCTTAGGAGCCTGATCCAAAGCCCACTTAAGTCATTGTAAAGACTCCAGTTGGCTTCAACAATTTGTGGATCAGACCTAGCCCATAACTAATGGTATTTTCCATGAAACCAGCTAAGGCTACTAGGCAAGGAGCAGTAAACCTGGATATCTAAGCTCACTACTTTCAAGAGATAGTTTGCTTTCAATCACTGATAGGCCAAATAAAATTTCCAGCTCCAACAACAATGCATTCACTGGTTCACTAAATGTGGGCCTTTTATAATGAATAAACCTCTAATTAGATATATTTTCAGTATCTAATTTACATTGTAAGATGTTTGTTTTTTGAGTTCCTGAATTTAAGCAATGGAAGAAAAAGGAAACTTTGATACATTTTTAATTAAACTGATAGTATCTTTTTAAAGGCTAAAATACCTATAGTAAAAAGGACCCAAGTAATAATAGACAGGTTGTATAAGGCTTAGCAGGAAGGCTATTATAGCATTCCTTCTTAAGCACATTGCTTGCTTTGTGAAAGAGCCAGACTGCTTTTGTAAAGATGTGTATTTGGTATCTGATTGCTTCTGTGAAGAACATTTAAAGAAGGTTAGTCACCTCTGGCGCTAAAAAGCATTGTGTGTTAAAAGTTCCACAATACACTGCTGATCTATGCTTCAAAATGGGAGAGCTGTAAACCTTTTCTACTGCATTAAATAGCTTGCCATCTCATGCTCTGTCTCTGAACCTGGGCTTTGCCCCCGCACGCACTAACTTCTGTACTATCAAATATGACTTTACTGTTCAATAACATTGTAATTCCAGTGTACCAGTCAGTCTATTATAAAATATTAGCAATATCCCACAAACGGCCATATTTTCGGAGTGGCTCTTAATCCTGTTCATGGAAAACTTAGTTATGTTAGTCACTGCACGTGTGTACAGAAACAGGTTTGTGTGGGTAAACTAGGTAGCAAATAAGGGGGCAAAGGGGAGTGGGAGTCAGGCACCTTTCAGTGGAAGCTGAATTTGTATTTGCCTAGTTTATCGATAAGAATATCATGCGAGACCGTATCAAATGCCTTACTAAAGTCTAGGTATACCACATCCACCGCTTCACCCTTATCCACAAGACTCGTTATCCTATCAAAGAAAGCTATCAGATTGGTTTGACATGATTTGTTCTTCACAAATCCATGCTGGCTATTCCCTATCACCTTACCACCTTCCAAGTGTTGGCAGATGATTTCCTTAATTACTTGCTCCATTATCTTCCCTGGCACAGAAGTTAAACTAACTGGTCTGTAGTTACCTGGGTTGTTTTTATTTCCCTTTTTATAGATGGGCACTATATTTGCCCTTTTCCAGTCTTCTGGAATCTCTCCCGTCTCCCATGACTTTCCAAAGATAATAGCTAGAGGCTCAGATACCTCCTCTATTAGCTCCTTGAATATTCTAGGATGCATTTCATCAGGCCCGGGTGACTTGCAGGCATCTAACTTTTCTAAGTGATGATTAACTTGTTCTTTTTTTATTTTATCCGCTAAACCTACCCCCTTCCCATTAGTATTCACTATGTTAGGCATTCCTTCAGACTTCTCGGTGAAGACCGAAACAAAGAAGTCATTAAGCATCTCCGCCATTTCCAAGTTTCCTGTTACTGTTTCTCCCTCTTCACTAAGCAGTGGGCCTACCCTGTCTTTGGTCTTCCTCTTGCTTCTAATGTATTGATAAAAAGTCTTCTTGTTTCCTTTTATTCCCGTAGCTAGTTTAAGCTCATTTTGTGCCTTTGCCTTTCTAATCTTGCCCCTGCATTCCTGTGTTGTTTGCCTATATTCATCCTTTGTAATCTGTCCTAGTTTCCATTTTTTATATGACTCCTTTTTATTTTTTAGATCGTGCAAGATCTCGTGGTTAAGCCAAGGTGGTCTTTTGCCACATTTTCTATCTTTCCTAACCGATCTCAGGATCAAGCCCGCAGAGATGAGAAGGGGATCATTTGAACTATTCTAAAGGGTCCAATCGTCAGCTAGTGTAAATCAGGATTCTGACAGACACTGCAACCACATGCAGCATCTTTGAGGACCAAATTGTATTATAAGTTTAAGTTTAAAGCATTAAATCCTCAAAACGCCATTACATTAGATAGGCTTTGGAATATTCATAGCCCTGTATATCAATACAGGTGATGTGTAGCTGTGTGTTCCTGGCCCACTGGGGGTGGTTTTCCTGCAGAATCTGGAATGCATATTCTCCAATTTTGGTTATGCAGCCTTTTTAAGTTTTACCCTAAGGAGAAGACCATTGACTAGTGATTACCTGTTACAGGAAGCCAGAGATCAAAAGCAGAGGCTGTATACAGAAATGGCTGAACTGACCTAAGGGAATTCTTGTTCTTGATTTGAAACCTGACATGAACTAGTAACCAAGAGAGCAAACCCTGCTGAGAGTTTTGAAAGACTGACACCCCTGCAGAGTCCTGTGCTGGAACTGAAGAGTGGTAGCTTCTGGTAAGTCTTTAGCATGCATGTGACATGTTTATTGTTTTTTATGTTTTCTCTGTAATGCTTTTGCCCTATAAATAAATGTACTTTGCTTTGGAAGAGCTGTATGGTAACTTGGAACTGCTGTCACATGCTGGTCATTGTCCACAAAGTGATAATTTTTAGACAGACTGGCTTGCAGGAGCTGTCTCATATCTGGCAGGGTTCTGCACAGCCTTTAAATCCCTGGTCCGAAGGAAGGTCTCTGCCCAGAAACTGGTGACTGCTGGAGGTCTCAGACCTGACTGGGCATTCCTGGAGTGGACTACGGTGGAGGAATACAGGTGCAGTTACTTTGAAACTGTGACAATCATAGCTCCATTGAAGTCCATTTAGCTACCCCAGCTGAGTATCTAGCCCAGGGGTCTGCAACATTTGGCACGCGGCTCGCCAGGGTAAGCACCCTGGCAGGCCGGGCCAGTTTATTTACCTGCTGACGCAGCAGGTTCGGCCGATCGCGGCCCCCACTGGCCGCGGTTCACCGTCCCGGGCCAATGGGGGCAGCGGGAAGTCGCAGCCCAGCACATCCCTCACTCGTGCCGCTTCCCGCTGCCCCCATTGGCCCGGGACGGTGAACCGCGGCCAGTGGGGGCCGCGATCGGCCGAACCTGCTGCGTCAGCAGGTAAATAAACTGGCCCGGCCTGCCAGGGTGCTTACCCTGGCGAGCCGCGTGTCAAACATTACTGACTCCGATCTAGCTCAAAGTCTCTTTGTTTCTTTACATAATAAGGGAAAATTTCTCCTTCACCCATACGGTGAATCTGTATTGTTAATTCTGTGCAGAGAAAAATCTACTGGCATCAGTGTGAGTTCTGTGCATGGATCAAGTGCAGAACATACAATAGTGAACCACAATGCAGAATGAAAAGGAAGATTTTTCAATAATTTTCCTTTTGCCACTTTTCTCTCCCTGGTTGCCTGAAATAGTCCAATGATCAGTGCCAAAAGAAGCCATCACAATAGTCCATGTAATATTTATTTACCACTCATCCAACATGGTCCGAGTGTCAGAGCCTAACTCCCATTCAACACAATGGGAGTTTGATGTATGGAGGGGCTGTGAGATATTGTTTATGATGTCACTAGAAAGCAAATCACTATTGATTTTGTATTTTCACTGGGATTATTCTTTCTATGACAGTTTTCCACTAACTTGATATTTTGGAGGAAGTACCCTAAGACTAAATAACTGAGTGCTTTATGTTATAAGTAATTGCAAAGAAAAGAAAGTCATTTATTTCCAGGCCTGTCATTTCTTATCTTAATGAGCCATAAATTGATAGATTAAGCAAGCTAAAAATTATGAGTAAGAGCTGGTTTCAAAGATATTTTCCCATTTATGGAGCTTAATAAAAAAAAATTCAAGTGCAAATTTATTCATCGTGACCTTCAGTTCGAGGACTAACCTGAGATTCTTCTACGAGAAGCAAAAAGGAGTGATGATTTCAAACAACATTCAAACAATTGAGATGTTGTGTATAATCCATGGTGCAATGCCTAAGAATGATTTTATCTTTACTTACCCTACGGCTCTCACATTACCATATAGGTGTGAATGATGGGAGAAGTGTATGAAAGCCATAAGATGGGAGGCTCCTGAAACTGTCCTCTACTGCTAGGAACTGAAGTAATATCTCACAACTGAAGGAATTATTTGTACCTGAAGGCAAGTTTCTTGCCCTGCTCTTGATCCTGATGGTAGTCAGTACTAGTATTTATAAAACAATGAGGTACTTTCCACATTAATACTAACACTGTCCCTACCATCTGGCCATCTTCACCATCTCTCCCTCAACCTCCTTGCAAAATACTTATCTGGAGCGGCTGTTGAGGAAGAGTACAGACAAAATGCTCTTCTGCTAGGAACACCAGAGAGAGAGAGAAGGCTGTTATGGGTGTCCCCCCCCCCCAACCTTCTGGCCTCTGATGCTGCCAACACCAGCTTTATCTTCCTGCAAGCATCCATTCTTTGATGCTGCTAGCATCTTCTCTCTCCTACTCTAGTTTAGCTGATTCCCACTGCAAACACTAGCTCCATTCAACTGACCTCATTGGACATCATTGGACCTTCTGACATGGCCTAATTTTTTTAATGTGACCAAATATTAAGCAATAATATATTAAGGGGGGAAAACAAAAACAAACAAAATAGAGGTAAATGTGTTTTAATACATAACAGATATAGGGCTATTCCAGATTTTTCATTCCAGATTTTTCAGTACTTTTATATTGTATTAAGGATATTTTTGACATTTTAAAAATTCTATTTCATACATTTTATGTTTCAAGAACATGATACTAATACAGACAGCATATTTTCTCACATGACCGGTATGTACACAGGTTTGAAGAGGGCACTAACAGGAAAATTCCTTTGTTTTTGTAGTGTGTTGAAAATGGTGTTAAATTGTAATCTATTACTTTCCTTTTCAGGGGTTTCCCTGGTCTTCGTTGCAGTGTAAGGGGCTCTGTAGGGAAGGGTGAAATGTGGCTCTAGCAGCAGTCATTTTGTCAATAGCCAGCCTATGGTAAGATGATGTGAGTTTTGCCTGTCTTAGGGAGCAGCCTTCTTTGTGTCTCTCTCTATGTTTTGGGGTTCTTATGTGTTATCATTCTGAACTCTAAGAATGAAAGTAGCATTACTAGCGACCTTCCAGCAAGAGTACTTTGTTTTTATCTAATGTCTCTGTGTGTTTGCCATGAACATAACAGCTTTGTTTTAAACAAAAACCAATCACTCTCTAGGGTCATACTGCTATCTGGTTCCTACCATCAGTTCAGAACCAGGCAAAAAGGTATACAAAAGTGGTGAATTTATTACACACATTGATTTCAAAAGCCATCATATTTTCCCTACACTGTAGTGTTAGCTTAGGAAAACATAAGGAAGCCAATTTGGGCAAAGCAGGGCACATGCACACTTTTTCCATCCTTGACAGCACGCACAGCCAATTCCCCATCCTTCAGAGCACACAACACGTTTGTCCCATTATCGGCAGTAATAACGTCAATATACAGAGACCAAACAGTAAGCTACTCAGCAAGCATGTCAATGCTTTTACAAAGCATTTACTTTAGAGTTTTTCAACCCTGTACATGTAGCATGTTGTTGTGACTGCTGTAGAATGAGAAGAAACTAACACATGTTGAGTCATACCAGGGGTAGGCAACCTATGGCACGCATGCCGAAGGCGGCACGCGAGCTGATTTTCAGTGGCACTCACACTGCCCGGATCCTGGCTTCTGGTCCAGGCGGCTCTGCATTTTAATTTAATTTTAAATGAAGCTTCTTAAACATTTTAAAAACCTTATTTACTTTACATACAACAATAGTTTCGTTATATATTATAGACTTATAGAAAGAGACCTTCTAAAAACATTAAAATGTATTACTGGCACGCGAAACCTTAAATTAGAGTGACTAAATGAAGACTCGGCACGCAACTTCTGAAATGTTGCCGACCCCTGAGTCATACATATGAAGTGAGAAGCTTTTCTCCGTGGTCAGACACGTCTGATGCTTTTACACATCAGCGGCTCTGAAAACCATGAACAATGCTCAGCAGAGTTTTACCCATCTATTTATTATGTGGAAGTTTGGACCCGAATATGCCATGAATTGAAGAGTTCTGTTATCCTTCACCAACACCACTGCCAGTCACCATTTAAGTACTCCACTTCCAGCATTATACATTTTATATGCAGTGTCCAAACTTCAGACAGATTTGTGCTGTATTGGTTATTTATTATTTTAAATATTTTGATTCAGTTTTAGAGCAGATGAAGTAAGAATGTACAGAGCCTCCTCACATCTAAGCTCTGATCTGGCAACGGAACTCACCCTGCCCCAATTAAGTTAATGGGGCCCTATAAGGGTACAGGAGTCCACCCATGCAGAGCTCATTACATTTTAAGGACTGATATTTGTATAACTGTAAGAATAGTGGATCAAATGATTTAAACACATTTTTTTTGCAATTTTGGAAGGGATTTTTATTTTGGAATGGCTTACTTTTCCTTGGCGCGTATTGGTTACTATTTGTCCAGACATTTGGGAAGGAACCTTTATTTGCGTGAATGAGGGGGGATGTTTGTCTGGCTGCCCTATATATGGCTGTGTGTTTGGGACTGGTAAGCATGGGGTAGAAAGGTATGGGGGAAGGAATAGACTAGAAGAGTGGTTTAGGATTCACTCACTCTCTCGATTAAATCCATACAACATTTGCGTGAACAGCACTGTGTACGAGGAGGGAAGATACGGTCAGGAGGGATGCCTGAGCTGCACAGATGATTCCTTCCACACACCCATCATGATTACCGTACTGTAGGTAAGGTAAAGGGAGTGAGGAAGAACAATCAAACTGGGGGGCAGAGGGTGTTTCCTGCAACCTTCTAAATCAGCAAGAGGAGAAAAGGAGATGGGTGACATTTGGCTAATAGGTGATATACCATCATAAAATCCTTAGATTATGACTTGCAAGGCATTTTAAGTAGATGAATGTGGGCGTACTTTATTTTTTTTCCAGACTGAATGACAGAAGCATGTTACACAAGGATGAAATTTCTCAGGCAGTTTCCTGCTGTTGATGAATACCAAATATAGCTAGGCACGAGGCACGCTTTACAGCTTGTTAGGAACTTTGTCAATAATAAAGTTCTTTGGCTTTTCTCAGGCCTTGGCTACATTGGCACTTTACAGTGCTGCAACTTGCTGCGCTCAGGGGTGTGAAAACGTCCCCCCCACCCCCCGAGCACAGCGAGTGCAGCGCTGTAAAGTGCCAGTGTAATCAGAGCCTGCAGCGCTGCGCGCTCGCTCGCAGCACTGCACGCTACTCCCCTTGGAGAGATGGAGTACATACAGCGCTGCGAGAGCTCTCTCGCAGCGCTGGCGGCGCGACTACACTCACGCTTCATGGCAGCGCTGTGAATTCCCGAGTGTAGCCAAGGCCTCAGTCATCAGATACCTTGTAGGGATGCTAGCCTTTCATTGTCCCCTTTGCCAAACAAGTCTTTCCCAATACAGCCAACTACTGCACCAAGCATTCACAATTACTAATGTATAACAAAAAACTCCAAACAAACAGTAAGGGATGTGGGCAGAATGACAAAACAGGAACAGAATTAAAGCTATATGTGGTATATGGTACTTGTAATGATAAAGTGCATGTCTGATGGCAAAGGAGTGGCTTAACTTTTCATTTCCTTGCTTTAATGTATTTGTATTACGTATGTGTTATATAGCAAATTTAAGTGATTCACAACTTTTTAAAAAAATTAATTGAACTTTTAATATGTGTGTGTCTCTCTCTCTCTCTCTCTGAAGGAGTCAAGTAATTATAACAAAGTATATGCAATATGTGAAGACAAGAGATTTGTTCTACATAAACATATTTTATTGAGAAACAGGCTGAATAATTTATTTTCATTGGTCCCTCCAAAGGGTTTTCACAGTCTGTATTAAGTGTGGAGAGGAAAGAGTGACAATTTACTTCTTATGGCTCTTTAAAGTGAACAATGATCATCATTACAGCTAGTGAAAATTTAACAGCTATTTCTCTTCTTTAGTATTTGTTGTTTACAGCTGGCTTTAAGATTAAGGGGAATAAAAAGTAAAAATAAATAAGTGCTTAAATTCACAAGGCTAATATAGATACATAAGTCAAAGTGACAGGTCATGTGATGTCTTCTGATACCTTAGGCTTCTTTAGGTTGCTCCATTGGTCAGTAAACAGCAGTGCAGTAAGGCATATATTTTTCACTTGCCAATATTTTATCCAAACAATGAGTTGATAACATTCAGAATTACTCTGCTGTTCATTTGTATCACTGACTGTGCTACACTTTAGTTAAAGCCAGCTTAACAAAACAGCAACAGCATGATTAAGTAAGGTGCATGATATTTTCAGCTGTTTACATCTTGTCAGTTTCTGATGTGTAATACATAAATCTTAATGTCTAATAAATTATCACCTGTGCTTAATTGTTTTTTTGGAAAACAGTCAACTTTTACATTTGGGAATTTTTTTCTGGGTTATTTATTTCATTTTTCCAGTGAAAAATTGTGTAATGAGCTGGTGTCGAGAAAATGACATCTATAGGGGAACATATTTTATATATTCTTATGTTAACCAAAAGATGTAACTAGATAATATTATTCCACTGTGTATTAGAAATTATATAACAAGGACATTAAGGGTTAGATCGTGTCCTTAGGTACAGCCCTGGAAATCAGTTGATGTGTAACCTGTGCCATCCCAAAAATAGCCTTCGGAGGCATTAGGACTCGGAGTTAAATCAAAACTTCTCTCCTGCATCTTCCTTGCTCTAGCAAATTCAATGTGCTGCTGGACTTTGCCAGAAGCCACTTAATATGCCCACCTTGCACTGGATCATCTGCACTGACCAGTAGATCCCTAGGGTGAAGCTCAGGCTCTGTCTATTCTTCACCCCTCCCACTTTCTGCCCTGGAGAAGGACTAAGTCGGTGCATGATTTGATTTGGCAATCTCAGATGACCATAACCGGCTCCCTGATCAACTACCCCCCAACCCCACCAGTTCACCAAGCTAAAAGTATATACAGCAAATAAAATAACCCATATTCTTCACTTCTCCCCCATCAGAGGCCCTGTGCTGTGGTAGTCTTCTCTCAATCTGAGTAGAGCTGGACATGGTCCACTCTGAGGTTCATCAATAATATATCATAAACCAGAGAAAGATAGCTTGAGAAGGGTTGTTGGTTGTTTTAATGTCTCTTCCAATGATTAGTCTTACTAGTTTCTTTCTGATAACATTTAAATACATAATTTGTGTTCTGTCTTCCCTGCTTTTCTATCTTTCTAACACCACGCTGAAGCCTAATCTCAAACTCCTCCTTTACACTTACACACACAATGTAATCTTACAACAAACACTACCTTCTATTTTAAGCATCTGTTATCCCTCACGTTAGTGTTTATGGGCCTGATGCCCAACTGGTGTATAATGACATAACTCCATGTCAATGGAGTCGTGTTGATTTGCACTCAATGAGGATCCGAGCCAATATTTTTAACCTAGGTTTAGTTCTCGTTCCATCTTCATTTTGGGTCTATTAGATGTGGTTTAGAATAAGCGCTACAGGTGAAAGTAAATTTACAAGTTGAATTACATCTGCACAAAATTGCTATTTTACCTATGTCCTCTAAAGAGTGTACTGTGGGTTTAATCTGATATATATATATATATATATATATATATATATATATATATATATATATATATATATATATAAACTGTAGTAAGAACATGTGACAAAGCTGGAAATGTATTACAGCAAGAAAACCAAGTCCAAAGCAGGCTTCACTTGAGTCAGACAAACACATTGCCTTCAGTTACTACTGCTTCATGATAGTTTTTACTTTTCAACTAAAAATGTGAATCATAGTTAGAAAGCAAAAGACGACATCAAAAGCATCAATCATTTCTAATAGTTCAGATCTGAGTGGTAATTGTGGCAACAAAATAACAATCTCTACATAAAACTCAACAATTTTAACCCTCATTACATCTATTTTTCCGGAAAAAGACTGGGGAAACCCAGTGGTGAGATACAAGCCTGCTCTATTCCAGCTGAAGAAAACATGATGACTATATCTAAATTGTCTCCCCTGGCTATGCTGAGAGCTAATCATCCATAAGACTAGATTTGTCAGAAAAAGGCAATCCGTTGAAGAAAGTTGAAAGTAAGATCCAGTCTTCAAAATTTGAGTTGCATTAGGTTTGCACTGAGTCCCAGTGGAGATAATTAGGTCTGCAAGTGTAATCATCCAATGCAATATAACAGCCTTTGTTCTCTCCAGGCAGTACTTATTTCAGTTCACTATCTGAGAAATGGGAATATTCAATGTCAATAATCAATTGACCTAAATAAAGAAATATCTTGAAATTCAAGGACTTCAGAGGCTTTGTAAAAATCTGGTAGTCTGGGAACAGGTGAAACAGATTCTTTTGGCCATAATAATTTGATTGTATCATATCAGTAATTAAAAGTGTAAAGTGTGGTGCGTTACACAGTCTCTGCTTATATGAGATGTAAACAGAATCCCATAAGGGTAGACTTACTGTGAAACTTACTTTAAAATGTCTTTTTTTTTTTTTTGGTAAGATCTAGTATAAGCAATATTTATTCATGAAATTTATTGCTAAAAAAAAGAGCCAGACGTTGGCTTTTTCAAGCTACGGGTTTCATGCAGCCTGGGGAGAGAATATGTAGTTCTTCAGGCCTTTGAAAGGATGGTCTCCCTGACGACAGACCAACTCCTCTGGTTGACCCAGAAGAAGAGAGGGAGGAAAGTTTTGTCATCATCTCTCCCTTCCCTTCCTCTTTCAAACTGCTAGCACAAGCAGGAAACCATGTTTCATTTCCCCAAAGGCTTCTTAGCCCCTAATGAAGGGGAAATTTAATCTGAAAGCAAAGGATTATGTTTCTGGAAAATCTGAAGAAGATTCAAACTGATTTTAAATTGCAGGTCATTTTTTTCCATTTTTTCCATCACACCGTACATAAATCATTAAGATCATCATAATTCACACCGTACATAAATCATTAAGATCATCATAATTCTTATAATGATCATTGTGATGAAGTTCCTCCTCTACCTTAGTGGGTCCTACACTTATTGGCGGATTTGCTCATCTCACAGATTCACCTTGTGGGTCGGGAAACAGCCCAGAAATCTTCCCCTCTGGTAGAAGCCACAGTCCAGGTCAATTCCTCCTGTGTCTGATCAGGAGTTGGAAGGTTTGAGAGGAACCCGGGCCCGCCCGCTACTCTGGGTTCCAGCCCAGGGCCCTGTGGACTGCAGCTGTCTAGAGTGCCTCCTGGTACAGCTACGCGATAGCTACAACTCCCTGGGCTACTTCCCCATGGCCTCCTCCCAACACCTTCTTTATGGTCACCACAGGACCTTTCTCCTGGTGTCTGATAATGCTTGTACTCCTCAATCCTCCAGCAATACGCCTTCTCACTCTCAGCTCGTAGTGCCTCTTGCTCCCAGCTCTTTGCATGCACGCTACAAACTGATGTGAGGTCCTTTTTAACTCAGATGCCCTGCTTATCCAGCCTGTGCTAATTGATTCTACCAGTTTCTTCTTAATTGGCTTCAGGTGTCCTAATTAGCCTGCCTGCCTTAATTGGTTCCAGCAAGTTCCTGCTTCTTCTGGAACTGCCCCTGTTACCTTACTCAGGGAAATAAATTAATGGAGATATCCCATCTCCTAGAACTGGAAGGGACCTTGAAAGGTCATTGAGTCCAGCCCCCTGCCTTCACTAGCAGGACTAAGTACTGATTTTGCCCCAGATCCCTAAGTGGCCCCCTCAAGGATTGAACTCACAACCCTGGGTTTAGCAGGCCAATGCTCAAACCACTGAGCTATCCCTCCCCCCCAAAAGGGATCTACTTAATCTGGGACTAATATATCTGCCTTCTAACACTCTCCTGTAGCCATCTGGCCTGACCCTGTCACAACATGTAATTAGACTCGGCTCAAGTTTTCAAACTTTGTGTAGGTACTTAGCTTCCGGCACTTAAATAAACAAGGCACTTAAACTGATTTTTCAAGGTGCTGAACACTGAACTCCCTTTAAAGTTCATGGGAGTTGGGTGCCTTCCCAGGGGCTGTAGGAGTGTATTTGTGCACATAAGAGTTTCCCTTCACCCTCTCCTCCCACTTGTGTATTTGCAAACCACTGGGCTCATATTGCTATTATCAATCCTTGTGCAATGCAACAAACATGTGGGGTTTCACTGGCAGCAGCAATTGAACCAGGGAACTCAATCTAAAAGACCTGGGTTTATTATTTCAAAGACTGGAGGTGCACAGTCCTTCCTCTAGTACAGCCGCTAGAAGGAGACAGAGTTACACTTTGAAAGCATTAGTTACATGAGAAAAAATGTCAACAACATGTATAGTGTGCAGCAATTTGTTTAGGAAATTCAAAAGATTAAAGTGGTGAGAATCTTTGAGGCTGCTGCTCACTTGCATTGTCTGAGGTAATAGTTTTTCCTATGAAATAGAAGTGGAACATGCAGTATTTTTTCCGTGGGGTCTAATCATGATTTGTAGAGCTGCCGTCTAACATTTCTGATTCAGATTCTTTCTATTGATTCATCTTAATACCATATTTACCTTTTTACTATAGTCACAAACTGAGTTGATAATCCTTCCGTTTGATATATAATTCATGACTCTCATTGGTTATTTTGCTATGGACTTCAAAGGGAGGAGGGCTAGCCTGGATTTTTAGTTGTGCTCTAAATGCATTCCATAGGGTCTGATCCTACATGCTTTGTGTGCCCATAACTCCCATTGAATTCCAGCTGGGAGTGATGGGTGCACAAGGAAGGCAGGACTGGGCTCTGTATTACTGATTCTGCTTCCCTGAAACTTGTTTCTTGAGGCAAATCTCCCTTTCCCAGTTGCATCAAGGAGAGTTTTGCCTGAAAAGGTCTCCAACACTGGGCCTGTGTAATCTAGGGGGGAGGGACAGCTCAGTGGTTTGAGCATTGGCTTGCTAAACCCAGGATTGTGAGCTCAATCCTTGAGGGGGCAATTTGGGGATTGGTCCTGCTTTGAGCAGGAGGTTGGACTAGATGACCTCCTGAGGACCCTTCCAACCCTGATATTCTATGAATAACTATATATTTTAATAATTTAGTCTCCAATCCCACCAATGTAACCCACTGGTGAGTGTGTGTTACAGGTATCCCCACAGTGTCAATTTTCAGAGGATGAGTTGTTATAATACACAACTCCAGAGCTTGGGTCTTTAGCTCAAACTGTAGTATCTTGTGCTTTTAGTTTAGAGCATGCCCAGTTCAATCCCTAGTGTGTCAGCCCAGCAGATGGCGCGGCTGTTGCACCAGAACTTATGCAACATATGCTTAACTTTACTCACATGCATAGTCCCACTGAAATCAAGATAACTACTCACATGCTTAAAATCTAGCACGTGTAAATATTTGTAGGATCAGGCCTTCACAGTCATAATCACCTTATCTCTCAGTCAAGGAGAATTTGGCTAGAATTCAGATGAGACTAGTAAAATGCATTTCAATTAAAGCTAGGGGAAAGAAAGTTTGTCCGTCAGAGTATCAGTGTCTTCTTGCTTTATATTTCTTAAATTGCAGTCTGACAGTTTTGCTTGTTGTTCCTGGAATGGCCCAAATTCATCTCAGGTTAATTTGATCCAAGAAATTAATAGCAAAATAATTGATCTGGAAAAATAAAATAACTGTTGCACAGAAGTGTTTTATTTAATAGCATTCTTTGTTTCTTTAAATAGTCTCTGCCACTGCCTTAAGAAATATATCACTTATCGATAGTATGCTGATCACGCACAGGAATTTCTTTAAACAATGCATTATTTTAGTAAATTTTCTAATTCATTGTAAACGGCACTGTATATTTACACACTTGCCAAATTATATTAAAAAATAGCTTGGTCTTTCCTATCAGCTGAGTATGTTTGCAGAAAACCAAACATGACTAAAAATGGCTGGTATGCATGACACCCCTCTTTACTTTACCTACTTTTGTTGTAGCAATGGATTTTCTTAAACCATTTACCAAAGAGACTAATCTTACGTATAAGAGAAAACAGAAGATGTATTCAAGCAAAGAGAATAGCAGTGCAGAGCAATGACCTGAAGTTTTTGTTTTAATTATTAATAGCACTAGCTTCACCTCTTCTCACAGCACATCAGTTTCATCTCAGTTACTATTCATCTGCAGTGCAAATCCTAAATCACACTACCAACCATGACTGGTATGTATTTTTAACTAGCATTTCACTTTGTAAAAAGACTCTATTTCCTGTTTGGGAGGTACCATGGTGATTGACATTGTGTAAAAAGAAAGAGGAATGGTGTCTTTGCATTACCAAATTCTTATAACCTGAGATATGGTGGAGTAGCTGCCCAAAATGAATGCTTAATTGGACTTCAGAAAGAGGACCCCTTATCTCATTCTCCAGGCAAAGCACAGCTGCATAAGTCACTGGATACTGTGTGATAAGGAAAGGCATAAAAATATTCTTACCAGGAAACTTCCTGAAGTTGTGAACATCCAGCAGGCAGGCCTTACTCATTACACTTGTTTTTTCCGATTTCCATCTATGTTAAAATCATTGCACCAAGTTCACCCATGCCATATAATAAATTGTATTTGGGAAGGGAGGCAACTGTGACCTCACAGCTAGGATCAAAATCTCACACAATGCTAAAAGCTATTTCACATAATGGAGGGCTGAAGATCACATAATGTTTAAGATCATTGCTGGTTTAAATAGAATATGAACAAATGTTGCTCTTTCTATGCACCAACACCTCACAAAGAGACATTAAAATAGGAGGCCTTTTGATAATTAGGGGCACATATAAATTTCAGTGCCTACTGTAGCTGCTATAGAGGCCCACAGCTGCTGTTTTGCAAAGATTCTTTTGTATGCTTATGACATTTTAGATTGTTACTACTCGATTAGCAGCAAATATGTGATGATTCAATATTGTAAAAATCACATACAAAATCCACGGAAAAATTCTTTGCTACTTTCCACAAACTTCACATTTTTTTCTGTAATTTTCTATTGGTTCTGCTTACTTCTCAGTTCTTAAAGTAATTTTGTACCTAGTGACCTAAGTAATTCAAAGCAGTGGGAAATGGACATTAAGAAAAAACTAAATACCTACTTCATTCTTGTTATCATTAGCAAAAGTTTCAAGACAACACCACTGAAACACTACCACTAAATGAGTTGGAAACCAAATTAATTTGCAAACAAAAGGTATTTAATATCAGACTCTCTTTTTATAAACATATAATATCACCTTGCCAATATCTCGGTTTTCCCAGGCTAGATATGTTGCACAGTTACTAAGAAAAACTAAGGATAATCCTCATTTGTGCCTGGTGCACTAAGCAGGATGATCTAGCTTGGCTGAGGGAAAGCAACTCAGGTTGCAGAGGGTAGAGGAAGGTCTTTTCTCTAAGCACCCACTTGACCTGCCTTGTCCCCCAAATTCTGAAATTTCTGACAGACTGAAGGACGTGTTGAGTGACCTATGGTATTTCCTTACAAAACAGCTTCAACACGTGTTACCCAGTCCTGCTCCCACTGATTTCCCTGGGCGCAGAGGCAAGCCCATAGAATATTAATATGTACAACAGTGATTCTCAAAATTTTGTACTGGTGACCCCTTTCACATAGCAAGCCTCTGAATGCGACTCCCCCTCCCCCCCCCTTATAATTTAAAAACACCTTTTTATATATTTAACACCATTATAAATGCTGGAAGCAAAGTGGGGTTTTGGGTGGAGGCTGACAGCTTGCGACTCCCCATGTAATAACCTCGCGACTCTCAGAGGGGTCCTGACCTCCAGTTTGAGAACCCCTGATGTACAACATATTATATATAAAGGCTTCTGCCAAGCCAAATACTTTGGGCTACTGGAGATTTAGAACCCGGCCTCATGTCTATCATAGAGTTTACTCCAATATATATTTGTTTCATTGATTTGTATACAACAATCACCCTAGCAGCTGATTGCTTATACAGCTGTAAACCATTACTTAACAAATGGGGTTGAGTGGGGAGAAGGGGAAGAAATAACACCAAAGCCAAACCAAATAAATATGTCTGTATCATAGTTGAATGAAAATACCAGTGTCTGAGTCCAGTGAACAGCGAAGGGAAGTGAATTCCAAAAGTGAGGTTCCTAAAATGACAAAGTGCCAAACAAGGAGAGCTTTGCAAGTCAATGGGAGTTAGACACCTATCTCACTTAGCAGCTTTTGCAAAATCCCACTCTGCCCCTGTCTGCAACTTTAGGCATCTAAATACTTCTGTGAATCTGGCTCTAGGAACCTAAGCTTCATTAACAGCCAATGGGATTTATTGTTCTTAATGCCTCAGTTGCTTTTGAAAATAGGACTTAGTCTCCTTTTGAAAATTGTTTGGGTCTTGCTATGAATTATTTTTACATCAGCTTCAGAGGTGTTGGTAATTTTGCACAGCTCTTATTAGTTATGCATTTTTGGCTTTCTTCTAATTCATATGACATATTTATTAGGTATAACATCCAGACTCTGATCACAAGTATACCTCATATTTCAGATACAACAGAGACTAACTTACTGTTTCGAGCTTAGGGGAGGATATAATGTTGCGTGTTTATAAAATGAGTATTTGAGTAAGTGTTGTATGCTATAGTTAGCCAGGGAAAAAACAAACAACATTAGACTTCTCCTTTGACAAATATTGATATATATAATGAAACATGGAAAATACCCAAAGATGTGGAAGCTTTAAAAAAATATTTTGTCTATCCTCTCCCTTTTACATTACGTAGCGGTCTTTCAGCTTGTGAACCTACAGGGAATTTAATTATAGTTAATTACTGTTATTTTAAAATATGTCTGTTCCCACTAATCAGCATTATTTCCAGTGGGTCTTGCTGTGATTTTTCATAAAGGCAGGAACTGAGATATTTTAAAGTGACAGGCCTGTAAAACAAACCGTTCTTTTGTTTTTCCTACACACAGTGGGGAACTTCCCATAGTCAATGGAAAAAAAAATATTCATTTTATTTTGCTTTCCTCACATTTCCATCGTGCGGCCTGTTTTGAAACAGAATGCATGGCACAGCACAGCAGTTCCTTCTGGGTCAGGCCAGAGGCGGGAGGAGTGGGGGAGAAAAGATGGGGAGGTAAGAGGAGAAAGGCCTCTCAGCTGTCCATCATCTGCTCTCAGCCAGAACACAAAGTGATTTCCCCTCCTGGCTGAGAACTCTTTGGTTGAGAAGTGCAAAAAAGAGGGCATGCTAGGGTTCAAATGTCACCCTACCCAAAGAGGGTATAGAATGTGGAGTGTCTCAGAGAAGTAAAAGGGATTGGGGAATGAGAGGGTAATGCACAATGACATTGCAGAGGAAGAAAAGCATTGCAAATAGAAAGAAAGGAAGAGCCATTAGTGTGAAGAACAGAGAGAAAGACAGGCTAAGAAAAGGCAAGAGA
Organism: Malaclemys terrapin pileata; assembly: GCF_027887155.1. Classification (NCBI taxonomy): domain Eukaryota; kingdom Metazoa; phylum Chordata; order Testudines; family Emydidae; genus Malaclemys; species Malaclemys terrapin. Next base: position 14,901,204 of record NC_071518.1, read on the forward strand.
AAGGGAAGGATGGGAGGAGAGGAGAGTCACAAAAATTAGATTTTTTTCAAGGGTCTGCAACCATATTTTAAGCTAAAAGAATAAAGATAACACCCAAAAGCAACATATCCTGGTAGCAAGAGACAGATATCCAGAGTTCTCACTGACCCACTACTACTCTTTCAACAGCCTAACTGTACCAGGTCTAGACATCTTATGTAAACCAAGACTCTGCCAGGACCACACAATTCCAAGGCCTATGATCCCAAGTAGGGGAAAAAAGACTAGGAAAGGGGGGCAATGTTAAAAAGAGAGAGGGGGGGAGAATGGGATATTACACTAAAATGAAAACAATTTTGGAGAATTTTTGTTTTTGTTTCAAAATATTTGGGGAAAACAGAGAAAAACCAACAACAACAAGTTTTCACACCTGCATTTCTGGTTCATTGAAAGGCCATTTGACCATCCAAAAAGAAACTGATAAAATTTCAGCCAGTTCTAAGTCCCATAGGATGGCTCACAGGGGCAAGACTTTGCAGGATTGGACCTATAGGATTGATTTATGCTCAGTCTCACACCCAGAGACACCTGAGAGCATTACATTGGACCCTTTCAGATCCCCGGGCAAGGGTGGAGCATGATGTTTTTCCACAATGACATCTTTTGGCTGATCCAAACCACTGTATTTTTGCTTCTCTAGCTCAGACAGTGTCTGACAGAAGAGGGAAAGCTATTAAAATCCCTGCTTCCTTTCTCTTTCCTTTTCCTCTTCTCACATCCTCTATCACATATGTCATCAGTTTGGCTTCCATCTTACTCCTTCCCAAGTCACTTTCAGCTGAAAAATCAAGCTGCAGAGCTAGTGAGCTCATTCTGTCATGAGTCCTTAATGGCATTATTGGGTTCAAAACCCACTCAATGAACTTCCACCTAGGATTTAGAGATTTCAGCTCTGGCTGATGTGATTTTCTTTCAACACTGAACACATAACAAGGATACCACTCATAGCAGCAGACACTCTATCTAGAGTCTAATTAAACAGCCACCAACAAAAGATTTCAAAAAGATGTCAAAGACTACAAGTCAAAGACTTGTTCTGGCAACAATTTCAGCATCTGCCAGCTGTCTTCAGCAGATTACAGATGAACAACTAAAGGATGAGACTTGCTAAAAAACTTACTCAACTCTGCCAAAGAAGTTCAGGTTAAAGCAATCAACTTCCAAAAGACATAATACCATATGGACTGAGATGAACTTCACATTGTTGATGGCCTGCTTCTGAAAGAATAACACACTCTTATCCCAATGGTACTTCAGAAAGAGATGCTCTCCAATCCCTGAGGGACATTCAAGGTATAAATAAGTGCAGCACATGAGCACAACAAGCCGTATAGTGGCTCAGTCTGAGTAGGCAAATTCAGACCTCAGTAGAGGGTTGTGAGATATGTAACCAGGGAAAAAGGGAGCAGAGAACTAACACCTGAACTACTACTCTCTACAAAGCTACCTGGCAGACCTTGGCAGCAGATAGCCACAGATATATTTTTTTTTCCCTGGAAAAGACCCACATACATTATAGTAGTCAATTATTTCACCCATAGCATCAATAGAGCTTAAAACTAGGTAGCCCAACAGGAAAAAAAAGCTTGAAAACAGGAGGCTGAAATAATAATTCCTCAGCAAAAAGAAAGAAAAAATGCAAAGATCCACACCGAACAAAAAGCACTACCTGAACTGAGATCAGGGAACAAAGTTTGGCTCAGAAGCTCCCAAACACTAAGCACTGTTCAAAGTATGGCAGAAACTCCCAGATCCCATCTAGTGGAGACTTCAGAAGGACTTTTCCAGAGTCAGGTTCATCATCATTTCCCAACACAACAAAAAGAGGCTCTGGAAGTGGTGGGGACTCAGTCGGGAAGAGAGCCCCTTCCACAGGGAACTCCAAACAAACTCAACAGAAGTGAAAAAGACCTGCAGAAAAATGCTTAGGACCATTTAAATGCAATTGGTAAGGAGACATAGCAGCATAAATAGTTTTAAGGAATTTAAATTCATTTTCAATTATTATGCATATATACAGTGGTATATAATTTAAGTTTTAATCTTTGGATTATAAAGAAAGGGAGATGTGCAGTGAGTACAGGGTTCCTGGTCCTCCAGTTCCAGTGAGGACCAGAATATGTTGTATCTGGGAGCTCAACAAATGAAGCAACTTACTGTTTTCAGGAGTTCTCTGGTTGTTGTTCTTTATGTTTATGTTCTCAAGCTACAGCGGACATGCAAAAAATAGCATTTTCTACAGCAGGGGTCGGCAACGTTCGGCACGCAGCTCGCCAGGGTAAGCACCCTGGTGGGCCGGGCCAGTTTTATTTACCTGCTGATGTGGCAGGTTCGGCCGATCACGGCCCCCATTGGCCGCGGTTCACCGTCCCGGCCAATGGGGGCGGCGGGAAGCGGCGCGGGCGAGCGATGTGCTGGCCGTGGCTTCTCGCCGCCCCCATTGGCCCGGGACGGCGAACTGCGGCCAGTGGGGGCTGCGTCAGCAGGTAAAGAAAGCTGGCCCGGCCCGCCAGGTAGCTTACCCTGGCGAGCTGCGTGTCGAACGTTGCCGACCCCTGTTCTACAGTCTCAGCGGTAGAAATTTAAACATTATCTTTAGACACCCTAATAAATGGATTCAGGTTCATGATGAAAAGGAGGTCTAGAAGGCCAAACAGAAGACAGCTCCCAAGTTAAAACTGGCAAGCTTAGACGAGTGCTGTTTGCCTGAGGATGCAGCGGAAGTGAACAGTTCGATATAGCTCTAGGTAGTTCCAGCTCAAGTATGTTTCACTCGAAACAATTCCTAGGAATTATGTAAACAAAACTAATATTATTCATTCCACTCCATCTTCCCCATTTTTGAGCATAAAAGTTAATCTCTAATTTTACTGAAAATTCTGTGGTCTGCCTGGCAAAACATTACAGTGATAAATTCATCATTTCATGTTTGGGAGCAAAAATAAAACACAGCTTTTGAGATAAGAAAATTATCAGATCAAAAATGGTTTTCAGGCTAAAGGTTCAGTGACAATGCTGCTTGTCATACATAGGTAAGTGATCCCATTGGGACTGACCCTATACATTTACCTACTGAACTCAATGGGGGTTACAAACACTGAAGACTTGTAGCATCAGGGCCATTCACTTTGATGGGATTACTCACATAAGTAAGGCAAAGCACAATTTGCCCCCAAATTAGAGAGATGAATCATACCTCAGGAAAGATGAAGGTCTTGAAATATTTTTTTAAAAGGAGGGAAGAAACCTTTAATTTCTATAGAAAAAAGGCCCGAGTTTAGCTTGTAATGGTTCCTTATCAAAATAATAATTTTAAAAAGTGGGAGTTTTATACGGTTTCAGAAACAAAATATTGAAGGAAAATGTTATATGATTGAAAAGAGGGGGGTACGGATTTAAAATGTTTCCACCTTCACTATCATTATGCCTTTCTCTTTCTTTTTAAAATAAAAATAAAAACCACTTTCCTGTTTTAATAAGAAAAAAACATTTTAAGAGCATACAGGGAGCCTAGCATACAATGCTTATTTTTTAAGAGGCTAAAAAGTAGCAGTAATCAGTTCTCCTGTTTCAAAGACAGTAGTAAATAAAGAATTTCTCCATATATGAAATTGAAAAATCACTTTCCTTACTAACACACACATGTATTTTAGACTACTTCCATCTATAGTGTTTCAAAGTAAATGCCAGATTTGTTTACTTTTGCTGGAACTTTATGTATTAATGAACAACTCAGTTACTCAGGAAGTTTTTGTTAACATCAAACAAAACTGTTAACCCCCAAGTTTAGCTCTAAATGAACAGTCCCATTGAAGTCAATGGGACTACTTGTGAGAGTAGCTGTGAATTCCTTACTCACATTGCTGAATAATATGGACCACAGGATTACCAAAGCATGCTGCATTCAACATTTCTCAAATTGGTCATACTTCCATGACTTTAAATAAAAGGCATTTATTATCCAGTAGAGTGAGGGTCAGGAAAAGCAGACACTGTAAGGAGGTATTTGAAAAGCCACTCTAGGATTTGCAATCTATTGATTTCCTTTTTTCTTTTTTGCCATGACCCGGCAATCTATGATTTTATCAATTTGACCTGCTTTAAATTCAACTGACAGTATAGCAGAGAAGAAGGGTGATTGAAAGTTATAAGTTTGACCTCATAGATTTGAAATGAAGACCATAGGCCACTTGCTGAATTGAGCCAATTCTAGAAATGTTGGTGTGGGCAGAGTTTTAAACCCAGAGTGGCTTGCTGAAAGACTCACAATTGTTAGGACTTTGGATAGACTTCAAAAAGTTCTCAGAAGAGAAAAAGGCAGACATATGTAGGGTTTGGCCCACAATACCTTAGTGGTGCTCTGTGGCCCAGACCTGGTACTAAGTATCCACAAAGCAGCTTCATGGCCCCTCTGGGTAATACTCTGAGTATAGCGGGCCTCCCCAGTAAGTGCAGAGCTGCCTGTGTAGCTTCCCTCACAGGGCTCCCTGCCACAGGGCTGTCATGCCCAGTGCAACTTCATGTGTGACATTTTATCCAAATTGTGCCATGAGCTAGATTGCATCATTTGAAAGGTTTTGGAGTGACAACAGTGATGACAGGTGACCAGTTTCCCTCACATGGTTCCCTACATGTGGGAACAGTTGTAGGGTGGCAAGACTTGATTTCTCATATCCATCAGAAACAGGATGGGAAGAAGGGTGGATAAAGGGAGCCAGAGAAAGTCTGAGGGTAGACAACTGGGGGAGCCTGGGTGAGAGGACTATTAGAGTAAATCTGGGAGGGATTCCTAGGTGGTGGTATTGACCCCAATCCCTCATAAGCCAATGCACCCAGGCTGTTCCGCCTTTAGATCCTGACATCCCCCCGCCCCCGAGCTCCTGACCCCTCCCCCAATCCTTCAGCTGTTCCCCTTCTTTTCCCCTGATCGGACCTTGCTTTCCACTCGTTAACGCCTGTTCCTTCTTACCATTAGCTTCTCAACGGCTCTATTTATGAAACACTGGCAACTATGCTGTGGCCTTCCCTCTCCACATGGCTAATAACAGACAATGGAGTAGAGAGCAGACGGAGGCAGAGGCAAGTACGCTTTCTTCTCAGCTGTAGCAGTCCCTGGCTTTGGCCAAGATCAAATACAGCTCAAATGTTCCTGTCTGTCCAGATGACAGCTGCATCCATGGCATTAACAGTGGGCTGTGGGTATGCATGAGAGTGGAGGAGCCTGCATGTTAGGGTGACCAGATGTCCTGTTTTTATAGGGATAGTCCCATTTTGGGCGACTTTTTCTTATATAGGCACTTATTACCCCCCATCCCCTGTCCCGTTTTTTCACAGTTGCTATCTGGTCACCCTACTGTAGGTGGAAGTGTCACACAAGATACATGACACCTGGCAGGTCTGCTGGATGTTTGGGGCATTCTAGTGTGTGTCTGGGAGCAGGCAAGGGGGGTGGTTGTGAGGTGAAAAGAGGTGTAGCTAGGACATGCCCACTGCCTGGCTGCCATAAGGATCACAGGGACCATGAGAGCTGGGTGCAAGTTATGACAACCCTCAGAACTGCTCTAACCTGCACCATGGATTGAACTGCCCTAAGGATGGGGGCAGTGTAATCTGCCTCCCTTCAATTACTGCACGGGGCTCTGCAGTGGCACAGGAGTGCATCAGGCCTAGGAGCTTGTTGTAGGCATGCCTCTTTCCTCATATATCCATCCCCTCAATTACTTATTTCAAAGCCCTTCCTAGTAGGAAAGGGCTCAGATTCATCACCGGTAGATTTTTCTCTAAATTAACAGGGCTTAAGCAATGCTAATAAACAGGTAATTCTATAGTTACAATGGGATCAGCTAATTAAAGTGGTACCAAATGGGAAATATCCACAGCTCTGTTCTGGCAAAGAACACAGAAAAATTATCCGCTTCTAGTATGCAGCTTGAGCCAGTAATGTCTCTCCGTAATTCCAGATTTCTTCCCTTTCTGATTTAAGGATTAAAACTACTTGTGACAGGGTTGCTAATAAGAGAGGAGCAAAAAGGAAAGTTTAGGGACATTTTTAGGGTGAGATTCTGCTTTGAAATTTGATTGTGTAAAAAATGGCACCTTTACCCTTTTTCATCAGATCTGATCCCTGTATGTCATCAGTTTTATTTCAGCTCTTGACAAACCCAGGCTTTCACCTCAGGGAGGCAACCAAACAACAGCAGCAAACTGGAACAAGTTTCCTTGTTTGTTTAATACCAGCAGCCCTCCACAGTCAAAGCAGGAGGGGGGCTGCATTCTGCTCTTTCTTGTGAATTAGCAAGATCATTGTTTACTGAATTCTCGTCAATTACACTTGTGCAACTCCACTGAAGACAATGGGGGTTGGCAAGGTGTAATGGAGGGCCAAATTCATCCTGCAGAACTTTTACATACTCTTTTAACTCCCAAAGCATATTTGATATGAAAATCATTGACAAAAACATAGCCTCCCACGATGCCAATTTAGTTTTCAGACAACAACTGAAATGTTCAATTGGATCTGTGCTTCCACTTGCAGACCGTAACTTCCATACACATCTGTTGTGATGGACGACAGTGGCAAAGGCCAAAAAAAGATGAGAGAATAGGAAGATGAGGAATGTATTAAATGTATACATCTATTTTTATGAAGAGATATGGGATCCTTAGTGTGCACTGGTTATGTAAAGCAACTTGGTATATGAGGTATAAAGCTTGTTAAATCAGCACATAAATAACAGTGAAGGAGAACAAACATAGTCTGTATTTATCTGAAGGCTCTTAACAGCAAGAAGGATGATTTGTAAGGCAGTATAACTAGGGGGATGGGATGAAATTGATAAAAGAAAAAAAATAATGGAAGTAGGTGAGTATTGGAATCAGCTAAGGGTAGGGGTCGGCAACGTTCGGCACGTGGCTCACCAGGGTAAGCACCCTAGCGGGCCAGGCCAGTTTATTTACCTGCTGACATGGCAGGTTTGGCCGATCGCGGTCCCCACACGCTGCGGTTCACCGTCCTGGGCCAATGGGGGCGGCGGGAAGCCGCGGCCAGCCCATCCCTCACCTCTGCCGCTTCCTGTCGCACCCATTGGTCCAGGACAGCGAACCGCGGTGAGTGGGGGCCACGATCGGCCGAACCTGCCGCATCAGCAGGTAAATAAACTGGCCCAGCCCGCTAGGGTGCTTACCCTGGCGAGCCGCGTGCGAAACATTGCCGACCCCTGCCTAAGGGAAAGACAGGGCCAGCTCCAGGCACCAGCCGAGCAAGCTGGTGCTTGGGGCGGCAGCTTGTAGGAGGCGGCATTCTGCCCAATCCTAGGGCGGCACGTCCGCTTTTTTTTTTTTTTTTTTTTTTTTTTTTTGTGGTGTTCCATTCCGGCCGCCCTGTAGGGGGTGGCGGCACGGAGGACGGGAGCGTCCTGCAGCAAGCCTGGCAGGGCAGCCCGCGTCATTCCCTCACAGCCAACCGAAGCAGCGCAGAGCCCTCCTGGCAGGCGGCGGGGCCACGTGGCAGCGCCCCGCTGAAGCCCTGGCCGCCCCCCTTCTCTCCCTCCCACGCTCCCCGCTAGCCGGGGCACATCTGCAGCGCAGGGAGTCCCCCTGCACCCTGGCTCCGGCCGCGCCGCAGGTTTTTTTTTTTTTTTTTTTCTTTGCCATTCTGGCCACCCCATTTTTTGTTTTTTTGCTTGGGGCAGCCAAAAAGCCAGAGCCGGCCCTGGGGAAAGAGGATGGATCTAGACTGTTCTCAGTGGTAGCAGATGATAGAACAAGGAGTAATGGTCTCACGTGCAGTGGGGGAGGTTTAGGTTGGATATTAGGAAAAACTTTTTCACTAGGAGGGTGGTGAAACACTGGAATGGGTTACCTAGGGAGGTGGTGGAATCTCCTTCCTTAGAGGTTTAAGGTCAGGCTTGAGAAAGCCCTGGCCTGGATGATTTAGTTGGGGATTGGTCCTGCTTTGAGCAGGGGGTTGGACTATTTGACCTCCTGAGGTCCCTTCCAACCCTGATATTCTATGAAATAATGGAAGTCTCATCCCTTGGGTACTTTAGAAATAGGCTAGACAAAGCACTAGTAAAGAAGCTGCATGGAATAATCCTGCAGTACCAACATTGATACATGACCTAACACATCTTTTCCATGTCTATCTTCTGCAGTTCTAAGATTTTTATAAAATACTATTATTGTGCAACAACCATTCTCTATCTGAAGCTATGGTTACACATTCTTTGTTCATTTTTAATTTGTCACCATTGACAGCCGCCATGTTTCCATCTTTCTGACTCATTCTTTTAAATACAACTGGAAGTAAAAGGCAGAAAATGGAGGAATTATGATATTTAATTTGCAGGAAAAGCAAGTGCTGAAAAATATCTAATTTGAATTTTCTTTTGTTAGTAATAATGGCTATATGCTATCCAATATGAAGTTCTACATGCTGAATAGTGAGCAGCATAAGGATAAAAACAACAAATTATTTCAATACCAGGCAGATCCCATAGATGTTTTCCTGTTACTGTATATTTGCCAGAAAAAGGGTCTGCCACTGGATTTACAGCTTTGTTAGGATGGAAATACTCAGTATACAGCCCCATTAGGTGTTTATTTATGTTTTCAATAGCATTGCCACACTCTAGTAAGGACCTAGTCCTAGAAGAATGATCCTGGCAGTTGCCTGTCATTGGATCCAGTTGAGACAGGGTGTAATTAAATGCAACTACATTAACTTCAATCCTAGTTTCTATGAAGTCAACGGCAACAAAAAAACCCCACCAGCGACTCAAATGCAACTGACATCCAGGGGGATAGCACCCAAACCGTACAGGATAAAGGAAGCATGAAGAATAATGCCTGTCTCTTATATAGCCCTTTTCATACATAGATCTTAAAGTGCTTTACAAATGCAGTCAGTATCCTTATCCCCATTTTACAGATCAGGAGCTGAGGCAGTGAGGAAAGTAATGGTCCCCAGCAAAGCTGTGGCAGAGCTGGGACTAGAACCTAGATTTGAGTCCCAGTCCAGTGCTCTATCTATTAGGTCATGATGCCTCCCCATTAACGGTATGCATTTGTAAAGATCAAAGCTTGCACAATGAACTTTACTGCTCTTTTGTTTTTGATGAGATTACAAAATGAATAGATGGAGGAGATAAAATGACCTGTCGGAAGAGCAATAGGCACAGCTGAAGAGTGAGGACATAGAGGTGGCATTAACCCACTTTTGCAGCCACTCCTGGGGCTAGTCCCACAGCACAAATTAGAGCAGCCTTAAGGCTACTTTAATTTTTGTCCATAGACCAGGGGTCGGCAAAGTTCAGCACGCGGCTCACCAGGGAAAGCACCCTAGCGGGCCGGGCCAGTTTATTTACCTGCTGACGCGGCAGGTTCGGCCGATCGCGGCCCCTACTGGCCGTGGTTCGCCGTCCCGGGCCAATGGGGGCGGCGGGAAGCGGCGTGGGCCAAGGGATGTGCTGGCCGTGGCTTCCCACCACCCCCATTGGCCCGGGACGGCGAACCGCGGCGAGTGGGGGGCCGCGATCGGCTGAACCTGCCACGTCAGCAGGTAAATAAACTGGCCCGGCCCGCTAGGGTGCTTACCCTGGCGAGCCGCGTGCCGAACATTGCCGACTCCTGCCATAGACTCAAGGAGTCATTCTGGCAGCTAAGGAATGCTGGGACAACCCAGCCATGCCCCAGTTACTGGGAGAAGGTATCACGAGAGCTGTTTCAATGGCTCCGTGCCATCTGGAGACTCCTCCAATAGCTTGATAAATTCATTTCAAGGCTGCTTTGCACCAGAGATGTAACAAATGGCCTCTCAGAGAGGCGGATCTCTATGGTAGTAAATTATTAGACATGTCTTACACAATCTTCCAAAAAACAATTTGAAATGGTCAGGACGCAAGCCAGTTGGACTGAAAACTGACTAAAGAACTTCAAGCAAATGGTAAAGTTAAACAGCAATGCATTGAGTTGTCCACTCAGACACCAGAAGGAGCAGTGTTCTGTCAGCTCTTATTTAAAGTGCAGCTGTGCACTGGAAAATGGCGTAATAAAATGACACCTTCTTCCTCAACAAATCTGTTTCTTGCGTGTATCCAGTCATGTCTGATTAGTGATAAAAGTTTATTCCTATTATCCTTCAGAGCCAAAATACTTAAGAGTGTGAGCTGGGATGAATTAATGATAGATCATCATCAGAATGGTTTACTAGGTTCCAATCAGTTACACCTGTGCCATTCCGTGGTTGCACAGATGTCACTAAGAGACTCATCGGCCATGTAGAACCTTTATAACTGGTGAAAATGCCAAAGATGGAAAGAATCCTGCTTGAATCTCCGGGCACAGGCTGAGTTTGCAGGGGTAGCAGGCAGACATCTTTTTACTTGTAAGCTGAGCACATTCCAGGTAGATCCATAAAGGGACAATAAGCATGGAGCCCTGCACCACCCTGTTCACAGAGTCACTTTTTAGAGTTGATACACGCACTTAACATATTTGTTAATGATCTGAAAAAGGTAGGAAAGAGCCTGCTAATGAAAATCACAAGCGATACCGAAATGAAGGCCGAAAAAGAACAGAAAGGAACCTTTAAAGGTTTAAAATACAGTGCACAAAATAAGCCTTTAAAATAATGGATCTTTAATGTGTAATTATTTTAGTATTTCTGCTCTGGCTACCTCTTAAAATACTTATGTATTCAGTGTCTTAAAGTGTACATAAGCTGATTGTACTGGAATTGCCTTTAGTTTTGAAGCCAGGATCCGTGCTGTGACTAGATACTCCTTTTCCTAGCTGCAATTCTAGTGAATGTCTGGGAAATGGTACCAAAGCCAGCAGGTGTTATCGATTATTTTAAAATAAACTAAGCTAAACGTGTACAATATACTACAATGTTAAGGGTTGCAGCATACGGCACATAATGGATTTCTTGTGGTTCATAAGTCAGCCTCAAGTATTGACTTGATATAATAGGAGCTAGTACAAATTGGGAGGGGGGAGGGAGAGAGAGAGAGAACTTAGACTAAATTCTAAAGAACTGTGGGACTTTAAAAAAAAGTTCTAAGTAAACAAGAACATCTGTTAAAAGGAAATAAAAAGACCCCTGCATGGAATGGGAAACAATAGTGGAAATTTGGATGTTGCTCTGCTGCAAATTTTGAATTAATGGTGACCATTGCAGAAGCATTAATCAGAAGAACAGAGTGACCTAAAAATTTCTGAAAGTTTCCTTCCTAGTTTATAAAATACTCTTCCTTCAGGTTTTCCAGGAAACAAGAATGCACGACAATGTTTTTTTCCTGTATCATATTCCTACTGTAGGGTAAGCCATGAGTAATTCCTTGCTGCAGTATGTCTGCTGTAAGGATTTGTCTGCTTACCGTTTCCAACTTGAAATGGACATTTCCCTAGAGAGAGCTTCACAAGACGATGTCTCCTGTAACCAACAATGAGAGAGAGAGAGAGAGAAAACTTTCCCCCCAAAATGAAACAAGCTGTTTCTACAGCAACCAAATGCAAATCTCAGAGTAGCAAAATAATAAGCACCCCCCTCTGCTCCATATAATCCTAATAATATAACAGAGTTCTTCCTAGGCTGTATAAGTTCCCACAGTAGAATCATCTTCATCCCAGACTTCATGAGGAGGGGACACTTTGGACACAAGTTTTTACCCATCCTGCACAGAAGGGAGTAGGGTTAGTTGTTTCTTGTGCTACCATCCAGCCCTTCTCTGTACCCCACTGAGGGGTCTCTACTGGTCCAGAGCCTGTGCTGGGGAAGGCACAGTGAGACAGAGTGTAGCGGTGAGCAGATTAGGAGGTTAATTAGTGGGGAAAGTGGTGAGGAACAACCATCACTGGAGGAGCCCTTGGTTGAATGGGTCCAATGACCCTGGTCTTCCACAGATTCACCTGGAAGAATGATGATTCCTCAGTTTTGGAAGGGATGGTCCTGCAGAGTATTTGCAATGAAGAAATCCCTCTAGCCTCTGACAGAATGATTGGGGAAGAATTCCAAAAGGTAATCTTCATAGTGATTTCCTTCCAATATTACTCCTACCCCACATTAGGGGGAATTATTTAGGAGTTCTGGATTGACATCAGCAGAACTTTGTCACAGTTTCCAACACTCAGAATTGATATTACATTTGACCCCCAATTGTATACAGTACAGAATTTTCCCAATGTTAGCCTTTCCACATAGTTAACTATGTCTAGAAACGGCTGACACAAAACCCCAGGTCTGACCACCCCAGCCTTCTCAAAGACTGGATCCAAACTTTATGACTCATTCCATTTATAATTATGTTCAATATCCTCTTTCTGCTTGATGTTATACTTTTTAAAGGTTGGCTCTCTCTGAAAAGTGACTGTGTGAAAATAACTGTTACTTTACATTACAAACAGAATGATGCATTATCTAACAGCCAGCCTTGCAAATTTAAGCCTTAAATCAGAACATCTGCCTCATATTTCACCAAAACCAAACATTCTGCAATTGGATCTTAGTAAACAATCCTGATGATGATGTTTGAGTCCCAGTAGAATTGTGCTCCTTCTCCTCTCACTGTATTTGCTTTGCAGTGCCAGTAAGAAAACAGAGTTGTAGAAAAGCAAGTTGTCACTCCAAATCAGCAAATGTGACTATATAAATAGAACAGATCAGATGGGTGAGAAACTGCCATTTTTAGAGTCACTTGTCAATTAGAATTATACTACAGAACACCTTTAGTAGTAGTACCTCAAATATCTCCCTAGCTATATGCTTCCATTGCCTAATTTCCCTTATTGTTAAGGACTTTTTCTTAATGTCTAACTTAAACGTTTCTTTTCATACAGTCGTTTCACATTATTGCTCCTTATTATGCCATTCTCAGCCACTGTCAATAACACAACAGGGATTCTTGCTATTCAATTATTTGTAGACAGTTATGTCCCTATCATATTATCCTGTTATTTCCTTTTTTCCTGGTTCTGCATATCAAAGTGTGGTACTAGTTGGAAAGTGACTAAAGCTGAGATCATGGGATGCAGTATTTATCCTCCATCATTAGCAGTTATCCTCCATCATTAGCATTTATCATCATATAAAAATGGTACAGTTTGCATATATAAAGAAACTCCCATGCCCAATGCATCAAACTCAGTCTATGCTCTGCAAGTCCAGCTGTGCTCCTTCTGCCTCATGCACCATCATTTATAATAAAAATCCTGCAGTGGGACTCAGCAGGCAGTTCTGCCGATGACGCATGAGGATAAATATGGGGCTAAACATAAACCCATTGACTCTTCCATTGGCTCTGCAGTTCTAATAGCAGTAGAAATTGGTTGTCACTCAAGCATAAGTGACTTAATCTGGGGCAAAGCTATGCTGTCAGCATTTTATGTTTAACCTGTCATAGAAGTCCTTACTTTGGTGGATTTGAGTTCCGAAGCTTAACATCGAGAATGTTGTGACAATATGTTCTGTAGGATAGAAACCTACATCTCTTTTAACTAGGTAATTTCACATGCATTAAATACTATCTTTCATTTTGCTCTTTTCTATTGAACGATTTGCTTTCCCACCACTCCTAAATTGTTATTAAATGTAGTACTTTTTCTAATATGAATTCATGGATTTAGATAGTGTTTGTTTTGTGTGATGTATTAGTGAAAGTATACATGGATTTTATAGAATATTACATATCCTTTAGAACAACAATGTATACTTTTGAGTTTATTGTGCACCAATGTCAAATTGTTGTTTAAATTGTTACTCATGCAGTTTTTATTTTCCTTTTAGTGACCAAATTCTCAAACTATTGACTACATTGTTGTCAAGTTAATCTGGCAGTGCCTAAGGTTGCCAAGGAAGTACATAATACATGCCTTGCCACCTTTATTGGACTATGATATCGACATCTTTACAAAGCACTATTTGTTGTCTGTGATCAGTGAAATATAGTGTCACATTCACATGCAATAGTTGGCTTTTCAAATAGTAATAAATCAGAGTGCTTGTTCATTTTGTATCAATGCCTCACATATACACTGGGCATTGGTTGAATCTAGAGGAATTTTTAATCTGATACTTTTCTATAACTCTCCAGGAACAATTAATTCTTAGATGAATTCTGAAGTCTGGAAACAACTTTCTACTACTCTGCATAACAATTTTTACATTTGGTACAGAGTAAGGAGTCAGGACGAACATTCAGAGATTAGCAAACAACAAGAGAGACCATCTTAAATACTTTGAGGAGATTAGCATTTATATCATCAGACCATTTTTTGGGACAAAACATTTGTCAAAAATATTCAGATTCAGGTCTATAAAAATGATTTGTGAATTTGTGTTGAATGTTATTATTTTTGGTTGACCCCCCCCTCCAAATTCCAAAAAAGTAAAAAAAATTAGAAAATATCAAAATGAAGCATTACAGCTCAAAATGACATTTTTTTTCAAATTGTACTTCAATTTTGTAACAAATTTTTTTTAAAAAAATTGAAAATGCAAAAACTAAACAAAAACATTTTGTTTTGGGTTAAAAAACATGTTTAGATGACCCAAAATGGCTTTAAAAGAAATACAAATTGGTTTCGCCTCTGAACTGGAAAAATCATGTATCTGCATAACTGTAATCATGTTGTATTTTTAGCTGCAGAGCTCATGTATTAGAACATGATAACTGGACCTCATTGCTTTTGTAAGAACAAGAGAAAACAACAAATATGGCAAAATACAATAAGGTAGTACACGGTGCAGCAATATTTTGAAATTACTTGCCTGTTAGCAAATTGAGCACACATTTTTTCATAAAGCTTTTTGTACAGAGGGCATTACAATTCAGAGGGATGTGTAGCAGCTGCAGAGACACAGGCCTAAATGTCAGACCCTGATCTATCAAAGCACTTAGGCATGTGAGTAGTCCACTAATGTCAATGGGAGTGGTCACATGCTTAAAGTTAGGCATGTTCTTCAGTTCTTTGCTGAATCAGAGCCTAAATCTGCACTTGATTAGGAACAATGTTGTTAATGATGTGTACCCAGTTATCATAGTCATTGATAAGGTGCATGTGAGATGTAATGCAACCACAAGACATCTTCTATATCATAGTTGTACTGATAATATACTTAAAGTGATGCAGTCATTTTCTATGTAGAATACAGATGTAGAAACCATTCCTAAACCTTAGCTATACTCTTAGATTTTAATAAATAATAATTACTGTTATTACTAAATAAAATCTGCTAGTTAGAGGAGAATGCAAATTCCCTAATGGACTACTTCTCTATTTATGGTATTTTAAATTTGATTGGAAACAATTAGGAGATAGAGAGATGCCTATGAGCATTCATTATAATAGGGCATGTGGATTGTGACTGTTGATTTTTTTTGCTGTGCATCTAGAGCTGTTTACAGAGATGGCACAGTTTTGTCATAATAAAAATAACTGTTTCCTATAAAGGTTATCCTGGCACAAAATCATATTAAAATATATTAAATTTTTGAGAAACTTTCCAGTGAGAAGCAGCATCTTGTTACCCGAGGGAAATTTCTATCAGATGACAACCGCTCACGGACAATTTAATTTGCTGTTTAGTTTAACAGCTTGTAAGTCTCTCTCCTATAAATAACATGCAGTTGTAAAAGCTGACTGCTAATGAGATGATTGACCCTAAAAGTCATACTAGCAGAATCCCCCATTGTTTGCTTAAGGATATAATTTTCATTTTGTCTAACTGAAAATTGACATTCAAGCATACTGTGATGAGGAATTAGACCAAAAAAACAAAAACAAACTATGTGCATCATCAGGACTCTTATCTGCTATGGAATTTTCTTTGAGAAACATTTTCACTTGGGGAATAGCTTGGATTGAAATGCTTCTAAAGTTACTCATAGTTAATCAGATGACCCAACAAACAGGGTTCTCCAAAGGCTGTAGGGAGAAGACAGGGAGATAATGCTTTGAAAAATATTCAGTGATTTAAGAAAGTCTCAGAAATGTGCACATACGGATTTCTTTTTACTCAATTCATCACCAGAACATTTTAAAAACTACATTGAAATGTAGACATGGACAGAGGGCCTCTGAGGTTTGTATTGACATATACTTTAGAATTCATTTTTAGCTTCTGTACTTGAAAGTATTATTGTTACTGTTTAAAATTTTTAATCTTTATCGATTTATTTGTATATGCGTCTGTTGGGCTGGTAGAATCCTTGGGCCAAATTCAAATGAGATGTGTAATAGGATATAAATTAGACTTGTACACCAACCTAAGCTGCTATGCATTCAGTAAGACTTCCTTAGAGCTACTTGAACCTATTCCAGTGTTGTTCAAGGCAGCCTAATGACTTGTCTACATGGCCCCACAGTGCAGACTACAAGGGTAACATGTAACTTGCATTAAAGTGTTGCATTGTAACTGCCCTGTGTAGAACCTGCTAGTGCAAACTAAAAGGTACCTAGTTCTCTTAAACACAGTTTAGAGCCATTTAGACACTCTTAACACATTGATAGAGTTATATAAGTCAACCTAAGGGACTCTAAGTTAGTACCACCTGACATATTTTGAGATTACAAGCAAGACTAATTTATAGAAGTAAGGGTCTCCATCCATCACTCACTGAAGACAGTAGCAAAACTACCACTTATTTTTATGGGAGCAGCATCAGGCCCCAAATATTCTTAACAGGATTTTATCATGATGCATAATGAGGGTAGATAGTGCTCAGTTTTCTGATTTGGTTCCATTAACTAGCTTGGGAAAAATCTGGTTCATGATCTAAACTTCATTGCATAGACCCATCACTAGCTCTCATTTAGTTTAGTAGGCATCTATTGGGCTTCTATGCCAATGTGCGCATTGACATACAGAATTACCTGATTAATAACTATCATGCAGTAAATCCAGAAATTATAATTTCTAACCAGAGACAGAAAAGAGCACTAATCATTCAGATGAACTGGTCCAATAATACTCATGAATAATGTTTACAACAAATGTTTCCCTGTCAACTGTCAAGATATATTTGTGAATAATTTTGCTGGTTATTTGACCAACCATCAGGGAGAGAGGAGTATGTAAGCAGGCTTGTAGTATCACAGATAGAACAGATATAGATAACATATCTCAGTACCTTGACCTCCTCGATAAAATGCTTGGAGATATACTGATAAAAGCACTATATATGAGGCAGGCATCACATACAGGGTTTATATCATGATATTAGTCATGTAGAATGCAAAACTGTCCACTCATTAAAAATAATTATGGATTTCAAAAAAAGGAACACTTTCGTACATTCTGGAGCAATCTTCCAGCTTTAGGATTTAAATGAATTACAACAAAATTACTTCAGATGGGCAGTCCCTGGCATTTAGTTCACAGAAACATACACCAGCAGGGTGATTAAGATTAGCGTTAATGCTCATAGATCAATCCACAGGAAAATTATAGTCTGTGGGTAGGTGGACGGTACCTCATTTTTAAAGTCATGCATATTCACTAACTTAACAGGAACTGTGTTGTTTGTATGGCTAAAATAGCTAGCCCATTTACATTTCTAAAGGTTTGACAGCATGGCACAAGGAATTCAAAGTCTCCATAGCAATTCTGTAGGTTGAACATCTGTTTTCATGAATCAAAAGTGATCTCCATGTTTTTATTCTACTTATGATGGCATGCAGGCTTGCTGAGCTTGAGTACAGCCCAGCTTTCATTTTGAGTTCTTCTACTTTCTAACACACTTTTCAGTGGTTACATGCTCTTTTAGGGGCAGGAAGACAAAAAGTGTCACACTGTCTGGATAGGAAGAAAGAGGAAGAACTGCTTCACTGTAGTGGGTGGAAGGAGGGGTGGGGATTGCTATGGTTTGGAGCTAAGCAGTAGAACTTTCTGATTTTATCTGAACCAAATCTCCAAACCTCTCCAAATCTCTTATCATTTTGCCAGCCCTGACTCTCCATTTATTCACTGGTTAGAAAGGCAGAATATACAGTCTCCTCAAAGGCCAGGATTACCATCAAACAACTAACCATCACCTCTGTGATATGACCAGTCCTTCAGCGTCACAACTCTTGCCTACACTGGAAAAACTATATTGTGTTAAATGCAGCCTACAGTTCTGTGTAATCAGCGGCTGTCATGATTATCCTAGCATCAGCTGGCTGTGTTTATCTCTAGGATCCAGGACAGTCCAGTCTACAATGAGTGTTATTAATGTTATTTATATTAGTTAACCTGATGTAATGGGGTCAGTACCCACCTCTCGCAAGCACTCCCTCTGGGTGGGTGTGTCTGTATTCTTTCAGTTCTGGCGACCCCTTTCACTGGTTCTCAGGTGTTGTTTTCAGCATTTCAGCCCTCTGGCCTCACAGGTCAGCATGTGAATTAGAATAGACCCCTTCCAGGGTATACAGTCCACCAGGGCTTATCTCAGTACCTCTCTGATGATGTCTCTCTAGCCCTCCCTGGGCTCAGTCTTTAAGTAGTCCTGGCCCTGGTATGGGGCCAAATCCCAGGGCTTCCTCCCTGGACACTATCTTCCTGCAGCCCTGCTTGGGATCAGTCCCTACTCAGTCCTAGCAGCCAGCCAGAAGCCTCTCACTCCCCCAGTCTCTGTCCACACTGAGCTGTCTGTGGTCCTGCTGCTCTTCCTTCTTTAGTCCTTTCTTGTCCAGCTCCAAGCAGCCACTAACTGCTGCTCTGTTCTGCGCACACACACCCTTTATAGGGTCCTCCTGGGCCCTGATTGGCTGTTTCCCCTGCAGCCACTCTAGCCTGCTCGGAGGACCTCTCCACTGCTCCTTACCTGGGATGAGTGTGGCAGGACACTGAGGCCTCCAAAAGGGGGCCTTTGGATCTAGTGCACATTTTCCAGTGTATTGAAACCATCAAGGGCTAATGAGTCCAAACATCACCTATGCTGCCATTACATACAGCTGACTCCAAATGAAAGAAGAACATTTTCAAACAGATGTAAGAAATAGAGCTATGTGATAAACAATTTTTTAAAACCAGCATGCATTAAGCACTGAAAAGAAAGAAAAAAGTGACAAAGCAAGAGAAAGACAATTCTGGTAGGAATACTTCAGGGCTTTGTCAGATGTCTGCATAAAAATACGGTGTGCAGAGATTATCCATCTATCATTGCTTTAGCAACATCAGAAGTGTAATTTTCACTTATTCCCTCAATTTCTTTCTCTGCTGACCCCTCTCTGTTTGGTTGTTGATTTCCATTGGTGCTGTTCCTAAAGTAGCATCTTTTAATATCTCTACAGAGGCGCCGTGGATGATGGTAAGGTTATTACATTAAAAGCAATTTCTAGACCCTCTCAACAGTTTGCTTCTTAGCATGTTGGTGACATTCACAGCCTACGTTAGTCAGCATCACTTTTGTGTTAGGGAAATTATGATTCCCACAGAAAACTGATCTTTGAGCTTGGCTATATAATTAGAGCTGGGCAAATTTTTTTCAGACTAATTTTTTATTGACCAAAAATAAAATTTCAAGTCTACCATGAATTTGTGTCAAATTAGCTGAATATTTGCAGCCAAAAATAAAATACAATAAAGAAAAATCAGGTTAGATTCACAAGGGGACTTCAGTACCACTTACAAAGAAGGAGAAAAAGGTGCTTTTATACCTTAGTGACTAGAGCATTCACCTAGGATGGGGGAGACCCAGGTTCAAGTCTCCGCTCTGCCTGATTTGGTGAAGGGATTTGAATTTGGGTCTAACCTCTCCTAGGTTAGTGCCCTAAACCTAAGTACTGGGCTGTAGCAGCGTATTCTGGGGCTGGGGCTCTCTCAAACTCTTCTGTTGAAGCTGTTCCACCTTGTATAAAATACATAAATATTCACTGGAGCAGTGAATAGAACCCTCCCCCCCCCAGGGAATATGTTAACCACCTTAGTGCATACTAGTCCTCCAAGCCACATACGACAATCTTCAGAAGTCCCATTCCTGCTGAAGCCCCGAGCCCCGGCAGGTGCGCCGTGCAGAGCTGAAGCCCCAAGACCCTCTCCCCGCTGGACAGAAGCCCCTACCCCACTGCAAGACAGAGGTCCTGAGCTCCCCCTCCCAGTCTGGTAGGCAGAGAACGGGAGAATGCTGGGGGGAGGGGGCTTGCGAGCCACATTTTAATGGTAAAAGAACCACAGTGTGGCCACCCCTGCCTTAGAGTGTCACACTCTCCCCTCAATGAATATTTGAGTATTTAAATAAAGTGGAGCAGCTTCAACAGAAGATACTGAGCGAGACATACCCTCTTGCCCTGTGGTTAGGGCTCATCTGCTGTGTAGGAGACAGAAGTTCAAAGCCCGGCTAAATTAGGCAGAGTGGACTTGAATCCCATGTAGCATGTGAGTGCTCTAGCCTCCAGGAAGGGAGCCAGCACCCATTTCCCCCTTTGGCTTTGTGAACATCATTTCCAAATTTCCTTTGCTTTTAATAAAAAGCAGTGGTTAAAAATGCCCCAAAAGCAAAACAAAATGTTCCATTTCAGGTCAAACAACATGCTTTGTTAGACCCAAAATAAAAATCAATTCAGTCAGCAAGCCAAAAAAATTGATAATTTGCACAGCACTATATCTAACACCGAGGAGCAATCAGGGGTATTTTTCCATAAAAGAGGTGATTTCTGACTTCCTCCCTCCTCCTGAAACTCATGCTTTGCATAGAGACCCATTGGATTCATGGCTGTGTTTTTAACAGCCAAACAGGTTGCAAGAGAAACATCATGCCATCTACACAAAGCTAAAGCTAATTGAGGTGCTGGTTGTCAAAGCAACACTCCATTTTACCACTTGGATGCACCCAGAGTTCACGTACAATTACTTTAGTGAAACTGTAGGTAACTTTTGGTTAAAAAAAGATAAACAGAGATGAGTCTAGATGGTGTGTCACTCCTTAATAGTTCTGAGCATAAAAGTGTTGAAAGGCATATAATGGAGTGAGACTTCTTACTCCCTATAGTTTTTCACTGTTTACATTTTCACTGTTGTCAAAAGTGTAAAAGTGAAGCCTCGTGTGTGTGATTTTGTGTGTGCATTTGTAAATGAAAAGTAGCTTTTACAGGTAAAAAAAATAGATGCTGCTTGAGAAAGGGCAATATTTCACTCCCTTCCCTTCCCGCCTCCCCAAGAAAAAACTGTATTTCCTAACAAAGATGACAAAATTACAACTTGAACCAAATTTGTGACCTTTGGCTTATGGTTTTTTAAATGAAAAGCTCAGGTTTTTGTTCCCCCATAATTTACTCTGGATAAAATCTCCATTACTGTATTTTGCTAAAATAAATGTTATGCTTTTTTCTATACATATATAATTTTTCTCAAATTATAATACATATCCCTAGTATATCCAGTATTCTATGTACTTATGCATCTCCCATTTAGATCTCTTTTGTATTCATGTAGCTTTAAAGCCACTTCATAAAGTGACTATCTAGAACGATAAGCATAGAGGACTGAATTTACACAATCTGATATTTCCAGGATATTGTGTGCTTCTTTTCAGTGGGAGAAACACGTAATCCAACAAAATGCATGCAAGACTGTTTGTAGGCCTCCATTACTTTTCAATAAATAACACTTACAGTTTACAATCATGAAATGACAATAATTAACTATTATTTAATGTAATCCATGGCCCCCAAAGAATTTACAATCAAGTAGGTGGAAAGAAAGGAAAAAAGGATAGGGAGAAGACAGAATACACTGGACAACTGGGATGAAGGAAAGAACAGTGGATGGGTAGTATATTTGATTTGCTTCACAGTCCTACATGACATCCATGTGGGATGGAATTTATACGTAGGCCTCCAAAATCAGCTGAAACATTCACACAATGGCTTAAGGTTGAGATTTCCATATGTACCATGCATCTGAAGAGACTCCTATGCAGTGTTCAGGCCAACAACTTCCTGAAGTACCTTTTGCTTGTGCAAGGTCATACATCAGAGGGGTAGCCATGTTAGTCTGAATCTGTAAAAAGCAACAGAGGGTCCTGTGGCACCTTTAAGACTAACAGAAAGGTCATACAGCAACACTTGTTGTTGACAGCAGTATGAAAACAACTGAAACAAATCTGAAACAGGGAATCACAACTTTTTAGTGAATTATGTGAATACCCTAGCTGAGCTAATAACTTTGGGAAATCAAGACTATCCTGCTGTGGCTAAATAGATTATGTCATATAAGGGGAAGGAGTTTATGAACATGCCTATCACTCTCAGTTTAGAGATGAGCTTTTAAATCCGTCTCCAAAAATGAATCCTCGGAAATCTAGCCGAATAGTATAAAAGCATTTAAGATTTAAGCATTGTTTATCCAGGAGAGAATAAGTGTCCCAGGTTTGAAGAGTTGTACTTTATTCATAGCCTGGCAACACAAGGTAATATTCTGTCTGAAAGAATTGTACAAAGGAGTTTATTGGACTCATCTCAACCCCTGGTGAACAAACCTAATTACTAAACTGCCATGGAAACATCAGCACAGTTCCAGTTGATTGATAGCCTTTGTTATCTTCTAAAACACAGAGAGCGAGGAGGAGGAAGTATTTAAGTAAATGAACAATGCTTAAATGTAGGGGGAAATGTTGCCATATTACTAAAGAACATTGCTGTTTTAAGAGAGTGGTGTGCTTATCCAAACAGCATACATTATCTCTTCCCTTTATCCATAATCACATAATAATAAAACCCCACAGCATTGTTTTGCAGAGAGTCTCCCCAAGTCCACCAAATTTGCTGAACCTCTAGAGCAAGAATACAAAGGATCTTCAGATATCTGGAGCTAAAGCAACACTTGGCAATATGAAAAATACACACAATCAGAGCAAAAGAGTTAACAGCGATCATGGGCCAAACTCTGCTCTCAGTTACACCAAGATACAACCGCAAGGGTCTAATCCAAACACTACTGAAGTCAGTGGAACTCTTTCTGTTGACTTTAGTGTGGACGGTGGATTACACTGTAGCAACACTGGAGTTACCATGGTATCAATAAGAGCAGAATTTGGCCTTGTAGCTTAGAGGATAATTTTATTACCCAAAGCCTCCTCGATCAGGCCTTTTACAACATCTCTTGTCTGTCTAGAGAAAGGTTGTTGCAACCACTCTGTTTACTTAGCTGACAGCCTGACAACCTCATTATGTTGTAATGAAAAGGAAAGTAACAAGGTTGTCAAGCACACACTGTTACATGGATTTAAATAAGAATTCTTCAAAATCCACAAATTTTACTCCAGTTTTACATGGAATAAGTTTCCATTTCCTTTAGCAGCATCTGTGCCTGCATATCTTTATTTGCAATTTGGATCAATGGCTATTGTCACCTCAGAAGCCTGCAAAAATTCAATGAGAAATACATTCTCGCTCAAAAACAGGCAACTTCCATTGAAAAATTTGCATACCCAGGGCCTCCACACAGCTGATCAGCCCCTCTGTATTGCTTTTTAGGTCCCCCCCCCCATTCCCAGCAGTACAGCTCATACAAGAGCAAGGAGACCAATTTGCCCATAATAAATATATTTACTCCTCAAATTATGGGCAGTGCATTCTGGATTCATGGCATAAGCCAATCACCCATTATTTCTATATCTCCTTAGGTAGGTAGAGAGAGAAAGAGAGAGAGAGAGAGAGATGAATACATTATTGAAATGTACAATTCCCAAGCATGGAAACAATAGTCCTTGCCACATAATCTCCATTGAAATTACTTTAGAGAGACTAGAAGCCAAATGCAAACTAACATTAGAAATAAATATTATAAATAGTTAAATAGTTTTGTACAGAGCAAACTTTCACCATTACCCCTTGCTTCTCCCCAGACTTTGTGTTTCCTTTGGCAAGTCATTAAGCCTCTTTCTGCCTCACTTCCCCACCTGTAACATGGGGTAATATTACTTCCCAACTTTACTGGGATGTTTTGAGGATAAATACATTAAACATTGACACATTCAGCTACATGATAATGGAGATCATATAAGTACTTGGAGAGAGAGAAATAATTAGTAGTACATAGAGATAGCTATCCCTCATTTTTCTGAAAAGACACGTCCGATGGCATCAAACTCTCTAAAGATACATTTCTTAAAGGATTTTGAAATCCCAAAGTTGCCCGAGTCCAACCCCTAATGTGTGTCCTCCCACACCCCCATGGGAGTGAATAGCCACTCTAATATTTCAAACACCAAATTTAAAAAAGAACCCCTAAAACATCTTTGATTTAAATTACCGTATTTTTTGCGTGTCTTTTCCAATCCAGATAGCTACATACTGTGGCCTCCTTTCATATTCTGACAGCCAGTACCTTTCCACTAACCTCAGACAATGTAAGGGCAAACCGTTCACATTTTTCTTTATTGATGAGACAGACTCCAGACATTAATTGACTTGAATGTTCCATTTTAATTTATCTTTGGAGACTTTATAATTCAAAATGTAATTGTCTTTGGTCAAGTTGATAAAGATACACATACAAATGGCACCAGTTCCTAACACAGACACAATTTTGGCAGATGAAATTCTTGTTTAAAGGAATTAGGCTTATTTTTAGCTGTTATATCCATCCAAAAGCCAGGCTAGTCTTAGAAGGAGCTGGAAACAGCTCAGATATACTACACTAAACGAGTCTATTATTACAAGAAATAATAGACTAAGTGATTTCTGTACTACTGAGGTGCATCTACTTTGAGTGTTTGCCATTAAGGGCCTCACATGTCACTCTTCTAAATGAAAAAAAAAATAGATTACTTGAAGGAGCAGCAATAAAGAGGGAAAGTATGTTTCGTAATAGAACCATGTACTAACCCACACTAAGTAGAACAATTGACGAGTGGCGTATTTCACAGAAACATCATCGGTGGCACACAACCATCAATAGATAAAAGTAATGAATAGCACATAAAATAAGAGACAAGAATAATGACTAATGAGGAACTGACCACTGTTCTAAAGCATCTTCTTGGGAGCAAACCATCTTTACTGTTCCCTGTATTATGACAATTCCTATCCAAAACCTCAAGTTATTTATAGTGTTATATAATTTATTGATGCTTATTGTATATTTTGACAAAACAAGATACTGATGAGGCCTTCTTTTAAGTTCTTGAGACAGCTTTTCTTCAATAAAATATGATGGATAGGATATAGCTACCTCACTGTTAGAGACTAAAGGCAAACTAAAATGGCTACCAGGTAAACTGTAAGTTCTGGTGTATTCTAGAGGTCTCAAAAGGCCAACATATGGGATAATAGATAACTAGATAATTCATCTGGTCATTTCCACCCCTGAGTCTTTTGTAGGCCAGATTCTGATCCTATTAAATATGAAAAAGGCATGTTACTCAAATCCTACTCAAAGTGAGTAAAGGAATCAGAATCTGACCCTATGATACATCATTTATGAGACAGGAAATTATTTTCAGAGGAAGCTGAAATCATCTGAGTCTTCTTCTAAGCTTTTCTTTTTGAAATATATAGATAATGGCAGGCATGTTGTCTGGATACACATGGCTTATCCAGAGATACCCAAGCTGATGTTTATTTGTGGAATCCAAACAGCCTAAACTGAGCTGGACTATCATAATCAAACATACACTGGTTATGTCAAAACGATACATGTGTTCTATGATTGTTGTATAGTTCATGATTTCTGTGTTCAAGCCTGAGATTTTGCTATCCATCCTGAGCCTTGACACTCCATGAACTTTATCAGAAGAAAGTCTGTGAATATGGAAGTTGGTGGTGGTGGTGGTGGGAAATGGATGGCAACAGTCATGTTGCTCTTGTGAGGGTCACTGTTTTTTAGGTGCAGTGTGTACACTTGTTCACTATCTGTCTTCAGCTCATTCTACATTGTCCACTCTAACAATTATGATTCAGTCTGGTTGGGATTTAAATTTGTTGCTTAAAGATGAAATTTTCTTAGCCATCCACTCCTCCTTCAGTGGCTATGTTAACTCAATGTGCTCAAGGTAATTGTACACATTTTTGTTTCTTCTTCTCCCTAATGTACTGTATTGGGATAGTGGGGAGAATCCATCTTTTTTGGAGGGCGGGGGGTAAGGTTGTTTCCAAAGAGGAAGTTCTATCCTATCTCCCTGTAACTTCAAATTGTATTGCATCAGATAGAAAAATTACTTTTCTTTGAGTGGCTAACAAAAACATCCCCCTCCCTCCCTGTTTCCTATGTATCTTTGCCTCCCTCCAGCTTGTAATAGGACAAAAGGAACTATACAAATATTGTCAAAGAAATGAAACACCAAAACATCATACAAATATATTGTAAAATATGTAATTATCTTTCATCTTAAAGCAAAAGGGAATCTGGTGCAAGAAAGTCTGTTTAAATGTAGTGAGGTCAGGCAACATTATTTTATACCCCACATTGTGTGGCTCAGATGATCATTTATTTCATAAGAAGGGAGAGTAAATAATAATAGTCTGGTCTGGAGATTGAGGAAAGAACATAATGAAACTAGAATAGAAGTGTTTTCCAGTAAGTAACTGAGCAGACTAGAAATGACTGAGAATTGAGAAAAGTTGCAATAATTACTCAATGGGAGACTAAATGGACATTGTATTCCCAGAGTCTGAATATAAGAATATTAAATATTCATTGTGTGTGTTTGGAAAATTTGATCATTCTATTGCATAAAAGTTGCAACCATGCATGAGACTGCCAAGATAATGGCAATATCCTGTAAGTTGGAGCTTATCCTCAATCTTTGGGTCCTGGGAGAAAATCAATCCTGTAAAAAGGGCCCTATTGTAAGGGTTTAAGTGGTAATTAAGTGGTGCATAAACTTCGCTCTGGTTTTGCACAGAAGTAGATGTCACCCTTTGTGCTGGGTGAACTATTTACAGTAATCAAGGTATTCTTCTAGTGCAGGGGTTGGCAACGTTTGTCATGCGGCTCACCAGGGTAAGCACCCTGATGGGCCGGGCCAGTTTATTTACCTGCTGATGCAGCAGGTTCGGCCGATCACGGCCCCCACTGGCCGCAGTTCGCCGTCCCGGGCGAATGGGGGCGGCGAGAAGCGGCGCGGGATGTGCTGGCCGCAGCTTCCCTGCCAAACGTTGCCGACCCCTGATCTAGTGTAACCCTGTTTTTTAATGTTCACAAATTATCTGAGTACAACTCACGACTTATAGACTCATAGACTCATAGACTTTAAGGTCAGAAGGGACCATTATGATCATCTGGTCTGACCCCCTGCTTGCTGCAGGCCACAAAGCCCTACCCCTTCCCTTGACTCTGCTGTTGAAGTCCCCAAATCCTGTGGCTTAGTGACTTCAATTGGCAGAGAGAACCCTCCTGCTAGCGATCCCTGCCCCATGCTGCGGAGGAAGGCGAAAAACCTCCAGGGCCTCTGCCAATCTACCCTGGAGGAAAATTCCTTCCTGACCCCAAATATGTTTTCCCATTAAACCATTCCCTCCATAAATGTATCTAACTTAATCTTAAAACCATACAGGTCCTTTGCCCCCACCGTTTCCCTCGGAAGGCTGTTCCAATATTTCACCCCTCTGACGGTCAGAAACCTTTGTCTAATTTCAAGCCTAAACTTCCCCACGGCCAGTTTATATCCATTCGTTCTCGTGTCCACATTAGTACTGAGCTGGACTAATTCCTCTCCCTCCCTGGTATTTATCCCTCTGATATATTTAAAGAGAGCAATCATATCCCCCCTCAGCCTTCGTTTGGTCAGACTAAACAACCCGAGCTCCTCGAGTCTCCTTTCATATGACAGGTTTTCCATTCCTCTGATCATCCTAGTGGCCCTTCTCTGTACCCGTTCCAGTTTGAGTTCATCCTTTTTAAACATGGGAGACCAGAACTGCACACAGTACTCCAAATGAGGTCTCACCAGCGCCTTATACAACGGAAGCAGCACCTCCTTATCCCTACTAGATATACTTTGCCTAATGCATCCCAAGACCGCATTGGCTTTTTTCACCGCCACGTCACATTGTCGACTCATAGTCATCCTGCGGTCTACAAGGACCCCGAGGTCTTTCTCCTCCTCCGTTACTTCTAACCGATGCGTCCCCAGCTTGTAACTAAAATTGCTGTTAGTCATCCCTAAATGCATCACCTTACACTTTTCACTATTAAATTTCATCCTATTTCTGATACTCCAATTCACAAGCTCATTCAAGTCTCCCTGCAGAATATCCCTATCCTCCTCCGAATTGGCAACGCCTCCCAGCTTTGTGTCATCTGCAAACTTTATCAGCCCACTCCTACAATCAGTTCTGAGGTCAGTAATAAATAGATTAAATAAAATGGGTCCCAAAACCGAACCTTGAGGAACTCCACTGGTGACCTCTCTCCAACCTGACAGTTCGCCCTTCAATACGACCCGCTGCATTCTCCCCATTAACCAATTCCTATGCACCTCTGGATTTTCATATCGATCCCCATCTTTTCCAGTTTAACCAATAATTCCTCATGCAGTACAGTATCAAACGCTTTACTGAAATCAAGGTATATTAGGTCCACCGCATTTCCCTTATCTAATAAGTCCATTACTTTCTCGAAGAAGGAGATCAGATTGGTTTGGCACGATCTGCCCTTCGTAAAACCATGTTGTAATTTGTCACAATTGCCATTAACCTCAAGGTCCTCAACTACTTTCTCTTTCAGAATTTTCTCCAGTACCTTGCACACTACGGATGTTAAACTAACAGGCCTGTAGTTACCCGGGTCACTTTTTTTTCCCTTTCTTGAAAATAGGAACCACATTAGCTATTCTCCAGTCTAACGGAACCACCCCTGAGTTTACAGATTCATTAAAAATTATCGCTAAGGGGCCTGCTATTTCCCGCGCCAATTCCTTCAATATTCTCGGATGAAGATCATCCGGTCTGCCCGACTTAACCCCATTAAGGTGTTCAAGTTTTGTTTCTACCTTGGATACGGTAATCCCCCCTCCTGTATCCCCCCCTGTCACACTGCTAGTATTCCTAATCCCTTCATTGGCCTCATTAAACACCGATGCAAAATATTCGTTGAGATATTGTGCCATGCCTAGATTATCCTTAATCTCCTCACCGGCTATAGTCTTCAGCGGTCCCACTTCTTCTTTCTTTGTTTTCTTCCTATTTATATGGCTGTAAAATCTCTTACTATTGCTTTTAATTCCCCTCGCAAGGTCCAACTCTACACGGCTTTTGGCCTTTCTCACTCTATCTCTACATTCTCTGACTTCACTAAGGTAAATTTCCTTACTGATCCCTCCCCTCTTCCACTCTTTGTACGCTTTCTGTTTTTTCCTAATCGCCCCTTTGAGACGGTCGCTCATCCAGCTCGGTCTAAATCTCTTGCTTACTAATCTCTTTCCCTTTTTCGGGATACAGGCCTCTGACAGCTCATGCAGCTTTAACTTAAAGTAATCCCAGGCATCATCTGCCTTTAGATCCATTAATACGTTTGCCCAATCCACTTCCCTTGCCAGTCCTCTTAATTTGTTAAAATTAGCCTTTTTAAAATTATAAACCCTAGTCTTTGATTTAATTCTGTTACTCCTTCCATTTAGTTTAAACCGAATTAGCTCATGATCACTGGAGCCCAAGTTGTCCCCTACAACCACTTCCTCAACAAGGTCCTCACTACTCACCAAAATCAAATCCAAAATGGCCTCCCCCCTCGTCAGTTCAGCTACCACTTGATGAAGGAATTGATCAGCAAGCACATCTAGGAACATCTGAGCCCTATTATTGCTACTAGCGTTTGTTCCCCAATCTATATCTGGGAAGTTAAAGTCCCCCATAATTACACAGTTCCTATTAGTATTTACTTCCCTAAACACATTAAATAGTTCTTTATCCATATCCTGGGTCGATCCCGGCGGTCTATAGCACACCCCAAGCACTATCCCTGGAGAGGCTCCAGTAGTTCTTTTACCCAGTGTGAGTATTGCCCAGACGGACTCCGTGTTATCTGTTCCATCAACTATTATTTCTTTACAGCTTATCTCATTATCAACATACAATGCCACCCCCGCACCTTTACCTTTGTTCCGGTCTTTCCTAAACAGCGCATACCCTTCCAAACCTGTATTCCAGTCGTGACTGCCGTTCCACCACGTTTCAGTTATTCCTACGATATCCGG
Organism: Malaclemys terrapin pileata; assembly: GCF_027887155.1. Lineage (NCBI taxonomy): Eukaryota > Metazoa > Chordata > Testudines > Emydidae > Malaclemys > Malaclemys terrapin. Next base: position 14,931,359 of record NC_071518.1, read on the forward strand.
TTTCAATTCTCGGACCAAGAGCTCCAATTCCTCCATTTTGTTACCTAGGCTTCTTGCATTGGTGTATAAACATCCTAATGTATGTCGTTTAGCCTGTCTCCCATTAGTAACACAATATGTTACAGGCCTCTTTGTGTTCGTTCCCCCTCTCCTTCTTATGTCCAATCCCATCTCCCCGGCTATATCTCCTCTTATCTTATCACTCGCCTTTTCAATGTTGGAATCTGGCGTGGAGATTAACTGTACATCTCCCAACCATCTCCCCAAACTTCCTAGTTTAAAGCTCTTTTGATAAGATGAGCCAGCCTCCCTCCCAGAAGTCTATTTCCTTCCCTACTCAGGTGAAGTCCATCCCGTGAGAACAGCTGTCTGTCCCCAAAAGCCTCCCAGTGGCCATACATCCCAAAGCCCTCCTTATAGCACCACTCCCTTAGCCAACTATTTATCCTCACAATCCTATTAGCCCTTTGCTGCCCTTCTCTAGGAACAGGCAGAATCCCACTAAAGATAATCTGAGCCTCTATCTCCTTGAGCGTCTTCCCCAGCCTGGCATAATCTCCCTTGATTCTCTCTAATGAGAACCTAGCCGTGTCATTCGTTCCTACATGAAGGATTATCAAGGGGTTCTTACCTGCTCCTTTTAGGATCCTTTTCAACCGCAGGTCACATTGCGTATCTTTGCGCCCAGTAGACAGCACACCCTTCTGTTCTCTGGGTCTGCCCTGGTCACAGGCCTGTCTAATCTCTTCAGTAAAGAGTCCCCAATTACATACACCTGCCATCGCCTGGCAACATTGCGATCTACTAATCCAGTCTCTGATCCCTTTAGTCCTGACCTGTGTCTGTTCCTATCTTCCCTTATACTCCCCCTTGTGCCTTCCTCTATCCTCCGGGGGCCCAGGTTTTGTGCTGTCTCCATCAACTCCTCTCCTCTCTCTATTGGACTAGCTGCTCTTCTCTTCTTCCTCACCCTCCCACCTTCGGTCACCACCTGCTGTCCCTCCACCTCGTTATCCAAACACCCAAACCTGTTCCTGAGTTCTATTTCCCCCTCACTAGCCCTCCTTTTCCTTGGCCTGCTTCTCACGGTCACATACTTCCACTGCCCTTGTTCTCCCCCTAACATTCCCCCCTCACTGTCCTTTACCTCTGCTTCCACCTGCACCCCTGAGCATTCCCCTTCAGTCCCTCCTTGCCTGTCCTCCATCAGCTGCTCAAACCCCCATCTAAACTCCACCAGGGTATCTACCTGCATCTCCAACCCCTTTATCTTTTCCTCCAGTAACGCTATAAGGCGACACTTCATGCAAACATACCTCTGTTCCGGCTCACCTGCTAGGACTATATACATACCACAGCTTCCACATGCAGCCATCTGCATTCTGTCTGCTGCTGCTTGGCTCATGGCTGCTGCAGTCTCCTCCCACAGCACCTGGGGACACAGAGCACACAACACACCGCGCCCTCCTCCCTCCCCCTGGACCTCCCCCTGCAAACTCCCACTCAAACTCCCCTGTTAGCCCCCCTGTTTGCTGCCTCCTGTGCCGCTGCTCGCAGCTGTGCCGCTGCCTGACTTCTGGTAAATTATTTCAGTTTTATGCTAACATAGCCAAGCCTATGAACTGCATATCAACTGTGTGCTGCAAGAACTGCTTTGAAAATTTGATATTCATAATTTGAATTTCAACTATTTTGACGGGATGAACATAATTCATAGAACAAGTTTTCTAGGGAAAACACTCAGATGACTGTAGCAGAGGCTAACCTGATCCGGTGCAGGATGTTCATGTTTCCTGTGCCATAGTACCTTGGTTTTCTTTCACTCTTGAGCATTTGTTTGATTTTAGTCAAAGCACTGGTCAGTGTCCTCTGTTTCCAGGGTAGACACAGTCCAAAACACACACAATATATGTGCTTAGCCCTCCTTTGACCACCGCTTTCACACTTGGCGCAGAGCTCCACCAACCATCTTTCAGCCGCCTCAGGCTAAACAGTTAAATGTTCCTTTACTCTTCTGACAAGAGCTCACAATACTCTTCACCCTTCAGCCATATAAGTTCCACAGCACCACTATGCACTGTAGTGGGGCCTGTGCCCTCCAAAGGCCCTGGGGCACTACATCACAAAGGGGCTGTCTGCATTCCACCTCAAGCCCCCAGCTTTGTTTTCAAGGGCTGCTCCCCACAATGCCTTTTTAGCCCAAAGCCTGTGGCTGCCAAAGAGTGGAAAGGACATGGAAGATTAAGAAGAGAATGCCTTTAACAGCAATTATTGAAGGCGGTGGTGGGGGAAATGATTGTTTCATTGTCCAGCTTTCAGACATATGGAGAATAATTGCTTAAGGTCTTTTTTTAGTCCCTTCCCAGGTTATTTCAGCTCAACCCTCCTAGGCTATTTCCAAGAGGTTCTGGCACCCATACCTCCTCCAAGCTGCTTGCTTAGAGGCTGTACCATCACTGCTACTACTCCTTTCCCTGCTCCCTTAGCAGGGAGTTCCACACCAGATTTTACTTCAATCAAAGCCTTGCCTCAACACTTCCTACTCCCTCCAAGTCTCACTCTTTTAAATGAAGCCACTTCCTTTGTTCCCTGATATTCCTTCCAAGAATGCCTTGCAACACCCTACACTGCCCAGAACTCCTTTTTACTATGCTGCATGGGACCAACCATGGTAACCTGTATTAAAAGGTCAGTTCTTGAACAGGGTTGTGCTAGCTAGAGCTGTGCAATTTTTTGTTTGGATGAATAATGTATTCATTACAAAAATGCACTTTGGGGCAACCTTAAAGTATTTGCAAATTTTACGTGATTAGTTTCAGCTGGGAAAAACCTTTTTCCAGGCCATCAAAAAAATTCCTGTGTGTATGTGTGTTCACGTGCGCACATCCCTTTAACCCAGTAGTTAGGGCACTTGTCTATGATGTGGGAAAAACGGGTTTGAATCCTTATTGTGGAACAGGCAATTGATTTGAGATGACCAGCCTAACCACTAAGCCAGTGTTTCTCAAACTGGGGTTGCCGCTTGTGTAGGGAACGTCCCTGGCGGGCCAGGCCGGTTTGTTTACCTGCCCTGTCTGCAGGTCCGGCCGATCGCAGCTCCCACTGGCCGCAGTTCGCAGCTGCAGGCCAATGGGAGCTGCTGGAAGTGGCAGCCAGTACGTCTCTCGGCCCGCGCCGCTTCCAGCAGCTCCCATTGGCCTGCAGCGGTGAACCGTGGCCAGTGGGAGCTGCGATCGGCTGGACCTGTGGACGAGGCAGGTAAACAAACTGGCACGGCCCGCCAGGGGCTTTCCCTACACAAGCAGCGATCCCAGTTTGAGAAACACTGCACTAAGCTATCAGGGTGAGGGAGAAAGCTGCTCTCAGTCTCTCCTGTTGAAGCTGTTCCAGAGTGTATAAATACTTATATAATCATCAGAGCAGGGACTTATTTTCACCCCACCCCTTGCCAGGTGAGTCTCTTAACCCCTAGGCTATTCTGCTCTGAAGCTGTCCTATTGATGATGTTCCATTTTGTATAAAAACTTAAATATTCAGAGGGCTAAAGTGAGTGAGAATAGCTCTATAGCCCAGTGATTAAGGCACTTATTAGGGAGATGGGAGATGTGTTCAAATCCCTCTAAATCAGGCAGAGACAATTTGCCTTTTAAATCTCCTACTTCACAGGCGAGTGTCTTAATCAGCAGCCTATGAAGTAATGCTCACTCTCTTGCTTTGGCCTACTGAATAATCAAGTATTTATACAAAGTGGAGCAGCTTCTACAGGTGAGATTTAGAGCAACCAACTCACTTCAGAATAGCATCTTGCCTGGTGGTTAAGCTGCTTGGCCAGGAAAATGGGAAGATAAATTTGAGTCCTTGCTCCCCACTAAGGATTCAAAGCTGGATCTCCCACATCCCCAGGAAGCGCTCTAATTGCTGGGATAATGGTTATAAGACATGTATTAGATCTGACACCATCTGACCAGGACTAAACAAAGACTGTGAATGGCTATCCAACTACAGAAGCAGTTTCTCCTCCCTTGGTGTTCACACCTCAACTGCTAGCAGAGCACCTCACCCTCCCTGATTGAACTAACCTCGTTATCTCCACGCTGATTTATACCTGCCTCTGGAGATTTCTATTACTTGCATCTGAAGAAGTGAGGTTCTTACCCATGAAAGCTTATGCTCTCTATACTTCTGTTAGTCTCAAAGGTGCCACAGGACCCTCTGTTGCTTAAGACATGTAATGGCCTGAAAAAGAGTTTCCATTTGCTGACAAATTCCAAACATTTTTGGAACAGAACCAAATATTTTTTTCTGATTTTTATGTTTGCTTGTCAACCCTGAAATATCAATTATTCATCCAGCTCAAGTTCTGGCCTATTCTTAAAAGGGGACAGAACCCTTGTATCAATTGCTGATTTATATATTGCTTTCCACATATATTCTACAATATCCACGTAAAGTTCAAAATAGTTATGGGGATTCCGTTGTATTTGCTCAGGGTATGAAAGATTCATGTTAAAGTTTATCTCCTCCAACTGGGGTACCAGTGTACCATGCTCACTTCTAGTTTCCCTCTATCAAACCGTAACATAAAGAATTTATCTATGTTGGTTTTACAAAAACAAACAAAACCCAACAACACACCACCTGGGGTAAAATCCTGCAGTCCGTAGTCAGTTCTGCTTGGACAAAACACCCATGCACGTCATTGGGAATGTTTTCTTGATTAAAGATTGACAAATAGACTCTAGCTTGCAAATACTTTCCTCCTTTAAAAATATAATTTTGTGTGTCCACACATGGAATTTTAGACTCTAATGAAAACCCTACATGAACAATCCAGAGACCCCAAGAGTATTCAGCAATAGAAGAGTAGCTGCTTGAAAGTAAAATAATGCTTCCTACCAATAACATTACTTTAGCTTTCGGTATGTGTTCTCTTGGGATCTGGGAGAGGATTTTCCCTGTGAACCCTCTATCAATATCTGAACATTTTGGTAAGCATTCCCTGGAGCTATATCCTGCTCCCCTCCATCATGCAAAACTAACTGGAAGACGTTGACGCCGGTGAGCTGTGAGTAGGGTAACCAGGATCCAATGCTTAAGTGTCAATGGAGCCAATAGCTATAAAATGAAAACTGAACCGACCATTTCCAAGGTTAAAAAACAACAACAACAACCACCTCCAAGTATCATCTTTTCCTTGTTATTTTACAATTTTGTGTGTGTTTGCACTACTGCTTTCTGCTCTTAACTAGAAGGGGATAGTGACAAATACTCATTCAGTATCAGTCTGTGCTGGTTTGGCCATGTAGATAATGTAGGAGGATTTAGTTTCATATCAGTGTTAAGAAGATGCTCAAAAAAGTTAATTAATTCTTTGTTGTGCTCTTAACTGACAAAATATATATAGAGAAAAGGCAACTGCAGAAAAGACTGAAAAGCAGTTATTAAGGCAATCACCGGTTCTTAAGATATTACTTTCTGTCCCTATCTAGTATTAGCAGTATGAGAGAAAGGGAATAATTCCTAATAGAGCTGAATCAAACAGCTCTCAAATGGGCTCTTATGTGGATGAGAGATGATAAACATAATGAATGGTTAAACAAGCAAAGTGCATTCATGAGCATAGGATAGAGAGAAGCCACTAATGTCATCTGCCTCTCTGTTCCGATACCAACCTGTTATTATGGAATTCAGGCCGGGTTAAAAATGTCCTCTTGATTTAGCTACGTGAGATGTAAGAAACATAAAGTATCTGTGTTTACACTGTAGAATACTGTAACATTTTGAAGGGAAGGATTTCTGTTATACAATAGTGGTGATGACAGGTCTTTGGCATGAAATAGGGAGCTTGGAAAATATCAGTTTTAAATAATACAAAGTGTAGAGCAGGGGTCGGCAACATTCGGCATGCGGCTCGCCAGGGTAAGCACCCTAGCAGGCCGGGCCAGTTTATTTACCTGCTGACGCTGCAGGTTCGGCCGATCGCGGCCCCCACTCGCCGCGGTTCACCGTCCCGGGCCAATGGGGGGGGCGGGAAGCAGCGCGGGCCGAGGGATGTGCTGGCCGCAGCTTCCCACCGCCCCCATTGGCCCGGGACGGCGAACCTCCGCATCAGCAGGTAAATAAACTGGCCCGGCCTGCTAGGGTGCTTACCCTGGTGAGCTGCATGTCGAACGTTGCCGACCCCTGGTGTAGAGAGTCATGCTTGACCTTTTTCTGCAAAGATTAGTTATTTCTCTTGCTATATATTTTGATGACCTTATATCTAACAATGACCTGCCTTCTTTTGGCCTAACATGCTATATTTTCCATGAGACAAACATAGTTGTGGCTGCAAAGGTTGAAAGGATGGCAATGTTAGTTGGAGCTTGAAAAAGTTTACATGATGTGTAATTGCAAAAAAAAAAAAACCAAAAAAAACTCTAGGATTATTTAGTCTTCCAAGGAAGAGTAAGAGAAGGTTTGTTGAGATCTATAAGATTATGAAGAGTATACTCAAACCTGCTGAGTTCCTCCTTTTGACTGTCCTGTTATGTGGTGACACAGGATCAGTTGGTAGAGTTAATAGCTGGGGAATTAAAATAAGTTAATACATGGAAATATCATCTTCTACGGTGTGTGTAATTCTAGAGGATGTCATAGGGTCAAGGGTCCTCATTCTCCTCTCACTGGCTGAAGACTAGTCTATAAAGGAAGGATGGTCTCATGGTTAAGTCACTGGACCAGGAGATTTGAGTTCAGGTCTTGGCTCTGCCACAGCCTGTGTGAAGTTGGACTATAAGTCAGTATAGATTTTGGCTCCAGGTGTAAGTAGTCCTTTTCTCATCCATTTTTTAGGTCATGGCATGTTCCTGGGATAAATCATCAGCAAAGGAAATATGGAAGTAAAGCCCCAAGATAAGCATTTTGGCTCCATTGTTTAAAGATCTGTTTTTCAAAGACCAGCTACCCATTGGAATGAGCAAAATTGCATTAACATTTGCACAATCAAGCTGCATGCTAAATGCATATGTAAAACAGATACAAATTCCCAAATGGGCATTCATTTATATGAAAAGCACTTTATTCCCTTATGAAGTCACAGTAATTGCACAATCATACAAGCATACCTAGCTGTTTGAAAAACCGGGCCAGAAGTGATTGCGTATTTATGTAGAATTTATGACTTCTGGAATGTTGAATCTTTGTAAAGGGGATTTGACTCTCCCTGTATTGCCACTGCAGCAGCATGTGCAGATATGTTGGTTTTTCATATGAACATCTAAAAGTATCTGTAACCTATGAAAAAAACTATGCCAGGGCCCAGCCCAGGGACCCTGTAGATAGCAGACAAGTACTTCATCCACTCCAACCTCTCAGTCTACTTCCCTAGGCCGCTTCCCCACAGCCCCAGCACCTTCTTTGCCCTTGTCTCAGGGCCTCAGCATGCCAGTCTTAGCAGTCAGCCAGGAGCTCACTCTCACTCCCCTGATTCTGCCCAGCACTGCTCTGACCAAGGTGTTAGTGTTCTTTCTCCTGCAAGGCAGCCAGACTTCCATCCTCAAGCTCCATGGAGCAACTGAATCTGCTCTGCTCTGCAGCTCTTCTTATATGGGCCAGTCCAGCCCTGATTGGCTGCTCCTCACAGCCGCTCTGCTTACAGGCCAGTTTGGGTTGGACGCCCCATCACAGAGGTAATGAGCAGACCTCACACTTTTTGGATAGGAGAGGAATCTCTAGTCAAGGAGTATTCATGTATATTTAGAAGGCTTCATTTTCTCCATATGTTTTTCAGGTGCCCTTCATCCATGCATTAGACAGGGATGTCATTGTCACACTGAGCATACTAGTGTGAGGCAAAGTCCACAGTAGTGTAAGGGAAAGGGAACATGGCTTTGTAAGTTATGTTCCCCCCAAACATGATGTCTAAAGCTGCAGCCTTCTCTTCATTTTGTTCATTTTTATTGGATTAATTCTGGTAAAAAGTGAGAGAGAGGCTGAGGAAGAAGTAGGTGTGTTGCAATGCTAATGAGCACATTTGCCAGCCTCTGCCAGAAGATGACTGCCTCTGCTTGCCTTTATTAACCATTTTGGAAAATGTCTCAGTTGCAGATGCACAATAGCAATTGTCAGTGCTTTTATAATTTCTCATTTAGAACACTGGGACATTATTTGGAGTAGGACTAGTCCTGCAGCACTCAAGCCTATATCAGTATTTTATAATAGAGCAGCTAGACTCATTTTGCAGTGTGATTACAAAACCCATCAATGTGAATTATACAGCAAGCTACATTGGTTTCCAACTTCTGCAAAGCCAGAATATTATCTTGCACAAATAGAGTACAAATGTAGAAATAATATGAGTCCGACTTATCTGAATGATAGACTACAGAAAGCTTCTACTGTTCGCTCCATCAGTGCTGTGTCTGCTGCTAATGACACCTACCACATTCTGAAAGTAAATTCTAATAATGCTGAATACTCTTGCTTATTTTCCCCCTACAAAGGCTCAGTTTACTGCACCATTCTGCTGATTGCTGAAACATTCTCCCAAACTGAAAATTAATTTTTCAAGTAACATTTCTCTGGGTCAGAAATACTTGTGAACATATTTGATTCTAATGCATATACATCCTGTTAATTGAACATTACTAAGAATGTTTTGATGTATTTTCTGTATCATTTTACATATAAAACTCTATCATTTTTGATAAACTGTAGTTTTGCATCATTTTACATGTATTATTTAACAATAAATAACCCAGATTGTTCACCGCAGTTTCCCCTCCATTTCTTTGTGTGGTTTTCCATTAATGTGTTTTATTTTTCATACTGTGTTTGATCCATGTATGTTTATGCGATAGTTCTGGTGCTATATCTGGACGAGCAAGCTGACTGCATGAGGATTTTTTTATGTAACTGCATAAATAAGCTAGTGTAGAAGAGGCTGGATGAACTGAGATATGCTGCCCTACCTGGCTGTCTCCTGGTACTGAGCAGCAACAGGATGTGGCAATGTCAACACCACCTTGGGAGAGGACCATGGGGGAACAATATGTGAACAGGGAAAAGGGAACCTGGGTAGATTGAGACCTGGTTGTGTTAGTTGTTTACAGTTTTTTGATGTAAGAAACAATTTCTGGATTGCAGAAACAGGGTTGGGAAGGAGGGAGGACCAGTATGGATCAGGAGAGCGAGTTGAAGGAGATGGATGTCTGGGGAAATAGAGGACAATGGATGGGTGACAGGGCTAAAAGGAACTAGAAGAGCCAGGAAGAAAGAAACAGCCGGGAAAAAACAATGAAGATAAAAATAGGGGCCAGGTGAAAGAGAAGAAACTCACCTCATTTGCTCACATGGATGTAAAGAATTTCTCTGTGTAGAAACTTGCAGCTAATGAGTGGCATGCAGGGGCAGAAATGACTGGTAGAAATGAGGAGGTGTGGTGAGCTACAGCAGCATGTGGTGTGAAAAGTGGCTGGGCGAGGTAACAGCAAGAAGTTTGGAACCCTTGATAATCAGGGGAAACAGCTGTGAGTGGGAGCACCCAGGGAGTTAGAACATGGACTAGGTGGGAGGAGGATGAGAGGTAGCTAGATCAGCTGCTGGAAAGGAAGTAGGTTACTTGGGGCACAGACATCAAAAGGAGCATGTTCTAATTTTTGCACTGGGCCCAGAGTCTGCACTTTGGCCAGCCCTACATTATGTTTATACACTATGCCCTGTATGCTAGGCCAATGGTCTTCAATCTGTTCCAGGCTGAGTCTCCCTTTTCCAAACCAGAACCCTTCCACTAGACTCCCCCCACCCCCATGTTGTAATACAGTGTTTCTCAAACTGGGGTCGCCACTTGTGTAGGGAAAGCCCCTGGCGGGCCGGGCCGTTTACCTGCCCTGTCCGCAGGTCCGGCCGATCGCGGCTCCCACTGGCCGCGGTTCGCCACTGCAGGCCAATGGGAGCTGCTGGAAGCAGCGCCCAGTAAGTCCCTCGGCCCACAAGGCTTCCAGCAGCTCCCATTGGCCTGCAGCGGCGAACCGTGGCCAGTGGGAGCCATGATTGGCCAGACCTGTGGAGGGGCAGGTAAAAAAAAACGGCCCAGCCCACCAGGGGCTTTCCCTACACAAGCGGCGACCCCAGTTTGAGAAACGCTGTTGTAATAGGGGAATGGCAGGTTGCCAAAAGTCAGGTTCTGCAATGCCTAAATCTCCCATGTGAATCTATACTTTCTTGCCTCCTCTGTGCTTTCACCCATGGGATGATTTACTTATGTATCCCAAATGAATGAGGTAGCATAGTGGGTCAGGGAGGAAAAGGCAGAATCTAAGGTAGCTGAGCTCTAGGCCATTTAGGGCTTTTAAGGGATTTGGGGAATTTACCTTAGGAATTTGTAAATGTTATTAATTCTAATATAACCCATTTTTCTTGTCATTTAAGTTGATCCAACAGCCAAATCAACCTCATAAAAAAGGACAATAATTATTTTACGTGATTAAAAAGACCATTTAGATAAAAATGTCTAAATCCAACTGCAAAATGAGAGTTGGTATGATTCTAATCCCAAGGATTATAAACCATCAACATGGCACACAAATCATGCAGCACAATTCCTATCCAAAACAATTTCACACTGAACTAATTTCATCCACACACAATGAGCAAGTACTGAAAACTAGAGATCAACATTTCACTTCCTAAATGTGTGAGGTTCCACAATGCCATAAATCATCCATTCAAAGAATCCCGAGTTTACTTGTTTGCCGACTGAATCTTTTTGCCATTAATATTATCAGATTTAAGAAGAAAACGTTGCACGTTACCATTGGTAGATACAACGGTTCCATTGCTTTTTTGCCCCCTCCTTTTCATTGGTGATATTTATGTTTAGAAGCTATATAGAAGCACAATTTAAAGCAATACCTACCAGTAGTGGTTACCTTATCTTTTTGACTGACAACGATGAGATTTCTGTCATGCTTTACCTCTCATATAGTGCTAGTGATGGGATTTTTTGGAAATCTTATTACTAGGGTCACAGTCGTGGTCTCCGACGGAGCTTTCAATCAAAAAGGCAATCAGAAGGTTATACATTCGTGAGTTTCCCTATAAAGGATCCCTGCAAAGAGCCACAGTGAACAATATAACACCTACTCAGGAGCTATTTGTGTTATATCTGTGTGTGGATATAAACAATAATCTTATCCATATCTTACATCACCTTCCTTTGCTCCAAGGAGTGTGGTCTAGATTAGAACTTGGTCTAACATCAGATGGAAATCAGATCTTAACACTTGTGTTACTGTAAGATGGCACATTACACTACACAATACCCTTTCACTTTGGCCAAATGGTTAATAGAGCCTTCACAAGAACGCATTTGACTATTATTGAAATCTATTACAAAATGTGTTGAGTTTCATTTGAAACTCTGATGAATGCAACTTTTCTATCTTTAGATGACTCCACTGTTTAGTGTACGTTGCTGAGAGTGTCGTGTAAAGCTATTCAGATGGAACTTGTGAATACAGCCTAATTTAAATAAATTGGAGACTTCATTAATTTCATTAAAACCTTTACAATGCATTTAGAAGTGGTGTTAGCATATTAGTTATCTGCAAACTGCAGTCATTAAAGGCAGCTGCGGCATAGCTAAAGCAAATGTCAATGTTTCCATTTTGAAATGCATGCAGAGTTGGGGATGATGCGTCAAGCTATTTTTGTTTATAGAGGAAACATAACAGAATCCTAGAGACAATAATTTCTTTTTATTAGCAACATTCAAAAAAGGTTGGGAGGTTAATTTTCAGCATGGCACACAGAAAATTAGACATATGCATAAATCCTCTTGTGGTATGAGGTTGCTGCATGTTCAATTCTCCAGGCACTGTCCCAGAATTGCCCCCAACATCTTTTTCTTTTGTTATTCTCACTTTATCCCCTATTTTAAACAGTGTATTGATGTGATTGCCAATAGTGAACCATTTAATGGATTAATAAATGACTGAAGAAACTGTAGCAGTCAGAGGTTTATAAAGAACCTTTTAGCAGTTCACAGATGATGATTCCTCTCTATAGGTACAGGTTAAACTGAAAAGAAACAGCAATCACAAGAAAGGTATTTATAAAAATATATTTCACAAAGTAGGAAACAATACAGGAGTTTCTCTGAATACAATACATGAAGTAAATAAACAAATGATAATATAGCATCAAAACAAAGTAGAAAATTAAAATGATTTGCATGTAATACTCAGTTTTATTATACAATTGCTACTTCTAAATGGCAAGTTTGCATTACAAATTGAATATGCTTGCAGCTCCTAGTGCTGTTTTCGGTGTGTGCAAGAGCCCTGGTGCATCACCATGAATATTATATAAAAGAAATGCTAATAACATAAGCAGTAAAATTATGTACATACTGGTTTCTGCTCTAATACAGTGGAGAACTATAAGCATTGTTTTACTGTACTGTGTAATGTGTGGATTTCTAAAAGTCTACAGTTTAAATATTCACATGAACCAGTTTACTTCCAGCTGTTTGTGCTTGTATTAAAAACGCCAGTTACTAGATTTATGAAGAAAATATAAAACTGTCAAAAGTTTTATCTGGGAAAGTTTTATTCCTGCCAGCATTCACTTAAAACTCAGCTACTGCAAATGGATAGGTTACTGCTTTAACCTGCAACAAATTGTCATTTTCTTTTCAAAATGTACATGTATTAAACATTCATTTTATATATAGAAAAAACTCTAAAGATTTATTAATGGATATAATTTAGTTTTCTTTATAATCTTACTCTATAGATTATTACCCTTAATAAATAAAAGCAGTAATGGACATCAATAAAATATTTATTTCAAGGATTAAACAAATAAATTCAATCTTTAGCAATAAAATCATTGTTTCATATATGTAAGTCCATCTCCTTTCACAGTTTCTTTTTCTTTCCCCTTTCAGAAGATGGAGTAGGAGTTCCTTCTTCTAGAAAACAATCCTCTTTTAAAGTAGGGTTTTGAACCCCCCACTCTTGAACCTCTGCACATTGGTAGGGTTTATAATCCCATCACTGGAATGGATTAAGAACATGTGAATATTTTAAGGCTTGACACAATATTTAAAGATGACGTTCAGTCTGTGGTTATGTGGCCAACAATTACTGTATGTACAATGTATGGTCACTGCACAGTAGAAGCCAGTAGGGATTTACAGTGCTGTTTCCATTCAGCATTGCAAAGAAGACCAGATATTGCTTTTAACATTTTTGTGGTAGGATCTTTGTTGGCAATGCGGAAACAAACCATTAGCTTTACATACTGACAGCCAATTCTGTTCAATAGTAGAATCACTGCAGGTCCATTATCTAGAAAAGCACTTTTTTCTTTTCATTCCTTTCATTTCACTGAAGATTATCAAAGATCCAAATCTCCATCTTCAGAGTGGTCAAGTGAATATCGAATATCCAAAGACTTCTAGACACTCCACATACTTTACTTCACACTCCACAAGACTTATACCTCCTAACATATACTTTTTTTTTATTCAACATTACAATGAAGGTGATTTTATGATTTTTTAGATGACTGGCGCTAAACTTGCCTCTAAAACAAAAAGCCACATTAGTCATAACTAACAGCAGTGGCCCTAGAATATTACATGATCCTTAAGTCAAGAGTGAAAAAGTTTGTAATCCACTGTCAAGTTTCTTTGTCACTTTCTCCAACTGAGTAGAGTTCTCCAAGTCTTTTAAAGCGGGGACCCCATTCACTGAGGTAGTCAAAATTCTGATCTGAGTCTGATGTAGAGGACTCCAAAGAACTAAGGGAACCAGCCACTGAGCCTCTTCCTTCATAGCCATAAATCTGGATGGAGTCATAAGGTGGAGCCGTGGGATCATTATCAGCTTCATGAAGCCTTACGTTAATAAATTCATCAACGTCAACACCATTAGGAACAGGTGCAAGCCCCTGCCTGGGCATAAACTGAAGATCAGGCTTAATATCCTTACGGGGTAAAAATCCATTAATTCCATCTGGATTTTGCAAAGTCGCAATGTCAAAAGCTTCTGTATCTTCTTCGCCACCTCCTTCATCATCATAACGGATTATATTTTCCCTCACGTCTTCCTCATCTTTGATAATCAGAGGCTCATTTTTATGTCTTCTCAATGTTACAAACAGCACCACAATAACTGTAAAAAAGTATCACAGGCTGATTACTTAAGAAAACATCTAATCAAAGCAGCTGTAAACTAGATTTTTTTTTTGTAGAGGGCTGCAGACAGTATCCTTCTACAAGAGTAATAAAGCCATAATAAAAGCTGAAAGAGCTAGAAGTGTAACACGCTGGTGGAATGGCAAAAATTTGATCAGGAGTTAGGGGAAGGAGCTCTACCTTCCTATTACCGTAACCCTATACGTATAAAATAGCTTATTTAGGCCCAATTTTTTTTTAAAGAGTCAGAATTTTGAATGTCTCCATTTCTAAGCTTCACTTCAGACAGGTTTGGCCTGATTTTCAGATGGCTGATTTCTGAGAATTCACAATCCCAACCGAAATCAATAGGAACTGTTCAGCATCTCTGAAAATGAAACCCTAGTGCCCAGATGCATAAAGGTATTTAGGTACTTAACTCCCATTGATGTACCTTTGTGAATATGGGCCTATGTGTCTAAAGCTGGGCATGCAAAAATGGGGACAACCAAAATTAGGTGACACTTTTTGAAAATATGGCTCTGATCATAGTCACAGGAAGAAATATTTTGTTAACCTGTTGCTCCAAGGCCATACAGTCCTACAGTAAGGAGAGTGAAACGGTGATGGAGGGGGTGGGGGAGAAGAGGCTTAGGTCATACTAATTTTAGAATTATGGGTAGGTGCACAAAGAGTTGTTTGTGTTACTTTAGTTACTATTTGTGGTTTCTGCAGCTTAATTCTGAAACCTGTTACTCAGCAGAGCAACAGGGCTCTTCCATCACTGTTCTCTCTTGCTTGCTGATGTCATATACTACTTTTTTATGTGTTTGATTCAAATATACTGTGCTTTTTATCTTGTAAAACTGCAATCTCTCTAAAGCCAGTACAATCCGGAATAAACTCATACAAGTCTTGGAAAAAATAGCATATAACAAATAATTCAGTTTCCAACATCCACGGTATAGTCTCAGTTCTCCTTCTTACTCAACATTTCTAAAGCCTGATATGAATTGGTAGATTTGATTTCATAATACAACTTTTATTTAAATGCAATTTCTATGTAAGGATCTTTGGAATAGGGACTGTGCTTTCTGTTTTTGTACATCATTTAGTACAATAGGGCTCATCATGACTGGGTCTTAGGGCACTAATATAATTCATATATATTCTTTTTCTTCTTCTACCCTTAGACTCATCTATATGCAGTTGAAGCAATTACTCCAAAACTCCACAGCTACTCAAATTTATATATATTAACACTAATAATTAGATAATATTTTTCCAGATAGCATCACCTTTATCATTTGGTTTCTTTGTTTATTTATAGTCATTTATGAACCAGAAAAATGTTGAACAGCAGGCTGTAAATGAATACATACCTAGCAGCAAAATGATGCATGCTAATATGGCAATTAAGGCTCCCATACTGAGTCCAATAGGAAGTACATAAGCTTCAACGTTACAGGACTGAACAACACCATCACTGCTGCAACCGCAGACCCGAATTGTAAGGGTGCTGGTGCTGCTCATGGGAGGATTTCCACTATCACTTATTATGATTGGTAAAAGATACACTTCTTGCTTCTGACGGCTGAATCCGCTGTGCTTTGCCAAAATGCTGAGTGTATTACCTGGAAAAGTGAACATTTAAACAGCTGGATCATTTCAAAATAGCTGCTGAAAACAATTTTTCCCTAGTTCATAAATCCCCCACACAAGCACATACATACTGTGTCACGCACAGCAGCCCCCTTCACCAGCCCCAGCCCCACTTACCAGATACATAAGGCACTGACCTTCTCAGCTTGCACATTCATAAAAACTAACTTCATGAAACCAGTGTATGGAAAAGTATTATTTTTTAAAGTAATCCCACCTGCTATTAGTTCATTTAATAAAGTACACCCATCAGTCAAAACAAATTGTGTTTTGTATTTTACATTGAAGCTACGTAGTAGTATTGCTCCCACAGTAAAATAAATATTTTTGTTGTTTAAAGTGGCAGAATTGTATAGAAGAAAACCAAAAGGAAGTGCTAGATTGGGTTAAAAGCTGTGGGCCTGATTTTCAAAGGTGATGAACATTTTTATTTGAAAGGTAGTTATTGGTACCTTGAAAACTAAACCCTATTTTCTTTTGAAAAAGTAAGAGAAACTGATTCCAGAGCATCCTAGCCCTCAATCTTGCGAAGACTTATGAACATGCTTTAATTCTATGCATGGTAGTTGCCCCATTGACTTCAGTGGGATCACTCATGTGTAAAGCTACCCTTTACCAATGCCTGACTTCTGCCATTGGCAGCATATCCAGCCTTGTGCACTGGAACTGAGCACAGTCGCCAATGCGAGGAGAGTGACAAGGGAAGAAAAGGGATTTGCCACAATTACAGTTGGAAGAACTGCCTTCACTTTGGCAACTTTTTTTCCGGTGGTGTTTTAAACACAATTTTAGCAGGTTGTTGGTTAGGAAATTCTAGGAAGTCACCATCAATAAATCAGTTTTGGCCATCAGCTGCCTATTTGTTGGCTTTGTGCTTTAAAGAGATATACATGGTAATGAAGTTGTGCTAATATCAAGGATCACTCAGCTAGATGGTATACATGGGCATTTGCTTTACCCATGTGGTTAGGGTGAATATTTGATTTACGAATCACACGTACTGTTCTCTCACACATAGTTAAATCTCTTGTATTCTCACAGCTTTCAACCATAGTGGACACAATTAAAACAATCCAGATTTAACTCCTGCGGTAGTTAAGTTTACTGTGCCAGTTGTGATATTTTCAAAAATTGGCAATACTGTAAATACTATGGTGTGGCAAATGTCAATTTTGTTTAATGGTACCTAATTTGTGTAGCTGTACATCAAATAACTGACTCAGATTCTCACAGGTAATTATTGAATTTAGTTCCTCACTTAACGTAAGAGATTTTCTATTGCCTTTAGGTAACCATAGAATCCAAACATTTACCAGCCCACTCCTTTCTAATATAAATGATTTTGTATGTGGCAGAATGTTCATGTTTTAACGACTGTAAGTAAGCACTTAAAATATACAAGACACTTTGATTTATTGACATGCTTAATGATTCATCTCAGCTTTTAACTGCTTGATTCAGAGGAACAAATAATAAAACTCAATGTTTTGAGTCATGCCCTAACAGAGTGCATGTTGATTCATGTTAACTTGTTTTGTATATTCCTTCACAAAATAATAATAATAATTAATAAAATAATTACCCCAGACCCCTACATACAAGTATTATGTGTCTTTCTGAAAACCCTAATATAAGTGATGGAAAATGGAAAGATAAAGCTATATATCATGTTTGGGGCTGAAGGGTTAGATTGCAGCTCTTTTCAGTAACCTCTTTTCTCCTGTATTCCCAGAGTAAATGTGCTTGAAATGCTATGAAAAAAAGCAGTCTCCTCATATTTTGTGTTATGAAATGGTTTTGACTTAATCGCTAAATGACATTTCATGGAAAGCAGGAAATTGAAGAGGGAGGGTTGTGTGGCTGGAAGGGAGAGAAAATTGAAAGATAGGCAAAGTTCATACAACAGACAGATAGCACAAAGGCCCCTCTCCTGAGATGTAGCTGAAAAACACTCAGTGCAGCTTAGGAGGTTGTTGGTGTGTGGGGGAGGAGGGGCACAAAGGAACCTCTGAGATACCTTTGTGCTCCCTTGATCCTGGTGCCATTCAGGTTTCTGGTGTACACTGAAACTCCCTTAGGGCTGTTCTATGTATACCAACTTTTCATGGCCCCAGGGGCCATTCCAACAGCAATAGATCACGGGGGCAGTGACCACTAGCATTAGACCAACATTAAAGAAAGCATGCTCGGTGCCTCCAAAGAGCTTGCAGTCTGTAAAATACAACATACACAGGAAGAGAGAGATGGAAGGTAGGGGTATGGGTCGGGGGGGGAGGGAAGGGAAGCTATTCAGGTGGTTGGTCACACTCTGATAAAGTTTTAACAACATAGTGCGTTGTTCTTGGTGTGTGTGTGTGTGTGTGCGTGTGTTCATTTAGGTGAGGGTAGATACAGAATACAGACAACTCCATACTACCCAACAAGAATACCCTACGAGATACTTACCAGTAGATGTGGTATTACTGATATAATAATAGTAATTTCTATCATTGATTGAGCCTGTAGCAGAGTATTAGAAAATGGACAGGTTCTTGTGGCTGACTAATTAGTTTTAGGGTGACCAGATGTACTGATTTTATAGGGACAGTCCCGATATTTGGGGTTTTGTCTAATATATAGGCTCCTGTTACCCCCCACTCCCTGTCCCAATTTTTCACACTTGCTATCTGGTCATCCTAATTAGTTCCATAAACAGAAGAAGAAAAGAGGGAGTTGGCTGAAGAAAAGAGGGAGTTGGCTGTTGCATAAAGCAGGGAAATGAAGATTAGGATTTCTAGGAACCTAATTCTCCACTCACATACACCAGTTTCATGATGGTGTAGCCACAAGGACTGGGTGAGAAATGGTTTTCCCATCCCATGAGAATTTAAGAGTTCAATGCTCCCATCCCAAATTGGGACAAAAAGTCAAATTCTAAAAAAAAAATTGTGGTCCAGAACCGCCCTCTCTCTCCACCCGCATCAGTTCAGGTCATTCAACACATTTTGTTTCAATAATTTCAAAACATTGGTTTTTCGATTTTGACCTTGTTTTCCTCTTTATTGAATTTCTTTTCATATAAATTAAGTTACATTTCTAACTGGTCATTTTGAACCAAAACAAAAACCAACCCCCCTTTTGTTTAGAAATTGTCAAAATGATACATTTAAACAATTTAAACTTTTAATCGCCATTTTTTCACGTCAGGAAACTTATCTAAAGCAACCCTTTCCTGTGAACAGTTTCAGTTTCAATAAATCAATATTTTTGGCAAAAATAAATAAATAAATAAATAAGTAAATAAATTCCCAATCAGCTCTAATAATCACGTGGGGTGTCTACACTGCAGCTGGTAACGAGTTTCCCAGCCTGGGTAGACAAGCTCCCACTAGCTTGAGTCAAGTGAGCACACTAATAATAGCAATATGGCTGCTGCAGCTTGGGCTCCCAAGTCCATCTGACCTTCTGGATCTGAGCTCAGGTGCTGGATCTGCCAGGGCTGCCACATTCATGCTGCTATTTTTAGCATGTGAGCTTGAGCCACGCTAATGAGTCCATCTAGCAAGGTGGGAGGCGTGCTCCCACCTGCAGTGTAGATTCACCCCTAGTGTAGCAGAGGAGAGAACCAGCCCTGGTTCTACCAGATTTGATTTTAAACATCCCTCCTCGCAAAATTCAGAGGTGCTTGGTTTCACAGTTCTAATTTAACTGACTATATCTAAAGCGGACCTAATTATTTAGATCTGAGTTTGAGTTTGTATTTTAGACATATTTAGAATAGACATTCAAACAAAGACCACCATACATCAAAATAGTGATATTATAAAGCAACATTTTTGAAGTTGAAGCTGATTAGAGCTGAATACCTCTCTAGTACGGAACGGATTCTTCTTCACTTTTCAGCTGTGGGAATCAGATTTTCCTTATGTCTTTTCACAATTGATGGCACCATGGAGCTAAATAGATAGTCTAGTCCTTTCTCATGTCCTTTTTGGAATTATAGAAAGTGTGCCTGTTTATTAAAGCTAAATTTCAGGTGTGAGTTCTCAAGGATTTAGACAACCCAAACAGCATCAAACTCCTTAATTATACCCCTTATTCTGCGTGCCACTCTGATGTAATGGAGAAGATGTGTGTATGGAATCAATGATTAGTACATCTTCAGAATGAAGCACAATTGCACTTCTTTACAGTGCTTAAAAATGTCAGAGGGGACACTGAAATGCACATATAGCAACAAAATCTCCCTCCTATCTCATACACGCTCACCAGCTGAATTGCCTGGTATCAAACATCCAAATGTAAAGAAAAAAGGTACATTACTAAAATTATGCTGTAGTTCAATTTATTTAAGGGTTATTTTTAAAATAAACCTAATTTATTTTGTGGGTATAATCTTGGAATATCCTAGCAGGGCATGTTCAGCAAATTGTGTTTCCCCCCTCCTAGTCCCAGTCACTATTTTGGTGAGATTTTTTTTATTTTTTTTTTAAACACACATGTCTGTACTTTTTTTTTTGCAATGACCATTTAAAGAGATTTTAACATGAGTTAAATCCATAATCCTTTTCTTTTAAGCTTCCAAAGGAGGGGTCAGATAAAACTAAACTCCAATCCTCCACAGAGAACCACACCCCTGTGTTGAAGTCCATGGGACTGCACAAAGTTCTCAAGGAGCAGGACTATATATGGTTGTTTTGTCCACATTGTTCCTATGCTCTTTTCTTTCTCCACACCTGATTCTTAAAAGAAAAAGAAAAAAAGGCAGCTGAACTTCTGGGGCTCAGTCCCTACCCTCTCACTATCTTGTATCTAAGACATAGTCCTGCATGGGATAGCATCATTCATGGGGTCATTTTCCCATTGGGAGCTCCAGGTGTGCTTGTGCATGAAACACATACAATGATTTCCAGTTACAGAGACCCTCCCTCGAAGAAGCTACTTGCCTGTATGACTAGCCAGCTCTGCTAAACCTGGCCCGGTCTGTACCCTTTGGAAAGGCTAGCATTACTGTGAGTGGGATCTTTTCACAGTCTTTATGCTGCTGGAGCACAAAGCCCTCTTGGGAAGGCTCCTTGCATTCCATTCCTGGCCTCCTCCTCCTGTTACATATAGGAAGGGTCAAACACTTGCTTTGACATGAAAACATATTTTTTGTTTGCAGCTCATTCTTATTTCTGACGCAGTCACCCTATTCCTGTTCACCCTGGTGTAACGTGTTGAGGGTGTAGAATAGGCAGATGCAGACGAGTCATGAACAAAACGGGCAGGCTGTGCAAAGAGAAATTCTCTTTACTGGGCCCTGCTTGCACAATGAGCTTCATAAACAGAACTACTGCTCCCATGCTGCCCTTCACCTATTACCCTTTCACACACAAGGGTGCATCTAAACCATTCAGCCAATAGGTGACTCCACTGAAACCTCCATGAGAAAGAACACTGACAGCTGCCATTGCACGAAGAGGGGATTCTTGTATGTTTAAAGATGTTTACAAACAATGGATGACAACAGATCTTTCAGTTACAGCACAAGGAAGAGGGGGAAGAGAGGAAGAACTGGAGAGTGACGTAAGAGGGAGGAATTGGATGCTGTGGGGATAAAGTGGAAAGGCAGAGTATGTGTGGGGGGGAAGAATTGGGAAAAAATACATGGGAAAAGGACTGGAGAAAATGAGACGGAGGAGAACTGGGATGGGGACAATGAAGGATGCATTTCTTCCACCCTTGCTCATGCTGGGTGGTATGTTACTTTGCAAATAGTCGTATTGATTTCAGGAGGACTGCTTCTCACAGAGTGAGGTACTACTCAGGTACTAATCTGGCCCAAAACAAGGGGAAAAGAGAGGACTAAACTTGCTCTTTGGGCAGTGACTGTCATTTACTACATATTTATACAGCTAGCACCAGGTGAGCTCAACCTGGCTGGCCTGTAGGTACCAACGTGATATTAGAAGAGGCAGTAGACAACAAGAGGAGAGAAAGAGCTTTGTCAGCTAGAAGAAGGCTACTGTTGAGCTAAATAATAATGAACCTTAAATATGGTGCAGTAGATATCGAGGAGACACAAGGGTGGGGCTCAATCAGATGTTCCCACAGTGGCAACCTGAACCTGTCCTCAAGAAAAAAAGCGGTGGGTGACATTGAGAAAATTGTTTTGACAATGGATAGAAACTGCTCACTGCTGCTGTAGGAATCATGTTAGCAAGAGCCTCTAATTTGCCCCCTCAAAATAAAAAAGGAAGAAAATGTCATCTAGCGCTGCTGGAAATATGGCCTGTACATGAAGAGCAACAGCCACCAGCTTGCCTTTTATTTAGTTCCTAAAACTTGAAACTTGCAAATAAATCACACCAGCTGATTAGTAATAAATTCAATTTATCTGATTTGCTTTCCCCTCCCTGTGGACACTTTCTTTATAGTACTTGTAGCTGGAAAAGCAGCAGGCAGCTCCTCCAGGAACAGACACCAATGCTGCTGCATGAATTAACTTGGCAGCAGATGCTCAGCAGGGTAGAGGATGATCACTCTCCACTCATCTCTCTAATTAACCTGCTGATCCTTCATTATAGCGCTGTCCGTGTTATTTATTCATGCTACTTTTATCATAACAAAGAAAATTACGGGGGGGGGAGGAGGGGAGACAAAAAAACAAAACCCCTCCATGTATTAATAAAGCTCTGACTGAAGCTGACAGAAGCAGAGACATTCAAAACTCAGGCTCCTAGATGCACAGAGGATTCAGACACACTGTTCAGAGAGTCCACTAACATCCATAATAGTCACAGTGACAAAATGTAACACCCTTGCTGCTGAATTCTGTTATGAACTATAGGACATTGATGGAATTCATTGGAATACCCGAGTTTCGTTAAATATCAGTTGTTCACTGGGGAGGGAACGGGAGATGCATTTTATCCTGAGGCCTGGAGAATGGTGTGAGACGAGTATGGTAGCTCAGTCAGCATAGTGGTCAAGAAATTTGCCTTGATTCAAGCCAAATTCTGCTGTTATTTACAGAGATGTAAATCCAGCGTAACTTCATGGACTCCAATAATTATGGTTTTTGTAGCTCAGAACAGAATTTTGCTTTGGGCGTTTATTTTAACCCAAAATGTGTTTATTTAAACACAAAATCGGTAATTTAAGTCTGAGAATGAGTTTCAGTTTCTTGACATGTCTCAGTACAATGTACTTCAGTGGAGGCACAAAAATGAAAGCACTGGGACAATGAAATATTAAGCATTAAGACTGTGTCGTAAGATAGTGTAGTGAAAGCATCATTTTGATAAATAGTTTGGCAATGTCAAATAAATCTGACATCCTATTGAATCGCATTGTTTTGATTTCATTTGTGCAGGCTGACACCTTATGTTTTTCTTGGAGTTTTTAAGATGTTTTCCCCCTTTCACACTCCTTGTGCTCAAAACTGGCTGAATCATTCTTGCTCAGACTTCCACACACACACAAAAATATCCACAACTTTGGACAGATACCAATCCTAGAATATCTGAGCCAAAATGATGAAAGTTTCAAAAATTACAAGGGACTAAAAAACAGGAGGATAGATTGGATATTGTGCAACTTTATTTATGCCAGTTGCTGCTGCTCCTACTATCACGAAACAAGGACCAACCACAATCCACAGTATGTCCAAAGCTTGAACATGATTCAAAAGCAGTTCACTGAAAATATTTTAAAATGATGAGCTTTGTGGCTGTCTCTGTACTTACAACGTTTGTTTACAAGTGGATTTGCCAAATTCCCATAAAATAGATAGCTATGGAAATATTTCCAGCACAACTGAAACCAAGAAGTGACAATGGAGCCAGTACTTGTGAGATGGCCAGTGTGATTTCTAGACCCAATGGCTTGTAAAAGCACCACTTAGGACTTGTTCCTGCACAGGGCTGAGTGCTTCCTGAAGGCTTCCAAGTACCCTCAGCTCTCACTGAGCTGTTCCGAGATAGCTGGATGAAAGGTTACAAGGGCAAGTGAAAAGTGTTATGATCACAATGCCCCAAAGTCTCAAAGTAAAAAGCCATGTTCATGATAAAGTATGTTGATTTTACTAAGCAAAATGCTAACCCTGAAACATATGTACATAAAAGTGTGGGTATACATGCAGTAGACATGAGTGGCTTTATGACACTGGCATCAACCTTGATTAACTTGCATGTGAAAATAAAAAGCTGGTCCTCAAAATGGAAAGACACATACAGAAAATGTGATTGACATTTTGTAAGCGTTAAAAAAAAAGAAAAGAAAAGAAAAAAAAAAAACACCAGCAGTCAGTTTACATTCAAGTGTAACTTTGTGTATGCACCTCATCTTGCTTCTTTAATTCCTTGACACACTCTATTTACAGATCACTAGATTTTCCTGCTGGGTAAGCTTCCACCTACCTAGCTCTTTTTCTGTCTCTCTCTTTCTCTCCCTTTTGTAGTGCTCTCAGAAAGATCAAATCATTAATGGTATTAAAGACTTTGTGGTAGAAATTATTATCTATGCTGGATATATTACTTACATGAAGAAAGAGTTTTTAATTGGAAATTTTACAGCTGGAAACCTCAGCACTGCAGAGCTGTGTATTTCTTCACGTTTATTGGAGCTAATACGTATTGTACAGGGTTTGAATAAACACTATTATCATAGGTGGCTTTTTATATGCACTTTGGAGAGCTAAAAAGCAGTTTCTCCATAATACAAAGAGCCCTGTCAGATAATATGGAGAGAAGTAAGGATATCCTTATTAAGATGTTCCGTGCATTTTAGAAGTGAAAATATGAGGACATTTCATTCATTTCTTATCTCATTCCGTAAGTGATAGGAGTTCTCCTGGAGAGTTTTAAAGAATTTAATAATAAAGTCATCAGTAAGTATGTTTGAGTGGGAATGGTCACAAAACAAGCACAGAATCAAAACTTTGTTGTAATTAAAGAAATGAGAGTCATACATTTGGTAGCCAAATATAAGTCTGTAGAGGGGAAAAATACCAGACAAATACTTGGAGAACATTTCAGCTCTTTACGTGACTACTAATCCACTTTAATCCACGTGAATATGAATCCATTATGCCTCCTTACTGCTATTAACTATGATAAGCAAATGTTTTCAGATCATCTAGCAATACTTTGTTCATGTATTAACTTGTTCATTGGCAATTATGGTCAAATTTTCAACCCCCAATACATGCACATTGAAAGAACTCTAACTTAAATTGTTAGCTCTTTGGGGAAGAGACCATCTTTTTTCTCTGTGTTGTACAACACCTAGCACAACAGGGTCCTGCTCCTTGATTAGGGCTCCCGAGCACTATAGTAATACAAATAATAATAATAACAAATGAACAATTGGTGCCCCACTCTACATACACAGTAAGAGACTGTGTGCATTGGAGATCTGACAGTGTTAGGTTGGGGTATTAAGGGAACCTAAAACACAAAATAGATAGAGAGTGGGAGGAAAGAAAGATTATGATCCCTATTTTACAGTATAGAAAACGAGGCAAAGAGATTAAATTGCTTTTCTAAGCTCACACAGTAAGGCTGCTGTAGACCCAGGGGTTGAACCCAGAGCGTCTCAGTTCCACTCTAGTGCCTCAATCACAGGACTACCTTGCTTTCTCGTATGCCTCTATGTTAACACCTATACAGTGACAATAAAAAAATCAAATGGACGACAAAACTGTAAAGTTCTTATCTGTAGAGCCAGGACCAAAATTAAGTACACACCAAACCAGTCACTCTCACAGTCCTGTACATTTGGGAACCCTTTGTGAGCTCAGCTATTCAGGAACGCATTTCCCTTTTCTGGTTCTAGCAGACCCAGAGAAAAAGAAAATTCACAGATCAATCTCTCTTCTAGCATCAAGAATTTAGGAGCCAACTCAAAGCCCAGTCCCTTCACCACCCACAATGTAACAGGACATACAAATCATAAGTAAGGCTACTCTTATGTCATGGAGGTCATGGAGGTCACAGAAGACGTGCCTTCCAGAGACCTCTGTGGCATTTTCTGTTTCAGCCCCTGGTCTGTGGGGCCCAGGCAGGATTCCAGAAGGGTGACAGCCTCCTCAGGGTCCCCCTGCAGATTTCCAGCAACAGCTCATAGCCTCCTCAGGGTCCCCCTACAGGAGACAGTCTCTTCAGGGAGCCCTCCCCGGGTTCCAGCCACCAGGGACAGCCTTGCAGGGCGGGGGGTTGGGGAGGAACCCTGCAGCTCCCAGACACCAGGGTGGCAGGGGAAACCATGGAGCTGCAGAAGGTAGGTCATGGCTTCCGTGAATTTTTGTTTATTGCCTGTGACCTGTCCTTGACTTTTACTAAAAATAACCGTGACAGAATCTTAGTCTTAATCATAAGGCTAGCCCTGCATTGCAAAACTGGGCTGTGAGTCCTAGTCTAGGCTAGAATACAAAGCACAGACACTACTTTGTTGCTTCTGAAAGGATTCCATTCACACTGCTTTGAAAGATACATCTGAGGTTCTTTTACTTAACAATGTTCTTTAGTCTGTAGCACGTTTAAAAATATGTAAAAGGGGAACACAGAACAGGACAACTTTTGATTATGCAAGTCACCATTGCAAACCATATGAGCAAGTGAACAGTGATTAATTTCACTGTGGGAGAGGTGAGACAGCATTTTTTTTTTCTAGAGTAAATTGAATGCTTTGGAATACCTACTTGTATGCAGTGTAGTTGTAGCTGTGTCAGTCCTGGGATATTAATGAGACAAGGTGGGTGTGGTAATACCTTTTATTGGACCAACTTCTGTGGGAGACCTGAGTTCAGTTCCTGCTCTGCCCTAGCTTGTCTCTCTCATCAACAGAAGTTGGTCCAATAAAAGAGATTATCCCACCCATCCTGGAATATCTGGTGCATCACACATATATAACACCGGATACTGTAGGTAGGTTCACATGCAAGGTCTGCTTTGAAAAAGGATTTTTTATTAAAAACAAAACAAAGTCTTGCTGATCATGAGAACAATATTGCTTGAGTAAGGCCCTTTGCATAATCTTTTACAATAAAGATAAAAATGTCCCATTGAACCAGAAGGCTTATTAAAATAATCTGAAACTAAATTATGTAGTTTTTATGGTACTTTTTGGGTGATTTATGATAACTAATCTTACAGGCTCTGAAGCATTCATGGATATTTCAAAATGACCTGCTTTTCATGAAAACCAACATTCATGAAAACAGACTGATAGCAGCTATCAAATTTGATAGCAGATACCAGATATGAAGAAAAAAACTTGCACTGTAAAATTTTAGCTGGCTGATCAAATTATGTCATTTACATCCTATTATGTCACATGTCATGCTGACACATGGCAGCGGAGTATAATTTAAGTGACATAATAGATGGCTGCCATACGTAATGTAACTTCCTAATTGTGAGCTCTATTAGTCTGGAGAAATAGCCTTCCAAGAGAAGTATGGAAGACCTACATTTCTTGAATCATTTAAAATACTGAATAAAATACCAGAGAACATAGCAGAGAGAACAATAGTGCACAGATGGGGAGATGGACTAGATCATTTCATAAATCTTTTACATCCCTAAATTTATGGTTCTTTGCCAACGGCTTAAATAATACTTGTTTATAACATAAATTAACCACTGGATCAACTGATGGATAATCAGCCTAACGTGTTTACAGAGTATCTATTCCTATGCTGAGATTAAAGTGTACCATGGAGAATTTCAAAATAATGAACAAACTATTTTCTGGTTTATTGTTATCATTCTTATAGGTTAAAATTTCCCAGAAATGAAAAATAATAATATTTATTCTGCTCTAGTGCAGCATTGACATAAAAAGGGATTATTTAAGTAATAAAAAATAGAGGCAAACAATGCCAAGGTGAAGGAATGGACATTTTTTCCTCCCTTTTGAAAAATGTGAACTTTAAATAATTGTCTGAATAATTTCTAGTTCTATGCCTTTGGAAAAGTCAGAACTTTAGATAATTGTCTCTTAAGTATTCTAAAACTTTCCTGTGACCTTTAGTCCAGCAGAGCTGTAATCAAACATACCTGTATGGTCATTTCCAGTCTAGAGGCAACTATTATATTTTACACTTGGGTCTGCTAACCCTTTAAAAGCTGGATAGAAATTTCTTTGTCCATGAGGTGATCATACAGAAAATGTGTACTGACAGTATGAGACTGTATTTGTTTTATCTTTAACAGGAAGGTAAAAAAACAAGTCAATAATTCAGATGCAGAATCTCTACTTTTTTTTTTTACACTTACATGCAACTATGAATGTGGGGAATGGGGGGAGGGGGCACAGAGGACAGCAGCTTTGGTTTCCAGCTCTCATGTACTTATATGGTCCCCATCACCACACAGTCTTTAACTTATTTATCCTCCCAAAACCCAACGTGAGGGAGGGAAATGCTACCATCCCCATTACAGATGGGGAATTGAGGCAGAGTGACTTGCCCAGGGTCACACAGGAAGTTTGGGGTAGAGCAGGAACTGAACACAGTTCAAGTTAGTGCTCTAGCCACTGGAACATCCTTCTTCTCTAAACTCCTATTGACATCAATGGGGTCAGGTTTTCACCTGAGTTTCTTAATTTTGTTCTGGGCTGCCTACAGTCATCAGACAGTTTCAAGGTACAACTTTCCCTACCATCCTGATGTATATTTGTACCCTTGTTTCTGTTATTTCTCTATTCCATAGTTCCCTGGTTTAAAAAAATCACTGCTAAATATAAATAAATAAATTAATGGAGATATCCTATCTCCTAGAGATGGAAGGGACCTTGAAAGATCATTGAGGTCCAGCCCCCTGCCTTCACTAGCAGGACCAAGTACTGATTTTGCCCCAGATCCCTAAGTGGCCCCCTCAAGGATTGAACTCACAACCCTGGGTTTAGCAAGCCAATGCTCAAACTCTCTATTGTGTCTTCAGCACACTTGTGTTGTTAGCTGAAATGGCAAAATATTCACCTGGGATGCTTGCAAATTTAGGGGCAATTTCTGCTCTCAGTTACACTGTTGGAAATCCAGAGTGACTCCATTAATTTCAATGACCCTTGGATTTTGGTCCTCCCTGTAATTTCTGTGTGTTTTCTCAGTATTAATTGCCACGTATGTCTTTTTCTTAAAGAAAGGATGTAGCAGACTTCAGATGAACCCAGAGGACTCCAACCTGCAAGTGGAACATTCCTGGCCACATAATATTTTGTGTGTATGAATTATCACAATTTTCACTGAATTGCATCCTGTACAACTTCATTACAGTCAATAGCTTGATTCTGATCTCACTCACACTGATTTATGTCCACTGACTCCAGTGGAGCTTCTTCTGATTTATATCCTTGTAAAATGGAATTGGAGTCAGACCAATGGAATTGCAAGAGTCATTAAGTTAGCACAAAATTTGGCTCCTCAGTTTTGCCCAATGTACTCAGCTAGCCAGACACCTTGTTTACTTGTAATCATATTGTTCTGACATGATGTACATTTCATTCGGATCACATCACTACATATCATGTGTGTTGAATGTTGCAGCTGTAAACTATGAGAATTAATGCAAGATGCCAAGCTCTAGTACGGAAAAGAGATGAAATGGTTGTCAAATGTGCTTAGCATTAAACATACATTATTAACATGGTAATTTGCGTAGACTAATGGATCATTTTCAGCATCTACAGATTATATTTAATTCTATTATGTTGTTCATTTAATCAAAAGTTTCAAAAAGTAAGAATGTACTCCATTGGTCATTATTTTAAACTGCTTTGGCAAAACTAGTGGCTATATTCTGACCTGGAGCCATGAACTTCCAATTAATTAGTATTTATATTTTGCCAAATTTGGGCCAGGTGCTATGGGGGTAATGAAAAGCTAACAACCCCATCCAGAGGGCCTTGCAACCTGAATTTTACTTAAAATAGGATGAAATGTCATAATATTGATGACTTTGCTACAGGTATTGACATGTGAGATTTAGACATTGAAAATAATGGAAGATATATATCTAACCCCCCTAAATCATTTTGAAAGTTTCAATCGAGAGTATCTTTCAATGCTCAGCCTCAAATGACATGGATTTTAGTGTGTGTATATGTATTCAATTGAGAGTGTCTTTCAATGCTCAGCCTCAAATGACATGGGTTTTAGTGTATGTATATATCACACAGGTTCAATGAAATTCATGAACCTTTCATCAAACAAAGGATGAGTTTCAAGAATCCCTTCCCTAGCCCCATCTCCTTCCCTCACCCAAGCTATTTTCACACAGGTTCTGGGAAGGGTTTCTTAGCTTAAATCAAAACCATGAGAAAATATGAAATTACTCTTGCTTTCTAAAAATCAAACTGAACTAAAAAATTTGAACCCCGTGCTATGAAAAAAATAAAATAAAACCAGAGACAATTTAAAATATATCCATTTATAAAAGGTGCATATGGGGAGCTTAAGGATCAGGATTTTTTTATATTGGCATTAATCAAATATTAGACAAATAACTTAGCATCTCACTGTCAATGCTGAAATGACTCTTAGGATATGTCTACACTGCAAAGAAAAACCTATGTGACAGGGCTTTGCAGGGCTCAGGCTCTGGGGCTAAAAATACCAGGGTAGACATACCTACTCAGAAGAGCTCAGACTCTGAGACTGTTCCCCCCTCACCGGATTTCAGAGCCTGGACTCCAGCCGAGGGAATGTCTATGCTGCTATTTTTAACTCTGCAGGCTGAGCCAATTGACCCAGGCTCAAGACTTGGTGCCAGTGGTTTTTCTTTGCAGTGTAGACATACCCTTGTTCACACAGATGCTGACTCTACACACATATAGAATTTTAAATGATTTACCAACAGATCATACAGCACTCCAATAGAGTTGCCCTGGGATCAACCATATCAACCATATCAAATTTCTATTAGAACATTTAAAAGGGCAAATGTAGGCCATGGTATTTTAGTACTGCCGTACCATTAATTCTTATAATGTGCACTTTGAGATAGTGGCCACCTTACTATAAAAAGTGACTAGAATTTATCGGAGAAGTGCCTGTTGGTACTGTTGTAATAAAGATTCTGTCAGCACTTCCATTACAAACTCTTATTTTCAGGGGTTTATAACTCAGCTGTAACTTGCTATGAGAAATTTTTTAGCACACATACTCTTTGCCAAAAATCATTCCAAGCTAAATGTGGCTTAAATTATGAGACATTTTAAGAAAAAAAAATATCACTTGAAATTTCCTTGGAGCTGCTGCAACTCAAAAATTGTGGCTTTGGTTTCAACAGTGTCTGATCCTGCAGTCTTTCAACATGCAAAAGTCCATTTGATTTCCGTGATAATAAGATGTGCGTATGGCTGCAAAAACATGCTCTTACATATATTTTTAAATGTAATCCATAATATAAACTAGTGACATCATGTGTTATATTTGCTTTTAAAATTTTAAAGTCTGAGATATTGAGGTGTATAAATACTCCTTAATGTATGTGCAGTTTGGACAAAGGTCATAACTGGAAGACCCACACACAGTAAAGGTCATGGATCTCAACATATCTAGCCTGGAAAGATGAAGGGTTGTCAGCATATGACACTTTGCTTCTGGGCAGTATAGTTATTTCAAACCTGATGACTAAGCCATGTAAATGCTATGGGCATGCAAACTAATTTGCACCACTATCAAAACTGGCAGATAAAGTGCTGAACAGTTTTACAAAAACTGAAATACTTGGCAGGTACAATTCATTTGTGTGTGAGAGGAAACAAAAAGGCTATTTATTTATTTAGTTAGTTATGAATCACTTTTGTACCAAGCCAAGAACATGTAAGGCAGAAATCAAATATGGAATCCTTCCCACTGCCTCTTTCCTAAGGGGTCTCACTCCATTGATTTTGCGGCTTCTGGGTAAATTGTCCCTTTTTCAGAATTGCACAGAATTTTAGATTTGTGCCACAATTGGCCAGTGAGATGCCTCAATTGTTTATGGAAATTAAGTACATTTTTACAGTTGCTGTTCTGACCTCTAAATCTCTGGGGCACAGCATGCACTAGTGTTACTGGTAGCCATATATCTTGCTTGCCACACTGGATTTGCTCCCTCTATCATCTGTAATTCATGGATGAAGAATCTGTAACAGTACAGACAGTAGCTGTGATAATACAAGGTGAGACGAGCATAGTAAAACTATTAAAAGTAATAAGAATCTCAAGTGATTCTATTGGCCCAGATTAGGGACATGAGAAGATTTTAACAATAATCCAACAAATAATTTCGATCACGGCAAGAAGGATGAATTAGCTGAGCAGTGAATCAGAAGAGCAGAGGGAAATAAACTTGGAATAGCATGAGAAATTCTGAAGGAGAATGTTAGGTACTCTGAGAAAGATATCAGTTTCCTTACTGGATGAACTAGAAGATCAGAAGGCCAGATTAAAGGAATCCCAGAAGAAGATGAGTGTAAGAATTCTTTATACAAAGTTTTCTGAAGGAACTTCTTCTGATAGAAAGAAGGCCATAGAATTCTCAACAACAAACAAATAAACAAAAAAGGAAAGGCGTATTTGCTGGTAGCTTTCTGTGTGTCAGGAGACAATCATGAGAGAAGCACAAAAGAAGAGTGTGGATTTTTCATGAAAAAAATCAACTGGAATCTTTACTGATCTAAAAATTTGAGATGTTACTAGAGAAATGGGACTAGTACCACTTCTGGAATAGACTGAGCAGATGCAGAGTGATATCTGAAGTGTGGTATCCATCCCCAAACTACCCTCCGTTATTTTTTAATACTAGAGATCAGCACAAAGATTGCATCCAGATGAACAAGGAATTGGAGAACTTGCTGGTATGAGTTATACCCACCATCGAGAACAACAGTATTTCTTGAGACTAGTCCCTCCATGTAGTTCACTTGGTTGAGACCTAGAAGCATTTACTTATTTATTTTTATGAGAATTTTCTAAAGAATCAAAGGGTAGTTAGGGATTTCGTTTGTGGAAAATCACAATTTTTATTGATTTATAGGCTGTTATGGTCCCCATCATCATCTGAGCACTAAGCACACATTAAAAAAAATGTACCCATACAGCCCTTCTGGGAGATGAGTATTCTATATATGGGGAAATGACACACCACCATGATTAAGTGACTTATCCAAAGCCAGATAAGAAGCTTGTAGCATTTCTAGGGAAAAACACTCTAAATCCCAGTCCAGTTCCATAATTGCAAGCCATCCTTTGGAGTGAGGCTTGCTCACAAGTAATAAGGTTTAAAGTTATACTGGAATGACTTCCATGTCAGTTATAGATGGATAGAAAATGGCTACATCAAAGATTATTGTTTATTATTTGTATGGTTGTAGCACCTAGAATCCTTAGAGTGAAACTTAGGCATGGCAGTTCACAACAAAACATTTTTATTTCAGTTCTTATGAGTTACCACCTCCTATATTTTGCTTTGAGTTTAGGGTTAGGTTGAACCAAAGTCTCCAAGAGAAACTCAGAAAAAATCATCAAATTCTACCTGGTTTTAGGTGAAAACCATATAAAACCACCAAGTCATTAGTTATATCCTAAGGAAAAAAATAACCAGCTCCCATGTGTGAGACAGGCAAAAATCTGCCTAAATGTGCAAATATCCGAAAAGATTGCTCAAGTGACCACCTGATTTTTCTCTTGAACAACCTGAACATTCTATAAGCACTGTGATAAAATGGCTGATGTTGATATGGTGGGTCCCACACTTTTCTTGGCAGGGGGGCTAAGATGCCACCCTTTGCCCTTGCTTCTGGGTGCCAAGGGCCCCGCTAGTGGCCAGGGACGGTGGTAGAGGAGGGAAGCGGGGGAGGGGTCTGGGTTTGTTCCTCACTCTGAGCCCCAGCCCCTCTCAAACTCTGCAGGTTTCTTGCCCTCTTCCCCCTTGGGTAGGGTTACCCTCAGTCCTTAATGCTAGGAGAGGGAGTCTCCCTTCCTTCGGTTCTCTGGTCTTTCAGGTCTCAGCAACACACCTCCAAACTCCAGTCCTCTTTCCTTCCTCACACACACTAACTGCCCGAAGCAGGGGTTTTTTATTAGGTTCCTGACAGGGCCTTAATTGACTACAAGTGCTCCAATTAACCTGTAGCAACCCTCCCTAGTCTACAGGGAACCACACCTTAATTAGCCTAGAGCTTATATATCTCCCCTCTCCCACTCCTCCCTGACCCTGCTGTATCACAGCACTCAATGGCCTACAATCTTGCCAATTTTACTGAGATGGTCATAAGCACCACATGGTAGTATTCTCATTGAAACTCCTCCTGAGCTCAGTCTTGCATCCCTGGTCCCCATCAATTCAAAATACGAGAGCCAAATCTTCCTCCTGGCTTATCCTTCTGACCATCCTCCTCCTCAATTGGCTCCCCTGTTTCCACAGCACCAAATACAACCCTTTTGTCTTTTCCTCCAATTCCCTTCATAACTTAGTCCCACCCTACCTATCTGACTTGTTATCTTAAGGCTGACTCCCATCTTCACTCTACCAATAATGTCAGCCACAGTCTCCCAATGTATCGCTTCTCCAACAAGGATTTTCGTGCTTTCTCCTATGCTGGCCCTTATGAGTGGAAATAGCCCCCAGTCTAAATCTATACAATCAGCATTTTGTTCCCCTCCAAATCCCTCCTCAAAATTCATCTTTTCTGTAATTCATACCAAAAACTGGCATCTGAATATAGCTAAACTGGCTGGAACTGCTCATCTCCTATTATGTTACCCTGGCTCCCCAACCCCAAGCCTGGCCTGCAAATTTGTCTCATCCACCTATCATGCCTTGTCTTCTAGGCTATAAATTCTTTGAAGTAGGGATTGTCATTTATCTCACAATACAGGGACCAGACCTGGTTGCCCTTTAGGTGCTACCATGATAGAAAATAATAATAATTACTCATGAAAAGTGTGACTAGCATAAATGTAGTTGCATGAGAGAATACTAACCCTGGTAAGTTGAATTTTAACAATTAGGTACAGGTTGGAGACTCATACCGCATTGTATTTTATGCATACACATGCCGCTGTGTCTGTTATGGCCAGAGGACTCCACTATGTCTGTGAATGAAATTTGCTTGCTTATGACTAGTGAGGAGGGATTCAGGTTTTTAGGGATATATTTGACACCCTCCCCACAGCCAGCCAGTCTCTGCAGCACAGAAAGTGTTCACATTAAGATTGATGGAATGGTCATCTGGCTGGGAAGAATTACTGTATTTCAAATGGATAAGAAGAGGAGCTCCGTGTAAGCTCAAAAGCTTGTCTCTCTTGCCAACAGACGTTGGTCTGATAAAAGATATTATCTCACCCACCTTGTCTCTCTGTACTTCAAATGATAATTTATTACTTCCTCAACACCACTTGTATACTTGGCACTGTATGGGAGGTACAATCTATGCAAACCAACCCCATAGTCTTGCTTTACACTGTATGTTGTCTGCAAACCAGATTCTCTCCCTAGAAGAGGTGTATTTATCTGTTTAACTGTACTACAACTTCAGGCAATGGGAATATCCGCTAATTCTCATCTACTGAGACCCAGTGGTTAGAAGAGACAAAAATACAACTGAGGGGGTAGAAGAATTAATTGATATTCTTCCTGACAGCCATTGGAGGATGATTAAAACAGACCAGGTATGCAGAAACCTTACAAAATAAAATGCAAAACCAGTGACTAAAAATGGACTTATGCAATAATTGCCAATTAGCTGCTCAAAACTACAAAACCAAACACATGCACACACTCCCCCAGCCAATAATGAGGTTGGGGAGAGGGTAGGGAGCGTTTGTTAAAATATCATGTTTGTCCTGACCTGTGACCAGATTAGGGACAAAAATCAATGGCGATTTCCCCTCCTACCAACACCTCCACTTCTGAGACATTATTCCTCCTACTCAGTGAATAAATGCCACTTAACAAAATATCCAGCATGGATAGAAACCATATTGTCCATGAGTACCTCTACTAAGGGATCTGCTTTTGAGTGCAGAAAATTTGGAGGGATTCATTCCAAATAAGAAACCAGAAGCATCTTATATACTGACAGAGGCATCTAAGCTACATGTTTGCAGAAGACTCTCTCCTGAAAATCTGGAAAAAAATATGTCCAAGTGTTCTGATGTACATTTGGTAAAAGAAGCCAAGGCAAAGATAGCCACTCTGCTTATATACATGATTCCAGGCAGGACGCAACAACCTGTGAAAGTTGTGCGGGAATAGTTTCTTTCTTTTGCTCCCATATAGGTTGAGTTCTGAATGAGACGTGGTGATCCAATTCATTGTGAACATTGTAAAGCTACAATTGGAGAGATGCAGAGATCTTCTTCTTGGAAGAACATTCCCCCTTTATAAACACCTTATACTTCTGGTGCAAACTATCAGATGTTAGAGTAGAAATACTCCACCATGCACAACAACCGAATGAGACTGGCAAACCTGACAAATAATGGTGAGGAACAGATTGTGAAAAGTTTTCCTCTCAAATACACTG
Organism: Malaclemys terrapin pileata; assembly: GCF_027887155.1. Lineage (NCBI taxonomy): Eukaryota > Metazoa > Chordata > Testudines > Emydidae > Malaclemys > Malaclemys terrapin. The sequence goes on from NC_071518.1 coordinate 14,967,666, forward strand.
ATTCTAAGCCCCAAACCTATACAGTGAAGTTCCCATGCTGTTTTCAAGGAGAATATGGCCCACTGTCTTTATTATTGAAAGACAATTTATTTTATAAGTCTTAGCATTTTGCATAAACAGTCAGCACACTAATCTGCATGCACAGCCGAACCAACATGTGACAGAACACTTAAGCAATTTGTAACAAGGAAGGAACAGGAGGACAAGTAGAGTTACTGTTACTAAAGTTTGCTTATTTATAGATAAGTTCATTGGTTTAGACATCAGAAAGATACTATCAGGTTACCCAAAAATCTGAAACGTGGACAAACCTACAAGTGTCCAAGCAGTTGTTGCCAGATAAGAAAGAGGAATCATCTCTCAAAACGCCTATTAATGTTAAGGTTTATTTTTCTCTGGTTTTCTTTTGCTCACTTTCTTTATTTTAATCATGATTAATGATTATATTAAAGTGACAAAATGGGAGGAAATGTGTGTGTATGAGGGGTAGAATATAGTTTAATAGTCTGTGTGAACTGAGGAACTTTTGGTTAAGAGATACAATATTGCTGCTATGTTTGACTACACGTTGGCCTCCCATTAAAAGACAAGTGGAAACTGAAATGATACAGAAAATAAACGTGATGAAGGAAACATTTAAGTCCTCTCACCAAATTATCATGTATGTGCTGAGGCTTCATTAATTTATGTTTGTAAAGCACTTTGAGATCCTACAAGGTACTACATACAATCAAGACATTGCTGTACATCTGAAAAAACTTCTAAAATTTCTGAGGGATCCAACTTTGGATTCCTTTATTGCCGAGATGCTCCTGGATGCGAAATTAGCACACTTGCTACCATCAAGGCCTGAGGTCCATTGTTTAGCTGAAATTATGTCAGACTGAAGCTTTAATTTGTTCTTATCTCTATGTGTCTACCTGGTATTTTATCCACATTCCAGATTTTCTTTGCTAAGATGAATTTATTCTTTCATGGTGATTGCCTGGCCCATTTTTTTTTCTGTTTTGTTTTCTTAATCTTTTTTTCCCTTATGTGCTGTTTTAAAATGATGCCACTGTTACTTACTTTACTGTACTTCTATTGACAAGTTAATGAAATAATTATTGGAAAAAGAAATAAAACTATATTAAACTATTAGATCTGGCAAACACTACAGCAGGAAAATTCGCAATGTTTTCCATTGTAGTGCATTTGATGCTCAACACTGACCTCAGATCTTTTTCACTTAGACTGCATCTGGTTCTTAATTAGTTTGATTTATAAAATGAAACATAATTGACTCCTTGTCAACATTATGTTGCTAGCAGCACAAATCATAAATTATAAATAAGTGAAGTAAAAGCCTTTTATGATCATGTATGCATAATGGCATGCTGTACATATACAATATTATCCCTTCCTTTATTGCTCTCCTTTCATATTTGCTTGTACTGGTTCATGTTCACATAAATGTTCTGAAATAAACTGTCATTGTGACTGATAATTCACGTGGAAAAAAGGGCTCTCTCAGGAGGGATATGATGCTGTGGAAGTGAGCCCTCCATTTGAGTATATGGATTCACTGACTATTGGCTGGATACTTTCATCTGTGGGGGTGATGGAGAAGCCAACACAACAGAGATAGGATGAAGACAGGACTGAAAAGGTTAAAAGAGTATCTGGAACAAAAATGCTCCAGTAGATGCACTTTGCTAGCTAAAAAAGAGCAGGAAAAATCATAATAATAATAATAAAAAAACAACAAACAAAAAACCCCAAACCACAACACAGCTGAAGAAGAGCCTAAGGATGCCTAAAAGAGGACAATCAGCTTACCAGGTGGCCCCCTCCTTGCTGGCTGGAACATCAGGTTGGCCTATCCGGTATGAAGTCCAATGAAGACTTGATTGATCACATCTGGCTTATGGCGGAGGAGAGAGGGGATCTGTCTGGCTGGAGCCCTGCATCCTGAATACAGGAGAGGAGTGAATAAGGTTTCAGCTGGACAGAATAGACAGCATGGTCAAAATGTGGAGGAGGTTGGTAGCTGTGTTAGAATTTGTGGATCTGGTCCTGTTCTCTGGCATTGGGTTTCAACTAGAACAGAGGAAGTTCATTGTCAAGCTGCCAAAAGGAGGCCACCTCTTCAGCCTACAGAGGTGGCAAAAGCTGCATCAATCATTGAAAGAAAGCGTAGACAGCAGCCAGGTAGCGTTAAAAGATATGTTTGAAGAAGAAATTGCACGCAGTCCTCACCTGTTCCGTGGCTCTAATGAGAGGTGAGCCTGGAAAGAGTAACTGCCTACACGTGAAAAGAAAGATGGGGCAGGTGGCAGAGCACCAGGTATTGGTGGAAGAAGCAGAACAAGATTAAATGTCCAACGTGGAGGGATTACATGCCCAATATACACTTTGCTACAGTGGTGGCAGTGGGAAAATGCAGGTTTCCCCCTGTATTTCTGTAGTCCTCACTACAGACAATAATGGAAACTTCTTCTCTACAAGACAGCCCATTCAAATATCACTCAGGTGACAGCATGGGGGCATTACAGAAAATAGCTTATAGATGAGGTAGTAGAGGAGGATAGGAAAAGGGAAGAAGGAAAGTCTCAGACATGAAGGATATATGCTGAGTGAAAGAAAAAAATGCTGGCTTTTCATTGTTACTGGGGTTCTAAGTAGATGGTGCACATGCAAAGCAGCATGTTCTAAAAAGTGAAATATGTTATTTACATTACAATATAAGACAACACAACGGACACTGAAACACAAGTGTATTTGTACAGTGTCTAGCAATATGGGACCTCTTGGCATTTCTGCAGTGTAACAGAGACTCCTTTGTAAAAAAAGGGGAAAAAAATCATTTACTTGAAACCCTAGTGGCCTGTCTCTGATTTAGAGTAATCGTCAAGAAGAGCGTGAACACTATGAAAAAAACAAAATCAAATCAGATGTTCCTGATCCCTCACTCATCATCAATACAAAGAAACATCATGTGCCATCATGTTGCTGTTCATCTCATGGAGCAACAAACACATCCAACACACTTGCAGTATGACATCATGTTTCAGAACTTCTTCAGTTATATGACTGAATAGGTTTAAGTCTACTTGCCTACTTAGTGCTAAGAATGAAAATGTCCACAACAGCCACTGATCCCTGGCAGTTCCCATCAGATCAATCATCTAGGGACTAAGAATGGGTGAACCAATGCAGAACAAACAGATAACGCCACTCTATTCTCCATGTCCATTTCTACAAGTGAACCTTTTCGAGACTTTACAAATGTCATCCCTCAAAGACACCCCTGAAACTCAAGTTCCTCACAGTCTTTTTCTTGTTCCAGAGACAATAATTTTCTGCTGGTTTTGATAGTCAGCAAATTACCACACCCTCTGTACTGGCTACCTTCCACTTTTTGACACGTTGAGGGGCAGAGCTTAGGCATCACCCACATTCCCAGTCTAGCACTGACCACACTCCACCCACCTGCTACAGTGGTGGTTAAGAGTAAGATGGTGGCAATATCTGCTTACCTGTGTGACTCTAGACCCAGGGTGCTTACTTCTTCTTTTCTCCCCTGCACTGGCGCAAAGTACAACTCACAAAGCTAGGCCTCCCCCCCACCCTTTTTTTTAAAAGAGTTGACCATGAAAAATCACTGAAATCTAAACACCCCTGAATTTTGCAAATCTTCTGGCTCAAAATCTGAATTTTGTGAATCTGTAGACCTATACCTAGAATGTTATCTTTTAACTAGAACTGGTCAGAAAATGCTGATTTGATTAAATTGAAAAGTTTCATGAGAACATATCTATTCTATTGATTATTTTCAGGAAATTAGTGAAACCTTTTGTTTTGATAAGGTCATAACATTTAATTTTGACTAATCATTTTGACATTTATATTATAATACAAATGTCAAAATAATAAAGTTGAAATAAAATGGTTTAACCTTCTTGAAATGAAATGTTTCAACCTTATCAAAATGTATCATTTTGATAAGATTAAAATGAAGTATTTTTGGAATGTTTTGCAAAAAATTCTGAGTTTTTGACTTTTTGGCCTGATTTGGGACAAAATGAAGTTGATGAAAGTTCCAAATTTTGATCATCTCTACTTTTAATCCGGTACAAGATTGCTAATATGATATTGATAACATGATTTATAGGCCTAGGCCCAGACACTGCCACGATTTGTGTTTTTGGAGGAAGGTGCCACTTCTGTCAGTGGGTGGCAGATTGTCTCACACATGTTACCCAATAACCCTGATGTCCATGAAGTATTTTCAGATGTTCAATTATTTAAATACATAAGCATCCAGTCTACTTAGGGCCAAATACTGGCATCTGCCCAGCGAGTAGCACCTCATTATGCAAGTAGTCCCATTGATTTGAGATGTCATAATGGTGCCCACAGCAATTAAAGAAATTCTGACCAGTGGCCTTTCTAGGACTTAGCAATTTATTTTTTTTCATTAATAACATTCAACTCATATTTTAAGTGTATGTACACACTGCCAGTGCTGCAGATAGGGTGGCAAAATGTTTACTTATAGGCATCAGGACTTGCAGTAACTGCTTTGCAATCACATCAGTGATTTTTAAATAAAAGCATGACTTCAGATGTGATTTGGTACATTTCAGAAATGCACTTTGAAAAATATGCAAACCACCTTAATTACTATGGATAAAAATGAGTATAATAGTTAAACACATTAGAAATATGGAAGCATGTGCTTCCCCTGGAGAACTGCCACTGTTAAATGAAATCTGAGCCAGGGTGGATGACAGCTGGCCACAAAGATTCCTGATGCTCATGTAACACTGCATGAAATGGCAATGGAACATGAGGATTTATAGCACATGTGCATAAGACAATAGGAGTGCTCACATTCTGGACATGCATTGTACATCCATAGGCAGTGATGGGTTTAATGGTGTCATTGGTAAAGCAATTTGTACTAGAGGTTGTCTTTCAAACTGGGCAGAGCAAAGGAAGAGTATTCAGCTAACATATTTTAACTCTCCAAGCTATCTATATCTTATATCTATCTATCTATATCTATCTGTATATGAACATCAATCAAAAACACAGTAGGGACTTTTAAAGGTGATGACAGACAGACAAACCAACCAAAGAAAGGAAAGGGAGCATGATACTCAGTGACAGAATCCTGTATTAGCACAACCAGAGTTACTATGGTGGGAGCAAAAGCTATTTTGCCATAGATTACCCTGTGAGTATGCATGTCAGAGATGCTGCTAAAGAAAATGTCTGACAATTGGAATATTTATATATTTTTCTCTTTTTGTTTTTATTAAACTGAAGGCAGAGAGATAACAGAAACATTTCCTGATTTCATATATGTTCTGGACATTGGCTTTTAGCATTTTCATTTTGGACAGTAAAATGAGGGGAAACAATCCCCAGAGGTGTTGCATACTTTTTCAGATCATTCATATAGTTTGGAAACAATTGCTTATAAATGGAAAGGAGGTGATTTGGAAAGCAAGTTTTAAATAAGGTGAGTAATTCAAGCACAGGATGTCATGTAATCCAACTAGTGCTTGGGTGATATATACGGTATGATTATAACAACAGGCTATCTTACTTTAACCACATGGCACATTGCCTACCAGTTTCAAGTCACCCCACTGAGGAAATAACTGACAGATTAAAATTGTTCAATCCAAGGAGCAAAATATTGCACTTTTAAGCATGAATATTTTGGAAAATATTATGTACATGTACAGACACACACATTGATAACTGTGTGTGTGTGTGTGTGTGTGTGTGTGTGTGTGTGTGTGTGTGTGTGTGTGAGCAGAGAAAATGGTGCATGTAGTCATAAGTGTGAGAGTCTAGATACAATATTGATTGTATATATAATAAGTATTGTACCCAGGCTACCCAGAAATTGAGAATGGCATTTATAACATTTAATTTTACTAGGAATAAGCTACACCACAGAAAGGTTTCTCATTAGAGTACATATGATGCTTCAGTTTAAAAGCAAAGTAAATAAATATATATCTTGGTTTTATTCACTACACCTGCACCAATATTCACTTTGGTCCAGATTCTGGGCTTCTCATCAAGAGCATGGAATGTCTGTTGAGCTTTTTCAGGAGTATTAATGTATGCCCCTAATGTGGTCCCCCTGTGCTTAGAGGGGCAGGTTTTCCCTTATCTTGCCCATTCTCTTCACTACTGCCCCTTGATGGGTCCCAGCAGAGTTTAGCACTATGTACTCTCTCATTGATGCAGTGAAAATGTACCATTTTCTCTGCCAGGAGAGCTTCTGCAGCCCTGGACATCTGGGGACTATTTGATCCAGGGCATATTTTCAATACACAACAAATTTGCCATTTGAGGAAAATTTTGAAGTTTTATCAGTTAATGGCAAACATACATTTGCTAGTTTTAGAATGAAAATTGCAATTTGCATTTGCAAACAATACTTGAATGCGTGGGAAAACTGTCTTTTTTCATAAGGCTCTGCTCTTGACTGATCAAACAATAGGGATAATGAGAACAGGGGTTGCTTAATGGCATATACAATACACTATGTTATAAATACAAGAGAAAGTTATATACGATATACTATGTTATAAATACAAGAAAAAGTTCATGTGCTAGCACTAGGCTTCTAGTTACATTTTTCATGTCACGCTTTTATCAGAATACTATAAATCAAATTCCAAAGCCTCATTTTCACAGGTCTCATTTCAGTTTAGTGGTGCCGCAAGGCTACAAAATTCCTTCTCAGTTTCCTAAATAATTGGTGGCATTTCGTTATCCACCTCTGTGTCAGAATTAGTGAGTGGTGACCCATTATATGTTGAGAGATTGGCCCTAAATGGATAACCATTCTAAGGGTTGAGATACATTGTCAGAGTTTATCCAAATCTATCTAAACATCTTTGTTTGCTTGGACATCTTACAAAATCAGGTTTTCACCTGAGATTATTTTCAGCATTTCTTGCTTTGGAGGCAATCAGAAGTAATGCAAGAACAGCATTACTCACGGTATTTCGTTCATCCATCCAAAACCAGATACAAAGACATACAAAAATTAGATAATCAATCACTTCACTCATAATTAGCAACTGTGCGGCCATATAGCTCCAGGTAGCCAAATATGGGATCTGTCCTTGACTCACATGGTTGGGTACCTGGACTGATGTTGCCATATGGTTTGTAAGATTGGGTGACCTGATTATGTGTTAACTAAGTAGGATTTTCAAGTCCCAATCTGATGGAGAGAGAAGGGTTTAATACATCTGGTCAGTTAACAGAATGATCAACTCTGCTTGCATCACAGTTCTAGAGAGTGAGCCTATCTTTCAGTAGGTTTTCTGTGACCAGCAGCAGCACATTTTGCTAAATTTAAAAATTATCAACCCATTCAGTGACACAGGAGATACAGGAACTGAAGTTTTGGGCTCAGACAGAATGGAAGAAAATCATTGCATATTGTTTTCTGAGAGATGTTCTATGGGCTTTAGCAAGATGCATGAGGTTCCTGATGATGTTCAAGATTACTTTGCTAGTCTAGCCATCAAAAAGACAGTAGAGGTCCCAGTGAGTTATTTCAGGATGTCTTGTCTATGGAAGAGATTGTAAATATGCAAATTTACCAGATAGAAAATACAAAAAATCTTGTCATGGTGCCTGTAAATCATTTCACGGGAACAGAATGTAGCTATGAACACTGGCCAATTTATGTAACACATAATGTATTCTTGTGGGGGGAAAAGTGTTTTGCGGCGTGCAAATGAAGACCCAACATTATGTCAAAAGGTCAATTAAAAACATTTAGTAAAGGCAGGTTTTAGCCTATTAGAATATCACTTGTCACCTGTGCAGCACAGTTAAGACAGCTCACAAATTGTTAGATCACCTGGTGACAGTCTGGAAGGCTTAAAAGGCATATTAGCCCAAAGGGGATGAATTAAAGTGAATTGATAGTCAGAGGTTTTTGTAAGTATGTTACAAGAACAAACTCAAGCCGGTACTAGTATGTAGCCTTTCTTTATTATTTGGGCCAGAAAATATGCCCGTCAGAAACAAAACCACTCAGCTTTGATTTCCACAACAGATGTCAAACTGCATTGGTTGAGTGCTAGTGCCAAGAGAAAAGATCAATTAAAACTACTGCTCCTTCAAGTACAAAGGTGTCTGCCAATCCCAAAAATGCCAGTGCAGCACAAAGGAAGCAATATTAGAGAGTAAGACAGTTTCAGAAAGACCCTAGAAAAGTGGTGGTTTTGCACAGCATTGTGCTTCACAGAGTATGGAGAAAGGCAAGAACCGTTCAAAAAGAAATTAAATAAGCATAAAGAAAAGGAAAGGAAAACACAATGTAGTAACTTCATAATTTAAAAAAATGCATTTGTAGTTTAAGAAGTCACTGAGACACTGGGCTTAATTCCACATTCAGTAATGCTCGGGAAATACTCTAACAGCCACCAAAGCTATTCCTGACTTGCACTATTATACCAAAAGCAGAATTTGGACCAATGAGTTGAATTTTACAGGAACAATAGAGTAAATTCATCAGGCATAATCAGTCATGCTGATTGTGAAGATAGAGAACATTTTATAAGTCATCCTTAAGCATCAATGATTCAGTGGCTTGACTATGTAAGGAGCCTTTATGGCTCTGTCCACATAGATGCTGGGAGTGAGTTTTGCAGCCTGGGTGGACAGAGTTGTGTTTATGGAGCTCGCACTAACATGCTAAAAAATAGCAATTTGGATTTTTCCGGCTCATGCTGGTGCTCAGGCTCTGAAGCCAAGGGAAGGGGGTGGACTTTAGAACCCAAGAGCCAAAGCAATGTCTACACTTCTATTTTTAGCATGCTAGCCTGAACCTCACTAACATGAGTCTGTATAGACATATCCTCTGTGACATGACACCTTGCCTCGCCTCAGCTATATTATCCCAATTTTGGATTTGGCAAGAATCCTTCCTATACAAGAGAAGATTTGTTCTAGCAGACAAAAATTGGACTGTTTTAAACAGCATAACAGTCTTGATAAAACATGCTTAAAGGGTGTATGTTATAAGTATGTTTAAAGGGAATAATGTTATTAGGCAGAAAAAGATGGATGTAACTATATATCCTCACATGGAATTTGCGAACGTTTATTCCTTAATGGGTGTGGATTTGTTATAGAAAGAAAAAGTGTAGTGGATTTATTATGATTATTATCATTAAAATGTTAATTATAAAACAGTATCTCTATTGTACACAAGAGTGGGATGTCAAAAAGAATATTAAGGCTCCACTCCTTCTCCCACGCTAGTCAATGGGAATTTTGCCATTGACTTCAGTTGGGAGCAAGAGTGAATATTAAAAGGGTAATAGATTGGAGCAGGAAGGTTAATTAGTGGTATGAGTGGATAGTCTACACTCCAAAAAAGAAATGTAAAAACCTTTGTTTATTCTGTCGTGCTGTGGAAGGTAATCCACTGTTTATGGGAGCTTCATATTTAAGGCACTTAATTCAAATTGTGTTCTATGATTTTTGGACTATGAAGAAGGTTTTTTTAGTCACTTTATTTTCTATAATGAATGTACTAATTAAGAATACAGTCCTATAAAGACTCTTTAATTTCCTTTGTAAAGATACATTCATAAGAATATATATAAACTTAGAGTGAATAATGCTACAATAAACATATCCAAAAAGCGAAAACCATGATATTTTTAAATAGGTTCAGAAATTTATTTTTTATAAGGCCATATTTATCAAAGCAGTACCAACATACTTCACTGGCTGCTACAGCTAGAATAACAATTGGTATGAAAATAGTGTTTTCTTCTTAAATGCTTAAATATTTCCTTTATACACACAAATAAAATTTCATATTAATACTAACAAGGCTGACTAGCATATTTTGATTTCCTTCGTAATCATTGCACAAACATGATATAAGAGACTGAAATACAGGATGCAATGTTATGAGAAAGAAAACCCTTGCCTGACATACAAATACCTAGGAATGCACTGTTTATAGAATTATTGTGATCATTTCCAGCTCTCTCACTATATGACCTTCAGGTATAGCTGTGTGCCAAGAACAAGGATCAGACTAAATTTATTACTCAAAAAAAGCAAAATGGATTAAATTTTCTTCTTTTTTCCCCCCACCATGAATGAATTCCACTTCTATAGTATTACACAATGAGACTATGCCCTTCCAGAAGTGCTATAAAACAGCAATTCTAAAACAAAGTGCCCTTCAAGACTTTGCTGACCGAATAGTTTTCTCATCCTAGTTAGAACGCGTTTAACTTTAGTACTTCAGAATCTGTACACAGACACCAAGATGGCTTAAAATGTGTTTCCCTTTGGGGATTTAGTAAACATTTAGTTAGATGTTCTTGACTAGATGTGAGCCAATGTGTGTTCAATATTTATTTATCAACATAGCTTTAACCATTTATTTTACAATCTCTGTCTCTCTCTGCTATCTCAAAATCAATAGAAGCATAGTACAAATTAAATCCCTCTGTTCAAGTTTTATGTAACCCAATGAGTTATTTTCTGGATCTAAATTCTGTTTTCATTTTAGTTTTCTTCTTATCTATTGTACAGATATTGGAAATAGATGTGTAATTATGGTACCATTACACAGATAAACCACATTCTAATTGCTCAAGTGACAGATTGGTAAAGTAAATGGAAGTCAACCAAGCAATGCAAAAGAGAAATAAAATAAGTTATACAGTGACACACTATATACGTTTTATGTTTACCTTCATTTTTCTTGATGGTGAAATTTGGATTGTTGACCATTTCAGGAAGAAGACTATATAGAAAAAAATGTCCATTTTTAGGATCATCTTTGTCAATGGCACTGACAGTCTGAATTACCTGCAATAGAAAAAGATTACATAAAATGTACAGCCTCAACGTAAGTTCTGTTGATCACCAACACCAGGTTTTATAAATTAACCTGCTATATATAAAGATACTGAAAAATCTGCATTCATTGATGAAAAGGACATTCTTTATTATATAGGATACATTCTGATTTCTACTTTCACAAGTGTAAGAACCCTCCCATACACATACCTAAACTTCTATGTGGATTGCCCAGATCCTATAGAAATGTAGGGCTGGAAGGGACCTCGAGAAGTGATCAAGTCCAGCCCACTGTGATAAGGGAGGATCTAGTAAACCTAGATCACCTCTAACAGGTGATTGTCCCACATATTCTTAAAAACCTCCAATGATGGGGCTCCCGAAACCTCCCGTGGAAGCATATTCCAGAACCTAACTACCCTTAAAATTAGAAAGATTTTCCTAATATGTAACCTAAATTTCCTTTGCTGTAGATTAAGCCCATTACTTCTTGTCCTACTTTCAGTGGATATGGAGAACAAATTGATCACATTCCTTTTTATAACAGCCCTTCACATATTTGAAGACTGTTTTCAGATGCCCCCGCAGTCTTCTTTTCTCAAGACTAAGCATGCCCATTTTTTGTAACCTTTCCTCATACGTGGTAGCCTCTGAGGCACAGTGTCTCCTGGGCTACTCATGGTTTGATATAGCTTTGCACAGAAATGTGCCTAGAACAGTCCAGCCATAAAACTCCCTCCACTACCATTCTCTGCCCCCTGAGCTGAACAAAGTTCTTAAAAATGTACCTTTTTTGTGTGGAATTGTGCATGTCTAATATCAACCTAACAGTGATACTCAGTTTTTAAGTTAGAATAAAATTTGACCAGCCATTTCAGAATGTATGGAATTGCAAAAAACAATCAAAACCTTTTCTTCTTTTAATAAAATGCTTAACAATTCTTGCGCAAAAATCCCCACAAAACTAGGTTTGATTTAACACATTCAACTTAGGATGCTTTGCACATTGTCCAGAATATGGTGCTATTTTAGCTATGTTTGGTGGGGAGGGTTGTTTTTAAATACCAAAGTTAGGAAAATTTGAAAATCAACTGCACTTATTCTGCACAACATCCATATTCAGTGGTGTATATGGAATGCTAGCACTGCAGGTACAGTTGCTGATCTTCCTCCAGGCCAAATGGGATTGCAAAGGACAGGGGAGAATAATATAAGAATAGAACACTTCCAGAAAAGTAGGAGAGGAATTTAATGGGGTTTAAAGTTTAGGACAGATTTACTTGATTCCAAATATTTCCCCATCAGAAGAAGTGGAGACAGGGAGAGATAGGGACCTAGACACAGGTCTCAGGGCCTGATACTGCACTCTTGAACTCAATAGGAATTTTGCTGTTAGATTCAATTATGTAGGATCAGAAACTTAATGAGTATTATTTAAATTTTCTCCACTGAAGTCAATAAAACTTTTCTTTTATTGCTTTATTGCCAAAAGCATCAGACCCTAAAACAAACAAACAAACAAACAAACAAACAAACAAACAAAACCCTCATAATAACAACTAAAAATGTGAAACTCCATCCTGAGACAAATACATTTAAGAGTAACAGGATTGTGGCAAGAGGAGCCATCACAATGAAGCGAGATGCTCCTCCAGTCCAGCAATTTTCAGGGCTGGGTACACAGGCAAGGCTCTCTGCAAGCGTCTTGGGGCTAAGGACACAGACCTACCCCACCACTGAGCATTGTCTTCACGTATGGCCCTAGAGCAGAGAGAGTGTCCACAGCAGCAAGAGGCAGGGGACGGAGGAGTTGGGGAAGACGTGCTGCTGGGACTTGCGCAAAAGAGAAGGCCCCAGGCAGCAGCAAGCATCAGAGTGGTGCTAGGTCCAAACAACTGAGAGGGAGAATGGTATGTCTGAGCTAGGTGATATAAGCCATAGTTCTCACTTGTGCTTACATTGTAATTTGGCGGTGTGCACATTTTATAATTGTATACTTTGTTAGTTTCCTAATATTTTCTTCCAGTACTCACTGTGGCTTCACTGGACTTGACGAAGGCTTTCAGCTAATTTTATTTATTTTATATATAGGCCTAACTTTTATATTCCTCCACTTGCAAAGATTTAGCTGCCATAACTTCAAATATATAGTGCTTAAGGGGAAACAAAAATACCTATACAATAACCTAAAGTCGTTTTTCACTACATAAAAAGTCTCCCAATTAAATAATTGTATCAGGGGATCTTCAAGGCTAGAAGCAAGTGTTGCCTGTCCCACTGCAAATATGGGATTTTCCCTTTTCAGAGGTGTTCAGTTCCAATTTCTATCTCTGTAGGTTTGTAAAATATCAGACCATGTTTCTAGCTCAGGACTGAATATTGCTGATCATGGGTCTTAAAGCAGTGCAGGCTGGAATGGAATTCCAATTTTTGGAGGAAACAAAACATTGTTGTGCGAGGGTTTTTTTTTAAACTGTGACTTTTTGAAACTTGGAGGTTTAGAATGTTATTGGAAGACATAATGGGGAAATCTATTTGTGGGCAGAGTGAAATTTAGGTGCTCAAGTGTGCATGATAAATGCAATTTATCACATGGGTATGCAATTTAAATATCTTGCTGGTTGCTTAACTGTAGTTCTTTCCAGTGTTATGTGGGAGAATTGGTTCTAATTATTTCTCTCCTTCTCCAGGGTTTCAATGAACTAAAAGTCACTAGCCAGCCACCATAGTGCCATGAACTTTTCAGATCCCAGAAACTATGCAAGATAGTTCAGGTCATTATTTAGATTGGAAATATTTAAGAAGTGGAATCTGTGGGCACATACATTGTTTTTTGTGCACAGATTTAATGCTTCTCAATCTCCTATGAAACGTATTCCTTACATTGAAATTATTCTCACCCATATGTTATCAATTATTTTTTATAAATATACAAAAAATATAGTCAAAACTTAGCATTAATAAAATGTTACATTTGTTATTTTACTAGCACAAGCCAAGAATTTAGGAGTTAGCATTCCCATAGCAACCTTACTCTACTCCTTTCTGTGTATGCATTACAAAAGGATTTTCTTCAGCATATAACATATGTGCAGTAATATTAACTGCTTTGTAGTTGACCTGTCCTCCTGTTTCCTCACAGGATTTTCAAATGATTCTGAACAGCACAATAAGGAGCTCCACAGAATAAAATTGGTTCATAAAGGATAGTTTTAAAACCTCTGACTTATTGATGCATATATGTCAGGTTGCTACCCTTAAGGTTGCTGAATTCCTCAATATTTTTCCACATAAAATTTCAACCTTGATTTTCTGTTAACAAAGTTTGTGCATGTAATTGAGTATGTATATGTTTTAAGGAAGAGAGCACTAAATTAACATCTTACCTAACAGGCATATCTGAATTGAAATTAATAGCATAGGTATCCCAGAGGACCGCATATCGTTATATTCTGCAACCTTGTATTACATTCCTGCAAAGCCACAGATGCCTAAAATTATAGCATTGCTAGAAGAATATCAGTATAGTAATAGTGAATGCTACTGAAAGGTATATAGCAAAATCTTGCAAATATAATGTATCTATCTCTGTATGATTTTAATGCACAGCATAGTTTTAATATACTCAAAACATACCAGAGCAGAGCAGCATTATAGAGTATGGTTTTATGCGATTACAAAACTTTGCATTGGTAGAAAATGGAAGGAAAGGCATTCTCAAAATTAAAGTCTAGTTTCTACTATTTGTAACCCTCCCCGTGACTAGAATATCACAGACTACAAAACTTTCCCAGAAGTGTGCTGTGCAGGCACACTATGAGTTACAACTGAACTATCCTGCAGATTCTCAGAAACGTAGAAGTGGACCCCGGTCTTTGCAATTGTCTCCATGACTATGCAGCTAGAACCCACCTTCACCAGTAGCATGGTCTTCCCCTCCCTCACATGGGACTGGTTGACACTGCACACTATTAGTACAACTATGTAGAATCAAGTTAGAGACAAAATGTCTGAGAAAGTTGTATTCTATTTTAAACTAGCCTGGCCCTAAGGCCTACGGGCTTGCTGGGTCTACAGTAATTTGAACTTTGTAGCTAGCAAGGGATAATATGAAAGGCAAAAACTGCTTTTCATCAAGTTGGAAAATGCCTTGACAATAAATCAGATTTTTCCCCTCAGAAAGACATTTTTAGTATTTTCCTATTGTATGTAAAATGTACAAAGAGCTACACGTATACATGTGCGCACACACTTTTTCTATCAGGTTTGAGTTTTGTGTTTTGCTGTTACAGATTCCGAATAAAAAGCAAAGAAAATTCATCTGGCAATATTATACATCAACAGTTTTTAATACATTCTGTCACGTCACCAGCAGCCACGCTTGCCACTCTCAATTGTATCAGGACCCAAAATAGAACACTTGGAAAACTGAACTGTAATAGATGGTTCAGTCAATATATTTAGGGACTGCAAATAAGGTTTGGTAAAAGGTTCAGATGTAATCTTTTCCCTTAAGGTGATTCAAATTCAATTTGAACTTAGGTTTAAGTTAAACTGCAAATGTAAATATACTGATGTAGCATGAAGCTATTGACCCTTTCTTCACATGCAATGATGCTGCTTTAAAATTTTAAACACCCAGCTAAATTAGGATTTAGATACTACGTATTACAGCATCACTTTCTCATGTTAATCTTCTTATGGCTTGGAGATGTAGCATTATTTCAACTTCAGTTTCTTTAAAAAAAAATGAAAACCTTGACTTGTCCATATGTTTACTTGCAAAATTTTAACACAGAATACTAAAAGAAGTAAAATAACAGCCAGTGTATTTGCTGAGATTTTGCGATGAGCTGTGTGCTGCGTAGTATGACTGCTAATTTAGATCCTGCTCCTGTAAGTTACAGTGCAATGGTGGATACTTGCACCTGTCCTGGGGCAAAAAATGGAGAATAAGTTGCAGAATCAGGGCCACATGCCCCAGTGTGGGAATTAGGACGATCCGCTATTTCATAGGATTCTCTGTCTCTTCTCTTACTAATGTTTGTGGTAGTCTGATACTACGGTGATTAGGGCAGTATAGAGCTGGTTACATTTTTCTGATAACATTTTAAAGTGTTCATGAAAAAAATTTTAAGTGATTTTGTCAGTGTTGTTACTGGTTTTCCATCAGCTATTTGAGTTTTTTAATTTAAAAATTTGGGAAAAAAAGAAATTGTGATTTTTTTTTCACCCAACTCCAATGTGGTACAAATGCTGAGATGGATGGATACTAAAACCAATTCAGAATATCTCTCTCTCATTTCAAGCTACATCTAGTACATGCTCACATTTTGAGAACAGTCACTAAGCCTTAGATGTGGATGTAATCATTAGCATAATACAATATTGGAAACAGAGATTATGGAGATCTAAAATCCACTCTGAAATTTGGGAGTATAAATATCAATATATTCTCTGGAAAGAAAATACCCTCTAAAAGGAGACTACAATAAGCTTATTTTCAATGATTATAAAGAATGTTTACTACTCAAATGATGCATTTGTGACAGTAAGGGAAAAAAGTAGCTGGAAGGTCAAAACATTGATCTTTTACAACAATCAAATCTTGGCACAAAAAGGTTCTCAAACAGTACTACTAAAATAAAACAATTTCTGATTCTATTGTCAGGTAAGATACTTTGGCAAATAGTGAGTTTAACGCCTAACACCCACATGAGGCACAAGAATAGTCATATTAACAACTCTAGTGTCATGCTGTCAGCTGCTGTTTATTTAAAATTAAAATGTCACTACTCAGAATAAATTATGTAGTTGAAAAACAGTGGATTTCTAAAACACAAGCTGGACAAAATGATTATATTTCATCCGTTCTGTATTGCTTTATGTAAGGTTATGTCATATCACTGAAATTGCATGTGATGTACTCACCCTTAACTCTCTATACTTCTGCCTAATGAAGGACACATTTGAAAATGCTTGGAGGTTTGGTTTACTTTGAAGAAGATTCTAAAAGTTAGAATTCACTTCTTAAACATAACCAAATTTATCTGACCTTTTTGAAGTCTCTTATCCCTTCCTGGCATGTATCCTTCTTCTTTCCTCAATCCATAGTCCATTTCACCAAAATCACAAGATGCACATCACCCACCAAGTGTCTCTCTGAGACTACATTCCTGAACCAAAACCTTCCAAAACTCTATCCATACCCATTGTTAAGGTCCATGCTTTTGGTGCCAGTGTGACATACACTTTGGTGTTTTATTATATATTCAGAGGTTTCTCCTTCCGCCCCATAATAAATCGCTTCCAGACACACGTGAAACCTGAGAACTCTAGAGCAATAGAAGAAAGCAACTTGCTCAGAAAAGACGGCCAAACTACATGAGATGGATATTTATCATAGCTGAGAATCAGGAAGAGGGAAGGTCTTCTTAAATGATCTCTTAAATGATCCTAACATACGGTTTGAGTTAGGCCCACCATAGTTTGACATTTGAACAGAGATTCAGGCAGGTTCATAATTTTCTCCTAATCAAGGACATGATCTTGTTAGGTGCTGTTGATCTCCCTGAACTCCTACTGAAATCAATGGGAATTTAAGGAACTCATCATCTTACAGGATCATGCCCCAAGCTACTTATCTTTAGTTCAAACCTCATCATTTTGATTATAAATAAAGTAATTAGGTTTCTCCTAAGCAGTGACTAATAATAGCTCATACATCTGCAAAGGCAAATATTTTGAGATAAAGGGCGTATTAGCTCAACATTACATTCCAGACAAAATCTACCTAATTTGGAGATACGATACAACTCACATTTGCTGACAGATTACTGGGAGAATTTACAAAAATTACACAGCATCAACAACATGGAGATATTTACTTGTCCAGGCTTCCCATTCTCACATAAAAAGGCTTCATGCTCTGATGCAAACTCAGGAGCGTTGTCATTTACATCAAGAACTTTGATAGCAACAGGCACTCGGGATACTTGACTGTGGTTCCCTAAGAGAAGAAAACATAGCATAAAAGGTAAGAATATTTCATTTGGGATTGATGCCATAAAGGGCCCAAGATATAAAAACGCTTCCATGTCGAAAGTGTACTGTGCCCATTCTCAATTTTTGCTTAATTGGGGTGCTTTCTTCGCAATGGATTATATAATTGGAGCAAAAGATAAAGATGAATAGTCAGTATTTACTGAAGGGAGGAAAAAGCAAATAAATCCCTACTGCAAACAGCATTTGTCGTTAGACCTTCTCAGCCTAAATTGCTAGATTTTTCTCTGATGAAGTTTGTATTGTTTTATTGATAAAGTCCATTATACCATGGAAAGAGAAGGCTGTAAACAACATAGATTTATTTCTTTGTTTATCTTTGGCAGAGCACAGTGCATTTTACTCTATTAGTAGTTTTGAATGCACATCTATTATTTCTTCATTGCAAATACGATTAATGTTGAGACCGAATTGGGAGAGAGATGGGTTGCAGGCTTGACGTTGATGATACTGGATATTACTTGAGATTATTAAAGCACTCTGATTCATTTATTGTTGACCAGAAAAGTGGCCTATGAACTTCTTAGTTTTCGGAAATAAAGCCCCATCATTTTTAATATTAAACTATTTTGCATAAGGTTCATCAGTGTACATTGCAAAATAACCTTGTTAAGCTCTTTGGAAAGCTGAGCTAAAGCAACAATTGGAGTTTTACTTTGACCGAAATTTACAGACAGATTTTATTGTCCTCACTGAATTAGTGTGTGTGTGTGTGTGTGTGTGTGTGTGTGTGTGTGTGTGTGTGTATTTTAGAGACAATTAATAACTTTGAATATCTGATCTTATGACTATTTCCCCTAAATAGCAAATATATGATTTTTTTTAAAAGCGTCAAATATCAGGGGGTAGCCATGTTAGTCTGTATCTACAAAAACAACAAGGAGTCTAGTGGCACTTTAATGACTAACAGATTTATTTGGGCATAAGCTTTCGTGGGTAAAAACCTCACCTCTTCAGATGCATCTGAAGAAGTGAGGTTTTTACCCACAAAAGCTTGTGCCCAAATAAATCTGTTAGTCTTTAAGGTGCCACCAGACTCCTTGTTGTTTTTATTTAAAAGAGTGATTGTCCAAATGGTTAATAGAAAAATATGTTATAAACCATAATAGTATTTCAGTAGCCTAATGCTAGCTTCATAATCCAGCTATGAATCATAGAATCATGGAAGTGTAGGACTGGAAGGGACTTTGATATGTCTTCTAGTCCAGTCCCCTGTTCTCAAGACAGGACTAAGTATTATCTACACTATCCCTGACAAGTGTTTGTTTAACCTGTTTAACTCTTAAATACCTCCAATGATGGCGATTCCACAACCTCCCTAGGCAATTTAATCCAGTGCTTAACTGCCCAGTGGGAGCTGCGATCGGCCTAACCTGTGGACGCAGCAGGTAAACAAACCAGCCCGGCCTGCCAGGGTGCTTACCCTGACGGGCCGCGTGCCAACGGTCGCCGATCCCTGTTTAAACCCATTGCTTCTTGTTCTATCCGCAGAGATTAACAAGAATGACTGCCCTGCACCTTTGAGCGGGGGGGATAGTAGGGGGCTGAGGGGTGGGGGGGCACTGTGTCTGGCTGGCTGAATGAAGGGAAAAGTACTTTATGGCTGGTGGGGGAGGGGGAGATTAAAACTGCTGCAAAAAACATGGTCGCTGACTCATCTTCTGGGAATGTAGGGTTTAAAAGGGGCAGCTCTGCACCTGAAGCCTTCCTTTTTACATGGACCAGGCTGAAGCAGGACCCACCTGCCCTCCCTTTTAGGTGGTAAAATACCAGGTTTTTACCTGATGGGGTGCATTACACTAGCCGCCCCTTTCTTAGGGGGACTGGGAAGGAATTTTTGCTTTACCACCAGATTGGCTTGGGTGCGGTTGGGTTATTTTTTGCCTTCCCCACAGTGGATTCAGCAAGAGCTCTGTTCATGCATGGCATGATGGGCAGTAGGCTATATGTTGCAACTCATTATTTAAGTGTAGGGCGGATGTCCAGTGCAGGTACTCCATAGGAAAGGTATACAGTGACTGGATAAATGGCTTGGAAAAGGACTTAAAAAGAGGTGTTCCTTAAAGGAATGAACGGGGAGCGGCTGGGGACTCCTATGATTGGTATGACAGGGAGCCAACCTCCCATTCTTATAGCTCATCTTAACCCTCTTACAAGGAGGGGGGAGTGGATGATAAGTTCCCAGCAATGGATTTGCTGGAGGGACCTGGATGGAAAAAAAGGGGGAGCTGGTAAAAGCCCTCTGGGTAATTACGGAATAAACATGGATTTGCCTGCACTGTACACTTTTATCTGCCGGATAGTCCCAGACATCTAATAATAAAGTTGCGGCCTGATTAAACCCATGTCAAATATCTCCTGTCCTTCTTTCAGCATAGCCACACAATAATTATTCTCACTCCTCCCTGTAAAAACTTTTTATGTACTTGAAAACCATTATCATGTCCCCCTCAGTCTTCTCTCCTCCAGACTAAAGAAACCCAATTGTTTCAGTCTTTCCTCTGCGGTCATATTTTCTTGATCTTTAATAATTTTTGTTGCTTTCCTCCTGGCTTTCTCCAATTTCTTTACATCTTTCCTAAAATGTGTCACCCAAGACTAGAGGTGATATCAGTGCAGAGTAGTGCAGAAGAATTACTTCTCATGTCCTGCTTACAACACTCTTGCTAATACATCCCAGAATGATGTTTGCATTTTTTGCAAAAGTATTACACTGTTGACTCATATTCAGCTTCTGATCCACTATGACACTTAGATTCCCCGCTGCCGTACTTCTTCCTAGGCAATCATTTCTCATTTTGTATGTGTACAACTGATTGTTCCTTCTTAAGTGGAGTACTCTGCATTTGTCCTTATTAAACTTCATCCTATTATTATATTACCTTATTTTACATCATTTTTCCCAATTAAGTATCAACACTCTGAAGAACTGCCTACTACATGAGTTCAATTCAGAGCCTGTCTCAGGTAAAACTAATTATCCAGAGCAGAAGTTTTGCCTGAGTAAGTACTGCAGAATCAGTTCCTGTCAGGAAATTGCAGGTTAAAGAACAGGCAGGTTTTCATAATAATGATGGAACCTTCATTAATAACTATATCAGACACCACAATAGTAATATTTTCCTCTTTTTAGCACCAGTTATTCAAGAATCTCTAAGGATGTCAGAAATGCTATTTAATTATCAGAACATCTCTGTGAAGTACAAGTATTATTATACCCATTATAGGGCAGGTAAACTGAGCCACAGAGAGTACATCTCCACAGTGAGCCTCAGCTCACTCAGTAAGCCACAGAGCCTGGGTCTACAGATCCGGGCTCGTGGGAGTTGGGCTACTGTGTTAAAACTAGATGTGCAGATGTTATAGCTTGGGCTAGAGTTCGGTCTTTGAAGCCCAGGGAGGGGATTTTTGTCCTCTGAATAAGTGTCTCTAAACATAAACTCCAGGCAGGCATTTCCAAACAAATGTCAATAAAACCTTTACACTACACCACAGTACAACCCATTCTAGAAATGCCATATATTTTATGAAGGAGAGGGGGGAGAATTACTGTACACAAGTTTTACGGAGTTTAAAAAATAAATACTGGGATTATCTTTTATGTCCCTCCACCTGTAACCCAGTTGCCTTAGTTACTATGATTCTCAATGTACATTGCTCAAAGGGAAGAGAAATTACCCTAAATACATTCACAACATTTCTAAAAATTATCTGAAATAACATAAAAGTGTTTACTTAAAGATTCAAAACTATGATATCAGCAAATCTTGCAGGGTTAGAAGCAAATGCTTGGTGTCCATTGGAAAGCTTGGAACATTCCATTTCTAGTTATATAAGGTATGTGAGTTTACCAGATATAATATCTGTTAAACGCTTAATGCTTGAAGCTGCTCAGAGTTAGATAGCCTAAGAAAAGTTCTAGGGGCGATTGTCTCTGGACAGGATAAACTTGTTCCATCAAAAGGTGCATGATAAATGCAATGAATCATAAAGTTTCATAATTTATCACATTAATAACAACATTGCATTGATAATAAGTACACATTCAAAAAGGTTAATATGCAATTCACAAAGCCAAAACATTTTAAGCACATTTTCTTTATCTTAACTTGATAATACATAAACAATGAATGTATTGGCTTTTCAGAATTCTCAGCACTAGTGTCACATTTAAACACTAAAGATTTGCTTTTATCTAAATGAAAGAAACAATGACAGTTCAAATTTTAAAGATATTACAGAGAAATGTAATTAATTAGAAAAGCTTCTAAAGAAATTATTCATGTCCCTTGCGACTGTCCCCAAAATGTTTGTCTTTCAAGTGAAATATAAACATTATATTTAAATATATTATAATTAGAAACTTGATGACAATTCATTAAAAAAATTAATTTACTAAACACGACAGAGAGACCCAACTGGTTTGGAAATCTCCAAACAAGGGGATATCCCCTGCTTGTTATATGGGTTCTTCAGACTACAATGAAAAAAACTGTCATTTAAGAAAAAGAGAGAGAGGTTTACATATTGTTTACATTGATCACCAATTTTTGACATTATCACTCTGAGCCTCCTTGTTATCACCTCAAACACTGCATTGTCTTTTCACTTATGTATAGTGCTGTCTATATAAGTATAATTCAGAAGAAATAATTATTAAAATAGTGAAAAACTAAGAAATACTAAGCAGACACATAGATCTACACTAGGATGAATACATTATGAATATAAAATAGTTAACGTTTCTTTCATATTCCTGTTTTGGAACTTCCAGTGTACACCTCTTTCTCTATGGCAAAGCACGTGTATGCCATTTATCAGACTCTCAACTTCAAACCTGTCTGTTAGCTATAGCCCTATATTCTTAGAATCCTCATTCCCTGTTACATATTAGAAAAGCTGTACAGAGTATGATGGGGGCTATTCCTCCAATGCAGCTAATGGATTGTTCCAATCAGTTACTCTGGTGCAAAACTATTAAGGGCAATGAAGTTGCACTGGTGTCATAGAACATCATAAGATAATGAACAGTTTTCACAATGGGCCTAATTTGGCTTCTAAAGGTTTTATTACTGATGATGATGATTATGCACAACAATTAAAGGCCCAGCTTGATTCTCACACCCTAAGGGAGTTTGCAGGGCTGTCACTTAAAATAAAAGAAATAAAATCATGACTTTATAAATTAAGTATAATTGATAGGGATATCAATGATGTGAACAAGGACTCCCACAATGCCATTTTTAGCAAGTCTTTTTTAAGAGACACCTTAAAGACCTCATTTTCAGTCCTGGTAAGGTCACACCCACTTGGTCATCTGCAGGCACAATTGCCACAAACATGTAATCACAATAATTGCACTGCACTTGCAAATTAGGTGCATACACATGCACATGTTGCCTCTATATAATTACTGAAGTCACCATTGCTGCCTATGATTTGCGGACCCTGAACACTTCTGAATTGGCACTGGTGAAAGCAACCTGACTTCCCATTGTCTAACAAGGTAGACATCAGGAAAGGATGCAACAGTATAAAGGAGCTAGAGGAATCAATTAGTGATAAGTGAACCTGAAAATATGAGAAGGCTCAGCTGGGTTCAGATCCATAAGTTTAAAGGTTTACTTGAACCACATGTGTCTGAAAAAAGTTCCACTAGAAATTTAATGCAATGTTACTTTATTTCAGCACTCTCTGGACGTGAACCTGGAAATAAAGGTCAAATCTGGCAGTCCTTGCTCAGGCAAACTATCCATTGATTTTAATGGCAAACGTGCTCAAGGAAGGACTAAAAAGGGCTTCCGCATTTGACACAAAGTACAAAGAGATGAGAAAATCAGAACATGCCAAATGACCTAATCAAACTTTTCCAAACCTCCAAACATGATCTTTTAGATTTATTTGAGGACTGTGAGTTGGTTGTTATAGCCAAACAAGTTTGCTGACACCTTGAAAAAAATAGATATAACATTTGAATTTAAAATATTACAGTTCAGTTATTACTATTGTTGTTGTTTATTAGTATTTATATCTCTGGAGCACATAAGGGCCCTAACCAAAATACAGAATAGAAGACAGCCCCTGTCCTGAAGACCATACAATCAACAAGACAAAATGAACAATGAAAAGCAATTTGCTAAAAGTGCAACATTTGGTTCTGAGTGTAGTGGGTAGTACCATGAGATATTATTCCCTCTGAAGCATTATAAGCGAAGTTTTCAGCCTTCACTATGTAACTTACAGAGTAGTGCAAAGCAGCTGTAAAGCTGCCATAAAGGGGTAGCCAAGGATTCCCCCACTACTGGAACAGCAGCCTTCATTGAAAGTCCGAATTTAATGCATAGAGATGTACACTTTAATATTTCCTTTATCCACGTCTATTTTTCTTTGTTTAAATAGATTATCAGAAATTACATTGCTGTTCTGCTTAAATAGTAGTAAGCTGTGTTGTTTTTAACTAAAATCAAGCAATATCTAAATACAAAGTAGAATCCTGGAAAACTACAAGCTTTGTGTCATCCTGTAGCTTGGAAATGGCTATTTCATACTTCTCTGGCTCAGTGAACTTTCAAGAATAATAAGATTTGAAATTAGAAATAGGAGAACCGAGAGAAGTTCCAGTTCTAATAGAGAAATCAAAAACACACTAAATCTAAACTACTGATTAATGAATAAACAAACAACCCCCTCAAAACAAAACAAAACAAACACCAGAAACATAGTTTGTTTCACATATCTATTTTTTCAAGCTCAACAAGTTGTATTTAACAGATTGTTTCCTACACCTTATTATGATTGTATCTGATGGGTCTCAGAAGATAATCTACACATATGACAAATTTATTCTGTTTGACTTTACACTCCCCACTCTGTGTATTCCTTTATCTGTATAACACTGCACCCAATAACAACTCTTTGCCAAATAAAACTGACAGAGCAAATCTTGATAAAGAGGGATGCAATTATGAAGCTGAATTTTTATTTAGATGGTACGTTCCAACTGTGGAAATATTACAGCATAGAGTATGTGTCCATTTGTCTTAAATACTGCATAATTCCCCACCTGAGACTAACTTTGAACTAATTAAGGTTAAGACCTATCAGTCTACAACTTTCCTATTAAAAATAATGGACCACAATGGATTCTGAATTGAAAAAAAGTCATATTAAGGAGTGGTAATTTTTGAAGGATTAATACTACAGGAAAAGATTCCCTATTTGAAAAGTATGGGGAGATACTGGCATTGAGGAATCACCATGAATCAGTGTAAGTGTACCAGCATATAGGGAAAAGGCTGCTAGAACATGCTGTTCAGGAAAAAGAACATTGGTTCCAAATTAATGTTCCAATGGTATTTACCTTCAGCACACCTGAAGAGATGTATTATCGGAATACAGATTGGAGAGAGTATGTGGAAAAGAAGAATGCTGAGCACATTTTTTGAGCCTGTCCTTTAAATCATTCTTTGTGGGGAAAAATAAGGGTGATTGAAAGCATTGTCTGCTCCCAATAGGTCCTTTAGTCATTTTCCAGGTGAAGGAGATAAATAACTCAAAAGCAAACTTATTTTAAATTTTCTATTTATAATAACACATTGACATGATGCCAATTTTTTTAACTGTTGACTTTTTCAAATATTTCCCAGTGATGCTCACTAGATAAAATATTCTCCCTTCTGTTCCGCATCACCACCACATATCCCAGATTCTTGCAAACCCATGTCAACCCTGATAGTGGTATGTCAGGGACAGCATTATTTCCTGGCTGATAAGTGAGGCAGAGTTGGGCTGCGGGAGTAGCCTTGGCTTTTAGTGAAAGCAGTTCCAGCAGGGTGGATGGGTTATGTTTTAAGGGTAACTTACTTTGTAACTAACATTTTTCTTCACAGGATCCAGCTGCCAGCTCTACTACTAACGTGGTTAATGTCTACATAGGAGCTGGAAGGTGTTAATTTCAGTTTAATGAGGCATACCTGTGCTAGCATTGTGAGTGTGCAAAAAAAAAAAGTGCAACTGTGGCAGTGCAAGCAGCAGGATGAGCTAGCCACCCCAAGAACGGTATCTATGGTCTCGGACAGATTCGTATTCGGCGCAGCTACACTGTCCAACTCTATCATAGACATACCCTAAGACAGGCCGATGTCAGCTAAGCAGTGTACAAGACTTGTGAATGATGATGGAACAGTACCTAATACTTTTCCTTCACTTTACCTTCCTCACACCCATTCTTTTCACTGCTGATATAAGAAGAATTTGAGAAATTTTAGACGTGGAAAATGCAAGCTGCTCCAGAAGATTTTAATTAATTAGTGCCATATCCTTCAGGCCTGTGTTCAGGCAAAAATCTCAGCAACTTCAATTTTTGCTTGAGTTTTGTAAAGCATAACAATTGCTGAATTTGGCCCAGCACTATTATGAAATACGGATTTCTTCTTCTTCTTCTTCTTCTTCTAAGTGACATATCTGATATGGAAGTTATCAGCCACCACCTTCCATCTTTCACAGTCCTGATAGAGTTGTAAAACATCCACTCTCCTTTGGATACCAGTCCATCTGGAGATGTTTCTGACATAGTTGGTTCTCTTTCTTTAACTGCAATCTTGCCTGATAGTATAAGTGCTGAATTTAAGTCACTCTGCACTCAACCTGCATGTTCACAAAAATATGTTATTCTCTGACCTAGGGTCTCAAGCAATTGTGTTCTTTTTAATTTCAGCCTTCTCATCACCTCATTTTTCATAGTTTTAGTTACCTAGCTAATTTTAAAAATTATTCCATAACATCAAAACTCAAATATTATAAGTCATTTCTCAGTGCCTTTTTTTAAGCGTCCATGTCTCGCATCCATACAGTGAACACATGTAGTACTTCAGCAATCTAGTGCAGATGTGCAGTTTTAACTTTCGACAACACAGAAGTCTTTGGAAGTTGCTGAATACATTTTTGAAAGCTGTATCCTTAGCTCTGCAAAATTCACAGAAATGTAAATACCCTAAAGTTACATGACCAAGCAGATTAATTTTATTGCTGATATTCTACCCATCCTGTATACCTCCCTTTCCTGGTGTAACATTAATGGATTATATCTTTCACATACTTTTTATTTTTCCTTTAAGGCCTGATTCAGCTCTCTTTTAAGTCAATGAGAGTCTTTCTACTAACTTCAAAGGAAGTTTGATTTAGTCCTTACTCTTGATATTGTATTGTCCAATTTAATTTCTTTGAAAATATAACAGTATTCTCAGCTGGTGTAAATCAGCTCCATTAATTTCAATGGATCGTCACGGATTTACACCAGCTCACAGTCAGATCCACAATATTTAAAATTAAACCAGCGTATTCTGTACAGATATACACACGCACTCCTCTTGGAGTCAAAGAGATGTGAGTTTGAATATCTCAGAGCAGAATGTAGCTCAGTATTTATATGCAACCTCTTTGCTACTTTTCCTGTAATTAAGCTGTGTATTGCATTACTTTGCAGTTATTCAGCAACCTAGTAAATAGTTACTGTGTAATTACCTCTGATCCTCTGTGAATTAAGAAATCCATTTTGTTAGTGCCCTTCAAATCTGCTGAGCAGTAATTAGGGGTGTTTGTTTCTTTGCAGAACTCTCTGATTGCAAACATAGCAAAGTCCCTAGAAACTATTGTTCTGTATATTTCATTTTGACTACAGTGAGCTTCATATTCATTGCGACTCATAACTAAGATATATGTGACACATCAATATGAGTAAACAAATAGATAATTCAAAATAAATTACCAGTATACCTCCTTGGATAACTGTATTGCAACCTGCTATCTCAGTGTCAAGCTTTTGGAAATCTTTTTTAAAAAGATCCTGCTTTTGTTGTAACTCCCACTGCACATACTTAAAAAAATGTATGGAACAAACATTCTCCCAGCCACCCTTCCATCCTAGTACCACATTACATACAAATCTGGGAATTATCTGGCAATAACTCATACAGTGTAGATCACTTTCCTTCCTCGCTCATTCCCACCTATTTGGGGAGGGCTGCTGTCAGTTCCCCACCCCTCCAAACTTGATCCCAGCCCACTGCTGGAATCCCACCTCTGTCTCCTTGCATGAGGGCTAAGGGCTGACTCTGCTGTGCCAGACATTAGGAGCCCCAACCCCATTCACAGCTTCTTTAGGGGCTGCCTTCCCCTAGGTCCACTTCTGTCTCCTGTTTACCAGGAAACCAGGCCACCTTTGGACTGACTATCTGCACTGGACATCGATTACCTGCTAAGTTGTGACAGCGTGAACTGTACCTCCTGAATTACCCAAACAGGTCCTGGAGCTTCTGTGGAGAAGATGAACTCCAATCCCATTCCCACCCAATCTCAGTACTGAGGGAGAAATTCCTTCCCAGTCCTGAAAACCGCAACTAGAACAATGCTCACATCAGACCAAAAAACACCAGTCCTACACTGATTCCATGGGTGAGAAAGTGGGAGCTGCTGGTCTGGACAGGAGAGAGATCTCCATCAAGCAGGACAGGGCAGAGGGGAAATGGCAAACCTGAATCTCTTCAACCTACCCTCAGCTCGGGTGATGCCCCCATCTCCTGCTTCCCCAACCCAAAGGAGGAAGGGAACACATCAAGGAGCTATGACCCCTTTCTTTCCCCTTGATCAGAAAAAGCCTCCTGCCATTGAGGTTGTAGGTATTGTATTCTGTGAGCCTTTCTGTTAACTGGAGTTAGAACCTGTTTACGGCTCCTTAGTAATTTCCGCTCAATCCTTGTGGCAGCTGCCACTTGTTAACTCTCCCAGTATGTGAAAGAGATGTCCCTACGGGTCAGATGGAAGTAAGAGACAGGGAGATATTTCATGGAATCCAAGGAACAGCTGGGATTTAGGAGACACCTTTGGCTGTGATTTGCATTCTGATATTATTATTATTTGAGTTATCGATAAATCCAAACCCCAGAAGTGGTAAGTTTGTCTTTACGCAATGTGTGTTGTAAACTTCATTTGGAACAGACTTGGATGACAATGCTACCAGCACACAGCAACATAAGCACTTTGATGCATTTCTTATATTTTCAGAGGCTATATGCAATATCATAATCATTGTTAGGAAGTAATGGGTTCTTATTTCTACACATTACCATGAGTTATTTCCAGAAAATAATGTAGCACCATTATATGACTTGAAACAAACACATAATAAAAGCACTAGAACAAATCTACTCTATAGGATAAAGAGATTAAGGCGCCAGTCTCAGACACAACACATCTAGCAGGTAAATTCACAGGACTTGAGTCACCATTGTGTTGCTCCTGTTTTAGGTTGGAGTAACTCCATGTTAATCAATGGAGCTTCAATAGTATAAAGTTGGAGTAGCACAGTCAGGAATCAAGCCCACAGTTCAGAGCAATTACAATGTTAATATGGTGATTGTGTATCATGCATATTAAAAATGCAATAAAATATTGACTCATACAAAACAACTTCTTATCAATGATAATTAGCTTTGAAATTGTATAATGAATAGCAGCAATACTAAATAAATTTTATTGATGACACGGTGTCTGGGATGTTTTAGATTTTTAATTTAAAAATCATTTAATGAATAACAAAATAAATAACCCAGAAGAAAACTGACCCAAAACATTTCAGTAAAACTTTTTACATCTAAAATTATTATAAAATAGGTGTCTTGTATTTATTTATTTAATAAGTGGGCAGATTTTAAAATATGCTCAGCACCTGGCAGTTCCCATTATTCTCAACTGTGCATGTTGAGCACTTGGGAAAATCTGCCCCTTTACCTCTAAACCTGAAGGTACTGTGACTTCTCGCCCACAACTACCTTTGTTAAAACTCACAGTATGCTCCTCTGAGTAGCTTCATTATTTAAGATGGACATTCTATCCACAAAAGTGTTCCAGGGAGACTGACTATCATGGTGTTCAATTATAGATATATCTCCACCCTGTTCCATTCCCAAGCTATGGCCTGCAATCAACCACACACAATTTTCAAGGTACTGGATCACATATTGCCTAGAATAATAAGTGTACTCACATCAAAATAGCCGAGTACTCTGCACTACTGTTCTTTGGGGGGGAGAGATCCTTCAGAAATCATAATATCCAAGGTGCAAATGCCCATTTGGCAATTGTCTAGTTTAGGAACCCGCTTCACTTCAGTCTCACCCTTATTTTGCTAATGCAATAATGAAATATTGTCAGTTTGTACTTTCCTCCATTTCTTTTGTGGCAATTCACAAATCAGTCAAGCACATTCAGTCCTTTAGCTAACAAACCTGCTCGCATTTGTACTTATTTTAGTCTCTATCATTTCTGGGTCTCATAACACCTTATATGCTATCCCTTTCTCTCAAACAATCCGTCCCCTTTATGCCCATTTTTATAGTGTAAATTTTGATCAGTGTTGTCAGTCTTCAAAGTTCTTTAGCAAAGTCAGATTTTTGCAAAATGTAGAGCTTTACAGACTAACATGGCTCCATAAACTTCTGAAACCAGGGATGATGGTTCTTAGGCAGCTGATCCAATCACTCTCCCCATTAGGTATGGTACCACCTCCTACAAAGTATGCTTCTTGCATTTTTTTTCCTTCAGCTAAGCATTCATTTTTATAGTTGTCTTGTGATTTTTCCTTACCAGATAACTGGAAACATAATTTCCTTGTCCACTTATTCCCTTCTCTTCAGTGCCCTCACCTGCCTGTTTGCATTCCAGTTCTCAAAGTATGGAGCACATCTTACTATTGAGATCTCTATTCCATTCTATATAGGCTTTTATACTACACTCCTAACTATAATAGGTGAGCACCTTTCTAACAATGTGACTACGTAATCTGTCATGTGTTTCTTCTCTCATCTTTACACAGAGAGTGGATTGTTTTCCACTCCCATTAGCATCCATGTGGGCCACTTCCCCTCAGAGGAATTCCTGAGGTAAATACATCAATTGCTCACATGGAAAGCAATACAGTCTTTGGAAAGGAGGCAATGCATTTTAGTGCATCTTTTAGTGCAATTTAGTAGATGGAAGCAAGGAGAGCCAGGATCATGTGATCAAACAACGCCTCAAGGACCTCCAGCACTTGCTTTGTGGTCTATAAAAGGTAAGCCTCTAGCCTGTAGTTATGACCAAATAAACAAGAAACCTAGCTTAGTAAATTCAGGTAGAGCAAAAATTATGGGTTATATAATTTCTATCATGCTGATCAGAAAAGAAAGTGTCTGGTGAAAAGGTTAAGCAGTTCTGAGTTCCTGTTTAAACCTTCTCTATGCTTCTTTCCTTTTTAAATTTTACTGAAATTTATTCAGCCCTAAATGAAAGATAATTACATAGTATACCAAAGTAATTCCCTAAAACATTATAATTATTCTTAATAATGTCAATAGTAGTTTTACAATAAAAGACAAAATAAAATTAAGAAATTAAAAGTATTAACAAAAGAATTCATGACACTAAAATGTAGTTTTCAAGTACATAAAAGGTTGTTACAAGGAGAAGGGAGAAAAATTGTTCTTCTTAACCTCTGAGGATAGGACAAGAAGCGATGGGCTTAAATTTCAGCAAGGGCGATTTAGGTTGGACATTAGGAAAAACTTCCTAACTGTCAGAGTGGTTAAGCACTGGAATAAATTGCCTAGGGAGGTTCTGGAATCTCCATCATTGGGGATTTTTAAGAGCAGGTTGGACAAACACCTGTCAGGGATGGTCAAGATAATACTTAGTCCTGCCTTGAGTGCAGGTACTCTTGAGGTCTCATCCAGTCCTATGATTCTATGTGTTTGCTGAATGCACCAAACATTAATCTGAAGAATATTTTTACTACATATCTTTCTTCCTTTTTAACTTGTGTCCCTGCATCCTAAAAAGCCCAGCTGTAATATATAATAAAGATAGTTTAACATAGAATGCACTGTGTGATGATTCATAATTGTATTTATATTCATGGTAAATCATACAGAGTCTTTTTGGATTTATGCCTTTTGGATTTATGGATTTTTTCCACTAGGTGACAGAAAGGGAAAAAATTGCCCCATATTTCTTTATTTCTAAAGGATGCAGCAAGTATGGTTAATTGACTTTTTTGGTTACATGCCATAGTTTTGTCCTCGAGATTCCTATGTTCTATGTCTGGAAAACATTTTTGTGGTCACATCACCATTTTCATTTCAATATCTCTTCTATTTTCTCATCTAGTGCTTTGACTAATGATCCATCAGAATTTATACTAGTTGTGGTACTTTGCCAAACATCATCAGGAATATTAATATGATTGTTACGATAACTGTATTGTACTGCAAAAATGATGTTACTTAATTTTACGCAGAAATGAGTGACGGTGATTTCTACTTTACTGTGTAAGAAAATAATCTTTTTTCAAATAAGCTTGGTTCATGAGCTATTTATTTCAGATCACTTCTTAGCTAAAATGAATATTTTACTTTCTCAAGCATCGCTAAACAATTTCATTATCAATATTTGGTAATCCAACTAATAAGTTTAATATTAGTTTAAAAAGTAGAGCTGTGAAGAGAAGGAAAATTCTTTCATGGAGGATTCTGAATTTTCAAAATTTGTTTTTATTCCAATATGGAAAAAAAACCCACAATTTGAACACTCTCCACAAATGAATTTCCATCCATCCAGGATTGATTAAAATGTTTAATTTAAAGTTTGACTTTTTAAATTTATAATACATAATACAATAAAATAAAAAAAATCAAAATGCAAAGTCTTAAGAAAATAACAAAATGCATTCTGAAAATGTCAGAATATAATGTGTTGACATTTTTTGGAACTATTCTTTACCCTTTTGTCCCCAAAATGATTTTTTGTCAAAATCAACATGCCTCCCTTGCTAGACTTCAGATAGAGAGGTGCAGTGTCCATTCATTCCACCCAGTTCCTTCTTTGCGGGCTGCCAGGCGAGGTCACACCAGCATCCCTAACCCAGTCTGGAGAAATCTTCTGAGGGTGGTATCTTCTACTCTTTGGGCATACTTGTTCCCCACTCACACTGCCACTCCCTTCTAGCAGCCAGCTGTCCATTCACAGCAAGCTGCAGCGCATGGGGTCTCACCTTCCCCACTCGCTCCCCCTCCCTTTCCTGTTGATAGTGGCCAAGGGAATGCTGGGAAATGTAGTTCCTTCCCTGCTCCAGGGCAGGCTCTCTAGGCAGGGAGCTGGCCAAGGAACTACAGCTCCCAGGGCCCCTTGGGTTCTGAGCTCCCATGCCGGATCCTGCTGCTTGGAAGCTTGTGCAGCACTGAGAGAGGGGAGGAAGAGAGTGTTATGGGCCCCCTTCTGAGCTTGGGCCTGGCGCTAGGAGCACTAGGTCAGCAAAAAGAGTATGTTTCCACTTAAGTCATAGGTGGGACTGCAGCTCAGGTAGAATTCCGAGGAGGCTTGTATAGCCCATCCTGAAGCTTAGGCTGTCATATCTTGATTGCTATTTTTAGCTGAGCTAGTTAGATTAACACTAGCCTGGGTATGCCAACCTGTGCTGCAGTGAAACCTCCAATTCAGTGTAGACACATACCCTAAAGGTGTTGCTGCACCCATGCTAGAGCAAGAGTGGGAGGTTTTCTTGTGTTTTTTTAACATAGCTGCACCATGTTAGAAAAAACAAATCCTTTCATCTATGGACGGGAGAAAATAGCAGGAGAAGCTCAAGCCGTGGTGGAATTTGTCACTGGTAGAAGTGAGGTTGAAGTAAAAGAGGAAACCTGCAAGAGGTGGAGCCAATGGAAAAAAAAATATCTTTACAGAGATAGCTCAGTAGTCTCCCAGTCGAAGAGGAAAGAGAAACACCACCCATTGTGTTCTGCTGCCTTCGTATTGATCGAGAACATCAAGCATTCTGATAAAAGCAAGTAAGAAGTGTGGATGGAAACCAAATCATAGAATCATAGACTTTAAGGTCAGAAGGGACCATTATGATCATCTAGTCTCACCTCCTGCACAACGCAGGCCACAGAATCTCACCCACCCACTCCTGTATAAAACCTATGTCTGAGCCATTGAAGTCCTCAAATCATGGTTTAAAGATTTCAAAGTGCAGAGAATCTTCCAGCAAGTGACCCAGGCCCCACACTGCAGAGGAAGGTGAAAAATTGCCAATCTGCCCTGGAGGAAAATTCCTTCCTGACCCCAAATATGGCAGTCAGCTAAACCCTGATCATGTGGGCAAGACTCACCAGCCACACACCCAGGAAAGAATTCTCTGTAGTAACTCAGATCCCACACCATCTAACATCCCATCACAGGCCATTGGGCATATTTACCGCTAATAGTCAAAGACCAATTAATTGCCAAAATTAGGCAATCCCATTATACCATCCTCTCCATAAATTTATCAAGCTTAGTCTTGAAGCCAGATATATCTTTTGCCCCCACCGCTCCCCTTGGAAGGCTGTTCCAGAACTTCACTCTTCTGATGGTTAGAAACCTTCATCTAATTTCAAGTCTAAACTTCCTGATGACCAGTTTATATCCATTTGTTCTTGTGTCCACATTGGTACTGAGCTTAAATAACTCCTCTCCCTCCCTGGTATTTATCCCTCTGATATATTTATAGAGAGCAATCATATCTCCCCTCAGCCTTCTTTTGGTTAGGCTAAACAAGCCAAGCTCTTTGAGTCTCCTTTCATAAGACAGGTTTTCCATTCCTCGGGTCATCCGAGTAGCCCTTCACTGTACCTGGTCCAGTTTGAATTCATCCTTCTTAAACATGGGAGACCAGAACTGCACACAGTATTCCAGATGAGGTCTCACCAGTGCCTTGTATAATGGTGCTAACACCTCCTTATCTCTACTAGAAATACCTCACCCGATGCATCCCATTAGGCATTGGGAGCTCAACCCAGAATTCCAATGGGTGGTGGAGACTGCGGGAACTGTGGGATAGCTACCACAGTGCAATGCTCCGGAAGTCGACGCTAGCCTCGGTACTGTGGACGCACTCCACCGAGTTAATGGTCTTAATGGTCTTGGAGTGGGGACACACACAATCGACTGTATAAAATCGATTTCTAAAAAATTGACTTCTATAAATTCGACCTAAT
The DNA here is from genome assembly GCF_027887155.1 of Malaclemys terrapin pileata. Classification (NCBI taxonomy): domain Eukaryota; kingdom Metazoa; phylum Chordata; order Testudines; family Emydidae; genus Malaclemys; species Malaclemys terrapin. Next base: position 15,002,657 of record NC_071518.1, read on the forward strand.
TTCGTAGTGTAGACATACCCTTAGTCACATGCTTCCACTGTCCACTTTCCTCACCCAGCAGTCTCCCCTCAGAGTTCTTTGGTCCTGCTTCCATCTGCAAGTCTAAGCTTTTCCCTTCAGACTCCTCATGTCTTTGCTCCATCATCTGCTCGAACCCCCTTCTCAACTCAACCAGAGTTTCCACCTGCATCTCCAATCCTCGGATCTTTTCCTCCATCAGCTCTATCAGGCGGCACTTCATGCAGACAAAACTTTTTTCAGGTACCCTCTCCAGGATCATGTACATGCCGCAGCTTCCATATCCAGTCATCTTCACTGTGTCTTCCACTGCTTGGGTCACTACCACTGCTACCTCTGTATCTGTCATAGGCTTCCCACCTAAATCCTGTAAATCTGGGAAACAAACCAAACCATACCACCACCACCCACAGCAAAACAAACTCCCAACGAGCACCAAAACACTGCTAGAACACCACACACTCCCTTCACTAGCCTGTCTGTTCCTCTGCCTGCCTCTTGATCTTCCCCCCAAACTGCCCTTGCAAACTCCCACTCAAACTTCCCTGTTCACAGTTGGATAGTAGGGACTTCAGGAATTAATCTTATTTATGTGTTCTAAAATAAATAATATCTGAATTTAAATGATCTTGCTGTGCAGAGTGGTCCTACGCAAGGATTTGATTACTATTTTTCTCCTCCTCCTTCGCATCATTTATTACACTCATGTTTCATCCTAACAGACTGTAAATTCTCTGGGGCAGGGACTGTCCTGTCGCTCTGTGTCTGAACAGCACAGAGCACAATGAGGCCCTGTTCCTGGCTGATGCCAGTATGTCAGTAGCATAAAGAATAGGGTGTAAATTACATGTGAGCAACTGGTTATTTATGCGTTTCTCAACTGCTGAAAGTTACATGCCGTAAAACTGATTAAAGGTGTAAATTATGATTCAGAGTCACACAGACTGAATTTGGGACACAATAAAACATTATGAGAACAAATATACCACAGAATAATTAACTCCTGATAAATCTCTCTCTGTGCTCTTATATACAGTGTGCATACAAGAAGGGTGTGTATTTTTAAATCTAGGGCTGGACTGGCACATTGCAATCCACCCTGAGGGGCAGCATGTTGCTGCACTGTGGCAGGCTCAGCACAGGCCAACCATTGTGAACTTTGCTCCAAGGCAGATGTAAGCCAAACCTGCCCCTTTCCTAGCTCAACTTACTTCCCCCTCTACAGCTGTGTTGATGGATCTGCTGTGTGGTAGGGAGGAGCCATCCCACTACTGGCATCACCTTCACCCACATATGCAAGAGGAGGAGTAGCAGCCCAGGAGAAGCGGCTCCATGTTGTAACCCATAACATAGGTGGCCAACACTGGGAAAGGAAGGAGATATCTTTTGCCTCTTTACTCCCCAGTGTGGAGGTGTAGGCTGGCTCAACACTGAGCCCATAGAATGCAAGCAGAACATTCCACTTATTTAAGTCTCAGCATCCTCATTGCCATAAGATCATATGTCACAAACCATAACTGAAATCCACTTGAAATATGGAGTTTGTGGAATCCAAATAAATAAAAAAGAATAAATAAATAAGCGACACAGCTACAAACACTCACAAAGAGGATATATGTTAATCTTGAGTGGCAATTTTTAATGAGCACAGTAGTTCTCTCACAGTCAGGTGAGAGAAAGCTTGTGTATTTTAAAGGGATCATCACTTAATCACCTTTAAAGCTTACCATGTTTTCTTGACTCTTGCTGATCTGAGTCTTTACAAAGAGACAGCTTAGAAAATGGAATTTTTTAGAAGTTTTTAATGTTGGAATTTATGACATAATTTTATACTGTTGTGCGCATATTTCTGAAACACACTGCATCACCTTTTGCAAGGCCAATTCCAGACAGGCATAGTTAGTAAGGAGCCCATGTCTTATAATAAACCAGGCATTTCTTTTAAGATTCACCAGAGCCCCATAATTCAAGTGGACCTCACTTATGGTCTATGAGATATGAGCATGCAAATATCAGCATGTTCAGCCTCGGATTAGTGAAATGTTCTGCAGTCATACTATGTGATTAATGCACCCCTTCCGTGCCTAAGTTATAATACTGTCTCTGATATAAGCCTTTGCCTTGGCTCCCAGGTACATTAAACCTCCATTTATTATTAGTCTTGTTATATCAGTTAATCAGTAATGATTGAAATGCTGGGCATTTCCTTAGCACTAATGACAGGCTGGGAGGAATAGATGGCATGAAGAACAGATGAGGAAATAGCCTCTTATTGCTATTATAAGATGGAGATGGAAAATCACAGAAGAGGAATATGAAGGCAGAGGGAAGATAGAAATGTCCTACATATAACAGTGAAAACTAAAAATGTAATGCCTGATACATAAAGCAGTCTGATTTCTCGAGTCATGAAATTCTACTCAGCTTACAATATTTGGATAACATTAGTGAGAATGGTGTAATAAATAATAAATAGTGCACATTTTACTTTCTTTTGATGTTAGAGGTGCAGATACAGTAATTACTGTGTCATCTTAATTGTGTATTGATAGATAAGGCAAAGCTTTCTTTACCCACTTACATGTCATCAGTGAGACTAGGGACAGGATGGACCAATAGATTAGCCACTCAGTGGTAGAAGTTATCACAATTTCCATCTATTCACAGCCTATTTCAGTCATTGTTTAATGTATTTTCCTATTTTCATAGGCACATTGTAAATCATTAATTTCTAGTACCATTATACCATATCACATTCCCTTTCACAGGATACTGAGTTTCCAGTCACAATGTAAAACCATGTGCTACTATTCATTATGCTACCATGTGACCAGTTGTAGGGCTGTGGGAGAATGAAGCCATACTTTTGACATTGGTGTGTGTTTTGGTAGAGTAGAGTGATATTTATATCCTAAGTGCATGTTTTGTTCAAAGGGCAATTCAAATGGGAGGTATAGTTCAAACCTGGACCAATTAGGACAGAGTTCAAACCTGGACCAATTAGGGCACAACTCTGAGAAGCATGGAAACTGGGGAGGGGTAGGAAAAATGGACTGGGAAGGTAAGTGAGATGTAGGTGCAAGGAAGGATGTGAGCAGATGACTGGGAATTACAAATGACTGGGGGACTTTTCCCTTATAGTGGGTATAGCTGAGCAGTCAGAAAACCGCATTTCGAAGATAGTACCAGGCAAATCAAGGATAGAAGGAACACTGCACAGAAGAAAGGGGGAAGATAAAGGTACACTAGGAAAAGTTGCTGAGAATGTCGATTTCATTCTTATTGCAAGGAAGTTCTGCTCAGTATCTCAAGCAAGTGTTTTTATGCCTATATATTTCCACAACCCTTTCTCCTCTTCAGACTGCAACACAGGAAAATAAAACTATGTCAAGTCCCCAGCCACCTGGTGAATTCTCCCAAGCTTCTAATCACAATAAAAAGTCTCCATTCTCAGAATACATTATGAAGTTCTTTAGATCTCAGTCACAGATTACCTTGTGATACAACAAAACAATGTGAAATTCCATTACTCCAGTATCTAAAGTCCAGAGTCACTGACAGGAAACAAAGTTCACCTTTTATATTTAAAGAACAAAAAGGCATGTTCCTGGTAGGAAAAGGTCACTTGGCCAACAAGACTGCTCCCTTTAGATTTTAATCAACTTCATGTTCTTACTTTATATTCTTCTTGACTCACAAAAGATTCTCTCTCTCTGGAGCAAACTTGGCAGGGGGCGGGGGGAAGGAAACACAAGAATCAATTCATGTTACTAGTCATTTTTGGTATCCCTCTTGCTGTACTTTAATAAGTGAGTGTCTGCCTCGCACTCCAAGCTTCTATTTCAGTGTGATTTTGCAGTAAGGTAAAAATCCTTTGTTTTATTCTGTTATCTTAAAAATTAATGTGACATAATATATCAGCGTAACAGGGTCACTACATGGCAGAATAGAAAATATGTTTAATTGTAAAGGAGCAAACTTTTGTTTAAATACAAATATTTTCAATGGAAAGAAAATATTGAGTAGAATAAATAAGGGGTGACTTGATTTATGTTTTAAGACTAATGCTTGATCTTCTCAAAGCAGTGCAAGAAACTTATCCACACATCTTTCCATTAAAATTAATGATACATGGCAATATCTCCTGCACTGGTTTGAAAATCTCACCTGATGTAGCTGAAGCTGTTGTGCAGTGTTTAAGATTACTTTCAACCCCACATTTTGCATTGATGTCTCTCTGTATAAACACTGAAGCATACCATATCTTCAGCATTGTGACAATAAATCCAGGCTGAAGACTTGTCTGAGAATCACCACTGTGGGACATTCACTTTGTTGGTGAAGACTGTATGCTATTTAGTTATTGAAATTTAGGAATGAGCTTGCAAATCATCACCTGTCTATATTTCACACAGATTTAAGACAGACAATGGTGATAATTCTGTTAACCATTTATAACATGTCATATCTGCTGCTTTGATCTAAAAAAAATCCAAACAGATTCCTTTCTATTGCTAGAAAGAGGTAATCTACCAATGTGACCAGCACAATATCCATATCCAGTCCTAAAACCAGAATGAAAGGTGTAAAGGAAGTCAAGGCTTTCATGTGCTTTCATAACATCTGCTCAATAAGTTTTTAAATAAAGAAGGTTAGAAGACATACTGGTAGTTGGTGAGATGGTCAGGATCAAGACACAACTTCTTGAGCATGAGCCTAATTACTTCTCACTTGAATGAAACTGGCCCCCTGCCTTCTCAAAGGAATATATTAACAGTTTCCACCAACTAAGGACATCATATTCTTGACCAGCTAATTTTACCAGCTGTGAAAGGTATTGATCCATCTTGTATATAGCTCTGCAACTACATCTTGAAACTGTTTGAAACTCAGAAAAAATACAATGTTTCAGTTCCCCACACGTATTCCCAAACACAGATATTCTACCAGAAAGGCAGCCAAAGGCTGTCTGAAGCTAATTAATTGTGTTCACCACAAGTTAAATAGAAAGTTTACAGCAAGAAATATTGAATTCTGCTTCTGAGAGAATGCAGCTCAGATTCACCATACAATCTACCACCTAAAAAGAATACCACTTTTTTAGACTTCATGTCCGGGTGATGGACCAAAATACTTCCTCTGTCTTCATCATTGCAGAAGATTGCCAAAATTTATTTACATCACAACTGAAAAGAATCAGAGATCAGTTTCTACTCGAAACATGACAGCCAGCCAGTAGAGAAGGCTATCACGTGAGGATATCGCAAAAGGAGGAGACTCTTAGTAGTCACTTTTTTTATAGTCAAGGACAGGGCCGGCTCCAGGGTTTTGGCCGCCCCAAGCAGCCAAACAAAAAAAAAAAGACAAAAACAAACAAACAAAAAAAGCAGCGATCGCGATCTGCGGCGGCAATTCGGCGGGAGGTCCTTCACTCCGAGCAGGAGTGAGGGACCGCCTGCTAAATTGCAGCCGAACAGATGGACGTGCCGCCCCTCTCTGAAGTGGCCGCCCCAAGCACCTGCTTGGTAAGCTGGTGCCTGGAGCCGGCCCTGGTCAAGGAAAAAAAACTGTCCTACAGTTGACCACTGATTAAGAGAACTCTGGAACCCAAACAAGTCAACTTATCTCTATCCCAGCCCACAATAAGAGTAAAAGTGGGCCCTGAACAGAGCCTGTGAAGTAATGGCCAAGGACTAGACTAGTGATAGACTAGGACAGAATGAGCTCTTCAATATCCATTTGAACCCCATATTGAATATTCTACATATCTGTTAACTCTATTCTTATGTAAAAGATCATAAATTCATTGATATTATCATCAGACAATTATATTGACAATGTTTTTGAATTTCCCTTCATAGTTAGTGCCTGAGAGACAGTACACCGTCTCTATTAGATTTTCAAGGCACATACTGTCTCATAACAAAAACCAAACTTAAAGTAACAACAAAATAAAATATGTTCCCTCCCCATGACAACTCACCAAACACACTTAGTTCTGTCTTAGAAGCTTTTAAAAATATTTCCTCAAATAAAAAAAAAAGGAGGTTTCTATGGTATTCTGAGAAATTCAGCCTTTGTTTCATTGTAAATGCCACATAATTACACTGGAAATGTAAAAAAGCCATCAGCAGGAACTCTAATGCTAGGTGCAAGCTATGAATTATTTTTTTTTCATAGCCACCCTGTAGGCAGCAGTTTCACAACAGTAATGGATGCTGTGGCTCACATGAGGCCTAATGACAAGGCTTATTATTAAAAATACTTATGTATAATTATATATTTTTTTAAAGCTGGGGAGGGCAGGGACTTGATTCTGATGTCAATGTAATTCGATTGACTTCGTGGAGCTTCTCCTGATACACACTGGTAGAAGCAAATCAGAAACAAGTCAGTTAAAGCAGTTTCTTGAAAACATTTTTTTTTCCTTTAGCTTTTAGAGAGGAAATGGAAAGTGAAATTCTTCTGCATTATGGCAAGCCACATCAGACACCACATGACAAAACATGTCACCGAAGGTAAGAGAGAAGGCACATTTGGATTATACATTCAATTTAATCAGTTAAAGGTAACAGTCTTTTATACAAAAACTCCTCTTTTTAAATCAGTCACCTCACCAAACAGCAATGATATTAATGCTACCAGATTCTAATATATTTACGCCAGTGCAGGTCAAAGTATTTGGGGGAGGACGACCAAAACAAAATCATGGAAATGTCTGTAAAATATCTTCCCACTTTTCTGACACAATTTTGTTTTTGTAGAAAATTTCCAACCAGCTCTAATTACTATAGAGCAGGGGTCTGCAACGTTTGGCACGTGGCTCGCCAGGGTAAGCACCCTGGTGGGCCGGGCCAGTTTATTTATCTGCTGATGTGGCAGGTTCGGCCGATCGCGGCCCCCACTGGCCGCGGTTCGCCGTCCCGGGCCAATGGGGGCGACGAGAAGCCGCGGCCAGCACATCGCTCACCTGTGCTGCTTCCCGCTGCCCCCATTGGCCGGGACGGCGAATTGCGGCCAGTGGGGGCCGCGATTGGCCGAACCTGCTGCATCAGCAGGTAAATAAACTGGCCCGGCCTGCTCGGGTGCTTACCCTGGGTGAGCCGCGTGCCGAACATTGCCGACCCCTGCTATAGAGCTTAGATGCCTTACAGATCAGATTCCAAAGCAAGCAGCCTCTCTGGCTGGCAGCCCACAGCACCTCTGAGGGTTTCCTAATAAACCTCTCCCTATTCTGCAGGATTACTGTCGCCTGGCTTCTACCTATTCTGGGGGATTACTGGTGACAGGGCAAATGTATTCTACACACATATACCCAGAAAACACATTAATTCCACTCTGGTGATGACAGGGGACTTTCCACACCCAATGCCAAGTATTGCTTTTGGAAGTTACAAGAAAACCATATATTCACAAAAAAGGACCATGGGGAAGTCTTACAATATCACCGCAGTGCCTTTTCTGCATATTGTGCAACTACACCAGTAGTGAAACAGACTAACGGAGGAAAGCAGATAGCTCTTTTGCGTGAGATGCGTTCTTTCATGGGAGGGTTTGTTATATTTTATTTTTGGCCTTATTCAGCAGATCAGCTTTTCTCCTGAACAAGTCAGCCTGCTGTCCTTCCACTGTCAATACCTTTCTTTAGCTCAGAAGCCTATGGATGTGCTATGCTGGATGAGGCTCAGTGAGTAATGAAAAACAACCATTTTGCTTCATTTAGCTGGTCAACGTTGGTGCATTTCTTTTATGGCTGGACTCAGTATTCAATGTCAGTAAAGTTCTGGGTGAAGATATAATGACATAGGTTTTAATCCTTGTGGTGAACCTCATAATTATAGAATCATAGAATATCAGAGTTGGAAGGGACCTCAGGAGGTCATCTAGTGCAACCCCCTGCTCAAAGCACGACCAATTCCCAACTAAATCATCCCAGCCAGGGCTTTGTCAAGCCTGACCTTAAAAACCTCTAAGGAAGGAGATTCCACCACCTCCCTAGGTAACCCATTCCAGTGCTTCACCACGCTCCTACTGAAAAAGTTTTTCCTAATATCCAACCTAAACCTCCCCACTGCAACTTGAGACCATTACTCCTTGTTCTGTCATCTGGTACCACTGAGAACAGTCTAGATTCATCTTCTTTGGAACCGCCTCAGGTAGTTGAAAGCAGCTATCAAATCCCCCCTCATTCGTCTCTTCTCTTCTGGACTAAACAATCCCAGTTCCCTCAGCCTCTCCTCATAAGTCATGTGCTCCAGCCCCCTAATCATTTTTGTTGCCCTCCGCTGGACTCTTTCCAATTTTTCCACATCCTTCTTTTAGTGTGGGGCACAAAACTGTACACACTACTCCAGATGAGGCCTCACCAATGTCGAATAAAGGGGAACAATCACGTCCCTCGATCTGCTGGCAATGCCCCTACTTATACAGCCCAAAATGCCGTTAGCCTTCTTGGCAACAAGGGCACACTGTTGACTCATATCCAGCTTTTTGTCCACTGTAACCCCTATGTCCTTTTCTGCAGAACTGCTTCCTAGCCATTCGGTCCCTAGTCTGTAACAGTGAATGGGATTCTTCCATCGTAAGTGCAGGACTCTGCTCTTGTCCTTGTTGAACCCCATCAGGTTTCTTTTGGCGCAATCCTCTAATTTGTCTAGGTCCCTCTGTATCCTATCCCTACCCTCCAGCATATCTACCACTCCTTCCAGTTTAGTGTCATCTGCAAACTTGCTGAGAGTTCAGTCCACGCCATCCTCCAGATCATTAATGAAGATATTGAACAAAACCGGCCCCAGGACCGACTCTTGGGGCACTCCGCTTGAAACCAGCTGCCAACTAGACATAGAGCCATTGATAACTACCCGTTGAGCCCGATGATCTAGCCAGCTTTCTATCCACCTTATAGTCCATTCATCCAGCCTATACTTCTTGCTGGCAAGAATACTGTGGGAGACCATATCAAAAGCTTTGCTAAAGTCAAGGAATAACACATCCACTGCTTTCCCCTCATCCACAGACCCAGTTATCTCCTCATAGAAGGCAATTAGGTTAATCAGGCATGACTTGCCCTTGGTGAATCCATGCTGACTGTTCCTGATCACTTTCCTCTCCTCTAAGTGCTTCAGAATTGATTCCTTGAGGACCTGCTCCATGATTTTTCCACGAATTGAGATGATGCTGACTGGCCTGTAGTTCCCCGGATCCTCCTTCTTCCCCTTTTTTTTTTTTTAAAGATGGGCACTACATTAGCCTTTTTCCAGTCATCCGGGACCTCCCCCCATCGCCATGATTTTTCAAAGATAATGGTCAATGGCTCTGCAATCACATCCACCAACTCCTTTTGCACCCTCGGATGTAGCGCATCCGGCTCCATGGACTTGTGCTCGTCCAGTTTTTCTAAATAGTCCCGAACCACTTCTTTCTCCACAGAGGGCTGGTCACCTCCTCCCCATACTGTGCTACCCAGTGCAGCAGTCTGGGAGCTGACCTTGTTTGTGAATACAGAGGCAAAAAAAGCATTGAGTACATTAGCTTTTTCCACATCCTCTGTCACTAGGTTGCTTCCCTCATTCAGTAAGGGGCCCACACTTTCCTTGACTTTCTTCTTGTTGTTAACATACCTGAAGAAACCCTTCTTGTTACTCTTAACATCTTTTGCTAGCTTCAACTCCAAGTGATTTGGCCTTCCTGATTTCACTCCTGCATGCCTGAGCAATATTTTTATACTCCTCCCTGGTCATTTGTCCAATCTTCCACTTCTTGTAAGCTTATTTTTTGTGTTTAAGATCAGCAAGGATTTCACTGTTAAGCCAAGCTGGTCTCCTGCCATATTTACTATTCTTTCTACACATCGGGATGTTTTTTTCCTGCAACCTCAATAAAGATTCTTTAAAATATAGCCAGCTCTCTTGTACTCCTATCCCCCTCATGTTATTCTCCCAGGGGATCCTGCCCATCAGTTCCCCGAGGGAGTCAAAATCTGCTTTTCTGAAGTCCAGGGTCCATATTCTGCTGCTCTCCTTTCTTCCTTGTGTCAGGATCCTGAACTCGACCATCTTATGGTCACTGCCTCCCAGATTCCCATCCACTTTTGCTTCTCCTATTAATTCTTCCCGGTTTGGGAGCAGCAGGTCTAGAAGAGGTCTGCCCGTAGTTGGTTCCTCCAGCACTTGCACCAGGAAATTGTCCCCTACACTTTCCAAAAACGTCCTGGATTGTCTGTGCACCGCTGTATTGCTCTCCCAGCAGATATCAGGGTGATTAAAGTCTCCCATGAGAACCAGGGCCTGCGATCTAATAACTTCTGCTAGTTGCCGGAAGAAAGCCTCATCCACCTCATCCCCCTGGTCTGGTGGTCTATAGCAGACTCCCACCACGACATCACCCTTATTTCTCACACTTCTAAACTTAATCCAGAGACTCTCACAGTATTATGTGATAGAAGTAACGATGCCTTGAGGAAAACTAGTATGGAAAATTTCCTTAGAATCAGTGTTTCTACATCCACAAAAATCTAACCATTACACTTTGCAGCTTTCTCCACTAGAGATGGTGGTATTGCTCACTGGCTGATATTAACGTGGGCAAAAGATGCTCCCTACAATAGACTTGCACTTCTGTCCCTGTAAATGATTGTTTCCATAGTTTAGGGCTTCTCCAATATAAAGCACTCAGGCCATGCTATCAAACTAGTGTTAGCCCATAAGATTTAGCAGTAATTTACTGGGCAAGTTTTATTTATAGTACTACACACAAATCACAATGGTAGGTCATATTAATACAGTTTACTATGCATGTAACTCATAGATTCCAAGATAGAAGGAACCATTGTAAGCATCTAGTCTGACCACCCATAGAAGGAACCATTGTAAGCATCTAGTCTGACCACCCATATAGCACAGGCCATAGAACTTTCCCAAAATAATTCCTAGAACATCATATCTTTTAGAAAAACATCCAATCTTGATTTTAAAATCATCAGTGATGGAGAATCCATCATGACTCTTGATAAATTGTTCCAGTGATTAATTACCTTTACTGTTAAAAATTGACACCTTATTTCCAGTCTGAATTTGTCTACTTTCAACTTCCAACCATTGGATCATGTTATACCTTTCTCTGCTAGATTGAAGAACCTGTTATTAAATATTTGTTTCCCAAATAAGACTGCATTTCCCATTAACCTTTTCTTTGATAAGCTAAATAGATTGAGCTTCTTCAATCTGTAAGTATAAGCCATGTTTTCTAATCCTTTAATCATTCTTGCTGCTCTTCTCTGATCCCTCTCCAATGTATCAACATTGTTCTTGAATTGTGGACACAGAACTGGATACAGTATTCCAGCTGTTGTTGTACCACTGCCAACTAGAGAGATAAAATATTTTTTCTACTCCTACTGGAAATTCCACTCTTTATGCTTTGAAGGATTGTATTAACCCTTTTGGTCACAACCTTGCAATGGGAGCCCACATTCAGCAGATTATTTACCACAACCCCTAACTTTTTTTCAGTCACTGCTTCCCAGGATAGTCACCCATTGTATAAGTATGGCCTATGTTCTTTGTTCCCAGATGTCTACATTTACCTTCAGACATATTAAGATTGCTCGGTATCAGTGACCAGTCCTGTTCATTATTTACCACACCCCCAATTGTTATGTCATCTGCAAATCATGTCAGTGATCATATTTTGTTTTCTTCCAGGTCATTGATAAAAATGTTAAATAGCGTGGGGACAACTTGAGATTTTATTTTATATTCAATTATATCTTTCTTGTTTATTCACACACTCCTGTTACCACTCATGGCTTGCACTTTCAAATATAAATACTATGGGGAAAATTGACTACAAAAAATATCGTAACATCCAAGTAAAAACCTTGTATTCTGTCATTCATTCTCATGTTGGAAGATGATGGTGTTATGAGCTTCATAATTAAAAGTAGCAGTTATTACAGCACCAAATATTTAAATCAGATGGTTGAGAAAGGGTGGGAGAAGAAAAGCTGAAAATCAGTAGAGATCATGAACATGGTTAGTGTGGTTATGGTTATCATATCATTAGAAAATTAGTATGGTTTCTTCAACATAATACAATATTCTTAGGACAGTGTGGGAAGAGCGCATCTACTAATAGAAATTGTGTATACACATTGATGGCAGAATAAATATATTAGCAAGAACACATATGTATCTAAACTGAACCTGTAAAAGATGGGAAAACCACTCAGCAACATCATTAAAAAATAAAAGACCAACTTTCCTAAGATTTCTTTTACTGCAATAGGTTCTTTATGTCAAGTTTCTTTTCTGAAATAATAATAATTAAACTTGTTTAATCCTTAAATCCCCAAAATTGAACTAATTGAGAATTTTGCCTGGTTATGGCCTAAGGCCCATATTTTTAATGGTATTTAGGCATTACTGTGCTCAGTGTTGTAATGCCTAATTGATTTAGGACCCTAAGCCTAATTCAAAGTCTAGATCTCTTTCAGTCTCAATGGGACTTAGATTTTAGAAACCTGGCCTAAGACCCTGAATCCTGTGGATACTTAAACAAGTATGTAACTTTGATCATGTGCAAAGTTACATACATGCTTAACCATTTATGGGACTGGAACAAAGTAAATACTCAGAGTAAAGACCTCAGGGTTTGGCCCACAGTTGACTTCAATGGTGTGAGGATTTCACGCTCCTTCTATTAGATTCTCACCAGGTATTCCTTCTCTCTTACATTTACAGTTTTTCCTGCACAAACATATCCATATTCTCTTTTACAACTATATGTTACTTTCCTCCCTTATAATACACATTTCTGAAAATAGACATGATAGGAGAACGTCATATAAAATTAGCTTAGCTTTCACAACCTTGTTATTTTAAAATCTAAACCACGTATACTGTAGAATATCTTTCACAATCTATACAATCTCTAATAGTTATTCATTTGAAACTACAACAGACAATATTACAAGACAAACAGAACCAAAAGTAAAGCATAGACAAATGCATAAGCACTTACTAGTTTCCGTAGCTACAATAGTTATGTTGTGCCACGTGTTTGTTTCTCTGTCGAGTGGTGTTGCCAAAGTTATTTTTCCATCATCTGCATTAATGTTGAACTGTCTCTCAAGGTCAGTATGTCGATCAATGGAAAACCTACAAAATGGACATCCCTGTAATCTACTCAGATAAATTTGTATGATCTGTTCATACTGTAGGAGAATTTAAGTAATCTTCTGAGAACTGCAGTTTTCTAGCCAAATGGATTGAGCAGCTCAATAGCATAATAATTTATAAGACAAAATGAGTGACTGTGTCTCAAGAAACTTAATTATTGTCCAAGGAGTAATTAGCTGAATATTCAACATGAAGGTCATAAACTGCCATCAGGTTCAGTAGGTAACATCTTTAAAAACTGCTGCTGATCAAGAGTTAATTAGACAATCCATCACATTTATTAGACAGCTTATGTAGTATTTCATAGTATCTGTTTATAATTTCAACACCAATATATTAAACACACACAAAAATATTGAGCTTCATGGTTATTTTAAAGGAGTACTGAAAAACATTATTTTACTAATATTTTTCAGTTTTAATGAAGCATGAAATATTAACCAAGCACGTTACCTGCTTAGTTTTCAAGCAATTCAATGGACAATAGGTGGTTAATGAATCACCATTTATCAGTAAAGCACTTAAAAAAAAAAAAACCCAACAACACAGGGATTGACTGTTATATGGATTGACATAATTGGTTTCTAACAAAATAACTTTGATCTGACAGCTAGTCAGAGCTTGCAAATGAGAATATACAGGTAAATTATGCAGCCTAAACATAGCCAGCTTGACTAACAAGAATGAGCTGCAGTAGATTGCTTCAACAGTGCATTAAGCAGAATGATGATTTACGGCTCAGCACAAGAAAGCTTTTATATAGGTTCATTTTCATAGAGTTGTTTTATTAATGTATTACTTGTAAAAAGAAACTAAACTGGAAAATTAAGTCTTCCAATTTTTTTGACGAGTGAGGTACAAAAAGAATTTATCACAAACTACTGATATGGTACAACAGTCACTGGCTTCAAGGGGTTTTACTGAATCTGAACTGTGGATTTATATAAGAGACTGTAATGCTTTTGTGTCTAGGTATTATAGAGAATAACAGCATGCACTGATGGTTCTGCATCTGTTCTGCATTATACCTAGGCATAATGGGGTGAGCTAGGATGGAGTGTCAGAGTGGATTACACACTTTCTATTGTGGTTATGGTCTGGAGAGTGACTAAAAAATGGCAGTGTCCTATTACACATCTGTTTCTTACTAACACTCTGCACTATATCTGCTTAGTTCATTGATGAAAAACTAACATATTTCACTACAGTCGACAAGACAGTTATTAAGATACCAGCTTATTCTATTCCTCCTCATGCATCATCATCAACTTCCATCAACATTCTGGTTCCAGAGCCTTTATTTGTCATGATGACATACAGTGGGAACTGATTTAGGATTAAACAAAACTTGATTAACCTGAACTAATTCCTTGTGTAACTCCACTGATGTCAACAAAATACACCAGGAAAGATCTTGACCCATCAGACTGACCTATCTAGCTTTAGTATATGAATCTTAAATCTCACTGTTACAACAGTTTTTTTCAGTATTTGAATAGTAAATCATTTGTTCATATTTAGAAGTAGATAAGTGTTGCAATTTAACTATGTTGCTCGTAAATTTAGTAAATATATTGCCCATTTTAAAAGTTTTAGTTCACTGCAAATGTTTATTGGGGAAGCTCTGCTGTACAAACATAGCTCTAGGAAAATCTAGTGTAGGTCATGATATTGCTAGATTGAATAACAACTAATGGACTTAAATTTAAAATGTCTCTTTGACCCAAAAGACATTTTATACTTGATTTATTCCATCTTCAAGGTGTTATTAGTTGTGTGCAGAACTACGGTAGCTAAAAAGAATAGCAAAGAATTTTCTACCGCCAAATTTTCATAAATGGTTGCTTAGGGCAAGGCACCTACATTCATATTTGGACCTGTAAGTAAAGTGATTTTCAGGTGAGCTGACCACACTCAGTTCCTATTGGCTTGAATGAGGCTTGAAACCTTTCCATTTGTCCGAGGCTGCCTCTGTATTATAATTCAATTCCTGGTTCTGTACCAACAGTATATATATTTTTAAAGTTATATAACTGGGGATTTAACATGAGTGAGTTTATTGTATTGACTTTAATCCTAACAATATTTATTCAGAATGCAAAAAATGCATTAAAAATAAAACATTACTTAACACAAGTTACATGGGTTTACAAGGTTGCCAAGAGGCAAAAATCCCCTCTTGACTATAAATTAAGAAATATCTTGTACAAAGTAAAAAATATAAAATCTGCAGTGCCATAAACTTGGGGCGACTAATAGCATATATGAAGCTATCTTTTCATGATAATGATATTATAGCTCTTTTTAATGGGGATGCATTGTCAAATATATACACGATACATAAAATGTACATTTCTATAAAAATGGAAAAGAATACCTCAGAAAATAATATCCCTTGAAATTGCCATAGTAACACCACAGGTTATTTGGACTTTTTTTTTTGTTAGTTTATTAAACTGTGCAGGAGAAAATAGGTGGTGTGATCATACATTCTTTTAGCTAAAGACTTTGGGCCTGATTCTGATTGCTCTCACTAGATTTACCTTGATGCATTTCCACTGACTTAATATGAGTTATTCTTGATTTACATCACGGTAAATGAGAACAGAATGCAACCTTCATTGTTGAAAACTCTCCTTTGCTGATCCTGCTGAGATCTGAATCACAATATTGATGCTATAAATCACCCTATCTCAGTGATGCCAGGCAAAGAGGGCATGTTATTTGGTGACTGAGATAAACAGCTGTACCTTAGGAAGGCAAAAAAATATTGTATTGAGGTTTTTAAGGCCTGCTGTGAATTAAGAAAATGATCTATTGCTACCAAAGATGAAATCTCTCCAGTATGAATTTGAGGGAAAACTTCTACAATGAAGCTTACTTCTCTCACAGAGAGAGACTGAAGGGCAGTGATCATCTCTGAACTTATAGGAAGGCAGAGAGTGTACAGAAAGCACAAATTATTGCGCATGTTTTTTGCTATGCACTTGGACCAAGACTTGGCCAAGGCAATAAAATAACAGAAATATGAAATGAGCAGCACTGGAACAAGTCAAAACAGACTTGAAGAGGAACTTAGAATGATAAAAGATGCTGATCTGATACATTGAACCACTACAGAGCAGTTTGATTACCTTTACTCAAGTTCAGCAAAGGAACTCCTTGCAGAGTAAGGTGCTATTCATTGTGATTAAGAGTGTCCCTAGCCACAAGTCTAGAACTATAAACTATACATTTACGAAAGTTGTAATGGAATTTGGTAACTGCCTGATTAGCACATGTTTGAAAAAAGTCGGTTCAAATTTGTGACTATTTTATATCAGCATAGTTTAAAAGTGAACCAGTGACTTAAATAATTTGGAACAGAGAAATTGTAAATGTAGAGAAAGGAAGCAGAATTGATCCTTATAAAAAACAACACTGGATTATGAGACGCAGACATCCTACAAGATTCACAAAGAAAATAGTTTTGCTTGGCCATATATTTTTCCATATGGACATGCTTTAGAATGGATATCAACAAATAAATCATATGCCAGGGAATACCATAACAGATAATTAAGACAGAATCAATAGCTAGATCTTACATAACTTTTTCCCTACTTCACAGAGCACTAGTATCCCTCCATTCCCAGACCTACAGCCAGACAGAGGTAGTGCGAGAACCGCCACATTACACATACACACAAAGCCTCATCCTTCAGTCTGTCCTGGCACAACTCCCTTTGAATTTAAATGGGAGTTTTCCTGGTATGAAGATTGCAGGATTCAAGATTGAGCAATCTGTTTGCTATAGGTTATTGCTGTCCCTTATTACCCTTCCTAACAAACAATCACTCATAACCAGACTGGGACCAAATAGTGAGGCTATGAAGTGAAGTAAGACATCCTCTGCCACCATTTAGACCAGGCTTTCTCAAACTGTGGGTCAGTACCCAAACTGGGTCATCAAAATGTTTCAAAGGGTCACGTGGCAGTTCCTGTGGCTCCTATTCCCGGGGCTGGCTGGGCTCACCCCCCTTCTCCGGGCACTGCAACCTTTGGGGCCCCAGCGCCATTCAAGTTTAGGATAGCCTGGATGATGGGAGTCCAGGCATAGGCACTGACTCCGTGGGTGCTTCAGGGCTGGAGCACCTATGGGGAAAAATGGTGGATGCTGAGCACCCACCGGCAACCCCCCTAACAGAACCACCACTTACCCCCATCTCCTCCTGCCCGCTGGTGGGCCCTGCCGATCAGCACCTCCCCCGCCCTCCCTGCACCTCCTGCTCACTGCAATCTGTTGTTTTGCAGCATGCAGGAAGATGGGGGAGAGAGGGGGGAGGAGCAGCAAGAACGCGGCGCACTTGGGGGAGGGGCACAGAAAGGGGTGGGAAGAAGAGGGGCGGGGTGGAGTGGTGGCAAGAAGAGGCAGGGTGGAGGCAGGGCAAGGGTGGGAAGAGGCGGGTGGGGCCTGGGGGGAAGGGGCGGAGTGGGGGCAGCACCTGGGGCAGAGTTGGGGGCCGAGCTACCCCAGGCACTTTGGAAAGTCGGCACCTGTGAGTCCAGCTGGCCAAATCCCACTGAGTGGCACTGCAACCCCATGAGCCAGGTCAGAACCCCACTCAAAAATTTGGTCCGGTCAGGTGGGTTGGGCCAAAGTTGAGCTGGACTGCAAATCCGGAGCCAAGCGCCAAGCCCAGACAGTCCCACAGCACAGGAACTGCAGAAGCCACCACTGTGGGGTGAATACTAGGCAGGACACAACCCCAGGAGGGGGCAGCCCTCCAGGGCACAAAGACATGGGTGGGTCTCAGGGTGGGAGTACCCCCCACCCCCTGATTCACCTCAGTGGGCCACCCAGACTGTCTGAGTTAGGGGGGCACAGCCCAAAACACTGGGGAGCATGTGACCCCATGTGTCCCCCCTGCACAGGTCACCTCTGGTAGCGGAGGAAATATGCTTGCTCATCCCAGGTTCTAAAATGCCTAGTCTGCCACAGGGCCTCCATGCCAGACTATTTACTGGGTTATGACAGGCCATAAACATTTACAAATGGGTCCTGAGCTGGAAAAGTTTGAGAGCAACTGATTTAGATGATGATCTCTGCATCTCAGCTGAAGTGATCGGAGAGAGCAAGGATTAAAACAGAGTGATTCACAAAATCATATTAATCTCCCTGAAATTTTGTTTGGGAGAAAATGAATAGAAAAACATCCTATTTTGATATTTTTGAAATAAAATGTTTTGATTTTTCCTTTCAAAACAACTTTGTTTCCATTTCAGAAAAATGTATAATATACGATTTTTGAAATGTCAAAATCAAAACAAAATATTTTGTTTCACCAAAATGATTTATTTTTATTTTTTAAATTTTCTTTCAGATTATTTTAAATGTGTGGGTTTTGTTCCAAATGGTGACAAAAACAAATATTGAAATCTCGAAATCTTCCACAAAATGGATTTTCAATTTTATGCCCAGCTCTAGTATACAGTAGTGCTATTGTAGAGATGCAAAATCTCATGACCTTCTTTTATCTTTTAAAATAATTTTTCCAAGAGATAAAAATATATTTATATTCACTAGGCCTGTCTGGAACCAATTAGTACTGTACTAGCTAGTGCCAGAATTAACCGGTTGTATGCCAAGAATAAGCATGAAAATGCAGAAAATTACACTGTGTACTTTTCTCATTTAGTTAACAAGAAAATACTGTGGAAAGATGCCAACTTTTTTTTAAATTAATCCGATCATCTAGTGTATTTATTTTTTTAAAGAAAAAATAATTGAATTTACACTAAAAAATTCGGCATTTCTTATTTTAATAGGCTCAGTTCTGTCCTTTCTTATATCAAGGGCATATGTGGATTCTATATCATTTGATCAAGAAATAGCATTAGCTGGTTCTGCCATTCAGTTTGTATAAGATTTTGGAGAACAATCATGAGAGATGTACCATGTGCACATAAGGTGAAGAAAGGGAAGAGTTAACGACGTTACATATCCAGAGGGGAATAAAGCAAGGAAGTGGTTCAGATGTCAGGGCTGGGGCATGGGCAACCTGGCCTAAGGATTAGCATTAGGCATGGACTGACAGTCCAGAAGCCAATTACCAGGAATCAGGCTGGGTTGGAACACCAGGAGATCAGAATCGGGAGAAACCAGAGGGCAGGGATCAAGAATCAGTTATCAAGTGTCAGGCCAAGTCAGGATACCAGCAGGTCAGGCTCAGAAGGCAGAAACAGGTAAACACCAGTGGCCAATGAAGCCCACTTGTACAGACAATTTCCTGTTTCCTCCTCTGGCTTAAATAGGGGCTGCAGCCCAATCAGGACCCTTGGAGCTCTCCCAATCAGAGTGTAGAGGCAGATCATGTGTCCCAGTTAGGTTTCATGGACCTTAGGCCTAGCTGCTGTCTGTGAGCTGCCAGATGGAGGATTGGAGGGTGATGAATCCACAGAATTAGGGTTGAAGGCCCATGGGGCCTGACATGAGGCAGATCAAGATGTGTGTATTTTTTCTTCCCTTTTTTTTCTGCTACTTTTTTAATCCTGAGAAAACATGCTGTGCTGTTCAAAATAAAGATGTGTCAGTAATTTTTAATTGACTCGATCAGCACTTCTCAGAGTCCCTCTGTTGAGAATGACAAAAGGGGTGCCAATTAACACTAATTTGGATGTGCCCATTAGGAACTAGGCTGTAATCATCCATTAATTTCACAAAAGAACCTGAACGGTTATTAGATGTTAACAATCTTTGGTCACTACTAAACTTAAGTAGATTTTAATTGATGACCTAGAGGTGAAAGGCTCTCTACTAATGGTAATCTTCCAAACAAACCAGTCCTACAGGAGTTAACTTTTCCGATTCTGCTGAGGAAACAATAATTTCCTGTTACCGTAAGCTAGTCAAACTTAGTGTGCAACATGTGGCTCATTGTGTGATACGGTAAAACTGTGTCCTTGGCCACATTTTTAAAATGATGTAAGTAATGGTGGTCAGAAAATGGGTGTAAGTGGTAAAATAAAGTGATTAGCATCATTTTCTCATCCTTATGTGTGCAAAATTGGTACAACTTACACATTATGAGGGCAGAAAGGTGGGGTGGTGGATAATCTTATCAGAAGTCATATGGCTTCAACTTTAACAATTCTTTCAAAATATACCCGCACTGTGGGACTGACTCTGCAATCTATTTTAATAAGATTTTTATTGATTTTAAAAGGAGTTTTGCCTGAGCAAAGTGTTCGGCATTGGGCCCAGAATTCCTTCACACAGCAAACAAAGTGTTCTTTTGGAACTTTCTGATGTTATCACATAAGAGATTAGCAAAGGGAAAAGATGTGTGTGAATAAAAATCAGACAGAAATAATCCTAATTTGCATAAAACCTTAATAGTGGATTTTATCTAATTTGGGTCAGATCAAAGAGGGACAAAATTTAAATGAAAGAAAAGAAGCAAAATTCTTCCCTGGTGCAAACACTGCTCTTTTCATTGGCATTAAATCAGGGATGAGTTTGGTTTAAGAAATTCAGTACAGACTATAAAAGAAATATTTCCAGCATTACCGCCAGTTATGTGGAATTGCCTTGTACTCAGTATTGTTAACAAGGAAGCTGGAGGATTATTTCAAACTAAACACAGTAAGTAAAATAAACATTAATGTGTCAAATGCTGCACTCAGATTTCTTATATCCCTATATGTCTTATATCCATTTCATTCCCATTGTTGGACAAGACAATGAATTGGGAAAGAAACAAAGCAGCTTATGTTTTTTAATTATGAAAATTATTTGATTAGAAGTGTGACATCTAACACTGCAAAGATGTTTTTCAAGTGAAACACAGAAAGACAATGCTTTCTCAAAAATGTAACATGGATAGTGAGAACAAACTGCTCTCCACTCCATTGCATTAACAATATACTTAGAATTCTGACAGCAGCTTCTTTAATGATAACTTTAAAGCAGCACTACCTTATAGGACTAGAAGACACATCAGGGTCATGAGCGGTCACCTGACCAATCACAGAGTTAATAGCAGCATTTTCATGCACTTCCAGTAGATAAGTAGGTGATGAAAAGACTGGTGGTTCATCAGCATCCTCCACTACAATTTTTACTGTTGCTGTATCCTTGAATGGTCCTCCACTGATGAAGCGAGGATCAATATGAACGTTGGCTGCTTCTACCTTCAGAGTATAGGATTTTTTGGTCTCAAAGTCCAGGGGCTGTTAAGAATGACAAAGATAAATGACTTGCACTAATGACCAGAGAAGCCAGAACAAATAAATATAATGCTGATGGATGAAAGTTACATGCATTTAAGTACATTCACTGAGTTTTCATGCAATCACTTCCCATTCCCTGAAATCCAACCTGTAAATTATCTGGGCATTTATTGATATGTTTAGTATTTAGCCTCAGTGAAAGCAGTCCCTCGTCCTTTTTTCTTCTGCATTATTTCACTAGAAATTCACAATGATATATTCTCTCTCATGAATTTTACGATCATAATTTCATGTTAGATTCACGATAAAATTTTACTGGTGATTACCTGATGTGCATGCATTTAATCAGTGTTAGTTGGAGATAAGGAGAAATCTTATACAAGCTCCATGTGGAATAAATATATTATTATTTTTTAGAATA
Organism: Malaclemys terrapin pileata; assembly: GCF_027887155.1. NCBI lineage: Eukaryota > Metazoa > Chordata > Testudines > Emydidae > Malaclemys > Malaclemys terrapin. Next base: position 15,024,485 of record NC_071518.1, read on the forward strand.
GCATGAAAAATGTAAAGAACTAGCAATTATTGTTCTTTAGGCAGAAGAGGCATTATGCAGAGTAATTTAGAGATAATCATATAAAAAGTATTTTAATATTACTACACCTCAAATAACTCTTTGCATCAGTATTTATAGGGATAAAAGAGGCAGATCTCGCTCAGGAATTTCTTATAACTACTGCAGTTTATATTGCTGTATCCTTCTTTAATTTCAGACAGATAAACATGGAGCCAATTACTCTAATCCACCAATGAAACTTCACCATCATTCCCATTGTTTTTGATATTTTATTGCTGTACATCAAAATGTAAGATTTGGAAAAAAATGTTATTGATGTAAAGAAATGAGTCATATAGTAAAAAAACAAGTCTATGATATCTTCAAATGTGAGAATTTATGAGCATCTAAGATTCAGGTCTGCAGTTTCATGCACATCTGCATCAGTATATAATTCTCATGTCTCAGAATGATTCAAATTTCAAAAACGCAAATTTGTTAAGCTTTGAAAGATTTGCATTACAATGTTCAATGGAAAAAAGAAAAGGACAGAGAAGTCTCAAATCTGCAATGCAAATACAAGCAAGAACACAAGCAGGCATTACAAAACTCTTTCAGGAACTCTCTGAAAGCTTTAAATATATATTCTTACTTTGAAAAATTGTGTTGATTTTTAGATATGAATCCAGCTCTAATTGGACTTTGCTCTTTCTCAACAATTTCTAGTAAACATGACAAGCACTTGCTTCTCTGTCTACTCAGAAATTACTAAGCTTTTGTACTTATGAATAGGTGATTGTAGATCAGCATATTCACAATTTGCCAATCACACCTTCTGTATCATTTTTAGCAATTTCAAATTCTTCATGATAATGACTGCATCCCATAGAATTTGTCACACCTAGTCCCCAGAGTACCATATTCAAAATTTATTCTACATTGTCTAAAATGTGATGAATTTAAAACTGCAGAGGGGCGGGGAGAAATAAAAGAAGAAAAGAAAGAAAACCCCACACCTTTGGTGAATGTCTCCTTACATATATTTTCTGCTACAGAGAACAAAAGTGGTTATTGCTGTCAGGATGAATATGCGAAACAACAGTATGTTAGAGGCTCAGTTATGAAATAATTGGTGAGGGAAACAGGGCAAAAGGCTAATTGCTTTAGTTTGTAAAGTAGGCCCACAGCATACAATAATTAACAGAGTATAGGAGCCTGTATCATGTCTTTAACCTGTGGAAAAGAGAATCTAAAGCACAGATGCATACATAGTTTTTCTTTTCTTTATATATTTCTTATGAATAGGTCTGCACTGTAAAAGTATATTAAACCATTTTCATTCTGAACTTTTTAATTTAATAACAGCCACAAAGTTGAATGTTAACTATCTATTCATATTGGATTCTTATTTTCCAGCTAGAATGTCATGTGGAAATTTATTATATTTGTTTAATTACAAAAGACTATTAGAGTGCTTTATGGCAGGCATGGAATTCAAACACTTTCATGAACACTTTTATAATGTTATAATTTATAGTCATATTTAGAGTCAGGTTTCTAAAAGACCTGAGTTTTGCCATTGACTTCAGTGGGACCAGGATTTCACCCCAGATGTCTTCTGTATGTACATGGCTAAATGGGTGCCTCTTGAGACAGGCACGTACACAACCCTCCATGTTGTATACAAACGTGCAGTAAATACACACACACAAAAAGGAGTAATGGACCTGCAGCTTTACCTTGGGCCTGAATTTGCCACCTTTACTCATGCTGAGTACTTCCTTATGCCTTGAGTAGGTCCACTTAGATCACTACTCATGGAGTAAAGTGGTGTTCTACTTGAGTAGGGGTGGCAGAATTTGGTCTCTCTGGATTACAGATACTTTATTACTCAATAAATACTCATGAAATTATATATTAACTGATCAGGATTCAACTAGCCAGACAGCTGGTCAAATACCATAAAAAATTATTTGACCAATGGCGAAACTGAATAATTGTACATGGGTGAAAGTTAATTTTACACAGTTTTCATTTACCTTTCTCAGTCTAATAATACCATCCTGAGTCTGAACATCTGATGTGATTTCAAATATATCCATTCCATCTCCTTCAATGATGTCATAGGATGATTTAGCATTTTCTCCAGTATCCAGGTCATTTGCTTTAACCCTTCCTATTGGCTCCCCAAGAGCAATGTCTTCCATTACTGAGAAGTGATACAGACCTTACAAACAAGAGGAAAAGACTAAACATTAAGCCTGATTCTAGTTTCCCTTTCATGCTCTTTATTCATCTCTGTTTCCCCAAAGTAAATGCTTGAGATGTGCAACCGATACAAACCACATTTAAACAAATTATTTACTTAAAGCTGCATAATGTGCTCCATACAGGGGAATGCTCTGTTGACTTGATGTGAATGTTCTTCTTTTCACTTACTATATTATCCCATCTCCTGCCTGCGGGGATGTTCAGTGTTGCCAAACATAAAATATTAAGCTATTTTCAGCACAGAAAGATGCAATGTGTAATTTACTGCAAGGCACTTTTGAACTTACCGTTGTATTTACAGACTTGTAGACCATTTTTGATAAAATCCAATTACTAAATTTCAGCTTGTGCCCTGCAGCAAACTGATCAGATACACTGAAGATGTCTCTTGTGACTTAAAATCTTCACTGCTCTGTTGACCATAAACTTTACCTTCTACTACTTTCTGGTCAGAATCTAATTGGTCTGTATATTTTCTTCTGTGAGGTAAAAAACTCACTAATTAGGAGAGAGGCAGGAAATGTCCCCCAACTCATGTTTCAAAGGAAATAATACCTACTTCATAATGAGGGATTACCATCTTTACAATTTTGCCAAGGGATGATTTAATCCCAATGGAAAGCTCTATATGTGCCCTGCATTGTGTGAAAATTCAGTAATTGTATTTTATTTCTTATTTTAATCAGTTACGGTACTTCAGACACCTTTATATTCAAATTGGATTTATTTAAAGGAGATGCAAAGTCTGTTTTTATTGAAATTCCATGTTTTATCCCTCAGATTACTAGTTTGTTAAGAAGAGAATCAAAACACCCATTTTGATTAAATATATTCCTGGCTTTAGCAAAGACCTGGAGGCCAGCAGATGCATACGAAGCATGCATGGCCTCTGCTTTCTGAAATCCTCTACAGATGGCCTAATTATTGCAGCTTCTTAATAATCTCTACCCATTGTAGCTACAGGTAAGGGCTGAGCATGTCACCTTCAGGACTGTGTGTTAGTTGAAAGAATTCAAGCTTTGCAGACAAGTATGTTACAAACATCGTGTGGTAGAGGATCTGGACCAGTTCTTTTCATTCCCTCTCAATGAGAGTTTGCTCCACCACACTGTGTAATTTTTAGCCTAATATGCTGCTTTTTGTTTTCTGAAACCATGATTTGCTGATGAAAAGCTTGCTAGTGTAACTAATAAGTGTATTAACTACACTGACACCATTCAAAACTGAGTAAGAAAAGGGGCAAATATACAAAATACATAAATATATACATTGGATATCAAAAAGCATATATACATAATCTGCCCTAAAATTAACTGGATTCCTTCCCAAATTTTTCCTCTTCACTTTACACCAACTCTCTCTAGAGGAGTTCTTCTCTTTTGATGTCATTAGCATTTGTGTCACTGTGTTTACTGTATAAAACTGACACTTGTATGGGGCAGGAAAGTAACAGCAGTTTAATCTATAATTTAGTTTTTCTTTAATGTTTCCCAGGCTGAAGACATAATTTGGAGATCATTGAGAATCCTCAAACACATAAAAGCTCAGAAACAATGAGCAGCCATAGCAATCAGTTTCCTCCAGAGACTAAATTATGTATTCATGATTTATACTGCTGTCCACACATCATGGTTTGTCTCTCTACACAGTTGATTGAAATTCTTTAAGGAGGTATTTTTTCTCTGATTTACAAAGAAGATATACAGAATTAACATTTATTTTTTCACGTTGTTGACTAATGGATAAAAATAGTCCCTAAGACTTATGAAGAGGTCTGCAAAGACATCATAGTTCAGACTGTGACCAGCAGTCCATTCTAAGCTTACTTTAAAGCAGTCTAACTTTTCACAGCAGTGAGCTGTTCTTCTGAATATAATCTTATGGTAAACTGTGGGGTTAAAAACTTCAATGTTTTAGAAAATGCCTCTAAAATGATTTCAAAGAGAGCACAGAAGTAGTGAAAGTTCATCTTTTTCATTTCTAAAACCCGGGAGGCTCTTTCAAATCTAACCATAAACACACATTTGTGTCCTGCCTGGAAACAATAAACCGATAAAACACACTGGGTTCATTACAATTTATTGTGAAAGCAGCATGTATTACATCTTATGAATTTCCATTTCATTCTGGTAAGGCTCCATTGTAAGCATGATCCTTTCTTATTTTGGCTTACCAGGCAAATGCAAACTGTGCTTTAACAAAGGTGTCCTAACAAGTGTCAAAGAATTGAATGATGATTGTATAAGATTAGAGCCATGACTAATCTGCAATATTAGCCAGCCTGGCTATGAATACTCACTTCTAAAAGGCCATATTGACAATAGTGTCCAGATACAATATTTAACAATGTGCATCCTCTTTATAAGGGGTTTCTTTTTCTTTTATTGCTTTATATAAATAAAAAAGAAATATCTATATATGAATTTTTGCACTGATGAAAAGTGCTGGACATTACAACCCGGTCTGTATTTATGTTTAGATCTGAAAGAGTGTTAGTCAATATTAATTGTCCACCTAGTCGGTACATCACAAGGAGTGGTGGTGCAGGCTTCCTCATACTGCCCTGTCAATGTATTTCAAAATCCAAAGCTGGAGAGACCACATGGAGATACACGTGAGGCGTTTATAGGGTAAAAGTACATCTTAGGTCTTGTCTACTCTATGGGGGAGGAGATGGATCTAAGTTACACAACTTCAGCTACGTGAATAACATAGCTGAAATTGACGTACTTAGATCTACTTACCGCAGGGTCCACATTATGCTATGTCGACTGGAGATGCTCTCCGGTCAACTCCCCTTGTGCTTCTCATTCAGGAGGAGTACAGGAGTCGACGGGAGAATGATCTGCAGTCGATTTAGCAGGTCTTCTCTACACCCGCTAAATTGACCACTAATGCATCGATCACCGTGCGCCGATCCCCCGGTAAGTGTAGACAAGCCCTTAGTCTCCATATCCATTCAGTCCTTGATCTCTAGGCTGAGACTCCCAACAAGACAAGACAATCAGTACCAGCTATGTAATGATTTTCTGATCTGCTCATCTGTTTCCTAGGTCCAGGACAGACACTATCAGATCATTTCATATTGGCATTAAAACCCTTTGACAAAGGTATGACTAATTCTGATGCAAGTACAAAAGCTAGGTATCTGGCCAAAGTAGCCCTATATTTACAGATTTAGAACTACTGTACATTGCACATATACAAAATAAATGTCTCTGAATTATGATGATACAGCTCATATATTAGCTTCATCTATATATGTTTGCATCGTTAAGGGACATGTCACCTTACATTGTATAACACTGATGCACAAGGCCATGTGACACAATGTGAGGTGAAGTAAGAAACTCAGGGATTTCATCATATAATATAACAGGAGAAATAAGGGGGAAAAAGATTTTGTGCATTCAGTACTTATCACTTATAGACCTCACTGAAATTAGGTATTAAAATAACTTTGTTCAGAAGTAACCCCTTATAGCTGCTTACTTATTTTATTATATTTTCTTCCTCTGCCTCCACTTATATGTGTCTGTCCTAAATTCTAGGGATTAAATTACTCTGTGTAGGGGTCTGGCATAAGACACTATTTAAATCCCCCAAAAAGTGGAAAGTGGTGCTTAAAATGGTACATAGGTATCTCCATCTTGATGGGCTGAATTTCACCTTGGACACACAAATAATTTGCTTTAAAATCACATATGTAGAGAAGTATAGATGACCCAATGTCAACATTAAAATATTTCCCAGTCCTAACTTGCCATCCACTTAACCCCTCAGAAAAAAGCCTGGATGATTAGATAAGATTACACATTAGAGGAATATATTCTATCATGACATTAAAATACACTATTCCAAATAAAATCAAACCAGTTATGTTCCTTTTTTTAAACTTTGAAACAGATTAAAAAGCACTGCAGAGAAGCTTAGCAGGATGCCAAATCATTTTAACCTAACCCAGCAAGACATGCATTGGAACCATAGCAGTAAATATGGATTTTGAATTAAAGGTCAACAATTAACTAGACTCATCATTTAAAAAAATATACTTTCTCCTCTCATACTCAGTCAAACCTTTATTTCTTTTATCAACTATGTATGTCTTTTAAAACTAGTATTACTGTACCTACCTTCACATAAGTCAGGAATGCATCTAAAAGTAACTAGTACCTTAGAAACAATAACACAATAAACACATTTTCCCCTCCTCCTTCTGCATGTGTGTGTGTGTGTGTTTGCTCATCAATGTACACCTCTACCCCTATATAACGCTGTCCTCGGGAGCCAACAAATCTTACCGTGTTATAGGTGAAACCGCATTATAGGTGAAACCGCGTTATATCGAACTTGCTTTGATCCGCCGGAGTGTGCAGCCCCGCTCCCCCCCCAGATCATTGCTTTACCGTGTTATATCTGAATTTGTGTTATATCAGGTCGTGTTATATCGGGGTAGAGGTGTATATGGGCACAACTCTCTTTCCAAAAGCTCTTAATCAGTCAGTGATCCAGGTTACTTTATATAGTCCTTGTTACATTTCTGCAGTAAGCAAATGCAATATAATGTTAAAATACAAAGAGGCGCACTACATACTCAATCAGGAAAACATGCACACTTACTCTGTGCAAATTTGGGAGGGTTGTCATTAACATCAGTGAGTGTAATTGTCACTGTTGTGGTTCCAGACAGTCCACCCATATGTCCACCCATGTCCTTTGCTTGGATGACCACAAAGTATTCTTCTTTGGCTTCCCTGTCCATGTTAGGGAGGGCAGTTTTAATTATAGCTGGGGGAAAAAAAGAAGGGGGAGGGAATCATGAGGATGGTTAGATTCATACCCAATTTACAATAAAGAAAAGAAAAGAAAAATACATGGTTAAGAACAGAGAAACTTTTTCATGTCATTTCTATTTAGGCAAATATCAGTATAAAAAGTGTACTCTTATCTGCCCAGTTGAAGTTGGCACTTGTTGATACTAGGGTGGAAAGAACTTGCAGATGTCCAGTAAAGTGTATGAGAGGTCTTTTGCCTTTTATCTCATTAAAAATACAATGAAATTACAAACCACCAGAGCAAAATCAATCAAACCTCTGATATATTTTCATTTCTACAACTTACTTTCTGACATAAACTTAGATTCTTTCCACATTGAGGTCAATAGAAGTTCTGCCGTTAACTTCATAAACAGGAGCAAGTTACATAGTGCAAACAGCTTTTTTTCAGAACTCCATAATCCAACAATTTCATAGATTTCAAAGCCAAAAGGGCCATTTTTTAATCTGACCTCATGCACAGCACAGGTGATGGAACCTCCCACTGTTATTCCTGCATCAAATCCATAACTTCTGTTTGAGCTATACACTATCTTTGAGAAAGATCTCCAATACAGTGCCCCAACCAGCAGTCATTCATGTAGTCCTTGCTCAGGCACAGCTCCCATTGCAAGTGTAGGGCAAGATTGGGTTCATATATCTAAGAGGGTTTTGATGAAGTGAAACAGCTTTGTGATTCTCAAAAGTGTGATTTGGAAGTCTGAAAACAATATGGTTAATGGCCAAACTAAAAATCCTATCTTGCAAGGAGATCCATGCAGGTAGACTCCTCCCCCGGTCCTTCACCCCACCATAAAGCCCTATTAAAGTCCCGGTGCTTACATGATTCTCATTGCTTTATTGGGACCTGCAATGGGAAAAAAAATAAACTTACACAAAATTAAAGACCAAGATCTTGCTTACAACAGCTGCAATATCACGCTATGCCTTGAAATTCACAACTTACAATCATATAGAACAGGCATCATTTAAAAAAAAATTAATTAGCCATATCACCACCCTTAAATTACTGCCATATTCACAGCATTCACTATACTTAGAATGGGAAATACAATACCAAATATGCAATAACAAATTCAGCCATGTCCACCATAACAAAAAGAACCCCTATAATGGGAGCCTCTATAAATGTTAAAACAAAATACAGTATAAAGTAGTTTCTCTGGGAAGGTTCCTCCCTGCCCCATTAATCCTGGTTTTGAATCATACTTTTTAATGAAATCATCTGTCTGTGAAAAGAGAGCAAGGAGTTCAAGTTACTGAATCATCTTAGTAGTAAGTGAAGCGTAAGAGTGCCAAGGGAAATCTAATCCACCAGTGCAGTGGTCTTTTTAAACCACGATGCTCTAGGGCTCTTATCAGGCATAGAAAAGAATGTCTCTTTCTAAGGGCCCATATTTCCAGAGCTCTCAGCTGCAAGATACTGCTTATGTGGAAACACTTACACTAACTCTGTAAGAGCTCAGGATTCATTTTTGTTTTAAAAGGGCTGCAATTGTAACACATGGCATAAAAATAGAGTCATATGACAGATCACACATCTGTTTTCATTATCTTTTAACAAAATATTTATTTCGATTATGTGCTAATCTAAGAATTGCTTGGGTTATGTTATCTGATAATCAAGATTTCTTTAAAACAAAATCACTGGATGATTTACCTATTGGGAATAGTACAATCCCAGAGCCTTCAAAAGCCTCCTGCTCTGACATGAAGGCTGATTTCCATTAATAAGAATGAGCTCTGGGGAAAAAGATACTCTTTTCTGGCAGGGGAGCAGGAAGGCTGAGGCTCCAGGATTATATGTATCCAGATATTTACAGTAAATATTATGGACCAAATTTGAAATAGAAGTATGCAGCTAGTCGAGACTGGATGTTTTACTAAAAGATCTGCTCTAGAAGTTTTTTTGGGGGGAAGTTCTATGGCTTGTGTTATACAGGAGGTCAGACTAGATGATCTGGCCTTGGAATCTATGAACCCTGCCAACATCAGTGGATTGCATTTGTTTATACCAGCTCTGAATTTTTGCCCCATATCTATCCCAATTAGAGAGGGGCCTGATTCAGAACTCTGAATTCAATTATCCTTGAACTTCAGTGGTGGCTGGAATTCAAACCCAGAGCTAAATGTTATGGCTGAATATATGGCTAAACCAAAACCATAATGGTGGGGGAAGAGAAAGCATTCTTATAAATAATGAATACACTACCCTGCAGTAATCACATAGATCATTGCAGTAGTACTATTATAAGCTACAGTGTTGTCAAGAGCTAATCGTGATTTTCTAACTAAATATTTAGTCAAAACTGAAATAGTTCAAGGGAAAGGGTCTGTTTAGATGACTCTCCTGATTCAAAAATAAAATAAAAAAAACCTGAAAATTGTCAAGATTGGATGTTTTGATATTTTGGAAACAAAAAATGTTTTTAAATGAGTTGTGTTTCAGATTTGAGTTAATTTGTACTAAAAAAAATTACAAATATGAAAAATGAAACATTTTGAAATTATCAAAACAAAACATTTCCATTGACCCAATCTATTTTCCCCCCAGGATTCCTGGTTCATGAAAATTTGAGATTTAGACTTTTTGTGACGATTTGGGAAAACATCTCAAAATCTCTGACAAGATGGTAAAACTGTTTCCCACCCAATTCTGTTGTGGAGCATTATTCTAAAATAGTGTGGGTTTTCTTAATATAATATAATCAGAATTTTGCCCTATGTTGACATGGGGCAGTCCTAAATTATATAACACATTAGGGAGTGGGTGGGTTCTTAATACTGCATGTTCGTTTTAGTGTTACAGAGTTATAAGGGGTGTGTGGGTCTTGAAAATCACCAAAAACTGTATTATGTAATTTATGGACAGCCCCTACGTTCTGAATCAAATCCATCCCGAGTTCCTAAACCTTGCAAATCAAAAAGGCAGGATCTGAATTCTTATCTCTGTTTGTCAACTCAGGTCCATCTCTCTGATGGCAATGCTAACCACCTGCAGTAAGTGGGATTAGGAAATGGTTAATAAAATCTAATCTTTCCTCATAAGTGTTAGAAAAATAGCCCTGCAGCACTATGTACTCATATTGTAACTGCTATTTTTACTGCTAGAACCAGCAGCAACCTATCAACAGGGAACATAAATTGTCCTTGTTACTCAGGCAAAAAGTCCTATTGACATCCATTGGAATTCTACGTGCTGAATAAGGGTCAATTGTGGTCCACTGCTTGAAAGAAAAGAGGGAGCAGAAAACCTACTGAAGGAAATGGAAAATAATTTCTGAGAGACACAAAGTACACTAAATATGTCACAGGTGAAAAGAGCAGGGCCTTTTACTGCATGGGGAATTCCCACTGAACTGAATGGCAGCTCTCTCAAAAACAGCCAGTAAGTTACAACTGACACACATTTGGTTACAGGGCCAGATTCTATTCCTTTATTCATGCTTAATAGAACTTTATGCCATAAACACCTCTCTTGAACTCAGTGGGACCACTCATGAAGTAAGATTCTACTAATCTTGAGTAAAGATATCAGAAATATGGTCCATTATGAGTTTTTTCTCATATTAGGCCTGATCCAAAGATCATTAAAGCCAACCCTCTGCATTGACTTCAATTAGTTTTGGATCAGGCCAACTATTAAAAAGACATTGATTATTGAATTTTCTTGGGATAATTCTCGCTCACACTGTTTTCCTTCTTACTCACACAGTTAATCCAGATTTCTGGAACCTATTTCCATTTGTTTCTGATTGCATGAAATTGGCAACACTGTGTTTGTGAAATTGACAACAAGGGGTGTTGTGGGGTGGAGATTTAAATACTCCAAAAACTTTCTATACCATAATAAAGGTCCAAGTTTCTGATTTTTAAAGCATGAGATTTCATTTTGCTATGTTACCAACACAACCATGTCATTTCAATGGTTTTAGACATATCCCAACATGAAGTCTCAGTTCATAAACCTTTTGCCATGGGCTGCAAGTCACAGACAAAGCTCAATCTCAATTTGAAACAAAATAAAAAGGTAAAAAGAAAAAGTTAATTGCCTCTGTTACTATCACCAGGTCCGAAGGTTCTGTAACATCAAACAAGTCTGAATTACAAGGGTTTACTGTCACCACCACTATTGCTATGCTCAATATCAATGATATGCTGTCCAGCAAAAGAACAGATGTGTCAGCATCTGCTAACAACCAGATTAATGAACACAAAAGTCCCCCCCCCCTTTTCTGCATCCTCAGCTAAATAAGTAATGTGATTAAGACAGGCGAAGATAAGAGTTGAACACAGAGGGTTTCAGCACTGAGTCACTGAAACTTATTTATTCTTTCACCTCAAACACTGTATCGATCTTCAAGCTCTAGTCACAGGAATTACTCAAACTTGCAAACTTCTCTTAGAAAGCAATTGAAGCTCATCTAATATTAGTGTTAATGCACTCCTTAGCACAATTAAGAGCCTGTTCATTCAACCTACTCGATCCCAACTCAACTCAGGAAAAAACCTTGAATAAATAATCTTTGCAATATGCCTGAAATGTGGGTTCTGAAGAACCAAAATGGGAAAGGAGTAAGTCCCAGAGTAAAGAATTTATGGCAGATAGAGACATAAACTAACAGAGAGTAGAAAAAAATTAGGAGAGGGGCTTAAAGCTAGGGAGAAAAATAGTAAAGGCTGTGTCAATGAGCTTTTAGAGAATATTTCAGAGAGTCTAGATCTGAGAGGAGAGCTTTTTTGGACTGTAGTCAATAAATAGATATCTAAAAAGATATCCTATCTATGGAATCTATCTTCAAAGACAGAGAAAAGAAAGGAAATGTGCTGACAAGCAAAAAAAATAAAAAAATAAATAAAATCAAGGGGTAAACCACACTTTAAAGTCTCCCGGAAAAATGTCCCCAGTATAGGAATCACAATGCTTAGGCTATGTTACTTTCCCTAAACAGCTATTGGTGTCACACTGCTCCATAGCAAATAAAACAGCTGCAGGATGGGATTTTCTTTTACAGTGGCCCTAAATGCATTCACTGAGCAATTTGCACAATCTGCCTCACGACTTGAATCAGTTAATATACATCTCTGTGGACTACTTTCAGAAACCTGTTTGGTTTGGTCTGACACTGGAAAAGATCAGGGAATAAGAACTGAGGCATCAGAGGCTGCAGATAGTCAGGAGGAAGAGGAGGAGCAAGCAGCACAAAAGTACTTGAGCATTTTTTTCCCTTTGCCATTACCCACTCTTTCTATTCTCTTTTTTAAATGTCTGTTAATATAGTTCTATAAAACAATACACAGCAGTGCATATGTGGGGAAGTAGCAAAACACAAGCAAACTCTTTACAAAACCAACTTGGAATGGTTCATTATCTCACCAATACACCACCTCCCAAGTGATCTCCTGTGTCTCATATTCCAATGGAGAAATTTTTGCCATATCTGTTGAAAGTAGGATATCAGAATTTTTCAGTTTTCTAAAGATCAGTCTCTGAGGGATGTACAGTTATGTCTGTTTTGTCTCCATCCTAATGCTAAGATCTTGGCACAGATTTTTACTTCTATCTGTAGTAGTAATTTAGGACCTGATCCAACTAAATGGGAGTCTTTCAAAATTTTCAGTAAGGGAGGTTTGATTGAGCCCTGTGGCCTGATCCTGCAGGATCCTGAGCCATGTACCTACATGGAGTCCCACAAACTTCTACAGACCTCTAAGCAGTACAGGGACTCTGCCCTCTTGGAGTCACTTGTGGGATCTGGGCCAAGATCTCAGTGCTCATACAAACTAGTGGGATTCTACATTTCTTGAACACAAAAGAAATTATAGCCTTGTTAAGATGAGTGCAAAACTTTCCCTCAGATTCCATTAGGACTAAAACTTCATATTGGTTGCAATAATTTTAATAACATTCAGCTATCAAACTATCCTCCCTGGATATTTACCTACTTTTAAGTGCTCTCTTGGATATTTTTTGTATGTTTGTTTTAGTTTATAACAAGAGAAGGTACTTTTAATGTTGTCAATCAGGATCTGCTAATTTTACTCTAATTTTCTCTCTGTGTGTGTATATATATATTCATTAAATAGTAGCAGTGAGTTACGAGCTTGTTTAAGCTTCAAATGAAAGAGGGTACAATTCTACTTGCTTGCTAAACAAACATTTTAAATCTCTCAAGACCTTAAGTGCTGGCAACTCTATAAGAACCTAGAAACTGCTGTACTTTATTTTTCTAGATCTACCACATTTTGAATATTTTTTTGTGACTGCTTACGTATTAGGCTTCCTTTTAAATAGACCTTGCAGGTTTCCCATTGTGTATGAATTAACAGCATCTACATTTTCTGCCATATATGCGTCTCTCTGTCATTTATAAAATCTTTTGAGCTAGAAGCTGGTATGTTTTAGTAGACCCTATCTGGGTTTCATAGTTATGGGGGAAATGCTCTTTTCATCTGTTCTTACCAACTATTCAGTTTATTCACTGAAGCATAAATTTTCAAAGGTACACACAAAATGTGAGAATAGATGTGATGGTTTTATGAGTGCAAAAGGAAGATGAACATTTTCCACTGCATATCACATATGTAAACCCTGCATCCTTAGGATTTCATTTTATTTCTAATAGTACTCTGTCTCTATATAGAGACTATAATTGCCCTTGATATTGCAGGAAGAAGGACCATACCATGCACTGAATGAGGCAGGGATCCTGTGGAAAAAAATAGTAGGCAGGTTATTTACTACGATCATCTGGGTGCATCTCACCAAATAAATTTGCTGCTATCGCAGGGACCTCATGCACTGGTATGCCTCATTCCCTCCTATTCTCTGCCTGCGATACACAGTGGTTTAGTCTCCTAAAGTCTGAATACTTTGGTCTAATCCAGATAATTGGGATCAATACAGGTGTAACTGAGTGGGATTAGTAACCTCTGATGTGCAAAAGGTCAGACTAGATCAGGGGTCGGCAACGTTTGGCAGGCGGCTCACCAGGGTAAGCACCCTAGTGGGCCGGGCCAGTTTATTTACCTGCTGACGTGGCAGGTTCGGCCGATCACAGCCCCCACTGGCTGCGGTTCGCCGTCCTGGGCCAATGGGGGCAGCGGGAAGCCGCGGCCAGCACATCCCTCGCCCGCGCCGCTTCCCACCGCCCCCATTGGCCTGGGATGGCGAACCGTGGCCAGTGGGGGCCGCGATCGTCCAAACCTGCCGCGTCAGCAGGTAAATAAACTGGCCCGGCCTGCTAGGGTGCTTACCCTGGTGAACAGCGTGCCAAACGTTGCCGACCCCTGGACTAGATGATCTGGTGGTCCCTCTGGCCTTAAACGTTATAGTTATTTGGAATTAGAAACTTTGTATCATAATGCATATATGCAAGGGGGTCGGAATAAGGTTGCATAAGAAACCTTATATTCAGGCATTTCCGAACTTTTTGCTGCTTGCCTTTGCAATCTTGATGTTCTTTAATGTAGATGTTTGAATATATTATAGAAGTAATGACACTTGCTATAGAGATTGGCTGAGCCAGTGGGGTTCTCTCGATGGATCTTCAGTGACTCAGCCCTCTGGCCAAGCCGCATATGCTGTCTTCCCTTCTGGATATACAGTCCCAAGTTCTTATCTTGGTACTGGTAAGGGGCCATAGCTCTTAGTCTTCTTCATAGAGGCACTGCCTTCTTCAGCCACCCAGTTGGGGCCCGTCTCAGTACCCTCAGCTGCTGTCCTTTTCAGCCTCCCTGGGCTCAGTCTGCAACCAGACCAGCAGGGCCCATCTCGGTATCCTTGTCTGGTCTAGCTGGGTTCTGTGCTCAGTCCCCTGGACTCAGCCTGCCTGCACTGACCTTTCCTTGGTTCTGCTGTTCATCCAGCCAGTCAGGAACACGGTCTTTGGCAGTCTTCCCTGGGCTTGGATCTGTCTGGTGAGCTCTCTGCAGTGACCTGTCTGCAGTCCTGCTGTTCATCTAGCCAGCCTGGCACTGGGTACTCCCTCATCGAGCTCCACACAGCAGCTGAAGGCTCTGTTCTGATGCTTGCCTTTTATCTGGCCCTTCTGGCCCTTTACTGGTCGCTTCAGCAGCCCCTTCTCTGCAGCCACTCTAGTCTGCCTGGAGGACTTCTCAGTGCTCTATTCTGGGGCAGGGTGACACAGGGCCATGAGAACTCCGGATCTAGTCCATCCTGCCACACAGGGCTCGTCAATAGGTGGATTGCAGGCCAAATCCAGACCACCGGATGCTTTTGAACTGACTGTGACATCTTTTTATTCTCGTATTATTATTATCATCATCATTATTGTTATTGCAGTGTGAAAAATGTTTCTCTGGAGTCTAGACCTTGACTATACCTTGAAAATATACAGAAAATAATTCAGTCTATCAAAGTAAAAAATTAATCAGACAGATATATCAAAAGTCTATGCTTCATACTTCATATCAAGAAGATACCTCAGCCTAAAATAATCCACTAGCATTGTGATGTGATATAGGTATTGATCTGTAGTGTTAGAAGTACCAATATTATTACTACTGGGTAAATTCTAGAATCAGAAATCATCCCTTTAGAGTCCAGACTCCTCTGTTCATAATTCATTCCTCTTTTCCAACCAGAAATCATTGTAATTATTTTCAAACCTCCACAATGGTTAAATCTTTTCCTTATGAATATGAAAAAAAACGACTCTTCTCTTGTTGTTATCAAGGGGCCCGATCCTACAGCTTTTACTCACAAGAATTACCCTTTTGACTTTCAAATGAAAACAAGGACTGCAGAATTTAGCCCCAGGGCTGCAGCACAAGCAATCTCTCTGCAAAAGATTCTCCCTACTGGGTCATCACCAAGACAACTCACAGGATCTACTAAGGACAGTTAGCCTTATAAATGCCTTAACGCATCTCCTAAGGATAGAGGGAGCTTAGTATACAGTGACAGGAAAAACTGCACACTTGCTTTGAAAATGTGGCCTTCTGAATGCTTCTTCAGCACTGCTTCTAGCACTGTCAAACAAAAAAAAATCCTATTTAGTGAAGCCAAAAATGAATCACTGCTCCCTAGATTTTGAAACAGGAACCAGATTCTGACTGGACACACCGATGATTTAAATGGAGGTACTCCACAGTTACACCAATATAATTGTGATCAGAACCTGGCCTGACATTTTCCATTCAAACACTAGGAAGAGCAAGAAGAGAGGGCTGGGAAGAGTCTCTGTTTGAGGCATGAGACTTGCCCCACACCAGTGTAGATTCAAAGATAACGACACTGGAAAATTCCTCTTGAGCGATCTAGTCCAGCAATAGTCGGTAGGAAAGGTGAAAAAAGGTAGTATTCGGCTCAACCCCACTTATGCTGTGCCCATAATCCTATGTGTGGCTAACAATCTTAAGGGATCTACTAAACTGTTGACAGCTATAAGTCTGTCAACAGCTCTAACATTGAAATTGTCACCATGGGGGTTCAGATTTTAACAGCCCTTGTTGATAAATGAGGGTTAGTTTCATTTATTTTAGAACTAAGGGGCCAAATTCTGCTTTCAGCTGGAGCTGGGTGAATTTTTTCAGATGAATAGTTTATTTTCCAAAAAAACAGTTTTGGTTGACCTGAAACAGTTCACAAATTTGACATGAATTCACCAAATACTCTCAGACAATTTTTTTCTCCCCCTCCCTCAGCTAGATTCACAAGTGGACTTAGGTGTCATTCACAAAACATAGAAGATGGTGATGATCCTCCATTTTAACAACCAGCCCAGTGGCTAGGCTACTCACTTGGGATACATATGGGAGAACAAGGTTCAATGCTCCGCTTTGCCTGAAGTGGAGCAGGGATTTGAACTTGGGTGTCCCAGGTGACAGCCCTATTCACTTAGCAATAGGGTATTTAGAAGTAAGTCTTTCTCAGGGCTTGTCTACAACTTACAGGGGGATCGACGCATGGCAATTAATGCATCGGCAGTAGATTTAGTGGGTCTAGTGAAGACCCACTAAACCAACTGCAGATTGCTCTCCTGTCAACTCCTGTACTCTACCAGATCGAGAAGAGTAAGGGGAGTCGACGGGAGGGTGTCTCCCATCGACATCGCAAAATGTGAACTCTGCGATAAGTAGATCTAAGCTACATTGACTTGAGTTACGCTATTCACGTAACTCAAATTGCATAGCTTAGATCGACTTTTCCTTGTAGTGTAGACAAGGCCTCAGTGTGTCCTGTTGAAGCTGTTCTACTTTGTATATAATATTTGAATAGTCTTTGGGCCAGAGAGAAATGGAATTGAACTCGAATCTCCCACATCCCAGATGAATGCCTTAACCACTGGGCTAAAAGTTGTACAGGGGAAACAACCCTCTTCTCTAGCTAGTGTGTGAATCTAGCCCTTTAAAAACGCTAGGAAACCAAATGTTTTGGGTGGAACAAAATGTTTTATTTGACCCAAATTGACTTATTCAATTAACTGAAAATTCCAAAAGTGCTTGGATTCAGTTTGACTTCAACCTTTTTTCTTTTCAATTTTTCAGAACTGCTGGCAAAGCACCCCCACCCCCCAAAACCAGTTATTCACCCAGATATACTCTCATTTACACAGGTGCAAATCCTATTATTTTCAACAGGTGTTACACCTATTTAACAGAACAGAATTTAAACCACAGGTTCACTCTGTCTGCATGCTTATTAAGACAGAACAACATTCAGTCTCATTCAATACACAATCAAAAGAGCTAGAAAGTTCCAAAATGTATTTTAAATGAAAGCTTAAATCTGCAATAACTAGTGCGGCTCCCACAGCAGCATTAGCTGGTAAAGTGAGACATAGCGCCATGGCTCAATCAAAGCCCAGAAGAACACAGAGCAGCTTCTCCCTCTGTACTAATCCCGCTAGGGTTTAATTCTAAACTATTTAGAAAGCTTCTAGAGAAAATGGTTCATCTCCCTTCCTAGGCAGTTCATTACATAGCTCCAGATTGCATTTCTTGTATCAAAGCTCAATTTTTCCCATCTCTCTTTCTAGTCTGAGGATGTTACCTCTCCATTTTACCACACATAATTGCAATAATAGTCCCTTCCCCTCCCTCTTATTAACACATGTCTAATATTTGTGCAATGATTTCATAGCCTCCCTTAATCACATTTTAATCAGTTTATACAAATTAAGTTCAGTCAATCTCCCATCACATCATATTCTTTCATCATTCTCACCTTAGTTGGCCACCTATGAACTTTCTCCAGTTTTTCCGATAGCCTTTTTATAATGAAGAGCCTTATATCTGCTTGCAGTACTCCTAGGGTGTTTTTTCTAAGGCTATATAGAATGTAGCATTTATTAATAAACTAGGTAATTTCCCAGCTAGACAGAGGAAATCAATTGTGCCAGAAATGTTTGGAATGTATTTTATCCTGTTTATGATATTTTGTTTGTACTCTATTCCAAGCACGGTTGTGAAATGAGAGGGAGCACATAAAGACTGAAGATCAGATAATCAGAGTTAAAATACAAAACTCAGATATGCCTGTTTGCAGGTGCAATTTCTACCATTAGATTGATTTACTCATGTATGTTCCAGCTTGAGAGCCATCAGGTATCTCAACTTCAGCAATATGGCCCTGGGAGAGAGGTCAGACCAAGTCCCAAACCATTTAGGCCTTTGTAGCTTAAAACCAGACACCTTGAATTCCACCTAGAAACTCATGGTGAGAAGCACATTACACAGTGATTACTCCCATTAAAATCAGTAGGCAATGGCTTCAATTCAGCCTTTGCTTTGCTCACCAGAAATGAATGGGACCAGTCAATAGCTAAGGTACTTCTCAACACAAGTAACAGTGGCGGGATATAGCTTTTATTTTGTAGACTTCCAACATGAGTTAGTCATGGAGGTCATGTGTGTGATATGAAATCTGTCAACTCTCACTTGAATTTGTTTCCTACAGATGTCCAAAACATCTGTGTCATGGAAACTCTTCAGTCACTAACAAACAGGGCTGAATTCAAGTCAATGGCCTAGTTGTGAAAGTCTCCATATTCCTCTGACAAGTGACCTCAGCTCTCTAGATTTCCTGGTTTGCATGTTTTTATCTCAGTTTTATTGAATCTGTGCTGCTTGTAGTACCATAGCACAGACATTTCCTACATCGATAGAAGGGGCTTTTCCATCACTGTAGTTAATCCATCTCTCCAAGTGTTGATAAAAATTCTTCCGTTGACCTAGCCATGTCTACCCCAGGGATTAGGTCATCCCAACTGCAGCACTCAGGGCACAAAATTTTTCACGGCTCTGAGCCACATACCTAGGTTGATCTAATTTTTCAGTGTAGACAGGGCCCCAGTGAGCAGTTCCAAGGCAGCCTCTTTTAAAATGTAAAACATTTACTGCTTTATAAACAATCAGGGTTTCTGTTTGAATAATATACTGTGCCTTCTAGTATAATAAAGCAATATGTTAAACTGCAGCCTTCATGGAACTTTATTTCAAAGACAGTGTAGGAGTTACAGAATTTTAGTAAGTTCATATGAAATGTAAATAAGTCAGACAGTTGAAAATGTATTTTCTCTGACACCTCTATATTGTAGAACACCGTGTCACTTCAGATTATGTTCCATTATGATAATCATATTGTAAAACTGACTGTTGTGAT
This sequence comes from Malaclemys terrapin pileata, assembly GCF_027887155.1. Taxonomy (NCBI): domain Eukaryota; kingdom Metazoa; phylum Chordata; order Testudines; family Emydidae; genus Malaclemys; species Malaclemys terrapin. The sequence goes on from NC_071518.1 coordinate 15,044,219, forward strand.
TTAATATCCTAGGAAAAGCTGAAAAATGAGAACTATTCTTGAGCTTCTTCTTGGGAAAAAATTGCAGCATGAATGTAAGTGTGTGAGTTATTTGAGAATAAATGCAGTTTGCAATCCTGTCTTAATACCGAACATTGGAAAAATTAAGCCATAGCTCCATATCTGTCTGACATGCTATAGTTATGATTTATGGAGGTTACAGTTATTTAGTCCAGTGAGAATAACATCACTAATTTGGTGTCATAACTTGGTATCATACAAAATCTTCATTTTTTAAAATTTTTATTTTTCCTCTCTAACTTATGAATTAACAGCCCTGTTAAAACTCATCTGTAGAAGAAACCATGCAGGTGAAAGGTGGAGAGAATTATATCCAGAAAGTATTCTCCTCAAACTGTGACAATGACATTTAATGGAAAGATAATTACTGGATTACTTTCTGGAATGTGCACTATAACCTATAAAGCAGAGTTTGAAAATCATAACTTGAGAAATACTACATGTATATGCATTTTTCATAAAAGATAATGGGAAATGACTGTTTTAAGCATGGGTCCTCTACCAATACTTGTGACAGTACATGCCGCGACACAGAAGTGTGCCAAACAAACTGAAAACCACTGTCAGAGTCTTAACTAGGAATCTGACTCAACAAGATCCTGTAGCCCATTTATGGCAGCTAGGCAGGTGCAAAGAGGAAGCAAGGCAGCCCTAAGGCTCCCCAAAGACTATCCGCAGGCACAGCAGGACTCTACAGTGTACCCCAGGCAAAAAGCCAAGTCTCCCCATGCTTAACCATCTCTGCTGCAGTATTCCAGGGCTGGGCTGGGCCAGAGGAAGAAGGAAACAGGAGATGATGTGGCTAGGGAAGGTCCTATCAGTTCCATGCTTTTCTAATAACTATAGGGGTCATTGTAACATAGGCATTAATTTAGCCTGGGCCAGAAATTGAACCTGAATAGAGGAGGCACAAGCCACCTTCATTCTACCACTGCACTAGTTGCTGGCATCACCAGAGGGATGAATCTGGACTAAACTTTTCAAAAGAGAGTCATCTCAGAACATAGTGGGCCTGCTCTAAAATATTGTACTGCAACGTCTGAGGGACGGAAAATATAAATATGGATTTTTAAGTAGTTCACACTTTTATATGCATCCATTCATCCAGGAATGCTTTTATTTGTGGCACAGAATTGTAGACATAATACGAGTGCATAAGTATCTGTATTATATGTGGAAAGCTCCTGCACTTCATATGGATGTGTGAAAATGGAACCACAGAGGGAAAAAAAAGAAATCAGCTACACTACTTGAAATTGCCTCCTTCTAAAGATTTTCCTTCATTTTTACAGCTGTTTCTGACAAGATCCTAGTCTAACTATTCTAAGTTGTTATATTAGTGCCTATCACCATTGCATCTGAACACCTCTCAGGAGTTAAACTACCACAAATATTCCCACGCTTAGGGTATTAGGAGTACATTGTCCTAGCCTATTCAGCAAGGGAAAAAATACTAGTTGTGAGGCACTCACATTGCTAAGATTTGACACATATAAGAATGGGCCCAGTATGTCTACTTTAATTCTGCTTGCTCCTCTGAAGACCCGGACATTTTGTCTTTGTTAAAATGCAACCTCCTCCCACTCCACCTGCTAATGTTATTTTAAGCTTTACTATTCAAATTGTAAAGTTGCTGAACTCCAGAAATGCACAGAGAATACTGTCATTTGCATGTTTTATGCGTCACTACCCCGAGAAGGTGAAATTTACAATGCCACAAACTTCTAGGAAATTGTAACTATATTTGATCTATGACTATTGGCTTTCCAAGACTGAATGTAACAACCCATAAAAGTGTCCCTGGTACGTATCAGGCATTATCATTTCTATTACTCCCAGATGCCCAGATTATCAGGAAAACTTGCTGCATATTTCCTTATCAGTTTCTGAAAATAATGCAACTCTTTGGAAGCGCCTTGACTGTAAACCTATAGTCTACCTAAAAAATCCATTTCATGCAGTAACAGTGCAAGGCTGCAGTTTCTACAAGGCTAGTACTCACTTTTGATGTGCCAGATAAATTTTCTGTCAAAGAGTATTTGCTTAGCCATTTTATATTCTAGACAACAGGGTTATGCAGATGTCATCGCTATGATTTAATATTCAGTATGGCTCATGGTTCCTCTAGGATCTACCCCCAATAACTCCCCAGCATGACACTGCAATTTGTTTTAAAATTTAAAGACAGGATTATCTGACTGCTATGCACTGGTGCACAGGAGTAGAAAGGAACCCTCTCACTCCTCTGTGCTGACAGCCCATATTATACATAGCAACATGAGTCACAGAGCAGCATCCATGGGGTCACTCCCCTTCCCACACAGGTGAGGAGGAAGTGAGCAGGGAAAGCGTAGAGTTTTGGCTCCTCCCCCACAACCTGTGAGCCAGATCAGATGTCCTGGTGATGAAGAGGATATAATCTGCCCCAAACTTAAATCTGGGGCAGATTATTTCTCCCCCAGAGTAAGCAGGAATCCTGGACCCAGACTGCGGGTCACAATGTGGTCCCTGTCACAATTGAACCCTATATGAGTTAATACATTTAGAGAACTGATTTATCACCTTTTTATGCTCACTGAAGTGCTACTGATAGCACTGTTGATGAGTGGAAATGAGGTGGGAAAATGTAACACTAGGAGAAAACTCATGATTTGTAGGTTCACAAAAAATCCTAAGAGTTTTTATTGGCTTTCATGAAAATAAATATCTGCTTTCCTGGGAGATAAATTGTGATTTCTTGTATTATGCAGTTTTCCCAGAAAAAAAGAAGCCAATATTGATAAAAAATAATAATAATAATAATTGAAATAAAAATAATAAACCGAGGGCAAATTCACAAAATTGTATGTTTGGGATTTTTTCCATGAAGGACATTTGAATGAAATAAATGAAAAAGCTTCACCTTGGACAAACAAAACACTTTTCAGTTCTTCTGTGAAAGCTGCTAGTTTTGCACAGCTCTTGAGAACAGCTAAAGGAATTATAAACATGTGCATTAGGAGCTGCCCCTTGGAGAATCCAAGAAATTGGTGATCAGAAAGCCCTATTAAGTCTTCTAATGCATCCTCTGACTAAAGCCATATTGTTCTGTACAGTTTATTTTCTAGTGCTTTACCAGATCTTGTTTCAAATATTTTCAGCAATGGGAATTCTACTACTTCACTTTGGTAATAATTTCGCAGTATAAAAGATCTCACTGTGAGGCGTGGGTTCCCACCCCGCCGCTAAGTTTTCCTTTATTTCATTTTATTCTATTAGCCTATGGATATTACCTCCTGGACCACTTTAAACAATTTTTCTTCCTAAAAGATTCTGGTGTCTGAAGCACAGAACATGCTGAATACTACATTTGTTGCACTACCAATATATCTAACTAGTCATTACTCTATATAATATTTTTTATATCTTATGTTTGAAAGGTATTATAGATAATATGTTAAATAATATGTTCTAAGGCCCCAAAAGGGACTCTGAAAGGTCAGGCCTCTGCCTACATGTATGCTGATGCACGATACAGGGCCCAAGTGGTATTTCAACTAGGATGAGAAAGTTCTTCCATGGGAAGAGGGGACTGCCCTATGCCATTTAATGGACGTGTTTCTCTCTGGCAACAGGAAATCACTATAATTTCATTGTGCTGCATTCAGAAGAGATTTTCATAGATCTGAGATTCACGTAAGGCATGCAATGTATTAATAAACCACACTGCAAAAGGACATTTCCACAGCCATGGTTGCTTTTTATTTTTCTTCAGACCACATGAAAACACGTTCTCAGAGTAATCTCTGTCATATTATCTGCATAACACACTATTATAGACTCACAGATGCCTCTGTTAATTTTATTATAGCCAATGAACAACAGTTTTCCTTGTGCAACTCAGCTGAAGCCAAGAGAAATTTATTGGTGTGTCAAGCAAGGTAAAAATTGGGCTCATTTTAACTGACTTAGGAACATCATCTAATAATTTCTTCTGACCAAATCTTTTTGGTGTTGACAAAAGATTTAATCTGCATAAGCATGAGATGGCTGCTTTACTTATGAAGGGCAAAAGTTATTTTCAGGTAACTTTAGTTATACTTTTCTTCTCCTTCTGAGGCCAGCACAACTGACTTACAGTAACTAACATGAAAAATATAAAAATTAATACTGGAAGAAAGAAAACAGAACAAATCTCTCTCAAACATTTCTAAACAGCTTTTTTGTTTTAAATGTGGCGTAAGCAGAATAAACAATGTGGGGTTGGCTTTATTAGCACTTCTTTGAAATGACCTACATTATCAGACACTTACTAATGGCTTTGCAAATGGTGAGAAATAAAGCCATCTCAAATTCATGCAAATAAAACATATTCTCTCTCCCCAGATCCATCCAATCCAGGAATACAGATATTTCTTATTGAAAGCACACAATATATTCATTAAAATGCCCATGCCAAACCCTACAATCTTTAGCCAGAAATAATAAAATCTTTTATTAAAAAATATAATATATTCATTACAATCCCCAGGCCAAATCATACAGTCCCTAACCAGTTGTTAGTCATACAGCAATGGGAGTTTTGCTTCAGTAACTTCTACAGTATTGGCCTTGGCATTATTGTCAGCATCACTAATAGAGGGTCTTTTTTTTTTTTTACACATCATCACATCACGATTGGCAACAAATCAGATACTCATGGATTACAGTCTGACTAAGGCTGACAGACATCTACTTAAACATCATGTTTAAGTGAAGTGAGTGAAATGCTGTTTCTTGTGTATATTGTTACCTGGAGAGTCCTAATTCAGGGTCACCTACCTGTATGTGGTTCAATGGAGAAGTAAGGCTGTCCTTCCAAAATGCTGTAAACCAGCTTTGCACTGTTTCCATAAACTGGATCATCCGCATCCGTGGCCGTTACTTTAGTAACAAAGGTACCTAGTTTAAAAGAATATTTAATTAACATTTCAGTTCTTGCCAGAGATTTGTATGTTTCTTTATGAAAAAAAATCAATTTGTTTAAATCTATACAGAAATTCATGAGGGGAGATATGTTAGTAAAATGGAAAAGTAATCAGTTATGACTTAAAACATTATTTAGAGAGCACAGACAAAACATTATGCTTTGAGAAGAAATATGCCACCAGCCTAATGTTCTAGATAAAGAAAAACCTTTTTAGTAGCTGTATTATTTAAGGTTCCTTTATAGAATCCATTTTAAAGTTACCTATTAGATCTATGCAGACTTCAAGCATTTGCAAAGGGAATCATATCAAAGGGATATGAAATACAAGGTTAATAATACAATATAATACGTTGCACTTAAGTTTTGAAAAAGCACGTTTGAAAGAACCTTGCCAACTTACAGTGACTGCATAGAAAAGTAATAATATAAAGGATTTTTCTCTCTTTTTCTTTGGCTTCCAGCTACAATAATGGTTTGATGTGGCCAAAGTCAAGGCATTATCTCTCGTCTCTGAAATGACTCCCCATCACTGAGGGGATCCACTGCCCAGCTGCCATTGTACCTTCACTGGGCTGTCCAGAAAAGAAAATAAACAAAGACATGACAAGAAATTGTTCATTTTCCTTCTCAGACCACACTCTGGCTTCTGATTGTGTAGAAAGCCACATCAAATCAAACTCAAGTGTGCTTCATGGTTTTGTTGCAGCGATTTCTTTTGAATGACTTTAAAAAAATAACGATGACACTAATTAAGCTAATTCATATGCAAAAAAGACAATATCTAGCGAGGAAGAGAAAGAGAGAATGAGGCAGAGTTTGAGGGCTGAATTATGCTTCTTGTGAGCTGAGATATGCCTGGCAAGGGAAAGAATAACAGCATCCACCAAGATGTGCCCTCTCTCTGGGCCTGCTGGCATTGCTAGAAATGATGGCTCACTTCTGCTCCTTGTCCCTTTGTCCTGCTGAACCCAGATTATGCCTGACTCCTGTTTGGGAACACTAAGTGCACCGTCTCCCTTTGCTCTCTCCATCCCCTTTGCTCCCCTTTACTGCCCCATATGGGGAGATTCATAGTGGCCAAGTTTTGTGCAATTCTGTTTATGACATTTTATGCAAATTACATAGGGGGCTTACATACATTTGCATGTTTGTAATTTACATATATCTACCCTCTCCAGTGTCTACGCCTTAACTCAGGCAGTGGCAGGGGTAGAAAATGGAGCTGCAAAAAAATATTGGCAGCTGTGGCTAGGGTACGGTGCAACCAGGAGCGGGCGCTGGGTGTTTGATGGCTATCTGGCAGGCTAGCTTAATGGGAGTATTTGCGAGGGAAAGTGGTGGCTGGATATAGGGACGAGTTCAGGGGAAAATGATGATTCCCTGGGAAATAGCCAGGTTGCCTGGGGTAAATGGAGATACATGGGTGGGTCCCAGAGAATATGGGAGTGTTGTGATGCCTGGAGTTGCTGGGGATGGATGAGCATGGAGGGGAGGGGGATGTGGAATGAGGGTGACCCTGGTGCAGCTTACTGGAAGTGAAGGAGCTTGTGGCCTGCCTTGAGTCTCTTGCCTTGTGCCTGCGCTGAATCCCCCACAACCTCTTACTATTGCTCAATCCAACAAGGTGGGCACCACTAGGAAAAATAGAGCGGCTACTTGCTCAGCAGGCTCCCCTGGGGCCCTGGCACAGGGCACTCCCCTCCAGCACCCCCCGTCCCACTGTAGGTTGGATCAAAACACACACACCCCTTCTTGGGGTCTGATTTATGATGTCATTCTACAAAGTGTAACTCACTTTTTTCATTGCCCCAGATCACCCCGCACTGGGTCCATATGAGAATCCTGGCCAGCTCTCGTCCCAGTGCAGGAGACCTTCCGCAGTTCCCATCCTGTTGTGCTTCAAATGGTCACTCCCTTGGGACAAGAGTCTGCAGCTCTCCTCCTGGAGCTAGGTTTAGGGCCTTAGACCACTTCTCCCTCACTAGCCCATTTTCTCCAATCAGTTCTCAAAGAGTTCAGCAGGCCGGCTTTCTCTGGCTAGCGTCTGCCCTGATGCTCTTCTCCCAGCTCTTCCCCAACTGGATGGGTGAGAAGAGCCTTGCCCCACCCTCTTTGCAATGTTCCTGGCCCCAGTCACAGAATTTCCCACAACGACCCTGAGGAAGGCAGACTACCTCGTCACAGGCCCCATCAGGCACCACCGGAGGCAAATGCCTGCAGCCTTCCCAAAGCTCAACTGTTTGCACAGGAATCCATCTGATCTGTGGCAATGCATGACATGGCAGAGAAATACAGAAGTGTAAAAATGTATTACATGACACTTGGCAGCCATAGAAGGGAGAACTTTATCTGACCTATGTTATATAGGAAGTCAGATAATCACAGTGGTCTCTTCTGGCCTTGGAATCTACGAGCAATTATTCCTCACTGAAATATCATTTCCTATGAAGGAAACAACAGCATTTTCCTGAACCCTTTTGCCCCAAACAAAACCAACCAACAAACCAAACAATCACATTTGGACCCAGTGTTCCATATGATAATTATTTACTGAATTTGGCAATCACTATCCCCATGTGGTTAAACTCCTGTAGCATAACACCCCCCTCCCTCCCATGGAAGAAGAATGGATGACAATGACATGGGGAAAGGCAGACATGGGGGGACACACAGAGCCCCTGGAATGTGGTGGAGGAAGAAATGGGAAGCACAAATGATAAAAAAGTGGGGAAAGGCAGGGAGAAGGGGCATGAGAGGGACCACAGAATCCCTAGCCTGGGAAGAGAGTCATGGCCCTGTCTGGTGGGGAGGGAAGAATGGGGAACATGGGTGCAGAGTCGTCCCTTGGGTACAGCAAATTGGGGCAACCACTCCGGACCCCGTGCTTTGGGGGGGCCCCACAGGCCGGTGCGATTGGCTGGCATGTCCCAGAAATTATGGGTCAGTCCCAAAAGTGATGGATACGTCACTTCCGCCCCAAACCCCGCACCCACCGAGGGACAGCCCTGCATGGGTGAAAGGGTAATGGGAGGTACCCAAAGCCCCTAGCATGGGAGGGGTTGCGAGGAGAATTGCAGGTTATCCCTGAAATAGATGGGGATGGGAGAGTGGCAAATGGAGCTTGTATAAGGGGCTACGGGGGATGTGGTAGAGGAATGCAAGGATCCCCTGGTGTGTTCAGGGAATTCAGTTTACAAAGGCAATGATGTGTGTAACCCTCTAGTTATTTTAATCTAGAATCATTTCATATATTTAAAAGTGATATTGGCTTTCTTTTATAGTTCAAACACTAGCTATAATTTACACAGCGCTTATCAGCTTTGCCATCTTGAAGGATAGGGAGTCTTGCAAGCTTGTCTGATCTACTTCTGCCCTCTTGCACAGACCTGGCCACAGCCCCACCCTCCCAATAGGTTACATTCTGCAGCTGCTCCCCCCGGCTGACAACTGAGAGAGTGAGAGAGAGAGATCAATGCACACCCCAATTGGATTCAGGCTAAAATAGCAGAAGAGATCTTTTCAGTTTCTAGGGGCGTGGCAGAAACTGCAAAATGTAACCTGCTTGTAGGTCAGTAGGGATGTGGTCAGACTCTTAGAGGATGTGGCTAGGGCAGGGATAAGACGTAGCTCATTCAGAAAGCAGTTGGAACTTTCACAGGTGCTTCTGACCTCGTGGTTGTTCCTTTTGACTTGATATTATCTTTAGAAAAAAGGAACAAAACTGTGGACTTTTCTGAGAGTTTGTTTTGCCCAAGTTTCTCCTTCTGATGTAGACAGAAGATCTGAAAGGTTTATTTATTTCTTTAAAATAGTTTTTCTATTGCTCATTTAGGAATATTTGGCATGTCAAGTCTGTTTTTTCCTTTTTCAGCTGAGGATCCTTTTTCAGGGATCTTAGAAATATTTGTTCTGAGCTCTCACCCCTTACTTGGAAGGTGCACATGTTAAATCTTTTACAAAGGCAGCCTTTGCCCCAAGTGATCATTAGGTAGTGGAGTTAAGTATGCCATAACAAAAACAATCCATCCAGTTGCAAAATTGCTTCCCTACTCTGTTGATCAGCCTCCAGCCTCCTTTCTCTTGTGATATCATAATTTTACCTCTTCTCCAATCACCAGATAGACCTATATTTCTTAAATAAAAAAGTAAAACAATAAATAAAAACAAGCCATTTTCTCATAGCCCTTATTTATACATCATAAAGAAATAAAAAAGGTCCTTCGCCTATTTGATTTTCTTTGCACATGATTTTAAAGTCAATATCTTTTTTACCTAATAAAACTAATACAACTAATGGCAGGATTGGAAAGGCAGAATATTTTCCAGTCACACGATCTATTCTCTACTCTATACCTCATTTCCTGAGCCACATCTCAAGGGTTACCACTTTCTTTTAGTTCCATTATGACCTCTGTTCGATAGAAATGTGGTGGCCCATCCCCAACATTTTTATTGTTGAAAATGATTTACACAAATTGTTATATACACTAATAGAGTGAATCACACAGCAGTTAGTGTCCCTCGTTTCGGATCCTTGTCTCACATTGCATCCTATATCTGGGCCTTGGCAGTTGTGAGGCATGCCATACCCATACATATAGCTCAACTTGACACTAATTGGAGATACATATGCTTACCAAATCAAATCTTGTCCCATCTATGGTTGTGGAGGACTCCCTTCCTCAGAACTGGGACAGGCAGATGTTAGGATCCTAGCAGAACTCACAAGCCACCGACTCTACCTTCTTCCACACCTCATATATTATGGAGCCCAACTCCATGTGGTTTCCTTCCACGCAAACATGAAGGCAGGACTATAAAATTCACCCCCCCCCGCCCCCACAGATGGGGAAGTGCTACAAGCACACGGGGTTACTACTGCTCTGTTCTGTGGAATCCACAGACCTCTCCCCACTCAGGTCTCAGCAGAATTCCCCAGGTCTCAGATTAGAAACTTAGACTATGAACTTTGCAATAAGATTTGCTCTGCAATTGGCAGGCAGTTACATGCTAAATATACCTAAATATTGCTATATACATGTACAATGGATGCATTTGTGTATGTTTTTTCCCTTTAAAAAACCCTAGCACCACGTTGAGAAAATGGCAAGGTTGCATGGCTAAGCACTCCATGTTTGTCATTTGAAAATTAGTATCCCAGAATCTATCCAGAAAACAAAAGACCAGGATTTTCCATTAGTGTTTAATTTTGACTGCATTTGGCACATTTGTTCCTTTGTCAATGTTACAACAAACTCATTTAGCTAGAGACTATAAATTTGACGTGGTGCCATTTTCACAAGAAAGCCACTGTTATAGTCCAACTTGCTGTTGTCCTAATTATCATAATATAGCAGTTTTATATAATCTAGTCCAACAACATAATCACTGTTTCTCCTTTTTGTGTTCATACCTAATACCGCTGTATGTAATACAAAAACATTTTTAGATAGATATGTGGGCAAATATTAGCATGTTAATTTTAAAACTTTCTGCGTCTTTCCTGAGACACATTTCTGCAATGCTAATGACACTGTGATTAAATGTGGACTGCAAAGAGGTTCGACAGATTTTAATTAATGAACACTTCTAATGTGATTTAACTGTTAACCATGGCTGATTGTTTCGCTCTGTTAGTGTCAGGTTTCATAGGTTCCCGTTGCCACATGCTAACAACCAGAGACACTGTTAATAATAAAAGTATTTTTATACGGCTAGGTAAGGAGGCTTCTGTTTGCTGACAAACTAAGATTAAAAGCCTCCATAAAAATAAGATGTGTGTGCTCGGGTAGTGTTGTTCTATTGTTTTGGCTACGCTTTTTATGTGCAAGTCAAGGTGCAGATTCTGCACATTAGTCAGAAAGAAAAATGCACACACTGCCATGGGGAGTAAGAAAGCAAAGATTTTGGTGTGGCAGTGAAATGTGTGTATTGGAAAAAAATAAAACTTGTATGTCCGGGAGGACTGAACAAATAGTCAGCATCTGAAATTTACATGAATCCATATTCAACGAAGCAACCATTTTGTTGAAAGATTGTAATGGCTAGGGAAATAAAAAAATGTGACCATATTGTAGTCTAGTGGGACTGTGCTTTCTTGATTTCTCTGGGACTTAAAAAAAAAAAACAACCTAAACTAAAACATCCTGTGTAGTTTTTCCTCTCCCCAAATCGGGCAGGCTGAAATCTCCAGATCCAATCACCATTCTAGCTGAGCATTAACAGTATACTTGCATAAAGAAAGTACTTGCCACTATTTACCAACAGATATGTTTTCTATGAGATTCACTATGCTTAAATATCTGCAGCTAGAATTTTAGTCTGGCTGATGATGGCTGTGTAGTCAACGATGGTCAAAACAACATGCTGTTTGTATTCACGAGGTCAGATAAGCGGTCGTTCCCAAATAAACCCTTTGCCTGATTGTCCTTCTTTTCTATAATCTCACAGATAGCATGACAGTTGTTGTCATGGTAACTATTTTTTATTGAATAACACTGCAATAATCTCATAAAAACCTGTATAACTTCTTGACATGTAAATTATTGCTGCCTTGAAGCTGAAGGAATTTACTCTTCTTTTTTTCTCCTTGAAATTTTTAATGTGCCACCATGAATGCAGTATGTTTAATTCATATATGTAAACTTCCTTATTTTTACTATACTGAATTCATGCTAAATGGAATTGTGTGTCCAACAATTTACAGCAAAGGACTAGAAATCAGGACTCCCGAGTTCCATTCATTGTGCTATTCATACCCTTACTGCTTATATGCACAACACCTCTCTGCATCTCAGTTTCCCTGTCTGTGAAATGGGTAAAAAATACTTGCAATGTAAAGAAACTCAGTTAATTAATGTTTGATTTGTTTGTAAGTTCTCAGATATAAGGAATGTTAAATGCAATGTATTGTTAGTATTAAGGAAATATCCTAAACTGAGAAAAGCCAGATGGGTGAAACATACAGAAGTGCACACAGACCACCTGCCATGAGGGAAAATGGAGGGCCCTGGTATGAGGGAAGAAGAGAATGCGGGCACACACAGCCTCTGTCACACAGCCTCTGTCACAGGGAGAATAGAGGACTCTGAAAGGAGGGGAAGAGGGAATGGAGACACACAGAATCCTCGTTGGGGGATATTGGGGAACACAGGAATAGGGGAAGGGGATACCCTAAGCCCCTGACATGGGGTGAAGGTAAGAATAGGGCACATACAGAGTCTTTGCCATTGGAGTGAAGGGGGGACCTGGAATGGAGGGAGGGGGGAAACAGGGGCACACAGAACACTGGTAGGGTCAGATTGAGAACCCTGGTATCAGAGGAAGGGAGAAATTGGGGGCACAAAGAACCCCTGACAGGGGAGAGACTGGGGATGTTTCTGGAATAGAAGGGGTGGGAAGGTAGCTCACAGGGAGCACGTGGGGTGGAATAGAGGAACATACAAAGCCCCCGGTGTGTGCAATAACTACAGAAGCTATGAAGTAGGTGACCACCTAATTATTTATTATTTGTTTTTCCATAGAGCCTAGAGGCCCTAGTTCTGGACCAGGACCTAATGCTGCCAGGCGCAGTACAAATGGAACAAAAAGATGGTCCCTGCACCAAGTAGCTTACATTCTAAATACAAGAAGAAAGACAACAGATGGACACAGACAGTACAGAGGAGCACAAGGAAACAAGGAGACAGTATTGGTCAGGATAATAGGCTGTGGTTTCAGCACACCAGTGGCCTAACCATTTTTTCTCTTTTTTTGTAAGCAAAGAATTGTAAAGAATGATTTGAAGAAGGATAATGAGGGAGCTTTGTGGGTATTTACAGGAAACTCCACCAAGCACGAGGGACAGCCTGGGAGAAAAACACCAAGATAGTTGTTAGAAAAATTTAAAAGTGAAGGATGCATCGGCCCAATTGAAAGTGGGGGTTGCCATCTCAAAAGCAAGTAAGAGATGACAGGTAGGGTAGGGACTGACTGTGAAAGGTCCTAGAAAGAGAATACAAGCAGCTAAGGTGTTTATACTAATACTGTGTGCAGAATCTTGCACCAAGCTACCCCTAGAGAGGGGAAATCAAAAGAGAGTTTGTTTATTCTTCTTTGCCACCAAGAGACAAATCAGATACAGATGATGGCTTTATAAATACCTTGCTCAAGAGATGAAGAGGAGGCATAATTCAGTTGCGTATAAGGAGGTAAAACTAGGGGAATAACATGCCAGAGGGAAGGGGTGATCTACCTCACAACAATATCTAACAGTATGTGGAATAGTACCTCAAGGGAAATAGCAGAAGCCTCTTCACTTGAGATATTTCACACTACTGCATGAAGCATTAGATAGTGTATTGTAAGGAAAACCCCTATATTGACAGGAAGATGAAGTAATGAGCATGAGGTTTTTTGCAGCTGTAATTTGGTGGCACTATTATGATTTTTATATTTGTTTGATAAGAATAAGGTAGAGAATATGAAACATATCCATTTCAGAATATCTGCTTCGTCCAAAATATATTGTGTATGTATGGGCACGTGTATATTATATACATTGTACAAGTACAAGTATACCTACCCACACTATATATATATATGGTGGAGGAAGCAGACATTCTGAAACTGGTATGTTTCATATTCATTAATTTTTATAGCAAAATTGAAATATACAGGTGACAAAGGTGTAAAATTTTAACAGTGAGTAATTATCCATTTGGACAACTTATCAGGGTGACAGACAATTTTTAAAATCAAGATTGGATTTTTTTCCCTAGAAGATATGGTCTAGGAATTATCTGGGGGAAGTTCTATGGCCTGTGTTATACAGGGTGTCAGACTTGGTCACAATTGGCCATTATGGCCTTGAAATTTATAAAAACTATTAAACTATTGCTCTTGGTTTTTGATAGTATGTGTGAAATTTCGTATTATTATTAATATTATTTACCATCTGTACTGCAGAAGCACCTAAAAACCTGTGATATCAGAATTCCCTTGTACTAGGAGCTTTACAAACCTATAGAAAATGACAGAACCTGTCCCAAACAACTTACAAATTAAAAACAAACAAACACTTTTATTGCTAACATTTTTTAAAAATGGTCTTATCATGGAAACTCAAGAGAGTCATAAGAGCAGCTGCATGGACATCACCATAAGTTATTCTGATAAACCCTAGCTTCCTGGTTTCTTTAAAGTAAATGAAAGGAATATAAATGTTGGGCCAAATTCTTTTCAAACTGCATCAGCAGAATTTTGCTGCTCAGAGGTCCTGATCTCAAAGTAGTCATGCCAGATTTACACCAGTATAGCAGAGTAGAATTTGGATTTCTGTTTCCAAATGTTCAATGTAATTTATTTTAATATACTTGAAGTGTACATAGTTTAGAAAGCTAATGACACTGGAAGAAATGTTAATAGAATGAACAAAACCTGAATGAGTCAAAAACTTTCTTTGAACAATTAAAAACCCCGGAAAACACACTGCAACAAAGCAATGTTTTCAGACTGCTCATCTGTCATTCTAATGAGCCTTTATAATGTGAAGCTAATGGAAAATACATATATTGTCTGGAAAAGTGTAACTAAGAATCCGGAAGGTGCTTGCTATGCATAGAAGAAAACTGTCTTCTGCACAGCACATAGACAATAGAGCAAGCTGGCAGCCTTCAGCATTTTACAACTGTATAATGAGGAGCATTGGAAGCAGGGTTGTGAAATCTAATAAGCTGCATATTTTACCATTTCATGTGCATAAACTAATTGTTTTAGAATTGTGATGCTTCCTTCCTAGAGTGGTGATCTTAAGAAAAGTAAAATGTTTCATACTGAGATAGATAAAGCTCTCTCTCTGGAAATTGTCCTCGTAGATGTTACCTACTGTTTGGATTGGACTCCTGTGAAAGTAATAAGAAGGGACATCGTCTTTTTAGTTTTAAGGTTGGCAGTTCTCTCCGACTGCAACTTATAAGATGATGCCATTAAAAAGCCTGCATGTGCTGCTTTATAAATTCCCCAGAGTGACCATTTGTTAGCATTAGAATACAGTTTGTAGCATCATAGGCAGCAGCACTAGGGTTCACCATATTTTATGTTTCTCTTAAAAAGAACTCTGTTTTTTTTTCCCTTTTAGATATTGCTGTTATTATAGAACATTAATAATATTTGTGAGGGAGGAAGAAAACATTTGCTCTATTGTTCAGGACTTTCTAAAAGATGGCATTTGTCTAATCAATTGACTATTTCATCAGCACTCGTACAAAACAAGGTGAATTGCCTATTTTATATAGAACTACTAAGGCATAGAAATTGCAAGGTCCCCAGGCAAAGAAAGTAAAATTGGACAATCACTACACAGTTATACTTCCATGAAGAGAAAAATTACTGTATTGTTTGTTGACTTACAAAGGAAGCTTCACGTAGGTGCAGTGTAGAAATTTATTTATTTATTACATATACACACACACACTTACATGTATAAACAATAGTAAAATAGTCCTTGCTGAGTGCACAAGGAATTCACCGATTTATAATTTTACATTATAAAAATAAGAGATTTTCTACAACCTTGCAGTTTCAATTTGGTGTTTTCTTTGTGTGTGCATGTGCATGTGCCCGTGCGTGCGTGCGTGCGTGTGTGTCTTTTACAAAGGCTGATAACGCCAGCAAATATGAGCCAGGTTGCAGGAGCAGATTCAGAACTCTTGCTCCCTCAGGCCAGCAGAGAGCAAACATATGGCAGCAGAGACCATTGGCCTCCAGGGAAAGGGTACAGTCAAATCATCCAGCCAGCAGTCCTCTACAGGCTGATTCATGAGAAAGTAGCATTGACATCAGCTCCACAGGCAACAGCTCATGTGTATTCACAGAGAAACATTAAGTGTTGCAGATTCAGCAGTTAAACAAAGGCAGAGGTACCGATTCCTAAAGAAAATAATAATATTAAAATAAACTTGGACTGAGGCACAAAGGTTGGATTCTGAATTGAGTCTGAATCTGACTTCTCCACATTTCAAATGTGTCAATTACAGAATGACCTGAGTTGTAAAATTTGTATCTACTTCTGAATTAAAGGCTGGTCTTCCACAAAGTTTGGGGAGAAGGAAGTTCTGAGGTCTATCACCAATGAGTTAAAAAAAGTAGCAGGTAGAATTAAATTACATTAATATAAGCTTCTGTGAGAATATTATCACATGATGAGATTATTTTTCTGATACAAGACAAACTTTGGATGTGGTGCCCTGTGACGAGAATTTGTCAAAACTTTCCAAAATTTGAAAACACAAAATATAGTCAGGTCTCTTGTCGTGTGGTGCTTATCAGTGTCTCAATATTTGGGCAGTAATGTAGATTGACTTACTACCTCTCATCTGTGTCTTCTCCAAATAAGCTCTGGCCATGCATCAGTGCCTAGTGCCACAAGCAGAGGTGTTTGAAAAATTAGATGGAATTTTTGCAAACATTTCGGTCACAAATTTTGACCGCCTTTCGGTCAAAATTTGACATTTGGAAAAATGTTGAAAAAACTTTGTGAAGAGTGAACTTAGAATTGCTAAACACAGGTATTTGTACCAGAAATGTGAATTAAGGATATGTCTACGCTGCAATCAGAGGAGTGATTGCAGCAGATGTCGACAAAACCGAGCTAGCTTTAATCTAGCTAAAATGAGTACCAACAGCAGCGAAGCTGTGGCAGCATGGGCTGTACAAGCTTGCCAGGGACATGTACAAGGTTGCTTAGGTGACTAGTCTGCACTGAAGTCTGTGTTGCTGCAGCTTCACTGACATTGGTATTTGTGCTAGCTAGATTAAAGCTAACTCAGGTATGTTTACATGTCCTGCAACCACACCTGCAACTGCAAAGTAGAGATACCTGAAAAGTTATGTTCACACAGTCCAGAATAAAAACAATATCATGTGACCTAGGCATGCAAAAACAACTAACACACACACACAGCTCAACTTCAAATGCAGAACACTGGCAACAAACTGCCTGTGATTGATCTAGAGACAAGAATCTCTGCAGAAATTATTCTGGGCACAGATTCTGATAGGCCTGTACATAGGGGCACAGAATCAGGAAAGAACACAAGCAGCCCTGCCAACAATGCAGTCTCTGTGCAGAAGTGCATATTGCCTCAAAGAGTATGTGGCTGAGCCCCTCCCCCAGGCTGCGGGGAAGGACCTGTATGCAGGGAGAAGTAGGCAGCACCCAATGGGAAGATGTAGCAGCAGCATTCCAAGGAACTCTGGGAGGCAATTTCTCCTCCAACTCCTGCAAGTGTAGTGTGGCTCTGCTCTGACCCCTTATTCTAGCGTGTGGGCAGTTTGCACAGTGTACCCTCCTCGAAGGACAAATACATCCGAGCGACTGCAGACCATACGCAGACAGGAAGAGAGGCAACTTTTCCCTAATAAATCATTATAAATCATTCACCCAGTTCTTTGCATAGTTAATTTAGGGCTCAATTCTGCACCCATTTATATCAGTGAGAGTTTTCACATTGACTGAGATCAAGACTAAGGGCTTGTCTAGACGTGGCAGTGCAGCTGTAGCACTTCAGCGAAAACACTACCTACATGGATGGGGCACTCTTTTCAGCATAGGTAATCCACCTCTTTGAGAGGTGGTAGCTTGGTCGACAGGAGAATTCTTCCCTTGACCTAATGCTGTTTACACCGGGGTTTAGGTCAGTTTAATTGCATTGCTCAGGGGTATGGATTTTTCACACCCCTGAATGACATAGTTATACTGACCTAATTTCCTAGTGTAGACCAGGCCTAAGGGCATGATACTGCAAATACCAGCAGCATTAGCTACTTTGAGGCATGCCCTTGATTGCAGCAGCTCTCTTTGAAGTTAGTGGGACTACTTGCAGTAGTTTGCTGTATATTCTCTAGTCAAAATGTTGGTAGGACTACTCCCTCAGATTATAACCTCCTTGGGAACAGTGACACGACTTTCTATATACACAATGCCAAGCATACTTCAGCCATTTAGCAAACAATTTTTTTTTTTAATTGCCAATTCGGATGCTGATTGAAACCAAGATGCAAAACCAAAGGTGAAAAAAAAATTACAAAGTTTAAAAAAAAAGAGGTGATCAATAGTTCCCTCCCTCCTCCCCCCTGCACAAAAAAAAAACTTAATAAAAGTTAAAATTTTGGTCAAGAATGTGTTTTTTTCTCCCCTTCTGTATCCTAACTGATTCTCTCACGTTTATTATTGCCTATCTACCTTTCATTCTCATAAACTCCATTGAGGTCATTCACAATGTACATGAAAGATACATATAATTTCCATGTCTGAAAAAAAAAACCCTTATTTAAATGGCTCCTCGGTGCCAGAGTTCAAGAAGTTGATTATGCACAAGATGAACAAGTAGTGGAACAAGAGAAAGTGATGATATACATTTTCTAACAGCTGTTACATTGTAGCCATATTTTACAACATCTGCTATTTTTTTCCCCTGATCTTTTGCACTACCTTGGAATTTACCCTTTGGGCTAATTTGTAGTTGACCCTAGTAATACAGTCCTTTTAGTCAACATTTTTGTGACAGACTATCATTGATTTAACAGTCATGCACAGTGTCTTAAAAATCAATATATACGGGGGGGAGAGGGGAGCGAAGAGCAAGAGAGTGTGGTGGGACTTGATAATATTATATCTTGGGTTTTTATCACAACTTTACAATTTACCAAGTTACTCCATCATTATTTATACCAGACTTGGGATGTTGATGACATACAGCAGATTTTGTTCCTTTTGGCAAACAATATGTAACTGGAGTAGAATTAATACCTTTGGGAGAAAGGGAAACACACACACACACACTTTTTATATGTGTGTTTATGTGAAATATGTCTGTTTTGTATATGTGAAATAACAGATGGCCAAATTAATTGGAATTACTCCTGATATACAGTAGTGCAACTGGGGCCAGATTTTGGCCCAAAGAATGCAGATATATTCAGATTAAAACTGCAATAATAGCAAATACTAACCTGAAAATCCAATTTCTTTTCCAAGAACGAAATATTTGATGTTGAGAAACATCATAATAAAGAGAAGTTGAATTATTCTAAAATAATTCACCCACTCAATTTTTTGACGCATTGCAGGTGCAATTTATTTTTAGTGCACTGCCATGCTGCATCACACCATGTACTGTGTTTTATTATGACAAGTGATGGGGAACTTTCGAATAGTTGGAGGTTTAGGTCAGATAATCCATGAAACATTTGGATGTTTGTCTGAAATTAGTCAAAAATTGTGAATATTCACTTTTCCAATCTTCCTCTTTCTTCTGTCTCACCTTCTTCCCTGCACCAGCACATCTGTCATTCAATGCATCTTTCTAGTCTCCTGAACCTCTACTGCTGACCACTAGCAGAACCATAGACCTCTAAGCACCCTTTGCTCAAAACAGAACTATGGAGCCTACCTCACTGTTCCCTCCCTGAATACCACCACAGAACCGACAACATTTGAAGACCACATCCATACCAGGGCACATTATCAGACCTGCAGCAACCTAACCAAAAGTAAGGAATCTGTGAACAGTTGAGGAGAAGGAAGCACAAAAGGGAGACTTATCCAGGCATTTTCAAAGATACACTATGGGATCAGTTCAGTTTGACCTGGTTCTTCTAATTTTTTTTTTTTAAGATGGCTCACTCATCTGTACATTATGACATCATTATTGGCTGTTACACTAAGGATGCAAGTTCAGGAACAAGTTTAAAAACAAGTGAACCATTGGGTACTCCACCTTTCTTCCTCATACTTATCTGGATCTCTTTCTAGGGGGTTGTCACCTGGTCCTCTTCCAAAATGTGTCCCTTTGGGTCTCATGATGCTTAAACATATTTGTACAGATTGCAGCTTAAATGCCTTTGAAAGCAAGTTATTTCCTACTTCCCAAGTGCACTTCTGTGAGCAGCCCTGCTAACATATGCTGCCACACAGGAGACAGGCATTCAGATTTGACTTCCTCCCTCCTTCTCAACCATGGGCTCCTCAGGAGATCAGAGCAGTATTAAAACTGTACAGAACATTCAGTCTCACCAAAGAGGGAGGGGGACTGAGATGGACTAGAAGAATGATTATTGTGACAGAGCTGAAAGGAAGGAAACTGAGGGTTGAGGTAAGGGTGAATTGTGTGTGCTCCTCAGGGCTTTTTCTGGAGCATGAAGCCCACTCCTTCCTCAGAAAAAAGAGAATGATTTCAAATTATCCCTGAACACTGTGACTGTGCACACCATTCAGTGTGTGTTCGTGCGGATGCAAGAGTATGCAGTCAAGACAGCTAAAAAGTCAGCATTGTTCCTGCAGGAAATAACGCTGGAATAGAGATTGCCTTGGCACCATTTGCTGGAGGAAGGTCCTGCAAACAGTCTTTGCAGGGAATCAGGATTTTCCAGCAACAGTCATATACAACATGTGGCGTATGTTCATACTGATTACATATGTAAATGCATGTATACATGTGGAGTACATGCTGTCTAGAGAGGGTTTGTACCTGAAAAGCTACAGCTTCCCCAAAAACATGATATAGTATCCATGTTGTAGATATACATATACAAGAGTGCATGTCAACTGTACTATCCACGTACTTATTCATATAGTTAGCACCCTGGGACACTGTTTTGTACAGTGCCCACCACATTGCTGTCAAACAAGAAATTATAACATGCAGCAGTATAGGCTATATCAGCTGCATATATTATGTTTGAAAAGCTACACTATGTCAGAATCTCAATGAAAGAGGGATGTGTTAGTTTTGGAATGCTAGAGAAATTAATGTGTATTCATTTGTATCTTGTATATTACGTTTTCCAGCTATCCAGAAATGAAATGACTTGTATAGTATTTTCATTGCATAAGCACTACACATACCGTATGAGTTCCTCTCCAGTCTCTCACACACCAGTCCCAAGTTTTCCACAGTTACTATCTGGGCACCCTAAGAAAACCCTGCCTTAATGAAGACTGTGTTAGTGGAAAGTATCACACAGTTGAAATAGAAAAGCATGGGTGGGTGGAGTTCTCTTAAAAGGGGAATGAAGTGGATAACGGAAGCAAAATACTGAGAGCACAGAAAAAAAAAAACAACTCTAACTCTGGCAGAAGAAGTCAATCTTTCCCCTACATATTGATAGATGACGGAAACTGACTTTAAAATAAACATGACAATACCTAAAAAAAGTTAAAATAATTTATATTTAATATAGCCATTGATATAGCTTCTAGTTGGTTAGAAGGAGGGAGAATAGCCAAAGAAGTCACAGTAAAATTGGTAAAACAGCAATGTTCTCGCCTTCAAAATGTCAGCCTTGACTTTTACTCATATTACAGGTTAACAGGAAGAACTGCATATGCTGCATTGATTTTATAGTTATTCATCATCCACATAGTTCAGTGAGATACATGCTCTGTGTCCAGGAGTGGCAGCTCAGAATTAGCGTTTGTATTTGCTGTTGGTGCTTTTTTGGAGTAATAGGTTGAAAATAAAGTACATCAGATGGAATGCTACATAAAGAAAAAATATAACGTGTAGGGATATTTAGACACATACACTGTCCTCCTGTCTGCTTCATTCAATAACATTGGAGTGCAAAAATCATACTGTAACTCTTCTTTTGAGATGACTTATGACTTGTTTTCACCTTGGTTGTTGTTATTCTTATTAAGGGTTTGAATATTAACTATAGCATTTGAAAATAAAATGTTTATGGGCCATGTTGTACCAAACCAGGGGTCGGCAACATTCAGCACGTGGCTCGCCAGGGTAAGCACCCTAGTGGGCCAGGCCAGTTTATTTACCTGCTGAACGGCAGGTTCGTCCGATCGCAGCCCCCACTTGCCGCAGTTCGCCGTCCCGGGCCAATGGGGGTGGCGAGAAGCGGCGAGAAGCGGCGCGGGCCGAGAGATGTGCTGGCCGCGGCTTCCCGCCGCCCCCATTGGCCCGGGATGGCGAACCGTGGCGAGTAGGGGCCGCGATCGGCCGAACCTGCCACGTCAGCAGGTAAATAAACTGGCCCGGCCCGCCAGGGTGCTTACCCTGGCGAGCCGCGTGCCGAATGTTGCCGACCCCTGTACTAGACAGAAGAGGCACAGGCCTGGTAGGTTCAGGGGCAGAGCTGACCCACCTCAATGGGAATTTCAAGAGCAATTGTGCTTCCCTGTGCTTCT
Organism: Malaclemys terrapin pileata; assembly: GCF_027887155.1. Classification (NCBI taxonomy): domain Eukaryota; kingdom Metazoa; phylum Chordata; order Testudines; family Emydidae; genus Malaclemys; species Malaclemys terrapin. The sequence goes on from NC_071518.1 coordinate 15,066,409, forward strand.
AGCACACATGGGGAATAAGACACTGTACCATCCCTACTCTATCTTCATTGATAACTCTCTTCTCCTTCATGTCTCCAAGGTTAACATTCTTGATACCAATGTTTGTCTCATCTCCTATACCCCCCATATATAATCTTTTGCAAAGTCCTATCACATCTTCTTTAACATCCCCCCAAAACATCCTTTTTTCATTATCCCATCTGCTAAAACTCTTGTCCATATCCTGGCCACATTTTGCTTTGATTACTGTAGACTTCTCCTGTCCAGATTTCTTGCCTCTCACCTTTCCCTCCTCAAGTCTGTCCAAAACTCACTGCTGATTTCATTTACCACTCCTGTCATTCTCACCACATGCTCTTTTCTCTCGCCATTAATGATATGTCCTTTCCATATCACTAGTTTCATTTGTATCTAATCCCATACTCATTCCATATGCTTTTCCCATCCTTTCACTTTACTGCTCCTTCATTGCCTTTCTCATTCTCAGTTTCTTCCCTTCCTCTGCTCTTATCCACCATCTCTTTCCTCCTCAGTTGCCTCATTAAAGATCATCTCTTTCAACAAAGCCTGCTCCTTCTCATCAGTAACCCCTATGTTTTCCTCCACCTGATCTGCTACTCAGTGCCCTGTCTATGATTTGCCTTGTCTTACTTAGATTGAAGCATCCTTAAGCAGGAATCATGTGATGTCTTAATCTATGTTTCTAAAGTGCTGCATACCATTATGGGCTATATAAATTATTCTTAATAATAGAATTAATGCTCAGAAAGCATTTTCTCTTAGCACACATCTTTGTATTTCCCTTCTAGTTTTTCCTTCGGAATGCCCAGTCAGTCCAGTTCATATAAGGATTAGCCTACAATTTCTTTCTTGCCCCCTCCCCCTTTTAATTTAATTAAGCCATTTTCTTGCCTAGAGCTTGGCAAAAATATCATCTGAAACCAGGTCCACATTATGTTTGAGCTACTATACAATTAAAACAGCTTAGCATATTAAACACGTGTTTTGGTAAAGGCATTGACATTCAGGCTGAAAATGTATATACCAATTCCAGTAGAAGTGATTCAAAGCAACCAAGACATCAAATCTGGAGAAGAATTATAATTGACAAACCCTACCGTAACTATGCTAGTGCTACTGGGTCTGCTACAGTTAGATTTGAAAAGGTCCTCATACAACTCATTGTACTGAATTGCAGGAAGATGACAGTTCTAGCCCCATATATTGTCTGTGTGTATGTATGTTTCACTGCAATAGAACAGAATGCTGTTTCCAAACTCTTTGACAGGGCACTATTATGTTTGTAAAGAGGCTTGGCATGCCTTCAAGTGAGCGTCTATGTATATCTTGCCTTGACAGCCATAGAGTACAAGAATTGCTGAAAACCACATTACTTTCAGTTTAACATTGGTAAACCTTAGAAATCATTCTTTACTTTCTATGGCCCGATTCTGATGTCCTCACTCACACTGAGTGCTCTGCAATTAATCACATTGGTTTCAATGGGCCTCCTCTGAGAGTAAGATACTACATACTGAATTTCAATATATTCCTAGGTGTCTGTATCTTTCTACCTATATGTATAGGTATATGTCTAGACAGCTGCAGATATAGATATATAAAATAAAATGTGCACCAGAATTGCACAATGAAACAAACATATGCCCATCCAAGACACACACAAAAAAACATATGAAGGAATGAACACATTACCAATACAATCTATTAACAAGTACATTTTGCATATATTTTCTTATTTTCCTTTCCTTCAGCCACATTCACTCCCTTCATCTTCTTCTTCTTCCCAGCTTTCTCTCTTTGCCCATTCTAATGCCCTCATTTTCAGATCATATGCCTAAGTGGTTAAGCCGACCATCAGTTTCCAGACATAACATCTTTCATTTTCATGTTTTTGGCTGATTATAGTTATACGTGGAGGAAAATAAATGAGTATGTGTCCACATATTGTAGTGCTACATCTGTGTACAAATACACACAAACAGATAATTAAACATCAACAAAATATCAATAGGATTAGAGTGGCATGTTGGAACAAATCTCGTTAAATCCTCCTCAATAACAACACTCCACAGCATCAGAAACAGACTATAAATTTGGACTACAGAAGTATTATTGTGCAAAGAATGCCAATTGAATATAACTGATAGTCATTTTCTTATTACTGAGGGTCTCAACCTATTGTACTGCAGTTGAGCACTTTGGTCAAGAAGGGATTTTAAAAAATGAAATAGAAATGAAATAAATATTTTTCCATCATTGGTGTACTGGGCTATTTTAAAGGCTGACTTTTCAAAGCTCTTTATGTGTTTAGGTATACATACCCACAATGGACATTTCTGGAACAGTGGCATGATATGGGCCATCAAGAAACTCTGGTGCATTGTCATTGATGTCTTGAACCTTAATAATGAATTCCGAAGGCGGTTCCAGAGGTTTGTTTGTATCCCCATCGACTGCTTGCGCCGTTAGCGTGTACTCTGCCTTTTCCTCACGGTCAAGTCTTTTCATAGCATGAATATCTCCAGTCTTGTCATTGATCACAAAGATTGTCCCAGCTCCATCTCCTGACAGGATATACTTGATTTTGCTGCTTCCAGGGTCCAAGTCTGTGTGTAGCTAAAATGACAAATAAGCATTTTAGTGATAAAACCCAGCATTTACTTTTCACATTGGTCTAGCCATGCATTTCTCAAGTTATTCTTTTGTACTTTAATCTTAGCTCCAGCGATCCATATCTCAGCTTGAATATGCAAGGAGAGTAAGGACTTGTATGCATACTAATCAAAATTGAATGTAATCATAGGCATAATTAGACTTTCTATTTAAAAAGCAGCTGTTTTATATATTTAAATCCCTATTTCTAAATGTAAATGTCTTCAGATCTATTATGAGCCAAAATGAACAAACACTAAATGTCCTTAACCAATTAGATCAAAGAGCAAATGAAGGATAAGCAATAATATATTTTTAAATCTAGCTACTTATTTTCATGCATTACTTCCTTTCAGCTTATTTTCAGAAAGTGATGGGTGTTTAAAAATGACTTAAACACATTTGGCAAGTTTCATCTGAGTTAATGTTTTTAATTGACAGCATTACCCAAAATCTTACAACTGCATTTTAACTCAGTTGTTGAACTGAACTAAAAAGACTCTTAAATCCTTATTCCCAAAGGGTTATTCATGAAAGAGTGTTTTGTGAAAGCAAACTACCAGAAAAATGGAGAACGATTATTTTCCTTGGGCACACTTTTCTTCACAATTTCTTCCCATCAGAAAACTGATTTTTAAATTGTATTTAGTGCTTCAACAAAATGAGAAGATAAGATTAAAAAACCCTGAAATAATATAGAAAAAAATCCAAATTCAAGCAGCTCTTCTCGTATACTTTTCAGCTAAGTGCTTGAACCAAAGCCCACTGGAGTGGGCTCTGGATCAACCCTAAAATGCCAGGTGAAATCAAATAATCAATTAATCTTCAAGTGTAAGATGTGCTTTTTATTATACCAAGTTTATTAATGTCAATATATATTGAAATGAATGAATATATTATTATAATTCATTTATAGTGATATTAAGCCCACTGGAAGATTACTTTAGTTTATGTACATATTTAACATTTTTTGAAAACATTTAGTAAGAGACATTGTATAAAATATAATTTTAAAAGAGTATCATTTGCATTAAATATCTTGCACATCATCTTCACAAAAGATGTTTTGATAGAGGTTTGTATAACCTGGTAACCAGGAACAATCACCTAACTGATTTTGCTTTCACAATGGTCTTCATTAGAGGATAAAATGAGATGGAAAAAATTCTTACAGTATTTGCACCTAAATGATCTTGCAGACACGTTCTTTCATAGATATTTTTTCAAGTTTGGATCAAATGTTGTTAAGTTAGCCCATACTCTTGCTTTGGGGGGAGGGATAGCTCAGTGGTTTGAGCATTGGCCTGCTAAACCCAGGGTTGTGAATTCAATCCTTGAGGGGGTCACTTGGGGAATCTGGGGCAAAATCAGTACATGGTCCTGCTAGTGAAGGCAGAGGGCTGGACTGAATGACCTTTCAAGGTCCCTTCCAGTTCTAGGAGATGGAATATTCCATTAATTATAGGTACTTGGTCTCCAGTAATGATGAGACAGTTTACATAACAATGTTGGAGCACCTTGTCTAGCATCATCTCTAGATGTTGCAATAAGCACAGCAGACAACTGCAGTCAAGTTTGGTCTTCTGGAGTTGGATTTAAGATTTATACAGTAGTTTGAATTTTGGACAATCAGTTTGAATCTTGGGAGGAGTTGGAGCTGGCATCTGTTATTTGACTTCCAGCCATATGGAGCCAAATAACTTAGCTGTCCCATGAAGATCTTCTGGGTGAAATCCTGGCTCCATTAACTCAATCTATCTCCACCCACCCTTCATCCCCTCTTTCTTCCTCCCTTCCATCTTCTCTGTTGCCCTGTCCTCCTCCAATCAAAACCCCACCTAAACCAAACATAAACCACAAAACTAACATGATGTTCACAAACCAACACTCTGTTTGTAGGTTCTCTCTCTTTCCCTTATCTTTGTCTGTCTTCTTAAGAGTGTAAACTCTTTCAGACAGGGAACAGTCTACTATTCTGTATTTGTACAGTGCCTAGCACAACAGAGGCTTGTTCCTGATTAGCCCGTAGTCATGGTTTTAATAAACACAACAAACAACTACGTTGATGTCAATAGCAAAATCCGCAGTGACATCAAATGTGCCAGGATTTCATCCCTGTGTTTTGATGGGCAATCTACCATGCATTGATGATTTATGTCTTAGTATGGTAAGCCTTTAAAAATTATTAGATTATTTTAAAAGTAGAAAGAGGCTCATATCGAAACTTCAGATGCTGTGAATAGTCTGATTCTCCACCCTGCTATTAACCCAGGGAATGGTAGCGATTTTTTAGAGAAACTGCTTAGTTAAGAGTAACTAACCATTGAGAGAAGGATGTGCCATCAATAACCTCACAAGACCTGTCACCAAGGTAGATACTGAGTCTGTGCTAAAGAATATGAAACATGGGAAGGCAATGGGACCATACAGTGTACCAATTGTGGCATTTAAAGCATTAGGCCTTGAGGGGGCATGATGATAATAAACTTCCACCATTTAGTCCCCAAAAATGAGCAGCAGAAGACCATGCTGGTATCTATCTTCAAGTGTGAAATGTATGTGCAGAGGAATTACAAACTCATAAGGTTAATGAGTTATACAATTAAATGGTTGGAAAGAATTATCAGGAAAAGAAGTTGTAAATGACTAAAGCATCAAATAAATGACAGTCAATTCGGGTTTATGGCAAGAGGGTAAACAATAGAATTACAGGGAGAATCATAATGAATAGCATTTTGTGTACACTGCGAGAAGGCTTATAACAGAGTTTCTAGAGAATTGATATGGTGGTCTATGGCCACGCAATCTACCAGAGACATATGTTCAGGCTATCATGGACATGTAGGAGGGCAGTAAAACACCACTGAGAAGCAACTGCAGCTACAGTGATCCATTCACAGTGAGGGTGGGTCTATATCCAAAATCAGTCTTAAGTCCATTCCTATTTGTGATTGCAAGGGCTACTTTCATTCAGGGGATTAGGAAAGAGGATTCATGCAGTATGCATTGTGCTTATGATATTAGATTGTGTTGCAAAGATAAATACAAACTGGAAAGGGATCTAGAATGATGGAGGAGTGCATGAGAAGAAAATGGTTTATGGATTAGCCAACAAAAAATGAAATACATGCAATGCTTCATTGAGAGGGGCAATGAGAAACCAGTAAAACTAGGTCATATAGAGTTAACCTCTGTGCAACAATTCAAATACCTCAGTTCCGTAATGATGATAGGCATGTGGATGTGAACATTAGGAGTCTCATGAAGAGCGCTTGGTGCAAATGTAGGGAGTTGGTGGGAATTCTCTGCAATAAGAATATGTTAATTAAAGTGTATAAAACCATGATTAGGCCATCCATAATGTAAGGATTGGAATGCTAGCCAATGAAGAAGAGAGAAGAATAACTACTTCACACTGCTGACTGAGAATGCTCAGGTGGATGTTGTGTGAGATGAGAGCTGGCAGCCAACAGAGAAATGATACAAGCCAAGATATAAGTAGCCCCCATCATGAAAAAGCCAACAGAGCATGGACTGAAATGGTTGGGTCATGTGAGATGAGACATAGGATTTCTTGGCCAGAGATTACAAGAGCCATCACAAGGCAAATACAGCTAGGATGACCCAGAAAATGGTTGTAAGAGATGCTGAAGGAGTCCATGAAGATCAGTGTCACCGGGAATGCTTGGACATAAAGGGTATGTCTACACTATGAGAGTAGTTCGATTTTACTTAAATCGAATTTGTGGAATCGATATTACAAAGTCGAACGTGTGTATCCACACTAAGGACAGTAATTCAACTGTGTGAGTCCACGCTAACAGGGCAAGCGTCGACATTGGAAGCGGTGCACTGTGGGCAGCTATCCAACAGTTCCCGCAGTCCCCGCTGCCCATTGGAATTCTGGGTTGAGCCCCCAATGCCTGCTGGGGCAAAAAATGTGTCAAGGGTGGTTTTGGGTAACTGTTGTCATCCAACCGTCACTCCCACCCTCCCTCCCTGAAAGCGCCGGCGGGAAATCAGTTCGCGCACTTTTCTGGTGAGTGACAGTGCGGACACCACAGCACTGTGAGCATGAAGCATGCTGCGACCATCGCTGCAGTTATGGCCATTGTCAACACCTCGTACCTTATCATCCACCTTTTCCAGAGGCAGATGCTGAGAAATCGGGGGAGGAGGCTACGGCAGCACGGTGAGGACATTAAGTCTGAGAGGGGCACAGATCTCTCACAAAGCACGGGACCCCGCGCCGTGAACATCATGATGTCAATGAGTCATGTTGATGCTGTGGAACGGGGATTCTGGGCCCGGGAAACAAGCACAGACTGATGGGACTGCATAGTGCTGCAGGTCTGGGATGAATCACAGTGGTTGCGAAACTTTCGGATGTGGAAGGGAACTATCCTGGAACTTTGTGAGTTGCTGTCCCCTGCCCTGAAGTGCAAGGACACTCGGATGTGAGCAGCCCTGACTGTCCAGAAGTGAGTGGCCATAGCCCTCTGGAAGCTTGCAATGCCACACAGCTACCGGTCAGTCGCGAACCACTTTGGCGTGGGCAAATCTACCGTGGGGGTTGCTGTGATGCAAGTAGCCAACGCAATCGTTGAGCTACTGCTGTCAAAGGTAGTGACCCTGGGAAACATGCAGGTCATCATAGATGGCTTCACCGTGATGGGATTCCCAAACTGCGGTGGGGCTATAGATGGAACTCACATCCCTATCCTGGGACTGGACCACCAGGCCAGCCAGTACATTAACAGAAAGGGCTACTTTTCAATGGTGCTGCAAGCACTGGTGGACCATAGGGGACATTTTACCAACATCAACGTCGGATGGCCGGGCAAGGTTCATGATGCTCGTGTTTTCAGGAACTCTGGTCTGTTTAGATGGCTGCAGGAAGGTATTTACTTCCCCGACCACAAAATAACTGTTGGGGATGTGGAGATGCCTATAGTGATCCTCGGGAACCCAGCCTACCCGCTAATGCCCTGGCTCATGAAGCCCTATACAGGCACCCTGGACACTGAAAAAGAACTCTTCGACTACCGGCTGAGCAAGTGCAGAATGGTGGTGGAGTGTGCTTTTGGACGTCTCAAGGGGAGATGGAGAAGCTTACTGACTCGCTCTGATCTCAGCTAAACCAATATCCCCATTGTTATTGCAGCTTGCTGTGTGCTCCACAATCTCTGTGAGAGCAAGGGGGAGACCTTTATGGCAGGGTGGGAGGTTGAGGCGAATAGCCTGGCTGCTGATTACACCCAGCCAGACAGCCGTGCGATTAGAAGAGCACAGCGGGACGCGCTGTGCATCCGGGAGGCTTTGAAAGCTAGGTTCCTCAGTGAGCAGAGTAACCTGTGACTATTACGTTTGTTTAAAGAGAAGCTGAATCTGCCCCCGTTTCTTTACCCAGTTAATGTTGACTATCCTCTCCAGTTATCAACCACCTTCCCCCCCTTCCAACACACCTTTAAAAATAAAATAAACAAAACTTTGTTCATTAACACCGTTTTCTTTATTACTTTTCGGGACTTTGTGTGTGGGGGTTATGTGACTTTGTGGCGGGGGAGGATGGTTACAGATCCCCTGCTGCGTGGCTCTGTGATCCAGGCTAAGGACCGCTGCATAAGATCTCTAACCGCCCTCCCCCACCACAAAGTCACCCCCCCACACACACAGAACTTGAAAACCACCTCCCAGACTGACCAGGGTGCCTAGTGACTGCAATGTGTGTGTGACCTTCTGCTGAACCTCCCCCCGTGTCTGTACCCTGGTAAAGGTGACTGTCCTCTCCAGTTACCAACCCCCTTCCCCTCCTTCAACACACTCTCCTCTAAAAGAACCTGACAGAAACTGTAATTAACAGAAACATATTTTTTATTAGCAGCTACACAGTTAGGGGATGACACTGGGACGGGTGCTTGGGTAAGGTGTTTTTGGAGTGAAGGAAAGGACTTATCAAAACTTTGGGAATGAGAGCCGTCTGGTACTTGAGCGGTCTGCAGGGGTGGAGTGACAGTTTTCACGGTCCCTGCCACCCCATCTTCTTGGGACTTTGGATGAGGGGGGTATGGGACTTTGTGGCGGGGGAGGGCGGTTAGAGATAGACTGCAGCGGGGCTCTGTCCTCCTGCCTCCGGTTCTGCAGAACATCCACAAGGCCCCGGAGTGTGTCCGTTTGCTCCCTCATTTGTCCAAGCAGCGTTTGAGTCTCCTGCTGGTCTTCCTGCCGCCACCTCTCCTCCTCTCCTCCCATTCGCTGTGTGATCACTGGTATTGCGACATGTTCTCCCTTCACTGGGTCTGCTGGGCCACCTCAGCTCAGGAGCAGCCCATAAATTCCGAGAACATGTCGTCCCGTGTCCTTTTCTTTCTCCGCCTAATCTGTGCCAGCCTCTGGGAGGGGGATGCCGGGGTAGGTCGAGAGACAGTCACAGCTGTGGGATGGGAAAAAGGGAGTGAATTCCTCACAAAGATAAATTTTTGTGAACAATGAACATAGTCTTTCTCTGTGAACAAGACCATGCACAGCACCTATCACATGCGCACTCAGGACAAGGTCGAATTTTCGGCCTTCGCATTCAGTGCCTGGGGTCTTGCACTGGAGATCAGACAAGCGGGGCAGGACAGCAGAATTTGGGTAGCAGGCTGACATGGTAAGCCGTAGACTTTTGGCTGCTTAAAAAACTTAAATTATAGAAGTGCCCTCCTGTCACTTTCAAAGCAATGCTCCTAGCGTTGGCCAGTTCCTGCTGCCGGCAATCCGGCAAGCATGAACTCTGCCCCTGTCGCACCCCCTTGTGGCTGTCCCCGGTAAAGATCCCTGTATGCTGCCCCTCTCCCGTCTCCACCGCGTGGCTGTAAACCGCCAGTTACAGTTATGTAAAGGAGCAGGCAAGCAGTCCCAATACTAACATTCCCCTAATTCAAAGCAGGTCACCATGAGCGACATCACTCTGATGAGGATTTCTGAAACAGAGAAAGACCACATGCTGCGTGAAAGCCAGCAAAAACCAGGGCTGTATGCCGCCATGCTCTGCAAGGCAATGATCCCAGAGTACTTGATAGCCTGGCGCAGAAAAGTTTCCTACCACGGAGGACACAATAAGGCCGCTCTCCCCAGGAACCTCATGCAAAGGCTTTCCAATTACCTCCAGGACAGCTTCGTGGAGATGTCCCATGAGGATTTCAGCTCTATCCCCGGACATATAGACCTTATTTTCCAGTAGTTGCACTGGCAAGGACTACAAAGTAGAGCGCCTAGGGCAAAGTAATCATGATAAACTGGACATTGTTAGATTCTTTTGCAGTAGTTGCACTGCCAAAGACTAAAACGTTAAGTGCCTAGGGCAAACCAATCATGAAAAACCCACTGTTAATGTTCCTGTTCTGTTCAAAATAAATGTTTACATGTTTAACACACTTACCGACTGATCCTTCCCCTGATTCAGGGTCCGGGTTAATGCGTGGGGAGGATTGGTAGGGGATCTCTGTGAGGGTGATGAAGAGATCCTGGCTGTCGGGGAAATCAGCATTGTAAGCGCTGTTGACTGCCTCGTCCTCCTCATCTCCTTCCTCATCTTCCCCATCCGCTAACAGCTCCGAGGAAGCGGCCGTCGACAATACCCCATCGTCAGAGTCCACGGACAGTGGTGGGGTAGTGGTGGCGGCCGCACCTAGAATGGAATGCAGTGCCTCGTAGAAATGGCATGTCTGGGGCTGGGATCCGGAGTGTCCGTTTGCCGCTCTGGTCTTCTGGTACCCTTGTCTCAGCTCCTTGATTTTCACGCGGCACTGCGTTGCATCCCGGCTGTATCGTCTCTCTGTCATGGCTTTGGAGATCTTCTCGTAGATCTTCGCATTCCGTTTCTTGGAGCGCAGCTCCGAAAGCATGGACTCATCGCCCCACACAGCGATCAGATCCAAGACTTCCCGATCAGTCCATGCTGGGGCCCTTTTTCTATTCTGAGATTGCATGGTCATCTCTGCTGGAGAACTCTGCATCGTTGCCAGTGCTGCTGAGCTCGCCACGATGTCCAAACAGGAAATGAGATTCAAACTGGCCAGACAGGAAAAGGAATTCAAATTTTCCGGGGCTTTTCCTGTGTGGCTGGTCAGAGCATCTGAACTCGGACTGCTGTCCAGAGCATCAACAGAGTGGTGCACTGTGGGATAGCTCCTGGAACTATTAGCGTCGAATTCTATCCACACCTACCCTAATTCGACATAGCCATGTCGAATTTAGCGCTACTCCCCTCGTTGGGGAGGAGTACAGAAATCGAATTTAAGAGACCTCTATGTTGAACTAAATAGCTTTGTTGTGTGGACGGGTGCAGGGTTAATTCGATTTAACGCTGCTAAATTTGACATAACCTCCTAGTGTAGACCAGGCCAAAGAACAGGAATCACTGACTCTGACTAACAGGACAAGATGAAGGCAAAGAAATATAGAGCCATGGAAGATTGGCAGAAGTTCTTTAATCACAAACTAGTGAGACATTGATATTTGGACTAAATACAGCTCATGGTTAATATTAGCACATTGGAAACGTGCCTAAAAGAGGTAGGAGTGCCCAGAAGCATTTTATAACTTTTAAGCTCCAATTGATTAGGATCAATGGAAAATACATTTAACTTCCCCCCCCAAAGATTAATCTGGGCCAAAAACAATAGTGTCAGGCACCAGCCTGCAGCAGAGCCAGTCTCCTGGCAACCCAGTGAACACAGCTTTAGATATAAGTTGTCTGATAGACTGTGGCACCTGATTGGTTGCAGGAGTCAGCAGGCTGGCTGGTACTTAAACTCAATAGCACCAGTAGTCCAGCAGCTGCTTAGTATAGTCCTAGTCTGCAGCTGTGCTTTATACTATCCCTGTCTCTGCCCTCTGTAGCCTTGCTTCAGCCCCAGCCTGTACCAGCTCCTGCTCCAGCCTCAGACTGTACTTGTTCTAGGCCCCAGCTTCTTCTTGACTTCTGATTCCTGGCTTAGATCCTCTTCTCCTTCTGACTGCAACTCCAGTTAACCCTTGGCTTTAGGGCTTTGGATTCTGACTCCTGACTCTGACCCTTGGCTTTGCTCCCATGCCTACGCCAGCCTGGATCCAGCTCTAATAGGTAGACCAGACTCTTGCTCCAATCTGGTCACTGACAGTCATATGTTCCGAGCCCTTTAATATAAAGCAAATGATAAATGTTACATTTATTCTTCCTTTATGGTGAGTATCCAAAGTCAAAGGTCAAAACAGCTTTCTGAGATATTAAAGTGCTTTAATATGGAAACATTATAACAAATGACCTACATAGGTACCAATGTTTCTAAATCATTATATTGTTTTGATTTAGGATCTAACTGACATCATCACCTTATAGCTTCAAAGCACAAAATTAAGTGATGTTCAAAGTCAGAGAGCATATTATTTTTCCCAACTAACATTCCCTCTGTTGTACGAGATGTGAATGATAATAAAAAGCAATTGTCAAGCTTCAGCAGGCTGCATTCATGTGAAGGTTCAAGATCATTACACTCATAATTATATAAGGTCTAGGTGAATTGATAGAGAGGCATAATCAAGAGGATAAACGAATCTGAGTTTCTGCTGAAAAGTCTTCACAAATGTTGGAAATATTAAACTGCTTTCCACACCTGTACCTTTATCCATTACATTTGTGCCTGGAACCTGGCCTCCTAGTTTTCAGAGTGGTATTGAGAATTGTAACAAAAACATATTTAACAAAGGAAACATTAATATTTACCACCTAGATTCCAGTACTAGACATGATCCCAGAATTAAGAGGAACATACAGAAATGGTGGCCTTTACTTCCCTTGCATGAGACCCAATTAGACTTTCTGACAGAGAAGTCCCAGAGCAGTGAAATTGTTCTCAACTCGTGGCCAGGCTGTAGAGTTGTAAATGCAAACATCTCCTTCCCTTGAAGTAGCAACCACACAGTTCCTCTATCCAACATATTCATGCGCTAATTGCCATTAGATTGTCCTTGCATCCTCCCCATAGCATACCTCTGGTCCCAATGGTGATACAGATGTCTTGTGTTAATACTTTGAAACCCCCATATGGCCTTAACACAGGTCTTAAGTAGCACAGAGGGCCTTACAGTACTTCTCCACATCAAGACAAATTTCACCCAACAATGAACTCTGAATCCCACAATAACTAATATTCATTGGTATAATACAGCTGGTGATCAGTGACTTCAATATTATTAATATCATGCAATGTACTGCCACAATACTAACTTTATTATTCATCAATTAATGAACACATACAAAAAAGTGTTGCCAACACATTTAGTTAGATATATAGCGTATATTTATAGTCTTCCACATACATACCTTACAAACACACAATTACCATCAATGCAGCAGAGAAACTGCAGAGACAAATACTTGCTCTAAGGACTTTTCTATTTTGAAGATTTAAAAGTACCACTGTACAATAAAAAAAGGTAATACACTGGAATGCTGATTATTCAATTCATATTAAATGGTCATAGCCTATAGGAGTTCAACTTCTTGGCTAAATCTGTATAATTTTATAAATCCTTTGTGTGTTTGTGGTTTTTGAACTAGACGTGTGGTAACCTACTGCAGCACAACCAAGGGAGAAATCAACCATAATAGTTCTTGAGTCTCTAGCTTCAGTTCTGTGATCCAGTGGGAGAGCCACTGTGCTTTTGGCAGATGGTAAAATGTACTCCCTTTTGCTTTCAGTCACCTCATCTGCCCAGTGTGAGGATGGATGTGGCCATGACTCTTCTCTCAAGAGTATCCTCCCTGCCTTAGAGGTTATACGCTCTTGGGAGCACTAGCCTGGAGCAGCAACTGTGCTCCCTAACCACATTGTGACTGCAAGCTGTGCGGCTGTACAGAATGGGGGGAGAAGGAAATAATGCTCTTAGGGTCTGACCCAGCTCTACTGAAGTCAATGGGAATCTTTCCATTGACTTCAGCAAAAGTAGGATTGGGCCCTTAGAGCCATCTCTGACCCTGGTGCCCAGGTACTGGATGAGACATAATCCAGCTTGTAATGAGCTGGATTGTCTAAACAGAGGCTCTGCCAACCCAATGTCAACATATTAGAGGTGAAACAAGCATAACTGCAGCAATAATCCAAAAGAGAAAAATCACAGCCTATTAGAAATATGCTCTTGGATATTTTTAATTAAGAAAAGAAAAGACTGCACCATGAAATGAAGTTTTATTTGAGTTCATTAGAGAATAATTAATTCATCCATGTATAATTACAAAGGAATTACCCATCACTTCTTTCAAAGGAAATTACACAATCTGCATTTTAAACTTCATTTTAAAGCCTTGCATCATTCTTCCGAGAAAGCACCACATGCTGCTCTCAATTTTAGAATTTCTAAGTATATTTCTTATACTGTGGTATATCATTGATTCCATTCACTTCTCTGAAACTTTATATATTATCCTAATGCTCTTTCTTTCCCCCTTTTCTGTGCCTGGTATGGGAATCCTGAAGGGGAATCCTACATTTCAGAGGCAGATCACATTTAATGAACCCAGAGATAGTTTCTTTCTGGACTCTTTCACAAGTCCCTATGGGTTCTAAGGCGCTCTAGCTCATTCTGTAAAACATACTGAAAGATTTCAGTGGCTTCTGCATTCATTTATATACATCACTGCTTCCAATCATTGTAACACCTTTCTCCTGCTGTGATCCTTTTCCTAGTTATCTGTCTATTCTTCCTGTGTGTCTTCTGGTTTTGCTAGATATATGAAAACAATTAGGTGGTAAGAAAAACTTTGCTTTGTATTTTTGGTGAGTTGTGACACAAGATGATGTGTGTACTCATCAATGACCCAAAGTATAAAGGATCATTCAGCATTAAAGTCCATAAGACAGGCTGCAATTCATTTGTACACAATGTGGAATTAATAAAGTGATTGTAATTTCAATTCAATAGAATCTATTATTTTCTTCATGGATGTGCTGGTCCCTTTAATAGTAATGGGAATTATATTGGCATAGTAGGGGGAGGAAAACCAAATATTCTGCATTACCATAGAGAGTAATGACAAACATGGGGCACAGCCTTGTTCTCACTGAAGTTAACATCAGTCCTTCCAACTATTTTAACAAGAGAAGGAAAATGCCCATGGGGTATTTATGGTTTCGCTTAAGATATTAGGATCATGTAACTAAAGTATTTGTCAATGGACTTTCCTGTTCAGCTGCAGTTTCATAACCATGTTCAAAGAGAAGTAAAGCAATAATACCCCTAATATTTTCATCCAATAGTGTAATCATTGGTTTTGTCTGCCTCCGTTTCCTACACTGTCAATTACAACATCTTTGATTCTGGATGCCTTCTTTTTTGTTTCAATTTATTCTTTGCCATTGCTTTTTTATTTCATTTGATTTGCTAATTCAGTGTGTGTTTAGATTCATGCCTCAACTGTGCACAAACATCTTTTTACCATTTACCTCTCGCTATCTCCTTATGAGGTATCAGAGTGACCTGTGGGCTAAAAATAGAGCAAGGACTGGGAGCCAAGTAACATTGACTGGCTCTATGGCCTTGGGCAAATCGCATAGGGCTGAATTCATTCCTGTGCCACGCTTGAACCCCTCATACTATCATCACACACACACACACACGTTACTGGGCCTGCCAAGGGCTGCTTCAGTCCCCGCTGATGGTTGGTTAGGGCATCAATTGGTTCCCTAATTTGCTCCTGGCTACTCTGTATGAGCCAGAGAATAGCCAGGTCATGGGACACACTGACCAGACACACTGTCATTACAAGACCATTCACAACTTACCCTAGGATTCCCCTTTTGAAGGGAGCTTTTGGGAGGGTGAGGATTTGGCATCACCAGTCCTGCACCTAGCAGAGAAGACCTCCTCTGCCAGGGGTATTTGGCTTCACCACCTCTGGCTCCTGACACAGACCCTAACATCACATTTCCATGGCAGCTATGGTACCCAGGTTACAGCTGTCCCCAGAACTCCTGGGGACAGAGAGCAGAAAAGATAGTACAGCCTCATATTGGTTGTATTTATTTATTTCAGCTAAACTAAGGGTTGGAGCCCCAACCTTTACTTGCCTACTCCCATCCCCAACCTGGCCAGCTGTTGTCTCTCTTTCCTACTATGAACCTGGACCCAGACTGAGACCCAGACTTCTGGAACACATCCTATGACATCCAGAGGATAAGGTTTGGAGTGTTGCAGAGACCTCTTAGCGCTCTCCATTTAGGAGAAACAAAGGTCAATGTGTACAGGAATGCCCCATGCACTGCTCTAGGAGGAGTTTGGACAGTCCCATCCAATGTGCCCCTTTTTTTAGTTTCTTTAATATTCTTCTATTTATTTACACTGAATTTATTTCTTTTGTGCTATATTTTTGAGCTGTATTTTTATTTTCCTCTTCTAAAAGTCTTATTATAACTTGCTACTCTATATACTCAGGAAGAGAGAATCTCTGACTTGAACACTAAGACCTTTTTGTGTTTTTCAAATGATTTTCTCAAGTGAATGTCATAGTAATATCTAATAATACACACTCTTAGGATTGCAGAATAGAATATAAAGTTAATCACTGTGTACCCACAGCAGTAATTTGAAGGGTGCTTACTAAATCTGTCAAACCAGACAAGCTGTAGCCTAGATCAGCAAAGGCAGAAAAACACAATAGGCCAGTTAGGGCAAAGGTGACAGAATATTTTTATTTACTTAAGCATATTTAAGTTGTCATGATTTTACAGTTCTGCATTATCCTGCTGAACCCATTGCCAAAATGCTACGCTTTTAGCTGCTTTCACCACACTGACTTCTGCACACCATGACTGGTAGGTTGCCAGGGATAATGTATCAATGTGTCTTCCTTCTTAGTATCAGAATTTCCATACAGGTAGAATGTGTTTTGTTATTTCCTAATATTACAAAATTAACCTGCAAATGGAAAAGTACAATTGTGTGAAAGTAACAATTGTTCAGACATAAGGTCACATTTCAGTGTTTGAACATCTGGGAGGTGAGTGATCTGTTTAAGGCCACAGAATGTGCAAAACTGACAGTCTGAATAGAAAGCTCTCTTCCAGCAATTGGCTGTCAAACACATCCTGAATTTAAAAATGTAAACATCAGCTATGCAGCCAGCCAAAATCGAAAGCCGTTGGGAAGGTGACTGCTTTATCAGTAGGAGGAAGAGGACTAAAATATGCATTGTGAAGAGGATTTAAATATTGATTATAATATAATTATGCTGGTATAATATCACTATTTTAAAGCAGATTTACCCTAACCTGTGACCCACATGCCTGTACATAGTAAAATGAAATTTTAAACAGCTAGTGTAGAATTTTCAAGTTAGATAAAGTAGGACAAAAACAGACATATGACAAATTCCTGTGTAGGTCCTGAACCAAGCATTAATCCTAACGGAAAATTGTTGTATTTACAGTTATACAACATTAAGAGCCTCACATTTCACTGCCAAGTAGCCATGTGTGAGGGCATACTTAATTTTTCCATTCTCTCTCAGTTAGAAAAACACCATGATAGATAGCTGTACAATGATAATCCATTAGAGAAAGTGTTGGTTGAAACCAGTTAATATGTTTTTGTGCAAGTTAAGATGAAAATCTTTACCAGTTCATTTGCATGGCTTTCAAGTTTTCCAGAAATAATTTTCCATGAATTTCCACAGCCTTATGCATTCCTGAAAATCTCTTGCAGATCAACTTGTAACATTGATGTCTAGCATAATATAGAATGATTTTGAAATTTCATGCATTTTAAATTTGTCATGATAGTATTACGGCTGCTGTCTTTGACAATATTGTCCTGGGGAAGGATAGGAGAACACAAACAACCACACACACACACCCCTATATTATATGTGCAGACATACAAACACCGGTGAGGGAGGGTTGAGGTACACTTAATCCTGCCTCAACATGGAGGAATGGACTAGATGACTTCTTGAGGTCCCTTCCAGCCCTACATTTATAGGATTCTATGCTGACACACAAATACGCACGGGCACATACGTGCTGACCTGGTCAGATGAGAATGAATGTATACACTTATGTACATGGCGGTTCCACAGGAAGCAATATTGGATCCTGTAGCCAGCATTTGAGTGAATATTGAAACTGATGGCATAATGATACTCATTATTATCTATATATGGTATGAGCCATAAGCTAGCCTGTTTCCCAATAGTGTATCCATATGCGTTGCTGATTTTTAAGATACGGACTATGGGCTTGTCATAACTATAAAGGGAAGGGTAATAGCTGTCCTGTGTACAGTACTATAAAAATCCCTCCTGGCCAGAGACTCCAAAATCCTTTTCCCTGTAAAGGGTTAAGAAGCTCAGGTAACCTGGCTGGCATCTGACCTAAAGGACCAATAAGGGGACAAGATACTTTCAAATCTGGGGGGGGGGGGGGAAGGCTGTTGTTTGTGTTCTTTGTTTGGGAGTGTGTTCGCTCTCGGGACTGAGAGGGACCAGACATCAATCCAGGTTCTCCACATCTTTCTAAGCAAGTCTCTCCTATTTCAAACTTGTAAGTAAATAGCCAGGCAAGACGTGTTAGTTTTCCTTTGTTTTTCTCAACTTGTAAATGTACCTTTTACTAGAGTGTTTATCTTTGTTTGCTGTACTTTGAACCTGAGACTAGAGGGGAGTCCTCTGAGCTCTTTAAGTTTGATTACCCTGTAAGGTTAATTTCCATACTGATTTTACAGAGATGATTTTTACCTTTTTCTTTAATTAAAAGCCTTCTTTTTAAGAACCTGATTGATTTTTCCTTGTTCAAGATCCAAGGGGTGGATCCTGATTCACCAGGAGTTGGTGGGAGGAAGGAGGGGGGATGGTTAATTTCTCCCTGTTGTAGATCCCAGGGGGGGTTGGAACTGATTCACCAGGAGTTGGTGGGAGGAAGGAGGGGAATGGTTAATTTCCCCTTGTTTTAAATCCAAGGGGTTTGGATTTGTTTTCACCAGGGAATGGGTGAAGGTTTTTCAAGGCTTCCCAGGGAGGGAATCCATTGAAATGGTGGCAGCCGAACCAGAGCTAAGCTGGTAGTTAAGCTTAGAAGTTTTCATGCAGGCCCCTACATTTGTACCCTAAAGTTCAAAGTGGGGATCCAGCCCTGACAGGGCTTGATTCTCATTTATACTAAAGTGTTCTGGCCTATGAAAACCAGGGAATAATGTTAAGAAAGATACAAACCCTAGTATGGATTCAGCCATTCTAGGTATAACAGCAAATTACAAACTATTGCAATGGCCAAACTATAAAAGCATGATATAAACCAGCCTCAAGAGAGTCATGCTCCATATAAATCTGGGGAGGGTAGTTACCTAATAAGGTTTAGTCTCGATGTTTATCCAAACTATAAAAAGTCATAGAGATCACTACCAAAGCATATTACCCTCTCCTCAACCACAGTTCTCCTTAAAGCTTGGCTGGAGGTGTATTCTTGTGTGAAATGACAGCCAAGTTGCTATTCCACTCCAGGGTCTTTCAGGGGTGTAGGTGTGAAGTCCATGCAATGCCACATAGGGCCACTAACATTATAATTGTCATTATAGAGTCAGAAGGGGGAATCTTGAATTCTTACGAGCCCATGATGATACTTGGATTTAGTCAGCTTCTCATAACTGGCCAACACCTGGGCCACTCAGGGATGTTTTATTTGGCTGCCCATGTCAGTGAATATTAACAAAGCTTCCTACTGTGTCCAAAAGGAGCAGTGAAGGGAAAGAAACAGTCAGATAGAAGAGATTGGAGTGTTACAGCCCCTTCCTCCAGATGACATCAACTGATTGTGTTGGGGGCTGTCTAGGAGACGGAGTACTGGGAACCTGTCAGAAAGGGATATGGGAGGGCATAGGAAAGAGGAAGAAGTCTTGCAAAGGGGAGAAGGAGGGATAATTGATTATTTTAAATTGGGGGCTCTGAATATGATCCAAACATCAGGCTACCCAAATCTGAGTAATGTTCAAATCTTAATATTATATTATTTGCGTGTTCCTAATATAATCTGAAAATACCTCAACAAAGATTATGAGAACCTCCAAATGGTTTTGGACAGCTGGTGTGACCACTGTAGGATCAGTATTCATCTTATTAGTATTTGCATTATGGAAGCACCTGGAGGTCACAGTTGACATCAGGGCTCCATAATGCTGGATGATATTCATACATATAAAAAGTCCCTGCCTAGATGAGCTTATTTCACTATCTCTGATTAGGGTGAAGCTACTTTTTCACAGCATTGCACTGCTTTTCCCACAATTACAGTAAATCCAGAACAAACACTTGTAGTAGTAGCTAATCAGAAACTGACGAACTTCTAGAAATATCACCTACTGATTCAGCATGACTCAAATTTATGGACAAGAGATGTGTTTTGTTTCTGAAATAAATTTATATTTGTAAAAGGAAAGATGAACTATTTCCTTTGCAGCCCAGAGATTCTGGGATCTGAACTCAGTGGGACTCTCTCTGGACTTCGGTGGACACTGGACCAGGCCCAAATTCTGTATATTTATTTCATATATACACATATAAACTACATCCAAAGCACATTATTATGGTTCAAAGACAAGTACTCAGAAATTAGGAAATGCTAGAATTAAGGGTGTTTGTGCAACCTTAACTTAGCCTCATTGTGCATATGCATTATGATACAGTCTCTAGTTACCTGATCACATGATATTTTTTCAACAACTTTAGTGGGCAGACTTTTCTGCCCATTCTTCCCAAGCACGGTCCCTTTTGACCCCTCTCCAACCTGTTCCTGTCCCAATCTGTTTCTTCTCCACTCCTGGCTCCTCATTCCAGTCCTATTTGCCTCACCTAACAAGTCCTGGCCTCTACTATTCTGTATTCTCATCCCAGGCCCAGTCTCTTTGCTCAGCAAGTCTTAATCTCACCCCTCCAGACTCTCTGTCCCAGTCTCCCCCTCCCCACCCCACAGTCCCAATTCCAATCTCCTTGTCCAGCCATTCCCAGTCTCCCTCTCCCTGTCTATTCCCCAACTCCTTGTCCTCAGTCTCCTTGCTAAGCCAGTCTCAGATTCCCCCACTCCTGACTCCTCAACCAAACTAT
Organism: Malaclemys terrapin pileata; assembly: GCF_027887155.1. Classification (NCBI taxonomy): domain Eukaryota; kingdom Metazoa; phylum Chordata; order Testudines; family Emydidae; genus Malaclemys; species Malaclemys terrapin. The sequence goes on from NC_071518.1 coordinate 15,087,194, forward strand.
TTCCTCCACCCTTGCCTCTAGTCACTCTCCCAACCTCAAATCACTGACACCTAGTCCCAATCTCCTTCCCCAGGTTCCTCATCCAATCTCAATGCCCCTACCCTGGGCTCTGTGTCCTAGTCTCATTGTCAAGCCAGTCCCTGTCTCCACCCAAACTCCTCATCTCAATCTACTCTCACCACTCCCAAACAGGTCCAACACTTGTCCCCTCTGCATCTGAGTCAGGCAATTTCCTCCTCCATGCTGCCTGAGCCCAGCAGGGGTGAATCACTAAGAGCACTAGAGAGACAGGCTCCCTGCTTTCAGATTCAGTTGCTTGGCCTTGGCCCCAGCCCCAGCTAGCCCACCATAGCCCTGAGCTACAATTGCAGGGAAAGTAATGCTCACCTTCAGCTCAAGCATGCTCAGTAGGGAACCTTTAGGGAATTTAGCTGCTAAAATCTAAGTCTCTAATGAGCATCTCTGAACTGCAATTTTTCAAATACTTATAAGTAGGCCAAATTCAGGCAGATTTTCATGGGAACTGCAAAAGGCACATCTGTGACACATACCCCACATCCCTGTCAAATTTCAAGTACTTGCTTCAAAACATGGAGGTGCTAGAGAGATTCAAAGAAAAGGCCGCCAGATTTTTTTAACATGGGAAAAACAATGTACTTTTCCCTGGCTTCATTCCTGGAAGTGGCTAGACTATTTAGGATGGAATTTTCCAGAAGGATTACACCTGAGACAGACACCCAGCATGGAAAATTTCAGCCTGAACAGCTAAAGTTTAGCAAAGTTATAAGCAATTTAAACCTGGGTTTTAGAATGGGAAATGACAGATTACTTGAATAATAGGCAGTGCTATCAACCCCACCTATATTAATATGGCCGGCATGTTCAGGAGGTGAGTTTTACTATGGTATATTATTTCTTATATCTAATTATGCATTCATTGTATGAAAATTTATTGGAAGTCCAATTAAAATGCTAATTTACCACTAGCCTACAAGTTTATTATTTATACCTTTCTAATAACTAATAAATCACATGTAATTGACTTTAATAAAGCAAGATAAACAACAAGACCAACAATTATCTGATTATGAGATAATAAAGTCTTGACTACAGCAACAAATTGAAGTAAAGTAAAATATATGAGATAATTTATGGTCAGAAAAGCTTCCTTTCTACATTTACTTAGTATATAAGAGGTAGCACACTTTGTCTACCTAAGCAGATCAGCATGTCACCATCCTTATGCAAACTGGTATTGATGTAAAAGTTAGCTGAAAAGATAATCTACAGCAGGGGTCGGCAACGTTCGGCACACGGCTCGCCAGGGTAAGCACCCTAGCGGGCTGGGATAGTTTATTTACCTGCTGACGCAGCAGGTTCGGCCGATCGCAGCCCCCACTCGCCGCGGTTCGCTGTCCCGGGCCAATGGGGGCGGCGGGAAGCGGCGTGGACCGAGGGATGTGCTGGCCGCAGCTTCCCACCGCCCTCATTGGCTCGGGACAGCGAACTGTGGCCAGTGGGGGCCGCGATCGGCCAAACCTGCCGCGTCAGCAGGTAAATAAACTGGCCCGGCCCGCCAGGGTGCTTACCTTGGCGAGCCGCGTGCCGAACGTTGCCGACCCCTGATCTACAGTCTGATGCTTCCTCAGCAAAATATTATTAGTTCAAATGCTCTGTTAGTTGTGTTAGGGCAGTTCTCGCCACAAACAAAAGCCACGTGTAGATAATGAATTTGTCATGGATTATAAAATGCAGCTCTTCTTTCCTGACTCAAATTGGAACCATGAAGGCAGTCAAAATATGAAACAAACTACAACAAAACTAAATCTTTTATTTTCCCTGCATATTATCAAATATTTATTGACATAGTAAATGTTTCATTATTGACCACAACTGGTTTCTGAGTGTCTATGTGCTTTTCAGGCACACTATAGTTCCCTGTCTCTGCTGTCTCTCCTTAGCTTTTGCACAGCTTTTCTCAGAGAAAGAGAGAAGCTTATAGGATGAGAACGCTGGAAGCCAAAATCTTCTTCAATGTAGCGCATAACTGCTGCTGATTATAGAGCAACATGTTAGCAAGAAGGCTCAACAGGGAAACCCCATCGGGTTTCCATTCTCTGCTTCTTTTCAGTGTGTGTGTGTTCTGAGAGAGTATGACACAGTAGTAGAACAAGCTTAAGTAATATTTATAAGAGAAAAATAATTAGCAAGAATATAACTGTTCTTTTAACTAGTGTGATCAATCCCAACCTGACAACAACAACAACAAAAGAAAACAAAATATTCAGTAATTTCATGGGAATGCAAAACTATTTTCATATAATTAGATAGCAATCTGCCCCCCCACTCATAAAAACAGAGAGAACTATAGATTATTCTTTTGTTTCACATATTATTGATAAACAGGCTTAACAAACAAGTTCTTGTCTATGATGAAATTTTCATAAAGATAAACTGGAAAGGCAGGAAATCCTTATTTAAAAAAAATAATCACAAATAGCTCAAAGAAAAAGTGCCTAATGATGAACTTTAATAAATAATAATAATACATTATACTGACCAAGCTATACAAGAACATTAACAGAAGCCATTTTAAAAAGATTGATTTCTATTGTTTAGTAAATCCTAGAAAATTTACTCCCCCCCTTAACTAGGCGACTCTGCCCTTTCACAGCAGGTTTCATGATTCAAGTTTGATGGTTTCAATTCAACCTATATCTCAAAATCTCCCCACGCAGTTTGACAATATAACCACTCTCTGCTTTGTCAAAGCCAAGCTGCTAACATGAATACTAAATTACTTCTTACCCCCTTCTGGACCAGGGCTGAACTTATTCAAAAAATAGAACATAGTGGAAAAGCCAGAATCATAGCTCGTGTGTAAATAAGAGAAAGTGAGAGGGAGAACTTCAAGATAAAAGGGATCGTGATGGTTATCCTTTTCTAGCAGGAGGGAGTGAAGTGGTGCAAATTAAGTGATTATATATGTAACCCTTCTGCCCCTCTGAGTTGGCAGCAACAAGGGCTGGGTTCATTATCTAGGGGTTCCGTTTCAATAACACAATGCAAAACCGGCTCGAGCCCACACCCAATGACCTGGGACAATTAAATACCATCCCCCCTCGGCACCTCTAGGAGGCAATACTTCCCCTCTCGCAAGCACGGAGTCTGAGTGTAGCAAAAGCCTTTTAATAAAGGAGGGAAACAATGCGGCATTATGTTGGGGAAACACCACAAACAGGATTCATAACACAAACCATGAGCAAAAGACCCACCTCCAAGTAAGTTTGGCAGTGTTCTTCTCCCCTCAGGGTCCCTAAGTCCAATCACCCCAAAGTCCAACAACCCCAAAGTCTCTGTCCCTGGTCAGTGCCACACCCGAGTTCAAAAGTTTGTCTGCAGAGTTTTACCCCCCACCCAGCCTGGGCGGAAATGGGGGGGAGGGGCACACGGGATGTTAAGGAGCACCTTACGTGGTCCGAGGGCGACTGCCCCACCTCTCCGTGGAGTTCTGCTGCAGCCTTTACCACGAATGGCTCCGCTCTACCAGCCGCTCCACTCCTCCAGCCATCCCCGCAAACTGCTCCACTCTGCTCCCTGTTCCGTGGGCCACTCCAACCATCCCACAGACTGCTCAGCTCTGCCAGCCGCTCCACTCCACCAGCTGTCCCATGAACTGCTCCAGCTGCCCCCGCAAGTGGCTCAGCTCCACTCTGCGCCACTCCACTCGCTGTTCCATGGGCCGCTCCAACCATCCCACAAACTGCTCGGCTCTGCCAGCTGCTTAGCGATATATCTTCAGGCTCCCCCACTGGTTAACACAGCACTCAATGATCTCAGCTCAGCAATTTTAGCTCTTTTAGTGATTTCAGCTTGTAGTAGAGGAGCCCCAGTGCTGGTGCACCATTGACCCAAGGTGAATTCAATTCAGCAACTTCTTGCTAGACTCCTAATGGAAGCAAACTTAGCTCTTGGTGTTCCAGGCCCTCAAAAGGGGCCCATACCATCAAATACACATACCTGTCCCCAACTTCTTTCAATTCCCTGGGTTTTGTAACCCATGCCCCTGGTCTAGCGAGTGCTACTTAGTTACTGGTGAGTCCCTCTGTCATACAACAGTTCCACTGGCCTTGATTCACAGAATCAGAGTAACACTTTATTCTTCCTGCCCCAATAACAGAGAAACTGGGGATCCCACACCAGCCAAAGTAACCACTTTCAGTTGTTGTCCCAGGCTAGGCGGGTGGGTGTGCCTATGCAAACAAGATCAGCCCCTGAAGTTCTTTTCCACCCTCGCCATAATTCACCAACAGATGTCAGGGTAGAGCTTATCCTGACTCTGCTTACATATATAGGGACAGAAGATAGTGAAAGCCTGGATAAAAGTGTTGGTATAAGGGCTGCAATATTTTCACAGGTAATGGGGAGACTCCATTTACTGAAATCTGGTTCCAAGAGGGATGGAAACAATGAGGGGGGAAACAACAACAACAACACAGCAATAAAACGGTGAGGGAATAAAGTGAAAACAACAAAAATAGCAGCAGCAATTGGAAAAGCACGACAAAGGACTAAACAAAAAGCAATGTGGAAACAATGGGATGGGACAGAAAGGTAGCTACAAATGCCATTCAGAAGAAAGTTACAAGAATCTTTGGCAATTTTAATCCTGAATAGAAAATGAAGCTGAGAAACTAAACTGCCAGATGCCAGTTTATTGATTACAGGATGTCATCTGGTTATATAAACAAAGACCCTCCAAATACCTAAAAACTAGAAAGAAACTAGCTATCTACACTTGTGATAATGCTTACTTAAGGGTTATCCAGAGAGCTTTACATTTGCTTAAGGATTTTTATGTTTAAAGAGAAAAGACAAGACAGAACAGACAGATGTAAATGCACTTCTTAAGCCAACTGTAGAAAAGCAGGGGAGTGTAGACACAATCAGAAGGATGAAAGAGTAGCTTGAAGAGAAGTAGTTATTCCAAGAGCCCCATACAAGGAAAAATTAGAAACTAGCAGCCAGATGATATCAAGGAAAATATGTTACTGAAATGTGGGCAACAAGTTGTTTACAGAGATAACATAGATTGCAAATAGCTTTTCTGGTTGCAGACGAAAGCTGAATGAATGGATACAGAGCATGAGAGGAAGTCACGCTATCCAAAAGTGTGCTTGAGACTTTATTTAGTGTAGTAATGGACAATATAGATCTCATCACATCCATAGAAACTGCATTTCTTTGCTAGAAATACTCCCAAACCTTATTTATTTTGCCTGGTACCTTATTACCAAGCTCATTTCTTCTCACACCCCATGGCTACAGCTCCTTTCTGGACAGAGTCTTTTCCAGAACTGTCACTGAATATTCATAACCCAGGAGGAGATAGACATCATCAAACCAGCCTTGTCACTTAGCCCCAGGCTCCAAAGTGGAGTGGTCATGCATCCTCAAATGCAGATATTCACTTGGAATCTCACAGTAAACCCAGCTAACATTTTATTTGTCTTCTCATGATAAGGGAATTCTTATCATTGACATTTATTAACAGACATTTAAATGGTGTGACCTCATCAGGAATACTGTGTGCAACTTTGGTCTCCCAGATTTAAGAAAGATGAATACAAACTGGAATAGGTGCAGAGAAGGGCTGCTAGGATGATTAGAGGAATGGAGAACCTACCTTATGAGAGGAGACATAAAAAGGTTGGCTTGTGTAGCCAAACAAAACAAAGGCTGAGGGAAAATAGGATTGCGCTCTATAAATACATCAGAGGGATAAACACCAAGGAGGGAGAAGAATTATTTAAGTTAAGGACCAATGCTGACATAAGAACAAATGGATAAAAACTGGCCACAAGTTTATGTAGGGTTGACGTTAGATGAATGTTTCTAATAATCAGAGGAGTGAAGTTGTGGGAAAGTCTTACAAGGGGAGCAGAGGGGCAAAAAAGACTGAACTTGATAAGTTTATGGAGGGGATGGTACCACGATATTGCCATCTGCGACTGCTATTAGCAAATATTTCCAATGTCCAAAGATTGGACACTAGATGAGGAAGTTTCTAAGTTGCTACAGAGAATTTCATTCCCCGATGTCACGCTGGTAGGTCTTGCCCACATGTTCAGGGTCTAACTTATCATCATATTTGGGGTCAGGAAGGAATTTTTTTCCAGGGCAGATTGGCAAAAACCTGGGGTGAGGGGGTTGCCTTCTTCTGCAATGTGGGACCTGGGTCTCTTGCTGGTTTGAACTAGAGTAAATGGTGGATTATCTGTAACTTGAAGTCTTTAAACAAGATATGAGGACTTCAGTAACTCAGCCAGAGGTTATGGGCCTACTACAGGAGGGAGTGGATGAGATTTTGTGGCCTGGAATGTGCCAGAGGTCAGTATAGATTATCATGATAGTCTCTAATGGCCTTAAAGTCCATGAGTATCAGTGCACCTCAGAAAAAAATTAGTTAATTTAGCCCCACAACACCATTATGAGGCAAAGAATGATCTTTACTCCCATTTTGCAGATTGGGAAACTGAGGCACAGAGCAGTATTAGGCCTAGAGCTAGTCTGGAATATTTTTGCTGAAAAATGCGGATTCACTGAAACTGAAATTGTATGAGAAATATGACTGGTTTTGATTAATCTCCCAATTCAAAAAATGTTTGGGAAAAAACATTTTGAAACAGTCAAAACACCCCGCTTTGACATTTTGAAGCAGGAAGTTTCCAGTTTTTTAGTAGAAACAATTTTTGTTTTGAAATTTTAGTAGATTTAGACTAAGGGAAGTAAAAAAAAAAAGGGGGGGGGGATGTCAAAATTGAAATTAAAGTTTTTGATTGACCCGAACAGAATTTCAAGATTTTAACTTTTCTTCCTGATTTGGGATGGAGGGGTTTTTTTTGTTTTAATCTCAACATTTTTTGCAAGACAGGAAAACCATTTCCTGCCAAGCTTTAATTAGATCTGATTCTCAGAGGAGCTAACCATCTCTATCTCCCTTTGACTTCAACTCCTGCTGTAGCTGCTAAGCACTTCTGAAAATCAGACTCTAAATGGCACGCCCAAAGTCACACAAGAAGCCTGTAACTGAGCTGGTTGATATAATGGTCCCTTCTGGCCTTAAAAATCCATCAGAATCCAGATCTCCTCATTCCTATTCAAATGCCTTAACAGCAAGACCATTCCTGCTGCCTAAACTAAGCTAATCTCCCAGCAATGTCACTGCTTCTAACAAAAATGAAGCAATTTCTTTCCCTTTATTTACTGCACTGTGAGTAAAATGTAGCTTCAGTATTTCACTTGTTAGAATCAGACTCTTTTTAAAAAAAATATGCCATGACTCGCTCTGCACATTTAAGATGCCTTTTTGTTGTGCCTTGAAATTCATTCTAATCACAAAAATAGTTCAAAATATGTTTCCTAGGCTTATATTTTAACATATACATATCAAGCTACATTTTGCTTTAGCTAGACGATCTTTACCGTTCATGTAATTACTATCAAGAAATAATGCAAATGGACTTCATGTATTTATTTTGTCTACTGGACACAATTATTGGGCTTGCTTTTTAAGTTTATAATGACAGTAATGAGAATTGACATTCCACTCATGGATGTACAGCAAACACCCATTTTATTGAATGCTTTAAAGACTTTACATTAACAAGCTAAGCGGCTCTTGTTGGCATTCATCTAGCATGTATTTATATCTCTAAAATCCAGTCTCAGATTGGATTTCAGCATCATATAAATTAAGTTATCTCAGATTAGTATATCTCACCCATGAAAAATAAGTATTGTGCTTCAGTGACATACCTATAACCCAGTAGCTATTTGTACAGTATGAATAAGTAATCACAGTGGGATGAGTTGAGGCTAGAGTTCAATCCACATTTACAAGACTCCCCTGAGAGCATTTAACTAGGGTAGGATTTAGAAAGCCCTTCCTAATTATTTAAACTTTTATTTGTAGTGAGTAACAGAAGTTATTGAATATCAAAGAATAAATCTTTCCATTTGCTCCTCCTAACTAAGCTTCCCTTGCCATTTCCCACTGGTAGAATTTCCTCGAATGCCCAATAATTTAAAAATAAAGCAAAATTAATCTAGCTACAATATATAAAACTATCATATTTGAATACAAGGCTTTTTTCCCCCCAGTTGTGAAAATAATCTCAATTACTTACAGAGACTGTGTTAGGAAGCCTCAGGGAATGAGGAGAGATCAGGAACTCCAGGAATCCACCCCTGGAATTAACATTCAATTCTGACTCCAGATAGCTCTCCTCAACCTACCAGCCCAGGTAAATGAGACACAAGGAACTGATAAGGCCAGCCCAGAATTCCTGAGCCTCAGACCTTCTTCCAATCCAAACTCCCTAATAGCTTCTCTCCATTCCCTCACCCTCCTTTTCTTTCTCAAGCAGCCCTTTTTTGCTAATGAAGTATCTGTTTCCTGCTCCTCCCATGCATAGGTGCTGCATGCAAGAACATAAAAATGGCCATACTGGGTCAGACAAAAGGTCCATATAGCCCAGTATCATATCTTCCGACAGTTTCCAATGCCAGGTGCTTCAGAGGGAATTAACAGAACAGGTAATCATCAAGTGATCCATCCCCTGTCACCCATTCCCAGTTTCTGGCAAACAGAGGCTAGGGATACCATCCCTGCCCATCTTGGCTAATAGCTATTGATGGATCTATCTTCCAATGAACTTATCTAGTTTTTTGAACCCTGTTATAGTCTTGGTCTTCACAACATCCTCCGGCAAAGAGTTCCACAGGTTGACTGTGTGTTGTGTGAAGAAATACTTCCTTTTGTTTGTTTTAAACCTGCTGCCTATTCATTTCATTTGGTGACCCCTCATTCTTGTGTTATAAGAAGGATTAAATAGCACTTCCTTATTTACTTTTTACACACCATTCATGATTGTATAGACATCTATCATATCCTGCCTTAGAGAGAGAGTTTACTGCTGCTCTGTCAAGGGCCAATCTAAAATATTTAATAAGCCCTCAGGAGCCAAGTTGGTCAAGAGAAAGTGCAGTGCTTGAATTTATTACACTTGCACTTGACTCAGGCTGAGCCTGCCCAAGCCTTTGGAACCATCCAGCCCGCACTGCTTCCCACAGCTCCCATTGGATGGGAACAGTGAACTGTGGGCGGCCGTGTCTGCGGACGGTCAATGTAAACAAACTGTCTTGTGGCCCGCCTGCGGATTACCCTGATGGGCCATGTGCGGCCCACAGGCTGCAGGTTGCCCACCACTGCCTTACAGCCTCCTCCCTACTGGATAAAACAAGGAGATGAGTTGGGGAAGCTAGAAGAGGAGAAAGACCAGAGGACAGAAGTGGCATAAACATTTTTGGAGTCCAGCAAAAATTGTTGCTAAAGATGTCCTCTTTTTCATTTGTACCAACAATGATATCACTGGTTTATCCTATACAATTTTAAATGGTCACATTGCCTAGTGGAGGCCAGTAAAATACAAAAGCTCTAAAGGAAGGGGCTTATAAGATCCTGCAGACAATCAAGGTCAAGAGTACAATGCACTGTTTCCTCTGAAGTCATCTCACTGTCCTTCTGTGGGTGTTAAACTGAAAACAAACTAAAAGAACCCCCTGAGCTTAAAACAGCATTAATGTGCTCTGCCATCATTTCAGATGTATGAAATGTACTTAGATGCCACATTTCATTGATGAGCAGAGAATTTCTTGTATGTGTATATACTGAATGAAAACCATACATTGTTACCCTTATACGAATTCCAATAGGCATTTGGCTGGGAATGTGTAAATTGAAAGACTTGTGCTTGAATATACAATAGCCCATTGAAATTTAGCTGTTTTATTTCATTATGCGTGAATAGGGGGAGAAATCAATATATATTTTCCATGGAAAATAAATTAATGGAGATATCCCATCTCCTAGAACTGGAAGGGACCTTGAAAGGTCATCAAGTCCAGCCCCCTGCCTTCACTAGCAGGACCAAGTACTGATTTTGCCCCAGATTCCCAAGTGGCCCCCTCAAGGATTGAACTCACAACCCTGGGTTTAGCAGGCCAATGCTCAAACCACTGAGCTATCCCTCCCCCCCAAGTAAAAGACTCTGGAGCTCAGGCATGTTTTGTTTTTCTTTCTGGCATTTCCTTGTACAGTAAAAATGGAAGGGAATTTTTATTTATTATAGATCCCAGCAAGGTCTATAATGCCTGAGCCTGTATTAAGCTGGCATTATTTCTTGAAAGGCCAAGAAAGTGCAACCACACTTTAACTCTGTTCAACCAAGCAGTGTCTGTGCTTTGAACTGTTAGAAGCCTTTCTAAGGGCAAAAGCTTAGACAAGCTTATAAAGATGAAACCACATCGTCTGTGGTTGCTTAGATTTAATTCAATTCAGCTCTATGCACCAAAAGGTTCTTTCACATTTAAAAAACTCCAAAAACATTGTTTTAAACAACAGAAAAATATATATAAATCAGTTTCCATCGCAGTAAAACTAGGAACATGGCTATTTTATGAAGACAAGAAACCCTGAACAATTTGTCTACGTTATTAGAGTTTCTAATAGGAAAGAAGCTTCCCATTTCTAATTTAAACAGAGCAACACAAAATATTTCATACAGTCTCACTCCACTGTTGTATTTATTTGCCCCAGATCATCTAGAGTAGTTGAGTTACACTTGACACAACACTGGATGGAATGAAGGCAGAAGTAGCTTTAACTGCCCTTTACAACCCCCTTTACTTGGGGCCAGGCAGGGATATGGTGCTTGGGCTGCTTGAAATTACATCCTGCTGCCCATGGCTAAGGCTACAGTTTTGGCCTGGATATTTTAGTACATTTTATTGCAGAGATGTGAGCAAAATAATAAATGAGTCATGCAAAAGGGGAGGAGGGCTGGTGAGCAAGGCTGCACTACACTCACCCCACTCCTGTCCTGCTGTGGCTCAGGGTGATGCAACTTAGTGCAAGGTGACACAGCACAAGTTTGGCCTGTCTGCCCCTCCATCTACAGAGGTATGAAAATGCCGTACCTGAATGGTGCCATGACCACATGTGCCAGGTCTCAAATGTTTGGAGCAGGAGCCAGGCTGTGGTTTGAAAGTGAAGTGGGCTCAGTGGGTTGAGACTCCACTGGGGGTTGAGTGTGAAGTGAGCTCATCACAAACTTTATTCAAAGTCACAATTACCATGAACTCCATGACCTCCAAGCCATGGCCTCAAAGGGTCATTTCAGAAGTTAAGTGTCACTGAGTGGAGATCCCCTGGTTATACATCTTTCCCTCTAAGCACAGTGCCAGGAGGAAGGTGGGTGTAGGACTGTGACAGCTACTCTCTGAAAACTGAGGAGTCCCAAACACAGGGAAAGTCCTCATGTAAATGAATCCAGAGTGGTGCAAAGTGGCTGGAGTGGAGACCCAGACCTGGCTCATTTCATTTTTATTATTTAGCATCAAGATTAACAGTTCAGTGAATGACTTGAACAGTCTCTTTAGGATAAAAAACCTTGAGCTTCAGACTTACTGACAGCTTGCCTTTTTTTCTTCCTTGAACAGACAAGTAAGTGAATGATGTAAATGCAAAACTGCCATCAACTTCAGTGGTAGCAGGGAAGGTTTTGTGACAGCTTTTGTTAAAATGCAGTGAGATTAAAAATGCAGAACCCTAAACAACACTTCGGTAATTCCATGTTGGTTAAACTTTTTCTATGTGGCCACCAGGAGTGCACAGTTAATTTACTATTTCAAACTGATTTTGAAAGTAGATTAGCTGTTAATGTAAAATTGCTAGGCAAATCATTTCAGCACAAAGTTGTTATGGGAAGCCATTATGAGAAGAGGTCATATATGCAAAACTGGGTTTTGCCCAATTGATTTCTAATTACAAAATCAGAGACTCTAGAGTTCATGCTTAATATGCCTTTCCCTCCACCATGAAATACAAACATACTGCATGCACTCATATACACTCATATATACACAAAATGTCTCTCATGATTTTAGCAGACAACTACACTAGGCCATATTTATCTAAGAATGAAGCCTACAATGTCTAGTTGAAGATGTGATAGAGCCAATTGTTCCTTACATTAAAGCTAGAAAGATAATGTTGTTTAAAAAAATGGGGAGGTTCTACTGGCAGTGAATATATTAGAAATTCTATAATTCTACATTTTCCTTTGTGAAAAAGATACTGGTTCACAATTGGGCATGATTAGTTATTTAATTCTCAACACCAAGTGTAGACTTCTAGGACATTTGAGTCTCTTGTCTCATTTAATCATTGCAATAAATTGGACAGTTCTTTGGATGAAAGATAGCTGAACAGTACAGGCCTACTTATTAAGTACTCTTAATGTAAGGATTTTTTGGGAGATACATTATGTATCTCTAGTGTAGAGTGTAGTGGCATGAAAGTGAACATGGCTTGTCTGTAAAGCAGAAACAATTTCAGAAAATCTTTAGTTAACTTATTTTGTTCAAGAACTTTTTATTTGCAAGTGTAACAGTCTATGAAAGTAATGCTTTCTACTAATTAAGTTTATCCTTGTACAGTAAATCTATAAATATTGTAGGCCATTTTCTGGGCTGACTTAAATCCAGTGTCTTTGCATGCAATTGTTTGAATAATAAAGTAGTACTTAACATGAGCAAGTGCTGCAGACCTTAAGGACTTGTCTACACTACAGGGAAAATTCAAACTAAGCTACACAATTTGGGTTACGTGAATAGCGTAACTCAAATCTACTTACCGCGGGATCCACACTACACAATATCGACAGGAGACGCTCTCCTGTTGATTCCCCCTACTCTTCTTGAGCCGGTACAGTACAGGAGTCGATGGGAGAATGATCTGCGGTCGATTTAGCAGGTCTTCACTAGACCCGCTGAATCGACCGCCGATGCGTCGATCGCCACTCATCGATCCCCTGGTACGTGTAGACAAGTCCTAAGTTTCTTGTTATCCCTACCCCTGATTTTCACAAAAGTATAGTTCTGATGTTTGATAGCTGTAAATGTTATTTCATAATGGCTGCTAAAATTTGGTCTTATTCATAATTTCTTCTCTAGCATCAAAGGAAAGGAAACAAACAAACAATACTTTATACAGTGAGATATAATAATTTTCTTAAGACATAAATAATTTCTACTTACCACAGACTTCAGGCTTGATTCTCTACTACATTATACTAGTTCTAAGTCTATGGGATTCCATTATTAGTGATGCTCAACCAGTGTAAAAGTGGTGAAACTTAGTGGAGAATCAGGCCCTCTCTCTCTTTCTATACTCATGTCTCCTTACTACTTATCCAATGTCATATGAAGTATTCTGCAAACAGATATTCAGTGCCATGAACACAGTAGTGCATATATGAGTAACAGGTTTTTAATCGTGTACTGCTAGCATACCAGCTTGCAAGCCAGCAGTCAAATTTTGTGGTGGCATCGCCCACAGATGTTTCACAGAAAGTGAGACACAGGGAGTTGTCAACCCACTGTGAATCAATTTATTTGTTCTCACCATCTCTTGAGTCCATTTCACCCATCAAAGTGCAAATTAGAAATACAGATGTATGCTCTGAAAAGCTTTCCAGATTCAGCTGTTAAAAGGTGAGATCAGAGACTTTTGGCTCCAGTCCAGCATAGTACTAGCTTAATATATCATGTGTCTTTTCCTGGGGAACTATAACCCAAACTTAGAGGTAAATGAACATTATGAACTAATAATTTTCGTATCAATCTGTAACTACAGCTCTGGAACCTTAAGACTCTGCCCCCCCATACCCCACCCTGGCAGGAGGAATTATATCTAATTGTACTGAGTTCCTCAGGGCAGGAGTGTGCTAAGATCTTTAACTAAATGCTGATGTTATGACAGATCCCATCATGGCTGAACCATGGAAGTTCAAGGAGAAGCAGGAACCTAAGTAAAAGTGGGTCCTCTGAAGTTTTGGAATTGATTTAGAACACTATTTAAAGAAAGGTACTTCTGTCTCTAACACCACAAAAACAGTAACAAAGATATGTTATGACTGTTATTTAGATTGTAAACTCTTCCAAAAGCGACTATCTTTTTGTTGTGCATTTGTCCAGTGCCTAGCACAATGGGGCCCTGATTCTGGGTTCATAGAATCACAGAATTGTAGGACTGGAAGGGACCTTCAATGGTCTTCTAGTCCAGTCCCCTGCACTCAAGGCAGGACTAAGTATTATTTAGACCAGGGGTTGGCAACGTTTGGCACGCGGCTTGCCAGGATAAGCACCCTAGCGGGCCGGGCCAGTTTATTTACCTGCTGACGTGGTAGGTTCGGCCGATCACGGCCCCCACTGGCCGTGGTTCACCGTCCCGGGCCAATGGGGGCAGTGGGAAGCCACGGCCAGCACATCCCTCGCCCGCGCCGCTTCCCGTCGCCCCCATTGGCCCAGGACGGCAAACCGCGGCCAGTGGGGGCCGTGATCGGCCGAACCTGCCACATCAGCAGGTAAATAAACTCGCCCGGCCCGCTAGGGTGCTTACCCTGGTGAGCCGCATGCCAAACGTTGCCCACCCCTGATTTAGACCATCCCTGACAGGTGTTGGTCTAACCTGCTCTTAAAAATCTCCAATGATAAAGATTCCACAACATCCCTAGGCAATTTAATCCAGTGCTTAACTACCCTGACAGTTAGGAAATTTTTCCTAACGTCCAACCTAAACTGCCCCTTGCTGCAATTTAAGCCCATTACTTCTTGTCCTATCGTCGGAGGTTAAGGAGAACAATATTTCTCCCTCCTCCTTCTAACAACCTTTTATGTACTTGAAAACTGTTATGTCCCCACTCAGTCTTCTCTTTTCAGACTAAACAAACCTATTTTTTTCAATCTTCCCTCATAAGTCATGTCTTCTAAACCTTTAATCATTTTTGTTACTCTTCTCTGGACTTTCTCTGGTTTGTCCACATCTTTCCTAAATATAGAATCCAGAACTGGACACAATACTCCAGCTGAGGCCTAAACAGCATGA
Source organism: Malaclemys terrapin pileata (assembly GCF_027887155.1). Classification (NCBI taxonomy): domain Eukaryota; kingdom Metazoa; phylum Chordata; order Testudines; family Emydidae; genus Malaclemys; species Malaclemys terrapin. The sequence continues at coordinate 15,102,204 of NC_071518.1, forward strand.
AGTAGAGTGGAAGAACTACTTCTTTTGTCTTGCTTACAACACTGTTGTTAATACATCCCAGAATGATGTTTGCTTTTTTTTCCAACGGTGTTACACCGTTGACTCATATTTAGCTTCTGATTCACTGTCACGCCCAGATCCCTTTCCACAGTACTCTTTCCTAGGCAGTCATTTCCCATTTTGTATGTGTGCAACTGATCATTTCTTCCTAAATGGAGTACTTTGCATTTGTCCTTATTGAATTTCATCCTATTTATTTCAGACCATTTCTCCAGTCTCTCTGGATCATTTTGAGTTTTAACCCTATCCTCCAAAGAGCTTGCAACCCTCCCAGTTTTGCATTAGAAGTGTACTCTCTATGCCATTATCTGATAAGTACTCTCAGAGAATAGTTTTCCAACCAGTTATGCACCCACCTTATAGTAACTCCATCTATGTTTTATTCCCTAGTTTTTTTGTGAGAAAGTCATGCAAGACTGTATCAAAAACCTTACTGTATTAAAAGTCAAGAAATACTACATCTACTGTCCCCCTGTTCCACCCTTCTCCCCCCCCCCCCCCCCCAAGCATAGGTGCTACCACAAAACAAATAATAGTAGTAGTGGTTGAATCTGATCTATCAACTTTTCAGTCCCCTAAAATGTAGGAAGATCTTCTTTAACGTTTGTAGAGTGATGAAAATTGTGACGATATTGTTCAACTAATGAAGAGGTAGGCTTTACTTGTCTAAACCAACTGCATTTTGTGCTGATTCCAAGAGTCACACCTGTCCAAATGGGGTGCAGTAGTATTTTGTTTATTAGTTATGGTGTTTATTAAGGTTTGCTCTCTGGTATTTTGTTTCAAAATTTGTGCAACAGATGCCAATAGGAGGCAGGAAGAAGTGAGAAGTGGAAAAGTCTCACCAATTATGTTTCAGAGTAACAGCCGTGTTAGTCTGTATCCGCAAAAAGAAGAACAGGAGTACTTGTGGCACCTTAGAGACTAACAAATTTATTAGAGCATAAGCTTTCGTGGACTACAGCCCACTTCTTCGGATGGATTTCTTTTCACCAATTATGTGTAAGCCACTCCTTTTTCTATTCAGCTAAGACTGGATAGGGCAACAAATATTTGATTCTAATCTGGAGACATAAATAAAATAATGCTATCAATATGCAAAGTTCTTCCTTTATTGAACGTTCTAGACCTGAACTCTATCCAGATCCAGATCCTGGACTATACATACAGCTTAGAAGCCAGGGCACCAGAACCTTTGTAGAAGTCAGGGGGAGGGCAAGGCCGAAGTGGATTCCTGCACCCATCTCCCCTAACCCCAGCACAACATTCCTGTGCCCCCTTCTCCCCTAACCTTGCACTCTCTTGTGGTCCTAGTCCCCTGTATCCTGCCCCCTCCCCTCAGGCACTTGGTGCAGCTGGTCTCCTGCGTCTCACAGCTGCCTGTAGCTCTGGTGGAGTTAGAATACCTGTATGAAATGATAGTTTGTTTTCTAAAGAGAAAGGCTAAAACAAGTATCAAAGTATGGACAAATTTTCAAAAATATTTTATGGCGTGAAATTCTTGGGATAGCCACCAATCTTTCCAGCACAGTTTATATTCAAGCTTTTTCTAAAACAATTACATCAATATTCAGAGTATTGGAAGAGTAAACTATAATCCAAACTGATGCGGCAATTCATGTGGCAGATTGACTTGCTGCTAGTGAGGTACTTTTCAAAGCTTTTAACACCCTTTGCTGATTGTTTGCTCAGGACATATGGTTTGGATGAGCTGGGCAGTGTACAGTACAGCTGGCAGACTGGATATCAAAATCTGGCATTAAGCCTTAGAATTATTTGGGTCTATGTATTGTAACACATATGGAGGAAAATTCTGCTGTCATTTATACAAAGATAAAGCTTTAAAACACACACACACACACACTCATTTGAGTTACTTCTGATTTACACCGGTGTAGCCAACGTCAGTAATTGTGCAAAAGTATATATTCTTATAGGGGTCTGTAATGGGGTTGGCACCTTGCCTCTGGTGAGTGCCCACTTTCTCTGTCCAATAGTGCCCGCAATCACAGACTTTTCACAGGGCAGCACCCACCTCTTGTGGTTGGTTGGGTGTGAGCCAGCTTTTGATTTTAGTTCTTTCAATGTGGTGGCACCTGCCCCTCGCAAGCGTGACCTGCCCCCTGGTACTCTTGATGGGTCTTCAGTGACTCAGCCCGCCGGCTTGGCTGCACAAACTGTCCCCACTTCTGGGGTATACAGTCCTGAGTTCTTATCACAGTCTTGGTATGGGGCCATAGCTCTTATGTTTCTTCCCAGAGGCACTGCCTTCTTCAACCACTCATCCGGGACCCATCTTGGTATCCTCAGCTGGTGTCCTTTTCAGTAGGCCTCCCTGGGCTCAGTCTGCAATCAGACGAGCAGGGCCCATCTCAGTACCCTCGCCTGGTCTAGCCTGGTTCTTTGCTCAGTCTGCCAGGCTCAGCCTGCCTGCATCAATCTTTTGATGGTCCTGGTGCTCATCCAGGCAACCAGGCATTAGGTCTTTCATAGCCTTCCCTGGGCTCAGTTCTGCCTGGTGAGCTCTTGGCGATGAACTGTCCATGATCCTGTGGCTCATCTAGCCAACCAGGCACTGGGTCCTCCCTCATTGAGCTCCACGCAGCAATTGATGGCTCTGTTCTGCTGCTTACCTTTTTTTTTTTTTTTTTTTTTTTTGGCCCTTCTGGCCCCTTATTGGTTGCTCCAGCAGCTCCTCTGATTGGCTGCTCCTGTGCAGCCATTCTAGGCTGCCTGGAGGACCTCTCGCTGCTCTATTCTGGTGCAAAGTGACACAGGGAGCCAGGCTTCCAGAAGGGGCCTCCTACCTAGCCACAGGGTCCAGCAATGAGCAGTGATTATAATTCTTTCCAGTTACAAAATATTTTTCATTCAATGATCTCAATGAGCTTTTATTTGTATTAAATTATTAAATTTTATTATCCCCATTTTATGGTTTAAGAAGCTGGAAGAGAGGTGAAGTCCATATATAGAATTGACTGCAGAAGTGTGAAGAGAATAAAAGTCCCGTGTCACCCAGTCATTTGCTGAAACTACTGCCTGTCATAGGTTGAGTGAAGAATAGAATTTCAACCTTAACTCTGAAATTCCTCTCTCTCAAAGGTCTACGCAAGCCTCCAACATTCTCTGAATAACATTTTTGTGGTTTAATTTAATAAGTGAAGCATCATTTTTAGACTCTCAGCATAATAAACTCTCATTTGCACTGAGTAGATTCATAAATTCATGCTGTTAAAAAACTGTTTTCATCAGAGATGGGCCAGCCTCCTATGGTTTTCGTTCAAATTCCAGTTCTGAACAGCAGGAGGGAATTTGCCCGTCACAAACATTCAGTTATCATTAGAGAATTTCCTTTTGTGCTTCTTGAGAAGCCAATATAGATACCAAGAGTAACTCTCTCATCTCAAACAAAGTACACAACTGGAATTTTCTGAGTATACACTCCGAGTTTTTCAAGGAAGTGTATCACATTTTTATGCTATACGAGGTCAACATAATGAGTTGAGATGAATAATAGCACAAGTGGAGAAACATGAAACTGTCTGGCACAGATGTGTGAGACTAAGTATGGGAGGTATGCTCATAGTAACTAGTACTGTACTTAAAAAATGTGTTGCAGAGCAAAGGGTTCACCTAACTATAACATGCATATTCTTACAAAAACATTGTTTAAATATGTGCATCTCTTCCGAAAAAAAAAAAACAAAAGAGACAGAAGAGCAGATAGCAGCAGTCTAGCTCAAATATTCTTTGCTTTACACTAGAAAGGAGCAAAACCTTAACATTCCTGGGTCAGCATGTGCTAGATAGCAATACCTAGCAGCTACAACACCATTCCCAGTACTATAATTTTATGGATAGTGATTTTGGTTAACATCCAATATGATAACTAGAGCTGCTTAGACAATTTCAGCAAAAACTGAAAATTAATGTCTTTTTTCTTCCCTCATCTTCTGACCAGCTCTAATGATGAAACCCCTACATTTAAACTCAGGGTCAATACACCTAAAGTTGTGTTCATTGTTTGGACAAATAGCAAAGAGAAATTCCAGGCATCTCCCAATCCTTCCTAGATACTCCACCAGTGTATTACCTTCCCAGTAGAAATATAAAAATAAAAAGTATGAGAAAAGAAGATTGTATATTTTTTCCGAGTGAATGTTGACAATAGGTATGAGTCTTTTCAACATGAACTTAAGAATAATGAATAAACGTTCATAAAACTAGTCCTTTTATAGGAAGAAAGATGTGCATGACCTGAGCACAATAAAATAGGTCAAGTATATTGAAGAGGAGTACAGAGAAGTTCATTTTACTGGAAGAGAAGCAGGACACAGCCTGGAAAAGCTATTCAGTACATAAGTTTTTCTTTACTGAGATCATCAAGGGGAAGAGTCAATGTTTCTTGTGTCTGTACAGCTTTGTGCAGAATGCTTTATTTGTAAAAAATCTCTCCCTTTTGAAAGAAGATGTGGCATATACTGTCACACAGGTAAGTGAGAACTCCACAGACCCCTGATTTCAGTGCTGTTGTGGCATTTAGTGTGCCTGTAATGGAAGGTTCTGTAGAGAAAGTGAAAGGACTATATGCTGTTGAAAGAAACTATGTAGAAAATTTAAGATGCTGAAGTGTGGTTTAAAGAGTATAGAGGAGGGTAAAATATGTTTTTTTCATTTGTGCTCTTATCTAAGTGCAGTAAGAGGTTGCATTGAAGGATTAGAACATTTAGAGAAGAATGTCAGATGTTTCTTAATAGGCTTTCAGGTTTCTTTATCTAGCACTAATTTGGAACTGTACTGGCCAAGATGAACAGGCAAACATTATTAGGGATTCAGATGTTTGGGCCCACACCAATTAAAGTAAAAATGTTCAGTTGCTTCCAGTTAGGCCCCAGATCTACTTACAAGTATAAGCTATACAAATTTAGGAGAGTTTAAAACAAAGTTGAACTTATAAGGCAGTTACAAATAAATTCTTAGTGTACAATAATGTTTGCCTTGTTTTTCTGCCGCTAACCACAATACATAAGATTGGGATGAAGTTCTATTCCCGATCTGCCACAAATTCCTTTGTGCTTCTGTTCCCCCTTTTGTAAAATGCTCACAGTGAGAAATAACTACTTCACAGGAGTGTTACATGAATTGCCTGGACAATTATGGTAACTGCCCATGCAAATTAAGCAGGGAAGAGAGCATGCATTATTGTGCATGCACACTTCTAAAAAGCTAGCCCCAAGTATAGGCAGAATCAAAAGTAAATATTTTGAATAAATAGTAAATTTTTAAGGGAACAGGAGAAGATAATCTCATTTTCTTCAGTCAGTTATGCTATAGTCACACAGATCAATATACTGCATGTGTTCTTGACATACTACATGAGATATGGGAAATCCTTGTTGTAAACATAAGTGAAAAACATAAAAGACTGAAAAGGAATGTGTGTTAGGAATTATTAATACTACATTATGTTATTCATGCACATGATATCTCATTGCGGGCAAGTTCAGATTCAAGCAAACCAGAATTCTAGCACATTACTCATATACTGTGTCTGGTACATAGAAATGTTTTGTGAATTCATTATAACTGTTATATTTACCATTCACAATCATTAACGTTACTGCAGGTCAGCATAATATTCCTCATGTTAGTAGCTCCTAACTACTGCACAACCTCCCTAAGTACTGAAGTGTGTGGGGAGATATCTCCTGTAATAGGATCGTTGCCTCCGAGTACTCCCTCAGGGCCTAAGACGACTCTGTAGTAGCCCCTGCTTCTATTTCTCCTCCCCAGGGTTTCCATCTCTCCTGGGGATTCATGAGGCTCAGCCCTCCAGCTGTGTCACTCTCAGTCAGGGTACTCAAAGTCCAAAATAAACACCAGCTTCAACAATAGTCCCAAGTTAACATAAACCGAAGCTTTGTGGCTCTTCCTGGGCTCAGCTCACAGCTCTTCTCACTATTATCAGAGTGCAGACTCTTCTGTTTTTACCCCGCTGGGAGTCCAAGTAGAGCACAAACCAAAATGGTCTTCCACCCATCCTGGGGTTCCCAGTCTACTCAAAATCTTTCACACTCTTTACCAGAGCACTGACTCCCAGAACTTTACCTGTAGTTTGGCCTCTTCTCTATCTTGACAGGCCAGTTTCAGCTCTACCTAGCTAGATTCCTTTTCTCCCCTGCTTTCTCGGGGTCTTCTGCAGGAGCCTTCTTGCTCTGTACAGCTACAGCCATCTCCTCCTCCACTTCTCCCTTTCTACTCAGCCCTCAGGGCTAAGTAAGGTATTGGCTTGATTGAGTCACAGGACCTTTATTCTCCCCAACTGGGGAGGCAAGCTAATTGTGACTCAGGTATGGCTGGGACCCATCTTTCTTTTAAGATCCAGCCACCTTGTGACATCCCCCACATCCTCTTCTATAATTATGACCAGACTACATTGTGAAGTGCTAGGAAATTGGAAACAAACTTAAAGAATTCAAAAATAGACAGACAATGCTACAGATACGGATCCAGATTCTTCAGTCTGGAGTCGTACAAGTGAATATGCAGATACCTTGAAGACAGTGAGCTTTATTCTCCTCTTGCTTAAGCTGGTTTAAATCAGTAGTGATCCCATGTAACTTAGTTAAGTTAGAGGAATGTGCGAGAAGACACATACCATTATGTTCTACAGCATGATATCCTCTGATCTTGTCCTGAGTATGAAGTGACTGTATCTGCTCATAATTCTCCCATGAAAGAGAAAAATTTTCAGCTACATTTTTGTATTCTATTCAGCTATGCACCAAGTGGTATGTACAAATATGGCTTGCAATCCTTGATTAAACAGGTGCTCTTTGAACCAACCAGCCTTGCTTTTTAATGTAAATAAACTATTACTAATTTTAAACCACAGTGACTGTGATTACCTGTACCAGTAAGTCATGGTGCCAAGGACTTTCTTAGATCTCTCTTAATAAACTATAAGTAAGTGCTCAAAGAAAGCAACTTCCTAGATAGAAAACTATCTTCTGTGGATGAAAGCTTTAATCAAAGGTGATATAGGTGGGCTGTTAACTATAGCACAAAGAAACTAGAGCTGCAGCCAGCTGTTTGTAGACCCCAGAACTGCAGTGATCAAACTCGTAAATTTTAGACAGAAATTCTTCACTTGCTCCAAGAGGAAGATTAAAGGGATCTGCTGCAAATGTAAAGGTAATATTCACGATGAAATAACTGCATTAGCACAATCTTATTCAGAATGGACATTAGGTGCACCAATGTGAAACAAGATGATTGAGAGGATCAAAGATCTGTCTGGCTTGACTGAGCTCCTGGAAAGCAAAGATGAACTTGTACCAAAATCACAGTGCAAAACCCTTCCAAATATTTTTAAAAGTTCATCTCAGTATCCAAAAATTGCAGCTTGGACCCTTCTCAAGAGAATTTTTAAGTGTCTGATATTTCTTTTTTCTGGGGTGGGGGTTCATGTGGGGTATGCGCAACTGAACTTTAGCTATACCACAGTAGACAAATCAAGACAGATGTTAGCTGAGTTCTTGTTAGGCCTACAAGTTTGGAGACTTTGAAAAGGCTTTGTGCTGAATGACCAGGTTTTCCCACTGCTTTCTTAGCAAATCAAAGAGAAGGTTTCAACTATCAGGTAAATAGACAGACAGACAAAACTAGGTGAGATCGTACATACTGAAACTAGGCTATTATTTGCAAAGTCTTACAAGACAGGGAGAGCTTTAGATGAGATCCAAATTCTGCCCTCAGTTAATCCCATGAAACACCAGTGAAATCCCTGGGGTTGCATGTATATATCTATGAGCAGATTTTGGCCAAACTGAAAATAGGATTTTTTTTTTAAATTAATCATCAAGACTATAACAAGGTTAAAAAAAGAACTAGATAAGTTCACGGAGGATAGGTCCATTAATGGCTATTAGCCAGAGCCAGGTTGGGCATGGATTTGCCAGAAGCTGGGAATGGGCGACAGGGGATGGATCACTTCATGATTACCTGTTCTGTTCATTCCCCCAGGGGTACCTGGCATTGGCATGGGAAGACAGAACACGGGGCTAGATGGACCTTTGGTCTGACCCAATATGGCTGTTCTTATGGTTAGTAAAAAAAATGGGCTTAGGCAATTACTACCCACTCCCTGCTGTACTCTAATGTCCAATAATAGTAAAGTATAAGATTTATATTTGAAGACAATAAAGACAACAAACCACACTTCATCTATCATCACAAATATTCCTGCTCATTCTGAAAAATTTAGTGATTTCTTTAAAACCAGAGCTGTGACATTCGTAAATGACAGCTACTCTGTTGGATGACCCTCCATCAGCAAACCCATAGGGGTGCTGGATCTGTTTATGATCAGTAGGATCAAATCATTCATCCATTCTGACTCTCTGATCTGTTATTGTGAGTAGGCATGATTTTGAAAATTACAAGAATTGGGCTTTCTAAGATCAAGCAGGCAGAGCACTGAAATATGTGTTCAAGCCCACAAACCAAACCGAAGCTCAGAGGTTTCATTTTAGGCCTACCATGCCAGCCTTGACAGTGTTGTTTTAACAGATCTGTTTTGCCTAAAACTATTCCTTTAGCTTTGCATCTGCAATTTAGCCTAGGCTTTCATCCTCACTTCAGCACATGATTTATTTGGGAAGGGATGAAATAAATTAACTGTTCTGTACTGTGTTGCAACCCAGAAAATGCTAAATACTTGCCTATTTCTTCCCTGCCCTTTGTATTCCTCTTGTTCAACCTTATAAGTTGAACTGAAAATTCATGTATGTTTTGGAATCTGCAAGTATCAAGCTGACAAAAAGTACAAAATAACAAATTACAAAACAGTCCATAAGCCAGTGCTTCAAGCCAAAGTTTAAATAATACATACTTTAGACAAACTATATTCATTCCACTGCAGTGCTGTATTAATCAAATAAGGTGGCCTGTAGGGGAAAATACAAAGTACTGGTAACTCAAATAACAACACTTCTGTTCATGTTTCCTTCTACAGGCTTATAAGGAGTCCTAACTGTATCCTCAAATTCTTTTTTTAATGGCTAGGTCTGTTTGAAGGTTAACATTTTGTCCCACTGAAATTAAAGAAAATATGCCAATGTTTGAGTGATTTGATTACCTGTATGAAATTATGCTCACTTGGTTGTTCCTAGGTAACGCACTCCTGGGTAAAGGTGTATTAAAAAGGGAATAGGAATAGTGTGCATAAAAAGAAAATATTTTCCAATTATGCTTCACAAGATGCTGAAAATATGACTTGTGACAGAGGATTATGAATAAGATAATTACTGAGAGCCTAATTTACCTAAAGCTACAATAAAGGAAAGAGAAAAACATTATTAAGTGGTTATTGACTGTTGCTACTGCTCTTTGTAACAAAAGGCCAACACAGTAGCAAGGACAAAGCTGTGCATAGTTTAGGTGTAATGCATTATATACAAGGATACCGCTTTACCACATATATTGACCATCATTAATTCAGATAAATGAAAATTTATCAGTGTTTATTTGACAGCCTGACTGCTTTATGTCACTCCAAACAAGCTTAATAGGAATTTTTTTTCTATTAAGAGTCAGGTGAAAAGAAGAGCGATTTAGAAATATATAGGATAAATGTTCCCTAGTAAAAATGCTTTCATTTCTCTTCTTACATAACCAGGGCAAGTGTAATGCATTCCCAGTGAGCAAAGCTACATTTCTGAAGGAATCCAGGTTAAACTAAGGTGTGCAAAGCACTGAAACATGATAGAATTTGATTTCTGGACATTAAACTCTCTCTTTTTACCCCATTTTTGATAATTCAGTCAATGAAAAGATATTCTAATTATTCAAATGTCAAGATCGTTATTATTCTAAAAAATTAAATCACAAGCATAAAGACACAAGGAAACAATATTAAATTCAGTTATTTTTAAAGTATTTTGATCCAAAAAAGGTTATGGCATAAATTGCATTGTGTATTACTGAAAAGCCAAAATGTCTCTACTTCAGACAAGGTGGGTGAGGTACACAGAACACTGTAAGCTCAAAAGCTTGTCTCTATCACCAACAGAAGTTGGTCCAATAAAAGATATTACCTCACCCTCCTTGTCTCTCTAATATCCTGGGACCGACACGGGCTACAACTCTACTTCAAACTCAACTTCAACAGTTATTGTAAAGTTAGGGTGATATTACCTTAAAATTACTCCATAATTTACTCTGTGTGGGAGGAAGAATGGTCTTGTGGTTACAGCATGGGACTGAGAGCTAGGAGCTTTGGGTTCTACGGGCCTATGGCTATGATGATTCAATGAGCTGTCCTCATAGTCCAACTACCTAAAGTCTCACAACAGTCATTGGCGCCGCAGGTGGCCATGGATCCAATTTTGGGACTGGAGATTTAATATGCAACCTTGGACAATTCACGTAACCTCTCCGTGCCTCCATTTTTCCATCTACAATATGATGAGGTCTTCTGTCTGGTCCTTTATTCTACCCATTGAGCTATTCAGGAACAGTTATTGCACTTTAAATTCACACCTTATCTTAATATGAAATTAACTTGCAAGTGTAAACAAGTAGTGACATTTGTAAAGTGCTTTGAGTGCCTCAGATGGAAAGTGTTAAAAAGTGGAAATAATTTTATGTAGTGAATGTGAGGTTTTGAATGCGTGTGTGAGAGCAACAGGAAGGTTGTAAAACGCTGACATTGGGAATTTAGTGACTTTCTTGCTACATAACAGATTTTGTCTGTGATGCAAAATGGTCTCATAACCACTACATTCCTTTTGAGATGCCAGAACACATCATTGCCACACAGGGTTTTAAGCAGCAATCCTCACAAAAATCATTAATATTTGTAAATGTATTACATAGGGTACCCCAGTCACAAGGTTCCAATCCACCATGGACAGAAAAAATAAGAGAAGTAGAATATATGTTAACAAATGCTTTGAGATTTAAAGTTGCAGTGCGAATGAGAGTAATATTGGATGCTTATGCTCCTTTGCTTAATTCTCTTTGGCAATTACTCCATCCCACTCATAAAACAAGATGTCCTCCCAATTATTGTGGCCCCTCCTGATTAACAAGAATCCTTCCACTAAACCCTTTCAAAAATATACACACCAGTCGTCATCACGTTCCCTATTGTTTTCATGCCTGTTTTATGTCTTCACACTATCCCCAATACCAACTAGTATGGAAGAGCTGAAGAAGGTCACACATTACATCTTGGAGCTTGTAGTCGCAGGGATTAGGAAGGGTCAGACAAACTGGCTCTGCAGCAGTGCTCAGATTTGCTGAACAGATCTTGGATTGAGTTCAACCTGCTGGATTTAAAGAAGGATATTTTAAAATTCTTGGAACCCCCAAGCCCAGGCAATTTGATGAGCTACAAGCTGTGATTGAAATCACATTCCAAGGATATTTTGGAGGGGAGACACTGTAGAGCAGAAAGTTTCCCTAAAGGAAATTAAGGGTCTAAGATATAACATATTAGAAAGGCTTAATAAGGACAAGAGATTTACTAGGGGACTTGCTGTGGAAAGTATTTAATCCTTGATTTATTCTATCGGATTATTGGTGTCCCTAAGAATTCTGAAACAAATGTCCCTTAAATATTTCCCCAGTCAGTGGCTCATGGGGACATCAGGTCAAATGAATTTCCAGAATATGTCCTGGTTATTACAGTGAGAAAGTTACCAAGAGGACAGAATTCTTCTACATTTATTTTGGCATGTACCAGTCTAGATTCTAGTGGATTATTGAAGTTTTGAAAGCTTCTAAAAGTGAAATGGAATTTCAAGGGAATCAACATTTATATTCTTCTAGTGTACAAGCCTACCCTGTTGAAATATCAGAGCTTTTCTCTGACAAAGGAAGTATCTTAAAGAATAAGCCTTAAAGCTAAAGTGATGCATCTCTAGGTTGTTCTTCTTAAAATGGTGAGAGTAATTCTTATATTTTCTGATCTTTGGAGGAATCCTTGAAATTTTCAGTGATTAAGAAAGACATCTGCATTGGAGACATCAGTTGGCATTGAAGATAACCATTCAGCAACACTTCTGAAAATGATTGTATTGAACCTACAGGTTCATCACTAGATATGGTTGTAAGCTGCAATTCAACATTTAGCCAGAAAAGGACTCCATAATCTCCAGTGGATAGCTGAGCAAACTAAAGAATTTCAATCCCACATGAAATTCCAGTATTTCAACATTTATTTTCATCCCAAAATAGGCCAAAAAGTTGAAATATTGAAAATTTTGGCAGAATGAAATTGTCTGAAAAATATTCAATCCAGAAATGTCAAAACATTTTTGCTTTTATTGTAAAAAAAAAAAAAAAAAAAAAAATTGTGGCATTCCCCAAATTGAAAAGTGTTATTTTAGTTTATTGAACTGAAATGAAACTCTTCATTTGGATAAAAACTCAACTGCATTTCCCTATTGTGCTTAGTATATGATGGGAGCTGTAGTTTGGGTGCCTGATGCCCCCGTTTTCTACTATCGGCCAGGCTCTCTAACTAGACTACATCTTCCATTATGCACCCACCTTGCTGCTTGGTAAGAGGGTAGGCCACATTGCATCCTGGAACATGTAGTTCTCCATGGAGCCCAGGACACAGGAGAGAATGGGGGCCCTGAATTACATCTCCCATTGTGCCATCTGATTGTAGTTTAATGTTGAACTGACTCAGAATTAAATGTTTTGGGTCACTTAATAAAATGAAATATTCCATTCAAATCAAGCCCACCCAAATCAATATGTTTTGGCTTGATTTTCCCCAAAGGGAAAGAAATCAATTTTTTTTCCACAACCATGTTTTCCATCAAATATTATTTTGATGGAAAATTCCTGATCAACTGCAGGGTGCAGCAAAAAAGAAATACAACTCAGAGTTCAATGTGAAGGAGCCCGAAGCCATGCATGAGGCAGGTTGCCAACTTTCTAACCAAACAAAACTAAACACCCTTGCCCCACCCCTTCTCTGAGGCCCCGCCTTGCTCACTACATCCCCCCTCCCTCCATCGCTTGCTCTCCCCCACCCTCACTCACTCGCTCATTTTCCCTGGGCTGAGGAGGGTCTCTTTTCGACTGGGTGTTCCGGTTGAAAATCGGACCCCTGGCAAGAAGCAGCAGGCTGTAAGAAGCAGCCTTGTAACTTTCTGCAGAAGAAAGGCTGGATAACAGACAGCCTGGAAGGCGGGGCCAGCGAGTTGGCCAGAGACACAGCCTGTTAGCAGGGAATCTGTGGGAGGGAGGATAACACAGGGCTGCAGTCAGGAGAATGGTGCACAGGGGCTGTACTGTGAACTTGCTACTTTCATATCCCTGAACTGTAATGCACTGCCCCTCGGCATGGGTTGGGAACTGTGAGGCTTTTTGTTTTGTTTTGATTATACTATAAAAGTAAGTATGCCTAGGATATTTTCATCTTCGATTGCTGGCAGCCCTAGTAAAGGAATCCTCTATGTTATTCAAAGTGTGCGAGTGTTTATGTGAACCCAGTGAGGACTAGAACCTGGAAGGCCTACTGCTTGGAGAGGTTGCAACTGAACTCATAGAGACACAACATGCTACCTGACATTTAGCACAACAACATACTGCAGAGAGGTGGCTACTGCATCTTGTGGCCATGTTTGTAATGTTTATATGGTGCACGGGATGTACCTTTAGTACGTGATTATTTATTTCAGATGGGTATCCTCACAGGGGTGAAAATCTGGCTCTTCACAATTTGCTAATTTTAAAAAATCCTTTAAATCTCAAAGCATTTGTTAACATATATTCTACTTCTCTTATTTTTTCTGTAGAATTCTGGCAGCATCCCTCCCTTTCAGCCAAGAGTAGTAGACATGGTTAAAACTTTTTAAACACTTTTTTTTTACCTGAACAGTTTTAGTTTTGACAAATCTCCTAGACTCACAAAATTTTAGGGAATAAGTTTTGAATTTGTCTGATTTTGATATTTTCAGAACAAAAAGGTTTGGGAACATTTTTTGTCGAAGTGACTTTTCATGTCAACATGTTAGTAAATTTAAACTAAAAAAAGGTTTAAAAATAAAGAAGGTCAATTTTTTTGGGGTGGGGGGGAGTGAAATTATCCAAACACAACATTTCAATTGACCTGAACTAGGGTTACCATATTTCCACAAACAAAAAAGAGGACACTGGGGAGGGGGGAGCCCCGCCCTAGCCCCGCCCCGCCCCATCCACTCCCTCCCACTTCCCACCCCCTGACTGCTCCCCTCAGAACCCCAACCCCCCTGCTTCTTGTCCCCTGACTGCCCCCTGCTGAGAACCCCCTACCCTAACTGCCCCCCCCCAGGACCCTACCTGTCCCCTGACTGCCCTGACCCTTATCCACTCGCATGGGTGGCAGGGTTGTAGAAATTTTGGTGGTGCCCAGAACCCCCCACCCCACCTGCCTAAGGCTCTGGGAGGGGGGTAGGGTGGGGGGAGGAGGTCTGGGGTGCAGGTCCTGGGCTGGGGATTAGGGTGCAGGAGGGGTGCAGGTTCTGGGATAGAGTTTGGGTGCTGGGTGCAGGCTCCGGGCTGGGGCAGGGGGTGGGTGTGCAGGAGGGGGTGAGGGGTGCAGGTTCTGGGATGGAGTTTGGGGGTGAGAGGCAGTGCAAAGGGAGGGGGTGCAGGCTTTGGGAGGAAGTTTGAGGGCAGGAGGGGGTGTGTGGGAAGGGGGAGGGGGATTGGGAGGGAGTTTGGGGATAGGAGGGGATGCAGGGGTGAGGGCTGTGGGTCTGGGGATGAGGGGTTCATGATGCAGGAGGGGGCTAAAGGATGGAGCAGAGGATTAGGGTGTGTGGGGATGAGGGCTGGGGCTGGGGGGGTTGGGGTGTTGGAGAGGCTCAGGGCTAGGGTGGAAGGGCAGGGTAAGGGCAGCCTGTCTTCCCATTAGTGGATGGGGGCACTAGGACCCGGGGGCAGCAGACAGCAGTTGCTGCTGGCTCTGGCAGTACACGCAGACAAGGGAGAGGCAGACAGGGAGGGGGGACCCACGGAGGGGGGGATGCACAGAGGGGGGATGGCAGGTGGAGGCTGGGGACCCATCCAACACTCCCCCGCTCCCTGACTGCCCCCCCCACCCACTCCTCTTACCATTCTGGCTCCACGTGGGTCGGTTTGTGTGTTACACAGGACTACAGAGAGAGGGAGGGGGGAGCAGGGGAGGGCTCTGGCTGCTGGAGGCCAATGGGAGTGGGTCAATCAGCCTAGACGCCCAATCAGCAGCCACACTCTGCATGGAAGGGAGGGAGGGAGGCGAGGGAGAAAACCTCCCCGGACATTTTAACCTTGTTACCAATTCCTCCCGGACGGCTATTTAGAGACGCAAAAGCCGGACATGTCCGGGGAAATACGGACGGATGGTAACCCTACCTGAACCTACAAAAGAAGAAAAATGGTTTGTTGATTCATGCACATTTTCAAGATTTAGACTATTCCTCCCAATCTGGGATACAAAACATTTCAAAATTTCAAAAATTCTCATAGGATGTGAAAATTATTTCCTGTCTAGATGTAACTTGTGAGCGGCCATCTGGTGGGGATTCAAGTCTTTGGCAGGCTGATTGATCAAAGAGACTACAAATGCTGCTGCACCTGAGAAGGATGCTAGAAACCCAGCTCTGCAAAGCATGAACTATTTCCCTCTAATCATTTTCAAGGTGTGATATCACCACAGATACAATGATCCTTAGGTACAATCAGTTTAGAAATGTGCATTCGTCTTATTATAGGAGCTTTTAAATTGTTAATATATGCCGTTTTACACTTATTATTACCCTATCTTATTTCTCACTCACACCAGAAAAAAAAAATCAATCATATTGATTCCTGTAAGAGTTCCATATAGTATTATGTCCAGATATATTGTGAAAACATTGTTCCCATTAGTGATCCAATGGGAGGCAGCATGAGCTCCTGGATGGAGCACTGTATTGAGAGTCAGGAGCCCTGGGTTTTGTTCTCAGGTAGATTTGCTGTGTGACATGGGGCAAGTCACTTCACCTCTCTCTGCCTCCCAACTGTTGTCTGTTTGGTCCATTTTGATTGTAAACTCTTGGTGGCAGGGATTATGTGTCTGAACAGTGGAAGCAAAATGGGGCACTAATCTTGGTTGGTACCTCTACAAATAATAATATTAATAACATTAACATGTATGGATGTTTCTTATTTGAGAAGATTTAGGATTTATTTTATTTCACCACCTCAGTGTTCTGGGAGTAAATACAAGGGTTAGAAAAACTACATACTGCAGTGGTAAGGTCTAAAGCAGGGGTCAGCAACGTTCGGCACGCGGCTCACCAGGATAAGCACCCTAGTGGGCCGGGCCAGTTTATTTACCTGCTGACGCGGCAGGTTTGGCCGATCGCGGCCCCCACTCACCGTGGTTTACCGTCCCGGGCCAATGGGGGCGGCGGGAAGCCGCAGCCAGCAGATCCCTCGGCCCGCGCCACTTCCCGCCGCCCCCATTGGACCAGGACTACGAACCGCGGTGAGTGGGGGCAGCGATCGGCTGAACCTGCCACGTCAGCAGGTAAATAAACTGGCCCGGCTCGCCAGGGTGCTTACCCTGGTGAGCCGCGTGCCGAACGTTGCCGACCCCTGGTCTAAAGAGAAAACCCAGCCAAATTCACCATAGGCTAAAACTCACCCCCACCTATCTATGCATCCCCTCCTGCCAAGTGAAATTTTACTATACATCTGTTTACTCATATGAAAACTCAATAAAATGTAAGTTTAAGTCCAATGCATACATGTTTATTTAGATCAGCACCTGCTTTCAGTTCATCTAATAGTCTAGCAATTATGTAGCACCTCCAATAAAATCATCAAGATCCATTAATAACAAAAATAAATTAAAGCCAATACAATAGTCCACATTTGTTAAGTCTTGCTTCAGATGATTTTTGATGAAGGAAGAAACAAACACTTTGCCTCTGGCCTTCTTTTTGTGTGTGTGTGTGTCTGTATGATACAGCAACAGTGGGAAATGCAAAACATGCCAATGATCTACATTCAGTGCCTTATACTGCATAAGTAATGAGAAAGCACATTTGCCTAATAGACAGATGCTTTTAAAAAAGACAGCCTGGAATGCATATAACAAATATACTAATAATTATATTAAAATACTATGTTAAAAGAATGCTTGTTAGGTTGCAAAGTCAAACTCTCGAAAGTCTGAAAATACCAGATTTAGGATTGTCCAATTTTAAGTCAGCCCCCTTATGAGTTCACCCTGTGCACTGAATGAGGCAGGGTCTTGTGGAAAAAAATGGTATGTGGTCATGTAATTAAAGACTATCAGAATGCATACACACAAGGGGGCAAAATTAACGTTGCTCCAGCAACTGCAGATCTGATGTTTCCTAGCTCTTGAGTACTCAACTATACAACCTAAATAACACTCTTTTAATGTAATATATTTTATGTAGTTTCCTAGATTTTTGTTAAAGAAAAAAGGTAGATCCAATTATATTATTCACAACAGTAACAGCACCCATATCTCACATCATCATCCGGGTTTGAACCTTGAACTTCAACACTGCAGCAAAGACTGGGTCTGTGTACTGGTTCCAGAGAGTATTTGGGGAAATCTGGCCTGTCTCTCTCCCCTCTCCTCACAATTGGGGGAACAGCATCTCCTATATGGGCTCTTAAGTAGAGGAGGATGGGCCAATTAAACCATGTTCTGAATTTGGAAGGGTTTATGGGCGGCGCCGGGGGTGGAGCAGTCCAGCCTGGCTCTCTCTCCCCGTCCAACCAGGAGGTGTGGGGAGGTTCATGACACATGTTGTGATCCAGAGGGGTATTTGGGCCATGAACCAAGTCTGAAGTGAGAGCAACCTGGCTTCCTTCCCCCTTTTGATGCATCTGCACCAGCAGTCCCCATGTGTTTCCACTGCAGAGCATGCTGCTGCTACTTTGGCAGAATCAGGAGCCTGGCTTTAGAATGTTTGTGTTTAGTTATTATTTTGGCAAGCTGCAATAATTTTCCTGAGGAACAAAAGTGAGAGAGGGGAAATGGCAATTTTTAACACTTTATATCTCAGTAAAAGATCAATGGAATTTCACAGGATACAGAGAAGGTACCTCTCTGTCCTGAAGGCTATCCCCTGCTGACTATCAAATGTTTGCTGCAAACAATGTAAATGTGAGAGCTTCTCCCTCATATAATAATATGAAGCCTGATTGAAAGCCCACTGAAATCAAGGGAAGGATTCTTAACAGTTAGATAGATGGTCTGTGGATCAGGGCCATATAGCAGGTGTCTGATGTATGAATCCAATTCAAAATGTAATTCTATTCATCCATATTATCTGTCCATAATCCATAGTATCTATATTTCATATTTTCCACAATTAATTTAAAATAAAATTTTTCTTCCATGGCATTTACTATCCTGATTTCTCATGTTAAGTCATTACAATATGTTAGCATTTTTTTTTTATTAAGCTTGACCTTAGAAATAAAGTTATATCCATTCTGATGAAAGATTTAACAGTTGAGTTAAAGGTTGGGACTGTTTCCTTTTTCTCCAATGCCCAGGGTACATCATACCTTAGATGTTTAGTGCCACTTGGTGGGATTCTCAGAATAAGAATACGCAGTGTTCTGTGTATGCTACTCTCTCAGCAAAGGGAAATAAATGAGACAAGACAGTTGGTGGATTGAAAAGAGAAGATGATTGGGGCACTCTCTCCTGCTAAGAAATGTCTGTTTAAATAAAGTACCTTTTGTTGGTTTTACCTGCAACTGGGCTCTTTGTCTCAATTAGGTGGAATATGATGAAATAAAAGACTGTCTCAGAAAGGATTGCCGGAGGCAATCTAGCAGCAATGCAGAGCACACCAAGTTTGAAATACTAGCTCAGGGCTTCACTCTCTTTTCACAAGGGGCTGGATGTGCTACAAAGATAGCAAACACTAGCTCCAGAAGGAGGGAAGGGATTTCTTATGTTGCTCCTAATAATTCCTCTGGTTAATTCAGGAATAGCATGGATACTCTCCACGGGAAACCACACAAAGCTCTTTTTAGCAGCTGATGTGGTGGCCATGAAATAAGGGCCTTGATGGAAATAGTGGAATGGGAATCTTTTTGGCCATGAGAGATGCTCAGCTGTTCCCCCAGGAGAGACGAAAGGTATAGCTATACATTTGCTATTAATGGCCCCAACTCAACCAGGTACTTCACGGGAGCTAATGATATGCTTAAAGTTAGGCACATAATTAAATAACTTGATGAAACAGGGCCTACATGTATGATTTTCTAAAATAGTTTACTTAATTTTCCCTGAAAACATACTTCAACTTCCTCCAGATTTTAGTGCCTTTAAACACTGCCTAAACTATTTACTGCAGTGCTGTTTGGTCCATGGCTTTATTTTTGCAGCTAAGCTGAGTGACTGCTTCACATCCAAAGATTAAACTGTGAAGTCTCTTATGGCCCATTAACTGGAGAGCAAACATCAGCAGTCTCAGATTTGTAGTCTTTGGGTCTGTCACACAATGCTATGCAGCACATGAGGTACCAACCAGCTGGATACAACCAAGACATTTTAAATAAGTCTCCCATGCAGAAAAAAAGATTGTGCAAACCCTTTCTTGTTATTTTCACACAGAGGCTGATTTTCTTCATGACAGTTGTCATATATGTAGGTATTCTAGTCTACAAATTGAAAACTGGGTGTCTTAAGCATACCTCTCAAATGTCCTTCATTCCAACATATGTCACTCATTAGTCCCAAAGTTACTTCTGTGTCCCACCTTTCTGATGTTCCCTCTCTTTTGCTGTCAAAAGTTATTTACCTCAGGAACAAGGAAACATGAAACTGTGATGACACAGAGTCCAGCTTACACTAAAGGACTGAATCCTGTTGTATTTCATGTTTCTTGCCTGAATAATTTTTGTGTCTTTGTCACACATTGCAGCCCACATTTGGGCCTTGGCAGATTGAGAGAGATATTTCTCAGGGCTTGACAATGATATATTCAGTCCTTCACCTTAATGGTTTGACTCCGACCTGCGTTGTCAGCTATGCTAAGTCACTACCAACTGATGGCTCTTCAGTGGCCTATGGGAAATAAGCTACTTGCCAAATCAGTTCATAATGGTCAGGTGTCTGTTTAAAAAAAAACTACCTGCACAATTGGCACTAATTGGTACCCATGTTGACAAGAGGAACTGAGTCATCCTGACAGCACTAGAGGTGGTCCCTCCAGGTAGAATCTGAAACCCATTTGAAGAGCAGTGTGGGGAAGTTTACACTATTATGTCATATCTGTTACATGGTCACAGAGGACTCCACTCAATTTTTCATACTGTCACTCTAGCACTTTGCATGGACATTTGAAAACCATTAAAGTTCATTAAGAGAAAAATAAAAAGTTTGGCTCAGTGTATTGATTAGAACAAGCACCTAATTTCCCTCTATAGAGAATTAAGCTCAATCGGATCTACCAATCTTCTGGGGGGGGAAATCATTTGTGAGGCTTCAGCAAAACATGTTAAGGAACAAATACAAAGTAATAATAATATGAATGGGGCACCAAAATACCTGAATTCCTAAACTGAGTCACTGTGTAATCAGACCCACAATATGGATGTCCTTCCTCACCCCTCTCCTTCCTCGTGTGTTATTATATACACCCTTGTCTGTCAAGTCTAAAAGTTAGGGCCCAATCCTGGAAGGTGCCAAGCACATCAGAGAAGTGCTCTGCATCCTTAACTTCATTAAAGGGCACACACCTTGTCTCAGAGGGTGCTCGGCACATTGCAGGACTGAGCCCTTCATGTGTATTCTGCAAAGCGCCTTACACACTACTAGGTGCTAGACAATAATGGGCCACATCCCAGACCCATCATTCTGCCTTGCTTTCTGCCACTCTAGCAGAATAAAGCAGAATTGATCGAAT
The DNA here is from genome assembly GCF_027887155.1 of Malaclemys terrapin pileata. NCBI lineage: Eukaryota > Metazoa > Chordata > Testudines > Emydidae > Malaclemys > Malaclemys terrapin. The sequence goes on from NC_071518.1 coordinate 15,123,203, forward strand.
GGTGGGAGGGAGTCAGGGTGGGCATGGCAGAGTTCTGCTGCACTCAAGGACTACCCAACTGGCAGAACAGCCCTTTAAGGCCATTTTTAGCCAGTGCACCTGTGGCTGCTCTAAATTGTACTGGGGCCTAAATTGGCTCCAGGATTGGAGGGAGGGGAACATGAAAGTGGCTAAAAGCAGCCTTTGACTCCCCCCATTCAGCTGTACTTACAGCAATACATAGGAATAAGAAGGTCTGAGTTCTGCACCTAGCTAACTAAAGCCATGAGATCTCAATAATATGATTTTTAAACTGCCTACACTTTGAAGAGACACTTCCAGGTACTTTACTGAAACAGTTTGTTCTTGTTTAACATTACATTCTAGTAAGGAATCTTTTCTCGGTTGTATCTACTTGAATACCAATTTTAAAAGAAACCAGCACTGTCTACACTGACACTGGAAAATTCATTAAAACCGTACCATTTTTATCAGGCTCATATAAAATATTGTGTGCTCCATTTGTTGTTTTGTAGCAATATTTACCTAAGAAAAGCTATTCTCGGAGCTGCGTATATACTTCTGTATTGATACTGGGACACATTAACAAGGAAATAACCGAAACAGGAGAACTACTGTACACTGTGATCCATTAATAATAAGCAAAAAAAGATGGGGGATACGGCCTAAAAATAGGTAAGAAAATAAATTGTATATTTTTTTTTTACTTCTGAGTGTTTATTAACAAATAACTAGGAAAAAAGCCCTACATGAATGCACTATTAAGCTTGCACAGGAAATGAAAAAGCTAAAACTCCAACAGCAATGGCAGCATTTCAAATCCTGAATGTTTCATGATGCACATTTTAGGTCATAAATAATAAAATACAAAGATAAGCAGAAAACAGGACTAGAAATACTACATGTATGTAATATGACTGGCCCTTTCTACAGTCCTTTAGCTGTAAAAACCTTAATGGTGCATTAACACAGGACCGCATCATCCCCTGAAAAGGATACACACCCACGGACTGCAAACTTCCACTCCTTAACATTGATTTCCCCCATTCAGGCAAGAAGCATGTAGTTCAGCCCCTCTTAGATACAGATCCCTTTTGCAACATTAATGAGAACAGCATTAACAGGCAGCCACAAAAAATAATGGAACTAACTAGTTAATTAAATAAATAAAAAGGACATAAAAATAAAGTAAATTTTACATGCAAATACTTCGTATGACGCGCTGATCACATGAACATGCACAATGCAGAACCCATAGCTCAGCGCTATACTCTTCTATTCATGATGCTATTTCCATTTTAAGGCTCAATGCATTGTCTTTTCAGCACACCAGCCCAAGACCCAACCTGGGAACACATCATGTCCCTCTGTACTGTTCACCTCTGAGAGGCTCATAGGAAAGTATTGACAGGTTCTCACACCTCTAAGAGCCTGATCCAAAAACCATTGAAATCAGTGGAAAGACTCTCATTTACTTTATTGATCATGCCCAGAGAAAGATACACACAACATACACGGACAAGGCGATTGCAACACATGGCTTTGGAGGTAGAAAGAAGTAAAGTGGAAGAAATCAGAGTGGGATCCTGAGAAGAATTGGGAGGGTCTGTGGGGACCGGAGAAGCAGCCTATTGAAAGAGCATCAATCTGACTGTTTGTCAGTACAGTTCCTTTGAGTCAGGGGTTTATTATTGAATTATTCAATATTGACTCCAGGAATGAAAAATAAAAGGCTTCTGTCATTTTCAAATCCCTTCTATGTGCGTCTACTGTTTTTTTTGTCTCCTGTACTGTACCCATAAATCATAACTGTAACGCATAAACTAAACAACCTAGGTTTTGCCTGAAAATGTCTGTCTACTACACTGTAGACTACCTATGCCATTTAACACATCACAAGTTACATGTACTATATATTTATCTTGGGCTCCATAAGACTGGTAAATGGGAGCTGTGATAACATGTTCCACATATTTTATTACATTGTGTAGTTGCTTAATATTTCCTAACTTTATTTTCTACTTCATTGTGAATTCTGCTGTTGTCTCCAATGAAAGAACAGTGACATTTGATACACCACAGAGCTCATGGTACATCTGCCATGGAGTTGTAAATGCATGCGGAAAAGGCTAAGAACATACAGCAGTATATACCAAGTAAAAGTTCTAGCTAAGTAATCAAATCTTCGAGAACAGCAGGCAGTGTCATCAGACATATCACTCCACAGTTGAATGAGATTGTCAATCGCTGGAAGGCTGTCTGAAAAACACAGTTTGCAGGTCTTCCAAAGCTGAAAGTACTACCTTTGGAAGGTAATCTAGACTTACCCTATTGCAGGTTGACATATACGTGTGAATCAAAAGGAACAGATCATGGGAAATAAAAAGACCGAAAGAAGATTATTTGTAAGTATCATGTTTCTGTACTGTTTTAAACAACATATTTAAACTTGTGCAGGAGGGTAGTTCCATTTAGCACAGGGCTTATGTGAACTTGAAAGTGAATGATTAGTGTCCATATAGGTTTTTAAAATTGTATTTACATACGTACAGTATTGGAACGATGACATTTCTTATGATGTTAATAATCCAATAACTAAATATAGATAGGTAAATAATAAGCATTTATGTAGTATTTTATGGGCATTATCTAATTAATCCTCCCAACAACCCTGACACAATATTTATATCCTCATCTTAAAGATGGGGAAATGGAGGCAGCAGAGCTTATGGCATGATTTTGCTCATACGGAAGTAAATGGCAAAATTCCCATTAACTTCAGCAGTGCATCCCGTTGACTTCAACAAAGTCAGGGGCAAAGTTAGAACCAAGCACTCCTCCTTCCCAGTCCTTTACTCATTTCACTCAACCACCATACCTACCTTGTTGTCTGACTGTCTATTTCATTTGAAAGAAGAAGCTTTCAATTCTTCTGTTAATTTCATCCTCCAATTATTGTCATATGCTAGAGAGACCACATTGAGAGCATAATTCTTTATGTAACTTGTAGTCCCCAAGGATAATGCACAATAGTACTAGATAAGTATGCAGCTATACTGCATCAGTTAAAAGTTCTGTCAGCATTAAAAGCTCTGTTTTAAGGTAGCTAACATTTATGTTTCCTAACTCATACACTCTGCATGTGTGTTTTTACCTCAGATAGAACTATATTTTAGAAAAGGTTATTTGAACCTGTGTATGTGTTTTTCCAAAGGGTTTCAGTATTCTATTTCATTTTATATTCAGGCTTAAGTGCCAATGTCATGAGGGGCTGAACACTTCCTGAAAGGTAATCAGTGGCCTCAGCACCCACTGGAGTGCATGACCCTTTGTAGAGATGCATAGCTCCCGAATCGCCAGTCCACAGGCGCGGCAAACTGCTCCCATGGCTACGAGGCAGGAGTGACCTTCAATCCAGCGTTTGTGTTTGGGAAACTTATTTGGCTGATTTAATTGTACCCTCGCAGCTAGTGTTCACGCGCTCAAGAGATAAGTTCGTTATCTTATGTGCATGTATACTGCCTAGCTCTTCTATACGCAAGAATGTAACCACTAAAAAAAGTTGTAAACAAAATAAAAAAAAAAATAAAAACCCCAAAAAAAGTTTTCCTAAAAAGCTTTTTACAAAAAACTTGTAAAACTCTCTAACTACCACAAACCTAGCGTTCTGTTTCCTTTCCTGCGTCGTCACCACAACCCTTATCTTGAGAAGTGCTGATTCTTTAGGGGTGAGTTCTCAAAGGGCCCTATATTGGCCTTAGAAATTGTGTGCCAACTTTTTCCTTGTACATGTGTGATTATCTAAGTATGCAAACCCTTGTGTTTGTATTTGCATATCAGAGCAAAGACCTAAAGACCTGATTTGCACACATGGCAGGTCCTTGGTGCATATTAGCACAGTAACTGTGCAAGCACTCAGATAGTAAGGTGATGAGAGCCATATAAGAACTGATATAAATGGAATAGAAATAGCTCTACATGAAATTTAGCCTTTGTTTAACTAGAATCACTTTTGGAGTTTGGCTGTTACGTTCACAGCACTTTCTGCCTTGTGATAGAATTGAGTATGTTCAGAGCATTCTGTACAAGTACAGGTGTCTTGTGAATATAAACAGTACTCGTAACATGTAGCAAATGCAACATGTAAACAACATTGGCTATGCACGCAGTAGAACACACATGTACAAGTGCAGCAAATGTAACAGCCTGTCAGTGTTTTACTTTCTTATTCTGAGACAGTCTACAATAACTCACTAAAGCGTACCTTATAGAGCGCCTTTCATCCAAAAAGCTTTAGGGTCAATCATAAGCTAAAAATGTTCTTGACAAAAGAAGCAACAGAAGTGAAGGAGCAACCTCCAACTGTGCAAACTCGTGGTTAGGAGAAAGACTGGAGGAACAGAATAAGCAGAAAAGGGACTTGCAGAATATTGGTAAAATAGGGAGCGTGAATCCAGTGAAAGCTCTGAAGACCAAGACGCTAATTTTAAATTGGAATCTGGGATGGGTAGTTAAACCAAGGAGGGTGACAGAGAACAGAGATGCCATACCTCCACTTTCTGAAGGCCTAAAAAAAGCAGTTGCCATTTTAAAGTTGGGAAGAGAGTTATAACCTGACTTTGAAAAGTGTTGAGCACCTGCAACTCCCATTGACTACAATGGAACGTATGGGGCTCACATCTCTCAGGATCAGGCCTTAAAAAAGCAGAAGTAAAGGTGATTTTCTGGAGATAGCAATAGACACAGACAAGAATTACTAGGAAATATTAAGTTTAACTTCAGAAATAAACCCCAAATTTCTGCCCTTTAGAACATGTTCCACTTTTCACTCTCTTTCATCTCTATCATGCCATATACTAATTATGCAGCAGTCCCAGCAAATGGGATATCATGGCATTGTAATAATAAGTACTATTCAAAGACCTAGCAGAAGAGGAGTATAATGTCTTTATTAGTTTTGCCTGAGGTCCCGTCTCCCCTCCTTTTCTCTTCATTAATGAATTTAAAACAATGCAGGAAATTAAATCCAAAAACTACTGAGCATTACAGCAAAGTTAAGGCTATGATTTCACTGAAAAATAAACTCCCACAAAACTGAGATGCAGTGCTCTCGCTCTCTCTCAGTCCTTCTGAGAAGCCTTAAATGCTTGGGCATTGCTGCACATATGGTACATAAGATCACAAACTCTTCTGATAACTCTGCTATGAAAGGATTAACTAAGGAGTGACTGCCTTGATTCAAAATCTTCTTGTTTGTCATCTTACGTACACTACAAAAAAACGCTCTCCTCATTGTTTTAAATGCAACTGGGAATATTGTATATTAATAAGCGTGTTGCGGCCCCATTTGTATTGGGATAGTTTACTGACTGCAACAAAGCATATTAAGATAAATCTTCCATTGGTATAAATCAACATTAGTTTACATTGAAAGTCAATGGAGCTGTGCCTGTTTGCACCATCTGGCCCAAGATTTGGAGTCCAAACTGATCATTTCACAAAATCAATTTAAAATAGCAATGGGTGACAATTGCTATTAGCATATTGGTCCAGGAACAAATATCAAATCTATACTTTCTCTGTCTTTTCTTCAGTAACATGCATAACTATTGAAATTCCCTGTAGTACACTGCAACATGTACAGAATGCTTTAACATGAAATTATCCATGTTTTAACCCATTGTCTGCCTACATTTTAGATACATTTTAGGAGCCAATGTAATGTGGTAATAATGTGTCTGATTATTCAGAGGAAACAGAAAGTTAATGATATGTTACAGTATTTGACTATTCTGATATAAATCAAACATCCAACAAGGAGAAGACATGTATTTGCTAGTCAAGCTTTATGATGAATGCAGATGGCATGATCTCTTTCCAAGGCAAGTGTGATTCGAAATTACTGATTGAAAGAAATGAACAGAGCTGTAAAAATAAACAAGGGGTTGGTAATAGACAAGGTAGAGTATATGTCAAGGCAAGCATGTGCTATTTTACTCATGCTCTCCATCTTCCTGTTACAAAATACTATGCCTATGATGTTATATTGTCTGGCATGTACATCAGGGTCAGTCTACAAATATATCTTAGCCTGGTGTCTTCTATTGTATAAGGTACACTTTCATCCTTGTGTTTAGGCTTGCTCCAACATGCATCTCTGAGAAATGTCAGAGCATTTTAAAGCTTTGTGTAGCAGGACAGCAGGTGAAAAGTGACCATAAAATATAAAAACTTTTGAATACTGTATGTAAATATAAGCATGTAACAAATAGCAGCTTTTTGAAAAGTCTTAAGATGAGAAAGGCTAAGCATGCTGGCTAATGACATTTAAAAATATGTGCATCTGTTTCCCTTTATCACCAAAAATAAAAGATGCTTTCTATCTTGAAAATACAAGTTAGAACAGGCTGTCTGTACCCTGAAATCTCCAGTCCACTAAAAAGATCATTCTACTTTCTCCTGTCAGATGATCATATAATTTATGTTAGTTGCATAATTACAAAAGGAGTAAATATCTATAAAACATAAATTTACAGGCATCAGGGAAGACTCAGAATGACCAAGAGCTGTAAACTTGAGCTTGATAGGAAAGTCTAAGCCAACGTCTACTCTACATTTTCGTAGTGAAAGAAAAAAAAAATCTTTACTTACCCGGCCAACTAATATTGGTTCAGGTCCAGAAAATTCTTCTAATACAAACATTTGGTTCCAAACCCAGCCCCTCTTCGAACGGTTCAAAACCTTCTGTTCTCCACTGAGCCCACTTAGTCCCATACTGGATCCACTTGGTAATATTTGAGATTGATTCAATGGAGCCATATAAATGGAAGGAAGGACAGTAATCCATAATATTATTAATGGAGTCCATACATCCATAAGCATCTCCGTTAGTCTTTCTGGCATTGTACCACAAGCTTAGCAAATCACCACAGAACTGAAACAATTATTTTGCTTTCCTCCAGACGATAGCCATCCAGTTCATCATGCAGTAAAGTACATTTACTTACAGATCCTCCATATGTTTGCAGCACAGTGAACATAAACAAAAATTGCTTAGCTTATAAAAACATGATCCACTGGGTTTTCCTGTCATCCAAGATTCCTGCAAAAATAAGAGTAATACAAAGTTAGCTATAAAGTGCTTGGGGATATATTTTATAAAATCTTAGTTATTTTCATGTCAGAAACAAGCCAAAGTCCAGTTTTATATTTATAGTAGATAATATATGTGTCTAGGAAATGAATTTTAATTCCCATTTTAAAGGGGGGGGGGGGCAAATAAGGGACAGATACTTCTGTCAATGTTGGTAGCACCTTCCTGCACTACTAGTTCCTTCGATTTCAGGTCAGAACTACTCAGTGTGAGCCAGCATATTAGAATTTGACCCTGTATAAACCTTTCAGTAAAAGCTAACCACAAATAACTCTGAAGCTGAGCAATAATACAGCGGTGGGTAACTCATTTTTCTTTTTTTAGTCTACATGTCCTCTGCTCGCTTTGAAGTCAATGGAGCGTACTCAGTACCTCAAAGGATTGAATCCTTTTTTTCCCCCAGGCATTCATAATAGCCAGGGCAAGAACATTTTTTTTTATTCATGTATGGCCACAAGAAAAAAAAATAGTTCAACTTTAGTAAATATTGTAACTTTAAGAAAGAAAATATTAATTTCATTTATGTAGAGGCAGGCAGGAACCAGATTTCTCATTTTGCAAGACTTTCTACCATTTCTATTTTGTTTTCCCTTTCCAAAACAGCACAAAATCCAAAATATTTTGACATTTTATCACAAAATGACCCCCCCACCCCTCCCCCACACACACTTACACAAAATAAATGTTTTTGGTCAATCAACACTGTTTTGTTCCTATAACATCAATGTCATTCCACTTTTTTATTTTTTTCAATTATATTTTAGCAAAAAAAAAAAATTAAAAATGCAATAAAAAGTCATTTTGAAATGGAAAATCAAAATATTCCATTCCAAAAAGGTCAAAATGGAATGTTTACACCTCATTGGAATGTTCTCTTTCTGTGTTTTTGTTGTTTTCCAAAATTTTATAAAAAACATATTTCTCCAAAACATTTCACTTTTGATTCACCAGAATTTTTAAATGAAAAACACATCAAATTTCTGATCAACTCTATTTACAAGTCACTTTCCCCTACCTCTGTTTATACAACATAATAAAACCATAAAAAACAACAAAAACATAATTTGGCATAAAAAATAAGACCTTAACAAATAAGGCAAATAAAACCTGATATGGAGATCTCGTATAACATGATGAGGGGAAAGGAAGAGGACAGAAGAAAATAAAAGGCTCAGCAGTGGCCAATTTAAAAAAAAAAACAAACCCTTTAAAATAAGATCTTGAAGTGTTTGTTTCCCCTAAGAGATGTACTGAGATGAAGAAGCTAGTTTAACAACTTAAAGTCTGCTACAGTATAGCCACAATGCTCTACAAACCTTAAATGCAACCGTAGGTTACTTAAAAAGATGTCTGGGATATAACTCAAAGAGGATAATAGCATGGCTGGAGTTTTGTAAAAGGTTTCCTGATATATAATCATTGGCTGGTTCAGAACCAAATGTAATCTTATGGAAAACTACAGTGTAGGAGGATAGGTACACGGCTGTCAACTCATGATTTTTTGTGTGTGTGGCTCAGAGCTGTACAAATCACTGATTGTTTTGGTTAGCTAGTAGTTCTGAATTTTTTTTTTTAATTTGTTTCATATAGGCCCAAACCAATTTTTTCCCCCGAAATTGTGTGCAGGATGTGGTATTATGGAGAGGTACTATGGCACTTCAAACCCAACACAGTTTGGTCACACAAAGTATTTCATTCAACTTGAAACTAAACATTTAATTTAAATTTTGAGCTTTTTTTTTAAAAAAAAGTAATTTTTGTTTTCAACCAAAATAATTCAGAAATATCAATATGAATTTACATAACGTTTCACTCAACTTGAATCTGCATTTTTCTGTGAGAAAAAAGTTTTGGCCAAAATAATGTCATCCAGCTCTACTGTCTGATGATATTCAGTGTTTATCTTGAAGCCTAAACTTCTTGAGTCATATGATTATGGGAGACTCACAACTTTCATTTTTGTATACATATTGTACGGTTCTAGTATTCATGTTTGTGAAGGAAAAACTTGAAAACATGAACATGATGTTTAAAGGCTAATAAAACAAACAGAAAACAAGTAAAAAGGCACAAACTGTGGGGTTTGTTCTGTTTAATATAAGAATGGCCTACTGGATCAGACCAATGGTCCATCTAGACCAGTATTCTGTCTTCCAACAGCAGCTGGTCCCAGGTGCTTCAAAGGGAGTGAACAGAACAGGCAATCATCGAAGACCCATTTCCTATCAACCACTCCCAGCTTCTGGCAATCAGAGACTAGGGATACCCAGAGCATGGGGTTGTATCCCTGACCATCTTCACTAATAGCCATTGATGGACCTATGCTCCGTTAACTTATCTAGTTCTTTTAGGAGCCCAATTATAGTTTTGGCCTTCGCAACATCTCTTGGCAACAAGTTCCCAGGTTTGTTTGTATTTCAGTAACTGACAACATAGCTGTGGAAACCTCTTGCAAGAAATTCTAAAGCCATGAGAGACTCATCTTTTTAAGAAGGTGAGAAGAGCTGTTATGAACTAAAACTCAGTCCAAGTACCTCTGGACCTCGAAGTGTGATACTTTCAATAATGCAACAAGAATGAGGTAAGTGCCCATTCCAGTAACTGTTATGGGTCTCAGTGCTGAAGATTGAGTGAGAGGGAGAGGGCTGGAAGGTAATACAACCTAATTCTCTGAAGAGATTTTTCTATGAAATGTGAAGGGAAGAGACGTAACCTGACTTTCCATATCCCCTAAGCCCCCCACGGAGTGGTGAGGAACAGAATGGAAGGACAGTTCTCTCTTAAGAGCTTGAGGAGGGGTGGGGACAACCAATTTCACTCTGAAGACAATGAAGGTATGGGGAACAAGAGGGTTTGTAACTACTGCCCTGTAGACCAGGGGTCGGCAATGTTTGGCACACGGCTCGCCAGGGTAAGCACCCTGGCGGGCCGGGCCAGTTTATTTACCTGCTGACGTGACAGGTTCGGCCGATCGCGGCCCCCCACTGGCTGCAGTTCGCTGTCCCGGGCCAATGGGGACAGCAGGAAGCTGCGGCCAGCACATCCCTCGGCCCGCGCCGCTTCTCGCCCGGGACGGCGAACCGCAGCGAGTGGGGGCCGCGATCGGCCGAACCTGCCGCATCAGCAGGCAAATAAACTGGCTTGGCCCGCCAGGTTGCTTACCCTGGTGAGCTGCATGCCAAACATTGCCGACCCCTGCTGTAGACCTTAAAAGGGAGAGGAACCCAGAATGTGTTAAGGTAGGTAAGAGGTAATTAGAGGGAGAAGGAACGTTCAAGCTTAGATGGAAACAATATACAACTTGGTAGCTTGGGATAAGGTTTTTCATATTTTTCTGTTCATGTGAATCAAAAGCAAAGGAAACCTCAGGGTAGCATGACCCACCATGAAGTGTAAAGGTCACCATCTTGGCTGACACTAGGGATCAAATCAGGGACATCCAGAGTTAGAAGCATAAGTCTTTCCAGCTTGAGTAAAACTCTGTAGGTGGGTAGGTAGCTGTAACACTCAGATCCACCGTGAATTTAACACAGAAGGGGGCACATAACACACACACACTGACCTGTGAGTTACACGTGCACCAGAGAAATCTTTCAGATGAACCCACCCTGAGATTGCTGCTGATTTGGACACAGCTCTAATTGGCACTTTTTTGCCATTCCCAGGACTGAATAATAATAAAACACAGCACTTTTCATATTCAAAGGGCTTTTAAAAACATCAACTAATTAATCTAATTAAGACTGAACTGCTGTCCCCTTTCACTCAAAGGGGGCTCCCTCCTGAACAGAGCTGAAGCAAATTGGTGGGATAGTGTGACACTTGTACTGCTACTACATATGCTGTATCTTTTTGTTATATAGGGTAGAGAAGGGACATAAGACTTTAGTTACCTGAACTGCCAATCTGCAAAAACTAAATTCACTTAGATGTATGTTAAAAGAAATACAGGAAGCTCAGATCCATTACTTTTCAGGCAGTACAGCCGGATTAAATCCCATCTAGCCATTGCTAATACATCAAGATTCTTTAGCCACGATTGGATCCGATCTCAGTGTAACTCCATGGGAGAGGCTTCAGCAATACTTCAAGCAAACAAAAACAGCAGCAACAACGTTCACATAACACGTTTCATTAAACCGAACTCAGTAAAACAACCTGGCAAAAAGCACAGTTAACTTGAGCACTGTTATCATAAATGTGCAATAAGTTCTCCAGCACCAGTGAGAAAGGAAAGTTGCAGCATGTGTTAGGCATTGCAGGCTACAGAACAAATCCCCCTCTTACCTGCACATATTTTTGCTTTTAGCACGGTTATGCATGTGAATATGCACAGTTCACAATGAAGGAGACTCATTAGTATCTCCACAATGAAGGCTGATCTTCTGGAACCCTTCACTGCAAACCTCATTTGAACCCATTACTCTGACTTTGCCAGTAGTAAGTCAATCCACCTGGAGCTGAGGGGCCTAGGCCTGTTTTAAGGGAGAGGCCTTTGACCAACACACAGAGAATGGGCTGTCTCCAGAGTCCTGGGCAGTTGTGGAAATGGGTTGTTCTTGCCACTCTAGTTGCTGCATTCCATGTGCAGGATGTATTATGGAGAGGTACTATGGCACTTTCCCTGTCCCCATGACTGCTATTGGTTATATTTTGTGGTCAGAGATTGCTGTGAAATAGATGCATCCGACGAAGTGGGCATTCACCCACGAAAGCTTATGCTCCAATACATCTGTTAGTCTTAAAGGTGCCACAGGACTCTCTGTTGCTGTGAAATAGAGACACTGCAGCCATGCTCCCCTTTTCCTTGATACTCAGTGTGTACCAGGGCCTAAGGAAGTGGTGTGGAGCTTGGGTAGTGGCTCTCTGCCATCTGAGGATCCCCTCATGAGGCCAGATCTGCAGGCTCTCCAGCTACTTTGTGCCATCAGGACAGCACAAAATCCCTACAGCAGGAACAGAATCTGGCCCTTAAACTGTTATTTCCATTATTTCCAATGATTTGGTTTGCTTGTGAAAGTGTAACATTAATGTTTGCAGTTTTCTCAAAAGCCACAATATTCTTTTTAGGTTCCATGTCTGATAAGTATTTACTTACAACCCTAATTCTAATTCAATAAAGTTTTTTGCCTGAGAGTATGTATTCTCTTGATTCTCTGAATGGCCCTGCGAGATGAGGGTGGGGATGATTATTTTAAACAGTCTAGGAGTCCAGATTTTGGGTAAAATAAAGGGATTTTAAATATAACAAATAGAGCTAGGGAGATGTGACCCTTTTTCAGATAACAGAGTGTTCTGGATAACAGTTTCAGCTAATCAAAGTTTAATCAAATATTTGTAAAATGGTTGGTTTCCCAGAGCAAAACCTATAGAGAATCAAATCACAGGTAAAGCTGAATAGCTTGTTTTCTGTAACAGGATCTTCCTGCTGTATGTGTTGATATGCTTTTGGACAGGCAGCACCAAACCATGATTATTGTTTGGAATCTGGCAGAACCAAGGAGTCCCCGGCATGGACCAAAGTCCCATTGTGCTAGGTGCTGTACAAACACAGAACAAAGAGCTTACAACCATGCTGACTTTACAAGTTAGGTGATGCCCCCCCAGCAATCACCACTTGTTGGAATTATGTTGCAGCATTATAAACAGTGTAATATCGTTTCCAGATGTTGCACCATCATTACTTGATATCAGATACATTACAATTACTTTAAGGGCCAAATCCTAGTCAATTGAGACAAGTAGTCCCATTGACTTTGTGTGGGACTAGAATAAGTAGGGCAATAAGCAATTATATTAAGTTCACTATATAATTACTTTCATTCTCATCTTTTGTATAACATACCAGTGGGTTATGGTTATTTGGCAGCTGACGTATTGGTAACAACCAGTACTATTTTCATTATGGCTATTTTGCAATCATATTGTAACTTTTAAAAGGTACTAGAGAGATGATGGAATGCAATAGAACTGTTATAAAGATTAATAAAGTTAGTAAAAATTGTTAACACAAACTGCTTACTAAGAAAGAAAATGGAATCAGGTCATAAAAGCTTGAAAAATCAATTTATTTTTAGATTTGTCAAACCACAGAATGTCTTTCTGGCCAAGTAATCCACTTTATTATATTGCTAGTGCATTGATTTACACCATGATCTCCAGTCAAGGAGATTTTACAGCCTCTCTAGAGTTTCTTCACATTAGGAAATGTTGAGGATCCTCTTGCAAACTGCTGCATCTTCAGGGCAATCCACTTCTAATTTCATTCTGCATTCATTGCTGCCTTGTTGATCATTGTGATTACAAGCTACAGATAAGTCCTCTGACCTCACCGTTTCATTAAGGAGGATTTTGTCAATTTTTAAATGATTGGTTCAGTTACGTTAAAAATCTAGCAGTATTGATTTATTTAAATAAATTACACTGGAAATGCCAGACAATTAAAAGTGTGAGATATATATTTGTCTAAAGTAGGATTTTTTCAGATACTTCAGCATACATTAAAACAGTCTGTCAGAATGGACAGGACATTATCCTTTCATCATGCACTGGGAAGACTGCCTGAGATATAAAATACTAATAACATGGTGAGAGAGATGGGACATAACAGCATCAAAGGTCCAGTAAAGAAGTTTAGGTAGTGTAGAGTCATAGAGCTAAAGACCAGAAGGGACATCAGATCACTTAGTCTGGCCCTCTCTATATCCACAGGATACCAACACCACCTAGCACCTGCACACCAAGCCCAACAACTGAAATTAGATCAAAATACTACAGGCCACAGCAGACCAGTCTATTATGTGCCATTCATATACTCCATCTTGGCACCCTGATTCAATACAGGCAAATGTGCATTAAACGTAGGCAGCACAGAACTAGTGAGATGTATGTTCACCAAGTCATTTAAACCTTTGGTTAGCACTAGTTGACTTGAGTATGGTGTTCTTTGTATTGTATACACTCCTGAAGTCTCAAAGTTCCATCAGACTCACATGGGAGTTCTTGCCCTGCAGGGAAAACTCCATTAAACAACCTTGAGTCCCTGCTATAAATAAATTAAAGATCCTCCCTTCCTGCAGGACAGGTAGAGCTTTAGATGACAACTTTCACTCAAGTTAGGAAAACACATCAGGACAGTTAATCTTTTACAATAACTAATATCCTCGGATTGGCTTCCTTTATTTGGAACATACTCATCAACAATGACACTTTCTTCCCATTATCTTGATGTTCCCTTGGCCCATGATCAGAAACTAAACATGCCGTCTACATGGGTACAAAATCTGCAACCGTCCCTGTTTTTTTTAAATAGCCAACATTCACTTTTGTACCTTGCAGTACCTCCTTTGTCAACATCTGGAAGCCTCTTCTTCCTCACTATTTATTCATTTATTTTTCTCTTAGCCCTTTCTTACTTACTTTCCACAGTAGCTAGAATATCATTCCTGTCTTCTTTGGCTTCACTCTTTTCTATCTGTTCTTTAAACTCAATCCTTTTTAGTTTTACATTTGCCTCTGCAGGTATTGGTTACACTGCAACACTTCCACCCATGCTTCCTAGTCCATTTTTTTCAGGGTTCTAACAGGGTTCCCCACTAATGGCAGCAACATGATGCAGACCCTTCCCACTGTGGGAAGCAGAATCTTTCTCTGCTAATCCTCTCCTGGCAGCTCAGTAAACCCTGAAGTTTTCTACTCCACTCCTCATTCATGTGGGTAATCCTTACTCACATGAGCTGTCCTACAATATTCAGCATGATAATTTGCCGTTGAAAAACCCAGAAAAATAAATAGCTTTAACAGAGCCATCAAGACACAAAAACTGACCATGCCAGTAAAATTGGAGCATCCTCATCACACATCCCCCATGCTCTTTGCTGCTCTCAGTGATTGCATTGTATCTGAAATTTGATTGTAAGCTCCTAGGGGCAAAGTCTTGTGTTCGGCTCAGTGTGCTTTTTGTCACTGCATAAGTAATGAAGAATAATGATAAATAATAGAATCCAATAGTGTGACCCTCCCATTGCCAGCTACACAGAATATTGCAAAGCAGTGTCATAAGGGAGGAGAGAATCTGGTCAAATATATTTGCAAATCTTTTGTCCAAGTTTACTGTTTTATATTGTCAGTGGCAACTTGCTCCCATTCACGTTTGCATCAAAAACTGAAACAGAGCAAGACTAAAAAAGAACTACTTATTTTGATGTCAGGCCAAGAGACACCGTGTTAAAGCTTTCTTCTTAACTGCTCTGTCCCACGCACACACTAGCACTCTCAGTGAGAGTGTAAGGATATGCTACCTTAATTTTTAAGCTTAGTCATGCACTGCAGCTTTTTTATAGTTAGAAGAGGTGAACAATTCTCCCAGCACTTATACAAAGGAGCATTTTAAGCACAAAAGTTCTTCAGACTTTCCTTTCACTATATCGTAGGTAGAATTTACACATGCATGCACATAGAGAGACATGCCCATGCACACACATACACACAAACAATAATTTCTTTAGGATAACCTCTGGAGGTTTGGTTTTTGTTTTTGTTTTTTTTTTAAAACATTGGAGGATGTGGTTATTCAACAGCCTACAAGCTTACAACTGCCTAAAATAATGCCACCTTATTCTTCCAAAAAAATAAATAAAATTAACATCTGGGAGATTCATAATCTACACCATTTGTCTGCCTCACTTTCCCTTCTGCTTTTTCCTCAGTGAGAAAACATACAGTCAGTGCTCTGGTGGGGAGAGGAGGCTTCTCCAGGAATCAGGTCATTCCATATCTCATTGATAAGTCAGGATGAAAGGAGAATGATACACTTTATCATTTCCCTGCCATTGTGGGGACTTCAGGCACTGGTGCACCTCGGTCCCTCCTATGCCCTGCCTGTGGAATATAACAGACTACTCTCTTGTGGGCTGTAATACTTCAGTCTAATTTCAGTTGTTGGGTTAGTAGGCAGGTGCTGGATAGTGTAGATGTCCTGTGACATATAGAAGGTCATACTAGATGATCTAGTCCTCCCTTCTGTCCTTAAACTCTATAACTCAATAAATCAAACTTACCTATTCCAAGCCAATGACAACATCATAGCAAACTATCCATTGTTATTCACTTAGTTGCATAATGTGAAGACCTGTGATATCGACACACAACTCTAACTCTTCTTTGCATAATTCTTCCAAATGTTTACATTCAGAAAACCCCTTCTGAAGGAACCTATAGTTTGCCTTTGAAGGAGGGGAGGGGTAGAATCAGCTTGGGAGCTAGGAGTTATTCCCTATCTCTAACTGATACGATGATCCTGTCCTATATAATATAGTACTGGGACTATTATTTGAATCCTTTGCCAAAGCCATAGGCTCCAATTCAGCAAGTGTGAACTTTAAGCACGTGAGTATCAGGACTCCCACTGATCCGTAGAAGAGTGCATCATCTCCCAGAACTAGCCTCTAAATGCCTCATCAAAATCAGTTAATTTTGTATTGTTCTTAGCACTACAAAACTATTTATGTTTTCCTAATGTATTATTTGCATTTCAATAGTGCCTAGAACTCCCACACATGGCCCAGGATCCTACTGTGCTAGGCACTATTCAAACAAAGACAGCTCCTTCCCCACAGAGTTTACAAGCTCAGTAATACAACTTGCTTGATCGTACTTCATTTCCAATGAAATGACTATATCATTCTTACTCCTTCATGTAATATAAATACTAAAGAAACTATGCATTAAAATAAACAGATACTGTAGAGCATGTGCCACATTTATGCCTTTTAGAATGTCACACGTAGCTTTAAAAAAAAAATTATTTGCCAGAGCATGAGGGTCAGATTTCCCACTGATCTGTGTCAGAGCATCAGTTCACCTCCACATTGCCTTGCTGAGAAGCTGATGGTGCCAGCTCAAAACAGAGAGAAGGAGAAATGTCATATTTCATTTGAACCACCAAAACAGTCTAGCAGATTATAACACTGAAATGTAATATAGTCACATCTGCCTCAGTTTGTTTATACAGTAAAGGGAAGAATATGACTGAACTCAATTTTTTATTTTCTGCAGTCCGGTGATTAAAGCACTTTTCCTTCCACCGAAATAGAATTCTAGACTACGTATAGATTTAATAGTGCTAGCCGGTGCCAATCTCATCTCTCAGACCAATGCTAATTTTTATGAGGGTGTATTACATAATTTGAAAGACCTAAAACACTTTTAAAAGTGAGAGGGGAAAATGCAAGTTGTGCATACCATATTGAGAGCTCTTAAAAGGCAAACAGATTGGCCTGTAACTGAGAATTAGGTGTTAACCATCCTCTGTCTAGGGCATCATTTATCATCAGATGTTCAGCAACTGAGATGTGCTTATCCTGTTCTTATTGAAAATTGTTTAAATATTAATGGAGGCCATAAATATGTTTTCTCATTTTTTTTCAGTAATCCATTGACATACGACAGAAACTATTATTGTTCTTTCCTTGATTTTCTTTAGAGAATGTCATCTATTGTGCACAATTAAGCAAAGTAGCATAAATAACCTTCTTTCGTATCAACCTGAAATCTGACTAAAATGACCCTTGGTCTTTATGGTTTAAAGACTGCATATGTATGAAAAAAGAAGAACACGAGTACTTGTGGCACCTTAGAGACTAACAAATTTATTAGAGCATAAGCTTTCGTGGACTACAGCCCATATGCTATATGCATCCGAAGAAGTGGGCTGTAGCCCACAAAAGCTTATGCTCTAATAAATTTGTTAGTCTCTAAGGTGCCACAAGTACTCCTGTTCTTCTTTTTGCGGATACAGACTAACACGGCTGTTACTCTGAAACTTGTCATATGTATGAAGTTTCCCTTGAAATAAATGCCAAAAAAATGAAAATCTATACAGAAAAGGAAACATTGCCGGGCTTTGCCAACAGTATACAGTAATTATGGTAGTTATGCTAAGGTTTGGTTAATATCCTCTAACAGCACCATATGAAATTAGGACTTAAGATCTTGATTCTGCACCACTGAAGTCAGTGGAAATTTTCTCATTGACTTTAATGGCAGTAGAATCAGGCCCTATATTTATTTTTGACATTTGCATTTGCCAGGCTGAACTAAATTTTTTCCTATTGGATATATTTGAAGCATACTCCCCAAGATTAAAGCCCACAGGGTCACTGGCTTTATATGACTCATTTCAAGTTCAGTCAGGGTAGAAATTAAGGTCCAATGATGATTTGGTTAAATGAAAGGAAATAATAAGCAGATATATTCAATCCATAATACTGATGTTCACTGTCAGAAATGTGTATTTGCCTGCAAAACTAATGAATTGCATTCTTCTTTTAGAAGTACACAATTTGCTCAGCACATTAGCATTTAGTTTATACATATATGTTTGTATGATTAAACATTAGTGATAGCAAAGGGAAAGTGATTACAAATGGATTTAAACTGCAAGCTGAGTTCCTTAAAGTAGGCTGTTTAGCGTCTCTTAGAATTAACCTGTTTGGATTTAATACACACCACTACGTTTGAAAACTACAAGCAAGCTGGTGAACTAAAAATTTCTGACATACTATTTTTAACAAAATACACAGATGCTTCTACTAGGAATAGAAGCCTGAACAAAACATACTTAGAGGCATTTTTCCCCTGGGCACGTTTAACATTTTTGGGGGGGAAAGTTGGCTTTAGACACCCATACATGCAGTGGAGGCTCCTCACTTTTTGCATATCCTGAGCCAAATCATTCTGAGCCCAACCCACCAAGATGCTGAACATCCTAACTCCCGTTGGCTACAGTGTTAATAAATAGTAATTAGCATCTTGTTGGACCAGTTCCTCAAGTAGAACCATTGCCATCAAATGGTAATTGATAGTAATGGACTACTCACGAGTAAGGCAAGCAGGAATTGGTCCTCTCCTTGGAGTCAACTGCTAGTAAACTAATTCTGAGGGCACCTTTCCATGTCAGCTCTTCTTTCCACTTTCAGATGTCATCTGCTCCCACTGCATTTTCAGAGAGAAATCCTGAAAAGTTAAAATTGCATCTGTAGTTGAAATGCCACAGTGCTGGTGCTGTTTACTTGATTTATCAAACTAAGAAATTTAATGAAAGTGTTCAAGAACGGGGGGAAATAATTGAAAATGTAAACTGTATTGGCACTTCTGTTCAATTTCTAAAAGGGTAAATTTTCTCAAATAGTTATGTTTAGAAAGCTATGAAGTGTACCACTTTTTCTATGGCAACAAGGCTAAGAAAAAATGTTGAGTTTACATCATCTAATTGAATTCTATTCATGCAGACTTATGGTAGCAATGATGCTTAAAATATTTCAACGCAAAAGTCTTAGAGTTCTCCTCCCACCGGTAAAATTTGATTTGTGTTATTTTTAAACTCACAGCTCACAAAGTCTTATATGGTTTTCTGAAATGCAGATATAATCAAGGTGCACACAATTGTTATTATTAAAAGTTAGTCCAAAAGGTCAGCCTTTATATGGTGTTACAATGAGGCAGCTTTAAAATGGAAAATGCAATACAATATACATGTGGGTTGTATATATAATAATATATGGTTGGTTATACAAAATGCTGTGAGTAGACATTAACATTTATATTATGTAGCATTAGGAGTTGCTTTCTTATAAGTATTGTTTATAGATACTCTATCTTGTCATAACTGTTAAAGATTTGCAGCACCATGTGCTTTCAATATGCACTTTGTGTTGACTCTGTCTCTTGTCAAAGATCCATTCTTGTTCATAAATATCTATATATAGATAGCGTCTCTTAGAATTAACCTGTTTTATATATCTATATCTATCTATCTATAGATATAGATATATATCATATCCTTCCCCCGCGCCCTGTGTTCATGATGGGAACTAAAACAATTTTACTGTTGGCTGAAGTAATAGCACCAGGTCTTTACTTATTTGTATATATCAGGGGTCATATGGGTGAGCCCCACACCCTTAATTCCAACCACTGACTAAAAAGTCCCAGGAAGAGTACATAGGGCACTGAGACCTTCAGGAATCAATATCTTTACTAGAGAATTGACAATTGTGTGGTGAAAAAGAGACAGAGCTTCTCTAGAAACCATCTCTAAAAGTAATAAGCAAATTTATATCTGGTCTGTGACTGTGGACACCCTCTTATAAGCTTTTTGGAAGGGATAGTGAGTATGGGCTGGCACGACTGAAGTGATCTGCGGAGGATTCCCTCCCATAGTGCTATAAAGCTTTTTTTTTTTTTTTTTTTAAATGAAAGATGCTTTAATGAATGTCATATAAACAGCATCAACATTTGTTAAGCAGCCCAAACATATTATTTTATTTAATTACTTTTTATAAGATAAGAAACCTCACAGGTAGCTTTTTGTGACTAACACCACATTTCAATTAACAATAAATTATTCACCCGTATATCATAATGTACCTATGCTCACAAAATACAGCTTCCAGGTAGCATAGCCTCTGCTTCAAGAGGCCCTCAACTTACAAACAGCAATAGAAACTGAAATCCTTTAAAGCCTATGATATTATAAAATAAGTATTGCAGAAAGATTGAAAATTGCTTCAATAAATAGCAATATTAAAAAGCAAACAGCAGTATTTAGAGGGGAAGATTATGGGCAATTCTGCATTCAGTGAGGCACAACTGCAAGGTTGAATGGATGGAAAACCCTAGACTAGAATATTATATAAGAATCAGTTCCCCTCATACAGAGCTTTGAGGTTGAAATGGTCACACAATTAGGCCAGGAGGGTTACACTGTAGAGAGCTTTGGGGTTTTAATGTTATTAGATTTTATATTTGTGGATTTGATGAGTAATGTTGTAACGTGTGTGGAAAATATCATCAATGCATTTAGACATTTTGATAATTTCTCTTTGATTAAGACAGCTGAAAAAGTACATTAGGCTCATTTGCTTGTTTTTATTTATTTGCTTTTTTAATATTTTCAGTAAACCCACATTTCCTGAGAAACCAATTGTGAAATATCATCTTGTTCCTAACAATGGACTGTAGAGAAATATCTTCAGATTGCAATCATATGGAAGTATCACATATTTCTCTTGATCCTTATTGCAAAGAAACTCCTCAGGAATTTACAAAAGAGGATGAGTAAAGTTAAGAGGATTCTTTATCTATAGCTTTGTTACCTATCAGCTATATTCTTTAATTGAAACAGAAGTGAGCAGCTGTTAGCCGGCTTTCTATTAAACACTAATGTTGTAGATTTGAAAACAATAGACAGTTAGTGTTATTTGATTTCTTACATTCAGCAGTCCAAGGAAACATCTGGCAATGATGCCCATGAAGACAAATGGCTAGTCATTGATGAGCTCATCAAATTGGCTGTTTAAACGTGTCAGCTTTTATTAAAGTTTACATTCTTATATTCTTATAGGAAGGGAGAAGTACAGAAGATTTGGGGAGGGGGATTGGGGGTAGCAGGAGCATGGAGCGTTTGATACCTGTTGGTAAGCAGAGCCCTGCTTTATAATGCTATTATGTGCCAGTTTGGATAGATTCAATGCCGTTTAGTCTGGTACTTAACGTAAACTGTTTAAATTGAGAAAGGGTCTAGACATGACTGAATGGCCATCAATCACAAAGGAATCCCTGCTTGTGTTAAGTGGTGGCATCTTCATGGTGGTAGCCAATGCCTAAATAAGGACTTGAGTTAATCTCCTCTATATTATCCACCGAGAAATTGCCATGGGTTTTCTATACTGAAGCTTTGCAGTGCTATAGTCTGATCCGGTGCCTTCTATGCTCCACAGCTGAACACAATGTTCTTGTAGATCTGATACAAGCTAGCAGGGATGCTGACAGCTTGGGTCTCCCGGTTGGAATGTTACCACCAAGCAGATGCGATATCCAAGCAGAATGTAAGAACATGCTATTCCTCTTGCCTTTCTCAGCCAGAGGATGAAACGCGTAGTGGAACAGCCCGCGTTAGGGGTCGACAGTCTTGCATTCTTCTCTAGAAGCCTCCGTAATGATGCAACTAACAAGCAACTGGAGCTAAGGGGTTTGCGCCCTCTCCTAAGTTTCAGCCGCGTTCATTCACTATTTAGTCAACAAGGACAGGGAAAGAAAACAACTTATGGGAAAGGGATGGCTCTCTTGGCTACTTATAGCTAAGGCGTCCTTGCCACCCCAGCTTAGAGAAAGATAGAGCAGAACTGACGGGATACTTTCCTTTCTGAAAGGGGGAGAAGGATAAATCAGTCCAATTCCATCCATGGCTTTATTTGAGAGGTTTGGGGGGGACCACGGGGTCGGCAGTGATAAATAGGGGGAAAATCCCCCCCCCTTATGATTCTACCAGCCTCCAACTCCACCATTTACATATCTGGCTGGTGGCTGATTTTTATTCTCAGCACGAAAACTGCAATCTACTTCAATGCATGATTGCAGCCCTGCATCTATTCACCACAGTACAACAGTCCAGAGATTTATTGTACTTAAAAAAAAAAAAAAAAACCACACACACACACAACAACAACAACAACCACGGAGAAGAAACGGGCTCTCCAGCCCAGTGAACAGCTCACTGTGATACAAAACTCCTTCTGAACCTTAAAAAAAAAAAAAAAAAAAAAAACCCACACACCCAGCCTGGCATCCCATTATCAGGGAATTTCAAAGAATCCGAATTAATGAGCCACTACACTTCAGTCTAATAATGCATCTGTTTATAAGGGAACAGACAGATAGTGTCTGTGACAGTGTATGCAAGGTGCACCAAGTCAAAGACAAATCCATAGAGAGAAACCCTTCTACCAGTGAGAAATAAATAACTAGCTAACAATAAAAACAGATACTCACTCTTTCAATGACCCAGGAAACGTCTTGCGAAGACCACTTTACAAATGGATTTAAAGGGTCTACTTCAGGGAGAGGAAAATATTAACCAGTCCGTCTGAATGGGCAGGATTCTCCGGATTTCTTTCATGCTTTTTGATGCTGCTGATGCTGGAGGAGAAGCTGGTTACTTAGACTCTCAGGTTTCTGTGCCTGCATAGTAAAGTGCAGTTAGTAATTTCTCCCTTTGCACAAATCAGCGGCAGCAGCACATCGCCAGGAAAGCAGGGATATTCCAAATAAATCCACTCATTCAGGGGCTGAGCGCTCCAATGTGCCTGCCTGCCAGATGTAACTGTGAAGTGATGTGGAAAAGTGAGCTGGGAGCCT
Organism: Malaclemys terrapin pileata; assembly: GCF_027887155.1. Taxonomy (NCBI): domain Eukaryota; kingdom Metazoa; phylum Chordata; order Testudines; family Emydidae; genus Malaclemys; species Malaclemys terrapin. The sequence goes on from NC_071518.1 coordinate 15,146,553, forward strand.
CCCCTGACAGCTCTTATTGGGCTGATCTCGGAGGCAGGTCTTGCGCTTGGAAATTCAAGTAAGCAATTTTTTTTTTTTCAATCTAGTAAGCACACAACTTTTCTACAAATTTCAGAGCCATTCATTCCCGAGCTCCTTGCCAGGTGCCTTTCCAGCCTGAGGCTGGTGTATTTCACCCAAACACGCGGGAGGAGGAGAAGCGGAATGGGAGCGGGGGAGGCTAAGATGGGACTGAGGACTGATGGAGATGGCGGGCAGGGGGGCTCCGATCAGAGAAGAGAAAGGGGGAGCAGTGGGGTCTGTGGAGCAGGAGCCAGCGACAGGGACAGTCCAGGGGGAGCAGGGAAGTTGCGGGAGCGGTGGTGGCTAGAAGCGAAGGGGGTGGAAGGACAGCTGGTGGCAGAGGATGCTAATTCTTAGGGGTCCTGGACACAAAGGGGTGGAGGGGATGGCAGAGGGGACTGGGCGGTGGTAGGGTACAAGATTTCCATGAGAGGTCCTGTGAGAGAATGTGGAGGCTATAAGCCAGGGGCAGCAGGTGCTGAGAAGGGTCAGGGTGCTACAACCCCCAAGGTTCAGGGAAGGGAGTGGGTAGGAGGGGAGATAAGGGAGAAGTCACAAGAGGAGAAGGGTGGGGAGACACGCATCCAGGGGCAGGGAGGGAGAAACATCCTGGGAGCAAAAGAGGAGGGGAGCCTCCCAGTGGGAAGATCAAAGGATCCTAGGAGAGAAATAGAAAGTCCCCAGGAGGCAGAGACATCCCAAAGTGTGTGTGGGGAGGTAGGGGGGAGAATGAGGAGAAAAAGTTTAGGACACAGTGTGGTAGACCCCTCACTTAGTGCCCCTCTGGAAAGGCGCAGAGATACCAAGGTAATGGATGTGATATAAGAAATTGAATGGAAGAAGATGGGGGAGAGCAGGGGATTCGAGGGAAGGGAAGAGAGACACAAGCAGGCTGGAGCCAAAGGAAGAGGAGGGTTTGGGTGGAAGGGAGAAATATGAGTGAAATGAGATGGTGGGAGAGGACTCAGGACAGAAATGGTAAGGAGTTGGTGGGAGGTGCAGGAATAGGTGGAAGAGGAATAAGGGGTGATGGTGACGGGAAGAAGGAGAGAAAAGGAAGGGGGAAATGCGGAGAGTGAAAGAGGGATTGGGGGATAGAGACCACATAGAAGGAATGAGGGGATATTTTTAATCAGTATTATGAAATCAGACCCTGCAGAAGGAAAATTCAACCAAAATGTTCAGTAGAAGGCTTTGGGAAGAAAGGACAGAGGCCAGGGAGTCATGCTAAGGGAGCTATTTTAAAATCATTTATATATAAAAATAAATAAGGCATATGCATTTGTGCATGAGAGAGTCAGGTTTCTCCCCTATCACTGTAAGCCCTTATCCAGTGTGCTACAAGTATAGCTGTGCTGGGTGACCCAATTTTAGAGCTTTAGCATGGGGTGGAACAAGGCTAGGTCCCTTCAGTACAACAAGATGTGGCAGCACTAAGGGACAACTGTGTTGTAAGAAGTTCTCTTGATGTGGTTGGGCCTCTTGGGATTACAACGGACCTTATGGCTCCTAGTTTCTAGTTCCTGTTTGTGATCACTGATTACCTGTTGTGGTTTTATATAGTGCAATCCCCCAGCATGCTGAATGCTTCTGAGAGGTACCAAGCACTCTCAGCTCCCTTTTCACTTTAGTAAGAGGTGAGGGTGCTCAGCACCTATTTGAAGCAGTCAACACTTATAGAAAGGGCCCATAATGAAATTCCTGTGCAAAGGATCTAAAGAATTCTGTTATGCAGGACAGACTAGGTGATAATAATGATCCCTTCTGGCCCTAAAAATCTATTAACTGAGTTTGTGTGTTTTTCCTTTTTTTTTTTTTTTTCCCCACATTGGAAGAGGTGTGCCTGAATATTGTTTTCACTCTGGAAGATATATACATATGTGAGTGTGAATGTAATACTCACATGTTTGTGTCAATATATACTTATGTCTGTGTTGTGTTGAGAGAGTTACAGGTTTTTTGGTTTATAATTCTTCATATCATGGTTCTGAAGGTTAGTTTTATAAAGGAGTATAGTCTGGTACATTTCTGTTGCAAGTCCTTTAGTGCACTGTGACAGAGGAGGGGAAGGGATGTGGGGTAGGACTATAGAGAATGATCTCTTTTACTAATGAACTGAGGCTAGCTTGTTGTTTTTGAAGGAGTTATGCCTGTTATTTATTTAATTGATTTATTTTTATAGTGACATCATTGGAGGCCTCAAACTTATTCTTTTAAGGGGAACCTCTGTAAACCTCAAACTTGCCTGGGTGTCATGACTGTGTAGGAACAAAGGGTCTTTGAAGACTTGATTATGAATGGGAGGTGAACAATGGAGACCCCTATTCCTACATAACAGGAGGCAATATGCTGGCTTGGCTTTATATTTATTAGCTCTTTTTAAATGCCAGTGACAACTATTGAATGTTTTTATATCTGTTTGTCTAGCTCTAATGGAAAATGCACATCTGCATTGGGGGCTCTGTGACTTTGATGTGTGGCATTTGTTATTATAACAGAATGTAATTTTCCCTGGCAAGTTATTCCAGATAACAAGTGTTTCCCTTTTTGCCCAAAATTTTAAGTTTGAAAATCCATAAAATCATCAAAAGGAAACAGTACCTGGCATTTTGAAATGTGAACTTTCCAGGGGCTGGAGGAGGGATACCTGAATTCAATTTTTTCTTCAGTTGCTTCCCCACAGAGTCCAAATGGTTACTTACCTAGCTATAGCTCTGGGCTGACTCCTATTGTCTTGGAAAAGTAATTGCATACAATACTTGACAATGTTATTTTTGTTTGTTGGAGCAGGGAATGATGAGACACCTTGCAGTGCAATAGATAACATCAGCAATGTGGCTTCACTTTATTCAGATTTGCATTCAAACAAAAAGGTATCTTCCCCCTCCCCTTTGCTTCCACCAACTGAACAATAATATAAGAATATAGATAATGTCACGGTGAGGGATGAGGATGTTTTGTCTGTACTTCTTTACTTCTGGGTATTAATGACAGTTTTCCAAACACTTTCACTTATATTTAGAAAGCCTTCACATACCTGAAGTTTAATACATGTTATTTATATTGAAAAACAGGAGATTTCTTCATCTTCCAATGTGTGTGTGTGTGTGGGGGGCAGTTTGAAAGAAAAAATATATCTAATAATTCATAGATTCCAAGGCCAGAAGGGACCTTTGTGATCCTCCAGTTTGACCCCCTGTGTAACACAGGCTGTAGAACATCCACAAAATAATGCCTAGGCGCTTTTCTTGGAGCTGGAGATCACCGAGGTATAGGCCAGACCCCTTTTCCTTGGTCTCTAGCTAGGAAGAGGGATAACATGGACTGAATAAGATAGCTCTCTGCTATTTATGGATTCCCCTGTAGTGGCAAATCCTCATATGGCAGGTTAAGACTTAGCAGACCAGAGGATCTTGCCCCATATTTCTAAACTAAAAATTTTATTATGGGGGAGAAGGAAAGGTGAGAGTTAGGGGATGGGATTTTTTTACTTCAAGAATTCCACCTATGCTAATACACTCTTGTTAAAATCCTGTGGTGCTGATGAGTATGCTAGCTATAGATTGTTTCCCCTTTAAAAAATAAATTCTAAATGTTGTGGTTACATTCCATACCCAAAGGAAAGCAGTGGCAACTAAAAAGGAAATATGCTTTTTAAATTAATAACTGCAATCAAGGAAGAATAAAGAGCATCTGATGTGAAATGTAGGTGAATAATTAAAGAATCATTTTAAAATGTGGGTGCCTCCTGAATACACATACTATTCCACTGTTTTATGTTTGAAAATTAGATCTCTGGGCCAGGACATTTCACACAGAACCAGCTTTTGACTGATCAGGATCCCCAGGAACTAGAAGTTATTTACTTTTCTTTGTCAGGAAAATATTTTTTTCCTCCTCCATAATATTTTGTTCTTATCATGAATAAGGAGGATGGTAAACCTAATGGAACTTCTCATGGTCACAGCGGCAGAAACTGTCTGGTTTCCTTCTAAAACTGTATGGAATATAATAGACTACAAATAGCTTTTCATTCTTTTCAGCTTTTGAAAAAGGGGTTGTTGATTATTTATTGTATATTTGCCTGCTTTTCAACATTAAAAGAAGTGCCGTAAACTGTTTTCTGTGGAGAAGACAGCCGAGAGCTCAGGCCTTATTGAAAAAAAAAAAATCAATAGAAATGGCTTGAAGTGAACTCATAGGGGGGTAACTCAACAAACAATCAAGCCTCACAAGGACTGGCCGGTGATGAAAATGATGAACATCATATCATTAATAATAATACAGAAGTCAAGAACCTGAAACTGGAGGGGAGGGGGAAGAGAGGGGAACCCACTATGTTAGTTAATTCCTGATACTCAGAGTTTAACCCATGAGATCTCTCAGTGAAAGATTACTTCCTTCAGCACAATATTTGAAATGTCAGTGACTGAAGTTAATTGTGGATATGTTATGTGGGCCTGATCCAGAGTCCACTGAGGCTCCCATTGAATTCAGTGGGCTTTTGATCAGATCCCATGTTTATTCATCCTAAATACTGCACATGAATTCCCCCAAGCAATACCACTTAAAAAATAAGCAAGTATTAAAATAAAAGTTATGCAATTGTTTGTTATGATTGTTTATTTCACCATTTCTCTAATGTCTCAGAGAGCTGCCTCCTTTTCTCAGGCAATACTCAGATTTTACACATAATTTTGAGTAAAAAGTAAGAACTATGTGCAGCATCAAGCCCTCCTTTGATTTTCTTCAAAGATTCATTTCATAGGATATTATTTGTTCCTTGGCTTTTCGGTATAAAACAGGCAAACTTTTACCTATAAATGGAACTCCACATGGACATAAGGATCTGATTGCAGCACCAAGGCCAAAGGAATTTGAAGTAACTTAGTCAAAACCAACATGCTTCTTGCTTTCATGTGCATTTGGTAACAAGGGAATATAATTTGTATTCGATGAGACCACTTATAAAAGTCAAAGACTGAGAAAAGAAAAGAAGAAAGATATGCAATGTTTCTGAATGAGATGTGCACTTTTAGTGGTTCACAGAGCTAATGCAAACATAACTAATGGTGCAAACAGTTTCTTATCACCTTCCTGCACCTTTCAAAATATACTTGCAAATGGTTTGCATTCCTGAGTAATTTACTATGAGAAACAGTGATCACTAAGTGCTTGGAAAATTATTGAAAGACTGCCGATACTTGTAAAAACATTATTAAATGATACTTACAGCAGGCACTAGGGAAAAAAGCAAAATATGTAAGAGGCCTTTGATACTAGGTCTTTGTCTTTATGCATTGACTGCAGTTCCTGATTTATTTAAGCTGGTACAGCTATAAATAATCTTTCTTTCTGAGAATACTATCTAAGTGAATGGTTTTTACAGGAGTATATTTTCATAATGGTCAGGTGTCAGAAGTGATAAGATTCAGCCACCACCACAAAAACTTGAGAGTGGCAGACTTTAGAAAAACACTCTCCCAGTGACCAAATAAGGGGATTCTTTCTTATTTAAAAGTACTCTTTTTGAACTCTAGTCTTCTGTCACAGAGGTCTCAGCAAATAGCAGTTCTATTTCCTTGTTACCGAAGGCATGTGAAAGCAAGAAGCATGTTGGTTCTGACTGAAGTTACTTCAGATTATTTGGGTTCTGATGCTGCAATCAGATCCGTATGTCCATGTGAAGTACCATTTATAGTCTCTGGTATGGCACACAGGTGCAAAGGGTGAATTCAACTGCAGGACTGGCGCCTCTGTATCCTTAGTGAATTATTTTCCTTTCACCTAAATTCCTCCATTTAGTTTGTTCAAACATACATATTTCTGAATCCGCTCCACTGTCTGGTGGATTTCAATGTCAAAATATGGAAGAAAAAATAACTATTAATTTGCACACCAGAAGGTTTTCAGATTCACCAATTATGTTATAGAATGTATATAAATACAATAATATATTAGCAAGTTTCTTATTATTCCTAGGGTACTGTTTGGAATTTTGATTAGTTGTCAGATTGACTATTAGGAAAACAAACATTGTTTTTATGTGAAACACTAAAGATCAAGACAAAATAAAAAGAAAGTTGTATCAAACAAAGCAATCAACTTACCTATTTTTTGTTGATTAATACTTTGGATGTGATTTGAGCATCCTAATTCTTTGCTTTTAGCTTCCAATGTATAAGCAAGATACAGGTAACTTGTTCCTTTTCAGTGGCTACAGAAATATCTTTTGCTCTACTCCAAGTGCCCTCTAGCGTGCAGTAACTAAGCAAGTTGCAATCTAAAGGAAGGATTTTTTTCTAACAGTCACTCTTCCAAATCCCAGAGTAATTTGTAACATTGTTTTCCCTTCTCAGAGGACATATAAACTAAGTTTTCACTGTATTAACTGTTTGTGTTTATATAAACATATTGTCTCTTTTATATAAGCAGAGCACTGAGTGACTCTCTCAGTTTGCTCTGACATACTTTTCAGTCACATAGAATTCAATAATCTTTTAAACCAAATATGCAAGGGTGCCTTAGGAGTATGTTTCCTAGTTACACAGCAAAACCAGAACCAACTCTTCCCCTCCCCCACATGCAAGTTATATAACCAGCAGCAAAATACACTCATAAGCCAAGATTTTCAAAAATAGGAGCCTAAAGTTAGGCTCCTGAGTCTATTGATTTTCGTAAGTGCTGAGCACCAACTGATGCTTCTACTTTTGAAAATGTCTTTAATTTTTAAGAGGCTGCAGGCAAAAAGGACTTTTATAAAACATATCCTGTAATACATAAAAGGATACATCTAAAACTACACTATTATTGTACAACTACGTACAACCCTAATTCTGATTACTGTGTTTGGATAATACCATAATACACAAATAATAAATAGGTATTGTTTTAGAATGTGTTTCAGGCTTTTTTAAATTGCTACCTATGCTATACAAACAAGGGGACAGCCAAAGAATTACTGATATACGCATACAGTGAGGGAGCACCATGGGACTGCATCCTTCCTCAAATCCAAGTCCCTAGTTCTCGTACCTGTTCAGATCATGCGCTGGTTCAAAATACCAAAGTTACTTGGCTGAACATGTTGTGTTGTGTCAGCCGGTGACAGGAAGTACTGTACTGAGTCCAGACACAATGCTTCTTCTCCACAACAGGAGGCAATCAATGCAGCTAAGCTGTTTAACGGCCACATCAGCAGGATGGAGAGGAGAGAGGTGCCTGACAAGAGATAGAGAGGAAATAGAGGATGCAAAGAAAGAACATTGAGAGGCAACAGGCAGTGAGATGCTAAAGAAAGAACAGGAAGGAACACTGAAAATGAAGAGTGAAAAAAAGGTGTAGTTTAATATGTGGGAAGAAAAGTGAAAAGGACAAAACTTCAGTAAGAAGCAAAGCATCCATATTTCTTGTAAAATGACAATATTTTCAAACAAACATGTTTTTCAGACTTTTTCTATGGACAGTCACCATAAACCTGACCCTGAAAAGGTATTTAGGCACTTAACTTCCACTCACTCAGCCAAATACAGATGCTCACATACAGATCTGAAATTCAGTTTCTTAAGAGTTCATGAATCTATGAAATTAATATTTTATTCTAACTTCCCTTTCCCATTTTTCACTCTGAAATGACTGCAGTGCCAGTGTCTTGCTATAGTTAACAAGAAGGACTTTGCCATGGATTTCCATGAAGTTTCTAAATAAAGCTACTTTTTTATGGACCAGAAAACCACAGTTGGCCTGTGAGCACAGATGCAACCACCATGTTATGGGGACATGCTCCTTTAAGACTAGAGGTTGCTGGAGTTGTGATGAAGAGTGGTCACTTGACTAAGTATCATATGACTACTTGCTGGAGACTAAACAGAGCAATTCTCCTGGATCAGAATCTGAGTTTAGTGTCTCCGTGGGGACCTGGTAGGAGGCCTAGGAGATAGGCAGGAATGGCTACTCCAGGAGAAGGGCATGTCCTCTCCCTCTTCCTGCTTTCTGGAAGCTGGAAGGTCCTCTCTTGGCTGTTACTTTGATCCTGTTTTGGAAATATCCTTAAGTTAACATAGACTCATAGATTTTAAGGTCAGAAGGACCATCATGATCATCTAGCCTGACCTCCTGCACATTGCAAGACACAGAACTTCATCCATCCACTCCTGTAATAAGCCCTTAATCTTTGGCTGAGTTACTGAAGTCATGAAATCAGGATTTAAAGACTTTAAGATATAGAGAATCCACCATTTACACTGGTTCAAACCTGCAAGTGAACTGAAGGGGACCAGAAATGGCACTGTATTTTACCTCTTCAGTTGGTGTGCCTGGCCCCTCACCTATGTGTAGTAAGGAATGCAAGAATGTACAGCCTGAAGATAGAGGTGAAAACAACAATAGCAACAGTTACTGATAGAAGATGAACGATAGATAGCATGTGCTTATAGGCCAGTAGTCTATTACAAGGCCCCTCTAGGATCCCAGCCTGCATGTACTGTGTATTTACCTGAGTAACTCACCTTAAGGATAAAGGGAACTGCATGCATACATTGAAGAGAACTGAAAACTTATGACAACATAGACAAACCTAAATTTGGCTACTAGTCTTTTTACTAGTTGGACTATAATTCCCGAAGGTTGTTACACCCATCAGAAGTATATTCCTATTTAGCAAAGTATTGTTAGCAGGGCTTTTATTTTTATTTGTTTAAAAAAAAAAAAGTTGAAAAAGGAAGTCAACATATCGCCCATAAAGTGATTGTCCCTATGAATTGCTAATATTGAAGCTCCCAAGCTGATACTATAATAAGGATTAAGAGGTGATATTGTGGTGAAAATAAAATATCCACTTCCTCTAAATATCACTTTATAATACCTGTACAACAAATATCACTGATGAAAGAGAAAATACATTATTTAAATCCCCCATGGCTTAATGCTAAAGTACAGGACTTTTTTCTTTTTCAATAAATGGCTAACAGTGTACAGTGTAGAGAAACAATCACTTGACTATTCAATACAAATTTAAATGCCTGTTATGGAGGCAACTGAGTAAAATCTCCATATAGCCCTTACAAACTGATGTTCTAAGGTCATTTCAGAGCTTAGTAGGTTGCATGTATTATAATATTATTAAATGCTTGGTATCGCAATAAAACAAAACACCTAAGAGCTGTGGACAAGATACTGTGGATAATAGGACTAGTTCAGCTTAGACGGGAGAATGATCTGACCCAATGTAATATTACTTCTTGTGAGACTAACATAAATTGTAATACATGCCAGGAGAAGAAACAAAAGATGTGGGAATCCTTCACTACCTTCCTCAAACCCTCAGCTTCAGCAAACTTGGTATTCTACCTGCAGTTCTAATCCTGCATATATGCATCCATGTCTGTCTGTCTGTCTACCCTGTCATATCTGTCACCACCTTCATGGCCTAATCCAAAACTCATTGGCGTGAATGGAAAGACTCTGATTTCTCTTCATTAGGCTTTGGATCAGGCTCCATGAGATGGTCTTTCATCTAAACAATAAGCAGCGTGACATACAATTTATAGCAGGGATGCTTTACAAATTTTGGTAAGACAAGTGGAGCTATTCAAATAGTAAAAACAACGAGGAGTCCTTGTGGCACCTTAGAGACTAACCAATTTATTTGGGCATGCCACAAGGACTCCTCGTTGTTTTTGCTGATACAGAGTAACATGGCTACCACTCTGAAACCTGTATGCAAATAGTGTTTATTAAGTGTGGGGTTCCAGGCGGAGCGGATAAAGCACACGACCAATGTGGTTGCAAGCTGAATCCAATTCTGTTTATTACAAGCTTTCTTTTATAGTTTTTCTCAACATTACATAACACAATTAGGCTATAATAACACATTTACGGATTGGACAAGAAGGAGAATCATGTGTTTATCACATGTATAGCCCCACTCCGATTGGTTCAACCATTCCTTACATAAGGCCATGATTTGTTTACCTCATCTTATATAATACTAGACCACCAGGGGGCCTTACATAAGGCCATGATCATCTTATATAATCCTAGACCACCAGGGGGTCTTACATAAGGCCATGATCATCTTATATAATCCTAGACCACCAGGGGGTCTTACATAAGGCCATGTTTGTTTACCTGGCAAGTGTCCCATCGTGACCCTTACCTCCTCATGGAAGTTTTCATTAGGTTGGTGTAGGGATGATACATCCCCACACCTCCCCCCTTTTTCTTAAATAAGGCCTATAGGAGGGTCCAACTAACATTAGGACAATTACTAGCCACCTGACTACTTTTTTTGAACCTATAAAACTGACGACAGGTGACATTTAACAACTGCGAAATATATGGAGAACTATTAAAAAACATAACATTACATAAATACCCATGAAAACCATTGGGGTGTAAATAAGGATAGCCAATAAGACATGTTCTAAAGGGATCCGATGGGGTGGCCATGGACAAGCAAAAAGGGCTTCTTGGCCAGTCTGGTTCGCCCAGGTGATCCAAACATTTTGTCGTGGGTTAACAAAAGGTACAGAGTTTGGACATACAAAGACCCCTGCTCCTATAATAAGGAGTCTGAACAAACAGAAATACAGCATTATTAGGTGTTTAGGCTGTGACAAACAAGTGCAAGTCCGGTGCCACGGGGTCGTTGTTTGGCTTCTGCGTGGCGGCATGGTGTTCGGGTAGCATCTGCCGGAGGGATCTTATCCGGTGGTTTTTTCCTATATGTCCTTTCAAAGTTAGATAAGCCTGGCTCCGCCATTCTTTCCAACCTATTCTGCAACTGCTTACCCTGCCCCGGGAACTCCGCCCGGAACTCTGGGGTACAAACATCATTGGTGACAGGAAAGCCGGGCTGGTTCAGGGCTCGCAATGTGTGGGACTGCGGGGGATGGCTCTCACCGGCCAAATGGGACAACTGATTCAGCATGTCCTGTAGCTGAAGGCCCTGTTTGTACATTCCCGCGTTTCTGCCCCCATTTCAACAAACGGGACAACGCGTCAGAGGGAAGCTTCTCTCCCCGCTTTTTAGCGATGCGTAATAAAAAATCATGCACCATCTCCTCCCCTGCAGACAAAGCAGAGCCCATTTTATTAAAAGCAGCCGCTCACCTGTGAGCTCACGAACGTCTCTCTCGGACGACCAGGAGCCGGTATCCTCCGGTACCTCCTGCCGCGGCTGCCACCTCCGCCTTTTCTTACCGAACGCTTTAGTCGGCTGTGAGCTCACGAACGTCTCTCTCGGACGACCAGGAGCCGGTATCCTCCGGTACCTCCTGCCGCGGCTGCCATCTCCGCCTTTTCTCAAACCATGTTCAGTTTTTGGTCGTGCTCCAGTTGACACTGAGCTTGGCAAACCATTTAAATCTTGGTACCCTGCCCTCTTATTCCCACAGATTCCCTTTATCTGATGATCTTTGTGAAGAAGGCCTGTTTCCACCTTAACAGGGCACGGCTGTTTGCGCTTTTTGGTAGAAGAAGTGCTGGAAGGAGAAGAGCCAGCACTGAGAGCCTCTTCAATATCTAAATTCAATTGTTCCAGTTTCTTCATGAGAGATGACATAGAGTCTGACCACTCAGATCCTTTTTTTTGGTTGGATCTGCTTTCTCTTTGCTCAGCTTTTGAGACAACACCTGTTGGGTCTACTGTCTGAGAACATTGATCCCTGCTCCACTGGCGGCTGTGTCTAGTATGATCTCTGCTAGCTCACTCTGGGCAAAGTCCTGGCTGCCTTGATGTCCAAGCCGAATCACGTCGGGGTCACCATTTGTGGGGTTCCAGGCGGAGCGGATAAAGCACACGACCAATGTGGTTGCAAGCTGAATCCAATTCTGTTTATTACAAGCTTTCTTTTATAGTTTTTCTCAACATTACATAACACAATTAGGCTATAATAACACATTTACGGATTGGACAAGAAGGAGAATCATGTGTTTATCACATGTATAGCCCCACTCCGATTGGTTCAACCATTCCTTACATAAGGCCATGATTTGTTTACCTCATCTTATATAATACTAGACCACCAGGGGGCCTTACATAAGGCCATGATCATCTTATATAATCCTAGACCACCAGGGGGTCTTACATAAGGCCATGATCATCTTATATAATCCTAGACCACCAGGGGGTCTTACATAAGGCCATGTTTGTTTACCTGGCAAGTGTCCCATCGTGACCCTTACCTCCTCATGGAAGTTTTCATTAGGTTGGTGTAGGGATGATACATCCCCACAATTAAGGGCCTGATCTCTCAATTCTAGTGCACTCCAAACTACCACCAACTTAAATCAGAATGTGTAAGTAAACTGATACATTAATAATTATTTGTACTGTGGTTGCAGCTTGGAGTTCCAGTCATGGACCAGAACCCTGTTGTGCTAGGTGCTATACAAACAGAACAAAGAGACAGTTCCTGCCCCAAAAATGCTTGTAATCTAAGTCTAGGACAAGAAACAACAGGTGATACAGCTAGAGGACCACATAGACCTAATGAGACAATATCAATCAGCGTGACAGCCAGAAGACTGGGCAGTTGTGGGATTAAAACAAAACAAAAATCTTAGTGATTCAGAGTAAAAGAAGTCAAATAAGTTAGAAGATAAAATCATTTTCACATATAGAAAATAATGTACCCAGTCCTGAAGCTGCTAAAGGGAAGTAAATGGGAATTACTTATGGATTGGGGCTGCAAGATTGTGCCCTGAATTAGAATATTAAATATAGCAAAATTATTTGCATATGATGTGCACTACAACTCAGTATCCTCATACAGGGCCTAATTCGACTCCCATGGAAGTCAATGAAAAAGCTCCCAATGAATTGCTTGGGAATCAGATCAGGCCTTCTGTCATTATAACTAAAGTAAAACATACAGGGCCTGATTCACCATTGTGGCAGCTCCAGTTTTATATTGGTGTAACTCCATTATAATTCACTACAATTGGAGTAACACAGTGATGAATAAGACGCCCCTTTTTGAAATTAAAATATCTAATATTCATCAAATATTTAGAAGAATATAAAACAAATAATTGTGGCAAACATTGCATAATAAAGATGAAAGAGAAAATTATCCTTTTGAATTGTTAAGCTGATGAATAAAGACTATTACATTAATAAGACTTAATTGTATCATTAAATATTTAAAATTACTTCCTCTAATAAATGTTTTTATTTAACATATTTCCTTTTTTATCTATTACTTTAGTAACAATCCTATAGAATGTGAGCCAAAAAACCCACAAAAAAACCAGCAGAACTGTTTGCATGTCTACCAAAAAGGGTTGCTTATTTCATTGTGCTTCTAGAGGTAATGGGCAAAAAAGGAGACATATGTTACCATCCCCAAGTCCAGGTAAACTGCAGGAGAGTACAATATTACACTTCCATTAAACTGAACTCTCTGGCTGCATGTGGCAGGTAGGTGCTGCTCTTACACTGAGGATTTTCTGACATTCTCCCACTCTTGCTGTAGCTCCAGCGTGGCTCCACAGATGGTAATAACTAGCATAAGTAAGTCTCCTATGGCAACCTGTGTTTCTACTTCCCTATCGTAGCTGTAATAGTGGGTCTGATCTAGTACTCCCTCTCTTGTTACCACCGGTACAGAAGCACTAGTACTAGAACAAGAATTGGGAAATTTCAGAAATCATCAGTCTACATTCAAGACAATAGAGGGGGGAGTCTGTGGAGAGAAACAGCAGTCCATCCCTGCAGATCCGGGCCAGCCCTACAAAATGCCCGCCTCTTTCTCGCTCACCAATTCCCTCCCTTGAACAATCTCTGTCTTGATTCATCTCCCTGCATCTGTGTCCTAGCCTTCTCGGAATTGGGGATGGGGTAGGGAATAGAAGTCTGAAGCAGCATTACTGCAATGTGCACTCCAAGCTAACAAATCAAACCATAACACTTTTTCTCAATGGACTTATCATAAAGAGATGCTGATATGTGTCCTTCACTGAACATTGTAAGAGTTAAGGTCTACACAAGTAGAATATCCTACCTCTTTAGCTGCTGTACTGTCATGACTCATTCTTTCAGTTTTATCATCTTCTTAGAATGCTTCGCTTCTCTATCCCCCCCACACACTTTATTTCTCTAACATCTTTTAATATCTCTCTCCTCATTTTTCCCCATTCACCTTCCTTCTATACCCTGGCCTTCTTTGAGATAATATCCTCCCTCTCTCCCCGCCCCACCCCCTTTGTTTCATCTTATTTATTGTGATCACAGAAAACTGTTTTCTGGCACACAAAAGAACAGGGCTGCTTGCAGAAGTACTGTCATTATGCACTGCAGGTAGTGTGTAGAATATTAAGGAATCATGTAAATCAACTCCCTCAGTCCAATCTTGCATGCTTTTGAAAACTCTGAAGAATATTCTTCTTTTGCTGAGATCAGTTTACTTGTTTGCACATTGGACAACTGTCATCTGCAACAAAATAACATTTATTTTCACTTGGCAGCTGTAGAGTGCACTGGAGATGTAGAATCTTCTAATTAACATGTATGATGCTGCAAATATAAAAGGGGCCATCAACACATATTCTATTACCTATAGCTGACAGTCACACTGTAAAATATCTTTTTTCCTTTCACTGCACAAGTAAAACATAGAACTACAAAGGAGGAAATAGAGTATCAAGTTTTAACTCCAGTACCTTTCTCTTACCATTCTTCCAAGAACCTATTTATCAGGTTACTTTTCTGTAACAGTTCCAATTAAATCTGCCAGTCGTGACAAATGCCGGGTTACGTCATGGAACTAAGACTCAAATGACAGCAGAAATACTGAATGAATATTCACCTGCATTTTGTTTTAAGGAATCATTCCTTTCAAGCTACAAAAGTAACAATGTTAGGATTTTTGTTTCCATTTGGAGAAGCTCATAAAAATGGCAGTGTCCCTGACTTTATAATTAAAATGCTCATTAACATCATCATGAGTGTAGGTTTCTCAGGTAAGGCACTCAGGCCCACCCCAAAATTGGTCCCTTACTTGATAAATATTTGCATACACATACAATATAGGCAGTATTATGGAGTGTAGTGGGTTAGCAGGGGTCCCTCCTCCTCTGGTTCAGTGGGAGGCCACTCTGCCTCACTATGTCAGGCATTGCCCACAGGAATTAGCAGAGCAGTAAACAGTCTAAGGCTCTGGCCCTTAGGCAGGGCAGAGCTGCAAAGATATATGGCAGAGCCCCAAACAGTCTAAAAGTTTCCAGCCCTCAGGCTAGGGCAGGGCAAATGAGCAGTTTGAGCTCTGGACCTCAGAAAGGGGCAGAGCTACAATTAGTCTCCAAGCTCTGAATGAGGGTGGGGCACCAAATAGTCTAGGAACTCAAGCCTCCAGCAAGGCAGAGCACCAGCAGTCTAGGGCAGGGGTGGGCAAACTTTTTGGCCCGAGGGCCACATTGGGGTTGCAAAACTGGATAGAGGGCCAGGTAGGGAAGGCTGTGCCTCCCCAAACAGCCTGGCCCCCTCCTACTTTCTGCCCCCTGACTGCCCACCTCAGAACCCCCAACCCATCCAACCCCCCCCCACTCCTTGTCCCCTAACTGCCCCCTCCCGGGACCCCACCCCATATCCAACCCCCCTGCTCCCTGTCCCCTGACTGCTCCCCTCAGAATCTCTGCCCCATTCAAATGCCCCCTGCTCCCTGTCCCCTTACTGCCCTGAGGCCATCCACACCCCCACTCCCAGACAGGCCCCCTGGGACCCCACACATATCCAACCCCCTGTTCCCTGTCCCCTGACTGCCCCCCTCCAGAACCTCCACCCCATTCAACCGCCCCCTGCTCCCTGACAGCCCCCGGTGGCCCCCCAGCCCTTATACAACCCCCTGGCCCACTTACCATGCCTAGCAGAGCAGCATGTCTGGCTGCTGCGCTGGCCGGAGTCAGACACGCTGCTTCTCTGCTTGGCAGGAGCACACAGCTCCGCCGCCCAGAGCACTGCCTGTGCAGTGGCATGGCTCTGCAGGGGAGGGGTTACCTGACATCTTGTCTCAGGTGGACAGCAGACAAACACAGGCCTCACAGCCTAAAGTGGGGAGGCGGCCACCCCAGGGGTGGGGTTGCCGAAGGACCCGGACCCACCTGACTCCACCAGTTCCAGCCCAGGGCCCTAATAGCAGTGGAGTATTCCGCCACTGGGTCAGTGGGGAACCCAGCCGCAACACGGTGACCGGGTTTCCAGCAGCAATGCAGCCAGACTGGGGTCAGCTGTCCCTGGGCCACTTCCTCCCCTCCCCTTGGGGTGCACCTGGATCTGGGGGGGGTCCTCTGTTTCCTGAGGGTAGATGGCCAGCAGTATTTCTAGCAAGTCCTCAGTGCCTAGGTCGGCTGGCAGCTACAGAAGCTCTGGCCAATCTTAAGCTTGGCAGGGCTTCTCTATGGTCTCCAGGAGTGGGCAGAAAGTATCTATATCCTTTGGCGGCTGCAGCACAACTGAGCTCCAGGACCCACTCTTTATATTTCCTGTCCCACCTCCTGACTTCTGGTGGAAGAGATAGGCACAGCCTGTATCTGCTCACCTGGGCTTAGAGAGGGGCCCCTCTCCCACTCTGGATCAGTGGGAGGCCACTCCGCCTCACTACAGGGAGATAAGGATACGTCACATCTTTCAGGATTGCTTCCTAAAACACAAATTACACTGACTTCAATGGGACTAAAGTAGTAGTTATCCACATTGTTTGCTGTATAGTTCAATATAGATATATATTTGGCTTAGTGTATGGTTTTCACACCAAACTCTCTGTGAAAATGCCCTCAGACAGACTTTTAGTCTCCAAACCACAAATTGCTGCACACCCTCACCCGGAGTTGTCTCATACATAATTTAAAAATAAATGCAAAAGTGAAGCTAATGTTAACAATGCGATATCGAAGACTGACAGTGTAATAATTTGTTTCCTAATGGAATAAGTAGAGTTATCCATAAGGAAATATAAATATGAACTCATGAGATTACTTGTGATGAGTAGAAACAATCTCAGTGGCCTGCAGAAGTGACTTCTTTCACAGCACTTGCAGATAAATATGCTTGACACCATGGACTTGACATGTTTAAATCACTCACGGAAGTGGTACTTTTGATAATGTCATTGTTAAAATACTCAAATTAAAAAAAATAATCTTAAATTAATATTGCAAATGAAAATGGGATTAGCAGCAACATTTTGACCGCAAGGCTTTCTTTGGAAATGATCCCAAAAGGGAAAACAAAGTAAACTGAAAGATTATTCTTTGGTATGTCTGTTTCTTAGCTTGTGGTTCACCCTGTTGTATATCATATTTGTGCTTTATTTAAAGGCAGAGAAAGGACTCCCAATCTGTTTCATCTTTCCCTTGTCTGTTCCTTTTACCAGACCAGCAATAACTCAAGATAACTTTGCACAAGAGCAGCCCCATGTTCTGCTACACATTTTTCATTACCATAGCTGAGGTGTGAGCAGTCTGTAGAAACAAACAGGCTGGAGATACAGCAAAAGAAGTTGGCTGAAGGGTGAGAAAATGAGATGTTATTAGTCACAAAACTCTTAACATCTCACTACTATTTGGTGCTCATTGTGAAGTGAGTTGGTGGGTTAACCATTTTGGCAGCTTCAGCTGAGAGAATATGGACTGAATTGGAACAGAGACTGAACTCCCCTGTCCCCAGAAGCAGCCTCTCTAGGTCAGGATTGAGGCACACTAGCAGGGCTACATTAACAAGCGTTCACTGCTGCTACCCACACTGAACCTGTTCTATGAATAGACAACTCCATTCTCCAGGCCTGTCAATCTGTCACCAAGAGACAATGGAAAGGAAAATTAAAAGGTTGTGATGTTTTCTTCTCCAAAAATAGGATTTAAGTCATCTCTAAAAAGTGCAGTTGCTTGGATGCTTTCACTCAGATTCCAAAGCCTGTTGATATCTCCCTATTTCTCACTAGTACCGAGCTTCCTGTTGGGAATGCTAAAACCACATAAGCAAATCAGAATAAGTACCTCTATTATAGCCCAGGATATAAAGATGCAGAGGTGATAAAGATATTAATGCAGAGATGAAAAGAAGAAAACACAGATGTAATTTTACCTTTTTGTTTTTCCCTTTGCTGTTGTTGATGGCATTAAAAATGCTAATGGCTTTGGTTCTCCACCTCTGGCTCAGATCTGTCAATGAAGAGAGCAAGGGTTAGTTCCTCTGTCAGTGGCACTGCTGTCTGGAATGACAATTCAGGTAACCCAATCTCAAATTTTGTCATGCAACTGTATAAACCAAAGGATCTTAAATTCCACTGGAAAAGAGGGCTTGTGGAAAGTATCCTAAAGCAGACAAATGGATGGCCCAGTAAGTCTTGAATGTTTCCATCTGTACTCTTTATCTGTAAGGGTGGAAAGAAATTAGTGAATGCCACTGTCCACTTTACCCGCAAAAACACAACCCAATGGCATCAATATAAATGGAAAGAAGATCCTGCTGTATTAAAGCAGAATAAACGATTTAATCAGCTGTGTGAGCGGCGTGGTGCTTAGTAACTGTAGGCCTGACCCTATGAGGTGCTGAGGGCCTCTGGGAAGCCAGGGAGTGGAGAGTGCTCAGTACCTCTCAAGCTCAAGCCCTTTGCACTGCGACATTTGCAATTCAGTCCCTCTGTAGATTAGGATTGATTTTCCTTGTCTCAGAATGCAAAAACCCAAACTGTAACCTTGAAATTGTCATCCAGCCCTCGAATACAGCCATCGAAGTAGTGGATGCAGCATACTCTTGAGAAGCTGCAGAAGGAAAACCAGAGGTTCTGTACCAACATACTATACCACATGCTATATTTACCAACATAGTATATAACAACAGTGGATTGAGGTGTAGCAAGGTAGTGCATATATATGTATGTAATTTGCTTTTTCTTTATGAATTAAGAGTATAGTGTATTCATCATTTTTTTTTGGAAATACATACTGTTTGCATATGCATTTTTAAATGAATTTAAATAGACACTCCAGGGTGCAAGTAGCTAGAAAAACTTCATGGGAATAATCTGGTTACCCTCCCAGGGTTGGAAATGCATCAAGCCTTGCTAGGGAGCAGTGCGGCAGCAGCAGCTGCCTTACCTATCTTGTTGTAACATAAATGATGATCATGCTCCTTCTTCCTATGGGGCAGCTGGGGCTTGTTGGTGGGAGGAGTGATATAGTAGTTGGCCAAGTTTGCTGGTTTCATTACAGACATGGTGAGTTTTTACAGAAGTTATTAGAGTTTTTGTGATCAAATGAATCAAGAACTCAAAGTACGCCACAGGAGGTGTGCTCCCTGGGGACTCCAGAAACTTCTGTTTAGAGTTCACTGAAACCATAGTAACTTAAAATGACAAAGATCATATAAGCATACTCAGACTTTTGAAACAGACTTAGCATAGCTTTGATATGCATCTATATCTTTAATACCGATTGAGCGCTTTAGGATTTGCTATTATTTATTTATTCTTCATTTATAATGTAGCAGCACCCACTATACACTTGGTTCTGTGCAAATATATAGGAAGACAAGGTCCCTGGCCCAAAGAATTTACAATCTGAGGCCCAATTCTGAAGACGCAGATCCCTGCATCCACAAGGAATCAGTTACAGGATCAGTGTCTAAAAATATGAAGAAGAAGAAAAGAACAGGCAAAGGGGGATGAACAATAGAGAATCCTGCTGCAGTATAGAATGTCTCTCATTTGTAGCTACTGTTCTGTTGTTTAATACTAAGGAAGAGAACATGAAAGTCAAACTGAATCTCTTAGCCCTCCCGGGGGAAAATAGTATGAATAAGATTAAAATGGAAAGAAGTATGGATGTGGTGGGGCAAACCCCTTCCTGTGACTATGTTAGTTCTAGTTATTTAGCTAGCATACAAAACCCAGCGAACTAACAGAGGTTCGTGCGCACCCTTATGATTTAGTGTTTGTCACTTCTGATAGCCACAGGTGTTCTTTCTTCAAGAGGATTTTAGCAAATGTGCCTGACTCTGTGACATCTGGATGTTGTCCCCAGACTAACAAGAGGTAGCTTTTGCCACTAGGCTCTTTTCTGGCAGATGCATTTATTAGCACTGTTTATTTCCCTCCCTGTAAAACTGCAAACTATTACCTTTCATTTACAAAAAAAAGTATAATCTCATCTCTCTGCATTTAGACCCTTACGTTAGCCAGACTCTGATTTACTGCTTCTCCCCACAGAAAGTTGTTCATAAATATTCTTACCTAGTAAGATTGTAGGGCCAAATCATATAAATCAGTGTAGCTCCCCAGAAATCAATAAAGAAGCGTTCTATACCCCACTAACTCAGGACACTGGGGCAGGAAGAAGAGATTGTGTTTTAAGCAGTGAGGAGAGAGTGTGAGGTGCAAGGCAGCTGTTTCTGGAGTGCAGAGGTATCTGACCACAGATTGCTGCAAAAGAGATTTGCCCATGTGCATTTTGCTACCACCCTCATTAGAAGAAACAGAACTTATGCGCAGTATTTAAAGAAAAAAATTCCACTAGGAAAACACTGGACTCCACAACACTGATTTCCACTCCACAAGGGACACTGAACTGATAGCCCCAAAATTCTACCACCACTCAGCAAAGGGGTGGCAATACTTTTTTTATCTGCTGAACTTGATGAGACCACACGTACGATTTCATACACAGTTTTTGTTACCTGAGTGTCAGAAAGATTAACAAAAGCTAGAGTGAAGAGAGCCCCACAAAATGTTATTTTTTACACTTCTATCATTTTCTCTAGCCCATTAAGTGGATAAAATAGGTGTAGTTTGGCAAACAGCTAACAGTTACTAAAGGTGGCCACAATAACTGCATGCATTTTAAAAAGTGTGAATGCCAAGGATTGCAGGGGGAGATGGCAGGGAGATGGGGATGGTGGACATCCGGTGCAAGGGGCTAGAGCTAGGAACAGTGAAATGGAAACATTGAACATTCCAAATTAAACAATAATGTATTAACAGGGGGATCTGATGATTAAATATGTCCTGTCCATTTCTAATTTCTCTCATTTCTTTTATGTGTCTTCATCATGAAGTCCATGTACATTTTATATTGATAACCAATTTTTACAAGACATTTTTAACCATTTTCACTATTTTTGTAACATAACCAAAAGTTAGATTTTTCAAAGCTTCAATTAACAGCCAGACTGTAACTTGGCTGAGAAATACTTTCTAGAAAACAATCCAGTTTTTTGGCAGACCATCTGACGAGTTCACAACTTTTGATCAAGCCTTACATTATGTATCATCAGTATTCTTTTGTTCATCTAGTACCTACCAATTTTGCTCATCAAAACCTAGTACTGTTTAAAATGTGGAAGAAGGTTGGCATGCTTTGTGGGCCATTTATGGAAATCAAGAACAGGATTTAGCATTAATATACATAAAATGACTAGATATTATGCACCACAGATCCAGATCAGGTTTAGCTTTTTAAACCCCATTGTATAACGTAAAGCATTCTTCTCACTGAGGGACAGAAAAAAAATCAAGTGAAGAAATAATTACAAAATGAAAATCTAGTTCAGTTGAGGATACATAGTATATTAACATTCTCATCACAGCAGGATGTTGGTAAATAAGGCTTACATCTATTAATACTAATTTTTAAAAAACAAAAAGTAACATTCAGACTGTAAATGTAAAATAGCAAATGTACTTTATTTCTAGTGCTAAGATAGCTACTAGAGGACGGTAGCCTTAACCCTTCTTATGCAGTGGTACTTTCAGAGTTCACCTGCTAAAATGAGGGACTGGGTCACTATATAGACTTCAGAACACAGGAAAGACTACAGAATGTGATTTCGGTAGTAGTGGGCCAGTAAGTAGGACTATTTGCAAAGCAACCAACTACTCATGAGGATGGATGTGAGAATCTGGCTGATAATAGAGCAGGTTATTCCCTTTTCATCATTATAAACCAATGTCCTAAAATTAGCTTAGGATGTACTATGCCACTGGAGGGTGTCTTTTAAAAGAGAGGTTTCAGAGTAGCAGCCGTGTTAGTCTGTATTTGCAAAAAGAACAGGAGTACTTGTGGCACCTTAGAGACTAACAAATTTATCATCCAAAGAAGTGGGCAGTAGCCCACGAAAGCTTATGCTCTAATAAATTTGTTAGTCTCTAAGGTGCCACAAGTACTCCTGTTCTTTTTAAAAGAGAGAGCTAAAAATCAAGGTCCTGATTGCCTGTGATAATTAAAGATCCCATGACACTCTATAAGTATACAAAGATACTAACCCAGTGCCATTGCCAAAATCCAACATGTGATTACATCCTGTCTAGTTAAATTCCTTTTGAGGCGTCAAATGGAAAAAAAATGTTTTCACTTCCTGTCCTAAACTTGTACTGGATCCTTGAGCTCTCGAACAGCTGTGTTTTATCCCATAAATTATCCTTGTGTATAGTTTGCATATCAGTTTGTTATAATTATGCAGTGTTTATGGATCATATGGGATGACGTGTAAGGTCATTACTGTAACGAGTCTGCTGGCTTGTGTTACTGGTCAATAAGTTTCTGAGAACTGAAGTTCCCACATGATCTGAAGATTCCTCTTTTCCAGAGAATTTTTTTCATGCTTGGGTTATTGGAGGAAAAATGCTCATTGAGTATTCAGCAAGTTTTATAGCTGTGCTGGAACAAGTCTGAGAGTCTTTCTAATTATTGGGGTTCAGTATCTTACTATGGTGATACTGGCTGTTGCCATAACTACGTCAATCATTACTACTTTTCTAGGATGATTTGCAGATGGCAATTTTTCTCCACAGCTAAGGTGCTATGATCAGTGTGCAGCTGTGAGCCAGTGAAATGCATTCAAAAGAGGCACATCCAGGATCAACACTCCGTTGGGTGAGAGTTTTCTATTTATTAATTTCTCTTGGATGCAGTGACATTGATTTTAACGGAGCTATGCCAATGCACACTGTCTGGGGATTGGAACCAATGTTTTCAGAGTTCACCGCAAATGTTCCTTTAACAGGATGTCATTCTGTTGTCGTTAGGCCCACATCAGGAGTACAGTCAGTTCTCTCCTGCTTGTTCTTCTCCCTATTCTTTCTTTTCAGCTGGCCACCTGCAATGTCAATATACCTGGAAAGGGGAAGGAAGGGAAAAAAACAACATAAAATCAATCCACCGGGGAAGTTTTTTTTCCTCTGCTGTGCATTGATCTCCCAGAGTTATTTATAGATTGTGACATTCTTAACCAATGCAGTCTTTGTGTTCTTGCCTTTGCTTTGATGTCATCATCATGAAGCAGACCTCTATAGTGAACAAAGGAATACTTCATAAAGGCATCATCAAGTGGGAAAAAATTCTCCCTCCTGCCCCCTCCACCATGCAGGATTAGTCAGTCCTGTCACACAACAGAAACAGCACTTGAGTGATAGCATAAACTCTGATGCTGGATAGACCTAGTAGAGACAATAATGATAACAACATATACCACTTCCCTTAGTTATCAAGTATTTAAGGCAGACGATTAAATGATTGTTCTCTGAATAAACAGAAAAGCATGAGTGTGCTTAGTACAATTCCCCAGCTCCTATCTAGTGGATTGCCTGCTTCAGATATGTCTCTTTTATCCAAAGAGATCCATTGCTCAACTATTGCACCAACAATGTGTAACTAGGGTTTTACAGACCCTCAGACCATCTGCACTGCTTGGCCCTGAGCTCTCAGCATGATTAATATGCAGTGCCATATCCCCGGATGTGTGGATGTCTGTCTGACTACACCTCATTGATTCACAAGCAGTAGCCAACAGGCAGCATCATGGTTAAAAAGGAATAGTGGGGGGTGCAGCTCTTGCATAATGAAGTGAATAGGGCATCGGTCCTTACATACAGACAGTCCTGCACTAGATTTTTTGATGCTGAGTTTTTAAAAACAGTACAATTTTAAAGTCTCTCACTTTACATTTTTGGTTTGAAATTTAGTCAAGCAGTAATTCTCTTCCCCCCAAAAAATCGCTGCTGCAGTGGAGCCCCAGGCTATAAAGAGATTGCTAAGGAAGTGAAAACACACTCTCTTGCAACACTGCTATTACATAAGGACTGTCAAAGCAAGCCTAGAACTTTTAAGAGATTCTTATGAATATGCTTGGAGTTAGAAGGTAGCAGGCTGTGAGGTGGCTGTGACTGACTTGCACTGACATGGGACTTCTCAGACATTTTCTGGAATGAAATGGTGGCACTTACACTTTACATGCTATTTAGCATTAGCAGTAAATTGAAATAGTCTTGCCCCCTAGGGGGTGAAAGTCTGCAAAGAGATTATGCTGCAGGTTCAGTATAATTAATTTACTCCAGTTGTAAAGTTACTGTTTGGGATTCAAAGATTATTGACTCAGGACCTAACAGGAGTATACTCCCCACAGCCTGAAAGGTAATTATTCCGATTAATGGGACTGATTTAATACTACTAAAAAATCTAATATAGTTCTTATCTGAGAACATCCTTTGTCTTGCTAAAATTTTCAAATCTTTCTGCACCATGCTGCATCAGAACATTTCGTTTCTGAATGCTTATTGATATAGGGTTACATCTCAATTTAGCCATAAGTAGGTCTTAGGGCTTGCTTCCTTCTATGTCAAGAAAAGTTTTGCCATCAATGGGAGTGGGATCAGGCCCTAACTGACTCATGGTATAAGAGTTTGTTCCAGCCTCTGCCCACCCTTGTGTACAGAAGCGGACTTCCTTTACACTTCCTTAAATTTGCTAATCAATGTGTAACTTACATTATCTTTACATACCACCTCTCAATTTGCCCCAATAAGCCAAACTCTCTGTTGTGGGGAGAGGGATCATCATAGAATATCAGGGTTGGAAGGGACCTCAGGCGGTCATCTAGTCCAACCCGCTGCTCAAAGCGGGACCAATCCCCATTTTTTCCCCAGATCCCTAAATGGCCCCCTCAAGGATTGAACTCACAACCCTGGGTTTAACAGGCCAAAGCTCAAACCACTGAGCTATCCCTCCCCCCATAAGTCAATATAGCCCACAGAGGGGGCCAGAAGAAAGGAATGCGGGGGGGGGGGGAGGGAGGGGAACGACAATGAGACAGTGTATAGGTAAAAACAACAAGGAGTCCAGTGGCACCTTAAAAACTAACACATTTATTTGGGCATAAGCTTTCGTGGATAAAAAAAACCACTTCTTCAGATGCATATATAGGTAGAGTTCTATCTTCTTACATCCTCTGGCTACTGGCTTTTCCTAATATATTTTTCACTTCTTGCTCCTTGGCAAATATGTTACATTAACTTTGACTCTCTTAAACTCAGAGATTTACATTCAGATGTGATATGGAAAGTTGTGAAAATTACATGTCAGTAAATGGATGCAAATCTAAATTGGTTTAACCTATCCCCTGAGGGTGCCAAGAGAAAGCCTATGCTATGCAGTATCAACTTGGGCCATATCTATACTACAAACGTCAGACAACGCAAGTTATGTTGTCGTACATACCCCAAAGTCTATATATTGCTCAGGTGTATACATAATTGTCTGCCTACACTGGTGCTGTGCATACTCCCCACAATTGCATTGATGTAAAGCAGGATTCACCACAGGTAGGCATCCCATGCACATTGTCCATGCCAATACTCTTTGGGACATTTTTGCAGTTTTTGTGGCGATAGTAATGATTCACCCAACGATTTCTGGGAGCTATGGGTCTAGCTCCCAGGGTGCAACATTCTCCACCCCGTAATACATTCCAAATCCTGTAATTTGTGCCATTTTTTGAAAATCCACAAAACCTGTGCATTGCTTTTCAGTCTCTGCCATGTCTGACAGAAAGATGGAGCCCGCAGAGCTCAGCATTATTCTCATGAATATTATAAGTGCAGCATGAATGATTCTCCTGGATTTGCAGACCTGGAGGAAGTACCAAAACCATTGGGATCATAATGAGGAAGATGAGGATATCTTTGAGGAGAGTTTGTTGATGGACATAGTGAGAAAAAAAATCCAGGTTGCCCATGGCATTCATGAAATAGCTGAAGATGGTGGCAAATTATTTCTGGGCCCAAGAACAAGCACTGACTGATGGGACTGCATTGTAATGCAGGTTTGGGGTGATGAGCAGTGCCTGCAGAACTTTCAGATGCAAATGGCCACATACCTGGATCTGTGCACAGAACTCACCTCAGCCTTACAGTGCAGGGACACCAAAATAAGAGTTGCATTGACCGTGAAGAAGCAAGTGGAACCACGGTTTGGAAGCTTGCAATGCTGGCTTGCTACTAATCAGTGGGAAATCATTTTGGAGTTGGAAAATCCACAGTGGGGGCCATTGTCACGAGAGCGTACAGAACCATTAATCATCTCCTGCTGTGTAGGACTGTGATACTCGGCAATGTGAAAGAAATAGTGAATAGATTTGCAGCAATTAGGTTCCTGAATTCCAGTGGGGCAATAGGCAGAACAGGGATTCCTATTTTGGCAGTAGCTCACTGTGCTACTGAGTATATCAACAGCACAGGGATATTTTCCTATGATTACCCAAGTACTAGTGAATCACCAGGGGATACATCACAGATATTAGTGTGGGTTGTCCAGGGAAGGTGTGTGATGCGTGCATCTTTGAGAATACAGGACTGTTCAGAAAGCTGCATGCAGGGACATTCTTTCCCAAATGGCAGATTACCACTGGCAATGTAAAAATGCCAATAGTGATTCTGAGGAACCTACCCGAACCTTTGCTTATGAAGCTCACCATGGGCCATCAGGTCAGCACTATGGAAAGAGTCAACTACTGCTTCAGTAGGTGCAGAATAACTCTGGAATGTGCTTTTGGTATATTGATGGGTTGCTGGCATTTTTTACTCACTAGATAAGACCTCAGTGAGAAAAAAACAACATCCCAATGGTTGTAGCTGCATGTTGTATACTGCATAATATATGTGAGGGAAAGCAGGGGAAGCTGCTGCTAGAGTGGAGGGGCGAGATGAAGTGGACGTCTGCTGAATTTGAACAGCCAGACGCCAGGGCTATGATGTGGAGTTAGGAATTTGAGTGGGGGAAGGTGTTTAAAGGTTCGTTTTCACTGTAAGCCACAGTAGTGTTCTGTCTTGAGTTAATGTATGTCTTATGTAATTTAAATTATGTATTTTTTTGGTTTTTGTTTGCTGGTATCTATTATGTTGTGCCTGCTGCAAGTTATAAAGACTTCTGGGCCTAGGGCTTTGCCTGCTACTATGAATTGTGTGGTGCTTATTGTACATTTATAAGTATGGTGGTGTTTTCCTCACGCTATGAATTCAGCGGTGCGTGGTGAGCATGTATAAGTAGTGTTTGATTTCTTGACTGCCTCTATGCATACTGTAATGTTTGTTGAGAACTAATCAAGATACTCTGAGTGCAAAAATTCAATGCACAAAATCAAAGTGCAAACACACGTACTGTGTCATACAATTTTCAAACATAATGGGGTGAAATATTTAAAATTCCTTTTTAAAAGGAAGCAAACCTTTATATCCATTTGTGTAAACAAAACCGTCGTTTATGGTAGTGCATTGTGGCTATCAGTCTGTAGTTTTCACAGGTCAAAGTATCTGAAGCTGTGGTTTTCCTTGCTGGCCTCCGGCATGGAGCTGTAGGTCTGTGATGCCATATCCATGTGATGCCATGTGCTGCTGAAACTCTTGGGTCTTTTTGCCTCCCCCCCCGTGAATGATGAGGAGCATGGAGAAATATTGGCCCTCCAAGTTGTGTGTCCATGACCCAAATCTCGCAAAATATGTCCACCGTAGTCCTCTTTCTCCTCCTCCTCCTCCTCTAGGTCAGTCTTTCTCTGGGCGTGAAGGGGACACTCCTCAAAGCCACCACTCAAGAATCTGCTGATAAAGCAGACACAAGTACAATCAGATTTACCATCATAGCAGAAAGGGAAAGGTAAGTCTCAAAACATCCCTATATTATTCCCATAAATACTTACAGTAAGAAAGCCTTATTGACACTTCAGCTTTGGTACACTTTGGTAGAGCAGAGGTCTCCAGCTCCAACCATGGTGGGGCAGTCTGCCAGGGGTGTGGGGCGGTTGGTGATATTCTATTGCATGAAGCTATATGATTCTGGCCCCTTTGCACAAGTCAGAGAACAGGGTCAGGGCTGTGAACATTGGCACTATTTTTCACTGGTAGTGTTGATTTTTGGCTGATACCTCACTCCTCAGGGTTATAAAGGCCAGAACCCAGCTGTTACTGGTGTCCTGAAGCAAACTGGGCCTGTATGCCACTAGCTGGTTTGGTGCCAACTGAACTCAAAGAATGGCATGGGTAAGTGTCCTACCACCGAGGAAGAAATAAGGCTGCCATCCCTAAAAACCTTCTGGAGAGGATTGCAGAATCTCTCTATAAAACGTTTTATCCTCCTGAGAGATCTCGATGAAAGGGACATTGTTATTCACATAAACAGACATATTTCACCCTTCCCCAACACGGGAATGGAAAGGAGAGGCTGTCTCTATTTCTGTTTGTTCTACCTCTGCCCAAGCACAGGACACCGAATTGAGGTGTATTGTGTATTCAGACTGCCACGGTAGTGTTGAAGAATTTGTTTTGAATTTACTTCCTAATTTTTAATTTTCTCACAATATACTATTAAAGCAATGAAAAGTTAATATCTTTGTTTCATAAACTTGAGGATAGGCCAAGTGCCATCTTTAAATGGGGGTGGGGGAAAGAGATGGGAAAGGGGAAAGAGAGAGGGAGGAAAAGCAAATAAAACATTGTCAAGAAAAATGCATGCACACACTTACCCAAGCTCCTTTTCCCTTCATCACTGGGCTCATCTACACTTGCCTTGTGGGAATAGCTAGACTCCTGCTGAGATTCAAATAGGTCCTGGCTCGTGGCATTGTTGGAGTCTCTTACTGTGTTTCTCTCCTCAACTTCTGCCTCCTCACTATTCACTGCAGGAGTCTGTGTCTTGGGCTCCTCTATTGTATCCATGGTGGTGTGGGGTCTCCTCCAAGTATGGCATGCAGTTCATTCTAAAAGAAAGTCTGTGGGACAACACCAGATTTTTTTGCCTTCCCTCACTTTATGGTATCCCTGATGATGCTCCTTTGCTTTTCCATGGCACTGCTGCTGATCCCTATTGTACCCCTTTGCCTGCATCCCCCCTGCAATCTGCTTGCAGATGTCCATGTTTCTATGGCTGTTCTGCAGTTGTGCTTCCACAACCTTTTCTTCCTACACGCCCAGGAAATCCAACGCTGCTTCTCTGCTCCAGGCAGGAGCATGCCTCGAATTGCTGTGTGTGCATGGAACCCTGGTCGGTTGGACATAAATAACAAAGATGAGCTGCTAGGTATGCTTACCAAAGTGGGCAACCAGGAAAGGGCATTTCAAAAACACACCAGGTTTTAAGGGGGGGGGGAGGGGAAGGGAGGAAGGGACGGGCTTCCAGTCTCTGTAACCCCTAGTCAGTAGAGTTTTAAAATGTGAGCAGAGTGGTCACTGTTGGAAATGGGGTTTTGTGGCACAGTGGCTGGAGGACTATTAGGGACAACACAGGTCAGGCATTGTCTACACTTGCATTGAGTCAACCAAAATAGTTTGACCATGGTCATAGAGGTGGTTTTAGAATGTCGCTGTAACAGGACACTTACACTGGCCAGAGACAAATTTGAATGCAAACATGCATAAATAGGCCAGTGGTGACTTATATTGACCTAACTTTGTAGTATAGAAGAGGCTTAGAATTACTTTTAAATATGCCCTAGGATTTCAGCACTTTTGAAGTTGTTTCAGAAGAGGTGGATTATATGCATTACTCACCTGCAAGTATGGTTTCATTCTGAGAGTTCTTAGAGACTCAGGGAGATGTAAATGTCACTATGAGAGCTGGACAACTAATTTTTATTTTAAAAATAAGTGAAATGTATCAATGAAAATATTTGACAAATAATTGTGGATTGTTTGACTGGCTCGAAACCCTGGGCAATACTGGAAAAATAGATTTTAGGATTTTTTTTTAAGAACTGATTCTGTAGAATAACATTTATCTGAACATTATACATTCAATTGCTCTATCCAGTAATATTGTGTACTTCTGAAGCATTCTTTCACCGATATGTCAGTGTGCACATATGCAAAATATTTTGGAAAAGTTAAGGAAAAACCATAACAAACTTATACTTTCTTCAAAGTTTCCTCCCTATTGGCTAAAGTGTGATCTCTGATCTGCCAAACACAAGCTTTCTTTGTGCCAATACCCTATGGAAAGTCTGGAATGTTTACCCCTTTGACTCAATGTCAGGATGTATTATACTACTCTAACAGGGGTTATACAATTTCCCTCTCTTCTCTGTAAAATCATAACAACTCTTTTGACATGTGTTATAATGGTGTGTGGTAGTGAAGGGTGGGGAGAATGTAAAGATTAAAAAAAAAAGATATATTTCTCATCTTGTTTCATAACTAACAAAATGTGTAAATGAAAAATAACCCTGTAGTTTGCTATGTTGGCTCTTTTCTGCTATCTGTGCTTGTTGATGTTGTGTTGAAAACAACATCTTCCATCAGGGTAAGGAATTCTGTTTCATTTGTTTGCTTATTAAAAACTAGAAAGTGCATAATCCAGAAGGGCATGATATATAGCTGAAGTTGTCAAGAGCAATTCAAATACTCAGAGTAGTTTCTCAAATGTGATAATTACTATTTATTTTATAGTCAGGCACATGATATCCCATCATTAAAGTATCTTCTCATTTAGCTTTCATTATTAACCACAATTTTCTATCTTATCGACTCCAGGCAAGACCATATTCTTCTACATAGCAACAATAGGAAAACTAGCACATGTTTACTTTATTAGAAATTAAACTCAAATCTATTTCCACATTTCTAAAAGGTGCCTCATTTGAAAATACTGATGGCATCAATTAGGGATTGAAATTGCCCTTTAGCACATGTTAGTAAATCTTCATACCATACCTTGGGGGGGGGGGGGGGGGAAATAATCAGACAAGATGGGTAGGATTTTCAAAAGTTCTCAAATTGGTTTAACTCAGCTCCCATTAAAATCCATGGAGGTTTACCACTAATTTCAATGGGAGCAGTTAGGCCAGTGCTGATCATTTATGAAGATTCCATCCTTTGTGTACATTCAGTACCCAAATATCCTCTATTCCAACATTTTGGATAGTTAGATTTCAGCTTCTCTCCAGCCATACATGTCTCAAGTACCAGAGCCTTAGTTCTCCCCTCCGGCCTCTGAGTAGCTAGTCTCTGTTTTGTCTTCTCCTTATGTTATTCACTCAGTTCCACCTTCTGGCTTCAGTAGGCAGGAAATCACATCCAGCAGCAGCTTGAGCTCAGTTCTGCTCAGCAGATAGAGTGGAACAGGGGAAATGAAATAGGTAGAAGGGAAAACTCAGAGTTGAAGGCATTGGGCAGGAATGGGGACAGAAGAAGGTGGAAGAAGGAGACCTAGAAAGTGGAGAAGAACAGGTTGACCACTCTTGGGGCGGGGGGGGGGGGGAAGCAGGGAGAAGAAGGGCAATTATTACCAGTGGCAGAGAGAGTTGAAGAGGGGACACTGCACTGAGGAGACTGCAAGGGACAGAAACTCAAAGGTGGGCAACAGAAAGATGGCAGAAGGAGAAGCAGGCTAACAGGCCGCACGCAGTTCCCTCCAAGCTAAGTTTCCATTAACCCTTTGAACAAGACCAAGGAGTATTCTTATCAGGGTTCTCAGTAGAGAGAGGGATTCTTTATTTTTTTTGTCCTCCTTCCACCTTCCTTGCCCTCTCCATTCTGAGCTCAGTCTTTTGGAACAGCTTCTAATGCTGATGTTCCCACTTTTCAGTTCCGAATTTTCTGTTTGGTCTCCATCCTTGCCCTGCCACACATATGTATGTTGCCTCCTTCAGCCTGTGGAGCAGTCAGTAGTTAGAAACAATGGGACAAAGGGCTCAGCAGAAGAGTGGACCAAGATATTTAGGGGGGTTCTCAGCCATACAATGGATCAAAGCAGTAGTCACCATCTATCTGGAATAGCAGTACCTTTAACTCCAAAACACTGGTTAATCCTTTAGGGGTAAACCACCTGACCGTTAACCAGCCTTTTAAAGCATGACTAAGCATTGACTAAATAAATTCTGAAGCTACCCTATTTCTTGAAAAGTTGTAGGAATTAAGGGGAAAGTATTTACACATACATCACACACTACTCACTACACTGAGCCAGGCATGTAGGAATTCTAGCAACATTGCAAAGCCCCACTATCACAGCACTGCCCACCTGGAGTGTCTTCCTCTGTAGACCGTGGTATGATAGGCATGCTTGCCTCAGTGTCTCTCCTTCAGAGTCCCCAGAACTAGTGCAAAGAGTCTTTCTGAGAGCCAATAGCCCTTAGCGGGGTAATTTATTACAAAAGAAAGCCCGCTGGGCACATAACGAGCTCCAACACCATAGTCCAGAGTTCCTCCTATATAATCCAAATAGTACATACAACATGCAGTCCTGGCATCCCTCACCACAACTGGGCTCACCAGCACAGATTTGGGACGCTCCCTGGTTCTCAAGAGTAGCTCCTTCCTGTCCTTGTAGCAGGACAGTCAACCCAGCTGGATTGCAATTTCACTCATTCTACCATTTCTTCTGGGGAGCATCCCTCACTCCCCCACTGCCCGAACCTCTTATGTTTCCTCGGAATCCAGTTCTCTGGCCCTGAATATATCAGCAGGTAAACTCCTCCTCTCCTCTCCAACTTTCCAAGTTAAAGCCACTAGGCAACTCCCTCTGCTGTTCCTCCTGCCTTCAGTCCTCTCTCGCCCTCCAATCCTGGCTTTGTGGTTTGGGGACACTGGCCAGCAAACCCATCTGCTGCTCTCCTGCCTTCAGCCTTCTCCAGGAACCACATTCTGCTTCTTTCTGGGATTCCTCCAATCTCCTGGTCTCTAGCAGCTCTCAACTGCCCTTCCTGACTCAGCCTGCTCTGACTCAGTGGATCTCTCTCTCTCTCTCTCATTTGTTGGGTCCGCTCTTCTTATCTTTGATCCTTCATAGCACCCAGGTGCTGCTCGGTCATCTTAATTGACCAAATGTGGGGACCTGCTCTGGCACAGGGGAGCTGGAACTACTTTGTTCAGGGCCAGTCACCGACACCCACACACTTCAACAAAGAGATTTAACTCTTTTGAAACAGCATACTAGTAACGTTACATGGATGCTTCCATGTGTTTAGTTATCATGAACAGCATGAGATGTAAGAGCAGAATCCTGCCATAGATGTTTAATACTTACTTGTTCATTTTCTTCCTTTTGAAGATTTCTCTGGTACATTTTTGTTTTGATATACTTTTCATCTAGTGAATTTCATTGCTTTTTTATAATTGAAAATCATACTGGGATTTTTTTAACCTAATGTTAATTTTTACGGAAATAACACTTTTTGTCTAAATTACTATAATTATATTCAATATACTTTTTTATTGCAGCCTATCATCTAGACGCTCTGATGAAGAAATAGAGAAGCTAATTTAATGTACAAAGATAGAAATTACCAGTAGAGCCGATGTTTAAGTGACTGAAAAGATATTCTTTTTAGCAGACAATCCACCATTCTCAAAAGTAGTGTCCATATTCTAGGATATTGAAGCAAGAAGAAATTTGCAAACTCTTAAAAAACATCTTTGATGTTTAGTTTTTTTTTTTTTTAAATGTTCTTTTGATCTGAGATAAGCTGCTAAAATGCTCAAGAATATGTGGGATTTCAAGATGTGCAAAAAGATTTCCAAAAACACAAATCAGACATTTGTCACTGGGGCTGAAATGCAACTCCATTTTTAAGTGTGAATTCATCTATGCATTCGTCTATAATATCACCCAAGACATTCCTTAATAGATATAATTTTTAACTGAAGGGAATATGACAAAGCAGTCTCAAATGAGTTTGGGCATGTTGTTCTATATGAATTTCATTATACTATTGAATTCTTGTGTTTCAGGATAGTTGTCCCATAGAACTTAATTAATATTAACCAAAAATGGCACCACAATTACATACACAATGTAATACAAGATCCACATATCTTAGCACATCTTTTAGACTATATTGTCATGCAGTTTAGAAAAAAACCTGAAAAGTAGTATCAGTATGGCAATAAGATACATAGTATTCTACAAAAGACAGTATCTACAGCCTTAACTTTGCATAATTTCCAGCAATTAGGGGGAAAAAGTGTAACAAATCCAGACACACACGCTCATCAAAAGCGAAAGACATTTTAGATCATCAAGATCATCTCTCCACCTTCCTTGCTACTCCAACTAAGGCACGATATTGTTCCTTTCCCCGAGATCCTGCAAAGTGGGTATATGAACAGTAGGATGGATTCTTGTCTCTGGGTCCATACTGAACTAGTTTCCCAGCATAGTGTTATAAAGGGTGATCTGCTGGTGAAAGCATGCTATTAGTTGTACAAGATAATATTAGTTTGTATATCTATAGCATCTGAAGAGTTCAAAGTACTTTACAAACATGAATGAATTAAACTTCACATGAGTTAGTTAAGAATTTTTATCCACATTTTAAAGATAGGAAAAAGCTACAGAGGAGTTAAGTGACTTGCTCAAGGTCACTCAGGAAGACTGTGGTAGGAGTAGAATGGAGCATAGGTCTCCTGACTCCGAGTTCTATGCCTTTCATGTTGTAGTTCTTAAATATCCCATAAAAAAAGAGTAGAGATGTTAATGCCAGTGTCCCAACTATATTCCAGTTTGGACAATTACATCCTGCCTGTCTACATTCGCCTGCTGTTTAGCTGGATATGGTATTCTTCTTCACTTCCTTCCCTGCACTGCCATGTGGTGCTGCCTCGTTCCATCCTAGTGGTGAGACAAAGTGATCCTTTGCTATCCCTTTCTTCCCTCACAAGGGTCTCGTGAGCCTTACTTCATTACGGTTGGTAAAGCACTTTAATTTCCTGGGTGAAAGCTGCTGAAGTAGTGCAAATAATTTGTATTTGTAAAATACATTTAACTCAGAAACCTCTAAGCTTGTGTGACATAACTGTGAGGTATGAAAGAGAAAAAAAATGGCATTTAAATACTATCACTAGAGTAGTCTGAGGAAAATTTTGGATTTTATCTTAATTAGTGATTGATGTATCTTAAAGACTTCATTGGTCTGAGTCAGTGGGAATAAGCATCAAACTCTGGATGCTTAACTGAATTTATTCACACATTTTGAGGATACTACTTATGATACTTTCTGGAGACATACAATTACACGCTCACTCTCTTAGTGATGCTCCCTCCTGCTCCAGGTTGAAGCACACTGGTGGGACATTTTGAGAAGTACACACTGCTTACACTGGCACTCTAATGCAGTGCTTGTTTTCTGGAAATTGGTACTGCATTGCTTCCACCGATCTTGCTGTACTTGTCTTATGGATAAACAGAGCACTCCTTTCCCTAGGGATGTCAACTTGACCTCTTTCACATCCACTAAAATGTCCCTTAATAAATATTTAAAAGTTATGAAAAGGCTCAGGCCAGTTATTTTATCCACACTTTGTATCAACAGAAGCCGAAGACAAGATACAGGTCTGTAAAGCAAATTAGTTACAGTATTTACATTTAAGCTAATTATGCTATTTTGTCAAGTGGATCTCATCTAGTCTGAACCAAGGGATGTTGCCCCACATCCTTCTTCTCCATGCTAGCTTGATATCCAACTTTGTATAGCATAACAAGGTAACATGTTTATGAACAAGCCTAGTGTCTGTGATCTGCCTTCGTATGAAATTAGTTTCTTCCCAAATGCCTGTTATTCCAGTTGTTAAATTACTTTAAGTCATGCTCCAAGGCATATATAGTATACTACAATCAAATGCGAACAACACTTTGCATATCATTAAATGCCAAATTCTCTCTGACACTGTAGAAGCAGAACTGCAGCCAGAAATATGTGTTTTTTGTGCTTGCTATTCTGATTGCCAAGTGAACACAGGCTGCAGGGAAGCAATGCTGCCAAGTGTCAGGGCTGCATTAATATTGTTATTATTCTCTGGGAATGAAGTATACAATGCTATTTTCTCCAAAGGTATTATTGATACTGAGGATTAGCTATAAAATTTGTATAATTATTGCAGTACCCATGCCATCATATATTATACAACACAGGATGCTTCAAGATAAGGGATTTTACACATCTTTTTGCACTTTTTGCAGAGCAAAGGAAAGGTTATATGGAATCAACGAAATCAGTTGGTTAAAACAAAGGAAAAGCATACAACAATAATTATATCACTCTGTTGAGAGATGTTTCGTCAAAATCTCTTCAAACTCCTCTTCTCTTTGTCTACAAATAACCCTTCTGCCTCTTCTTTCAAATCCTCTTAAAATTCCCTTCTTTCAAGAATCCTTCCAATATTGTGTTTCTAATCAATGAAATCTCTAGCGCCCTCCTTTACATTAGCTATTATCCAGTATCCAGTCTTTCTTGGCTGTCTCTGCCTTAGGGCCTTCTCCTACAAATACTTGATGTTTATTGCTGAGAGTAATAGTGCTTATTGCTGTGAGTAATCTCACTGATACTACCTGAGAGGATAATAATAGAACTCAGTCTCTTAGCCTGATCTATGAAAACACCACTTATTTTTTGAGATATCCATTGACTTGGGATAATTTGTTCTCCAATTAACAGAATGGCATTTTACAAACATACAAGCATATGTTCAAACCCTACAAAATTTGAAGTAAATGGCAAAACTCCCACTGATTTCAACGGAAGCTAGATCCAGCCTTGAGTTGCAAGATTAGTATATTTTATCTGGGCAAATGAGACAAACATTCTTTCAAGGTATGAAAGAGGGAACAGAAATAAGATAAAGGAATAAGTGTAATTCCCCCACCAATCCCCCAACTTTTTCTCAATAGTAGTCTCATGATCATCCATAGGGCTACTTAGGACCTAGACTGAAAGTCCCCACACACTACTCACATGAGAAACTGCTCACCAGTATCCCCGATAATGTCATGGCAAACCTGGTGGATGAACTTTGTAACTATGTCCTCACCCATAACTATTTCACATTTGGGGACAATGTATACCTTCAAATCAGCAGCACTGCTATGGGTACCCGCATGGCCCCACAGTATGCCAACATTTTTATGGCTGACTTAGAAAAACGCTTCCTCAGCTCTCGTCCCCTAACGCCCCTACTCTATTTGTGCTACATTGATGACATAATCATCATCTGGACCCATGCAAAAGAAGCCCTTGAGGAATTCCACCATGATTTCAACAATTTCCACCCCACCATCCACCTCAGCCTGGACCAGTCCACACAAGAGATGCATTTCCTGGACATTATGTGACCATTGCTTATTAGTACTGTAAACACCACCCTCTACCGGAAACCTACTGACTGCTATACTTACCTACATGCCTCCAGCTTTCATCCAGACCACACCATTCGATCCATTGTCTACAGCCAAGCTCTACGATACAATCTCATTTGCTCCAAACCCTCAGACAGAGAGAAACATCTACAAGATCTCTATCAAGCATTCTTACAACTACAATACCAACCTGCTGAAGTGAAGAAACAGATTGACAGTGCCAGAAGAATACCCAGAAATCACCTACTACAGGACAGGCCCAACAAAGAAAATAACAGAACGCCACTAGCCGTCACCTTCAGCCCCCAACTAAAACCTCTCCAGCGCATCATCAAGGATCTACAACCTATCCTGAAGGACGATCCCTCACTCTCACAGATCTTGGGAGACAGGCCAGTCCTTGCTTACTGACAGCCCCCAAACCTGAAGCAAATACTCACCAGCAACCACACAACAAAAACACTAACCCAGGAACCTATCCTTGCAACAAAGCCCATTGCCAGCTCTGTCCACATATCTATTCAAAGGACACCATCGTAGGACCTAATCACATCATCCACACTATCAGAGGCTCGTTCACCTGCACATCTACCAATGTGATATATGCCATCATGTGTCAGCAATGTCCCTCGGCCATGTACATTGGCCAAATCGGACAGTCTCTATGTAAAAGAATAAATGGACACAAATCAGATGTCAAGAATTATAACATTCAAAAACCAGTTGAAGAACACTTCAATCTCCCTGGTCACTCGATTACAGACCTAAAAGTCGCAATATTACACTGAAAAAACCTTCAAAAATAGACTCCAAGGAGAGACTGCTGAATTGGAATTAATTTGCAAATTGGACACCATTAAATAAGGCTTGAATAAAGACTGGGAATGGATGGGTCATTACACAAAGTACAACTATTTCCCCATGTTTATTTCCCACCCCCACAGTTCCTCACACCTTCTCGTCAACTGCTGGAAATGGGCCCTTTTGATTACCACTACAAAAAGTTTTTTTTTTCTCTCTAGCTGGTAATAGCTCACCTTAACTGATCACTCTCATTGTAGTGTGTATGGTAACACCCATTGTTTCATGTTCTCTGTGT
The DNA here is from genome assembly GCF_027887155.1 of Malaclemys terrapin pileata. Taxonomy (NCBI): domain Eukaryota; kingdom Metazoa; phylum Chordata; order Testudines; family Emydidae; genus Malaclemys; species Malaclemys terrapin. The sequence goes on from NC_071518.1 coordinate 15,185,098, forward strand.
ATATGCGCCTCTACCCCGATATAACGCTGTCCTCGGGAGCCAAAAATCTAACTGAGTTATAGGTGAAACCGGGTTATATCGAACTTGCTTTGATTTACCAGAGTGCGCAGCCCCGCCCCCCTGGAGCACTGCTTTACCACGTTATATCCGAATTCGTGTTATATCAGGTCACATTATATCAGGGTAGAGGTGTATATATCTTCCTACTGTATTTTCCACTGCATGCATCCAATGAAGTGGGTTTTAGCCCACGAAAGCTTATGCTCAAATAAATTTGCTAGTTTCTAAGGTGCCACAAGTACTCCTGTTCTTTTTGTTCACCAGTGTGACTAAGGGACACACAATCTGGCCTTAGGTGACGAAGGGTTGCAGGATCAATTCCTAATTCAGCAACAAATTCAAAGCACATAAGAAAAGACCCATACTACATATTTAATACTCACATTTTAGCAGGTTTAATTTATTTTTCATTTGCCCCCTTATTTTTGTAAATTTAGAAGAAAGCTAATTGCAGAGAACCTTAGTCGAAGAGATGAGATTTCAAATCACAATATGTTTACTAGTTCTTATTGGTTGTCAAATGGCTACAACATGGACAAATCTTGGTTAATTAACTAAATTATCATCAATTTAAACTGCCTTGACATCTAAAGACATTTAACAGAGTACACTAAATTACACTGTATTCATCTAATGATAATGCATTTGTAATGCAGTCTTTTCAGTTCATTTCAATTCTTGGATTGTAAGAAAAAGAAGAATATGCTTCTTCAGAGCAGCTGGCTTACAACTATTTAATAAATAAATTTTTCTGTGTCCATAATTATTGCTGATATTGGTAGTTAATAGTGAATTATCATAAAGCTGCTCTTGAGAGGTGAAGAACATGTGTTACAAACCTTTATACTGTTAAGAAGGGGTTTTGCATAGCTGCACTGCTCTAGGAGCAGATCACTGAATGAACTGCGACTCAGAATCAGTATTTTTCACCTGCTCCCACTTACTACCTCTTACTCCCAGGGGAATAGTAATTTACTTCACTTCTTTCCAGGGAGCAGCTCCCACACACATACACATGCTCCAGGTCATCTAGCCTGGCCAGCAAATGGTGAAAGTGCAGGCAGGCCTCTTCCCAATGCAAGCCCTTCTCTGTCTTCCTCTCTGCCCCCTTACTTGGAGTGGGGAGTAGTGGACAAGTAGCTCCTGCTCTTCTTCCCATGGCTGGAGTCACAAGCTGAGCAAGGCTGAGCAGAAAGAATAATGGGGGTTGCGACATGAGTCTGAAGTAGCCCCTATCAAAGTGAAAAAAAGGACTCCTCAGATGAATAAAAGTTTGGAGTCTCTAGGTTTTTATAGACCTATGTGAGAAATACTTACAAAAATCAAAACTTTCCTTCTGAAGATCAACACAACTGTCACCCACTGTGTGTACAAATATATGGAATGCAGGATATTTTCATGGGGTTTTAGAAGCACTCATTTGGGATCCCGCATTACTCATGAGTGGCCAGCCTGCAAGGGAGTAGTGCAGGTTATCCCAAATGAGTGTTGAGACCCCATCATTATGGATTCTAAATATGTCAGATATATTACAGGAAAAACCATGCTAGGAATGTTTTATCAAGTTTTTACTAAATTGATTGGAATATTTTTTGAATCCCTCAACCTGTAAAGCCAGGAGACTTAATTGTCCAAATGTACCTGGATCAACAGGAGCCAAAAAATCCCCACAAAATTGACCTTAAATAGTTTTTCCTTACATACCAATGTCACAGTATTAAAGTTTGTTGTTCCATCCCACTCCATGGCTAAAAGCAAGTGTTTCCCAGCGATGGTAGAATAATTTTGCGGAAAGGATAATTGAGTAAAGGACAAATGAGGTATTCAGAGGTGAAGGGAACATTTTATTCATCATGAAGTATAGCAATTTAATAAGTGGACTTCATCTCCACATACATAATCCATCCCCTATGGAAAGCTGCAGTAATAATCCAGTCTCTAAAGAGTCAGTTAACATTCTTGAACAAAATAAACCAAAAGCCAAACAAACAAGAACAAAAATAAAATGAGAGTCTGACCTGGTAAAATTACTCCTTGGCTTGAATAGATGACCCTGGAAAGGCTAAGTCTATGACCTAATCTGTAGCAGTTCACTGGAGACATGAACTAATTAGAAGCAAACATCAGCAAGACAGCCTGCAATTACATGCTATTTTAATATTAACATTTTACCGAAAATAATATAATTGTAGGTGGGGCAGATTGTGCCTCCTATAGGTCAGGTTTCCTAGCATTTCCCTTTATAGCACCATGTTTCCAATTGATAGTCACTTTGCCAGACTTTAAGTATTTGGGATAAAATTTGGTATGATGGATGTCTGTGTCAGACTACAGTTTTGGTTAAAGTTTCAGCAAAAATGGTGCAGCTGTTTCTGAGAACGAGATTAGGAGGAAAATGTGTTTTGTCCACATTAAAAAAATTTGTATAGACAATTCATGAAGACACTAGAGTTGCTCAATGCTTTGGAGGAGGAACTTGAAATCTGGCAGGAAAGGAAGAGGAGTCACCTTGGTGTCAGGGATGTGCATTTTGCTATTCCCATCAGAAACCATCCAAATTTGGCCAAGTTATAAGCATCAAAAATTGCAGTTTTCACATGCTCAGTATAGATGTAGCATTTGGCAGCTAAGTTCTCTGAAGGGTCTATCCTCACTGAGCATGCTCCAGCCCCTCACAGCTCCTCTGTGCTGTCCAGAGTGCGCATACACAGACTCACTCAGCATGCTCCATCCAAGGGCTTCAGGAGATGAGCAGGACTTTCCCTGAAGTTGCTTTTCATGGTGGCTGTGGACCTCTGTTGCACCACGCACCATAACTGAGAGCTAGGGAGTTCTCTCCTGTGTTCTCAGCAGCATGAAGGAGAACACCTCCTGAAAAAATGTAGAAGAGACAAAATCTGGACTTGGGGTGAGGGATGTAGGTGTAGAAGATTGGGACAAGTAGTCTGGCAGGGAGAGACTAATATTGGAAGCTCCTGGGAGAATAAGACTCAGATTGGACAAGGAGCCAGTAAGCAGGGAGGGAGGGTGAAGAGGGAGATAGATCAGTCAAGGATCTGTGTGGAGGAGGATGGAACTGAGCACAGTGGGAGGGGGTTCTGAGATCAGATGAGGAACCTCAGGGTGCAAGATAGACTGGCTGGGCAAGAAGGGTGGAGACTCAGGTGGGACTGAGATGAGAATCTGGGATGGGGGATCGGATACAAGACTAGGACAGATGGGAGGGGATAGGGCAGAAGGGATCAGGTTTGGGGGCACAGAGCCGTCCCTAGGGGATGGCGAATCGGGGCAACCGCTCCAGGCCCAGCACTTTTTGGCTGGCACCACATGGGAGGCGGGGGAACCGCTGGCTGGTGGAGACTACCCCCAGGCCTGCCCCATCCACCCAAGGGAGAGCATGCTGGGAGGGTGGCACGTGGTGGTGGTGTTGCAGCCTCCCCAGTCCTGGAGTGCTGGAAGGGAGAGCGTGTGGTGCTGCCATAGCCTCCCCAGCCCCGGGAAGACAGGTGGTGTGGCCTCAGTCCCCTGGATCCCAATGGTGCTGCCGAAGCGGAGCCCTGGGGGACAAAGTGTTGGCAGGACCACGCCTGGCTGTTTGGGGAGGCACCGCCTTGCCCAGCCTCTCCTACCCGCCCCTGGTGAGGTTGGTCCCAGAAATGATGTCACTTCCACCCTGGGCCCCATATCCTCCTAGTGATGGACCTGTGTGGGGGAACAGAGGCAGAAGGGTCTGTGGCCTCTAATGCACAATCCTCTCCAGAAACTGTTCAGGAACTTAAGATTCCTGAGTTTCAGCATTCCTCTGCTGTCCTCAAATTTCTGTGAAACCTACAACAGCAAAGTATGTGTTGCATCCCCTTCAAATGCTGGTCCACATAGATGGCAACCTACTACTGGTATACGTTACTTCATTAGGTCAAGTGGCAGAGGTTTATGCTCTGGGCCTACAAGTTCCAGTTCTGCTGATGAACCACATGAGTACCGATATCATCCCACATGCCAGACTTTTGATTGTTGTTTTAAAGTTTGCTTTGAAAACCTAAACCTGCATTAAAAAGTCCAACATTAAAAGTCCTACAGAAAAAAATAATATATGACCATGTAATAAAAGACTGTGGCTGGATTTTAAAAGGTGTTTCAGTGCCTAATATGCAGATACATTTCTAGGGGAATTTCCAAAAGCACTTGAAAAGTCATTGGGCCAAAGAGAGAAAATGAGAATGATTCTATAGCCCCAGGTTATGGCACTTACATGAGAGACCTGAGTTCATGCTGCTGCTCCACAGCAGAACGATGGGGAAATTGAACTCAGTTTTCCCATGTGAGCATCCAAGCCACTGAGCTAGCGGTTAGGCAGCACCACCTCCCCCTCTGGCCATTTTGTGAATCTAGCCCTTAATTTCCTTTGCTTTTATGTTAAAAACTGCCTGGAAAATAAATGACTTTTTGGTCAGTTTTTTCAATTTACCAAAAATTTTTCTGAATTTTTGGGTTTGGTTCCAATAAAACAATTGTGTTTATTATTTTTCAGAACTGTCAGTGAATTGAAACATCAGTTATTCAACCAGCTGTAGCCCAGTGCCCCTTAGTGCCTATAGAAGTCATTTTATTATCCATCACAGTATGTCCTAAGTGTTGTCCCTTCTTCCTACAGGGACCAGAAAGTATCATCTACTTAGAAACAGGAGTTCTAGAAATGATATTTCAGCAGTGGAAGTGCCAGTTTACTGCCCCCACTGAAAATGTCCTTTGAAGAAATGGGCTCAAATTACAAGCCCAATCTGTCAGGTAGGGCGTATATGCAAAACAAATCTGAACGTTAAGATCCATCTTTAATCATTTGCAAAAGTAACTGCTCTCTGTGGGAGCACATTTGGAAATAGGGGGTCAGAACTTCAACTAGTATAAATTGGCATAGTTTCATGGAAAGTCAACACAGTACACTGTCAGGATACAGGGGGGTAACCTATGTCAGAAGACCCTACCCATAGTGATTTCATTACCTGCTAATCTCTATAAACATCTGAACTATTACCCAGAAATGTCTCAAAATTACCCTCGAAATAAAGTACCTGAATAAAAGCTGTTAGTAGTAAGGATAGGACAACTAGTATCTGTCACGCTGTCTGCAGTGGCTCCCAACTGTGAATGCCTACCTCAGGGAGACTGCCAGAAAACAGAGCAGACACCCCCAAACTAGTGGTGTATTCTATAATTAGATTTCACCAAACCAACAACAAGTGTGAACTCCTAGATCACTATACCAATCTTACCAGGAAGTCAGACAGTCACTGAAGACTCTCCAGTCTATCTTGCCATTGAGATAAACAGGACTTTGTGATAAAATGGTTACTTACACCAAAAATCACATTTATGTTACTTCTAGTACCAAGAGACCAGTCACTTACTCCGTATCATTTGGTACTCTAGAGCAGAGATCGGCAACCTTTGGCCCGTGGCCTGCCAGGGTAAGCCCCTGGCGGGCCAGGCTTGTTTGTTTACCTGCTGCGTCCACAGGTTCAGTCAATCACGGCTCCCACTGGCCACGGTTTGTTGCTCCAGGTCAATGGGCGCTGCGGGAAGCGGCGGCCAGCACATCCCTTGGCCCGCGCCGCTTCCTGTAGCCCCCATTGGCCTGGAGTGGCGAACCGCAGCCAGTGGGAGCTGCGATCAGCCGAACCTGCGGACGTGGCAGGTAAACAAATTGGCCCAGCCCACTAGGGGGTTTACCCTGGGGGGCCACGTGCCAAAGGTTGCGATCCCTGCTCTAGAGCTAGACAATGCTAGCACCCAATTCTATAGTAAACTAAATAAAGTTTTATTAGCTAAGATAAGGAAATGACAGTTATTGAGAGGTTAAAGCAGGTAAAATATATGCACAGGTGAGCTACAATTTGTAATTCCAAATGGTGGCAATGATATAGTAAACTGCCAGTGTCCCAAAAGTCCTTTCAGGATAGCTTTGTATAAATATCTGAACTATTACTCAGAAATGTCTCAAAAATGCCCTCAAAATAAATTACCGGTACCTTAATAAAAGCTGCTAGTAGTAAGGACAGGACAACTAGTACCTAAGTTGGGTCTTCTTTTGCCATCTTGTCTTAACCAACACAGTATCACAGTAATTGTAAATGACTTGACTACTATTAACATTACTAACAACTTTATTGAGAGCAGCTTGCAAGGGCATTAAAATAAAATAAACTTTGCAAAATTAAAAGACTGAAAAACTCTCATCTTTGAAGCATTGTGCTACTAATTAACCAAAATTGCTTTCTGGTTGAGGAAATCTCTTGGCTGTAAATCAGGGAAGATGCTACAGGTTGAGCAACAGCAGGCAAATCATCAACCAGTTTTGGCTTGAAGAAGAAATCAAAGGATGGTAAACAGTGCAATTCAAGCAAAAGAAGATAATGAAGAGTAGACTTTTTTTTATCCAGCAGACAGTACTGAGATTAAGTATTCAGTTACTATGTAGTAGCAGTTAAGGAAGGAAACTGCAAGCTTCCCAGGCATCACTACCAATTTCTAGTTTCCTTTCTAGTTTCCCTTGGTGCTTTTCCCCATGGAACAAGATGTTTGGCTTTTACATGGCACATTGTTACTGATGTCAAGTTGTTTTTCCTTTCCATGAACGATCATGATTGTGCACAGAATGAATGCTCTTAGTTTGATACCCGTCATTACTCACATCGGGCAGGGATTGGGAGTAACTCTACATTGTAAATTTGACATCTTACATTGCTTGGCCCTAGTTCAGATTTACTCCTCAGTGCAGAAGAGTCACTAGTGGTGACTTCAATAGTTGCCCTTTTATAGAGGAATAACTGGCCCACTATTTTAGGGGAAGGTTCCTTTTCCTAAGGTCCCCTCCCCGTTTTCTTATTACAAGCAAATATTTCATCCTTCTTCAGTACACCCAGACTCCTTAATGCCACAAGAATGTAGAAAATCCAAATGACCTCTTGGTAACCTGGACTATCCCTGTAATTTCTCCTGCCTAATATGAATAACAGCCCCACAAAGATACTAGAGCTATAGAAGGTTGTTATTGACACACATGGAAATAGGTTGCGTGAACTATCAGAGCTGTCAATACCCTCATAAGTAGACAGAATGAACAGCAGGAAGTATCACAGCCTAGCTACAATGCCTAGCAGGAAGTATGTGCCTTTAAATCTGTTTAAATTAATCAAAGAAATGGGACTACTCAAAGTAGGGTACTATTCAACATGAGTAAAGGCTTTAGGAGAGGGATTAATATTAGTGGAGTTATTCACAGTATGACAAATTTTAACCTTTATATACAAAATTGGGGATTAGGAAAAGTAATGGGGTTATTATATTCACAATTTCATTGCATTTTTTTTAATATCTCAATCTATATTTAAGGGGGATGTGTGGAATTCATAGACCAGCAAGCAAAGCACAAATACTTTACACTACACAATCATTATAAAACATCAAATTACATTAAATTCCAACTAATCCACCATGACCTTAACAGCTTTTATTACTCAGGTATGTAGATAAAATGCAAATATTAATAAAAGAACTGCAGAAAACACTTCACAATAAATATTAGTAGCATGTAGCTGTTTTTAGATCCTCCAAATGAGAGGTAAACAAGGCTTAAACAAACCTCACTTGCATTAAAGATGAGTAAAACTAAGTACAGGAAAATGTGATTACTAACATGGTGCACTGGCACACTGCCGGGGGCAGGGGGTAATTTTACTATTCACAGTATGTGAAAACAGCAGTAAGTACTACCAACTTTATATTAGAAAACTGGTTGATAGAAATGTTTGACTGGCTGGTGCTGTCATTCCATATGGGAGCAGACTGGACACCTTTCCTCATTAGAGGGAGTATCTCATCTCCAGAATCCTACTCATTTCAATGGGACTCAGACATATATTAAAGCATAGGTGCTATAGGTTTATGCTTAGGACTCCAGCTCCTTGGACTCACAGGATGAGATCACAATCTCATCCTCTGTTTAAAAAAAAAAAAAAAAAAAAGTTTCTTCCCCTCATGGTTTCAAAGAAAAACTTGAAAAAAATTACCTGAGTGTGACAGATGACTGCCGGAGTATGCAGACAGCCTAAACCAATAACTCCAAGAAGTGGGAAATGCCCTGTTAATTTTAACTCTGGGAGACAGTGCCTCACTAACACCATCCCAGCACAAGACTCTGGGGGACCCTCGCTGCTGCAATCCCACCACAGCTCTGATGGAGTATTATTGGAAGGGGCCCACCCTCAACATTACTACTGGGGGTGTAGACTGAGTCTTCCAGGACACACCTTAGGTTGCCTTAAGACAGAAAGCAGTAGTCAACAAAGTTGAGGGGAGAGGAGGAGACAGCCTACCCAAACAGAAGTGGATGGCAGGTCCCCTAGGAGCCTAGCAGAAAGCTTTTGTGAGAGTGGCCCCTGCTGCTGCCACACCAAGGGGGGTCAGGGCCATAGTGTGAGAGTGAAATATGGGTAGGCCACATACAGAATGGTCCTGTCTTTCCTTAATGGGGCTATCTGAGGAGTAAGATGCTATTCAATGTGAATAAGGGTGGCATAATCTAGCCCTTAATGGGAGTTTTGAATAAGTAAAGTGAACAAGATTTGCTCCAGAATTTGCACCTGCTCCTTAATAGACAGGACTTGATCTTGTAGGTCCGGATCTAGCATTCTTTGCAGATTAAAGCCTCATACAGACTATATGTTTGCGGCTTCACCTTGAAAGTGCCCCCCTTGTTTCCCAGAAAATCCTATGAAACTGAAGCCCAGCTTTCGTGGTCTGCCCAGCTGCTGCTAAACTGTGTGCTACTTTCCACACCCCATCATATGGGATTGAGATAACTAGACATACTTATTCTGTCTTGCATGCAGATGATAACAAGCTGGGAGGGTTGCAAGCACTTTAGAGGATAGGATTAAAATTCAAAATGATCTGGACAAACTGGAGAAAGGATCTAAAGTAAATAGAATGAAATGCAATACGGACAAATGCAAAGTACTTGACTTAGGAGGGAACAATCAATTACACACACAGAAAATGGGAAATGCCTGACTAGGAAGGTGTACTGCGGAAAGTGATCTGGTGGTCATAGTGGATCACAAGCTAAATATAAGTAATCAGCATAATACTGTTGCAAAAAAAAAAAAAAAAAAAAAAAAAGCAAACACCATTCTGGGATGTTTTAGCAGGAGTGTTGTAAGCAAGACAAAAGTAGTTATCCTTCCGCTCTACTCCGCACTGATTAGATTTCAACTGGAGTATTGTGTCCAGTTCTAGGCACCACATTTCAGGAAAGATGTGGACAAATTGGAGACAATTCAAAGAAGAGCAGCAAAAAATATTAAAGGTCTACAAAACATGGCCTATGAGGGAAGATTGGAAAAATTGGAGAAGAGAAGAATTAGAGGGGGGATGGACATGATAATAGTTTTCAAGTACATAAAAGATTGTTACAAGTTGGAGGGACAAAAAATTGTTCTCTTTAACCTCTGAGAATACAACAAGAAGCAAAGGGTGTAAATTGCAGCATGGGCGGTTTAGATTAGATATTAGGAAAAACTTCCTGTCAGGGTGGTTAGGCACTGGAATAAATTGTCTAGGGAAGTTGTGGAATGTCTGGGTTTTTTAAAGATTTTTAAGAGCAGAGTAGACAAACACCTGTCAGGGATGGTATAGATCAGGGGTCGGCAACGTTTGGCATGCGGCTTGCCAGGGTAAGCACCCTAGCGGGCCGGGCCAGTTTATTTACCTGCTGACACGACAGGTTTGGCCAATCGCAGCCCCCACTAGCCGCGGTTCGCAGTCCCGGGCCAATGGGGGCGGCAGGAAGCTGCGGCCAGCACGTCCCTCGCCTGCGCCACATTGAGTGAAAGGGGAATGGACTAGAAGATCTCTTGAGGTCCTTTCCAGTCCTATGATTCTGTACAGCGGATAGACAGCTTGAGAGATTGGGTCAGCCCCCAATGATAAGGGAACATAACATATCACCACTGAATGTTGTTAAGAAGAATTATGCAAAATGAGGATGCTAAACTTTGAAAAAAAAATCTGTCTTAGAAAACTATTAGACTAATAGACTAATTGTGTGAAAATGTTTACTTGCTATGGAGTCACAGTTATTAAACAAATTGCTCCATGCTTTTGTACTATTATATCCTCCCACTATGGTGCAATTTTTCTTAAAGGTTTTGTTGAGAAAGATGCACTCAGTTAATGAAGTTAATGAGCTTTAATGCTTCCTTGATGTACAGGTTTTCAGCACAAAATTGCTTCATTATCACAGCTTTGTAAGCCATGTAATGCATAATGGTCACTGTTCCTATTGAGAACACAGTGAAACATAGCAAAAGTTTAATTGTACATGCACCTACTCTTTAAAGCAAACAGGCAGTCTCCAGGGCTATTAATGTAGCAGATGCCCTCTATAATTGGAGGGTTATTGCCCAAAAATTAGCTGACGATCATTTTAATTAAAGTTAGTAAATGACTGTTGAAGTCATCATAATATAGAAATATGATTAACATCAGATGCTTAATTTTCACGTGTGTCGACAACAGTAAGTTGTCCCTAACATTACTATTTTTTAAAATTCTTGCACAAATAGAAGTCTACAATGTGTTATCATAATAAAGGGCTAGATCATAAAGTCCTTACTTGAACAAATAGTCCCCATTTACTTCACATGCATAACAGCTGAATGAATGGGGCCCAGATACATGTGGTACATTGTGGTACAAATTACACAATATTTTTCTGGTTATGTAGCATAAACAATGCCTTTTTTAAACTTCAGCCCAATTTAATCTTTGAATTTTGTTAGTAGAGAAAATAATTTTGTTTCAATTTATAAAGCCAACTGTAGAATAATGAAAAGAACAGTCATTATTTTGCTGTCAAAATCAGTATTCCATATCCCCTTCCATTCTGAACAGACTTTGGGCTAGTTTCTTCAGTCTCAGTAGAATATAATACACTTGGCACAAAACAATGACCAAAACTGGATTTCCGGAACCTCCCAATGACATTAGGTTGAACATCTGTTGCAGCTCTCAAACCTCATTTAACATATTTACAAACCACAGTAGAGTGAAGTAAACCTTTGTAAGTTTCAGAAAATTGCACGAAAGCTTACAAGTGCTAAGACCATTGACATGAAATGCTGCTTAGTTTAAAAAAAAAAAAATCAATGTGCCACAATATCTCTGAGAACACAGAATATTCTGGCTGACAGAAACAGTGTGGGCCAGTCTGAACCCTTAAACAATAGTCCCAAGGTAAGGGGTAAGTAGAGTCACACTATCCCAACAGAAGAAGTTTTGTAAGGTTTTCAAAGCTCAGTGTCTTCCAGAGCTCCTGGAGTGCTCAGATGATGTGCTACATTTTAGGAATATTCAGCACAAGGACTGGCTGCAATCCAATCTTAACTATCCTGTAGAATTTTTTAGGCTTCAGTTTCATATTCCCAGATGTTGTTTTCTATACCTTCCTTTAGTTTTGAAAACTGTAAGGGTACAAAGTAAAACACAAACTAAATCAAGGACAAGCCTGATTCAAAACCGAATTGGAACCTCACCAGAATTGTTTGAAATGGCATCTTTCCTTGTAATGTAATGTAACTCACAGAAATGAATCATCACAATCTTTGGGGAATTAAGAGGGATGTGTCTATGTGGAAACTATTGTGTCCTTTGAATCTAGAAACAGTATCTATTAATATGATGGATTATTACAAATAGTGTATTTCTATTAATAATTAGGACTTCTCCACTGCTTTTCATTCAAAGATATAACAGAATTTTTAAAACATTAATAAACCTTAGACCACCTGAAATATTGTGGGGACTATTTCAGGGACAAGTAAACAGCCACTGAGACCTTTGTCAATGTGTTGACAGCAGAGATGGAAATTGATATCAGCAGTCCTATTTACGAAAGAGAAGGTATCGTGATAAGTAATGAAATCCAGTCCCTAAACCTAGGCCTGAGAGGTTACCCATAGGTAACCTAACCTTGGGGTGGGGAGCCCTACCCTAGGAACCCTAACCATAGTTCCAAGTGCCCTATCCATAGGAACCCTACAACTGGGGTGGGGTGACCTCTGCATAGGAATGTTTACACTAGCTATTAGTCCCCTCCCCAAAGGAACCCTAAACCTATTGTGGGCACCCTGGCCAGAAGAACCCTAACCCTAGCCCCAAGACCCCTCCCCATAGGAACCCTAACCCTATCCCCAAGACTCCTCCCCATAGGAACCCTAACCATAGCCCCAAGTCCCCTCCCCAAGGAACCCTAACCGTAGCACCAAGTATCCTCCCCATACGAACCCTAGCCCTAGCCCCAAGTCCTCTTCCCAGAGGAACCTTAACCCTAGCCCCAAGTCCTCTTCCCAGAGGAACCTTAACCCTAGCCCCAAGTCCCATCATCATAGGAACGCTAACTCTAGCCCCAAGTCACATACCCATACAAACCCTAACCCCAAGACCACTCCCCATAGGAACACTCACCCTAGGGTGAGGCACCCTTCCCATGGGAACCCTAACCCTAGCCCCAAGTAACCTCGACATATGAACCCCAGCCCTAGACCCAAGACCTCTCCCCCAGAGGAACCCTAACCCTAGGGCAGGGCGCCCTCCTCACAGGAACCCTAACCCTAGCCCCAAATCCCCTACCCATAGGTACCCTAATCCTATCCCCAAGTCCCGTCCCCATATGAACCCTAACACTAGCCCATAGTCCCCTCTCCATAGGAACCCTAACGCTACCCCACATCCCCTATCAATAGGTACCCTAATGCTATCGCCAAGTCCCCTACACATAGGAACCCTAGCCCTAGCCCCAAGTAACCTCGACATATGAACACTAGCCCTAGACCTAAGACCCCTCCCCCATAGGAACCCAAACCCTAGGGCTGGGCACGCTTCCCATAGGAACCCTAACCGCAGCTCCAAGTTCCCTATGCAGGGGAAAGGCTAGGTTTTAGTCATGGGCATTTTTAATAAAAGTCATGGACAGGTCACAGGCTGTAAACAAAAATTCACGGCCTATGACTTTTACTAAAAATACCATTGACTAAAACTTGGGTGGCTGCCCGGGGCCCTGTGGGTACTGGGAGAGGGCAGCCTGGGCGCTGAGGGGGCAGGCGGCACTGCTTGGCCTGGGACCTCCATTGGTGCTGGGGGGGGAGAGGGGCTGGCAGCACGATCCCCATTTCTGGGGTGGGGGGGCAGCTGGTAGAGCCAGCAGGCTCCCTTCCTGGTTCCACACTCCTGCCCCCCCCCCACCCCAGCAGCAGGGTGTTGGAGAGGGCAGGGGACTGGGGCATGGGATGGGGTCAGGCGGGCTCTGGGTGGCGCTTACCTAGGGGGCTCGCCAGAAGCAGTGACATCCCCCTCACTCAGCTGCTTGGCAGAGGCGTGGCCAGGCAGCTCTGCTGCCTGCCTCTGCCAATGGGAGCTGGGGGGCGGTGACCTGGGCAGAGGCAGGAAACCTACCCCTTTCCATGTTTTCCATATATTTAACTGAATGATGCTCTTCATTTCATCTACCTTGCTACATGTAAGTTACTCCACTGTAATACTTGATTTCTCTCTCTCTCTCTCTCACACACACACATACACACTGACGTAGGTCTTATTCTTGCTAACCTGTCTGTTATCCTCCTTCTTGTATTCTCTGTGTGAGACCTGAGGAATACGAATAGACAAAAAACAGCGAGAGAGAAAGTTTAAGAAAACAGCTGCATGGATATAGCTTTTAAAAGCACCAGAGGTAAAAGCCCTGAATGATCAATGACCATTTATATACACATTGTTCACTAGAAGCCTAAAATTAGATAAGTAGGTGGTCCCTCCTTAGGAGGTAGTAAGTGTCCATGTTTCTGTGCTATTAGTCTGGATAAGTGACAAGAGAGAAAGGGCTTAGGAAAGTAATAATGTGCTTGCCCAGTTAACATATAGCAAGTCAGAAACCTAATGTTCAGGAGGATTATTCTCTCTGCTTGTTAGATAGGACCCCCAGGGAAAGACAGTAAATTTTCTTTAAGAGGCGGGAGCAAAGACAGTAAAACAGATTGGAATCACAGGGATGACACCTTGTGCCAATGTTAAGTTACAGGGGGAAATAAGCTAGCTGAGGTGCAACTGGAACAGGGAAATATATTCCTTATATTATATGGTTGAAGAAAATGAACTACTAAAAGGTGGAAATACTGTGCTGACTTTGTAAATCAAGACCAATTGTACTTAAGTAAATAGGGAAAGAAAAAGATGAAGAACAAAAGGAACCTGAGCTCTATCGAAAGCATTTTTCAGTGTAGAAAACAATGAAAAAGTGCTGAGTCTCCTGGGAATATCAGACACAAAGAAGCAGAGCCAGCAAGCAATTGCTGACTGTGACGGGGCAGTACTGCTTACTGGTCAGTCCTCCTTGTCACCTGCAATGGCGCTTTTAAACATTTTGGGTGGTCTGATACACAAGATCTGAGAAGATATAGGGAGAGAGGAAAGGGGTCCCAGCAAGAAATAGCATTTAGAAGGGTACCTGTTGCTGTATCTTTAAGGTCCTGGAGCCCCAAAGAGGGTGGAGCACCACTCCCCACTCTCCCGGCTAATAAAGAATGAGCTAGGAACAGAGGTCATCATAAATGCTGCCTTCTCCATCATAGTGGGGCAGGTGTCTGCAGACAGTGTAGGGCAGTGGTTCTCAAACTTTTGTACTGGTGACCCCTTTCACATAGCAAGCCTCTGAGTGCACCCCCCCATATTTAAAAATGTTTTTAATTTATATTTAATACCATTATAAATGCTCGAGGCAAAGCGGGGTTTGAAGTGGAGGCTGACAGCTCGCAAACCCCCATGTAATAACCTTGCAACCCCCTGAGGGGTCCTGACCCCCAGTTTGAGAACCCCTGGTGTAGGGAATAAGGCGGCTCCTGTATGGCCCTGAGTTAAAAGGGAGCAGACACCAGCACTGTGGATTAAATGAGGCCAGGGAGATAAATTGCAGTTCAGATGGAGGCCCTGCCATGAGGAGAGACTTACAGACAGAGAGAACCCTGAGGGGACTGGGAACAGAGCGTAGATGGCAGGCTTCAGAGGAACCGTGAAAGCCAGAAGTACCTTTTATTTATTTGGGACTTTTTTGTTGTGGCCCCTTTTGTAGGAGATTTTGTACTAAACAAGTCCTAATAAGGGTATTAGCAAATCAAATGTCAAGAGTGCTTGAAATTGAATTACTGAGAAAGGAAACTGAGGCAGGGACTACATGCAGCTCCATATGAACTCAGTAGAGGGTACTACTGGACAGGCACGCCTCACAACACTAGCTATATTTTGGGTTAGGTAGACTCACACCTATAGCGAATAAAGAATGGAGAAGTTCAAGCCTGGGGTGTAGCCACAAAGTCCGGCAAACTCTCAATCTGATATACTGACAGTGGTATAAATATCACACAAGCTGAGAAAAGACTCCTGCTTAACATGCAAGTGACAGGCAAGAAGGCAACTTATCCTCTGGTTATCCTTGCACACTGGAAAGACTTGGCAAGCTGTGGGGCTCATATTGGCCTACCAGTTCCCAATACCATCAGCACTGACAAAAATATTGTGTCTATGTTTTCGCTATGAGGATGACCTGCATTTCTGGTTACCTTGAGTCCCACTGTGCAGGATTCAGAGGGTGAGAACAGTTATGAGGACTATATTTTAAATACTTCTCAAACACACCTAAAATAATTTTCTAGACATAAAAACGGCACCCTTTCAACAGTAGTTTAGAAATTTTCAAAGCTGGAAGCAAATTCTGTGTTTGCCATTGGAAAGCTTAATCTCCCCTTTCCAATATAATGACAACATCTACAGACACCAACTGAGATCACAATTTCATTGAGCTAGGCTCTGTCCATACACATAGCAAGACAATCTCCGCCCTGAAGAGCTTACAGAGCAGACAAGACAGACAAAATGTAGAAGGGAAAATGGAAGCACAAACAGGTGAAGTGACTTATCATAGGTCACATGGACAAATCAGTGGCAGAACCAGGAATAAAACTCAGATCTCCAGAATCCTAGCTTAAGGTCCCTGTCAACTAGAGATACCACAAAGGAAAAATCTCCTGTGTCTAGATTGAAAAGGTTTGCATTATCAGACCTTAAATATTCCACTAGGGCAGGATTGAATGCTTTCGCTCTTTCACTGTGGTAGGGGATCGGGGAGGTGGGGGCGGAAGCAAGCAGGAAGAAATATAGTTGTGGCAGGTTGACATGTGGTGGCTGTTTGAAGCTACATTAAGACTAAAATTTTACAATAAGTCCCAGGGAGATGCACTGACAGCCTAAATTTCACTCTGCCTGCTAAAGTAGGATGATGTATGCAATTTATCTCATGGCTCTGCAATTTATTGTATGAATTCAGGGCTTTGGAGCTGTGCTCCGGCTCCACTCCAGCTCCAGGTAAAAACCTGCAGCTCCACTGCTCGAGAGCTGCTCCGCGCTCCAGCTCCGGGCTCCACTCCAAAGCCCTGAATATCATCTCTGTATGCAAACTGTATGAACACTATGGCATGGATCTCTCACACTGCATCATGAGCTGAAGGCTGAGCTATACCAGGGAGAAATGCACATATCTAAGTGCAGGGTCTGACTGAAGCATTATTGTGTTTTATAGCTAGTTGGAAGCTTTCCCCACAAAATGAAGATTTTACTGACTTTGGGACTAGTTGCATCAATTTCATTCCTACAGGGAGCTGCATTCCAGAGTGAAGTTTTGTGGGAGAGAGGAAGGGTGGGAATTCATTTGAAAACAGTGTGAATGAAAAACACATGATCATGAGAAAAAAAAAAGAGCATGGCATGAAGCATGCTGAAATTGCATACTTTCCAGCATCTGTCTGCTCTTGACCTCTCTTGTGTGTTCAGCAACCCTGAAATACTAGTATTGCCTCAGTTCCAACCAGCTCAGCAGTACATGAATGTCAAAAGTGTTTCTCCCCTTTTCCCCCTACCTTTATTTGACTTGCCTGAAACCAATGCCAACAAGATTTTATAGTCTCTTGTTACCCAGTGACTTTTCCCCCTACCTTTGTCATACCATTCTCAGCTGAGACCAGGAATATATGAATTTCCTTTCAGCTTGAAGTCATTCCCTCATGAGGGTGGTAGATTCATTGCCTTTCCAATAGTTAAATGCTAATTAATATTTATGATTTAGTATTTAATATATTCTATTAAAGTGAAATGAGTTCAAAACTATTAATTTTTGCATGAAAATATGACACTATGGATTCAAACACCGAATATATATTTTTGATATTCCTATGGTATTGGTTTGCTTATGATTCTGCTATCTTTTCCTCATACTGTGATAATGATTCTACTAAATTGCTATCTGCAATAAATTTCTTGTGAAATTGTTCAGTTCTCTCTCTCTCTCTCTCTCTTTTATTATTATTTTCTACTCTGAATGGAGGACCCTATAGAGAGATACAGATTGCAAGAGTGGGGGGAGGGGAAGCAATCCAGAGAAAACAAATCTCTAGGGTGCTTGGAAGAGGACAAAATTGGCAGGTTCAAGGATTATAAATGTACCTGTTGGCCATCTCAGCTGTATGCACACCAAGTCTTATTCAGAAATAAATATGGTAACTTTGTCAATAACATCATTATCTGTAGCAGAATTGTTTTGCTACTTTCGGGGCCTGAATCGAGCTGATGTGTCCTACAGGCACTTTTTGTCTGCAGAGCACACTACCTATTCCAGAAACACGATCCTAGCCTAGCTCTTTGGCTCCTGGCTTGTTTTCTTATTCCCTAGCCTCGCCCCACTTTCCCACTGCAGCACCTGTCTGGGAGCTTCCCCTCTCTTCATGGATAGTGGAGCCGTTCTGTTCAGGGTTGAAAGACACTTACCGGTATGGGGCCAGGGCGGCTCTGGCCCCTGGAAGGGGCGGGGCCTGAGACAGAAGGGGCGGGGCTAGGGGTCAGCATCCCCCAGCCAGCCCTTCCAGACCACCTGCCCCGTGCCACCCAGGGCTCCCGTGTTGATTTAAAGGGCCTGGGGCTCCAGCAGGGCCGCCAATGGGGGGAAGGGGCAGCGGCATTAAAGCGCTGCTGGGGCAGCCCTGTGAGGACGGTCCTTGCCGCGGCAGTGCTTTGAGGATCCCTAAAGCGCTGACGCATCAAAGGAGCATCTTTTCAAGTGCTGCCGCGGCAGCGTTTTAACGTTGCTGCCCCTTTCCCTCCACCCCCTGTCGGCGGCAGCCCTGCCGGTACGGACAATACCAGCAGGGCCGCTGACAGGGGAGGCAAAGGGGGTAGGACATTAAAGTGCTGCTGCGGCAGCCCACATTAATGTGGGCTGGGTATGAGCTGGTGCAGGTTCTTACCGGTTCGCAGTCCCGGCCCGAACCGGCTCACTTTCACCCCTGATTCTGTTACACTGCTGGAAGTCACCTCCTTGTGTAACCCTTCTACCAGATGGGCTCAGTGGCAACAAGGGCTATGTTTAATAGCTAAAGGTTCCTCCTAACATCACAAAACAAAACCAGCTTGAGCCCCACCTTTGTAATCTGGGGAAACTAATCATCAACCCTAGGCTCCTCTAAGAATTAATACTTCCCCACTCACAAGCACTGAATCTGGTACCACAAAAGAGAATTTTTAATAAAAGAGAACTCAGCATTCATTTGAGAAAACACCGCAATGATTATTAAAAGCATGGAAACCATAAGTGAACACCTACCCCACAGTCTCTTGGGCAGTGTCTTTTACCTCAGTTTCCCAGCTTCTGATGTGAAAATCCAGCTGATTAATATCTGTGTGTGTCACTCCCCTTTTCCCTCCACTGCACCCCACTCATGGTTTGTCGTCTCAGACCAGCAACATCCCAGAGTGCATTCACCTCCTGCCCTGATGGGAAGCCTTCACCTTTGCTCACTGCTGCTGCCATTTGTCACGGTCTCTGCCACTGCCGCCTCTAGCTGTGATGCTATATTCTGTGATTTCAGCTCCTTGGTGATTTCACTGGGTAGTGGGGAAAGGCTTCTGCTGATGCTTTTCCATCACAATATTGTCTCCATGCAAGGTCTAAGGTTCAGCCCCCTTAGATCAGCTTATTTGAGTCTGGTCAGTGCCATTTTTAAACACTAGAGGGGGAGGGGTCAAATGGTTACTAAGATTCTTTAAATAGAGCCCACAACACCAGGTAAAAACATCTTTCCCGACCCCTCTGAACTTTACTTGGATTTGGCATCACTACCCCCTGCTTGGAGACTGAGGTTACAGTTAGCATGCCCTAACTTAAGGGGTCACCCTAAGTACAGTTCTGCTGTCTCCTTCTTAGCATATGGACAACATGCCTCAGGGGTGGCACGAGACCAAGATTCATTACCAAATTTGGTCTCCCAGTTGGATCATGCACTTCCCTGGTTCAGTCCGGGTACTGACGGGGAACACATGTGAACACTGATCCATGCCCCCCCTTCTGCTGCCTTTTACTCATACAATAAGACCAACATCCCATTAATCCTACATTAAACAGTAAAGTTAAATTTTGACTCGTTTGAGTTAAAATTATCCTTTTTATAAGGCAGGTCTGTCTGCTAGTCATATAGGCATAGAAGGTGTGTCTATGCATATACAGTTTGCTCCTGAAGTCTTTCCCCTCACAGCTCATCACTAGATGTCAAAAGATAGACCCTAGTTACACTTATTTCAATACCCTACAGGCAGCACAAGGCAACGGGGGATGCACTATACTCTGGCAAGTCCCATCCACTCTTGCTGTAATAGGAGTTATTAAAAGGGGTAGAAGGCAGCACTAGGGGCCAGCTCTGCTATAGAGAAGGGAGAGGAAGCTGAAAAATTGGAGAGGAGAGCCTTCCAAACTTGCTCAAGCCTCCCCTCTCTCATAGCTAGGTGGGGACAGGGTTAAGGAACTGGAGGTTTGATGGGAAGGAAGGAAACTGGGGATGATACCTGAGGTGGCAGAGACAAGGGCTAGGTTTTAAAGCATATTTACAGTTGATGTGGAAATGAAATAATGTTAAGAGTGTGAAAAAGTTATAATAAACGGTGGGGGGAGGGGAAGAGAGGAGAGGGGGTAAAGAGAGATGGAGAGAAAATCCAGAAAAAAAAGGAAGAAATAATGTAAAGTTTTAGGACATCATTAAAAATATTGTGAATTACAATTTAAAGTGTTTACCTTTGATTTTAGTAGAATGTAGTTTTTTTGAAAGGAAGACTGAAAAAAATAGTTTTCTACTCTTGGGTAACAACCTTGCTTTTCAAGACTGGTAGGGGCAGACTAGCAGTATGCTGGGATAGGGCCTGGTCTCATTTACTCCAATGCACATCGAATCAAGTCCCTAGTTACAATCACATGCATGTTTCCTCCACTGCAGGCCCTTGGCTCCACACACTAACTCTCCTTCCCCATGCCCTCTCAGTGCAGGTAAACATCTGCCCATCCTTTCCCATTCCCCCCCCCCCCCCATCACCTGGGAGCATAGAGAGACATTCACCCACATGTTTTCATCACCTTTAGTTTGCCAGTCTGCTTCTGAAATGCTGGGTTCCCTGACAGAAATGCAATCAGAGACTCATTAGCTGCACAGTTGTCTCTCCGTTCCCCCACCATATCCAGCTTTCCCATAACTACACTAATTGTAGGATCTGGACTGTCAAAGAGCAGGATCAGAAGGCACCATTCAGGGTGGGTTGTGTACTGCCTTTGCCACCAGTTTGATTAATGGGAAGGTGATGGCACAGGGTCTGTAGTGGCACAGCCCAGAGTCATCCCAAGGTAGATGGCATAGGTGATTGGCGCAGGCCTGAGGGTATAGGAGGCATTTGCTGTGAGGAAAAATTCAATCCTTTTGATGTTTTTTGTATCAAGAGAAAAGGTTTCCTGCAAAGGAAGATATCCTGTAATTATTTGTGCCGATAAGCTAATGGCACAAAGTGACGTTCACAAGTGCCAGGCTTAAAAATAATAGACAAGCACTTAAGCACTGTGCACCAGCTTGTTAGCTGTTGTAAACTGGCATGTCGCCACTGACTTTTGGAGCTATGTGGATTTACACCAGCTGAGAAGAGAGTGATCCTGTTAGTCTTAGGGTGAGTTTTTTGTTGTGCAGAGTGCTTTGGAATGTTTTCATGAAGACTGCTGTATAAATACAGGTGGCTGATGAACACAACAACATTGATCAAACTGGCTGTAATGAAATTTTAGCTTAATCCTCCTAGACTCCTCTGGTTCAAGGCAACCTGTTTTTTCCTTTTCTGATCTAGCTTTTCCCTCAGCCCCTGCTTGTAGTGGCTGAGGGCCTACATGCTGTGGTGCAATGAAGTTAATAGTTGCATATGTATAAAATAGTTTAATGGAATGAGAAATCAGACCCAAGATCAGGTTAATTTCTTTAGTATTGTGAGTCACTTTGTGTAGGAGGCTGTAAATTCAGAAAAAAATAGCATTTATTCAATGTTTACCTGCAACTCATTTTGTTATACACATCTTTAATATTAAAGGAAAAAATTGAATAAGTCATATGGCCCTTACACCTGAGACAATTATAAGACTAGTCATAAATCTTCCAGCAAGTATCTGTAATAGAGTATGCTGAAGGTTTATCCTTGCTCATTAATAATCAGCGTCTAAAGCTAACAAGTCACCAATTTATGTTGGTGTCCTTTAAAGTGCATAGCTTTCTGCTGAATTCATAATGAAACCACTCAGGAAATAGACTACCAACTTTTGTTTCTTTCCTTTTCTAATCCAAAATGTGTTTCTGAAACTGGCTTTGAAAAGTATGTCACATTTTACTGTATTTTCCCACCAAACAACATTGTCCAAACACAATCTCACAATGTCAAATATGTATTAAAAATGACATAAGAAAAAAGATTCACTTGATCAGAGCAGGATACAGAACCAGTCTAGCTGCTTATAAATTCAAGTGTTACTATTCCCAAGGGAGTTCAGATGAAAGTTCTTAAGCTGTTGTTCACACAGTCTGATAGATTCCTAGGTATATAATGACTTGCAGCTCTAAGTGTAAATGATTGGCCCTTAATTTTCTTTTTCCTCTCCTCTTATTGTAGTTTTAAAGATAATTACCCATATAAACTTGTTTGGTGATGTTCATTTTAGTGATGTAGCTCATCTCCCAAACACTGCTAATGTTCCTGAACAGATGTTTTATTTTTCACCTTTGAGTAAACTTTTTCAAATGATGTTTTCTACAACTCTGCCACTAAAAGGCAAATGTGCAAAGCATGCTGGAATACCCTCATTTCAGTAGAGATTATTTTGCCAGTAGCATCTTTGATACAGGAGATCATTTGTCAGTTCAGGTAAAAAAAAAAAATCATCTTTTCAATTTCATCCCCCTTCTGATAAACAGCGAACAAGTTATTGAGACAGACAGAAGCTTCTCGGTTGGGTGTGGAAATATGGATGTATGTCCAAAAGAGGCAATTTCAGGCCTGTGGAAATGATGAGAGTTGAATTGATTTTTCTGAATAATTTATTTTACCATATCTCCAAGTCCTGCCTTTTGAGCACTAATGCCAGAAATGGCATTGCATTTTTCAGAAACCTTCAGTGACTGGTGGCAAGATGCAAGTACTCCAAATGTCACCATTTAAAGGTAATGTTTGAGATTTTTAAAGAAAAGTAGTACAGGTGATTTATTGCACACATCTTCCATTATTGATTGATTGATATATTTATTGCATTAAAATTGATGGAAGATGTGTGGCTAAACATCCTGCATAACTCTGAAGATCTTAGTCAATATCCAGGAAAGGACGTTGTTTTTATTAATATCACAATAGTACCTAAACATTCCCATTGTTCTAGACATCATAGTATGAGCACAGAGTGAGAGTCAGTCCCTCCTCCAAAGAATTTACATCTTAGTCACTCTACTTATGAACTAAGCCTTATTGAAGATAAGTGTTTGAAACAACCTTATTTGTTAATGTAATAATAAAGGGTAGTGGTGGAAACAAACATGGATCTGCCAAAGGTCTCACACAGCAGGTTAGTGAAAGAGCAGGGGACAGAGCCAAGTTATTGAGATGCAGTCTAGTGTCCTATCCATCAAGCCACAGACATCGTGAGATATTTTGGATGAAACCCCATATATTCATGTTTACGTAAAACTGATCTCAAACATCAAGATCTCAAGTCTGCAACAAACATCAGGATTTCATTTTGTGTCAACTTCTACAAGAAAGATAGATATTTTGGGAAAGTGGGCTATGGTCTTCTCATTGGGTAATTGATGACACAAACTTCCTGAGACTAAATAGCATTAAAATATGTCAATGCATTTATTACACTTGGACTTAGGCTCTAAATATTGTCTAATGTAAAAGTCGCCCCAGTTACTAGTAGCTATGTTTGTTTGGTTTGGGGTTTTTTTTTTTTTTTTTAAACTTTGTAGAGAAAAATCAAGGACATATCAGTAAATGTACATCAAGTAATGGTAGCTTTATTATCCAGATATGCAGAAATCTTAATGGGAGTCATTTTCCACTACGTGACCTTGTATAGTCATTCACACCTGTATGAAGTTAAGTGCTAGGTGGGTATAGAATTAGGGTGAGCAGATGTCCCATTTTTAAAGGGACAGTCCCGTTTTTGGGGACTTTTTCTTATATAGGCACCAATTTCCCCCCACCCCCTGTCCCATTTTTTTCCACAGTTGCTATCTGGTAACTGTATGTAGAATGCTACTAAATCAGACAACTACTGCCAGAGACACGGAGTTAACATTCACTTTGTCAAGGTATAAATGCCTACAGGTGTTCAAGGCAATGGAAAATCAGGTCTAATGGCTTTTGGCCACTTCAGTAAACCAGATGATTGTCCGCTATTACTCCAGTTTCTCTACTAAGCTCTAAATGCATAAATAACTTGAGAATTGACAACTTTTAAACTCATACCCCCACCCCATCTTGGCTCTGATGTTGCAATGGAGCTGAGAGTTACCAGTGTGAGGGAACAACAATAAAGTGTCTCTGAATCAGAGGGGCATTAGAATATTTTCAGCATAGAAATCTTCAGGAGCTTCCTCCTCCCTTTCCCATCTTGCCTACAGAGAAGATAGAAGGTTGTTAAGGGGAGATCCTTCTGAGAACACTTCAATAGTCATATCTAAGGATGGCTCTTAATAATTCACTGTGATAGTTATTTCTGCTCTTTACTCGTGGCAAGCAGTCTTTCGTAAAGTTGTGCACTCTCAAATTATTACATTAATAAATAAGGTTATTTCAAACACTGATCTTCAATAAGGCTTAGTTGATAAGTAGAGTGACTAAGATGAATGATCTCAGCTTAACTCCTTAAAGATAAGAAGGATCTACATTTGATTGCATAGCCAAAGCAGGGTGATTTTCTCCCCCCCCCCCCCCCCCCGAAAATGAGAAGGATTAAACAAGTATGAAATCTCTTTGTATCAAAGACTATGTACATTCCAGGTCAACACTGTAGATCACTAAGAGCACTCAACAGATCAAAGTGTCTTTCTTAATCCATATTCCTTTTTGCTTATTTGATTTAAGAAGATTCACTTTCAACTTATTATATTTTCAAGGTTCATCATCATTTGGCTCCTCTTCTGTTTTTTTGCTTTTGTTTCTTTGCTGAGCTAAGGGATCAGTATCAATATAGACTGATTTTTAATTAACACAATGATGCTATGTATGCTTTGTTAAGGTGTAGTCATGCATGACGGCCTACTCCAAAGCCTACTGAAGCGAAAGGAAAGAATCCCATTGACCCTGTGGGTTAAATCATCCCATTTAACCCCTGTGGGTTAAATCATCACAGCTCTTACTCAGACAAGCAGGGGAATAAGAGGGATTAATGCTCCTCTTTACTCTCCTTCTTGAGCCTATCATATTGACTCTGATTGCAGTGGGGAGAGAGAAATTGCTGGGGATGCAGGTGCCCCAACTCATTCAATGAGCGCTTCATAAAATATATCCATCCAAGTCCCTGGACAGTGTAATTGAGTGGTCCAAGACAAATCATTTTATACCTGATTGTTTTGGGGATTGTTTTTAAAGCAACTGTTTGAAGATGGTCAAAAATCTGTAACTTTAGAAATTATTCCCATCAGAGATGGATCAGTGTGCAGGGGAAGCAATCAAGAGACCCTGATAAATGTAATTACATCTATAAGAGACTTAATCAAGAATGCGCTATAAGTTCACATCATTTTTTAAAATTTCCTTTTGTGTGATGAACATCACATTACATGACATAATGGGTTCTCAATAGAGGCTGTGACCAGATGAAGCTCTGAACATGTGTGTACTTAAGGACACACCTGAAAGTCAATACTTTAAATAAATAACGCTTTTGCAACACATCTTACTTTGAAGACTGATGTTACTTGACAACGCTAATGCAAGAACAGCAAGGCTTCTCACTGATTGCACTGCAGAAGTAAGTTATACACTAAACACTTATTCATCCACAGCATTTCAACAGATGGATCCTTCAATAAATATTTGGATTATCCTTCTGGAAAAGTCCTGTGGAATTTAATACGAAAAAATATGAACAAATTACTTGATATACCTATTGTGACCATTTGGGAAATGTGTCAATTCCTTTAGGTTTTGTGAAATATCATATATGACTAACCATCAGTATGGATTAGAATATCCACCTGTAGCAAGAACAGACTATTCCTGGAAAGCTAAAACAGGACAATCACAGGAGCCATCAACACCGAATAGTTCTATCTTTGTAGGACAATGGGGTTGCTACCAGCAGAGCTATTGACTTTTAAGAGCTCTCTGTCCAACAAGCCACAGGGAGTTTGGAACATGGAAAATCTCCAGCAGAAGAACAGGAATAGGAAAGGTCCCAGAGCCTGCTTTTAAAAGCAGGGAGGCAGTCCATTGCCAAAAACAGCAGACTCAACTGGAGGAGTAGGGACAGGAGGGCTTTGTCTTCCCCCCCAAGGATACCAACCAAAGCCAAGAACTCTCAGGAGTGGAGAGGACTCCGAGGAGAGATTGAGTCAGGTAATTATTGTTTTCTATGGACCTGTAACTCTCCTGTGCACTCTACAAGTAAAGTGTGTGCATTTAAGAAGCTCCTTAGCAATGTCTGGGTTCCTAACGTTACCTGCCCTGTGCCCCCAGAGAGTTAAATTATAAGTCAGAGGACCTACACTGATGAATTCTAGAGGAGTGTGCATAAGCACTTGTGGAGGCTCAGGATGTCTCAGCACTGGTTTGGGGGCTTAGAGCATTTGGATTGTGGAGTTCCATGGCCTAAGGAAGGATTTCAAACAGGAGAGTCTGCACCTGGGAGCATGCCCTAGATGCCAAGAGCTAATGAGTGTCTGGACTCTAACCAGGCCCAACGGGGTTGGACGTACATAGGATCTAAAGTTTGGTCCAATTAGTAGTGACTGTTCATTACGGGGACTCAGCCAGACCTGTGATACCTATAGAATTTAATAAAGAATGATATTCTTTCTATAGGTTTTTTTCTTAAAATATCCTATAGAATTCTATAGCAGGTATACAATTTTATATTAAAATTACATACAATGGTCCCTACAGAAAGGTTATTTTTTATTCAATTCTGTAGGACTTTTCCATAATTAGGAGTCTTATTAACTGAAGATATAATATGTCCCCAAACCCAACTCTTTTCTTTTCAAGTGATATAATTTATACAAGAAGCAAGTTAGATCAAGTTCTTTTGAATGTAATTTTAGTCAGCTCTTAAGTATATTACTAAGATAAAAAACCATCAGAAGAAAGATTAGAAATTCAACATAGATTCAGTCTGTGTTCAAAGAAACATTCTGCATACAAGAAACATAGCACAGGCAGGTAGCATAGTACCTTAGAGTAGGGGCTCTCAACCTTTTTCTTTCTGAGACCCTCCCACCCACATGCTATAAAAACTCTATGGCCCACCTGTGCTGCAACAACTGGTTTTCTGCATATAAAACCCAGGGCTAGCATTAGGGGGTAGCAAACAGGGCAATTGCCCAGGGCCCTACGCCACAGGGGCCACCTTGAAGTTAAGTTGCTCAGGCTTTGGGTATGTCTTCACTACCCACTGGATTGGCAGGTATTAATCAATCTCCGAACGCGCTCCCCATCGACTCTGGAACTCCACCAGGGCGAAAGGTGGAAGTGGAGTCAACAGGGGAGACACGGCTGTCGATCCCGTGCCGTGAGGACGCGAGGTAAGTCGATCTAAGATACGTCGACTTCAGCTACGCTATTCTCATAGCTGAAGTTGCGTATCTTAGATCGACCCCCCTCCTAGTGTAGACCAGCCCTTTGGCTTCAGCCCCGAGTGGCAGGACTCAGAGACCCAGCCTTCAGCCCCATGTGGTGGGGCTTTGACTTTCTGCCCTGGGCTCCAACAAGTCTAACGCTGGTTCTGTTTGGTGTCCCCCTTGAAACTTGCTCGATGCCCCTTAGGGGGCCCCGGACCCCTGGTTGAGAACCGCTGCCTTAGACTAGAGTATATAGATTTTAAGTTCTTGAATGGGAGTACTGCATGTAGAAAATTACATGTAGAAATTATGTTTAATTTACAGTTTTGTAAAGAAATAAAATATAAATACCAGGAAATAAACATAGTTGCTCCTTCAGAAATATTCAGTGATTAACATCTAGAAAATTTTCCCAAGGGACTGCCAGGAAAACCAATTTCTCTCAGAGAAATCACTCTCAAAAGGTCCCAAACTCAACTGAGTGAGAAAAAAAGACTATGTATATTTGCATCGGTTGATAGTTTGAAAAGCATTGCACATTAAGTAATGTGTTTAAGCATATTGGGCCAAATTCTGCTGTCTTGTGCCAGAATTATACCAATGTAATTCTGCACTATTTTTAGACAAACTCCACTGTAGCCACTAGAAATACTCCAGAATTAAACTGGTATAATTCTAAAGAGCAGGAGTAGGCTCTTGACTTTTAAACTTTTAATCTGCAGCAACATTATATACTTCATATACTTACACTGCTATTTTCAAATTTAATACTAAAAAAGTCCTACATGTTACTATGCCTGATCCTGTATGTGCACAATTAGCAGGAAAGGTATCAAGACCCTTTCTAGCCTATGTAAAGGTCATACATAATTCCCATTCCTGTGTTCCTGTGAGAACTGAGAATGCTGCCCACCACATACAAAACACCTCAAAGGGGTGGGGACAAGGCAGGGTCCTGGCACTGCCCTAAATTTGCACTGGTTAGCAGAGTATGCTATACTCTGTAAGAGATATAATAGCAGATTATATGCATCTACTGCACAACTGGGAACACCAAAAATCATTCTACTTCCCTGAGGCATAATGCTGGTCCATAATAACCCTCATTCTGAGCAGATCCTAAATGTACAATCTAGCTTCGAGTCACTTAGCACCTGAATCTACACTCATTAAAACTCATCAGCAAAGCTCACATTGACAGAAATGATGAAGGATCAGGACCTTAATGAGATGCAAAAATAGTTCAGATAAAAAAAAAAAATTGGGGATTTTCCTAAATTAGATAACATTTTAGGGTTCAGTTGTATGTGGACTTTCTATGATTGCTGTTATATTTTTATAATGGATTTGGAAATGTATAATAGGGATGTATTTTCAAAGGCAGTTCTGGGAGATATAACCATATGACCATGCAAAGGCAAACAGGTCCAGATATGAAAAGGATATCTCCCAGATACACAACCAAAGCCTTCATCTACTTTTATGCCCAAACGGAACTTTTATAAGGTCAAAAAAATTCAGATTAAATTTCTTTTTTCACTAAGGGTTTTCAGTAGGGACCAGACCAGAAATGCTGAAATATTGCAAGAAAGGCTGTTATTATGAGATTTCCACCCTGATTTTGCAGAGGTCCAGAAAGTTGTAGTGAGTTCTCAGCAAAGCATCTGAACTTCTGGATGCTTATCCAAGCTGAACCCAAACTCCAGATATTTTGAGGTTTGTTAAGATCAGAGATATATTTCACTCTTAAGGGTCTAGGAAATGTTCCCTATGCTTTTAGTGGGCTGAACAGAACACTCAGCTGTAAATGTGGAGTGGTCAAGATCTGAATCCAATTTCTGCAGCTTGAGAGCCGCTGTGACACTTGAGTCTGTTATAATCCTGTTCTTGTTGCTTAATGTGATTTGCTAGGGTGCCTTTTATTGCCTTTATCCTCAGGTCAGTTTACTCTCTTAAAATAGATATAACTCTTTATAAATAAGGCAGTATGAAGTGTTTCTTCTGTGCCCACTGTGTCAACAATAAGTGTATTAATAGCTTTCTTGTTGGCTAGTTTTACATCTTCATCACACAGCAGAGGGAAAAATAATTACTCAAATAAAACCAAAAACCAGTAGCTGTTCATCCTTTAACCACATTGGAACTTGAGTCTTCCTGATTTAAATAAATAACAAAATTCATAGCAGGATTAAGAAATGTAGAAGTTTACTAGTAATCTTGGCATACACTTTGCAAGTAGAAAAGCTGTTATATTATTGCCTTTTAAAATGTCTTTTGAAATGCTTGAGCTGTCTATCAATCCTCACTATGACTATCTGCCTTCAATTGCACCTCAGAAGGGAATACACTACGTGGATTAGTTTTGCACATACTAGACAAGAAGTGTGTAGGTTTCAAATACATACATGCATTTTTATGCTGGCTAATTCAAAGTATCATCAGAGTGAATGAAGGGGAGAAAAAAAGGTAAATTAATTCCTTTCTATCAGAAAGCCAACTTTTAGTCAGCTTTTCCCTGGGTGTTTGTATCTGCAAACCCGCTGAGGATTCCCGCAGAAGAAAGTCTATTAATTTTCCATGTACTTGTTGACGAAAAAGCTATCAGGATTATGGGCTGAATATTTCTAGTGTAGGGAAAGTAAGGGATGCAATTAATCTCTGTGAACTAAAATATACCTCTTTTCATTAATCTTTTATTGTAAATGAGCAAAGTAATTGAACCAGTACCACACTGTCAGAATGAATGCAATGCCAGTGGGATATGCATGAGAGAGCACATACTGATTGGGTATTAAATATCTAACGGCAATAATTTATGGTTCATTACCTCTTTTTGGAGTTTCTCAGTTGCATAGTGCTTGAATTTTAAGTAGTCCGACTTTCAGGAGAAACGGCTTTCAAATGCTGAAGACAGCAAATGTGCGAAACCCTCAGACAATCTACTTAATTTGGATAGTTTCATACTTAGTTGAGCCAGGCTCTTTAGTCTGCCAGAAACACGTTAGATATTTGCAACTTGGATTAATACAATTAAAGATCTAGTGATGAATATTTCAGGGATCATCATCAGCTCTAAGTTTCATTTCACCTATGAACAGAAAGATGTGTGTGAGCATGAGCTGTGTGCAGAAGAGGGTCAACTGTCTGGGTTATTTATATGTGCAAAGGTCCAAATTTAAAAAATGGACACCTCAATAGGATGTCCAGATCCTCTGTGTAGGTACTGATCTTGGCACTTAAATGCCTGTTTCATTGCTTCCTTCATTCCAACATACAGTAGGACATTGTGTAGAATAATTTAGCTATGAAGTGGAAATAAAGGATAATTGTTCCCATTGTTCAGAAACATTGTCAATGGGACTATTCACAAGCTTAAAGTGAAGCATGTGCTTAAATACTTTGCTCGCGTGGGGCTGGTAGGCAACCTGACCTACTCAGGGTATGGTGCAATGCCCCTGAAGTAGGAAATCCAACCAGAATAGTGTTGCAATGGTGCAAGGCACTTAGAACTTTGCCCTCTGTAGGAGGCCTACAGCCAGCTACAGAAGCTCCAAAAGTAACAGTCACTGACTGGAGGGTATTGTGAGGGGCAAGATGCCTATTCCTCTTGCTGAATCAGCACTTCCTCATCCTATCCTCCATCAGTGGGTCACATTCCAGCTGTGCTTCTCTGGTGAAACCTCTGGGGAAGAGTGATCACAGAAACTGAGCAAATTCAAAGTGGGAGGAAAATGCCATCAAATGAGAGAGAGTATTTTACACCTTCTTTATACAAGTGTAAATGACTGCATATGGTGCAAGGCAGCAGAGAATCAGTCCCAATAGTTCCACTCTTGAATTGCTTCCGAGTTTTACCGTTTGCTGTTTAGATAATTATCTGCATGGATTGTTCCTGTAACACCTACAAAGCTCTTTGAACCCTTGAACTCATCTTTCCCTTGTAAATTCAGCTCATCTATTAAAATTATTAAACTGTCCTCCTAATCAGATATTGCTCATTTGGCCAGAGACAACTCTGTATTTACTATTTATTGATTTTTGTTAACCGGGCTCTGACTGTGGAGAAGAAACATTTCATTTTCAAAGTCGTCCCAGAGGACACTGGCAGGTTACAATCATTTGTACTGTAAAATTACTCCATGTTAATTGATTCTATATTTACATATTATGAATGCATATTTTAATCTGTTTTACATGAATAAGCCTGCTACAATGAAGATTTCATTTCCTTTTTTAAAACATTATAAGTACCTTGCCTTATTTGAAGAGGCAAATCTCTTTCAAATTGTTTTGACCTTTGCAGGAAAAAAAAAATATTTTACCCAATATCCTTTTTTAAGCAGAAGTTTTTGTCTTCTCTGAACTTTAAGAGCCTGTCATAGGTTGGCTGGTCCTTTAAGGCAAGGGAGGCTGAACTTTGGCTGTGACCTACCAGCTAGCCCCCATCTGATGGTGACATGGTAATTTAATGATAACTAGGCACCCCAGCTCCAGGAAATGAGGAAGGACTCCTTAAATAGAGCTGGGAATTCAGTCTAGAGGGAGAGACTGCAGACAAGGCAGGACTCTGTTACAGGGAGCAGCACCCACAGGGTGAAGCATGGGGGTGGGAGGAGGTCCTAAGCTAGGGCCAGCAAGTTGTGGGGAGAACCCTAAGGGAAGCTGTCAGAGTCCCTGTGGAAGGGGGACAATGAGGGGAAACCTGCAAAGACAAGAAGTAACAAAGGAAGAACTTGGCAGGAGCAGGTCAGGCTCCTACGGAAGAGGCCCTGAGGTGAGGCCACATCAGTGGAGACTGAGAAGGATAGAAGAATTCTTAGTTCAGCAGAGAAGGGAAAAGCCAGAGGCCTGAGAACCAAAGGGAGGCTGTGTTAAAACGCAGGGTATGAGGAAGCAGCACAAGGCGACTTAGAGGTAGGAAGTGGCCCAAGGAAACAGCAGTATATCTAAGAAGCAGATGTAGCTACCTAATACAGAGTCCCTGGGCCAGAATCCATGGTAAAGGGTGGGCTTTACCATTCCTCAGAAGAAGGGGCATGTAAGCCCAATGCAAGAACTATTGAAACTGGAGTGAGTCTGAAGCCTGACCCTAAAGGATGATAATAGCCCAAGATAGGAATGAAAGGCTCTTATTATTTGGATGTTTCTATTGAATTTTCAATTGATCTTCTTGTTACCCCAGAAGGGGACTGAACTTTATGTGACTTGTCCAGAGGGCTAAACCCTGGAAGACACAGTGAGAAGTACATGGTTAGCAGGAGGTACCGGAGAGAAGGACCCCCTGCAGCATCACACCCCCTGCAGCATCACACAATGGGGCAATGACAAGGTGAATATGATACTTTATAGAACCTCTTTTTTATACCAAGAGTTAGGGGATGAACCCACTCTCAAACTCAGACCCTTTCACCACATTCTTACTAGACTGCTAAGTGACCCTATGGAAAAGTTCTGTGAATCACACCTTTCATCTGAGGCATTCAAAGCTCTTTAATGCAGTGGTTCCCAAACTTGTTCCACTGCCTGTGCAGGGAAAGCCCCTGGCGGTCTGGGCTGGTTTGTTTACCTGCCGTGTCTGCAGGTTCGGCTGATTGTGGCTCCCAGTGGCCGTGGTTCGCTGCTCCAGGCCAATGGGAGCTGTTGGAAGCGGCGGCCAGTACGTCCCTCGGCCCGCGCTGCTTCCAGCAGCTCCCATTGACCTGGAGCAGCGAACCACGGCCACTGGGAGCCGCGATCGTGAACCTGCGGACACGGCAGGTAAACCAACTGGCCCGGACCGCCAGGGGCTTTCCCTGCACAGGCAGTGGAACAAGTTTGGGAACCACTGCTTTAATGAAATGGTTGCACACTCTTATACATATTTTACAGATGGGAAAACTAACCAGGTTAAGTTCCTTATCCAGAGTCCAACTACTCTAACAAGTCTGTTTGACTATTACAAGTATCTGAATGTTAGGGTGCTTATCCATCAGTATTCTGTATCCTAACAGCATCTTTGTATCAATGTGCTTTGAATTCTATCCTGCAGAAATCTCTTCCTGCTAATATCAGACAGACCCATTCATTTTCTAATTATAAATCTATATTAATGTCTTATCTTTTCTATAGTACATTAAAGCTGCGAGCACTTCCATTTTGTACTGCAAAGCATATTGAGGCCTGTATTTATGTGGTGAACTGCATATGCATTAAAGTTAATAGCAGGTTTTATTCCAATGAACGGCTATTTTATATACATATGGTCAATACATTTTAAGAAAATAAAATGTTGCACACATTAATACCTATATTTAACACTTTATTATAGACAGAAAATCATAGTCTCAAATAAAACACAATGAAATAGCTTTAAAACACTAGCTGTAGTCTATATTTTGCCCCTAAAAGTCTGTCTTGCAATAGAGTAACCTCAGAAAGAGATATGGTAGAAGAGTGGATACAGAATATAATTCTGAATGATATTGAAAGGTCAGTGCAGAAATGTGCAGCTCATAGTTTTGTGAAGATAACATGTGTGAACGAGTTATTTCCTCCTTTTAACATATAATGACCTTGCCCATTGATTTAATGAAGAAATTATACATGCTGTACTCAGATTTAACAAACTCCTCAGAATTAAAGATATACCAAAGGGGTGGGGGTGGGAGGGGAAAGACAGACACAGACCTCACAATAGCAGCCTAGCCATCTGGCAAAGGAAAGCCCAGAGATATCAACACAAGGACCTGTGGAGCCTCACTTGTGGCTTGCGCTGTAGAGGGCTGGGGGAGGGGAAGCTGTGAGATGGCTAAGCATACCTCAGGTGTGCTGAAGTTGTTAATGTTATCTATGGTGAACACTAGATACTGTAAGAATATCAAACAATCCATGCACTCTTTTTATTAGTAGCAAAATATTAACAATATGTTTTCATAATACACAGAAAAATAATTAAAGCAGGAAAAGGCCACTGTTTTCTTAATTAGTCAGACTTGCTTAATTTGTGCTTGGTGTAGCCATATGGCTGGGTATTCAAAAAGTTTCACTAGGCTTAGAGACACTTAGAGAAAACAATATTAATTTGTTACTAAAAAGGACTTCAATTTCTGCAGAATTTGGAACCCTATTCAAATTAACCCTTCTGAGTGTAAATGTTGATATTACAAATGGATATTGAGAGAAGGGATTGTTCAGTAGTCTTATTTGGTGCTAAGTTAATAGAAGGGAAGTGGGTGTTAGGGCTAGTGGGTTCTCTTTCTGAGTCTGCCACAGACACTGAAAAAAGGCATGTTCTTAATGCAGGTTAGCTAACTTGCATTACAGTGGCAGTGAAGACACTGTTTCAGAGTGGTAGCCATGTTATTCTGTATCAGCAAAAAACAACGAGGAGTCCTTGTGGCACCTTAGAGACTAACAAATTTATTTGGGCATAAGCTTTCGTGGGCTAGAACCCACTTCCTCTTTTAACTTGGGTAGCATTCGAGTGAAATCCCATAGGGGAACCTTGGGTTGAACTCAAGCAGATAACCCAGTTAAAAGCTCTATCCTCACTGCTATTATAACCTGGATTAGCGAACCCAAGTTAAGACTGCTTCCCCTCCCGCCCCCAAAGTCTGGCCTAAGTGACCTTGACCAAGTTACTTCATCCTTATTGCTTCTTTACCTGCGTACAAAGTGAAACATAACGGACTAGTAATTGGAAAACTAACAGGGTCTTATCTGAAAGTGCAAAGTAGCCATAACAAAGAGCAATGACCTGCACTGACTTCCAAGTGCAGATTAGGGAGTTCGTTTTAAGATATAAAAGCCTAAGGGTCTATCTACACTGCAACTGGAACCAAGCTTCCCAGCCTAGGTAAACACTCATGCTCGCAAGGCTCAAGCTAGTATGCTAAAAATAGCAGTGTGGATGTTGCTGCACCGGTAGAGGCTCAGACTGGCCGCTCAAGTAGGACTCAGGGGATCAGGCTGTTCTGAGCTAGAGTGTTTAGCCTGAGCCCCCGCCAGCGCTGCAACATCCACACTATTTTTGGTGTGCTAACTTGAGCCCTGCTAGTGTGAATCTGGCTCTTTCCCAGATGCAGTGGAGACATACCCTCAATGGCTTGAGTTCTAGTTGCCTAGTCCCTCTCCCCACCTTCCCAACCCTAACCTCCGGGGTTACAACATGGCAGTTAAGATAAGTGGACGTGCTCAAGATAGCCCGCACATGTATTAAAGGGAGAACTGAAGAACATGCTTTGGAATTCCCTTTGTTGCTGGGCTTGTTTTGGATGAAGGCCTCTTGATGGAGACTATTTTAAAAAGTTTGTTTGGTGGTTTGCTCTTAAGGTGTTTAAATTTTGCAAGCATTCAGAGAAGGGATTAGCAGAAGTTGGGGGAGTGGTTATTGGGGGGAGTTTGTTTTTAGGGCTTCAGAGGTTCCTTGATGGGAATCCACTATAGGGCTTTGAGGTTTTTTTTTTAATAAGGGACTAGGGAACTGGTTAATAGACATAGTTATTAGTCTAAATAAATGTAGTCTGAACCCTCAGTAAAATAATAAAGAGTTTGATGATGCTTTCTAGTTTTGGAGAATTTTGAGAATTAGGATGAAAGCAACATGATCGAATTTGTATAGTCATCCTAATGATCCTTCCCCCTGCTGAATTCAGAAGGAGAAACTGCTCATTATTAAGAGCCTAAAACCACTGAGTGCTATAGCCAATAAAGGGGATAATGCAATTGGAAAGAGGAGCAAAAATCTAGAGGAGTATCAGCAGACTATCAGCCTCAAGCAAACCTTTCCCACTACAGTGTAAAACGCAAGTGGCTCTCTTTATTCTACTCAATGGTTTTAATAGACTCAGGTGAGTTAACAGCTTGTGTTATATCTTCTAAACTACCACAGTGTGGCAGTGTTTTAGAGCATAACTTAGGACTGCACTGCTAACTTACATTTCCTTACTTGATACTTCCTTTAGCTTTACTGATGAAGTCCATTTAAAAAGAAAACCAGTGATGTTCTGTGTTTTTTCATCTTCCTTTAAAGGATTCATAGTGTGACTAAAAGCTTCCTTCCTTTGGTAACTGCCACTTATCTATCATTCACTTCAGTCATCATAACACCCACACCAAAATAAGAGACTTGGGCATCATCACACCAAACTTCCTTTCCTGAACCACAGCCTAAGTATTTTCATGATCATTCTGCTTCATCTCTATTGATATTCACTTGGCAGACGTTTGCTTTCAAAATATTGAGGACACATGTAAGAAAGCCTTTTTGCCTACTGGTTAACACTGGAAGGTTACAAAATATCCCATGGGCTGAGCACCATAGAAACATATTGCACAATTAGACAGTCAGCATGGATTCAGCACAGATTGCCTACCTCACTGTAGTATGTGGTTTCAACTCTCTTGTAACCAACTCTTTACCTCATTACACAACAGCCTTGAGAATATTACCTGCTCTGTGCAGTTGACCTGGTGTCAGTCCATGTCTGTGATTATGATTACATCTGCATCCTTCTAACCAAAGCATTTTACACACTATGGCTTCAATTTTGATTGAAATAAAACTCCAGCTGACATCAAGGAATGAAACACAGCAGTTGTGTAAAACTACACAATAGTTCAGGTTAGAAGAAGTATACCATAGCCAGTAAAAACTGCAGGGCACTTGAGATATGCAAAATGTAATTACTCAGATTAGGAATTGGCCAGGATACCAAGTCTAGCCCTCCAATCCATTATAAAAGTATTATGGGATCTTGAAAGGCCACCATGGTTCAGGACCTCAGTTTTACATCTCATTCAAGAGATAGCTTAATATCCATTAACACTATCCTGGGGCACTGGTACAGTGCCATCTGCTGTGTCACCAACTCCACTTCCTGCTGCTCTTGTGGTTTTCAAACCAAGGACTGACCAAGCCTGACCCTACTTATCTTATAAAATCTGATAAGATGACCGCTCAAGGCAGTATGGCATAACATTTAAGCATAGGTTTCATTTGTCCTTCATTAATAAGCAACCTTAGAGTCAAACATCCATTAACATACTGTATAATAAAAACCCAACAACAATTTCAAATGAATTCCCATATGAGCAACACATTTCAAATGCTTAAATATTTCACAATCCACTTAGATACTGTCTCAGCAGCACGCTTACTTTTTGAAATCTTAACACCACTTTCAATCTTTTCAAATGAAACATTTTCTTTCAAGT
The DNA here is from genome assembly GCF_027887155.1 of Malaclemys terrapin pileata. Lineage (NCBI taxonomy): Eukaryota > Metazoa > Chordata > Testudines > Emydidae > Malaclemys > Malaclemys terrapin. Next base: position 15,222,633 of record NC_071518.1, read on the forward strand.
TTCGTTATTAAGTTATGTCAGTTCCAGGCCAATTCCCTTTCTGGACTATATCCATTCTCTGGTGCATCTTTTGTCCTTTTAGCAAACAAAATCCTTGCTCTGGCTCTTTATGTATTTTACCCTCTGCAAAAAGTCTTTGTTCTAAACCAAATTAACAGAATCATATGCCAGAGGCAGTCTTTCCTCTGTTGCATAAACTTTTTCTTAAATGCATACTAAGTAATTCAGAGCAACAATTACATATCTGCTTTTAAACCATTCTTTAACTCTAATATTTATATAGGCTTTGTTATCTCTAGTTTGATTTGGGAACAGAGTCTCTCTTTAGTTATCACTACTTGTGTGTATGGCAGTATTATGAAAATAATCCCCATACAATCTTTAATGTAATTTCCTTTTCTATTTTACTGTTCTGTTCTTTATGCTTAGCAATACTTAGCTTGCTATGTGCAAGTAAATCGGTTTTGTGGCCCATTTCGGTGACATGATATTATCTCCAAAGAATAAACTTTCAAACTATTATCATCATCATGAGCCAAGACAATTTTACCTATAGTCACTTAACCTCTTTTAAGTTTCAAGTTTGATTACTCTTATTTGATTTCAACCATGTGGTTTCCTCTATTCCACAGAACAGAGACATTTTATTGCAACAAGGTGTGTTTTTTACACTGAGATACCTAAGTTGATGTAAAATCATAATGACACTGTAGTTTTTCAAGGCACTGTAGTTTTTAACTCAATGTAGATAGGTGAGGTCAACCTCGATGGGGGAGGGTGTGTGTGTAAAAAGTTGACCTTGACTAGTTTCATCATGCTAAAAACTAACTATGCCTCATCTTTGTTCGGATCTCACCTCTTTTGAAGTGAAGACAACCTGAGTCTAATCACACATCAGATATTCCTTAACTAGTCCACATGAAAGTTCCAGGTTCCAAAAATTTATTTAGTACAATTAAATTGTAAGCTCTCTGGGTCAGGGACCCTATGTTCACTTCATTCTCATCTGTAACATGCTTAGCACGCTATTGGTGAGATAATTGTAATTAATCAAAAGCAAGTGGTTGCCAGCAATAGGTATGTTGGGGTGGGGACATACTTTGAGTCACATTCACTACTGCATTGTTGCAGTTTTTTTGCTAGTGTAACTAACTGAGTTCAGTGGAGTTACATTGCTGTAGAACTAGAATAATGCAGCATCCCTACCTGTTGTTCTTACTTTTTGTTCTTGATTTATGCATTCTTCCATGAGGAATCCTGCTAAGAAATGGCAAAATCCTTGTTGTAGGGAATATACTTGTAACTGCCCTGTGAATTCTCCCTGCATTTGCTACCTCTACCGGGGTATGGATTAACTGTAAACAAGTATTATAAAGTGTTCTCCAATGCTTGTATATTCCCAACATTCAAATGCACAAATATGTTAACTGGAAAACCAAATTTGTTATATATATACACATTCACATATTTGTGCATTTGAATGTATAATATAAATACACACACACACACACACACACACACTATTATATATATATTAGAATATATATATAATAGTGTGTGCATATGTATGTGTGTGGACATATAAAAAAATTGGTTTTCTAGTTAACATACTTGTGCATTTGAATGTTGGAAATTATATACAAAGTACTTTATCTCTAAATATTACGGTAAGTGTACTGGTTCCACCCACCGACTCATCAGCCTCCATGGAGAAAAATGCTATTTGATGGTCAGTACTTATTCCACCAGAATAATTATGGATCTACTTTGATTATGTGCAAAGGAACAAAAAACTCATTGTAGAAATCCATTCTGAATAGACGACTTTCAAGCTGCCTGTTTCATAAACAGCTGCAGCAAAATAAAGATGTAGTCACTGTGATATTTTGTGTGGGTAAGCATGTTGAACAAAAATTGGGTAGTGGTGCTTTTATCCTGCACATATATATATATTCCTGAGGTATATAAACATACTGGTTTGCTGCTGTTACTAAATCTGTTTCCTTTGAGCACTACTACCTTAAAACACCTTCTGGAGAGCACCATTGTTGATCATCAAATAGAGCAGCACATTCCGACATCAGCAGTGTAGGAGGAAAGATTAATCCTCTGAGAATATTGTATTCAAGAGAAGTGATAAAAATCATCACAAAGTAGGCAAGTTGCATTTAAAATGAAATAACATAACACACCATAGAGACTTCACCTACGAATGCCTGTATTCTAGTCTCAAAATTTGTCTCTTCCTGTATCATAGTATAGTGTTTCATTAGAATAACCCTTTTGGTACTCAATCAGAAAGCAGCCAGAGAGGCTCACTTGACAGAAGAACTGGTGGTGTTTTACTGTGTGAGGGTAGGGCAGGATTCCAGGCAGCCACTCAGAAGATAAGCAAGCCCTGCACAGAGCTCATAGGTACTGGCAATCCAGGGGAGAGGCAGGGAATCCATAGTCTTGTCATTGTGTGCGCATGCACACAGGAGCTGCATTGGGGTCACAGAGCCTATAACTCCAGCACCTGGAACAAAGTAAATCCATCAATGATTCCATAGCTACTCCATTGCCTGGAGAGGGGAGGAAAAAGAGCAACTGCTCCTTTGACACTCACTGCACATCTGCACAATGACCACCCAACCAACTCTATCTTGTGTCAGATTATATACAGGTCTCTCTCAAATATCTGTACTTCTAAACAGCAGGTTATTTGCTCTTCCACAGTAAGTCAGGTGTGCACTTTGCTACACCACTTTTATAGATGGCAACTATTCTATGAGCCAGGTAGCTTGCAGTGCCTCACTTCTACTGTGGGGCTCTCAAGGAGTCTGCTAGGACTCCCTGAGTCCCTGCCCCAGCCTCCACCCAAGCACAAATTAAATGAACTTAGGATCTGCTCTAACTTGGACCATCTGTCTTTGGCCCCTAAGGGATCATAGGTCAGCCAGAGATAGCATCTAGCTACTCCTCTCCCTACAGAAGAAAAGTTCCTTTCTTCTACTGACATACTTTCTGAGCTAGGGCTGATGAAGGGAGAGATGTTGGAACTGGCTGTGATAACTGAGCTATGGGTGTATAACTTTTGAATTCTGATTGATATTGTGTAATTGTATTATGAAAAACTATTGTATAATGAGTGCCTATATGTATTTAGATACAACAGTGAGGACAGGGCCTGTATCATGTACACCCAAGACAGATACAAGGGGAAATATGTAAAGTTAATTATGGTACTTAAGCCTCACAAAACGTTATGCAAAAAAGCAGCTGCAACTTTAGAGAAAAGAAGCAGTTTAGCTGATTTCTCTGAAGGAAGAGCAATGGAGTTAACAGGAGGAGAGGACAAAGGTAGCCAGGTGACCAGGAGGAGTTTAAATAAGGTAACCCACAGGAACAGGAACAGACAGGAAGCAAAAGCATGAGCAAGGTCACAGAAGCTGGGTTAGGTTCAGCCAGCAAGTAGAAGCCTCATGGTGCAGTGGGGCCCTGCCTACTTCCTTGAACCCAAATGTCCCCAAGAACACTGGACAACCCAAAGGTCCCTTCTGGCCTTGGAATCTAGGAAATGAATGCCCTGGAGTTGTGAGGAAACTGAGGCCAAGACATGTGTTTAATATTTGTTTTGTATGATCTGTACTCCCCTGTGTTTTGCATGATTAAATATAAAAGTGTTAGTCTGTCCAAAGTGTGTTTGTGTTGACCACTTCACAACTGCTGCTTACCCAAGAGGGTTACTCTGAAACCAACAATGTTATACTTTTAGGATGGAGTTCTGGGAGAGGGGTTTTATTTAAGTAATGGGATATCTCAGGGTCAGCATTATTCTTAGGGCCTAGGACAGGTGGGCTGAGGAGCCCCATTTGGAAGAAGGGGAAACAGCGTCAGTGCCCAGGAAACATGCCAGAGAGGCCAAGGGAGTAGGGTTACCAACCATCCAGGATTGTTCTGGAGTCTCCAGGAATTAAAAATTAATCTTTAATGAAAGATTATGTCATGTGATAAAACTCCCAGGAATACATCCAACCAAAATTGGCAACCCTACAAGGGAGGACCCAGGGCTGCAGCCTGCTGAGACTCTAGAAGCTTAGTACACCCCAGGAGATCCAGAGCACAGAGACTCAGATTTGTCTTACAGCAGTCCTAGCGGATAGGCAGCAGGGAGAGCTTTTAGGATCTGTGACACTGGCTTAGGGTGACCAGACAGCAAATGTGAAAAATTGGGACAGGGGGTGGGGAGTAATAGGAGCCTATATAAGGCCTGGTCTACACTAGGCGTTTATGTCGAAGTTAGCGCCGTTACATCGAATTAACCCTGCACCCGTCCACACCGTGAAGGTATTTAGTTCGACATAGAGGTCTCTTTAATTCGACTTCTGTACTCCTCCCCGACGAGGGGAGTAGCGCTAAATTCGACATGGCCATGTCGAATTAGGCTAGGTGTGGATGGAAATCGACGCTAATAGCTCCGGGAGCTATCCCACAGTGCACCACTCTGTTGACGCTCTGGACAGCAGTACGAGCTCGGATGCTCTGAACTGCCACACAGGAAAAGCCCCGGGAAAATTTGAATTTGAATTCCTTTTCCTGTCTGGCCAGTTTGAATCTCATTTCCTGTCTGGACATCGTGGCGAGCTCAGCAGCACTGGCAACGATGCAGAGCTCTCCAGCAGTGATGGCCGTGCAATCTCAGAATAGAAAGAGGGCCCCAGCATGGACTGATCGGGAAGTCTTGGATCTCATCGCTGTGTGGGGCGATGAGTCCGTGCTTTCCGAGCTGCGATCCAAAAGACGGAATGCAAAGATCTACGAGAAGATCTCTAAAGACATGGCAGAGAGAGGATACAGCCGGGATGTAACGCAGTGCCGCGTGAAAATCAAGGAGCTGAGACAAGGCTACCAGAAGACCAAAGAGGCAAACGGACGCTCCGGATCCCATCCCCAGACATCCCGTTTCTACGAGGCACTGCATTCCATCCTCGGTGCGGCCGCCACCACTACCCCACCAGTGACCGTGGACTCTGAGGATGGGATAGTGTCCACGGCTGGATCCTCGGACATGTTAGCGGACGGGGAAGATGAGGAAGGAGATGAGGAGGACGAGGCAGTCGACAGCGCTCACAACGCTGATTTCCCCGACAGCCAGGATCTCTTCATCACCCTTACAGAGATCCCCTACCAACCCTCCCCAGCCGTTACCCCGGACACAGAATCTGGGGAAGGATCAGCCAGTAAGTGTTGTAAAAATCTAAACATTTATTTGTAACAGAACAGGAATATTAACAATTTAAAAAATGGGTTTCTCATGATTAGTTTGATTAGCTTAACGGTTCAGTCATGGGCAGTGCAACTATTGAAAAAAAATCTAGCAATGTCCGGTTTTGCATGATTGTCCTGCCCAAGCCGCTCTACTGGTTAGTCACTGCTACAGCAGCTACAGTAAAATGCGGTCTATATGTCCGGGGATGGAGCAGAAATCCTCCTGTGACATCTCGAGGAAGCTCTCCTGGAGGTAATTGGAAATCCGCTGCATTAGGTTCTTGGGGAGAGCGGCCTTATTGGGTCCTCCGTAGTAGGACACGTTGCCACGCCACGAGACAAGCAAGTACTCTGGAATCATTGCTCTGCACAGCATGGCGGCATACGGCCCTGGTCTTTGGAGGCTTTCCCGGAGCATTCGCTCTTTCTCGCTGTCAGAGATCCTCATGAGGGTGATGTCGCTCATGATGACCTGCTTTGAATGAGGTAGGGGAATGTTAGTGTTGGGACTGCTTTGCCGTTCCTTTACAGAACTGTAACCGCTGGTTTGCAGCCACGCGGTGGAGGCGGGAGAGGGGCAGCCGAAAGGGATCGTTCCCGGGGACAGCCGCGAGGGTGTGGGACAGGAGCAGACTTCCTGCTTGCCGAATTGCTGGCAGCAGGGACCGACATTGATTTCAATGTGAAATGAGGCCATTGCTAATATTAAAGTTTTAAGCTGCCACAAGTCCACGGCTTACCATGTCTGCCTGCAACAGAAATTCCGTTCTTCTGAGAGGCTTCTCAAATGTGCTGTAGAAGACCCCAGGCACTGAATGCGAAGGCCGAGAATTCGACCTTGTGCTGAGTGCGCATGTGATAGGTGCTGTGCATGGTCTTGTTCACAGAGAAAGACTATGTTCTTTGTTCACAACTACATTTATCTTTCTGAGGAATTCACTCCCTTTTTCCCATTCCCACAGCCCCATCTGCGACTGTCTCACAACCTAGCCTGTCATCACACTCCCAGAGGCTAGCGCGGATTAGGCATAAGAAGAAGAGGACACGGGAGGACATGTTCTCGGAGCTTATAGCCTGCTCCAGAGCCCAGGCAGCACAGCAGACCCAGTGGCAGGAGAACTTGACCCGAATGCACCAAGCCAACATGGATCGGGAGGAGAGGTGGCGTCAGGAAGACCAGCAGGCGACTCAAACCCTGCTTGGACTAATGAGGGAGCAAACGGACACGCTCCGGCGCCTTGTGGATGTTCTGCAGGAACGGAGGCAGGAGGACAGAGCCCCGCTGCAGTCCATCTGTAACCGCCCTCCCCCGCCACCAAGTCCCATACTCCCCTCACCCAAAGTGCACAGAAGGAGAGGCGGCAGAGTCCCTGCTAACTCTCACTCCACCCCTGCAGAGAGCTCGAGCAGCAGAAGGCTCTCATTCCCCAAAATTTGACAAGTTCTTTCCTTCCCGCCTGACACAAGCCCCCGTCCAAGTTTCACTTTCCCAGTTCCATGTTTGGTTGATAATAAAAAATACGTTTCTGTTAACTACTGTTTCCATCATGTTCTTTTGGAGGAGGGGGGGATAGGGGGTTGGTAATTCGACAGGACAGTCACCTTTGGCAGGGTATATAGTCGGGGGCAGGCACAGCAGCAGGGCACATACATAGTGCAGTGATGCAGTGACTAGTTACCCTGGTTAGTCTGGGAGGTTGTTTTCATGTTATGTGGTGGGGGGTCGGTTGCTCTGTGACTTTGTGGCAGGGGAGGGCAGTTACAGATCTTAAGCGGCGGTCCTTAGGCAGGATCACAGAGCCACACAGCAGGGGATCTGTAACCGTCCTCCCCCTGCCACAAAGTCACATAGACCCCCCCATACACACAGTCCCTATCAGGAGGGGTGACAGGCTCCGTTGAAACAACCATCCCACCGCAGCGGAGCCTGTCAATCCTTGAGTTTAGAAGCTGCATTCGCGCCACTACAGTACACCCGCTCCGCACCACAGTCTGCGTCCCAGTTTTAAAAAATTCCCGCGAATACAGTATTAAAGAAAACGGTGTGCTTTAACAAAGTAGAACTATTTTTATTTTGAAACGTGTGTTGGAAGTGGGGTGAAGGGGGTATGTAACTGGATAGGATAGTCAACATTAACTGGGTAAAGAAACGGGGGCAGGTTTAGCTTCTCAATACACAAACTTTAAAGTCACAGGTTACCCTGCTCACTCAGGAACTTTGCTTTCAAAGCCTTCCGGATGCACAGCGCTTCCCGCTGGTCTCTTCTAATCGCCCGGCTGTCTGGCTGTGAGTAATCAGCAGCCAGGCTATTTTCCTCAACCTCCCACCCCGCCATAAAGGTCTCCCCCTTGCTCTCACAGAGATTGTGGAGCACACAGCAAGCTGCAATAACAATGGGGATATTGGTTTCGCTGAGATCACAGCGAGTCAGTAAGCTTCTCCATCTCCCCTTGAGACGGCCAAAAGCACACTCCACCACCATTCTGCACTTGCTCAGCCGGTAGTTGAAGAGTTTTTTTTCAGTGTCCAGGGCGCCAGTATAGGGCTTCATGAGCCAGGGCATTAGCGGGTAGGCTGGGTCCCCGAGGATGACTATAGGCATCTCCACATCCCCAACAGTTATTTTGTGGTCCGGGAAGTAAATACCTTGCTGCAGCCGTCTAAACAGACCAGAGTTCCTGAAAACACGAGCGTCATGAACCTTGCCCGGCCATCCGACGTAGATGTTGGTAAAACGTCCCCTGTGGTCCACCAGTGCTTGCAGCACCATGGAAAAGTATCCCTTTCTGTTAATGTACTGGCTGGCCTGGTGTTCTGGTGCCAGGATAGGGATGTGAGTTCCATCTATGGCCCCACCGCAGTTTGGGAATCCCATCGCTGCGAAGCCATCTATGATGGCCTCCACGTTTCCCAGGGTCACTACCTTTGGCAGCAGTACATCAACGATTGCCTTGGCTACTTGCATCACAACAACCCCCACGGTAGATTTGCCCACCCCAAACTGGTTCGCGACTGACCGGTAGCTGTCTGGCGTTGCAAGCTTCCACAGGGCTATGGCCACTCGCTTCTGGACAGTCAAGGCTGCTCGCATCCGGGTGTCATTGCGCTTCAGGGCAGGGGACAGCAACTCACAAAGTTCCAGGAAAGTTCCCTTCCGCATGCGAAAGTTTCGCAGCCACTGGGATTCATCCCAGACCTGCAGCACTATGCGGTCCCACCACTCAGTGCTTGTTTCCCGTGCCCAGAATCTCCTTTCCACGGCATCAACATGACCCATTGCCACCGTGATGTTCTCGGCGCTGGGTCCCCTGCTTTCTGAGAGGTCTGTGCTACTCTCAGACTTCAGGCCATCACCGCGTTGACGTAGCCTCCTCACCTGACTTTTCTGCATCTGCCTCAGGGAAAGGTGTATGATAAGTTGCGAGGCGTTGAGAGCGGCCACAACTGCAGTGATGGTTGCAGCAGGCTCCATGCTCGCAGTGCTGTGGCGTCCGCGCTGTCACTGACTAGAAAAGTGCGCGAACTGATTTCCCGCCGGCGCTTTCAGGGAGGGAGGGCGGGAGTGATGGACGGATGACGACAGTTACCCAAAAGCACCCTGGACACATTTTTTTTACCCAGAAGGCATTTGCGGCTCCACCCAGAATTCCAATGGGCAGCGGGGACTCCGGGAACTGTGGGATAGCTGACCACAGTGCACCACTTCCAATGTCGACGCTTTCCCCGTTAGTGTGGACTCACAAAGTCGAATTACTGTCCTTAGTGTGGACACACACGTTCGACTTTGCAATATCGATTCCAAAAATTCGATTTAAGTAAAATCGAACTACTCTCGTAGTGTAGACAAGGCCTTAGATCAACTTTAGACCTGCCCTCAGAGAGGTACTATACATGATGCACAGGCATTATGGGGGTCTCTAAGTGAATGGCATTTTAATATTCATGTAGCTCTAGAATGAGTTTAACTTTTACTTACAGTATTACTTAAGATTAGTGCAGTGCTTTGAAAACATAAAAGGACTATATAAGGGCCTAGAGTGATAAGACATAATGTATATAATACATATTTTTTAAACTCCTTAATAAAGAGATTGTTATAGCTACTACCTTCAGCTATGGAGCATATTTTAAGATAAAAACCTATCAGTGATAAACACCAAACTACTAGCATTTTAAAGTATAGGAAAGCTAATTTTGGAATGACGTTCTACAAAAAACCTACATAAGCACTTTTTCATACTAGTTGTTGATGCTATAAAACTTGTAATTTCCCAGATGCACCTAAAAAAAAAAAAAAGGCTAACTTGATGAAGCTTTTTACAGAAGATACGGCACTGTGATATAGTGAATTCAGGGAATCATTATTTATCATCCATAAATTTGCTTGCAATGAGAAAAAACACAAGAACTACTCCATGTTTTCCCATAAACAGTTCAGTCCCAGGGAAAGGACATTAAACATTGCAGTGAAGCATTTATCTTTCTGGAAGTAAACACTGGCAGAGTCAAAAAACCAGACATTAACCCAATACCTGTTCATGATGCCTATCTTTTTTGCTTCATTTAGTTTGGCCTTGCTTATGATATAACACTGGCATTAAATAATTTCTTTGCATACCTTAATATGTCACATATTAAGACGAGTATATATCTTTTCTTTAAAAAGAGGGTAGGGGATACAACAGCTTCTAAGTACATTTTGATAGTTTTTGTTTGAAAGTGGGAGGGGAATATACAGAAGCACCACAGGGACGACATGAGGGACAGGGGGAAAAAAATAAATGTCACCATATTAAGGTAGTAAGGCAAAAGTCAGTATATCAAATGGGCATTGCCATTTCAAGACAGTCACAAGGGAAATTATTCTTAGTCCCATATCCCGAGCTGCAGCAAGGTATTCAAGAGATCCCAAACACTTCTGAACTAGGCCCCTTAGGCTGGTTTGGAAAAGCGTGTAAACTCCCAACCATTTCCTGAATGGGCAACCCACAAGAAATATAAAAGTTGCCAATATTTACTAAGACTGAAGAGAGAAAACAGCACTTCTATGAGGTTTTTTTTCCCCTTCATCATGGGCCTAATGCCTATCAAACTCAATGGGAAAACTTCCATTGAAGTCAATAGGAATGGGATTGTGACGCATGGAGATTTCTCCATTAACTTTTTTTCTTCTTTTCATCACCAGATCAGAAACTTAAACAAACAAACAAACAAACAAGACTGGCTCACTTGACAATTTCTCACTTTTTCCTTTCTTATGTTTTTGTTTTCTCCCTGAATTGCCTTCATTTTGTGATCAAATTTGTTTTGGCAGGTGGATCCATTTGCAACTCTTGCAAATTGACTAGCTTGTATTGCACTGTTCTCTTTTTCCAGGTATGAGATGAAAGGTTTGTCTATTTTTAAACGGCCCATTTATGACTGCTTAAAATGGTGACTGTGTTCTAACATTCAAAAGGGATGAAAGATTAAGAACACAGATCATCTTTCAACTGTAAAGCAGCATAAAAAAGACCTGAACAACATATCTCAAATCAGGAGAAATCTAGGCTCTTGTCAGTTTCTCGTCACATCCATTTGTTCTTTGTTTTCCATCTGTTTTTGTTGAGAAATGCAAAACATGAGAGTAATGCAAAGACTCTGCTCAACATATGTCCCATGCTATTGGCAAGAACACAAAATGGTCTTAAGGTCCACTTGGACTGTCAACCACATTTTTTTGTGTGCGCAAGAGCTAAGGACTTGTCTACAAGACAAGTTAGTGTGCAGCAAGTCAAGGTGCGAATCTAGAGCACATTAGATTGCTGTGCACTAAGTTACCGTGTAGACAAGCCCTGTGAGTCATGAATTAATATTTAATATTAATTCATTTTCAAACACTAGAGAGAGATAATAAAGCCTATATGAAGGGTGGGAGATGTTTTAGCTGTATTTAAAGGTTTACTTCCTTCCCTTAAGGAATCAGGGAAGACAGTGAATTGCTGTGAACAATAGTTTTCTGGTTTGGTATGTACTGTAGGACTCCAGAGTACAAGACAAACCCATAGTCTTGTAGTAGCATCCTGTGTCAAAGCCAAGTAGGTCTCCAAATAGACTTCCAAAACCGCATAGCTCAAGGAAGACATCCTGGTTTGGCAGAAGGTTGGGGTGGGAGGATTTTGGCTGCTGTAGAGGGTGTCAGGGCATTTCTTGGGAAGTAAGAAGTCTGGTCAGAAGTGAAATATTCAAAAGTCACAAGGGCTCAACACAAATGAAAACTATTTCCAAAACCAATGCTGTCTCAAACAGCAGACTTGCCCAGTACTGGAAAAGGAGTCTCATAGATAAGGTCAGCAAAATCTATTATATTAGGGTATTAAGGGGAGTATTTCATAATTCCATCCTAATATACCAAAATATTCTAGGCAATGCAGCTTGCCCTCCAAACTTGTAGCAACTCTTTCCAGCCATTAGGAAATGATGCCAATTTACCAGTACCCCAATTTACCACCACACACGCAATGAAAGATGCTCAGTAAATTTTCCAAAAGCACCTAAATCCCCTTTTCAACAGTGATTTATGCATTTAGATGATTTAGTTGGGAATTGGTCCTGCTTTGAGCAGGGGGTTGGACTAGATGACCTCCTGAGGTCCCTTCCAACCCTGATATTCTATGATTCTATGAAAACTAATTCCATTGGAAAAAAAAAATCCATGGGACTTAGAAGTCTAAGTTTTGAAAAAGGGATTTAGGCCCAGATCCTCAATGGGAGTTATGCACCTTTGAGAATCTTGGCCTTAGACACTTGTGCAAATTGTACCACATGCTTTTAGTTACTTGTGAGGGTACCTATGGACATCATTACTATGACTCTAGTAATGAGAAACTGGGATATCTGCCCTCCTATCAAGAAAACACACTTTTTAGTGTTTGTGTGATAATTTAGTTGCAAAATATGACATAATGGGTTGTGAATTAAATCAGTTTTCAGATCCGTTTCACCGGTGTTGATAATGACTGATCTTCATTAGAGTATATCTTTGGGTAACATTCATAAAACAACTCACAGCCATAGAGCTATGCTTAGCACTGTTGCAGTTTCTAGAAAATGTAGCAACAGTACAGATTTATGACAGTGTTATTTGAGGCTTATTACATGTATGTTTATTTCAGATGAAGGATAAAGTATATCTGTAATTTTAAATCAATAGTGTTTTTCTCTTTAAAATATGAAATGTGCTGTTCCTTTGACTACAGAACTGCAGCATATGACAAGAGAAAAATATTCCATTTTAATAATTTGTTCAGCACAAAGAAATCCCTACTGAACAATTTATACTGTAGTTCCCCTGTATATTTAGTATACCTGTAGATCATTTGGAAGGTCTGAATAGCTAAGTGATTTTAACTATTAGTATTGGAAAAGAGTCAGTGGGGGGAATATACTTTGATTTTGCTTGCCAATTTATTGAAAGAACAGTGGCACTTTATAATGTAATACTGTCTTATTAGTCTTTATTGGACGTCAAAAGGAAAAATCTTAATCTCCATTTTCCTAGCCCATTGCTTTGATCATATCATCCCTCTCTTTGAAACCCTCCACTGGTTGCTCCACTTTCTACTGCATCAAACACAAGTAGCTAGGTTTCACTTTCAAGGCCCTTCATGGCCTAACACTACCCTACCTATCAACTCTCATTCATTACCAGAATTACTTCTGCCTTCGATCAGCTCATAATGCCAGCCTCCATCACCTACTTGTTAAATTTTCAAAGAAGCACTTTCATGCTTTCTCCCATGTGGCTCCTCCCACTTGGGAGGAGTGCCCCATTATCCTCCTTCAAACTCTCCTCTGCTTACAAGAACTTGACAATGGTTAGGCTGCTGGTATTCTGAGACCACAGCCTGTCATGCTGACCAGTATTGTCTTATAGTTTCCTTGTACTCCCCCTGTGTGTCTGTATCTCTCCCTTGTTTCATATTTAGATTGTAAGCTCTTAGGAACACTGACTTTTTTATTTTCAGCACCTAGCACAATGGGGTCCTGGTTCTTGATAGCAGCTCCTAGGCACTATGGTAATACTGCTAATAAATAATTCTAGTAAACCTTTATGCACATATTGTATTGACATTAGTTGTCTGGTTTTAGTAATATAATGAATTCACTGTGATACTAAGGAAAAGGATTTTAGCTTTCAAAACAGATGGAATTACTAAAATAAACTTAATACTTTTAAATGCAAAATTGTTATGCATTCTTAAGCTTTAGCCTGTCAAAATCTAATTTATTTTTATCTTAAATATACCTCTCTGCCACACATGTAGCATTCTAGAAGCCCCTTAAATTTCAATTGTGATGCTGGCAGACCAGGTGCCAGCTCATGCCAAGGCCCCTAGACCTCACTGAACACTGACAAATGCAGAGCTGGAAACGAATCTGGCTCACCTGCGAGTTAGTGTTGTTAAAATAGAGATTAGAGTTTGAGAGATGTGTTTAGTGTTTGGACTTTATGAAATGCTTTTGGGTTGCTTGCTTCATGCATTAATCTCACTTATAATATCTGTATCTCATGTTATAAGCTAATGTTTAAGTGTTTTCTTTGTAACTATAAAAGTATTTGCTATGAAACTAGAAATCTCCCCCAATCAGAAAAGAAGCTTTACCAAGTGTGAAATATTAATTTACCACAAGAAGTGTCATCTCCTGCCCAACAACAGAAGGCCAACAGACAATTGTGGAACATCAGTGCACCGAAGACTTTTTTGATTGCTTCCCCCACATCCTTGAAGAGGGGATGTGCACAAACCCTCATCCCATCACAGTTTGAACTCTGAGGGAAGGTAATAAAAATTCCTGACCAAAAGGATCCATATTACTATGCTGCTTGGAATTTGAAGAGGGCAACATTTCTAAGCATAAGCAAGGGATCCCCAAGCTGCAATGCAGAGCTTGAATTATCCACAAACAAGGTTAAGATTTTATCACAGTTATTTTTAGTAAAAGTCATGTGAACTATGACCTGAGACTTCTACTTAAAAAAAAGGGGGGGGGGTAAGGGGGCAGGGAGGGAAAGGAATGACAGCTGGAGCCTCTCCACCAGAGGGGGACACAGCCCTGGCTCCAGACCCTGCTGCAGCCATGGGGGGAGAGCAGGAGGCGGACAGCCCCAGCTGAAGCCACAGGACGGGAGCACAGAACAGCGTCTTCAGCTCAGCCCTGGCCCAGGCCATGCCCACAGAGGGCAGGAGGGGCCCTGGCCCCAATCCCGGATCGGGGTCACCTGTCCCCAGCTCCAGCCTCAGCCGAGGGAAGGAGGGAGGAGTGGAGTACCATTTGCAGAGAGGGGTACAATTCAAAGGGAGAAAGAATAGCAGAATCTGGTCCTTAACTAAAATTATAGAATAGTGGACAACGTTAGGAGGTGCAAAAGTTGGCTGTGCTCCTTTGCATGTAGCACTAATACAGCCTTTAATCCACATACTATTACAAAGCTTGTTTATATAGGTCTAAGTAATAGCTGTCTCAGCAAGGGTACATAAGAGAAGCAGCGGGGAAAGGTTCACAGAAATGTTATGGAGAAGGGGACACCTAGCTAGGTAGTGCAGCCCTTATGTGGCTCCTTGTGTTCCCTAAGCATGGAGGGAGGGGAGGGAGACAGCAAATTAGCCACAGAAGGGCTCACACAGCCATAATGCCTCCTTCCACCACCACTCCATTATTATTGGTCACCACTCTTTCCCTATTTTAGCTTCCCCCGTAACACTCCTATACTCACTATGATCCGCTGGCTTTGAGAAACATCATGTGGTCTCTGTCACTCTGCAGTACATGAATCTTGTCACAGGGTACCAGTAACATTTTTACTTAATCATTTAACTTCTTTATTGCCGGATTTTTTTCCCCTAGTCTGGACAAGACAGTAGAAAATGCAATAGGGAGCTATACTGGATGATGAAATTTGCCTCATCTATTTCAAGCTTCTGTGATATTCAAATATCCACTTCCGCTATTTAACTGTGGGTGCATCCAAAGTACCCTACTTATATACCTGCTATATTATGGATTCATGAAAGCAGCATCTTCTAGAAATAATATTTGAAAACATGGTATTTTTTAAGAACACTGTTTAACCACAGAGATTTCTAATATAGGTGTCCAAAACCAAATGTACTGATCCAGATGCTAGCTACCTGTTGATTCCTAGAAGTACCACCATCTCTTTTTATTCCTTTTCTCGGTAGTTAGGCTCAAACTCTCTCAAGCAGGGTTGTAAACAATGTATTTCTAGAAACATTGTCATTGCCACTGTCTTGTAGGATGTTTTCTCATTTGACTTTTATAAGAAGTGCAGATAGTTTATAATATCTTTTGATTATTAGTCGTCATGGACTACCCTCAGAAGATTCAGAAGTTTAGTTTTGGTACTTCAAGTTCCAATCTCTCCTGAAATACAGAGCTGTGCAATAATGAACCTAGCAAAACAAATTCCCGGAACTTTTTCAAAGCTTAAAAAAAGTTCTGTTTGGCTGAAGTTTTTGGCAGTCAATGTTTTAGTCTAACCTGTTTACCCATACCTATTTATAATGCAATTACCATCCAAGTTGGAAGTAAATCTTCCATTAATTAAAGAAGGCTTGTCTAGTCTCTTTTACAAGTACTTTGTCCTCTTGTCCACTGAGTCCTCCCTCCAATTACCCTCAGTTTTATGTTTTCCACAGATCCAGAGCAGCTCAAGAAACTCAAAAAGACTTTTTTTATCCAGATTTCAAACTCCCAATGGTTCAAGGATGTTAAGATCCATACTTTTTGTTCAGAGCTCTATCTGATTAACTACTGCTTGTGTGTGTCTCATCAATAGCTTTTTGTTCTTAGCCACTGCACTCACATAGCAGCAATTTCTTCCCTCATTTTTTTTTCCATTTCAGAAACTGACCATCTGTAAGATGGACTAGTGTGTCTTTGATCTGATGATTTTTGAACTTACGTTGCTGATACAGTCTCAAAGTTGGAAAAATGACATAGCTAGTGCTGCAGACATAATGTCAGTGTATAATAGCACTGATCTTTGTGACCATTCATGTGCAATGTGCATTGCTATAGCACGAACAGTGGAAACAATTGTCAAATATTTTTCAACAAACTACTATTTCATTTTTGCCAGGTGCATTTGATTACCCTGTTTCATTCACTTCCATTTTTTAAAAAGAGGAAGGATAGTACAGTGGATATGATACTAAGTTGGGACTTGGGAGATCAGGATTTATTTCCCTGCTTTACCACACTTCCTGTGTGACCTTGGCAGTTCCCTTAACCTCTCTGTGCCTAAGTTCCCATCTGTAAAATGGGGATAACAACACTGCCCAACTTCATAGGAGTATTGAGAGACTAAGGGCTAATCTCCTTGAAGGTCTTTGGACAAAGCAGTACAAGGCTGACCTCTGAGCTACTAAATTCGGTCCAATCACGTTTGAAATAGGTCATCATTAGCAAGCATCATCTTGGAAAAGCCCCACTTAAGTCAACAATTAAAAAAATATATTTTGCATAGCACAGACAGCTGTTCTGGGATCCCCAAAAATTTCAAAAATCTAGATACAAGGCCACTTTTGAGGAAGCTGCATATTATTTACTGGACTAAACGTCTTTAAAAGATGTTACCAGTTATGGAATTTTTTATGTGAAATCCATACAAAATAGAAAAACTGCGAGCACCTCAAAGCCAGTCAGTCAAACACTCATCCATTAGCAACATAAAAATGAATTCTGACTTATGATAAAAGTAATCATCACAACTTTCGCCTCTGACATTTTGGAAAACAGATACTTTCTTATCCTTTTTGCAAACTAAGCAATTACAGTAAACTTCGTAGTTTGGAACTGGGCTATCAAACAGCTTTTCTTCTGAAATCTATATCTCGACAGAGAAAAATTACTTAAGGGATCAACTTACAATATATAGATTTATAAGGTCCACCTGCCTATACAATCTATTCTCATTGCATCAAAAAGTACTGTTTGAATCCTTCAAAGAACTCCCTATGTCACCATATCAAGTTTGAGTTGCTTATCATCACCTCAAAGTCCTTTTACAACTCTGCCCCCCCTACTTGCTTACTCCTATCTCCTATTTTATCACCTTCTGCCTCGGTCAGCTTCTCATACCAGCAGTTCTGTGTCTTCTATCATGCTGTCCCTTCTGCATAGAACACCTTTCTGAACCCATCTATGAGATCCAGCTCTACCAACATGCCTACAAAGTCAGTCATCGTTAATTGACTTGAGGGACCAATGGGTTTACTTGGCACTTCATCTAGTAGTAGTTCTTTAAAAAGTGCCATTTTTCATGTAGATAAATATTTGATTGTATCCTGCTCTTCAAGGTACAGATTGTTTTCAAATGTTTGTACAATACCTGGCAAAATGGGGCCCCAGTCCTAGTTGTAACCCCTGAATGCTACTGCAACGTAAGTGTAACAGCAGGCGGGATCAAACCTGGGACCTCTGGATCATTATCCTCTACTGCATGAGTTTAAAGACACATGGCTCTTAGCTAAGGCTGTAGCAGACTCAATCTTTAAGTGGTCTTGGTGCCAGTAAAGGGGGACAGCGCACCACACCCAAGAGGCGTGTGGGTTACATAAGCACATACATTATAATTAGTAGGTGAGCCTATTAATAATAATAATACAGTATCAGCCGTGCTTTCTGCTGTTGTCCTTAGTAACAGTGATAGGAATAATTGTAAAGGTTTTGAATTTGGATTGAGTTCAGATAAGCAGTGTGAAGTTTGGATGCTTAACCAACGCATATCAGAATTTACCAAACCTCCCAAATCTGCCAAATTGGGTTGGCAATTTTATAAGAACAGGCATTTCTGAGTTCTGGCACTCATCCTAGACAGAGGAGAAATACCATAACAGACTTTCTCATGGCAAATGACCCTTCTTGGTTACAGTTCCAATTAAAAACAGAGTGGAAACATTGGACCATTTCAGAAACTTCAGCTTAATTTTTGAATTGTATTCTTGGGGATGCAGGGAAGGGAGAGGGTGTAAGGTTTTTGTTTTGTTTTGTTTTGAAAAAGAAGATCAAGTCTTCTGAAGAAGTACAGTTGAAGGGATAGTTCTTCCTCAACAATAGTAAAAAAGGGCCCTGATTCTGCACTATTACACTGACATAAATAATAATTCCATACTGGTAGAAAAATAATGCATGCACGTTCAGAATCTTGCCCAATGGATCTAACCGCTGGGAAGCAGGGAACGCTAATATTACAATTCTCCTTTTATCCCTTCCTTTGAGAAATCTTCCAACTTCTTTTGTAGATTGATATCAGTTATTAAAATATTAAGTGTCAGAGCTCCTAGGACCACAACACAAGACAATTCAGCTTTTATGACTGTATTTTCAGAATGTACAGTGCATTTATAAAAACTGGCAAATCCTCCTTAAACAGGATTTCTTACAGAATTGGGCCCCAAATCCATATATGTGCTACTTAATGAAGTGTATACATCACGCCCTTAGGCTCAAAAGGAGTTGAGCTCAAACCTCGGCAGGCTTTCTGAAGCCCAGATATGTTTTAGAGACAGTTATATGGAAAGAAAAATTGCTTTCATGAACTCTGTTCTCTGTGGTCAACTTTTTTACTGCAGAAGTGTCTATCTGTTAATAGATATCAGCAATGAATTATAAATTTGACGAAATTCTAATGAAGATGAATCTTCCTCTTCTCTCAAAGAGGCTTTTTGGATGCAATCCCTGCTTCCACAGTTAAAACTGGTTGCCAAGATTGTGTCACAAATTAGACATCTGAAAAGCAGGCAGCAAGTTTGTTAATTATTGGGATTAATTTAATGAACTTATTCTCATTAGGCTTTATGAGCCATGCTGCATACAGGAAAGTGTGAAAGTCTACAACAGCAAGAACTAGTGATGTCATTAGGCAATTAAGGACACTGATGAGAAACGTTGCAGGGTGGGGGGCGGGAGGGAGACGCCAGGCAAATGTTTTGTGTAGAACAGCATTATTAGACAGAATTAAGGGGAGCTAATTAAACAATCAAATGGAGATCATTTTAGTCTCAACAAATTACTAGAAAAGTCAGTTTGGTTCTAAACACAAACACTGAGTAGAAACATAAATCATAATGTTCTCCGGCAGGCTCTACCACTCTGGGTGATAAGCTATCTAATAGAATTTTACCAAAACTTGAGCTATTTATTTCTGAAATTTTGCCTACTGTGTTTCCTTTGGGCATCTAAACAAATATAATTTTTCATTAAAACTGTAAAGAAAAAAGTATCAAGAGAAGATTATTTAAAGCTCAAGGACTAAACAGTTCTCTTTAGCATTCCAATTTTTCTACAGAAAGAAAATTGGGAACTTATAAAAAACATTTACTGTCATTTATAACCCAGATCCCATTCACAGTTTACTGCATCTGTGTCAGTATGTACCATACTAGAAAATTAATACATGGCATTGATACAAATTAATTAGGGATTATCTGCATTTTTTCCCCACATGACTGGCCCCCAGCTTGAAAAATTCACCCCCCATCACCACATATCTAGATTTCCCACTAGGGTATTAACAATAAAAGACTGCCAGCTTTCCCCTCACTGAAGAAGCTGTTGCTTCTGGATTTAATGACATTCTACTGCTATCTCTAGAACGTCCTTCCAGCAGTAGTACTTCAGTAGATGACTCTTAAAAATAATAACTTTCAGCACAGTGATACTCACGGTTTGGAAGGTGCTTGAATTAGAAAAATGACTGTAAGTTCTTCCAGTACCAGTTTGGGCTCCCACAAAGCAAATAAACCTCAGCTGGTGCAAATTGGCATAGCTTTACTAATTTACATGGAGCTTTTCTAGCTGACACCAGCTGAGAATCTGGCCTTAAATTAGCTTCTAAAGTAACAAATTAATTCAAACATATATTATGCATTATTGCTTGTAAGGCAATATTTTCTTACACACAGGTTATGCAATTGCATATGCAAATATATGGGTTTTACATATATAACTTACATATGCACTTACCATAACGTGTTAATGCCAGGTAATTCTATGCATAAAAGTAGTTAACATCTGCATGTGAAACAGTGATCTAAAGTAGAAATTAATCACAAATGCAAGCGATTTTGCATCTAAACTGTCTGAAAATCCCTTTATAGCACTAAAACTGTTTGGGGTGTCTAGTGTCCTTCCAACCTGAAAAAAAAAAAAAAAGTCAGATCTGACACTCAGATGGGAGATAACATATATATATAATTTCTACTGATTCTTTAGAGAGCTTGTGATTTGGGTTCCATTGCTGCTACTTATGTTGAACATAGCAATGATAGTAACCAGCAGTGTTCTACTTGCTGTGAACAAAATAAGAAAGTGAGTTGGTGGTGGTGGATAAATCTTCAGAATGGATATTCTTTAGGAAAAGAATAGAAGAACCTTTCACTAGCTGTACAGCATATGCTATAGAGGGAATTAGTGCAATTTCACTATCTCTGGTTTTTGATTAGTAAACAAATACTAAGCTGCTAAATACTGACAAGAAAAAAAGTACATGAAATATGCTGACCTATATGCTATTTAAATGCACAATTTCATAAAGTGAAACAACTTCAAACAGAACATTTTCTATTCTTTATACTTACCTATAAACTTAATAATTATCTTTTCAAATATACTTTAAAAGCATGATTTTTTACTCCATATACCACTAAAATGCATCTTCATTTGAGTTGGAACCGTACTGCAATAATTCACAGTAACAATACACAATGATTGATTTTTTTTATTTGTAGTATTATTTTAAATGTAACATATCCAACTGAAAGTGTAGGTGGAATTTAGGCAGACAGATGCAAAAGAAGAGTTAATACCTGGTATTTTGTGTTACCAGATATCAATAACAGGAAATATAAAAGCCCTTCTATGTACTTAAATGACCAGCTATTAACCTCTCTTACACTGGGCTCAAATAAACTGCAGCAATATTTAGCACACCCATTTGTTAAGTTGCAATACTGAAATCAACGTTTAAAGGGTTAACATACCATCTGGATATATTCTCTGGTAAAAATATAGATCAGAGCTTGGAGAATTGCTTGTGGTTAACAGTGAGAGACTATTTCAAATTTAAACTCTCTGTCCTGTCCCTTCTATCCATGCCCAGGTTGGCTTGAAAAGCACGGATGGACTATCAAAGGCATTTTGCATATTGCTTCCAGGAGCATTTCTGAAAACTCTGACCAGTTTTCACGGCTCTTTGTTTATACACTTGAACAGAACCTCTGACTTCCCCTGCTTTATGAGAGGAGTTGGCACTTTGTGGTAACTCACCTCCCACTCCAGAATGTGTTACATTATTGTTTAATGAAGCAAAAAGCATGAAACAAGCAAGTGAAATTAATCAACACCAGCTTAGCACATTTATGTTTCTAGGGTGAAATCCTAGCCTCATTGAACTGAAGGATAGTTTTGCCATTGACTTCACTGGGGCCAGGATATCAACCCTGGGTTTCCAGCCCAGGTGATTCTCTGGCTGCCCATGTGTAGATATGCATTGAGAAGATCACACAGGCATCCCTTTCTCCTCTTCTATTATGCACCTGAGCAGGCATTCCTAGTACTCAACACTCTTGAGAGCAAGATGCAAGCAGGGGCGGCTCTATGTTTTTTGCCGCCCCAAGTACGGTAGTCAGGCGGCTTTCGGCGGCGTGCCTGCGGGCGGTCTGCTGGTCATGCAGATTCAGTGGCATGCCTGCAGGAGGTCCGCCGGTGCCGCGCCTTTGGTGTCTCCACCGCCAAATTGCCGCTGAAACCGCGGCTCTAGCGGACCTCCCGAAGGCTGCCTGACTGCCGCCCTCACAGCGACCAGCAGGCCACCCCCCCGCGGCTTGCCGCCCCAGGCACAAGCTTGCTGCTCTGGCGCCTGGAGCCGTCCCTGGATGCAAGGGAGTCATAAAACTGGTAGCAGCACTGGGCACTCCAAATGGAACATGACAATGAATCCATGGCCATGACTCCATCTTACTTCTGGAATCTGCACTGGTCTGAGATCTGGAGCCAATGCTAGAGGAAACAGATGCCGTACACATTTAAAGGATGTAGCAGTTTCTGCTCCTGATTAGAATCCCATTTGAGAATCCAGGAGGCATTATGACTACCTTTGTCATCTGCAGGTAGAATGCCTTCAGCCATTATTGCTGATGTGGTGCCCTTCTGCAGAATAAAATAATGACTGGTAAAGCCACAATACAGTTTCAGTGTCTATAGTAACATTTTAAAAAACAGATTAACAAAATGCCGCTTGACATACAATATTTACATCCATAGTAACAATTGCCAGATATTATAAACAATCCCCTGTTGGTTTAAAGTTTTAACAAATAAGAACAAATTGCTTCAACAATATTATGTTGCTATGTTCCACAGAGGCTAGTTTCTCAAAGACACACAAATCATTCCTTACACATCATGTTTTCAGCTTGGAATGAAGCTAGGGAAATCAGGAAAATTTCAACAAAGCACAAAAAGAAATTGTCTCTCACAAGTTAATGGCTTCACTTGCTGGAAGACAGATAGTATTGGAATAACTTCTTATCTGGAAATTACAACAGAGAACAGACGCAACAGGAAGAATCTCCTGTTACGCTTATCCACCACAGCAGTGGCCAAGGACCAGCCACACTTCAGAAAGCATAGCTGATCTAATAATAAATGAATATAGAGATTTGTGAATACTTTCCCAAAAATAAAGACCACCACACAAAGATTTTCACCAATTTCAATGGGTTTTGGATTAGGGCCTTGGATTGCTATGATTTGGGGGTTTGTACTGCTGACCAGTATGGATATCTGGACAATTCCTGGTTTATTACTGCAAATGCTCAGTCTCCTGACTGAATGGTTATGTATGTGAAGGATCTGGGAAGTGCCTATAATATTTTATGGATATTATATCCATAGGTTTGATTGTTACTGTGTTTAATATATGATTACAAAGGGTTAATTCTAGCAGGAGCTATCATCAAGGATAATCAGGAAAGGGGAGAAAAGCTTCAGATGGTCCATTTACTGGTACTTAAAGAGACAATGCAGGTTTATTTGCTGTGAAGTTTCATTTCAGTCTATGCTGAGTTCAACTAACTGGTTTAGGACACCAGATGGAGGTGTGGGAAGAACAGGTGAGAGAGACAAAGAGTTCTGGGAACTCCAGTTCCTGGATGCGGGGTATCTGGGTTAAGCTAGCCTACCTAAACTTTAGGTCAGATATGAGTGTAGACCTCTGATTGTGGTAAAATCCATTCTTTCTGGTTATGCTTTGTTCCTACTGTTAAGACAGAACAGTATTTTGTTTAGAAAAGGCTGTTTTGTGGTCTCTATTCATCACTGGTTACAGTTTCTAAAGGGAAGTCTTGCCAGTAGCCAACCCATTGGGGCCTACTGAGTAATCAAGGGTGCTGTGGCCTCACTCTAAAAAGTAGGAGGATAACTATGGGATTCCCTCCCAGGGAAGGTGAAGCAAAGAGGCCTAACACTTTAACAGGCACAATTGGAAAGACTGAGAGGGGTCAGAAGTGCAGCTAACCCTGAACCATGACAGATTATTCATCCAAAATTTCTCACTGGACGTGAATTACTTACTTGTTATTAACTAGTTTTTGTTTCACACTTTTTATTCTTCCAGCGAGGGAACAGAAATAAAAACATGTGATTTATATTAACATCCATTAATAATGAACAGAAATTAATCAAAAGGAAGAGTTTGTGAACAACCCAGAAACTGATGAAATCAGATGAAATTTAATGTTCATAAATGCAAAGTAATGCACATTATAAAGCATAATCCCAACTATACATACATAATGATGGGATCTAAATTAGCTGTTAGCACTCAAGAAAGAGATTTTGGAGTCATTGTGTATAGTTCTCTGGAAACATCCACTCAATGTGCAGCATCAGTCAAAAAAGCTAACAGAATGCTGGGAATAATTAAGAAAGGGATAGATAATAGGACAGGAAATATCATGTTGCCTCTATATAAATCCATGGTATGCCCACATCTTGAATACTGTGTGCAGATGTGGTTGCCCCATCTCAAAAAAGATATATCGGAATTGGAAAAGGTTCAGAAAAGGGCAACAAAAATGATTAGGGGTATGGAACGGCTTCTGTATGAGGAGAGATTAATAAGACTGGGACTTTTCAGCTTGGAAAAGAGAAGGCTAAGGGGAGATATGATTGAGGTCTATAAAATCATGACTTGTGTAGAGAAAGTAGATAAGGAAATGTTGTTTACTACTTCTCATAACACAAGAACTAGGGGTCACCAAATGAAATTAATAGGCAGCAGGTTTAAAACAAAGAAAAGGAAGTATTTCTTCACACAATGCACAGTCAATCTGTGGAATTCCTTGCCAGAGGATGTTGTAAAGGCCAAGACCATAGCAGGGTTCAAAAAAGAACTAGATAAATTCATGGAGGATAGGTCCATCAATGGCTATCTGCCAGGATGGGCCGGAATGGTGTCCCTAGCCTCTGTTTGCCAGAAGAAAAGCAAGTATTTCTTCACACAACACACTATCAGGAGTAACGCACTATCAGAGCTGCTGTAAATGTACTCACTCATGCTCCACACCTTTCATTTCCTCACCCTCGTATCCCACCCCAACACCAAGTGGCAGGACCTTTTACAAGCTGCGGAGGGTAAGGAACCCCAGTGGGCCAGTCTGTATTCCACTTTGGTTCCACAACCCACCAGGGACATTAGTTGACAGCTCCTTCAAGGAACTGTGAGCATGGGCATGTACCTGGCATGGTTCACTCCCCTCCCTTACACTTGCCCCTTCTGCAGCGTGAGGGAGATCCTGGGACACATTTACATCAAGTGCGCCAGGTGACAGCCCTTTTTCCGGCTCCTCCAGAACCTTCTCCTTAGGTTATGGCCACACTTCTCCCCACACCTTGTGATATATGCATGTCCTATCCATGGTCCCATGAAGTACCAAGATCACCTCATCAACCTCCTTCAGGCGATGGCCAAGGTGGCCATCCACTGTACCAGGAGGAGGATGCTGGATGGGATGTGCTCTGCGACTGTGGGCCCTATTTCCGTTCTTCCCTCAGATCACATATCTGGGCAGAGTTCCTCTGGGCCACGTCCACTGGCTCCCTAGACACCTTTGAGGAGCAGTGGTTGCTGTCCAGGTTTTCTGCTCGGTGTCCCTCTCTGGCTCCTTGTTTATGATCCTGTGATTCTCATGCCCATTCTTGTTTTATCGTTTGTTGTCCCATGGAATTACTTGGGATATGGGTCTGGTAGCTCCTTCCCTTAGGCGGGGGGGAGAGGGGGAAGAAGACTTTAGCTGTGGGTGGGCTTGCACCCACCCATCCCCGGATTCCCAAAAGGTGCTAGCTCCCAGCACTCAGTCACACTTCCTTTAATCAAGACAACAGTGAGTTACTTGTCATTTAACTTACTAGGGAAAGATATTTAGCATCTATCCCAGTAATATGCTTCCGGGCATTGGGTCTTTTGGTTTAGCTCTTAATGTATAGTCATTGCCTAGCACATTGGGCACAAAACATCCATGGGGAGGGAATTTTACAAACTGTGCAAATTACTCTGTGTGGGCACATCTCTATGCCCCCTGGAGTCCCATTAACTTCAACAGGGATCTACACAGGCATAGGGGTCCATTAACATGGAGTAACTGGCATGTGTTTTCCCCCTTCATAACAGCTGTCAGCTGCAGAGCGCTGTCAGTGTCTGCTTTGGGAAGAAATAAGGAAAAATACCATTAAGGTTTTTAATGCTTCACCTTCTTTAGCAGAGGAAAAGAGTAGGAAACCAGCAGGATACCCAACTGTGCAGCCTCAAGTGCATATACACTGCTCTCCATTGAAACTAAAAGTTTTATATAGCACTAATTACCATATGTACTAGCATTTCTGTGTTGCTCACAGGTACAGTAAAAAGTTCTTCATGCTTCATATCAGCATCTGCAATATGTTATTTATCTTTTTCATGAAAATCCCCTCCCTCTAATAAAAAATAATGATATCTATGTATTTAATGAGACATGCCAATCCTGTTAATCATGTCAGTAAAAGGTTATATTGGTGATTTATTTCTATCAGTCAGTTTTTATGGCAGGCCTGAAACATAGATGTGTTGCAAATGTTTGATTACAGCAATTCATTTAAAAAACAGAAACCCTCATTTTTTTTTTTTTACAGATGCTGTGAGAAGTAATAGCAAAGGACTTTGTTACTGAAGGGCTATCTTACACCTGTATGTTGCATATCCCATCTAGGGTGACCAGATGTCCTGATTTTATAGGGACAGTCCTGATATTTGGGGCTTTTTCTTATATAGGTGCCTGTTACCTTGACCCCCGTCCCGATTTTTCACCCCAATATCATCATATTTGCAGGTGTCATGCTGCTTCTTACAACTTTCCACATTATATCTAACACTATAATTTCACTTGGGGAGGGAAATCCCTGTTTGTTGTTGCACCAAAAAGATTCCAAATATAAAATGAAGAGATGTAAGACACTGTGAGCTTCTTTCCTTATTATATTATAGCAGTTCTTCTCATCTCCCCCCAAAAAACAGAATTATGCTTTAAAATCCAATATAAAAGTGTCTAATAGAAGCAAAACCTACTTTGAATACTGTATAATTAGCGTCTAAGTGTCTCAGAGTAAGCCCTGCATCTATGGACATAAATCTTTTTCAAAAGTGGAAAAATTATGATCTCTAAGAATGGTACAAGCAACCTTAGAGACCTTGGTCTTTGTATTTAAGGAGTTCAAGGCCTGATCCTGTGAAGTACTGAGCACAACTCCCATTGAATATAGGATTTGAACATGCTCAGTTCTACGTGGGAGGTACTCAGCATTTTTCAAGATATCTCTATGGAAGATGGAAAAAATGATAGTTGTAAAATGAAAATGTAAGTAGGACATAGGCAGTGCCATATGAGTTATTCCAATAAATTCACTAGGAAGAAAGCTGGCAAAATTGGAACTTACATGTTACATTTTAAAACAAGATACTTTTTTGGGGAAAGCAGATCTTACCTGACTCTTCTGCCTAATTTACTCAATACCTGAGTTCAGGATTTTTTATTCCTTCTGTTTGAGTTTTTGTACTACTAACACCTAAAGCAGTGATGGGTGTCTGGCATGCAACTCCCTACTCTGTTTCAATGTTAGCTATGTGTCAGCTATTACAGGCAGAGGAAAAAACATAGGACCCCAAGCACAGCTCTAATGGAGTAGAACACTTCTGTATTCACCTTGATGTGAGTTTTTTCTTTTCTAAAAATGTATTTTTTTGTCCAGAACTATTTAATGGCATTGGCAATGGTGCCATTAAGCTGACACACACCTCCCGAAATTTTCTGCTTTAGAAACCATTAATATAATAGCCAAGCAGACCAAAAAGAAAAATATTGCAACCTTTATCTATCTTGTTTTATTGTAGTTTGCACTGACATAAGCAGAGTATTTTTAAAGTGTCAGTAGAGTAAAACATGAGACTTGTTATCAAAGATATCCACAGAAAATGAATATCATGATGTGTACAAAGCACTTAATTTAAAACGATGCCAGGGTGTCTTGCACAAATTGTAAGTGACAAGGAAAAGGATCTGCATGGTGGTCAGATTTGAATTAGACCCAACAGATTAAGAACAAAACATCCATGATCCTGCTTCCAGTGAAGTCAATGGGAACATTTCCATTATGTTCAGTGAGAGCAGGAGAAACTGAAGGAATCTGCTCACGAGAGGCTCAGAGATATTTTCATATCCATACTGATGCCTAATCATCATAAATGTAGTCATAAATTAACTTATGATTCCTATGAGTGCAATCTGTGAAAGACAGTACTGCCGTGGAAAGGCTGAACAGTTGGTGCTACACTGTTGTTCCTGGAGACACAGGACAACACTACCATTAATGAAGTCAGTGACTTGTTTTTGGGTCCCTATGGATCTGTTGGTATATTATAGGAATGACATCTTCCAACAGTATGCAAAAGAGAGAGGTGGATTTTATCAGAAAGAGGGTTACACTAATAAGAGCCAGAGACTAGAAATCTGTTGTTACAAAGGGGACACAAATAATAACTATGCAAATAATTAGAAGAAAGTTTTATAAAAGGAATAGGAGAAACATTTTATAAGGAAGAAAGAGAGTCAACAACAACAACAAAAATAGCATTAAATGAATGAAATCTCCGAGTTGAATGCTGAGCTTTATACCAACAAGTGTACCAAGGAATGAATTTATTTACTATGCTATTTTGAAACAGAGCAGATCTGGAGTTTTCAGTTTCCTGTTTTCCCGTATCTTAGTTATAAATAGGAGGGTGAATTGAAACAAAAAACCTCTGATTGGTATTTTCCCCCTCAATAGCCTTCCCTCTCCCCACACCCACACCAACACCCTTACTTTTATGTTTCTCTTTATCTAGTTCCTACAATAACACTGTCAACTTATTGATTTGTGTAACGTGGCATGATCCTACTCCCACTGATTTCAATGGAAGCAGAAGCAAGTCTATGGTACATAGGGATTGAAAGGCTTTTACTGTGAGGTTCTGAACACTTCACTGAGGCACTCACAGGATCCTTCACAGGATCAGGCCCTAAGTATGGATAGGAGGATTTGGCCCCTACATTTTGACAGTATTTAAAATTGGTTTCTTATTTGTGCCTTGGGAATAACTGAGCCATATTTCTTTGCTTGATAACATTAATTTAAATTAACATTTCTCAATGCACTCTAATTCTATGAGAGTCATATTTTTTTCCATATAACCATTAACACAAACTAATTAGACACTGACAATAAGGTAAAAGTATACTGAGATCCCATTTTCCTTTCTGAAGTTCTATTTTGTTACTTATACTCCAATGTGAATAGCAAATGGTTCATCATATATCTTTATTAAAAGGCTTTGAAGTGTGGAGACTATAGCCAGAGGGTCATAGTTTATGAATTGCACCTTTTCAAACCCTTCCTAGTCCTCAATCAACAGAACACTTAAAAAAAAAAAGAAGCAGCAGCAGCTTTTTTCTAGTTTATGTATCAGTGTAACTAGCTATCTTTGTGGCACTTACAGCCTGGCTGAGAACAAGAAGTGTAATAAATCAACAGAATCCTAGGAGAAAATCGATACTTGTAAGATTTCTAGCCTAGTTTTGCAGAGCCAAGAATTTGGTTAAGGTTTGAACAATCATCTGAACTTTCAGGGGCCTATATGAACTGAACCTGCAAACCTTCTGGGGTTCATTCATGACTAACTGATATACTCTGACATGAGCTCATTTAGTCCCATTAGTTTGTTGTTATACAGCCCTTTGTATTGATCAACACTCCCCAACTTTATCTCCTCAGCACATTTCTTCCCCTTACTACCTGTTTCTTTTTCCAACTTATTTATGAAGACAATCAGCCAATAAATCTGAAAACAAGTCTGAAACCTGATCATTGCTGCACTCCAGCAATGCATATCTCCAACCTGAACTCTTATCATTCACATTTGGCCTCTGTCATCGACTTCCAATCAAGTTCTACATCCATTTAAGCAGCTCATCTTTTGTGACACTTAGTGGTCTTGCTGATTAGTCTTTGTATTTTCAGATAGAGGTAGATTAGTCTTTTGTGAACTTCCACTGAGTATAAAGATTTCTTAAATGTCCTGGTAAATTGCAACTACAACTTTCCCAGTCAGCTCTTTCTGATACATTTTTAAGAATGAATGAATAAAATTAATTAAATAAATAAAATCCAATGATGTATGTTGGATATGATTGCTCTTTTGTAAATGTATCCTGACTATCCATAATCAAATTATACCTTCCAAGGGTTTCCCTGTCATAGCTTTGACAATTTTTTCCACCCATTAGCAGAAACTTACCTTTATACTTTTTTAGATCTCTCCGATACTGCTTTGTAAAACACAAATGTACATCTTTCCAACCCATTGGTATTTTCCCTGTTTTCTATGTGGCATTACGCTAACAATTTGTTTTACCCTTTTGTGGCTTCCTGGAGACAGATGGATCCTATCTGATCTTGAAGTTTTGTCTATCCAAAGACAAGGACCTCAATCTTGCACTGGGATCCTCCATCATGGATCCCTGTGCCTATATAGACTTCAATTGATTTCAGTGTGATCTGCACAGGCATAGGAGGTCCATGCTAGCAAATCCCTAATGACCTAGATTTTGCATCTGGATTTCTACTTCTATTCTGATATGATCTAAATCTTCAAGTGACAGTAACTTGTTTCTGAGATGATGCCTCAAGTGTCCTCCAATTTTACCCTCACATAAGAAGCTGTGATAGTCACACCCTTCGGGGTGGTTGTTCTGGACTCAACCTGATGTTTCTGATAGCATCACTTGCCCAGTCTTTATGAAGGCGGCCTGGAAAGAAGGAGTCCTGCCAACCATTTTAGACTCAGCAGTGTGCTGATCTTTCAAATGCTCCTGGCTCTCTCTCTGCTGCTTCATCTGTCACTCCCCAACATGGTTGTGAGGGGCTCATTTACAGAGGACTTCTGACAACTGTATAAAGTGGCTTTTAAATGGAGCTCTTAACCAGCTCCCAGACTACTGCTGTCCTCAGCGGTAAGGACGAATCCTGCTGTGATGGGGGATAGATTATAGTAGATTATACTGGCAGCTCCTTTCCATTTCCAACTTTCTGTGACTCTACAATGCTGGGCTTTTAGTTACGACTGATTTAAAGTCAAGTAAGTTAGACTCCCACCCTCAGCAATCAAAGCAATGGTGACTCAAGGACCCATCTAACTTTGGGCACCCAAGCTTGAAATGTGGCCCTCAAAATTATTAAAGCTTTGTAAAGGATGCCTGCATCAAAATGGGTTTCACTTTAGGATTTTTGGTGCCCTAAAAAGGCTAAACAACATAAACATGGACCAAAAAAGGAGAGAAAGCAGAGACTTCAGTTAGAAATTGAGGAGAGGGAGAAAAAAGCAATTCAGAGCTATTGTAGCAGGAGTCCATTCAGCCATTCCTGTTACTGTTGATGGTAAATTTAAAAAAATGAAAAGGGAATAAAATGTAAATGGAATAAAACAAAGTAAAGAAAGCCAAAAACAGTGCTGACTGCACTGTCCCCTCTCATTGCAAGCTCCAAAAAATATTAAGGAAAAATTCAGTGTCAGCACCAGCTGTAACCCAATTAAACCGAATAGTCCCTGGTGCTTACAGAAAAACATTCACTCCCAATTACCCAAACAAATCCACTCACTTAAAAACCAAAGGACTTTAAAACAATGCATACTTCCCTCTAGGACCTTTCAAACCATTTTTATCACTGCTCACATTTTTTACCCCAGCAACTCCAATTCTGCATATGAGAAACACCAACACTAGGTTTCCGTCCCCCCCCCCCCCCCCCCCCGCCATCTAATTTGTTTAAAAAATCCAGCCAACAAGTCAAATTTGAGATTGCTTTGAAAAGGGAGAGTTTGGGAGGTAATATCTAACCCTCTTGTGAATCTTGTCATCTCTAGAATGAAAGAAATAGAAATCTATCATTTTCCAGCTGTGGGCTGCATGTTACTACAACATAAACAAAACAAACCCCTCTCCTATAGGGACTAATTCTGCAAAGTGATTTGGCAGGCAACTTCTTTTGCCCATGTGCAGCCTATTGACTTCAATGGGGCTCACTGCGCAAGACGTGGTGCAAGATCTGGACAGTAGAGATGCTTGTCCTAACTTCTTTCTATAGCCAGAAACATAATTAGTTAATGGTATTCCATATATGGGCTTGCTCCCCGCCCTTTGATATCAATGGAAATTGTGCAAGGGAAAGGCCTGCCCAATGCTCATGAAGTGCTTTCCAGATGAAAAGCAGTATGAGTGTTAAGTATTACTATTGTCTCATGTAAAAGGGACTCCCAGTCAGTCCCAGTAGAACAGCCCAGGGAAACCCACTCATCCCAACTTATCTACTTCTGCCCTCAGTTACATCAGTACTCACCAGGATTCTGCACCACAGGAGTTTAACTTAGTGGGAGTAGGACCAGGCCCCAGAACTCTACAGAAGTCAGTGGAGTTACACTGGTGTAAATCTGGTGTCAGTGAGTTCCGAAGCAGACTTCTAGTGTTCAGTTCTGAAGAGTGAAAGAAATTAAGAAAGTAAAACGAAGTCAATGGATTTGGAATTGAAAGAAGCAAAACTTTACAGTGTTTTCTTGTGAAAGCAGCAGGGGTATAATGAGAATACCAGAATCAGATTTCAAACCCATGGTTTCCCTTAGCATCATCCTTCTCTCCCTGTCCTGCTTCTTCTTCTGTATAGCCCTCATTTACTTTCTCTGTCCTTCTCCATCAAAGAAGCCATTTAATTAAAACATTCAAATAAAAAATGCACCCTTTGTAATTAGTACTATTCCCCTTTTGATACTCAATTTTAATGTTGAGATCACTAGGTGCTCCCCTGCCAATGCCAATTCATTTCTACTATACTTTGTGTGCTATTTGCTATGTGTTCTTGATTCTGCAAAGTGATAACACTCCTCACTAAAAGTTTCCTGGAAAGAAAAGTATAGAGTATCAGCACCAGGACAGGACAATAGACTAGTACCACTGACTTCCTCAACACTCAGATAAGTATCAGGAGAAAACAGGGAAACACTACTGAAGGTGCCCTTAAAAGTTTTTAAATGGTGTTTATAGCAGTTTTCATAACAGGGGAAAGATTTCACACTTTTGGTACCCAGGAGTTGTTCTTACATACCTTTCTCTTGGAAGTTATTCCAAATACAGTATAGTTAAACTTAGCACTTAAAGTACATTCTACTGAATATTTCAACAGTGCTTGGAAAATATAAACTAATTAGCATGTTTCTTATTTTAGATGTGAGGGTAGCAAGACATAGGGATGTTGAGAGACTTGCCCATGGCCACGCAGCAAGTCTGTGTCAGACCAAGAGTTTGGAACCAGGAATTCCTGGCTCCTAGTTCTACTGCCAGTCTACTAGATTTCACTAGCTCGCAGAATAGACCCAAAACAAGGATATTGTAGGCTGTAATTAAATAATAGACACCACCTAAGAAGACAAGCTAAGGTGAGCACACTCATCAGTTGACAGAGGGAGAAATTAACTGTGTGTCACTATTAGACTCCAAAGTCAGTGCAGTAAGACCAAGTAGAGGGACAAGGGCTTCCTAATAAGGAATGGAACTGTCAAGTTTTGTTTCTTTGTTTTCTCCAATTAGTCTGCACTTCAGGAACAAAATTTCTCAACAATATTTCCATGCTATGTTCATGTTTCACTAGTGAAGTTTGTTGTAATGAAAAGCTAGGGGTGAATATTTGGCTGTCAATTACAGAAGAGCAATTCCATTATTTCATTCACCAATGTAAATAAGAACAAAGTCTGGCTCCTGTAACATTGGGTAGCTTTACTGGGAAACCCATACTTATCCATATCCTGAGCTACTTTGGCTTTCTGTGCTGCCATAAGCCATGTGCTGAGGATGCTTCATGCCGTACCCAGGCACTATTCAAGTTGTTTGTTTAGTTTTAGCAGATTACTCTCGTATTCACTACACCTTTTTGCTTGTGTCATTATCAAATAGAATAATGACAACACAGTGTTTCAAAGATGATCATTGTGGGCCACAAATCATAAAAACGTAGAGCTGGAAGTGACCTCTAAGGTCATGTAGTCCATCCCCCTAAGCCAAGGCCAGACCAAGTATACCTAGGTCATCCCTGACAGGTGTTTGCCTGTCTCAAAATCCTCCAATAATGGGAATTTAGCAACCTCCCTTAGTAACCTGTTCCAGTGCTTAATTATCCTTACAATTAGGTTTTTCCTAATATCTAAACTAAAACTCTCTTGTTGTGTGGTACAAATTTAGACTACAGTTTCTTGGACTCCCTTTGACTATTGACTATTTTTCAGTTAAATAATTCCAATAATGAAGCCACTCCAGTATACGAGACACTGAACATCAGATAAAGTTTAGTACTTCAGAAGATGACTTCACACCTCTTGATGCTTCCCCATGTCCTTTTGTCCTTTATAAAATATCTGGGAACCTATATTACCAAGATTTTTTTTCTTGCCCAATTTTTCCAGTACATTTGTTTCCACTGAGCTAGCACTGATGTCCATTTTTATTGCAATTTCAGCCATTGCAGCCTGTCTGTTTTCTAATACCAAATATTCAACTACAGCAGATATTTTAAGTTTCAACAAAACTGTCCTAGGCAGGATCCTTTTGCTCCTGCGCTCCCAAAAATGTTATTCTGTGCCTGTCTCCTATCTGGACAATATTGTGGTATTTAACATCTGACCCTTAATTCTGCAAGCAAAAGCAATAATAATAAGGAAGTTATATTTTAGCTTGATTTTCCACTGTGAGAGACAGCACTTTTTGCTTTTGGAGTCCTTTTCTATTCCATTCTAATAAAAGAATAGGCTTATTCTTAAACAAATAATCAGATGAGTTCTGACACATTTTACCCTGAGCTGACCTAGCAGTTCATCTAATTAGCCATGTAATAAACTGTTCCACGGCAAATATACTGCCGTACAGCATCTTTTTCTAACCCTTTTCAGTAAAAATCTTTCTGAAAACAATATAATATAGGCAAGAAAAAACCCCTTTTATTATTAGCTTTTTGTTGCAATCATTCCACCGTTATGCATGTTACAGTTAAGAACATAAGAATGGTCATACTGGGTCAGACCAATGGTCCATCTTGCCCAGTATTCTGTCTTTCGACATTGACAGAATAGGGCAATTTATGGAGTGATCCATACCCAGTCTTCTGTCCCTTCTTAGATCTCTCTGAGTGTACCCCATCAGGTGTAAAGCTTTGTGCCTCTATAGGCAATCCAGAAGGCAAACCAAATTCAAGTCACAAGCCTTCTGAAAGGTAATAAGATAGGCATCAATACTTCTCTCCTTCAACTGGGACGACCAATTAGTATCTATACTTTCTGCTTACTGAGTCATCAGGTCCCTAGCTCCTCAGTTATGTGAGGTCCAGTTCATGCTGATGCTTCCATTCTCACTCTGCCTCCCTGTGCCAGAGATGCTGGACTCGGTCTGCTCTCTCCTGATTCCAGTCTGAGAACTTCTGTCTCTCCAGGTGTAAATTTTCTCTGTCATCTGCAGTTTTTGTCCTCCAGCTGCAGCCTCCTCCACTCTATGCTCTGCTGATTTGAGGAGATGAGTCTGGATAGGACCCAGTTGCTCTTCCAGTCATTGTATACATTCCTATAATCCTCCACGCCTTTCTGGGAACTTCTTATTTTCAGACTGTCCCAGTTCTGCTCGTCCATTCTGATCTCTGACTCTTGGGGCACCTGCATGCCCTATGGGAGAACTGGGACTCTCCTTTGAGGCCGATACTCAGTTCTGCCTCCAGTCAGATTCATAAAGTCAAGGCAGAAGCTCAGATCACTCAAGTTTTTTACAGTTTAGCTCTTTGTACAACTCTACTCACTGTTCCTTCTTGGAGCTGTTAATAATTCCTTTTTTCCTGTCTGTCTTTTTCTACTTTCATCCCCAAAAGAATACAAGGCCCTCTTTTATCTCTTCCTCCTTCTTCAAGACTTATTTTTCTGTCTGTTGCCACTTATTGGAAATCCACCCCATCTCAAAACCATCCTTCATGCTGCCATCAATATATTATTATTAGAATTGGGTGCCAAAGTGATTTTTTTTTTCAGTTGGGCCTGCAAACTAAAAAAACAAACAAAAAAAAATATTTGATTTGGTTCTGAAAATGTTTGGTATTTGTAAAAGTCTGATGCCTAAGTGCTTTGCTGGATTAGGATCTAGGGGAGTTAGGTAATATGATCTACCAGCAGACAGAGATAGGAAATTTTCATAGGAGCGTCACTTCCATCTAAGCAACCCACTTTTCTTCTTCTCTCAGCAGGGAGAAACAGTTTTGTCCATTAATTGGGGAATTTAGCTCTATTTTTCTTTGAAGTTTCTTTCCCTCTTTTTTTCTCTGTCTTAAGATTTTGCAGCATTTTAGCTTTTTTCTAGAAATGGAGTAATTCTCTTACTTCTCTTTCAACTAATATAAGTGGTCACTTGGTTGTTTTTAATTCTTTTTATCCTTTTGTAGGAAAAGTTTTTATTCCAGTGTGCTGACTTCCTTTTAGCAGGAAATGTTCACAAATGACACTCAAAACTGAAATAAATATTATTCATTATCTTCAACTGGCTTTGAATTGGGCCCATAGTAGTTTTCAGAGCTGGAAGCTGACATTTTTCATGATCTCAATTACTAAAGTAAAAACAAACAAAAAGAGAACATATTACATCTTGAAACCATTTCAGGATATGCCAGAGAGCTTAATAACTTGACTTTTATTCAATAAAGCATGAAATTTGTCAATGACAGAGCATGGCATATAGTGACAGAAGGTACAGTGACAATGCTAACGATGTTCCTCTTGCATAATCGGAGAGTGAGATGTCTGCATCCCTTATCTACCCATGCTTATCATTTGGTCAATAAAAATGCCTCCCTTCAGCAGGGGAAAACAAGAAAGTATTTTTGTTAAGAGTTTGCCATATGTTAAGTTGAAGGGTAAATGTGACATTGTGTCCTATTCAGTAATGTCAGTGCTCTAAAGCACTATTGTTGTGTGAAGGGGCTCTTATTCACTACATTTTATTTGAAACAATGTTAGAGGTTCAAGGGTGAAGGGGCTCTTATTCACTACATTTTATTTGAAACAATGTTAGAGGTTCAAGATGGGGTGCTAGAGACAATTAAGAGTTGTCTACACTTCTGCACAAAACACATCCGGAATTTATCTTTTAAAATAGTGGCTGTTCTACATTTGCTACACAGTCTTGCATCTGTATTTCCATCTTCATTGAAAATGTGGTTTGAATCAACATGGGAAGGTGGAAAATGTAAATACTGCACAATACCATAATTGTATGTGTTCCACCAGGCCAAAGTATTACCTCAAAAACCAGTACACAAGGGTATTCGCACAGGGTGGCATTGGTCCTTTAAGAGGGAAGAAGCCAGTGCAACTGTGACTGGTCAACTTACTTCAGGTGGGCTTAAGAGAAGACACATGGGTCCCAGAGGGAAGGAGATTGGGTGAATCAGTCAAGAAAGAAAGAAAGAGGTAGAGAGTAGATGTGGGGCTCTCACTGCCTGAGGGAGGACTCTTGCACAAGAGGAAGGCCCAGGGCAGTGGTCCTATGGACACTGTCCTATTCAAGGGGCAGGGAGCTGGGAAAAGCACAGGACAGCTGTGAGACTCTTGTTAAGCCCAGGATGGGTGGATATTGTTTGTGTTATTGTTTCTTTTGAGCTTTTGAATTCTAGTAGGAGACTCTGGGAGCAAGCCCAAAAGCCCTATAGTCTGAAGGAATCTTGAGACAGAGGAAGAGCCTAGAGTCAAAGAAAGCAGCAAAGCCAGAACCTTTTGAGTGATGGTATTGACCGTCATTTTGTGATATGAGGTCTGTATTAATAAATTAAGACATCACATATTCCAGTCTGTGTTGGAGAACTGTTTCTGAGGAGCTTTGAGAAGGAGAAACAGAAGGTTGGGGGCACATACAGGACCACCCCCTGCCAGGAATTGTGCTCTAGGATGGTGACCCTATGACAGGTATCTTCCTATACAGTAGGGTTTGATTGTTGGGAGTTAAATACTTTTGCCTACAGATTTAGGAGGGAACAAATCTCCACAGTGCTTCAGGAAGTCTAACTAGCCAGAGGCCTCCAGCAATGTAAGTTCCCTATGCTACTGCCTCTTAGTCTTCCTCCTCCCTCCCGCATAACCCCACATTCTCTCTTCCCACTCACACAAGCACTTCCCTCTCCCAAATACCCCCTTCCCAAATCTCATCCCCCTATCCCACTTCTCCCCTCTTTCCACTCCTTCACAAGCCCCTAATTTTCACCACTCCTTTACTCTCTGAAAGTCCCAAGTGATCACTACACAAAGTCACTCAGCTATCCTCCTTGGGGAGATCCCCTTCTAATTGTCCCGTCTTCATCCCTCTTCCCTCTGCCTCTCCTAGACACCCTCTCCCACAAGTGCCCCCCAAGGCTCTATCACCTGAGTTTCCCTGGTTATGTTAGTTCTACCTAAGACCGCTTCTGTGCCAGCACCTGCCCTCTTCAGCTCTCCTTCCCAATAGCCCCTGTTTCTACACCTGTCCCTTCAGATCAAACATCTACCTTTTCCAGATGGCCACATAAAAATCAAGGCATTGTAGCAGGTGTTCCAGAAGGTGAGGGAGGCCAATAGTTGCTCTGGTGCAGAGCTGCAGGCGTCTACAAGGAGCTGCATGCCATCCTCAGTGGCGACCCCACTTCTAACACCAAGAGCCATTGTGGATACTTCGGGACGCGGGGAGGGGGCTGGAGTCACAGGCTACTGGAATGAACCCTGAGGATGAGGGGCAGGCGACAGGGAGATTCAGTGGTGTGATAAGCCAGGACCTCTTTTGGACTCCTCAGCGGTCTGGCCACTCCCAGGAGTACAGCTCTGCTATCGCCTTATGCAGCGGAGGGAAATTCTGGTAATCCTTAGCTTGATTCAATATTGCAGGAACACTCTGCTCATGTACTACTTTTTAAATCAGGCTAGAAGAGTTAGGGAAATAACCAATACAAGTACAGTTGCCCTCTGCTTTTCATTCCCTTGTACATCTAGGCAGAGGGGGTCCTGCAGAATAGTTTGCTTATGCACAGTGGAATGTCCCATGAATCCTCCATAGATATCTAGAGAACTTTCCTGGAGGTAATCTGCAATCCTGGGCTGAAGGTTTCTTGGGAGGGCTGACTTTTTTCTTGACCTGCTGTAGGACACTTTGCCATGCCACTCAGCAATTACTTCAGTCGGCACCATTGCATCACCCTAGTTAGCAGTATACGGACCCAGTCTGCAGCCAGGTGCATGCAGGAGCTACTCTCTTGCAGCCTTGGTTCCGTTCCCCTCAGTAGTGAGATATCAGCTACGATCACTACGGGCGGCCTGTGGCAAATGGTGCCAGTATTCAGCACATTACCCTTATGCACTTGTACTGATACCCCAGTGCTACCCCTCCCCATTATCCCAACTCACCTCCTTCCCATTGGGCCGTACACACCATAGCTGGGGCTGCCACCATGCTCTATGACTCCCAAGGCAAGTGAGAAAGTTGTGCTTGTAACTTGTTTGAATCAAGGGATGTAAGTGCAATTACAATAGTAGCCCTGTCCATTGTATCTTTAGCAGTTGCAGATGCGTCCTTGAGGGTTTTTTCAAGCACACCGGCAGAGCGGCTCGGGCCAGATAAGAAGGAGAAATAAGAGGACTAAGGAAGATGTATTCCAAGAGGTCCTGCAAGCCTCTGATGCTTCATATTGTGAGTAGAGGGCAGAAATCAACAGGAAATACTGGCAGCAAGAGATGACAGTGCTGCTGAGGAAGCAAACAGACATGCTGCAGTCTCTAATGGATCTTCAGGATGAGCACATCTGTGCTCACCTCCCTCTGCAGCCCAGAGAGGACTTCATTCCAGGACCTAACTGCACTCCCCAGCAGCACCCAAGCCCCAGGGAGAGCTCTATAGCCACTGCTCGTCATCACATACCTGCATAATGATGCAATCCCACCAGTCAGTTCTTAAGTATCAGAGGGGTAGCCGTGTTAGTCTGAATCTGTAAAAAGCAACAGAGGGTCCTGTGGCACCTTTGAGACTAACAGAAGTACTGGGAGCATAAGCTTTCATGGGTAAGAACCTCACTTCTTCAGATGCAAGTAATGGAAATCTCCAGAGGCAGGTATAAATCAGTGTGGAGAGAACGAGGTTAGTTCAATCAGGGAGGGTGAGGTGCTCTGCTAGCAGTTGAGGTGTGAACACCAAGGGAGGAGAAACTGTTTCTGTAGTTGGATAGCCATTCACAGTCTTTGTTTAATCCTGATCTGATGGTGTCAAATTTGCAAATGAACTGGAGCTCAGCAGTTTCTTTTTGGAGTCTGGTCCTGAAGTTTTTTTGCTGTAAGATGGCTACCTTTACATCTGCTATTGTGTGGCCAGGGAGGTTGAAGTGTTCTCCTACAGGTTTTTGTATATTGCCATTCCTGATATCTGACTTGTGTCCATTTATCCTCTTGCGTAGTGACTGTCCAGTTTGGCCAATGTACATAGCAGAGGGGCATTGCTGGCATATGATGGCATATATAACATTGGTGGATGTGCAGGTGAATGAGCCGGTGATGTTGTAGCTGATCTGGTTAGGTCCTGTGATGGTGTTGCTGGTGTAGATATGTGGGCAAAGTTGGCATCGAGGTTTGTTGCATGGGTTGGTTCCTGAGTTAGAGTTGTTATGGTGCGGTGCGCGGTTGCTGGTGAGAATATGCTTAAGGTTGGCAGGTTGTCTGTGGGCGAGGACTGGCCTGCCTCCCAAGGTCTGTGAAAGTGAGGGATCATTGTCCAGGATGGGTTGTAGATCACTGATGATGCGTTGGAGAGGTTTAAGCTGAGGACTGTAGGTGATGGCCAGTGGAGTTCTGTTGGTTTCTCTTCTGGGCCTGTCTTGTAGCAGGAGGCTTCTGGGTACACGTCTGGCTCTGTTGATTTGTTTCTTTATTTCCTTGTGTGGGTATCGTAGTTTTGAGAATGCTTGGTGAAGATCTTGTAGGTGTTGGTCTCTGTCTGAGGGGTTGGAGCAGATGCGATTGTACCTCAGTGCTTGGCTGTAGACGATGGATCGTGTGGTGTGACCGGGGTGGAAGCTGGAGGCATGAAGGTAGGCGTAGCGGTCGGTGGGTTTTCGGTATAGGGTGGTGTTAATGTGGCCATCGCTTATTTGTATGGTGGTGTCTAGGAAGTGGACCTCCCGTGTAGATTGGTCCAGGCTGAGGTTGATGGTGGGGTGGAAGCTGTTGAAAGCATGGTGGAATTCTTCCAGGGTCTCCTTCCCATGGGTCCAGATGATGAATATGTCATCAATATAGCGTAGGTAGAGAAGGGGCATGAGTGGACGAGAGCTGAGGAAGCGTTGTTCCAGGTCAGCCATAAAAATGTTGGCATATCGTGGGGCCATGCGGGTGCCCATAGCGGTGCCACTGGTCTGGAGGTATATATTGTCACCAAATTTGAAATCATTGTGCGTGAGGATAAAGTCACAGAGCTCAGCAATAAGTTGTGCTGTGTCATCATCAGGGATACTGTTCCTGACAGCTTGTATTCCATCTGTATGTGGGATGTTTGTGTAGAGAGCCTCTAAATCCATGGTGGCTAGGATGGTGTTTTCTGGGAGGTCACCAACGCATTGTAGTTTTCTCAGGAAATCTGTGGTGTCACGGAGATAGCTGGGAGTGCTGGTGGCGTAGGGTCTGAGTAGGGAGTCCACATATCCAGACAGTCCTTCAGTGAGAGTGCCAATGCCCGAGATGATGGCGCGTCGAGGATTTCCAGGTTTGTGGATCTTAGGTAGTAGATAGAATAACCCCGGTCGGGGCTCTAAGGGTATGTTGATTTGTTCCTGTGTTAGTGTAGGGAGTGTCCTGAGTAGATGGTGCAGTTTCTTAGTGTATTCCTCAGTGGGATCTGAGGAAAGTGGCCTGTAGAATTTGGTATTGGAGAGTTGTCTGGCAGCCTCCTTCTGGTAGTCAGACCTGTTCATGATGACAACAGCACCTCCTTTATGAGCCTCTTTGATGATAATGTCAGGGTGGTTTCTGAGGCTGTGGATGGCATTGCGTTCTGCACAACTTAGGTTATGAGGCAAGCAATGTTGTTTTTCCACAATTTCTGCCTGTGCACGTCGGCGGAAGCATTCTATGTATAGGTTCAGACTGTCATTTCGACCCTCAGGAGGAGTCCATGTGGAGTTCTTCTTCCTGTGTTGTTGGTGGGAGGGTATCTGTGTATCAGTGCGCTGTTCAGTATTATCATGAAAGTATTCTTTGAGTCGGAGGCGGCGAAAATAGGCTTCCAGATCACCACAGAACAGTATCATGTTCGTGGGGGTGCTGGGGCAAAAGGAGAGTCCCCGAGATAGGACAGACTCTTCTGCTGTCCTTCTGCTGAAACAAGTCAGTTCTTGTTTCTCAAACCCAGAGCCGATGGTCCACCGTGTGCAGCTGCTCCGTGAATGCCAACAGTAATCTTGAATTGTTTCTTTCCATGGCACACAGCAAGGCAGACACCAAGTCATCGTCATCAGATTCACAGCTCAGGAAATACTGCAGGATCAGGTATGTAGTGTTCATAACATTCAGCACAATAATGGAGAACAGTGCAGGATCCATGCTTTCTGACAAAGCTGGCAGGCACGCAGGCTACAGGGGTTGTTGAAAAGTGATGTGAAACATACTAGGATGCCTAGAGAATGATGGGATGGAGAAAACTGCATCATGGCACACTGAACCTGCCCCTATAAGGCATTGCAAATAATTTCCAAAACACTGTGCGGCAGATGGTGGCAAGTTGCACGGTGGGATAGCTACCCACGGAGCACTGCTCTCTGTATTGATGCAAGAGCTATTACAATGGATCTGCTCAGCCAACACAAGGAGCATAATGATGAAATAGTGATTTAATTATGTACGTCAACATAATTTAAGTCATCTTAACTTTGTAGTGCAGACAAGCCCTGAAAGTTGATCAAAGTTTGCAGGAGTTCTGGTTGAGTAGCTTTAAAGTTATTATAAATGTTTCTATTTGCAGTAGGATGGGGATATTTTTAACAAATGTAACTTAAGTGGAACTTAAATGCCAACAGAAAGCAAACAGGCTAGAAAACTTGTTTGCATGGGAATTCAATTTACATGTTCCTTTAAATTAATATTTGATAAGGTGATCCAAACATTTCCATGTAATGGCGTTATGCTTAAATACAACTCCCATGTACACCAACTGTAAGGGAAACACAATACGAATTATTCTGTATAGTCATGCGCACACAACGCCACTACGTTTACAAAAGTGCTGGACCTGCCGCAGCTTCCATTCAAATCGAAGGGTGCTTAGCATTTTTGAAAATCTGGCTACTTTCTTTAGATTCTGGAGCCTAACTTTTGACTTCTGTTTGTGACAATTTTAGTGTAATTTTTAAAATTTATTATTAATTTATTTATTAAAAGAACCCATAGAAAAAAACAAAAATCAGAATGGAGATTCTTAGATGATTAATACGTAGAATGGTGCAAAAAGCCAGTAAAGATAGCTATAAAGCACACTCCATGCTTAACAAGAAGCCACAAGCAAGCTTTGAGTGCAAATCCTCTAATCCTATTGATCCTGCTTATGAAAAGAAGTGAAGCTCTTCGGTGACACAGAAGGGTGGCAATATACTGTAAGTGCACACGGCAGGCAATGTATGCTTCAGGAAACTTAATCACTTAACCTTCTTCGTTACTCGAAAAATCACTCCTGTCAATACTCCAGCCACATCCTCACTGACTGCAGCTGTTTAAGATGCCGTCAATCTTCCCGTATGATTTTGTGAACCGAATACATTCCAAGCCATTTAAAGGTGTTATTATCTCTGCTGATAACATCACCCCATTCATGAGTCTCAGAAATGGGAAAACAAAACTCATTTCAGTCCTTTGTTCTGGCAGTTTCTCAATCTCTCAACATAAAAACATGGGGTCTCAACCCAGAATCTGAGACTGAGTAAGCATTTAAATGTATTCTTATAGCCATAAACCTGTTCATAAACCGAGAATAGATTGCTATTATAATTCAAAGCAGAGGTTATTTTTTTCTTTATAGATACGCTTACCCTTGAAAGCACATGTTCATGACTACCTGATGTTTAAATAACCTGTCTGCCCAATTTTAGTATAGATCATATTGCCCAGGATTGTTCACATTGCCCAATAAAGGGGATTTTATCTCCCTAAACTGATGATTATTCATGTGTCAATGAACTAGATGAATGAATTAGATGCACAGCTCAAACTACATAGCTCAAAATAGGCAGCATCATTTACCACTGATTTGGATTTGATAAAAGGGATGGATTTTTTTTTTAATTTGAACTTTTGCAAGGGTTTTCTACACAGTTCTAGCAAAAACTGCATTCTTGTAGGTGGGGAGAAATCTCATTCAAATTTTGGTTGAAGGTTGA
The DNA here is from genome assembly GCF_027887155.1 of Malaclemys terrapin pileata. Lineage (NCBI taxonomy): Eukaryota > Metazoa > Chordata > Testudines > Emydidae > Malaclemys > Malaclemys terrapin. The sequence continues at coordinate 15,267,016 of NC_071518.1, forward strand.
AGCTGATGTTTGAATGGTAAATTCCACTCACTGACTTACTCAATATGCAAGTGATCAGCGCTACTTTAGACTCATAAATGACAGTGCTTAGAGAGAGAGAAGGGACTCTTATTCATGGATTAAAACCGTGAAATCCGGTCCCTGGCACAAATATAAAATACTTCTTAGGTGGATTTAGGAGGAGCTACAGCAGTTGACATCTGAGAGACAGCCCCAGTGCTGACTCACCAGTAGCATTAGAAGAAGTACCAGTGAGACAGCCTGAGAGAGTCAACACACAAAGTCATAAGGGACCAGAAGTGCTTTTGCAGCAGTAGAAAGTGATTAGATGGTTGCTGGTGACACAATCACTCTATTTCTTTCTTTTCTTCTTTATGGAGTTTGTGTGCACGTGTAAAGGATGCAGAAACATAATAAAAATATTCTGCATATGTTCAGAGTGCCTTTTATGTAAGCATTTTGGAATGCTTTACAAAAACAATTTTACTAAGTCTCACAACACCACTGAGAGGGGGTGAGGCTTATATATAAGGACCATTTCACTCACCACTGAAATGCAGTCTCCACTAGAGTGGAAGACAGCAGCTGTTTAACTACAGGATAGAAAGTAATATCTAAAAGAAATGTCAGGCAATTACTAGAGCTGAGGGAAAAAATTGCAACAAATAATTCAATAGGCAAATTTTCACTTCTTTTTCAAGGCCCCATATTCTTAAATTCCTTTGTTCATAATTGTCCATGAATTTCTTCAGTGGGAATTACAAATTATATTTGAAGATACAGTTTAATTTGAAATTGCCTTTTGGGGAATATTAAACATTAACATTTGCTTCTCATGAGCATCCATGCTAGTAAATTCTGAGTTCTCAAATATGCATAGAAACCAACTCAAAAGAGGTCATAAATATGGTCAAATTGAAAGTCACTTTGAAGTTCAAATGAAAATTCCTAGACACTTTTTCTCCACTGAATTAGTAGGAGTTAGGGAGGGCCAGGGTGAAGAAGACAAGCCATAAGGGCTGCGGGAACAATGTACATCATCTCTCTCTGGCTCCACAGAAATTAGACAAAAAGATAAAACAGACCCAAGATTTATTAGCTTTTCTGCAGAGCTCCCACATGGTCCCAAGTAGCTGCTGTAACCATATGGGAGTCCCTGGCAGTGTAGCTCCAGTGCACCTGTAGTAGAATCCCATCAATCATGCATGTTCAGTAACTTTATGCTACAATACTTCAGATGTGAATCATCCGCATGAGCATTTCAAAATACTTCATTAACTGCAAAATGTCCTTTATGTTAAACAAGACAACCATGCCAGGTTGGAGAAGAAAAACAAAGATGAAGCTGAAGATGTTTTTTCTTTTATTTGCTTAACTCTTGTTAAAAAAAAATCACTCCCTTGCTGAGTCTTTCTATGCCAAATGTCAGCCCTGAGTGCATCTTTCCGGGAAAGTTATAGACCCCTGAAAAACGGAGTTTATAATGGAAATGCTGACAGCTGGTTAGCAGTGTTACTTGACACTGCAATAATATACTCTAACTACTCTAATTCTGATGAACAAGTTACTGTAATGTAACTCCCAATCTATAGTAGACAACAAATTTTTCCTGTTTATGGGCCTCATTGTGGGAAGAAAAGTGCAAGTCCCACTAGAGAAGGCTGGCAGAAGGAAGTTCTATGTAACTATGCTTCTGTTTCACCATTGCACGAATGTGGGGCTGAAAGAACTAATGTGCTAACTTGGAATGAACAACATTATCAACACTCCTTAGCAAATGCATTCAGAGATGAGGCACAAAGGTCTAGCTCTAAATCTAATCAATAGTGCCTTCCATCTTAAGGTTTTCTGTATAAGGGGAATATCACCCGATGCCAGAACTAAAACCACCTCTGATGGAACACAATGGTCATTCTGCACCTGTAATACTAATACTCTTTATATGCAGGGGCAAAAAAAGAAGGTAGTGAAGAATAATTTCTCAGTTGAAACCTTTACACAGAGTTTATTTCTAAATTTAATACGTGGAAAGTAGACAGCTTTAGATTGAATGCTCTCCAGAGTCATGTACCTTCCACATGTGCAGCAAAGAATTCATAAGCTTGTTGTAGTGAGGTAAGTGGATGTTTGTTATTATGAGAAAACAGAATTCTAAGTGTTCATTCTATTATTCTTGTTCTAGAATGGCACTGGAGTCACACAATGCCTCTTTTCCCCTCTAACTGTGGGGTTGCACTTGCTACAGTTTGTGCTCCTAGAAAAGAAAGGGAAAACAAATGAAAGTATGCTTGAATTATTTTATAAAGAGCAAAATAAAAATACATCTTTTCACAAGCTTTTCTAAAATATCTAAATACCTTTTCCTCACAACCTATTTCTGCAGTATTAAATTATAGCCTTTTGGTTTTAGTTTAAGTGTTTAAGTTCAGAAAAAGTGTGTGTGTTTATGAGAGAGGTTATATATAAACTACATCATTTTAAGAATGGATAGTGAAATGCAATTGCTATTAATTATAGTAAATAACCAAGGTAGATAAATATGGATAGCTTTTAGCAAATGGGCAGCTTATACCACTGCTGAAGAAAAAAAAAATGAAGAGAAAAACTTTTGGAATGGAATAGTAAATAGCAGCAGAAGCAGGGCAAACGCTACAATCAAACTGCACCGATTTGATGATTTTTTTAAAAAAGGAATCAGAAGATTATGACCTTCTGCTTTGTTTTACCTGGGAGATTACTCAAAGCCCTTCTTGAAACCCCAAGAATCCTGCACCCCCAACAGATTTCCCTTTTATTTCACATTCCATGTCAACCTTATGTGGGGTTGATCTTACTTTCAACAGAGTACACATTTCCCAGAAGATCCCAGCAATGTCAATCCACAGTCAGAGAGAAATTAATAAAAGGAGGTGTAGAGTTCTGTCCTTCCATGATAACTCACTGCACACCCAGCCCAAAACCTCCATTCCCATGGCATCAGGCTTGACTCCTAAATGAGGATTCCCTTGCCTGATAATACATTGTGTAAATACTAGACCTCTGCTCTGGACCAATCAAACACTGTTAGTAATTGTCAGTTAATATCCCAACATTTATACCTAACAGAGAGTGTGTTAACACCAGTACAATGCAAACGGAATGAGGGGATTATAAATGTAATATCAACTGCAGTCATCATCTGCCCTCAATTTGGCCCCCACTTGCACTCCATTTACATGAGTAAATGGCCTTCGCATGTGAAAATTATATTGTTTGCGTTTACGAGTGACAATACTCAACAATCACATTCACAAATGGATTTTATGCACAAATGGGCTATATTTTGAAAATGTTTCCTACAGCCACTTTAAAGCAGTAAAAAGTGCCAGTCTGATAGGGCACTGTTAGTTTCCAGAACTATCTACAAATGTGACCATTTGGGGGTACGCTTGAGGAATACTGATATTTATTGCTATTGCAGAATGTGGCTGCCTATTTGGAGTTGGTAACTAAAAGGGAAATACAAAATACCCGTTCTTCTGGAACTGCAGTACCTGGCTATTCACTCTCTTCTTGTACACGAGCAAGTATATGACCAAGCAAGTACAACTCTGTTCATTTTATGTTGTGTTAGGATGGCACTTCATGCCATCAAATATAGGTAAAATAAAACACTTGCACAATGTGATGTAGCAAAAAGTAGGTTTAATATATACATTTCTTTTTTCCAACTCAGATACTGTGTGGAGCAATATGAATATGTGTAGCAAAGCAACTGCCCTCCATTCCTTCAGTTTCTTTTCCCAGCATTATTTCTGTTGATACACCTGAAGGTCCCAGTTAGTCCATGCTGGAGCATCTACAAGACCTCTTTATTCATGATTGTAAACTATGTATTTTGTGTTGCACTGCATATCAATACTTATGCTATGCCAGAATATTTGTATTCATTATATGGTCTGATGAACTCTGTTTCATATGCTAGGTATTAAAAATAACCCTAATACTTAACTCTTCTATAGAACTTCCCTCATTCTCAAAGCACTTTTCAAAAGAAATTCATTATCATCATCCCCCTTTTACAGACAAGGAAACTGACATGGAGAGGTGAATAACTGGCCAGGAATAGAACCCAAGTCCTTTGACGCTCAGTATCCACACTGGTCCATGCTGCTTGGAAAATGCTTGCTACACAATGTATGGGAAGATGGATAAAGAAAAAAAAACCTTATAAATTATATTTGACACCTGCAGTATATGATGAATAAGCAAGATTTTCTTGCAGTCTGTACTAGATCCAATTACCACAATCATCATACCTACATTTTCTCAATAACATAAGTACGGCCATATTGGGTCAGACCAACGGTTTGTCTAGCCCAGTATCCTGTCTTCCAACAGCAGCCAATGCCAGGTGACCCAGAGGGAATGAACAGAACAGGTAGTCACCAAGTAATCCATCACCTGTGGCCCATTCCCAGCTTCTGGCAAACAAATGGTAGGGACACTTCGGAGCATGGTTTTGCACCCTTGCCCATCCTGGCTAATAGCCATTGATGGATCTATCCTCCATGAACTTATCTAGTTTTTTGAACCCTGTTATAGTCTTGGCCTTCACAACATCCTCTGGCAAAGAGTTCCACAGGTTGATTCTACGCTGTGTGAAGAAATACTTCCTTTTGTTTGTTTTAAACCTGCTGCCAATTAATTTCATTTGGTGACCCCTAGTTCTTGTGTTATTAGAAGGAGTAAATAATACTTCCTTATGTACTTTCTCCACACCAGTCATGATTTTATATACCTCTAACATATCCCCCCCTTAGTCGTCTCTTTTCCAAGCTAAAAAGTCCCATTCTTATTAATCTCTCCTCATATGGAAGCTTTTCCATACACCTAAAAAACATTGTTGCCCTTCTCTGTACCTTTTCCAATATATCTTTTTTTTTGAGATGGGGTGAGCAGGTCTGCATGCGATATTCAAGATGTGGGCATACCATGGATTTATATAAAGACAATATGACATTTTCTGTCTTATTTTCTATCCCTTTCTTAATGATTCCCAACATTCTGTTCACTTTTTTTGATGGCTGCTGCACATTGAGTGGATGGTTTCAGAGAACTACCCACAATGACTCCAAGATCTATTTTGTGAGTGGTAACAACTAATTTAGACTCCATCATTTTATATGTATAATTGGGATTATGTTTTCTTGTGCACATGACTTTGCATTTATCAATATTGAATTTCATCTGTCATTTTGTTACCCATTCTGCCAGTTTTGTGAGATCCCTTTGTAACTCTTTGCAGTCTGCTTTGGACTTAACTATCTTGAGTAGTTTTGTATCATTTGCAAATTCTGCCACCTCACTATTTACCTCTTTTTCCCTTATGAATATGTTGAACAGTACTGGTCCTAGTACAGACCCCTGGGGGACACCATTTTTTACCTTTATCCATTCTGAAATTAACCATTTGTTCCTACCCATTTTTTCCTATCTTTTAATCAGCTACTGATTTTTTGCAGTTTCAGTTAGGTACAGCACTGTTCTTCACTTCCTGCCTTCTCCTAATCTGAAACCTCATCCTGCAATCTTTTCCGCAAATTATCATCCATGAGACCACTTGCATAAATAAGGAAAAAAGTTTGTACACTCAGCACATTGGATATAAGATTAGGACTTTTTCCAAGATCTGGACCTTGCAGTTATACAGTGTGATCCTGCACCATTTGGTCTTCGATTTATTGGGTATAGGATCAAACCCTTAAATATCTGTCATCCTATAACTGACTGCATTTCAATGGTATGTTAACTGATTTGTATTTTCATATAGGGTCCAATCCTGCATTTGTTTTGGCAGGTATGTAACACAGCACAAAACACTTGAAGACCATGAGTTCCACCTGTGGATGATGTTAATAGACTTTATTACACTGCTGCCCAAATTACAACCCCTTTTTTTTTTTTTAATTGGGGCATCTTTTTGTAATGAGGATGGAGTTAGTACAATGTGATGTTTAATACATGCCCAATGTAATGGGATCTTGAAGAGATCATAAAAGATCAAATACTAGTTTCAATTCTTACAATAGGATTGCTTCCTTCCTATAGAAGGAAAAACAAAGTCACAAACAATTTACTGAAAACTTGGTCAGCAGGTCACATAAAAATATTTTTGCTCTTAAATAATTTCATGCCAAAAACATTTTAGGTGCTGTATACTTTACATTTCTTAATAAATATTTTATGAGATTCAATGACAGATGCTATTTAAACATGTGATAAACCTGAATAATAATTTGTCAGCGACACTTATCAGCACAAAAAAAGAATCACTAGGAAAAAAAGGTAAAAGTGCAAACCTTGCATTAGATCTGAAACTAAAATCTTAGATGAGGCACAGAATCCATAATAACCTTCATTAAGGTTACTACTGAAAATTGACTGGCAACCTGGGGGTCTTTCAATGCCCTATTTTTACTACTGCTGTCCTTTCATCTTAATTTGAATGAAATCTTCATGTGCTTCCCCCACCCACACTGATAATTATATGAAGAAAGAATGTGTCAGGTTCACACAAACTCCTCACATGATAATTTTCTCCCTGCATTGTTCTCCCTTCTGAATTGGTTTTCTTCCATTAAAGCAGATTCTGCCCATAACTGTCAGGCTACTTACAAAACAATTTCAGGAAAGAGTTTTTGGGTCAGTCAGCTTTGACCATCTTGGTTTTTGTTGTTTTGAGTGAGAGCTGGGTATGTGACAGGCTGACATGATTACAGCTGTGTTTTTTCCTGTCTTTTTAAGCTTATCTGCAAAACACACTGACTCTGAGACCCTGCACTGCTAAGAGACTGACAAAACCCATCCTGTTAGTGACTGATTACTCTCACAACCAGGAGGTAGAACTGATCAATGAATGGATAGACTTGTCAGAGAATTCTTTTTGGGATCTCTTTGGTATGGTATGCAGCAGGTGTAACAGCAGAAAGAAAAGCATTGTAGGACTCTATTTCTACTTCTTTTATGTGCATATCCAGGCTCTTATTTTCTGCTGTTGGTGGCTTTTCACCGTGGCTTGACAAGTAGATCATTCTTTTTCTTGAAAATTAAATTTAAAGTGATGCAGTAATTTTATTGATACCAGCCTGGACCTTATGATATTTACCCTTAATCCTAATAAACTTTATTATGTAATTACCTAAAAACAGTATTTCACCATATTGAACAGAAAGGAGTTCTTGTAAGAGTTAAATTTCATGGTGAACTTAGTAGTGCCTGGTTAATCACAATATTTTTAATGATGCTAGGGGTCATTACTGGAAGGAAGAACTAGGAGATTTCCATTTACTTAGATGGGCTTTAATTCAGGCCCTAGGACTCATTGTAGACTAAAGCACAGGATGGGACCTCAGGTGATCTGGATCTTTTACAGGTTCTGCTCCAGATTTCCTGCATAACCTTGGGTAAATCCCAGATTAACTACAGTGTGGCCAGCTATCTAGATAGTATTGTGAATCTCATGCTATTTGGTGAGAGATTGCATGCAAATCTCAGCTTTAATTTTTTAGAGTAATTTTTGAGTCCTCATGGTTGTTGGTCTATGCATGCACTCAGGATCACCTCTTGCTTCGGTCCAAGGAGATAAAGGGCGGACCTACCACCTCTCCAGTTTTTTCTCTATGAATCAGATAAGATCCAAAGTAGAGGGGAAAGAAGGCAATTTGTGGAATAGTGATAGGGACCACACATTTTGAAGAACCTTCAGTCACAGATCAGTAACCTCCTCTTCTTCAAGTGATGGTCCCTATTGTATTCCACAGTGGGTATTTGACAAGCTGTACCTAAGTAAGAGAAAGGCAGAGGAGGTAGAGTATAGGCTGAAAGGAGGACAGATGTCCCAAAGGGGATATCAGCAGAGGAGTACTGCACCAAGGCATAATGTTTCACAAATGTGTGAATGGAGCCCCATGTGGCTGTTTTACTGACTTTAAGGAGGGGTATCTCCTGATGTGATGCCATAGTTGTTGTTTGTGCTTTAGTGGAATGAGCGGGGAAAGGAGGAGATAGGGAAAGTTTGATAGCTGATAGAGTAGAATGCAGCCAGAGATCTATTTGAAGATTCTGAGTTGATATGGCATGCCCTCTGATTCTTTCTGCTATACTGACTAATAGTCTTGTGGATTTCCTGATTGGTTTTGTTCTCCACAGGTAAAAGCCCAAAGCAGCCTTCATGGAAAGAAGCTAAGAGGTTCAAAGAGGGCCTTGTGAGTACTGAGAGAACAGTGTTCAAGCACCACTGGGGAGTAGACTTCTGAATAGGAGGGAAGATTCTGAATAGGCTTTTCCAGAATCTATTGGTCAGTAGATGTGCAAAGACTAAATAGCCCTGAGAAGGTGGAGGGTATGCACTGATTGCCACCTAGGGTGACCAGACAGCAAGTGTGAAAAATCGGGACAGGGGGTGGGGTGAGGGGGGGAGGGGATAATAGGAACCTATATAAGAAAAAGACCCAAAAATCAGGACTGTCCCTATAAAATTGGGATATCTGGTCACCCTATTGCCACCAAGTGGACTCACAAGGAGTCGATGGGCAAGCCTGATGTCTTCAAAGAGAGGATATAGTCCAAGATGAGAGGAATAGCTGCAGTTTCTGGGAGAATGCCTCTGATGTGCCCAAGAAGAAAAGCGTTTCCATTTAGATAGGTAACATCTTCTAGTAGAGTTCTTTTTTATTGTTAGAAAGGAAGTCTCACATGGCTGTGGAGCATGAAAATTCTAAGGACAATGTCCATCCAAATACCAAGATGGAGTAGATGCAGATCAGGATGCTTGATCTTGCTGTTCCACTGGGTCAGCAGCTTGGGAAACATTGGGAGGGTAATTGACATGCTCTGCCAGGATGACCTGTGCTCTGTCCTGATGGATTTTGCATAGAACTCGTGGCAGGAGTGGTAACAGAGGGAAGGCTTACTTGAAGTGTTTTGACCAAGGAAGGAGAATGGCAATCTAGGAGTCCTCTGGAGCAACATGTGGTGTATTTCCTCTTTGCTTGAGAAGTAAACAGATCTCTGGTTGGGTTTCACCACAGATTGAAAATATCACAGAATACCAAGTCATGGAGTTGTCAGCTGCGGTCGATTGTGAAGTGTCTGCTGAGGGAGTCTGCAAGTACATTTTGCTTCCCTAGAAGATAGACTGCCTATCGAGTGATGAGATTGCTGATACACCAGTTCCAGAGGCTGACTGCTTCTGTACACAGGGAAATGGATCTCATTCATCCCTGCTTGTTTATGTACAAGACCATCAGTGTTGTCTGACATTATAAGGACATGGTGAGTGAGAAAGTACTCGCATTCCTTCAGCATTGCTTGCAACTCCAGGATATTGGCATGCAGCCTGGTCTCTTGAGACATCCAGGTTCTGTCTGCTGTGTGGCTGTTCATGTGGGCTCCCCAACCTAATAGGGATGTGTCTGTAATAAAGGTCCTGTCCAGACAGGAAGGGAGAAAGGAAACATCCAAGCATACCTGATGAGGATTTGTCCACCATAGCAGGGAAGGTGCTATCTTGGTCAGAACTGTTACCATGAGGTTCATGGAATGTCAGATTGCTGAGTATACCAACTGCAGCCACATTTGAAGGCAATGAAGGTGGAATCTTGTGAACGTGGTAATGAGACCATGTGACCTAGGAGAGAGCCATGTCCTGATCGGTACTCAACGGTTGCTTGTGATCTGAGTTAGGATATTGTTTATGGTCTGGAACCTGTCCTTGGTCTGATATGCTTATGCTTTTACAGTGATAAAAAAATCAAGGTGGCCCCGATGAAGTCCAGAGGTTGTGTGGCAGTGAGAACAGATTTTTTGTTGAGTTTTGGTGACTCCCAGTGAGGACAGGTGGTGTATTATCATAGAAGTTGGTCTGTAGACTTCCTGGTGGGACATGGTGACAAGAAACTAGTTGTCAAGGTATGGGAAGACAATGAGATTTTCATGTCTGATGTGAGCTGCTACTACTGAGAAAATCTGGGTAAACACTCTGGGGGTGGGCACTATTCCAAAAAGGAGCACCCTGTGCTGAAAATGGTTGGAGCTCATCATAACTCTGAGGAAGTGCCTCTGAGCAGGATAAATGTCTATGTGAAAGTAGGTGTCCTTTATGTCGAGAGCCATAAACCACATGACATTTTCTAAAGATGGTATTTATAGATGCCAACATAACCATGCAAATGAAGCGGTCGAGATGGGAAGTTGAGGATTGGTCTCCAACCACCCTTCTTTTTGAGTACCAGGAAATAAGTAGAGTAAAACCCTCTCCTCCGTTGTTATCAAGGGGGACATGTTCTATTGCTCCTCACAGCTGTAAGGAGTTCAACACTTGTTTGAGAATACTCTTGTGAGAGCAGCCTCTGAAAGGGTATGGGGAGGGGCATTTTGGAGAAGCTAGAGATGCAAACTCTATCAAATAACCAGAGTGTAAGACGTTCAGCCCCCATTTGTCCATTGTTATCGCATTCCAGGTGTTGAGAGACTTCTTGACAATCCACAAATGGTGTGTGTGTGGGGGGAGAATTAAGGAGGTGTTTGGCTTTCAAGTGCCTGTCAAAAATAATGTCTAGCCAGGGGCTGAAACTGAGAGTCAGAGCCTGTTGCGGGGGGAGAGAAGGGGGGGAAGTGGGACTTTTGAACCATCTGTCTTTTGTGCAATAGTTCATAGGGCCTGTGATGGAAAAACTGCTGAGCCATACCTTTAGGTCTGAATGATGAGCAGTGACACTTCCTCTTAGGGACAGACGTATATATCTCCAGCGAGCAGATAGTAGTCCTGGAATCCTTCAGGATATGGAGGGACTTGGTCTTCGGGTTGAAGAGGGAGATTCATTAAAGGGGAGGTCCTCGATGGTGTTCTGGACTACTTGAGAATCCTGATGCATACAGCCATGACTCCCTGCACATGATGATGGCGGTGGCTGTATCTCTAGAGGAAGTATCTGTGGCATCAGTGACAGATTGGAGAGCAGTCTTGGCTATCAGTTTGCCTTCGTATATCAGATTTTGGAAACAAGCTCTGTCCTGTTGAGTAAGTCTGACAGTAAACTCTGCAAAGTTGGCATAGTTCAGAAAATCATATTTAGACATTAGTGCCTGATAATTGGCTGTCCTGAACTGGAGGCTGGATGATGAGAAGACCTTTCTCCTCAAACCGATCCAAGTGTTTTCCTTCTTTACTGGTAGTAGACTAGGGATGTTGCTGGTTAGCCCTTTCAGACATGGCTGAATGAGATGGGAGAGGGGTGAGAAAACAAAAATTCTGCTCCTTTGGTTAGCACATAGTAACACTTTTCCCCTCTTTTTTGAGGAGAAAATGCAGGTAGCTCCTGGCTCCAGTATGGCTTCATTAACAGGGAGAGCTATTGTGTTGGATCCAGATGACTGGAGGATATTTAAGAGTTTGTGCTGGGAGTCCTGGATTTGTTCAAGAAGTATCTGAAGTTCTCCAGCAACCCTGTGAAGAAGGTCTTGGAACTGTATGAAGTAATTGGTGGGGGTGGAGATGTAAGAATCACTGCTTCATCCAGAGATGAATACAGCAGTCTCACTGGTTCCAGTGGAATTGCTGGCTCTGGTGCATAATATTCATACTCCTCTTTTGTCAGATCCAGGGGCAGATCTGAGCATTTTGCCTTAGAGGGGAGGCAAGGGGTGACTCCTTAACAGATTGGATCGACTCTGGTCCCAAGGCCCCCAAAATGGCCAGTAGGAGGTCTCAATAGATGATCCTAGAAGGCCCCCATGTCATAGGATATCAGTGGTTCCAGATTAGATGAGGCAGAAGTTGGTCCCAAACTGGTGCAGGTCTTTTGGGCACTGGAGGACAGGGAAAAAAGGTTCATGGGGTGGTTCAGAATCTCCTGTTGAAGAGAAGGCTGATTCCAGTTCCAGTAGTAGTACTGGTTGGAGGGGAGTTGTATTCTGAGTGTGGGACAGGTGACAAACTCCTTCCAGCAGTTGACTCCTTCCATGGCATTATCTCTCTGGAGACAGAGGGACCTGATGGAGGCGGGGGCATACCAGATCCTAGAGAGCAAAAATGTCCTGTGGAGTGGCAACTGATTCAGATTTCCCCTGTGTGAGAGAAGTTCTACTTGTTCCAGCTGCCAGAACCAACGAGAAGGGCAGTGACCAAAGTTGATGGTGATCAGACTTTGTTGGTGCTGGTGTATTCTGGGGTTTGGGAGAATGATGGCACCAATAGAACACGGTCCGGTATTGATGGAGTTCAATGCTTTTTGTCATGCCTCTGGGACTTACAACATACTAAGTCTTCATGGGCCAAGCTGATGGGCTTGCTTACAGTCAAATCTGACTCTTTGAAGTGGATTTAGAGGGACACTTAGTCTCATTCTTACGAGAGTGCTTCCTCGCTTCCCAACAAGACCCCACAGTGGAGTCTGTGGAGGTAGATTCTCCTGCACCAGAGTTGCACTTCACAGCAGGAGGCGCACTCCTGAATCAGGCAATGCACAGAGGTGGGGGGTTCCCCAGCTTGGGTCCCATTGCAGCCTTCTCCATGAGGTATTTGCAGAGATGAAGTTCCCGTCTTCTCAGATACAGTTTTGGAACAATAGGCAGATACTGCACGTTGCTGCAATGTGGGCTTCCCCAAGGCAGTACAGGCAGCTCTGGTGGTTGCTACTGAACAAGAAGGATTGTAGGAAGCACTGAGTTTAAAGCCCAAGTCCACAGCATAGTCTGGTACCCAAAGCACGGTGGAGGGGGATGGTCCCCTCAGAAGACTAATCTAAGCACTAAAGCTAAAAGCTATTAAAACTCTTTACAAATGAGATAATTTTTATAGGACAAAGACTAAGCTGCAAATACTGAAGTTTCCGACCTAGACCATGTGACAGTGAGAAGGAACTGGAGAGGCGGTCAGTCCACCCTGCTCTTTATCCCCTTGGAGGGAGCCATGAGGTGAGCCAGGGTGCAGGCGTGGACCAACAGACACTACTTTCAAATTCTCTCGCTCCAGATGAATGTGTAATTTACACTAGGGACCATCACTCAAAGAAGAACCATTGATATCTAAAAAAAATAAGGTCATGATTTGTGTGTGTGTTGGGAGGGCGGGGGGTGGCTCCTGATTTTTGAATGCCTGAAGTTGGCAAAACTGCAACTCATTAGTTGAGATGAATCGGAACCAAAACACTGCCTCTGAATCACATGTATTTTCTGGAAGGCTGGGATCCAGGTCCACACTTCATGGCTCAAGACCATCTCTACTCAAGCTGGGTGAAGAAAGGTAATTCTGGTTTGTGGAGGATTTAGACATATGAAATTTGGTTTCATTCCAATTCAGAATGTAAAAAAACAAAAATGTTGAAATTCGCCTTGATAAGGAAAGAGGCTTTGATTCCCCATACGAGGGCTACTAGTGCTTCTGAAGCTCGCCAGGTGGAATGGTAGGGAGCTGGGACCCTGGAAGCCCTGGGAGCACAGGCTGCCAAGAGACTATGTGGCTGAGAGCTTGGGAGCCAGTGCTCCCAGGGTGCGGCTCTCTATCATTCCACCTGGCAAGCTTTGGAAGCACTAGTAGCCCTGGTATCTCTGGAAACTAGCTCTATGGCAGCCTGCCAGATAAGCTGTGGAGGTGCCAAAAAGCCTGGGAGCTTAGAAGCTGGTGTCCCCTGCGTTCCAAGCCCTTGGCGCCCTATCAGTGCACCTGGCAGGCTGCTGAGGAGCTGTACAAGCAAGCAGGAAAGAAACCAGGCTGATTTCTGACAGAAACCTTCCTGCTTTCCATTGGACTTTCATCTAAACAGAACTGCCTCTGTGGAATATTTCAGTTTTGATGAATCAGCTTTCTCAAGTGGAAAAACATTCCATTGGAGAACATCTGGCCAGCTCTTCTCTCTACTCACTAGGAGCAAAATCCATGCCACACCCCCACTAATCTTGAGGAATGTGTTTGCAGCAGTGGGGCTGCCCACCAGCTGGAGTTGTGTATAAAGTGCAGCATTTGACAACCACCACTACAGCCCTAGAGCTGGCCCCACTGTGCCAGGGATGCTTCTCTTCAGGAGAAGATTAGCTAGCGGATCCACTGTGTGGCAGATCTAGTCTTCCTCCTATTACTCCCCAAGGCCAGTACAGACCTGCCCTGAACAAACATCACTAGCCCCTGCAGAGCTGAACCAATGAGGGTGTATGTGAATCATTTGTTAGTGTGCTCAAATCCCGTCAGCCTCATAGACAGTGGAGACACATCACTTCCAAAGTCCTGTCTAAAGGTATGTCTACACTGCAATTGGAGTGTGACTGTAGCACAAGTGGACAAACCCAAGTTAGCTTTAATACAGCTACCTCCACTAACACAGCAGTGAAGTTGCCATACCACAAGTGGCAGCATGGGCTGTACAAGCTTGCCCAGGACCAAAAACATGTACACAAGCAGCTAACCCAGGCTACCACATGAACTGCCTCGGCTTGAACTCACTATATCCAAGTTAGTTCAGGTATGTCTACACATGCTGCAATCTCACTTATGATCACATGTGGACATACCTTCAATTACCATGGAAGAGGGAGACCTATAGAGGTGAATGGGAGTTGGCTTGCAATGTACCACACCTGTTCTGTAGGATAAATAGAAGTCTGTGCTCTATAAATAAAACAGAGGCTTTCTTATCCCAAAGCTGTCAACATGACATCTTCCACAAGCACTGAATTCATGATATACTTATTTTAAAAAGTGCAAGTAAATGAGAATGAATGGGACTGAAGTATGTGATAATTACCTTTCCTGTTCTCTTCTTATTCTTCAGTGTTTGAGGTAACAAAGCAGATCCTGGCAGTTCATTAAATTGTGGGGGTTATACTACATCTCTCAGTCAAGGATTCAGATTGGGATTCCAGTGTTGATGTCACTCAAGCAAATCCTAATGAAGGGAAAAAAAGAATGGATAAATTAAAGAAATTGAGTGATCCAAGGTAATGTTTTCTGCAAACAGCTTTTTAACAGACTAAGCACTCCCCACTTCTCTCTTAACCAATAGAATTTCAAAATAAGCACAGCAATGTTTACTATTGTTGATTTCATGTGTATGGTCCTAGAGCCTTAGGGTATATCTGCATTGCAGTTAAAAACCTGCAGCTGGGCTCACACTAAAGGGGCGGTTTAATTGCCATGTAGACATTTGCGCTTGGCCTAGACCCTGGGCTCTAGGACCCTGCAAGGTGGGTGGAATTCAGTGTTAATCAATGGAGTGCAGGGCAGGAAATCCTCTTCAGGACAGGGATCCAGGACTTCGTCTACAACTCTATACAAATTAATGTCCTCCTCAGACAGGGTGAAAAGCCACATAGAACCTGCAAATTTAAATTTCGCTGTTTGTCATCCCGAGTGATAATATATGGACCGGAGCCTCTTTCTCTCTTAAGGGCGAGCACTCTGGAAGCAAAGGGAGGAGGCAGGAAAGGCGGGGCAAAACAGCAGAGAGAGGGTTAAAGGTGACTTAATGGGAGCTTCAGTTGAAGGAGAGGGACCATAGCCAGCAGTCTGGATGTGCTGTGCCTAAATATATTGGTGAGCCAAGAGAATTGATCCAGAGAGGCAACAACTTAGGGGATGGGGAGGGATATGTCTCGCCACGTGGTTGTAGGAGTAGTGCATTTTCACACTCTGTGCCCCAAATTTTAACATTTCCGTGAACTGAAGTCTAGTTACAGGTAAAATGAATTTAGTTAGATCTATCTGGTCTGGCCACCCATCATCAAGCCAGCAGAGTATGTGTTACACCTTCTGACCTAGAGACCAAATAGAGAAAGAACAGAGAGGAAGAAAGTGTGACCTGTTCATGCACATGAAATGTTTAGTAACTCACTATGGAGATTTTTAGATAGAACATCAATTTCCCAATGACCTAAGAGCAAAAAGCACTATCTATCACAAAATATGAAAAGTGTTTTAGTTGGATGTAGAATGGACATATGTACATAAAGGTGATATTATGCAGCAAAACATAGACATAATTCTCACAATAGGGAATCCAAGTAGGATATTATCAAATCATCTAGTGCCATCCTAGTGTAATAGTTAGCAGCCAAGGACTTGAACAATTTTCTTGATCTAGATGAATAATGACCCCAATTAATTTTGTTTTTATAATTATTGATCATATATCAGCTTTTTTTGGCTATATTAGCTTAGATAAACAGAAAAGAAACCTATGAGTATCTGTGTAACCCTACAGGCTACAGATCTGTCATAAGCTACAATGAGGTTTCTTTATGGCTAAGGAAAGGATGGAGAACATATTGTGGTCTCCTTACTGTGGATATTGTTTTTTTATATTTTGATAACACCAAGAGGCCTCAGCTAACATTGGTGCCCCATTTTAATGGGCAGTATGCAAACAGAGTAGGAGTTGGAGTAAGACTATGCCAACACTATGAGCTGGAGGTGTGATTCCCAGCTCAAGTAGACATACTCGACCTAGCTCTCCTTTGAGCTAGGATGCTAAATGGTAGCGTAACTGCAGTGAGATGGGCAGCAGCAGTAACGGCACCATGCTAGCATCCTTAATCTGCCTGAACTCTGTGGGTATGTATTCAGGGCTGCTAGCACACACGGCCACTGCCTGTGCTACCACAGCTACACTACTATTTTCAATGTGCTAGCTTAGATGAGAGCTAGAATAACTATGTCTACACCAGGGGTCGGCAACGTTGGCACGCGGCTCGCCAGGATAAGCACCCTGGCGGGCCGGGCCAGTTTATTTACCTTCTGACACTGCAGGTTCGGCCGATTTTGTGGCCCCCACTGGCTGCGGTTTGCTGTCCCGGGCCAATGGAGGCGGCGAGAAGCCGCGGCCAGCACATCCCTCGCCCGCGCCGCTTCCCGTCGCCCCCATTGGCCCGGGATGGCGAACCACGCCCAGTGGGGGCTGCGATCGGCCGAACCTGCCGCGTCAGCAGGTAAATAAAACTGGCCCGGCCCACCAGGGTGCTTACCATGGCGAGCCGTGTGCCAATGTTGCCGACCCCTGGTCTACGCAAACTGGGAATCACACTCTTAGCTCTGGTATACACTGGGGGGGGGGGAAATCGATCTAAGTGACGCAACTTCAGCTACATGAATAACATAGCTGAAGTCGACGTAGTTAGATTGACTTACCGCGGTGTCTTCACCGTGGTGAGTCGACTGCTGCCGCTTCCCCATCAACTCTGCCTGCGTCTCTCGTAGTGATGGAATACAGGAGTTGATGGGAGAGGGCTCGGGGGTCGATTTATTGCATCTAGACTAGACGTGATAAATCAATCCCCGCTGGATTGATTGCTGCCTGCCAATCCGGCGGGTAGTGTAGACATACCCTTAGTTTTAATGTACTAAGAGTAAGACAGTCCCTGCTCCCAGGACCCTACAGTGTAAATAGACAAGTGATAGGAGAGAGGTGGCATTATTATCCCCATTTTATGGAGAACAGAGGCACAGAGAAATCAAGTGACTTGGCCAAGGTCACACAGAAGATCTATAGTAGAATCAGGCCTTCAGAATCCCGTGCCAGTACCGTAACCACAAGACCAGGGACAGAAACAAGCTCTGGTCTGATGGAAGCGGAATATCAACTCTATATTTTGCTAGGGTTTATGCCATTGACTTTATATCTTTATGATCCTGAACACAAAAATCAATGCATCCAGATAGTGAAAATGGCATAACACAACCATGGGGAATCATTAGCTTTGTTAACAAGAACACTCTAAATACTAGGACTGATGAAATACAATTGTGTCCTCAGATCTCCAGTGCAAACCTCACAGGTAATTTCACAAAGAAATAGTAAGGGCTAAACGATCATAATGGTACATTAAAGACATATGTTTTAAGAATCAAAATATATCCTTTCAGACATTTTGGTGTTTACCATTTAATGGACCGTCGAGCAGTTATTTACAGGACCATCGAGGCAACAAATTCAATATCTTTTAATACTAAATGGAAGTGAAATGATTTCTGCCATTAAAGCCACACATGACTGATTGCTAAATGGTACATGCTTTTCCTCAGTAGTATATAATGACCTCCACATAATACAACAACTATGTAATAACAAATGGTCAAGTCGGATTTCCAACTGGGGATGGGGATGCTGATGCTGAATGACTAGCTATAGAAATCTTAGTGTAAAGAAGAATTGTATCAAAGCCAGATAAGAATATTGAAAAGCACAACAGTAAAACTGAACAACACTATTTTTACATCCATAGAGGTTGTCACTTAGATATGCTTAAGATATTTCATTGTAAATGGTTGCAGAACTATAGCAACACAGAAGGTATAGCACTGCCAAATGTTGATAAAAAGGAAGGCACATACAAGAGTGAGATCAAGGACATATTAATTGCAGTTAGAGTGAGGAAACCAAACAGTGAAAGGATTAGATTTGACTTTGTGATGAATAATGAAATCTTAAAGACTGGCAGCACTGCACAAATAGTATGGTAAATTGGGCATATTTTTACAAAACATAAGGCTTTCTCTGAAAGGATGACTGACGGTATGTGATTTTCTTTTATGGACAAAATGTAAAAGCTATTAGAAGAAAACATGCTTTTTAAAAACAATCATCTTAGAAAGAAAAAAAAAGGATACAATTTAGTATCTGGCCCTTTTCAAGAAGGATCTCTTGAATCATCATTAAGAACCATCAAACTTGCACTAATATACAGTACATAGATATGGAAATGTCCTATTTTTTCTTTTGTTACAATGCAGTGCCGAGGACCAGTACAGAACTCATGCACCATTTAAATCCCAGTTAAGCCCCCAAAATACAACATAAGTGGAATGCAACCCCTATGTTGGCTTTCTTCACAGGTAAGAACACATTCTAAACGATCTCTTAACCACAAAGGAAACAAACAATTAATATTGAAGTTTAATAAGTTATTTGAATTATACTTTATTCAACAAATTTAGCTTCTTTCTCTTAGAGCAATGTCCTCAAACAGATCTCAGATTTGTTAAGTGCAATAGCTAGAGGATTTATTTCAATAGTATTTACTTTCAGGCTTGCTAGTCACTATTTGATATGTCAAATTTGAGATGCATTGCTTGATTGCAATTGGTCACAGAAGTCAGAAGGCATATTTTTCTGTTGTATAATTGGATAAATAAATTAGATAGAAGCAATGCAGTTAGAAGCTTATGAGGTGTTGTGCTGGTGCCAGGAATCAGTGGGTCCCAAATAACTAAATATTTCTTAAAAGTTTTTACTTTTACTTTTAATATCTTAATGTCTGCCTCTCAGTTACCTATTACCTCTGGCTTTTCTAAAGCAATTTAAGATGATTCTACCAGTTTGGAAAGTCTGAGCATCTCTAACCATGAAGACAGGTTGGTATTAGATCTATAGCATGATCGGTATTTGACCTACTGTGATGGAAGATAGTACATTTCTGGGGCATGCCATAGGAAGATGAGGTGGAAGATCAGATTTTCTGACCTGGTCTCTGTGCAGGAGGCAAGGATTAACAGTGCAAATCCAGATACAGGTGCAGCTAATTAACTATCAGGAGATCAATTTGGAAGATATAAGAGGAACAGAAAGAGGAAGAGGTTACTGGAACTGGGTCTCACTGGGCAAACCCAAGTACAAGCACTGACGTATTTGGTTACAAGGAGCAGCGAGACAGCCAGAAAAATACTCAGTGGAAACATGGCTGCCCGTAGAGAGATGCCATCTGGAATGTCTCTGAATTGGTGTAGCATTGTATCCTGAGGAAAAGAGTTTAATTTCAGTGTTTAAAGTTACTTGTGTCAGAGGGAAGAAAATTAAAGGTCTGTATTGGCTGGATGGTACTCTGGGGAGAAGGAAATAGCCTTGTGAAAGACAGTGGGAAGAGTTCAAGGCATAGAGTTGGGTCCAGATACTCAAATGTATTTAGGCACCTAAATCACATTGAATTCAATGGGTGTTAGACACTGAAATACCTTTTGAGGTTTTGGGCCTTGATATCTGCCTTGTTTGTTGAGCACTAAGAGGAACTCTGTGTTATCATTATCAGCACTATAAAAGCACATCCAGATGTAAATGGTCCCAGCTCCATTAACTCAACAGTGAATATTGGATCAGGCCGCCAGTATTTTACATGGATAGGAATGAGATATTTGTGCCACACTAAGATTGTCTTGATTTTGTGTCAGTTTATTCAAGTATTCAAGGTCCAATTTTGTTCTCAGAAAACTGTATATGGACCCATTTCCTATTGACCTAAATGAGGGTTGGAACCATATATGAGTGTACGGGGCGAATCAGACCCTATGTAAGTAATAGTGTAGCTAATTTACAAAGGATACAAAATATTTCACTATTTAAGTGGACTGAGGTTGTGATTAGCAATTGTGCACTGGGGTCATCAATTACAACACTGCTATTGTATACTAATCTAGTATTCTATTAGTGTTAATGAAAGATTTTTACTGAAATCACACACACGTTTCCTTCTTGACTTTCAATTTCATTTATTTTAGCTTCTGAATGAATTTAGTGTGTGTGTAGTGTGCAGAGAAATAGAAAAAAGAAATTCTAAAGCTCTCTGCACTGAGCTGGGGAGGTATAGCAAAAAGTAAACACATTCATTGTTTTACAAAGAAAAAAGTATTGACTAGCTCCTAAAGAATGCAGTGTTGAGATGAAAATGAGGCTGCAGTGGAAATAGAATGAGAAATAGGATTTGCTCTGGGGTGAACACAACAAACCTATCAGACTACACACCTAAATGGCAGCAGCCCCATCAAACACATTCCTGATGACTACATAATATAAATAAAGATAGAAGGACTGGGGAATAGGAAAAGCGAAAAGACGAGAAACAAAGCTACTAAATGAAAGAACTGTTTCTGCAAAGGTAAGTAAAGGATAGGATTAGTTTGGACTAAGCCCATATTACAATGTAATTTGCAATATTTTCAAACACTTCTGAACAAACATTCCTTGCTACTTTTAATACAAGCTCTGAGCCATGACTATCTAAATAGGACAGAGTGGGCATTAAAAGTTCATAGGGCTTGATATTGCCTGTTTAAAAAATGAGCCCCTACGGAATTTTGCTTTGTTACTAACCTTTATTAGCCTTGTAGCCAATGGCGATTAAGGTATTGTGGCATATCTGTCAGCATGCATGGAGATTACTAGTAAATGCACTTAAAAGTCTAGGAGCCAAAAGCTACAACCACAAGCCGGGAATACTAATTTGGGCTTGATTCAGTATAAACAGTCAAAGGGACGGATAATGCATACTTGTCTCTTTTTGTTGGCATATTTATGTATCATTTTGCTCAACCCTTTCTTGGCATGTAACACTGCTCTACAGCCAAAATGCTTCTGAAATAAATGTAGTCAAATTTTACTAATTCTGGATCACTGAGAACGAAAATGATGCTTAAAATTGTTGATTGGCTCTAGTTTTCAAGATATGCTATCGGGTCAGTATATACGACCCTTGACTTGGGAATGGCGGAGGATAAGTGAGTTATAAAGGGAAGGGATCTCAATTTAAACCAGAAATGACTGAAATACAATCTTTGACTGGATCTATGAATAAATCTATGACTGGGTTTGGACAGTACTTGCTTTTTAGGCAAAACAATGAATGATGCAATCTGAAGCTGGTATTGCGTCATACATGATATGAATTGCATCATGTTATTCCTAGAAGTCATGGATGATGCAATCATAATGAAGCTTACATCACTCTGCTGAACAAATTGCCCTATATCAGCTCTAGAAATCATACAGTGTCGTGCTCTCTTATAGGTCAGTGTTTGATTTTGCAAAGGACACATTTCTGTTTAGCCAAAGTGAGCAGAGATGCGTTGTACTTGTGTGAACAGTGCAGATAACTTCTGCTACGTTTGTGGTGAAGTGACTTTTGCATCACAAAAGCGCAGTATAACCACTATGGTTAAGAAAGCCTATCACCTTTATTTTGGCTGCAAAATTGGAGATCAGGACAAGAGGTGGGCCACACATATGCTGCAACACTTGTGCAACAAATCTTCGCCAGTGGTTGAACAGGAAAAGGAAATCTATGCCTTTTGCAGTGCCAATGATTTGGAGAGAGCCAACAGATCATACCAGCAATTGTTACTTCTGCATGGTGCCTCCAGTTGGGAAAGGCATGTCAAAGAAGAAAAAGTGGACTGTGCATTATCCAAACATTCCATCAGCTATACGCCCAGTACCCCACGGAGAAGGACTGCCGGTTCCTGATGCACCAGAATCATTCTCACTTGAGTCAGACGAGGAAGAGGAAGAGGATGAAACTTCTGGTCCTGAACCATCAATGTCACAGGACCCACATTTTCTCCCATCCTCCTCCTCTGAACTACACCTCATAACACAAGGTGAACTGAATGACCTTGTCAGGGATTTGGAACTACCCAAGAGTAAGGCAGAGCTGTTGGGCTCCAGACTACAGCAGTGGAATCTCCTGGCAGGTGATGTTAGGGTTTCCATGTTCCGTGACCGTCAAAAGGATCTTGTCCCATTCTTCTTCATGGAATGTGATCTTGTAGCCTGCAAAAACATCGATGGTGTGATGGCAGCCCTCAACATTGTTCACGATCCAGATGAGTGGAGACTGTTCATTGATTCATCGAAGACGAGTCTTAAAGCTGTTTTACTGCATAATGGCAATGTTTTGCCATCAATTCCAGTTGGTCATGCAGTCCATATGAAGGAAACCTATGACCACATGAAACAACTTTTGAGGTGCATAAACTATGACCAACATCAGTGGCAGCTTTGTGGCGATTTGAAGGTTGTTGCTCTCTTGCTTGGTCTGCAGACTGCATACACAAAGTACTGCTGTTTTCTCTGCGAATGGGCTAGTCATGCAAGAGATTCCCACTACATCAAGAAAGATTGGCCACTCCGACAGTCATTGGAGCCTGGGAGGAAAAGTGTTCAGCATCCACCACTTGTTGAATCACGGAAGATTTTGTTACCACCCTTACACATCAAGCTGGTTCTGATGAAGAACTTTGTCAAGGCCATTGACAAAACACAAGCAGCTTTCAAGTACCTCCACGGAAAATTTCCAAGGTTAAGTGAAGCTAAGATAAAGGAAGGTGTCTTTGTTGGTCCTCAGATTTGTGAACTTCTTCGAGATGATGCATTTGACCATGAACTGCGTGGCAAGGAAAAGACGGCATGGAAAGCCTTCCAGTTAGTGGCAATAAATTTTCTCGGAAACAACAAGGCAGACAACTACAGGTTGTTGGTGGAAAACCTCCTCAAGGCATACAAAAGCCTTGGTTGCAACAGGTCACTAAAGATACATTTTTTGCACTCTCATCTAGATTTTTTTCCACCGAACTGCGGAGCAGTGAGCGACGAGCACAGCGAGTGATTTCACCAGGACATTGCAACAATGGAGAAACGCTATCAGGGCAAATGGAGCCATCAATGCTTGCAGACTATTGCTGGACAGTGACAAGAGATGCTCCATTTAATGAATACAAGAGACAAGCCAAGAAGCACCGAGTAGACACTGAATAGGACTAAACTATGTACATAATAGTTTTTTGCCTTTTGTTTCATAATACATTTTATTTATATAACCCTTTTGCTGATTTTTAAAGTGTTACATAAACAGGACAGGTGAAATATTATCATGTAAAGCAACCATAAACACATGAAAAGACCTAGGTTTACAATTTATGATTAAAACTCTACTATCTACACAATATACATAGACATAAAATGTAAAAACTTAAATATCTTAGAAACAGTAGCCAATCAGTTGTTTTAATTGTCATATTTGAATTCAGCACATCAAAATACATAATAAATAGCACATTTTATCTCTGAAGCAGATGACTTCTCAAAAATTGTAGACCACTGTAATTAAGGGCAACAGAAAATAGTACAAGTTTTTTAGATTATTCTGAAAGATGGGAGAAGCTCATTCTGATAGCCTGCCCACATAGGGATGGAACCAATGCAGCCATTTGTCGCACACTAGATGCTCATTGGAATGTCTTTTCCTCAAGTTGCTGAAAGACATGTTGGGCAAATAATTCTCTACCCAGCAAATGTAGCTCCTTTGGTATGTTATATCTGAACATGCATAATTCTTTTAAAAACATGGTTAGCTTTTGAAATTGTTTAAATCTTTAGTAAGAACAAATTAATCCTGGCTCTTAACCCAAAACGGTTTACTGTGCATTTTCAGTATTTGCAGTTCATTATTTGAGTTGTGTGTGTGTGGTCACCTAAGTCACATGGTGTTTCTGTTCTCTGACTGCATGACCTAGACTTAATAAGTGACATCCCCTTCTGCCTAAAATGATTTTTTGTTTTGCTCAAAACAAAATTCACTCTGTTATTAAATGGATCTTGGCTGCACCTCAGAATATACTTTCAGCAAACATTCATATTAACTAAATTTTTCTCACATGAATGCTTGCAAAAGGTGAACAACAAAGGGCACAATCATGATGAAAGTGAAATTCCATTTAGAAGTCCCTGAATGCATGTGAATAATCTCTTTCATTATTTGTCCATCCCTATTGAGCACTACTGTTTGGAATAGATTGGGGAAAGCTTGGCAACATAAGAAAGACCTGTCCTTTAACTGATCTTGCTACCAAAGCTAGAACTGCCAGGGAGTATCATCCATGCTGAGATTGCTCAGAAGTTCTTTTCTAGTTTTATATTATTATTGACCTACTGTAATGTGTTGCCTTATGTTAAAAGTATCTCCACTGACACACACAAACAAAACAAAAACAACCACACAAAAGAAAAACAAAATGAAACAAACAAACAAAAAAAACACTACATGCATAGATCTTTTCCAGGTTTCCAAAACAACAACAATATTTTGTACTCTTGCCTTCAAATTTTGGCACAAATGAAAATTTGTTGTGATTTTTTTTTAAAGAGTCACACTATTTTCAGGATGTGAAATTTTGCCATTTTCATCATGAAGAAAAATATCTGGCAAAAGCAAAACGTTTGTCATAGATTGAAATCAGACACAAAAATGAGTCTTCACTCACAAATGTAAAAAATAAGTTTGGCAGCTGTGAAAAGTTTCAGACTCTTGTACATCAATAGTACTCACAGCTACCATTGATATTGTGCTACCTGTAACAGAGATCTTTAAAGGAAAAGAAGGGGCAGAACTACTATTACAAAGTCCCAGCCCTTTAAGTCCAGATAATTAGGGTGGTTGTGGGTCCTACCTATAGGCATCATGGCTCAGATCCACAAAGGATTTGGGCATTGCAACACCTAACTTCCGGGTGCCTTGAAAATCACTGGAATCCAAAAAGCCTGAATTAGACACCTAGACTCGCTTTACAATGAGAGATAGTTGCCTAAGAATGGAATCCACAAAAGCCAGAGTGTGAGGTGAGGAGCTGCCTAAACTAGCCAATGGGAGATGCCAACAAAAAGGATTTATTCTAATCCTCACCCCTCTCATGGAGTTCAATGCCTATGTCTTGACTGTAGGGAGGTACCTATCTGTTTGTGATCCGCAGCCAGGAACCCTCTCTAGAATCAGAATAGACACCTGCCTGACTCCACACAAAATGACTGGGATGGAAGGGTGTGTGCCACAGGCCTCCCTTATAACCTTTAGCCCAGTGGATAGGGTACTCACCTGGGATGAGGGAGACATCCAGTTCATTTACCCCCCGCCTGATAAGGAGAAGGGATTTAAACACCTCTCAGATAATTGCCTAACCAGTGGGCTATGGGATATTCTGATGTGGGTCTCTCTCTTCCACTCTGAATACATAATTAAATATTAACTGAGCTCGAGTAATTCTCACTCCGTCTCTATAGTCCAGTGCCTAGGACACTCACTTGAAAGGTGGCTGATCCATGTTCAAAATTCTTTTTCTCAGCCAGCAGAGGTGGGAAATGAAGCAGGGTCTCCCATATTTTGAGTGAATACCCTAACCACTGAGCTAAAAGTTAGGTGGGAGACCACAGCTGATGCCTTACATATCCATACCCATGACCACCCCCAGCCATTTTGCTTGGCGTTAGGTGCACTCAAAGAGGTGGAGAATACGCATCTTCCCCTCATTTGAGGATCACACCGGGGCCTAGGTGTAAGTTGGTCAGGAGCCCCAATGCCTAAGACAGCAGTGAGTATGCCCACAGGCAGAAACTTAGGCACCAAGAGATCTGTCACAGAAAAAATTTAAATGCTGAGCAAGTTTAGATACAGGGCTAGGTAGCAGCTGAGCAGGGGTTTTGTGGATCACAGTGGTGCCTCAAACTGGGACTTAGGGCCAGATCCACACAGGGATTTAGGCACCTATGTGACCAGGAGAAAGCCAAGTGACTGTGGGCAAGACTATATAAGAGGAAGCCCCTTTGCTTTCATGAAAGAGAGACCATGGGTGAATTAAGATCTGGAATGGGGCTCTCCACCATGAGAGGTAGGGAAATAGTGCAGGATGGACTTGTATGTAATGGCCTGGGAGAAAGCCTGAACAGAAACAGGAAATGGAGATGGGAAAATAGTGGAACAGAACACTCTTGAAGATGTCGGCAATGTAGCGCAAGTAGAGTAGGGGCATTAGGGGACGAGAGCTGAGGAAGCGTTGTTCTAAGTCAGCCATAAAAATGTTGGCATGCTATGGGGCCATGCGGGTACCCATAGCACTGCCACTGACTTGAAGCTATATATTGTCCCCAAATGTGAAATAGTTGTGGGTGAGGACAAAGTCACAAAGTTCAGCCACCAGGTTTGCCATCTTCATCTTCATCATCTGGACCCATGGAAAAGAAGCCCTTGAGGAATTCCACCATGATTTCAACAATTTCCATCCCACCATCAACCTCAGCCTGGACCAGTCTACACAAGAGATCTACTTCCTGGACACTACAGTGCTAATAAGCAATGGCCACATAAACACCACCCTATACCGGAAACCCATTGACCGCTATACTTACCTGCATGGCTCCAGCTTTCAGCTAGACCACATCACACGATCCATTGTCTACAGCCAAGCTCTAAGATGCAACTGCATTTGCTCCAATCCCTCAGACAGAGATAAACACCTACAAGATCTCTATCAAGCATTCTTAAAACTGCAATACCCAGTTTCTTAGAGATAAACACCTACAAGATCTCTATCAAGCATTCTTAAAACTGCAATACCCGCTGAAGTGAAGAAACAGATTGACAGAGCCAGAAGAGTACCCAGAAGTCACCTACTACAGGACAGGCCCAACAAAGAAAGTAACAGAACACCACTAGCCATCACCTTTAGCCCCCAACTAAAACCTCTCCAGCACATCAAGGATCTACAACTTATTCTGAAGAACGATCCCTCACTCTCACAGATCTTGGGAGACAGGCCAGTTCTCGCTTACAGACAGCCCCCAACCTGAAGCAAATACTCATCAGCAACCACACAACAAAAACACTAACCCAGGAACCTATCCTTGCAACAAAGCCCGTTGCCAACTCTGTCCACATATCTATTCAAGGAACACGATCATAAGACCTAATCACAGCAGTCACACCATCAGGGGTTCATTCACCTGCACATCTATCAATGTGATATATGTCTTCATGTCCCTCTGCCATGTACATTGGCCAAACCGTACAGAATCTACGCAAAAGAATAAATGGACACAAATCAGACGTCAAGAATTATAACATTCAAAAACCAGTTGGAGAACACTTCAACCTCCC
This sequence comes from Malaclemys terrapin pileata, assembly GCF_027887155.1. Lineage (NCBI taxonomy): Eukaryota > Metazoa > Chordata > Testudines > Emydidae > Malaclemys > Malaclemys terrapin. The sequence continues at coordinate 15,294,733 of NC_071518.1, forward strand.
TGGACACTCAATTACAGACCTAAAAGTTGCAATTCTTCAACAAAAAAACTTCAAAAAAAGACTCCAACGAGAAACTGCAGAACTGGAATTAATTTGCAAACTGGACACCATTAAATAGGCTTGAATAAAGACTGGGAGTGGATGGGCCATTACACAAACTAAAAACTATTTCCCCATGCTAATTTTTCCCCTACTGTTACTCACACCTTCTTATCAACTGTTTGAAATGGGCCATCCTGATTATCACTACAAATTGTTTTTCTCCTGCTGATAATAGACCATCTTAATTGATTAGTGTCATTAGAGTTGGTATGTCAACCTCCATTTTTTCATGTTCTCTGAATAAATATATCTTCCTACTGTATTTTCCACTGCATGCATCGGATGAAGTGGATTTTAGCCCACGAAAGCTTATGCTCAAATAAATTTGTTAGTCTCTAAGGTGCCACAAGTACTCCCCATTCTTTTTGCTTTGTTATAGTAGCCTTTCATCTGCTCTTTTTCTTTTACCCCACTCTCTTGTATTTATCATACTCTCAAATCATCTAGAGACTTATTACAAGAATTGAAATTTTCACAACTGTTAGGGTCACATTTTTCACAGTAGGAGTACCTGATGTTTAAGTAGATTCTATCCTCTGGCTACTAATATAATAGTATCCACAATGGTATTGTCTCATTATTAAGAACCAAGTCTTGATTTCATGCTTTAGCTTAACATATTTGTCTCCTGTGACTTGTAGTTTCACCCATTACTTATCACTTTTACGCTTTCATCTATGTCTGCTTTTTATTCCTTCTGGGGCTGATTTCTTAGTGCTGCCCCTGCCACCTGCTTTAACCTGATAAACTGACAGCTCAAATTGTAAATCTTGACCTAAGTCTGACCCTTCCTTGAGATATAAATGCTTCCATTCAAATGGGTAATGATGCTTTAACAAGCATTCTGGATTCAAGCCTCACACCAGAAATGCATTGTTCAAAAATCAAACCAATGGCTATATATTTATGAATGGGAGACCGTGAAGATCAGTGCCGACCCAAAATATGTAGGAGGATTCAAATTCTTCTTTTTTGACAGTTCATATGAATCCTCACTTTAGATCTCATATCTAATAGTTTGTTTATAGGCAACATTAATGACAAGAAACTGGAAAATTGTAAGTTGCCAAACCATTTTAAAACTGTAAAAAATCATTTATATATTTAATATATTGGCTTTGCAAGGAGAGCCATCTGAAATGGACTCTCAGAACTTCAGTGCCCAGAAGACAGATGTTCTCAGAGGTCTAATGCCTTTGGCTGTCTCTAAAACAGCCTCCAGTTAATACTTGGAAACAGTGTCTCTCTCCCCTAATTTTTTTCAGATATTAGGTATAGCAAATGAATGCAACACCTGATCTTTCCTTTTCTGGATTAAGAGGTAGGTTACCATAGCCAATTATTCAAAGGTAATTTGGCAGCATCTTAGATAGTTGGGTATCTTGGCTTCAGCCCATCTCTATTTATTACTTAGCTTAAAGACAGTTACATTTCAAAGAGGTGAGGGAGAAGGGAAGAAAAGAAATTAATATAACCTGCTAGCATTTGTAAAGTCACTTGGAGACAGACACTGTTAGCTCGAATGACTAAGATCAATGTTATGTACCTGATAAACACTTTTGCTTTTACATGTTAGAGTTAAGGAGGTTAGCCTACCTTGATTTCCACCCTGTGAGCATTTGATGTATTGACCAGACAAATGCATCTCAATTAATCTCTTACTAAAGATATTGAACCAAATTCTGAAACCAATTGGGCTATACAGAACAGAATTTTCCATGATGATGTATGAGTTAGTGTATTTTAGATAAGTATTTGCCCTTTCTACAAATCTGATAAACCCCACACCAACCATACTCTAATACGAAGTTGAATAAAATATTCCAGTTTGGTATACTTGTCTCAGATGTCTTGCTTGACATTATCAAGGAAATACTAAGCAAACTGTCTTCTTAGATAGTCTAATCATTAGAGGCATATAATACCTATTTCTGCCTGTGGTTTATGGGACTCAAAATATTTTCTTATGAGGTGCCTAACCTGCTTTCACTTGCAAAATTCAATTACCAAGCACCTGGCACTAAATTCATTCCTAGTGTAATGCTGTTGACACCAATGGCTTTGCATTAGGGGAAAACTGGCTTTTGGACTATAATTTTGTAGTAGATTTTGAGCATTTTGATTTAGGAAAAAAACGTTAAGAAAAAATTACCCATTGTATCTAATTTAATTTTATTCAATTTAATTCTATTATGCATATATTAAGCCAGATTTTGCCCTCAGTTATAATACTATGACCACACAGAAGCAAGTAGTGTTCTATTTCCAAATCCTTGGAACATTAACTTCCAGGTGAAAGACACCATGAAACTAGGAGGATATTGCAGAAGTAGGATATAGACTTTAATCTGAAGAGTTTGTTGGGGAGAACTGTGCTCAGGCACTCCTGATGAGGTGTGGGAGTAGGGTACATCTATGAAATGGTTACTTGCAAAGGGTAAAATAGGAGGAGTTGTACTCCTAGGATGTCTTGGGAGGAGGGGGTAGGGGGGAGATCTCCTTGCAGGGAAGGAGAGAATGGTCAAGATTTGTTGCAGGAAAGTTCGTTAGTTAAAAAATGGATCTGGGTTGTTGTCAAAGGGTTCTGAGAGGTTTCAAAAAATTGGTGAGATGGCTGGTGTACATCTTTCTCAGGCAGTTTTGTATAGATCTAGTACTTGGAAAGAAGCTGAAGCACCTGCTGTGGTTATGGCCAAATGGTTAAAAAAATCTGATTCTGCTGAGTGGTGAATATCTACAGCACCTACTGATTTCAGTTTATGTTCTTGGGACTAGACTTGATGATGAGGAGGGCTGTATGTGCGCATTAGTATATTCCTCATTATTACTCTAAGGTATCTTACAGTGGACAACAGTGTTCATCTAGAATACTGGCATGGAGGATGATTAGGAGCATTTCTAAAAAAATACATGCTGTTCACAGATTTAGCAATCTGGCTGCTACAAAATGTATTACAGCCTGCTACATTTACATTACCATAGTGAGTGACAGTGTCTCTTATTCCAATCGTCTTACTAAATAATGGTTTATTTGAATGGAAAATTTGGCAAGAAGAAGATGATGTTTCCCAAAATGACAGCATATCACAAAAGCTAAATCCATTACAAATCTGTGTATGACTTTACTTGTATCACTAAGCTGCATGTTTCCCCTCTGTTAACTTAGTGCTTTCAGTACCACCCATGGGATGCAACAAAACAACTCGTATCTGTTCCTCCAATATGCTGAAGTTACTGTCATCTACCATAAAAAGCTGTTTGATATTTGTTTGCTAGTGAATGACAAAACATAATAGTTATTAATGGCTAGATTAAGAGAACACAAAATATTTTGAGTCACTGCTCTGTATTACTAATAGTTGTGTCTCAAAGCAAGCAGGAAATATCTTGCATCTAGTTTACTAACTATATTATGACAATGTCTTTCAAAATGCTACAGAGTAGAAAATGTATCTAAATAACTGACTGAGTAAACAAGGCTGATTATGCATCAGTTTGAGATTTTCTTGGTTAACTAGGGTTCCCAGTGTTTACAATAAAATGCTTTAAGTATTATAATTCTCAGTAAATTGCAGATATTGCATACCATTGTGAACTCCTTACCTCCACTCTTGAAGGACATTCAATTTCTAGAATGTCCCAACTCCAGAGATAGCTGTGCTTAAAAGACCTGATGTCTTTTTGAAGTCAATAAGAGTCTTTCAATTTACTTCAGCTGGCTTTGGTTCCATCACATAGTGGGGAACACCACCAAAACTGGTAACTTTTCTAGCATTAGGAAACACAAGCGCTGTTGACCTTTCACTAAAAATGGCCATTTAACCCTAGTCTCGGTTCCCTGTCCTAATCAGTTTTTGCTCCATGACAATATTTTGCCTCTCACCCTGGATTACTTAACTTATTTAGCCTTCTACGAGGGATCTTGACAAAGGGCTTTTGGAAGTCTTCTTTATTCAATACTTTGACACATTCAAAGAATTCTAAGATTAGTGAAACATGACTTAGCAGTTGCAGAAACCCAGTTGGTTAGACCCATCTGTAGTAGGAAGAGAGTCTGAGACATAAGCCCTTGTATTAGAGGCCTGGTATAAGGCCTAAGGCCTGAATTAAAGTAGTGATCAAAACTTTGCTGATATGAAGCAAAGTCAGGTTGTGACCAAGAGGCAGGCCTTGCTGAAAACCAAGTCTGTGGATTTATTGGGCAATTTAATTGAGGTATGCTGTCTTCGCTATCTGCACAGAGCTGGAGCAGCACACTAAATGAATGGACACGCAGCCAACATCTGACCACACCATCATATCATGACTTCCCAGATGTTGTTTGACTTTATTTTAAATTTGTTTTAAGCAATTTATCATGTGTAGATTTAGCACTTGTAATATTCCTCTAATATGATGCCTGAATTGGATTGTGAAAGATGTGTAATAATGCTATTGTAAGGTAGTACTTAATCAAGTGTATTACAAATGTTTCATGATTTGTTTTAGTCCATGTGTTATGTACCCATTGTAGATAACTAAAAAGCTCATTTACTCATGAAATAGTGGTGTTTTGAGTTCCTATTTGTAGAAGAAGGTAGCAAATTGTCTTGTACCCCCAATACTTGATTTTTAGTTCTAGCTTTAGTATGTAATGTAAAAAAAGAAGTTCGTTTCCATGAAATGTCACATTCAGACATCTACAGTAGCTATGAAACACTCAATGTTGCATGTGCTGTGGGGAGGAAAATTGACATCCTCTAATCCTGGAGCTTTTAAACATATCTGAAACAATCACTTATCCAATAAGAATATAATAAAGATTATGCAAAAAACCCAATTTCATTTTTCCCCCTGGAAAATTGGATTCAAAAGTCTTATAACGTAACTACATCTGTGTTTTATCAATAAAACTTGATGAGCCAGAAATTGTATTTTATGCTGGAGGCACTAAGCCTATTGCACGTATATGGCTGTGATTGTATTCCTACTATCATGAGCTAGGTTAAAAACCTTATCAACTGCATTTATTTGCAGAATTTTGAATACTGACGCACCCAGCCAAGGATTAGTCTTCCAAGGTAAGGAGGACAAATTTGGACAAACAATCAGCACTGACCTTGCATAATTAGTCTAACACTGACATCTGAAGAATAAAATATGTACTATAACAACGACAAGATTTTTACCATAAAGAAACCTCTTTGCTACTAACAGACTATCCAATTGTTTTACGACACATCTACATTTATAGAAGTCTGAAACAGCACTGTTGGTCATGGTGTGCTATGATGACAGCTGCTGATACCTTTTGCTGTGATGCTGTCAGAACTTAAAAGGATCCATGCCTGGGTGGCAGAAATCAAATGAATACTTCAGTGCTACAGATTATGGTGCTTGTGACTTAGTGGCACATTTCCCTGTGCGGCAGTTCTGAACCAATGCCCCAGTATAGTGTCAAGAGGCATACAGTGGGCATGACATCCTGGGCAGAGGGATAGGTGGAGTGGCATGTCTGAAGTAGCTGTATAGCACTCAGAAGAAGACTCTTTCCCAGAGTACATACGCAGGCTCCCACAAACATGTTACACTGCTCCAGCCAGTCAATGCAGAAACTGAAGAAGTCAGAATTTGGTTCATAAGATACATGAGGCACATGCTGTGGAATGCCTACTCTTTTTCATCAAGCAAACAAATCTCCCTCAGACTCTCAAATGGAGTCCACTTGCATTACTATCACTCCTCTCAGCCCCAGTCATGGACAAGGATCCTACTGTGCTAGGTACTATACACAGAGAACGAAAACAGACAGTCCCTGTCCCAAACAGCGTCCACTCTAAGTCTAGCTGAGTGACCCTCAGGACTTGTCCCGTAATGACTCTTCTAAACATTTATTCATTTATGGAATTGCTTGTCAACCAAATGCAAAAAGGAAGTCCAGAAATGCTAATTTTCTATTTGTAGTGCTTATTAGCTACAATGAGCAGTATAGGTGCCCTTAGACCTAGGTGCTACACAGACAGTCTCTCTACCTGAACAGTTTACAATCTAATTTCTAGATTGAATTAAGGTAGGTCCCAAAATATACTATGTTCTTTCGAAATACTGAACACCTGGTTGCTCCCCCATGTAGCATACAATCTAAGGCCCTGGTCCTGATAGCTAAACCACACAGGTGGAGCCCTGTGAATTGGGTTCTGTTTATCTACAAGACTCTTGCATAGATAAATGTGTGGGATTGGGACCTAGAACTTAATTACAAGCATAGGAACACTACAGAACTGAGATCTCATTAATGTCTGACATTCTCATGTACTTGTTTTAATTATAGGCGGACTAAAGTTAAGCTTGCCTATCAACTTTAATTATAAAATCCTGCTTTTAGTTGTTAATAACTTTTCCAAACTCTCTTTGGGTTAAAACTTTCTATGTTAACTGCCTCAGGACATTTTTTTTTGAGGGGGAAGGTGGAGAAGGGGTGAACTTCAACAAAAACTGGCCAGCTATTTTTCAGAACAAGATTGAAGAAAAATACATTTTCCCCATGGGGAAAATTTCTACAGCTGCCTTGTTGAGACTCTCTTGCATATTCATGCTTTGGAGCAGGGACTTGAAATTTGGCAGGTATGTAGCCCTGGTGCCAGCCCTGTGGGGGGGGGGGGGGAACTAAAATTTGGCCAAGTTATGACCCTCTGAGCATGTTCAAAAACATTTTTGGTAAAGACTTCTTTGTTTGTTTACTAAGTTCTCCACAGAGTCCATCTGTACCATGCATGCTCCAGCCCATGGTTACATGGCTGAGCAGGACTTTCAATGCAATTACTCCTCCTGGTTGCCAGTGGACACTGTGGTGCTAGGCAAAGGGACTGGGAGCCGGGAGACTCTCTCACCTGTATTCTCAACACTTACTGCAGGCTCCCAGGCAGCGTGGAAAAGGAGGAGAGAAACAAGCTGACTTGGAATGGAGAAGGGCAAGGAGCTGGGCCTGAAGACTGGGAAGAAATGGAGCAGGGAGAAGAAGGCAAGACTGGGATAGGGACCAAAATGTCTGCAATCACTAGAGAATATGCCCGTCAGATCCTCACAGAATCCAGGATATCTGTGAAGCTCCATCTAGTGGCTGGCCCAGAGGATGACAACCTAGTTATCCAATTATCTCAGGGGTCTGCAACCTTTCAAAAGTGGTGTGCTGAGACTTCATTTATTCACTCTAATTTAAGGTTTCGCGTGCCAGTAATACATTTTAACGTTTTTAGAAGGTCTCTTTCTATAAGTCTATAATATATAACTAAACTATTGTTGTATGTAAAGTAAATAAGGTTTTTAAAATGTTTAAGAAGCTTCATTTAAAATTAAATTAAAATGCAGAGCCCCCCCGGACCGGTGGCCAGGACCCGAGCAGTGTGAGTGCCACTGAAAATCAGCTCACATGCCGCCTTTGGCACGCGTGCCATAGGTTGCCTACCCCTGAATTATCTCGAGTTACAGAGATCTGTGCTGGGGTGTTGGGGTTACTATCCCTGTCTGAGCCAGAGTTTTAATATCAGGGGCAGCACGGCTGGTAAAGATACCCTTCATAATTGCCTCAGTAGCCTGATCATCAGGGTTTACATTAGTAGTTTGCCTGATGGTATCCCGAATACGCTGCAGAAAAGCAACCGGACTCTCTTTTGGCTCCTGTGCTAGCTCATACGGCTTAGCCCAATTGTTATGTCAGACAGCTGAGTGTCGGAGACCATGTAATAGGAGCTCCTTGTATACAGTGAGACAGGTCAGATCGGCCGGCACATTGGGATTCCACTGGGGAGTGGGAAATGGGGTGTGGCTTCTTATCTCAGTACATGTGCTCTCTGTCTGCTGTTCTCTGTTCTCTCCACAGGTATACCAAAGATTTGCAACCTCTCCCGCTGGATGCCCCGATCCACTCCTTGCAGCCAGGTGATTCCGTACTCGTCCAGACCTGGAAGGACGAGCCTCTCCAAGAGAAGTGGAAGGGACCCTACACCATCCTGCTGGTCTCCCACACGGCAGCAAAGGTTGAAGGACACAAAAACTGGATTCATCACTCTCGTCCGAAAGCAGTGCCTGCTCCTGAACGGTGGACTGTCCAGCCTGCAGAGAAGACTGCCAGCGACAATTTGAGACCTAAGCTGTTATTCAGATGACAATAGTGTCTGCTGGGAATGCCCTGTGATCTCTTTGTACAGTCACAGCGCACTCCCCGCGAGACTTCTGAGCGTTGGTTGTGTTTGTTTTCACAGGACCGGCCTAACCTGGTGGCCTGGTCCCTTTTGTTTTTAATCTGCTTGCTATTGATGATTGTTATTTTGTGGGTATTTGGGGAATTGTGATTGTTAGGCTCTAGGATCACCTGCCCAGCATGAGTTCAGATCCAGGGTCTGTCACAGTGGTACTCTTTGCCGTAGGGACACTCCTCTTGTTAACTCCCGTTTCCCCCAGGCACATGCGGGATGGAAAGGAATCCCTACTAACTTAGAGGCAAACACATATGAGTCCCTGAAGGTTTGCTTTGCCCAAGAGTTTAACCTCTCCAACTGCTGGGTATGCTCCCAAATCCCACACCATGCTGCAGGGTTACCCTGGAGGGTGGTTCCTCAGAATTGGTCAGATATCTGTTGGGGATGGTTCAGTAGAGGGAAAAATGCCTCGGGTACCCCTTGTCCCAGAACTGTACCATTGAGTCCCAGTATGCATTAAGGGACGACCCCTGGAACCGCAGGCCAACTCAACATATATCCCTTCCCCTATTAGGTTACGGCCAGTAGCCCCTGGGTTGGTGTGCTATTGATGGTTTAAGTCCAGCAATCACACCTGGTTTGCTGGGAATAGCACCTGTCAGTATTATTTATCCCCTGACAGTGATGCTTCCATCCCTGTCTATGTTAACGGCAAATCCGACTCTACTGCCCGGTTCGGATCGTTTAATGGCAGACAAGTAAATAGGTGGTGTAGCGGTTATAATGGCTTGGTAGGGAATGGCCACTCCTTTTATATTTGCGGTACCTCTGCCTATAAGTGGCTACCGCATCAGTGGTATGGAAGCTGCTATCTAGGATATCTTGCCCCTCCCCTTCGTGTCCTCCCTAAACTGCCCCCTGGCCGCGCCAGGCAGCGTAGATCTTTGTATGCCACCCCAGAGCCTATTACAGAAGGAGACAGATTGGGTATGATCTTTCTCCCATCCTATGGGGTAGGACGACTGGCTCAATTTTATCGTAGGCTCTCTGTGTTTCTCACCAAGTATGCCAATGAGACCTTGGCCATAGAGAAAAGCCTTAACTCAGAGCTTTACCAGCTCCGGTTGCTGTCCCTGCAAAATGGACAGGCCTTAGATTATGTTTTAGCCTCCCAGGGTGGGGTGTGTGTCCTTATTGGGAGTGAATGTTGTACTTATGTCCCAGAAAGCTCACAGGACATTAACAAGCACGTCCTGTCAGCCGAACAGGCTTTTGATCAGTGGAAGGCTCAGGAAAGGGAACCCACAGTTTTTGATTCCCTTTGGAGTTGGTTGCCCAACCTGGGAGGACTGGGAAATAGCCTTGTGCATCTCCTCCTTACAGGTGTGGTACTGTTCCTGGTCACCCTCCTCCTGATTGCTTGTTTTAAATTGCTCCTCCGTAAGCTGTGTGCCCCCCCTTTCCCCAGAAATCCCAGCATACCCTCTCATTGAGAACCCCAGCTCCATGGCACTCAATCGTATCTTGTCTACAGAATATGAGAAAACTCAGCCAAAAACTTGTTGAGTATTCTCAAAGGAGGGAACTGTTGGGGTTACTATCCCTGTCTGAGCCAGAGTTCTTCCATGTTTTAACTCTGTCCTTCCATGTTTACCTCTGATCGACCTTAACAGCCAAGGACAGGAATTGGAATGTGTAAATAGCTAGTTAGCAATTACGACCTTGCTCATTTCAGGTACCAAACAATAATGATGAGGTTTGCATGTTTCTAGCTGGGGAAGGGGTAATAAAATAAGGGTAAACAGGACCAAATAACTGTTTAGAGAGAAGTTACTAACAAGCTAGATTTATAGCCCTAGAATGATTTAGTTGCTTAAATGTATAAACATGCCTTCGGTAGAGAGGGGAGGGGGAGTGGGGGAGGTGGTAGGAAGGGGGAGAGGGGGAGGGCTTAGTTGTAAAATGTATAAAGAAGAGAGAAACTGTTTTTGCTGGTGTGCTCGATTTGAGACTTGCCTGTCTCCTTGCACCACTTTGAGATCTCAAATAAACTTTGATTGTTTCTCCACCCCGGTATGTTTATTGACGTGAAGCACTCCGGGCAACGAACCTCACTGTTGCTGTCTTCGGGCCCCTGTGCCGGCAACAGGGGTTGTAAATATTCTGATCCTGATGATGATCCATGTGGGGTGCATATCCACTCCCCTACATGATCATCATCAGGATTAGTATATATGTATTAACTTAGAAAACATTAAAGGAACAGGTTTCAGAGTAGCAGCCGTGTTAGTCTGCATCCGCAAAAAGAACAGGAGTACTTGTGGCACCTTAGAGACTAACAAATTTATTTGAGCATAAGCTTTCGTGGGCTACAGCCCACAAGTACTCCAGTTCTTTTTATTAAAGGAACAGTATGGTTGCAAAAATACAAGTCTTCACAAGTACCTCTCGGGTCCATTTCCTTGGAGTGATATTTGCACAGCTTAAAACACTGGGCAGTGTTTTGTCCCCTGCCCCCCCCAGCCTGTGCATGCTATCAATAGAATAATGCTACATGGAAAGGGGGGCATCTCTTTCTGTGATCACAGGGAGTTTAGGCATTTGTGAACCCTGGAAAAAAAGGTGTGTGTGGGGTGGGGGCGGGGGGGAAGAGGATTCTCAGTGTCCTCTTGGGGTGAAGTGGATATCATTTTCATGATACTTAATTTGAGGTGTCCTCTTTCAGGGAGGCACATAAGCGGAGACAGTCTGGCAATGGGCAACTTCTTCTCCTCCCCAACAAATATAAAATTAATATAACAAACCATACAGACTTAGCCTGGAAATGAATTGCAAAAAAATATGAACTCAACTCCTTTTGTGCCAACAATCATCATCCCAGGAAAATCCGACTTCCAGCACAAATGGATTAATATGAATAATGAGATGCTTACCCTCTAAAACCTTTAATATAGAAAAGGCTACACTAAGCCATGGTCTATTTAAAAATAGAACCTTGATGTCATGCAAGTGCTTGGGTCACAAATGCAGCTTTCCAGTTTCTAAAAGCCTCATTTAACATACCTGTTATCCAAACACAATATATCGCTGTGGACTTGAAATACCACAAATGCAATTGGCCTGTGCTTTATGAAGCAGTGCAAGGGAGGTACTAGCACATTTTTTCTGAATAAAAACACAGTAGCACAGATTTGTCCATTCAAAGATCTCTTGGTCGCACTCTTCAAAACTGCCCCCACAGGGTCTACCCACGAGATCACAGTATTAATGATATGTGACCATTTCTATCTTCAAGATGAATGAGTGAGTTTTTGAAATTCTTTTTACAGACAGGAGAGCTCTGTCTGTCTCCATCCCACTCCCCCAACCGGGCTGAAATGCTTGTAATTATATTTACAGAGCTGTGGTTAAAACAAAAGATACAAAGCGCACCAGCAATCACCCAGAATAAGTGGAATAGTACAGAGATGATGCAGTATTAGTGTTGCTAAAGTATATGGATTAATGTGAAGTTACAGTGGGTTTTGGAGAATAATAGTGTGTAAAGAATCTCCCGCTGGGTATGCTATATACATTTACTTAAGCAGTGGAAGCTATCTAAACAAGAGAATGCAATCATACCCACTCACAACCTGGAATGGAACAACAGATGCCAATGGATAATATACAAAGCTTAGGAGCAGATTCCAATATTGATCAGTTAATTCTGGATAATTTGTTCTTCCATCAATAGTAATAAAAAGAGGGTGAGGATTGACCAAATGCAGTATGACAAGAGACCATCTTGGGAAATGTGTATACAGATCCATCTTTAATTTCAGAGATGCTGTAATCCATTTTCATGTCAGTAAACAATATGTTGATAATGAGTTGAAGGGAAAAATGTCATTTGTATGAACAAGTAATCCTACTTTCCTCAGTGAAATGAATTGATTTTCCTACTTATTTGATTTGATTTTTTGAGTTCTTCATGGTTCTGTTCAAGACTGTAATCCACATTTTAAAGAGACTGTGGCACATGGAATGACAGTGAAAGTAATGAATAGCCAATAGGGTTTTGGTTTTTCTTTGGGGTGGTGGTGGGGGAGATCCTGAGAGATGCCTTAATTTCTCTTTGTGGTACTCTTACTTGTCTAAAGTCTTTAAGTCATGTTCTAGAGAGCTCTTAAATCACTATCCTTGTATATCTACAGTGGGTCACCTTCTGTTACAAGTGGCTACCCATGGGCTTGGCTGACCATGGCATCATTCCCAGGTTCTTTCCTTGTATTGGAGAACAAATCTTAGTATTTCACAGAACAAGCCCCAAAACAGGTCTCAAACAAATCTTAAAATATTGAGTGAAAATGAAATTAAAGCAAAGACAAAAAGGTACAAAACATAAGTCTCAGGCTTAAAGTATCTGAGGTTAAAAGAGAAACAAGGCAGAGAACAAAAAATTCCTGGGCTTCTCATGCAGAGTATTAAAGTCCCTATGTCTCTCTTGGCACATTTTTTCCCTCCCCTCCCAGCTCCCATGGAAAATTCCTGTAGAATTTAAGAGAGAATGAAACAAATAGATGTTAGTACCCTACTGTGGGGAACTCAAGTGCTGACCTCTTTGTAGATCTTTGAAGCCATCCTATAGAAGTCCATAGCAAGGATGTAATTCTTCTAAAATCTACAGGACATCATTAACATTCTACAGAAATGTTATTACACTTCATTAAATCTTGTAGAACTCTTCTAAGGTCTTACTGACCAACAGCATTTTTCATCTCTAACCTTTGGCATACCACTGCTGTGACCTCTCGCTACCTCCTTCAATCACTTTGAAGAGTGCATTGGTATTGCATAGTAGCAAGAAAGTCAAATGTTTCATTATACATAAATGAGAATGTTTGCTCAGCTGCAGTAATTTGGATATAACATTGTGTCGCATTTCTAGCGGGACACATATTCTGTATAATATCTGAGAACTCCCCACTTCACTGCAGATGTCTTCACTGCAGAGTTAGCCCAGATGTTGCCCTTAACCCCCATTCCATTCACAGTGTCGAACCTGAGTTTGATCGTACTTTAAGCTTGGGCTAGCAGGCACTACTGAGGGAGTAGACGAGCTCCAGTTTCCCTTCAACCTGGATTGGCAGCCCACTTACTTTGTTATAAAAATGCAAGCTAATCAAGCCTGGGTGCTGTTAGTCCTCCATTCCTATCTCATACTTTCACTTGGGCTGTACTCCTCAACCCCATGTTTGCCTGCTCCTTTTCTGCTGCACTTTCGCAGCATTTGAACAGAGATACCATCCAAGAAATCCTTTCCTGTGCTGCTAGTTGCCCAAAAGCTGACACCAGCCTTCTGGTAAACTATTGTGTGGGATATCAGTAACACCCATAAAAGCACTTACAGGAGCAAAGGTAGAACAGAAGTTTTCAAATACACTGCAAATAAATTCATAATGGCCCAGTTTAATGCATTTCAAAGAACTGTGGGACATCCTGCTAGAAATCCAGCCCAGCACCCTGGCTAGTACAGCACCATTATAGATGCAGTAACACAGGTCTGGCATGGGTAGAGCTTTGCAGTGGGGACACTCTACCTATGCTAGGCTAATTCAGGCCAGTTGTTCCCTGAAGATGTAGCCTATAATTCTTCTGTATTGAGAGGTCTTTTTCCAACTTCTTCAATTTCTTTAGCATTTTTAAAGATGCCTTGGTACTGCATAGGTATTAGCTCGTCTCTAAGTATATCTTTGTTAGAGAGTTCTGATATTGCAGGTCTCCCTAGACCTCTCCTAGTTTTGAGCAATACCTCCTGGAATAGTCAAAATGTCCTATTTAGGAAGCTGACTTCCTCAAACACTAATTTTGAGTCTCTTCCAGACTTTTAATTATCATTATACCAAATGCAACAATTTGGAAATGGAGGAGGAGATCACTGCTGGTTTTGAAAAAAGAAATTGGCCTCTGAGGAGTAACAATTAAACTAAGATGCTTCTACAGTAAATTTGGATTATGCCATCGTGGTTTCTAGCCCTTGTTATGAATGTCTGAAAGAGCTTCTAACACCAAATACTACAAAGACAGAGGGGCTCCTTTCAGTGCTAACTGGTAAAAACTGAGTCTAACACTAAAATGTTCAGAATTCTTATTCTTTTTAAGTTGATGTCCTGGCTGAAAGCTATAGGGCCCAGATATAGCTGTGCCACAAATATATAATGCAGCTTTAGGCTTCAGTGGGAATTGTACCCACTGTGAACCAAATTCATCCCTAGCATAAGTTTCTGAAATAGACAATAGATGAAAATCTGTCAGTATTTACAGCATTTTCAAAAAGCCTACATCCCTTGTGTTACATTAGAACAGTTGGGAAATCAGTTTGTATGTGGAATTAGCAGTAGGAAGCTGCCCAGCAACTTCCCACCCTAATTGCAGTTTATGGGGAAAATTGTCTTGGGTAAGAACTCTGGCCATTGTGTGAATAATTTTGAAAGCACTGAACATGCTAGGGAAAGAAGCTGCTCTACAATGAGCACAGGAGCTCTTGGGGTTCGTAACTCTGAAGAACAAGCTGCTGCAAACAAAGGAATAAAAATAGCCCATCAGCAAATGAAATGGGCTGTAGAACTCTAGGCTGTAGAACTCCCAAAGTCAGGTATGAACATGTTATTTCTTCATGACTGTAGGAAACAGAACTGATGCTGAAGGAATCCACCCCGGAAGAGAAATTTAATTCTTATTCTTAACAACTCCTATCTCAGAGCTGACAAACTCACTACAACTAATACATCATTTTCACAGTATTTATCAGTGAAGGGTAGCATATGCAGTATATATTGAAAACTTGTAATGTATCAATATTCATAATCATTGTGAAATGTGTGTACAGATAATATTTAAGGAATAATGTAACTATTGACAAGCATGTGTTTGGGGCAGCACCTGGAGGGGGGCAGCGCTCACCTGGGGAGAGCGGGGCCGCGGCCGGGCTCGCCGCCCTCCCCCCAGCACTCCGGCTAGCCGGGAAGAGCGGGGCCATGGCCGGGCTCGCCGCCCTCCCCCGGCGCTCCGGCCAGCCTGGGAGAGCGGGGCCATGGCTGGGCTCGCCGCCCTCCCCCGTCGCTCCGGCCAGCCTGGGAGAGCGGGGCCACGGCCGGGCTCGGCACCCTCCCCTGCCGCGCTCCCCACCAAGGGGCGGGGGGAGGGGGCGGCGGGAGGCTTTTTGCCTGGGGTGGCAAAAAAGCCAGAGCCAGCCCTGACTATTGAAAACTATGCCTTATGGTATTAGAATAAAAGTCACCAGGGAATCATATGTCTCAGTGATGGCCCATTCAAATGGGAGGGAGTTGTCACCCTTCCCTGATAACGTAGTGCAAGGTTCAATTGCTTACTCTTGACCCATATCAGAACAGTCAGTGGAAAACCATCAAAGACAATTGCCAACAATCAAAACCACTTGGAGGTAAAAAGAAACATTGTGACAGACAGGGGATTGCCCTGTCCATGAAGAATGACAAAAAAAAGACTGCTTCAGTATTTCAGAGAGTTGAGAAAAACACTCCACTTCCATTCGCTAAGGAGATATCTTGTTGAATGAAGATGGTTCATGAAAGACTAGATCCTGGTTCTTGGGCCAGTCATCTCTGTAACAAACTGAACTTTGTGTGGGAAACCTACTTTGTTAGACAGGAAAGATAGCAATTAGTAAGAATAGGGCTTAGTTTGCATTTTATGATCTTGTTTTATATTGTAACCATTTATTTCCAACACTCACTCTTGATTCTAGTGGAACCTCTATTCTTTCTTAAATAAACCTTCCTTTGTTTTATTATAAGTGCTCACAAATGTGGTGTCTTACTCAGGAGCGGAGATTTAAGGTAAAATTGGTGAACTGCACTTTTGGGTGCAGAGGATCTGGGATTTCTGTGAGTAGCCAGTGTCAGAAGGGAACACTTCAAGGGGACTGGGCTGCATGTTAACCAGCAAGGCAAAGACAGGGCTGGTAAAACTGAGAGGAGAGTGATTGACTGGCTGACAGGCTGGTGGTGTCAGGGACCTAGCACCCAGATACCACAAGAAAGACAGTGGGTAACAAGGTGACTGTCAGTCCTTGGTGCCCTGAGAACCATCACCACCAGTACCCACAGTTGCACTGATAAAACTACAGACTTCCCTGACACTGGTAAACTACTATGGAGAGTTTGGGCCACGTTTGTCTCATCTGGTTAAAAAAGAAAGAAAAAAAGTTCCGGATTTTAAACTTTTTCTAAAGCTGGTCAGGATTTTTCATTAAAACAATGTTACAAAACGTTGATTCATCAATAATCTCCCCTCCTCACCCCATCCCCAGGAAAGGGTCAGTTTCAATCACTTAAAATTTTGAAGACAACTTTGTAGTTGTCCAAACATTTTATTTTGACTTTTTTTTTTTAAATTAAGAAATTCTGGTTTTCCGGTTACAAATCATATTTTTATTTTGAAGCTAAAGTTTTACATAATGTTCAAACTTTTTAAAAATGGCCAACATTGAAACATTTCAATTGATGCAATCCATTTTTAAAAAAAAAATGTTTATTTATGTTTTGGTTCGCAAACATTTTTTGACATTGATTCTTTTATCCTGATTCAGAACAGGAACTTTGATATCACCAAAATCTTCATGGGACAGGTAAACTAATTCCCACTGATCTCTCACTTTTACAAAAATTAGGAATAAGCAATGGAATGCCAAAAAAGTTCCTGAAGCACCTGCACAGCAAATTTTGACCTTTCAATCCTGGTTTATGATGTCTGTCCTGTTGGAGTGGTGTCAGTGACCTCTCATGGAAAGGAGATGTTCTGTCTCGCAATAACAATGCAAACTTAAAACCACTCAAACAAATTCTTATTAGTATGTGTTTTCAATACTATTACATTTTACAGACACAGATTTTCAAATTGTACAGTTGGTTAGCCAGAGGCTGAAAAGCAGCAAAGTTCTTGATCCTATTATAATCTCTGACAAAATAGGCACAAAAAAAGATGGGAGGCTATATTGCAAAGGGGAAGAGTTAAAGTCATTTGGATACTGTATTGAGAATGGAAATACAGTTAATGTCTGGGATTCTAAAAAATTATTCTGAACTTCTGCCCTTTTTAATGGATGTCTTGCTCACTAGTTACTGATATGGACGCTGAACCTTTGTTTCACCTTAAGGAAGTTTATTCTTGGGAATATATTCTGTTAATACATAGATATACCATTTTCAAAAGTGTAAACTGAAAGTAGAACTGTACTCAATGCCTCTTTAAGAGTGTGTCACTTTAAGACATGGGCCAAACAGCAAAATCTGGCTCAAAATTTCTCCAAAATCTGAGGGTTTATCAAATCTGCAGTTTTGGCTTAGACTCCTCTCTGGATATTTTACCACAACCATGTGAGTTTAATACCTACAAAATAACCTTCCTCCTCTAAGGACTAAAGACCTCAATCACGTGTCTAGTATCTTCTGGTACTCCAGGTTTGTAGTTCATAAATGGTGGGTTGCATTATTTATTAAGCAATATCCAGTAAGATCTATTACACTAGCACACTGCTAATGTAATTAAATATTAAAGGGAAGAATGAAATCATGCAGCTGAAATACAAGCCTATTATGACACTTTCATGTAAATTAGTTAACTGATTTCTGAAATTAAACTTTGCCATCACACTTGCTAGTCTATAGTGAATTAAAAAAATGCCTTGTATTAGGAAGTATTAAACTGACAATTTATCAATAGTAGATCGGAATCCTGAAAAACAACATGCAGGTGCACAGAAAGTTGGGCAATAAAACAATGTTTGACTAGGTGTACATATTTCTTCATGTGGCAAGGTTAACGAAAGACAGAAGGGGGCAGGAGAATATTTGTTACTGCTGCTCTGAATGGAAGACATTCACGATGTAAAAGCCATTCTGAGGTGCCTTTGCACATGCAGGAAGAGGGAATTTAATTTAGATGTTCAATATAAGTGTCGATCTCTAAGAAACTCTTTGGATCACAACAGCAGCAATTAACAAATATACTGTTGGCAGTCAAATTCATCCCACAGGGCATGAGTTCAGAAAAAGCACAAATCTCCCAGCTGTCTTACATTTCAATTTTAGTGACCTATTTAAAAAACAAAAAAAAAACCCTTTAATTTGTAGCAAGATTTTTCTCTCACTTAAGAAAGCTTCTGTACCAAGTTTGGAAACTGTAGATCTGCAAAATCTGTAAATTGCAACATTTCCATTTATCTGACATTGCAGTTTTGACAGGTCTCGGTAGATATCTTCTCTTAGGTCACATTAAGATCAAAGATTACATACTGAGTTAAACTAGTTTGCAAATGCTTCCCTCTACATTAACTACTGGGACTCTTTATAGTCTAAATACTACAATGAGGATATAAAGTTTTGCTGACATAACCAGCATACTGAACACACAGCAACTTTTTGAAGAACTGGGATAGTTTCAGTTAAGGTGCTTTGAATATATTAATAGGTATATTAGAAACCACTGTGCTCTCACAACTGTGATCCCAAACTTAATGTTTCAAGCCCAACCAATTATAATTTGTCTGTCACTTCATATCTAAGACTAAGATGTACATAAATAGCAAAATGAAGTTCCAAGAGCTTGTCTGTGTTTTTCTGATGCTCAGGATATAGAGGCTTTCCTGGTTTTGTTTGCTAGAAAATGGAAAACATTTTCCACAAGTTCTTTTTCATTCTGCTGCCTTTGGAAAGGAACAACTCTTTTCCTGCTTAAATTTTTTTCACAAATCTTCAACACTTCAGAGTTGAAAGCTTTTTTCTGTTTGTTTATTTTCAGGTTTTCCCCTATGTCCCCTACTTGTCTCTGAAATAATGGGGAAGGGAAAATGCTGAACAAAAACCAAAACAAACCCCATACGCTTTTTTTATTTTTCAGTTTCATTGCAAAAAATAGACAATTCTGAACATTTTTAAATGCCTTTGACAATTTAGTTCATGATTTAATCATTTCATTTTTGTGCACACTGGAAACTATCAATATGATCGCTCTCAAAATGAGAACACCCCTAATCTTTCAGTATGAAACTTAATCCTTAATGTATGTGCATGTGCTCACATGTGGCCCTTAGGAATTCTGTCTCCTTATTTAAGGGAGGCATACCATACTTTTCCTAGGGTTTATGATACTTCAGCTATGCATATTGTGAATAGTATGCATTTACCATCCCTTCAGAATAGCACCGTTACCCAACTCTATGAATTTGGCAGTGTTGAAAGTGAGCATCTGAGTAGATGAGTAGCAATGAGTAGAGCCAGTATCTTATTCTAATATGCCACTATCTCTGCCAGGGGAGCATGCTGACCTCCACCCCCTTCTATTCAAGTTTTGGGCCTCTCTTGAACACTGACTGCCAATTGTATTCAACTCTGCCAAGCGTTGGTAGTTTTGAGACATAGGAAAAAGGTATTTAGGCTGGATAGCCAAAATTAATTTAAAAAACAACAATAGCTGGAGCCAGATCCAGGTCTCTTGATGAAGGGGAATGCAAGGGCAAATCCTTGCTAAGGGAAAACAGAACAGATGGTAAAAGCAAAGGGCTTGGTACCCCTGGGTAACTTGACCGTCCAGATATTTGTGGAGAGTAAAACTCAGGACAGTTAAGAACTGAATTTTATTTAGTGGACAAAAATCTTTGGCACAAGAACAGAACGGAAAGGAATAATGTTAGAGCCACTGCTCAACAATATCAGACATAGGGGCAATTTGACCCATTTAGATATTGGCCCAGGTTGGGGGCAATGTACCTCCCTAAGCCATAATCACTTCCCAAGTGATCTCTGTGCAGGGAGGACTACACTGGCTTCATCACTTTGCAGAGATGCCTATATAGTCTTCATCTGTCTTCAGATCTGGGCTCCTGGGCTTGCTGCTCTCCAGCTTCCCAGCTCTGAAGGCAGTGCCATCGCCGGCACCAGAGAAGTAAGGGTAGCAGTACTGCAACCCCTCCTACAAAACCTTGTGACACCCCCCCCACTGCCAAACTCCTTTTTGAGTCTGGACCCCTACAATCACAACACCATGACCTTTCAGCTTTAAATAGCTGAAATCATGACATTTATTATTTTTTAAATCCCATGATGTGAAATTTTCCACAATGGACCATGAATTTTGTAGGACCCTAACTATAAGGTTTTTGCTGGCCAAATCCTCAAACCAAAAAAGAATTGGCAGGAACATTTGAAGATCAGTGTAACCTGAAAACTAAGTCCATGCTTCTCCCTCATCCCCACAGCACAACTTGAAAGAGCTACATTGTACGGGGAGTGCAGTCAGTATCCACTTTGAACTCAAAAGCCTTGGGCGCAAACAGCGTCATCTATTTGAAATGGGGTGGGGAATATGGTGAACATCTTCCTCTTCTAGAAAACAGATCTACAAATATACCCCCAGACCCTCAAAAAGCCTGCCCCACCACACATGACTAATTAGGATTTGGCTTGCTACCCCTCCCCAATAAATCCATGAGTTTTGTCCTTTTTGCCAGACTATGATGATTACCTGTCATTTTTCTTTTAAAGTTCCCATGAGAAACTAATAGCTGTAATTATAACTTTTCCTTCCCTTCCATAGCACAGGGCTTTATTTACACCAGTGTATTCATAAAACAGCTGAGCTATTATTGGGTACACAGATATATTTTTTGCATCCCTTCCATTGTTGCACCAATAGTCCCAGCTGTTCCTTTGTGACTTTGACTTTTTGCCTTGCAAAGTGTAGGCTAGATCAGACTGTGCCTCTGGCACAAACACTATGATGACTGACTCCCTTGAAAGGGGATAGTGCAGAGGTGAGATACAACTATATGATGTAATTAAAACTCCCATAAAAAAGCCCCAAATGAAAAATACCTTCCTAGGTAACAGGTGTCTCTCTAATGTATCAATGCTGTGGGAGGGTAGGTGAGAAGTAGTGATGCTAAATAGTGGATTGTTTAGGGTGACCAGACCGTCCCGATTTTTAGCTGTTTGTCCCGATATAGCACTCGGCTTTTTTTTTTGCTCAACCGGCAGCACTTGGCTT
Source organism: Malaclemys terrapin pileata (assembly GCF_027887155.1). Classification (NCBI taxonomy): domain Eukaryota; kingdom Metazoa; phylum Chordata; order Testudines; family Emydidae; genus Malaclemys; species Malaclemys terrapin. Next base: position 15,316,074 of record NC_071518.1, read on the forward strand.
CCCACCTCCTCCACGGTATCCTGATATTTTCTTCATCTCATCTGGTCACCCTTGGATTGTTGGAATGAGAAACTTCATTAAAGGACACTTTCCCCACTACAGCCACAGGTGCATGTGTTACTACGTTGGAATCTGACAATGCCTGCATTGATGCCAGGACTGTAATCACAGCATTTTGTGGAAATGAGGCATTGATGAAATTAACAAGTATTCTCTTCTTCCCCTGCCTTGGAATTTTGCCTACTGTTCATGAACTTTTTTTCCCTCACTTCTGTTAATGCCTTAGACACACAGTCTTTGGTGCAACTATTTTCTCTCAGGTTCCCATCTCAAGCAATCTTATGTAATTTGTTTGTTCTTTTCAATCCCAACAGATAATATGAAAGAAAACAAAAGTATTATATAAATATAATACGTATTCTATATTGTATACGCTGACTTCAATTACTTTGTCCTATGTTTTCCCAATAGCTTCTTCCTGCGTTCAAACAAACAAACAATCTCCCTCCTTCAAATTCTCCACTCAACGCTTTCATACATAGTTGATCTCATGGCTATTGACTTAAGCCATGAAAACTTGTGGTATCCTTTTTGGACATGGCATGAATTGGCATGGCTGGCAAGTATAGTTCTCACCATAATTATGTCAGAAAAATTACAAGTTTCAGCCAAGAGCTTGATCCAAAACCCTTTGAAGTTAAGTCAGTGTGAGTCTTTCTATTAATGGGTTTGGATCAAATACAAATTCTGCTTTACCTGAGAGGCTTCATGCACCTCTGGTTAATGTGCATGTCTTAGCCTTATGAATACTTTTTTAAGTGAGTTTATCCTAGGCAGGCTTTTTAAATTCTTCCTACATCTAACATTATATTTATCTAACTTCTATTAGTCAAACTAATTCTCTTCATACAGAGTCTGTCTTCATAGCTATAGTAAGGGTGCTGTGGCTTGCTTTACAAGTATTACATGGGGTAAAATCAACTATCATGCATTAAACATAATGCTATTAGCTTTTAAAAGAAGCTGCCTTCTGCCTGCTCAGTGGGTTGTGCACCTAAGTTACTTAGGTGCTTCAGAAGATCACATCACTATATTTAATTCATTCAGTGTTTCTGAACATCGATTCATTGCTAGTACTGAACTAGGCCTATACAAATTCCTCAATCTTATCAACTTGAAGGGCCAAATTCTCAATTTTTGTGAATGAATACAGCCCTATTGACATATCAGTTGAGGATTTGGCCTTAAACTCTCTCCCTATACTGTCTCTCTCTTCCACTTACCCTGCCCCCATCCCCAGTTTTTGTCTCCATAATGTAAAAGCACCTTTCATTTCTACATGACATTAAATCTTCTCAACCCTTTCTTTAAAATACAATGCCCATCATACCGGAAGGTAAGAGTATGACCTGGACAATTTGTTATCTGAAGACTTTCACTTATTACCACAAAGTGCCACTTCTGCATGAATTCCCCCCTTCTTGGTAGTAAGGACTCAGTGCTGCAAATCTCCCCTTTAGAATAACTTTGCATAGTTAAAGAGTTACTGGTGAGGGAATCTTTCCCCTGCTGTATCCTTCAAGAGAACTGTTTTCTCTAGTGTGAATTTTGTTTAACTTTTTTTTTAAGTCAGGTCACTTTCCTTTGAGAATCTTTCATCCTGAGGGATTAGTTTATCAGAATGGAAAAAGCTTTTCCTTCCCAGGAGTCATGGTCACCATGTGCTGCCTTCTTGAATTTCAAAGGAATGCCACAAGCAAAGTTAATGAAGCAAAATTTCTAGCTGAAATACTGTGAAGGTGCTCTTGGTATCTGGGGGGGAAGCAAACTGCCTTGTGAGTCATGGAAGAGAATTTATGAAGACCTGTTACCATGAACAACGAGGTCTCTGTCTCAGCATCTTCATATACGCCCAGGGTCTTATTCTCTATTAACTCACGTCTACACTATGAGCTAGGGAAGAGATTTCCAGCTCACGTACACAGACTTGTACTACCTCTCACCGAGCTATCATGTGAAAGAGAGTAGTATAACCACAGTAGTGGCATGGGCTAGCTGCCCCAAGTACAGATCCATGAAGTTCAGGGGGATTGTATTTAGGCTAGGTAGCCCATGCCACCACTACCCATGCTACTAGTCCAAAGTATGTATATGAGCTGGGAATCACACTTCTAGCTTTACACTAGTTGTGTATCTGTAATGCCCCTGACTTTAGTTTAGTGACTCCTAACAGACTGGTCCATGTGAGAAACATTGGCCCTTACTGTATCAAAGTTGGAAGTAACAAATTGTGTATCTTATGCATAAATTATGTGTAACTTCCACTTTGAGAGGCTGAATTTAACTTAAAATATACCCCACAGAAAGGTGTAATGAAAAATGGGGGTGGAAGGATTCATAGCTACCTGGTGGTGGCCTTTATTACCATATCACCACCCTTCTGTACATTCTCTTTCGAAATGTAACTTATAACCCCCCATTACTATTGCCCTTTTATTTCTCTCTGTGTTACATCCAAAAAAATGTACATTAAGGTGAAAAGTACTTGAGAATTAGGAAATGCTAACATTAAGACTGCTCATGAAACCTTAATTCAGCTCCCTTGTGCATATCCATTATGATAAAGTCTTCTATCACATGACCACATGCTTCTCCCCCTCCACCAAGACTCCTACCTTATTCAGTGAGCAGGATGGATAGTGGTGAGGGAATCAATTTGGGTTGTGCAGTGAATGAGGCTGTTGTTGCCAGGATCCCTTTCTCGTTTGTTGCAGCAGTTGGATGAGGTGTCATGAATGAGGTAGGGAACTGCAGGAAGATGATGAGCTCATGGTTAAGGCAGTTGGAATCCATCACTGCCCCCAACACAGAGTTCCTAGGTGATGGTAGGTAAGTCACTTAACACAGTGAAACTTTTCAGTGGTGGTCCTCATTTTCTTGAGGCACCTGTATTCTGAATTGCACAAGTGCTGAGCATTCAGAACTGACGTTAAAGGCAGCTGGAGATTGAGCAGACAGATAGGTTAAGAGAGAGATTCAGATGGATGGGTTTGAGGAGCAGCATGGGGTTTTGGAGGACAGAGGAGCGGAGTGATGGACTTTCACATGCCTGCCTTGCACCCAACTGACAGCAAAACTGTCTGCATACCAATCACTGAAAAATCAGGACCACCAATATGGGGAGGGGTTGTGAGGATTTCCTGTTTGGCCCAGAGAACTTATTTTTTCTTTTAATTAGTTTAAAAATTATTTGGGAATACTGGATGCACAATACACAGTATGTACAAATGCATGAAATATGATTGGATAGTATGAGTGCTCTGTGAAAACTAAGGTCTCAACAGGCATAAAATAAATATGAAAAAGTAGAAGCTCAGGCAGCAGCTGTATAAGAAGCCACCTATCTTTCTACAAACACTTTTGTATGAATTGCAGGGAAACAGTAAAATTCTATGATAGCCAGCTAACTATTTTTAGGTTCTGGGGGATACAGGAGAAACTAAAATGATTAACAAGTTTGAAATATATGAAATTATGATACAGATTTCCCCCCCTCAGATTAGTGCTTGACTTATTGAAATTCTGACTATAGTTATCTTGGGTCTTTAAAATAGAATGGGAGATTCTGGTTGCATGTGCATCCAGAAATGGTGCTTAGACCTTTTACTGACAAATAGAAAGATGGGCAACAGACTTTTTTTTTTTTTTTTTTTTAAGAATGAACATGAGGTTAGGTTTTTCATTTATATGTTTTTCTGAACAATGCAATTTGTTACAAATTATATTGTCTGTAAAAGAATCACTACTGCAACTCTAATGTGCTTTTTTTTAGTATCAGAAACATAAAAGCACATCAAAACACATCATGTGCAAACTATGGTATTAAACAGATTAGAAAACTAAATGTCATACTGTAACATGACCAGGTTTTTTTTTTAAGTTAATTTACAAGGCAGGCAGATGATCTCAGCAGGCAACACTTTCTCCACATATGCACCCTGCAGCTAAAATACCTTGTGTACCTTACTGTTCCTTCAGAAAAAAAGGGAAAAAAACTTTACTGAAGTGATAAATTTAAAAGATTATATGAGTTTTAAGATGGGTGCCTTAGCTACATTAATTCTGTATTAAGTCATGTATTTCTAATTTAAAAAAAAAAAAAAGTCATAGTAGTTTAAACATTTTTTTCCATAATAGACCATTCTAATGATTGCACCACAACTAAGGTGGGGCAGAGTTTGTCTGGGGCTTACCCAGGAAGGACAGCTCTGCTTTATCATGGGGGGGGGGGAAGGGGAGGGGGAGGAAGTGGAAGGAGGTCAGAAACTGCTGCAAAAAGGGTGCTCCGTGGTCAGCTTTGCGGCAATGACTCCTCCGCCCCAGAATGTAAGGTGCGAAGGGCATAAAGGTACGAAACCTGGGTGACGCAAGTCTCTTTGTTCACCCAGTGAGGAAGCCAGCAAATAGGATCGTGAAGCAGCCTGTCTCCAGGGACAGGGAGAAGGGTGAGTTCGGGAAAAAAAGGGGCTACTACCCCATGGTCCCAGCTGCAGGGAAGGGCAGGCAGAGGCAAATTACAAGTAGGACACAAGGGGTGTAATATAGCAAGTGAAGCTGCTGCTCAGCGTCTGCTGCAGTCACAAGACAGCATGGCTTCAGGCTCACGCAGGAAAGGGAGAGTGGAAAGAAGGGGAAACTACCATCCTCCTGCCCCAGGTACTTCCACCCATAGGCAGGCTAGAAGCTGCAATCCGGGAGAATGAATTGGAAGCGAAGCGAGTCCGCATCTGAAACAATCAATGTTCATTGGAAGGAGGGGGAGACAAGGAAATGTAACTGTTTCATGTACCAGCCGTGCTGCAAGTAGGTGTATGGGCTAACAGGCTGCAATTCTTCCTGGCTGTGAGCAGGTTGCGGCTCAGGTGTCTGTACCTTTGCTGGAAAGGGGACAAGGAGAGGCAGCAGCTGCAACACAGGGCAGTCCCAATGGAGCCCTAGGGCTGGAAGGAGACCCAAGGGAGACAGTATTGCAACAGGGGCATAGGGTGCTCACCAGTACAGTGGCTCCTAATGCCCAGGGTAGTGTGTTTAATAACCCAGGGCATAGCCCAGGTCAGCCTCATGAACTGAGGGAGGGGAATGACCGAGGGGAAGCGTCCACGCATTCAGGTGGGCAGGCTGTGTGGATTAATGGGGTAGTCAGCAGAGCTGTGGAACAAGTGGTCAGTGAAGTTGTTTCTGAGGTTTTCTCCACAGCATTACAGCGCTCCCAAAGGGCACAGGGTCACCCAGAACCAGGATGTTCTCCTCCACTGAACACGAAGGATGGGAGTAACGCTGATCCCAGGGGTCAGTTTGATCTGAACCAGACAGAAGTTGGGGGGGGGGGGGGAGGATGAGTGGCAGAGGTGGTATCTGGCCTTCCAGCCTGGCAAGGAGTGGCGGTCCACAGGGAGTGCAGGGACCATGCTCAACCAGTCCCTCAGTGAGTTCACCTGAGGGGGACAGGAGTGAGCCTATTGGGGTAGTGAATACTCTGGGCCCAGAAGTTAGAGGTCCAGAAGCCTGGACAGACCCACCTAGGAGTGGCACCTTCAGTGGGAGCACGGATAGTGTTACACAGCTGATGAAAGCTAATTTGCATTTACTGTAGCAGCTTCAGGCAGCTAGATGTGAGGGGTCTGCACAGGGTAGGCCCAACATGGTCTCAAGCTTGGGTAGCAGGACGGGGCAGGCCTCCAGCAAGGGTAGCAAAGCCTGTGTTGGGAATGAAGTCCTTAGGCACATGGGGACTCATCGGCCATCAGGGAATGTAACCTCATGGGACAGAGTAGAGACTCCTGGGGGGCCTGTGGGGGAACAGGTCTCTGCAGAACTCCCTCCATGCAGTCCTGAGTATGGTTATGCCGGGGTGGCTGACCCGATGGGAGTTCACCTACTCAGTACAACTAAAGATAAAATCCTGAGAAGCAAATATGTGGACATATTATCCCTATTGCACAGGGAGGTGTAATGGGCAAGGCAAGCAAAACAGTGAGCTGGCCAAGAGGCCAAGGGTGCCTAGAACATAGAAAAATTGGGAGGTTGCCTTCCTCATCTATGCAGGTGTTGTAGTACAGCCTACCCAGAGAGGAGCCCTGCCTTGGTTAAGTATATGGACATAATTAGGTAGGTACACAATATGTTTAGGAGCATGTCCTGGTTTAATTATGATAAGCACTTTTGATTAAGGGCAGCAACACAAACTGGAATAAGGTGGGACATATCTCATCACACACTGTGGTTGGAGTGGATGACACTAAGGGTGCCAGGAGTTCACACAGACAATGGTTTGTTCATTCCGCAGCAAGCTCGGGAGGAGCCTGAGGCACATAATGCTATTAGCTGGACATTTAATGATGGTGGTTGTTTTCACAGCACCTGTAGATACAGGCATGTTTATGAGACGTTTTGGGATCCATTTAGCCCATTCTTGCCAGGAAGGGTTATTACGGTGGGGGGGGGTGTTAAAATCCACTCAGATGCGGCATGGGGCACAGATTTTGGGGTGTTTTATCCAGGCAAATTGTGTGCACAAAAATGGCCCACCAGCTAGATACAAAACAGGGTTGTGACATGATCTTCTTGGAATTTTTCCCTATTTTAGTTGCAGTGGTGATTTGGGGATCAGAGCTGACTAATAAAATGTTGTGCTTCTGGTGTGACAACAGGTCAGTGGTACAGGTTATCAATCACCAAACTTCCAGATCACATAGGGTTATGAAGTTGGTAAGGGCGTTTGTTCTACAAATGTTTGTCCTTCAACATCTGTTTTTCTTCCAAGCACATGCTGGGTATGGATAATGGCAGACACCTTGTCTCATTTCCAGTTTGACAGATTTTGAGAGCGTGCGCCGGGGCTAGCAGTGAACCCGAGCAGATTCTGCTGGGTCTCTGAAACCTTGGAATATGAGGTGGTTGGCGGAATTAAGATTTTTGGCTCCATGCTTACAAGTTGTTTATTTTGTTTTCTCTTAAGGAGTCTTGTCAATTCAAATTTATTTGAGCATAAGCTTTTGTGGGCTACATCCCACTTCAGACTGTAGCCCATGAAAGCTTATGCTCAAATACATTTGTTAATCTCTAAGGTGCCACACGTACTCCTGTTCTTTTTGCAGACACAGACTAATGTGGCTGCTACTCTGAAACTTGTCAATTCAAGGATCCAGAGAGTAGGTTGCCTATACAGCCCTCTGTGAGGGCTGTTGTTGCAGTACTGGGTCAAGGACAGTGCAGCTGCTGGTGCCCCTTGACAATCACACATAGGACAACGGGTTCTTTCTCTTCAGTAGGGCTGCTAGGCAAGAGGTCATCTGGAGATGTCTGGGAACTTGGCTGAGTTGGGGGAGAGGCAGCCAAGCAAATTGCTGGCGTCTCCTTGTGGTGAATGTCCAGTGCAGGTACTCCATAGGGAAGGCAACCAGTGACCAGATAAATGGCCTGATAAAAGGACTTAAAAGGAGGTACTTGACAAAACAAAACAAAATGCGGGAGGGGGTTGGGGACTCCTCTGATCCAACCTCCTACCCCCCATTCTCATAGCTCAGCTTAACACACTTATGAGGGTGGCAGATGGTAAGGTCTAAGCCATGGGTTGGCTGGGGGACCTGGATGGAAACAAGGCGGGGCTGGTGGAAGCCTTGGAGAACTGATTTGAATAAACATGGATTTGCATGCACTGTACACTTTATATAGATGCCTAGGACTGCCACCTGGCAGATAATAAAGTTGTGGCCTGATTTAAATCCATAACAAATGTCTGTCTTTCTTGTGGTGTACCCAGACTATGATGGCACTACAATTTTATTGAAAATGTTTTAATTACATGAATACTTCATTCAGTAAACTTTATTGGATTCCAATTTAATTTTATTCTCATAAATGTGTCCATTGTAATGCTTCATGTCTGCTCGCATCCCTGACAAATAGATAAGTCTATGGACTGCTGTAACCAAAAAGGAGCTGTTTTGTTTGCTTAAAAATACACTGGTATTTTGGATATTCTTGCTACTGGGTGTGGAGTAGTTAAATAGAGCATCTTATATTCTTCAGGGGGCTTAAAGTAAAGGCCATCATTCTTCTTAATTAGGGCTTTTCATATGGACTTTCACTGAAATCACCTTAGTTGCCTTTTCAAGCTCCCACCTGATTATAATTAGGCCCATTAGAACATTAACCTGTTTTTTTTTTCCTCATGATTCATCTCATTAGAAAAAAAAAAAAAAAAAAGTAGTACTATTCATGTATAATAGCCTGATCCTTACTTCTACTGAAGTCAGTGAAACTTGACAGTCCCTTTTAGGGAGCAGGAACAGGCCCTATGAAACCACCACATCTAAGCAATTTCCCCAGTGAAAGGAAATAGTGCTCACTATGGAAATTCACTGTGTAACAACATTGCCTATTGCCTCTCACCTCACATAATTAACCATGCCTACAGTTGAGATGACACATTCATGGGCTAATAGTCTGGATGAGCAATCAATACAATACTGTAGTTCTACTTTATTTAATTAAGACTTCCTAGAGCAGTTCTCACTCTTGGCAGTTGGACCTTATTTTAATTTGACCTCTAAGTACCTTGTTACCAGTGCCTCATTCAGAACTGAGCCTATCACAACAATAGCTGCAGAGGTAGCATACACCACAGCTGGGCAAGCTCCAACCTACACCCCTTAGTTGTAGGCTTATGTCACTGCAGTATGTTAACTATTTTCCTGGCTCTATGCAGAGTTACTTTTCTCTGACTTGCTATGTTCTGAGTAGCATCCTTCAACCCCCCCCCTCCCCTCGACTTTCTATGGCTTCTTTCATCCTTTGATTGCTTTCTTAAAATATGAAGCACTGAACAAGTTTAAAGTGCCTTATGATGTAACAAATATGGCTTTCTATTGCACCCCTGTATTTTGTAATTGTTATAGTTACTTTTCCAAATAAAAGTAAAAATATAAACCTTCATCGTCATAATTAATCATAAGTAGTAGTCATGAGTTACTAGAGCTGCTCAGAAAACATTTTGTTCCTGATTTCTGTTCAAACAAAAGTGAAAGTGACAGCAGCTGTCTCAAATTATGTCTGGTTTTCACCTTACCAATCATCATAGCCCATAATAAACTTAATATCCCCTACTCAATCCTAATTATTAACTTGAGGACTCAGGTGGGCAAAAATACATTTCTTAGCAGCCATTAACTAGTTTGGGCTATGAAATTCAATTAAAATTAAACAGCACTGGGTCCAATTCTGCCCTATGAACAGGGCCAGTGCAACCGAAATACCACCGCGGTCGCCTAGGACACTACAATTTGGGGGGCGGCGACCGTGGTGGTATTTCGGTGGCGGGACCTTCCGCCACCTCTGTGGGGGTGGCATTTCAGGATGGAACCTTCTGCCGCCTAGGGCGGCAGAAAAGCTGGCTGCGCTCCTGCCTATGAAATACCATTGCAGTTGGTTGAAGGCTTTAAGGTTAGTGGAATTACAGGATATATAAATCAGAAAAGAATTAGCCCTTAATGCTTCAGTTTTAGGATAAAAGGTGAAACACCTGTACAAGCTAGTCCCATGAAAATCAAAACTCCTAGCGGTTGTATTCCTGACAATGAGAACTATGCTGCCTGAGGAGGGATTGCTTGAAACATCTGTGAGAGAGATAAGGACGAAACTAGTCACAGAGGCCTCATATGCATGTTGAATTCAGGCCATAGCCATTTGGTTATAAACCTATTAAATTAACTGTGGCATAGAAACTTATCAAGAGCCCACAGGTTCAGGAGAAGGTCTGCTGCTCGATCAGTACAGCAAGTTTCTAGGAATGGGTGAAGATCTGCACTTCTGAACACTTATTTACATAAAACAGATTTATCCTAGAAGTGCATGTTATGCTATTTTTAGCTTGTGGCCAAAAATATTCTGAAGGTAGTAGACAGATAAAGGAGCTAGAGAAAATGGGAGGGGAGGGGGGTCAGACAAACGTGTCTATATATTGTGCAAAGAATAATCAAACAGCAGAACTGTAACAAGTATTGTTTTTGGAGGCACTAATCTCATTGAACAATATCAGCAGAACTCTCAAAATAGTATAAGTGCTGCTCCAATACCAGCAAGAGGAGAAAAAAAGTACTGTGTTTTGGAGGGATAATAAAATTAGTGGGTGGGTCACTTGTGGGGGTCTTTTTGTTTTAAGCTTTAAGACCTCAGTGTGTTTTCTAAAGGCTCTTAATAGCATTAGGTATCAGTTTACATGTCAACATCCCATTATATTTAAATGGGATTTAGGAGTTACATGCTCATGGAAATCCCAGACTTTACTTCTACAAACACAAGTTATTTCTGGGGATGGGTTTAGGGAGAAGCCATGATGAACTCTTACACCTCTGAACTGTCTAATGACCAAGAACAGCAACAATCTCCACCTACTTCCTAGTCAGGACTCCTACCTTGATCCTACCATGTTTAGAATGTCTCTATGAACTGCTCATTGCAATCCATAAACCATTCTTCCAGCTGTCTAGGGAGTATTCACCTACTACAGTAAAAGATACAGCACCTTCCTTATGCTGGCCTTGGAGTGTAAAGTGAAGTAGATAGTGATGACATAGAAAGCCATAAAGAGCAAGATGTACTCAGTGAAATAAGCCTCACCTTCAAGTTTCATCATGAATTTGAAACTCCCAACTAGGTTTCATAAGCCATTTTGCCAAGGTTTGAACTTGGGCTTAAAGGTGAGCCCATTTCTTTTTTTTTTTTTTCCAAAAAGGTTATACACACACACAATTTTACTATCTGGGCTTACTTTGAAACACAATGAAAATTAGCACTGTAGTTCAACTGAGTTTTGTGTTGCTGATATGAAGTTTATTAAGCTTGAAGTCTTGGCTGAAGAGTCAGGAAAATGTGTGCACAAGTTCTTGTGAACTGAAACTGGCATTGTGTAGTGATATTCCTCATCTCACTAATCCCTAGAAAGGTACAAAGTCAATTGGTGCTAAATCTAGGAGGAGAATGGGCTGAAGGGGGGGAGAGGGGAGAGCGCATGTTTGAGTAGTCACTCATTTCAACCCAATGAGAGCCTGCAGCAAAGGATTAACAGAAAAGCTATCCCCCAAGCAGGAACAGTGAGTGTGTTTCTCAATTTCTATTTTCGTTCTTATAAACCTAGAGTTAGGAACTGTGAAGCCGGAGCTTAGTCTCAAACTTACTCACATAGGCACTGCTATTTCATACAACACTTGTATGCAATTCCTGCGATGATACCAAGCATACTGTACTCAAAAAGTGAGGTCCTTTTAAAAAAAAATTTAAGAAAGCCTTTAAAAATCCCTTTGCAGTTCATGAAACCGATTTATTCCTTTCATTCATTAGAAACAAACTTTGTTATCTACACAGAGTATCAATGTAATTCCAGACACAGAAGGAGCCAGCTTAAAAAGAAAAGATACTTTATCTATTAGAAATAGTATACAGGTGGGTATAAAAAAAAAGTTAAACCAAGGGAAGCAGTAGCTAGCCTGACATCAAAATAAAAAATGAAAACACTTGCTGAAAGCATCTGTTTACTTCAGTGTTCAAGTGTATTTAACATGAGGGTGCCTGCAAAATATGATACTTGTGCTTCTGAGATACAGAGACATTTTTCTTAGAAATAAATACATAGCAATGTCTGAATGCTGGTGCATGTTCAAGACACGATTTGACTCCCATCTCCCAGGGATGGCTTAGTGAAGATGAAATTAATTCTGCTATGATGCGGTAGACCGGTGGCCTCTTCCAATTAGTAACCAGGAAGAATGTTGGTGGGAATAGGGGAAGAGGTCCTGGTGAGATGACAAAACCACACACACAACTTACCAATGCCCACTAGTTTCTCCTAGCTTTGCTCTGAGTTTTCAAAGCTTGAAGCAAGCCAGGGGAGCATCTAAATGGTATGAAATGAATGTCTGGGCTTATTCCCTCCTCCCCAAATCAATGCAAACAAAAACCAGCAGGCTTCACGTACTGCTACTTCCTACCCAAGTGATCCTGATTTGTCCTGCCTCATTGCTTAGCATGATTTATTAATGTGTGCATTATATTAAAATAAATTCAGTTTTCAACTTCATTAAAGCAAATGGGCAGGACTGCGGGAGAAATCTGATTAGCTTACTAAAATTCCAGGCGGCTTGATTAGGAGACATTAAATTGCCATATTGTAGCTAGTATTTTGGAATCTTTCATCTAAGGGAATCCCTGCAGCCATCTGAAACTTTACAGCATTTTTTAATGGGTATTAGTTAATGTTTGTAAAAACGAAGAGCATTATGCAAGCACTAAGCATTGATTAAACTAAAATAGCAATAATCGTAATGAAAATCAAGAGCAATGTTAGCATAACATCTTTTCCTCTGGGAACTGGGTCCTGCTTATACTAACTCAAAACAATACTGAACACACCTAATCCAGAACACTTTGCTTTTGCATATGTTGAGAAGTATGACCCCGATCCTGTTTCATGGAAATTAATGGGATTAGGGTCACTGACTTCAAAATGAGCAGGGTCAGGCCTCCATGGGACATCACGTGTGCCTAATTAAACAAAGGGAGAAGTTTGCAGGTTTGGGCCTTCTCCCCATAGCATCTTTTCCTTGTGGGAAATTAACTGAAAAGCAGTATTTGCATAATTAAGAAGTGGAAGTCCAAAACTTCAGATTTAATATCAAGCATTTTGTATGCAGCTGTTTTAAAACCTTGTGTGGTGAAGGCATATTGCACTAACATTGAAAAGCCCCACCTTTTCCTACCATTGTATACTGTACATCGTTTTTACCAGTCACTCATTCCACTAAGAATAAACCAAGTACATCTCAATGTTGACAGTTTCCTAATTCAGAAATTGTTGCATCCAATGTGGGGGGACACTATATTAGACCTTGTCTCGACAGATATGGATCACAGAACTAAAAATGAATGGTAGCTTAGTGATCATGAGTTGGTCACATTTATAATGTGTAACCCTTCTGCCCATCTAAGTTGGCAGCAACAAGGGCCGGGTTCTGTATCTAGGGGTTCCGCTTCAATAACACAGTGCAAAACCGGCTCGAGCCCCCACCCAGTGACCTGGGACAATTACATACCACCCCCTGGGTGCCTCTAAGAGGCAATACTTCCCCTCTCGCAAGCACGGAGTCTGAGTGTAACAGAAAATGTTTAATAACATGAGGTAAACGACATCAGCATTAAATTGGAAAAACACCACAACTAGAGTTCATAGACCAAACCATGAGCGAAGACCCACCCCAGCAAATTGGGCCGTGTCCTCTCCCGTTGGTTCTTGGAACCAGCGACCCAAGAATCACCAAAGTCCCAAAAGTCCGACAACCCCCCAAAGTCTCTGTCCCTGATCAGTGCAGCCCCAGAGTTCAAAAGGGGGGGGGGGTGTGAGCAGGGTGTTAAGGGGCACCTTACGTGATCCGAGGCCAACCGGCTGCTTCTCCGTGGGGTTCCACCCAGCCTTCACCACGAACTGCTCCACTCCACCCGCAGTCCCACTCCTGCCGTCCCACGAACTGCTCTGGCAGCTGCTCCGCTCCGCTCACCGACCTGTGAGCCGTGCCGCTCTGCGCCGCTCCGCTCACCGACCTGTGAGCCGTGCCGCACCGCGCCGCTCCGCTCACCGACCTGTGAGCCGTGCCGCACCGCGCTGCTCCGCTCCGCTCACCGACCTGTGAGCCGTGCCGCACCGCGCTGCTCCGCTCACCGACCTGTGAGCCGTGCCGCACCGCGCTGCTCCGCTCACCGACCTGTGAGCCGTGCCGCTCCGCTCCGCTCACCGACCTGTGAGCCGCTCCGCTCCGCTCACCGACCTGTGAGCCGCTCCGCTCCGCTCCAGCCGTCCCTTGGGCCGCTCCCACAAGGCTCTGTTCTGTTAGCTGCTCCTCCAGCCACTCCACTCACCGACCTGTGAGTCGCTCAGCGCCACTCCAACCGTCCCACAAGGCTCCACTCTGCTAGCTGCTCTGCCAGCCGCTTAGCATTATAGCTTCAGGCTCCCCCACTAGTTAACACCGCCTCAGTGATCTCAGCTCTTTTGTGATTTCAGCTCATAGTAGGGGAGCCCCAGTGCTAGTGCACCACTGGCCCAAAGTGAATTCAGTTCAGCAGTCTGTAACTAGACTTCTAATGGAATCAAAAGTTAGCTCTGATATTCAACAATGGAGAGAGGAGGTAGTGCAATTGGTGTTTCAACCCCTCAGAGAGGGCCCATACCATCAGGTACAAATACCTGTCCCCATCCTCTCTCAATTCACTGGGTTTTGTAACCCATGCCCCTTGACAAGCACATGCTACTTAGGTAATGGTGAATGACTTACTCAGTCCTTCTGTCATACACAGTTCCACTGGTCTTGATTCACAGAATCAGGGTAACAAAACTTTATTCTTCCTGCCCCAATAACAGAGAAACTGGGGATCCCACACCAGCCAAAGTAACCACTTTGAGTTGCTGTTGTTTCATGCCAGGCGAGTGGGTGTGCCTATGCAAACAAGATCAGCCCCTGGAGTTCTTTTCCACACTCGCCATAATTCACCACCAGATGTCAGGGTAGAGCTCATCCTGACTCTGCTTACATCGTGCAAACAGAAGAGAGTCTAGGCCAGTGATTACATATACATACAGTACTTTAAAAGGGCAAGTTTCACAAATCTAAAAACCATTGAGCCAAGTCAGCTGAGAAAAAGAATTTAAGTATGAATGATAATTTTTAATTGTTTAAGAACACTTTCCTAGATTTCCAAAAAGCTACAATCCCATGAGTGAGGAAGGCAGTCCTATTGGTTTAAAATGGGAGATTGGGATATATATATATATATATATATCCCAACAATATCTCCGGTGTAGAGAGGAAGTGAAGGCAGATCTGTCTCTATAAATATATAAAATGGGGATCCAATAGTAATTAATATAAATCAGAAACTAGGAACTGTAGAAAACTGCTGAAGGGAAGCAAAGGGACACAAGAGTTACGGACAATAAGGAGGGTTGTTGTTGTTGTTGTTGTTTTTAAAGTATATTAGGAACAAAGAATCCTAATAGTGGTACTGGTCCATTACTAGATGAAAATGATTGACTTAACGTAGAAGAATTCACCACATTTCTTTTCTGTATTTGGGAAAAACCACTCCTGAGATACTAGTGTAATAGAAAAAGTATGTTAAGCAGCTACAAGAGTTGGATATTTTAAAGTCAGTTGGTCTGCATAACTGTACCATTAATATTGATTTTCAATAGTCTTGGAACACTGGGGAAGTCCCAGAAGATTGGAAGATAAATAATGTGCCAATATTTCAAAAGGATAAATGGGATGACCTGTATAATGATAGGCTGTCAGGCTGACATCAATCCTGGCTGATTTGGGACTCAAAAATTTAAATCAGGTTATCTTAACTAATGCTAATCAGGTGGCTCTATGGATAATAGATCCTTTCAAGTTATCCTCAAAAAAATAGTTATTACAACTTTGGTTGGTAGAGGCAATAATATTGATGTAATAGACTTCTGACATTTTGATTAAAATCTAGAATGATAAAATTAACATGGTAAACATTAAATGTATTAAAAGCTTGTTAACTGATAGGTCTCAAAATGTAACTAAACTGGAAATCATTGAACAAATATGCTTCTATTAGGTTCCCACAAGGTTTGGTTGTGGGCCCTACATTTTTTATTATGTTTATCAGCGACCCGGAAAACAAAATTCCCACTTAAAATTGGCAGATGACATGGAAAGTTTGGGGAGCAGTAAATAATTAAACGTACAGGTCACTGATAGCAAGTGATCCAGATCACTTGCTCAGCTGGGTTTGTGCAAACAATGTGTTTTTATATGGCTAAATCTAGGAGCAAAGAATGTAGGGCATACTTACAGGATGGAAGACTGGTGCATATTCAGCTGAACATAAAGTTCCTAGTGCAACACTGTGGCCAAAAGGGCAAATACCATACTTGAATGCATAAACAGGGGAACCTTGAGTAGGAGAAGAAATTTTACCTCTATTTTGCACTGGTGTGACTGCTGTTAGAACATACCGTCCAGTTCCTGCATCCAGAGCTCAAGCAGGATGTTGATAATTAGGGTTCAGAAAGAGCCATAAGCATGCCTAAAGGATTAACAAAGTCTCACTATATGGCAGCTTTTGTAACCTATTTAGCTTAACAAAGAGAAAATTAAGGAGAGACTTCATTACACTAAGTATTTACATGAGGAACAAATATTTAATAATGAGCGCTTCAATCTAGCAGAAAATGGTATAATAAGATTCAATGGCTGGAAGTTGAAGTTAACAAATTCAGATTGGAAATAAGATGCGAGTGTTAAACGGTGAGTAATTACTCACTGGAACAATTTACCAAGGGTCAACCTTGACCGTGTTTAAATAAAGATTTATTTTTTAGAAAAGCATCCAATCAAATTTAATCACGAGTAATCGGAGTTAACTCATGCAATTAACTCACATTAATTGCAATTAATTGCAGTTTTAATTGCACTATTAAACAATAGAATACCAATTTAAATTTTAGTTTTGGATGTTTATACATTTTCATATATAATTGTATTTTGTGTTGTAATTGAAATGAAAGTGTATATTATTTTTTTATTACAAATGTTTGCACTGTAAAAATGATAAACAAAATAAATAGTATGAGGTGAATTGAAAAAATACAAGTACTGTAGGGCAACCTTTGTCATGAAAGTGCAATTTACAAGTAATGTAGTGAAAACTGTTGTGAAAGTGCAATTTACACATGTAGATTGCCCTCAAAAAAACAAAACAATCTACATGTGTAAATTGCACTTTCACAACAGATTACAAAGTAGCAGCCGTGTTAGTCTGTATCCGCAAAAAGAACAGGAGTACTTGTGGCACCTTAGAGACTAACAAATTTATAGAGCATAAGCTTTAGCATCCGAAGAAGTGGGCTGTAGTCCACGAAAGCTTATGCTCTATAAATTTATTTCAGCATAAGCTCTAAGTCTCTAAGGTGCCACAAGTACTCCTGTTCTTTTCACAACAGAGTTTTCACTACATTACTTGTAGTAGATGAATTGAAAGGTGTTTTTTTTTTTTTACAGTGCAAATACTTGTAATCAAAAATATACAGTGAGCACTGTACACTTTGTATTCTGTGTTGTAATTTAAATCAATACATTTGAAAAGATAGAAAACATCCAAAAATATTTAACTAAATGGTTTTCTATTATTGTTTAACAGTGCAATTAATCATACAATTACTTCTTTAAATCTCTTGACAGCCCTACTACAATATGCTCTAGTATATATTTGGGGAATTTCTATGACCTATGTTTTAGAAGTCAGACTAGATGATTAGAATGATCTCTTCTGGCCTTGGAATCTATCAATCTTAAAGGAATGGTTGAATTCTGTATATTTAAATACCATTTTATTTAAACCTTTGCCAAGAATAGACAGGTACCAAACAAATTAGAATTTAAATGGTAGAGCAAGAGGGGTGGTTGCAGACAAACAGTGTAAACACTAAAATCCCATTCACACTACTTTGGTTTGCAAAAATACATTTTTTGAGAACAGGAACCATGCGACTTTAAATGACTTGTGAAACAGAGATAGTTGTTTGTTTAAAGCTGAGTGGCCTTATCGTTTGAGAGAAGTTTCAAAGATGCATCAGATAGCACTGAATGGATATACATAAAAAACTAAACTCCTATTTGACATCCCGATAAAGCCTCTGTCTACTATTTCTACTGCTGCAGTTGAAACAGGGAGGAAGAGTAACAACTGTGATTCTTCTAGGGACAAACTCATTCTTACATGAAGAACAATGCAGAGGCGTTCAAACAGGTTTGGGTTCATTTATATCCCCCCAAAATGGCTAAATAAAATTAGACTGATTTGGTCTGAGGAGATGGGTACTGTAGCTGCTGTATTTGTCATCTCCTCTTGGTTCTCTACTTTCATCTCTTCGAGTCTTACCATTTTCCTTCTTGCTTGTGGCCTTCATGAAGTGTTTCTGGATGTGACCTGATATAGCAGAGCCACTGCTGTAGATCATTAATCAACTCTTAAAAGGTCAAGAGAGGCTGATCCTGCATCCAAAGTCAAGGGGAGTTCTACCACTGATATCAGTGGGTACAGGATAGAGCACCCAGGGTAAACTTCATGATCAAAGGCTGAGAGAGATCTTTTCCTTTTAATACACAATTAACTATCCTTTTATATTCACCTCATTTGCAAAACAGATAGACAACTTAAGCCAGGAGTCTGGCATACATGAGGTAATATGCATATGGTAGCAAAATGGGAAGTTTCTCCTGCAATCTCATTTATCTTCCCTCCACTTCCATCTTTTCTACACACAACTAATCCTCATGGAATATCCCATCCCATGTCTATCTATTAATTGATTACTACTAGCAGAGCTATCACAAAGGAACAACAGTTGGGCTGTTCCACAAATATCCGAGTACTTCTTTGCTCCCCCCGCCTTTATGCTCTACCTCTATCATTCATGAATCTCTCAATATTATTGCTTTTGTTGGCATCTCTGCAGAAGCAGAGTAGTAGCCACATCCACAATTTGAGGGGTCTGAATGATGTTCCCATGAGAAACAGGTTCAAAAATAAAATTTATCTGACTAGTATGGTGCATTGTGTGAATAGCAACTTTCTTCTAGGCAGCTTTACCAAATAGCTTTTTTCCAGCACCTGAGCTTTCCCCTATTTAAACTTTAAAAAACCCTCCCTCTCTTGTTAAGCTTTCATCTTTGTCTTTCCTCTGTCTTCTCTTTATCCCCTGCCCTCTGTTAGGTCTCCTCCCTGAATTATTCTTTGCCTGGAGTCTCTATTTCCAACATATCTTAAAAGGTGCGATATGTCACAAGCTTTGCTCTGAGAAGCAATCCAAGCCTGCAGTGCTGTTCTACATCTGACATGATGCCCTACTTTATTTAACCACTGCTCCCTAATGTTTCGTTACATCTTCTTCAGTTTTAAGCCCTGGCACAAGTTGACTGACCTTTTGCAATGATCTATAAAACAGTGAAGTGGCTACATATGATCAGAAAGATGCAGAACATTTCGTGTTTTTATCATCGTGGAGCAGCAGGAAGCCTGCAGCTCCCCTTGGCCAGGACTGGTGAACCACAGCCACTGAAAGCTGCTGGAGGCCGTGCCTGCGGACGGTCACTGTAAACACGGTCTTGCAGCCCGCCAGCGGATTACCCTGATAGGCTGTGTGTGACCTGCAGGCTGCAGGTTGCCCATCACTGCACTATGGTAACTGAGCTATTGTTAGAGGAAAAAATATGAAAATTAACATCTCTCACAATCAGTGTCACTGTAATAAACCGAAAGTTTTAGAGAGCCAAATTTGCAATCAGAGCTGGTTCAATTAATTGGGAATTCACTCTTCTCCCTCTTCCCCTCTGTTCCCCCCCCCCCCCCCATTTCCATATTATTCCTAAACTGATCTTGATCTGTGCAGGTGGAATTGTACGTATCCACTGAACAGTTTGGACAAACAATTTTTATAGCCTGTGGGTTTTTCCACAAACTGTTCCTTTCTATTCCACCTTTGATTACCTGAGTAACAGGATATTGCTTCTCCTCCCTCAGAAGGTGACTGCTAAACAACAAATGACAGTGAATAAGTAGCAAACATTGCTCTTTCAATATTTATTCATGCCAGAGTTTGGGATCAGACACTGGCACAAATGCCTGTGGTAAAAATGCCTGCAGAAGAGACTGAACAGACTAAACTGAATGCAGTTCTTTCAAACTAGAAGACTAATTTCAGCATTTGACAAGCTGCATTCAAGAGCAGCCTAATAGTACTGCTCTCCCCCATGCTGGGAGCTGCTTCTAGCCTTCCTACGTATGAAGCTTGTCCTTCTTATTCATCAAATCATGATACAATTGCTACAAAGCTCTCTATACCCTATTTATGGTAGACTACAGTTTATATTAGGAAGCCAGAACCCCACTATAGTAGGAACTGTATATATAATAGTCCTTGCCCAGAACTATTTGCCATCTAACTAGATAAGTGGGGGAGAAGCAGCATTATTATCCCCATTCCACAGATGGGGAATTGAGATACAGGGACACTAAGTCATTTGCACAAGGTCACAAGAAGTTTGTAGTAGGTTGACTTCCATGCTCTCCATTTTCTCAATCCCAGTGCAGCATATTGGCCACAAAAAAATAGCATTCCCTTTTGATGTTACATTTTTCAAAGAATGCAAACCTAGCCTAACAGAAAAGGCATTAGGATTGAGCCACTGCACAACTGCAATAGCCCTTCAATATATTGTCTCCATGTCAAGCAATTAGATATCCAGGAAAGAGGAAAGTACTCCAGGTGGAGCTGTCCTGGTGACAGGACCAGCTGCTGCACCTCTGACCCCTTCTCATCTGTGTTTTAATTTCTCTCAAGATGGAATTTCATGAATTTCCCACTCCTCTCTGGCTTCTAGGCTACAGCACCCAGTGTATAAAGTGTTGTAGTTCCAACAGGATTTGATACCTGCTGTTTTCTTTGGAACTTGTAACCAGCAGTGAATACAGTGACCAAAACAATAGTTTATTTTTAAGAAACTGTTTGTTCTTAATAACAAAGCATAACCTAAGAGTACTCAACCACATTTCTATCTTACCCCAGATTCCTAGTCTCTGGCAGCGTGGTTGTCTCTTCTCTCCATCTCCCAGTCCTGGGGAGATTTTTAAAACCAGTCAAAGACTTTGTTCTCCATTTGGGGGGGAGGGATAGCTCAGTGGTTTGAGCATTGGCCTGCTAAACCCAGGGTTGAGCGTTCAATCCTTGAGGGGGCCATATAGGGATCTGGGGCAAAAATCTATCTGGAGATTGGTCCTGCTTTGAGCAGGGGGTTGGACTAGATGACCTCCTGAGGTCCCTTCCAACCCTGATAATCTATGATTTCTACAGCTTTGATCTGCTGCTCCAACCTGGTCTGAGTTCGGCAGGGTATTTGAGGTAGAATTTCAAAACAGCTGACTCTTATACACTGTCCAAGTACTTAAGAGACTATGTATCAGGTTCCAGCTCCCAACTTCCCCGCAATCTTACTACTTCATTAACACACTGTCAAGATAATTTATCAATAGTCTGTAGATAGCTGTAGATCCACCACAGTAGCCTCACTCTTCAGTGTGGGAGAACCCATGTGAAGCTAAAGTGGTCTTTCTGCTAATTTTGCAACTAAAAGTTAATCTGCTACTTGACTTGGTTTTTAGTAACTTGACAGTATTTTTCACCAGAAATCTTCAGTCAAATTCTTAGTACATTTTCCACGAGGAAAAATTCCATCATGAAAGCCTTAGAAATAGGAGGTAGTCACTGATATATCTTGAAATAATATTGGTTATTTCTGGCAAAAGTTATCAGTTATGCTCACAATGAAGCATGTATAAGGATAGCATGTTGCTTATAGGACAGAGTACATCTTCATTTATGCTGAATTAAAGAGCCACTGTTATAACCCACTTTAAGAGGTGAAAGGATAAATGAAATGGATGGTTTAATACCCACGATGATAAATGCACTAGCTGAGGTCTTTTAAGAAAGTCTATGTAGATCAACAATAACATGTGAACAAAAAAGCAAGGGTGCAAAAAAAGCACACAAGAATACAGAATGAATCTGAGTCTGACAAGTGATAAGGTCAAGGTAGTGAGCAAAATATAGATTGCACTAGAATAGGATTAAAGAAGAAATGTTTCAAGTACAGTGCATAAGGAACAAGAGGTCAGTGAAGGTAATAGAAAAGTATTTAGGTGGGTGTAAGGAGGGTAACTTATTGACAAAGAATGCTTAAAGCACCCAAAGATTCTTTGCCTTTATACTGAAAGAAGAATGGTGAGGAGAAAATAGTGTGCAGGCTCTTTGTGGATGAAATAGCGACACAAAAGTTAACTCTGAGGCTAAATATGATTTCTTCTAGTTTAGAAATAAGTGATATAGAAACATTTAAAAACCTTTAAGTAAACTAAATCTAGTTATGGAAGATGCTGCAGAATGTACTTCAGTGCACTGTAGTAACTAAAACAGAGCTCTGAGTCCTAAATGAAAAACTATGGATGTTCATAAGCCACTTAAATAAACGGTGGGAATGATAGTCTGGCAAGAAGCACATGAGAGTGAAAGATGACTGGAAAGGGATATGAGGGGGAGAAATAATGATGGAAAGGGGGAAGTGATGGGAGATGTTTAAGTTAAGGAGAGAGACATATTTATGCTACACAGTATGTGGGAGGAGGCAAAGGTAAGGAGAGTCTTGTGGCCAGATCCCAGTCTTTGTTAAGCCCCAGTGATAAAGATCCATGAAAAAACTAATCTGAAGATTCCACCTAGAACAAAATAGTCACTGGCTAGCCTAAGACCAGCATAGCTGGGTCTGCTACTTCTTCCCACCTTTGCTGATGTGTCCTCCCTATATCGATGGGAGAAGGGGGATAAGGTTGAAAACTGGCAGCAACCCTGAGGCTGCTCTGTTTTGCAGGAGGCCCTTGCAACACTGGTGATTGAAGAAGCACAAAGATAGCTTTGAGCCTCTCCTAACTGTGCCAAGCAGAACTGCAGCAGCTGTTGACTCACCCATGAAATATGATCTAGAGAAAAACCCATAGCTGCCATCAGAAAGAGGGGGTTCTTCCATATGTTCAATTAACTTCAGTATTAAAATATGGATATAAATGAACCTGAAATCAGAGTATTAAGCTGATGAAACAAGACTGTAAAATGGCTTCAGTAGAAGACTAAAGAAAAACAAACAAACTGATTGCACTTTAAACTCAATTCTGGTTGTGCATTATAACTGAAAGGCAGGGCTCCAGGAACTGGTCTCTTCCTCCTCTATTCTCACTACTAGACATCAGATATGAGCTATTTCAAGGTAGGTCCCATCATTTAATAAAGGATGCAAGTCAAATACATCTCAGAAATAGATAGTAAGGCAATTAACAGTTCTAACAGAATGATCCCTGGACGTGAGGAGGTTCTTAAAGCCAATCAATACTCAAATTTACATGCATAACTAGTTATTGAATTTGAATTTTCACTAACAACGCAAAGATGTACTATGTTCTATAGAACAGTTCTTTTTACAATTGCAGTGCATACGTGTCCAAATGCAGTAGGTGAGTTCACCAGTCAAATTGACTGTGTGCCAGCGACCTCCATGTGCATGTTCATGTACACCCCCATACATGCATGTCAGCAGTGTGTCACCTAAATCAATGGGTAACAGTTCATTATTATATGAAAAAAGTGGTGGCACATGCACCAAGAGACCAACTGTTTAAAAAATATAATTAAAAGGTATGTTCTGATGTACTCTTAGGGAAATAAACAGGCACACTACACAACAGTTTGCTGGTTTTGGAAGTTTTTTTGCTATTCAATGAATGTTACTGAAGGGCGAGAACTTTACAAATATATCTATTTAAGTGGAACAACAAGGCACTGATGAGTCATTGGATGCATAGTAAAGAACAAGAAAGATAAAAGGAAAACAAAAACCACAGATCAACAAATAATGGATTTGTTATTCTAAAAGAAAAGCTGTCTAGGTCTGACAGTTGTCATGGTAGCCCTACGTTGCTGCTTTAGGGGCCCTGTTTCTTCCAATTCTGAAGTACTTGGGCAGAGAAAAAGAAAAGAAAAAACAAGTTTATCAGAAATTCTGATTATTTAGTTATAAAAAACTAAATTCTGTGGGGAAACATGGCATCCTTTTACATTGGAGAAACAAGAAATAAAACTACCGTATATACTCAATAAGCCAAATTTTTTTTAGTAAAGGGAAGCACCAGAGAAGGGGGTTGGCTTATGAACGGGTATAGAGAGAGAGTTGGGACACAGTCCCTACCCCTAACAGAGGGAGCAAGGAGAGGCAGCACAGCCAGCAGAACCAGAAGGGAAGAAGCGGGGCCAGAGTCTCTCCGCTTCCAGCCACTCTGCGCTCCCCCCAGCCTCCGAAGCAGCTGCGGCTGCGCTGCCCGGCCCGAGCAGGCTGCGACCGTGCCAGAGACATCCTCCCCTCGCACTCCCCAGATAAGGTGGAAAGGGATGGGTTGGGGAGAGTGTGGGGGTCCCAGGCTAGGGGTGGGGTCATGTAAGGGGTGGTCACAGCTGTTACTCCCCTGACTCCCAGCTTCTCCCCCCCAAAAAAATTCCCCAGCAGTTGCTGTCCCAGCCTGTCAGGATAAGCATCCCGGCATGCCGGGACACTTTCTTTACATAGATTTACCTCTGTGCCTGCGGACGCTTGAGGTAAACAAACCATCTCGGCCCACCAGCGGCTTATCCTGATGGCCCGGGAGCCAAAGTTTGCTGACCCCTGAATTATAGGGTCGGCTTATGAACGGGTATAAAAAAAATTTCCATTTTTACTTATCCATCTTGGGGGAGTCGGCTTATAAACGAACCGGCATATGATCGAGTATATACAGTAGGTAATTCTGAAGATGGCATTCATACTAGAATGTTCAATTATGATAATGGATCAAATACATCTCTGGTACAAATCCATTGACCTCAGTGGAGTCACATGAGATTTGAATTTGGCCCTGGTGTATGTGTTCCCCCAAGTAAACACATCATAGGCAATAACCCTAGGCAGTTTGTGTATCCTACCCAACTACAGACAGACACTCATATACAATTAAAGGGAAGTTAGACATCTGTAGGGTTTTTTTTAATTAAAATTTCATTTTATTTCCAACCATACCAGAAAACAGTTTTCTGCCACCTTTCCATCCTCTCCCTGATCCCTCTAAACAGTCTGAGACTGAATAAGTCTCAGGAGTACTCTACTTTGCACAGGTAGATTGACCTTCTAGAGACAATTGTCAGTATAGAATCTGTAGAGTGCGATATGCTCTGTCCATGCCTCTCCGACCCACAGATGTTTTCTATGTCAGTGGGATGGGGGTGCACAAATCAACTTGGTTGGGCTTTATGCCACCTGGATAGTCTCTACTGAAGAGTACTCCCCAGCTGGATGTTCAAAATGGCTTTGTACCTCCAGAGTGGCTTGAGGATTTGGCCTGTTCCTGTTATACCAATTACTGTACCAAAAAATGAATGAATTGCTAGGCCCGAGTCATAAGAATTAATGGTGTTCATAGACAACATCCAGGGATGCCCACCCAACAGTCACAAAACAGCAAGTCTCTGCCTTATAATTTTAAGAGGTTTTTTTCTTTAAAGATAAACCGTATTTTTGAAAGCATCATAGTTTTAAGCGTTTGGGTGCATGCATAAATAAATAAAGGAGAAAAGTTTAAGTTGTCTTAAATGATAGTGTTTTAACCTCCTTGTCTCTTTAATCTTACCAAGAGTGGATAGTTGTGATTGGGAGCACTCACCTCCCAAGTGCATCCAAGCAATTGGGTGTGGTACAGCCATCTTTGTCCCACTCCTGGCACTCCCCATAGGTTGCCAACCTTACTAGGCAGGTCTTCAGTAGCTCAGCCATCCAGCCAAGTCACACAGTCAAAGTAAACCCCTTCTGGGGTAGCAAAGAGTTCACTAAACTGTCTGCTCTCACCAAGGTCTTCAGCCCTTTGCTCAGGTTTCTAAAGGAGCCTTACATACCTTCCACAGCTTTATGCCACTTCACTAGTGACTAATAGGATAACCCAGTTCCACCCACTACTCCACACTCCAACCCAGGGATCCTATAAACAGCAGCCACATACTGCTTCCTTTAGTTAGTTACTGCTGCATTTCCTGTGGGTCTCTTCCCACCCAGCCCCTTTGTCTCCATCCATTACCTTAGAGTTAGAGTTCTCAGGTCCTTTCACTTCCAGGTTTAGCAAACACAGTCCACCAAACTCCTTTCCTCACCCTTCTAGTTTCACCCAGAAACTGAGATGCTAACCACCTGCAGCTCCTTTTATTTGAACCTGCTGGGCTCTGATTGGCTGCTTCAACAAGGCTTCTCTAGGCAGGATTGCAGGACCCATCTCTACTGCTCCTTCCTGGGGCAGTGTGTAACAGGGCCTTCAGCAAGGGGCCACAAAGATGTACTTTGTCACAATGGTGTATCAAAGAAATAACACAAATTTGGGACATCTCTAAAAATTGCACTTTGATGTGGGTGGTAAGGGTATTTACCTTATGAAGGGTTATTTTTTCACATTCTGTTACAAAGTATAACATGATGGTGTGATGGTCATAATCATAACATTAAAGATGTGACATGTAATTGTAATTTTTCATAGTGTTTAAGGCCAGAAGAGATCATTAAATCATCTTGTCTGACCTCCTGTA
Source organism: Malaclemys terrapin pileata (assembly GCF_027887155.1). Taxonomy (NCBI): domain Eukaryota; kingdom Metazoa; phylum Chordata; order Testudines; family Emydidae; genus Malaclemys; species Malaclemys terrapin. The sequence continues at coordinate 15,342,418 of NC_071518.1, forward strand.
TATCACAGGCCATTACATTTCACCCTGATACTTCTATATTGAGCCCAGTAACTTGTATCTGACTAAAACATAAATTGTATTTGGCTAACGTAAATCTTTCAGAAAGCATCTGTGACACCCTGGCACCCTAAAATTCACCACTGTCATATAATTAGGATATGCTTTGTATAATGTATGCCTTGTGAGGTGTCATTCTAAAAGTCTTGATCTGCTAGACAGTAAAATCTCGTTGGATTGTATGTGCTATTGTCGTATGTGAAGTTATGAAGTTTAGCTATACATGTTTGACTGAAACATGTTGTGAGGTTGAAAACACCAACAAGCAGCCTTTCAGCTACAAGAGTAAAAAGGCCAAACAATGTTAATGGCTTATTGAGAAAATGCACACAAGCACAAGTATTACCCCAGGAACTGTGTACAATACAAACCTCTCAGAGATAGCCCTACACAATGGGAACTGTTTGAACCAGGTCACAGCAAAAGAGCTTTCCAGCAAGTGCGAAGAAGATATAAAAGGGGGACAATGACATCATGATGGTACCTTGTTCTCCCTACAACACCACACCTAGAAACACCAGATGGGCAAGGACTGAACTGTGGGAAGTGATGGTCCCAGGCTAGAAGGATTTTTAGCCTGTGTATGAAAATCTGGAAAAGCCAAGACAGCTTGTGCCTTAAGATTCTGCCAAACTGTTTATCCCTCAGGGTGAGAATTTGCTAATTCATATCCTATCTATCTAGTGCGTTAAGCTCAGCTTGCAGTTATGTTTATTTACTAAGGTAATTTGCTTTGATCTGTTTGCTATCACTTATAATAACTTAAAATCTATCTTTTGAAGTTAATAAACTTGTTTTTTGTTTTGTCTGAAACCCGTGTGTAGAAATTATAACTTGGGAACAGCAAACCGTGGCCACTGAGAGCTGCGGGCAGCCATGCCTGCGGACAATCAATGTAAACAAACTGTCTCATGGCCCGCCAGTGGATTACTGATGGGCCACAGGTTGTCCACCATTGGTTTAAGCAAACAAGAGACCAGCAGATCATCAAGTCTGACTTCCCATATATCACAGGTTACCAGCACCACCCACACACTAAACCCAGACCTGCATTCCTTGTTGCTAGTTGTATAACTTTGCCTTTGCGATATTAAAATGCATTTTGTTTGAATGAGCCCATCTTACCAAGCAGTGCAGATCACTTGGTATGACTGCCCTGTTCTAATCCTTTACCACTCTGCCAAGCTTGCATCAACCACACATTTTATCAGCAGTGATTTTATATTTACTTCCATATAATGACTATGTTGAATTGGTGGCTGAATCTTGTTTTAACTGGAGTCACAGATTGTGTGCACAGCATGAGTGTTGTAGGTTAACTAGTAACTGAACATTTGCATGGGTGGGTGGGAAGAAAGAGGGTACAAAAGCAATCCTGAAAATTTGTAACTCTGATTTGTACCTTTTTATCTGTGCAATGGAAAAGCTGTCAGGTGCAAGTTAGATAACTGGGAAGTAGAAGGTAGTAAGGGTGATGTATGCTGAACTCCTCTGTGGAATACATTTTCACCTATTTCACTAATGTATTGAAATTAGGTCTTAAATGAACTTGAATGGTTTACATAGCTTCTTGGTATGATATTTCTGTGTTCAATATTAAATATATAGAGATGTAATGACCTGTGAACCCTAGCAAATGGAAGAGCTGAATTTGCTTCCTGTGTCTGCCTCCCCACCTAGGCTGCCGCCCAATAAATTACTAGAAAATCACATTTACAGAGAGTGTATCATACAAGCAAATTCCTGGGCGGTTCACAGATTATGGACAGTGGTTTTACAAGCAAATCTGCCATCACAGTGGGCAAAATAATGTGATGCATACAAAAAGGGGCAAAAGCAGTAGATTTTTTTAAAGTCCATCTCATAACTAGTTTGAATGCTGAAGTAGTGAATATAAATAGATCCAGTCCAGATTCCTTCGTTGTACTGTCTTAGAGGACCCTGTAACACAAGAATGCAATCAAGTCATGCCTCAGACCTAATCAATGCCAGAGATTATTTGAGGCCCAGAAATTTTGCCCTATGCTTCCAAATATAGTAGAGCAGCTGCTCCCATTCTTTTCTTTAGCCCTACCTCTTCGATCCCATGTAGTGACTATGTAGCTGAGAGAGGTAGCTACATAATGGAAGGAATATATTACATGACCTTCTCCCCACCCACTCCCATGGACCAGACCATGAATGTCCTTGAATTGGTTTACAGGGACAGAGGGCCATGCAGGAAGCCCTTGTACAGCTCTTTAACTGCTTTTTTATGATGGTAGGATCTCTGCTCCCTGAAATCTGGGGAATAGGTCACTAGAAATGGGGTGGGAAAGAAGTGAGTTCATGGCCACTCACTTTCTGCACTGACCCATAGGCTGGTGCACTATATTGGTTCATCTGCTCAATGTTCATGGCTGGAGAAGGTTGAGCACCCCCTTCTGCACAAGAAGCAGCATCAAGAAAGCTAGTCTCTTGGAGGCACCGGGTCTCTAATGCTACACCTGGTACAATGTGCTCTGCCTTTTCCCTACTCAGGGCTGTGTCATAAATGCCACAATGTAGCCCTGTGTGATTAGGGTCATTATGATCTCCAGAAGTGGAGAGGAGCACAGAGGTCCTATTGCATTGGGTCCTTCTTCTCTTCATGCCATATCTCCTATTAGCGGTCTCCCTCAATCACTCTGTTATGTTTCCCTCTTCTCTATCAGAGGCAAAGATAAGCACATTTAAAAGGGGGCACAGAGTTTCATATATGCTAGTGGAATAATTATTAGAAGGCATAGACGCTATTGAAAAACTGGGATAAAAAAACTCATTTTGGAATAAAAATATAAATGTGACTTAAAACTCGGAGGGTTTATTTACCCTTTTTCCTCCTCAGACACACAGAGGCACTCTGGAACCTGAGAGTGACCTACACTGCAAGTAAAGTACTTTTGACACACACAGAGCAAAATCAGTTTGCTTTTATCGTGGAAGAAACTTTCAAATTAATTGTTTCTGTGGTGCCAAAACTATACAAGGTTCTTTACAGATTTTTATAGAAAGTCATTAAGTCAAGCTACTTACAATCTGGTCCTGTCTAAACCAGATTCAGCTGGTTCATTATGGCTGGCAACTGGGTTACCTTTACTGGTACAAATTCCAAGTGGAGACAAGGTCAGCTGACATTTGCCCTAGCTGAGTTTGCCCCTAATTGGAAGTGGTACAAGCTCACCCAATGCAAATCATACCTTTTCATGTCTATACATGGGATTTGGTGCAGCTTCACTGGTTGCTAACCACCAGTAGCTGAATTGGGCCCATGTACAGACAAGGGCTAAAACTTTCAAGAACTCCGAAATGACTCAGGTGCCTAAGTCCTGTTTAAAGGCTTAGGATCTTAAGTCACATTGGGTACATCTCCATAGCCAGCAGCAGCCCACAGCAGTGAGCCTCTGAGCCTCGGTCAACAGGCTTAGGCTTGGGCACTACACTACATTTATTTTTGTAGACAGTGCTTTTAAATTGCAGCTTGAGCTAGCGCTCAGGATCTGAAGCCCACCCATGCCCCATAGGCTTCAGAGCCCAAGATCCAACATGTGCCACAACATCTACACAGCTATTTTTAGAGCAGGAGTGTGAGCCTCATGAGCCCAAGTCTGTTGACCTGGGCTCAGAGACTTGTTGCCATGGGCTGTGTAGACACATTTGTTCTTATGTCTAAGAGGACAGAATGAGGTCCTTGGCCTACTACCAGGGCCAGTGCAATCACTAGGCTAACTAGGTGGCTACCTAGGGCGCCAAGTAGTTGGGGATGGACAAAAGCACGCTCCAGGGCGGCGGTGGAGTAGAGGTGAGCTGGGGCAGCGGGGGCGCGGGGAGGGCTGCCTGCAGCAAGTAAGGGGGGGCGGCACACAGGGGAACCACTCCCCGCCCCAGCTCACCTCCACTCCGCCTCCTCCCCTGAGCACGCCACCCCGCTCTGCTTCTCTCCTTCCCGGGCTTGTGGCGCCAAACAGCTTATTGGCGTTGCAAGCCTGGGAGATGGGAGAAGTGGAGCGGCGATGGCATGCTCGGGGAGGAGGCGGAGCAGAGGTGAGCTGGGGTGGGGAGCTGCCGCACTGCTCCCCGGGCCGGGTGGGGGGTGGGGAGCTGCTGCCGGGGGGGGTGCCTCAGGGCGGAAGGATGGGGAGCTGCCGCAGGGCTCAGGGAGGGGGCAGAGCAGAAGTGAGCTGGGGTGGGGAGCTTCCGCATGGCTCCCCAGGTGAGGTGGGGGGTGGGGAGCTGCTGCAGGGGGGGCATCTCAGGGCGGGGGGGGGGGGGAACTGCCACAGGGCTCAGAAACGGGGGAGGGTGCAAGGTGGAAGTTTTGCCTAGGGTGCGAAACATCCTTACACTGGCTCTGCCTACTACCCATTGGAAAACTGTAATCTTGGTTACACAAAACAGTACATTGTCTGGCACTAAAATACTATGTTCCTTTTGAAAGGCAGTATGTGGCACAAAATCCACACAACAAGATTAGATATTTATATAGGCTGGAATGCTCACAAGATCCTAAATGAGTTGGATGCCCAAACCTGTTGAAATTAATTACTACTTTTTAGGTGCCTTTGAATGTCTCAGCCCAATTCCAATTGCCTTATGGTTTCCAGATATATATATTGTTTTCAGTATTTCAGTTATATGTTTTAAATTGTAAGCTCTTTGGGGCAGGAACCAAGTCTTCATATGTTTGTACGGCACCTACTGCCATGGGACCCTAATCCTGATTGCACCTCTGAATGCTATTCAAATATAGCAGTGGTGGAGATTACAGAGCTGGTTTTGGAACCTCCACTCCTCCTGGTCAAAATAATATAGAGTCGGAGAATATCTTTAGAGTTGTAAAGGAAGATGAAGAAAAAGTATAGGAAAGTACATTACATCTAGTGATTTGACACAAATTACAAGCTCACAGGAGTACCATAATCAGGAAATTTTGAAGATACTTGCTACACCTCTACCCTGATATAATGCTGTCCTCAGGAGCCAAAAAAATCTTACCGCATTATAGGTGAAACCACGTTATATCGAACTTGCTTTGATCTGCCGGAGGGCGCAGCCCTCCCCCCACCCCGGAGCACTGCTTTACCGTGTTATATCCAAATTCGTGTTATATCGGGTCGCGTTATATTGGGGTAGAGGTGTACTTACTCCATAGTCCTGAGCAAGTACAGTGGTGGCAAGGATGTACCACAATTTTCTTTTTGGTCCCCTGCATACATTGTACATGAAAAGCAATTATTCTCTCCCGCTCTTCCCCGCAGTACTTCTGGATCCATTGCTCAGAGATAGCACTCTGTTGCTCGTAGCAGTGTTAGCACCTTTATGTGCACGAAAACAAATGTAAGAATTAGTACTTTTGCTTTTAAAAAAGCTTCTACAAGGAGTAGCTTGTATTGCACCATGGCAAGTTACATGCAGAACACACCATTTATGGCTTTGATTTTAACTGTACTTTTGCTGATTGACTAACCTATATATTTTTGCAAATTGGGAGCATGCCATCAAAATAGACTTTCAGAGGAAACAAACACTACAGACACTTCCTGCTATTTGTTTTCTTTCCTCTGCCCTCCTCCCTCACTAATAGGAAGTCTCCTTTATCACACAATTACAATCATAAGTAACTCATTAGAATGTCCCAAACCACATTAACCTGTTTACAATGAGCATTTGGATTTAACTTGGCCCCAACCTTCCAAAGGGTACTAGTTAATTCCTCTGTTTAATGTGTTCACTTCTCTTCCTCAAAATGCTCCTGGGCACGAGAGTCTTTGTGCCTTTTTCTCCTCTACTGCTAACAAAGCAGTTCCAGGATAGCTCTTATTATCATTAAGGTTCTCCCCAAAAACACACTGTTCACAAAAAATATTCAATAACCTGACCTCCCACTTGGTAGCGGACTGTTTTATTGCCATCTTCTCAAATCCAAAATCCCCAGTGCTAATGGGCTCTTCTATGGGCTGGCTACCCCACGTAAGGTAGCACAACCTATTCCAAACTTCATAATGTCCAAACACTCTCATCTCTTCAGGATCAACCTGAAGTACAAGTGGTTAAAATACCAGGATAGCTGTTGAGGGCGCAGCATTTTCCAGAAGCTCCACCACTGGAAATAGCTGGGTGGCATATCTTTTGTAAATGCCTTCTATAAGTAGAAAGAAAGCACATCTGGCAGAGGGAGCACACACTTAAATGTTATTATAGTCGCTGGTCAAGTGCCTCAGATGGTATAACTGTGTCAAGCTCTATTGTCCACAGCCTCTAATGCAGGGGTCTGCAACATTTGGCACGCGGCTCACCAGGATAAGCACACTAGCGGGCCGGGCCAGTTTATTTACCTGCTGACGCGGCAGGTTCGGCTGATTGTGGCCCCCACTGGCTGTGGTTCACCATCCCGGGCCAATGGGGGCGGCGGGAAGCCGCGGCCAGCACATCCTTCGCCCGCGCCGCTTCCTACTGCCCCCATTGGCCCGGGATGGCGAACTGCGGTGAGTGGGGGCCGCGATTGGCCGAACCTGCCGCGTCAGCAGGTAAATAAACTGGCCCGGCCCACTAGGGTGCTTATCCTGGCGAACCGCGTGCCGAATGTTGCCGACCCCGGTATACTTTTTCACCTATCCATCCTTTCTTTTCTTGAGTCTTTATTTTCTTTCCCATGGCCCAGTATGACTGGAGAGAGAGAGAGAACCTGTAGTGATCAACACAGCAAGCTAATAAAAATATGAAATACTTTTTGATTTGCCCAGTTTTTTTCAGCTGTCATTTATATGTCAGTGTCTGAGGTATGTAGGGATTTGCCTACATACAGAGTTGTTTTTGGAATAGCTATGCCTGAATAATTCTGCATGTGAATGCTCTTATTCCAGAATAAGAATGTTTAATTCTGAATTATCTTAATCTACTTGGATTAAGATAATTCAGAATAAGGCCTTTTATTCTGGAATAAGAATGTCCACACAAGGAGTTAATTCAGTAATGGTTAAATTGCTTTAAATTTACACTTTCCCTTATTCCAGATTAATTTTCATGTGTAAACAAGCTCTAGGATCACAGTTGGCTACAAATATGATAAAAAATTCTTCCTTGAAAACTGAAGTTTCATTTTCTAAGTGGGAGGGAGAGAGAGTTTAATTAGAATGTAGAAATATCAGTGAATAGTATAACATTGCAGTATCATACTGGAAAAAAGATACCCCTCTAAAAAATGTTTTGTACCATAATATGAAGGAAGGAAGGTGCTGGTCATAATAGTGAAAGTGATACAAAGTTTACATAGATTTAACACATTGATTTAAAACTGATTGACCTTTAGAAAAAATATTTGTTGAAAAGAGCCAGTGCAGAAATAGCTCCGGTTCACAATGGGCTACTCTTGTGAATTGTCACCATCTCAAGTTTCCTACACAAATAATGGTATAGCAAAAATTGATTCTTGCGCATTACTCTTTCAAGTACCTTGAACCAACTGTCTCAGATCCCTTTAGTATCAACTAAAATTTCAGTAACCTGGAGATATCATATTTCTGAATATAGTAGAGAAAGTGAAAATGTAGCTCTCAGGTTAGAGATATAAATTAGTTCTGGTGCTGAGTTCTGTGACTTCATTCAAACATGCCTGCAATATTACTGATTCTACTGCTTTCCCGTGTTCACTAAATGAATATTAAGCTGTTTATACATTATGCCAAAGGATTGCTTTAGCCTGCATATTCAAATACTATTTGAAAGGAAAGGCCTTGCCAAGCTGGGCCTACAGCCATAGCATGTTCCTGGTGATAGTGAGCATCAAAGAAGCCCAGGAGTTCGGAGGTTAGAAAATTTGTGAAGATTATATGTATAAATAAAAGAAGCATCAAAATCAGTGCTAACCCACCAAAAAGAATACTAGTGTTAATGAAGCAACTAAACACATTGCTTTCCAAGTGGGAGACAAGTAAGCTAGAAGTAATTGCCCTAGTCTAATAAGGTTCCTCTTTCTTGCTTTATATATATATGGCATTGATTTTGACCTTTCTTTCTCAGTCTGACTTTTATTGACACTAATCCTCATCCTATTTATGACATGCTGTTACCAATGAGTGTTGTGTGAAATTAATCATTTCCAACTTTGCAAATGTTGCCATTTCATCCACAGAATATAGTGGGGTTTTTCCATAGTAAAAAGCGATTGGATTAATTCCACCTTAGGAGGGAAATAATTGTAGGTTTTCACACAGGTACCTTAGCAAAAATGTAGTAATTTCCTCACAGCAAAACCAGATTTTAATTGAGAGACTTCACCTTTTATGTGGGGGAAGGAGGCAGGGAAAAGAAGTTAAGGCATAACTACAGAGAAGCTCGTTTTGAGAAAGGAAAGTCCTGCTGGTGTTATAGAAGTTCACTCTCTTTCCTCAACACAGTTCACTTCCCAAAGAACATTGACAGTCATCAAAGGGCTGTTGTCTAATAATAAGCCTTTCATTCCCATTGGCGACAACTTGCCCCCAGCAAGATCAGATTCACTCCACTGAGCAAGCTCAGAATACGGACAGAAGAGAGGGAGATTGACATTACACTATTGCCACCTTCCTGCCATAAATGAATCCTGATGGGTCTGAGAGACTCTTACTTTTTCAGGTTGAGTTCTTATAATCAGGGGCAATGTGTTGACTTTCTATTCTGCTCTTGATAGCTGGGTAATTCGGCTCAGAATTGAAGCAATATTAATTTGCTGCCTTTGTCACAAAATATACACATTTGAGGCATATTCTCATGTTCTCGCCTACAGAAATTGAGCAGAGTGGAAGAAATGTTAATACTAGTAGGGAAGAACTTGTTGAAATGGGCAAAAGCTTGTTTCTTTCTTCTGCTGAATCTTCGACAAGAAGAAAGTGAAACAAACAAGAGCAATCGGGCTCAAGCGGTTTGCTACAGCCAACCCTTGAAGTACAGTGGCCGTCCTATGCAAGTGCATTTCCACTGAAGTATGACGTGGTTACAAAAGTAACCAGGTGTGTACAGCAGGGAGAAGCCATGTTTGTTCCACTTTTCACACCCATACAGAGTGGGTAACACCTTTTCACAGTCATACTGCCAGAGCAACATTGTAAAATGGCATATGGATCAGAGCAAAGCTTTGGAGTCAGCATTTTCCATATGTAGGGGGAAACGGAATATAATTAGGGACAGCCCTAAAGGCAGAATTGCACCTTGAAGTTGAAGAACAATACTTCTTCCCCCTCAAAAAACTTCACCCACCAGATGCTCCCATGGCCATCAATATTTGCAACGTATAAAACATTTCAAAGCCACAATAAATGAAACAAACCTGAATTAAAATACAGGTGAAGACATCTTCAGTTTTACCCTGAAGTCTTGCAGGGAAATGTTAGATAAGAAAGAACTTTAACGGCATGTGCCCTCAGTGGGAAAGGAATTTAATTTACCTTTACCATCCAGTGATGATAATTTTTAGTCAAAGCTTTGCCTGGTGCTAAAATATTGTACCACTATTTCGTGGATAGACGCTTTCCAACTATGGTCCAGTACATTTGCCCCTCTTTTTATTATTTTGGAGCACCTAATTTTCTAGAGGTCACCAGAAGAACATGGAGATAGTCAGTCAATTAAAAGAAATATCCAATTCACTGCTAAGCAATATTCACAGGTGATCATCCAATTCACTGCCAAGTCAGATTCTGATACTCCTACACACACACTGAGTAGTATCTTGCTCCTTTTAAAGCATTGGAACTATTCATGCTACTAGGTCTATGTAAAGGTATATATCCTTTGATACTGCAATAAGTAGGTTTATTTATAAACTACTGTATTTTTAACAATCAGAAAACTGAAGTCCTCCTGCCCTAGAGGAGATGCTTCTAATCCTAACTCTGCTTTTTTCACTGCCAGCATCTTTTGGTACAAAGGTGACCCAGATTCCTATACTTGTTTCACATGTTGACTTGGTAACACAAGTAACCCTGATGGTCCTTCCTATATAGAAAAGGACTAGTGACTAGGGAGGGGGTAATTGATATGTCTGGGTTTTAACACTGGGCATGCAGTGTGGACTTGGATATGTAATGTGACCTCTTTGTGCTGCAGTGTGCCGCTTGTATAAATAGGACTGCTGTGATCCCTGTTTTATTAATATTTTAAAGCACTTTTACTGCCTGAGAAGGAAGGTGCGATCTATGTTCAAAGTACTTCTGTGAGATAATTTGTTTGATAGGTGTGTGAGAATGTGATCTATTAATAAAAAAGGTGCTTGTGATGCTTGAATTTGAAAGGCTTTTTGCCATTGAGAACTTGCCTTTCTTCAAGGGAAGAAAAAGATTTTTTTTAATTTGGACTAGATTACACAGATTGCATGCCGCTCCATGTAAGACGAGTTGTGGAGGTGCCCCTCCCCTGGGGAATATAGGGAGTTCTTTCCACATTAGTAGTGTGCATACAGAGTATGTCTCATGTTACATCCCTTGATATCCTCCATCATGTACCAGTCACACCCCTCCCCCACCTTCTTTGGGATGGAATGCCCCTCAACCCCATTGACATGGTAAGAAAAATGAGAAATCTGTAACTTATTCTCTATGAATAGTAAGAGGTCAGATAGTGGCTGGTCCTTTCACAAGTGAACAGGGAAGGGAAACCCATGGTATCTTTCCATTCCTTGCATAGACCATGTAAGAAACAGACGCAACAGAACTATGCCCCCAGGAATCCAATCATGACTGCTCCATATACTAACTGTAATCTGCATGTGTACATGTGTGGGAAGAGGGGGTTGGGAGTAGCAGCAGGCTTCTCACTTCTCCACTGTGTTAATTAATCCTTCAAGTCCAGCTTCAGTCCAGCCTGTTGTGGGCTATAGAATTATAATTTTACTTATGATGAGAACTCATGTAGCCCATAAACTACATTCTAGTAAATCCTGTTATATTTGTCCTGGTAGGAAGTTCATCACTTACAGTAACACTAGCTGAAATACTGGTAAATGATACATTGTAGATAATATTGTGGTAAACTCTCATTGAGGCCATGTTGAGTTTACAGAGAATTCTGGTAAAAAGACAAAGGCATATTCAATTATTCAGAAAGGCCATTTTAGAATGTTGTTGTGGGTTTCTGTAACATATTACCCTTTGCTAACATTTAGTTGGATGTGAATTCAGAAGTGCAACAATAAACAGGAAAAAATTGCTCATTTCTGCTCATGTTAGAGTTTGTTTGCTTTGCTAGTTATTAATAGGTAAATGTAATATTGGGAAGGTAAGTTTTTCTATTAATGACTTTTTCCTTGTAGGCTGGCAGAGTTGGTAAGGTCAGATTTGGAAGACCTCTGAAGAGATTTTTCATCTATGGCTGTAGCTACACTGGGCACTTCTACAAAATAATTCCTGCTGTTGCTGCCTTCTGTTCAGATCCACAGAGCTAGCAACACTAACAGCAGTAGTGTAGACATGGCATCAGAGGTTCCTCAGATGCTTTTCTTACTCTCACTGTGTTGGCTAATCCTGCTCAAAGGTGGTTAAAAATGCCAGTGGGCCTGTGAATCTTGTTGATCCTGGGTCATCCTAGTGTAGACAAGTGCTAGAACAGTGTCATGGAGCAAAATTGAAGATGACCCAACTAAGAAGTAGTAGTATAAAGGTATCCAGCTTTTTCAAAGTATTCAGCACAGTTTTCACATGCCATTTAAATGATTAGCAACTAGCCTACATTTGGATAAGTTTATTTATTGGTAAATATGGAGACATTTCCAAATCAGTCATTTAACAATTTCTAGAAATACTACATCAAACTCTGGGCCAGCTTGTGGAGGCCTTGCTCTCATGCAAGTAGACCTGTTGGCTGAAGTGGGATTATTTTGTGAAATGAAATGCTTATCCATGTTGTCAGTATGACTTGCATCATCTATCCCTTTGCTCACTTATACCCAGCCTTAGTGAGAACAATGAGTTCTCACAAATATAAGAGAACACAGTGATTGGCACTACGTATAAATAACTGAAATAGATGGATGAAATCTTGCACACTGATCAGATTTTTTTTTTTTTTTGACATTCCAGATTCTTGCTTTTTGCTGCATGGCTCTTATTTTTTTCACAACAGATTCGTTAAAGATTTCACTTTTAGCCTTCATTGTATCTTTTAAAGATTTGTGTGTTTATTTTTGCTTTAGAACACGAACACACACACACACACACACACACGATGGATTTCACATGCCAAGACCAAAAGCCATTATTCACTCATGTCCTCGAAGTAAAAATATTTTGCCTTGAGCAAGATTACAGTTAGGGGTATATGCTCAAATGGATAATAATTCATCAGATATCTTTAGCGTTGAAGACAGATATAATTTGAAAGCAAGTCACATTCTACATGTATTATGTAGCACCTGAACATGATCATCATAATCCAGGTTAAGTCCAAGAAAACAGCCCACAAAAAAAGACAAATCCTCTATAAAAATGTGGTTTTGTCACTTCACTTGGTTTATCATATCCTAGCCAGACAAATGTGCTTTTCATCATTTTGAAAGTAAGCATTAGAGTTATTTTTATCAGTATGTATTAGATGCATTTAGATTGTACTGTCACTTAGTTATAAATCCAGAACTGACCTCCACAGGGTTACTTTAGATGTACTTTGTAAATGAGAGAAGAAACTATCCAGGCATATCTCATATTGAGTTTTCTGTACCCGATACCCGGACTGCAAGTTAGAGTGGCTTGAAAAGAGAGGGGAGGATAAAGAATGAAAGAAAGTGTTGTTGGGTGTTGCCTCTACCTCTGCTGCTGCTTGCCATTGTCAAAGTTTGCCACTGCTCACAACATAAGAATGTCCATACTGGGTCAGACCAAAGGTCCACCTAGCCCAGTATCCTGTCTTCCGATACTTGCTGTCGCTGTCACCTTTAGCTGTCATGCCACATTCTGAGGTTCCACAGCCTGCTCCAGTCCTCAATGATTTCTGCAGATAGTGGGGACTCTCACTGCTTCTCTTTCTTCTATGTTGTTCTTCACTGCCATGCTGTCCTCCTCACATCAGAGCTAAGGCTCAGATCTCTTGATCAGCTTACTAGTGATTTCAGTTCCAGTGATTACTGAGCAGAAACAAGGACCCTAAACTGAGTGTAATCAGCTCTGTCTTTAAACATTGTATGGGGAGGATCAAATAGCATTTAAGGGCCCTTAAAAAGAGTCAACATCATCAGGTAAAAACACCTATCCCACCCCTTCTTTCACTTGGATTTAGCATCGTACCTCCATTTAACAAGTGAGATTAAATTTAGGGTGACCTCTCAATTAGGGCATATTTAAGTATAGTTCTGCTACCCTTTAGTCATACAGTAAGGATAACAACATTTCATTACTTCTGCATCCAAGATGTAAGTGAATTTTAACCCAATCAGCCAAAACTGATCACTTTGGCAAAGCAGATGATCACCTAGCAAAGTAGGTCTAGCTATGCAAATAGTCTGCTCCTTCAGGCTTTTCCACCAGCTAATCAATAGATGGTAGGGGAGACCACTGACTTATATCCCATGTACATGCTTGTGTCAGAGGCAATATGAATGAACCATGGAGGGCTGGCTGGAATCAGCACCTATCTGGGAAAGACAATAGAACTCTAATGACCAAATGCCTTAAGCTTAGCAATGGGAGACTCAGGCAAGCTGAACCTGTGAACTAAGCATGGTTTTGCAGTGCAAGAACAACGTATTGGAAGTAACAGGGGAGGAACTAGACACACAGAACACAGGAGCTCTCACCTGGGACTGAGGGCAGCTCAACTTCGAAGTTACCTCAGCCTAGCTGCATCTCAGAGAGGTACAGAAAAATCTATACCTTTGAGAGACATAGTTAAGACGACCTAATCCCCACAGTGGTTAGACAGTGGTACAGCGATAGCCTTCCAGGGAGGTGGATTACCTACAGCAATGGGAGATCCCTCCCATCACTGTAGTAAGTATATACATTGACACACCACAGCAGCAGCATCGTTGCAGTGCTGCACCTGTGCCCTGTAGCATTTTAAGTGTAGACATATCCTGAGAGACAGAGAGAAAGAAAGAGCCAAGAGCCAGCAGCTTGTCTTGGTGGAGCTCTGGTTTGCGCCATTCTGAACTTTTACCTTTGCTTCTCTATGTGAGCATAAGGACTTCCCAGCACTGTATTCCATTTGATTAACGAATCTACTCAGTTTTGAAAGGTTGTCTGGTGTTGCTGCAGCTATTTGCTGAAGTGCATTGATCCCTGGAGAGGGTAAAAGTCTCTGAACAACAGCCTAGCTTAGCTGGACTCACCGTACAGAGCTTATGATGAGACACTGGTCTACTGGGGCCCAAAGGCTCAGTCTCTGAGACATTGAGGCCACGTAGCCTACTCTTGTGGATAAGTGTGACCCCTTGTGGCCTGGCACACTAAAGGGGTACTCCCCGGAAACTGTCTAAAAGTGGGAGCATAGCACAGATCTTGTAAATCCATGACAGCAGGCAAGCTGATATTCGCAGATGAAGGGACTGTTAGGTACAATGAAACCTACAGTGAGTCTTGAAGGGTCTTCAAAGAATAGTGTGTCCTAGGAAAGGACTCCATTTCACCTGAAAAGGGCAAGTTGGAGACAATGGGGTGAACTGTGTCTGTACTTGTTTGTCAATTCCAGAAGGGATGGATTGTTGTGACATAGGCAGAGGACTAGGTCACCTCAGCAACCTAGCCATACTGGGAGCCTGAGGCCCACCAGAGGAAGACAATGAATCAACCATGGAAAAGGGAAACTGAGGAAGACACATGACCGGAATCCACGAAAGATAAGCTATTTGATTAGATGCAACATACATGGGATTGAAAATCCCCTCCTGGTCAGGTTGAGCCATGACCCATGAGATTTGATTCCTTTTATCCTAATTTCCATAATCACAAAGATAGTTATTGGTAAATTATTAGGGATAATAGAGCTCCTGCTTCCATTAGATTCAATGGGAGCAGAATTGGGCCATCAGTTTCTTAATCACAAATTTTATTACCAAACCTGTTGCAAATTCCAGCCATTAGTTGTAGTCCCCCCATCTCAAACTAGGAGCACTGTGAGGGGAATTCTGGGTGGAAAAGGGAACACTTTCACTAGATCACTAGCAGTGATTCAGCGCAACAAGCAGTGTTGATGGTCCCCAACCAGAATCATGTCTGGCCCCCTTAAACCAGAAGAAAATCTAATGTGATACACAGATCTTGTTCCAAGGGGAAAATAGCATTTTTAAACCAACTTCTTTATTTTTATACATTCTTAAAAAAAAGTGATACAGATAATATGGGCCAATATTCTGAAGAGATACATTTGGACATTTTAAATAGATTTTAGGGTAATGCTATGCATTAAAACTTTTCAATTTGCATATTAATAATTTTCAGGTCTCTAATTAGATACAGATAACTGTGCAAATAGCTAAACATATTTGATATATTTGAGATTGCATTTCACCTATTATCAGTATCATGCATTAAAATAATGAACACCAGCAATAAAAGGCTTTTGTGCAGATGCTTGCTTGCCTATTTTTTTCCTAAGACAATAATCTATGTTTTATGTAAATGATGTTTGAAAGAACAAAGTACAGTGATGGTGGAGGTATAATACAGATATATTAATAAAATAAATAGTGTTCATCTAGCTTCCTTCGGATATTAATCACTTAGGATTCATAAGCAATAGTTTGTTCTGAAAATGTGTCTGAGTGAGGTGTTTTTTAAGTGTACTTGAGTTTATTTCAGCCTATTTACATGCATTTGATCAAAGCTTGTCCCCAAGAAACTCTCATTTTCAGCTTTGCTTTTACCAAGTACTTTTTATCATGCAAAGGAAAGAGGTGGTCCTCTGCATCTCATTCCCTAACTTTGGGGGAAAAAACTGTAAAAATATTTGCATTTTGTATTGATTTAAATGTATATATTGATGCAGCCTCTCTTAACACAAAGAGGTTGTTTAATGTATGCTGTCCAGAAGGATAAAACATACCATTGAGTCAGGGTCCTAAAGTACTTAGATTGTGAGCTTTTTGAGTAGGGACTGTCTTTTTATTCTTTGTTTGTCCAGGAGCTAGCATAACTAGCTCCAAGTCCCAACTAATAGATAATACATAATAATATCTGTAGCGTATATCATTGGGATACGATACTAAATAAACCTGTTATAAAACAATAAACAAATTAAAATGGGTGCCACTGCCACAAACTATGAATAAGGGACACATAGTTGAACTGCCCTAGGAGAAGACCAGAGACTGAACTCTGACTCAATGTTACTTTTCAGCTTTGATTCCCTCATGGTTTCAGAGAAGGGTCTACCCATTCTGCACCCCTGCCTATTCACCCTCCAGTCTCACCTTCACCAGGAGAGAAGTAACGGCCCCAGGGAAGCTGCTCTCAGACCCCTTCTCCACCCCTTCACCTCACTTTCATCCAAAATGGAGGTAGCACATGCACATCTATACATATATGTTTTATATAAAGAGTGGGAACACTACAATCTCCCTTAATGTGAAAAGCATAACACAGAACTATCTTGTCAGCCGAGACTCTGTTTCTCTTGCAGTGCAATTTTATAATGAAATGCATATTTCTGTAAGCTAGATGTGGCTTTGGGTATATGAATAGTATATATTTAAGTATACATTACTACAAGCACATTATTTACTATGTATTTCAGTATATTCTGAGTATGGTTGAAGCCACTTCAATTGGGTGTAGATAACCAGGAAAGGTGCTGTTGTGGAAAAAGTTGATTTTTGCCTATAAGATATAATAGGAAATGTATCCCTTGAATGGGCCACCACAAGTTATTGAACCCACTTCACTAGGCTGTTTGGAGCTGCAGTTAGCCTGTTAGTCACAAGTACTTGTCTTACAAATTGCTCCTGGCTGTCACTCAGTGTTTCATTTCCTTCAAACAAGGTTCAGATGCTTGCTAGCTGTGCATTTGTGAAGTAGTTGGCAATTTCAGAGCAAGGATTGGTGGATTAGTCAAAAGAGGACAAAGGAACACCCGGAAGGTAAAGTGATGTGAACGCCAACCAGAAAAGAAAATATGAGGGTAAGGACTGTGAGGCGGCTGAGGTCCCATTGCTAGGATAAAAAGCTCAGGTTAGTTATGAAAGATTTGACCCCACTGCCAGCTGGTGGTTGCACTGGAAACTGCAACATAATATGTTTTCTAAACAGAATATTGAGAAAAAATATTTTGATGGTAATATGGTATTTTGCTAATAAAAATAGCTAACAATGACCCTGGGACATTATTAATGTTGATTAAAACTGGATACTTTTCCTTTTTATTTGGCACCCTGAAAGATGGTATGCACCATGTCCAACATTTAAGCAGAGATAAAAGCCAAGAGTATGATTTTAACTTTATTTCTGCCACAGAGAAAAGTAACTTATTGCTCATAGTAAAAATGAAACCCCTTTAATTTGCCTAAAGATCTCCAGGTTACATATAATATAATATTTGGAGATAGACTTATCTCATAGAACTGGAAGGAACCCTGAAAGGTCATTGAGTCCAGCCCCCTGCCTTCACTAGCAAGACCAAGTACTGATTTTGCCCCAGATCCCTAAGTGGCCCTCTCAAGGATTGAATTTACAACCCTGGGTTTAGCAGGCCAATGCTCAAGCCACTAAGCTATGCCTCCCTCCTCTGTATGTTAGTTGCTTGTCTGAACAGGATTTCATTTTCCAGGAATAGTTGAGATGAGACAAAAAATACACCTTAGTTGCAGAATGACTGTGCTCATCTACTAGATTTTCAAAACAATACAAAATTGGAGACACACATTTGTTCTTATCCTCATCAAATATTGTAATTTTGAGTTTGATTTAAGTCAGCTGAGGTATATGTAATTAAGACTATAGAGAACCAGATTTATAAACATCCTCTAACTTTTCACATGCAGGTTTTTACCCAGAAAGAATTGCAGGCACAAGTGATACAATTTAGGCAGGCATCACTATTGAATACTAGCAGCAGCAGGAAAAATAATATAAAAAATAATTTAAAAGCATTTTCCCCCATGGCAGCGAAATCAGTGGGGTATAAGGCACAGAGGTCTATATAAAAATTGAAGCCAAAATGGTGATTTTTGAAGAGTAAAAGACTCAGATCCTTTACTAGAGCCTACCCTTTTCACTCCAGTTCAAAGTTGAACTGTGGATATGGACCCACGGAAAGGAGGCCCTGGAAGAATTCCACCTGGATTTCAACAATTTCTACCCTACCATCAACCTCAGCCTGGACCAGTCCACACAAGAGATCCACTTCCTGGACACTACAGTGTGAATAAGTGATGGTCACATAAACACCACCCTATACTGGAAACCTACTGACCGCTATACTTACCTACATGCCTCTAGCTTCCATCCAGGACGCATCACGCGATCCATTGTCTACAGCCAAGCCTTAAGATACAACCGCATTTGCTCCAATCCCTCAGACAGAGACAAACACCTACAAGATCTCTATCAAGCATTCTTAAAACTACAATACCCATCTGGGGAAGTGAGGAAACAGATTGACAATCAAGACGGGTAACCAGAAATCACCTACTACAGAACAGGCTCAACAAGGAAAATAACAGAACACCAGTAGCCATCACATACAGCCCCCAGCTAAAACTTCTCCAGCACATCATGAACTATCTACAACCTATCCTGGAAAACAATCTTCCACTCTCACAAGCCTTGGGAAACAGGCCAATCCTTGCTTACAGACAGCCCCCCCAATATGAAGCAAATACTCACCAGCAACTACACACCACACCACAGAAACACTAACCCAGGAACCAATCCCTCTAACAAACCCCGTTGCCTTCTCTGTCCCCATATCTACTCTAGCGACACCATTATAGGACCCAACCACACCAGCCACACCATCAGAAGCTCATTCACTTGCACATCTACTAATGTGATATATGCCATCATGTGCATATCTCTTCATGTGCCAGCAATGCCCTTCTGCCATGTACATTGGCCAAACTGGACAGTCTCTATGTAAAAGGATAAATGGACACAAATCAAACATCAGGAATGGTAACATACAAAAGCTAGTAGGAGAACACTTCAATCTCCCTGGACACTCAATAACAGATTTAAAAGTAGCCATACTTCAACAACAAAAAACCTTCAAAAACAGATTTCAAAGAGAAACCGCTGAGTTACAATTCATTTGCAAACTGAACACCATCAATTTGGGCTTGAATAGGGACTGGAAGTGGCTGGCTCACTACAAAAGCAGTTTTCCCTCTCTTGGTATTGACACCTCCTCATCAATTATTGGGAGTGGACTACATCCACCCTGACTAAATTGGCCTTCAACATTGGTTCTCCACTTGTAAGGTAACTCCCTTCTCTTCATGTGCTAATATATCTTTATCCTTGTATCTGTAATTTTCACTCCATGCATCTGAAGAAGTGCGTTTGTCACCAATGAAAGCTTATGCCCAAATAAATCTGTTAGTCTTTAAGGTGCCACTGGACTCTTCATTGTTTTCATGTAATCTTGCTGTCATGTTTTGCATGGAACTCTAATAAAGACTGTACCATGAGGACATGTTTTGAAAGCCTGTTTGGCTGTTTCATTTATTTGATGTGGATAATAGTGAAAATCAAAATGAAAACAAGGCAACTGAGCTTAAAAATATTGTTTGACCGTTACAGGTGTAGATGACTTCAGGGGCCAGATATTCAAAGCTAGCATATAATTTTGGAGCCACAATTTTGCTCCATAGTACAGTATAGACCCATAGTACAGGCTCAATCAATTGTGGGCACAAATTATAGAATTTAGATAGCAGACTGTTTTGTTCCCATAAATCTATATGTTGTCATATGGACCTACAGTTGAATGGGGGCACAAAAATGAGAATTAAGGACTCTTTGGGAAAATTGGGCCTAAAAATGTTATTGTGGATGCCAGTATGCTAACGGTAAAGATGATTCAGATGGAAACTTACAGCTAATAGAGCAAATCCAGACAACTAGAGAACAAAGAAGATGAGAGATGAAGCATCCTGTTTATACAATTGAAGCACTTACCTGTTGGTCAACAAAATGAAAGCGTTCCTGATTCAAAACCTATTCAAATCAATGGCATTCTTTCCAATGACTTCAGGGTCATTGGATAAGGCCTGTAATGTCAGCAACATGTACCAGCTAGGGGAAGGTGAAAAAAGAAATTGACACAGATTGCTGTTCATAGAACACCAATTTCTGAATCCAAATAAAGCATAATTACTGGTTTGTTTTATATTCCAACTGCTTGTCAAATTTTAATGTCAAATGAGCTCTCTAGCCAACCAGGTGGAGAAGCCAATTTCTTCAGTGTACCAATCCTTTAGACAATCAGGACTCTGGAGGCAGGACCAGCTATCAGAGTACTGCTGCTGATCTGTGGAAGTGGGATGGACTCCACAGCTATTTGTGACCCTCTCTGTCCCTGGACTAGTATTTGTGTAAATAAAGAAAATTACATTTAGATTATTTCCAGATTCCATCTAGTTGATTTGTCTTCCAGTGGAAAGCCAACCTGAAAAGCATCTTCCAATGCTCAGTAGAAGAGCAATAGTATCATGCACAGATTTCAGGTAACCCTTGTAGCTGAATTATTGCAGGCGGGGAAAGGGCTGGTTGAGGAACTTAGGCTGGTGGAAATGAATCCCATTTGAGCGGGTGATATGATGGCTTTTTTCATTTTGGGGCTAGACGGTCTATTACACTGAAGGGAGAGAGATCCATTTTGAACAGATATAATTTTACTACTAGATAGCTGTTTAAGTGACTGTTAGAGATTGTTTTTGATTTTAAGTACCCTCATTAAAAATTGCAGCCTAACATTTAACTAAAAATAACTATGATGAGTCCTGATTTCCTGCATTTGTAGTAGCATTCCCATATGCATTCATAAAGCTCCTAACGTTGGACCAGAAAATTTATTTCCTTGTGTTTTGAGTCATTCAGTAGGTAAGTGGATTAATAGACTTTCATTTCAAAAGCACTTAGAAGAATCATATACATGTTTATTCATTGTCCCTGGCACTCTAACTTACACAATTTTCCCATTCTTACAACATGTTCCTTTAATGTCTTCTATGATTGCAATTAGATCAGTACCTAGAGGAAATGCATGCACTTAGAAATTGATTGAACCCACTATTAATAGTGCTTTTTGGATTCTGTATTAGATAGCAAGGAGTCAGATGCGAAACAAAATGTTATTATAATTGAGCATTAATGCAAAGGGTAAAAAAAATCAAATACGATTAACAGACCATGGATACATTATCTCACTTGGAATAATAACAAAAAAAATCCCATGCAAAACAAGGGGTAGTATTAATAAATCATTTTTATACATGTAACAAGAAAATATGTAACAGTTGTTACTCTTAGCAAATCTCATTTTTATGTACTATAGCCATTTAAAAACTGCTGCTAAGTATTTTGAATGATTCACCAGGAAATTGTATGTATATCTCTGTGGCACTCAAAGATATGGATGTGATTATTTTAAATATTCTGAGTTTTATATATACTGCTTTACATTTCTGTCTTGGAAATCTGTATCTGACATGAAAGCTGCTTTCTCTCTTCCATTCAGCATGTTTGAGGTAATACCAAATGCATACAGGAGAGCCATTGCTAAATCACACATAGCTAATCGACACACTCCATAATTTGCACAGAAAATCTCCCCATGATTCTTAGCAAAGATTTAATATTAGATCCCTGTAATGAGGTTCCATTGCTAAACACTAATTGTTCTTAGAAAGCATTGTAGAACTGTTTATTTTGTGCACAAACTGGCCTCATATTCATGTTCCATTACATTCACTCCCCTCCAGCCTTTGCTGCAAAATGATTCCAATTGACTCTATTGCCAAATACCCAGGGGATTTTCCACTAATTTAATGCAAGTAGGACTGGCCCATAATTTGTACTTCACATAGGAAGAATGATAACTTAAATAGGATCAAATCTACAAGGTGTGGACTGCCTCCCATGAAGAGAAGAGCATAATGCCTTCATTTCACCCTGAAAGTACTGAACTTTGAGGGTATTCAGCTCTGAGCTAGTCACCAAGTGTAAAAATAATCTTCAGTATTTGTATGGATTATGGATGAGTGAACTTCAGGTTGTTCCAGGTTCATTACTGAAGCTTCCATTGCTTGACTGTGGCACCTGAACTTCTAAAACTGCTCGATTCTACTAATGCATAGAAAAGGCACAAGAACCAACTTTCTTGAGAGATTTATGGTTCTTCTTTCCAGTTAACTCTCTCTCTGATAGCTAGGAGAACATTTCAAACGTGTTCTGGGAATATACTCTAAAATTAGGCTTGGCAGCATTCTATTTTTATTTTTATAATTTTGGAGGGTAATAATGTTTATTTTTAATCAGTTTTTATTTATCTATTTAAATGTTCATAATTGCAGAACATTATGGGGGTGTCAGACAGTTACTTAATGGTAGTAGATGCTGAGATTCAAAAAGTTAAATATTCATATCCATTAAAACAAAAATTGGCAATATCACGTTGAAATATACAAAATAAATATCCTCATATCAAGGTCTAATAAGGTCTAAACCAGGATTTTCCTTTCTTTGCCTCTCTAAATTTTGATTATTATCAATGCAGATATTTTGTTGGTTTCTGTGTGCATGGTGAAATAGATGTTTTCTGACAAAAAACTAATCTTTCCAAGTCTATTTAAAGATACTTTAGTAATACTGGCACTTCTTGTGCATACACACACTGAAATTTTAAGCCCGTTTTCAAATTATAAAAGGTACACTCGTTCAATCAGGGGATAGACACAATACCATGTGACTTATATGACTAATTGCACAATATGAATAGTTAAAAATTTAAGTGAACAGTCTTAAACCAACCGATATTTTAGATACGTTGTGAAGTAGTTATTTCAGAAAAAACATGGTCTGCCAGGAACCATAATTATCCCACGTAACTGGATGATCCTTCAGGAGTGTTATCCCCTTAATTGGTACCAATTCACAATCTTCAGTAGCACTAGCTGCCTGATGCTTAAGGGAACTCCACTGAATATTTATTAGTCACAGTCACACAGTGTAGAAGTATGCAGAAGACAACCTTTGACATGATTAATATTCAGGAGGGATAGTGTCATGGAAGGCCTTATTCATCTTTAGGCCTTCAAAAGCTATGTGATGCATACAAAAACTAAAGTGGTATTAGCCACTTGCTGAAACAATAGCTCAAGAATTGAAATAAAATATGATAGTTATGATTTGTTTGTAATGACAAAAACAGCATGCCCTGATTTGAGAGTGGCAAGCCATTGAAGTGCTTCTGAAAATCTGGCCACTTTCTTTATGTGCCTAAACAGCAGCTGCTGAATGCTGCACACTTCTGAATCTCTAGCCCACATTTTTTAAGAAAGAGGGGGAAAAAATCAGAGTCCATACTAAACTGTGACTTTTATACCAAACTCCTAATTTTTCCCCTTGTAATCTTTTGTAGAACAGTTAAATTTAAGTTAAAATGAAAAAGAGAGCACCTTGAAGGTGAGCAATACAATCGAAACAGTCTATTGTCAAATATCTCCTTTTGGATTCTCATTGTTTTGTAGTTTAGATTTCAGTTTTAACTATGGCCACCTGTTCTTATAAAGAATGAAGAACTCTTCTATGTCCTCTTTACTGCAAATATCTTTTTTCCTTCAGGAGCACACGACACCTTACAATTTATTAACCTTCATCCTTAGATTTTTAATAGCTAGGCAAAATAACAAGGGTTCTGGGGGCTCGGAGAGGATAAATATCTAAAAGTATAGACACTTATTAAAACTTATTTTAAATGGTCTAAAACAATGCCATCTTGTAAGCTCAGCCTTTTCAGAGAGGTGCTTGATACTTCCAGTTTTTATTTAGGCCAGATATATAATAACAAACATCAAAACTAGGAAGTACATATTCAAGTGACTTTATTGAACCTCATATATATGGCACTTTATTTTGTCCAAACTGGTTCACTTATTCCTAGTTCAGAATGTATTAGATGTCCCTGATCCTGCAATAAACTCCATGCATGTGTCAGCATGTGGCCCCATGAAGTTCAGAGGTGCTCAGGAGATTGCATGGTTGTAGGGATCCACCCACCCAGAACACATTGTGGGATTAAGGATTTAGACTGAACATTTCTTGGGGAAGGGATTCTGTAGTAGAGCGTGCTGGCCCTTTAAGGAAGCTACAAACCCAGCATGGCCAGGACTGTGGTACAATCCAGAACCCAAACATTGTGGAATCTATTGACTATAGTTCCCAGGGTGGATGGGAGGTGTAGTTCTGCTGAGAAAGGAAACTGTATACAAGAACTCTCTTCTGCGCCAACTGAAGAGAAGCCTGAAGAGACCAGGTTGTGGGTCTCACATGTACTAAGGTGTGGGTGTTCATAGAAGAAGTTCATGAAGAAGGAAAGCCTAGAAAGGAAAGGTTTTTGGAACTGCTAGTATGGTAATCCTGAAGTGAGAAGTACTCTACTAGGAAGGGAGGAAAAGGGACCTGGGGAGCTCAACCAAGCACTCTTCCTCTTTTTGAGGTCCAGGGCCAGAGCTTCCAGGAGAGGGTAGGAGGAAGCTTCCCCTCTGCTTCCCTGGACTGTGAGGCCACCAAGAGTTGTTGCTGTTACACCCTAGAGAGATGGACTTCTGTCTCCCACGAATGGCTGGAGTTTTGATTTAGTCAGAGGGCTAAATTAACCCACTGAAGAGGGAAAACTGAGGCAGTAGTCACATCTCTACAGTGAAAAGATAAGTCACTGCTACTGGATTCACTTTCATTTGTCTGTAATGCACCACCAACACTTGCAGTTCTGTAGGATTAATAATTCTGCACAGTATATTATGTATAAATCATTCACATGTTATAACCTGTGCTTTTGCCTTTTCATGCTTGAAGTAGCATTAAATGTACTTGTTGGTCATCATAATTATATTCCCTCTAAGAGAAAACAAGCTTGTTCTCATGGAATAAAAAGGAGTTATATGTTCCAAACAAATGCTTGAATTCCACTATAGATTTCCATATATTTGTTTTACTATAGCTTGTCTGTTTTATTATTGGAAATGCTAAAAGTGAAGCTATTCTATTAGTATGCAGCTAGTCAGTAGCAATATTTCTTGACCGCAAAGATGCAGGATAAAATAAAACGCTTATAGTTGATTAAAAATCTATTCCTTTCTTTTAGATGTAATGTAATTGTTCTAATGTGCCACCTGGACATGTGGCTCATCATATAAGGGCCTAGTGTAGTAAATAGTCTAAATCCTCTAGATCAAGGAAGGAGCGTGGAAGGCCCTGTATGAAGCAGAAGCAGAATGGCTCCATTGTATAGTGCGGGGACCCCAGAGAAAATAAAAAAGGTGGTTTGGAGGCAGAGTAGAGTGGAGTTTTGACTAGTGGATCTATAACTAGCCAGATCCACTAGCTCATTCCTCATTCAGAGGCTGTGAATGTGACTTCATCAAATAGCTGGTGCTGTGTAGGGTATACACATGGATACTCTACCCCCTGTTCTTAGATTGGATGTAAGGAAAGAATATCAACATCTTCTCACTCAGCTGAGGCTAATGTGGGCCTTGGTTTAAAATTAATTCATTTACTTCAATGTCTAGAATATTTGAGCATATTTTTAAAAGCATAAAGTGTTTTTTAAATGTTATTTAAACCAGCATAGGATAGAAAACTAAAATAAGTAACTAAAGCAATTATCAACATATAACCTTACCCCCTGATGACCTGGATTCTGAAGGGGGGAAATGTCTTACAAATTGAGCTGGGATAAACTTGCAAAACCTCAGTTGTTTGGTGAACAGCTTATTGAAATCTCCAGGCTCCCAGCCCTTCCCTGCTCATCCTTTGCTCTAGCTTTGTGATAGCAAATGGCTTCTCCAGACTTCTATAGGTCTTTTTCCCTGCCAGCAGTGATAATGGTGGCAATGTTGGATCTTCAGGGAGAGTCTCCTAGGGGAATCCTTTTTATTATTCCCCCACTGTAACCTCCTCCATGCTTCTCTCTCTGTTCACTCAGTATATTGTATATTTTATCCAGTTCCCACTACCTTCACTCCCTCTCCACAGGCTAGCAGTCCAAGAGGCCACCACATGTTAGAATACAGATATTCAGGCCTGCCTGTAAAGGCCTATACTTGAAGAACTTAGGTGTATTTTTATCACTGAGCTAGTTACAGGGGTATAAAATCAAAGAATCAAAATCACAGTCTGCCTATATATGGGTTCTATCTCATTAGGATAGTCTGAGGCAGGGGTCAGCAACGTTTTGCACGCGGCTCGCCAGGGTAAGCACCCTGGCAGGCCGGGCCAGTTCATTTAGCTGTTGATGCAGCAGGTTCAGCCAAACGCAGCCCCCACTCGCCGCGGTTCGCCGTCCCGGGCCAAAGGGGGCGGTGGGAAGTGGCGGGAAGCAGCGTGGGCGAGGGATGTGCTGGCCGCGGCTTCCCGCCGCCCCCATTGGCCCAGGACGGTGAACCGCGGCCAGTGGGGGCGGCGATCGGCCGAACCTGCCACGTCAGCAGATAAATAAACTGGCCCAGCCTGCCAGGGTGCTTACCCTGGCGAGCCGCGTGCCAAACATTGCCGACCCCTGGTCTGAGGCCTTATTTTTAGGCTAAGGCTTATGGCTAAGCATACATCACATCCTCACATTCCAAACCAGTCACATTGAAATAAGGTGCTATTGGGCTGTTAGGAAGACATTCCTCTCTTCACCAGATAAAGAAACAGATCTTAAGATGGTTAAAAAAAACTTAGTTTGATAGCATCCTGTCTGTCAAGAAATCACTTATCAATGGTTGTGGTTGTGAAACCCTCATTTCTGTATTCTTTTATTTTTATGGCCCCTACTTTTCTATTGTTAATCTGTCTGGTCCTCTAATTGTTTCTGTCTGCTGTATAATTAATTTTGCTAGGTGCCAGTTAATTAGGGTAGTGGGATATGAATGGTTAGAGAATTATGTTACAATATGTTAGGATTGGTTAGTTAAATTTCAGTAAAATGATTGGTTAAGGTATAGCTGAGAATATTACTATATAAACTGGGATCAAACAGGAAGTGGGGGGAAGGGAGATTGGAATAATGTTTGCTAAGGGAGGGAACAGGGAATGGGAACAAGGACACAGGCAAGGGTCTGTGGAATCAGAGCTGGGAAGGGGGACACAGGGTAAACGCTCTGAGGTGTCAGAGCTGGGAACGGAACACTGGGGAACAGACTCTATCAGTGTATAGAGATAAGCCTGACTGGTGTGAAGGGCTTCGGAATAGGCTTGCTTGGAAACTATCCCCAGTAAACACTGCATTGTTTGCACTTCAGACTTCTGGTCTTCTGCTTTCGGTCTACATGACAAGAACCAGGGCAGAGGGTGAAGGGAAAGCCCCCTAACACCACAGAAGATTATAGTCTTCAAAGGAAGT
The DNA here is from genome assembly GCF_027887155.1 of Malaclemys terrapin pileata. Lineage (NCBI taxonomy): Eukaryota > Metazoa > Chordata > Testudines > Emydidae > Malaclemys > Malaclemys terrapin. The sequence goes on from NC_071518.1 coordinate 15,370,000, forward strand.
TTTGGCCTCTGATTCTGACAGGTGAACAAAGAGTTTAAATCACTGGTTATCATATTGCAAATACAATGGGCTGACTGAAAGACAGATTAGAATTCTTACCTCTCCAAAATTAATGGCAAGGAAATTCAGAGACAAATTTTCTTGGGGTTCCCGGTTCCCAAAAGCAGCACTCTCATTGCTGCAACATTTCAGGAGGTTCCGAATACCTGGATATCTCCCCTGGTTGGTGCACTGGGAAGTGAGAGGACCCACAGTCATAGTCTATGGTACTCTCCTTCCTACTTCCCCTTTAAGATGTTTTGCACTCCAATAGGAGCAAAGGAGCATGATCTGCTCCAAGGAGAACTGCTTAGCTGCTGTGTAACCCACACACCTTCTGGGTGTGGTGTTCTGTCCCGTCTAGTAGCACCGAGACCACTTAGAGAGAGACATAAAATGAGTCTGCTCTACAGCCTTAGCTAACAGCCAGTTGGCTTTTTGCTCATGTGGTAGAGGCTCATGCGCTAAGCTCCCGAAGCCCCAGATTCGATCCCTGATGACTGATGACTGGGGTCTGTCGGCGTTACAGCTGCACTAGAGCACAAGGAATTGTGCGGCAGCAGGAAAGAGTTTGGCACTGTCTTAGTAACTGAGGGCCCAATTCTGTCACCTTTACATGGATTAGTACTCTACTTTTTGAGTAATCTCATTGATACAACTGGGGACTACTCGTATGATAAGATACAACTCACCATGGATGAGGATGGAAGAATCAGGCCTTCCGTTAATAGACATAAATCTGTACAATCAAGAATAAGCTATAAGTTGAGAGGGCATTTATCTGGGATGTGGGAGACCCAGGGTCAAGTCGCTACTCTTGCCTGGTTTGGAGTAGGGACTTTTATCTGGGTCTCCCACATCCCAGGTGAGTGCTCTAACCACTGGGCTATTGGCTTTTGGGGGGAGGAGGAGGCAGAGACAACGGTTTCTCTCTGTTTTCTGGTATTACTGAAAAATTCTTGACCAGCTCTAGTAATAAGTCTCAGTGTAGTCAGCCACTGTGAATATAAGATGCACAGTCTTTCTTAGGGATTCTTTAGTGTTGTGTTTTATGTTGGGGAATGCGCACCACAAATTGCCCAAATCTTATTTCCTAAATAAGAATTCAAATAAATCCCAAGGACCAGCTCATGCCATTTAGACACAGCCCATAAGAGATAGGATAGAGCCAGCCTGCCCTAGAGAGAGAACAAGGAGGCCTTCTGCAACGTGTCTCTTGGCGCCTACTTGATATTCTGCCTCATTATAGATTGCAGCTTATCAACCACATGTGGCAGGCCAGCTCCATTGGCCAACGCATTGGGGGATGGATCTTTCTTCCTGCTCATTCCCTTTTGGGGGTGTCATGCACCCTGGTGGGAGTAGGGATGAAACATTCCTGTGCTCCCCTGAATGTAAGGACTGGAATTCTCAATAGCTTTAAAGTAGTGAGGTTCCTTGTTTCCTCTGAACAGCCACATAAGGATCTGGTAAAAACTGGCCCTGATTTATCATCTCCTACTTACTAAGAAGAAAACTTAAGTAATAGCAGTAAATGGGGCCTGCTATACCTGTCACAGTGGCCTACTATGTTCCTAGTGGGAACATGTTTCAACCGAAGGCTTGCAATTTATTTTAAACAGAATCTTTCATTTAAAGACAGTCTGAGTGGCAGTGAATTCTCTTCAGAATATTGTATCACTGGGCATAACATGATTTTGCTGCCCTTATTGTATTGATCAGAAATTGGCAACCTTAAGCAAGCTCGTCTTGAGCAGAATAATGTGTGTCTATATAACACCTAAATAGGGTTTCAGTAACCTGCTCACCAGTATAATTCAATTACCAAGTTCAGATGTCTAAGCTTGTTGATAGTGGTTAGCATACTTTACTACATTTCCTCACACCTTCTTTTATATAGCTATGAAGTTAGTTAAAAGGGATTTCTCTGTGAGAACTACAGACTTGTTCTCGGACATCACGGAGTTGCACAGCTTCTCACTGTGAAAAGAATGAGCATAACAAATTACAAGGATGAGTTCCTCAAGTATGTTTAGCAAAAGAATACAGGTATATGTGGGTTTTTTAACCCCGTCATTTTAAACACCTACACCAATGCAATCATTCTAAAAAACTGTGGCATTTTCTCACTGCTAAAAAAATAAAAGTTCATGAGAATGTGTGTATTGTGTTATTATTAATAATAACAATTCAATAGCTATATTTCCAATATTCTTAGTGGGGAATAGAACTCAGGAACTGTTAATCCCAAAAGCACAGGCCTTTGCCACTGGAGTTACAGATGTTCTTGAGAGCAAAAACTGCTTTATTCCACTTTTTTACGTAATGATGCATAAAGAAGTCCAGAAAGCATGTTTTTGTCTTTTGTTTTTTAATCTGAAAGGATAGTGAGTGGTGGTTTCCATGTTTGTTTTGTTTTTGTTTTTGTTTTTGTTTTTTTAAACCTCAGTAATATTGGGCCAGATCCTTAGCTAGTATAAACTGGCATATCTGTAACTTTGGTGGAGCTATGCTGTTTGCCACCAACTGAGCATTTGGTCCACAATCCCCCCCATCCCTTGCCCCACCCCCCCTTTATGATAGTACCTTATTTCAGGGCTTTTACTTATATGCCATATGTAGGCCAGCCCCTAGATGGAGACGTCCTCACAAACACATGAGCAGGTCTGGTTCCAGTGTACAGATTGATCAGTTTCTGAACTAGCCAACTGTCAAGGATTACATTTGACGAGTTGAGTCTGAATCCTAAAGCTTCTATTTCCAGGGTTTGCATGGTCATCGCAAACTGTATATACCCATTAGAGTATCACAATTCACCCACTATACAGCCTACCAGACACTTGCAAACCAGTTAACATTTTTCATAGACCATGATAAGTTGTGTAATAGCCATGTTTTTAATTTGGGGTGTATTCATTTTGATATTTAATCTTATTTTCCCAGGAGCATTTACATTTATATATAGGGTCTAATTCTGATCTCAGTTACACCAGTATAAACTTGGACACTTATAAACTTATAAACAGTGAAATTGCTCTAGATTTGTGTAATAGCTCCTTTCATCTCATCTCACCTGCCTCCTGTAAGAAGCTGAGTATGGGTTGATATACTCTGGCTCCCATCCAAAGTCCCAGGTCAGGCTGGATGGTGTGGAGGGGGTCAATGCCTCTATACCCATCCTCATGTTTGTGGGACCTGGGGACATTAGTGTCCAGTTGAATTCTTCACTAGAACAGCCCTCCTGAGTAGTCTGCAGTGGGGGAGAAGGCCTCCCTCTTTGCTATTTATTTCAATAAAGTAGTGGCCTCCGTATTTAACCACATTTTGACCCTGGTCTCATTGTTTGTGTGTTCACATCTGGGGAGTATAACACCTACCTACCTGACAAGGGTGTGGTGGGACATAACTATTGTAAAATCTATGTGATCTTTGGTTGAAAGATGCTACATAAATACCATTTATTATTAATTAATATTATTATTATTGTTACCTTTTTGACCTGAGCAGTTAGCCAATACTTAGGGTCTTACAGATTGTTTCCATTAGGAGGAGAAATTGATGATGGAGACCATCATCTCTGTGTGATGGGATATACCAAGTCCACACTGGGCTTAAAGGGGTGAACGAGAGCCTGTGGTGCAACTGGCCTCACTCCACTACACCTGCACTAAGTATCAGACTTGGAAAAAGGTCTGAACCTGGCTCAATTAGGGCCTGACCAGGAAGAAGGGCAGATTTCTGCCTCCCAGTCAGGGAGAAAAGTCTGGCTAGAGTCAGGAAGCTGAATGGGTCAGCTGACAGACAGAGCTTCCCAGAACAAAGGTAACATCTGCAACAGGGAACCCAAGGCAGTTAGGAAAGAAAGTGGCAAGAAGTGAGTGTGCCCAGGATTCTGTGTGGTGGGCCTGCAGAGAGCAGGAAGACTCCAACTGGGTCAGGTATTGCCCCCAAAGGGAAATGGAGAAAACTCTCCTGCCGCAGAACCAGCTGGGCAACAGAAATTGCTAAGCAGGGAAAGGGTGGGAGAGGCTTAGAGAGTGGAATGGGTACACCAGGAGCCCAAAAAGAGGTTGAGGCAAAGGACCAAGACAGAGCAAGGTAGGAAGTGATCCAGGGGGGCAGCAAGGGGGTCTGTGTAATCAGGCCTTGACTGCTTATTCAAACCCAGTGGAGAGGATGGCTTTGGGATCCCCTCCAGCCCACTGAGGAAGGTGGAGCAGAAAGCCTCCAACAAGAAGTTAGGACTACTGAAGCCAAGAGTAAAGATAGTCTGGGCTTGGACCGACTGTCCAACATGAAGTTGACATACTATCAGAGATTAGGTTACTGATTTATGCCAGAAGGGTGGGACAATATGTGACCTGTCCAGAGAGCCAAGTCACAAAACCACAACAGGGCCAGTGTGGCTTTCAACAGAGATGCTCTAAGGCAAACTTGCTATGCCATGCCCAGCCATCAGGGGGCATGCCAGCTGGTGAGTCACATCCTTACATTTTGATGCAATCCTGTGTGTTTACAAAAAAATGTACACAGTCTTGTTTCCTTGATCACATTGAGAATCAAACAGGTGGCAATTTCTTTGGTCACAGCTCAAAGCATCTTTCCAGCCAAAACACTTCCCCCATAGATCTCTCTTGCCTTTTTTTTTTTTTAAGGCCACATTACCAGTGCTTTTCTCTATGGCTGCTTCTATACACGATACACAAATCTCCACACACACGATACACAGCCTTTGCATTCAACCCCCACTGAAAGTCTACCACCCACATAGCTCAGCTTTTGATCAGTCTTGCACATAGCCTGTGTTTTGGGCAGGGGCTACTACTGTTTTAACTATCTCACGTCAAAAAAGAGCTTAACTGCTTCTTGTGTCCTAATGAAGGGTGTCTATCACCCAGCCTCCATCACAACATTAACAACATGCAAGAACAGCTCATTATAAAATATGTGTGCTACACCCTTTGCCTGAATTCATTTGATATGTCCCAGTGTATTCTCCATGTTGTAGGCAGTAATTTAAGTACACCTCTACCCCGATATAATGCAGCCCTCGGGAGCCGAAAATCCCTACAGCGTTATAGGTGAAACCCCGTTATATCGGGGTAGCGGTGGCAGGACTCCAGCAGTGTTTTAAAGAGCCCCAGGCTTCGGCCACTGCGGGGAGCCTGGGCCCTTTAAATCGCTGTCCGAGCCCCGCTGCCGCAGCTCCAGGGTAGCAGCAGCAGGGCTCCAGCAGTGATTTAAAGGGCCCGGGCCTCCCCGCAGCAGCCGGAGCCCCGGGCCCTTTAAAGCGCCGCCCAAGCCCCGCTGCCGGAGCCCTGGGGTTACCACGCTATATGCGAACCCGTGTTATATCGGGTCACGTTATATAGGGGTAGAAGTGTATTTATGAAAGAGCAAAATATGTGTTATGTTGAAATAAATATACAAAATATACACATTTCTTTCTTAATCTTCCAAAGAAAGTCCCTAAATTGCACTGATGTTGAGGAGGGGGTTACCATAACTTCCAAAAAAACAAGCATCGACTTCTAGCACAAAATACAGTTGTTTCTGAATCTGAACATAAGTCAGATAAACTGAGAAAATCTTACCTTCAGACCACTTTGTAAGCTCTAGTGTCAAACCTTTGTTTCACTTTTCTGCACAGCAGAGTCGCTAAAGGAACAGTGGGTGGGCCATAGCATCCTCACTGCAAAAAGAGAAACATGAAGATAATAGATTCTGTCACAAAACAGAGTGGTCAATGATGGCATTTCTGCTGGAGTTAAAATGTGAAGTAACTCAGTGTGAGCTGTGGTCTAGCTGTCTGCCCCCCAGTTCTGTTGTAATTCAATAACACTCCACTCAGCTGATCAGTGCTCAGCAGAAGAGAAAGAGAGAGACACCTTTACAAATAGAACATCTATATAGTGTGCTAAATTCTTAGCTACTGCTAAGTGGCATAGTCCCAAAGATTTCAATGGAGCTATGGGGATTTGCACCATCTAAGAATCTGGCTCATTTAATGTGTATCAGTATAAATTATGTAAGTAGCATGACTGAGAAAAACTGCCTACGTGCCGATGTGTTCCTGCAGGCTGTCCCTAAACACACACACAATGCCTAAATTAAAAGAAAACTAAGGTTCCAAAGTCAAGCACTCACCTTTGAGGGAGGCCAGACCACAGGCTGACTGTGCACATGGATGAGGAAACTGTTTATTTTTTTAAACCTGCCTCCTTAACAGGTTATGAAATATGAGCTTTCACTTTTATCTGGCTGTTCCATATATAGGCTGTAATGGAGATGCAACCATCTGGGATGCATACCCCTGATGTTTGAGCACCTATAGGCCAAAGTAAGCGGACTTGATGTGAGTGGGTGGATCATGAGTAGAAGGTGCAGACCAAGTGCTCAGTGTTATGGGGATTCTGCAACTCATAGGCAGCCATGGGAAGGCTGTCCCTAAATTAGAGTAGTCCCACAGCCTTCTTCTGTGCAGCAGAAAGATGGTTCAAATCCATCTTTGCCCTTTCTTCTTCCTGTACTGTGCATCTCAGGAGGAACGGCACAGAATCTGTCCCAAGGACTTTTTCTGGCCATGGATTGTAATGGATCTAAACTTTTTCACTAGTCTTGATTTCACAAAAAAACAGCTTCAGTATGATTCTATCCCCCTGCTCCCTCACCCCCAACAAATTAGCCAAAACATTACTTGGTTTTAATGTTACCAGTGTTTGCTAAACAAATGAAGTGGTAGACTGAGGAGTGGCAAGACTACCAACCAAGGAAAAGGAAATCCTACCCACCTATCTGCTCTGCAGAGAGAGTAAGAAGGTGTTTAACCTGATCTCTCCCTGCAGTACAATGCAGAGGAAACGGACTATAAACTCCACATTTCCTGTATTTCACACAGGATCAACTCTCAGTGGAGGATGTGTCAAAATGTGCTTTGTTGACCACAATTTCATTGCCCAGGAACAGGGACTGTAACTTACTTTAAAAGAAACAACATATTAGCATTTTGTTTTTATTTACAGTATTATAGTCAAACAATAAAATGCCCTTTTAAATAATTCATTTAGAACTACAATTACAGATTTTAAGGATACATATTTAATTCTAAGAAGCAATATGAAAATGGATACGTTTTAGATTAAATAAAATGTTTAAAACAACTATTCCTTATCACATTAAAATCTAATGTACAGTAATTACTTACATTAATAGACAGTTCTCTCATACTAACTCATATCAATTGTGCAAAATCTGTAAATCTAATATTACAGCTACATTTAAGAGCTAGCAATGCATAACTGGTGTTACAAACATAACAAAACAAATAAACCCAACTGATACTCACTGGAAAAAATTGGAAAGCCTTCTTAGCAGAAACAATTCTCCTGATAACATTTTCTCCCCGGTCTCCCCCCCTCCCTGGCTTTTTCACTAGTTATTGCTATTTTGCATGAAAATCTGATCATTGTGGCTCAGAATGCTTATTTCACTGGACCTCATAATACTTTGTCTAACATCACAATTGATTAGCATTATTTGGAAGCATTTCTATAATGCCCTAAATGTACAAATTCAAAAACAGTCTAAAAAAAGTTCCCTGCTCTGTTAAAGTTACCAATATTTGCTAAACAAATGAAGTAGTGACATTACTTGAGACACCAACACATACACAACCCATATGAAAATAATTTGGGTAATAGAAGGTATGCCAAGATCGCTAGTCGGGGGGAAAGGGTTGTAGTGACATAGGAAAGGACTTAAAAGTAAGAAGGAGGTTGCTTGTCAGACTTGGACTGAGACACTCTTCCAGGGATAGGCCAAACAGCCTGAAAATAAGCTATGATGACAGCAGTGGGAGAGTGCAAATGTTAAGGCAGTGCTGTACCTGGGTATCACCAAGACCTTATCCAGGGCTTTTCATTAGTAGATTTTAAAAGTGCTTTACAAAGGAGGTCAGCATCATTCTGCCCAATTTACAGATAGGGAAACTGAGGCATAAGGCAGTGACTTACCTAATGTCACCCAACAGGCCGGGGTCTCCTGAGTCCCAGTCCAATGCTTTGTCCCCTAGGCCACACTGCCTTCCATGAAGAGCTTATGGATTGAACAGGAAGGAGCAAGAATTTACACTAAGCAAATATGAATACAGTTTTTGTCCACAGGCCAGATTCTCTCTCCTGCTCTCCAAAATCAAAGAAAATGCTTAGGCCAGAATTGTCAAACCTGAGTGCCTAAATTAAGGCTCCTAAAGCCATATTTAGGCATCTACGTAGAAGTGACATGATTCCCACCCCCACTCCCCAAAGGTGCTGAGCAGTGAGGTCAAAGGACAAATACACACCAATGTATTTCTGCTAGATATTTACTTCATGTGATATGTTTAACATTGGTTAAACTAGATGTTGACTATTCCATCTGTCATTGTATGTTAAGAATATTAACACTTTCAACCTTTGAAAATGTACCTTATTTGTACCTGTAGATAGTTTTGGAATTTAACAACTATCAGTGGGCATCTTCTTGGCAATCTTTTGTCTTTCAGGATACTCATACCACACACTTAACTTTTAGGCCCCAATTCTGATTGGTATTGCACTGAAGTGCAAACCCCAGCCTGCAGTAGGAGCCCAGAATGATAGCTGGCCTCCTGGATTCTGCCTCTTGGCAAAAGTCCCCAAAAGACTGTCCAACTGGTCTTCCAATGGGTAGGGATTGAGAGGGCAAAGCCAATAGAGCATTGTAACGGTGCGGGATTCACCCCTGCGGCGCCTTCTGTTGGTCGGCCAGGGAATTAGCTCGTCCAGCCTCTGGAGCACCCTCTGCACCCTGGTGCCCCTTTCAGGCCGGGGTGCTGCCCCCTGGCAATACCCTCACAGATCTGGGTCTCCCCACCTCCCAGGGAACCCCCACCCTCTATACCCACCTCACCTCAGTCTATGGCCACTGCCAGTCATTAACTAGCCCCCGTTCCCTGGGGTAGACTGCAGTGTAAGTGCCACTCATCACCATCAAGGGGCGTTTGGACCTGCTGCCTTGGCCTACCCTGGGCTGCACCCTTGCTACCCCAGTACCCTTTTCTTGGCCTTTAACAAGGCCTTCAGCCTGGGGGGTTTCTAGGCTGGAGCTCCCCAGCTCCTCTGGCCTTTCCCCAGCCCTGCTCCAGTCTCGCTACCCTGCTTAGCTCCTAGCAGCCAGGCCCATCCCTCTCTGCATCTAGAGAGAGAGTGTCTTTGTGCTCCTGGCATGCTGCCCTCTTATTAGGGCCAGCTGGGCCCTCATTGAGGCATGGCCGCATCTGTGGCTGGTTCCCCAATCTGCCGAGGCTTGCTGCTTTTCCTAGCAGCAGCCCTCTCGCAGCTTCAGCCCTCTCCCAGGGCTGATTTCAAGCCCTTCAGGGCAGTAGCGGGTGGCCACTCTGCTACAAGCAGGAACATGCTTTGAAGCTCTTGTGCTTTCATGTGTAGCAATCCTGGCCACATACTTGGCCCCTCTAGAACCTCTTGGCAAATTATTTGTGATGTTAGCAGGAAAAGAACACCTTAGGGAGCTGGTATCACCCAGGCTAAAAAGTGAATATGAATATAACCGTACAGCCTATTATTCATACCTGTAGGATAAAATGCGGACTAGAATTTGTATAGGACTAGAACAGCACAACTTCAAAGTACATATTTCATCATCACAGTAGCAGGGATAGGTTGGCATAGGAGAAAGTGTGCTGACTGTGGGCAACTGAAGGATATTCCTATACTGGAGTGACAATTCTGGGGCCAGATATCCTGGCTTTAGGACCATCGTGCTTAAAGAGCTCTAATACACTAGAGAGTCTGGGTCCAAACTGGCATACATTAGTTACAAGTACAAAATCTAGTGCTATCTTTTTAGTCTTAGATTTTCAGTAGAGGTCACTTGGTTTGCACATGATGGCTTTTGCTTTACATAAAATACACCTTATTCAGGCAAAACTTCCACTGACTTTATTGGGAAATATGCAATTTAATGGCAGTTCCAAGTCCAAAACTATAACCCAACATCCTAATGATGTATAAATGGGCAAATCTAGTGACTAAATCCACCAATTGACTTCACTGGCATTAGTGACCCTTTTATTTACATATTTGCAAACATTCTGCTCTATTTGTTCAATACAATGATCGTGGAAAGCAAAACCATCATGAATTCTTGCATGATTAAATATTTTTTTGAGAAAGCTTCCTTCCGAATGTGCTCACCTTGAAAACTTTATTTATTGTTAGTATTAGCTGTGTAATAGACGTGCTGAACAATTTCATATAGATAATTCATATGGAGATATAATATGTTGGTTAAGTGACCCAGGGTGAATATCCACATGTTCATTAACAAATTATTGGCTAACTTTATGTATAAATAATTAATACATTCTTAGAGTTCATGACCTGCTCAGGGATAATTTGTGAACAGGGGAAAAAAGAGGTTAAACTAATCAGAAATATATTACAATGAATTAGGGAACAATTCTATCCCTAATTGTGCACTTAAACCCAGATCCAAAGCCACTGGAGAGCTCTATTGACTCCTGGGAACACTGGATTAGACACACAGAGAGAGAGAGAGAGAGAGAGAGAAAGTGTGGGTGAGTGTTTACTTCAGTGGGTATCCATGAGGACAGAACAGGAGTACTTGTGGCACCTTAGAGACTAACAAAGTCTAAGGTGCCACAAGTACTCCTGTTCTTTTTGCAGATACAGACTAACACGGCTGCCTCTCTGAAACATGAGGACAGAATTTGCCTCTTGCTGTTTGCTTTTTAGTTTTGTTTTGTTTTAGTTGTGTTTTGTTTTGTATGTCTATCAGTCGTCTTGAATGAAGAGTTGAAACTCCAAAAAGGTAAACTAATTAAATTGTCAGGGAAAAAAATATGAACAAAATAAGCAAAAAAATGCTTATTTAGTATGTATGTCAGTTCTCAACATTCAGAGCAGGCTCTTGGAATGTGCACCAGTTTATCAAATGTAATCCTGGGAGGATAGATTGGAAAATGATTTCTACTCATTTGCACTTGTTTCAAAGGTGACTCCATCATCACTGTCTGAAAGACGCTCTGCCCCTCAGTAACAAATGATTACAGCTAAATGAATCCCAGAGGTTTCCTACTAATGCAGAACAAAGGCATAAGAATGAGATCTGTGGCTCAAGATCTATTTTTTATACCAGCATAATTTTTTGCTTCACTGATCTATCACTAAACAACAGCTGCTGGGCTACAGACTTACTGCACCGGAGGAATGGTACCAAATCCTTTAGTGACTGGTCGCATGTGTTTGCCTCAGGCCTTCAAAAAAGTCAGACTGGGGTGGAAGGACTGGCAGGTTAATGTCACCTCACTTCTTCTGTCAGGGATTTGAAGACGCCAGACACATCGGAACGACAGCCTGCAACAAGACTGAATTCCATACGGATTTGCATTCTTATCTCTGCAGTTGTAGCTTACCTCTTTTGAAGGAAAAAAAGAAAAGTAAGGCAAACAAACCCTTTTTATTTGAGTTGCCACAAATACTTTTTTTTTGCACTTTAGCTTCCATTTTATCTAAAAGTTCTCCTAACTGAGGGTATGTCTACACTACGGGATTAATCCAAATGTACAGAATTCGAATTTTGGAAACAAATTGTATAAAGTTGAAGTATGCGGCCACACTAAGCACATTAATTTGGCGCTGTGGGTCCATGTACCAGGGCTAGCGTTGATTTCCGGAGCGTTGCATTGTGGGTAGTTATCCCATAGCTATCCCATAGTTCCCGCAGTCTCCCCCACCCATTGGAATTCTGGGTTGAGATCCCAGTGCCTGATGGGGCAAAAAACATTGTCGCAGATGGTTCTGGGTACAGCCTCACCCCTCCCTCCATGAAAGCAAGAGCAGACAACCATTTCGCGCCTTTTTTCCTGGGTGAACACTGCAGACTCCATACCACAGCAAGCATGGAGCCCGCTCAGCTCAAGACAGCAGTCATGAACATTGTAAACACCTCGCGCGTTCTCGTGGAGTTTATGCTGAGCCAGACCAGAAAAACGAGGAGAGGAGGCGGCGGCGACGGCAGCACAGCGACAAGAGTGATGAGGACATGGACATGGACGCAGAATTCTCTCAAACCACAGGCCCTGGTGCTTTGGAGATCATGTTGTTAATGGGGCAGGTTCTATCCGTGGAATGCCGATTCTGGGCCCGGGAAACAAACACAGACTGGTGGGACCGCATAGTGTTGCAGGTGTGGGACGATTCCCAGTGGCTGCGAAACTTTTGCATGCGTAAGGGCACTTTCTTGGAACTTTGTGACTTGCTGTCCCCTGCCCTGAAGCGCCAGAATACCAAGATGAGAGCAGCCCTCACAGTTGAGAAGCGAGTGGCAATAGCCCTGTGAAAGCTTGCAACACCGGACAGCTACCGGTCAGTCGGGAATCAATTTGGAGTGGACAAATTGACTGTGGGGGCTGCTGTGATGCAAGTAGCCAAAGCAATCACTGAGCTGCTGCTACGAAAGGTAGTGACTCTGGGAAATGCGCAGGTCATAGTGGATGGCTTTGCTGAAATGGGATTCCCTAACTGTGGTGGGGCGATAGATGGAACCCATATCCCTATCTTGGCATCGGAGCACCAGGGTACCCAGTACATTAACCGCAAGGGGTACTTTTCAACGGTGCTGCAAGCACTTGTGGATCACAAGGGACGTTTCACCAACATCAACGTGGGCTTGCCGGGAAGGGTTCATGATGCTCGCGTCTTCAGGAACACTAATCTGTTTAAACGGCTGCAGCAAGGGACTTACTTCCCGGACCAGAAAATAACCGTTGGGGATGTTGAAATGCCAATAGTTATTCTTGGGGACCCAGCCTACCCCTTAATGCCATGGCTTATGAAGCCATACACAGGCAGCCTGGACAGGAGTCAGGAGCTGCTCAACTACAGGCTGAGCAAGTGCAGAATGGTGGGAAAATGTGCATTTGGCCATTTAAAAGGTCGCTGGCGATCGTTACTGACTCGCTCAGACCTCAGCCAAACCAATATCCCCATTGTTATTGCTGCTTGCTGTGTGCTCCACAATCTCTGTGAAAGTAAGGGGGAGACCTTTATGGAGGCGTGGGAGGCTGAGGCAAATCGTCTGGCTGCTGATTACGAGCAGCCAGACACCAGGGCGATTAGAAGAGCACACCAGGAAGCGCTGCGCATCAGAGAAGCTTTGAAAACCAGTTTCATGACTGGCCAGGCTACAGTGTGAGAAATTTCTGTTTGTTTCTCCTTCATGAAAACCCACCCCCTTTATTGATTCATTCTCTGTAAGGAACCCACCCTCCCCCTAGCTTGCTTTCAAAGGAAATAAAGTCACTATCGTTTAAAAATCATTTCTTCTTTATTAATGGATTATAAAAAGAGGGAGAGAACCCGGGTGGGGTTTGGGAGGAGGATTGGCGGGAAGGAAAAGACCACTAAAAAAAGGTGAAAAAATGACAGCCTTTTGCTTGGGCTATCCACTGGGGTGGAATGGGAGGGTGTACGGAGCCTTCCCCCCACCACGTTCTTACACGTCTGGGTGAGGAGGCTATGGAACATGGTGGGGGAGGAGGGTGGTTATACAGAGGCTGTAGCGGCACTCTGTTATCCTGCTGCCATTCCTGAAGCTCCACCAGACGCTGGAGCATGTCTGTTTGCTCACGCAGCAACCCCAGCGTTGCATCCTGCCTCCTCTGATCTTCCTGCCGCCACCTCTCATCTCGAGCGTCTCTCCTCTCCTCACGTTGGTCCCTCCTGTCCTCACGTTCACTGGCATCTTTCCTATACTTTGAAACCATGTCCTTCCACTCATTCAGATGAGCTCTTTCACTGCAGGTGCATTTCATGATTTCCGCGAACATCTCATCTTGTGTTTGTCAGTCTGTTTGTTTGTTTTGGTTGTTTGAAGGACCGTGTGCTGTGGCTGGCAGTTGGAAGCTGTGAGCTTCAAAGGAAGGTTTGAAAGCTAGAAGCCTCTGGTAAGTGGCTGAGCCTTAATCAGTGGGCGGGGCATTCATACAGGCCAGGGCTTTATAAAGCAGCGCACAAGCGACCAGGGAGCTTTGCGAACAGGGGCTGCTAACAGGGAGTTTCGCAAGGGAGTTCTCCAGGTGAAGGAGGAGCAATACAGCAACCTTTTGGGGTAAGTGACTGTCTGTAGTGTGTGTTTGTTTGTGTTTGAGGGTTACTTGCTGTGTGCTGAGCTTGTGTTTGTCAGTCTGTTTGTTTGTTTTGGTTGTTTGAAGGACCGTGTGCTGTGGCTGGCAGTTGGAAGCTGTGAGCTTCAAAGGAAGGTTTGAAAGCTAGAAGCCTCTGGTAAGTGGCTGAGCCTTAATCAGTGGGCGGGGCATTCATACAGGCCAGGGCTTTATAAAGCAGCGCACAAGCGACCAGGGAGCTTTGCGAACAGGGGCTGCTAACAGGGAGTTTCGCAAGGGAGTTCTCCAGGTGAAGGAGGAGCAATACAGCAACCTTTTGGGGTAAGTGACTGTCTGTAGTGTGTGTTTGTTTGTGTTTGAGGGTTACTTGCTGTGTGCTGAGCTTGTGTTTGTCAGTCTGTTTGTTTGTTTTGGTTGTTTGAAGGACCGTGTGCTGTGGCTGGCAGTTGGAAGCTGTGAGCTTCAAAGGAAGGTTTGAAAGCTAGAAGCCTCTGGTAAGTGGCTGAGCCTTAATCAGTGGGCGGGGCATTCATACAGGCCAGGGCTTTATAAAGCAGCGCACAAGCGACCAGGGAGCTTTGCGAACAGGGGCTGCTAACAGGGAGTTTCGCAAGGGAGTTCTCCAGGTGAAGGAGGAGCAATACAGCAACCTTTTGGGGTAAGTGACTGTCTGTAGTGTGTGTTTGTTTGTGTTTGAGGGTTACTTGCTGTGTGCTGAGCTTGTGTTTGTCAGTCTGTTTGTTTGTTTTGGTTGTTTGAAGGACCGTGTGCTGTGGCTGGCAGTTGGAAGCTGTGAGCTTCAAAGGAAGGTTTGAAAGCTAGAAGCCTCTGGTAAGTGGCTGAGCCTTAATCAGTGGGCGGGGCATTCATACAGGCCAGGGCTTTATAAAGCAGCGCACAAGCGACCAGGGGCTGCTAACAGGGAGTTTCGCAAGGGAGTTTGGAAGGGGAGCAGGAAGGGGGCGAGGGTCCCTTGCCGGTTCCATCTGTTTTCTCTTGATTCCCCTTAATACCTATAAAGCAACTACATTCTAACTGTTTGCTTAAACAACCCTTTCAGCTGACAGGGGGCTGCAGACGGGAGTTTGACAGAGGGAGGCTTACGATGGTTCGGAGGACCCGCAACACCTGTGCCAGCACTGCTACTGTCTCCTCCACCTGTGCCTGTAGCCAGACAGAGTGCCTAAGCATGGATGCCTCTACCCAGATCCTGGTGTGGTTTTGCAAAGACTGTAACTTGCAATTTCCACTTACGGATATCCAGGCTGGGGGGACCATCCAATGTGAAAGGTGCCTGCTGGTGGAATCTCTCAGGCAGCAGGTGAGAGAGCTACAGGAGGAGGTGGCTAGGTTGAGGAGCATCCGTATCCACGAGCAATTCCTCGACAGTGTCCATGTGGAGACAGCTGAGGTAGCTGTCCCAGTACACAGGACTGCTGATACACCACTGGTGGAGGAGGAGATGGCTCAGGGTGGACGCTGGCAGCTGGTTACTTCTGGCAGCAGGCAGTGCTCCACCCTTGCTCCGAACCCTCCTGCCGTGGTTATAGGTAACCGTTATGCTCTTCTTGATACAGGAAAGAAGGAATCACTCCCTACAGTAAAGGAGGAGAAGCCTCGTACCCCTAAGGCTGGAGAGTCTGCTGCCACCACTGCGAATAGGAAACGTAGGGTAGTGGTGGTCGGAGACTCTCTGCTGAGGGGGACGGAGGCGCCCATCTGTCGCCCTGACATTTCATCTCGAGAGGTATGCTGCCTGCCGGGGGCCCGTATCCGAGACGTTACGGAGGCATTGTCGAGGATTATCCGGCCCTCTGACTACTACCCCATGCTACTCATCCATGTGGGCACAAATGATACTGCGCGGTGTGACACTGAGCGGATCAAGAGTGACTACAGGGCTCTGGGAGCACGGGTGAAGGAGTTTGGAGCACAGGTGGTATTCTCTTCAATTCTTCCTGTTAAAGGTAGGGGCCCGGGCAGAGACAGATGCATCATGGAGGTGAATGCCTGGCTGCGAAGATGGTGTCACCAGGAGGGCTTTGGCTTCCTAGACCACGGGATGCTATTCGAGGAAGGACTGCTAGGCAGAGATGGCGTTCACCTTTCGAGGAGAGGGAAGACCCTATTCGGACACAGACTGGCTAACCTAGTGAGGAGGGCTTTAAACTAGGTTCGACGGGGACAGGTGAGCAAAGCCCACAGGTAAGTGGGGAACATGGAGACCGGGGAAATGAGTCGGAAACAAGAGGGAGTGTGGGCTATATTGGCAGAGAGAAAGGAGAGTCGGGAAAAAACTGGGAGGAAAGATCAAACCAGTATTTTAGATGCCTATATACAAATGCGAGAAGTATGGGGAATAAGCAGGAAGAACTGGAAGTGCTAATAAATAAATACAACTATGACATTGTTGGCATCACTGAAACTTGGTGGGATAATACACATGATTGGAATGTTGGTGTGGATGGGTACAGCTTGCTCAGGAAGGATAGACAGGGGAAAAAGGGAGGAGGTGTTGCCTTATATATTAAAAATGTACACACTTGGACAGAGGTAGAGATGGACATAGGAGACGGAAGTGTTGAGAGTCTCTGGGTTAGGCTTAAAGGGGCAAAAAACAAGGGAGATGTCATGCTAGGCGTCTACTACAGGCCACCTAACCAGGTGGAAGAGATGGATGAGGCTTTTTTCAAGCAACTAACAAAATCATCCAAAGCCCAAGACTTGGTGGTGATGGGGGACTTCAACTATCCGGATATATGTTGGGAAAATAACACAGCGGGGAACAGACTATCCAACAAATTCTTGGACTGCATTGGAGACAACTTTTTATTTCAGAAGGTTGAAAAAGCTACTAGGGGGGAAGCTGTTCTAGACTTGATTTTAACAAATAGGGAGGAACTCGTTGAGAATGTGAAAGTAGAAGGCAGCCTGGGTGAAAGTGATCATGAAATCATAGACTTTGCAATTCTAAGGAAGGGTAGAAGGGAGAACAGCAAAATAGAGACAATGGATTTCAGGAAGGCAGATTTTGGGAAGCTCAGAGAGCTGATAGGTAAGGTCCCATGGGAATCAAGACTGAGGGGAAAAACAACTGAGGAGAGTTGGCAGTTTTTCAAAGGGACACTATTAAGGGCCCAAAAGCAAGCTATTCCGCTGGTTAGGAAAGATAGAAAATGTGGCAAAAGACCACCTTGGCTTAACCACGAGATCTTGCACGATCTAAAAAATAAAAAGGAGTCATATAAAAAATGGAAACTAGGACAGATTACAAAGGATGAATATAGGCAAACAACACAGGAATGCAGGGGCAAGATTAGAAAGGCAAAGGCACAAAATGAGCTCAAACTAGCTACGGGAATAAAAGGAAACAAGAAGACTTTTTATCAATACATTAGAAGCAAGAGGAAGACCAAAGACAGGGTAGGCCCACTGCTTAGTGAAGAGGGAGAAACAGTAACAGGAAACTTGGAAATGGCAGAGATGCTTAATGACTTCTTTGTTTCGGTCTTCACCGAGAAGTCTGAAGGAATGCCTAACATAGTGAATGCTAATGGGAAGGGGGTAGGTTTAGCGGATAAAATAAAAAAAGAACAAGTTAAAAATCACTTAGAAAAGTTAGATGCCTGCAAGTCACCCGGGCCTGATGAAATGCATCCTAGAATACTCAAGGAGCTAATAGAGGAGGTATCTGAGCCTCTAGCTATTATCTTTGGAAAGTCATGGGAGACGGGAGAGATTCCAGAAGACTGGAAAAGGGCAAATATAGTGCCCATCTATAAAAAGGGAACTAAAAACAACCCAGGTAACTACAGACCAGTTAGTTTAACTTCTGTGCCAGGGAAGATAATGGAGCAAGTAATTAAGGAAATCATCTGCCAACACTTGGAAGGTGGTAAGGTGATAGGGAATAGCCAGCATGGATTTGTGAAGAACAAATCATGTCAAACCAATCTGATAGCTTTCTTTGATAGGATAACGAGCCTTGTGGATAAGGGTGCAGCGGTGGATGTGGTATACCTAGACTTTAGTAAGGCATTTGATACGGTCTCGCATGATATTCTTATCGATAAACTAGGCAAATACAAATTAGATGGGGCTACTATAAGGTGGGTGCATAACTGGCTGGATAATCGTACTCAGAGAGTTGTTATTAATGGTTCCCAATCCTGCTGGAAAGGCGTAACGAGTGGGGTACCGCAGGGGTCTGTTTTGGGACCGGCTCTGTTCAATATCTTCATCAACGACTTAGATATTGGCATAGAAAGTACGCTTATTAAGTTTGCGGATGATACCAAACTGGGAGGGATTGCAACTACTTTGGAGGACAGGGTCATAATTCAAAATGATCTGGACAAATTGGAGAAATGGTCTGAGTTAAACAGGATGAAGTTTAACAAAGACAAATGCAAAGTGCTCCACTTAGGAAGGAAAAATCAATTTCACACATACAGAATGGGAAAAGACTGTCTAGGAAGGAGTACGGCAGAAAGGGATCTAGGGGTTATAGTGGACCACAAGCTAAATATGAGTCAACAGTGTGATGCTGTTGCAAACAAAGCAAACATGATTCTGGGATGCATTAACAGGTGTGTTGTGAGCAAGACACGAGAAGTCATTCTTCCGCTCTACTCTGCTCTGGTTAGGCCTCAGCTGGAGTATTGTGTCCAGTTCTGGGCGCCGCATTTTAAAAAAGATGTGGAGAAACTGGAAAGGGTCCAAAGAAGAGCAACAAGAATGATTAAAGGTCTTGAGAACATGACCTATGAAGGAAGGCTGAAAGAATTGGGTTTGTTTAGTTTGGAAAAGAGAAGACTGAGAGGGGACATGATAGCAGTTTTCAGGTATATAAAAGGGTGTCATAAGGAGGAGGGAGAGAACTTGTTCACCTTAGCCTCTAAGGATAGAACCAGAAACAATGGGTTTAAACTGCAGCAAGGGAGGTCTAGATTGGACATTAGGAAAAAGTTCCTAACTGTCAGGGTGGTTAAACACTGGAACAAATTGCCTAGGGAGGTTGTGGAATCTCCGTCTCTGGAGATATTTAAGGGTAGGTTAGATAAATGTCTACTAGGGATGGTCTAGGCAGTATTTGGTCCTGCCATGCGGGCAGGGGACTGGACTCGATGACCTCTCGAGGTCCCTTCCAGTCCTAGAATCTATGAATCTATGAATCTATGAATCTCGCGTCTTCTTTTTCCGACGCCTTATCTGAGATAGCCTTCAGGACAGAAGAGGGAGGCTTGAAAAATTTGCAGCTGCTGGAGGGAGGGAAAAAAGGAGATAATTTTGCATTTTGCCTCTTAATATTGAGTGCCTGTGGCTTTGCTGCTAGAGATCACAGACGCAGGTCCGGGCAACAGAATTCGGCTTGCATGCGGCTATGGTAAGCCATTGTCTTTTGGCTTCTGCGACCTCCTTTCCCACATACCAAGCAAAGCCTGTTGAGTGCTGCGGTTTTCCTGTTAACTTTCAGCAGCACAAAACAAACTAACCCCGCCCCCAATCCAATTCTCTGGATGATCGCTTTATCCCTCTCCCCACCGCATGGCTGGTATCAGGGAAGATCCCTGCTAGCTAAATGCGAAAAGCTCAGGGCCAATCCCTCCCCCTCTCCGCGCTTAGCTAACTGCAGGAAAGGATTTCTTTTCAGCCACAGGCAAACAGCCCAGTAGGAACGGCCACCTCTGTCCCCTTAATTAAATGCCCGTATTTCAACCAGGTTACTATGAGCAATATCACTCTCCTGAGGATTACACAGCGAGATAAAGAACGGATGTTGCTTGAATGCCAGCAAACACCGGGACCATACGCTGCCAGGCTTTGTCATGCAATGATACCAGATTACTTCCTGCAAGCATGGCGTGGTCAAGTGTCCTACCATGGAGAACGGAATAAGGCTGCACTGCCCAGAAACCTTGTGGCAAGGCTTTTGGAGTCCCTCCAGGAGAGCTTCATGGAGATGTCCCTGGAGGATTTCTGCTCCATCCCCAGACACGTTAACAGACTTTTCCAGTAGCTGTACTGGCCGCGAATGCATCCCAAGCCCTCAGGGCAAAGTAATCATTAAAAAAAACGCTTGCTTTTAAAACAAGTTTTATATTTTAAAAGGTAAACTCACCGGAGGTCCTTTCCATGGGGTCATGGTCTTGGATACTGGCTTGGGAGGGTACTTCAGTCAGGCTGAGAAAAAGATCTTGGTTGTTGGGGAGAATGGAGTGCTGTGTGCTCTCCGCAAGCTCATCGTCCTCCTCCTCCTCCTCTTCCCCGTCCGCAGAATCCTCAGGTATAGCTGATGAGATTACCCCCGCCTTGGAATCCACGGTCAGAGGTGGGGTAGTGGCAGCAGCCCCCCCTAGAACTGCATGCAGCTCGGCGTAGAAGCAGCATGTTCGCGGCTCTGACCCGGAGCGACCGTTTGCCTCCTTTGTTTTTTGATAGGCTTGTCTGAGTTCCTTGACTTTCACATGGCACTGATCTGAGTCCCTATTGTGGCCTCTCTCCATCATGCCATTGGAGATTTTTTCAAAAGTTTTGGCATTTCATCTTTTCAAATGAAGTTCTGCTAGCACTGAATCCTCTCCCCATATAGCGATAAGATCCAGTACCTCCCGTACGGTCCATGCTGGTGCTCTTTTTCGATTATCGGCCTGCATGGTTACCTGTGCTGATGAGCTATCTGTAGTCACCTGTGCTCTCCACACTGGGCAAACAGGAAATAAAATTCAAACGTTCGCGGGGCTTTTCCTGTCTACCTGGCCAGTGCATCCGAGTTCAGATTGCTGTTCAGAGCGGTCACAATGGTGCACTGTGGGATAGCTCCCGGAGGCCAATACCATCGAATTGCGGCCACACTAACCCTAATTCGAAATGACAATATTGATTTTGGATCTACTCCGCTCGTCGGGGTGGAGTACAGAAATCGATTTTAAGAGCCCTTTATTTCAAAATAAATGGCTTTGTTGTGTGCACGGGTGCAGGGTTAATTCAATTTAACAATGCTAAATCCGAATTAAAGTCATAGTGTAGACCAGGCCTAACAAACATCTTTGTTCCTGTTTCCAGATGTTTAGAATGACATTCAGATCACTTTACTATTCAAAACGTATTGAACAATAATGGTATATGAGACCAATTAATTAAGAATTGGGGGGAAATTAAATGCCTTTTGTAACAGACATCACAGCAGAAGATTTTTTTAAAATGACCCTTGATTTCATTGTTTGTGACCCCTATTCGAAATAAGCTTTACTATTTATAATAGAAGCATTAAATTCACTTTAAAGGTGATTAATATTTCTGCAGACATGGATGTTCTGGTATTTAACAGGGTTTAGAGGCTATGTTATGAAGTTGGTTTGGAAAGGCATCTATCACGCCTATTCTTGAACAAAGCAACCTTTGATATTGGGTAATTATACCGACACACATTTTACAGTAGTTCATTTCTTCTAAGCTGTTGTCAGGGTCTCCTCATAAGACTCTCTGACCTTTAGAAATAATTCTTATAGATTCATAGATTCTAGGACTGGAAGGGACCTCGAGAGGTCATCGAGTCCAGTCCCCTGCCCGCATGGGGCAAATACTGTCTAGACCATCCCTGATAGATATTTATCTAACCTACTTTTAAATATCTCCAGAGATGGAGATTCCACAACCTCCCTAGGCAATTTATTCCAGTGTTTAACCACCCTGACAGTTAGGAACTTTTTCCTAATGTCCAACCTAGACTTCCCTTGCTGCAGTTTAAGCCCATTGCTTCTTGTTCTATCCTTAGAGGCTAAGGTGAACTAGTTTTCTCCCTCCTCATGACACCCTTTTAGATACCTGAAAATTGCTATCATGTCTCCTCTCAGTCTTCTCTTTTCCAAATTAAACAAACCCAATTCTTTCAGCCTTCCTTCAGAGGTCATGGTCTCAAGACCTTTAATCATTCTTGTTGCTCTTCTCTGGACCCTCTCCACTTTCTCCACATCTTTCTTGAAATGCGATGCCCAGAACTGGACACAATACTCCAGCTGAGGCCTAACCAGAGCAGAGCAGAGTGGAAGAATGACTTCTCGTCTTGCTCACAACACACCTGTTAATACATCCCAGAATCATGTTTGCTTTTTTTGCAACAGCATCACACTGTTGACTCATATTTAGCTTGTGGTCCACTATAACCCCTAGATCCCTTTCTGACGTACTCCTTCCTAGACAGTCTCTTCCCATTCTGTATGTGTGAAACTGATTTTTTCTTCCTAAGTGGAGCACTTTGCATTTGTCCTTGTTAAACTTCATCCTGTTTAACTCAGACCATTTCTCCAATTTGTCCAGATCATTTTGAATTATGACCCTGTCCTCAAAGCAGTTTGCAATCCCTCCCAGTTTGATATCTGCAAACTTAATAAGCGTGCTTTCTATGCCAATATCTAAGTCATTGGATTGGGAACCATTAACAACAACTCTCTGAGTATGGTTATCCAGCCAGTTATGCATCCACCTTATAGTAGCCCCATCTAAATTGTATTTGCCTAGTTTATTGATAAGAATATCATGAGAGACCGTATCAAATGCCTTACTAAAGTCTACGTATAGCACATCCACAGCTTCTCCCTTGTCCACAAGACTCGTTATCCTATCAAAGAAAGCTATCAGATTGGTTTGACATGATTTGTTCTTTACAAATCCTTACCACTTTCCAAGTGTTTGCATATGATTTCCTTAATTACTTGCTCCATTATCTTCCCTGGCACAAAAGTTAAACTAACTGGTCTGTAGTTTCCTGGGTTGTTTTTATTTCCCTTTTTATAGATGGACACTATATTTGCCCTTTTCCAGTCGTTTGGAATCTCTCCCATCTCCCATGATTTTCCAAAGATAATAGCTAGAGGCTCAGATACCTCCTCTATTAGCTCCTTGAGTATTCTAGGATACATTTCATCAGGCCCCTACCTTTGACAGGAAGAATCGAAGAAAATACCACCTGCACTCCAAACTCCTTCATCCATATTCCCAGAGCCCTGTAGTCACTCTTGAGATGCTCAGTGTCACACCGGGCAGTATCATTTGTGCCCACATGGATGAGTAGCATGGGGTAGTAATCAGAGGGCTGGATAATCCTCGCCAATGCCTCCATAACATTTCGGATACGGGCTCCCGGCAGGCAGCATACCTCCCGAGATGAAATGTCAGGGTGACAGATGGGCGCCTCCATCCCCCTCAACAGAGAGTCTCTGACCACCACTACCCTACGTTTCCTATTCGCAGTGGTGGCAGCAGACCTCCCAGCCTTAGGGGTACGAGGCTTCTCCTCCTTTACTGTAGGGGGTGATTCCTTCTCTCGTGTATCAAGAAGAGCATAATGGTTACCTATTACCATGGCGGGAGGGTTCGGAGCAGGGGTGGAGCACTGCCTGGTGCCAGAAGTAACCAGCTGCCAATGTCCACCCTGATCCATCTCCTCCTCCACCAGTGGTGTATCAGCAGTCCTGTGTACTAGGTCAGCTACCTCAGCTGTCTCCACATGGACACTGTCCAGGAATTGCTTGTGGATTCGGATGCTCCTCAACCTAGCCACCTCCTCCTGTAGTTCTCCCACCTGCTGCCTGAGAGATTCCACCAGCAGGCACCATTCACATTGGATGGTCCCCCCAGCCTGGATATCAGTAAGTAGAAATTGCAAGTTACAGTCTCTGCAAAAGCACACCAGGATCTGGGTAGAAGCATCCATGTTCAGGCATTCTGTCTGGCTACAGGCGCAGGTGGAGGAGACAGAAGCAATGCTGGCACAGGTGTTGCGGATCTTCCTAACCATCGTAAGCCTCCTTCTGTCAAACTCCCTCTCAAACTCCCGTCTGCAGCCCCCTGTCTGCTGAAAGGGTTGTTTAAGCAAGAAGTTTTGAATGCAGTTGGTTTATAGGTTTTAAGGGGAATAAAGGGAAAACAGATAGAATCGGCAATGGACCCTCGCCCCCTTCCCGCTCCCTTCCCAAACTCCCTTGCGAAACTCCCTGTTAGCAGCCCCTGTTGGCAAAAGCTCCCTGGTTGCTTGTGCGCTGCTTTATAAAGCCCTGGCCTGTATGAATACCCCTCCCACTCATTAAGGCTCAGCCACTTACCAGAGGCTTCTAGCTTTCAAACATTCCTTTGAAGCTCACAGCTTCCAACTGCCAGCCACAGCACACGATCCTTCAAACAACCACTTTTCCTTGAATCTGAAATAGATTGAATCTGCTGAGTTTCACAACAAACTTCAAGGATCAAATTTTTTCCAGGTTTCTGGGGAGAGTGGGACAGGAGATAGGTTTGATATTATCATGACAATGGCCACAGGGACGGATGTGTAGGCAGATGGGGTAGGATAGTGGGGATCTGATTCTCTGGTTGGCCATGTCCTGGTTTGGAAAAGTTGCTGGCCATTTTTTACTGCATTTTTTTAATACTATGTCAAGGGTGTTTATAATTTAGAATGCTATAAATCTAAATTTAAAAAAAATCTTCCAAAGCAAAATTTAATTACATCAAATTGTTATGGTAGAGCAAATCTCTTTGTGCCAGAGTCATTAGGATTGCCATCATAATGTAAATTCCTGTGACTTATGCATTTTGAATGTGGTAGGAAATTATATAACTATTAACTGTACAAGTTTCCTTATACCATCTCAAACAAATAAATTGCCCTTATTATAAATGACATGAGACCCCAGAGGTCTCACTTTTCTCAGCAAAAGTCAAGTTAGAAGAAGTTAAGCTTTTATTAAATAAAATAAGAGTTTACATTTAATTTCTCTAGAATAATAGATTAGCCCATTGATGAGACACTAGGGGGAAATTATATAAATTGATGGAATAGCCCCTCAAGAAATCAATAATTATTTTCTTCACCCTCTTTTTTCCCCCTCCACTTTACGCTGGTGAATTATATAGTGATAAATTACATTGGGGCA
Source organism: Malaclemys terrapin pileata (assembly GCF_027887155.1). Classification (NCBI taxonomy): domain Eukaryota; kingdom Metazoa; phylum Chordata; order Testudines; family Emydidae; genus Malaclemys; species Malaclemys terrapin. The sequence goes on from NC_071518.1 coordinate 15,395,155, forward strand.
AATCCTGAGGAGCACAGAAGCCTTCACTTTTGTGAAAAGGAGCTTTTAACAGACCTGAATGATCTTGAGAACAATTAGGGTTGGGGATAGGGTAGTGAGGGGGCATGGAACATCTGAGCAGATGTTTTTCAGGTAGGTCTTGCATAAACTCACAAAGGGACTCAAAGATCATGCAAACCAGCTCTCTTTTCATCTAACTCGTCACCTTCCAAAGATCATTTCCCTTTTTCTCCTCCCCTGCACAGAGACTCTAGAAGCTAAGGTTATCCCAAATAATAGGGATGCAACATGAAAGAATCTGAAGGCTGCAATATGTGTTTCCCATTATTAAAGTCTTTCTTTCAGCAGAGGAATATGAAGTCATTGTCTAAACTCTATTGAAGAAGACACGTTCTCTCAGTATATGTTCATTAAAGAACGGTAAGGATCCTTTTAGCAGTAAATTCATATATCTGCCAATACTACTGTTTACCCATGTCAGATAGGGATTATTTCTCCAAATGAGATCTAGTGGGAATATTTGTTTTCTTACCAAATAGGGCTTGGTACAAAAGAGTACAGAACAGGGGCTGCCCAACTTCTTAGAAGGGGAAAGTCAGTATATCAATGTTAGAATGGATTTAAATAAATGGGCTTCTAAAGGTTGGGGACTCCTTTTGAAGGACTGGGATATATTTGAGATAATAGAAGGGATCAGGAGCCAAGTATTATCCATTTGAGTTATCCAGCTTAGAAAAGGTCTGACAGTTTCATCCCCTTGAGAGCACATTTCTAAATGTCAGAAGCTGAACTTACCTTTCATCCATTTGTGAGTCAGAAATCAATTTGGAATATCAGTTCCTAACACAGAAATGCAGTCAATGTGGAAAGAAAAAGTACTTTTTGCTGAAAAGTATCCAATCCCTCCATTGCTCAGAAATCTAGCTGCAGAACAACTGAATGAGTTGGCTGGCCAGGAAGCTCTTCAGTGGTGGGAATAGTGGAGATTTGGCAACAGCTGTTTGTATCACTATGGAGACTTAAAAAGGGTGTGTGGGTAAACTAAGTGGAACACCTAGATAGCAGCAAGAACATAAGTCATCCCTCCATCCAATCAATTCCTTACATGAATGGGAGATGTGTGAAAATAGAATATGACACAGAAGCACATGAAAAACCGGTAGAGGTGAAGCAGTGAGTGCTGTAGGAAAGCCATCCCTGACAAGGAAGGCTGAGTTTGGCAGCCTGAGGGCTTTAAATTTCTCCTGTTGTAACAAATCCAGGATACGCAGGTATGAGAAGCAATGAGCACAGATGTGTAGCTCTGAAAGCTAACAGGGTATGTAGAAGGGCACAACAGAAGATGAAAGTACAGACTATTCCATAAAGTATAGTTCTCCCCTTGACTGTTAGCTGAAGGGTCAGTTGGGACCTCAGTTTTCGTTAAGCCTGGCCATGCTATACAAAATTTCTTCAGAAAATGAGCACATTTAACTGGTTTGCATCAATTTTGCAATAAAAAAAAGTTGCCTCGTTTTCCAGAAGGGTATTTGCAGTCAAATATGTGGTTACAGTGAGTCATAACTGTGGGAAGAGGAGAGGGGTTTTGTTTGTTTGTTTATTTAAAAAGGAAAAGGAAAGAAAAATACACAGGTTTCTATTTCACACATTTGACAAAAGAGTTGACAATATCTGACAGTTTGATAGGGTGGGATGCATCATTCAAAAAAATGCAACTAGCAAATTATATATGTTATTTTCTAGCCAAAAATATGTAAGTGTAATATTAGAGAGTACTCAGAGAAGTGGTCACAATATTAAGATCAACTGGAATTAACAAAGTATATAATCTTTTTGGATACTTTCCCTACCTTAGTACCAACCACAGTTGGGTGGAATACAGGCAGTAGTGGAAGTGGTAAGTCATCAGTCTACAGTGACATGTAATGGAGAGTTAAGTGGAGAACATACATATCCATGATGGATATTTGTTGGGTAAATTCAGCTCTTCGGATGATGCTTGTCTCCTGTTCAGAAGAAAAAAACAGGGATGGATGTCATCAATTTTAAATGAAGATGATACACTGTCTCCAAATAGATGGTCTTCTAAGAATTATAAACCAACTACATACACATCCCAATTTCTGGGAGCATAGTTATAAATCATGACAATTCTTTATGCAGTTCAGTATACTCCTTGTTCTCTTTTTCAAGTCTCTTTATGCCATCTTGTTTGCATGTCTGTCATATTGATCTTTATGTTGTCAGTGTCACACTGTCTAAAGTGTGGCAATCACAGGACAGATTGTCAAAAGAAGGGCAGACACCCCAAAGTGGTAGTATATTCTATAATTAGATTTCACCATCCCAGTAACAAATGTGAATCCCTAGATCTCTGCAACAGATTTACCATGGAGTCACAGACAGTCCCTTTGGGCTCTACAATTTATCTTGCCACGCAGGCAAGAAGGACTTAGTGATAAATGGTCACTTCCATGAAAAAAATCACAAAATATTTAGGTTGCTTCCATTGCCAACAGCCAGTCACTTACCCCAGATTAATTTGTACTTTAGATCTCACACCAAAGACAATGCCTGAAGCCAATCCTGTAAGAAACTAACTAAAGGTTTATTAACTAGGAAAAAAATGAGTTGTTTACAAGTTAAAGCAAGCAAGCATATATACACAAAACGAGCGTCAGTCTGTGATTCAAAAAGGGTGGCAGATGTAGTAATCCGTCATTACTGAATGTCTTTTTAGGGCTTAACCAAGTTGACCCTGGGGGTCTCGTTTTTTTTTGTTTGTTTGTTTCTTAGCTCTAGCCCTTGTGAGAATTCAAACAGCAAGCAGATAAAAAATCTTCATGTTAGCTATTTTTATTTCCCTTTTGCAGCGATGAAACCAATGGGAAGAGGCCTTCTGCCCCTACTTCTCCATGGGTAGATGGGGCAATTAACAGAACTTTTGTCCTGTGATGGTTCACTTAATTTTGATAGTCCTCCTGGATGGTCGGGAGTTCACAAGTTCAGAGCAGGCATTTTTACAATTGTAAACCAAACTTAGGTTTTACCTTGTAGCATGGAATATGGACATTACAAGTAAGATTAATGCATGCAGCAATTTATGAGCATTTTATACAGTCAAAACACAGAGCAGACCTTTAGAAGTCTAACATCTATCTAGAACAAATATTAACATGAGTTGAATTTTTTAAATCATGATTTGAGGACTTCAGTAATTTAGACCCATAACTTCTGGCTATTAAAGGAGTGGGTGGGTGAAGTTCTGTGGCCTGGAATGTACAGGAAGTCAGACTAGAAGACATGCTGGTTCCTTGTGGCCTTAAAGTCTATGAGTCTATGAGAACATATAGGTGAGCTGGTCTGGTTGCCAGCTATGAATTTGTCAATGCTCGAGCTGACACCTACAGACTTGGCAAGAGCTGGCACAGTCAGAAAGGCATGAGATTGGGTGGGTGTACTCACTCCTCTTCAAACTATCCTGCCTCAGTAGCTAGAATAGTTGATATTTTGTTTTTCTCCTTTAGGTACACTTTCAGATCATCAGGCTTTTTTCAAACTGATTGAAAGGTGAAAGACTTAAAGAAATAAAGAAGCTGTGACATGGTTTTAGGTAGAAATAGATTAATATTTAAAAAAACCACTGCTACATTCATTTTTATGAATGAGTACCATCAGGGTCCTAAGAACATTTGCAGAAACTGTAAATATCACAAATATTCATCTGAATATGTTTATGGAAAGGCTTATGCTAGAAGCATTCATGTGGCCCACCACTAACTGATCAGGGGGAGGGTAGGTGTTAAGAAAAAAACATTACTTATAGCCAGGTTATTCCATAATGGTCGTCTCTGGGATTTGTTGCACTTTTCTTAAAGCATCTAGATAAGTTCACTCTCAGAGAAAGGCTAATGGCCTCATGGGCACCTGCACTGATCTGGTGTAGCTAATGCCTATATTTCTCTCCCTATTTATAAAAATATCATAGCACCAGAAAAAAAAATTAAGGAGGGGGTGAGGAAGGTTATTCTGGATGTGACTCATTTTTTAAACAAGGTGGGTTTTTTTATTTGAAGAATTGTATTCAAAATCTTAGCCAATACTCTTTCTTTAGACTTTGTTCAGACGTTCTACTAATTTTGGTTGTGGATGTCAAAGCTTTATAAAATTTTACAAATTCTGTTATTGAAAAACAAACAAACATAAAAGTAACATTTTTCTTTATCCGAGTTAGTAAAATCAGAGATATGCCTACCCCATCAGGCTAACTCTGAATATCACTTATAAAGTGTCTCTGCAAATGATCAAGTGTCTAGTGTGTGTAAGAACAGACAAATTCATGCAAGGAACTCAAATTTTCAAGCTGACAAAAGAGAAGTAAAGGATACATACACCTTCTATAATCTGTGTACAAAATATAAATCTCAACCTGAATAGTATACTGGACAGACTTTTTATGTAATGTTTCTTTTTATGTTTTGTTATTTTTACTATGATGGTTGGGCTGGAATAAAAAGAGTGATTTTAATCAGTTATATATTGTCATTAAAGGGTTCTAGAAGTCAGAAACCCGTATCTTTATATAATTTCTCAAGAATGATCACCAGATTTAGGAGCTGTCCATTACATAAATTTTTTCGTGACTTTTCAAGACCCACCCAACCTTTTGTAACATTTTGTAACACTGAAACAACACACAAAATTAAGGACCCACCTACCCCTTAATGTCTTATGTAATTTATTACAGCCCATTATGTGAACAAAAATGTATATGAACTCCTCAATGTCAATAAAATGGTCCTGGCAATGACTGACTGAAATTACAACAAACGTATATCTCATGTCTATAGGGTGTGGCAGAGCTCTGACCTTGCCCCCGTGGGTCCTGCACTTCTAGGCAGTATATGTAGCCTCAGTGGCTCACTGTGACCCTCCACATAGCCCTTCTCTCTCTAGGGCCAGGATTACAGTATACTGAGCCCTTTTCATTATAGGTCATCAAGGAGATTGGTGAGAGATCTCCCACAGTCTCTGTTGTCCCTAGGGGCTTGTTTTAGAACAGTTTAGCCTCCTGTCCTGACTTCCCCTCCGAAGAGATATTTCTGTAGTGGTGGTTTGGGGGGAACCAGGGCCCGCCTTCTACTCCGGATTCCGGCCCAGGGACCCTAATGGTAGCAGCTGTTAGCAGCCAACCTTTCACTGCCAGAGTTGCTACATTTCCCTGGGCTACTTCCCCACAGCTCTCCTGCTTCTCCCTTCATCCTTACCTTAGGGCTCCCTTAGCAATAACTTGAGGGTGTCTTCATTAACCAGCCCTTCAGCCGCACTTCCTCTCCTCGGCTCCCTGGCTCTCCTCTGCCTGACTGCAGTGAGGACTTTTTATAGTATCAGTGGGGCCTTAGAGTCAGGTGGTCACATTAGCTTAATGACCTCACCTGACTCTTTGCAGGTTAATTGGAGTCAGGTGTTCTCATTAGCCTGGAGCAGCCCCTGCTCTGGTCAGTCAGGGAACAGAAAACTGTTAATCCAGTGTCCAGTATATCTGTCTTCTGCTATTCTGCTGTACCCGACTGGCCTGGGTCCAACACAAGGGTTATACAAATGCTTTCACCAAATATATGTCTTTATTCTATAAATGGTTAAATAGTAACTGGTGACTATTATAGGTGAAATCCTGGCTTCACTGAAGTCAATAGGAGTTTTGTTGCTGATTTCTTTGGGGTCAGGGTTTTACTCTATTGGCAAATATAGACCTTTTGTACATTATGCAAGCACTCCTGAACCAATCTTGGATTTTGTGAACATATTTTTTTTAGGTACATCATTATAAAACCAGAATCGTTTGACTTCAGTGGCAGTACACCAGATTTACAGTCTTAAACTGGTTGCTGTTCAACCCTCTTCTTTCAATGGCCTGTTAAAAGATCTGTTGGCCTCTTTGGGCACAAAGCATAAGTGCATAACCCCCCTCACCCCACTCCATGCAATATGTTGAATTTCCTCCCCAAACAGATTGAATTGTATTCATACTCAAGTTCCCTCAATTTGCATTTACCTTCACTAAAGGCCATTTCCGTTTTTACTAAATCTGGATTGTATTCAGAGAAACATTAGATGAAATTCCTTCAAACTATTCCTATGTACTGTGATCAGTGAAAGACTCACTTATTTTTAAATTTTAAAACAATAAACAAACAACTTGAAGAATTATATTCCAATTAACAGCAGCATACTGTAGTTCATCAAGCAACAGTCAACATTTTATGCATATAATATGTAACAGTCAAGTTTCAGGGGGTAGCCGTGTTAGTCTGTATCTACAAAAACAACAAGGAGTCTGGTGGCACCTTAAAGACGAACAGATTTATTTGGGCATAAGCTTTCATGGATAAAAACCTCACTTCTTCAGATGCATCTGAATAAGTATGTAACAGCTCACTCCTATACTGCTCAAACAAGCAAAACTCCCACTGAAATCAGAGCAGTTAAGCTAAGTAAGAACTGAACTGGGCTCCATCTTCCCATCTGCTTCTGTGAGTAATTCTCCCTGTATTTCCTTTTGGCTTATGAGCAGCCAAGGATAACCAGATCAAGATGAACTTCTTCACCGTGAAAATTTGATGTATCTACCACTGCACCAGCAACAGTCTACAGGAGATAGCCAGTTTGAAAAGCACTGGAAAAAATAAATAGTACCAAGAATCTTCCCTCTGTTATGTCACTTTTTTACAGTGATGTAACTGTTGAATCAATGGAGTAATCCTGGCATAATACTAATGTAGCAGTGGGAGAATTGGGCCCATAGATTTAAAACATACCAAATGCCCTAAGTGCATAGAGGCACTTACTAACATTTGGAAAAAGCATGAAACTGTATAAATATGTTAAGTCCATTATTTCCTTAAGGGAATAATGTGACATCTTATTATTTCAAATAGTTATCCTGACACTTCAAATTAAACACAATGGATTAAACAAAACAATAAAACAAATGTATTAACTACAAAGAAATAGATTTTAAGTGAGTACAAGCAATGAGGCATAAAAGTCAGAAATGGTTACAAGAAAAAGAGATAAAATGCTTACTGACACCTAACAAACTATATTGGATTCAAAGCAAAATTTTCTCATCATATGCTGTCAGCAGTCTTACTGACCAAATTCTTTAGGTCATGACCTCTCCCCCAATCGATGCTTCCTTTGACTTTTCAGTGCAGAGAATGCAATGGGGAGGGAGAGAGAGAGAGAGAGAAGGGTGTTTGCCCCTTCTTTTTATAGTCCTGACTCACCTTTGAGAAGCATTTCCAGTTGGGAGCAAGGCAACGGGCAGTCTATGTGGATGGGAACTTCATGCTGTTTCTTTGCTAAAATATAACTTTTTGCCCCTGCCCAGTTTCCTGCCAAAGAATGGCTACCTAGCAAGTAATGGTTCAGCGTCCTTGTTTACACCTGGCTGAGGCGTCAGCTGGCCTTTTGTCTCTGAGGAACTGATTAGCCAACCATAGACTTCTCTGGAAAACATACTTTTCATCATGATCTCAGCTTATGTTTATAACTTCACATATAATGCTGCTAAAATGTATTTTGTCATGATATTATTGATCAGCAAATGATGAGTTTTTAAATGATACCTCACAAGGCTTTCCTGGTACAAACATTATTACTAGGGATGTCAAGTGATTAAACAATTAATCATGATTAATCACTCTGTTAAACAATAATAGAATACCATTTATTTAAATACTTTGGATGTTTTCTACATTTTCAAATAAATCGATTTCAATTACAACACAGAATACAAAGTATACAGTGCTCACTTTATATTTATTTCTGATTACAAACATTTGCATTGTAAAAAACAAAATAAATAGTATTTTTCAATTCACCTAATACAATACTGTAGTGCAATCTCTTTATCATGAAAGTTGAACTTACAAATGTAGAATTATGTACAAAAAAATAACTGCAGTCAAAAATAAAACAAAGTAAAACTTTAAATCCTATAAGTCCACACAGTCCTATTTCTTGTTCACCCAATCACTCAAACAAGTTTGTTTACATTTGTAGAAATAATGCTGCCCGCTTCTTGTTTACAATGTCACCTAAAAGTGAGAACAAGCATTCACATGGCACTGTTGTAACCAACATCACAAGATATTTACATGCCAGATGCACTACTGATTCATATATCCCTTCATGCTTCAGCCACTATTCCAAAGGACATGCGGCCAGGCTGATGACAGGTGCTGCTCGATAACAATCCAATGCAGTGCAGACCGATGCACGTTCATTTTCATTATCTGAGTCAGATACCACCAACAGAAGGTTGATTTTTTTTTGGTGGTTCAGTTTCCTTAGTTTCCGCATTGGAGTGTTGCTCTTTTAAGACTTCTGAAAGCATGTTCCACACCTCATCCCTCTCAGATTTTGGAAGGCACTTCAGATTCTTAAACTTTGATAGCTATCTTTAGAAATCTCACATTGGTACCTTCTTTGAGTTTTGTCAAATCTGCAGCAAAAGTGTTCTTAAAACGAACACCTCATGCTGAGTCATCATCCGAGACTGCTATAACATGAAATACATGGCAGAATGCAGGTAACATAGACCAGGAGACATACAATTCTCCCCAAAGGAGTTCAGTCACAAATTTAATTAAAGCATTATTTTTTTAACAAGTGTCATCAGCATGGAAGCATGTCCTCTGGAATGGTGGCTGAAGCAAGAAGGAGCATAAGAATGTTTAGCATATCTGGCACGTAAATACCTTGCAATGCCGACTACAAAAGTCCCATGTGAACATCTGTTCTCACTTTATGATGACATTGTAAATAAAAAGTGGGCAGCATTATCTCCCATAAATGTAAACAAACTTGTTTGTTTCAGTTATTGGCTGAACAAGAAATAGGAGTGAGTGGACTTGTATGTGCTAAATTTTTGCATTGTTTTCTTTTTGAGTGCAGTTATGTATCAAAAAAAAAAGACATTTGTAAATTGCACTTTCACAATAAAGAGATCACACTACAGTATTTGTATGAGGTGAATTGAAAAATACAATTTATTTTATCTTTTTACAGTGCAAATATTTGTAATAAAATACTATAAAGTGAACAGTGTACGCTTTGTATTCTGTGTTGTAATTGCAATCAATACTTTTGAAAATGTAGAAAAACATCAAAAATATTTAATACATTTCAATTGGTAGTCTATTGTTTAACAGTGCAATTAAAACGGCGATGAATCACAATAAATTTTTGAATTAATTGTGTGAGTTAACTGCGATTAATCGACAGCCCTATATATTTCAATAGAGGGGAGGGTGTGAACATAGCGGTTTAGTCTGCCACTTCATCACATAAATATGGTACCTTTTTCTGCAGTGCATTGTAATATTGATTTTTTTTAAATATAGAATATTGGTATGCATGGACATGATTATGCTGCAATTCATATTTTTATGATCACCATAATTACCCTTTCTGCTTTAATGTTGTGACAATTCATTTCATGCTTTTCAGTCACAATTTTTGGTTTGAAGTCTACAGACAATTCAGAGCTTATCATACGGGAAAGGGTGTGTGATAGGGTCCAATTTACTAAAAAAGAACCGAATATAAAAATACCATAATCTATGCAGTTCAAATAAAATCTTGACAGCTGCTATTCACAAATATTGCTGACATGGTTTATATTATATTAAAATTCAGAATTACTGCATTTTCATCAGTTTCTAGTTTCACAGCTGGCATTTCATGTTGTCAGCATCCTCTGATTTACAAGACTGTATGTAGTGTAAAAATGTTGTTTTAAATGGACAATTTCCTAAGCATGTTTACTAACTGGTAGGCTGTGGCAACTTAAAATGTAAACATACCGTATGTTCCAAAAGTCAGACTTCCCTACGTAAGAAAAAGAATCTAATAGCTTGAGTTTCATTAAACTTTTATGAAAATCACTTGGAAAACAAACATTTCTATGCAAATTTAGAAAGAATGGTTTAATTTGTGAAGTTATACCAAACCATAATTTTTCCAATGTCACAAATGCAATGTAAAATACATGAAAGATTATATTGATACTCCTACTTCAAGATATAGAAGCTGTTAACCAGACAGTGCATGGAGTCTTAAAAATAAAGCAGTGTTTCTAATAATGTTTATATCAGATTAATAATGATATTTAATTAAATGATGTAAAGCAAGTCCAGCAGAAAAATGTAAAAGATCAGTACCAGGAATATTCTTCTTCTGAGACCTGCAGAAATGATGTAACGCTCCGGGAATTAAGTCCATATATTATACATTGCTTGGAACACCACTAATCCAAACATAAAGAGAGTTTGAGGATACTGCCAGTATGTTATTAGATTTCTAAATCTTGCAGTGCTACAAACCTTATGCATATATGTAACTTTCAGCATGTGAATAGGTCCTTTGAACTCATGAATACAGTTGCTTATATGAGCATTTTTTTGTAAGCTCAGGGTCTATATATAATTATGAATTAATACTAAAACCTGCTTCATGTTTTATGCAGGGACATTTTGTGCACAATTCTTTTATTGGTTCTCATATTTCTGTAAGTGTGTATATTGTATTTACATTTTGAGGCTCAAGTTTTGTGAAACTAAGTCCACATACAACTCCTCAGTAATCCAAATAGAAGTGTACACAGAATATTTCTAGTATACAAACAGAGGAAATTAAAAATTGTGGCCTAGGTCCTCAGGAATGCTGGAGCTTTCCATAGCATGCCTGTGAGGGGCAAGGAAAAGATGGCATTAAACCATTTTAATGCTTCCCCAATACTGGGGCTGCTGGAGGTACTTTTGATCCTGGCTCCAAATTAGGGCAGACTTGGTAAGGTTAGAACTCTGGTGGGCAACCTTCAGCCCGCAGGCTGCACGTGGCCCATCAGGGTAATTTACTGGCGGGCCGCAAGACAATGTTTACTGTCCTCAGGCACGGCTGCCCGCAGCTCCCAGTGGCTGCGGTTCACCGTTCCTGGCCAATGGGAGCTGCGGGAAGCGGTGCGGGCTGCAGGTTGCCCATCATTGTTAGAACTTGTGTTGGTTTGTAATGACACTCTAGGTGACTCCAACCACATTGTTTGTGATGGAAGATGAGGGAGAGGAGGTGTAGGACCTGCTATGCTTGTTCTGTGCCATTTGGGAATTGTGCTACATAAGACTACCTACCTGCCTACTTAAGGTAGTAAGAAAGAGTTACTTACACTAGTCTATCTAAAGAAGGTAGTCACAGGAGTTTTGAGGGCTCCAAAAATGCAGCAATACATCATCTTTACTAGTATGCACTTGATCTTTGGGCCCTGCCTAGTTTGGTAATTGCAGAATCTGAGTTGAGGGACAAACCCTGATCCTGGGGCAGGCTAGGGGCTAGTTTGAGCAGATTCAGAGCTGCTGCAACTGTTACCAGCTGGCTATGGCTCTCATGTGCAGTTCTCTGGCCATGTTCCTTCCCTGAGATGTCCCTTACAGCTGGTGCTGAGTGGACTAAGGGATGATATAGTGCATTATGCGAGCTCCACACCACTTTAGAGATTTCCCCTCTCTGTGGTGAACCTCAGCTGACTGGTTAAGGCAGTGTAGCAGAAGCTAGACTATGGCCCTTTTTATCAAAATACACAGGAGTCTCCATTCCCATTGATTCTGGTGTTTAAGTAACTCCTGTTATTGTTAATGTGCATTCTGGATACTCATCAGTGCTTTTGCAATATGCATATTTAAATCGTATGACTGATTAGATTCAGAGAGAGGTGACTTCACTGGACATGCATTAAATGGCCATGAGGAAAGAACATCCTGAATACCACATAAAACTACTGACTAGCCTTGTCTATGACAGCACACATTTTTTAATCCTCTTCGCTACAACACAATGTTTATATCTCTAGACTCTCTCTCTCTCTCTCTCTAGACTTCGCGCAGAGGTCCAAATCCCACTCAATTTGCTCACACAAGCAGTCTCATTCTCTTCACTGAGATTTACCAAAGGTAGTCTTCTGAGAGTAAGGCAAGCAAGATTTGATCAGAAGCACCTGATCCTGTAGTCTTTACTTGGGCAGACAGGAACCAATAGGAGTTTTTTCCTTAGTGCACACTGTAGGAGAAGGCCTGTAGATTAATATGAATCCTTTTAGAAGTCAGGATAGACACACATTGTGACTGTGATGTCAAGAGTTATTCATTTCAGCTCCAACCACTGTTAAGGGAGCTTTCAGGGATGTAAGATGACAGATGTACAATTATAGTTGTTATACCCCCACTTTTGTAACAAGACAAGTTAACAAAATAAAAGCTGCTGTTACTCAGACTTCATAGCACTTTACTCAAACTTCATTATAGATTATATTGTTTTAACAGAGTGCTGTGAAAACAACATCCCAGTAGGGTTTCCTTAGTTAATTTACAATTATTACTTTTATAGTTTTTCTGGAAGAGGAAAATATGAACCGCTACATATTTGTGTAAAGCTGGTTTTCAAGCAGCAGATTACGGTACTTTGTAATCAATAGTGCTGGGGCACTAAGAACTGCTCGAAGGTTTTCATTAGCTGTAAGAAGAGTGTAGTTAAAGGAATACTAAAAAGTATTGATGTTTAAATTTGATTTATCAGTGTTATTTAAGCCTATCTCTGCACTGCAGTGAGTTTATTTTTCCACATTAAAGAATATTCTGCGGTATCTCTTGGGTTTAGACAAGTTTTAAACAAGATAAAGCACCTTGTGAATTAATTTATTTTGAAGAAACAAGAAAATACAATTTCTGTTGTCTTTTCATTAAATTATCCTTTGGAATATTGATTTAGTTCAGGCTTAGAACTTATTTAGCTAAAAAAATAAAAAGGTGTGTGTTAATTTGGTGATCCTGTTCCTATAGCATTATATAGAAATAACTTTTTTATTTTTACAATTTGGATGCTATAGATATGGGGAGAGGGGATTAGTGCTCTTCATACCTTGTATGCCTTGTGTGATAGACTCAAAGAACTTAATCTATTTAGCTTAACAAAAGAGAAGGTTAAGGAATGACTCGATTATAGTCTAAAAATATCTACATGACTAGCAAATATTTAATAACGGGCTCTTCACTCTAGCAGAGAAATCTAAAACATGATCCAATGGCTGGAAGTTGAAGCTAGACAAATTCAGACCAGAAATAAAGCATACATTTTTAATGGTGAGTGTCATTAACTCCAGGAACATTTTACCAAGGGTCATGGTGGATTCTTCATCAGTGACAATTTTTAAATCAAAATTAGACTTTTTTCCTAAAAAATACGCTCTAAAAATTAATTTGGGGAAGTTCTATGACCTGTGTTTTACAGGAGGAAAACTAGATGATCACAATGGTCCCTTGTGACCTTGTAATCAATTAATCTTGCAATTTTACACTGAGTTTTTTTCCCTGCAGCTTTTGTATGCTCTATTTTCATTTATAATACACAATCAAACACTGGGGACTAGTCTACAACTTGTTTTGATGAAAAAATAAGTGTGACCAGGTACTACTCTTATATTTTCAAATAGAAGTTAGCTGCAAAACAATTTTTTAAATGTTAAAGTTGGCACATAAACAATTAGTGTGTTTACATTAGAATGTGTTGGAAAAAAGGAGATTTTCCCCTGAAAATGTTGACAAAAATGAAAATAAATTCATTTTCATTTAAAACTTGCCATAGTAAATTTCGAGTTTTCACTTACAAAATTGAAATCCCAAATATTGTGAGGTCATGGTTTAACATGAGACGTTTGGGAAAGCTGTTCCATAAAAAAGAGTAGGAAATGAGGCACACAAACTACAATTCCTATGAGGTACTGCAGGCACCTTGGAATTTAAACATTTGTCTTTCAGCTGGAAACATTTCAGTTTTCAGGAGTTCAGGTTCTTGACCCCCCAAAATGATTTTTTTCATGGCAAGTATGTAGTTTTTTTTTTTTCCCCCACAAAATATTTAATTTAGTCAAACCCAATATTCTGTCAAAACAGTTTCATCAGAACATTTTTAACTACCCCTGGCTTATATGCATTGTCTTCAATGGAGCTGTATCAGGGTTTGTGTGTAGCACTCCCATTGACTTCAACAGTTGGTATGCATTTGGGCCATGTGGATGGTGTCCTTGTATCTTTTGTTCATAATTTCAAAATATAATGAGAAGCAAATTTGCAGCTATTTGGTTCTAATTTCTTGAGCCAAATCCTTCACCCCATTAAGTCCCCTTTGTGCTACGTCAGGAGTTGCTGTAAGCGTGTCCTGAATATTCCCGCAGTGGAACCCTTGATGGTCACAAAACCAGCCATTCTAGCTCCACACCATTCCTTTGTAAGGCTCATATCTGTAACATGGCCAAAGTGCCCAGTAATCTTCACTACAGCAATCTTTGGTGGGGAATCATGGTGCGGAGGGGAGGGGAGAGGAGGAGAGGAGAGGAAGCATAAAACAGTTCGGATTTATGCTAGGTCTTGAATTGGTTCCAGAAAACTACTTTTGCTCCTCCCCCAGGTGCACTGACTGCTATTCTGAAGATTTAGCATCTTGTTTTTTTGGAAGACATGAATTAATATTTAGTACAATGGAGGTTTCTTTTATTAATTTGAATAGTGTTGATGACTAGTTATTTAATCTGATCTCTTAGGAACACTTACTTTCTGGTGCAGCGTGGGGCAGCCCTTGTAAGCTAGCATTACATGTTGGGAAAACTAGCCTTTGTAATTAACTTGAAATATTGTACATAGACCTGTTACAGTGAAATCCAATTTTCCATATTATACACACCAGGCAGCTTTGCTGAATGATATTAGTTTTTAATGAGATTTATAACCTGAGATTTAATAATTTATTTTTTAAGTTAAATCTGGAAAGTAAAATATCATTAACTTTGTAGACTTCTCTTTAAAGTGCTCCATTGTTCTGTTAAAAACCTTTAAACTGTGAAAGTAAATTCAACATTGTTAAGCACTTATTGTGTAATTCCTGACAAACCCAATGGAACCTAACATTTCCATTGATGATTTTCACCACTAATCTAATAACCAGAGTTATCCATTAGCTAGAGCCAAGATTCTAAAAAAAATATCTCCAGGCTCCTCAATTAGTATTTAGGGTTTTAATTAAGTGCCCTGATTTTATGAACACCCATTTACTTTGCATCCGAAGAAGTGGGCTGTAGTCCACGAAAGCTTATTGCTCTAATAAATTTGTTAGTCTCTAAGGTGCCACAAGTACTCCTGTTCTTTTTGCGGATACAGACTAACACGGCTGCTACTCTGAAACCATTTACTTCAATAGTTTTTGCTGGATACTCAGAATTTTGAAAATCCAGCCACTTATTTAGGATCCTAACTCTTGATTCCTATGTTTTGAAAATCTTTGTGTTTGAAGATTTTACAACAAAGCTAAACTCCTCAGTTTACTACATCATCTCTCTTCCAAGCACTCTCAAATCCAACAACACATTTACTGACAAACACCATAAACCATGGTTTATAGAGATTCAGTGAGAAAACTAGAAAAGAGCAAAAGATGATTATTCTAGGGAAGTAACCTTCTAATTATAAATATAAATGGAAGACAGCATTTAAAAAAAATAAAAAGATAAAAAGCTTTGTTTTAATTTCTCACATTGGTAAGACTAAAACTTTGTCAGCCAAGGATCTCAGAGCCAAGGTGGAGATGAGATGTTTCTTCTGACTACAGAAGAAGAAACGGACTCAGTCCCAAGAATGAGGGAATGCCTTTATATCAGGGGTCGGCAACGTTCGGCACGCGGCTTGCCAGGGTAAGCACCAGGGTAAGCCGGCCCAGTTTATTTACCTGCTGATGCGGCAGGTTTGGCCGATCACGGACCCCACTGGCCGCGGTTCACCGTCCCGGGCCAATGGGGGCGGCGGGAAGCTATGGCCAGCACATCCCTTGCCCACACCGCTTCCCATTGCTGACCCCTGCTTTATATCATACTTGAGTGCTTTCCTCTAGCTAGCACCAAAAATCATATTCTATTCATGAACACCTAATGAAGTCACAAAACCAGTTGAGGCAATATTAGGGCAGGATTGTAGTTTGAATTTCTTGTTAGTCACCCCAATGCAGAAGATACACCCCTTATGTACCAGAGGGTGTCTAATATTGCAGTGAGCAAGGAATGTTAAGAGCTGGGGTAGTGATGTAGACAAAATAAATCAAAGGAGCTTGGGCTCCTTAGCCAGTGCGCAGTGGAAACATATTGGCAGAGAATGGAGTCCAGATCTACTGCCTGGGAGCACAGTACCCAGGCTGTGTGGCAGCCAGGAGTCTCTGAAAAGAGGCATAATGCTGACTTTTGTTCTGCAATGATCCTGGGGCTGCTGTGTGGGGCTAATCCCTCCTGGCCTGAAGGACCCCGATTTTCCCCACCGTGTCAGATCTTGCTGTAAAGTCTATTCCTTCTTTCAGGCTTTTTCCTCATAGACCTGAGGAGGAGGGAAGAGGAGGGGAAATTTTAGTTGTAGAAAGAACTGGGAAGCTTCGTTTGGATATTGGTTTCTAACTGTTAAAGTGGGTTGGTAATTTTTGAGTGTTTGAAAACTTACAACCAAGCTTTTCTCAGTCTTTCCCCTACCCTCCGTTTTCATTTGGTTATGATAAGGTCCTGTCTACATGGGGTTCTGTGCATTGTTGTAGCTATAATGTAGTAGCTGCATCAGCATAGATATTGGTATAAAAACGGCTTGTACCCATACTATTTACCCCAGTTTGGGGGGAAAAGGGGAACTATAATAGATTTAGACTTGCTAATATTACTTTGTCTAGATACTGATGGCTAGTACTCACGTTATTTAAATTAGTTCCCCCAGCCCTTTCCACTGAAAACTTACAATAGATCCCACTCAGGGGAAGGGCAGAAATTAAAACATAATGTTACCTTGAAGATTCCCGTGCATTGAAATTTTCCTTTTAGCTGAACAAATATAAGTGAATAATCCCTAACACCAAAGAATTTAGGACCTACATTTTAAACTTAATCGCAAATAATTCAGGTGGCTTATGTAGGCACCCTTTACCTGAGGGGCCGCTGAACTTTACTGGGAGCGTTCCATTGGGAAGATCCTGTTTGCTACAATGTAGCCTTAGAGACGATACCCTTTCCCCAAGCATCATAGGAGTTAAGAGACTTGCTCTTGCAGGCAGTTCAGGGAGAGCAGGCGGTGGACTCCATTTTGGGAAGAGGAGTGAGATTGCTGGTGTGGAGCTCTGTCCGTACCAGGAGCTGCTGCTAGGAAGCCAGAAGCTGCTGCTGACAGTCTGCCGGGGCTTTAATTGAGCAGAGAGCCTCAGAGGCTGTTGGTGGCTTCACTGGAGCCAGGGCAGAGACTGTTGCTGTGCCTAGAGCTGATTGAGATGGGCCTGCAGTGAAGGACTGAGTAACCCCCATTCTGGTTTGGGAAAGTACTTGCGAGAGAAGGGGAACAGCAGAGAGATGGAGTCTGAAGAGAGGCAGAGTGATCTTCCCACCGAACCAGGACCCAGAGCTGCTGACATTTGGTAAGCAGGGCCGGCTCTAACTTTTTTGCCGCCCCATGCAAAAAAGAAGAGTGCCGAACCGCCCCCCCACCCCGTGAGCACCACGCCGCACCGCCGTACCCCCCCACAAAGTGCCGCCAAAATCCCTGCCCCCTAGCACCACGCCACCTGAATCCCCGCCCCCAGAACGCCACGCCGCCCAAAGCCACGCCCCCTCTGAGCACCGTGCCAGCCCCCGCCCCGCCTCCGAGCGCCAGCCCCCGCCCCCCCAGCGCCACGCCAGCCCCCGCCCAATAAATAAATTAATAAAAACCTGAGCGCCGCCCAGCCCAAGGTGCCGCCCCAAGCACGTGCTTGGTCGGCTGGTGCCTGGAGCTGGCCCTGTTGGTGGGGCCAGCGCCAATCGTCAGAAGGGTTATGCAGCTTGCTGCCTTGGCTGGACTGATAGACAGAACCAACAGAGTGCTGTCTCCAGCTGCAGATCTTCCAGCACACCCATGCAAGCGTCTAAGACTCTGAAATCCAGAGGAGTGTACACTCCGGGGGTGAGGTAAACGGTGGCAGTGTAAATGCCAGTTGAGATAAGTTTAATTTATTACTGTATACTATATCTGTTAATTTATTTTATTCAACTGCTCCCTGTGGATTTAAATTAATAATAACATATAATCTTAGTCTGTTATCCCTGTTTTTAATTTTTTAAGTAAAGATGTGTTAACTCTAATTTAAGTATATTGGATGTATATTATTTATAATTGGTATTTTTGAGTTACAGATGCCACAGATTATTAATTATTATTATTATTATTAGAATAACTTTATTCCTGAAAGTTCC
This sequence comes from Malaclemys terrapin pileata, assembly GCF_027887155.1. Lineage (NCBI taxonomy): Eukaryota > Metazoa > Chordata > Testudines > Emydidae > Malaclemys > Malaclemys terrapin. The sequence continues at coordinate 15,413,507 of NC_071518.1, forward strand.
CAAGGCACACCATTGAGTGTGTAACAGGGGCCAGCCAGCGAGCCAGCCAATTTTAAAATCCTTTAGGTGTAAAGGGATTGCAGCAGAGAGGTGAGGATTCCCACCTATCCACCATCACCACTGGGATACTCAGGATCTTCTTTAATGTCAACGACATCAGGCGCCTAGGCACACAGGTGAGTGTTGCCTGCTCCCGAGTAACCCAGGGAGGAAAGGAGGGTTACACTTGCGTAATCATGCTACCAGTGTCGAACATCTTTGTGTTGTTGTGAGTCTTGGGTACATAATTAATTTCCTTGAATGGATTCTGGAGGTGTGGAGAAGATAAAAAGTAAGGGTTTTTTTTAGATTTAGGGCTAATGAGGAATTCAGACTGTAATGGTGTAGAGATAAGGTTATTTTTTTCCCCCAAACATCACTAATCATTAAATCTATTTTATGACTTAACTGAGGTCTGGTTAATGGATCTGTGATTGGAGATGTGGTGTGGTGTGGTGATTTGTGGCTTTCTTGTGTATAGTTGTCTGTAGGGTTCCATTGTTGAAGCTGATCATGGTGTTCAGGAAGTTGATGTTAGTGTGGGAATGTTCCAGAGAGAGGTTAATGGACAGATGGTGGTTGTGAATGTTGTGGTAGAAATCCATGAGGGAGTCTGTCTCCAAACACACCAAGAAATTTATCTACATCTAGGCCAGGGGTTGGCAACGTTTGACACGCGGTTCGACAGGGTAAGCACCCTAGTGGGCCGGGCCAGTTTATTTACCTGCTGATGCGGCAGTTTCGGCCGATCGTGGCCCCCACTAGCTGCAGTTCGCCACTCCGGGCCAATGGGGGCGGTGGAAAGCCGCAGCCAGCACATCCCTCGGCACGCGCCGCTTCCCGTCGCCCCCATTGGCCCGGGACAGTGAACCGCGGCAAGTGGGGGCTGCGATCGGCTGAACCTGCCACATCAGCAGGTAAATAAACTGGCCCAGCCTGCTAGGGTGCTTACCCTGGCGAGCCGTGTGCCAAACGTTGCCGACCCCGATCTAGGCACTCAGATACCAGAGGATATGCTCCAAGATATACATCTCAACATACTCAAATCCACCTTCAACAAAGGACACGCCACCAGAGAAGAAGATTGTGTCATGGAACGGGCTACCCAAATACCCTGAAAGAACCTGTTTCAATACAGAATTGCATACAGAAAGATTTTAGAACAATACAGAAAACCCCCCCGTCACCTACCATCCCACACTTGAAATCATACGGGGTATCAAACAACTACAACTCATACTCGATGGGGACCTCTTCCTGAAAGAAATATTTCCTGAACCCCCTCTTCTGGCCTTCAAGCAACAACCCAAACTCTCCAAGCTCATCATCAAGCAAGGTCTCCAAAAACCAGGACACACCAACTCAAAGCGCTACCAGACCCTGCTAGAACAACAGATGCAAAACCTGCAGACATTTGGCCACTAATACAATGATCAACACATACCCCCAACACACCTTTCAAAACCCATGGGTCCTACACATGCTGGTCACAGCATGTGGTGTACCTCATCCAGTGCACTAAATGCTCCAACAACAACTACGTGGTTGAAACCAGGCAATCATTAAGCTCTCGAATGAACTCGCACAGAAAAATGATAAGAGAAAGACACCCTATCACCTGTGGGTGAACACTTTTCGCACAGCGATCACTCTCTAGCTGACCAATTAAGTCCTCATACTAAAAGGAAACCTGCACAACACTTTCAAAAGACAAGCCTGGGAGCTTAAATTCATAACTTTGCTAGACACTAAAAATCATGGTTTTAATAAAGTCACTGGATTTATGAGTTATTACTGCAATTTGTAACCCACTAACCCCTCTTTTTGTCCTATCACTACAAGGGTGTTAACAGGACATTTCACCTTGAATCGTCCCTTTGAATATGTGCTAACTACTCATGCAATCCTATCTGTTTCATTTTGTGTTTAACTGTGTTGCTCTGAGTACCTTTTCCAGACCTGAAGAAATGCTCTGTGTAGCTCCAAAGCTTGTCTCTCTCACCAACAGATATTACCTCACCCACCTTGTCTTACCTGAGGTTCGTTATGTTATTCTTGATGGTATTATTTACACACTACAGTGTATATATTACATTATATTTGAAATGCATGACATGGTCAGACTATTTCCTAGTGCAGGGGTCGGCAACGTTCGGCACGCGGCTAGCCAGGGTAAGCACCCTAGTGGGCCGAGCCAGTTTATTTACCTGCTGACACGGCAGGGTTGGCCGATTGCAGCCCCCGCTCACTGTGGTTCGCCGTCCCGGGCCATTGGGGGTGGCGGGAAGCCACGGCCAGCACATCCCTCGGCCCGGTAATACATAAACCAGAAGTAAAGAAGTTGCTTGGATCATGGATGTTGGATGGTAGCTGTAGAACCCCTATTCAGCAAGTAATTCAAATGTGTAAACTTTAAGCACAGGAGTAATCCAATAGGCTTCAAATACAGCAGTCTGAGAGATGCTCTGATTTATGTTCTGGATCTCATGACCACCTGTAAGTCCTGAGAAATGGAGGATAGCCGAAATGCAGCGCAATTTGTCCATATACCTAACATGCCTGGATCTGGGAGCAAGACTGATATTTACTGGGGATCTGCACTGGCCAAGGAGGTTCTCTGTGCAAGGGGATAATTTCAGGGGTCATTTCCATTCTTTTACATTCTTCCTACACTTCCAGAACATGAAAAGGGCTTTTATGTAACCATGAATCAGACCCTAGAAGTTCATTTTCTTGTCCCGCTCTCATAATTTCAGTCAGGGTTCCACGGGTCAGATGATGGGGATCTGAATCCGGTGTCTGTAGCAGCTGTTGATAACTACAGTTATCAGATTCTGATGTAGACCAGAGAGCAGCAATTTGAAGAGAGAATATAATAATAATAATAATAATAAAGAAATGTTCCTATTTTCAGGAGATGTATTGCTTGCAAATGTTACACTTCCTGATCAGATCACAATTTGTCATGGAAGCGTTTGGTCTGAAGACTGTTAGGATTTTTTTTTTAAACTTTAAAACTAATTTAGCTTATTAGGAATCTTTGGATTGTATTGTTTTTCCATGGAAGACAACGGTTAGTTATAGTGTCTTCTAGTTAGAAATTTCAACTTGTCTTTGTCAGAGAACAGAGAGATTTAAGAAATTCATCCATTAAAGGAAGCTTTATCTATACATATGTGAATTGCTTACAGGAAAATTGTAAAAGCTTTTTCAAAAATATCCTAAGTAAGACAGCAACAGGTTGGTACAGCCAAAAATGTACCAGGATAAAGCCTCTAACAGTACATAGCTGGCATAACAATAGGAAGAAAGCTTCCTTTTTCTCTTTATTTAAGGGATATCTCTGGTGTTTAAAAACATCAGGTTTGATAATACACAGACCTGCACAGATAGGCAATAGTAAGGGGAGGTTTCAGGGGCAATAACATTTGCTTACCATACACCAGAGGTTGGCAACGTTCGGCACGAGGCTCGCCAGGGTAAGCTCCCTAGCGGGCCGGGCCAGTTTATTTACCTGCTGACGCGTCAGGTTAGGCCGATCGAGGCCCCCCACTCTCCGCGGTTTGCCGTCCTGGGCCAATGGGGGAGGCGGGAAGCGGCGCGGGCCGAGGGAAGTGCTGGCCGTGGCTTCCCGCCGCCCCCATTGGCCCGAGACGGCGAACCACAGCAAGTGGGGCCACGATCAGCTGAACCTGCCGCGTCAGCAGGTAAATAAACTGGCCCGGCCCGCCAGGGTGCTTACCCTGGCGAGCTGCGTGCCGAACGTTGCCGACCCCCACCATACACGATTGAGTTGTAGCAACATAATGACTTTGAACATGAAAATTCTTACCATGTATTGATGTGTTCATCCTTTTGGGACATTTCTGCCTTACGCACGTGTTTAATTACTTTGTCAGAATTATTCCTGATCTGTATTGGATCACTGTAGCAAAAAGGAAAAAAACATATAGACCTGAATAAAATGAAACTCAAGTGATTTATTTAAAGTGGAAATAAACCATGTAAATTCCCAGTTAGGTCATACACATCATGTTGTGTTAGTAATCATTCTGAAACTATTTACTTTACTAATAGCTAACTGCTAGCTAAGTTAATTTTTTCTAAAGATATTTGCATTCTCATAAGAGTTTTGCTATTATAGCTTTGAACTAGCATATGTTCCTACAGCTCAAAATGGTATGGTGCTGTGCATAATAAGTGCACACTTATATAATATGACTCTATTATGAATCCCTTTAACAATTATATATAAAATCTATAATGGCTCTTTTGTTGCAGTTGTTAACTAATAGTTGCAGTACAATTGGTGCAATTAAGCATCACTTTTATGCATGGTGTGAGGCTCCTGAAATAAAATACCTCTGTTCTTGGTTACCAACATCATTGTCAAATCATACATCATATTGCAATAAAACTCAATGTTTGGTTTTTAAACAGCAGAGTATCAACAGAAAGAGTTGTTATAGTCTTGTGCCCTATTATATATTTTCAGGAACATCACCATAAAATATTTTCTCTATTGAGGAAAGTATATTTTTGCCACTTTGGCCATGCAGCAGCTGATATTTGGGTCTTTGTAAGATGGTTTCTGTTTGAATGAGAAATTGGGGGACAGAAGACAGGGTAATTTGTTCATTTGCAAAATTCATAAGTTTTGTATCTCTGAACAGAGGTAGGAGGAAAGCAGCACAGAAGCATGTCTCTTCACAGAACTCTTAAGCCAGACACCGCTGCCCTAGCCCAAGAAATGGTAAATTTGTCTCTGGCCTTGACTTCACTGGTGGGGAGAAGAGGGTGTTCTTAACTCAAGTTAACTAACCTGAGGTACAGTCCTAATGAAGAAAAGGCAGTCTATAGTTTTCACATGAGCGAGCAGGTCAAGTTGAAGACTAGCCTCCCCCAGGCTCTTTAACTCAATCTGCTCACTCATGTTTTAATGTTAGCATTATATTACTAAAACTTGATCAAATCATTGTTGGGCTAGTAGGATAGATTTAAAAATATAAATGTCGTTCATCCTTGCCATCTGCTAACTTCATTCATGGCAGACAGCATAATCTAGTAGATAATGGACTGATGGACATAGGTGCTATTCCTTTCCTTCAGATATAGATTTGCTTTTCAAAACAATTCTGCTACCGCAAAGTGTAGACGTAACTGGACCTAGATTCTCTGTTCCAGACTCATTATGTTATCCTTGACAAACTTATGGGTTGTTCTGATTATAATACATTGAATGATAAATAAAATCATAACCATAATAATACTGTAATATTTTACTTATAAAAACATGGCCAAAATCTTCAGAAGTGGTCTCTCATTTTGGATGCCTCAATTTTTCAGTCTGAAGCTAGAAAAACCAATAATTTATTTTTATGTGATGTACCACTCATGACGTAACTATTCTATCAGGTTTCAAACAGAAGTAATTGACTTCCTGATTGTGAAAAAGAATATCACGTGAATGAGATTTAGCACATAATGCATTTCTGATTACTTAAAAGAAATACATATAGTTCCTTCACATTGGGCAGACTTTCTAGTATATCTGGAGTATTAGATGTATTTTGTCCCACTCCAATTCTATATGTAAGTATTATGGAAGGGAAAAAAATCATCTTTCTGTTCTTAAATTATTCTTTCCTTCTTTGTCATTTTTTTGTGTTTCAACTTGTTCTTGTTCAAACCCAAAGCCCCAGGAAAGTCACAGCATATTAGGTTTTTATCACTGTTCATCGTCAGGTGAGGATGTACTAACACTACCACAAGGATTCTACAGTTCTTGTGCTGCAAGCCTAATGCATACTGCAAGAGAATGTGTGTTCTTTGTTGGCATTCACGAGCCGCGGCAATGAATGATCACTAGAGAACTATAGTTAGTTGTCCTACAAAACTGATAAGTTGTCATTTTCTCTAAACTCACAGGGAGATGGCTCTGGAAATGTATTTCCAGTGAACTAAAATGAAACTCAGTAAAAGAAAATTGCTGACTTTCAACACTTTTATTATTTAACTGCTAGTGGGTTGTCCATGTTTTCCATTCAGCATATCCTAAACTAGAGCTTGCTACTTGGAAAGCAATTTTTTTCTCCCCAAGAGAAGATCTTACAAAATGTTCCTTCTTAACACATCCTGAAAGAAGCTGATGAAAAAAAAGCATTTGCTGAGGGACTGCTGATTGTCACCCAGCTAGCACTGTAACTTAAACATTCTAGACCAGATTCTCATTTGTTGTAAATTGCCTTATTCAAATCAGTGAAGCCAAGTGATATTTACTGAGGATCTGGCCTTCAGTTTTTATTTCAAAAAGGATGCCATGTATACCGTTGAGCCACAGGACTAATAAGATGATTAGAGTGAGGGGTTGTGAGTTTGTTTGTTTGTTTGTTTAAGAACAAAACAAACCTTGAGGTTTAATTATGTTTACACAAAATTACTTTTTCTCAACTGAAAGGAACAGGAACTCTAATATCACGGTGATGGGCATAATATAAAACAGATTAGATAGATCTATAGATGGACAGTGACAGTATAAGAATATGAAAAAATCCTTTCTGAAATGATTTGTTTTATGCACAGCTTTGTGTTGATGCACTTACAAAATTAATTTAATTCAGCTAACCCAGGACATGTGTGCATTCCTTTCTAATGCATAAACATCTGCTGAAACATCTATGAATATTCATTTGAATTTTAAATACAAATTTCTACTTAACTGTGTTAGCAACATTTTTCATCTTTGTGAGACTGGACTTGGGTAGCAAAAATAGTCCCAAAAAGCAAAATTTTAAATTTGACTATTCACCAAAGCAAAACTTTACATTGTATATTTAATTGTTCAGAATTACAGTAATATAAACCCAAGTAAATAAATGAATTAAATAATCCTTTGTTGAGTGATTAGGGAAAAGAAAACAATGTTATAGTCCTGATCCAGCAAACTTCAAATTGAGTGGAGTTACTCAGATCTTTAAAGGTACTAGTGTGAGCAAAGGATGTGTTTACAGGATCAAGTGGAATACAAGTTATATATATATATATACAACTTTATGTTTTACTATGTTGGCTAGTTTTTTTTTATATATATATATATATATATATATATATATATATATATATATATATATATATATATATATATATATACACATATACATATATACATATATATATATACACACACACACACACACACACACACACACGTACGTACTTTTGGGCTATTCATAGAAAGGGGGAAAGATTAACAAAAAAATATAGAATGAAAAAATAACGAGGAGTCCTTTTGGCACCTTAGAGACTAACAAATTTATTTGGGCATAAGCTTTCGTGGGCTAAAACCCACTTCATCACATGCTTGGAATAAAAAATACAGTAGGCAGGTATATATATTACAGCATATGAAAAGATGAGAGTTGCCTTACCGAGTGGGGGGTCAGTGCTAACAAGGCCAATTCAATCAAGGTGGAAGTGGCCTATTCTCAACAGTTGACAAGAAGGGGTGAATAACAAGAGAGGGAAAATTACTTTTGTAGTGCTAACGAGGCCAATTCAATCAAGGTGGGCATATGATATATGCCATCATGTGCTAGCAATGCCCCTCTGCCATGTACATTGGCCAAACCGGACAGTCTCTATGCAAAAGAATAAATGGATAGAAATCAGACATCAAGAATTGTAACATTCAAAAAAAAATCAGTAGGAGAGCACTTCAATCTACCTGGACACTCAATAATAGACATAAAAGTGACAATTCTTCAACAAAATAAACTTCAAAAACAGACTTCAATGAAAAACTGCAGAACTGGAATTAATTTGCAAACCGGACACCGCCAAATAAAGATTGGGAGTGGCTGGGTCACTACAAAAAGGTAATTTTCCCTCTCTTGATATTCTTGTCAACTGTTGGGAATGGGCGATGTCCACCTTGATTGAACTGGCCTTGTTAGCACTGACACCTCACTTGGTAAGGCAACTACCATCTTTCATATGCTTTAATACAGGGGTCAGCAACGTTCGGCACGCAGCTCGCCAGGGTAAGCACCCTAGCGGGCCGGGCCAGTTTATTTACCTGCTGACGCGTCAGGTTCGGCCGATCGTGGCCCCCACTGGCTGCGGTTCGCCATCCTGGGCCAATGGGAGCAGTGGGAAGCCGCGGCCAGCACATCCCTCGGCCTGCGCCGCTTCCTGCCGTCCCCATTGGCCTGGGACAGCGAACCGCAGCAAGTGGAGACCGCGATCAGCCGAACCTGCCGTGTCAGCAGGTAAATAAACTGGCCTGGCCCGCTAGGGTGCTTACCCTGCTTTTTTTTTTTTAAATAAAAAAAATTAAATTTAAATTAAATATTTTAAATATTTTAAATATTTTAAATATTAAATAAAATTTAAACCCTGGCGAGCCGCGTGCCAAACGTTGCCTATCCCTGCTGTAATATATATACTGCTTACTGTATTTTTCACTCCATGCATCTGATGAAGTGGGTTTTATCCCATGAAAGCTTATGCCCAAATAAATGTGTTAGTCTCTAAGTTGCCACAAGGACTCCTCATTGTTTTTGATGATACAGACTAACACGGCTACCACTCTGAATTTAGAACGAGTAACTCAGCGATTTTCACAATGTGCTCACGAAAATTTTGTGAGCAGAAAAAAAATAGATGAATTATTTATTTAGCTGTAATAATGGACTGAGATTCCGGAAACCTGTGTCCTATTTCCAGCTCTGCAACTGAGCTTCTGTGTTTGTGAACTTGACAAATCACTTAACCTCTCTGTGCTTATTTCCTCTCCCACCCATTGTCTGTTTTTTCTCAGATGATAAATTCTTCAGAGTGAAGATTGTCTCTGACTCTGACAATGCCTAGTGCAAAAGGGCCCTGCTCTTGATTGTGGCCCACTGTTATTGTAAAAAAGCAGGTAATCTAGTCCATTCATAAAGGCCAGTAGAGAATTGTTTCTTATAGCATATGTTATAATTCTTTATCTAATTTAGGTTTAAGTACCCCAGTTTAAAATACATTTAAGGACCAATTCCTGCAGTCCATCACACTCAAAGCTACCAACGGCTTGATACATTCATTCACTTTAGTTTCTCACTCTAGTGAGAAACTAGAAAATGATCTCAGGATTTGGCCCTTAAAATGATAAGTCCTGCAAAGACTTAATACTGGATAACTTTACACACGGAGTAGTCCCATTGACTTCAGTGAAACTGCTTTGGCCTCAATTGGCCCCCAATTACAAGTAAGACCAGAGGGTAGTAAAATTTATCACATACATATGTCTTTGCAAGATTGGGGCCCAAATGTGTAACATTAAAATGTTTTATATTAATATTTTTGAATGGAAATGTCATAGTTCATTTATACTGCAAAACCTCATATAGAAATATTAACTTGTAATGCTCTATATCAGGGGTCGGCAACGTTTGGCACGCGGCTCGCCAGGGTAAGCACTCTGATGGGATGGGCCAGTTTATTTACCTGCTGACGCGGCAGGTTCGGCTGATCGCGGCCCCCACTCGCCGCAGTTCGCCGTCCCGGGCCAATGGGGGCGGCGGGAAACGGCGTGGGACAGGGATGTGCTGGCCGCGGCTTCCCGCCACCCCCATTGGCCCAGGACGGCAAACCACGGCCAGTGGGGGCCGCTATCGGCCGAACCTGCCGCATCAGCAGGTAAATAAACTGGCCCGGCCCACTAAGGTGCTTACCCTGGCGAGCCATGTGCCAAACGTTGCTGACCCCTGTTCTATATCTTTCATTCTGCTAAATAAAGATTTCTTCAGTTTGGTTTTAATTTTATTTAAAAACTTTCTGGAAAAGAAAACCATACTTCAAGATCTTGGAGGGAAGGTGTTGATTGATATCTGTCAACCTGGAATTAAATGTTAAATTAATTAGTTGCACCATAACTGTATTTGCAATAGGGCAAACATTAGTTTCAGTCTGAACAATCAAATCTGGAATAAAAGACAGAAATAAGATAATCATAACATTAGAAGAAAATTCTCTTTTTTTAATCATGAAATTGGCATATGCAGTATTTGTTATTTCTGTGTTGTCTTCATCAATGTGAGCTTGTCATATAAATTTTAATACATGATTTATGGTTATAAATTCATATTTTCCATTCTCATTTATTATATAGTGTCACATTGTATCACAGCTCCATTTAATCATCTCCTGTCTGCATATTAATGGTTACAAATATGATACCTGTGTAAAACTAACAAGCCAGTGGCTGTAACTGTCTTAAAGTGCAACGGTTGAATGCTTTGAAAAGTTGGGTTGAGTAGAAAAGTTTAGACATCTTTGTGCATGGAAAGATACCCATTTTTAATAGCTCAGATAGATAAAATTCCATATCATCACTAAGGGCTTGATTCCACTCCCATCCTGCAAAGCTTTTTGTAAGTACTTAACTTCACCACCTACGAGTAGTCCTAAAGCATAAAGTTAAATCATATACACTTTACATCACTATTAAAAAGACTTTTTTGTTTTATTAGTAGTAACAAAAGTAAGGCCCCAATTCTGCCAACTTTACTACTCATAGTTATAACATTGAAATAAGAGTAAAGCCCATGTGTAGACTGTTTGCAGGATCAGGACCTGTGGTATCTCTCTGACCAGGAAATGTTTTGTTAAAAATTATCTGTGTTATTTCTCTCTGAAAATTTAAAATAAATACAATAGATGAATGAGTGTTAATTAGATGAGAATAAATAATAATAGTCTAGGTAGCGCTGCTGAATGACTCATTGTGCTTAATATTTCAACCAAATATATAGCAAATATTATAGGTGAATATATTTCAAAATTATGTAGAAGAAATAGATAGATGTAAACCAAGATTTAAAAAACAAAAAAAAAGCTTTATTCATCTCTTAAGTCTATATTAGACTTTTATTAAAGTGGCCTGATTTTCAAATGTTTAAAGCACTCAACAATGCCAACTGAAATGAATGTGTGTTCATCAGTTTGGAAAATCAGGCTATTTATTCTGGAGCCTGACTATAGATTTTGGAGCCTAACTTTAGGTACCTGTTCTGGAAAAGCTTGACCACACGCTCCTATCCTGCAAAGAGTTATGCCCATAGTTATCTTGAAGTCAATGGGCAAAGCCACATATTTCAAGTTAAGCATACGTGTAAGAGCTTGTCTTCACTACTGGGGTAAGTCAAACTAAGCTACTCCAGCTACTGGATGTACCTTAGGTCAACTTACCTCGTTGTCTTCACTGTGCTGCATTGATGGGAGGCACTTTCCAGTTGACTTACCTTACTGTTCTAGGAGAGCTGGAGTACCGGAGTCGACTCTGCCATCGATTTAGCGGGTCTTCACTAGACCCACTAAATTGACACCCAGTGCATCAATTGCAGCGTCAAGTATTTGTAGTATTGAGGCCACGGGCTGATCACAGATAAAGCTGCAGAAAGCAACATCAATTTAAATCCAACTAAATGACCACCTATTACTTACCAACCAACACCTTTTACCAGTATTTTTGAGAAAAGCAGTGGGTTTTTGTTTTGTTTTGCGTATTTAATTTACACATGTTCCCCCTTTTGATCCATTTGCAGGTAAGCATGGCAGTAAGCTCAATGTAAATCTTTCCAGGTAAACATGAATAATGGTTGTTTTTAGAGGAAGAGTGGTTAAAGTCAAGTAAAAATTTCTAGCGGAGAATAGAAAAAAAAAATCAACAAATAATTAGATAGGTCGGAGGTGGAGGGGGGGAAATAATGAAGGCAACCAGGCAAAATTAAACGGTTTTTGAACTATGTTGCAAGCCCAACTTTCTCATCTCTGAAACCTTTTGCACAAACCCAAGCCAAAGTAAAAGGAAATCTGAATTAAGTTTTGTGCTGTTTGACGACACTTCAAGCCACTGATCCTCCTCTTCATCTCCATGCAGCAACAAGATCTAACCTCTGGTGTTTGTAGCCTTGGACAATAATGGTTTGAAGCCACTGTATTAGCTGAACCTCTCTGTTCTGCATAGCACTGCGTGGCATGGCCCCACCCCCTATATTTATTTATTTATTAAAGAAAAAGTAACTAAACTGGGTCCCTCAAAGAAAAAGAAAAAAACTCTTTCCATGATAATTTTTCAGTGTTTTTGAGCATTATTTGGATTTAAAGAAACTATCCTTCAGTAAAAGTCTCTAACTTTTTGTGAATTTCCAAGTCTTGTGTGTTGTCAGAAGTGAAGTAATTTGCAAAATTCCGTGACAGACAAAGGCATGGCCCTGATAAGAATAATTCTCACAATATCAGTAGTTCTGTCTGTGCACGCAGACCATGTAGCAGAACAGTTGACAATGCCACCACAAATGTTCTCCTTTTTCCAAAGTGGGCAATACAGTGTACATGTGTCATAATGTTGAGAATGGAAGTGGGTTAAATAAGTGACAGGACAGAACTGCTGGGGTTTTATTTTCTCTTCAAACTCAAAGGCTAAAAAGCTTTCACAATACCTTAAAATGTAAAGCTGAAGCTAGTGGACATTTTAAATTTAAGCAAAACAGTGATGGATGACCATTGGGTGTTCTCCAAAAAAATCCAGGAGTTAGTGGACAAAATCCAAGCTGGAACTGGATTCTGCTGCCAAACATTTGAGCTCAGTTTGAACAGATCCAGCTTTCCTGTATATATATGGAAAGCTGAATATTTGAGGCAATTTTATCAAATACATTGTATATTCTATTTAATTTATCTTCCCTTCCACTTGGTTTTCTAAGCAAAGGTTCAAATCATTTTTTTTATATATTTCCCCGATATGAATACTGAAGTGGCCCGTATGCATGATAGCAAATGGAAACATCTTCATCAGAGTTTTGTCATGGGTTTCAAGGAATAGAAGGTGGTATACACATCGTGAGGAACCCTTACTAGAAAGTGGAAATTCTTCTGGGCAATTTAGGGAAGAGATCCAGGACAAGAGAAAAGCAATTCTAAATCTACCCTAGAAGAGCTGCTGAGTGATAGAACAGCACTAACTGAATGTAGGGAAACAAATAGGACTTTTGTCAGAAGTCTGCCAATGTGCTTTTTTAGTGAGTCCGTGGGGTAGCTTCTATAGGAAAAGACCACCTGCTGGAGCAACTGTTCACAATTCACTTGACATAGGCTGAGATTGCCAGATCTTCACCAGGTGAGAAGTCAGTATGTGATTCTGTTAATCCATGGCTTTGTGTAGGCTGAGGAGGATGGTTTGGAGATACTGCTATAGATAATAGTTCAGAGGCCATACTTATGGGGGATGATGATCTTCACCCTATCTTCCTCTGAGTTTTGTTTTTGGAGTCAAGGATATATCTTTGGGTATATGTTTCCTTTAGGTTTCTGACTGGCAGTCAGCCTGGTCATTTGGGGTCTGTTTAGGGCCTGATCCATTGTCCACTGAAGTGAATGGGAATCTTTCTATTGAAAAGGTCCTTGGATTATAAACCTGATAGTATCTTCTTTTGTTTTTTTGCTGTTTGGATAGTTTATTTTAAATGGCCTTAATTTGATTCTCTTTATGAAGAAATTATAACAATGTACAAAAGTGAAGGTGAAAAAGAATTATTAACTTGGGCAATGGAACTCTGCAGTCTCTGTTGTCAGAAGGTCCTGAGAGAACTGGAAATGTGTTGAACTTTACACACATTACAATGCACCTAACATTCAAAATACAGTTAAGATTCTGAGTGCATCTTTCTTGAAAATAAGATGTTGCATGCCAAACTCATTTTCACACATTGTACGCTGAACATATGCTCCAAAGAATTTGTCTGTAGTCTGTGCAATTCTGGTCTTCTCATTCTACGACTTCTTTTGATTAAGCTGTCTGGGCCCTAGAGTCTAGCTGCTACCCACAGGAAACTGCAAATTGATTGATTGATTGATTCCCTCAGTGATGGCCATTGCTTTCTACTGATCCAGCAGACAATAACTAACTTTAAAAAGTTATTTCTAACTAGCTTTATCCAGATTTTTTTTCTTGTTAACTTCATCGAAGTTTTGAAGGATATGTTTTATTGTAACTTGCCCTTGTACTGTACTATCTTATTTACAGATATAGATTTTATCTGATCTAGTAGGGGGGAGAAAATATTTTTTTTGCTTTTGTAGTGAATTGTATATGTAAGCCCCGCGGCCACAGGACCTAGAGGATGGAGCTCTCTGCTCCCTCCATTGGTGAGAAGGAAAAAAAGCTCTAGCCAGCCTCATTTTACATCTTGTTTATCCATAATTCACCTCCTAACATTTGTTGTTTGGATGGTATTCAAGTTTTGATGTGTAAAGATGACTAATGAAAGGAAATAGGAACTGTGCAGGATGTGCCCTGAGCGAGCGGTCACCATGACGTTATGAGAATAAATTTACTAAATACTAATCAAACCCTAATCAGAAGACAAATAGTAATTTCCTTATGGACTTTTCTATACAATTTATTGCTAAAGCATGAGTGTTTCACAAACATTTATTTATTACAGACCAGTCTCCTTTACTGCACAACATTGATTAATTTCCGGTGCAGACTCATCTTATCCATTGAGTCAGGGGTTCTATGGAAAAAGTAGTATGTGATCATGTAACTAAACTATATCATAAAGCATACAGACACCAAGAGTAAACTAGGTTACACAGGTGATTTCCTATGCTTCAGCATTTAACTTTGCTACCTTAATGTTTTTAACATAGAGTGTGTGTGTGTGTGTGTGTGTGTATATAATTTCCTAGGTTTAAAAACAAAAAATCAATCTGAAAAAAAATTCCATTATGGGCTATCATATTAACAACAACATGGGTCATCAGCAGCATTTGAACCTTTTAGATTTCCCACATAGACATCTGCCAGTTGAGTTTATGGAGTAATTGATAGCAGTAATAAGCTCTCATCCTCTACATGGACCAGCACTAGAGGGGGATGGGACACTTTGCCAGAGGGCTGTCACAGATATTTGCTGACAGCAAGGGAATGAATGATGAGATTCAGGAACATTGGGTTCCCTGACAGCAGGTTGTGGAGGAGAGTGTGCTGAAGCAGGAACAGACTCTTCTGCCCACTCTTCCCAAATGTGATCCCCTTCTGCCCTCTCCCCTACAGTCTGTTCCTGTTCTATTCCTATCTTTCTCCCCACCCCTATTTCCTTGTCCCAGTCCCATTTTCCTCACTTAGACCATCCCAGACTCCACTCCTCAAGTTTCTCGTCCCTTGTCCAGCCATTCTCAGCCAGCCCACCCCACAAAGCTCCTTGTCCAGATCGTGTCTTCATTCCCCTGCCTATGTTGCCCATACACACTGGCTGTTAGTCCCAGTCTCCCTGTCTGGGCTCCCCATTCAATCTGTGTCACCCACGCACATGGACTACTTGTCCCAGTCTCTTTGCAAAGACAGTCCCAATTCCGTCCCTGGATCCTTATCAATCTCCTCTCAGTCTCATCCCAGGCTCCTTGTCCAGTCTCACTCCCTCTCAACCCCAGGTCTGGCTTTTGTCCCCTCAGCATTTAAATCTGTCAGCTTCCACCTCCATGCTGCCTGGGCACAATAGTGGGGTCGCTGCAGGCACAGGAGAAACAGACTCCCTCCTCTCATTCTGGTGCCTTGCCCCCAGGCCCAGCCTAGAGATGTTCAGAGCTGCAATTGCAGGGAAAATCCTGCTCAGCTGCTCTAGGTAGCCCCAGGCTAGAGCATGCTACTGTGGACAGAATCTTCAAACAGTTTAGGTGTGACGCTCTAGATGTGCATTTGCAAACTCCCCCCCCCAAAGGCATATAATTTGATCAAATTTGAGATTGGGGGACTGGAAAAGACACAAAGGGCACATCTCCGCCATATCCCTTCTCCAAGTAGGGAGGACGCTAGAGCTTTTCCCAGCAAAGATCACCAGAATTTAAGATGGGCAAAAAAACATTTTTCTCCAACCAGATTCTTGGACATGGGCTGGACCTAGGGTGACCAGATGTCCCGATTTTATAGGGACAATCCCCGATTTTTGGGTCTTTTTCTTATATAGGCTCCTATTACCCCCCACCCCCACCCCCGTCCCGATTTTTCACATTTGCTGTCTGGTCACCCTAGCTGGACCATTTTGACTGAAATTCTCAAACACAATTTAGACTGAGGCACATGGCTGGTGTGTAAAATTGCTGTCCAAATGGTTAAAGTTTCACAAAGTTTAAGCAATTAAAAATAGGTTCTTATAATGGGAAGTGTCAGGCAACTTTAAGAATAGACAATGTTCTTAGCCCCTCTCCCCCAGTGATCTGAAAGTATGAGAATAAGCCACCTAATAATTAAGGGCTGCATTTTTATTTAAGTTTTTTGCACTATTTGAAAGCTTGAGAAGTTACTACTTGTCATTCCATCCCAAGATAAAAATAAAACCATTAATTATGTATAGCTCATATTGTACTACTTGTATCTGTTTGCCTTTATTTGTATTTTTCTTTCGGGATTTTTGAATGTCATCATTATAAAGACATTTCCTGTGTTCAAAATAAATGGTACAAGACTAATCTGACTATTTTTTCCCCGTGTCTGGATTTTTGCTTACGTAAGGAAATAGGAGATGTTATGAATAATGTAGAAAAAGCTTGTGCATGATGAATCTTGATGCAGTGATTGCCAACATTTGGTATCACATACAACATAATTATTTGCTATTTTAAATGGTAGGGAAAAAATAAACTGTCATCTCTCAGTAACAGCTGTGTGGTAACAATGAGACTGTCCTTAATAACCTCTAAGGATGGAGGTTCCATCACCTCCCTAGATAACCCATTCCAGTGCTTCACCACCCTCCTAGTGAAATAGTTTTTCCTAATATCCAACCTAGACCTCCCCCACTGCAACTTGAGACCATTACTTCTTGTTCTGTCATCTGCCACCACTGAGAACAACCTAGCTCCATCCTCTTTGGAACCCCCCCTTCAGGTAGTTGAAGGCTGCTATATTTGATCCAATGTATCTGAAACACTAGAATGCAAGAAATATTTTGGACTTTGCCCATGTATTAAGCAACTCAATCAGAATAGGCATAGCATGGCTAATCATCATAAAACACATTGCACAAATATTCTAACTGGTGTACCAATCAACTGCTGAAACTTCACCTCTTTACCTGCTGCAACAAATTTGAACTGTGTAATTCAATTATGTTTAAAATCCATAATAAGAGGTTGCTTACCATGAGCAAAAACAAAACATGTTTTGCTTTTGGAGCCAAGTCCAATAAATGTGAAACACTACAATCACATGCAAAAATAGGCATGCTATTTATCTCACACTGAAGAGTTGGTAGGATGAATCCTTCACAGCCACTTTTTCAATGATTTTTATCACGGCCTTGTTCCATGGCTTGTCAATATTCCAATGAGGTGGCATTTGTACTCGTAATGTTTGGCTTTATTTTACTACAATCTCTTGCTGACTTTCATATTTGGGACTTATCTGCCTTACATTAAGGACAGTCAAACCAAGTACTCAAAGGAACTTACCTAGCTATATATTGAAGAGTTTATTTACTACTTCTGCTCTTGATGTTCATGTGAACTTCTCATTAACTTTATTTGGAGTTCTGCTGTGGATTGAACATATTATGGGGTCCTTATTAAATGTGGAACTTGGCCATCTCAGTAAAAGGAGTTTAATACTCTTGCACTAGAGAGATTTCAGGGTAATTCCAACACACCAGGAAAAAAAAAGAAATGCAAAACCAGTGCATTTTGGATAGATATCACTCTCATTAAAATCATGTTATTTACTTCTATCCTCCTCTTCATTCAGCTTCTCATCATCATTACAACAAGTACCTGGAGCACATTACTGAAATATGGTTTTGTGCCTAATCTGCAGCATCATAAGAGATGGGAAATGACAATTTTGTGTTGTAGCCTACCAATTTGTAGATAAACTCTCCCTGTGAATATCACAAGTTACGATAGAGCATTTCATTCCAGTTAGAAATTCAGCACCATATCTGCATGTGATTGTATATTCTGAATGTTTTTGCACAGAGGCCCAGAGAACCTGTTACCCAGAGGAGAAATTGGCAGAGTACAATTAAACAAATAACATCTCTTCTGTAAAATTGGCTCATCATCCATTTTAGGACTGATAAATATCATGGGCCAGATACATTTGAGGGTTAACATCACTGAAGTAAACATTAGGGATGAATTTGACCATGACTTTCCATCACCAGTTTGGCTGGCTGTGAAGAACACAAAGATGAGCTAGTCTTTCCTATGTTTATATTCAACACACATGCTTAACATAAATGAGTTGATATAATCACACCTAGATTACAGAGTCTCAGGTTCAGTGTTTGCTTATAATAATCAGAGATTGTCCTCTCTTTAAAAGGCAACAGTGAAAGGACAAGGGTCTTTCTAGCCTACTTACATACAGAATGGTCCAATGAGGGCTCAAATACAACATGCAGAGGATAGCAGAATGTTAAGTGTAATATTGATATGATAAATAGTCATACATTTTTAAAGCCATTCTTTAATTATTACTGTAGGTTCAAAGCACTAGGTTTGAAGGACGGAACAATGACTCTTTTAGCTTTGAAAGCTTGTAAATGGATAGTAGTACATATATTGTGTTTCTCAATACTTCTGACTAGTCAATTACAGGTAATTCACATTTCAAAAGCAGAGTTTGGCCTAAGCGGTATATTCAAGTAATAGAAATTTCAAAGCTCTCAGAACAAACACCAGCTCTTTGATTAACTAATTTATGCAGGAAGTAGCAAAATTAGGCACCCTAATTGTTCTGTCAGAGTTCACACAGACCTCTTAATTAATGACTTATAAACCAAAATTCATAATTGATACCAGGTGGCCTAAATGCTAGCGGAGGTCACATTACAAAGTATGTGCTAACAGTAAATCACATAGTATTATATCCATTTCTTATGTTTTGGCCTTGGGACTGCACAATATGGGAGCTAAGAGAGTTTTGATGTATAGTGGAAAACAGTAAGAGACGGCAAGATGAGTTTCCATGAAGGGATATCTTGTGGGCTGGGTGTCTTATTCCTAAAGACTGATTTTGGGGTGGGTGGGGTGGGGGAAGGAAGAGAACTTCCAAAACTATTTGGTCGTTATCTACAGCAGACTTAATCTTTCCCCTTACTTAATTGTTGTGAATAAAATATCCACTGCATTTTATTGCAAACCAATCCTAATATCTATTAATATATTTATTTAAAGAAAAACAATTACCAAAGACTTTATGAAACAAATTTCATACTATAGCCTGTTCAAACAAACCATGTTGATTATTCATTATTTAAGGGGTGGGACTCAACACCTGAGACAATATTATTTCAGGTCCCTGACTGGAAGACTTTTTTGTTAAGGAGAGTAAAGAATAAGAAATAAGTGATAATGGAAAGTACCATTCCTGTACAGATATTTTGGCAACCTGAAATATGTTAGTTGTAGCATACAACACCCAGACACTTTGCACAGAGTTCTACAGGACTGTTGCTTTTTAATCACATGAGAAATACAAGTATCAGAGGGGGAGCTGTGTTAGTCTGGATCTGTAAAAAGCAACAGAGTCTCCTATGGCACCTTTAAGACTAACAGATGTATTGGAGCATAAGCTTTCGTGGGTGAATGCCCACTTCATCGGATGCATGAGAAATACACAGATCCATACAAAATTAAAAGCCTTTCAGTATTTCCCCTCATTCTAGCTTACTCTTTCCTTGACAGACCATCTGTGTTTAGGTAGATAGGCTGGGTTTCTTTCCTTGTTGCCTCATCCAGCTTTTGCAGTAGCTTCCCTCACCACAAACTGGTGAAAATTTGCAGTAGAGAGAGAGCAAAAAGAACATTGTTGGCCCTTTATAACCTTCCAGTCTCCTCTGTCAGGTGACTCCCTGGTCAGCCTGAAAAAATTGACCACTGACCCCTAGCAGGTGATTTCTCTGTGCCCCATTAAACCAATTCCTCTGAGTAAAGGCCAGCCTTTTCTCTAGGGGTTTTCTTTTTCAATAGAGGATCATTAAGAGTTAATGACCCTCTATTGTTGATCCTTTGCTACTGAAACCATTGGAATATTGATTCAACTTGGAGGTTGAAAGGATAACAGAGAAGACAAAAGGCTCTTCGTCCTCCTAGATAAGAATCCTAACCACCAGGTAACAGGCTATTTTGGGATGGGTTGTTTTCAATCTCTCCTTTTGAAGCTGTTCCACTTTTTATAAGTACTTAAACATTCATTGAGCCAAAGAGAGAGAATGACTCCGTAGCCTGGTGATTAAGGCACTAACCTGGGAGGTAGAAGCGGTGAATTCAAATCTGTCCTCTGAGTCCGGCTAAGAGAGGATTTGAATCCACCTCTCCTATCTCTCAGGTGAATTCCTTAATCATCAGGCTACAGATTCATTCTCCTGCTGTTTGGCTCAGTGCAAATGTAAGTATTTATACAAGGCAGAACAGCTTTAACAGGAAAGTTTGAGGCCAGGCTAGACTATCGACTGGGGCATAGGAAGCTCAGCAGACCAGCAGGGGGTAGCGATTGGAAATCAAGTCGCTACTCCAATGACTACTTATGTAGTCAGACAAAGTAGAACAGCTTCAACAGGAGAGAGTAAGAGAAGCTGCCCTAGAACAGGCTGCCTGTCGGGATGCTCAGCTGGAAAGGGGAAAATATGAGTTCACAGTTCTAGAGTGGGGTTCAAATATGAGTCTCCCCCATTCCAGACAAATGCCCTAACCACTTGTTTAAAGGTTATAAGGGGACCTACATGACTGCATGTTTTCTGAAGCGGGCCCTGAAAAACCTTCTTCCCTGTCTAAACTAATCAGGTCAAATTTGCAAATAATTTTGGGTCAACCAAAAATGCATTTTGGGGGAAATAAATTATTCATTTGAAAAACTTTGCACAGCCATTCTCTGCAGCTTGGTAAAGATACATTCAGAATTAATAAATTATACAGATAGTTCCCCCAAACCATTACATAGACCAATAGCAAATATTTCCACCAATAAGCCAGTGGACATGTGAATAAATAGCATAACCTGACAATAAAAATCAGAGAAAATGGAGCATGTTTATTTAGGGAAATGATCATGATTTTTTTTTTCCATTACTTGTCCATAGAGACAAAATCTCCTCTTGTGGGAGATAAAGTTATCGAGGAACCTAAGGATCTGGGCTTTAGTTACTGACTCAAAGCTAAAGCAGGTCAAAAAAATTTGACTGAAAAATATACCTGTCAGAAAATGTGGTTTTGTTAAATTGAAATGCTGTTCAACTGAATTTTTTATGGGAAATGTCTGTTTCAATGAATTTTTTCAATTTTATGATTGGAAAATTCACAATGACAAATTTTGTTTTGGAGTGACATTGTGAAATTAAACACTTCTTTGGCTTGCTTAATTTTGATTGAATTAAAATTTTGATTTAGTTTAATTTTGGTTGTTTAATTTTGATTTAATTAAGCTTTAGGAACTGACAGTGCAAAACAGCCACTCTGCACCAGAGAATATGGTCCATAATTAGTAAAAGAACAGATTTTAAGTTTTAACTTAATTCATGCACATTAAAATGAAGCCTTTAAGAGACTTAGGGCTTGTCTATACTTACAGCTCTGCAGCACTTAGAGAAGATGCTTCCTATGCCGAGAGGAGCGTTTCTCCTGTCTGCGAAGGTACTCCACTTCCCCGAAAGGCAGTAGTTATGTCACCAGGAGAAACCCTCCTGTTGACATAGTGCTGTCTACACCAAGAGTTAGGTCGGTATAACTGCATTGCTCAGGGGTGTAGATTTTCCACACCCCGAGTGGTGTAGTTATATCAACATAAGTTTGTACTATGGACCAGGGCTTAGTTTTGTCCTGTTGGATGTCCTTTCATTAAAAAGTCCCCCTCTTCTACTACAGAAGGTAAACTGAAGGAAGAAAAGCATTAAAAAGCATATGTTTTATTTTTCATCTGATCTGTGCAGGTAGTTCAAAACCTGCTTCAATGGATTATCTGAATGGATAATAAATGTGCCTTTCAGTATTCTTTAATACTGGTTGAAAATATGAGATTGAATAGTACAAAGATATAACTGATCCTTCTACTATCCTGAATAGAAGCAGAAAAAATAATAAAATGATATACAGGTCACTAGAGTCACTGAACATTACAGGGTAATTGCTTTCTCTCATGGAAGCTTACAATGGTGTGTAGCCTAAGTGGAGGAGTGTCGGGTACCTGTCTAGGAGAACAGCCATTCTGCCAGCATCTCTGGCTAGTACAGACTACAGCCTGAAGTAAATGTGCTAGCTGGCCATGCATCCTACAGGCAGTCTATATCTGCCTAGAGCAGTGTTTCCCAAACTTTAACAGCCTGTGAACCCCTTTCACTAACACGTCAAGTCTTGCGAACCCCCTCTTAAAAATGAATATTTCCAGGGTTTTTCTCCTTTACCTGAGTATAAATTATAAAAGCAGTGATCTTGGAAATATAAAATTTGTGTTTGACATACTTATTACATACTATTCATTATTAATTATCAATATTTTTATTACATTATGAAAACAGCAACACTCTTCCAAGATCTCATTTTTTGTAGCTTGTATCACTTTGAATAAGCCTGTTATAAGACAAGGCTCCTATGTTTCATCAAGGAGTATCAGATGTGAAACAGCATGAAGGTATTTAAGAAGCCGACTTAAAGAGTTCCTCCTACACAAGCATTCAGGTCTTGAGCAGTCCAGGCAAACAACACACGTTACGACAAAGCTTAAACTTGTTCTTCATAATAATTTTAAAAACAATACTAGCTGCCTATTTAATTTTAAAAACAGCAAAAAATATTCACCTCCCTTTCCGTTTCTTATAAGGAGTCTTGAAGTTTAAATCTTCTCAGTGTGATAGGTTTGCTTTGATCTGCTTAGCTCTTGGAAGTCCAGGGGCTCCAGGCTGCTGGCCCCGTGCTGCCCGGGGTCCCTAGCGACAGCTCTGGCCGCCATTAGGGAATTTTTTCCCTGAGAACCCCCTGTAACATTTTGTGAACCCCCAGGAGTTCACAAACCCCAGTTTGGGAACCACTGGCCTAGAGCAATGCTGTGTCATGCCATTCAAAAACAGGAGAGAGGGAAAGCTTTTAGAAATGTTTCTACATATAATGTTCTGTCCGTCACTCACCCTCCCCTTAAGTTCCTTTTCATAGCTTTTTTTGGGGAAAGATATGTATTACTTATTAAAATAACAGCACAAATTGCACTGGAACACATAACCAATGCACTTTTGGACAAATGACTGTGATGTGTTTTTCTGTAGCCACATGTTTCTCCAGCCTCATCCCTAGCTGTAGCCTTCCCATTGTCTCTGTTATAAACACCCTGTTCATTTAGTGCTTCACACCTGCTCACACCATCACCTTACTCAGATGCAAGCCTTGATGTTTATAACAAGAAAACAAAAAATATCTTGCTTTGGTTAGATAGTGCTCTCTGAGTCTCTGCTCTCAACATGTCTTCTTCTAGTTCCAAATGTCTGTTTATTCATCCACTGCATGTTGTCTAAATACTAGATTGTGCATTTTCAGTTGGAGGAAGTGCCTATGTTACTTATTTGTACTGTATGTAGTACAATGGGGTCATATTTCCTGTTTGAGGTCTGTAAGAGGGTCCGGACTCACCCCTGCGGCACCTCCTGCTGGTTGTCCAGGGAATTAGCTCACCAGCCTCTGAAGCACCCTCTGCAGGATGGTGATCCACCTTGTCCTCTGCACTGGCCCCTGTGTCCCTCCCAGGACCCCGGTGCCCTTATTACTGGGATGCTGCCCCCTGGCAGTACCCCACAGATCTGGGTCTCGTCTCCCCTCCCTGGGGAACCCCCACCCACTATCCCCACCTTGCCTCAGTACTAGGCCACTGCCAGCCAGCAACTAGCCCCCACTCACTGGGGCAGACTGCAGTATAGGCCACTCATCACTGGCAAGGGGGGTTTGGACCTGCTGCCTGGGCCTAGCCCTGGGCTGCCCTCTGCAACCCCCAGTACCCGTTGGCCTAATACGGGGCCACAGCTTGGGGCTTTCCAGGCTGGAGCTCCCCAGCCTTTCCCCAGCCCTACTCCACTATAGGTACCCTTTGTCTAGCTCCCTGCAGCCAGACCCTTCTCTCTCTGCCTTCAGAGAGAGACTCTACTGAGCTCCTGGTTCCCAGCCTCTTATATAGGGCCAGCTGAGGCCTGATTGGGGCATGGCCCCAGCTGCAGCTACTTCCCCCAATCAGCCCAGTAGCTGCTTGCTCCCTGGGCTATCTCAGGCCCTTCCAGGCAGGAGCAGGTGTCCACCCTGCTACAAGATCCATAGGCACTACAGCAATTATAATAAAAATCTAGAAGTAGCTGCCAACATGTTACTGACTTTGTTCTTAATACCTTCAGAAAGAGTCCTTTATTGCACATTTAATCCATCCTCAGGCTACATTATATGAGTCTCCTCCATATAACTCATTTGACTGTCAAAGTTAGAAGATGGTAAGACAAAGTATACGTTTTCATGCAACACTTTTACTTTTGGTTTCACATATGAGTTATAACCAAGTTTGATACAATAATTGTGAAATAATGTCATGTCAGTAGAAATGAATGACATATTTAGGAGGGGGAAAGATGTCATATGGTATTCAACAGCTGCCATAACGCCAAACAATGTAATTATAATCTAATCCCATTAGCTGTAATATGTTCTAGTGCAATGTTTAATTGGTTGCACTTTACAAGAGTATCCTGTCAAACTGTACTCTGGACAATCCAGCAATACTGACTGCCATATGTCAGTAGAATCCTTAAAGTGCAATGATAGCATTTGCCTTTATTATTGAAGAATGTGCCAGTTCAACAGCAACATATATTTTGGATGGAAAGATAACTTTCAAATATTTGTCAGAGTACATAAGAACATAAGAATGGCCATACTTGGTCAGACCAAAGGTCCATCTAGCTCAGTATTTGGTCTTCCAACAGTGGCCAATGCTGGATGCCCCAGAGGGAACGAACAGAACAGTAATCATCAAGTGATCCATACCCTATTGCTCATTCCCAGCTTCTGGCAAACAGAGGCTAGGGACACCATTCCTGCCCATCCTGGCTAATAGCCACTGATGGACCTATCCTCCACATACACTGCTTATTTAAGAATTTATGGGCTTAAAGAGATGGTTTCTGACATTTTTCATGTTGATGTGGATTTTTATTTTAATTCCAGCTCCAATCCTAACATGCGCACAGACTAAATTCCTATGTATGGCTGAGTTGTAGTCCAATGGAAAGAGACAAGAAAGACCCCACATCCTGAAAAGCCTGCCTCTTACTTAATTCAAGGTCTTACCAGGACCATCCTGGTGGAATATTCTGTAAATTCTCTTTGTCCTTTTCCTTGTTATACTACTCTGAGTTGCATAGTGTAAAGACACTGTACATAGAGTTCCAGCTACATTAAGTCTGATTATAACTGCATACCACTTGAAGTGGTTCCATAATTGTTATTTT
This sequence comes from Malaclemys terrapin pileata, assembly GCF_027887155.1. Taxonomy (NCBI): domain Eukaryota; kingdom Metazoa; phylum Chordata; order Testudines; family Emydidae; genus Malaclemys; species Malaclemys terrapin. The sequence continues at coordinate 15,439,054 of NC_071518.1, forward strand.
TTAATATATATGAGAATTGGAAAAAATATACAAGATTAAGAAACAGAATTTAAGGATTGCCTTTGTCAGTAAAACTTATTCAGTGGGGAAGGAGGGGAGACAAAGAATGTCATTCTAGTGCACAAGACCCCAATTTAGTAAAGCACTTAAGCATGTGTTTAAACTTTAAGCACATGTATAATCCTATTTGAAATCTGGAAACTGAAAAAAACAGGACGGGATTGATTTGAGAGTCTTGATTCAGAAAAACATCCCTATTCAAGACAGCATTTAAACATTTGCTAAACTTTAAGCCACTAAAATCAACTGGATTTAAGCATGTGCTTAAAATTTAACTTACTTTGTTTTAATGAGTTGGGGTCCTTAGCCCGGGTGAAGATGTGCACACACTTTGAAGAGCAAGTCTAGCACTGGTATATTTAACCACTGAATATCACCTATGAGTTTGCGCAGGATATTCACATACCAAATCTCTGGATGTGATCACAATCATAATTTGGGCATTAAAACCAATGCTGGCTCAAATGTTTCCCACTCTGGCCCATATACCACCACCCAAAAGCTGGATGGACACACATACAGTGTGTGAATACAATCAAATCATGACCAACTTGAATTTACCAGTTCATGAGAGCCTCCAAAACCTTGTGAACGCACCTGAAATCTCATCAACCTTTTTAAGATTGGGCTAAAGTGCTTAATACATTCACAATCAATCCTGAGGCTTACTGGAAAGAATTCTGAGATAATGCTAATGTCCCAAACTAATACCTGATTGCCAGCCCCCAAAAGAACTTCCAGACTTCAACCTCTCCCAGAAACAATGGTCTGAATTGAACCATTTTAGACCATCCCCGGCACATGCTGCCATCTCATACGCCTCTGGAAGATAAGCGACAACAGACAATGTGACTGTGGACACCAGTCACAAACTAAGGATCACATTGTAAATAAATGCCTGGTTCAAGCATTTGCTGGTGGCATCTTAGACTTACGCCAAGTCACTTACAAAGCTGCTCACGGGCTCACTAATATGGATTTAGTTATTGGAACATTGCTAATCACTTCTCTTACCATGCCGAAGAAGACGACGACGACATTCCTGTATTTAAGCATGCCACATAATGTTTGTGTAAAGACAGGGGGGAGAGAAGACAAAGGAAGAGGGCAGGGACAGGTTAATGTTTAAAAAACATTGCAGGAGAAAAGATCTATATGCAGACATTGCAGTTGTATAGGCCAAACTCTCAAAAGAAGGGGCAATAGGTTCACCTAGAAAAATGCTTTTGCATTCATTACCACTCCTCACCCACATACACAAAGAGGGAGAGGAGTAACAGCTCTGCAGAGGCTGCTCCCTGCCCCTCTTCCCTTAATCACGAAAAGAGTTTTACCCACAAGTTGTTTCAAATGACATATATTTAACCTGACAGAATTGGCTCATTCCTGTACTAGTAGTTTGCTATTCCTTGTTGTTATTATTTCAAATAGAGCTTATCTCAAATTTACTAAATCATAGGCCTGTTGTTCTTGGATACCAAAATTACATTTTTCTTGACATTGATGATTCAGGCAAGCACAGCACAGGGAATCATGAGCTAGATGAGATTTGAGGCCATGAACAGATATTTTCCAGCATCATGAATCAAAATCTGCAAATGCTGTAGCCATGATTACTGCAAATGGTCATTACGTAAGTCCATTCCTTACAAAAATGACTACTAAGCTAATATACTTAACTGATCATTTTGTAGTGTGGAGTGAGTGTTTAGTAAATTCTCAGTACTTGTAACTAATATATTTTTAATTAGGGCTGTAACTGTAGAACATAAAAATGCTATACAGTTTCTTCTTAGTTATGAGGTAATTTCAGTGTCATAGGTGCCACTTAATGTTATAATTTCTAATAGGAAAGTTAAGTCCTGGCTGTAATGCAGTGCTTCCCTCTGTGTTAATGAAACACTGACAGAGCTCAATGAGTACTAATATAATCTCATTTGTTCTTACTAACATTCCACCTCCCAGCACACCAAATGACGCTATCATAAAGAAATACTGTATGTGTGGTAAAGTTCATGGGGTTAGAATTTATTTTCAGAGAAGAAAACGGAACAAGGGCATTAATTGTACCTTTATGGAGCCTATACTGCATTTTAAATGGTGGTGAGAGATAAAGACACTATAGTGAAACAACCAGTATGGGTGGGAAGCAAGTGGGTTAAACTTAAAAAATAATCGAAATCTCATGCTTGGCATTTCTTTGTGATAGTAGGTACATGCCTTGTATTTTTCTCCCCATGTATATTTAAAATTAAATGAAAGCTCTTTAAATAAGAAACATAAAACAACATGATTCTGATGTGATGTATGTACATTAACTTCAATTACACCCGGAGAGGTTTCTTTCCTCCTCTATATGCAGCTTTTGATTTTTCTCTTTTTTTTTTTTTTTTGGAGCACTTAAGCACCACATTTAATTCAGGCTAATAATTAATAACAAAATAATTCTCCGAAGAAATTCATTAGGTTCCATTAAACAAACTCTCACTTTGGGAAACTCAATCAGTAAACTCTGGATTCCAAATGAAAGGTAATTATGGTGCTTCACTGAGTACAGATTGATTATTGTACTGAGCTCATAATAATCTGATCTAAGATTGAGTTCAGAATAAATCAATCAATAGATATCTATATGCCCAATAATACACATTATCTCTATGGGCACAATCCAGTTTCTCTTACAGTCAATAGATATTCTCCTGCTAACTTCAGTGGGCATTGGATTCAGCCTTTTATACTTAAGGCATTATGTTTCCCTCCCATATAAACATGAAAGGTGGAGAGGATATTAACCCTCTATTTTCCATGGGATTTTATGTACCATTGAGCTGTATACCCATCGCTGGCTGTAGGAGAGGTAGAGATGTGGTTGCAAGCAAAGTGAAAGTCAAACAAGAATGCAGAGGCCAAGGATTCACAGGCTTCTTTGGTCCAATCTTGAAAGTCCCCAGTTAGGCATGCAGAGGGTTTTTCCGGGCGCCCCCAATTCCATCAATACCCATGATGTCCAACACAGCTCTCTTGCACTTATGATTTAAATGACTAGTAGCAGTACTGTGGTCTGTATCTCACACTCATACATCTTCACAGAGACAGATTCTGATATTTAACATGGAGTAATAGTATCACTTTACTCCAGTTGTGCTACTGAAGTCAATGAGACCATTTGCGGAGTAAGAGTCAGACTGCATCAATATGAATAAGAGTAGCTGAATCTGGCCCAGAGTGAACAAAGATCATTAATGATGCTTCTTGCATCACTAGCTCTTTTGGAATACATTAGTCTACGTAAGAACATCAACATGCCATTCAGGGCTGTTGTACTCTGTCTCCGTTTCCTATTTCTTGATCAGGCAACCCTTTCCTACATTTTGCTAGGAAACATTAATAAAAAAACATTTTCAATTTCTATATTGCTTAGGCAAAGTGTAATATTTAAGGGTCCATTACAGGGTTGTATTAAAATAAATGTTCATCAGAAGACTCAGTCACTTTTCCTCAAATGGGGACTCTGTCCATGCCAAACATCTGCTTTCTATCCTTGGCCTTCCATGTTGCAATTGTTTCAAAATTATATATGCTATAGTATAGTTCCCTCTCCTCCCCCCCCCCCCCCCCCCCGTCCAGTTCTCCTTTTACTAAAACATTATGGAACTGTTTTTTCCTAAGATAAATGCATAAATAATTCCCTTTGAGGCAGAAACAAGACCTTAAAAATTTCAACTCAATAGTCAAAAGTTTTGGAAAGATGTAATTACAAAAATCAGGGAGTCCTAATTGAAACACATATGCAATCTCAACTGTAGCAGTTTCTCCTGATATAATTATAGGTAGCTCTGGTAGTGATAACTACAGTTAACATTGTGTAATACTTTCCATTATAAGACTGTATTCATTTGCATAGAACACCACCCACAATTAACAGTTCACAATGGCATTTTCAATGCTGGATGTATGCTCCAGGAGGAAATGTGTAGGAATGCTTCAGCAAATATAACAGCCATTTTTGAGAACAAAATTAGGAAAAAAAGATGCTGTTTTGCCCATGATAAAATTTGTAAGCCATTTCATTGAAAAGCTCTAGCGCTGCTTTGCCTTGGAGGGTATCAAAGCTTGCCTTTTGCTGTCCCCATGGAAATCTGCCCAATTTTGGCCTCTAAAATATCACAATTTCGACATGTGCAGTAGAGGATTGTTAGAGCTAAATACTCAGAAGATTCCATCTGCACTGAGCATGCTCCATTCCCTCACACCTTCTGTCTCCAGACTAGACTAAGCACATGCCATCCCCACAGAACAACTGACCATGTGCCATCATTAGAATCGAGAGCAAAGGAGATTGTGTTGTGTTCTCAGTGCCACCCCACACTGTAATATACAGGAAGGAAGCAGATTGATAGAGGGAGATTGAGGCAACAGCAGGGGGAGGAGGGGAGGACTGAAACAATTGCCAAGGAGGGGGAAGAAGTCAGACTTGGAGGAGAGGAACAGGAGCAGAAGAGCCTAGACTCTACAGCACACTCCTACCAGAACTATTTTTACTCACATGATCATATATTATATTTTCCATAGGGTCTCTGTCTCATTCAGTGCACTGGATGGATGGCGCTCTGAGGATGAATCAGAATTGTGTACTGAATGAGGCTGTTGTCTGTAGAATCCCCTGCTCATTTGGAGCAGAAGTTGGAAGATGTGTAGGGAGAGATGCAGGAGATTGCAGGAAGAGGGAAGATCGTCTCAGTTAAAGAAGATAAATGCCACCCTGGAAAACTGAATTCTATCTCTGCCTCTGACACAGAATTTCTATGTGAAGCTGGATAAATCGTTTAAACTAAACTTTTCACAAAAGTGGCCACTAATTGTGTGTTTCCTATTTTTTGGTTTCTGAGCAACCTTAATTATGACCTTACTTAACTTTTGAGTGCTGGCTGCAGCTCTGACATTCTCCTAGTATAGTTAGTTTGGATGCAATATGTATATATTTGAGAAGAATATTTTATAGTGGTTATTCTACTTGGCAATGGTTCATCAAAGAAGGCTACAGGAGGAAAATTCATGCAGATTAAAAGAAGGTATGAGGCAAGTAACATGTTGATTGTCAAGGGGAAAAATACATGGCTAGCTCTTCAGCTGGGATAAATTCATATAGTCTCATTGACTTCAGTTGAGCTACAACTATTTACACTCACTGAGAATCTGGCCCAAAGACTAAGCAAATATGTCAGATAGCATCACAAAAGCTTTTCCTGTTCTACTCTAATAATTACTAGTAAATAGCCAATAACCACATTCAAAAATCCTTCTTGTTGTTTGTATCAAACTTACCTGTAGCTAGAAAAGGAAAAGTAATGGACAATTACTTCAAAGGAACTGGGTCAGATACTTGGAACCCCATTTATAAGAAAATGACAGCCCAGGGTTGACTCAGGTATCATTGTTTCATCAGCATGCAACACCAGTGCCACTCAGCAAAAGAAAAGAGAGTTCAGACACACAAGAGGAGAAAGAGAAAAGGAAGGAAAATGCTGCTTTGTTTTGTTATGGATTTTCTAATGAAATGTCCTCCCAGCCTGACCTGCCCTAAACAAAACAACCGGTTTCTGGTTCAGCCTCTTCTCTGGCGACATTATAAAAAAAAAAGGACAGATACACAATCTGGGAAGTTTTCCAGGTTTCTCATATACAATCTGCAGTTTCTATTTCTCAGCTTGTGTTTCCAATACATCACCTTACTTTACATTGTCAATGCAGTCCAATTTTATAATGGACACAGTGCTCTACACCAGTAAAAAGCTGTACATTAGAATACATTTTGCTCCAAAGGGAGGCAAATCCTTTTGTATTGCTGGCAGGAGAACAGCCAGCCTATTCCTTCTTGAACAATGGCAGTGGCGCTGGTGTGACTTAATGCACAAAGGGGGATGGTCTGGGGAATTATGCAGCTGGTTGCACACTTCTTATGCAAAGTCTAGATCCCTGGGGTTCCCTATGCAGCAGCGCATACAGGTAGGAGAGAAGCAGGGCTACTGGATCTACCACTGTGTGGATCTTCTTTTCTCACCCTGCAGCAATCACACATTGAGGCCTCTGAAAGTTGATTCACCCATTGGGCCTAAGTAGTCCCTTTGGCCTCAGATGGAGAAAGAATCACCATGGAGATACTGAGAGCAAAACCTGCTATTTAATCCGTGGATTTGGCCTTCCATATGTGTCGTGCACTCCCATATTATCAGTATTACAAGCAACTGAAATACTACAATAAGTTTTATATAATTAATATTAACAGGAGTTCAGAGCAAGCATGGAAAGATGAATTAAACCCCAATTCTGGAAATTAGATCTTTAAATCTTTTAGAGTTAGCTTATAAAAAACAAAGAGAAAAAGCGCTCACAGTAAGATACTATCCAAAATTATGTTTGTGAGACGGCTATGTTATCTCTCAACCCGCAAAATCAATGCTTCACGTCTAAAGTTATGATTGCTGGGTTCTGTGTTGTTTCTGAAGTTTTAGACTGTTGTAAGTGTCTTAAAAATCTGTTCTCTTTCTTTTTTTGGCTCCAAAAATATAGCAGTACTTCCTTTCCTCACCTTCTGATTGCCAGCCCATCTTTCCTTGTCTGTCTTTATCTTTCATTTAAGAATGAGAGAGAAAAGACTGAGGGAAAGTGCTATTCCCTTGTATTGTCTCTCTGGCCTGAGGTACTTATAATGCCAAAAAGATAACAACTCTGTATTTACCATCACACAGAGAGAAAATAACAGGAGAGAGGGTGTGTTTGACACATCAGTGATGGTGTTTTTTCATTATAAATTAAAAAAATTAATTGATAGATTCTAAAGCTTAAAATAGATTTTAATATCTTCATTTCTAGTCCAGTCAGTTGGGACTGCAAAAAGGACTGTTCTGAAATATACAAAGGGATATTAAATATTGATGAAACTTATTTCATAAACAAAAGAAATACCAAATATAACTGCCAAGTACAGTTTATCATCAGTTGATTTGTAAGAGTTTAATATAATCTCTTACTGTATTTTTCTCTCCTATTTATCTACAAATACAATGCAGTATTGTAGAGTTAACAGCGCAAATAAGAACACTATGAAACCCAGATGATCTCATTTTATAGTATAATATAGGACCTGATCCTGCAAACCTTACTCATGCAGGTAGTCCCATTAACCTTGCAAGATTTTCAACCTATTTCCCATTTTAAATACAGTTGATTATTTTACACCAAAATATCATGAAAATAGCGTGACCAGATAGCAAGTGTGAAAAATCAGGATGGGGGTGGGAGACAATAGGCACCTATATAAGACAAAGCCCCGAATATCGGGATCATCCCTATAAAATCAGGACATCTGGTCACCCTACATGAAAGTGGCCATTTTTTTAATCTGAACTGCATATTTGGGAATATAGATTTTAACTAGATTGGGAATAACACTATGAAATATGGAAAATAGATTGGAAAAAGCTATGTGAGGCCAAATTGTGGGCTGGTAGAAAGATAGAACAGGGTCATAAATAGCTAAATAGAATAGGGAACCAGCAGCCAACATTTGCTAGTGTTTTAGCTCATTGATTTGTTTCTCTTTAAAGAATTGTTCTTCTGACTTTTCATAGCTTAAAGCTATCCAGTGTCCTCCTGTACCAACTCATAATATAGTTCTTGAGGAGTGGAATGTGCCCCCGCTTGAAAAAGGTCTACTTTTTTGACATATTGATGTGCCAATGTCTGGCATTTTGGTTCAAGATGACAGATAATAGGGGCTTTTTCAGAATCAGGTTTTTGGGGGTGGGGAGAGATGATGCAAATGTCCATAGTTAGATCAAAACTACTGTCACCTTGTTGAACCTCTCAGAGGGGGACTTTTCTTCATATTCCTGTTTGACAAAAAGATAAATGGTTATTCTAGAATGCATATTATTTTGAGGGGGGAGGTATAGTCCCCAAAAATAAATGCAGGTGATTTTTTAGTTTAAAAATAAGTTGCTGAAGACACATAATAACAGCTTCTTTCTTAAGAGGAATTTGATTGTAACATACTCACTGTGCATGAACAATATGTATTTGGGCTGTGCAGATTAAAACTGTTTTAATTATGAACATTTTCACTGACATAATACAGGAAGCAGAGGGTGGGGGCACAGGGGAAGGAGGGAAGATAGTTTTTCAAAAATTCTGTAGATTTTGTCTTTGAAAATGTTGGCAAGATTATGAGCTTGAGAGGGAAAATTAATGAAGAGGAGGTGGAGCAAGCCAAAGTTGGAGAAGAGCCAGGAGGCGTTGTAAGTATAGGAACCAATCAAGTAAAGGAAATTCTGCTGTTTGCTGGCAGAGTTGGTATGGATAAATATGCAGTGGAGAAAATCACCAGAACTCCTGTGTTTTATCCAGAGGTGCTCTGTAGTTAAAAGCAGCAGTGGAAGAAGCAGCAGTGAGAGGGAAGCCAGGGTTTGGGACTGGTGGAAGGAAGAGGAGAATACTGGAGATAAGTGTTGTGGAGAACTTAGATCATTGGTTGTGAGGGAGGGGAGGAAAAAACAGCTTTCAATAAATTAGGAATGTTGATGGATTGGAGTTTAGCAGAGGTTTGTGAGATAGGTGGCATGTGGCCATTGATGAAGGAGAGAAGGCATTGGCCAATGAATGTGAATTCAGTAGGGAGATCAGAAGGATCTTGGTTAAGATAAGATCAAAATAATTGACGAGAAATATTTTTTTTAGAAACTGTGATCCATTGTGTTAATATCTTGTCATTTAACCATTTCTGCCCTCATGGAGGCAATATGAAATTTTTAAATAGAATAATCCATGTGTTAAATTTCTCAAAAAATGTAGCATTTCTAAAAAAACTCTGTTGTTTATTGTCAAGTATCGGAAGATTAAAGAAACACCAAATAACCAGTGATATTATCAAGATGTAAAAGTCAAAATTACATATATTTTTTCAGTGAAGAAATTAACTCCAAACTATCTTTTGCATTTATAAGCCAGATTTTCAAATGCTAGTTTATTGGTAGATTTTAGTAGTTAATTGATGTAAGAGTCTGTAGAAGATGTCAACTAGAGATTTTTTTCAAGTCATTAAATTTCTTCTTCCATTCAAATAAAGCCATTTTACTTTCTCTAGAGATCATAATTTAGATGTCAGTCTTCGCTATACTGAAATTCTGATGCTGGAGCCATTGCTGTGCTGAAGACTGGTTTCCCAGTATAAAATTAAATAGTTACAAAGTTAGGAACCTCTTAATTTTTCTTGAGTCACTGCAGGACTGCTTGGACATTTATTTAAATTAGGGAGGAATTAAATTATGCAAGTTACAGAAGGTAACACAAAAAATGTGGTACAAATGGGTGAAGAGATTTAATGACAAAATAATGTAAAACACTCTTTACCGTCAATTCAGGGCAAAGACCTCTCTGCTCTTAAAACACGCATAAATATCTCTTCAAGATCAAGTAAGAATCTAACTTTAACTACAGTCAGTGGCTGAAGCAAAGTTACCAAGACAGAAGAATAAGATACAGTAAAAATCATTCAGGGTAAAATATATATTAATCATTGTATGGTGAAAGTGCCATATAAATACTAAGTATTATCTTTATTATTGAAAAAAAAATCTCAGTTATAAAGAACAGATAAAAAGATTACTTAAAGAAAAATAAGAAATTGCAAAGTATTTTTACTCATTTTGTTGATATTTAAGCAAAGAATAGTGCACAAATACAAAACTACAGTACAAACAAATACTCATATCAAATGGTGTCTTTTGTAGCAGGACAGCATCCAGAAGGCACTTCCCAATCAGACCTATTGTCCATCTCTCTTCTGGAAACAAACCACAAAGAGTCCCAAGCCACATATATCGCATCCAAAAATGTTGGCTTGAACAAGGTTGCCACACAAAGCCAAATCTCAGTCATATGAAAGACCAGTGGTTCAGGGAAGAGATCCCTTTATCCATAAGTCCTTGCCTTACTGAATTCCTAAAGTATATGCAAGAAAGGTGTAATTGTCAACAAATGCAATAACAATTTATAGCAGATCAGTCTGTATTTTTCTAGAGACTTCTTTGAAGTATACATAGTTATCAAATGAAAAATGTAAAACCCTTAACACTGCTTTCATATACAAGAACTGGTAAAGGGTTCTATTATGGAGAGGGCAAGAAAGAATGCAGAAGCCATGAGGACTTCAAATCTGAAAGATATTTCCAGCCAACAGGACAATAGCTCTGAGATCTTCTTAAAATTTTAAATCTTACATTGTGGAAATTTATTCTTAGCTACAAAATTCATATTTGAATCTTAAATGATTCATGGGGGAAATTTTTTTTTCAGGTTAGAAAATGTCTGTCACTTGAAGTTACCTTTCTCTTTAAACTTTCTGGAGAACTTGGGAATTGATTATTTTTGTTCAATCCTTATTGTTGATAAGCTATATATTCATAGGGAAAGTCCCCAAGGATGCAGTAATTAAAACCCATCCAGTATATCAGATCAAAGTGGGGGTTTTGCTGAGTGAATTGAGTCACCAACTTTCAGGAAGTGCTTTAAAGTGAAGTGGGGACAAGTCTTAATGGGACTGTTATCCTGAGATAATGTGATTCTGCTAATGCATTTATCATGTTTCACTATAGGTGAGAGGCATTATTTCCAATGAAATAATGGCTTGTGGTACCATGACCCATCACAAGATCTGTGGACAAGTTTGAAATTCACAGATAACTACTCTAGGGCTTCTATTGAGATGGGAATTTTATCCATTAGTCTAAAATGTAATCTAATGGGCCCCTTTTAATAAAGGATGTCTTATATGTCCATATTACTTTAAGTGTATTCAGTTATAGTAGTTTTGTTAAATTATCTGGTTGTCCAGGGTCTCTTGCTTGCTTGATTTGTTTCCTTTTCTAAACTTTACTAATTCTCTCTGAAGCCTTCTTATGCTGTTTTTAAATTTCATGTTTGGATTTGTTCCTTTCCTATTAACATTTAAGGACTATTCATGGCTGACTTTTATGAAGTGTCACATCTGTACTTTTATTTGGTGGTCCTTTTTAAAGGTTGTTTAATGACCTAGTTGCTGTTACAGCAAAAGCAGAGGCCTAATTGTTATTACAGCATAAAGATGATCACGTTAATTGTTATGAATATTTGTTTAGAGACTGTGTAAAGGCTTCTACACTATCCCTTTCCATGCTGCTGGTGTAGCAGGTATGGCTGGCTGGTTCACCCCAACAAGACCATTGGCAGCTGGTATAAGTTGGAGCATCTGAGTGGAACCAGCTCTGCACACAACCAGCTTGGAATCACAGGAGTTCAAGGATGTGCTTTTGTGCCACCTTTGAACGCCCCACTGTGACACTTCCTAAGAGTACTCAGGGTTGTGAGGCCTCTCTCTACCATCTGTCCATAGCGTGAGGAAATCTTGGCTACGCCTGCCAGGTGTCAGCTCCATGACACACTACTCACCTCTCAGCCTACACAAGCTCTGCTGTTCCTCATGTAGGTTAGCGATAGGCACATTCCAACCCTTGGCTCCTCTAAATGGCCCGTGTGGTGTCCAGCCCCTTATCCACTTGACGCATACAGAATTACCAGACCCAGTGTATCGAAGGAACAGTACACAGCAGCTTCCTAATTACACCTTAGATCCCAGCTCTACCTACACCACAGCATTGAGGGTACATCTACACTCAGGGCCGGCTCTGGCTTTCTGGCCGCCCCAAGAAAAAGAAAAAAGAAAAAAAAATGCGGCGCAGCCGGAGCCAGGGTGCAGGGGGACTCCCTGCATTGCAGACCTGCCCCAGCTAGCGGGGGGAGGAGGAGGGAGCGGGGGAGAGAGAGAGAAGGGGGCAGCCAGGGCTTCCGCGGGGCACTGCCACGCGGCCCCTCCCGCCGTGCCCCCTGCCGGGAGGGCTCCGCACCACTCCAGTTGTCTGGGAGGGAAGGACGCGGGCTGCCCTGCCAGGCTTGCTGCAAGGCGCTCCGTCCTCCACGCCGCTGCCCCCTATAGGGCGGCCGGAGCGGCACAACAAACAAACAAACAAAAAGCGGCCGTGCCACCCTAGGATTGGGCGGAATGCCGCCTCCTACAAGCTGCCGCCCCAAGCACCAACTTGCTCGGCTGGTGCCTGGAGCCGGCCCTCTCTACACTGCATACTTCTTTCCACTGTGTGTTGACTATATACCCACAGAGCCCTCCTCACACCTCCCATCAAGGGTATAAACAGCAGTGTAACTTTTGAGGCATAGCTTAGGTGAGTAAAGACAGGTCTGAAGGGCGTGGGTATGGTATGCATGTGAGTAAATACCAACATGTTCTCTTTACCCAAGCCCTGCTTCCCCCTCTACACTGCTATCTTTAGCAGTGTGATGTTGTACTTTCCCCACCCGCTCTTCAAGGGAAAGCAGCCTTTAGCACAGCATTTCTCAAATGCGTCCCCCGTGGCCTCATGCGTCCCACCAGGGGCTTTTCTTGCAGCCACAGACTCTAGGGCTTAAAACTAAAGGTGTGATTAAGAGATACAGCACGGAAAACAACAGCAGCACAGAAGCAAAGTAATGTCCCCCTCTCCCAGGGCTGCCAGCAGGGGTTGGGCCCTGCCCCTCTCTGGAGATACAAATGTTGGAGGTGCAGGCAGCTGGTGAATTCCCCACTTTCCCAGGGTGGTGGTGGGTGGGAGGGCAGGCTTCAGCCACAGAGCTTCGGGCTCTGTCCATGTGGTGGCAGGCTATGGTTCCAGGCTCCAGCCCCAGGCTCACCACCCCCCATCATTGTCCCTCGGCCCTGCTGCCTCCCTGCCCATCTCCCCATCCAGGGCTTAATTTGTCCCAGGCCTTGCCTGGGCTGAGTAAATTTGCTGTGGAAACAAACATACAAATATCACTTTTCACAGCAGCAGACTTACCAGCTAGCAAGTCTTTTTAAAAAAAGCAATGAAAAAGCAAAAGAAATAACAATAAAAAGTCAAGAACATGCAAAGCGCCTTATTTGCGTTTCTATTCTGTTTAGGTCCCGTAATGAATAGAGACAACTGTACATTATTTTTATTACTGAGTCTGGGGAGGAGAAAAAACCTACATAAATAAATTACAATGATTTGGATGTGTATTGTGCATATTTATTGGCTTTTCCTAAAGTTAATTAAGTATTTTAGGAACAATTGTCAGGGCGGCGATCAGCAAGAGTTGGTGGCTGCACTCTTATGCCACCAAAAAAATTTGTTGTGAGAACCCCTGCTCTAGAAGAATACTTCCGACAGGCCCTAAAAGCAAGATTTTGAAGCACGTTTGATTAAAAGCACATTCAAATACAATATTTTCCCCCCACCTTGTATTTTTATTTTGTAATTATGCCTCTGGTAGTCTTTCTCCAGAACCTGATCATCCCTTTCTAAGGGCTATATCCTTGGATTTCCATGCATGGAACTATAAAAGTAAATATAGGAATATAGACATAATTACTGGGGTATGGACCGTAATAAAATTACTACTGAAGAATACTTTTTATTAAGATTATGACCTGACAAAAGTAATTCTGAGAACCTTATGAGAGTCCTGAACACTTCAACTCACAGGGGTTGCTTGGAGTCAGGCAATAACCAATTGAGATATGTAAACGTAATTAAGTTATAACTTTTAAAAATACAATTGAAACAATCTGAGGGTACATTGTGACCCAGCTTTCTAGGATATTCATTAGTTACTACTCATCTGTATTTTCTAGCCTTTAAAAAAAAAATCAGGCAAACTTGCTTACACTTTGATCTCATAACTGGACTGGGGCTTCCTATGGATGAATCATCATAGCTTGTCCTATGAAGCTCTGACCGCTTTTCCTTTACTTAGTTTGCCCTTAACAATCCTGCCTAATGGATACTGGCACTAAGCAGTAAGAAGGGATTTAGGAATAAAATGGCAAAATCTAAATCTCTAAGCCATTTGTGAGTTATAAATAAAGTATAATGCATTATAATGAATTGCTATTCCAAACCCCATAGACAATGCAGATAAGCAAATCCATGTTAGCTCTCAAGTCTAATGTAACCATATTTCAAATAAAATCATGTTAAGTCAGTTTAGTTAGTGATTGCAGAAACAGATGTGCTGTGCTTTTTAGTTAAGTGCATACTTGTATAAAATGAAATATATATATATACATACACACACACACACACACACACACACAGAGATTTCATACATTTTAATCAGTTTTCTTTCAAGTATTAATTTGTTACTTCAGTAAATTGTTTAACCTTATATATTAGACAGTATATAATGAAATGCATCTAACCCTCCCCTATTCCTCCAATATACTGCCTATCCTGCACTTTCAAAACAAATAGCATTTAAAGGCCACTATATCAGTGCAGGAGAATGTGCATGTTTGAGGTTATCATTTAATTTCAATATGGAAAAGTGGAACGTATACTGCTTTATCTTCCACTTTCAAAAACGAGCAGACCCTTAGATGCCATTATATCAGTCCTACAACTTGGGAAGGTGTTAACGTTAATGTACCTTACACGATAGAGGGATCAACACCCAAGTCCTTATTTAGGGAAAACTGAGTAAATGGGCTATGTGCTGAGATCAGTGGGCTATAGGGGATGGATTGGATTATTGCTTCTCCCCGTATGCATACTGGTGCATGGACACATTCAGACTCTGTGACCTCAACCACAAATTCATGGCTTCAGCAGATGGTGCTGCCTTGCACACCATTCTGTGCTTGGGGTAGCAGTTACAGCCTGTGCACCCATGTGGTTGCAGACCTACCAGTTGCATCCCCACTGCTCCCCTATTTCCCTCTTTATAGTGGCAAGAAACCTCCTCTTCCCCCTGTCCTCCTCCAAATGCAATCAGACTATCTTGCCTCAGATCAGAGTATACCTGTTCTGTTATCGCTAGCACTAAAACTTCAAGGTGTTATCTGACGATGTAAGCCAAGCAGGATCATCCATCCTGGTCTGTGCTAGAATGAAAAAATCTCCAAGGAAAACCCAGGTAGCTGTTTGGAATAGTGTTGGAGATTTCGTAGGGAAATCCTGTCACTATGCCTGGTATGGAACACAGCTAAGAGGGCCAAACTCAGGTCAGATTGTCAAAAAAACTGGACAGACACTCCCACACTGATTGTGTATTCTATAATTAGATTTAACCAAACCAGCAACAAAGGTGTGCTCCTGGATCACTGTACTAGCTTAAAATGGAGTCCCAGAGAGTCCCCTTAAACCTTCCAGGCTATGTTACTAGCCAGACGAACTGGACTTCTGTGATGAAAGGTTATTAAAACTAATCACCACCACACAGTAGGTTCTTCCTGCTCCCGAGACCAGTTGGTTACCCAGGTCAGTGGATGCTCAGGACCTTACACCAAAGTCAATGCTGTAGCCAATCCTTTAGTAAACTAACAAGATTTATTAACTAAGAAAAATAAATGAGAGTTGTTTAGAGGTTAAAGCAGGTAAAATACATGACAGGTTAGAGTTTGTAATGATAGCAGGGAGGTTAAATCTGCTAGTTTTCTACAAGTCTCTCTAGATTGCCCAAATAGTTTATGGACCTCAGTCCTTTTGTTCAAAATTTTGTTAGAATTCACCAAATCCAGAGGTGAGATAGGAAAGAGGTGGCCAGGGGGTCTTTGTTCTTCCTTTTCATATCTTGACCCTTTTTGCTGGAAAAATCCTGGCTGTGTTTTGGGTCAGATAGTTTGATGGCGAACATGCTTTGCCATCAGTCCTTCATATGAATTGCAAATTCTAGTTTGCACCTTTTGTGCACGTGCCATTTGAGGTGTCTTTGGGAATGATGTGGATAGGCCCTTGTTTAGAGCTCCTTTGTTATTCCTGTAGAGCTAACCTGTGGGTGTTTCTCAGACTTGCACCATGTTTGAATTACAAACATACAGCAAAATTTCATAATTTCACACACAATTTTGATACCCACATTATAACAAGATGATAATTTGCAGCAAATTACAACTTTTCCAATGATACCTCTCAAGGCATACTTTGTACAAAATTTATCACAATTTTGTAAAAGTGGTGTCCATATTAGTGTAGACAGTCACCTTCCCCTTTATACAGCACCACAAATCCTTCCTCTTGGTCACTACTGACTCAACGTCCATTCACAATATTAGGAGTAATAGGCTGCTGCATTTGCCATATTTAGGACAAGATTTCACAATAAGATCCTGGCTTTATGCTTACTAAAAAACCCACAGAAATTTTTGCAAGAGTAGAGATGTTAACCCTGAGCAATGACCAGAATCCATTTTGGGTAAGTACATTCTTCTTCCCTAAAATTACCCTTTAGTTGTAATTGGATATATTATGTGGTATATTGTTGCTGTTAGAAAATGGGGCCAGATCTTCAATGGGGGTAAATCCACTGAAGTCAGTAGAATTATTCAGTTTAAACCATCTGGCCCTGGGGGATTTTTGTTCCAGGCATGGCTTCATGTTGTTAGAGGGTGAAAGCATTCCTATATTATGCAACACACACACACTCACATATAATTTTCAAAGTCTACAAAGCACTGAAGATCCCTCAGGACAAAGGACTGCGGCAATGTAAGTCATTATCATTAGTCATTATTCTTCTGCATTTGCAGAGAAAATGGGACAGTTAGATGCCATTTTTTGCAGTCCTACTTTAATATCAAAGGAGTAAGGAAAATCAATAAGGAAAGTCTTTTCCTTTCAAATCTGACTGACATTAATGCCGTGGACAGTAAAGTTTCATTCCCCTATTCTGGGATTACACATTCAAATTCATGGGTGGCTATAGATTATCTCCTTGGGTCATCTGGTGTGCTCTAGCAGTTTTAAGGTGTGAATGTGGAGATGCTTCTGGGAGCATATATGCGTTTTAGAAAATATATCAATACAAAAATGAGGTTGATTATCTTTTCACTTGCACTGGGCAAAAATCATGGGTAAATAAATGGAGTTACACCAGCGTACAAGTGTTGTGGCTGAGCTTGGCTATGTTAAGGTTGTACTCAGAAATCCGAAAATGGTTCTGGTAGCATTAAGCCTTCAAACTAAATTGAGCTGTTCTTGCTTTTTTTGTGCTGTCTTTGTATGGCAGGATTTAAACTAAACAAAAGATCCCATGGACATGGCAGATAATTTTTAAAAAATGGGAATGGTTCAGTGGGCAAGGGCACAACTGGATTTTTTTTTTTAAATATATGGGGTGTAACTAAGTGTTGACTTCACTGGAGCTGTTCCCATTTACACTAGCAAAGATTTGGCCCATAATGTGTTTTCTATTGCATCAAGCCACTTGGTAATATGATGGTCTTCTGATGTTAATATTTGCACTGCAATAGCACATAGGGGCCAAAGTCATACACCAGAACCTTGTTGTGTTAGGTGCTGTACAAACACATAACTGGAAGATAGTCTCTTCCCCAAAGAGCTTAAAATCTAAGTTGATGCATATATCATAAGCCAATATTATATTGTAAAAAAAAGCCAGGCATCAAAGGATGACACTTGCACAATACTGGTGAACTTTAATACCAAATTCTGTCTTGTGCAGTGTGGTGGGCAAATAGGGGAGAAGCCTCTCTTATGCCTACATATCAGCAACATGAGGAGATATGCTGCCCCTGTTGAAGTCATACACAGTGGTGCTGTTTCTACTCCCTGATGTTTTATGAACAGGGAGTGACCACTGCTAATGCAAGTCTAAGATACACACATGGGTGTCGAGTATCATAAACAGGGGGAGGCTGTGCCTCCCTAAACAGCCTGGTATGACCCCGCCCACACTCCATTCCCAGACCCCCTCCTGCCTGCTGTTCCCTTCTGTGGCCAAGAGGCTGGGGCAGGTAGGCTGGTGACCGCAATGCGCACAAGACGCCCAGGCTGGGGCCACACTGTGCCACCCATCCTCCCAGCGCTGGAACCATGCTGGGGCTGGGGGCACTCCGGCTGTGCCGCCCAGCACTGGGGCTGAGAGGTGCACAGGGGTGCAGTGGCAGCAGGGGGATAGTTTGCTCTGGGCTCCAGTGGGAGCCTTGGGCAGAGGGGGAGGGCACAGGGGCTAGCCTCCCCCAAAGGCCTGTTCACCCACTGCCCATTGATACACACATTTGCACACAAATACTCTAGCTTAATTGAATACCACTATTCATACAGGGTGGAATTCACCCCTGTTGAGAAGGATCACACAAGGCCTATGCTCCAGTTAAGACCTGCTTTGAGTGGGATTTAAAGGGTGCATAAGCCTTGTTTACATCTTTTGCACAGAGGTGAATTTCACCAACGCAGAAGAACCATTTTGCAACAAATTGTGACAACATTTGTGGCTATATGAAAGGGGTGTGAACACTGTCAAATTAAACGTGAGTGAGCATTCACCCAGCTCTAGCTCTGTCTGTGATCTTATAAGTGAAAATGTTCATCAGAAGCTTCCACACCCTCGGCCACATTTACCCCTCATCGAGTATCCCTTCTTCTTCCAAGCTGAAGCCATGAGTAAAGCAACCAGGATTGGCTTTCTCTGTGTCTGCCGTGCATTCTCAAACATGCCTCTGTGTGCTACAAATAAGTCCTTACTTAAAAATAGTACTTGAGATTATTAACATCAAGAGAAAATTAAAAAAAAAAATACTTTCTATCATTTGCACAAATATGCACAAATATGCACCATGTTAGTGTGGAGGTGTCAGGAACAGCCAAATCCAAAACTACAAACACTTGTCGATAGAAATACATTATTTTAAACTTCCATATTTGTGCTTTCAGGGGTCGGCAACATTTGGCACGTGCTTACCCTGGCGGGCCGGGCCAGTTTATTTACCTGTTGACGTGGCAGGTTCGGCCGATTGCAGCCCCCACTGGCCGCGGTTCGCCGTCCCGGGCCAATGGGGGCGGCGGGAAGCCGTGGCCAGCACATCCCTCGCCCGCGCCGCTTCTCGCCGCCCCCATTGGCCCGGGACGGCAAACCGTGGCCAGTGGGGGCCGCGATCGGCTGAACCTGCCACGTCAGCAGGTAAATAAAGTGGCCCAGCCCGCTAGGGTGCTTACCCTGGCGAGCCGCACGCCAAACGTTGTCGATCCCTATTTTAGCTCATCTTTAACTTGCCCTACTCCGCTACAAAATGTTAATATTTAATTACTCTACTCGTGTAAATTCTGTTGGCCATATTTACAAGTAGGGTGACCAGATAGCAAGTGTGAAAAATAGGGACAGGGGCTGGGGGGTAATAGGCACCTATATAAGAAAAAGCCCCAAATATCGGGGCTGTCCCTATAAAATCGGGACATTTGATCACCCTATTTACAAGCTATGCTTTATAAAATGGTGCCTCCTTTAAAACCAGGCAGAAACTTCAAAGGACTCACAAAGGAAAATGTAAAAACGTTGCAAAACAATGAAACAGAGGATATCTTGACCTCTATATGAAAGTTGGATTTCACTTTATGCCAATTACATTGCAAATCATCTTCCCATCCAGTATAATTTACTTTAAAAAATGAAAATAGGATGTTTCATCTGAGTGTATGTCAAAACTGTATAAACAAAATTTACATTAAGAGCTATCCAAAAATGCCTATGACCAGTACACTTAGCTGTTCTAAATTCATGATGGAGCTAGCTGACTAGCAGCCAACTAATCTATCGTTTAAGCTAACCTAGAAAACCTTGCATAAAGACTACCTGTTATCTGCCTAATCTGCACTTCATTCACAGTATTTTATTGTCATCTAGTCGACATTTAATTTATGCTATTATTAATGCTACACATAAAAATGAGTTCTGGCTCATCTGTTCCTGATTTTTTCCTCACGTTAGATATAATCAGTTTGCATAAGGTGTACCCTATTAGATAAATTCCTTCAGATGTTCAGAGCCGCTTTGAGCATAGGGAGCAGATGTTAATTAGATTAGAGCTGTGCAAATAACTGACTTTTTGGTTCACTGACAGTGTTGAAAAAATAAAAAATAAAAAAATTGTTTTGGGTCAACCACAATTTAAAAAAAAATGTTTCAGGTGACCCAATATAACACTTCTTTTCAATTTCTAACATTTTAATTAAAGAAAAATTGAAGAAAATTTCAAAATAAAGTCATTTTGCATTAAAAAACTGAAACGTTTTGTTTCAAAACTGTGAAAATGAAATACTCAGACTATTTCAGATTTTTTGACACAAGGGATTCAGCAAAATTGACATGAATTCACAAAGTTTTTCAGTGTCTCTGAATCTGGATTATTTTTTTTAATGGTTTTAGCTGAAATATTTTGCCCACTTTTAATAAGATCTCATCAAAACCTACTTTTTCAGCTTCTTTTCCACAACTGACTTCTACTTTAGTGTAAATTACATCTCTTTTCTTCCCTTGTCATTCATTACCCTGAAATTATTTATTTACCCTTTATTTGGAAATTCTATACAATTTAATATGGACAAAGCCAATAGAAATTAGTCTTAAAAGGCTACTAAATCTAACAGAATGTTATCCTATTTATAGAATTTTTAAACCAAACTTTAGAATTTATGAGGGGAATAAATTGGTTAGTTTTTAAAATAATCTTTAGAAATGTTTATTTTCTAATATATTCTACAGGAAATTTCTATGCATGCATGATTGGACAATTTTCTGGAAGAGAAAAATATCACCAAAGTTCTCTACTTTGGTCACAAACAGAAAACCATTTTTGCATAAAATCCATATTTCACGTCTTACTCATGAATATTACACCAAATGCTGAGATATGTGACACACAGCTCAAGTGATAACTTATATAGTGCTAAATAGTTGTATAACTGTAATTTACAAAGTATAAACTTTGAATACAAAGATAATTAAAGAAATAAGACTAATTGGTAGGGATGTGCAAACTTTTTGGACAAAAAAAAAAATTCTGCCCTAGATTATGGAGCCCCCATTCAAACTGGTTAGCACTTATAAAACAGTGAGTAAGGACTCTACAACGTATTCCCCCCACCTCTTACAAGATACATAAATATAATAGTTACAGGATGAATTCTTCCATCTTCAGTCGTGCTGTATCATATCTTACTGTGCAAATAGCCCCACTGCTTTCAACAAGATTACTTGCAGAGTAAGGTTAGGTACTACTCAAAATTTGGCAGCATCTGGTCTCATATGTTTAATGAATGATAAATACACTGCCATTCTAGAGGAGATTTTGTGCGTGTGACTATCTCTGGGCCAAATGGAGAATTTTGACTCATTAAGGAGTAAGCAAAAATGAAGTAAGCACCTCTGGATTTTTTCCTACTGTATGTTTGTTCTTTCTTGGGCCTCTACTTGTGTTTTTGGCTAAATCCCATAATTATACTTCTATAATATTTATTTAGGGTTGTTTTTTTAATCAAATGATGCTCATTCATATGCTTAGTTTTATTAGTCAGAGCCAGATGTAGTTTAGACAAAGACACAGCTATATTGCATTTGTGCTTATGGGTAGATAATGATCATGCTTGCAATTTAGAAAGACGTATGGGAATTACAATACTCTAAAATATAGTGTATATCATAAACCAAATAGTATAGTTAAGTTATATGAGCATTTGTGAGAACAGTGTATAATGTATATAGAAAAACTGCACTACTTACTGTATAATATTTTCAATATAAAAAACAACTTTAAAAGACCACAATTTTTAAAAATCTATTTAAATTTCCATATCATTACACTATTGTTGCTAAGGCTGCTTTTACAAACCATTTTAAAATAAAAGATACAAAAGGAATAATTAACAGAAAATTATATAGTGAT
Organism: Malaclemys terrapin pileata; assembly: GCF_027887155.1. Taxonomy (NCBI): domain Eukaryota; kingdom Metazoa; phylum Chordata; order Testudines; family Emydidae; genus Malaclemys; species Malaclemys terrapin. The sequence goes on from NC_071518.1 coordinate 15,460,898, forward strand.
GGCTGCTCATTTCCAAGAAATATTATGTTTGTACTTTAAGGTAGAACATTTAAATAGGCTGAAAAAATAAATGCTCTATTCATTTGTCTTTCTCTTTTCAGATCATAATACAATAGTGTAAGACAGTCGTAATTAAAAAAAAAAATCCTGTGTGGCTAAAATATATGTTGTAAGACTACACTATATCTAGTTTTAGCACAAACATTCTAAAGCAGGAGAACAAAGATATCTCTTATATGAAAAAGGCTGCTACCTTCATTATACATAATTTAGAAGACTGAAAAGAAGAGTGAAGACACAGTGTGCAGGGTGGTATCTGAGACCAAAAGTAGAAATGTCTAGTGTGCCAGAAGTAAGTAATTTTAAAGTGTATCTATTAAAATACAAAATTTATTCACAGCATAGAATTTAAAAGCAAATAACTTTGTTACAATTTTGTTTTTAGTTTAAAATTTCACTGCATATGTTAGGTCTATTTTGTAATATCTAAACCCACTTACTAGTTAAGTGTTTTTGTTGTTGCTGTTTTTGTTTGTTTGTTTTTAAGAAAAAATAGGAAAAGCTAAACATAATGAGGAAACTGACTGGAATGCATTTTTTTGGATCCTAGCTTTTCTCTGGGAGAGGACATTTTTACAATATTTGTCATTTGGATTTTAACTTGGGGTAATAGTTATGAATAAAATATTTACTAAAGTATACAGCAGATTTTTCTTCTACTCTGTATGAAAGCCTCTCTTTTTTTTTCTCCCCCATCCCCACGCAGCCATTTTCCAGGTTGTCAAAAGATGCATGGTCTCAAGGGCTGGTTTGTCATAAAAGGTAAGATCAAACCAATAGAAAAATACAATGAGCTTATGCAGCAGGCCAACTCAGCCATGCAGTGATAAGAACAGTGGTGGTCTTTGCAAAGTAATCTGACATACTTCATTTGTCTCAGAGCAGATTTTGACATTATGTCACAGGCCATGATTTCCCATCATCCCTTTGCTAGGTTGGAGCCACTCCTCCAAAAACTGTCAAGGGATTGTGCAAAATATGTAAGCAAGAATGCCAGGAGATTTTTTTTCAAATGAATTTGACTTTTAGGAGAATCTGTAAGTCAAGCACCCAAGCAGGCATCAATTGCTTTTCACAGCCAAAGAGCTGTCACTTTTCTTGGAAAGTTAAATTTGTCACAAGGACAGAAAATTTCACCATAGTCTGTTTAAATAAGTTAGGGAGTAGAAGCTTTTCCCAGGTGATTTTTTTTCCCCTCAGAAAACAAAGGTATCAATCATTTTATTCTCTGAAATAACAATTTATTATCCATGCAGGAGGCCTTAGATTCAATCTCCACAGTATACCGAATGTCATGTCAGATACTAAAATCCGTCATCAGTCTTTATCAAGGAAGTCATTCTGCTCTTGTCATCAGTTTTTATTAATAAGACTATTTATTACTTCAATAATTAATTATGACAAGTAGTCTGCCACTTGGATAATGAATAAATGTTGATAAATTGCATGGCAAATACACTGGGGCTGTGTAACTAGCTTTGAAAATGTGAGTGGTGTTATAATAATGAGTTATAAATTGGATATCACATAGGTAGAACAGAATATTTTATGTTCAGCCAACAAAAGGATAATGGTTCCTTCTGGCCTTAAAAATATAAGAATCAATGAAAAAATCATACTAAAAGAATATTAGGAATCTAAGCCTAAAAAAGGGGTGGTCCTCAGAGGGGAGTTTAAAAAATAAAATAAACTGAGGCTCCCGAATTCACTAGTAACTTTACAAAATCTAGTTCCAAATAAATCAAGATTCACAGATAAATATCGGATCCTCAATATCTTTCTTAAAGATGCAAACAATTTTGGGCAGGGACTGTTTCTTACTAAGTGTATGTATAGTACCAAGCAGAATGGGACCCTGATCTTGGCTAAGGCCTCTTGGCACTAAAATAATTAATAATAATGCAGAAAAAGTAATTTGTAACTTTATTCTACTACTACTACTACTAGCCCTCTTTTGTGCTGTTTCTTGCATTTGTAGGGTAGCGTTTGATCAGCTTTTTAGTGTCTCAACTTTAGATATATTCTTTGTATGTCAGACATGGATTTTTAGGAAGGGGTCCACCAGCATAACTGATGTTTGATATCCTCATGGAAAAAAGCCACTTGGACTATGTCAATACTTTTGTATGCTGGTCTTTTCATACGGTTGACTATTAGGTTTTGTGGACTCATCAGTGGACCCTACTGGAAATGAGACAGTGTTGTTTGAATGGTTGAGTTCTTTCCTCTCTGGAAGACTCCATTGGGTGGCCTTAAGAGACCTTTCATGCAGCAAAGTTTTATTTTGCAGGCATATACAGATAGCTCTTTCCCTCCAAAGGATATTTCCACTTTTGAATTGATTATTTCTGTATGTGGCTGCATGCCAGCTTGGAAGTGTCATCTGTAGAGATTATAAAGACCCCTCACACCATGGCGGACATGAATGCAAGATTGACTCTATTTCCTATTTACACAGGCCCTTACCTCCTTTCTTGGTACTTGCAGCTCTAACCATTCCCAACTAACCCCACATCAGCTACTGAGAGTTTTTTGTCAGCTGCATTGCTAATCGTTCTTGGGAAGAATTTATGTTGTTGACTTTAATATGTGTACTGCGACATGGCTGTGGTTCTTGCCATTTCAGAGACCACCATCCCACCATGTACCTCTATGACAATTGTGACAGCTAGATTACTTGAGTAAGAGTCTGAGGATTTGTGTGTCAGAGGACAGATAGCTGGGCATTTTCTGCTGAAAGTTCCCACATTCCCCACTGGTGTGAACCCGGATTGCTAACCTGTATGGCACAATGTGAGGCCTCTCTCAGTTCGTAGCCTCTTAGTTGTGGGTGTGGTGTTGCTGTGTGTGCATATAATTATACCAGGAATGGAGGAAGTTTCTTGTAACTTAACAAAAAAAAAAAAAAAAAACACCACTTATATTACATTGTGCACATGTAGCTAGAAACTTTGTGATTGGTCAGTCACATTTTCTAAGTAAAACATAAAAATAAAAATGAAAAAGATATGGCCTGTTTCATAACTATAAAGGGAAGGGTAATAGCCCTCCTGTGTATAATACTATAAAATCCTTCCTAGTCAGAGACTCCAAAATCTTTTTACCTGTAAAGGGTTAAGAAGCTCAGGTAACCTGGCTGACACCTGACCCAACGGACCAATAAGGGGACAAGATACTTTCAAATCTTGGTGGGGCGGGGGGAAGGCTTTTGTTTGTGCTCTTTGTTTTGGGGGTTGTTAGCTTTTGAGACTAAGAGGGACCAGACATCAATCCATGCTCTCCAAATCTTCTGAACAAGTCTCTCATATTTCAAACTTATAAGTAACAGCCAGGCAAGGCGTGCTAGGTATATCTTTGTTTTCTCAACTTGTAAATGTTCCTTTTGGTAGAGGGTTTACCTCTGTTTGCTGTAACTTTGAATTTAAGGCTAGGGGGGTTCCTCTGGGCTCTTTGAATCTGATTACCCTGTAAAGTTATTTTCCATCCTGATTTTATAGAGATTATTTTTACCTTTCTTTCTTTAATTAAAAGCCTTCTTTTTAAGAACCTGATTGATTTTTCCTTGTTTTAAGATCCAAGGGTTTGGATCCGTGTTCACCAGGAAATTGGCGGAGAAGTCTCTCAAGGCTACCCAGGGAAGGGAGTTAGTACTTGGGAGTGGTGGCAGCAAAACCAGATCTAAGCTGGTAATTAAGTTTAGGGGTTCACATGCAGGTCCCCATATCTGTACTCTAAAGTTCAGAGTGGGAAAGGAACCTTGACAGCCTGGTTCATTCCTCCCCTCCCCCCGTTATACGAGTATGTGTGTGGGGGGTATTGCGTAGCAGCTGGCAGCAAAGGTAATACACATGTGGCAATGAAAAACATATATAAGGTAAGATGAGGTATATTAAGGTAAGATGATGGTCTGCCCACAAAAATTCACATATCCCAAATACAATCCATATGAAATGTCTCATGTTATCTTCAGTGTATCTATGGTAAAATCCATAGGCAGACAGATTCCTTTACCTGACCGTATTAATAGCAACTTCTTTTCACCAAAAGCTTTTACATTGATTAAACTTTTACATTGTGTGAATTTAATTGGATATATTTTATTTTCTCATATTCATTTGTTTACTAACAGACCTTAAAGATAGAAAGCTTTTGAAATCATAGGGCAAAATGTAATTAAGAGTTACTCAGACATGTAATTTAATCAGTTGAATAGGAAATAAACTCAGGTTATGAACAACTTCACAAATGACTTTAGAATTATTTTTGGTGCTAATTCTTTCTTGATGAATATTAGCAGAGATGGCTTAGAAGGACTTAAAATGTTTGATTTCCATTTTATTTTATTTGGATTTTAATTACATTAAAAAATAAAATAAAATCAGTTAGTTCACCTAAGCACAATAGAATGGTGATGTCTGTTCTTAGCACGTCAATTTTCAGTGCTTACCAATAAGGCAAATAAACATTGAGTGATCGGAATCTGAAATGAGATTTAACATTTATATTGGGAAATTATATTTTTGAATATTATTTTTCTTGCTCCTGAATCCTGTTTACTGGGCTCCTTTCCAAACTGTGAATGGCCTCTGCACATAAGGCATCTCAGTTCCCCCACCCCACTTCCCCATCATTTTATGTGAGGCTTTTAGGATGTCAGTTATGGCTCAGTCCTTGTGTGCAGCTGAGTATCCTCAAACACTCAAGTCACTGGGACTGTTTGTTCCTCAGACACCTCCCCACAAACTCTTTTCCCCTTTCCCCCCAAACTCCTCTTTTCCCCTAGCATCCTAAAATGTACTTAACACTATTTGTCCCAAGCTCCATCTTTCTCACAACTCCCATCACAAAAAAACAAAACAAAACCAAAAACCCTCTAAACCATCTAAGTGCAAGTGCTGGGGAGATCGCAGGTAGGGATTCTCTGTTGCAGCCGCCACCATTCTTGAGCCAGAGTGGTGGATCCAGCAGAGGGGCTGATTGGAAACCCTTTCTGCTGGCTTCTTCCTGCCAAAACAATGCCTAAATCTTCCTACACTGGCCCTGCACATTTCTGAAAATAGGTTGTGTGCTTATCTCTGGCCATATTTAAGATGTTTCCCTTTTCCACTCAGCCAGCCTTTGGCGCTCGCACGTTCTCTGGAAGCTCTGTGCACCCTATGTCCTGTTTTTTCTCCAGGATGTGTGCTCGCATCAGAATTAGTGCTTGTGCAATGTGTCCCTTCATTCTCCTATTTGTACCTGTATAAATCACTGCTGATCATCTCAGAGATGCTTAAAAGAAATGAAGAATCGGTTAATTTGCAAAAGTGGAATGCTCTTCTCTCTTAGTGTCTGTCAGGTAACTAAAACCACAACAGCTCTGCCTAAAAATACCACAGAGCAGGAACTTAATCTATTCCTTTTTTATCTTGTTGTATCCATTTCCTATTTTTTATGCTTCACACATTCTCAGTGATCCAATACCACTAGTGCCAACTAATTTCTACGGTTCCTGTGCCAGATGCTGACAGATTAATAAATGGTAGACAATGGCTATAAGTCTAGGACACACGTTTCCCTGGGCCATTTTGTGATGTGTTCACTACACTTGCTCTTCATTTGTGAAATAAATATCTTAATACATCTCCTAAAAGAAGAACAGCTGTTTTCTCCACAGACATATCTGACACTAGCACTCCTCAATGTGATCATCTCAACCATCCTGATACACAGATGGTAGAACTGGAGTTTGTCTCATTTTTGAGTTTGGCATATGAAGTGCGATTTAACTCCTACATAAAATGTCATGGAAAAATAATTTGATACTCAAATGGTTGATTAATTTAATTAGGACCTTAATCTCCATTGTTTTATAGAAAATGAAAACTTTGATTCCATGCCTGATGATTTGTAAAGTAAAGCACTCTTATCATAGGTGTCTGGATGACATATTGCTATTTCTCACATATTGCTCTTTAATTAATCAGATACAACAAGGTGAGAATTATGGTGTTAATAACTCTGTTTGTTGCTTTATTAAGAAAAGGTTGAAGACTAAGCACCTTTGGAAGTATTAGACATCATAATTCACACCCTGTAGTGCCTTAATGTGGTTATTTTTTCTTTAGTATTCTTGCCGGCAAGTTAAGGAAGTATGGGCTGGATGAATGGACTATAAGGTGGATAGAAAGCTGGCTAGATCATCGGGCTGAACATCAGTTATCAATGGCTCCACTTCTAGTTGGCAGCCGGTATCAAGCGGAGTGCCCCAAGGATCAGTCCTGGGGCTGGTTTTGTTCAATATCTTCATTAATGATTTGGAGCAGGGGTTGGCAACGTTCGGCACGCGGCTCGCCAGGGTAAGCACCCTAGCGGGCTGGGCCAATTTATTTACTTGCTGACGCAGCAGGTTCAGCCGATCGTGGCCCCCACTGGCTGCGGTTCACCATCCTGGGCCAATGGGGGCAGTGGGAAGCGGCGCAGGCCGAGGGATGTGCTGGCCGCGGCTTCCCACTGCCCCCATTGGCCCAGGATGGCGAACCACGGTGAGTGGGGGCCGCAATCGGCTGAACCTGCCGCGTCAGCAGGAAAATAAACTGGCCCAGTCCACTAGGGTGCTTACCCTGGCGAACCGCGTGCTGGACGTTGCCAACCCCTGATCTGGAGGATGGCGTGGATTTGCAAAGTTTGCAGATGACACTAAACTGGGAGGAGTGGTAGATACACTGGAAGGCAGGGATAGGATACAGAGGGACCTAGACAAATTAGAAGATTGGGCCAAAAGAAATCTGATGAAGTTCAACAAGGACAAGTGCAGAGTCCTGCACTTAGGAAGGAAGAATCCTATGCACTGCTACATACTAGGGACCAAGTGGCTAGGCAGCAGTTCTGCAGAAAAGGACCTAGGGGTTACAGTGGACAAGAAGCTGGATATGAGTCAACAGTGTGCCCTTGTTGCCAAGAAGGCTAACGGCATTTTGGGCTGTATAAGTAGGGGCATTGCCAGCAGATTGAGGGACATGATAATTCTCCTCTATTTGGCATTGGTGAGGCCTCTTCTGGAGTACTGTGTCCAGTTTTGGGCCCCACATTACAAGAAGGATGTGGAAAAATTGGAAAGGGTCCAGCGGAGGGCAATAAAAATGATTAGGAGACTACAGCACATGACTGATGAGGGAACTGGGATTGTTTAGTCTGCAGAAGAGAAGAACGAGGGGTGATTTAATAGCTGCTTTCAACGACCTGAAAGGGGGTTCCAAAGAGGATGGATCTAGACTGTTCTCAGTGGTATCAGATGACAGAACAAGGAGCAATGGTCTCAAGTTGCAGTTGGGGGGAGGTTTAGGTTGAATATTAGGAAAAACTTTTTCACTAGGAGGGTGGTGAAGCACTGAAATGGGTTACCTAGGGAGGTGGTGGAATCTCCTTCCTTATAAGTTTTTAAGGTCAGGCTTGATGAAGCCCTGGCTGGGATGACTTAGTTGGGGATTGGTCCTGCTTTGAGCAGGGGGTTAGACTAGATGACCTCCTGAGGTCCCTTCCAGTCCTGATATTCTGTGATTCTATGATATATAAATTAAGTCAGGAAAATTTTAAAGCTTAAAATATAATATATATTTTATGTGTCTATTATATCTTGATGGAAAATAGTTCATGTCAGAATAATTAAAGTAAAAAGCAAAATCCTTCAGGTTTTTCCTTCTCTTTAGTATTAGATTAAATATTGCCTTTAGTTTTGAACAAGAAGCAATATTACTATGGGTTCAATGATGGATCAAATAGACATTTGTAAAGCTCACAACACCGAAAAGGTTAATTTCAGGGTTCTCTAAAGCTCTTTTTCTAAAAATTAGAATAAAGAGAAGAAACAAGAAAAAAAAATAAATAAACCACAGCTCAGGCATTGTTAATGAATAGACAGTCCCACAGGCCACTTGATCTGTGAAACACATTTCAGTGATATGTATGTAGTGTGTAATTAAAGCACACTAAATGAGGAAATATACAAAAAACATGCATTACCAATAGTTAAGCTACAATATGTTGTATGTGTATGTACACATATAAATGAAAAGGACTCTACAGTATATATACCAAAAAAAAAAACACAACCAAAAAAAACCCCCAAAAAACACAAAAGTTCTCTGTGCTAAACTAGTAAAAATCCATCTCTCAAATCAGTTAAGAAGCTTTATATGGCAAGCTAACAAATGGACACTACAGAATACGTTGCTCTTTGTTAAGAAATGACCAGTTTGCTAAGAAGCCACAGGCAATAGGATTAATTTTGTCTTGTATACCGGGGCACAATCATGTTAGAGACTACAGGTGTTGTTCCCTATTAACACCCTGGTACCGACTGGCTACTTTAAAAAGGGAGAGAATTCAGGTTATAGCTCGTCAGGGGCACAGTGAACACTGGGACTACATCCTTGGAAAGGCTGCCAGAGTTACCACTATAAACGCATTCCTGGGTGCATACAGAAATCAATCATCCAGGGTTGTTACCTGAGTCAAGCTGAATTTCTCGTGGGAGCTCTTGCAATAGCATGGCCCCTTTCACACCTCTTCTAGCTGGGCTGTGACATATATTTAAAGGTATTGTCAATCCTGTAGTTGTAGCTGAAACAGATTGGGTTTACTGGAAGAAACCAAAAATGCATGAAGGGTTCTGAAAGCCAACCTGAGAACTAAAACTGAACAAACACCTTAGAAAGGAGGCTACAAATAAACAACAGAATAGATTGGTGGTAGTGGTGTGTGTGTGTGTGTGTGTGTGTGTGTGTGTGTGTGTGTGTGTATGTAAAATGCATACAATTCATTTTGTTCTTTAGTAACTTGCTTTTGTAAACTGTTGTTAGGTAACAGTGGTATCAGGCAGATGCCACTGGAGGCTCTTCAACCTTCCAAAGCATACTTCAAATATACTGTACATCTTACATTCTTGTTGTTTCACTGCTCCCCATCCTGAGGCCCAGATAATTCCATGGGGAGTTAGGCGCCTAAATATCATTGAGCATCTGGGCCGGAGTGAACTTACAGCTCACAGAAATCAATAAGTGGGGGTCATTCTGCTCTACCCAGGAAGCACTCAGTATTTTGCAGGATTGAACCCTAATGAGAGCTGAATGGGAACCAGATTTTCCATTTCACACAAATTTCCACAATTTGGGAATTTTTGTCGATTCCAGAACAATTATTTTTTAAATGTTTCCTAAGAAACAAAATTCAGGTTTTTTTTCCCCATTTAGATAAAAATCAAAATAGTTCATTCCAATTTCAAATATTTCATTCCTTTTAACATTTCATACTATATACATAAAACAACAAAGTTGAAATCAAAAGACATTTCAAAGTGGAAAGGTCAGAATGTTTTCTCGTGGAAAGGGTGAAATGGAATGTTCTGACCTTATCAGAATGCTCCATTCCATTTTTATTTTTCAAAATGAAGTTGTGTCAAAAATCAAGACATTTCTCTGAAACATTTCACATTAAAAAAAAAAAATCAGTATTTTTTCAATGGAAAAATGTTCCGTTGGAAATTTTCCGACCGGTTCTACTTCTATCATTTAGGCTACTAGTGCTGATGTTGACACATGAACTTTGGACGGAGCCCAGCAGCACCTCAAATTGCCCCAAGGCGTGTCTACAGCTGAGCTGCTGTAGTGCTTAGTGAAGATGCTAACAACTCCAAAGGGAGAGCTTCCCCCATCAGCATATATATGCCATTTCCCTGGGAGGCGATATCTATGTTGATGGGAAAAGCTCTCCTGTCGACATAACTCTGTCTACACTAGGGATGAGTCAGTATAACTGTGTCACTCAGAGGTATGCATTTTTCACACACCCCAGCTACACAGTTATATCGACATAATTCCTATTGTAGACCAAGCCCCAGGGTTAGACAATCAGCCAACAAACTGTGCCCATTCATATGGGCTTTGCATGATGTGGAGGATTTGCTCCTTATGGGACTGCAATTTCACTGGCAAAGTTCACATTCGTTTTATGGTGAAACTGTGTTAGGAAAAGTGATAATTGCTTTTCTCCTTTGATTGCTTCATCTTATGAGAGATATTTTTTGCTCAGTATTATCTGTTCCCTTACATTAAATGATCAACATATAAAAATGTCTATTATTCCAATCGCTTTAAAAGAAGCAATGGACACTATAAACTCTTTCTATGATGTTAGATACTAGTTAATTCAGTGGTGTGATGCCTTTTAATAGCAATAATACTAAAGGTTTTCAAACTGAAGGTGCATTAATTTGATGCACAATACATACCTGTTTATATTTTGACCAATTTCATGCAGTGTTTTTAAATGCTAGATATAAATAATGGACAAAATCATTTTGTTCTCCATGACTCTTAGTTGTGCGATAAATTAAAAGGATTCACACTGCTGGCAGAAATTAAATGTCCGTAGGGCATAAAAGGTTACTATCTATTTAAAACACAAGAGACCTACAGTCAAGATCTGATTAATTTCTTAAACAAAATACTTTATGGATTGCTAGCTTCTACATTAAACTCTGAAAAAATAAACAGTAAAATCTCTCATTGTCCTTCAATTGAATTACATTATCTTGGTGCTGAGAAAACCTGAACTTGATGGCTTATGTTTAGACACCTTTATTTTGCTGAGCATTACTTTTGCAAAACTAGCACTAAAATAATTGTGTTTTCTTTACCATTATTGTGAATTTATAAATATGAATTAACTTGTTTTGTTCAATGATGCCTTGAAAGAAAAGAATGGCCTTTGATCCAGTCAGTCGCTGTCTGAAAATGAAATGAATATGAATAAGGTATGTTTTTCAAAATAAAATATTACTATTTGCAATATGATAATGCCCAGACACCCGAGTGAAGGTCTGGGTTCTAGTCCCAGCTCTGCCACTGATCACCTGGGTGACCCCGGGGAAGCCACTTCACTTCTTTTTGCCTCAGCCTCCCCATCTGTAAAAGGTGATAATTATACTTACCTCGTCTGAGATACATGGAGAAAAAAAATCACTATATAATACATTGGTATTATATATTAATAAGTAGTTAATGTTAGGAATATGATTAAGTACTGCATTAGAACAGAGATCCCTATCAAAATTAAGATTGAAATCAACCTTGTATTTTAAAAAACACAAACTTAACATACACTTAGTTATGGTATGCTGTGTAATCTGACTTTCCACAGTGCTGTTAAATGCCACCATTATAATTTACAAGGGAACATATGTTTAGCTTTTAACTTCAGATTTCCCCTTGTACACTGCTTTTATAAAATACTTCATTGTGTGTTTTTATAAAATACTTCTTGGTTTTAAAGTGTCTGTCACATGTTCTATATAATGCTCCATCTTTCTTCAGTTAAGATTACATCTCAGTTTTATGGAATCTACAGCTTATTGATCATCATGACACTGTTGATCTAAATAATCTAATTTGGTTTTAAGAAGTATGAGAAAAAGTAATCAATTTTTCAAAATTGGGTACATAGGAGTAGAAAGTATGAATACTGGGTAAAAATGTGTTAGCTAAGTATATATATATATATTTTTTTTAAAGAGTCAAGATTTTAGAGGATAAATGTTTGTGTCTTGTTAACTTATTTCCATATTGGGAGGCAGAGTGGTCCACTGGGTAAGACACAGGCCTGGGTATCAGGAGGAAAGCTGGGTGGAAAATTGACAGGGCTGAATATCACAAAAGGTTAGCAATTTATATATATATATATTTTTACATTTTGTTTTTGTCAACATTTTTGGACCAGCACTGTATTCATGAGTCTTGGCTTCCACTTCCAGCTTTTCTACTGACTCGAAACTTTTCACCTCTTTATTCTTCAGCCTCCTTATGTAAATGGAGCTTCTTTATCAAATGTTTTGAGACCCATGAATAAAAAGTGTTATACAACAGCTACATATGTATTATTTTTGTTATTGCTTATTGGAAGAGAAGACATTTCTTACTACTGCACATACTAGATTCTGGGGACCTGATTTCTCAGCTGGTTTAAACTGGTGTGACCGATACCAGCTTAGAATTTGTCTCTGGAACCTGTCAACACAATAATTAAGTCATGTATGTGTTACCTTGCACAGCACAGCCTGCAGTAGTGTGTTTGCTGACAGACCTTCCTGTTCCAAAGAGCCCCATATTTTGAGGGGTTGAGTACCTTCTGTGAGTTCCTGGGTACCCTCAACTTCACTAACATCAATGAGAGTGGAGGAATGAGTTCCCACAGTCGTGAAGTGCTAAACCACCCAAGTCTCTTGGTTTTGTGTTAGAATTATCAAGGGAGATTATGGAATGTTTGAGATAATTTTCTGGGGAAGAATCTAAAGATGATGAGAAGCTGTGGGAATGAAAACAAGTTTTGTGACAAAAAATAAAATTTAAGGCCACACAGAGAAAAAATTGAGAAGAAAAATAAATAAATTTCTATCACTTCATCCTGACTTTCCACTTCCTTATGTGTTGTAAAGTCATACATGCTGATGCACAATGGAGGGAAAGTAAGTGTAAAAAGCACTGAATCAGAATGGCAGGCATTTAACACCTGCTTTACATTGCCAGACAATGAAGACTCAGGTCAGAAGTCCCCAGAACAATTTCAAGGCCCAGTAAAGCTGATGATTCCACCACCAAACAGGATACCCAGACTCCACTGTCAATGCCTATGACCAAACAATTACTGAATTTGCCTTGGTCAGCCATGTTTTAACGTACTGCTCTGGAGTAGTCATTGTCTAATATCCTTATCTAGAGATGCTTGTCAATGACATAAGGCAAGAATGCTTGTCTATTATAAATATTGATAACTTGACAGGTTCAAATGAATAAAAACAAATCAAACGAGATAAATATGGTTTTCATCACTAACTACTGTGGTACAAAAAGGAAAAAAATCAAATTATTGAAAACTGTTTTTTATTAAAGTCTACACAGGGAATTCACATTCATTTTTGAAACTCACTATAAATTCCATCTTTATCATACAGCTTTTGATTGCCCCGCTAAAGAATTCATATTACTCAATGTATTATTACCTATTTTGCTTTCAATGTTATACTTGGCTTATAATGGCTTCACTGACATTACAAGCAAACAATAAACTGTAATGGAAGAGCCTTACTATGCTCTCATCCTTTTACCTTTTTAAACAGAAAAGAGTATGAACCATTTTACTAATTTGTCTCCATCTGCTTAATGGACTAAGCTCCACCCACAATTGGCTATTTATTCTGGGATTGAAGACACAGTATGAGTATCGCAGCCTACAAGAAATCAACTCATGCTGATCTGGATGGTATCAAAGATTTCTTGGAAACACTGGACCACTGTCTCTAATTCCTCTTCTGATACCCTATTATAATGCTGAGACAGCTGCACTGCCTGTCCTGAAGTTTCTGCCTTCTGATGTTTGAGGGTGTTTCTTAGGACCTGCTCTAGGCCCACTATCAATAGACATTGGTTCAGGCTCTTAGTGTATTGTATGGTGCCTTTCACTTGTTGAAGTCTGCCACCCTCAGATATATATATTTTTTAAATAGCTAACTGATTAGATTTGTATGGAATCCCAATTTGATTGTTCTAGGTGCTTTTGAGAAATGTCTACGAAATTTATAAAGAAGCCAGTTGGATTACAGCAACATTTTTTAAAAAAGGTTCATGGACCTCAGTATAGGTTGGGCATGATTGTTGCAAGTGATTGACTTCGTGCATTCACTGAGGCTCCTTATGGTATTAAATAGCAGATACTTGTAAATCCAGGTGCAGTGCATTACCACCGCAATTACAATATTTACAGCTCTCCCCTGCTGATTTCACAAATAGGGCCTGTCAGTCAGCCAGGCAAAGCTTTAAAGGAAAGTAGGCTGAAAAATAAGCAGGAGAAAAAAAATGATTGAAGCCATAAAGCCCCTTTATCAGATGCAGGAAGTTCATTTCTCCCTTTGTTCAATTCCTGTTCATCTATGTGTTGTTGTAAATCACTCTGCTGCCCCCCATTTTTTATTTCTCATCTCATCCACTTGCTGGACAATGATGTCATATCAGAGGGCAATGGACTACTTTAAGCTACAGCATGCTGCTTCTTCAGTTGCCTAAATCAGACTGCCAGGGTTTCAGACACAGAGTAAAGACTCAACATGTCTCAAACTAAGTGCTTCTCCCAGAGACTCCCAACACTCAACCTCACTGAACAACCAGCCTCCCAACTGCCATGGAACCTTTCCATCTTGGTGATCAATATCCCACCTGAGCAGGAGGAACATCAGGTGTGCTCTTAACAGAGTCATCACTTTTTTAAAGGGACCGCTCAGTGCAACAAAATCAGTCTACTCACGGGAGTGCAGGCTAGGGACTTGATGCTCTATTTAACTGCATCACAAGAGAGCAAGGGAAACTCTTACCTACCACTGACTGACAGGTGGTGAGGGAGGGGACATGCATTGATCCAACCCATAAGACCCTGAACAAGCTTGTGAACCCTTTGATGACCATGTTACTACAATTAGTGTGCCTTTTGATGATGTATCACTACTCAGTAAATTCATCACATTATTTTTGTTGTATTTATAGTTGAATAGAAGCTGTAGAGAGCAGAAGATTTAGGCCAACAAGGAAACTACTGTATAATGGTCCAAATGCAACTAAATTTTTTAGTAGAAGATAGGGTAACCAAATTTAAAGGGGGAATATAATCTGATTGACTTAAAAGTGGTCAAATGTCACATTTTCCTATTGTCCTCCTACTCAGGTAAACACATGTAGAAGGCTTGATTTGCTGTACTGACTTCAAAGGGTGTTTCTGGGTGCTGAGTAGTTTTGTAGATCAGGCCCTTGTTTAGGAGCCCAACTTTAGGCAACTGTTTTTGAAAATCTTGCCTAATAATCTTATGCCACTGAAGAGGAGTTTTCTTGAGTTTCTAATAACATACTTTAATTTGTAGGCTTGAGGTGCCAGAAAATATAAATCTTAAACCTGTCCCTGCCACAGGATTTGACTATTACCTTTCCTGCATCTCAGGATAGTATAATTATAGGAGAAAGATGCCCCATTTGGGACTGTGAATGGGGAAAAGAACAAATTATTTCTCTGGCCAAGCTCTCTCGAGTTTACCTCTTCCCTTCCCGTCTTCCACACACATACAACAGTTACACAACTTTTATACAAAATTGACTGTTTGCACACATTCACATAGCCTGTGGCATAGGAATTTTAGGTTGAAACTAAACTAAACAGAGTTTTATAAGGATTTAATGGATTTATCATGTTATATTTTTTCTCTAAATAGGTTTACCACTTTCTTTATGAATGAACTGCTGTTATCATCTGTTAAATCCTCTCCACCTAGCCTCATTGCTCACACTTTTGTCACTAGAAGCCAATACTGTATCTCATCACAATGATCGATTGAACTCTCAGCACTCTGTGATACCCAAAGGCAGTGTGTTTGTGGGAAGTGATGAGTCAGCTTCATTGACCTGACTATATGCGAGGGTGGGTAGGTCTGTGATCTGACAGAGTTGATGACATTTTCTCATTGTAAGGTCACAATAGAGTTCAACATCAGAGTTGGTTTATTTATGACATACTGTGCTAGATTCCATTAAGTGTCATAAAAACCAAAATCAGATTGTAGCATAATAAGGTTTACTTATATGAGAGAATTCCAATACTGCAGGTTCACAAATTTAAATCAGTAGTGGCAATGTATCTTATCTTGTCTGTGATTCTTTGTTTCTATCGCTTTCCCTACCCAACCAAAATTGATTATAACAAAACATGGGAATAACTTAAATGCTGCTACACTGTTGAAATTTTACATTAAAACCTTCCACAGACAGACTTTTTTTTTCCTATCTGGTCATCCGTTTTATGGTAAAGAAGTATTTCAGTGTCTAAAACATTTTTTTGGGGGGGAGGGAAGGGGGGGATTCTATCTACCCCTTGAACATTCAAGGCTAGCTTTTCCATAAAGAGCATCAAAGAAAATATTTATAATCATCCATGATCTTGAAAAGAGAGAAAAATCTCATCAGGATAATTGTTGGAGAATACAGAATTTCAAAATGTTTAGAATAGGTAGCAAAACTATTATGGATATACAGCTGTTCTATACTCTAAAATTCTTAATAGAAAAACTTTGAGATGATTGTTATACAAAGCTAGGGTTTTTTTTCCATACAACCCTTTTATTAAACTATGAGCTATGTAAATTTACCATCAAGGCATACAGGCATTTGACATTTTCCTTTAAAAAAATTACACATTAATGGAAGTGATCTCAGTCACAAATTAGCATAATAGAAATATCGCAGTAATAAAACAGTGTTGATATATTATTGTACAACGTGAAATCTTTGAAATGAATACCAAACAGACTTGAGTATATAATGCAATGGATAATCCACTATATCTATATCCCGTACTTGCATTTAATGTTTATATATTCATGAATTCCTAAAAGGCATCACATTATCCAAGAGCTAAACATTAAGATTAATATGTACTTTACATTATTATAGATAATGTTTTGTTTCAGATACTGTATAAAATTTGATCATCATCCTTATGGGAAAAAAATGAATATGTAGAAAATCTCAGCACTATTCTATGCAGAAGGGCAACACAATTCATTGTAAACATGATTTTGTTACACGGTGTACTACACACGCTTTATTACTCTGTAACACTTTCTGAGGATCTAAAACACTTTGCAGCTATTAATGGAATAAACCTCACAGCACCCTGTGAAGTGAGTTGTTATTATTATCCTCCTCTTGATTACTTGAGTTCAGTGAGACTACTCACATGCTTAAAGTTAAGCCTGTGCTTAAGTGCTTTGCTGGACTGTGGCCAAATGGCATACTGTGTGTCTCAGATCCAGCAATCCTATGATACATACTTGGCTAAATTGCACTGTAGTACTTTGAAAAGAGGTTGCCCAAAGAGGCAGTTTAAAATCTGGATCCAGATTAGAGTTAGATGAGGATGCAGGACATACATCCAAATCTATAGGAAGACAGTCCCTAGAAGAAGCGCCTTTTCTTTCTCACAGTTCCCTCTATTCCACCAAAAGGAAATGATAGCTGTGTGCTGGAAGGGAAGCTATGTCAAGAGGGTTTAGTGAATGTAATTGAGGAGAGGCTTCTAGATAAATTCCTCCCCCTTTCTCTGCTGATAGGGCCTCCCTTTGCTCCCCCCCCCCCCAAGTATTCTCTTTGCCCCCTCGCCAATCCTACTGTGCCTCATGTGCCTTTCTATATTCTATTTCCTTCCACATCACATCACCCTATCAATCCCCAGTGCGGTCCCCTACCTGATATACCTGTCATCATGGCTGTCCACTTGTGGGCCATGCAGCGTTCATAATCTCCATGGAGCCATAATGCACACGAACCATTTCCCTCAAGGCCACATAAATTAGTGAGAGCATATCACAGATTAACACTAACGTAGAGCTTCTAAAATTAAACAAAAAATAGGAAACTATACAAGAAGTGATGACACCCCCCATTTTTTAGCCCACAAAGTTCTATCCTGGTCTAAAACTATGCTTATGAGAGTTAAGGTGGATTTGGTTCAGTTTTGGCAAACAGGGCTTATGTGTATATCACACTCAGGTTTAGAGTAGAAGGCTAACTTCAGCCTTCATTATTGAGGATCAGTATGCCTGAGATACTGTAGTAAACAACACACTTACTATGAAGTATGTGTAATAATTAAATTAGTAGGGAAATTAGAGAATCTGAAACTGGTAACATAACAGAATATAAATGTCTCTCTCCAAGTGATAGACTTGCTGAGTTTATCTGAATGTACCTTCCACAATATTCTCTCTATAAATGTACTTTGTAGCCATCACAAATATTAAGCCAGAATCAATTATATGTTGTGTAAGTTATTTAAACTTAAACATCAATACATTAGCTGACATGAAATTTATCAGGTGAAAGGCAGTAACTATTATAGCCCAGAGCCCTCTAAATAGTTGGTATTTCATAAAGTAAATCTTAGTGCAGTCAGGAGAAGCCTTCTCTCTCTGACAGCTTTACAATGAGTGTGTGTTCAGAGTCCATAGACAAGACTTCCTTGAAAAGCATTATGAAGAAAATTGTGGATTTATGGCAACAGCAGAAGATGTACAACTGATTACAACTTTAAATTCAAATGGGAGAGATGAAGTCCCCATTAAGCATTTCTTTGAATGTATTATTCTTACAGGAAATCTCAGCAGTGACTAGAATCTGATATCTTGCTAAATCTTATAAAAAGAGAATATTTACTCTATGTATTATACATTTCAAATACCATGTATTCACTCCTTTGGGGGTGATGAGAAACTGTTCACAGTTTATTGTTAATCAGCTCCTTCTTCATAAATATATTCTCAGTTTAAATGATCATATCACTGCTCCTGTATTTTTGCATTTCTGAACAAATGTAATACATGCATTTAAAAACTAGCATTAATATCCGGCACTGTTACGGTTGAGGAATCAGGCACTCAGAAGCCAGCTTAAGGATGAACATTCTTCCTAGTGCTAATGCTTTAAAATATGAACCCTCTTTTTTATACCATTAATACAATCTAATAAAAAAATTAAATTGCTTAAACAACCTTAGATCAATTTACAGTACATACCTATACATTGCATGTACACTACACACAGTTTTTGGACTTATTTTGATTTTTAGACGTCACTGAGATTTGCAGAACAAGCCAAGTTTAAAGAAAAATAACCTCAGTAATTTTATAACTTTAAAGTTTAAATTGGCAAAGAAACTTCTTGCCTAGTTTTATTTACATTGAATCAAAGTTAGCGTAATATAGAAGTCAAGTCATTTTAGCCTCTGTATAGTTTAAAGCTCACAATTATCTCACAGTTTGGATAAATTCAATCTCTGGACCATTTCAAACTCAAGATTGTCTCACATGCAGGGATATTTCTGAATCAAACTGGAGGTCATCAAAAGTTGCAATAGTCCAAAACTTGAGACCATCTCAGACACTCTCATTTAACATGATGCATGTAAACAACTGGGCAATAGTTTTTCAGGCATTATTGTAAGAGCTTCCATCTCAAATGTTGCAATTTGCATATCTGTTACACCCATTATCATCTATATTGAAAACTGAGGCCAAGTATTTGTTTAGTTTCTGAGCCATATCTAGATTATCCTTCATCTCTACCCCATCTTCACTTTTTTTTTCCTTGTCCACTTTTTATTTATATGGCTAAAGAATTCTTTGCTGTTTGTTTTAATTAACTTTGCAAAGTCTAACTCAATTAGACTTTTGGCAATTTTACTTTATCCCTATACTTTTTGACCATCAAGAAGTAGCTTTCTTTGCTGATCAATCCTTTCTTCCATTCCTTGTATGTTCTCTCTTTGAGGTACTTAAACAACCACTTAAGTCTAGATCAGTGGTTCCCAAACATGTTCCACCGCTTGGGCAGGGAAAGCACCTGGGGGGCCGGGCCAGTTTGTTTACCTGCCACGTTTGGCTAATCGCGGCTCCCAGTGGCCGCGGTTCGCTGGCTCCAGACCAATGAGGGCTGCGGGAAGCGGGATGTGCTGGCCACTGCTTCCAGCAGCTCCCATTGTCCTGGAGCAGCAAACCGCGGCCAGTGGGAGCTGCGATTGGCCGAACCTGCGGACGTGGCAGGTAAACAAACTGGCCCGGCCCCCCAGGGGCTTTCCTTGCTCAAGCAGTGGAACAAGTTCGGGAACCACTGGGCTAGAGCCCTTCCCTACAAGTTTTTTGCCCATGCTTCGGGTGCATTTTCCAGATATCTTTTGCATCTTTGATTTCAATAAATTGCAAGTTTTGACCACATTTAAGTTCCTGACCTTTTCAGTTCAGATGACTTCCTTATTTCCCCTAGTTTCTCAAAGTCTTCTCTTTCGAACTCAAAAAACTTTAGTTACCAACCTGTTTTTGATTATTCTTCAATTTAATTTAAAATTGTCTAACATATGATCACTTAATCCAAAGTTGTTGTTTTTTAAAAAAAAATTCAGCTCTTCTATGATGATCTCACTATTTAATAGATCCCAGTCTAAAATAGCATCACATCTGTTGGTTCAGTGTCTGTTTTGTCATTTATTACATCCAAGACTATCTGGGCCTTACTATTGTTAGTAGCATTTGTTCTCAATCTATATCTGGGAAGCTAAAGTCTCCCAAAATGACAATTTCCAGTAACCAGTGTTGTTGTAGCCTTGTTGGTCCCAGGATATTAGAGAGAAAAGGTGGGTGAGGTAATATCTTTTATTGGACCAACTTCTGTTGGTGAGAGAGACAGAGCTCTTCTCCAGGTCTGGAAAACTAACTCAAAATGTCACTGCTAAATTCATGGTTTGAACAGATTGTTTAGCATAAGTAGTTAACACATATTTCAAGTGACCATTTCACGTTGAATGGTTTCTTGAAATAGGTGTTAACTACTTATGCTAAACAATCGGTTCAAACCTTGTATTTAGCAGTGACACTTTGAGTTAGGCTTTATCTACACTGGAATTTTGTTGGCAAAACTTTATCATTCAGGGGTGTTAAAAACACCCCCCACCACCACCCCCGAATGACAAAAGTTTTACCGACAAAAAGCGCCGGGGTGGAAGTTTTTTGTCCACAGGACAACTTTCTCCTGCTGACACACAGCAGCTACATTGCATGCCTTTTAGCGGCAAGGCTGTCACTAAAAGTGAGGTCGTGTAGACAAAGCCTTAGTTTCCCATCCTGAGGAAGAGCTCTGTGTAAGCTCGAAAACTTGTCTCTCTCACCAACAGAAGATGGTCCAATAAAAAAAATATTACCTCACTCACATTGTCTCTACAATTTTCAGTAGTATTTATCTGTTTAATAATATTTAAAAGATCTCTATCCATGTCTGACCGGGGGGGGAGGGGGTTGATAGTAGAATTACCATCACCCAAACAGAACCTCTTTTATAACCCTTCCCCAAGGAAATAATTGTCTTCATAAAGATCACATCTGGAAAAAAATTCTGCATAGTCAATGTTTCTAATTCATTATTTTGAGCTATTTTAAAAATGATTTAAATTCTCAGACTCCCTCTTGAGCTGCAAACAGAATTCTAACCCCTGGCCTTTAGTGAAAGTAACATATAAATAGGCTTGGAAGGATTCAATTTTTAAATAGGTAAATATCGATTTCCCCATACATACAAATTGACAACAAATATTTCCATTGATGACAACTGGAGTTTACAGCTAAGCAGCATTTTTTCTTACACTGAGAATTTAGAGTTTGATTTAAGGATATTTATTTAGTATATTTTGACAAATTGTGTTTTAGAGGTTATAAAGATTTTTTTTTTAAATATCAGCATCTACTGTAATTAAATAACCATTGTCTGACTCCCATCATTTCCAACTGTGAAAATTTAAATAGACAAAAATCTATTAAGGTTTAAAAATAATCAAGTCTATCTGCTGAAATTAAAGATTAGAATTCTGCCAAGCCTACATACCCTTTCCATATGCCCTGTGTTTTCTTATCATCCTATAATCACATTGAAAGAGGTGATGGCTTAAAGACAAGAAATTATGCTTGGGAAGATGGTATGGCAAAATCTGAAATATTTACAACAGTGGCATAGGTCTATATTGTGCACCACTTGAAAGTGATCAGCAGCTCATCATTTACATACAGAAGATGGGCAACTAAAATCAAGGAAATAAATTTTCCGTAATATATGCAGATTATATGACAGAGTAGTGTGGTGTAAAGCTTTTATTGTCATACATTAAAGCACAATTTCCCATTTAAGGTTTCAGAGTTTTCAAGAAGTTGGATTTTTTTTTTTTTTTTTTTTTTTTAAGATTTTCCAACATTTGTTCCCAAGGTGAGACGTTACATGATGTGTTTAGCAAAGAATGATAAACTCTCATAAAAATCTAAACCTAAAAAATAGGATTTATAAAGAAAGCCTGACATAACCTTAACAAACAGTTACGATTGCAACATATAATGAGGGTAAATAAACAGAAGATCAACAGCATGACAACAATAACAATCACTTTCACTTTTTCTGAAGACATAGCATCTAGACAGGCATCCCAAAGCACTTAGCAAACATTTTCTTCAAGATCACAAACAGCTAAAAGGTGTAGCACATTAGAAAGATTATAAAAAAAATATTATGAAAAAGTATATTTAAATTAAAAATGAAATGAGAGACAGAGTGCGCTTTTAAAATATCCATTTCTCTATTCTCCTGGAACACATATGTTCCTACATGCATAACGCTGTAGCGCAGGGGCCGGCAACGTTCGGCACGCGGCTCGCCAGGGTAAGCACCCTGGCAGGCCGGGCCAGTATATTTACCTGCTGACACGGCAGGTTCGGCCGATCTCAGCCCCCACTCGCCCCGGTTTGCCGTCCCGGGCCAATGGGAGCGGCAGGAAGCCGCGGCCAGCACATCCCTCGGCCCGCACCTCTTCTCACCACCCCCATTGGCCCGGATATGGCGAACCACGGCGAGTGGGGGCCGCGATCAGCCGAACCTGCTGCGTCAGCAGGTAAATAAACTGGCCCGGCCCACCAGTGTGCTTTCCCTGGCGAGCCGCGTGCCGAACGTTGCCGACCCCTGCTGTAGCGTATGCCTGAAGCCTGAGCACTACTTGCAAAGCAGCAATGGGAGAAAAGCAAATGGCAGCAGGAAAGTGACAGACTTAGATGATAACCTTGATTGCATGGACAAGCCCAAGTATTACACCCGGCCAATGATTGGCAAAAAGTTGAACCTGTAAAGAGTTTAATGAATTTCAGTGGAGAAAATTAAAACCACAAGATAATTAGGGCAGGAAGGAAAGTAAAACAGAAGCTGGAAAAAGCTATAAAAGAGAGTGTTATGGGCTCTGGGATATGCAGTAATTCCCACCTGGTGGGCTACAACCCACCAGTAGGTTGCAGGAAGTTTCTAGTGGGTTGCAAGGCCATTGTGAAGGGGAGGCCCAGAAAGGGAGTGGGAGGGTTGGAGAGCAAGCCCACCCTGCACTCACCCTGCAGTGGCAGCTTGTGGCCCATCTCCTCACTGGTGCATGTGGTTTGTCCTGGCCACCCCTCTCTCATGATGGAGGCACAGGCTGAACTTGAGTGCTGCAGCCCCGTGCGCCAAGTCATAATGCCCTGAATGGGGAGCCAGTCCCAGCCCCATGAGAGAGGAGCCACCATTGTTGGCAAGCTGGGTCCAGTCCCACAGGAGCCACCATTGTGGAGTATGTGCAAGGTGCAGGCTCACTCTCCAACCCTTCTCTCTCTCTCCCCCTCTACCACCCCCACCCCCACCCCCCCCGGCCTCCCCACTGCACCAGCTAGGAATACAGTTGCAGTGCCAGGGCAGAGGTTGCTGCAGCATGTCGTCAGTGACCCCTCCACAGGGCAAAAAGGAGGGGAAGGTAGTAGTAGTGAAGGATGCTGACCTATTATTCAATCACACACAGTCCAACACACTCTCTCTCACACACACACGGACTCTGGGTGGGATGCCAAAAAAGACAAAATATGGTTAGTAGGTAACTTAGTAAAAAGTTTGGGAACCACTGTGGGACATAACTGAGACATAGAAGGGTTGGTGAAATCAGTAGGTAAGGTTTCAACATTTTGCTTTCTGTTTTGTTTTTAGTGCTTATGTTGCATCCACTTTGTTTCCCGTTATCAATATTATTATTTGGCTACCATTTGTTTGGAAAAACTGCTGAAATCCAAAGTGGATTTTAATGATGACAACTTTCTATTTGCCAAGTCTTTAGACAGCCAGAAATGTTGGCTGTACAGCCACTTCTGACACTTCAGGAGGCACAGCATAAGATCTGAAGGCAGCTGCGCTATAGATACAGCTGGATAATGTTCAGGTGTCCCTCTCTAACATTAAACAGAAGATTAAAGGCAATGTCTGGCAATATGAACAAACTGAAGGCAAGAGTCCCTGATATAGAAAACCCTGCTCCCTTATATAATGATGGCATGTGTTTTTGCTATGATCAAAGAGAATAAGAGTTTGAAAGCTAGGATTATGGTCTTTAAAACACGTCCAGAATCCAAAATTGTTGGTTGGCTACACAGAAAGGATAGTAACCAAAAGCTCTTGCTTTTTCTTTTTGAAAGGTTTCTTGTTCAGTGCATACCTCGAAAAAATGGATTTTACTACCTCTAGAACTCTCGTGCTTGTTTGTGGCTCATCCACCAATGACTAAGCTCCCCAAAACAGTAAAATACAATCTTTTCAGGCCTCAAGATTGTTGCAGTTCCTCTGCATTGGAGGATAGAGCTTTCTCCATACTGTGGACATGTTGTTCCTTTCCTTTTTAAGTTAATTATCTGCCAAATAAATGCAAACTATTTAGAATGGAGACCCAAAACGTGATTTAGATTCGATCTCTAATGGAACCTTCTCCCAACATAACTGGAAGTAAATACATAGTGTCCTGTCATGTCTTATTAGGAAGTTGTTTTTTTATTAGACCTCCTATTGTCTCTTTCCTCTTCTGTCTCCCTTCTTTCTGCCATCCTCTAGCTATCACCGTGTATTTACTAGATAGCCATTGAGAAGCAGATTTTAGAACACTCATCTGAATTTGGTTGAGGGAGAGTAAGAGAAAGAATTATATTCTTTATCCATTGTCATAACTGAGGGTTTGCTCAGTATTAAAGTACTTTGTTTATGCCTTTATAATATACCTATCACCACATGTACATATTAGAAAACATCAGGTTGATCCATAAGGGAACAAAAGTCTGCCTCACTCCCTTGTTCTAGCCCACTTATCGAGTCGAGTCAGAATTCCATCAGTGTGACGATAGGAATGACACTCTCAACATCACCGCCACAAACAGCTAATTAATATCTTTTTTAAAATACAAGATCCCTATCCCAAGCATAGGTTTTACCCCAAGTAGAGATTTTATGCCCAAAAAGTGACAAGCATCAGAGACTCCACTACAGACTTTGCTATTGATTTTATGCAGAAGGTGCTCAGGTACTACAGTGGTGGCTAACAGTACAGAAGACGAATACTATCAAGTGTGGAATACTGGTGAGATGCGCAATTCATATTCTGATTGTTTATAAGGTAAGCTGCAGCATGTTGAAATAGCTGGAGTTTTCGCTGTTTTGCTAGTTATTATACAGTTCTTAGTTCATTTTAAGATAAACCGAATAAAGGCCTGAATAATTCTGAATGAGTGTCCACACAGGGGATAATGCTATGTAACTAATTCACTTCAAACTCACACCTTTAGGTAATTCATATCAACTGTTTTGGGTATCTCTGTGTGGACAAGCTCTTAGAGCCACAAAATTGTCCTGATGTTCTGTTTTGGGTCATTTTCTTAGATCTGATCTTTATCAATGATTTAGTAGAATATATTTTTGAGTCTCCTTGTGCCAGTGATCTTGTGTGTGTCTGGGAACCTTGTTTAGCAAAGCTGACGCACACTCTATTTATATGGGAACAATACTGTAAATAATCCTGTGAAGTAAATGTTCTCTAGGCCTTCATAAATGTCCCAGAAAAATGCATAACCATGTCATGTGTATGTGCAAAACCCTATGGTTAGAATTCACACTGTGGATAACTACAAATCCAAAAGCAGGCTCCCAGCTCTCCATTCAAGTATGCACTTACCCAAGGGGTATGCACAAACAGATGCATCCACACTTTTTTCCCATTACAGTGAAGACTAACTGAAAAGGGGACATTTTCACACCTCTTTTGTTGCTAAGTTGTAAGCTGAATCTTGGGTAAATTAAATGATTTGCTAAAATTGACCAAAAGTATAAATAGAGATGCAGTCAGAAGTTAATAAATGCACATACTGGAGTCTCTGGTGTGGCTAAATTTAATTATATGGTACATGCAAGCGTTTAATTTTATGAAGATGAAAATAAGATACCTTGCAGTAAAATGAACATTGGCATCAAAGCACTCAAATGTGCAGATTTAACATGCTTCAGAACAGGTTCATTCCATCACCATTCAACTAAAAAAAAAAAACACATATAGGAATTAATATCTACTATACAGTGTAATAACAGCAAGCTCTCTCCAGTTTCAGAGGGCTTAGAAAATAGATTTATGTGAAAGTTAATCTTACAAGATACCTAAAAATATGCTCTGATGATATCTTGTGAAGTGGGAAAGTATAGACTAGCAGGACTTCTTGTGGCGTGCTGAACCTATTATCAAAAATACAAAAGGAGCATCTTTGAAAAGAATTAACTAGATTTCATGAGTGAAAGAGGTATGGAAGAATGAACAATGAATGCATGGCTCTTAACAAGAACTGAAAAGATAAACTAAGATTACATGAAGAAGCTTGCCAAATAAAGACAGGTTGCAAGATAAGAAGTTTCCCCTATACCCCCCCCCCCATATATATTTTAATCTACTAAGAAAAGGCCATAAATCCAACTGAAATGTTCCGACACATAGGACTTCTGTAAGTAAGTAGAGTTCATTTAAGCAATTTTCACAATGAGAAACACATGGCTATATATCACTAATTTTCTGATCCTATGTATCTTGGTTAAAGCTTCCTATGCATTATAATCTCCTCGTCTTGATTCCTCTGTAACAGCATTATAAATATGGTTCTCCATAGGGCCACTCCTATGATTATGCATATTTTAATTTATTTTTATTTCCCCCCCTCTTAAGTACAAAAACTCAAAATCAAGTGCAATATCCTTAGCTAGTATAAAACAGCATAACTTCATTGGAGTCAGTGGAGTTACACCAGCTGATGATTTGTCCCTAAAATTATAATTCTCTTGGTTATTTTAAGATGTTAAGACTAAGCATAGCTGAGGCCAAGGGTCTTATTCATGACCATACTATCTATCGGAAATTAACACCATGGTCTGGGTAACATTTCACTGGCAACTATCACTTTTAAGCTTCATTTGTTTTCAGATATTAACCAAGGGAACAGTTCACAAGATTAAACAGCGTAACATTTTCTCTTCTTGGATTTCAGAGATGGGACCCTGCCTTATAATAGCACTTGGTGGAGGCCTCAACAGCTACTAAGAATTGTCATCAAACCTGGTTCTTTGGGCTTGCCCCTTTAGAGAAAGGCCTTTATGGGGTGGCTTGTCACAGGAAGACATTCAGATCCATTATTTAAGTACTCTGCCTGTTTGAGAGTTTACTCTTACAAATTCTGTTTCTCCTTAATCCTCCTTCCATCTCGCAGCCCTGTGGTGGACTTTTCCTCATAATGACTCAAGCATTGGCCTGAACACCGGGCCATCATCCAGCAATAGCTTTCTGCTGAAAAAAATGTATGTCATATTGCAAAGCATTGCTTCTAGCTCACATTGGCCAGACCTGAAGAAGAGCTCGGTATAAGATCAAAAGCTTGCCTCCCTATTTTATTGGTCCAATAAAGCTAATATCCCGGGACCAACATGGCTATAACAATTGGCCAGTTGTGGCATGACAGCTGCCTAATCCACTCCCACTCTAGAAAAGTCCCATTTGCTCAATGGCCCACCTCTTCTCCATACCCAACTGTCACTCCCACCCGAGCGGTATCTAGGACAAAGATCTAGGAATAGTATTGACACACAGACTCTCCACCTCACACTGGGGGCTAGATTCACAAGGGAACATAAACATGGTGATACTCAGCATCACCGAGCCTAACTGTTAAAGACCAAGAAAATCACCAAGAAATTCACAAAGGCAGAGTTAGTCTATGTAGCCTCCATATATAATGAATGGAGAGAGATAGGAGCCTCAGAATGGGACTCACAAAATCCAGCACATTAGGCAGCACCTCGCCTAAACTAGTCAACGGGGGGTGCTTAGGGTGCCCAGATGTTCCTATTTTATAGGGACAGTCCCGATATTTGGGGCTTTTTCTTATATAGGAACCAATTACTCCCAACCCTGTCCCAATTTTTCACACTTGCTATCTGATCACCCTAGGGATGCCAACCTGAGGAGTGCATGCTAAACTTTGCCCCTCTAAGAGAGTTTGATGCCCAAATCCAGGCTGGAGGGAGGTACCTCCCTTTACCATTTTGTTTAAGCTCTCTTATAAGAGCCATGGATCTGATAGGTGAACTCTGAGCACACCTACTGGATCAGGCCCCACAGGCAAGTTAGGTGGAGGCACACCTATATCTCTTGGTTTGTGAGTCACTCTGGGGCTTAGATGTCTGTATGTGTGTCATGGGCTACAGTGCATATGCCCAGAAGCAGAAACCTAAGCAACTTCTATTGCAAAAACTTAAGGTGCTGAGTGAGTTCAGGTACCTACAGTGTTAGGCAGCAGCTGAGCAGGGCTTTTGTGGATCCCAGAGAGGCCTGATGCAGGGATTTAGGTGCCTAACGTGGCAGTTAGTCAATTTGGGATAAAAGCAGTGTACTAAAATAAGTACTAAGTCTAGCAACATCTGCACCATCCTAAAATGTTTCTAACCATTTACGATGGTTTCTTCTCTCTGTAAACGTGTGTGTATAACTGATGCCACTGATTGAATTGTTGAGCTATGCATATTTTCCCCTTCTTTTTCAGTTCCAGCTTGTCCCCACTGCCTTTGCTCAAACCCTTTTCTTTGTTTGCCCTCCGTGTTGCCTCCTCGTGTACTGCTTTGCATAATTCTACTGCCTTTTCACCTTCTTTAGCTTTCCTCTGGTCTCCCAGACCTCCAGACAGCTTCCTCATTTATCCCTGACCTGTATATAACCGACTCTTGTTCCGGTGCATTCTGTCAGGTTCCTCCTTGTTCCTTTATAGGGTACTGACTTCCCTCTTGATCCCCTGGAATTTACTCAGCTCTCTCTTTCCTCTGGCCTCACCCTGCATTCCTCTGCATTTTGCAGAGTCTGCCATTGAGCTGCCTGAATCACTGCCTCTCCCCTGGGGTTTCCCATATCATCTCAGTAACGTTCCCGCATCTTGCTGGCCAATGGAACTTGGTCTTGGCCTCTCCTGCAGTCTGTCCCCTTCCCTTCCTATTGTCCAGCATTGGGTTTTGTTTTTTTTATTATTATGTATAATGGGATTTGCATAACCACAGTTTTCAGGGGCACTTACTTTAAGTCACACTGGCTTTTTAATTTCCACTTTTTATTAAAGAAGCAAAATTAAGGGTTTATAATCTTCACAATTTGCCATTCGGAGAAAAAAAAATGTAAAAGCTGGCCCTGGAGGTTGAGTGCCGTTGAAAGCCTCAGTGAGCTAGCAATTAGAAAAAAAAAAAAAAGTGGCCACGTGGTCTTGACTTTCAATAGCACTCAATGCAGTCATTTAACCACTGGGTTTAACTGCTGTTTAGCAGCAGCGTGGTGCACCATTAAAACTGTAGTCTTCACATAGCATTAAGTGAGCAGTTAGAGCTGTTGGGAGTTATAATTGGGGGGGGGGGAGGGGGGTCAAGCAATTATTACAATGCTCACCAGCATACACAACAGCTAAGGTTCTCTTTTGGTGCATTCAATCACAAAGTGTTTCTTCTAACTGTATAACTCAGCCATTTTAAATTACCTGCATTATCCATCTCACAATTTGGCTGTCCAAACGCAACTTTGATTTCTTTCTACCATCTTATTAAGTCTTTTCAAAATAACCTGAATACATAAAGGATCTGGCTTACTATACCGAAAAAACAAACATTACTACATATCACACCCTCACTATAAAAAAAAAACAAAACTGTGTTTCAAAGAGGTTAAATACCTCAACTGGAGCCCATTATGGTCTAGTGGATTAGGTTTCTAATCCTGGTCCTGACTCTGGTTTTCTGTGTGGCCTTGGATTAGTTTTTTTCACCTGTCAAAGACCCCCATCTACAATTCGTAAGTGCATCCTGAGGCATGTGTTAATACTGCAGAGCATGTTGCAGTAGTTTAACTCTAAGTAACAAAGACGTGGATAACAGTTAGGAGCTCCGAATCTGAAAGTAAAGGACACAACTGTTGTGCCAAGCACAAATGAGAGTGTGCTCTGCAAATACATCCAGAAACAGCTGGGGATCCAACATGGAAAAAAACAAACAAACAAACAAACAAACAGATTTACAGTCTGCAAATGCAATCTGTTTTAATGTAGGGATATAAAAGAAAGTACTAACAGTGATTCCCCCAAGTGACAGTGATCCCCTCATAATTTGTCCCCCACACTTTAAAATCCAACAGTTTCACCAAGTACAAAAATCTCTTGGGTCTTCTGTTAAAACTTGTAAGCTACTGTCTGTAGAAATCATTGATTATATCTATCCTGTGAAAGATACTTTATTACTATGTAAAACTTACAAACAAGTTAATTGACTTTGTTCTTGAAGTAATTGATACAATGTAAACAAACACTATAAACTGTTAAGTGACTTTCACTTCATTCAACCGCTCCTAGGACAGACCTCCACCCTCTGTGATTAAAGGGCCAGGAGTTTCAAATGAATTAGCACACACCCCGAAAGTGGTGGAGACAGTAAATTAAAATATGGTTAAGATATGGAATGTATGTTGATGAATGCTCGATGTACATAAATGGTTAGGGAGGTGCCAGCCTAGAAAGGGAGTATCCATCTGCCGAAGAATGTGTCAAGTAGGACCACCAGACAACCCCGAGGGTAAACTGGGATCCACCCCATCACCTGGAAGGATGAGAAACAAAAACTTTGGACAGTGTGGAACCACCAGGAATGTGCCACTTTGGACAGGAATGTGCCATCTGCTGATTGAATCAGCAACAGCAGGATGAAACAGTTCCCATAGACTAACATAGGAATTAATTCCTATAAGAATGGACTCTAAAGACTGATGACTTTGAGTCTCTGGTTCTGCTGCCAGCCTCCAGGAGCATCAGGTGCACCTGACACAGACTCGGCTCCATCCTCATGACCAAGATACCTGGCCAGTAACTTGGCATGAGCAACTTCTAGGCTGGTAACTATGACACCTATACAGAACTTGAATGAATGAATCTCTCTCTCTCTCTCTATATATATATACACACACACACACGTATGTGTGTGTGTATAAGAAATAAGTAAACAACGTTGTTTACTTTTATCTTTTGCTTTATCAGTATATTTACAATAAATGTGGCATCTTTGCCTTATCCCTCTTAATAAGATCCTGCTGATTTTTATTCTATTGGTATAACATTAGGAATCTTTTAAACACTCAGTATACAATATCCCATCAATATAGGCACATTCCCAAGCACTTTTATCTGCCTCCCAGTCTCAATAGTCTGTCATGTTCATAAGACTAGGTAGGAGGTCTCCTTTGCCAGTCAGTGGCAAAGGTGCGTCTAGATCTCAGGAGTTGTGGAATGCGTCCATCCATGTTTTCTTTATTCTAGTCACTACGGCACAATCTCACCCCATTCCAAAAATCATTGTGTTGTCCTTGGTTGAATTTTTTAACACCCCTTTAATTTCAAGCACAAAGTGTTGCAATAAATGCTTGTTCATAGAAGATATGTGAGGTGGAAACTCAGCAAACTTCATTTAAAATACTGTGGTAATAAATATTTCATCCAGCTCTTTTAAATATATACATAATTAGAGCCTAGTCTGGCAGTCCTTTCATAGACAAAAAACTTACCACTTACAATGGAAAACCGTATATGAAGTGGGTATGACTCATCCCATAATTTCGCCACAACACTCATCAAATTGGTTTAACTTGTTATAAAAATTGATGCATGTGAATCTACTTCTTAGATGTTTGGGAACTGGTTAATCAGTGGTGATATATTGTATGTACTAGGGCATTTAAAAACATCAAATTAGGAGATGCAGATTGAATTTACAGATGTCTGTTTAACTGCAAGGACACAAGTGACCTTAGCAATATATTTGCCTAGATTATTGTTTAAATGAGACAATTCAGCCTTAAACTATGCTTCTGGTAACAAGGTCAGTTTTCTGTGGTATGCCTCTACTAGGCATCATTGATATCTTTGGAAATATCTTTTACGGGGTTTTCCCTCCCTCTTGATGAAGTTAAAGATATGGCATTTAGATTCCATATTCAGAACTACTGGTAGCCTATACATTGAATGATATGGAATGTTCATTACCATACAGCTGCTCCAAGACATAGGTTTGTTAAGTGACCTAAATGCTTGATTACAGGTGGTGAAACTGCATATTTGGCTTGCAATTCCTGTTTCACCAATTACACTGTAGCACAGCCTAGCAGGCTGAATGTAGTGCTGCAGACAGTCCCTACCTCGGTTTCTTCCATGGTTTAGGTGACTCAGCACTCCAGCTGGGTCACTGTAAGTTCAATCCTCCTTTTTGGGGGGGAAGGCAGCACAGGGGGAAGTAATAGGACTAAACCAAAATCCAAAACAAACAAAAGCTTCTTCTGGCCTTTAGAGATTACCCCAAGCCTACCTGCTGGACTCTGTTCCCAGTCCCTTCTGGGTTACCTTTCAGTCTTTCCTTAAATAGGAGTCCCACCCCTCCTACTGGAGCTAGGTTAGTTCAGGCAGTTATACCTTTCTCCTCAAGCCAGGAGTTCCCAGCTCTGCTTCTTGGAGCTGGATTGTAATTTAGCCAGCTGTCAGGCCTTAGATCGCTTCTCACTTGGCTGGCCCATTCCCCCAGTTAGTCCTCAGACTCAGAAGGATCAGCAGGCCAGACTTCTCCTGCTGGTATCTGCCCTGCTGGAAGGGAGGAGGCAGCATTTACATTGGTCGCCAGTTGGTTTTGTGACAGGGGAGCCTCACCTTGCCTTCACTGCCAGGTTCCTGGCCCCTAAAGATACAGTGGTGGGATTTCCTCCCAAGCACTACTGGACCTCTTCTACTCTATCAATATCTTCTAGGACCTAGGTCAGAGGGAGGTGTGTGTGTGTGTGTATATATATATATATATATATATATATATATATATATATATATATATATATATATAAACCTTTCAAATTCTTAAAGTGCCATGCCATGTGATGGGGTGGTGGGCTGACCACTAGGCATCTCTACTCTTAAGGGGGGAGACTACCTTGTTACAATTGGTACATACATAGTGTTATGACTGGACTACAAGTGCTGTACAAATCCATGTCCCCGCCTTTCCCAGGACTGTATGTAAAAGTACAATCCAGCCACTAACTGGCAGTATATTACTGATACAAACAGAAAACATTTTCAATGTGTGATCTTTGCAGCAATCCTTTCTTGACATTCTTTTTCTGAAGGAGAGAGGTATCATGACATGCTAGAGGACATTTCTAACCCCTCAACTTAATGTTTTAAAATTATTTTTCCATCAACAACAGTGCTAGATTTGAATGCTCTTTTAACATAACATTTATTTTGGCATCAGTAATTTTAAATTGTCCTTGACAAATAAGGATTAAATATATAGTCTTTTTAGATGTGCTAATGGAAAGAACCACATTGAAAATAAATAAATAACTATCCCATTTGCTTGCAAGATATGCTAACTATATATATATATATATATATATATATATATATAAATTAGTTTGCTGTTTGCTAACTTGTTTTAGACAAGAAAATTACATTGAAGTGCTCAGTATTTTTAAGTAGTTGCTTAATGCCATGAATCTTGGAAGACTCAATTAGACTGTGTTCCACATATCTGAATCAATGAAAATGCAGATTAAAATAACAGGAATATTTTCAAGTGTGTGTGTGGCAGGGGAGCAACAGTAACACAATATTTTATTTGTTTCCAGGTTTTTGTATTCTGACCCCCACCTGTAAATAATGGTTGAAAAACATATCCCTTTTATGGAGGGTTACGGCTAGAAAGATTTTATTTCATGAAGTCTGACTGTACAGCAGGGCTTGAGGTACAGTTATTTAAGGCAACTGGCAAATTTATAATAGTGCTCATGGAATAAATAATTAGAGACAGGTTAAAGCTATCATATTTGGATCTACATCTAGATTTTGAATTCCTCAAAGTTTGGAGGTTTTACGTGTTATAAAGAAAGGGGCCATTTGCACGAGGACCTGGATCTGGGCTCAAATTTCTTAGACCTAATGGCTGCAGATGTTTTATTATTCAGAGCTATGTTTACTCAGAATGAGATTTAAGATGCAGGACTACTTTGAAAAATGACTATGTAAAAAAGTGGCATCTCCTTACCTAATAGGTCTGTTTTACATGTGTATTCAGTGCAAGGGCTGCTGACTTCAGTAACCTCAAAATAAATGTACAATTAAAAGTTACTGCTCTCACTCCTGTTAGCATCAAAGAGACAATACAGCCATAAAAAAAGAAAGGAAACTAGATTCTATTCCTTCCTGTGCTTCTTCAAAAATTGTTTTATTGTTTGTTTTTTAGTTCCTCATTTCAATTTCTCCGCCCACAAAGATTCAATCACTTAAGAAGGGTGGAGGGAGAAAAGCATGCTGGAAAAGTCCTCTTTATAAAGAAATGTCTCTTGATATCAGCAAGCATTGAGTGGAAAACTTCCAAAAGGGAAATATCTAAGGTTTCCACTTGACCCAGAATGTTTCAAGTTACTTAAGGGGGGGGGAAAAGTAACTTTTTGAAGTGTCTTTGTATTGGGGAGTATAAGGGGAGAGATTAAAATTTGCAGCTAACTCATATGGATCTGTTAGAAATAGACAGAGAAAGAAGGAGAGAGAGAGAAATGAACTTACAGAGATAAAGAAAGGAAAGGAAACAAGAGAGGGGATGAGGATTAACTATCTTTCCTGAGAAGCAGCTACAAAAACCTGAGGTGACAAAAGGGCTTTTAGGTGTGAAGATACCTTTCAGCACCTATCAGCACTGTTAAAACAAGTAGAGATTTCATCTTTTAGATCTAGGTTGAGACTTTAGACACATTCCTGTGTAATGGGGTGGAACCTAATTGCACCTAGTCGGACCAGAGTCACAATTCCCACCATGGAGCAAGTAATTCTTTGTATCCCCTTACACCAGGGGTCGGCAATGTTCAGCACGCGGCTCACCAGGGTAAGCAACCTGGCGGGCCGGGCCAGTTTATTTACCTGCTGACGCGGCAGGTTCGGCCGATCGCGGCCCCCCAATGGCCGCGGTTAGCCATCCAGGGCCAATGGAGGCGGTGGGAAGCCGCAGCCAGCACATCCCTCGGCCTGCGCCACTTCCCGCCACCCCCATTGGACCGGGACGGTGAACCACAGCGAGTGGAGGCCGTGATCGGCTGAACCTGCCGCGTCAGCAGGTAAATAAACTGTCCTGGCCTGTTAGGATGCTTACCCTGGCGAGCCGCGTGCCAAACATTGCCGACCCCTGCCTTACACAGTAAAGCACTCTTCCCCTCCCCCGCTGAATCCTTTCCTCTTCTCCTTAAATCAAGATCTGTGCAAAACTCAGCAGTTTTGGTTCATGGGGCAATGGGAAAAGAAACAGGCAATGAAAAGAAAAAAAATGCATATGCTCTATTATTTATTTTATTTGACTTGATATACCTGGAGATTTGGTAAGCTAAATCCCAAAAGGAAAAACTTCCAAAACTGCCAATTTTTACCTTGCTTGTTGCCAAAGTAATCCAAACTACTGATATCTATCTATCTATATTGAGAGAGTTTTCATCAAGTACCACAAGTGAACCCAGAAATCTGTCTTCCTACCTATGTTTTGGTTTTCTGTAATGCCTTTAGTATAGGTTTGTAAAGATATTGAGTGCCTAAAGATGCAGATAGGCACCTGGTAAAATTTCCAAAAGAGTCTAGGTGCTGAATTCTCCTTGAATTCAATGAAAAACCCACTAGGGGACAATCTGTATCTTGTACAACTAAATATCCTTGTAAGTCTAGCTCTAAGGCCCAGATCCTTAAAATATATTTAAATGTCTAAGAGTTTAAGTATTCACACGAGCTAAAGTCTGTTACAATGATTTTGTAAAGTGCTTCTTTATTATGTTGCAGCAATTCCATTACTGCTTCTTTTTTCTAGGAGAAAACATGGGGAGAGGGGAATCAAAGTCAAGGGGAAAAAAATGCAGACTTTCTGAAGTAGATTTATGTACTTAATAAGAAGAATCACCATTGCTTTCCTATAAAGCAGATAAATAGCTGTTCACCTTTATTAAATGCCCCAACTTTGCTCTGGAGTTTAATCACACTTAAAAGCCATTTGCCATACATACACTATAAAGCAAAAAAGATGGCAAACTATAGGGTGAAAGAGAAGACAATAAAAGAAAAAGGTGTCTTTCTTTCTCTGAGTATCCGAAAGTGCTATCTTAGGTTTTTTCTGAAACTTTCCAGTGATGAACACCACAGAGTATGTGGAATATGTAAATATAAGTCTGTGCTTTAGAGTATACCTGAAAATGTATAATTACATGAAAGAAGAATCATGACTTGTTCTGGAAAGTTAGCACAGATTAAGCACATACCTTTACGCTTCTAAAGCATACTTGAAGATTTTGATGTGCAGCTTCTATTGCTTATCATAGGCATTTGTGACACAATACTGAGAGATAGAGCTTGATCCAGATTCTGATCGCTATTTGGACTAATAAGGTTCCCCTGGTCAGGTGTGTGTGTGCCTGATTATCAGGCCAGACTTGGGCTAGGAAGTTAATGAGCTAATTAGCTCATTAAGAGGCAAGTGGTTTAAAACAAGCACAGTGGGGATGGGGAGCATACATGGAGAAGGGGCTAGAAAATTGTAAAAGAACACAAAGGTGTGGATACATTGATATGTACTGGTAGAGGAATTTGGGGGCATGGTTGGGAGGGATGGGGTGCCCCATCACAGAACTATATAGTACAACCCGGCTCATCACTTGAGACATTTAAGGATGAATGGTGTTTAATTTGGAAACCTACAATCATTATTTGGGTGCTCAGATGGAGAAAAGGGAAGGTGTATACATAAGGCCTAATGCATTTGATAAACCTTCCTTCAGCTCCCATTAAGGGGCCATAGCAGGCTTGATGAATCTTGTCAGCCCCACATAAGCACTTAAGATTCATTCCTGCAGGCTACTGGGAACACCTGACTGCCACTGATTTAAAGGTAGGTAAGGCATAGTGAAGGAAGTGCTTAATAGATTTCAGGATCAGGCTCTTAGTACTGATTCTGATAGCACCCTTAAGTTTCTGTAATGGATGCCTAGATGTAGAAGATATACAAGTAATGAGCCCAAGTTGGAAAAGTGAACCTTGTACATCTTAATGTAACTTCAGAGACGACACTGTGTTCTAGATTTCCGACCTGACTGCTAACATTCTTTCTGTTGAAGAATAACTTGGTATCCCTTCTGCCATAGACAGTTCATTTCCAATACAGGCAATTCAGAAAGGATGTTATTCTCCCCTCAGCTGTAACTTAAAAAAAAAAAAAAAAATAGTGATAATTGCTTCAGACTAACTAATAAAAGCGTGCAGGTTTACATGAATCAGAGAATACTGTTAATTAATATAGTAAATTAATATGACTGTGTATATGCTTTAATTTGTGTATAATGTATATTTTACTTTCATTTTCTTTAATGACTATCTCAAAAGAGCTGTCTGTGTTTTGCTAGGGTGGCACAATATTTACTGTGTTACTCTCTTTTGGTATAGCTGTCTGTATGCAATCTATCCTGAGCCCAGCAATATGATTTCTGAATACTTTTGTATTCTGTTTATTGGTTGTGGATTTCCCCCTTCCCCCCCACCCCGCCCCCTTCACATCTGTCTCTCTGTCCTACAACAAATCTACTTCAATGTAAGGATTTCTATATATTTTATTTTCATTTTGCTTCTTGTACGGGCTTCCCAACCTACTACAGCTTTCCGAGAAATCTTTGAACCAGTAACAATGTAGAAGGGCATGCTAAATGCATTTAATACCATCAAGGAACTTAAACAAAAATCAGATGAGGAAAGTCTGTACAGCCAGATTTTCAAAAGTGCTCTGAACCTTGCAAGTCCTGTTAATTACAAGGGAAGCTACTGGGTGCTGAACATTCTTGAAAACCTGGCTAGTGAAGTATTAGGATTCTGGAAAATATTTAGGTACCTAACTCCCTTTGAAATTAAGGGGAGTTAGGCACCTAAATTCCATTGAGAATTTGGGTCCTAGGTACTAGAGCTGTGCAGAGAATGAAAGTTCCTCTTGACCATGTACTTGAAGGTTTTGAAATATAGCTTCATTCCAAATTGGAATGAAAACTGAATATTTTTTCCATTAAAGGAAAGTTTCATTTTGAATAGATCAAAAGGCTTCATTGGGACAGAATCAAAACATTTAATTTTGATTTTGAGTTTAAATTTTGTAATATATTACAATAACAATTGAAAAGAAAAGCTGTTTGAAGATGTACAATCAGAACATTTGTTCCATAAAATATCAAAACAGGACCTTTCAACATTGTAGGAATTATTTTACTGTTTTTCTTCCAAAATGAAGTTCTGGAGAAACTGACACTATTTTGTGAAGCATTTTGATTTTTTAGGAACTGCATATTCTGATGGAATATGGATCAGTCTAAATTTCTCTGATCAGCATTACTGGTTACCTAGCTGGGAGCTGCATTCTTTTGAAAATCTGGCTTGCCCCATATATATTATTCACATATCAGTTTTAGGTAAGGAAATAACTGAATTTATAGATGAGTTATTAATTATGCCTATTCCCCAGATATCCAGAATCCCCCAGTGATATCCTAGTTTGTTGGAATTTGCATAGCCGTTAGATCTGTTAGCTGTCAAATGTGAAATATGAAAAAGCCTATGCACATTGTTTATTCTAGAAAGCACGCGGGATACATTATGCTCATGAAATATACCCCATCAATGCCATTAAAAGGGCATCTGCAGCCACTGCTGGTCTCAGCAAAAAAGAAAAGAGAAAATCATGGTAAAATAAGATGATTTTCATCTTAGTTGTACAGTCCATTCACAACTGTTCATTTAAAAGACGATTTCTTCCACATGAAGAATCTGCACGATGCATCTGTTCTAGTGCTCCAGACTGCATAGTGCATACTCAATCATGGCTTCTATAGCAACAACAGCAGCAGGAGGAGCTCATTGAAAAGATTGGTGGCAGCAGTACAGCAAGGAGCACATTCAAAGGAGCTTGAGGCAGCTGGGCTGGAGCAGAATAGCTCATGCCGTGAGCTCAGTGTCAGTCTTCAATGGTTAACAATAACCAAACTCAAGATTTGGCTGTCTACATCTTAGAACTAAACAAACAACACAACAGTTTCTAAGCAACCAGCCTGCCCCAGCCCTGGAAACCTGGACTAATACTTGAAAGCTCTTCGCCTGCCCCAGGCTCACTCAGCACTGTCTTTCAAAGGAAACGGGTAAAGCCTTCTTCACTGGCCTGCTGGCTTCCTATTGGTCAGTGTCTCCTCCTGGTCCAGGCCTCTGGAGGACTGAGACTCCTTAGTAGCTCAGCCTGAGTGGGTTTTCCTTAAGTGGGGATGGGGGTGTCAGGGCACACACCTCCAGCAGGGGGCAGAAAAGGCCTGACAGACCCGCGTATAGGCCTTAATAATGAACACACCCAAAGTTAAGGCATGTTATAGTGACCCATCTAAAACATTCACCTTTTAGTAGCCAATTTTATGTGCCAGTTTCCGATAGTATACCTATATCTAATGCGTTGGGTTAAAACCGTGTTAGTCAAACCACCCCTTTAAATCTTTGAGAATGGATGTATTAGACCGGTGTTTCTCAATGACCGGTCCGTGACAGCCTCCTTGCTGGACCCTGAGATTTCTCTGACACTGTTTCGGAAGGCAGCAAGCCGGCCCCTGGTAGCAAAAAGATTGAGAAACACTGCATTAGACAAACTCAAGGGCTTTTGGGGGAACAAAGCTTCCCTGGCACAGATAGTTCTGACAGAAATTTCTGCTTGTGCCTCATATGAATATATTATATTCCTCTCTTTGGTAACACAGTGCTCACATTTGAACTTGGAATCATACCCTAAAGTGGTATAATATGAGAGAAGCAGGGAGGACAGGTGTAAGTATTAAATCAGCATAATTAAAATCTGTCTTAACTGGTCTTTTCAGGAAACAGGAAAATTAGTAGTTACAAACAAAGGGAGGAAGAGAGAGATATTCCTGCTAACAGCGCACCCATACTGTACAGTGCTTTTCTTCTATGTTCAATGATTTCTCACTTTCTATTGAATATGAAGTTGGGTGTAGTAAAAAGATGAAACTCTGGCGCTAAGTAAACTCAGTGAGCCAGATCTTCAGCTACTATAAATTGGCCTAGTTACATTGTCTAGACCTATTTCCACTAGCTGAGGATCTAGTCTGACTTGTTTACCTAGCTAGAGGAATACATGGGTAGGGGAAAATGTAACGATAGAGTAAGAATCACTCTGGTTCTGGCTGGTTGGCTGCAGTGGAAGTAAATGTGCTAAATTAATTCCATGGACATACTTCATTAGGAAAACATTGAACTTAAGTCAGTGTTCACCAAAAAATGTCTAATTGCTTCCTTTCTTTTTTTGGTTAACTAAATGGATTGCGTCAACTATAGCACATTAACAAGTTGATGGAGTGCATTTTCCCCCCACAAAGTTCTACCAATCAAGTCATGTGCTACACTCTGTTGACCTATACTTTCTGCCGAGCTCATATTTCATTTTTTGTCAACAATCTATTTTTTCCTGAAGTCCCTTACTTTATTCTGTCAACAACACATTTTTGTCAAGGTTCTTACCATTTTCTGTCAACACAAGGTATGGCCAAGCTCTTTAATGTACTCTGTTTCTCCCTCCCTCCCCCGCCACACAAAAGGGAGGGGTGGGGGATTTTAACAATGTTCTTCAATAATTCTGATTCTATTGATAAAATGCATTAATTCAAGGCCTTTCATTCTGTCAACAAATAAAGCACTTGGGAGACAAAATAAAAGACCTGAGACAATGTAACATGTTGAGTCTCTATTTCGTTTTGTGGGCTAAATGTTTTATTAAGCACCATATTTGATTCTTTCAGAACGGTGGACATGATCTCATTTTTAATGAGTGATGCATGCTGTTGAACATCTCTAAAAATCTGAGAATGGTAACAGATGGTTAGTAGCAGAGAGGGCCACCGCTGATTCAGAATGCGGAAAAGGACTGACACTACAATATGCATATCTTCCAAATATTCCAACTTCATTGTAGCAATGTGCATATCAGATGTTGTGTAAACATAAGGCTTCGATCAAATATTCTATTATTACCCCTTTTGACCCAAGTGGTTAGCCAATATTCAGGGTCTTGTGAGTTGCTTCTAGTAAACTAAGACCTTGTATGATAGGAGCAGAGTCCTGCAAAACTCTACACAACTGTGAACGTCTGAGGAATTGGCCAGTTCTTCATAGCTTCAGTTTTTGTTTTGTTTTGTCAATGGAAATTTCCCCCTGACTGTGTGCCCAGGGTAAATTACCTCTTTTTGAAACAACTCACATTCCTTTGGGTTCAGTTTCAGATTGGCAGCCTTCTCTTTATCATAGACTATTTGTATATGTATCAGTTCCTGTTAGATGGTTTTAGCATGCACCAGTATATCATCTCAGTATAACAAGCAAGTTAAGAAAGATATGCCATTCAATACCTTATTCGCACTGATATCTGGATATGCCAGGAATATAAGACTCTGCACATTCTCTGCCAGTTCAGGTGCGGTCTCTTCTTTCCCTCTCCTTCTAGCTTTTACCTCTGCCCCGACCAGCTCAGATTGATGGCTGGCTCCAAACCATATACCAAACCTTGTTACCAAGCACAAGATTTGGGCAGTACCTTATTTTAGTGTCCATACCATATATGGTATATTATGAATATATTATGTATAACTGCAGCCACTGGGAGCTGCAGGTGGCCATGCCTGCAGACAGTCAATGTAAACACTGTCTCGCGGCCCGCCAGCAGATTACCCTGATGGGCTGTATGCGGCCCACAGGCCGTAAGTTGCCCACCAAAGCTCTAGGTAGTCATTTGGGTTGTGATATTGAACTGAGCCAAATACGCATTCCAGGGAGTTTTTCCCTTAAATATTTTGAATTTTGGCCCAATTCCACATCCAGGATCTGACTTCCACTGTGATCTATTCAGGACTGGCTCCAGGCACCAGCTAAGGAAGCAGGTGCTTGGGGCAGCTAATACAAAGGGGCGGTACTCTGTCCGCTATTGGGGTGGCATGGCCGGGTATGCGTCAGGAATTTGGCGGTGGGTCCCTCAGTCCCTGTCTTCCTCTTTGAGCTGCTGCCGAAGAGGAAGAGAGGGAGTGAAGGACCCACCACTGAACTGCTGCTGAAGAATGGAGCAGCACAACTGAGCTGCCGCTGAAGAGCTGCCGATTGCCCTTTCCCCTCCCCCTCCAGCCGCTTGGGGCGGCAGAAAACCTGGAGCTGACCCTGGGTCTATGATTTTTGATTTCCTTCTCAAGGTAATTTCTCAGCTCCTTTTGTCCTTGCTGCAGCTCCTCTTTGTTAGTATATTCTAAGTTGACCAAAGCTTTCTTGTCCTCCTGTATTTCATGGAAAACCTTCTGATCCATGGCAGTCCAGTTGCTGGTTACCACATTAATCCATTTTGTCATTCCAGATTAGAACTGTTGCATCTGGGCCTCTCTGTCCAAATACCTTGTAGCTGCTGCCCCAACAAACATTTAAATCTTAGCCTGCAAGTCATCTTAGTTTTTTCTGGGAAGCTTCCAGATTGTTGCTTTTATTTCTTTTGCAAAGTCCCCAGGTGTTGCAGGCCTTATTATAGTTCTTTTTGGCCATCTCCATTTTCTGCGACCACTTCCAACTCACAATTTCTCTTCCTGGAAACTGAATCCCAACAGTGTTATCCCTTTTGACCAGAGCAATTAGCCAATATTTGAGACCTTTCAAGTTGTTTTCATTGGGGGGGAGAAATGATGGTGTCAGGTATTTTTTTGATGCAACCCTACTATTTATAAAGAATGTACACAAAATCTAAGAGGAAACAAACAGCAGGAGACAGTTTCTTTTCTCACAGTTCTAAGCTTCTTTCTAAACACAACTCTACCCCAAAGTTCTCTCTTAGCTTTTTCTCAGGGTCACACTACATGCTGCTCTGCATGCCACTGTCAGCTTCCTTGATGTTTTCTCTGTGTGCTTCTTTGTTTTAGCTGCTTCTCTCTCACACGCACAGCTCCATCAAACAATACATAGCTCCCTACATCTGCATTCTGAAACCCTCAGACCGCACAGCTCAGCTCCTATTCCAGGCTTGCACATGGCCTGTGTTTGGGGAAGTGGCTTCTATTGTTTCATCTATCTATTCCATAAAGAAGCAGAATTGCTTTTTACATTTATCACGAATGAATGGCAGCTGTTACACCCACCGTCTTCAATGAGGTTTCATCAACCCCCCAGAATAACATTATTATCAAAAAGAAAATCATCAAGGCAGCCCTAAATCTCATCTAACTGATCGCCAGATGATCTCCAAGGGTAGAGGAATCTTGAAAGGGTATAGAGCCAGCATAGATGCTTTCATGTCCCCTTTTCCACATCTCTGCAGCCAGCCATAAACATAGTATCTGAGCATTTGCATGGTAAATTAGATCTGCATGTTAAAGTGCCTAGCAGACTTCATAGAGTCATCTCTGTTCCATTTGCTGATTATAGAAGCTCTGTTTTGGGTTATCATTCTGGTTATGGTGGGGAATCTTTATCAAAGAGGAGCCTCACTTGCAGCATGACCTAAATGTGGTCAGACTCTGGACTTACCTATCCCCATTGGAGTGTTATCATAGAGCCGTGTCCTAGTCAATCAGTGTCCTTTATCTTCAGATCTCATACACTTTTGTGAGCTGCATTATCCCAGAGGAGCACAGCTGCTTGGGTGGGACATGTATGAAACAGGAGCAGTTATTCATTACTGCTTGTATATATAATCTTCAGTTACTGCCAACTGTAGAGCACTCAGATTGTAACTGTTCAAATGAGTCAATACTTGCAGAAGCGTTGCAGATCAAGGGGGTTGGCTATGTGAGTAAGTTTGCAGAGTATTTTCCCATGTTACCCCAGCATTAATCTTTTGCTATTAGCATTATTCATCCATATGAATATTAAATTCTGACAAATAACAACACAATTAAAAATAAAAGGAAAGTATTTTCCCAATGTCAACAGCTTAAAATATACAAACTCATTGCAATTCTCTCACA
Organism: Malaclemys terrapin pileata; assembly: GCF_027887155.1. Lineage (NCBI taxonomy): Eukaryota > Metazoa > Chordata > Testudines > Emydidae > Malaclemys > Malaclemys terrapin. Next base: position 15,505,067 of record NC_071518.1, read on the forward strand.
AGCTGACATGTATCTCTGTAACTCATCCTTTATTTTTCTTCATGAATCATTCATGCATCACAGCCAGACTCATGCTAAAAAGATCTTCAGGAAAAAAAAAACAAAAAAAACCCATGCGCTGCCTGTGCCTTTTTAAAATGAATGTGGGCCCTAAATTAACTTTTGACTGATAGCTTTGTGCAGTAAAATGCTTCTCTACAGAACAAAAACTGGAGTAGTCTATAATTTAAATTGGCATATTGATGAGTTCTGTAGATGGATTTGATGCACATTGAACAAGAATGAAATTATGTATGCAAATATCGTAGGTATTGCAGGTGTTGTTGATGACAGTTTTGTTTTGTTTTTAAAGTACGGTAACAGAGTTTTAGATAACCTGTACTATAGAGATATATTCTTTGTAAGTTACTTACATGAAATAAGAAAAACCCAGTTGCCTAAGTGAGGCATTTCTGTGTAATGAAATGAGCTGTTGAAAGATGAGCCAAGTGGTTGATAAAGGACACACTTTGATAGACACATTCATTTTCCAAATGCCTGATTTTTAGAAATAACTTTTCGTGCTGAGCACCTGAAACTTCCACTGGAATCTGTGAAAGTTGCAAATGTTCAATATGTCTCAGGAGCAGGCTCTACATTCACTGACTCTGAAAGGATCACCACCCTCTAGGTGTGGAACACAGAAGTACCAGTCATCTTTGTTTGGGAAGTCACTGCAAAAAGTAGAAATTCCTCGATGGTACCATTAGAAATAACACAAAAATATGTTAGTGCATCATCTTTTCTGGTAAATTAGGACTGAGCAAAATTCCTCTACAAATTATCTCAGTTCATGAACTCATACTGGCACAAAACCAGTCAAGAAAGTAGTTTCTAATCAGAGCTGGCTCCAGCTTTTTTGCTGCCCCAAGCGGCAAAGAGAAAAAAAGAAAAAAAGAAACCTGATTGGGCTGCCACCGAATTCCCACAGAAGACTAAAGTGGAGCACTTGAGCTGCTGCTGAAGTGCCACCGAAGACCCAGATGGAATGCCGTCCCTTTCTATTGGCCACCCCAGGCACCTGCTTCCTTCGCTGGTGCCTGGAGCCGGCCCTGCTTCTAATGGTGCAAAACCTCAGAGACCTTCTATGGACTCCATATGTGGGAAGAAAAATTAAATAGAAGACTCAATTAATATATTTAACAACTTCTCTTTTCTTCCCTTCTCTGCCCCTTTTTCTTTTCTTTTCTTTTTTTTTTTACTGAAAACTATTATGATAAATGTTATAGTGCTGTATATCTTATCTTATATTGTTGATTTGGAGTGTGAGCCAGTGTTCAATAAAATCAATCAGTTTCTCCATTCATAGATTAGAAGGCCAGAAGGGACCGTAGTGATCATCTAGCCTGACCTCCGCGGGCATAAATTAATTTCTGTTTGAACTAGTTGACTTTAATAGGTATTGGATCAGGCTCTTGTATTTACTCTGTAATGTAATATGTGCTAACCATTTCATTCTGCACCTACGTAAGGAAATTCAAGTAAAACCACTAAGAAAAATCTTAACTGGATGTGTTATGCATCCTTTGAAGGTGCATACAAGGTCAGTTGTGTAGAAGTAGGCAGCGTCTTTATAAAGGGAGAAGGACCTTTCTTTATTTTTAAAATGTGAGCTCTTCCTGTTTGAATTAATGCAAAATCCCCCAAAGCTCCATATTATAAATTCTATTAACCATGGCCGCATTTTTAAGAGAGTGAATTGCTGTTGAACAGCAGCCTTACCGGGAATGAATTTATACAAATTTCCTTAGAACTCCGGCAAGCACTCTTGCTGTTATGACCTGTTGAAACATTGTCGACTATTCTTTTCCTCCCCTTTACAAATGTCAGGGCTGTCAGGCAGCTGAAACTTGTCCACTGATTGAAATAAACAAATTGCTGACCTAAGCAGCATTTTTAAGTCTTCAACCAAGGCCTTTTCAATACATATCTAACTTATTACAACATTTGTTGACTGACCACCAGGCTGGACCAAACATTAGAATCAGCTAGGAAATTAAAGTTGACAGTGTTTATTCTGGGAACTGATTAATTAAATGCCTTTCCTGGCAGATCCATTAATATCAACACAGCATGGCATATATATTGACACAGTGAGAGAAATTGCTTTCAACAATAGAGGGCTGTTGACAAAACAGCGTAACATTTGGACCATTAGCAACTGTACAGGAATCCATCTTCTCTATCAATCTCATTTTAGCTGGCAAAATGTTTAGCAACAAGAAAAGGGAAACGGCAGGGATAGTATGAAATATGTATACGTGGATTATACGGAGGGAATAGGATACTGAGAGCCTCTCTGCACAGCGAGAGCTGGAAGAGAAAGGGGTAGTGGTGGGGAAATAGAAAATAAATCACTGATAGTAAGCCCTCAGCTAAATTTAATCCTGCAAATATAAAAGAGGAGTTAGAGAGACAAAAATTAAAACATCTAAAGAGGACTAAAATCCTCAGACTCAGTCAGACAGAAGCCTATGCTAGGAGATGGATATGCAGCAGGAGCTGTTGTCACCGAGTTTTGTTTGTTTCCTGTCACCAACTGCTGGTAGAAGGTTTCATTACCCACTGCACGGACTGGCATTCAGATAACTTTACCTAAAATTTTGTAGGTGAGTATATTTATATATCACCAACACACACAATAAACACATGCTCATGCAACTTTGGGTCAGATCCTTCACTGATGTGGCTGGAGCTACACCAGTTTAAGCCAGCAGAGGATGTGATGTTTTATTAGCAACCAGTTAAGGTTACTTAAGTGAAAAACCCACCCACACAAACCCTTGAATGCAGGTGTTAGACTGCACTCCTGGGTGGGACATTGACAGAGGGGATTGAACATGGGACTTGTGATCTAAAAGCATGAGCCTTACAGCCCTAGATAGAAGACCTCTGTTACCCAAGAATATTTCAGGCTCATCAACTTCTGTATGTGATTCAGCCACCACTAGAGGGGGACAGAGTACCACACTGAGTAGGCATTGGATACTTTGGAAAATGACCAGGTAAGATACCTTCACTCACCTCCCATAATGTCCTTTCCTTACATGAACCACTCTTCCTGTCAGAATCCACCCCTCTGCCAAGCAGATACACAGCATGCACAACATTCTTGTAACTGCAAGTTTTAACTCAGCAAAAATAATATAATATCCATGTAATGTTCTCACCTGTTTGCTGTTTAAATTCAGGTTGGAATTGAAAGTCTGCGGTGCAAGTTAAAGGAAGGCGACATGAATCTCTGGCTGCCTGTGTTTTGGTGGGCGGGGGAGGGGGGAGTCTGTCAGTGACAGAGGTTATTAAGGACATATAATAGAGCAAGAAAAGAGCTTTTAATCTGCAAGTCTGACTGCATTTTGCAGGTCTACTTAGTTCCACTATCTCACCTGATGTATCCTTGTATGGGGCCTCATCCACATCTGTTGGTCTCCTGTTGCTCTACCTATGGCAGAACCTTACTCCAGGAGGTAATTTACTGCTCAGTGTGTATAATGGTGACAATAGCTGGCCCACAGAGGGTTAATATCCCCCCCACCCCCAACTGCATTGTGTGTAAATTAAGGTGTCTGTTAAAATGGCTGAAGTAAGAGAGAAAAGGCCAGTTCTTTAGCTCTGCTCTGGGAGGTATAAAGGGGCCAGAAAGTTACTATAACTGGACAACTTGGTAGCCTTCCAGTATGAGACTTTCTAGGAAGCATAGAATTTTCTAACTCTCCCAGTTGCAGCATAGGTGATGTGCTGGGGGTGTGGTCAGAAGAAAACAGGCATGGCTGGTTGATCACTGCACTCTGGTAATCCCTGGCTGGTGTGCTGTTTGCTTGGGGCAAATTGAGAGTAACCAGGAGACTGTTCTAAGCTATACCAAAGGCATTATATAATTGACCCCAGGAACAGTTTCTCGCAAACTGCTTTTTTATTGGTCTCCAGCAAAGCAACACCTAGCACTTATTGGACACACCTCAGGATTGAGCCTAGAATCTTCAGCCTTGAGAAACAACCAGACTAGGATGACAAGGGTCCGGTAACAGCTGGGTGATGTGAAAAAATGATTTCAATTTGTGACAATTGTATAAAAGAAATTCAATTTACATATCAGTAGTGCTTTCTGCCATTATGTGACTACTTTTTGAAGTGTGTGGAACATGAAGATAAAAGATAATGGGCCTGATGCTCAGATGGCCTAAATGGTGTAACGCTATTGACTTCAATGCAGCTATGCTGATTTACACTGAGGATTCACCCCAAAATCTTTTAACAGGGGCCTTCTATCACCGAAGTCTGAATTTCTTTAAGTATATTCAAATAGATTCTGATTTTTATTTATTAGTTTAATATTCTTTGTATGAGTACAAGTACAATGTGTTCACTCCAGAATTCAAATGCTACTTGCATGAAAATCATGTTTTAAATACCATCCTTGGATAGAATAAATAAATCATGCATTTTTCCCCTTTTAATTTTTTTTTCCGGATCCCACTTTTGAAAAGAAGCCACATGAATAAATCATGAGTGGAGAGGCACAATGAGTTACTACCAGGCTTTTTATTTCTACTTGTTACTTTGTGTACATATTTGCCACAGAGATGTCAACAATAAACTGAGGATTTACTTTAATTTTCATATAATAAAAAGGAGAAACTCAGAGTTCCTTCCCATTATGAACTGGCTTCAGCAGTTTTATGTCACTTTGAAAGGACACGTACTCACCTTTTTCTATTTCCTTTTAATGTTAGTATGGAAGTCAGTTAGGCTTCTACCACAGTAACAGTATGTCTGTAATTCACATAAACAATTCAGGGGAGTTGAACAAAACCTGTGGAATAGAAAAAAATCTTGAACTATTTATTTTTTTGACAACTCACTACTATGCAAAGGTTAGGAACCCTGGAGGAACATATAACTGATAGGACTGATAAGAGGATCTAGAGCTTGGCAGTGGTTCAAATGTGGTCCAGGTGCTGGTGACTTATGTGTGTTTTTGAGAAATGTGGCATATTTATTGGAATCCCATTTTTATGTTTTATGATCACAAAAACAACTTCAAACTATATAATGTTTGAAATGCTATTTTTCACCAACTGAATGGCCCAAACTGTGAGGTACTGAGAGCGTCCTGTGAGTTGCTGAACCCTGTCAAATGCCCAAGCAATCAACAGGAGATGGAGGTGCTCCGCACCTAGCAGGACTAGGCTGCCAGGACAAAAAGCATGGCCTCTGACTTTTGGATTAGGGTTGCCAGTTTTGGACAGGATCGCCAGTTGAAAAGAGACCCTGGCGGCTCCAGTCAGCACCGCTGACCGGGAAGTTAAAAGTCCAGTCAGCAGGGCTAAAGCAGGCTCCCTGCCTTCTGTGGCTCTGCGCAACTCCCAGAAACAGCGACATATCCCCACTCCGGCTCCTATGCGTAAGGCCAGTCTGGGGGCTCCGCACACTGCTCTTGCCCCAAGCGTCAGCTCTGCAGCTCCCATTGACAGGGAATGATGGCCAATGGGAGCTGTGGGGGTAGCGCCTGTGGACTGGGTAAGAGTCAGGGGGGACATGCTGCTGTTCCGGGGAGCGGCCTGAGGTAAGCACGCATGGAGCCTGGACCCATGACCCCATCCTGTGCCTCCGCCCTGATCCCCTCATGCCCTCCGAACCTCTCATTCCCAGCCCAGAGCACCATCCTGCACCCCAAAAGCCTCATCTCCAGCCCCACCACAGAGCCTGCACTCCCAGCTGGAGCTGTCACCCCCCCGTGCCCCAACCTGGAGCCCCCTCTCGCACTCTGAACCCCTCAGCCCCAACCCGGAACCCCCTCCTGCACCCCAAATCTCTCATCCCTTGCCCCATACCAGAACCCTCACCCCCCTGCACCCCAACCCCCTACCCCAGCCTGGAGCACTGTCCCACACCTTGAACCCCTGATTTCTGGCTATACCCCCCCACTCCCCAACCCCCTGCCTTAGCCCAGAGCCCCCTCCCATGCTCTGGACCCCTCGGATCCACCCTGGAGCCCCCTCCTGCACCTGAAAGCCTTCATCCCTGACCCCACCCCAGAACCCACATGCCCAGCCAGAGCCCTCACCCTCTCCCACATCCCAACCCACTTCCCCAGCCCGTTGAAAAAGAGTGAGGGTGGGGGAATGGAGTGAGGGGGGGGGGGGCAGAGCCTTGGATTAGGGGCGGGGCCTCAGATGAGGGACAGGGCAGGGGGAGGGGCAAGGGTGTTTGGTTTTGTGTGAGTAGAAAGTTGGCAACCCTATTTCGGATGTGTGATTTTTGCTTTTTCACTGACCCACTTGAGACCATTTTGCTTGATTCTCAGCTTCATTAGTGTGGACCTGGAAGTGCTCAGCACCTCTGAAAATCAGGGTCTAGAAGTCTCAATGGCACAAAGGTCATGTTTCATAAATTTGGCCTCGTTAAATATTTCCCATATGCAGAGAGTCAAGTAGCATTTAGTAAGGACTAAACTTCAAATGGTTCTAAGGCTTGATTCAGATATTCAGACAAAAACTCCTGGGTCTGCAACACTGTGTTGGAAATCTTCTGAGAACAGGTTTTCCTAAATGATTTCTATTGCTTCCTGCTTCCTATTTCAGAAAAGAAATATTCAGAGAAGTCTATCTCATGAAGAAGAGCTCTGCATAGTTCAGAAGCTTGTCTCTCTCCCCAACAGAAGTTGGTCCAATGAAAGATATTACCTCACCCACCTTGTCGCTCTAATATCCTGGGACCAACAGGGTTATAACAACACAGCATACGTGGGATTTGAGCATTTTTGCATTCCTATGTCCTTAATGGAACCAGAAAATAGGTGCCCAGAAATTAACTTTAATTATCCTGAGTATTTACTCCTAACAAATAACTGATTTTTTTCAGTTGAAGGTTCAACAAATATACAGTCTGAGTTTTAGGTGAAGAGCAAGGGATCATTCTTTTATCTGAACTAGTTGACCAATTCCTAATAGTGCTATACTTTCAACAGATAGTTTGGAAACTTTTAAAACAACTTTGCAGATATAGAATTTAAAGTGATCTCTCAACAATATAGCAGGAAACAATAATCAGGTTTCCAGAGTTTCATTCTCAGTTTAGTCCTCATCACAACATGATATCACAGAAATGAAAAATTGATTTTTCAGCACAATCAAAATGATAATTTTTTCTATATCCATCTTAAAAATTTGATTCTATTTCCCTCCAGCCTAAGTCTGCAGCATATACAAGAGATACTATAGTTATTTCTGTGACCCTTGTTAGTGAAAAAACACATTAAGCAAAGATAGAAATTGTTCCTGCATTTCCAAAATTGTTTATTAATACAAACATCTATTGCTCTTATTCTGTTATACTAGGAGATTGTTAGTTTTCATATATCTAGTTTCTAATTTATTATATTTATTTAAATGTTCAATTAAGGTCTTTTGTAATAGTTATATATACTTTTTGAAACTAAAAATATGTATGAGTCTATATAGGTATAGTCCATATAGTTGCTGAGATACCACCCATTGATGGGCACAGTACAAAGACCTGAATAGAATAGAAAGGAACTAAATCATTTTCCCATTGAAATCAGTGGCAATAAATCTCATTGTTTACAATCGGTTCAGGAACTGGCCTTAAATAAAGAGTGTATGTTGGTTTCATATAAATGTATAGTCCATGGTATGTTAAATAAGAAACAAAATTAGGTCAAATTCATCCCTGGTGTAACTCCTTTGAATTAAAGCATCAGAGATAGCCCATAGTTTCTAGCCTAGAGCCCATGAATTTTGGATGATAGTTTTTATTTCCAGCCATATACAGGCTAGAAAAATTGTGTTGCCTTTTATTGAATGTATTGATCAATACCATCTGCTTCTCTTTATCCAGCGCTTTAAATATTGTGTGGTGTTATGAGTTTCCCAGGACCTAATTCATCAAAATAAAGTTAACCTATTTTTTCTGCCAGTTGTCACACACTTGACACTTTTTCATGATTACTGTACCATCTTTCATTACGTGCACTGAACTTTTTCCTCTTGCATACATACCTTTATTGTTAATCTTTATCTGTTACAGAGCAACAGTATGATAGGCAATATGTACAAGACAGAGGGAGGAATGATCACTGCCCTAAAGAGAATAGAAAGACAAAATAATTCCAAAAGGGGCAGGAGAAGAGTCAAGTTTTAAGGGACCACAAAGAAAACACAAAACTGAGTGTGGGAGAAGGGAACAGAGAGGCAGAAGAAGCAAGGGCAGTATATCAGAGAAAAAGGGAGAGGAGAGAAATAGGAAATAGGTTAATAGTGCAGATATTTTAAAGTGATTAAAAACCAAGGATGTTGAGGTGAGAAGAAGTGGAGAGAGGCAAATGAAAAGGGGAGTGGAATAGCCTAAGAGAAAATATTTTTTGAGATCCAACATTTTGAATGCTCTGGTATGGGGTGTGAGCCAGAGAGGAAGTAGGGAGACAAGAAAAGGCGAGATTACAGCAGAGAAGGAGGAAATGATCTCAGTTATCTCCTTGACCTTCTCAAAATGACTTTAAGTAAAATTAGTTTTCAAATAAACCAACCAACCTATTTAAAAAAGCTTAGGCAGTTTTCAAAATGGACATTGTACAGAAGTTCAAACACCCACAAGAAAGTAGTAACTGATGTACTCTTATGTTACATGCATATGTACTTTTTTGTCCCCAGACTGCATAATTGCCATGGTTACCCATGTCACATCTAAGATAGAACTCTTGTGCCTGCAACAAATAAGAATCCATGTGATTGGTTATAAATGTCACAGAAATTTAAGGAAAGAAATGTAAGTTGCTGCAAACTGTCGTACTTTGGAAATAATAAATAAGACTTCCAGTTCTGCCAAAAATAAAACCCACCCTCTCTTCCTTGCATATAATAATGTTAATGCTTTTCAAGCATAACATCTCTTACAATAAAAATCACAGAAAAATGGAGAAATTAATCTGCATAGACAAAACTTGTTCATCAGGAGATTATTTAGTTGGTTTTTACTTTTATTCTATTATAGCCCAAGTTGGTTTTTACTTTTATTCTATTATAGCCCAAGAAGAGAAAATAGTGGTTTGAGGGTTTTGGTCTTTACCAAAATCTGAAATATGATTCTTTACACTGACCTATTAATTAACATTTCTGTAAGCCATTAGTAGCATGGCTACCGTAATCAACTGTTGTTTCAATTTCTTGAAGCAATTTGTCACTTTACAGCAAATCATTCCTAAGACATGTACAAGGGGTTAAAGGTTTTTATAACCTGATTAGCTATTGGACAAGGTAATCCAATTTTTGTCTTCATGGATTAAGTCAGGTGCTGATTTCCCTTGAGTAATGCCCCCCTCCTTCCTTTTCCTGATTTGATACCAGGTTGGAAGATTTATTCCATATTTTGTTATGTGTTTTGCCAGGCAGAATCTGCACTGGGCACATGCCTGACTAATGCAGTCATTGACCTGCTAAAATGAATAAATTTAAAGATGAAAATGAGAGTTATTTAAATAAGGTTCAGCAACAATTGAGAATCAAATGTGGAAGAAGAGCTGATTGTAGCAATGTTTTGAAGAGAGAAGAGCATCATTTCAGACTATATAAGGTTTGCAGTGGGGGGAGGGGATTCTTACAAATGTTGTGAAAATAATTGCTTGGTAATTAAAGTTTAAAAAGAAATTTGAAAACGAGCTGTTCTCTGGAAATAAAGCACACATTTTTAACAGTGAGAGTAATTAACCATTGGAACAACTAACCAACAGTTGTGGTTGATTCTTCATTACTGTCAACTTTTCAATCAAGATTGGATGTTTTCTGAAATATATCATCCAGTTAAAACAGGAATTAATTCAGGGGATTCCTATGGACTGTATTATACAGGAAGTCCGACTGAGTGATCAAAATGGCCCCTTCTGTCCTATAATCTATGAATCTCTCTATAGATTGGATTTATAATCTCACCTTCCATCAATCCACTTTAAAAGTATGAACAAATTAATGTCAACCAGTCAAGTAATCAAGTAGCTATGGCCAATCTTCTGGAGGGATTTCAATATCAGGGAAGCAAACTGGACTTTATATGCAGTGGGGAGTCATTTCATAGAGTGGAGCATCAGTGTTGTGTATTTACTATGACCAGTGTTCCTAAACAGACAGATTGCTGAGTTTTGTGCCAGGCAGAGCTTTTTCAGGGTGTGGAACTTCAATCCTAGTTGGAATAATCAAGTCATGTAGTGAATGCATGAGTAATTGTGATCAGATAGGTTTCAGAGTAGCAACCGTGTTAGTCTGTATCCGCAAAAAAAATCAACAATCAACAAAGGATTGAATAAGGACTGGGAATGGCTGAGCCATTACAAACATTGAATCCATCTCCCCTTGTAAGTATTCTCACACTTCTTATCAACCTGTCTGTACTGGGCTAGCTTGATTATCACTTCAAAAGTTTTTTTTTTCTCTTACTTAATTGGCCTCTCAGAGTTGGTAAGACAACTCCCACCTGTTTATGCTCTCTGTATGTGTGTATATATATCTCCTCAATATATGTTCCATTCTATATGCATCCGAAGAAGTGGGCTGTAGTCCACTAAAGCTTATGCTCGAATAAATTTGTTAGTCTCTAAGGTGCCACAAGTACTCCTGGGGTTTTTTTTGTGATCAGATATACATCTGATGTGATAGGGTACAATCTTCCAGTTAGATGCAAATGGTAATTGTTACCATTTGGGTAATCTATTTGGGTAATCTATTTGGGTACCCAGCAGCAGAGAGAAGAGAAGAGCAGTAGAACACTGTAGACACATTTAACAACCTGAGAATAGATGCCCCAGAGTTGAGTTAAGTAGGGAATGTTTCAAAGGACTCAAGTTATCTGAAGCATCTTCCTCTTCCTAACAGCTTCACTTCAGTCTTGTCAAGGTTCAAACTTAGTCTGTTGCTCTTCATCCAGGTACTGATTTTTACCAAGCATTGAGTAAGCTGGAATATGGTACAGTTTATGTTTTTGAGATGTAGAGACTGGGTTTTATCTGAATAGCTAACTGACATTGTCAGCCCAGCTCTCACAGTGGCTTCATATAGATTATGAATTATATGAGCCTGTGGATTTCCACAGGTTAAGACTTTGAAGGAGGAGGGAAAATTGACCATAATGATCCTCTGTGTTTTGTCTAAGAGAAGCTCTTCCAGGTTGTTTCTATCCATCCCTGCATTCCTTGGAGTCGGGGCATGAGTGTTGTGTATCAAATGGAAGAGAGAGTTCCAATAAGATGAGTATAGATTTATTTCCTTTCCCTGTGAACAAATCATCCATCCACCAGAACGTCACAGTGCTCTCTCTGTACCATCCTATGACATAAAGCCTTCCTGAAAGGAATACTAGCAGCAGGTAGGTGGTATTGGAGATTGTCTTCTGCTATAAAAGGAGGCTGGACAACGAACAGCAGTTTGTGAGGTCGATAGCATCAATCAATTATCTGTTTAGTGCAATTTCTTACTAATTCTTCTGCTCATTGGTCTCTTGTTTGAGTAAAGTTTTCTATCAGTAAGCTTTGCAATGTGTAAGGGTCCAAGACTTCTTGAAGGAGGTGGATGATATAAGCAGTTTTTTTTTTCTAGTCTTGCAAAGGAAAGAGTTTTTATTTCCCCTGGATTAGGAAGTGGTCTGAACAGGATGGCATCCTTGCTTCAAGCCAACTTAGGTTTCAGAGGCCTAGTGCTTCTTTCTGCAGCAAAAGGTGCAGTAGCCCTGTATGTTCAAAAAGTGCCCCACAGTTTGCAGCTACTCATCTGCTTCAAATATATATCTGGAAAAATATTCAGACAAAGCCAAATACTAGCATTTCAATCAGAATTTAGTTGAATACCTATTTGAAACTAGATCCTGTTACATTCCTAGTAACAGTAGTATTTCTTATCTCACTGAGGAGGGTGGAGTTGAATTCACTGAGTGTTATTGAATATTCAGAAGAAAGTTGGCATATAATGGTATAATAATGATAACTATAGAGAATGCCAGCACAAAAGGGTTCCAAAGTACTTTACAAATATAAACCTCAGAAAGGAAATATGGTCTAGTGATATAGACACTAGTCTAGGACTTGGGCAACTTAACTTCAATTCCCTGCTTTATCACAGGCTTCCTCTATGACCTTGGAAAGTTTCCCTGTTTTTTCAGTTCCCATGTATGTAAAACATTGGGACAATATCTATTTCCCTACCATAAAGTGGTGCTGGAAAGATAGATACATAAAATGACTGTGAGGTGCTCGGTAATGGGGTTATATAACTACCTAAGATAGACGTACAGGATTGAGTTCACGGAGGGCTTAATTGTGGCTATGTCACAAGCCCTACATAAGGAGCAGCATGTAGTTGGTGTGGCTTGAGGATGCAGATGAAATTTTGGATCTCAAAAGCTGGTTCACAGATCTCATTTGCTGTAGGAGAAAGCCCTTAACGTGCACATTTCTTCCCCCCCTTTGTGTGAGTTGGGGCAGGGATGTGTGCAGAGTCAAGGTTCTACCTATTCACACTCCCTGATCATCTGCATAGGATGGGGAATAATGCCCCCTGGCAGCTTCTCAGCAAACTGCAGTTCAAATAGTCTATCCAGGGCAGCAATACAATTTCTCACCTCCTTACTCTCTTGTGCAGCACTATGGCCAGGGTCACAATCTGGCCCTTTATATATTTATGGTAGAAATAGCTTATAGATATTTCTTTGCCTGGAAGTCTGAGAAATGCCATTTTGGAAAGGGTTCTACCTGATCAATTAACTTTTCTTTTTCCTTCCTACACAGAAAGCTGATTTATAAATGTTCTCTTTGCAGGAAATTTACTTTCTGGAGCTAGCAACGCATATCGTTAACTTGTTTTGGGCAGATAATAAGTTTTGCCAGTGAATAAAAGTTGATTGGGGTTTTTCAGATGCACCACATCTCTAGCTGAAATCAGTGCAGTAGTTACTGAAACAGTGATTGCTGTGCTACCTAAAGAACATGACTCCACAGGGGGTCCTCTAAAAGATGTAATAGAAATTAAACTTTTATACAACTCTTAATAAAATATAAATCTATAAATTTTACATTTTTTAGACCTATCTTTAATAGCTCCATTTCCCCTCCCACTCCTTCAAATGCACCGATCTCAGACATTCAACTCATTTTTATAAACGTCTATGGACTGGAATGAAAACATAAAATATACCTTCCTTAAATCAAAATGGATAGTTTTACTATAGTTTCACCGTGCCTAAGTCCTTAGTGATAGGAGTGCAATTTTCCCCACGCAATATCCATTACTAGCAATAAACATGGAGGGCCAGATTCCAATGCCATTTCTCATGTTGAATGGTGCCTTACTCAAGCAGTTCTCAACCTTTCCAGACTACTGTACCCCTTTCAGGATTCTGATTTGTCTTGCGTGCCTCCAAGTTTCACCTCACTTAAAAACTACTTGCTTACAAAATCAGACATAAAAATACAAAAGTGTCACAGCACACTATTACTGAAAAACTGCTTACTGTCGCATTTTTACTATATAATTATAAAGTAAATCAATTGGAATATAAATATTGTACTTACATTTTAGTGTATAATTCATAGAGCAGTATAAGCAAGTCACTGTCTTATGAAATTCTAGTGTCTGCTGACTTTGCTAGTGCTTTTTATGTATCCTGTTGTAAAACTAGGCAAATATCTAGATTTATGAGTTAATGTACACCCTGGAAGACCTCTGAGTACCCGCAGGGATACACGTGCCCCTGGTGAGAACCATTGCCTTACACCACGAGTGGCCCCATTGAAATAAATGGAGGTTTACTGAGGAGCACTTTACTCCACAAATTCAAAGTGAGAAGTTCTGTCTGTTCTGTATGGACACAGAAAAGACCCTAACGCACAGTTTGAAAAATAGGTGTTTTTTCAGTACCGTTGCTCAAACTTTCTCTTCCTCACACTGTCCTCCTCTTAGCTCAAGTGCCTAGCAAATAAACAATCCACAACGAATTCAGCGAACTTAGCTGCTTTTCTGTACACAGAATATTTGTGATTAGAACTCAGTTTCCTCCACTTGATCAGTTATTTGAACTTGTTCACTGAAAATGTTTCCAAATATTTTTATGCTATGATGAGTCACAGATATTTGCAATTCGAGCTCTGTTGTTTAATTATGATTGGTCAGGTAGGGTATGTCTATACTATAAGTGAAAGGTGTGATTGTAGGATAGGTGGGCATACCCATGCTAGCTTTAACCTAGATAGAATGGGGAACAATAGTAATATAGACTTGGTGGCATGGGCTAGCAACACAAGTATGTACGTAGGGTCCCTAAAGGGCTTGCACTTTTGTTGCTATCCCATGCTGAAGACTGTGCCACAACAGGTATACTGCTATTGTTACCCACGCTAACTAGATCACATGCCTGTAATCACACCTTCGTTTGCAGTGTAGACATACCATTAGATGGCGGTGTTCCTGTTCCATGAGTGGGTAAGTGTGTAGACACTTTAGCAGGAATTGTAAGTCACACAAGATAAAAGTCCACATTTATCTGAGCAGTTTTGAAACGTTCGCTATTTACAGTCCTTGTGCCCATAAATGGGTTGCAAAGTAATGAAAATTGAATTCAAAAGGGGAGGGAACGTGGCAGCAGAATTAGTAAGAGGAGTTGGATGGGACCAGAGATAGCTGCTCAGCTGGCATATGTTGAGTAGCTGCAATTCTACTGACGATTAAGAGATACAGCAGAAAGAAACTGCACGCTGCTATTTTCTCTGTGTATGGATGCAAGTGTGTTGCGGGAAGTGAAACGAGCCAATGAGGGTGAAGGGGAGTTAGGAGTTAATCAATTTCCTGGTAAGTGGCCCAGATCAAATAGCTTTAAATGACTCCAAAGAACAGAAAAATTGTATGCCCACTCTATTTAAATGGAAGATCAAAATTGTTTGCAAGGCATCTCACTAGCTGCCCACAATTCACTGTCTCAAGGTAACAGAGGGTCCTGTGGCACCTTTAAGACTAACAGAGGTATTGGGAGCATGTTAGTCTTAAAGGTGCCACAGGACCCTCTGTTGCTTTTTACAGATTCAGACTAACACGGCTACCCCTCTGATACTTGTCTCAAGGTGTTGAGCCATGCTGTTGAGTTTTATTAAGCAGAGGCTGTGTGCAACCTGAGAGATGACTGCATTTCCCAGATGGGTAAAGTGATTTTCATTTATGTATAGTCTGTAAGTTTTATAAAACAATTTGGGATTGTTCAGGATGAGCGGCAACAGGTAAAGTATTAGTATTTAATCACAGATTACAAGTGTGAATTGCTGGGGATTTTGAGCAAATTATTCCCATTATTCACTCCAGGCTGCTTCCTTGATATACTATTATGTTAAATGACTTAATCTTCATTATATAGAGAATTTTTTAATGTTTCGTGCAATACTTATTTTTCAAGCAAATGATGAAGTTAAATTACACAATATATTCCCATGAGTCTCCGATAATTGGGCTGATTGCTTAATTGGCACTTTTCTGTTTCCACTAGGGTGTGCTAACTAATTAAAACAAGCCTTTGTACTCCGATACACTACCTAATAATCAATTGCTCTTACTCCAGCTAATCCACGATAAAGAACATAAATCTGTTCTCATATTTCATCATTTTGCTCCTTACAGCAGAGTACAATTTCACTGTAAACTGTGGCTCCAGAACCAGTCATACTAAGCTTTATGTCAATTGCACTCTTTTGAAGATGACCACATTTGTGGTGTAAGCAAGTTAGTTTAGCTGCACTGCTTATGTCACCGTAAGTTTGGATGGCTTCCTAGCTCTTTGTGGCAGGGACCATCTTTTTCTTCTGTGTTCGTACAGTGCCTAGCACAATAGTAGCCTGGCCCGTGACTACTAGATGCTATGGTAATGTAAATAAGAATACCACAAGAGCTTTTGGGAAAGATGAATAAATATCAAGTACCCTTTCATGCCCGCAGGCTACATGTGCAGAGAGCACTCTCACATTTCTCTGCATGAAACAAAAGAATCAGCTGCCTCTACCTTCATTCCCTCTCTGTGGATGCCAGGGAGGGTTCTGTATAGAACAAGAACCCATTGCAGGGAGGAAGCTGCAGGAAGGCAAGCTGGGGAAACAAAGAATGAGGCACATGCAGAGGATGGTATGTGTCATCTTCTGAGTAAAGGCTTTATTATGTTACCGTGGCCTCCCCTCCCTGGTAAGGATCTCCTGTAAGGGGGCCAGTTGGGTATATCCTGGCGGCACAGCTCCATTGGAGCAGCACTGCCAGAAAGCAGTGCTGGGGCACAGAACAAGGGCAAAGGTACAAAAAATCTTTCACAGGTGACTCTGGTCTCCTTCTTAGGCTCCAAGATCTGTACCAGTCTGGAAACATCCTAGTATTTGGGGACAGATTCCACTGGTGGACAGGTCAAATCCCACTGCGCATCATCAGTGAGAAATACCCACGAGGCCAAATGGAGAAATATTTTCTTTAGTTCAGCCCCAATCATGGAAGAGAACAATCAGGCCTTACTTAGGAGAGAGGCACAAAGCAGCAGCAGCAAACTACCTAACTGTGTGACACTCACATGTATTCAAGTTCTCTCACAAACATGAAGCTCAGCTCATGTTAGTCAAAAGCTTTGCTTAGTTTCTGGAGGAAACTGGGCTGAGTTTCAAGTGAATCCAGGCCAATTTATGGTTGTGCATTGACATTATGTTAAATTGATGGTTTCACCTGGTTTAAGCATGAAAGTAAGTGAAACTCAACATCACTTTCAGATTTGGAGTGCATCTAAATGTATAGGGTGCACAACCCTATCAAGGTAAAGATACTATTCACATGATTTCTGGAACAATAAAACCAGAGTTCCACACAGCCCTGGTAATGAACATCCCTGATAAAGTTGGCGGGTTAGTATTATTATGCTTATTTTATTTAAACAATCTGTTTTAAAGATGATAGAACTGAAGTGCAAAGAGGTTGAAGTGGCTTGCCCAAGGTCAAATTGGGATACTGGCTCATAGTCCTTGGCACTAAACACTATACAAAGCTTCCACAAATCTCTGGCTATTTATGATTTTGATTTTTTTCTTACTTTCCTGTTAGAAAAAGGATGAGGAATTCAGTGAATTAAACCTCTTAGAATCTGTTCCAAAACCTATTTTGTGAGCTAAACTTATAAAGTTATTACATAAACTCCTAATTGCTGAAAAGGGTCAGATCTTCATTTTAAAAGGGAATACGTGAAACCTGGCAAAAGGCAAAGCTTTATTACTTTGGAAAGATCTTGGATTTCTCCCAATTAATGCTGCAAGCAGAAGACCTGCCAAACTCATTAATTACCTTTAATACCCTATCCACTAGTGTAATTAATTTAATTCTTTTCCCCCAGAAATAGAATGTAGCCACATCCAAATAAATTACACCGGATATCGATCCACTGAGCAGGGAATACGAGCAGTATTTCTGGGATTTTACATCAATATATGCTGCTTATGATTCTATTGCTAGAGCAAATAGCACTGGAGACAGAAGACTTCTGTCTGCTAGTACAGGAAACTGAAAATAGGATTGAGAGAAATACATTACTCCAAATCATACTAGGGAGATTAGGATATAAAACCTAAATCCAAAATTGAATTCTTGTACTCTCCCAAATAAATGCTCCCATTCACTGGGATTCAGAGCTTTTTTCAGTATTTACAATGACATTGCTCTTCTTATTATATACAGAAGTTTGAAGAGCCTCCTCAGATTAGGTGATATAGATATAGATAGATATATCTATTTAGGAGATTTTCTTGGCAGGACTGATCTCAGTATATCACATTTGTAAACAATTTTCTATATTTACAAACATTTTTCATCAGTGCCATCTGATAATATAAACCATAATAAAGGAATATTTATTATGTACAAATATCATCTGCATCTCTGCCAACTTTAAAGGCTCAGATAGGATATTTGTTTCAATCAGACATTGATCAGTACATTTAATAAAATTTCTAACTGGAGTTATACAAAACAAATCAGTTGATTATCAGGGGAACTCTGTTCCCTTCATGAATCAGTTTAATTGGCAGGATTAATTCTATTTTCATATTAACATCTTCTCTCTATCACTCTCTTGTCATCCACAGCTTCAGACTACTAAATAAGACCACATCCTTTCATGGAAACCCCATAAAAAAGATGCTTTTTGGAAGACAGCTGTCACCGATCCGAGTTCCAGAAATCCAGCTAATTCTTTTGTCACCACGCTATTTCCAAATCCATAGGAAGATACGTTTTTCACTTTATCCTCCTTTCTAATGAGTCGAGATATTAGCTGTCCATTTCATGCAGCCTACATCTGCCTAAGAAGTAATTGATTTGTTGATTTAGTGGCCAAAATATTGTATTCCAATTTAGTAGCAGTAATGCTGGAGGCAAGAACAGGAGCTTGGGAATGTATATATTGCATTTCTAATTGTTCTAATTCTGTGTCTCACTAGGGTAACTTATTTCAATAGTCTCCTCTTACTTTCACAGAATGAGCATTGTGTAAACAGGACTTATGATGCTGAAGGTTTTCCACAGGGTATAGTCATCTGAGGCTGATATTGATCTAATACAAATTCTATTACATTACACGTAAGTAAATCATGAACTTGTGGTCTCCTAGTAGACAAGCATCCATTCTCTCTCTCTCTCTCTCTCTCTTTGTTTTGTTTTTACCAATAAGGCTTATCCACATGGAGCCCTTACTAACTCAGTGGACTACTCTGATTGTCCTGAAAGGGACTACTCAGAGGACCAAGAATTCCTAGTGTGACTAGATGTTGGCGGATTGGGCCCTGAATGAACAACTGGCTTAATAAAGCAAAACATTTCATATATACCTAACTTTATAACATGAGCAATTCCACCAACTACTATGCAGCTACGCACATGCTTGAAGTTAAGCACATACTAAAGTGATTTGCTGATCTGGTTTAGAATGATCTGACAAATATTATTCCAGACTATACTGTGAGAGTGACTTTATGTAGAACATAAGAAGGGCAATTAAACATTCTCAAATTACAAAAGGAGGTATATTTTACTAGATTACATTTATCATATACTGCAAGCTCCTGAGAATTTGTTTCTATTGCTGTCAGCCAGGCAATTTAAATCCCAAATTTGAAATAACCTTATAGTCAAGTAAAATAAAATGTTGTAAGTTTATCTGAGCAAACGTTTCCAATGTAATCTGGTACATGTGTACTCATCAAAGTTACCAGAGAATTTGCTGCTTACCCATTGACTAATATCAGTCTCTCTGCTGGGTTTCTTTATGCTCTAATTGAACTCTGAATGAGATGAAAAAACAACTAAAAAATCTTCTCCACCAAAGGTAAACACCTCTGAATGCCCTTAGAGAAGTTGTTTGGATATAATAATCCTCACGTTTAGGGTCAGAAGCTGTACAGCTCTCAGGCCACATGCAGGACTTTCATTTATGGCAATAGGTTTTGAACATGTCAGACTGGGCCAAAAGCTGCCTTCAGTTACACTAATGTAACTCTCGTGATTCTCTCTGAGGGTAGAATTGTGCTCACAGGGCCAGATCCCCATGTGGTGTAAATTGTCATTGCTCCAATGAAGTCAAGTAGAGGAGCTGCCCCTGTCTATTTAATTTTTACTACAAAGGCATCATTCAATTACACTAAGTACAAACGGATAGGATAACACACAGTCTGTCCTGATTTACACCCTTGTATTCCCATTCACTGGAATTGCACAGGCTCTTCAGGGAAGTATCTGGCTTCTTATTATACAAAGTTATATACAGGTACTGTGATAGCTGGTACTGTATAAGTAAACGATGGAAAGATCCTCCAAGAGAGGATGTATAATTTAGGGCAGCCTTGATCAGATTTCAAGCGCACATAGAAATTAGGCTCCTAATCCTGCTGGACAATCCAAGTGGGTAGCCTGTATACCCTTTAATCAGTGATTGCCAAGCAGGCATAGGCACACAACTATACACATTGCTCTGCTGGATCAGGGCCTACCATAGGAATGGATGTGCCTTATTACATCTACTTTCTTTCTCTGTAAATGCAGAATTTTTCTTTATATATGTTCCAGTAATTTGTTTAGTCTAGATGATTTGAGCAATAACCTTCTGCTTTTAGGACATTATTTTACATTCAGTAGGATTCACTGCAAGGACATCTTCCCTATGATACTCCACTGAAATTTCCCTTTCCTCAGTCTCATGCTAGTTCTCCTAACTATTTCTTTGGACATGAGCAATTTTTAACACTTGGCCATATCAAGTGAAATGAAAGAATTAAAATGCTATTAAGATCTACTGTGTTTTTTTCATCATATGAAGAAATTATTTGGTTAAAAAAAAAAAAACTGAACACATGAAAACTGAGTTTGGTTTGGACTGCCTGTGTTGCAGTGAAAGTACAGAAGAGCATTAGTTAGCTTCCTGGTTATTGCCACTTTAAACTAACCCCTTGGCAGTATGGGGGGAGGGAGAGGGAATGTATGAGAATAATAAATTAAATTAATGACCACATTACAATCACACAGATTTAAAACACTACTTATGCACAGCACAAAGAGGATTTCTTTTGTCTTGAAAGAATATTTAAAAATTAAAATATTTCAAGAGCATTAATCTGTTTCTTATGCAAGCCCACAAGACACATTCTAAGTGCATTAATGGACCCCAGAGCTAGTGGTTTACATGATGAGATGAGGCTATAATGAGCTACATCCTAACTGCACAATGTACTTGTGTGTTATTGCTACACATCTTTGCTTGGGAGCAATTTGGTAACAACAACTATCAATAGCACAAAATATGAAGTTTAATACCATTAACCTTTAGAGACTATGACTTGTATTTAACATACTGAAAATATCATTGATGATCTCAGTTTCCCCAGTAGAAGTTAGTCAATTCACACACACACATCCCACTTTAAAATCTTCCCAGAGTTGAAGGTCTTCTTGGGAAAATCTTGAACTCAATACTACATACAAGCTTCTGAAACCTCAAAGGTCTTTTCATCAATTAAGTGGTGCAGTTGAGACTTCACATAATTTTAATATGTTCTTGGTCAGCCATTTAGAGTCATTTTAAGTCTGCAACATAGTTTAAAGGGGCCTGTTTGCAACTAGCAGACTACTGTATGGGGTTATACACATCTTGGCAAAGAGAGATGAATTTTCTTAGCAGTAGCTGAACATTAGACCGCTGCAATAGGCTCCTGCCTCTCATCAATATACAGAAATTTTAAATTAGAAACTGCATTTTGCATTAGTTTCACAAGTAACTGAAACAATTTGTTCATTAATATTGTAGGATTCCTCTGACAGATATTCTCTTATTCTTAAATGTGCCTTTATTTCAGGAATGGAGCCAGATTCTGCTCTGGTGCAAATCTGCAATGAGGTCCAAACTGTGCTCTCAACGGAGTTAAGACTCTTGAAGCAGACTTTATGCTCATGAACATTTACTGGTACTGAGGAACTGAGTCTTCAAACGATGGTCCTCGTTTTCCTCTCACTTAAACTGGTTTTACACTAATGGAATTCCATTGATTGGAATAGAGATGCTCTTTCTATACACTGACATAATCAGCTCTTTGGCTTTATTTTTAAGTTACGCTGTTTTGCCAAGCACTTTCTAAAGGGAAATTAATATTCCAAAATGGCCACTTCTTTCTGATTGAAACTTATTCAGAGTTGTTAGAGTCAAGAACGTAAACACATGTAAAAGTCTAGTATCTGTACCCTAACAAGTACTTTGCAAGTCCTACTATGCTACTATAAACCAATTATATCTTTACACCTCATTGATCAGGATGTGGGAAGCTTGAATGAATGAATATTTGCTACTAATCTGAAAGTAGTAACTTGCCCAGTTCTGCTTTAAAGAAGCTTCTACAAACTAAAGCATTGGTGGTGCTGTGACTCCTTTCAGCTACATTTCTTTGGGGTTCAGCACAGGGCAGGATGGCAAAGAGAGAAGCAGTTCCTCAGGGAGGAGCAAACAAACCTCCTTCTGTCCCACTGGGTACTAGTGGCCACCTATTAATTGTATTTAATGGGAAGCACCTCTAATGACCCACCCTGCTATCGCCTGTACTATTGTGTTATGCCCAAAATATACAGTATTGCTCACTACTCGAATTATGATTACCCCACTGCATAGTTCTCACCTTGTCGAAGTGGAAAAGAACAGAAACCTTTAAGTCAAGTGAAGGACAGAAATTCCAAATAATCCTGATCCAGGTCAACCTGTGAACTCTCCTAACATAGACTATAACACATTTGTCATGTCTCAGTTCAGTTGTAAACCTACATTCAGGGTGAGACAAGTGTCTGCTTGAGGTCCTGCAGAGCCTCAGCTACTCCTGGTCTGTTCCATCCTCAAGTCCCAGGCAGGCATACAAACCCAATTTCAACTTCAGGCAGCAGAGTTCTGTTCCAATACCCTTCTCCAGCAGAAAGTCTGGAGAGGAAGTCACACCACACTCTATTTCCTTTTTTGAATGTGGAATTCAATACACAGTCTAATAGCTTGTGCAGGGCCTTCCCCACAATGAATGGACTATTCTGCCCACAGAGAAGATTTACTTGGCTTCCCTGTGACATGATTAGATCATAGTGTTCATTCATCCACATTTTCTAAAAGACTTTATATAGCTATAGTATTTGCTCCGGGTAATGCCTACAAATTAGTATCTCTGACACATATCATGTGCTTGTGGAAGATATTCCGAATGCATTAAGTGCTTTAATATGCATAGTTTGGGGAGACTTCATCAATATCGAGCTGAAATTTACGATTCCCTGATGTTATGTAGAATATTCTACATTCAGATTGGTTTAGTTTTAAGCCGTCCCATGGATAAAAAAGGGGTGAAAGTGCAGCCCTCAGCTAGTTGCCCTGCTGGTTGCCACATATACCTCAAAAAGAATAACTTTGTACAGGATGCTCCTTATTATCTTAATTTTGAATATGTGGGCAGGTGATTCTTGAATCATTGGTGTTACCATCGCATTGGCGTCACCATCGCTCAAGCCAGGGTGTGAATCTGAAGCATACCATCTTGCCACACAGGAACTTACTGTGTTGTCACTGCAAAGCCACATTCTGGGACTGTCACTGCAGGTAGCCGTGTTCACATGGCAACTTACAGCCTGGCAAACTGGTGTGCTGCAATTTCTTACTCTAGCTGGCCGCACAGTAACTTGCCCCATAAACAAGCCCTGACCATGTAGGGCCACATTATGACCTGCTCTTATGCTGTCATGTAGTGATAGGGGTGGGATTAAAGAGGTTCCTCAACCCTAGGTTGCACATGTAAGGACTGGCCAGAATTGCAGCTCTGTGTTCAGGGGATGGCAGAGACTCCTACCAAAGTTTTTTCTTCCAAGTATAATCAGTCAAAACCAGGGCTGGCAAAGGTCAAGTGCATAGAGCAGGCAAAGACCTGGCTCCATCCCTCCCCTATATGACTGCTAGTAGAGCTGAACGGCTGCCTGGAAAGGCATATGCTGCGTCCCTCAAAACGAGTGCTGCAGATTGCACTCCCCTAACACAACAAGTATCTCTAGGAGTCATTGTGTATCTCTGAAACAGAATCACTCCGGCTCTCCCAATGCACAGCTGTGGCAAAAAGCTACAATGAACAATGACAAACCTGCACTGCACTCAGCTTAACACCCCACCCCGCAAATAGCACAATTAAGGGTGTAAGATATTCAGGGCAAGGAATTTGCATTTCAATTGTGCATTAAATACCATGAACACACATGTAAAAAGCAACAGAGGGTCCTGTGGCACCTTTAAGACTAATGTTAGTCTTAAAGGTGCCACCGGACCCTCTGTTGCTTTTTACAGATTCAGACTGACACGGTTACCCCTCTGATACATGAACACACATGTTGTGTGAGTTCTCATCTCATGGACACTCCTTTGTCTCTAATTGCAGTATTGCACTAGGTCCTTATCTCTGGTGTCCCCTACCAGGGTCTTCCTTAATAGCCTTTCTCAGCATGCATCTTCTCTCAACTCCCACTCAGGGCATTGTGTAGCTTGGCCCTCTGGCCAAACCACATCAAACTCTAAACCCCTTCTCTCTCTCCTGACAACAATGTTTATTAAATGAACTGTTTCAAAACTTTCCACTGTTTTTTTTTAATGGATTCACTTTTGCCCTGTCTTCATGCAAACATGCATTACTTCATTGAGACAAGAGATCATCAATATCACCACCAGCAAGTCCAAATAAAGGTTCAAACACATCTTCAGATTAATAGTCCTTCCACCCACCCAGACTTCAGTATGGTTCCCTTGCAGTATCCTTCCTTTTGCACCCCAGCCCAGGGTTTCTCTTAATCAGAAAGGCCTCTCTTCTATACCATCTTTCCCTCTCCATCAATCTACTTATAACTCAGCTTCTTCTGACCACGTCATGCCCCCCAGATGCTGAGCATAACTAATAGGGTTTCTTTCCCTTGCCTTGCAGGTGATGGGGGTTAAGTCCCATGACAGTGAAGTCATAAATAATAATGATAATAAAGGCTTTATTTTCTAATTGAATTGCCTTCCTTATTACTAGTATCAATAATATTGATGATCTCTTGTCTCAATGAAGTAATGCATGTTTGCATGAAGACAGGGCAAAAGTGAATCCATTAAAAAAACAAACAAACAGTGGAAAGTTTTGAAACAGTTCATTTAATAAACATTGTTGTCAGGAGAGAGAGAGAACCAAACAGCTTCCAGAGATGTGTCTTGTTTTTTGGCAAGCTGTACACAATAAAATAAATTTGATTTAAAACTCCAAAGTTATAGAATTATAAAATAATTATAACTATTTTATATATAAACATACATATGTATTATTTTATTGTGTGTTTAGAAACATTAATCATGCTATAAACCTTTCTTCAAAAATCACTGCTGACAAGCTAAAACCAATATTATAGCACCATCTACTGACCTAATTCTTCTTGTTGATATTTTACTCCATAACTAGATTGCTTTCTGTGATTAAAAAGTAATAATATTTATTATATTGGTTGTGGGAGAGAAAACACAGGGGAATTTTGATCCCATTTCATAATCTGCTCATGAAATTTCCAGGTAATCAAAATGTTTGGGGGCATGAGTTCTCTGAAATGTTGTCTCTAAGGTTGGCTGGAGCTGGGATTGAATGACATTTCACATATCCCACCAACCATGGATTGCATGAAGCTGGAAGGCCAAGCAAGCTGTGTCAAAAGGGGAAGACATAATATTGAAGTAGCAGTTGATATGAACATGGCAGCTTAAGAGCAGCCAGGATGTACCAGTGGTCATGGTGTAGGTCTGACACAACTGAATGAAGATCTGCAGCAGAAAAGAGGGAGATCTGCAGCAGAAAAGAAGTTTCCAAGATATATTTTAAAACTTTTTTAACCAATGTTTATATTTAACCACTGTTGGCCCTGTATTTATTCCTTTCTCTTTCCCTTTTATTCTCCCTCTTTCTACAGGGCCTTGGATTGTGGGTTGTTTGTTTGTTTGTGTTTGTTTTTTTTGTTAAACTCTTACATGGTGAACTTATAATGTTTTATTCATGGACTCTAAATTATTATTATTTGATGCACAGAGCTTGCTCAGGGAGTTTTGCCTGGAGGTACTTCATAAATAAAATTATTTAGTAGTGAAAGTGGAAGAAGAAACAATTTGAGGATAAAGTGTCAGATCAGTTAGAAATTTCCCTAAGCTTATATCGCCAACAGCCAATATAACAACTTTAAAAAAATATACCAAGCAAATCTAGTTACAAAGTAAAATATCAACCAAGAAGAGAGAGAAATAGATCTAGAATATACATCATTTTAAAAAACAAAGTGTATCTATAGAGTTTGTGTCTGTGTGTCCTCCTACATAGTATATGCAGCACTGCTTTCTATTGAATGCAGTCCTGTTTTTGTGTGTGATTAAATATTACTACAAAAGCTCTAGTACTGGTTGATACGAACATATTGCCCTTTAATGGAGCAGACTATGTAGTCATAGGCCCCAGAAGTACCAAATAAGTGTGTCACTGGGGCTGGCTCTTTCGTGGGAGTCCAGTACCAGCCTACCTGTGACAGGCTCTGCTAAGGAAAATAAACCAACCTAGATCCACCCATCAGTAGTTAATTACCTAGGTGGTTAGGCAACAGTTAATTAGCTAGGGGACACGTAGGCCTCATAAAGGTGTTAGAGTGGTCAGGCAGGATGCCCCAGAACCCTACAGAAAGTCTAAGGCATGGTACCTCTCCAGGGAGTGAGTTAGAGAGTTCACCAGAAAAAGGTACCTGGGAAAGATGCTCCTGCAGGCAGCTGGTTCTGAGAGGACTGGACATGGCAAAGACTGAGGAAGGCCTGGTCCCAGGAAAAGGATTTTATCAGACATAGGAAGAGGTCTAGGTTGCTGGGGAATTCCACACTGCTTCAGAGAAGAGCTGCTGCAGTTTTTCTTCTGCGGGAGCCCTGAGTCCAGAGAAGGAACCCTTCCCCAGATGAAGGCAGTAAGCCTGACTCCCAAAGAGGGTCCTGGTCAAGAGGGCCTTACTAGTGAAGTGTGTGGCCAGAGGAAACAGATGGACTCAGGTAAGGAAAACAGCCTAATATTAACTTGTGCCCTCAGCTAGGACACCAGGGCCAAAAACGTACTTGCATGTCTCTCTCACCTCTGATTAAATACACTAGACACCACTAAAGGCACAATTCACTAAACTATACTCACTGAACTTACTGACAGCTCATAAAGGGAAACTGAGGCAGGGATACACCCACCACTTGCCATCGGGCAGCTGCCAGGGGGTATATAGGGCAATGCCAACACTGACACAAGGGGGCACTCCTGGGGTGAGTGCCCATCCTATTACTAAGTGCTAATGTCTCTCAGGCTACCATGGGGAATATCAATGAAAACAGTACATAGTATGCATTTAATTTTATAACATTAATTGTCCTTTATATAGCGCTACTGGGGTGCAAAATGAAATTTCAGAACACAGAATTCCTGCCCAGAACAATTTTCAATGTCTGTAAGACAGACATTGCAAAAAATAATGGTAGTAGGTCATGATGTGTGGTATGATGTAGCTGAGAGAGACAACATTCAACAATGGGACAATTGCTTCTAGGGACAATGTGATTTTAGAAGGAAAGGAAATTGCATCATTAACATTGTGTATGTTTGTCATGCTTCAATATTTTAAAAAATGTATTTATTTCACATTTATTAGCAAATTACATCAATTTTTAATTCCTTTTTTGCCCATATTCTAGAAACAAAATCACTGGAAGGAAAATTCACCAGAACAGTGAAATTTACGTGAATATTGAAGATTATTTTGAACACAGGTATTTTCACCAGAAGTCTAAGTATTAAAAATAATCATTCAAGGACCAGAAACAACAACAACAGTGTCTCCAATTCAAGCTACCCACTGCAGCTCTAACCTTGAATACTGACTGCTCAAAATGGGCCATTCAACAATGATCTCAACAAATAATTTTGAATGATCAATGAAATCCAGTTCTTTTTACCTGTTTGCAGATAATTCGTGAACGGAAAGAAAGCAAATTTTGTCTGAAATGGTTTGCTTTGATTTTTTTTTTCCCAAATCAGTATTAGTCTAAAGACAGCACATACAGTTGCAAAATATCCCCTAGCATCCTGGTGGGATATAGTTTGAATAATGACTCAGAGAGAAGATTGTTGGTGATTTGAGAGGTTGCAATCTGCAGAGTTATTATTTTCTCGAAAATACTATAATTCTTTAAGTGGCAGGGAGTTTGGATGGAGAACTGCAACAATATTCAGAGAGGTTTCTATAGGAAACATAGAGTGGAAATCCCGGTGTCTGATGGTGAGTGAAAAGACTTGACAAGACATGAGACTAGTGAATGACAGAAGACAGCTCTACAGCAAGCTAGACATATCCAGCTTTTGACAAAATGGACAAGAACAGCAGCATTACAGAGCATGTACACAGCTAAAGGCGACTGCCACAGAAACTGCTAAAATAAAGCATTCCATGCAGTGCAGCTCAACATGTCACGCTGTGCATTGGACTGTAGAGCGAGGCTGGGGACTCAGGAGCTTCTCGGTGAAAGCCCAAAATCTAAAGGAGTTTTAGAAAATGTGCACCAGACCATTTTCTCTTGTATTGCTACTTGCAGCTCGGAGTGCAATTTACACTTTCATCTGATGCTTCAACTTGGGGCAATGTGAAATTATTTCCATTGGTTGAGCACTGCTTTAAATGGGATCTTGATGTCATTAATGGAGTGCAATGAGAAACTAAAGAAATCAGCGGTTTGGATAACTAAATTGCTGATGATTTACAGTAGGGCTCAGTTAGGGTTAGGGTCAGGGTGAGGGGTTTACAGGATCAGTTTACAGGATTTTAGCAATACTAAAGTAAGTTCTGGTCAGAAACCTGAACTGGTACTTTAGTGACATGGGGCATCTACCAAGCCCATTGTCTTAGGCCGAAGGAGAATTACTGTCTAGTGAGGAAAGCCCATTACCAATATTTTTCTTCTCTCTCTCTCTCAGACACACACACACATATATATATCATGGGACATCACACACATAAAAACACTTGGTATAACTTACTTTCTGAAAACACAAACCTAAATTGCATTTAATGACCATGTCAGTTTCAAGTACAGCTCTTTTCATGTGCTATCTACTAAATTGGATTAAAATCCTGTGAGAATGGCTTTTCTCGTGACATCTGGGTTGCATCCCATCCTACACCATAAAGGAGCTTCCTTTCACATCAAGTTTTGGATCTGACCTGGAACTAAAACTGCAGTGGAGGACCAGACTCCATCCCCTATCCACATCACTACAAACGTGGGGGGACCTTCTGATTGCAGGCCATTTTTTTAACCTCTTTCTAGCATATAGGAAAAAAGTATGCTTGAATATTAAAATATTTATATCTGTTTATTTAAATTGATAAGATTTTTTATCTAAATTCAAAAGTATGTCTCTAATATGCACAGCAGCATCTAGGTTAAGGGTATAATATATTCATATATTCACTCGTAGCTCTCTAACTCTGAGCATTGCTGACTTGCATTTTCAATATTACCTTAACGAGTTACTTTAAACTTTTGTATTCCAACACTTTTAGAGAGTTGCAAAATGTCCTTTTTGTAAAAAAAAAAAGTTACTCTGTGTGGTTATTTTTTTCTTTGCTTCTCTTCTGTATATTACAAATGCCATGACCCCCAATGATCATTCAAAGAACACTTCTCATGTATATCATGACAACTGTGCCGATGCAAACTGTCAATTTCACTGCCTTCAAGAAGACACTGGAGTAAACTAAAGGAATTTCTATATGTGTTACCTACAGTATTTTAGTGTGTGACTGAAATATTGCCCAACTCTGAAATGTTGATAGTCTTAAGAGAGAGGTCATGTCAGTGATAAAAGTATGAGCTACAGTTTTCCTTATGCATTATGACTAGGCTGCAGAAAGCCTGAAAATATTGTTTGGAAAAAATATTACCTGGGGTCATAATTCTCTATTTTTTTTTTTAATTCTCAGCCCTTTATATTTTACCATATATCCTTTACTTCAAAGAAATGCTTCTGGGATAATCTCATTATATATATATGTATATGTATTATTGTATGTATGCATTCTTTTAACACAGCTGTGTGCTTAGTTTACACACGATTACAGATTCTAGAACAATCCAAAATACTGTAACAACATTATTGTAATCCATAATATCATTAGAGTGGCATAATGCAACGTTTGTAGTCTAAGGGTTAATAATGCACATCCTTAAACACAAAAGAAGCAGTAAATTCATACACAGCATATACATCCAGCTGAATCATTGGCTGAGATTCTCTGCTGTGCTGAGCCTCAACTCATCATAACATGGGATAGAAGTTCTGGGAAATGGAAGATGCCTTCCCAATTTTCAGGTTATATATATACACACACACATACATATACACACTCACAGCTCCAGACTTTCAAAGGTATTTAGACATCTACCTCCCCTTTCAGGCAATGGGAGTTAGGCATCAAAATACCTTAGAGGATTTGGGCCTTACTATTTTCATGTGACTATATTGGAGAAAATTAAATGCTCTCAACAGGAATGTACTATGGACAAGAACCTCAACTGGCATAAAGTAATATAGTTTCATTGAACTCAGAACTCCACCAGTTTACACCAGTTGAGAAATTGGTCCTACAGTTTGTTTTAATACATTTTTTAAAATTGTGCATAGCGGGAGAAGAGGAGAGCAGCTGTTCATACAAGGAAATGGCCTCCTAAAAACTAGTGATTGTGTAGGACTCTTCTGGCTCAACCCTTTTTCTCACTCAGAATTTCAGAGGATACCACAGCTTTGGACACAGAGTTGTGCAAGGAGAATTTAAATGAGATCCCAGATTGACACAAGATTTGGACTGATAGACTGGTTTCTCATCAGCAGAGAGAATGATCCGTATAACAGGTAATCATATTGGTCCCTGCAGAACATAAAATCTGTGAATCTATTGCTGGAGCTTTTTCAGGGCTGCAACTTTTTTTTTTTTTTTTTTTTTTTTTGCCAACGACTTGAGAGCTGCGCTTATTTATTTAAGTGTGGTCAGCTGGACTTGGGAAGGAGAAAGATTCTTGTGTACCTGGAGTGAGTTGTGCAGATTGCAGTGGTTGGCAGAGTTCACAGGCTGTATGAGAATGGGAAACAAGGTAAGATTCAGGGGCAGTGGGGCTCAAATTAGATTGGGAGAAAGGGGCACAAACTTTAAATTGGAGGTTTAGTGCCTGTGCTGTAGGCTTGGATGGGTGTGGGAGTGGGTTGGCAGACTGTGGTAACATATGCCAGTTCATGGATGAGAATGAAGTGGCATAGTTATTGCGGGGATGGGGTGGGGGGATTGGGTTTTTGAAGGTTTCCCATGGCTATTGTGAAAGTAAACTATAGGTGGAAGGGAAAGGAGAAGTGGCTAGGGTTGGCCAGAAGAGGGCCTTCCTATATTAAAAAGGTAATTAAACTTTTGATAAGAATCTGAATTTTTGGATGCTTATCCCAACCATAGGTGCCAACTTTTCCGGCGCCGGTGGGTGCCTGTGCCCCCCGCCCCTTTCCCCGCCCCGGCCCCACTCCGACGCCACCCCATTCCTGCCCCCATTCCAACCCCATCCCCAAAGTCCCCGCCCTAACTCTGCCCCCTCCCTGCCCCTGTTGGATCCCTTCCCCAAATCCTCACCCTGGCCCCCGCCTCTTCTGCAGCGTTCTCCCCCACCCCCTCTCTCCCTGCCCCGTGAATCAGCTGTTTTGCGGCACAAGCGCTGGAAGGGAGGGGGAAGAAGCAGGATGCGGCGGCGCGCTCGCGGAGGCAAGCTGGAGCAGGGGGGCAGGGCAGGGCCACGAGGAGCTGCCGGAGGGTGCTGAGCACCCACCAATTTTTTTCCCACGGAGTCAGCGCCTATGATCCCAACCAAACCTTACCGCTAGACCTTGTATGGTTTGCACATCATTAACAGTATTAAATGGAGTGATTGTGAGACATTTAAAGGCACTTAATGCTATAATAAACAAACCAGACAAGGAAACAAATACAAACTCACTTTCCAAAACAAACACTATGATTCTTTCTCTCTTGCAGCGTCTCTAGTCTCTACCTCAACTAAAGATATGTCTACACTGGAGCTAAAGGTGTAATTTCCAATTCAGTTAGACATAGCTGCACCAGCTGTGATTGAGCTAGTGCACTAAAAATAGAAGTGTAGCCCTAGCTGTGCAAGCTGTGGGAAGAGCAACCCTAAATATGATTCCTTTTCAATGACTAGATACATACTCCAGCATGGACTCTAGTCTGCTCGTGCTATCATGGCTACTATTCTACCCTTAGTGCAGTAGCTCAAGATGGAAATTACACCTACAGCTCCAGTGTACCCTAAAATAGCCAAGTTAGGTAAATATTACCCCCCCACCGCCACCAGATTGCCAGCATTTGCTCATTACTTATAAATGACTGCACTTCAGCTAGACTTTCAGGCTTTTGGTTTTCACTTTACCTGGATCTTCAAGTTGTTGACTCTTACTCCCAGAAAGCATATTTTTGGCATGCACACTCAAGGTATTCCCAAAAAGCAGGGCTCCCCATGCCCTACCCCAAGCCTTGCACAGAAGGTGAGATCCTCAGCTTGTGTAAATCAGCATAGCTCCTTTGGAGGCAATTGAGTTATTCCAATGTATAGCAGCCTAGGAGCCAGCCCAGAGGCAATTAAGTGAGCCAGATGAGAAGTGAGGAAACAATAACAAAAATCACATTTTTTCCTCGTGGAACTTAAAAGGCCAGACAATTTGAGGAAAAATGTAAAATAGAAAAATCTTGTCTAAATTTTAATGAAGAGACGCTTTTTAAGAGTCTTTTCATTTCTATGAAATATAAGTTTAACAAATGACTCTATTCATTTGCATGATGAATGACTATTCATATGCAAGCACTTTATTACATCTAGCAAGACAGAAAATAGCTCTTTTACATGCTTCTGCAGTTGTTATTGTTTTCCACTTTTCTTCTGGTGTTTAGTGTTCTGCTTTTCAGCAGGAAAAGATGACAGCTATTGTAAGCCAAAAAAGTGATAATTAGTCTTATATGACTGTCTTATTATGTTGCCATGGCTTTTTATAACTCTTCATATTCAGACAATTATCTAATTCACCACTCTTTAAAAATGTAAATTTGCATGTGATCTCTAATTCTAAGGGAAACATTAGGGGGGAGTAACATATGGGCAAAGCAGAATGGAAAGAGGATTTTAATGGCTTCCCATGTAAGTTCATCTACTTTCTATCTTTTTTTTCATTTCTGATTTAAGAAAAACCTTAAGTTTTGTGGTTTGTCACAAAGATGTAAATGCTCCAGAGAGACAGTGATAAGGCTGGACTGGCCAGAGATAGATTTGATTTTCCATTCTTAGCCCCTTTGGGCCAGAAATGCATCCAGATTCTTACCCCTAGACTTTGTTAACCTAAAGTATCAAACACTTCATCTGATTACAAAACACACCAGCTGGAACAAATTAATAGCAAAGATGAGGGTACTTAGGTCTCAATTGCCTCTAAGAATTAGATTGAATTGTTTCACTCAGAACTATGCTGAGCTGAGAGAAACTAAATCAGGGAGTCAAATTCTCCTTTCAGTTTCACCAGAGCAGTCGTGAAGTTCAATGGTGCACATGTGAGGAGAATTTGCCCATGGATATAATTTCAGATGGATATTCTGTTAAAATATTGAGTATCAGTTACTGTAAAGCCCTAAGGAATCAGACTGAAAAACAGTCTCATATGAAGAAATATCAGATTGACATGAATTCAGAGTATGGGGGCAGAAGTCTAAAGTATTCATGGAACATACAATTCTTGGATGAGGACTCTCAAGTTGGCATGGAAGTGTGGCTGTAGTTTTCCAGGGTTAAGAATATAAGGTAGATAGATAAATACCATCTATTTTTTCCAAGAAAATAGTGTGATTTGTAAATGCAATACACCTCTACCCCGATATAACTCTGTCCTTGGGAGCCAAAAAATCGTACAGCATTATAGGTGAAACCGCGTTATATCGAACTTGCTTTGATCCGCCGGAGCACGCAGCTCTGCCCCCCCTGAGCACTGCTTTACCGCATAATATCTGAATTTGTGTTATATCGGGTCGCTTTATATCGGGGTAGAGGTGTATAAGAAGGAGGTGAATTGCACCAGAACAATGGGGAAAATATAACCACGAAACTAGTTTGGGAAAGTGTAAATTATTGCAGTGAATATTTGCTGTATTATTTCCCTCCAGCTTTCCTATTCACCTATTCACAAAAATACTAATAAGCAGGCAAAGGGCCAGATTATCAGTTGGTGACATCTGGTGTAGCTCCATTCACTACCCCATTTAGTGGAGCTATTCCAATTTACACCAGCTGAGGATCTGGCCACATAAAAGTCAAAGAAAAAATTCCAGATGCTTTCCACCACGGTTTACAAACTATAGGCGAGGTGCTGCCTTGCTTTATTCCCACTTGTTTCCCTACTGAAGTCAATGAAGCCATTAGAGTGAGTAAAGAGAGCAGAATTTGACTCTACACTCATTATAACCTTGATATCCCACATTCTTTGGGGCTCATTTCCTGGCCTGATCACTTCATAGCCATTCATTCTCCTATAAATACCCCAGGATGGCTACTCATTATCCTTTACTTTCTCCTTTCTCACATGCCTTACATATATAATTTACACACACTGGCATTCAAGAAAGAGATAAGCATAAGCTCTGACTCAGTTTTGCTTGCGTAGTATGCAGCACAATGGGGTCTCCATCTTGATTGTAGTTTTGGACACTATCATCTTATTATATGCATAATAATATGCATATAGTTTGGTATGGCATCAAATCAAGGATATACATTTGCCGGTCATATGTATAGCCTGGAATATACTAAATTTACTTGTCTAGTGTGGAGAACAGCTGTAATCTAATTGTTCAATTTCTCCAACTGTTTTAGACTCTAACAATTCTTTCCTTAGTCATACAAATAGTCACACTAAAGTCAATTTCTTTCTAGTTAACTGTTTAAGTCTGTTTGCCCAATTAAGGTGTAAAGGATTTACTCCTTAATTAGTCCATACATTGTAAAACAATACTTTAAGTTTAAGGTTAACTCTTGCCTCCAGATATGTAGGGGTTATCACTTCTGTGACACTTGGGATAAGGTCTTTAGGGACTCGGACAGCCCTAATTGCTAGTGAATTAGAGAAAATGTCCAGGACCTGATTCACCACTGTTATTCTTCTGTTATAACTTCTTTGGTATCAATGGAGTTATACTGGTGCAAAACTGCAGTGACTTAGTGGTGAGCTGGGCCCCCAGTTTGCACTTTTACTCTTTTTCTAAGATAAGTATGTTCAAAACTATATGGTATCACTTGTAAGGATGTTTATAAATGAGTTGCTCTGCTGCATTTGTTACAAAAGGCATTGACATTTGCATTGGCTTTGCAGTGCAGGCAACTTCATTTAAGCAGTCTTAATGTTGTGTGCTTTAGTTCTGTTTTACATTTCAGGTGATTTTTATCTAAAGTTCATCAAAGTCAATCCAAGACCTTATTGTAAATCAAAACTTGGTTACAAAAACATGTCTGATTTTTATGTTTCCTTAAAGGCTGCTAGTGAATGCATCGTGGCCAGGTTGAAATCAGTATTTAAATTAATTATGACAGCCATATCAGTTAGACATAAGAGACTTCTAAAGCTAATTAGAGTCTGAGAGTTTTTAATTTGACGTCTGTCTTAGTGTAATATCTGCTTTATGTGTTAAATTAATGAAATTAAGACTGCATCATTATAAATTTCCACTTTCATAGTTCCATAAGTTTTACAATTACATGCCATATTTGAATGATAATTGAATGAAACTGAACCAGTATGGCCATGTCTGTAACCCTATGAACTTTAAAATAATGCCTTTTATTTTCCATTCGTAAATCATATAGGCTAAATTACACTTAATGGGTAAACACTCCTAATACTAATTTTTAATCATGATATATTTTAATATGCTAGCGAACCAGAGCAAAAATGTGTTGGAGGAAGGTTGAGAGACAGATGCATAGCTGGTGCAAGTCAGCAGAGCTCCATTGAGGTCAGTGGAGCTCCACTGATGTACACCAACTCTGGATCTTGGTTTGGGTTCACAAAGGGATGTAGGTGCCTAACTACTTTTGGCCAACATTTAGGCACAACTGACGTGCATAAAACCTGTGAAGGTACTACATTGCCATAGGTGCCTCACTTTGTCAGTGGACATATGAAAAGCCACCTATGTGGGATTTTCAGACTAGGTGTTCCTCTGCCTAACTCCCCAATAGGGCCTGAATCCATAGGCATTGTCAGAGCACATCAAAGCTCAAATCAAATTGAGCACCCCCAGCGTGGCTACTCACCAGATTTCTGTAAAGGGATTTAGCTGCTTAATCCCTAGGTCATTTTAGCCTCCAGAGTCTAAATAGAGGCCAAGCATTGCAACTGTCTTAGGACATAGACACACTCTTGGGATGCATATCATCTATTCAGCCCCCCTTTTTGAGGACTGCAATCATGCAATCCCCTTCCCAGACCCTAGGCAAGTGCTGATTGCCCCCATGGCTGAAACACACCCTTTCCCAGAACTCCACCCAAAGATATGAGGCTTCTGGTGTACCTGGTCAAGGGGGCATGTGGTTGGTGAAACATAAAATGCATAGATACTTTGTACAGGAGTCTAACACACTGTTGTCTACTTAACAAATAAAGCACAGAATATAGATAACGTAGAAAACAACACATTCTAAATGCCACACTCTTCATTCTAGCTCACCCTTCCTTAGGAGTCCATCTGAGTTCAGATAGGTAGGCACTGCCTCATCAGGTTCCTGTAGCAATTTCTCTGCTTAAAGCGGTGCAAATGGCCAAAGACCTGAACAGATCAGCTCCTGCCCTTTTATAATCGTCCAGTCCCTCTCTCTGGTGACTCCCAGATCAGCTTTCTCTGTGATCCCAGGCTCCTGCTAGGTGACTTCCTTGAGCATTGCAATGCCAAAGTTCCTTTGTGAATCTAGCCCTTAGCTTTGATAGTTAGTCACTAGTTCTGCACTGTGGCTAGTGCGCATTTCAGGATACAATTTTAGAACCTATTTTGTTAAAGAAATCTGATTCACTAA
The DNA here is from genome assembly GCF_027887155.1 of Malaclemys terrapin pileata. Taxonomy (NCBI): domain Eukaryota; kingdom Metazoa; phylum Chordata; order Testudines; family Emydidae; genus Malaclemys; species Malaclemys terrapin. The sequence goes on from NC_071518.1 coordinate 15,541,895, forward strand.
TAAGGTTCAGACATTGTAAATACAGAGAGATTAGATATGATGACATGAGGAAAAGTTTCTAATATGAAACCTGAAACTAGATCTGCCTATGCTGTCAAATGTACTTTTCCATACAGATATATCACAGCATAGTGTTTTGAAATAAAACTTTAATATGTTCTGTGAAAAATATATTTAAAATGAAGAAAAGAATTAATTTACATTTAAATGGGGATATAACATGCTATATGAGAGGATCACAACCCTGGCTTGAAGATTTGCTTTTGACATTTGTGTTTTAACAGGCAATTAAAATTTAATTTGTCCTATAATGAAAAGCAAATCCTTTTATCCCATACTTGCAGTCATAGGAGGAGCACATTGCATTACAAAACAGTACTGTAGCTTACAGTTTCACATGTGCAGTACTTGTGACATTATTGTCCAAAAGTTTTATAGTCAATACATTATAAAAATCCCAATCATTGTCAGATTTTAAAATTATTTCTCAGTTGACACATATGTATTTATTATATATCTATGTTAGTAAGTGATATCAAGTGAGAGCTCTACTAAATTCTTTGGCATCTAAAATGTCCACTGAAGACAGTCAAATTAATTGGAGGTTTTGGGTGAATGAGAAGGCAGTAACAAATCTCTCAATCTATCATAGGATAGTTTCCCTCATAACAAATAAGTATTATGGGTTCCATTACTTAGAATTAGCAAGTAGGACAGGGGTGTAGCTACTGCAAATATTCCATGAAAGTTTGCAGAGCTTCTTGCCAAATCATATTGCACAGCTTTTCAGTTAAAGTTTTTGCAGGCCAAAACATTTCTCCTGAGTAAGTTGAAAAATCCATCTCAGACCCAACATTTAATGTTTGAAATTTCATACAGATATACAATAGCAGCTTCCAGAGAGGGAGAGGGGGAGAGAGAGAGAGTGTGTGTGTGTGTCATACACATACACAACACATTTAATACACAAACACCAGCTTAGGTGGAGATGGGAGATTTGAGGCGATGTAGGCACCAGAGAAAGCACAATGGTTTGCAGTAGATTCTCTTCCCCTTTCCCATAGTTCAAGCAGGCAGAATGCCAAACTTAGGCACAAAGGTGTTGGAGGCTATTTAAATTTCCAATAAATAAATATAAATGGTTTATGGCTCAACTTCTTTCCAATTTTTCAGATTTGTCAGTGAACTGAAAAATCTATTATTTTCCCAGCTGTACTTGCGACACCCTTCCATAGCTCATGTCTTCTTAAATAGCCTATAGAGCAGTCGCTCAGTAATTTTTTAATGAGTCCAGAAGAGAGTGATCTGATGGATTGTGATTATACCTGCAAAATGGAAATTGGACCCTGAGGTTCAACGGGACTAAATTGCTAAAATAGTGAACTCCATGCCAAGGCAGGCCTCTGCAATTCCTACAGAATGGCTAACTGGAAAAGAATTGGTAATTACCTTATTACAATGACTGCATTGTTCTTTTTACTCTCTCTTTAGTGGGCCAACAGTGACACCATTAGCACAAAATAATGTCTTCCTCTATAATAAATGTCAACCCTAAAGACTTCCTTTGCTTTACTTCAGCTGTAAGCACTTTGGCCCACATTCTCAAAAGGTATTGAATGACTAACTACCATTGATTTCAATGGGAATTAGGTGAGTAAATCCTTTTTGAGGATCTTGGCTTTTGTATCATGCAAAAGAAATATCCTTACTTTCACTATGGAAAAGTGTTTTGATGATGTAAGTGTCTGAAATAATTACCAATTCCATTGTGCTCTGGGATATCAGATAATAATATGGATAAGACACAATTTCCATATGACCATATTAGTCTCACAATGATCAGAAATCAATTGATAAAATATTAAATGTAGTTACATTAATGATCGACCATAAGAGTAATAGAAAAGAGATGTTCCCCCTTGCAACAATGACATATCCCAAAGTAGAGAGATGAAGTGGATGAGGTAATATCTTTTATTGAACAACCTTCTGTTGGGGAGAGAGGCAAGCTTTTGCGCTACACAGAGCTCTTCCTCAGACATTACCTCACCTACTTCGTCTCTCTAAGATCCTGGTACCAACATGGTTATGACAACACTGCATATCCCAAAGTACTGACTGACTTCAAACACATCAGGAAATCACTAGACTGATTTGTAGGGTGTTTCTCCCCCTCCCCACACCCATGGAGGTTGTGATGATGGGGGAACACATGTTTATGAAACAGTCTAGGACTAGCCATCTTAATGGATTTCTGTAATTTACTTAAATCATAGATATCATTACTATTTATTATTTTTAGCACCTATGGACTCTACGTGTAGATTAAGACTGTATTGTACTAGGCACTGTACAAGTAAATAACGATCAGAGACTGTCCTCACCTACAGTTGGTTGTAGGTTTTTGCCACAATTGTTCTCTTATTCTACCTCTAATGAATTTACTTGAAGGTCACGCCAATCCAAACAAAGTGATCACAGCAGACATACTCCATATGTAGAAACTCTACATATCTCTCTATCTTAAGCAAACATTGATGACCTTATTAGTTTAGCTCCCCTTTCCATAGGTGTAAAAGGGAAAAAGGGGGACAGTCTTACTTGGGGCACAAGCCACCCAAGAAAGGGCAGTGAGAAATGGTAATGAGGCAGGGCCATGCCAAACTTTCCCTCTCACTAAGCTGGACAGCCATGAAAGAGGTCTCATGCTGTAATCTTGTACTGGAAAGTGCAGCAGTCACACTCCTCCTGCAAACCTGGGAGTTCATGGTGATGATTCCTTGGATATAATCTTATAAAACAGAAGAGCTGCATCTAAAAATATTTATTATTCAAAGCACGTGCTCCATCACACACACGCTGTCCCTAACTTAATTTACTACTTTATTTTCTCTTCTCTTTGTTTTATTCTATATTTAACCACAGGTTACAATAATAATAGGCAGTACCAGCTAGATAATTTGATACACTTGCCAAAGTAGAGTCAAATATATATCCCCGCTTCCATACACTAGTTAAGCTCTGCAGAGAGGCAGTCAATTTTTTAATGTACTACTGGAAATAGTTATGATTTAAATGAGTGAGTCTATGTACTGATTTTTGGCAGGACACTTTACCCTTTTTCAATAATTGGATCTTAAGCATTGTCCATCCAGTTGCTTATTCTCAATTAATCCCTTGTGTCTTCAGTACAATTCTCTTTTCACTCTCCCCTTCAAGGAACATGAAGAATGAGATACATTTTCAAATCTCCTGTTAATGCCACTTCAATAAAGACTCCAGCAAAGGCAAGGCATGGAAGAAGCATTGGGATGGAGAAGCAAATGCACTTACCCTTCCAAAGATCTCTGTTTATTAGTACTGTGCTTTGCTTTAGTTCTCAAATCAGCAGACCTGGAACCTGTCTGCTATTCTTGAACTCTAGTCTTTCATGTGTCAGTTGAGTACATAGGTGGCCTTTTATTTGCTTTCCACTTCTTGAACAGTGGGTTTTTGTTTTTAATGGAGCTGCAAATCATATATGCAATTCAGTGGATGTGCATTTTGCATACAGGAGCACACAAGGTTAATTAAAAATGGTAATAAGTTTAATCACGATGAACTCATTTGATATTGATGTGGATGTCACCTGTAATTCCATATACATTCCTTTGTAATTTAGGATTAATTAAAGCCTACTTATCCAGGAATATTGCTGCAAATTATGACAAAAGTGACAAATTCTGAGCGAAAGCCATATTTAACAAAACAGAACAAAAAAGGCATACCCTGTATCATTTTTAGAGATTCTCAAAATGTTATATTTATTGTTTAAACTGCTAAATGGCAATCATGTAAAGTGACAATGATTAGGCAAGACTCTGGATAAGCACTAATGGATGTTATACCTAACATTAAAATATGGATGGATTTATGTTACTCTTCTTTTACATAAATGACTGGGAAGAGTTATAGCTATTCTTATCAATCCACTGTAATAGGAGAAGCAGCTGAATTTTCAATAATAATCATGGAGTAACAGTCATATTAATGTAAAATAAAAGTATTTTTCCTCATGTAAAATGCTATTAGCCATATTTGAAGGCATTATGCTCAGATATCATTTCTCCATTTTGCTAAATGACAGCCATTAAATGCAATGGTAACTGCATGACAGGGATATTTTTATTACTTCAAAAGGAAGAAAAGGATTAAAATGAGTTTATTCAAAAGTGTGATTTGTCAATTTTTCCTTATCAAGGAGTGAGTGGGACAGCTTTAAACCTGAGCATTGAGATCTGACCTCCTATTTGAATAAGTTAATGTGATCCAGTGTTCTTAGGAAAGTACTGAAACCTATCTTTTATATACAGAATTCCCAGGAGGAATTTATGCTTTTATACGGTCAGCTGCAAGGTGACATTCCCTTTTCATCATTTCTCCTTTTATCATATTGCAGTTCTTGACAGCTTAGAGGGTTTTTTTTTTTTGTTAGTCTCTATATAGTAGCACATACAGTAGATACATTTTTGTATTAAAGATTTCTTTCCAGCTTCCTGGGTTTTACACTCAAATAGAGATTTCTACTTCCAAAAATCTCTCTCTTATATTACCATATTTGATATAGGAAGCATCTTACCAAAATATTAGATAGAACTATACATGCTTAACTTAAAGCATTAAAGAAGGATGCTATACTCATCAGGTTCCAGCATTATGTACAGGAAGAAGTGTACTGAAAATGATTTTATACACACAGAGATAAAAGTGTCACTCATCTCAACAAAATATTCCTTATTGGAGATTTATTTTGAAGTAGTATCTCATTTTAGCTGCTTTCTATTTGGTGGCTGTTTTTCACATGAAAATACATTTTGTATATTATTTATTTTCTATGCATATTTTCTCCCAATTTGCTTATGCCAACTTCCATTTGAAGCTTTTATATTAAAAGCTCAGTTCAATTAAAGTTGCCATTAAATATACATGATATAATGTTATAAAATAACACACCTTTATGTAGTGCTTTTCAAGCTAAGGTATTTAAAAGCTTCTGTATATATAGGTCCATCTGCCTCAGATATTCAGCCATTTCTGGGGTAGAACTTGGAGGCTCTTTGATAGCACAAAGCAACATTAGTTTAGCATAGGAGGTGAAAATGTGCAGGCCAAACAGGGTCATCTCTATTGACTTCAAGAACTACATCAGTTTGCACCATCTGAGACTCTAGACCAATTGAAATCACAGGAAGAATTGGAGAATTAGCTAGACTGCCATTGCCTAAATTGAAATTTGGTTGTAACACAAAAGATAAGACAAGACTACCTCTTGAAAAAATGCCATCAGGTGGCTAGAGACAAATTTCCTCCACCTCTCTCCACATTTTCATGCTAAGTTTTGTATGAACAATGGGATAAGCCCACAAATTGCATAGGCACCTGTTTTGTGCATTCAGACAAGATCTGGACATGCAAATTGCACCGCTGAATGTCCAACTCTTCAGTTTGTATAAAAGCCAAATGGGTACATGCCCACTTCTGGAGGTGCAATCAATGGAGCAGAAACTTGCTGAAAATATGACCATTAAGTGGTCAAGCCCTCAGTTTTTAAGATATTCTGCATATTTGAATGGAAGTGTAGAAATGTGTGTGTGCCTCAACTATTTACTCAGTCATTCTAGAAGTAATTTGCCATGCATATGCTCCAAAATTCTTGTGGGCTGAAAGTTAGAAAGAAGACTTATTATTTACCTTTATTATTCTGGTCTTTAGATGAAATTTTGATGTCTGAATTGAATCTCAGTACACAGCTTGCTTTCATGTTACTCTATATTTGCATACATAGGGCAGATTCTCAGTTGATGTGAATCGGTTTGATGCCTTTGACTTCAATTTGCAACAGCTGAGAATCTGGTCCACACACACAAAACCTTAGAAGTTTTTGCACTTTTATGTTTTAACAGAATAAGGAAGTGGAGAAAATATAATTTAAGTGGTAAACTACATCTTTATTATTCATTTTAACAGATCCTTTTTCTGCTCAAAGTTTGTCTTCCTCCCATGTGGGAGGTGGTGTTTTGAATGACAAGTCATCTGAACCAGAGCATTCAGATAGATGTGCTTTAGGCATTCCAGCTATACAATCACAAATGTCGGTGCCTCTTCGCTGGCTTACAATGAAAGAAAGACATGAAGGGGTCATACAATAAATATTACCTTTGTCTAGGGATTGTCAGAGAGAAGGAGTCAAGCATACTTCACTTTCAAACTGATCTGTTTCAATTCTCAGCACTCTATAAAAACTGGAATTTAAAAAACAAAACAAAAAAACCCAACGACTTGAAACTTTCCTGAGTACTGTACACCTTTTGGCGTCTTCATTCCAACTCTGACCTGTGCTTTCAACACTGACTATTCACCCAGTTGCCTATTCTCTTAGTGAGACAAGGTGGGTGAGGGGATACCTTTTACTGGACCAACTTCTGTTGGTGAGAGAAAGAAGCTCAAAAGCTCTCCCTCTCTCTCTCACCAACAGAAGTTGGTCCAGTAAAAGGTATCCCCTCACCCACCTTGTCTCTCTAATATCCTGGGACTGACATGGCTACAACTACATGGTGTAATTTATTGCCTTATGTCCTACATGCTTATGAGTCAACACCAAGTCCTATGTTTAACACAGATCTAGAGCACAGTAATCTTCACACATATTAATCTTCTGTTAATCAAACACAAGTGATAGATAACTAAAGTGCACCAATGAAATATACCAATTGAATATTAAAAATCTTAGATACACATTCATCTCGCTGCAAAGCTGCAGACACTAATCATGACAACATTAAAGTGACCACATTTTCCAGAGAAAACGCTTCCTTATTAATGCATTCTGTACCTTTTAAGAGGAAAGAGGCTTTCTCCCAAATCTCACACATCTTGTTCTTCCTTCTCCTTTTGAGCAAACATATTTACTGTGGCTGATATCAGGAAAAGGAATGGCTATGATCACAGGCCTTAATGCAATTGTGAGTTTGAAGTCTCAAACCCCTTTATTTAAGATTCCCTTTCTAATCCATAGTATCAACAAGCAGTTAAATAATATTTAGTGACCTTGTGCAAATGACTAAATAGTGTGCAATGTTATCACCACCACCACCAGAGGATGCTCTAATCCTCAGTGATAAACAATTAAAGCAGCTTGTCTCCAGCTCTCTCACAGTGGTGGAAGTTGATTCTCTGTCACTGATGCTACTGAACTCTGTGTATAATGCACAATATTTAGGTTGTATTTATACATGCAGTTATCTTATACCATATGGGCAAAAGAACATACATGATTTGCTTTTATTTCATAATCAAATGGTCTGAAATGTCAACAAGGTGCAATTACTTAGAGTAATTTGTATGTTGAATATAGCACATACCAAAATTCCCTGTTTTGTTGTGTAGATTAGAAGACATGAAATTCAAACAAAAATAATACTATGAATAAGTCAGCTCTACATACCAGATGTCAATATGGGTAGGCTTTAAAGTTAAAAGTGGTGTGTTATCCTGGAAGTCTCTCCTGTTAATGATGTGTTGTTATTAATGGCCCTTTATGATTTTAAACTACAAGAGCTTAATTTCAAACCAAACATGCTTTTAGTTAATGAGGATGGTATTAATTAACATGTGATGGTTCTAACTATTTAATGAATATACCCATTTTACAAGTAAGCCTCGACAAAGAAAGCAATTTTAATCACAACTTATTTTTTTATAGAAAGCTCATGTGCTTTCTAAAGTACCATATCTCCTTACTGCATAATATTTACATCAATATTCACATTTTTATTCATCTAAAAGGTTTAACATTTATAAAAAGCTTAATGTTATCAAATAAAACAGCAGCACAACAGCCAGGGCTGTCAGCTTTGATTACTTTAAGGTTTAAATGACTAAGATGAATTACTTAGTCATTGGATAAGTCATTACTGATCATAATTTGTGTATGTTCTTGGATTTTGCAATCAAGAATGACAGCAGTAAAGCCTGTCCAGAACTAATTGCTATAAATGTGCCAGATGTTGTAAAAATCTGGACGTATTCATTGTAAAAGAGAGTGAAGCAATACCATATGAAAGTAGAAATGCGTGATTTAATGATGTAATCTATATTTCTGACATTATAGGTCAAAGAAATATAGTAAATATATAAAGCTTTTATTAATATTATAAAAGGTTATTTCCCACTGCACTAAAAAAAAAAAAAAAGGCTTTATCCTAATAGACCTGGGTTCAGCTATAAATTTGTATGCTTGCACAAAGGGCATGGTGCCATGAAAAAAAAAGAAGCAGAGTTTTAAATTAGCGCTCTGCAGCATTTATTTCTTAATATGACAAAGGATCCCACTGTTATATATAATAAATGAATAATATAATAAACATATTCCTTTAGAAAGCCTATTAGATAAAGCATATTACAACAAGAATAAAATCTGAATAAACTATATAGCTGTTCCGTTTTAAATTATGTCATATGTGAAATGTGACCATACATGTGTCTATTTGGAGGTTAAGTGTACCATTGTCCTACCAGCCTGTCTCTTCCTTACGTGTTTATTCTAGCAACAACAACAAAATGCGTAGAATAATGAAAGATATACTATAAAATTTTGCCTAGCAGTTTTATTATGTGTATACACACACACACACACAAAAGCAACTGGGATGTACAAGGGTTATTACTATGAATAAATGCCTGTGCACTATAACAATACATTAGGAAAATGTATTCATATCATCATATCCATTTATTTTAAGTGTGAGACCATCACAAATGTTGCAATTAACTGGCTAATGTGCTACATGCCACTACGGTCTAGTGGTTAAAATAAGACGTGCTCAGCTATTCCATAGGCTGTACATTGTTAACAGCTAATGGAGATTTTCTTTGGGGAAAATCCTGCAAATATTTATACATGTTTCACTTTACTATCATGAGTAGTCCCAGCATGTCTGTAAGTGCAGGATCAGAACCATATAGCGTGACCAGGAGGAATGTGTGAAAAATCAGGACGGGTGTTGGTGTGGTAATAGGCACCTATATAAGACACAGGCTCAAATATGGGGACTGGCTCTATAAAATCAGGACATCTGGTCACTTGTGGGAGTCAAATGTACCAAAAGAACAATCTGATAGTGCTGCTATATAATTCTTTTCCGGGAAAGAATAAGCATGCATATGCAAATACTCAGCAACCAACATTATGTATGCTTTGCAGTTGATGTATTTCAGGGTTCAAACCCAACATGACTTTTACAAAAGAACTATTAATTTAGAGCTTGTAGATGCATCTTAACCAGCTGCTTTCAATCTGATATACCTATTTGTAATATTCATGGTGAGATCTTTTTCTCCAGAATATTTGCTACTAATACTAAAACCCAGATGTCCTTTAGAGACTCTAATTTAGGGACATAGTAAGTTCAAAATAGCAACAATAATAATGATAGTAAAAACAGTATATCTTTTTCCCCCACAGAAGACTGAATTGTTTGTTTAAAAAAAAAATAGACATTATGCACTCCATTTCTGTGGAAGAGTTTTAAAGAAGGATTCCTCTAAGAAGCTCAGTATGGGGCATGATTCTGAAATCCGTGTTATACATGAGATGCCACAAGAGAAAAGCTGAGGCTCTAAGGCAGGGGTCGGCAACGTTTGGCACGCGGCTCGCCAGGGTAAGCACCCTGGCAGGCTGGGCCAGTTTATTTACTTGCTGACGCTGCAGCTTTGACCGATCATGGCCCCCACTCGCCACGGTTTGCCATCCCGGGCCAATGGGGGCGGCGGGAAGCTGCGGCCAGCGCATCCCTGGCCTGCGCCGCTTCTCGCCGCCCCCATTGGCCCTGGACGGCGAACCGCGGTGAGTGGGGGCCGCGATCGGCTGGACCTGCCGGGTCAGCAGGTAAATAAACTGGCCCGGCCCACTAGGGTGCTTACCCTGGCGAGCCGCGTGCCAAACATTGCCGACCCCTGCTCTAAGGTCTAGTCATATGTAGAAAACAATCTGGAGGTGACAGAGTCAAAGACCACGAAGAGCAGAAAAGTGTACGGGACTGAATGCTCAGCTCATTTTCAACTGGCTCTAAATTGGCACACACATTTTGTGCCAATGTAATCCTGATTGTAAATATAGGCACACTCAAATGTAACTGTGCATTTAAGTACCTTATTTGTGCACCTATAGGTTTGGTCCAAAGCCCAATGAATTAAGTGGAGGGACTCCCATTGCCTTCAACTGGCTCTGGATTTGGCTCAACTAGAATGAAACATTTAAGAAAATTTTCACCACACGAGCCATGAACATTTTGTTCAACTTTTTGTGTGAAATATGTTTTGACTGAACATTTTTGACCAGCTTTACCATCTCTCTACAGTAAATCCTCACTTAAAGTCGTCCCGGTTAACGTTGTTTCGTTGCTGATCAATTAGGGAACATGCTCATTTAAAGTTGTGCAATGCTCCCTTCTAACGTTGTTTGGCAGCTACCTGCTTTGTCCACTGCTTGCAGGAAGAGCAGCCCGTTGCAGCTAGCTGGTGGGGGCTTGTAACCAGGGTGGACCAGCAGCCCCTCTATCAGCTCCCTGCTCCCCTACGTTCCCTGTGCGGCAGCCTCCCCAGCAGGCTATCAATTGCCAGGCAGGTCAGGTGTCCCTCCCCCCATTGCCATGTGCTGCTCCTGCCCTCTGCCTTTGAGCTGTTCCCAGAGGCTCCTGCTTGCTATGCAGGGGGGGAAAGGATGGGGGCTAATGTCAGGGTGTCCCCCTCGCCCCTGCTCCTGCACCCTACTTACCCCTTCTCCATATAGACCAGGGAGGGGACACGGACTGAGAGAGACAAAGAGAGTCTGGGGCAGCAGCTGCTGTCCCAACTTCCTGATCCACTTAAAAAGACAATGCACTTAAGAGTTGGTCAGCTTACTTAAAGGGCCAGTGTGCATCTCTCTCTCTTTCTCCCACACACAAGGTGTGTGTCTGTCTCTATCTGCTATGCTGTCTCCCCTCCCTCGTGTCCGTGCTGCCTTGTGTGAGAGGCTACATTAACGTGTTAACCCTTAAGGGCTCAGCCAAGTGCTAGTTCATCATTTAGCAGTAAGGCATTCTCTGGGAAATATCCCTCCCTCTTCCACCCTCTGACTTCACCACCTCAACCAAGCTTCATGATCATCATAGCTGTGAACAGTATTAAATTGTTTGTTTAAAATGTATACTGTGTATATATTTATATAATATATAGTTTTTTGTCTGGTAAAATTTTTTTCCCTGGAATCTAACTCCCTCTATTTACATTAATTCTTATGGGGAAATTGGATTCGCTTAACATCATTTTGCTTAAAGTCGCATTTTTGAGGAACATAACTACAACGTTAAGCAAGGAGTTACTGTATTTGTAGATGTCATAAGATGAGGGAGCTGTCATGGCTTACACTTCCTTTGTAGCCCCTTTGAACTCTAATCCCTTCTTCATTCCATCCCTTTGTGCTGCCAAGGGGAGTGAGAGTAAAACGGCTGACACCAGTTTTGCTTGTGGGGGAGAATTGGGGGCACTGACTCCCACACATTTAACTCCAAAAGATCTTAGCAGAGAAGTAGACAGTTTTCAAATGTAGTTACTTGTATTTTATCTTTGTCTGTTATTTTGATTCCCCTTCATAATGTGACTAGATTACAATGGCTGAGGTTAATAAGACAATTAACTTTGCAGAAGATACCAATCACAGGCTGTTTTATAGTAATTAACAACAGCAAGTCCGAACACATTTCTTTGTATTCATAAATATAGTTTGCGGAAGTTATCTTTCAGCTTCAGGGAATGTTTCCAGAAGTTGTATATATTGGGGCTAGATGCAGAAATATTTAGTCTAAGGATCTCTATGCTGTATGAAACCTGTCGGCCAGATTCCAATACCTAACTCACTGAGTAGTCTTAGTCAGCAGAGTAAGGACCTCCTCAACCTGAAGAAGGGTATCAGGCCCTACTTGTGTATTCTGTGGTGCAGAAGGACTAATTACTGGGCCATGCAACTCCGTTGTCGTATCAATAAAAAACTTCCACATAGCAAAGCTTTTTCTTTACCGTGTTAGTCTTACTGATAATTTCCTCTGATTCTTTGGACTGCCTGTTTTCTGATATAGTGTTATAGCGTCAGTGCATTTTTCTGCTAACCCTGCCTGTTTAAAAATGTATATCCACTCAGTAATTACAATGAGATGGCCCCTTGTTTATAAGAGAAAATGCGATTCCTGAATTGCAGAAGCACACTGTACATTGAAATGGTTTGTGGTTGCCTTTACATCTCCCTAGAAGATGTATATTTTTAAAGAATCAGACTTTTAAAAAATTACTAATAATTCACTTTGTTCTGAAAAGTTTTTTTATTTCTTTTATCATCTATTAGTGAAGTTATAAGTACTGGTAGCCAATACATATACGTTAAGCATAGAATACTGCACATTAATGGGTATTATGTGCACAGTATTAACAATGTGCGTTATATAAAAAGTGTTGAAGAATTATGTTAATTTAATGTATTATGCTCTTCCCACAATTCTGTTCACTCTGTTCACTCCCATAACACTTTGGACAGCTGAAGTCAGCTTTAGCACTAGCAAATATGAAACCTGTCAAAATTAAGATATGTTTGTCCTATGTCCTAGTACAGGTATCTTCCTGGGCAACAGGTTTGAAATATAGGATGCAAAACAGAAATAATTAGAGTACAGAACAAAACAACAAATTAAAGAACTATTACAAACTGGTGGGTTGTATTTTAGTGAAGTATACAGGATATGATAACTTGTAACTATAAATATAGCTAGTTTAAATGCATATTTCTGAAGAACACCTTCTGTGTAACGCCAACATGCTGAAAGTTGAGAATTGCTTCCTAGACAGAGGATATGTATATTTACTTTTCACATTGTACTGTTTTGTTTTTAGACAATAAGTGTGGCTGAGTTTGGCTATTTGGTTTCTTGAATATTTTTCATAATGAACCACAGGGGTACTCAGTCAATTGTCTATACAGTTAATCAACAGTTTATCAAGGTGAAATCCTGGCTGCTTTGAAGTCAATAGGACAGGGGTCGGCAACGTTCGGCACACAGCTCGCCAGGGTAAGCACCCTAGCAGGTCGGGCCAGTTTATTTACCTGCTGACGCGGCATGTTCGGCCGATCGCAGCCCCCACTGGCCGCAGTTCGCCATCCCGGGCCAATGGGGGTGGCGGGAAGCCGCGGCCAGCACATCCCTCGCCCGCGCCGCTTCCCGACGCCCCCATTGGCCTGGGACGGTGAACCGCAGCGAGTGGGGGCCGCGATCGGCCGAACCTGCCGCGTCAGCAGGTAAATAAACTGGCCCGGCCCACTAGGGCGCTTACCCTGGCAAGCCGTGTGCCGAACATTGCCGACCCCTGCAATAGGAGTTTTGTCATCGATTTCAGTGGGCTCAGGATTTTATCCTAAGAGACAGATTAAGGCACCTTGGCAAATAGTTAGACTTGAAAAGGCAAGAGCCTCCACTTGCCAAAAGAAACTTAGCTTTGAGGTTGCTGTGGTGGAGGGCTAGATACTCCCTTTCCTCCCGCTCCCTTCAGTTTTGGAGTACATTTTCAAAAAACTCTTTATGCTACAGTTGTTCTGATTCAGAGTAAGACTTCTACTGTGGGCATTCCAGGTTTCTTTCCTGCTTTATACAATCTCAGGTCACCTTAGCACCTTGGTCCAGGGAAACCGAATATGTGGACTGAGAACAGCGCATGATCCTACACATGTTTATTTTGTGGCATACTCTTTCTCTATTGGCCATATTCGTTTTAAAATAATTTCTTTTTCATGCTGCTGTTTTAAAGTGCTTTGTTTGTTTTTTTGGTTACTTGGTGCACAAGGATTCCAAGTTCTATTCAAGTTACTGCATGCTGGGATTTATAATCTAAAACATAGGTTTGTAGCAAATCAGATTGGGCTAGATTGTGCTTTAGAAATAGCCCTAAACAAAGGGTGGCACATAAATTGCAACACCTGGAATAGCTCTGGGAGACATGTCACTCAGAGACATACCTCTGAGTCACAATTTCTCCTCTGCTTCCTCCATGCCCCTGGTGGACTCAGCTACTTTGGCCAGCAAGTAGGGGAGTGGAGTCAAGACTTTGTCCATTATTCATCCACCTGGTTCAAGGGAGGAGTGAGTGAGTAGCCCTGCTTACTCCAGCCACCTGGATCTGAGGCATGTGTAGTCCACACAGAGATGTAAAAAGGGGGTGGGGGAGCTTCTCATTCCCTTTTATTTCCGTGCACTGATGCATAGCTTGAGACCGAACCTTACCCATTAAGAGTTATCCATGGCATTGACATATGCTGTAACTGTTTTCTTAAAGTACATAGCAGCTATATTTTCATGGTAGTGCTAAAACTGCCTTACAAAACAGGTTACTTTCAACCTCTGCTCTACCAAAGAGTTTCAGGTAAATCAAGATTATCCTAACCTGACAAGATTGCTTAGAACCCGCTACAAACACCTGTTTATACAAACAATCAAACTGTTTGACTGGACCACTGAGTGTTGTTCCTTTGTTCTGAGTTTCTCCTGTTAAATTCATCCCACTAGTTCATTTTAAAGGTATTTGATAAATTATTTTTGTTTAGAGGGATTCTCAATCTTGATCACATCTCAGCATGAAAACAAATACACCTGTTTACATAATTTTGCTATCCCATCTATATGTGGCATATAAGTTACTTCAATCAGGCATTAATTCAAAATGATTCAACAATAAATCTCTAAAGAAAAAAATAAGTTTGAGTATGACTCAAGGAAGTTCAACTGGCCTCTTGAAAATTAATAATTTTATTTTCAGTTCCGACATTAAATTAATAAGTCCATAGTCCAAGGCTAAGAACATGTGTTATTTGATGCCTTAGATGAAACGGGCTATGCAAAGAGAGCTCTGGAGTCTCATTTTTTAAGAGGATCCTCAGCAGCTAAGCTCTTAATACGCTGCTTTACTCTGTCAAGATTTCTAATACCTCCGGCTGGAGTTCCTGATATGCCTCAAGGTAGAACTCGCTTGTTCTCACATAATCAAACACACAGGGCATCATAATGAGTGCATGAAAGATTGACATCCATAAGGTGCCCCCTGTGAAACATTCCTCCAAAGTCTGATTATTCCAAGAGCCCAGGCATCACAGTCACTGTTAATGATGTCAGTTGCCACAGCATGGTGCCTCAGGCATTCCTCACCAAGGTCACACAGCAGTATATTTGGTTTCTCACATCCATGTTTATTGTTGCCTTTAAGCACAAATGCAATTACATCTGCCCAGTACGTCGGAGTCTTCTCTGAGGTTGAATAATGAAAGCCAACAAACATTAAACTGCAAATCTATGCTAAGGCAGGTTAAAGAGTTCTCCTTATACCTGCAATAGTAGAAAAACACAGTTTTTAAGACTACAACTCCATCCTTAACCTATTGTTTTGTGCTTAGGTATTACTGGACCTATGTCATGCAAGATTATCCACAGCTGTATCTCCTAGGGATGAGTATTTCCTAGTAATATGTAGGAATGAGCAGCTGTGTGGAGGGATTGACATCTAAACTGTGGGCACCTGCAGGCATACGAAGTGGAAAAAGCACGGGAGGAAATCAGGGGCCGGTCTGTGTTCAAAGTATGATACAGAACAGCAGCAAACATTTCTATCTGAAAATGATCAGTATGTGAGGGCAGTTGGAGGTGCAATGGAAAAGTGTGGCACTATCAATAACTGCTTGTGCCTTGCACAGCTGATTGCCCCAGCACCACTCACTAAAGAGGAGAGAACTGTGGGTGCTGACAAGGAGGGATCCCTTGAGAGCAACACATTCCAGGGGAGTTATTCAGTGACAGAGGGCAGAGTAAATGTGATCCCCAGTGAACAAAGATTTCACTGTGGCTTCCCTCTCATACAGATGCTCAAAGAAAGGGTTATAAAAGCCAGGGACCAGTCCGTGGTTCTTGGGCTCTTTCAAGCTTCCCTTGGACTTGGTATACTCCAGCACCGTCTCGATCTTTGACCTCTCTGGCACATTTCCTGGGCACAGTCTCTGTCTGTTACCCCTTCATGGTCCAGCTGCCCTGGGCCATCAGGACTAGTGCTGACCTCCCAAGACACCTTAGTTGCTTAATCACACTCTCTCACTGAACGCTAATTTTGTGGCCTCTCTGGCATTGTAGTTTACCTTTCCAGGGACACATGATAGTTAAAGCACATAACACAGAGGCTTTGAAAAGGAACCCTAAAACAACTATTCTTTACTTTAGACAGCCTAAAAGACATACAGATCCAGACAAAACAATAAAACACTTCCTCTTCCTTATTATCGTCATCCCTCTGGAACATTATTTGAGATTAGGTCAGAGTTTCCTGCAGCACCGTCTTGCTTTCTGGTCTCTTTTCAGCTCTCTCTACAATTGCAGTCCCTTTGTCAGATGACCTCCTGATCAGCATCATCAGGTGATCAAAATTCACATCACATGAGCCATTGCAGAGAGTTACCAGCCTGGGTGGATTGGTTTTCTTGGCCTGACCATCTTCTTTGTCCGAGGGTGTTTCGTTTGAAGAGAAAACTATCAAAATTTAATGACCCCACATTGTTAGCTCTGTGACACCACCCATTAAAATTTCAGTCCAACATGGAGGTAAAAGGACAACAGAGAAGGCACACAAGCTCTAGGTTCAAAATGGAGTTTGCAGTCTGACTGATACACACAGAAAATCCTCCAAATAACGAACAGAATCATAAACTGTACAGAGACAGATTCCCCAAATCGTTACACTAATGTAGTCTGCTTAGTCATACCACCATCTTGCAATACTCTATACATGTATAACTGTATAACCAGCCAAGTAAGGTTCAAATGACCACATGTACACACACAATAATCAGGACATCTTCAAATTCCTTGTAAGAGAACTGTGCCATATTAAAACTCTTTAAACCCTGAGGGTCTACTATATTTTGCACTCAAAAGTTACAATAAAGCCCATCACTTGTGAAATAACTACTTCAGCAAATTGCTCACCGGTGTTAAACAAATCTTGAATGAGCATGTTTGCTGTCCCTTAGGCTGTCAAGAAACAGTTAAAAGCAGAAAGTTGTGTCACTGAACTACCAGAAATTTCAAAAAGTTTCTCAGCTGTGGAAGCCAACTGAGCTCTTGAACTATACAGTAATATTCTGAATGGCATCCAGGAGGTAATTTTGAACTTCCAGTGTGTGCAAGAGGCAAGCCCAGGGCTTGACTTGCAACTGTGTGTCAGAGACAGACAGCGAGAGAGAGAAGAGGATGAGCATAGATAAAATACCACAAGAGAACTTAAAGCTATTTTGTTGAAGACTCAAAAAGACATGAAGAGGCAGAGGGAAGCATAGAATGCCCCGGGTGCCAAATCCCACTAATTTGTTTATTTCTGAAAGAACAGACTTGCTCACTCTGGGAAAAGTAAAGAACATTGTTTCTAGCTTGACAAACAATACAGGAGCTGGGCAAAACTATGAGAAAATCTGTACCAGGGTTGTTATTAGATACACATGAGATACAAAGAATTAATGAGACACCCGAAACTTGACGACTGCCTAATGAAACTGAAAGAAATAGTGAAGAGAAAATCAGGACTGCCTCTGTCGCTAGTGACCCTGCAAGGCCATTGCACAAAAACTACTGCAAAGCTGACAGGCCATTTGCTATGCTATGGCTTGGACACAGTTCATTTTCACTGACACCACTGTCCTCTGTTCTGGAATAGCAACAACTTTCTTTTTTACCCAGGCACCATATGGTGTGTGGATTACTGCCACTTCCATCCTGCATCCCCATCCACAACATTTGGGGGAGAATCTCATTTCCCCCTTTGGAGAGTTCACCACTCACTATCTTCCCTCGTCCACATTTCAATAGCAGATTCCATTTGCTAAGATTCCTGGGGATGGAGCCACGAAGAGGTCTTAGGGTCAAGTGTTGCAATGCCTAACTTTAGGCATCCTGCTGCCTAATGAAGTCCTGAGCCCCAAGTTAGGCACCCAGACTCCCTATACCATGTAAGGGGAGAATTTGCCTAGAATGGGATCCACGAAAGCCAGCACATCAGGCTGAACAGGCAGCCACCTATGCTAGCAAGTGGGAAAGGCTGAGTAGGTGGGTCTGGTCTCAGCACCACCCCTGGAAGGGAATTTACATGCCTAACTCCAGGCAAGAGGAACGTACCTATGGTCACTTGGGATTCACGGCTGTAAACTGTCTCCTGGAGTTGGGTTCCTAAGTGTTCTCACAGTGAAGGTGGCGATGCCCACCATTAACTTTGAGCTCCGTGGTTAGAACATTTACGTGGGAGACCCAGGTTTAAATCCTCGCTGCCTGATGGATTTGAAACCCTATCTCCTACCTCTCATGAGAGTGCCCTAATGACTTGGCTGTGGCTGTCTCAATCTGTCCTGCTTGAAACTGTTCCCATTGGAGCAGGGACTTGAACTTGGGTTTTTAAAATGGCCATTGGAGCAGGGACTTGAACATGGGTTTCTTTCTTCCCTTGTGAGCCATCAGGTGGAAGAGTCATTCATACCCTTTCTCTGGTTCATTGACTATTGGATTATTTACACGAAGTGGAACATCTTCAACAGGAGAGATTGAAGGAGCCACTGCATAGTCCAGTAGTTGGGGCACTTGCCTGAGAGAATGAAGACACAGCTTCACATCTCTTCTGCATATCAGGCAGAGAGGGGGATTTGAATCCAGATATCCTACATCCTTAATGAATGCTCAAACTACTGGACTAAAGGTTATGTGGAGGGCTGCTCCTGCTCTGCTTGTGTTTTGTACGGGCCTGATTTGTTAGGTGGTTCTGAGGACACCTGCTGGATTGGGACCTACAGGTGAGGTAGGCAAGGGTATTTCTAGTTTGAGAATCCTGCCAAGGTTTAGGTGTGAGATAGGCACCAGCTGTCAGCACATGCCCTCTGGCACCTTTTTCAGTGCCATGGAAACTTAGATGCCATGGCATGTTAGGCATCAGATTTTGAGGATCTGAATTTTGCATTTAGGTGGCTAAATCCTTTCGTGGATCTAGCCCTGGGTGTCCAGACCCATAGAGAAATAAAACTTCTGTTGGAAGAGAATAATAGTAGGATCCTATAACACTTGTGTGGGGAGGGTGAAATTATTTTAGTATTACTACCCAGCAGTAAGTGGATAGCATTATACAGTACTTCATCTGTAATTACAGTCTACGGCTGGTATATACAGGCTGATATTGAACTTTCCACATCCCTTAATGTTATCCAATTTCATTTCCCTTATAATACACTGAATCCTTAACAGAAATGACCCAAGGAATAAATAGCTCTCAAGGCTCCTGCTGTCCTTTTTCCAGCCATTCTAGTTTTCCCAGTGCTTTTATTTCATTCCCTTTCCTCAAGTCTCATTAGCTTTAATTAAGCTTGCTCAGACGGAAAACACTTACCTTAAAAATACCCACAAAACTTGCCCCATCAGTGTATTTTCTTAATGGGCCAAATCCTCAGACAAAACCCACCGTTGACCTCAAAACACTGTCCCAAAATTACTTGACCTCAATGGAAGTTTTGCCCTGATTAGGAACTGCAAAAAGTTTGCTAATGTAAGTGTAAGTGACTATCTTCACTGAGGAGCTTGAGATGTGTGTATCTATATCTATGAACTAGATTGGACCTTCAAGGTGAACTGAGAATGGGGCAGTGCACAGCTGTGCCACACTGGCAAGAATACTCCCTCCCGACCTCCCCCCCAAAAAAGGGAATTATGATTCACAATTCCTTCTTTGCTCCTCTCTTGCTCTGGAAAGGAAGTATTACACTGCAGCCATGGAAACAGTGCAGTGCCTAGCCAGCTCTACTGGTCTGCATACTGGTGGCCATGGCATCACCCACTCCCCATCAATTTGCTTATGGGGGATGAAGGGGACAAAGAAGTGGCAGCACAGGGGTACTGATGCTGTTGCCGGGAACCTGGATGCTGTGGTGAGGCAGTCAAGAATAGGAGATGGGCGGGGTGCAATATGGATATGGAAAGATATGATGTGAAAGGAGAAGCATCTTGCTGGGCAGGGGACAAAGGAACCTTGTGTTCTGTTCCTTTGGTGGTGGGTGTCAACGCAAAACTAAGAGTCATACAGATTCCAAGGCCAGAGGGGACTACTGTGATCATCTAGTCCACGGGAGTCAATAAATGGACCACAGGCCAAACCTGGACTGCCAGCCACTTTTGAATGGACCCTGAAATCTTTTTATTTACTTATCATTAATGTTGGGTTTTTTTATTTTTTTTTTCTGGAGTCTGGGCCTTAACTATACCTTGACCAAGAAATTGGGACCTTGACAAAGAAAAAAAA
Organism: Malaclemys terrapin pileata; assembly: GCF_027887155.1. Lineage (NCBI taxonomy): Eukaryota > Metazoa > Chordata > Testudines > Emydidae > Malaclemys > Malaclemys terrapin. The sequence goes on from NC_071518.1 coordinate 15,562,316, forward strand.
AAAAAAAAAAAAAAGACTACCCTGATCTAGTCTGACATAAGACAGGACATAGAACTTCATTTTTAAACAATAAAGTAGTTGTCTGGAAATGATACAGAGAATGAGAGGAAGTCAAGGGGAGGGAGGAAAAATCTCTGATTCCTATGGCAAGATATCATGCTGAATTTGTTCACACGTAGAATAAGACAGGGTTCTCCTACAAACGTCCTGGATCTGCAGTGTCAGTTCTCGACTGATTCCTGGTAGTTTGGGTCCACTGAAGCACTCCACTAGTGCTTCCCATTTGGCAGTTTCCCATCATCCCTTAAAGAGGATCTCTAAACACAGTTTAGAAACAAAGGGGAAATTGAAAATTTATTAAAGGTAACCATTGTATGGTAGTTGCTGTATTTGCAAATACAGATTGTAATTTCTAAATTGTAGCTGGTAATTTAGTGCAAAAATATATTTTTATGAATGTACCCCCCTCTTTAAGTTAGCAAATTGTTTGTGAACTGATCCAGAAGTCTATGGCCCCAATCCTGCAAACACTCATGCATATGCTTAACTTTACTACTTTAATTTATGTTAATACTTTAGTTGTCACTACCCAGGGATGGTAATAAATTCATGATGATAAAGTTACGTTATGTGCATAAGAGTTTGCAAATCAGGGCTATGAATGTATCACTTTTTTGGAAATACTACCCAAAACATTTGAGAGAATAATTTTCAGACTCTGGGCTATTTAATGAAATTCATTTTAACTCGTAGCTCTTTAGCCATTTATGTTGTGTGGTTGCAAGATATTATTTTGCTCCATTACCACCAAGCACAGATCCTTGGGCAGACCCTAATTGCTAGATTAGCAAAGACTAACTCAAAACAAGTGTCATAAAGGGAGGTGCTGGGCTCTTTTGAAAATTTGACATTAATTAGGTGACTAAATGCAAATTGAGGTCTTTTGACAATCTGGCCCCAACTTGTTTTTTGGTGTGTGTGTGTGTGTGTGTTAGTGTTAATGTACTATTGCTGCTAAATAGCTCCTTTCATATGAAGATCTCAAAGCCCATCATAAGTACAATTAGTAATGGACAGATGAGGAGCTGATCCAGTCTTTTATATATATATATGGACCTGTCTTTTGCTCTAATTAGTATTTTTTTCTTGGGGTGTGTGTTTGTGTGTTTTGTTAAATAAGCTTTCTGTTCTAGCAAGAATTGTTTTGCTTGGGAGCAGGAGGGACAAAAAGTTGCAAAGTTGCAATTGGTCATTGGGCAATTTTTATTTATTTTTAATAACGTGCCAATTTTGTGGTCAATTTTTGCAGTTTTACTTGCAATATTGCAAGTATCTCATATACTTCTTCTGACATGGTAAGAGTCCCCAAAGGAGTTATTACCATGACAATGCAAGCACTGGAGCTCTTAAGATGTCAATGAAGTGTCTCTCATACTTGCATCGACATGGTAATGGCCCCATAGGAGTCATTACAATGTCAATGCATGTGTCAGAGTGGTTAAGATAGCAGTGAAAGTGCCATTTTAACATCAATGTGGAAATTGTCCCATGAACTTTCACAATCATGCTGAAAATAATAGAGTGGATGCCCCAAATACACTATTAGAGCAATGCAAAGTTTCTACATTTAAGCCTCAATGGGAAAGAGAGCCATTCCTAACTCTTTTGTGCCATGGTGCTCTGGCATATGCCGTATGGCATGCCAAGATCACTTGTAGATGTGAAAGGTCTACACAGTTAAGCACCTTGATGTAACAGACTGTTGACAAGTATCCTTGCTTCTCACTGAACTGGAAAGGCTGGCTGGATGAATGGTCATGATTGAAACACATAGGTGTCCTGGAATCACAAGATCATATCATGGAAAGCTCCATTTTGCCCTTCATCCTATTGACGTAGGTAAATTAAATTCTGTTCAGTTCCTGGTTTGGTCATCTTTCAGATGAGCCTTAAAAACTGATCTCCTTTCTGCTCTGCATAGCCTTTCAAAACCTAGAGGACTAGGCCTTTGCTTCAGTGCCCCAGGTCGACATTTCTCATGCACAGTATGATGCTGCCCTCCTACTACCTCAGGGTGGATGCATCTGAATGGGTCCATATGTTTAGGAGCCCTGGGTTATGCAGCTACTACCACCCATTGTTGGGTTTGCATCTACATAACTGAGGGTAAATGTTGGGCCTGTAGTTTGCAAAGAAATTTGTGATCCTTGATAATGAAAGCCCCTACCAGTTACTATGAATTTAATGTTTTATTTATATTTAATATGAGGTGACGTCTTTCATGGCAAACTTAGTTTTCTACACAATGCAAAATTATTTAATGTAGTTGCAGGCAGCTTTCAAAATCAAATTCACTATTCACTGCCTAAAAAAAGCCACTAGCATTTTATCCTGTCTTTTTCTTTGCTTTGTGACTGTTTGTGTTTGAATGTCTGCTTTTATATTAACGTAAAATGACAGTTGACCCTCAGTACTAGGGCATGAGAGGATACCACTAAATGTCTTGCTGTTTGCCAGACATTAGCTTGTTTTTTTGATTTCCAAATGAACTGGTATATGTGGTTTTTCTCATAAGAATTTCTAAATTGTGATACTTTGTAGCCATTGCCTGGTGTGTGTATTATTCATGCGGTTATTCCCTTTGCACTCTGGGCTACAATTGTATCGCTGGACTTTGATGGACAGAACACTATTCTTTCTTGCCAGCTGTCTTTTTTTTTTTTTTTAAGAACTCCTGAGGTAAAATAAAGCACCAGGACTAAATCACCTGATATTGACAAACTCATCAGCACTACAAACTCCCTAGCAGCAGCCGCCACCCTGTGTCCTTTCCTCTGTAATTCACACTCTCCTTTTGATAACTTTGATCAAAAACCTTTTAAAAACATTAAACTGGAACTTCAAGGAATCCATTAAAGAGCATTTCAAGCTTTTCAGAGATTTAGACATATGTCTTGTTAGCATCTTAAGAATAAAATGATGTTTCTGACACTGTACAAAATGCAATGGACATTGCAACATGCAGATACAGAAGAGATTGAGCGGGAGCAGGGAACAAGTGATTCTAAAATCTTCATTAAAGTAGAAATGGGCATACTAGTTCCAAGGTTGAGGAATGAGGTTGCCTAACTATTTTTTTCCCTAACTCTTGAAAGTCTCTGAGTTTTGGCTGAGTGAAGTCGGAGGTGTTGAAACTTCATAAGAACAGGCAGTGAATCCTTCCCTGTCTTGCACATATCAGCAGGGTATAGTGAAAATCCCAACTGGACTCAGGCTGCATGAGGGCTGTTCCAGGCCAATGACTATAGAAAGACTATCCTATCCAGCAGGGGCTGGGCACCACCACCCCTTGTCACAGAACAGCAGCAGTGGTCAGGCACACAAGAGAACATACTCTAAAATGGTGTGGCTGACACTCAGAAATATTGTGCCCCAGGACCTACAGAAGTTCCCTCCACAGTTGATACACTCAGATACCACCTTCTTCCAAGGACTGTGCTTTAAAGTCTCAATGTCGCTGATAATGAGTGTTCCACATTGATACGGTGAAAAGGTAGCCATATTCTGGGCAATTTCCAGACTAAAAAAGTGAGTGGGGTTATGACAGTGGCCATTTATCTGCACATTTTCTCCTAGATCTTGTACAAAAGATTTGTCAATGGCAACTATAAAACCTTTTTTTTGCTCACCATTATTTCTCCATTATAATCCGTTACTGTGGGATAAACTTGAGATGGTTCAGTTTGGGTAAGCACCAAAAAAAAATGTGGAAGCATAGACAATCAGCCTGAAGATGGTTTAGGGATGAATTCCCTGGCTGGGTTTAAAGGGATCCTTGCCTGTGAAAATATTGCTTGATTAGGCCCTTGGATTTTAATCTGAGTTTTGAATAATAAAAAATCATTTTTATTACAAGTATTATATTGTTACTTACATGCTGAACATTGATAAGAAACACTTAAGTGCTATCAAAAACCTGTATTTTATTATTGCTTCAAATCCATTGATCTCAGGAAAAGGGCTCTTCTGAATCTGGTTTTCCTTAGGAGCTCTCAACAGAATCCAGTAAGAAATTACCCTATCGCTTTTCCATACTGATACTTGTGAAAGAGAAGAAAGAATGAAATGGGTTAGAGACAGAGAAATACTTAAAAAATCTATTTTAAAATAACTTTGAAAAAGCAGAAATGCATTCAAGGATCTTCAAAATTAGAGGTAATATGCCATATGCCTTCCAAAAAACAAGGCACAATAGAGTGCTGCCTTAATGACTTTGACTGTACCCTGTTGTGTCTAGGTACAGTACTGGAGGACATATGGTACTATTCATTCCTCTATGTGAATTTCCTGGCTTTTATTCTTTTCTGTCATTTTGTTTTAATATCACTTGTGATCTGAATATGCAAACTACTATTGTAATAAAAATGACTGTGTGGAAAACCCTCTGAATTGTCCTGGCTATTTTATTTCTGTTCTCATCTGTAAAATTTACTAGGGGGCTTTATCCAGCATAACATCCAAGTTTCTGAACACACAGGCTCCAGGGCCTCCAGAGACTAATTTAGGAACTGCTGCAGCCACTTGGCCTTAAAGAAGAACAGCACAGTTTTATGTAAGATGTTGCCTCGGCTTTGCTAACACATGTGTTGAGACTATGATTCATGTTGGCTCTGCTTCAATCTGTCAGTCTGTTCGTGTCCAGTGCTTAACTGTGGAAAGGGCAATGTTAGCTATTATATGTGCCCTTAGTCTTATGCTAGCCAGGCATCAGAGACTTAGGACACATACAATGTTGAACATCTGAAGACTGAAATTCTAGTTTGTTTTACTAGTCTCGAAAGAAGGGCTGGGTGAAATTTTTTGGCCAAAACTTATTTTGCTGAAAAATGCACACTGGGGTTGACTGAAACTTTTCATTAACTTGGGTCAAATTTCTGGACAAAAACAAAATTATGAAAAATCAATGGTTCTTATTTTGGGTTTTTTCTACATTTCTGAACTTAAATACTTTACTTTTTCAATTCCAAATGACTCTTGGTTTCTAATTTTACTTTTATTTAAAAATGTAAAAAGCCTCAAAAATGAAACAAAAGATTTTGTTTTGGGTCTAATGAAACATTTTGCTTGACCTGAAACAATTTATCCTCCTCCCCCAACAACAAGAGAAATGAAAAATCGGTTAGTCTCATTGTTCTACTCAAAAGTTGTTTACCCAACATTTATTTAAATTTAGCCCAAACAATTTATTTCTCTCTCTCTCTCTCTGTATCCCTATATGGGAAACAAATATTTAATAATGGGCTCTATAAACTAGAGAAAATTATAGCATGATCCAAGATCTGGAAGCTGAAGTTTGACAAATTCAGACAGGAAATAAGGTGTACATTTTTAACAGTTTGAGTAATTAACCACTGGAACAATTTACCAAGGCTTGTGGTGGATTCTCCACCAATGAGAATTTTTAAATCAAGATTGGACATTTTTCTAAAAGATCTGCTTTATGATTAATTTTGGGGAAGTTGCCATATTTAGTGCCTTCAAAATCACTTGTGGAAGGCTATAATTGATTTAATTATTGTGATTCTAAAATAATATATTCTCTTCTTGACCATGCCCTGACAGTAGAGCTTGCTGCAAACACATAAACACTATGCACAAACAAAATAACCCTACTAGGGGGATTATAACCATTTATTTACAGTCCAGTAAGGAACAACATTTGGCCTTATATTTACGATTTTCAGAATTACATTACTCAAAAAATGGCCAATTTTGAACTCAGCTATTTCTATTCTATTTCTCCTTTGAACATTATTCCCATGAGACTTTAAAATGACCTTTTCTTTTTCAGAAGGTAAGAGCTTGACCATTTGACTCCTAAGAGCTGTAGAGAAATGAGGTGGGTGACAAAACTTCTGTTGGGAGAGATACAAGCTTTTGGATCACACAGAGCTCTTCTTTGGGCCTAGTAAAGCAGATACTCCTAGCATCACAGCTAAATGCAAGGTGGAACAGATGGATAGTTTAGCAAAAGTTAGCACATATTCTAAGGGACCATTCAAAGTTGAGTGGCCCATTAACACCGCTGCAGTTAAAAGACAAAGAGAGGGGGTTAGTGGATTACAATTTGTTGAATTGAGCCATAAATCCATTGTCTCTGTCCAGTCTATGATTTTTAGTATCTAGCACAGAGTTATGCATTTGAGCTTGCAGGCTCGTCTTTTGAATGTGTTGTGCAGGTTTCTTTTTAGAATAAGTCAGACACAGAGTGATTGTTTTGTGAAAAGTGTTCATCCACAGGAGATAGGGTGTTTTTGTGTTTTATCATTTTCCTGTGTGAATTCATTCAAGAGTGATTGTCTGGTTTCACCCACAGTTATTGGGGCATTTAGAGCACCGGATGAGGTATACTACATGTTGTGACAGGCATGTGTAGGATCCATCGATCTTGAAAGATGCGCTATGAGTGGGGGTTGCATCTGTTGTTCTGGCAGGGTCTGATGCTGTTTTGAGTTGGTCTGTCCTGGTCTATAGGGATCTTGCTTCTGATGAGGAGCTTGGAGAGATTGGGAGGTTGTTTGAGGCCAGAATTGGGGGGTCCAGGACAAAAAAAAGCTTTCAGGATGGGTTTCCCATTGAGTATGGGTTGTAGCTGTTTGATGATACCCTGTATGGGTTCCAGTGTGGGGTGGTAGGTGACAACTAGGGGTGCGTGATCCGGGGCAGGGGGGATTTATGTATTGAAGCAAATTCTCTCAGGGTATTTGGGTGGTCCATTCCATGATGTGATCTACTTCTTTGGTAAAAGGCGTCCTTGTTTGGTAAAGATGGTTTTAAGTTTGTTAAGGTGTATGTCCTGGGATTACTCCTCAGAGCATATTCTGAGATATCTGAGTGCCTGGCTGTAGAGAACAGATTTCTTGGTGAGTTTGGGATGGTTACTGAATCTATGAAGGTAGGTGTGGTGATAAGTGGGTTTCTTGTATATGCTTGTCTGCAGGGTTATATTGTTGAAGCTGATTTGCTAGTGTGGGAATGTTCCAGAGAGAGTTTAATAGACAGGTGGGAGTTGTTGAAGTTGTGATTGAAATCTATGAGGGAGTTCAAGCCATCTGTCTAGAGGATGAAAATATCATTGATGTATCTCAGGTAGATCATTGGTTTCATAGTGCATTTGTCCAGAAATTCTTCAAGGTGGGTCATGAAGAGGTCGGCATAGTGGGGAGCTATCCTAGTATCCATAGCTGTTCCCATGCTTTGGGCAAAGTGTTTATTATTGAATGTAAAATTTTTATGGGCGAGGCTGAAATAGATGAATTTGGCAATGTGATGGGGTGGATATCTGAGGGTTGGCCATTGTCTTATAAATATTTGGAGGAAGGCAGCTATGCCATCGGGTTTGTGGAGGAAGTCAGTTATGTCCGGGAAGAAGCTTGCCCTTTGTGTGGTAAGTGGTTGAAGAAATCTCACAGGTAGTTTGTAATGGACCCAACTTCATCAAGCATTTAAGCAGAGGATTAGGTCCATCCATATCCAGCAAAGGACATGCTTGAAATTTCACTGAAGTCAAGGAGACTTTAGCACATGCCCAAAGATAAACACATGGTTAATAAACACTTTGGTAAATAGAGGCAGCTTGCCAAACAGAGGCCAGTATGCATGCAGGTTTCAGTGCACAAAAAAGCCAGATCATGCCACTTTTACCCATGCTGAGTAATACCCTACAGTGCAAGTAATGTCATTGATTTCAGTGTGAATACAGGTGGCAGAATCTGGTTCAAAGCATGCACTTAAGTATTTGTCTGTGGAAAAATACATACATGCAGACCCAGGGTCTGAAAATTAGCCCCTTATGTTTCAGAGTCTTTAGAACATCCTTTAGACTAGCTGGAGCAGAGCTAGAGAGCAGAGATGAGTGGTGCTGATTGCACTTTGTTACAAGAGCGATTCTGATACCACCAAGCATGATGGCTTAGTATGTGCAGTTGCACTGAGAAAAAAACAAAACATCAGCATTCTCCTTGTGATTATGTGTTGATGATGGCAGCTGGTGTAAGGGATGGCTGGAGCCCTGGCCCCGTTCTTTAGTTTGCAGACCTTTGGGGTCCATGGTGCACCTCCTTGCAGAGTAGCCCTTCCTTTTCCCTAGAGTGTTATTAAGCGCTATGAATTTGCCCTTCTACTTCGTAAGAAAGTCAAGGTAGGAGAGACTTTTCTCTCTCACAACCAGAAATTGGTCCCATAAAAGATATTACCTCACCCACCTTGTCTCTTTAATATCCTGGGACTTGAAACAGCTAGAAATGCATAGTAGCAATATGCAGTGTAAGGCATAGGTCAGAGCTAGAGAACCCCGTTACCACTATACCAAAACACAATTTTCCATCATTGGTGTATCCATGCAGTACAGAATTTGGCCCTTATAAGGGTACCAATGTTCTACTTGGAATGCTGGGACTTAAATGGGATTGTAACAAATATATGGGGCTAGAGTGGAGGCGTGTTTAGTGCCATACATGTGGTATAATAGTACTGAAGTGATTCTTCAAAAAAATTACTAATAACGAAAATCTGTCACCTAGCTACTGAAACTTCAAAATACACTACCTAATTAGGGCCCAGATTCAATAAAAACTGCATTACACAAAGCCCTGAAAAAAATTAATTAACTAAAAAAAACCCCAACAGGATTTGCTATACTTCAGTTTGTTTTAATATAAAGATTATAAATCTTTAAAAAAAATCCTCTTAAATCTCAGAATACACACTGAGTTATAATATTGCAGAGATGAGCAAGAAGCCAATCCACAGGAGATGGGGATTAAATCAAAAGGGTACTGAATTAACTAATACCGTTTTTTAAAAAAAAATCTCGTTTATTCCTTAATTCTAAAATGCCAAAAATATTGCAGATATTCTCCTACAAATATGTAAGATGAATAGCCATTTCTGTGATATATTGTGCTTGAGAACAGCGTATCTTCACTCAATTCAGATTTCATTAGTCTGTAGTCTGAAGAGATTTTTCAAGCTTTTTCATGACAAATGCATCCACAGTTTCTTTTCCACACACCTAAAGTGATCATATCATGCAAATTTTAAAGTCTTTCATGCCCAGTTTATAGAGTTTCCATTTTCCCTTTGTCAGTTTCTTGCTGATGGCCAGTCCTAGACGGTTTGCTCACACTGAATACCAAGTGAGATGGGTCAATTTCCAAAGAGTGCATCTAAACACTCACTGGCAAAATGATTGTCCTCTTAACTCATTTTCTTTAGTGCTCTCAAAGCAACACATTAACTATTTTAGCAGTTACTGTGCAATATAAGAAAGTAGTACCTTTAAACAAAGAGTTTCTTCATCGAAAACTGCTGTTTTGTCAAAGCTGAAATGTATCATGTAAATGTATTGATTTTGATGAAACCTTTGATAGGAAGGTTTCTCAGGTCCAGGTGGCTCTTCTGGAAAGGGGAAGAGAGAGACATTGAAAATCTGATCTTTTCAATCTCAAAATGGACGTTTTGACACAATGCCTTTTTGTGCAAACATTCTAAAGGTTTTGGTTTTGTTCAATGGGAACAAAAACAAAAATGTCAAAACCTTGAAAGTTGCCCTGAAACAGAATAGTCATTCTCTGGCCAGCTCTGGAAGAAAGGCAAATGTTGACCACTACTACTTGACATTTTATTGAAAGTTTGGTCACCATCTCTATCCATTTATGATGGCTACTTGTAACTTCAATATCAATGACAATGGAAATTCTTCCTTCAGTAGTATACAGTAATATATACCAATAATAATTGATTATAGTTACAGTAGAACTGCACAGTTACAAACACCAGAGTTACGAACTAACCAGTCAACCACACCCCTCATTTGGAAGTACGCAATCAGGAAGTATGCGATCAGGCAACTGGAAGTACGCAATCAGGCAACGTCAGAGACAAAAAAATATATATAGTACAGTACTGTGTTAAATGAAAACTACTAAAAATAAAGGGAAAGTTTAAATTGTTTTTACAAGGTAAGGAAACTTTCTGTGCTTGTTTCATTTAAATTAAGATTGTTAAAAGCAGCATTTTTCTTCTGCATAGTAAAGTTTCAAAGCTGTATTGAGTCAATGTTCAGTTGTTTTGTTAGAGCTATGAACATTTCAGAGTTATGAACAACCTCCATTCCCAAGCTGTTTGTAACTCTGAGGTTCTACTGTATTATGCCGTGAGGCTCTTTATATGTTTATATAATGGATAAGAAATTGGCTGTGGGAACAGAAAAACAGGTATTCCTTTCATTTCTCTGTAGATCATATATATTTATCACTAAAAATGTTGTATATAGTAAAGCAATACATTATCTACCCAGCCACCCTTGACATTCATATATGTGACATTCCTAAGTGCCTGGTCAACAGGCCAATATAGGTTATATATACTAAATGCATAAATATGCTCTCCCTTTTGATTTTATGCCCTTTGAGGAATGGACTGTCTGCTAATGTGTCTGCTAACTCAACAAGGTGGGCCTTTAGGTACTACTGTAATGCAAATAAATAATCACCACTGCCAAAACATACCCTGACAATAATTCATTATGTAATACTAATAAACTAAAAGAATAATGCATTATTACACTGTTAATGTTTAATGAACCTGGTCATTTATTTGCTATTTATAAATGTTTTATATGATTCTATTAGGTAAGGCACTACGATATTCTTCCACAGAATGTGCAATAAACTATTTCACATTAGAAAGAAAATGTCTATATGAGAACATTTTGGCTGAGCTGAAGGCCAGTTTCATGCAGGAAACACCAACTTCCAGATATATTCTTCTCTGTGGTGTGATTACTTTATCTGTCCCTTTATTAGCAGATGCTAAAATAGCAAAACTTAGTTCCAGGAGAATGGATCTGTCTACAGTTGATGGAAATTGATCTGCTGAAGATGAGATGAAATAAGACATACTTTACGAAATCAAAACTTGAAATGTGTCTCCCCTCTGCCACCCCAAGTATCACATTCCTCTTCTATTATGTCCTGGCCTGGGATATTATATTTTATATCCCAGACTAGCTCATTTTAGTCTTCTGGACGGCAGCACTAGTATTCTGCTAATTCAGTTCACTACTTTTCCACTCTTCCTGTAATCCATCCATGATTATATCTATTAATCCACTTATAATTTTCAATCATAAATTAACCTGAAAAATTATAAAAGCAAGCTCTTACCCAGTAGGTTAAGCAAGAAAATGATGCAGAGGTTAGTATGTTTATAGCTGGATCCTCTATTTACCAATGCAGCGATGAAAACATGTAATCTCTACAGCAAAAGCTGTGATTCTCTGCCAGCTGGCCGACTGCCCTAATTGGGGGGGAATAGCAATGAATGAGGCTCAAGCAAATGGCCACCATCTGGGTAAAGCTCAAGTGAGCTTGTTTGGACAAGGCTCCAGGGTCGAGTAAATGAAATGGACTTCTATGTTAAGATGCATCTGTGAACGTATAATTCCTCTTTATATAAAACCGGGCTTTAGTCAATGCAGGTGCAGAAGGTTGGCAATATTTCTAAAGTAGATATAATTTAGTGATTTTTAACGATGCATATTGTGTGTATAAATATCCATATGAAGCCCATCTTTGAAAACATAATTGACAAACAGGAAGGCATTATTTTAAAAAAAAATTCATGAGTAAAAAGGAAAACAGCATGGGGAAGTCATATCAAAAGGTACCTTTCTACTAGGCTTATTAATACATGCTGATTTCCTCTAGTTCACTACTTTTATTGATACAAAATAAGAATGATGCTTTACTATTGTGTACTAATTGTAAGTTTATGTTGCTAAGTGAACGAAGAACAAAAACTTGGGTACTTATAAAACAGGCACATCACATATCAAGCAATGGAGAAGTACCATTTTAAGATCTCGCAATACATTTTAAACATTACTATGTTAATTGAAGTTGAATCTTAGTTATTACTATTGTTTATCATTAAAATACACTTCCCACTCATGCAAAACATGACTTCTTCACAGTCTATGCATTGAAATAAGGGGAGAGTTTGATTGTTGTGTTTCTTTATCTGATGCAAGAAACATGCACTTAAACCTAAGTACATGTCTAAATCAATATCATGCATAAGTGCTGTCCTGAATGGGAATCCTTCCCTGAATCAAGGTCTTTGTTAGCACTGATATTGTCAAGGTTACTGTATCATTTGTTCCAGTATCTAGACTGGTGAACTCTGGATTGTAATGTACTGGCTTGTATGTATGAACATCGTTTCCCTTTCACAAAGGATCAGACCTGTTTCTACTTCCCAGCTATTGCCTGATAGTAGGTAGACTTTTTCTTGTTTGATTAATAACATTTCTTTCCCCTCCCCCCACACACCCTCCTTTTTTTCCCCCCATAACGGTTTCATAATTGGCTCCTGCATGAATATCCCTCATTTTCAATTGTGTCTGTATGTGTAAGAAAGACACCAAAAACCTTTGCCACAAAGCATTGCCGTTTAAAAATGCATTAACCCTCTCACAGTAAAGACCATTAAAAACTTCATATTTGACAGCTTTGAGGACACTGATATTTCCTATTTTTAAAATAGGAGAAAACTCTGGTAATCTCCGCTGTTTCTGTTGTAACCTCTGGCAATGCTTGACATTTTAATGGCAATCACTGTAGGCCTTGCATCTGCTAGTTAGCAGGAGCAACTTGTGCTGGCCCCACAACAGCACTGGAATAAATGCAGGATAGATTCCCATTTGCTCTCTGTCCTGTACATTGCCTTTTACTTTGTGCTTACAACACTTCATAACTACATTGGAACTAACCTTTCAGCGTATGTCTAGATAGACAAAAAGTTAACAGTTCTGTCTGCCAACTAGAGGCCAGACATTATAATCACTCAGTCATGCCCCAGATGGATTTGCCATCTATACGCCCTACGCATTAACAGAACTAAGGCATAAGCTGCGACTCTTGTGGCTCATAGGCAGCAACTCTTTCAGGTGAGATAAAGGGAGCCTCCCTTTGATTGAGCCAGTGGGAGCTGTGCTTTCTCAGCTGGAAGTCACTCTTTGCATCTTGCAAGAGTGATTTAAAATTATTCCTTTGAGGGCAGCAGGGGTGAAGCATTTGTTTGGGAATCAAGCAGATGCCCCTCAAAACTGTACACTTCCTTTTAGATTCCAGTTGCCATAACAACTGTACAATACTTTTGCTCTCAAACAGCACTTTTTATTATTATTAGCAGGTTTGCACTCCAGGAGGAAAGCTGATTTACTTTCCCTGAGGAAACTCACCATACGACATTTAAAATGTCAGAGCGAGAAGAATACAAGCTGGAACTATAAAACCATATTCGAAATAAAACACCTTATGGGAAACTATAATGGCAAATGCTGCTTTTGTAACAATGATCACTGTCGTTCACATTGAATTTAAGGGGAATTTTGTGTGTAATGATCACAAGATCAGAACTTTATTAGCCACTGGCAACAGAATGTTTGGAATAGAATTCAGATTTCAAGATCATATTTTGGCCTCTCCTGCCGATTATAACTGCATGTCTATATAAAAGTATTGCGCTCTTAAAAAGTCAGCCAAAACTTTTTGTCCTTTTATTCCCATATGGCAGGTCATATTTACACAATGTGTTGCCAGCTTAAGTTAATGAAGAATTTAGGCTTTCCGCTAGTAAAAATGGTAATACTATAATGTCACAAATATATTTTAGCAGTCTTTCTCCAAGTCAAAGTAGTCAAAAGTGTTTGTTTTAACCTGTGAGAAGCTTTTACTTTACAGAAGTCATAGAAAAAGAATCTGTTACTGGATATTAAAAGGGGGAAGAGTCTACAAGCAAATTATTTCTTTGTAGTATATTTATCCTTTAATGTGCTCCAGCACAGCAAAATTGTGTCCTTGAACTAAGGATATGAAATGATACTATTAAGGGAGACACGGCAAACCTAGACAAAGAAAGTCATTTATTTTCACTGACCCAGCTGGTCAACTGAATTGAAGTTCAGCACTACAGAATCAAGCATTGCCATCATATCTGTAATTACTGCATCAAGGAGACTCAAGGAATGCTCAAAAGAGGAGAAACAGACCTTCACATTATACAAGGAGACCAAAAAGTGAGCTAAGGAGGAAAGTATCATTTTCACATTGATACTTAACAATTGTAACTTATGGATAGGTGCTATGGTTACATTATTTGATGCATTTATAGCGCAGTGTTCACTATTAAAAGGTCAACATTTTGCATGTACTAGGTATAGGAGTAAATTGCAGCATCACAGATACTACTTTGCAGTAACTACTGGCAAACTGACTTTTTAGTATCAACCAATGTCTCGTGATTTAGTTAGAAATGGAACATCACCAATATCTTCATGTTCACCTTCTGTGTATGGACAGGACATAGTTCCCAATTGAGTACTCGGGTCTAGGAGGGGGTATAGTCTCAGTTGGGTCCTATTTTACCCCCTCACACTAGTGCAGCAGCCCATGTTTCAGTAGTGGCCCCTACTGGCTGGAGTATGAATTAATGTGTTCAGTCTACAGGAAAGAAAAGGCTATAAGGCATATTATCTTGGAAATTATTAAATTCTGTGGATCTCTTCAGTGACAAAGGTCTGTTCTAGAACCAACTGTTTACAACATTGTCAATGGAAAGACTCCCATTGACTTCAGGACACACTTGTGCCACAAAAACTCATGTAAGAAGTTAAAAAGGAAGTAGACTAGTGAGTTACCTGTGTGTATTTAACATCTGCAGAAGCTAACCGTTGTCAGTAAAGAATAATGACAATCAATCCAGACCAACCACTGATTGCATCTATAACGGTGCCACATAATTTTAAGATATGCAGTGAAAGTCAGAGAAATATATATTTATTTATTTAAAAGGAAGAGGGTCTTATTTAATACAAGCACATTTCATTTAGACTCAGTAGGGAGAGGATACTAAATACATATCCTTTAATTGTTAGAGGACACTTACACAAACAAGTCTACAAGAAATAAACCTAATTACTATATAATTAACTTCAAACTGCATAAACAACAAAGGCATGATTAGATAATTATTATCTCTTCAGTAAATCCCATTGCCAGTAATAGGATCCAGAATGAAAAGAGTGAGAGTTAAAAGTAGACGTTCCATTTGGGAAATGTGTGTGGGCATATATTTGACATTTAAAAATATACTGACTGCTAATGGACAAGATGCCTTCATAGTGTGCAAGTCACATGTTTCTAAGTAGCAACTTCTTATATTAGCAATGTAATTATGTACTTGCAAAGGTCTTTTCTCATGCTCTGTAGCACTTTACTTTACTAGCATCCAATTAAAAATTAATGGAACTTCTTGTGGCTGGTGGAGTAAGGTGATCCTTTAAACATTATGTCTCATGGTGTAACTCCCTCCCCCCCCATAATGTTACCAGTTTTTGAGAATGTGGCTTATAATGGAAAGACTGACATTACTTTAATAAAAGCACAGGGAGCAGGCTCTAAAATTCACATAGTTGTTGCTTACAGTTTATCAACATCTAGTTGTATGCTATGATATGCATAATATAATCTCAAAAGGTACATTGAAATAAGTTTCTATTGAAATGAAAATTAAAGATGTATGCACATCCCTCATGGCCTGGGGTGGATCTGTGGCACCCTGCCTTAGTTTCCCCTAGGAACTCCATATCACAGTCCAGTAGTAATTGTAACCAGTCCTCTTCTGGGGTCCAGTTTATTTAGCCCTTACACACATGGGGCCTCCAGGCCTCATCTTCAATTCCATGTCTTTCTCCTTGAGTCATGAGTTCCCAACCCTTTTTCCCCAAAGCTGGGTCCAGTCCAGTCCCTCTCCATGAATCAGGAGCACCATCCCCCACCACAAAAAAAATCTCTTCTTCCCAGAGCAGCATTCAGTTCAAACTGTCCCATTATTCCCTGCAGCACTCACCTACAGCTGCTTCCGCATGAACTCCTTTTAAGTTCCACATCGAGCACAGATATTTGAGGGCAGAGCTAATTGGACAGGCCTGGCTAACTGTCCCAATCCCTCCTGGACCTTAAAGGTGGAGGCTGTCCTGTTACAATGTATTGTACATGTTAACCCATAATGCCAAAAGACATTTCACAGGCAACTTTCAATTTTGAGATTCTACCTCATGCAAGGATCGTTTTGTATAACTTAAGTTATTAGAATATATTGTATTGCTTTTGGTAGTAACATTTTAATATAATCAGCACAGGGAATGCACACAGCCTCTCTTTTCAGAATTGCTGCCCACCGGCAACTC
Source organism: Malaclemys terrapin pileata (assembly GCF_027887155.1). Lineage (NCBI taxonomy): Eukaryota > Metazoa > Chordata > Testudines > Emydidae > Malaclemys > Malaclemys terrapin. Next base: position 15,578,631 of record NC_071518.1, read on the forward strand.
TCATTAAATGGAGTTGGAGCTTCTCCATACCTCTGAAAATTAGGCCTTTAATTTAATCAATGAAAACATGGGTTCTACCCAAGAAGAGTGACTTTGTAAGAGCGGCACTGTGAAATTCCACGATCATGTGTCTCCCCTTCAGCAGCTCAACTTGGCCATCAGAGAGTGAAGTGAAACTGTAAGGTTTTCTATCTTGGGCATGATCTTCATAAATAAGGGAGCCAGAATAAAAATTGCGCCTCAGCTACATCCATGCAAACCATGGTCTTCAGATCTTTCCCACAATGAAACCTTTCCAAATCCACTTAAGTCTAATGTTTAATGTCTCTGCTGGTCTAAGCAAGTGTGTTACTTTTGCGCTGTATTCAGCCTGCAATACCTTGATTATTGGGTTGATATGCAAGATGGAAAGAACTCAATTGTTAATGTTTGAGTATTACAAAACTTGACACTGAGTATTAGAGCCCAGGATAAGTTTGAGTTTGAAAAAAACAAAACAAAACATAATTTTACGGGCAAGCTGAACAAATCTGATACGTAAATCAGTAAAACAAAACAAATCAAGAGAGATCCCACAATGCCATGTTTTACAGTCACTTTTCAAGCGTGCACTTGAAGAGATGAAATTACCTGAAACTAAACAATGCCAATACTATGTTGAACCAGAGACATTTACAGCAGTTTGCCTAATGCGAGACTGAGGTAGAATGCATGAAAGATACCCTCTTAACTGGATTTCTCTCTCTGAGCACGCTTTGTCCTTAAGTGGAAGATCTGTAGCTTGCTTCAAGAAAAATGGAATAATTGAAAGATAAACTTCATGGTCTGCATAATTTTGTGATATACTGGACTTTATTGCTCAGTACATATCAAATAACCAATCTGATTCCACACAGACATGAGTAAACATCCCAACCTTTTCCCTCATTAAGTATCTTTATGACAGATTATCTGTTCACTGCCCAGTACTCCCCACATACTAGAGCATAACTTAATTCTTAATTGGAGAATTCATGATTGCACCTGAGGCTATGAACTTGTATAAAATTGTTTCATTTTAGTTTATTATCCGGAGTACAATGCGTCAGATCCTCCACCAGTTAGCATTATGCCACCCATCTTTTACACTAGTCTTGCCTAATGGATAGGGAATAATTAATATGCTTCTAATAATTTACTGAACTGTGACCAAAACAATTTAAATACAACTAACCAGGGAGAAGATGCATGGATGTGTCTATGGCTTACAATCTGCTGCATGGAGTGTGAATTATAATGCCTAATGAAGTATCAGAGGGGTAGCCGTGTTAGTCTGAATCTGTAAAAAGCAACAGAGGGTCCTGTGGCACCTTTGAGACTAACAGAAGTACTGGGAGCATAAGCTTTTGTGGGTAAGAACCTCACTTCTTCAGATGCAAGTCATCTGAAGATGCCTAATGAATTATTTACAATGGTAAGAAATGAGCTGGGAATGGCATCAAGCCATGGGACGGTCACAGTGTTTTAGAACTGTGAGAGGTAGGGGTTGTTGTTGTTTTGGGGTAGAGGGGGTGGAGGGTTAGAAGGGGAGACCAACTGGCTGGCAGGCAAACCCTGTCTTTCTAATTTAAAAAGAGTTCAGAGAATTCAAAAGCCAAGTTATAGGGCTTGCTCATTATGCAATTTTCACCATCACTTGCCATGAACCTCACTGACCACCAACTGCCTAAGTGTGTGGACAATGGAAGTAGCAAACTGGAATCAGTAGAAGCAAGAATGTAAAGACCACTTACTTAATCAGCACTCTATGTAAAATGATGGGGCACACACAGTCCATGAAGTGATAAAAACCCTTATACATATCTCATAGTGTTGTCTCATCTAGGCTTACCCATCTTCAGACGTCCACCTCTCTATTATACACACCTCTCTTCTACACTCAAACTACTGTTGCTTTTTTTCTGTTCAATAAAGAGAAGTATCCCACAGAGCATCACTCTCCCGACACAGTATTACTGTTAAGTTTTCCGGAAAGTAACAGATAAAGTAGTTTTGACCAGCCCAACATCCAGCTCCATTGATTGCTGTTACATCTGTGTAAGGAAGGACAGAATTGGGCCCCCCGTGTTTTTACATTTTTGTATTTACACATTTATAAAATGAGGATATCCACCAAGAATTAAGCGTATCTTATGAAATTTAAAATTAGCATAATTTATACATATTAACAAAATGGGCTCCCTTCCCAAAATACCAGCTGCGCAATGTTAGTTTTTTGCATTATTTAGTAATAAGTATTATTGCCCACTGTGAGCCTGATTCGTCTTTCAGTTACAATGGTGAAATGCAAGATTAACTCCCTTGAAGCTCCTTGGTTCAGAAATGTCAGCTTTGCACCAGTCTGCCTAGGCAAAGCAGATGTAATGCCAGCCTCTCACATGCATGGAGGATTTTCCCATTAGAGGGAGTCTCCAGTCAAAGAGAGACAATGATTCTCAGAGGTTGTTCCTAAGAGGAATGAGATATTATCCTGGCGGATCACTGTCACTGGAGTGGTCTTTTGGGGATAAACCTTGATGGAAATGGTTTTACCATCCCAGGAAACTGAAGTCATCAATATTCTGCACTGAGCTGAAACAGATCTTTTAAATTTTGCAGGTTTTTTGCAAAAAAAATGAGCAAGCTACCCTGCCAATAGCCCAGCAGTTTGGACACTCATAAGGAAAACCCAGTCCCCACTCTGGATGGAGTCCAGTTTGTCAAAAAAATTTCCAACAAGGTCTACTTGGAGAGCATAGGTTAGGGTAGTCCTGAGGCCTCTGTTTCTAATAATCTCTGATTTCGGGTTAATTTAATTAAGCGTCTTCTCATGTTTGCCCTAAATTCATTTGTCATCTTCTTGGTATCTCTGCCAACTCATATACTTCTGTTTTAAATGGTCAGTGAGGTACAAAGGAAATAAGCGTCTCACATTATTATGTAGCCTGTGCAAGAAAGTGCAAATACCTGTTTACAGTCTCAGCTCCACTTATTTAATTATCATTGAAAATAGTGGCTGTGTTATTCAGTAGGGCTATCATACCTACCCTGCTCCCCCTTTTCCCCCAGTAGACACACACTAATAAGCGTAACTGCCTATGTTCTCATGCTAATTACTTGTCAGAAGTTTACATTTGTTAGAGGCCCAATCCTGCTTCTTGAATAAAATCACTGGGAACAGGAGATGGCTACTGAAGTCAGAGGCAGGAAAGGGAGGAAGAATTTGAAACAAAAGGTGCAGTTTCACTCTGGCATTTAGGAGGTACATATTAGATAAATCCAAGAAACAAAACTACAATAGGAGGCGGCTTCCCAAAGAATTAGAGGGTCACAGAGTGTTTCACAAAGGCTATTATAGGTACCATTACTAGACAGGAACTTCAGGCCTGTGCCCTGATTTAAACCATGTATTTGTGAACGAACAGCTGTTCACGAGGACCACATTTTTCAAAGAGCATTGGGAACAGCAAGGTATTTCTATTGTTGTATAGCTTTTTGAGAAAGGCTACTTAGCATCTTTTCTGTGACATGCTGGGATGCTTAAAAAAGTTAAAACTGGTCGCTGTCCTTTTCAACTTTTACAATGTGGTTATTTTCCTTAGTTCCAAACTTATGAAGTTATCTGACATTTTATATCTACTCACACACACAAAATCAGCATAGATTCCAAGATAATCAGGCTCTAAAGGTCACTATCCTTCTAAAATGGCTAGTTATAAACATTTTGGAAAAAAAACCAACACATTATTTCTAATCAATATTGGTCATGCTGTGAAAATGGACTAAGTGCAGAACCTTGACTGATATTACTTTTTTAACTTGAGAAAATTATTAATTATTAAAGAATAATTCTAGCTCCTATACATACAAGTATGGCCTGGATCTCAAACAACAAAGTAGTGAAACACCAGAAAATAGAGATTTGTCAGGGATTTTTCACCTTTGGATTTACTGAAAGGTTTGAATAAATTGTCTGTTATTATATTGAATGAACAATAGATTTTTCCCCTGTGCATTATTTTATTTATTCCCTGATGCATAGTTTGTGGGTTGCCGTAGTATCAGATTAAGGTGAGTGTACGAGAAATAAGTCAAGATAGAATGATATATCCTTGAAAAACAAGACAGAAATATGAAGGTATTTATCCTGCTTTCAAAGTATTTGCTGGTTACATAAAATATACTAACATCAAATAGGTTACTAACTAATTCCACTGTTTTTCCTATTTCATTCTACAGTACATCTAATATAGTAAAAAAAAAAAAAAAAGGTATTACCTATAACTCCTCCTTGTCTCCACATAAAGAGATCATCCCAAAGCATACAGTGAATGTTCTTAAGTATTATCCTAGTTCTACAGATATTATTGGATTTAGATGTATTTAGCCATTTTAAGTAGCACTGTTGATCAGTTAACTCATGCGATTAACTCAAAAAATTAATCACAATAAAAAAATTAATCACCATTAATCACAGTTTTAATCACACGGTTTAAAACATTTCAATTGGTATTCTATTGTTTAATGTTTTGGATCTTTTTCTACATTTTCATATATATTGTATTCTGAGTTATAATTGAAATCAAAAGCGTATATTTTGATTACAAATATTTGCACTGTAAAAACAAGACAGCGTTTTTCAATTCACCTCATACAAGTACTGTAGTGCAATCTCTGTTGTGAAAGTGAAATTTACAAATATAGGTTTTTTTGTGGTTGTTACATAACTGCACTCAACAACAAAACAATGTAAAACTTCGGAGCTTACAAGTCCACTCAGTCCTATATCTTGTTTAGCCAATCGCTAAGACAAACAAGTTGGTTTACATTTACAGGAGATATTGTAAATAAGAAGAGGGCAGCATTATCACCAGAAAATGAGAACAAGCATTTGTGTGGCACTTTTGTAGCTATCATTGCAAGGTATTTACATGCCAGATATGCTAAACATTCGTATCCCCCTTCGTGCTTTGGCCACTATTCCAGAGGACAGGCTTCCATGCTAATGATGCCCATTAAAAAAATAATTCATTAATTAAGTTTGTAACTAAACTCCTTGGGGGAGAATTTTATGTCCCCTGCTGTTTTACCTGCATTCTTCCATATAGTTCATGTTATAGCAGTTTCAGATGGTGAGCCAGCACATGTTATTCATCTTAAGACGACTTTCACTGCAGATTTGACAAAACAAAGAAGGTACCAATGTGTGATTTCTAAAGATAGCTACAGCACTTGACCCAAGGTTTCAGAATCTGAAGTGCCTTCCAAAATCTGAGACGGATGAGGTGTGGAGCATGCTTTCAGAAGTCTTAAAAGAGCAACACTCCGATGCAGAATTTACAGAACCTGAACCACCAAAAAAGAAAAGCAACCTTCTGCTGGTGGTATCTGACTCAGATAATGAAAATGAACATACATCAGTCCTCACTGTTTTGGATTGTTATCAAGCAGAACCTGGCATCAGCATGAATGCATGTCCCCTGGAATGGTGGTTGAAACATGAAGGGACACATGAATCTTTAGCACATCTGGCACGTAAATATTTTGTGACGTCGGCTACAACAGTGCCATGAGAACACCTGTTTCTCACTTTCATGTGACCTTGTAAACAAAAAGCGAGCAGCATTATCTCCTGCAAACGTAAACAAACTTGTTTATCTTAACGATTGGCTGAACAAGATATAGGACTGAGTGGACTTGTAGGCTCTGAAGTTTTACATTGTTTTGTTATTGAGTGCAGGATGTTTAAAACACACACACACACACACACCCACACCCACACCCACACACACCATTTTTAAGTTTAACTTTCATGATAACAAGATTGCACTACCGTACTTGTATTAGGTGAATTCAAAAATACTTTTTTTTTTTAACATTGCAAATAATTGTAATAAAAATAAAGTGATCATTGTACACTTTTTATTTTGAGTTGTAACTGAAATCAATATATTTGAAAATGTAGAAAACATCCACAAATATTTAGATAAATGGTATTCTATTATTGTTTATCAGTGCAATTAATTGCGATTATTTTTAATTGCGCAGTTAATCAGGATTAATTTTTTTTAATCACTTGACATCCCTAATTTTAAAGTATTGAGAATAGATGTTTAAACTGGTGATCTTTCTCAAGCATGAACTTTTTAAATGTACCCCTACACACATTTTGGGTTGAAATTTTCCATGTCTGAAAAGTTCTCTCTTGAAAGGTTGTGTAAGATCCAGGAGGGGAAAAAATGAAATTTCTCCCCATATTTTTTGTGGGAAAATAACTCAAAAACAGCTGATAGTTGAAACTTCAAATAGATGTGAAATCCTTCACCAAGGAGAATAGTATATGCTGTGCTAACTTGGTTGTTTTAAATCCATTGCTTTTCGAAATTCCGAACATGCAGTAGAAAATAGCTGGTAGCTGCATACTTAGAATGAAGCTACCTCATCTTGTATCAGTTATCAGAGGTGCAGTAGGTAAGTAACACAAGCTGTTACTTCACTCTGTCCTTGTCTACTTTTCTTTACACATTCCTTTTTAGTATAAATCCTTATTTTAGTAAGGTTTCAGAGTAGCAGCAGTGTTAGTCTGTATCCACAAAAAGAACAGGAGTACTTAGTAAGAAATCTCTGTTTTCTAGCAGAGAAAGATGACCAGAGGAGTTCCCCAGGAGGTATCTGTTTCGTTTACTTAGTGAAAAATGTCAAGTTTATATTCCATGAATCTATTCATACACACACACACACACACACACACACTTGCCATTTCTTGCAGCAGAGCCAAGAGCTTCCTTTATACTTTCTGGTTTGCTGTTAGAAGAGAAGAAGAAGAGATGGCAAGATTTGAATACTGCTCTGGAAGAGGAAGAATAGAAGTGAGTCTTCCTTTTTTTGATGGGTGCATTGCATTGCATCTGAGCTCTTATAGTTTCATAGAGAAAGGGAAGGGCCATTTCTTGGTGTTCAAGCAGAAGAATCCTATTACTAAAATTAATCCATGTGAATTTGGTGCGGGGATTAAAACATAGGAGATGGCTTGTCTAGGATAGTAAAATTTAGTGGAAGGTATTCCCTAGTACTGAATGAATACTTTGATATATTTCACCTCTTCTTGGTGAAGAACTTGTAGTATTCTTGAATGTATACGCTATGTGAAATCATTCACCAAATACTTTTGGCAAATACCTCTAGGGTCTGTAGATTATGTATGCACAGTTCATTGAAAGTATTAGTATGTGAAATTCATGCTATGCTAGTTATTCTTGACTGGAGACATTGGACTAGATTCACTCACATAAGTTAAAATGGGTTTTCAGTTAATTTGCAGTGTTAGAAGTAAACAGAGCAGCTTCATACGAATCTGTCCTATAGGTGATATGAGCAAGACAAGGTGTGCGTGTGGGGGTGTAATATCTTTTATGGGACCAATTTCTGTTGGTGAGAGAGACAAGCTTTCCAGCTTTCACGGAATTCTTCTCAAAAGCTTGTCTCTCTCACCAACAGAAGTTGGTCCCATAAAAGATATTAGCTCCTCATCCTTGTACCTCTAATATCCTAGGACCAATACAGCTACAACACTGCATACCACAGATGATATGTTGCCCTTCTCTTCCAGATCGAACACAATTCTTAGAATCAGGTTTTTGGCATGAGTACTCAAGTTTAGCAATTCAAAATCCACTTGCTGTGAACATTTTCTCACTTTCACTTACAGTTTGACAACTCCATGAATGTTTCCCCCAACACCTGTTAAAATGCCTGCATAAGCATGAAGGTTTGGCACTCATGAGTTAATGATCAAAAATTCAAAGCTGGTATAAGCATTGATTGGAACACAGTTCTTCTGGGATTGACCTTTGAAGTGTCAATCAGCATAGTCCTAGGTCTTTACAGGAAAGATTGCTTTCAGAGATGTTCCTTACAGAGAGTACAAATCCAAGATGACAGCACAGGCTGAGTTTGAGATCTCAGGAAAATAAATATCTATTATACTTGGTGAGCTCTTAAACATCTGTACTTAAGGAGTTTCCATGCCTTCCTCTGAACTGCTTTCATCTGCAATCTGGTCCCTTTTTATTTCCTGCTTTTGGAATTTATCAACAGCTTCAGCCGCTCACATTGCTAAATCTTAGAGTGATTTCTCAGACACAGAACAGCAGCACATATTTTACATAGGTATAAAATCTGCTATCGCAGCAATTTGTATTAACATTTTAATATGAAGACTAAACAGGTATACTGAATCAACCACATAATGCATCCCTGTTATTTGCCTTTCAAGTTGTCAAACTGCTCACTCATGCTTTTTATATTTGTTCTGCTCTCTGGCCAGGACAGAACTGGTGCTTCAAATTTCCTGAATGTGCAAGATTTTATCATAGATCTTAAATCACAATTCATATATTTTAAGACAGATGCCAAGACATATTAGATATTGGTGCTATTGCATGTGAAATGATCCCAAGTTCCGAGGGAACAACTTAGGTTATATGACAGAGTATTCATGCTGCAAGCTGTCAAAATATCTTTTCCATTTTCTATCCATAGGGGTGATACCACAAGGTCAACTGCTATTTTCTGAAGTCTTGCTTCCTGGAGGCAGAACTTCAAGAAAGGAAAAATTTGTGCTGTAGGTGAGATAAAAGGATGTTGGAAAACAGAATGTGTCAAGGGTAGGAGGAAGGATGTGGATTTCATTGCATTCAGAAATACCTGCACTACTAGGAATGACAGACTTGAGTAAATACCTATTTTATTTAACCTGCAATAATGGACCCTCCTGGAAGATTTTGTTTAAAAACTAAAGTTTAAGTGAAATTCACAAAGCTGATGTCTGTCTCTCTCCTTCCCCGCCCTCCCCCTCCCCCAAGTTCTCTTCTCCTAGAGATGGTGGCTAATTCACTTTTTTGGGGGTAAAAGTGACAATTTTCTAGATATCAGTGGTATCTTGGGTACAGCTGATCAAAAAAATTTCAACAAAACAATTTGTCATCTGAAAATGCTGTTTTGTTGAAATCTAAATGTTTCATGGAAACAGACAAAGTGGGTGAGGTATTATTGTTTACTGGACCAACTTCTATTGGTGAGTATCAAGTTTGAGCTACACTTCACACCTGAGACTCTCTCATTACCTTTCCTAGACCTAAAGAAGAGCTCTGTGTAGCTCAAACTTGCCTCTCTCACCAACAGAATTTGGTCCAATAAAAGATAGAACCTCAGCCACATTGTCTCTCTAATATCCTGGGACTGACATGGCTACAACACTGCATACAATTATGGAAACATCAATTTCAACAAAATTTGGCAGGAGAATTACTGAACAATTTGAAATAGAAATGGAGTGTTTTGGTTTGACTTTGTTTTGTCTCTATAATTTTGTTTCATTCTGACTTTAATGGTTTGTTTCAACTTTTACTTTTTTTTTTACATTTTAATTTTGTTAAAGCATATATGTAACATACACATTTTATATTAGTATGTTTTGACTTGAAGAAAATAGTTTGTTTGGTTTTTGTTCCAATCTAGGTTGAAAACCAAATCTTGAACTATTTTGTGGAATGGAAATTCTGAAATATTTTAAATTTGAAAATATCAAAAGGATCTTATCAATTTCAAAGTATTGGAATTTCCCCTGGAATGAAAATTCCATTTTCTGAGCACATCTAATCTTGGGGTACAATTAACTTTAGAAGCTAAGGTAACTCTGTGTCATATGCATGGGGTTTAACTAATTTCAAAGTTTGGGTTTAAGAAGGAATTTCCCCCAGGGCACATTGGTGTGAAACTTGGTGGCATAGGCACAAACCTTCATCTGGAGCAGTGAGTCTAGATTGTGTATTTGGATAAGGTTTATCATGCAGCACAAAACCAGGGTCTTAGCACCAAAGGAGCGATGGCCCATAGATGTTCAACTTCCACTGTCTTCTGTGTTTCTACAATATAAAGGTAATAGGTAAATTGTCATCAGGCTAGCTTAATATTCTTTATTGTTTAAAGCACAGGCACTTTGAGGGGCAAATTTTAGCTGATTCTGTGCAGGTGCATGAAAGAAGGGTGAGAGCATAGTGAGCCCATCTGCAAGCTCTTCTGTGCACCCTAACAGTCGGGGCAGCTATAATCTGGCTGTAGATACACCTCTACCTCGATACAACGCTGTCCTCGGGAGCCAAAAAATCTTACCGCGTTATAGATGAAACCGCATTATATCGAACTTGGTTTGATCCGCCAGAGTGTGCAGCCCCACCCCCCCGGAGCGCTGCTTTACTGCATTATATCCGAATTTGTGTTATATCGGGGTAGAGGTGTATTATAGCCTATGAGAGGGCAGGCATGAATGCTTAGCACTGCAAGACGTACCAAATGGGACAGGTCTAGGTAGGGCAAGGGCGGAGCTGGTTGCCCCGTACCAAAGCAGTAACAAGAGTTGCTCCTCAGACTGCTTCTGCAGGTTTACTGTCAAATCCTATCCCCACTGCAGTGAATTATTATTATTATTATTATTTTAAATGGGATTTTACCGTTGCCTTTACTAGAGCCAGGCTTCCATCTGTATTTCCTTACAAAGGCATAATGTCTCCAGCCACTGAAGTTGCTTTATTGGTGCATCCACTACCTCTCTACACAGTCATGACATTCAAACAAACAAAAAACCAACAACCAATCCTTCAGTAAGGTGATGACCTAAAAAACTTGTAATATGCTTACTGTAATGTTGGGTGTTATGATTCCATAATCAGTTCTATCTTATTTATGCTAAAACACTGAATAAGACTCATTTATAATTTACTAGGATGCTGACAGTAATAAAGCCCATGAGATTTCAAACATCTATAATGAAATTATGAATCCTTGATATTTAAATGACAGCTCATTTATACCTCAGTCAATCAACTATTGCACATAGTATCTTTATAGCTCTAGAGAACCATGCAGTTAGCCATGCTAAGAACATCTGAATATTTCGGGGTGGGGAGGGATAGACCTATTAAATAGTAGATGTTTTGTGACACACACACCCTTTTTTTTTTTCCTGTAAAATAAATGTATATTTTTGTAGGCAGCAAAACAAAAGGTAAATAGACCCGTTTCTGGTCACACATGCAAAAACTGAATAATATAAAAAACGGAATCTTATTCTCTGCTTCTATCAGAACTATAATGGACCATATTTAAAGGCTGTCAGCAAGTAAGATTAGATTGCTCCCAAAACACTATGAATTTTTTCCCCAATGTGACACTTTCAAAAATGTAACATGATAGAGCATTAAGGTATGTCAGCTGTATGACAAGACAAAGATATATTTCCATTCACTTGGCTGATTAAGATACATCTCAAAGCAGTAAACAACTAGTTTTATTTTTAGATAATTTACTGTTTAAAATTACAGCACATGGAAATCTAAAATAAACTAGGACACAATAGACAAAATGTGTTTTGTAGTATACTAACAAGATAAGGAATCAGCAGCTGTATTAATGTTTGAGGAAATTTAAACGGTTAACATTCATTTTGCTCTCAAGGTCATGGAGTACAACAAAATTCTAGCTTCTGTAAATTGGATATTCTTTCCCAGCAATGCCATTCACTATTATTTTATAAGATAAAATTAGATAGATATGCATGCACAATTATAGCAAAAAATATATTCTTGGTTTCCTATTACTTTCCCTATATGACCTAAAAATCCCCAATAATGCTGTTTAGCTTAGCTACTAACGGATATAGTTTCTGTGGACAAAACATTTTATCTTGTATATCTTACCAATATTTTATCTTCAAAATGGAATATCATAACTCAGGGAATCTCTGTGCTTACTGGTAGACCAAAAGGGAACTAAGTACTAGAAAGTACTGGTATACGCACATACCTAATCCATACACATGTTTAATATTATATATAGTTGTAATATGACAGCAAGAAAATACATTTCGCAATACTGAAGGGTTTTTCCTCTACAACAGCTTTTTATATTTAAATTACCTGATTTTGAAATCCTAACAAAGCCATTTGAAAGTTCTTTGTAGTCTCCAAATATATTATATTGAATATCAAATTGTGTCTTGAGAGATAAAGCTATCTCTATTAAAAATCAAGACATGTAGTATAAAAAAAAGTGTCTGATTGCTTTCTCGGCAATTGCATTGTTTTCCTTCTGGTTTCAGAAAATTGTCTTGAGATTGGATTCCCCCTCCCCTCTATACCTCTTTTAAACAGTAGCATGCCATATGAAGCCTTTTTTTTTGTTTCAAATACATCTTCCTTTCTATGCTCTGAAGGCTCATTAAATAAAGCTTTTCACCTTTGAAGCACGAAGTCCATATCTACCCTTTGGACTTAAACAAACAGAACTTTCAGTAGCGAATTGCCCACATCACAAAACAACAATATATACTTTTTGACTCAGTTGATGAATCATTATGATAATTTCTGATCTCAACATCAAAGACAGACAAGAACATTAACGTTCATTGTCTGATGAACCACTGTATGTTTATCAGGTCTGATTTCTCTGAAGCTTACTGATAAAAAGCCACAATGAGAAATTTTACATTGTACCTGCATGCATGAAATTTGCCCATGTAATTTAAAAAACCATCAGCAATTAAATCTGAGAAACCCTACTTCAGGTTTGGTAGAATTAGAAGACTTAAAATTAAGCCTTCCAAAAAATTAATAAAATCAATAAAAGCCCTTCCATATTCATTTGAATAATTCCTGGGTTGGCAGATATTGAAGTGACATTCTTTGTCCATTAGAACTGCTTCCCAGCCATTTTACAAAAACAGCATATAAAGACCTGGCTTGGATGAGCCCTCATATTCTGATCTCCTGGACTATTTTCTCTGTGAAAAAAGTGTACTTACCTAACAAATACAGAGTCAAATACTCTCAGGGCTTTCACTTTACAGGTAGTCAGAGGTGAGCTATTTGACTCCTTGAAAGAGATTATAGTTATACCACTCTTCTAAATCCCCAGACAGAAGCCAATTTACAGAGAAGCACCAATTGCAGCAACAGTAGGAAATGGAATTTCTGCCCTTCTGGCAGGAGGAAAGTTGCTTTGGTGGTAGCCAGCACAAGGGAATGGAGTATAGGGAAACAAAAATAATGATAGTCTGAGCTACTGCTCATAATTAGATGTTTTCTAACAGCTTTCCAGCTAACATATTAAAAACAAAACCCTTGACTACCCAAAAGAGGAACGTTCTAGAGCAATTTTTTAAAAAGATTTCAACATATCCTTTACTTGAAAAGGTAAGGAAACTAATTACACACACTTCAATAAAAATAACCCAACTGTTATATAGCACTTTTTATAAGTCTTAAAAACACTTCCCAAAGGAAGTCGGTATAATTCTATAGATGGGGAAACAGAAGCACAGAGCAAGTCAGTAACTTGTCCAGTGTCACCCAGCAGCCCACTGACAGAACCTGGAATAGAGCCCAGATCACCTTAATCGCAGTCCAGTGCACTATCCACTAGTCTATGTCTTTACACAAAGTATTATCATAGTTTAACATGGATGGCATCATTTTGTTTTTTGCTCCGTATATTTGTTTGGTGAGTTACCAAGACTAGATGATACAGTGAATAAGCAGCACCTCCTCTTTCCTCCAAGATACAATAACGCACAAAGGGTTAAGCTCACTTTATGACAGCATTGAAAATTTAAATTCCTTGCATACATCTTATCAAGTACTATCCCTGAGGACCCAGTTTTCTAGGCCTTATGCATACAAAACTACCAGTTAAGGTGCTGGAGCTAGCAGGCCTCTGGTTTAAGTGAGAGGTGACAGTGTATTCTCAATGAATGATCTTCAGCTATAGAATTAGTATCCCACATTGGTGTGTCACAGCCTAGCAGCTGACAAGACGAGCTAAAAAGTTCATTTATGTTCCCAGATGAATGGGGAAGTGGGATCAAATATTTGTTTTGATGTGAAGGGAGTGGGGTAAGTTTGAGAGGGTGGAGATTGTGTGTGTGATTTTTTATATGAATATAAGTGTTTATTTATGAGTACTGTACAGTGCCTTGAGCGCTCAATAAAATATAGGCTACAGACCCATAATCACCTGACTAAATCTAAATTGGTCAACCTATGCATGCCTGTACTTCTATAGCCAAGTGACCAACCTCAAGGGCATCAGTTACAGTTTCAAAATTGACTGTGAATATATGCGGAGTGAATTAAAAATAATTTGTTTAATAAGCACTAAGCGTGATTTTAGCAATACACAATAGAGAAGATGCAATCCCTCCTCACAGAACTAAGGCCCTAACCATGCAAAAAAGTCTTAAGTGTTCAATTTTACTCATGTAAATATTTCAGTTGAGTTCCATGCATAAGTCTTTACAGAGTGAAGGTCTAAAATCAAGACAGACTAGAAGACATATGATATTATACCTGCCTCAGAAAGTAAATATAACAATACCATCTCGCTCTCCTGTTCAGTTTCCCTTGAAACCATTTACTGATGTAATACACCAATATAGTATTTCTGACATGACCACCCAATCTATTTAGTGGTAAGGCACGACTTTATAGAAACTCACTGAAAGAAGTGTGAATGTGAAAGAAGATACCCGTACTTTCAGGCAGGGGTCAAAATCATATCACCTTTGGATACCATAACTACAAATAAGAAAACTAACTGATGCAGCACCAAAAGAGATGCAACATATGAATACATTAGCTGAAAATAGCCAAGACAGAGAATTTTCATGAATATAAACACATTTGCCTACCCAATACATCTTAGTATGTAAACGAAAGGTACAGAGCATAACCAGGTAAAATGCACATTTTTAAGCACTGAAGCTACTGTTTTTCCTCTGTATTGTATAAGTCATTCCACAAATAGATGAGATTTCTGTATTTTTCATGGCCATTGAAAATATGGGGTGATAATGAAATTCACATTATTTTAGGAACACATTTGCATAAGTAATTAAACATCTCCAAAAGGGCCCTGAAGCCATTGAGACAATTGAATTATTTATATTTGTTTAGTTGATTAGATAAAAATGCAGTCAAACAGCACATCAAGATATTTTATAGTAAGATCAGGAAGAAGATGAAATAAAGATGTGTCTAGGAGTTCTCTTAATAACCCCCAAAATGCAGATCAAATCAAGTACCTGAAGTCAATGTTATATTAATTATATCAATTTTATAATTTAAGAAACTCAAAAATCAGATCAAATGTACATTTTCAAACAACATAGCAGATTTTTTTTTTTTTTTGGTGGTACAAGCGGGCTGTGGATATGTAGGCTCTCCACACTGGAGTGACTTTACCCTACATGTAACATAATAGAAGGAAAAAGCTGTTATTTAGAATGCAGATGCAAGTGAAAATTTGCCATCTAAACATTAGCAAAGAAAGATTCCCATTATTAAAGGTAAAGAACAAAAAACTTCAGGTTCTCCTCGGATATTTGTATCTTAGAATATGTAGCAAGACCAGACTAGCACAATAGAGAAGGTAAGATTTTCATAAAGATACTAGAGTGGGTATAGATAAGGTCTTAAACTGTTAAGAGCACTACTTTTGAGATGAATTGTGAAGGCTTTTTGGAAAATGAAGATCTGAGTGATGTGAAAGTACTGTACTAAGATAGCCAAAATGTCCCTCCTCTTGAGCTTAAAATATTTTTATTTTAACTGATGTGTCACCTTGTCAGTGTTATTTATTAAATGTTTGCTTTTATTTTAACTGCTTCAGAACCTGAAAAAAATAAAAACAAAAAATAAAATGATGTTACACTCCATATGTTTTATGGAAATATGGTTAGGATATGAATATGCTATAACATGATATACTTTATGCAAGATGGGTCTTGTAAGATATCATTGGAAAGGTTATAATTTACTGAATGTTTATACAATTTGTATGCATGTATCACTTTATCTGAAACTGGAAATATTGACCACATCTCTAGTTCAAATGTGCTACATTGGATGAGGCCAAACAATGTTAATGGCTTATTGAGGAAATGCACACAAGCATAAGGATCACCCCAGGAACTGTGTGCAATAGAAACCTCTAAGAGATAGCTCTACATAATAGGAACTGTTTGACCTAGGTCACAGGAAAAAAAAAAAAAAAGCTTTCCAGCAAGTGTGTGGGGAGAGAGGGGGGAATATAAAAGACGGACATGAGTGGACCTCACTCGCCCTACAATAACACACCTGAAAACACCCGAGGAAAAAGTACTGAACTGGAAAACCTGAGAAAGCCAAAGCAATTTGTGCCTTAAGAATCTGCCAACCTGTTTATCGCTCAGGGTGAGAATTTGTTAATTTGTGTCCTACCTATCTAGTGTGTTAAACTCAGTCTGCATTTTTTGTTTATTTACTAAAATAATCTGCTTTGTTCTGTTTGCTATCCCTTTAACCCTTTTGTAGTTAATATACTTGTATCTTGTTCATTATTAAACCCAGTTTCTGTAATTTCTAACTGGTGGAGGGAAGCATTGTGCACATCTCTCTTCACATTGAGGAAGAAGGTAGATTTTTTAAGAGCTTGCACTGTGCAGATTTTTCTGTGCAGTGCAAGACAGTATTATTTTAGGTTTATACTCCAAAAGGGGTGTGCACTTGGGTGCTGGGGGAGTCCTCTCACACAGAGCTGATTTCAGTCTGTGGCTGCAGCTGGGTGTGGCTCTGTGTGTGCTCGTACACGGCAAGAGTCCAGAGAGCCTAATTCAGCAAAACAGAGTGCGAAGCCAGACTGGTGGAGCAGGAGAAGCTCAGTGACATCCCAGGGAGGTGGCCAACCTATCACACAAAACACTAAGTCAAGGGAAACAGTACTGTATATCGTTCTGGCTATATGCCAAATACACTAACTCTTTCAAAGTTTGCTAGGGTCTGTTATAGTACAATATATTTTATGACCTTTTCAGTTCAAAATAAATTGATGCTCAAGGAATTAATGCAGAGCACAGGTTTGTTATTGTTACTATTCTTTAGGTGTCATAGCAAACATGGCTTGTTGAAGTTTATTAGGGCCAAAATTTTAAACCCAACTTCACTCAAGTACTCTGTTTCATGAGCATGTGCAAATACTTGTTGCAAATTTAACCCAAGCTTCTTTTTAAAATGATGAAATCCAGTCCTGATTTCCATTAATATAGTGATTATTTATAAGAATCCACCCAATAGTTCATTTCAATAAATGTCATCTTTTTAAGTGCTAGCTCCACTGATTCTGGAAGGTTGGTTCTTTCTTTTCCTTCTTAGTGCTTTCCTTCCTTGACACTACTCACCCCAACTACTCAGATAGGGCTCTGGAATAGGGGGATGTGGTAGAGGACAAAGTCATATCTCAATATTTGACTAAAACTGAATTCAGTTGCAGGACCTGCAATTAGGATCAAATGAGCAAGTGTGGATCTAAACCTCGCCTGCTCTGATGCAGCCAAAAGACTGCTCTAAGTGACACTGGCTAGCATGTTTCTCCAAGAGTAATCCCTAGCTGGTGGATCCGTTCAAGTCCCTCACTCTCCAGATCATCCTTTAGCTACATCTCTGGCCTGATCAAGATCATCCACTACACCTAGGGTAAGAGGGTGCATGGCATCAAGCTCACTATCACTGTGTTAAGCCTCCTGGGAACTCCCCATTCTTCAGGGGAAAACATCTGGATACTTTTCCATCCCTTTTGTCTCAAGTCAGTCCTCTTAGCAGTGCTATAATGAGAGTGTCCTGCCCAAAATGTAGATTAGATTACATAGTTTATATAGTCACACTAAACAAACACAAGTTTATTAAAGCAATTAGAGGAGACATTGATTTTTAATATCCCCCACATCCCCCCAAAAAACTAAGCAAGGATGCTCATTCAGTAATCCCCCTATTCTAAATGGAACACCGCAAGGTTCTCGTTCTATTTCTCGTCTCTAGTCCCAGGAGTTTTTCCACAATTTGAGCAATGCTGTACCCTGTTTCGAATACCATCATTCACTGTCCACAAACAAACAGATAACATTATAATTCATTTATCTCTTCTCTCAGTCTTTACAGCAACGACAAATAACTTTCTTGTTAGGTTCAATAGCAAGGCCATAACTGTGGACTAGTTAGCATTCAATTAATGAGCACAGCACTCTAGAGAGCAACAGCATTTCAAATCCCACCTTCCATAGCCCCGCTAGATTTTTCCCCACAAAAGCTTCTGTGGCTTGTATCTCATTTCAGCAGTCTGTCTGAATGTGAAACAATAGAACCGCTATCTAAGAATTTGATAGGTGGTATCTAAAATATTTGGACAGCTGAAAACAATGTAACTGACTAAAATGAATGCTTACATTATTTATGAAGATTAAATGTCGCTGATTTTTCCCTGTCACACAATTTTCAGAATATAGAAACAGTGCATATGGCATGTTCCCTGATATATCAAATATTGAATTGGCCTGTGCAATGCTCTAGACTTAACATATTTCTCCCATGAATTAGAAATGCACATATATGAAGGGTTTAAGTGTGAGCTCTTGTGTGGTGGAGAGTTTTGTGCAATTAACAACAATGAAATGTCAAACGGTGTTAGGATTTGTGTGTGCATTATTTTTAGATTTCCCAGTCTTATGTTCAATCAGTATCTCTCTTGTCTTTCACCTTGTCACTGGGAAGGAGACATTGACAGTGGAGGTCTTTCATATCTTATAAAAAGGCAGTTCTGACAAAGTCATGATTGTTTCTTTAAACATCTGTGGCACTAGCTTATTTTCCCCAAATGCAAGTTATGAAACTTGGGTGCCTATACTATAATTTACATTGCTGCTTTTGTATGAATGTGCTAGTCCCAACAGATGCCCTTATAGCTTGCCAAATGAGCTGTCAAAGCCAAGATACAAGATCAACTCATTACTGAGGAGGACAATGAAATACAGACACCACAATACAATGCAATGCAAAGGCTGCAATTTTATTTAGAACTTTTACTTAATTGGGGTAACCACCCCAAACTACATGACAATGTTAGTCCAATGTGCTTCAAAAAAGGAACAAAGGCCCCAGTGGACTATAAACCTGAAGGTGGGTATGAAGGCTTCCACACTCTCAGGCCTGCCAAGGGACCGTGACTGAAAGCCAGATTCCCAGCCTACTCCCCTTCTCTCTCTTACCTCCTTCATAGAGACAGGTTTCAGAGTAGCAGCCGTGTTAGTCTGTATCCGCAACATATATTGAATATATCTCAATATATGTTCCATTCTATATGCATCCGAAGAAGTGGGCTGTAGTCCACGAAAGCTTATGCTCTAATAAATTTGTTAGTCTCTAAGGTGCCACAAGTACTCCTGTTCTTCTCCTTCATAGAGAAGATGAAGGGAGTCACAAACTGCACAAGCCACAGAAGTATATCCTCCCTCCAGAGGTATATCCTGGGACGATGCATTGCTATGCCCAGGACCAATGGACAAGCAGACCACTGGGTTAGAGAGACCTCAGCTGGACACTTTGTAACTCGCAATCATTGTCATTTAACTACCCCCACCCCCACCCCAGCCCTTCAGCATGGTGAACGGAAAGTAAAAAACAATCCACTAGGCAGTTAGCCAATTTCTGATGTGGGAAAAAAATCCCTTCCAGATCCCAGAAGTGACTATCAGCCCAGGCCCTGGTTGGATAAAGCCACCTAGCATGAAAGTGACAAATCTGGTCTGCTAAATTCTAGTCCCTGTCCACTGGACTATAAAGCCTCCCCAGGCAATTGGTGAGGGACCATGGTGTGATCTGAAGACTGCTCACCCACCAATGGCCAGCGGACTAGTGCTCATGCCACAGAACCCATTCCCACAATTTGTACCTATGATGGTACTTTCAGCAGAGAAGTTAAGGAATGAATGACATGGAGGCAGAACTACTTATCTTCTCACACCTCAGAAGGTGGTCTTTCATGAAAAACATTGGCAGGATAGTGCAGAGAAGAGTGTACGGCTGCTATCCATGTTGCTCTATTTGTATGCACACAGAACTTTACCCTCCTGGGCTTTCATCCTGGTACCTTTCAAAACCCTACATTCATAAGATTGTAAGAGATGTGTAGAAGTAAAAACCCCTTCCCCCCCCCTTCACTCAAACTTTTGCATGGGTCAAAAACTGTGGGTGAATACAGAGTTATTCATTTCCTCATGGCTCTCTCAACACTATAGCACTTGGGTGCTTTACAAACAAATGAATGTGTCTTCAAAATGCTCCCATGAGGGGGATGGCATTATCCCCGTTTTACAGATGGATAATGGAAGCACAGAGGTATTAATGTCAAAAGTTCCCATTCATGTTTGCTGCCCCATTTCAAGGACAAAGGGCTTAAAATGCAAAGTTATTTGTTCAGAAACAGCTCTTCTTGACTTCAAAGGCATCTGTGAGTGCTCAGCACTTCTACAGACCACACCCCCGGGGTCTCAAGTTGGGCCCCCAGAAGATGAGGAGAACACAATTAGTGAGCACTTATTAAAATTCTGGTTTAAATGATTTGCCCAGCATCACATAGGATGTCTGTGCCAGAGAGAGAATCCAATTCTGAAATTTCCCTTTTCTGCAGTCCCTTGCCTTATTCACTACATACATTTCAACTTCTAGACATCGTTTTCACTGAATGTCTGTACAGGGCTCCTATGGAAAAATGATCATGTAATCAGGCCCACCGACAGAAATTCTGGGCCCCAGGGCTGTCCCTCGAGGGGGTGGGGCCCAGGGCGCAAGTGATGAATCCATCACTTCTGGTAGTGCTCACGCTGGCCCGCAGGACCCAGAGCGGTCTCACACATCTAGGCACCTTGCCACCCACCTGGGCAATTTAAAAGGGCCCGGATCTCCTGGCCGCTATCGCGGCAGTGGCGCCCTTTTAAAATCATCCAGGCCCCTTGGCACTTGCCTCCTTTGCGCCCCCCCCGCCGTCAGTGGGCCTGCATGCAATTAAAAACTGTATCATAATGCGCGTACATACACACACACGGGGACTGAATTAAGGTTGCAGGCATTTTCTAACTTCTGAATGTAACCTTGTCTCAGGCTCACCCCCACCACTCTCAGTTCCTCATCCTATTCTGAGTCACCCAGGGCCCTTCTAGATACAAGTAAACTAGGCAGCTGCCTAGGGACAGCAGGGGCAGCTCGACCAAACCTAAGTGGTATTACAACCCTGCGCACTAGGTTGCAATGCCACTCACTCGAATTCGGACCATCCACTCCCTGTCAAGATGGGGGGCAGTCAGGCCAAACCTGACTGAGTGGCACTGTGACCTGACACGTCACCCCCCCCCCCCCCACACACACACACTTCTACTATAATCACCCAACCACCAGAAGGCTTGACATAACCCCGGGAAGTCTGATGCACCTGCTCTAGGAAGTGCACCCTCCAGGTGAAGAATCTCTATTCTAAGGGAAAGTAGAGGAGAGTCACCCTGAAGTTTTGCCAATGGCCAGATCGTCTTGGATAGCCTCTGCAGTCACCAGTCCCTCATCCTAGCCTCAGTATACTTTGTTCCTCCACCAAGCTCCTCATCCAAGTCCCAGGTGCCTGCCTGGTTACTCAACCTAGCCAGTATCTCTCCCCCAGCCACCACATTCCAGTCTCACTCGGCCCCCAATCCCAGTCCTTCCCCACCCAAGATCTTTGTCCCAAACTCTGGTCTAGCCCTGCTGGTTTCTCAGTTTACCCTCTTGATTCCACATTCCAGTCCCAGACCACATCCCACAGCTCTTTGTTCCAGTCTCATCACTCCCCACCCTCCACAAGATCAATTCCCCACCCTTCTACATTACAGCCTCCTCTGGCTCATTTCCTGGGTGCCAAAAGCAGGTGCATTGAGAGCATAGGAAAGACAGTGTCCTCAGTTCCTGGCCTCAAACTGGCCCCAGCAGCTGGGAAGCACAATCGCAAAGAAAATTCTGCTCAACACCTGCAGTGCCAGCCTGAAGCATGCTCATTACAGAAAATTTGTTTGGAAAATTTAACTGTCAGCTTTTAACAAGTCTTTGCTGAGCACATGCTAACAGATCTGTGGAACCTTATAACTTATCCAGACAAGGACAGCAAAAGCACATCCTTGACATTAGAGTGCTCACCCTACCAAATGTCAAGCTCTTGCTCCAAATCATGGAGGCTGTAGAGATTTTCAAGAGAATGGTTGTAAGAAATGTTTAGTAGGGGAAAAAATATATTTTCCCTATCCCCATTCTGAGAAATTACCACCACCACCCACACCTGAGAGAGACATCTGGTATGGAAATTTTCAGCTTAAATGCTCAAAGTTTTGCAGTTATAAAAAACTGTAAACAGGGTCTTATAATGGAAAGTTTGGGGCATCCCTAACTGTAGGCATTGCTATCTGTGCCATCTAGAATAGGAAGTATTCCTATAACATTTTTATTGTATCCTGTGTTTTTTCTAGATTAAATAAAATGTCTTAATTAATCATACCAGTAGCAGGATAGACAACAAGGGAAGAGAACTAGTTCTCTGCATCTTCATTAGAAAGACATTCCTCTGATATTTTTTAATTTTACTTTTTAATTAGGATATCATAGCAGGTATTGCCCTCCCCCGCTAACAAGAAGCAATGTGCATTTCCAACAACGGTCAGCAATATCATCTTCTCTAGAGAATCACTTTTGTCACTCCAATAGTTTTTCTATTTACTTACGAAAATGAGCTTTATTTAAAGCAAGTGGCTGTCAGGGGACTGGAGAGTTCATGGAGTTAGTGGTTTTTCATCTCAAGGTCGTAGTTTGAAGTGGGTGTCAACCAGCAGTGTCTAATATCCTTGTCATCTGATGCAGAGCTGGTGAAGAAGTGAAAAAATATTGAAAAAAAAAGTTCACATTTTTTAAGAAAAATCTGACAAAAAATTTCAGCCAACTTCAAGTTGTAATGACTATAGAACATGAACTGTAGATGTATGAACAATGAATTACCTTCTTGACTACAGCTGGTTTCTGCAAGTCACAGTTGACATGCTCTGGTGAAGTAGATTGGAAAAACTTGTAATGCCATTGCCTGTGTGCTCAAAATGTCTGTAGCATATATGGAAATTTAGTTCATCTGCCAACCAGGCCTTGTATTTGAGCACCTTCTTTAAAAACTGGTTTTGGCAATAAAAGCAGCTTAATACAGTTGACAAAAACAGCTAGAGTGATGGCTCTCTGAACAATGCTATGAACCAGAAGATCAGTTCCATTGAATTGATCCTATTTTCAAGCCTGTTCATTTTAATGGTAAATGAAAAACAATTTGGCAAACCCTAACTCATCTGCTTGAAATAAACAAGAACCAGAATTTATCTGTTTTTGACATTTCTTTTCATCCTGAACTAAGACAAAAAGAGAAGATCATTGAACTTTTTGTGGAACACAAAGTTCTGGTAATTTTCCATTTGGAAGTGTCTAAACACTTATTTCATTCAACTGAAAACATTAACACTTTGACATTCCTAAATAGAAATATTTAATATCTATTGGTTGGACTGAATTGAAACTTTTCAAACTTAAAATTGTACTTTCCTAAAGCCTGGTCTATACTGGGAACTTACATTAGGAGACCTACATCTCAGGGATGTGAAAAATCCACCCCCCTAAGCAATGAAGTGAAGCCAGCCTAACTCCCGGTGTAGACAGCACTAGGTTGACAGAAGAATTCTTTAACTGACCCAGCTATTGCCTCTTGGGGAAGTGGATTAACTACACCAAACAGGAGAACCGTACCCATCACTGCAGTGAGTGTTTACCCTGAAGCGCTACAGCAATGCAGCATTCCAAATGCAGACAAACCCCTAGGCTCCCCATTCTCCAATATGGACCACTTCAATATACAAGAGACAACAATTCAGTAACAATGCTCCCTGAGGTTGCTACAATTTGAATAAAGATTACATTTCTTTGTAATGTGAAAAAACTACCTAACATTTATGGCTAGCCATAAATATCTCAGCAAAGGATACTGACTAGAGATGCAGCTAATATCAGATTGTTACCCTTGCCTTACAGGAATCACAGAACTAGTATCAGAGGCCCACATCCTCACAGGTATCTCACTCTCGTTGATGAAGCCTAGCTCACCAAAGGTATTTTACTACGCAGGAATGTGGGGCCAGATTCTGATCTCAGTTACATTGACTTAATTACTCCACATTTAAAACAGTGAGTTATTGTGGACTGACACCATTGGTGGATCTTAATGCTGTTCTACATCGTGTGCTAGTGTGCACCAGGTAGGGTGTAAATCTTATTGCGCACCAGCGTGTTGCACACTAACAATTTGTGTGTGGACCCTGATGGCATGCACAATCAATTCCCTGGCGCACATTGACGTAGTCCTGTTTCACTTAGTACTATGTCCATATGGATTAGGGAATTTAAAGTGACTAGTTAGTGAGCAACATGCTGGTGCCCACTAAAATTTATATCCCAGCTGGTGCACACTAACACACCATGTAGAACAACACTGAGATCCACCAATGGTGTCAGTCCACAATCACTCATTGTTTTAAAGCAAGCCTTATGATAGAAATTCCATGTAAATTGTGGCTCTGATTGGTTTCAATGGAAGCCAAGGAAATGTATCTCAGGAAAGTACTTGCATCTAAAAGTGGGTGATTTATATGTAATACCAGATTTGTTTCACTTGACTTATAATGAAACAAGCAAAAAGTAACAAATGTTGCAGCACCGTTTACCAAAGTCATTTTCTCTTTTCCATTATAAGAAGCATTTAAGTATCACAAGAGGAACTATGAAGCATCATCATATGTCTATATAATCAATTATATTATAGTCCCCTAATTACATATGTCTACACTAGGAAACGAGAGATGGATTGGGGTTATGTCTTAAAAGAACCCCAAACCAGTAACTCAATAGGGAGCTATTCTCTTAAAAAAATGTTTTGCTTTACTAAAAGAAAAAGCAAGACAATAGAAAGATTAGCTACCAGGTTCAGTAAATATGAGTTATTCCTAAATTGAATCAGCTAAATCACGGCTTATGGTAATAGTAAACAGTTTGAGATTCATATATTATCTAATGAGGTATAACCAAACGCAGTTATTATATTGAGTAACTGTAGCCAGTGTACCTTCATTCACCTTAAAATGTAAAAAGGTATTTATTTTCTTAAAGCAAGGAATAAAAGTTTACAATCACCAATTGCTATTAGGATATCTTATTCATGAAAATAAAAGGGCTGTCCTGAAAAGGTACTAGAGACAGAGATATAAAATGAATATCTAATACCACAATTTTTTGCATAAGTGAGAACATCCACAAAGACTGCTCTAAAACATGCTTGTTCACCACTGCCAAAGCCCTAGGGGTATGAAAGTGAAGCTTTAATCTTGTAAATATAAAATAAATACATACATAAAAATAAATCACAACATGAAAGCTAGAGCTCATTAAAAATTCTTAACATTTTCAGAAGGTTTTTTTTGTTAAGAAATAGGATTTTGTCAAGAACAGAATTTTGTGCAGAAAAAAACTTACATTTTTGTAATTTTGTTTTTCAAAGTGGAAATCAATCATTAAAGTATATTGCAAGAGCTAAACTCTCTACAACAGGGGTCGGCAATGTTTGGCACGCGGCTTGCCAGGGTAAGCACCCTAGCGGGCCGGGCCAGTTTATTTACCTGCTGATGCGGCAGGTTCAACTGATCGCGGCCCCCCACTGGCTGCGGTTCGCCGTCCCAGGCCAACAGGGGCGGCGGGAAGCCGCAGCCAGCACATCCCTCGCCCACGCCGCCTCACGCCGCCCCATTCTTTTGAATGGTCCTGTTAATTTTTCCATACATGTTGGTTTTCCATTTCTTCCCCCAACCCCCAATCTTCCATTGTTTTCTGTTTTATATTCATCAGTGGTAACTGGTAAACATTAAGCTATAGTATTCACCATACTGCACTCACCTTTCCCACCTTCTCCATAGTAGCTCAGGAAAATGCTGCCTCTTCAGCATAGGCAACACAACCCTCCTTTTTAGATGTACATACACGATATGTGCACACACAGATCAGAACCCCGCAGGAACACAATTTGACATTTCTTCTTAAACAAAATACTTGTTTTTCCTCCTATTTGCTGATGTACAATTGATGACAGAGAGTATTAAGATGACATACAAAAGATTAAAGATCATATCTGAGCAGATGAATGAAAATTCCTTGGCCTTAATTAGAACTGTATGAATATTGGGAGGTTTTATTTTTTCAGTTCATTACCAATTCCAACAAAGGAAAAAAAAAAAAAAAAAAGGGAATGACCCAAACAGTTTTGTTTTTCCCTAAGTGACTTTTATTTCTTCCAATTACTGGTGAATTAAAAGTTAAACACAAAATTAATTTAGGGATGAATGAAATGTTTTTTAAGAATAAAAATTCTTAAAAAAAAATCAAAATATCTAGATGGAACTGACTTATTCAGACCCTTCCGCCCCACCACAACATGAACAGTTTGTGAAACATTTAATTTTTCCCAGATCTGCATTTTTTTTGCAGAAAAATGTTTTGGCTGAAACCTTTCACGCAGTACTAGTCCCAATGTTCTTAAATAGAAATAAAAGGGATTCTCAGTTTGGGCTTAATTCAAAATCCACTGAAGCCAATGAGACTGGATTTAACTCATGCGCCTTATGATACTTCATTAGCTTTTCTAGTATTCATCTTCCTCGTGTTTTCCTTCCACTGTGTTCTTCCTTTGCATTTTTTTTTCCTGCTCACCATCAGCAGCCTCCTTGGTTATGCTTGATGCAATAAAGGATGTTTTCTCTTCTCCATTTGCTGCATCAATATTGCAGGTCTCCAGGGGAACTTTTACACTGGAATAAGAGACCAGGAGCACAGCTGTGGCTGGCCTTGGCCAGCTGACTTGGGCTCACAGGGCTAAAAATTGCTGTATACATGTTCAAGCTCAGGCTGGAGCCCAGGGTCTCGGGTCCTCCTCCCGCACAGGATCCCAGAGATCTTACATCTACACAGCAACTTTATATCCCTGCAACCTGAGCTGTACATCAGCTGATCCAGGCCAGCCATGAGTGCTTAACTGCTGTGTAGATGTACCCCACTAGGCTACTAAATAGGTCTTGCTCCCATCAAAATCTCCTATCTCCATAGATATTCCATACAGAATATTGTAGATTATAGGCAAAGAGTAACTTGAATGGGACCCCAACTCTACCCACTTCTCCCCAACATCTGCACCAAATCACCTTTTTCTTTAAGATATTGGTGAGTTTTACAATTTTATTTCTCTTTCAAAGCTCAGTACTGACCTTTTATTTTAAAGCTCTGTCCCATTTGTTTTCTTCATTTGCAAAGTCTTTCTCCAACTTCTTCTCCCTCCTAACTTTTAGCCTTCCAGCCAGATAATACTTAGTTCATACAAGTTCTTTGCTGGGTGTGTCAAAAGAGTTTAGCACAGTGGGCTTAAAATAATACATGATCATATTATTTAAGATGAAAGCCCAAAGTCCCAAGCAAAAACAAAATACAAATGGCTATTTTCATGTATTAACATCCTCTGGAATTTTCTGACAACTTTTGAAAGTTTTCCTCATAAAATTAAAATTATAGATGATTAGATATAGATAGGATTTTTTCCAAGTGGAAAAAAGTTAGAAAGCAGTAAAGTGTGGGATAGTGGTGGTAGTGGGGAACACTTTTCACTTTTAAATAACTTTTAAAAATGAAAGTATTACTTTTCTCTCTGAAAGTGCCACTTACATCCAGTGTGACTGCGTTCCAACTGAAAAACAAACAACCAACAACCACACTCCGATAAGAAAGTAGGGAAATATTCCACACTTTGACTGTTCAGTGTTGTCCATCTGGCAAAAGTTAAAAAACATCAAAGTGGAAAAAATCCCCCCCTCAAAAAAAATTTCAAAACAAAAACGTTCAAATAATGGACTTTGGGCTTTGCAGTTCTGGCTCTAAAATAAGCTAGAGCTATACCATAGCAATTTAAAAACAACCAGCTAAAAATCACGATATACTATGGTTCTTGGTAAATATATACCAAATGCATGCAGGGTTGTGGGCATCCTAAACTCTCATGGTCTTTAATATGAGATGGATGTGCTGAGTCGCTAGCAGGTTTAATCTTCAATCTACTCTATATGGCTAATTAAGTTTAAAGAAAAAAGGACCAAGTATTATAATTAGTTACAAGAATAGTATGGAAATCCCATTTATCCAGCTGCTCAATTTTAAATGCAAAGGGCAATGATTTAAATTTTGAAATAAAAATCTCATTAGGAAGCGACATTGTAGGCCACTTTTGATCTGATAGCCAAGATGATAAAAATCTATAGTTTATAACAGGAAACTTTATAATGAAGTATGTGATACGCTGTTCATTGAACTGAACAATGTTATGAAAACATTGCAGTGTTCAGTCACATTTGGGAACAGTTATTCGTCTGCAGTGAAGAATAGACTATATTGATAAAGGAAGTCAGGATTATACTCAGTCTATGTTGGGATATCGAAATTTATGATCTTTAACCCTAACTTACTTGGATTTTAACCCAGCCTCTAATATTGGGAACAAAGTTAAATATGGGCACAATTAAATGTGGCCTTATGGTCCATAGTTAAATGCTTCACTCTCTCATTCATAGATGTCAAGGAGAGTCTTCTAAACAGGTGCAATTCTGGACACAATTAATTATGTCGCAATAAATAGAAGCCTTTTTCTTTAAAAGAAGTAGATGTCAGAGTAAGATACTCAATCACCACAGGTCATTTACCTGCAAAATGTTTTAATTTAACAGGCGTAGAGATGATCCATTGATTCATAGCGTAGAATTTTAGATTATAGTTTATGATTCAGTTTGTGGCTATTATAGCTCAGATTTGTTTAAAACCCATTTTAAAAGTGAAGCAGGCTTGAAAGTCTTATGAAGAGTGGAATTCACCACTGAGTAACTTCTACTGAAAGAAATAAGAATATTGAAATAATATCTTTGAAAAGACACTATTGAATTACTAATACCTGCATATCTGTCATTCCTATTAGTCCACTTGCACTTAGTGCCTTTCAGATTGTAGATTCTGAGGAAGATATTGCAACCCCAGTGTATCAGTACAGCATCTAGTACACTATTGATCCTACCACACTTTAAACCAAATTGGGGGTGGGGGTGCACACCAATTACTCTGTTTAGTGTTCCAATTCCCAGAGAGTGTTAATATACATATATTTAAGTAAACTGAATGTGACTGGGCTGAATGGACTTTCTGGAGAGAATACCCAGGAACTCTGTCAGGTGGCCAAAATATTTAAACTTGTCTTTTTAATCGTGAACAGAGTGGGTTAAGAGAGCGGATCCAAGGTATCTAGTGCCCCCCACTTTTTGTCATGGCCCTTTGACCTATTAATTTATGACTAATGCAGCACTAAAACACTAGATGCACTTTGAGAAATTGTTATATCTGAACACTAATTTAAGTAAGATAGCATGGTTATATCAATCTAGACCATGGACAAGGCAAATCTTTGGATCCTAATGCTTCAGAACTTGGTAGAAGATTAATCCAAACTTTGTGACACAGGTCGTCACTATTTTCCAAACTTGGCTGCCTAATATTTGGTACCACAATTCACATTTTGACACCTTTTTACGTTTCCTGAATTTTAGAGGTGCTGATCATCCATAGCTTTGAATGTATCAGTTCCAAGGTTTCCCTTAGCATGGTGTATGCTTTCAATTATTTAAGCTCTTTGATGAAAGAGAACCATGTATATTTCTGAGGGTAAGACAAACAAAGCCATTAACTGTACATGAATAAATAAAAATTAAATACATCAGATAAGTAACATTACAAATAAAGATTAAATACATTTCAAACAGATTTGAAACTATTTAGGCTCTTTAGCTAACAGCTATGAGAAAAACTGTGAACAATCACTGGATGGAGTTAGCTAGCTTCAGTACTATTAGCAACTGATCTACGTTTGTGAGAAAAGGCAGTGTATGATCAGCAAATCAATGCTTTTTCAACTACAGTAAGGAAACAGTCAATGGCAGCTTTAGCAAATAGTCACTCTTACCATGACAAATTTAACATGAAGAATATAGTTATTTCCAAATGTATACAAAAAAGGAACATAATAGAAACTCAGCAAGTACTCATTAACAAAGCAATCCTCTATAGTGAAACCATAGTATAGGAGACCTTAAGCCTGAAAAAAGTCTAACTAAAAATTCAGTAAGACACAGAACATAAAGAATAGTGACAAACAAGAATAGCACAGAAGGCAAGAGGAAAAGCTATTAACCATGGAGCTCACTCACTATATTAAGAATCTCCACATTCAGCAGCACATTCTGGCAAATACAATATTTTACTGGCACATTATGCTACCCAAGTGTTGTCAAATTGTAAAACACCATCACCGATAAATGGACATCATTAAGTTTTTGAAATACAATGCAAACATATCAATATGATTATTAAACTTAACAAACATGCATTAATTTATACAAAAATACATAGTCTAGTTCTGATAGCAACCCATGTATACTTCTCTCATCATTTATTGTTAATCCTCACTGCATGCAAGACTGAAGGTGAAACACACATGGGAGCTGCAGGTGCTTCACTGAGCTAATGTCCAAACTCACCCTTTTCAGGGATTTGGGTTTAATGGTTTGTTCTGTTGTTGGTTTTGAGTTACATCTTTCTTTTCTTCTTCCCTGAGGTTGGCTGTTCCTCAAGTTTCCCTATAGGACCTCATCTATCCTAATTCCTTCTGGCCCAGAGACACTCCCACCCTCTTTATTCTCAAGGTTGGAGCTAACTAGATACACCTGTCTATATAACTCATCAGTAATTACCCTCAATCTTAACACAAGTTGGAGTTTAGCACCTAAGCCTAGGTGACTCTGCAGAAAAAAAAACCCTATATGCCTACATAGGGTCTTAGAACCAGCCACTCTGAGAAGATCCAGATTTCCACCCCACCCAAGTTCTTGGTTTTCATCTTCAATGTTCTAGATTGGCTAGGACCTAGATATCTGAAAAAAAAAATAGTGTCCCAGTAAGAGGCTAGGAAAGTGAATCTGAGAACATTATGTCTGATGGAGGCTAAAATTAAACTACTTTGGCCCCAAGGCTGAACATTCTCCATGGAAGTCACCAATCCTGGAGGATCAGTTTAAGCTTGAGTCTTGTCACCTTCAGTGCAAACTTTAAGACTCCTCTCTTTTCACAGTCCATCAATACAAGTGATTGCAAAAAAGGACCAGCCAACATAACCCTGGAGATAAGTGGTGGTATTATGTTTAAGAATACAGACTGATGGAGTAGGTAGACAGTGTGGTCCATACAGTCAAAAATGTGTTCCTTAATTTTTTTCCCCAAAAGTTAAGATACTACTATTGTATTGGGTATGTTCTAAAAAAGGCTACATCAGGATGGGTAAATATACAACCAAAAATATCTCTTGGAAGTATACATCTCTACATTGATGTAGCATGCAAACATTTTCTTATCCATTGTATACATGTTTTGTTCATTCATGTTTGTGTCTGTCTTCAACAGTCCAAGAGTAGTACGGGGGAGGGGTGGGGAAGAGGGATGGTAAAAACATTTTTCCACTTTAACAAGCTATATCAGGTCAGATACCCAAGCATTAGCTTCCGTTATAAAATTTAAACAGAAGATAAATGAGCTCAGAGCATTTTATGATGTCTTAGTGCATTTCATTGCTACAGCACAGCATGAATCACAGGAGAAACATGAAATTAAAATTATTTATTGTCAACCAAGTTAAAGGAAACCACAAAGGAAAGATCATCTCCATGTGTCCAGACATAATAGTTTTTACCTTTACAGAACATCTCCAGGATTAGATGTTCTTTGATTATACTCTGTTTCATACATATTTCTCCACACATCGTTTGCCTTTTGTATCCCATGTCTTCAGGAGGCAAAGGTCCCAGAGCAATGCAGAAAGGGAACATGTTGGCAAATCATCAGTTTTAGACTTATTTAAATTAACACTATTGTTTGCATTTATTATATAGGGAACTCACAATGAGCCAAGCCCTATGCAGTGGAATAAGGGGATATCATGTCCTCTCCCTTCCCTGCTCAATTACTGCCTAGATCAGCAGTCAGCCTCTCAGTCACAATTTCTTTTTGCAGCGCCATGGCACACACGTGTAGGGCAAAGAACAAAGCTTGTCCCATCCTGCATAATGATCAGGCTCAACTTTTATTGCAAAGTTCAAAACTATTTTGTATTTTAACCAAGCCACTGGGAAGAGTCTGGAACGGAATCAACAGAATTTTACTTGCAGTTCAGATAAACCTCCTGTTATCTTCATTTGATTGAAACAAACACATTTGAGACTGACTTGACTGGCAACAGGTCCAGTTTGCAGGATCTTTCATTTATGCAACAGAACAAATAATTGAAATTATGAGATAATCATAGAGTTTGCAGTTACCGTTCATTCAAGGATTTTAAAAGCCTTTTTCTAGTATTAGCTAGCACACTCACCCTGTTAGTTGTAGTAATG
This sequence comes from Malaclemys terrapin pileata, assembly GCF_027887155.1. NCBI lineage: Eukaryota > Metazoa > Chordata > Testudines > Emydidae > Malaclemys > Malaclemys terrapin. Next base: position 15,611,176 of record NC_071518.1, read on the forward strand.
TCAGGCTAAAAATATGTAGGTTACCAGAGACATTTTAGACATGGGTAAGTCAAGAGCCAGAGAGGCTGAGAACCAAATTAATAGTACTGAGTCATTGCTCTGCATTGCACGGTTTTAGGAACCTACATTTCAATGAATGTCACTAAGTCACTTCTGAAAGTGGGATTTACCCATCTAAGTAACTTAGGCTTTCAAATGCTGAATGGAACAATGACTAAAATATATTTAGGTATCTGGCCTTAAGTGACTTGTTCAAGATCATATAGAACAGGGGTCGGCAACATTCGGCACGCGGCTCGCCGGGGAAAGCACCCTGGCGGGCCGGGCCAGTTTATTTATCTGCTGACATGACAAGTTCGGATGATCCCGGCCCCCACTTGTCACGGTTCGCCGTCCCGGGCCAGTGGGGGCAGCTAGAAGTGGCGCGGGCAGAGGGATGTGCTGGCCGCGGCTTCCCGCTGCCCCCATTGTCCCGGGACGGCGAACCGCGGCGAGTGGGGGCCGCGATCGGCCGAACCTGCCACGTCAGCAGGTAAATAAACTGGCCCGGCCCGCTAGGGTGCCAGTGTGCCAAACGTTGCCGACCCCTGATATAGAAAGTCAGTGGCAAACCTGAGAAATAGATCCAGCTTTATAAGTGCACCTCAGGTTAAAAAAATTGTGTATAGTATGAATCAATATGTTGTTGGAGGGAAATAAAGAGAAATTGCTTTTCTAGCTAGCAGTCTGTTTACCAGTAAGACTGCCCAGCAGACAGATCGAAAGTCCCTATCCTGGACAAACAGTACTGCCACCAAGCTTATGCAGTGTTAGTCACACAGATTGCCCCATGAGGTTGCATGTCCCATTTCAATGGAAGTCAGCAGATGATCAGTATTACTGACAAAAGAAGCATTTGACATTCATTGTGTGAGCCTGTAAACTTCAGCATTGGCCACCAACCAGCAATTATTTTGTTAGAAAGTTGAAGTAAACCATATCACTTTCCAGTAAGCCTTTATTTCTTCCTATCAGAAATTAGAAAGATACAAATAAACCTAAGATAAATAAGAAATGGGAATTATCTTGACAGGATTTCTAATTTTTATTGTAGAGAGTACCAAAACTGCAGAGTTCAGATCCAAAATAGAATGCTTACAGAGATTGACAGGTACTCAGGAATACAGGCCACTGCTTAGGCCTCTCTCTGATATATCAAAATTGTTGCAATGTGCCTCAGTTTTCCATCAAGAGCAAGCTGGAGAAGTGCCACTCCTCCAAAACGGTTTCAGATGTAAGCGCTTACAGTATCCTTTACAGCAACACTTCTCAACCGGGGGTCCGCAAGCTCTTTCAGGGGGGCCACGGGGCCTGAGGCTGACACCCAGATCGCGAGTCCCCTCCCTTCCCCCCTGCGCAGGGCTGAAGTCAGGAGGTGCGGGGCTGAATAAGCCCTGATTCCCGGTGCCCCCCGCGGGGCTTAAGCCCGGATCCCCGAGTCCTGGTGCTCCCTGCAGGGCAGAAGTGCCGAGCCATGGGCAGAGTTGGGGACATGGAGTACATTGCCCCCCGCCCCAACTGCAGTGCAAGAACAGGACAGTCCCGGGGACAGCTCCCCACCCTCTGGCCAGGTCAGAGGCAGGAACTGGGAAGCCAGAGGCAGGCAGTGAGTTCGGGGCAGCTGCTGCTCTGGTGGTGCCATGGAGCAGGCAATGGCAGCGTTCCTACCTCTTCTGCTGGTGCCCCGGGTTCAGGGCCGGCTCCAGGCACCAGCTGAGCAAGCTGGTGCTTGGGGCGGCAGATTGTTCGAGGCGGCATTCAGAGCACCCTGCAGGGAAGTCCTCTTCCTTCCCTCCCCGCCGACCGGAGCCCTCGCAGCAGGCAGCAGTGCAGCGGGAGGGGCCGCGTGGCAGCGCCCCTGCTGTAGCCCTGGCTGCCCCATTCTCTCTCTCTCTCCTGCCCACTCCCCCCCTTTCCCCAGACGGTCCACCTGCACCCGCTCTCCGGCCGCACCTCAGGTTTTTTTGTTTTTTGGGGGGGGGGTTTTTGCACCCACTTGGGGCGGCCAAAAAGCCAGAGCCGGCCCTGCCCAGGTTGAAGCTGCTCCTCAGCTTCCAGCCCCCTTTGCTCACACAGCCGGTAAGAGCTGCCTGGGCGGGGAGACAAGGCTCTGTGGCTGGCAGAGCCCTTCGGGGAACAGGGACCTCAGGGGAGCCCTTTCAGCACACAGCCCCTAGCTATCCCCCTCCTTGCACCGTGAACTCCCCCCCCCGCCCGCACACAGCCCCTAGCTATCCCCCTCCTTGCACCGTGAACTACCCCCCTGCCTGCACATAGCCCCAGCTACCCCTTGCCTGCACCCTGAGCAACCCCCTGCGCACACAGCCCCTAGCTACCTCCTGCCCACACCCTGAGCAACCCCCCTGTGCACACACAGCCCCTAGCTACCTCCCTGCCTGCACCCTGAGCAACCCCCTGTGCACACATAGCCCCAGCTACCTCCCTGCCCGCTCCCTGAGCAACCCCCTGCGCACAGCCCCTAGCTACCCCCTCCCTGCACCCTGAGCTACCCCCCTGCCCGCACCCAGCCCTGAGCAACCCCCCTGCCCGCACCCAGCCCCTAGCTACCCCCTGAGCTGTTTTCAAACTTTTTGAGCTAAGCCCCCACCTTTGAGTTATAATTTTTGGTTGTGCCCCCCACCACATGCACAGTCAGAGGCTAAGCAGCCTGCTGAGGTGTGTCAGGGGGTAGAGATGGCACTCCCCCCTGAATCCTGCTGCATGGAGCTGGCCCAAGCCCCGCTGGTCCTTACCCCCCAAAAACAATTACACCTATGCCCAAGGCCTCTGCCCCGAGCCCTCCCGCCTCACCCTGCCCCTGCTGGGCCCTGGAGTTTTTAATAGCATGGTGGTGGGAAGGGGCGGGGAAGGCTCAGGGGGAAAAAAAAAAAAGGGGTTGAGAACCCCTGCTTTACAGTCCTAACACAAAAGGGCCCTGATCCTTTGTGTTACTGCAATACAAATTAACAAAGGATTTGGTTGTCACAAATAAATGTATAGTTTTGCACAGTATTTTCCATTTAAAATGTTTGGCCATCACTGGGATTATAGGATCACTAAAAATGCTTCCTCATATATACTTCTCCCCCCCCCCCGGCCTTTTTCTTTTTAATACTGAACCTCTGAGTGTACACTTCTGCTTACAGCCCCAGAAACAAGTACTCTTAAGCCAGCCAGTATCACTCATTTCAGAATGTCCCCACTTTGTGCACACAAGCCTATTTATGAATGAAGATTTCAACAACTGTGAAACTACTAGGGACTATGAATGGCACTGGTATAATCAATAGCCAAAGGATTCTACTAAACAAGCTGTCTTAACAACAAAAATCCTACAACCAGGCACTAGTAAACACACAAATAATACTGAAACGTTTTGTCAGAAGGGGATTTGGGGCATATTCTAACCCTTTTTCTTTGGCTGCATAACAGGGCAGCCACCTTGAGTACCTGCCACATACAAAGGGGTGGTTCTGCAGCAGTCTGTTTCTGTTTCACTTCTTCAGAGTCCCTGAAAGTCTCCACACAGTCTCTTGTAGCTAAGACCATGCCTGCCTGGGGCCAGTTTAATAACAGAAACTCTTCATAGTGATCCTCAGTTTTCCAAAATAAAATTCATCATCACAACACACAAGTTCATACTCAACTCTGGCATCTTCTACCACACCTAGAGCTCTTCTTCTGTCCCCTTCTGCTCTTCATGAAGGTATCACTTCCAGTCCATTCAAAATGGAGCTCAGCCTTCTGGCTCTAGCCCCCCTTCTCCCAGTCAAAGAGCCTCTTGCTCATTGCAGCTCTTCTCTTCCATAGCTGCTTCCTCCCCTAATTTCCTGTTACCCTCTGGCTTTATATAGGCAACACCTGTCCTCTATCAGGCATCTTTGAGGCTGATAATGAGGCACAGGTCGGCTGGAGTAGTTCTATCAAAGGGCTAAGTCCACCCCACAATATGCTATATCAAAGGGAGTTGCACATATGAGTTTCCAAAGTACAGAACAATATTGTCTATTGAAAATTTATTTGCTTCTGCAGTGACACGAGAACGTGAGTGAAATGGTAGTTACTGGTGTAACCCTTCTGCCAGGTGGTTAACAGCAGCAAAAAGGGCTGGGTTTTATACAGCTAGGGCACCTCTTAACAAATAGCTAAACTGATTCAACTCCACCCAGATAGCTGAAGAAACTAAATACACCCTCCCTTAATGCCCTTAACAGACAGAACTTCTCCACTCACAAGCACTCTGGGATTATATACAAGCAAAGAAATCTTTTTTAGGGGGAAGAGAATAAAGTCATAAACTTGAGAAAACAATATATGCAAATAAACAGTAAACAGTAAAATACTGTATCCCCCATTTTCTAATCACTTTAGCAGGAACCTAATTCACTTCCCATGTACCCACCACTGGCATATCCTTGACTGAACAACCTCCTCCATCCACCAAACCCCACTCATGATTTAGATCAGGCAGTAGTAGTAGTCCAAGTGACTCTTTACAGGTCTGCCTCCAACCCCAAGAGAACTGCTTGCTTGGTCTGATCTGGAAGTACTCCTAGCTAACCCACTTTAATAATTCAGCTTTAATAACGTGCCTCACCAGAATCCATACTGTTGTTCTCCTCTGTACTATCACAGTAAAGTCCTCAGTGTACATCATTTCTTGCAGCAAAGTCTCCACAAAAGAAGAGCCAAAAGCACTCAAGAGGAGCCAAAAAGCACTCTCAAGTAGAGTCTTGGTTACTTGAAAACCAACTCTCCATCATAAAACCTCTTCCCTTCACCAAACTTTTCTGTGAACGTCCCGCTACCCCCACAAAATCCAAGTTCATCTACATTTATGGTGACCTTTTAAATGCCACTGGTGGAATTGTGGGTACACTGTCTATGCAAATGAAGCTCTCTATGGCAACTCTTTTCCCTTTTCATCATTGGGGGAGTAGGGAGGTCTTTCTCCTCTAGAACTTGAGGTCACAGGGCTTACACTGGTATAATTAAAGACCTTTAACTTAATGGTTATAGCTTGGTAAAACCTAAGTTACATGATTTACCCACCATTCAGCTGGTTGTGACAATAGCACATTTATTGTAAAATATTGCTAAATACATGAAGGGGGGGGTAATAGAGTATCAAAAACATCTTGAAATTAACCATTTTAACTCTCTTTTTGGAAAAGAGGCTTAGGAATACAAGTTTTATTGATGAAAATAAAACTTACACATGCACCTGTTTTAGTTTATACAACTGTAAGGCAACCCTTGGTAGCACGAGAGGCATTTAGATTAGAGTCATTGGCTGAAGTAGTCTCCTTTAATCAGGTCTTAATTCCCACTTTCCACTTCTCTGTGTTCTTTCTTTGACATTTCATCTATACCCAATTATAGTTCATCAAAAGATCAAATGCAGATAATTAACGGATCACATGTAAATGGGCTAGTTCTATAAAGTGAATATTCTAGCACATACTCCTCACATATTAAGCTATTGCCTTGAGTCTTCATTACAGAACAGTACAGCAGCTTGCTTTCAAATACAAGAGTGCCTGTGCTACATTTGTTAAAGAACTATCAATTACTGATGGCACTGGTTTCTCACCAGTTACTTTTACCATGTCTAATTTATTATTTTCCACTAGATTTTGTTATTTTCATTATCATAATTGGGAGGTACAGTTGAAAACAATGAATTGCCATGTAGCAATAACTTGCTCCTGATCAATGTACTGTAGTGTTCTCTACAGGACAATATTGTGTATAGAGGACTAGGATTCTATTCTATTCCCAGGTTTGCCATTGATCTGCTGTGGAACAATGGGCAAATCACTTCACCTGTTTGTGCCAGTTTCGCAATATATAAAATTGGGCTAATTATACTTACCTTCAGTGTCAAATCTCTTTGACATCTATGAATTAAAAAAAAAAAAAGTAAAAGTAAAAACTATGTAAGAGCTAAGCACTACTTATTAGTGCAGGGGTCGGCAATGTTTGGCATGCGGCTCGCCAGGGTAAGCACCCTAGCAGGCCGGGCCAGTTTATTTACCTGCTGACGCGGCAGGTTCAGCCGATCGCGGCCCCCACTGGCCGCGGTTCACCGTCCCGGGCCAATGGGGGTGGAGGGAAGCGGCGCGGGCGACGGATGTGCTGGCCGTGGCTTCCCACCGCCCCCATTGGCCTGGGACGGTGAACCGCGACCAGTGGGGGCCGCGATCAGCCAAACCTGCCACGTCAGCAGGTAAATAAACTGGCCCGGCCCGCTAGGGTGCTTACCGTGGCGAGCCGCGTGCCAAACGTTGCCAACCCCTGTATTAGTGTATCTAGATCCAAATTTCTGACCCTCCCAAGGTTGAGTGTTTCTTCCTTAAGTTTTGGTTCAGGACTTTCTCTAATGTCAGCCTAGAAAAACAGCAAACCTGTGAATAGTGTACATCATTTCCTTCTTAGCATACAATGGAGACTAGAGCATAGTCTGCGATGGCCTATCATTTGTTTTAACTAAGTAAAAAAAAAAAACTCCCTTGTGTATGGCTCATTATTTAAAAGATATTCAGAGTACTGTATAAACTGTCACTAAATGACACAATCAGAATTCTCCTAAAACCTAAACAAATTATTAAAGCTAATGTTAAGAATATATAATACATATGTTAAAGAGTGTCTGTACGTCTGGGTATAGTGCTTAAATTATCCAAAAGTACAAAGATTGGTTTAAAAGTGATACAATACATATAGTACATAATCAACAATAACCCAGGTAAGATTAATAAATTTAGCGATACAATTTAGATATTGGCATCGAAATATTCGGGTACATCACGCATGAAAAGTTATACAGAGCATTGGTTGTGGAAAGCAAATATATAAAAGAGTGAAGATTTCCCCTCAGTAATTGAGAGTTTAGGTAGGTTGTCCGCCAGAAAATACAATCCATCAGGGAAATATTTCAGTTACTTTCTTGACTGTGCTTCTCATTGGTACTCCAGCTCATCTCTCCTGGTATCGTCGATGTCCGGTGATGTCCATCGACCACCCGATGGTGTCCGACACCATGAGTTGCCGCCTCAGCCAAGTGTAGCACTGACCAATTCCACATTCCTGCAACACTCGCTCATTGCTGGGATCCCATATGCCTCTGATCGAATGATCAGAGCATGAGTTTGAGTCTAGTAACCCCTAATGCTCAAGATGTCAGCCAGAGTGGAGTATTTCTCCACCTTTTGAACTCAGGTGTCGCGGAAAGCTGGGGTCCTGTTCTAAGTTCCCTGTAACAGCCTTTTGAGTGCCACACAGGTGCTCAGGAAACCCACCCAGCCAGGAACTGCTGTGGCCAGGGGAGGGGGCGCCTATCTCATGGCCCAGCCCTGGATCTGCGGCAACGGTGAGAGGAGCCTCCCCCTCCTTGCCCAGGTACTGCTGTGGGGAGAGAGAGCTTGGGGGTGTCCTCTTTCCCTGCCGTAGCCCTGGGACAGCCTGCATCCCAAACCACCCCTCCCCACCCCCACCCCAGAGCCCGCAGCCCCAGCCAGAGACCTCATCCCCCTGTACTCCAACCCTCTGCCCCAGCCCTGAGCCCCCTCCCACACTCTGAGTCCCTCGGACTCACCCCCACAACATGAATTTTGTTATGTGTCACACATCACCTCCATATTGGTGCACATAAAATTAATTCCCCACATGTGTGGGAAAAATTAGAGAGAACACTGGGCCTGTTCTTGAAAGGAACTGTGACATCCACCATAATGATCTTCTTTTGGTCCTTGTTGGTGATGAGAATGTCAATTCACAGTTAGCTGTTCATTCTGGGGATGGTGGAGTTCATGGCCACCTTCCCCACAGGTGACGGAATGGCTCTGATTAGGCGATCTTGAATAGCATTGTCAGCTACACAAGATGTCGGGTACTGTCTCGTTGGTATAGCCATATTTCCTGCATCATTTGTCTTGATTGCAGTGACAGATGGCTCCATTCACCAGTTGAGCCAGGACCTGTGGTTGATCCTCCAGTTGTAAAAAATCTGGTGAAGCTGCCCCCAGGAAGGAAGTGGTTGCTGGCATCCCACTTGCATGTCACCTCGAAGGCCTTGCCCTGGTCCAGCTTCTGATTCAGGTTATTCACATACTGCCCAGCAGATGGTATCTTTCAGGGTCCTCTCCAGCATGGTTCCAGTTCTTGGAATGATGACTGTGTGCTCTGTATTCTTCACCTGTGGCACCAGGACTCCCAGCTCCTGACGTTTCTCGCAGCACATCCAGTGGCAGCCAATATGCTTCTTCAGTCATCAGGTAGCATTCAAGCACAAGTCCAGAGTGAAGCAAAGTCTCCCCCATCTCTTCCAAATTTGCCTTCCAGTGAGCCACTCAAATAGGCGGTGACATCTTGGTTTGAAGGGGTTCTAGCACATCCTGCATAGCACTCTACACAGTGTTCCTCGCCATGACATCCAGACATGTCAGAAGGTAAAAGGCGTGAGTGACCACTGCAACATCACTCAGATCAGCCACTTGAGGGATGTTGGTGCTGCTCTGCCTGTGCAACATGTACACCAGTTCATTGCTGGCTCTCTGGGGAAGAAATATCCACTTCTTCACTAGGTGCCTGATGGTGTTGCCTTGTTAAGACATGCCTTCACCATGGCATATCCCCTCAGGACGAAGAACATCTTCCTGATCAATTTGAGGACTAAGAGGTATTTCAAAACGGAAGATGTTACCAGAGGATTTCTGGATCACAATGCTCACTATGGAACTTTTAGAGTAAAACTCCTAGAGAGAGAAAGAAAGGAAAATATGTAAGTAACTGAACTTACTATTTACTATATGCTATTGGAATGCCTATAAATGTTGACAAGAATCGCCTTTCAGAAAAAGGGACCAATATCCTTGTGCTTGCTGCACTGTAATTATGAGATTAAGTGGGAAGACACAGCAAAGATATAAGGGAAAATATCTAAATAATCAACCTTTATTTATATGAACATAGGCCCCAATCCTGCAACTGGACCAATGTAGGTAGGCCCCGGCACACACACGGAGTGTGAGTGAAAATCCGCATTTCATCGTTCAGTCCCTGTGAAAGGGCAAAAGAAATTCTGTCTCTGTGCACCACAAGTAAGTTGCACTATATGATCTTTTTCTCAAGACCTTATGTAAGCAACCAAAGAAGATGTTAGAGTTGGTCAAGCAGCAGAGTTGAAGTGCTGGGATTTCAGTAGGAGCTGTTGGGTGCTGAGTGCTTTAGAAAATCTCAGCACTTCATACAAGTGCCTAAATGGAAGCTCAGCAATATGGCCCTGATTGTGATTGCTGAGTACTTTTTAAAATTTGGCCCTTAAAATCACTCAACACTATGGACAGATAGTATGATTGACATTCTATAGCTACAGTAAGGGATTGGCTGAGCACTTAAATGGATCCATTGTTATGATTTTGCAATGTATTTTGATAATATTTTTCTAAAATCTAAAAGTGATTTATATTTTTCTATGACACAAGCTAGTTAACAAAATAAAAATGATCTTTTCTTCATTTCTTTTCCCTGACAGATGTTGAGAGCCATCACATACATCCTAATCTGTTATTTGCGTGAAACACCGTTAACTGATAGTGAGACAGCATGAAATTAGCTGAAAATTAGAAAAATATTCTGGTCCAGTTTTATATCTAATTATGAAGCTGTTGCAAATTCTGACCTTCTATGATCATAACCACAAATATAGCAGAAAACAAAACAGTAAAAGAGAATAAAGCATCAAAATGTCAGCCATAACAGCACCTTCAACCCTGAAGGGTTGGTGTTTATGTATCTTTCACAAGCCCTGCAGTCAAACAAAGCTCCTACTGAATTTAATGGAGGCTATAGGATTTGTCTCAATAGTATGTTTGACTGAGTAAGAAGTGGAGAATTGAGCCAGCTCCCAATACCCCCAAAATCATTGTGTTTCTCTACCTGTAGTAGAGAAGGAGAAATATTTCATTCTAATATTGTGCAGTGTATTGTAGTTCCATTCCTTCAGTACTTAAAGAAAAAACATTCCAATAATCTAATAAGTGAAAAGAAATCACAAGTAGAAGAAATCTCACTCTTACAAATGTCTGGGTTTTTTTGCATTATTGTATTGGTCTGATGATAAAATAACAGCTATATTAAAATGCACTCATTACTATTCCAGAAGATGTATAACCTTATGAAGCGAGAAACAGAGAAAGTCCCAATTATATTTTCTCACTTGTTTAATAAGTGTTAGAGAGGAGATGGTAGAGAGTGCACCTGGTCAATTTTCTAACCAGCTGGTGTTGGGATCAGAGACAAAAACAACACAACACAACAAATATTCTGTAGAGCATTTCAGTGAATGGAGAAAAGTTTCCAGAATGCAAAAGGGAAAGAAAACAAGGCCTATATTTTACAGGTATTTAGGCACTTAAATATGTAGGTGGTTTAGTGGGATTTTCAAAAGTACCTAAGTGAGTTAGGCACCTAAGGATAGAGCCTCAAACTTAGGTGTCTAACCATAGCACCCAGCGATATCCCCAAAAACTCCACTCAGCTGCTGCCTAACTCTACCTAAAGTCCCATGTTGCCTAAATTTCGGCCACTCGAGGCACCTGGAAGCCTAACACACAGTGAAGACCCAATGGGATCCTCAAACTAGGCATCCCTGACTATCTTGCCTATAGGGCACCCATCAGGTAGCTGCACTCAGAGCGTGCCTAACAGCTGGAGGAGATGCCCTTCTTATAAGTTTCAGATGACTGGCTAGAACACACAATCAGCCTGTGAAACCCCTAGGTTCAGGTTCCCTTACTGCATGATGTGGAACAAAGATTTAAACTTGGGTTTCACCCCTGCAAGGAGAGTGTCCTAACAACTTGGGTAACAAATATTCTGGGGCAGGGCTCTTTCAGTCTCTCCCATTGAAACTGTTCTACTGTATATAAATAAATAAATATTAAGTAGAGCAGATGAGTGCCCTAACCATGAAGCTATAGACTCATTCTCACTTTTTTCCTCTGACTCAATGAATGCAAGTTAGGTGTCTAACCAGAATAGGAGCTGATGTAAATCCTACGAGGTGCCCATCTGCATTTTGAGGCATCTACATACCTTTCAGGAATAGCCATAGGGCACAACATACCAGGAATCAAATTTAAAGTAGGTGAACAAACATTACATGACCAAAGTTGCAAAGATTACTTCCACTGATGTATAGTGAAGCCAAGTCTCAAAATAAAAAGTCTTTAAGATAACTATCTTGCTAATAAGGCATTACCAAGAAATAGATGTGAATGACTGCTAGAATAAATATCAGCAAGTCCAGTTTCCAGAGAAAATGACTGATTATTTCACCAGCCTCAAAAAGCTGCATTAGAAGAATCCACCTTATGTCATAAAATGATTTTTCACAGGTCATTTAAAAACAAAGATTTGTATAGTGCTACCTGTTTTCCCCGACTTTACTCAATGCTGTCATAAAACTCTGTGAATCAGATAAGATTTATTCGCCAAGCAAAAGTGATTAAAGCTCTTGACATGTATCATGACACTGAAAATATTCCCACATGGTCTGCAGTATTCCCTTTAGGGCCTGACCCTGCTCTTCTTCAATATTAATCTCAAAACTCCCATTGATTTCAGTCGGGGCCGTTAAATAAATATCATCTTAAATAAGTTTTGACTCTCTTTCAGGCTGTGCTAATAAAATTCCAAGAATTAACTTACTCTTGACATCAATTTCTCTTATGTTGAGATTAATATTTCTAACATCTAGTGCACATGTGAATGTTTCAATCATCTCTATTGCTGAATATTTACTTTCTGCAATTGAAATCAGAGCAGATGTTACTTTTGCAATGTAAATTTAGAATTGGTTTAATTAATTTAAAACAGATTAAATATCCAGGTGACAAAGGTTTTCCTCAGATTTTCTACCCACATTTTCTTATGGGAGTCAATCCTACATTATTCCTATTGAAATCAGTGGGAGTGTAGGGTGTTCAAACTATGTCAGATCAGGCCCCATGGATGAGTGTCACTTTTTCATTCAATCTGGAGTTTTTTCCAAGTCATCTCTGTTTGATTCTTGTTCTTCAGCTCAGAATAAATTGGGCAAATTTAAGGTATATAGGACCCCTTACTCACGAGCATCTGAGGGAGAAATTGTTGGTGCTATCAACTTGAGAAAGGAGAGAAACTGAATGAAAATTTCATATGAAAGACATTGAACCAGATTCTTTCCTCTAATCAGTCCTGTTTACCCCTCCAAATCTCCCACCCCATAATAAATACTGGGGCATCCTCTCTGCACACACCCAATCCCCAGACCCGTAATTAATAGTAGTGCCTCCTGCCCACACACAGATTCTTCCTCCCAGTATTAATCCTGGTGACCCTATATGCACCCTTTCACAAATCCTGCTCCTGCTCTCTGAAGAATTTGGTCTCAGTTTCATCTCCAGCTCCTCTGCTCCCTGACCCCCTACTAGTGCTGAATGAAGTTGGGACCATGGGAGTCAACCAATCACAAGGTCAGTTGCCCAAAAATTCCCTGTGACCCCACAGAGTCTGAAAACCGCCAATCGAACTCTACAGCAACCTCTAAAGTTGACAGCCCTGTGAGTGCCTGTGCCCCTGGTGAATATTGTTGCTTCCCAAATTAGTCATCATAACTTTTAAAAAGCTGCAAGAAGCTGGAGTCCTTCCAATAAGAAAGATAGGTTGATCATGACTTATATAAGTTATACTGATCCTGGCATCTGTTGCCTAACATGATAACCGAACAGCTGCTGCAATAACCAAGAACTGTGATGAGCCAAACCAGAGTTCTTGGAACAAAACACTAGATCAGACCGGACCAGTGTGTTTACAAGTTCCTAGGATGTACTGAAAAGGCCACATGGAGGTCAGTTTAGGTGGATATCTCTAGGATCATTAGGAGCCCTATAATTGGTGATGAAGTCAGAGACTTTACATTAGTGCAACAACTGATGAAAGTAACATCATCTGAATGAATGTAGAAAATTAATAAGTAGTTATATTTCAAGTCCAATATTCCAATATTATTTTTAAGATTTATTACAGTAAAAATTGTTTAATCTATTAACTCTTCAGAGTTGTTAGTAGAGATCTTAGAAAGGCATCAGAAATACTTGCTCTGTGTAAAGGCTGGGTAGGCCACCAATATAAATTGCCAATACAAATTTTGAATAAGCTGAATTTGATATGTAGTTGTGATTTAGGTGTATGATATTTATCCTCCAATAATACCAAATATATATTAAGGGAATGCAAACTGGACTCTTTCACAAATGAATAATATTATCAATATAAGCCAAAGCCTCAGGATCTGGATGACAATGGCCCAACAATACTAGTTATACACATGAAAACAAACCTTTGTGAAGGAGGAATTCCACACATATAGAAGTTTAAAATTGACACCAGATCCTCACCATGGAAACTATGGAAGATACCTCTCAGGATCCACTAGGTCCAAGAAAACAGAGAGATGAATGAGACACACGTATGAATGGCAGTTTGGCCCAACCTGTAAGAAAATCAAGCTTGTCTGCAAAGACTTCTCCAATTGTTCAAGGAAGACAGATGATCCTTATTGGAGATGCAATACTCAGAAGAATCAACCCATAGTAGGGGGCTGAATGGGAGCAAATTTAGCTTATTCCAGTACAGAACTGTCACTGATTGATATGGCAGCATTCATCTCTCTTTCCACCTCCATAAAACAGACCATGGGGACTGTACTTAAACTACACTGATAGTGGAGATAAGGAAGGCCAGAACCATCCATAGAGAGATACTCTGTTTTCAGAGGCCTCCCTCCATGCTCTGTATCTGAATAGCTCAAACAGAGTTGCACTGACAAGGCCTCCACGCCTGGCATCTGCCTCATGGAATGCATTGGAAGGTATTTAGAAGAACAATAGTACATCCTCCGGCAATGGACGGACAATATGCATCTCCCAACCCTACCTCTCCTCTCCTAGCCCACCCACATGAATGTGGTCATCCCCCAGTTTTCCCATGTTAGGTGCCTTCATTGGATCCAGAAGAAATTTCAAACTCCATTTTGTCTTTCTAACCTCCATTTTGTGTGTCTCTGGCTTCCCTCAGGAATAAGCAGGAATCACTTCACCAACTCTAAGCTGCAGGTCACTTACCATTGGATGGTGTAGATCAGCATTTCTCAAACTGGGTACCCGAGGGTACTCCAAGAGGTCCGCGGGCCCCGCTGATCAACTCCTCTCCCTCCCTCTTTATCAGGGGTCGGCAACGTTTGGCACGCGGCTCGCCAGGGTAAGCACCCTAGCAGGCCAGGCCAGTTTATTTACCTGCTGATGTAGCAGGTTCGGCCGATCGCGGCCCCCACTGGCCGCGGTTCGCCATCCCGGGCCAATGGGGATGGCGGGAAGCCGCGGCCAGCACATCCCTCGGCCCGTGCTGCTTCCTGCCGCCCCCATTGGCCCGGAACAGCAAACCGCGGCGAGTGGTGACCGCGATCGGCCAAACCTGCTGCGTCAGCAGGTAAATAAACTGGTGCTTACCCTGGCGAACCGCGTGCCGAACGTTGCTGACCCCTGATATAGAGGGAGGGAGAGGAGTTGATCTTAACAAAATTCCACACCAGTTCAACACTCTGAGTCTTTCTGAAAATACTGTTTAATATATTTTAGCAAGTTACAGGAAATTTTATTCTATTACTCATGACACTGGGGAAAAAAACTGGACTCCTTTCATATTTATTCAGCCATGATTAATCTAGTTGAATAATAATTTTTAATTTCCATTTCTTGAATATATTTATTAATTTACCTCCTGCCAATACACTGCTCTAGATGCCATTATTTGGAATTTATTTCTGCACTTCTTAAGTATCATTTGCATAATGGAATTAAGAGGTCTGCTCATGAGTATTTGGTTGTGGTACGCTGGACAGAGTGGGTAGGTTGTAATTAGTGGCATCTGGCCTTCAGCTTCATTAATATGCAAATAGAACTACTACAAACTTTGAATGCTTTGCAGTTTCACAACCGTCATGATAGTGTGCATCAGATCTTTCAATGGTGTCACTGTTTCGGTTTTTCTTACTACATATATAGTTGAATAAATATGTATAACTAACTAAATGAATGTCAATTCCCATTTAGCATATGTCAAAGTGTAGCCATTTCTGGGGGGTAACAAGATAGTCATTCTGAACCAGCACAACTCAGGGAAACTTCCAGTAAGAGTGACATGGATTTCCTTTTAATTCTTCCCCCGACCCCTCCTGCAAGGCAGATGAGCTAAAAGTGTATTTAAAGGTAGATAGTCTGAGGTCATTAGAACTCTGATTACACAGGAATCATTTGTTGAAATTAAATCTCAGTTTCAAATGTGAAAATAAAGTGCTCTAATATCCTGCTCCCCCAGAAACAAGGCAGGTAAATTTTGGAAAGTGTTTTCTGTAACAGAAGTCAGAGGGATTCTCTAGGAGTCTGTTCGTGTCCTTTTGACAGATACATGTTTACTGGGGTCATTTTAAGAATTTCCAAGGAGGCTTCTGTGATGAGCTACTGGGGCCTGTAATTGGTCTGGGGAAACAAAATGCCACAGTGTTTGTGGAATGCTGATGCTACACAGCATTGTGCTAAGGACAAGAAAAAAAAAATCACATCTCTTTCCGTACATATGAAATTAAACATAGAACAGAGATGTTAGGATTTTGAAATATTTAACCATATGAATTTTTGCACATTTACACACCTTATTTTCATAGGGAAATACACAGGATATGACCACTTTTTAAGTGGCACTCATGCAGAGAGTACATCACACCAGTTCTCAGGGATATACTGCTATGCTTTGGGGGGCAAGATTGTTGTCTATTGTCCTTGATCATTTCAGAGAGATCCCTTCAGAAAACTATCAAGGTTCTATTTTGACCACTGAGCCACATCTCAGAAATGATAACAGTTCATTTAAAATTTAAATCCCTGTTAATAAAAAAGTGTTGATAGCTCAGTGGTTTGAGCATTTGCTGCCTCCACACAGGGTTGTGAGTTCAATGCTTGAGGGGGCCACTTAGGGATCTGGGGTAAAATCAGTACTTGGTCCTGCTAGTGAAAGCAGGGGGCTGGACTCAATGACCTTTTTGGGGTCCCTTCCAATTCTATGAGATAAGTTTTCTTCAGTATAAATATATGGAGATATACCTATGTTTAAGAAGTTTCCCAAAGCCAGTAGCACTAATCACAGAGAAACTGAATTTGAGACTGTAATTAATCCTGTATCATTGCTTCTCGGCTCTATGAGCTAAGATGTGAAAAAAAAATATTTAAGTTTAATGTGCTTTTAAAAGTTTAGATGACACAGGAGAATGTATTTTACTTTACTATGCTTTTCTCCTTATAGTAAAAAAAGAACCCCTGGATAGAAAGGAGTTGTGGATTGCTCAATCTCTGAACTTTTTTCCAGGGGCTTCAGTGGCCCTTTTACTTATACTTTCATGAACAAAGAGTTGACATCAAAATGAGATTATGTCTACAAGTAACACATACTTTTGGTCTTTTATCTCAAGAGCAGATGACAGGGTGGGATTTTGAGGCTCAAAGAGGAGATACAACTGGTACATTATCTACATTAGTTCTGAAACTGATCTTTCTCAAGTTGATTTCTTACTTTTTTAAGAAGTCAGTGAGCTACATATTGGACAAGCATAGCCACTTCATTCAAAATATCAACAGCAAGACAGCAACAGTGTCCTTCTAACTTGTCAGGTATGGAAATTAAGGGAGTATCGCTACTGTATTGTTAGCTGAAGGTATAACTCAAGTGTTAAGTAACCTGGCTCCTGTCTCCAGCTTCAGTTACATGGTTCTTTAAGCTTGAGCTAGCTGGCCCATCAGGAAGTATGGGTTGAAGCTCCAGTGCTGATTATGTTTGAGATAGTAATTCAGTGGGGATGCTGCTGTTCTAGTTACAACAAATCATGAATTTCTAATCCAGTCACTCACTGTAGCTGTTATTAGCTGAGTACTGTAAAAAGAAACAATGATTAAAACATGTTTTAAAGTGAAATTAAAGTCTGAGGCACAAAGCAGTATTTTAAGTCCAAATTACCTTTCAAGAATGTTAGAAAAGCTCTCACATATTAGAAACCTAGGAAATATAGTTTAATTTTTCAAATAAAGCTTCCATACTATCTCAGCTCTGTTCCATATATATAGTAGCCAACTATCTTCCATTATTTGCACATAGGATATGGAAAATGAGACCAGAGACCATTGTTTTTGGAAGTTATTTTATTCATACATATGTCAGCACACAAAGTTTTGCTCTTTTCATGTCAGAACAGAACAATGCTCTTTCATGGACTTATATGACATAATTTTCAGTTGTCTATATCAGTGCTTCTCAAAGCTGGTCTGCCGCTTGTACAGCGGTCCGGGCCAGCTTGTTTACCTGCCGCATCCACAGGTTCGGCCGATCGCGGCTCCCACTGGCCGTGGTTCGCCACTCCAGGCCAATGGGAGCTGCGGGAAGGGTGGCCAGCACATCCCTTGGCTTGCGCCGCTTCCCGCTTTTAAGTTTCACAGTGTAAATTCCAAAAGCTATGTTAAAAAATCCACCTGTTTGTAAGAAATAATAATGAGCCAAATCCTGCAGTCTTTACTCAGTCATAACCACCTTAAAGTCAAAGACTGAAGAAAAATAACTTTAGAATTCAGGGCAATAATAGTAAAAACGTCCATGCATTACTTGGTCATATTTTGTCCCACTGCTTCAGAGACAGCTGACACTGACATGTCCTTAAACAACATCACAGTATCCCTTTTCCACATTTGCAGTGTCAGCAGCTATCCATTTAAAAGCCCTGATTTCTCTCCCAGGAACTGAATAAAGATAAGGTGTTTCTCTCTGGTACACTGTGTAGATTTTGAATCCCTCATTCGTTCACGTTGGTGCCATGATGTCACATGGATGCTAAGTGCATAATACTAAAGAGCGCTCTCCTGTATAGCTCAGAGAGAAAGATTTTGTCCATAAACATTTCATACCAGGGACATCAGATTTTCCTTTTACGAAGTCAATTACTTTGAATAGGTGCAACAAAAATCACTAGCACCAAAGAGTTAATGTTTAATAAAGCGGTGTTTAAGTATTATGCAAAAGTGCTATCTGGAATTATACATCATCAGATTTATAAATGATATGCAGATTTCCATTTTCTTTCTAGGAAAACTGATGAAAAACATAGATCTGATATTCTGCTGCCATTAACACAATTGAATTGCCTTAATTTCTCAATAGAATCATTCAATATTCATTTTTTAATTTCTGCATTTACACATAATATCTCTCAGGAGACATTTAGCAGATTCTATTGCTGTAGTTTTAATGAGATCTATCAAAAGTTAGTAGGAGATGATGATCTATACTTAATTCATAGACATCCCAAGACACTTATGCAATTTAGAGCTGTTTATATTCTTTTAGAGGTTCTTTTTATTGTCTTGTAACATTTGTCCCAATTTGAACTACATCTTTAATCATTATTGGCATAACCCTTTCATTCTTGAAATTGGTGTCTGAATATACACAATTATAAATTTTAATCTTCTAAAATATCATGGCCTTCCAATGGGGATTCTATAACTTTCCAACTAGTGTTGAAACAGTTGAAAAGTTCCTTGTGTCCATAAATTACCACACAATAACTCATAACAAAATAAAGAATTTAGCTTAGTCAGTTTCGAACAGTAAATCCTGCTAAAATGCCTAAAGATTTTCATCCTTTTCAATCAAGCAGTTAATGCTTTAATAAATAGAATTAGAACAGACCCTTTGTTATGTGGTTATTGAAAAAGAACTGGCTTATTTCTGCTTTTCCCTTTGGATCCTATATAATCCCCCAACTGGGGACTGTGGAAAATTTAGGAATTTATATGTAGAGTGTTAAAATAAATGATACACACCTAGGAACTAATCCTACAATAATTCAGGTAAGATTTGCAGGACTAGGCTCATACTAAACTACCATTATGGAACAACTTAAAATTTTAAAGCAATGAAAACGATGCTATATTGTTAAAATCACTGAATAAGACTATGAGGGACTATAGGGAATCATTTGAAACTTGATAATTGTCCACCAACCATTTTACATTTTTAATTACACATTAAAAGTTACATAGGGAATGACCGCACCGCACCTAAAATGGCAGGGGCGGTGTCCAGGCTTGCCGGAGGAAGGCAGCAGTGTTTTATTGGGGGTGGATGTGTGGGGGACGTGGAACAAGGCCCACTGATGATTACTGGAATCTTTCTATTAACTTCAGTGGGATTTGGATCAGGAAAAAGGAGTATTTCTATTAGAACAAATATCAAGTAACCAATTCCCTCTAGGGTACCTCTACAATGTAAAGGTCTATCAAGCTAAAATGAAAAAAATGAATAAAGTGTCAAAATCCAAACTTGATTCACAGTTTAGAAGTGGAAAGTTCAATGATATATGAGGCTCTACAGCTGCTTCTTCAGCACAAACATCCTTCTTTTTAACTGTGTCTTTCTCAATCTCTATAAAACTTTACAAAGCTGGGCTAAGCCGTTACTATCAGACAAAACCCATCTTCATTATTCAACTATTATTTGAGTAACTTCCAATGTTTTGTTTTTACACTAAAGTAATTACCCACACAAATATACAGAGGAGCAAATTAAGCAGTGAACATCTGCTTAATTCAATATTGTCAGAACTATAAGCAAGATCAAATAATTGGCAATCTTTGAACATTACCAGTTTGAACAGGCTATTAACTGTTGAGCATTAATAAATGGATAAATCTCATCCACTCACTGTGTGAATAGGTGTTTGTAGGGGACTAGCCAGCTGCACCAACTGATGCCATCCATTACCTTATTCTAGGGCATCTGAAGGCCAAAACAATCCCTTGTGTAACTAGAGCAGCCTAAGGGCTGCCTACTCCCAGCTTCTCTCATTCTTGGTGGGCCCCATCCTCACACCCTACTCTGGTTTTATGCCTGCCAAGCAGGAGCAGTGAAAAGTGGACTTCTAAAGGACCAAGGATATGACCCATTAACTTTGCTTAAAACCTGGGACTCAGCAGAAATTGTTATGGAACTCCATACTTCCAATGCCAAGTAATTCATTCTTCTCATCCTATTTACAGACAATGCCGTTGTTTCTATACTAAGAATAAAGTATAGATTACACACCTGGTTATTGCTTTGCTATGAAAAATAGCTTCTTCTAATTAATATTAAATTATATTCCACTGACTAGGAATCAAACAATTCTCAACTGTTTAGAAGGCAACTATGTTAGCATCTAAAAGTGTTGCATCAAATATTGGTGTATATTCCTAGAATATATCTGTGTTCTTACCTGCATATAACAATACCATACCTGATACATGCTCACCCATGTATGTTACATGTGTACTTGCTATAAA
This sequence comes from Malaclemys terrapin pileata, assembly GCF_027887155.1. Taxonomy (NCBI): domain Eukaryota; kingdom Metazoa; phylum Chordata; order Testudines; family Emydidae; genus Malaclemys; species Malaclemys terrapin. Next base: position 15,631,677 of record NC_071518.1, read on the forward strand.
TTTCCATAGACCGCAGATTTCAAAAATTAAGTACTGGTTTATACAAAATTAAGATATGGACATATAACCTCTGCTTTATTATTCTCTTTTTTATTGACAGTCATATTATTCAAAACACTAAAGATAAAAAACTAAATGCAATCTGCATTACAATATATTTTCCTATTATTACAGACTGCTGTACAGGAATGGTTTTGAGTATCTATGAGGAGTTCACAAAGAATAGAATTAAGCTGAAACTGCATTACATGATACTTAATTTTATAGATAATGAGAAAACATTCACTTTCATATGTAATTATATTTACTGCATAGTGGTAAAGTAATGCATTTGACCATATTCTATGTGTGTTTTTGTTTTGCTCTGGGTTTAATTGGTGTAAGAATATTGGTCTCCCAAACAAACCAAAAAATACTATATTTAAACAGATTTTTTTAAATTTTCTGAGATCACAAATTCCAAAGCTATTTTATTATCGCTATAAAAATCATATTACATTTCATAGTCTCTTTTGTTGTGAATTGCTGTATTATTATACAGGTATTTCAGGTAACATAATACAAGCTGCCATGAAGCAAAAGTAAGCAATGAAAAGAGATTGAAGTCCTAAAACTTGGGATAAAAAAAGGACATTTTTAACCCTGTCTGGTAAATAATAGTTTGTTTCTCTGAAGAAATTTTTCAGTTTGGCTGAAATAGAAAATCTGTTTCCATTTGTGAGAGAATTAGTGGGTAGAATAGGTCAAATTATTTATTTTATTTGACAGCAAATGCACTCAGACTTGGAGGAATAGTTACACAAATTCTGTTGAACTGTTATTTTGTTGAATATATAGCTGTGCCGAATCTATACTACATACATTTTATCCCCAGGCGTTGCAAAAAATATCCATATTTCACATGTAATTCTACAAGCTTTGAAGATATGTCACAACATCCAACTTAGATGTGGTTAGGGAAATCAGAAATTCTTCCTGCAAATGAGATCTGTCCAGATGGTAGCTTTATCTTTTGTGTCTGTCGTTTGGCAAGAGCAATGAGGTCACAGCTAGTTTTCCTTGCCCTCCTCATTTTACTCTGAGTATCAAAGTCTGTTTTTTCTACTGCTGAAACGTTGATTCTGTCACTGAATTGTTCATGCTTGTTTCAGACTTGGTGATTAGACTATCCAGTTCACTTATTCTTGGAGATTTCAGAATTAATATAGATTTTCCTGCTAACCCTTTCAAATGTTCCCTTTTAGACAACCTAGTATCTTATGGATTTATTCAATATGCCACCCATCTTACTTACCTCAATGGTCACATTTTTGATTGAGTAATTTCTTTAAATTGTACTGTACCAGATTTCATTGTGTCACCTTTTCTTGTATGACTTTATCAATTAATTGTTAATGGCTTTAGATATTGTATTAGCCAGGTATAATTTTTTCCACACACATTCTTTTCCTTAATGTATTATTGCTTCATCTCTTGCAGAAGAAGATTTGAACAAGTCTGATATCATCATGCATGAACTAATGAATTAAATTGGTCATGAAAATCCTAGTAGTTACCTAGCCTGAAGGTTGTCCCTAGCTATCTTGCATTGAAAATAATATATATTTAATTTAAAAAGTGACAGGGCCCACAATTGATACACCTAAATCTATATGATAAAACTTTCACTTATCTCTTGATTTAATTCATTTAAAGAAGGAGGGTGTTTGGTTTCCAGCAGCGTGGAAGAGGTCTAAAAAAAAAAAAAAAATGGTCATCTAGTTTTCTAAGGCATAGTAAAATAGGGCTGTCTTCATTGAGGCTTAATGGACATGGTTTGGGTGATGAAGTAATGTAACAATTTAGATCGAGATGTTACTAAGGTCAGAGACTTGAAGACAGATGGAGATAATGTTGTCACAGGCGCAAAACTATATGTGTGATAGAGACAGGAGGAAGCATCAAGACCTCCAACGATTTACAGAAATCTTAAATTAACTGAATAAATGAATCTTTCTAGGGTCCAATAATTTGTTCAAAAGTTTGTTCTGGAGTAGGCTGAAAGCAGAGGATAGAGATGTAAGGCCATGATCCTATAAACACTTACATACATGAGTAATTTTACACGTTAGTAGCCTTGTTGAATGCTACAGGATTATTCACATGCCTAAAGTTACTCATAGGTGTAAGTGTTTACAGGATCAGAATCATAGTATAGTACTTTAGGCTAATTTTCATCCAGCAACATAAGATTAGGTTCTTAGAGCCATTTATTCAGTACAGCCGGCAGATTAGTATACAGATATTTACTGAGCCAACTGTAACAATTGCCAAGCAAATGAGGTTTGACTCCAGACTTGGAACCAGGTCTTCGAAGGGTTATAAGATGATTTCTATATTTTAAATGGGGTTGAGCTGCCACAAAGCTGTCAGGATTCAAGATGTTACGCTTTGCTTATTGGATTCTTGTGGAAAACAGCTCTGCTTGATAACAAAAATTACTAATAGACCCTCTTGAACTCCATGCAGTTTCTTATGAATAAGCTTTAGTGACAAAAGAATTTAAAATATGGAGGTCTGGACCTAAATTTATAATAGATGTGTTGGCAGTTACGGTTACAAAGACTATTAGGCAAACTGAGTTTGAATGCCGGAATACACACCTATTTGCAACACAAGTATTCACTAATAATCCTAAAATTAGGAACACAATAGTGTTCAAAGACAGATATCCAGCTTACATGTCAGCATTAACTTATGATATCCAGCATACACTTGTTGAAATGAATTAAGAAAAAACACTGTGCTTAAGTATATATTTTTTCTTAAATCAAATTCCTTAATCACTTATCCAGTAAAGCCTATTCATTTATTTCTCAGCCAGCCTCTTATTTTGTCAAGCCACTTTGTGGCTACAGTACAGATATTTTATGTAATAGAAGACTATACAAGTGACACATTTCAGAAATAAAGCATCAAAATGAAGTGGAATATAATATCAAGCAGATTCCAGGAAAACTTACTATATAGTAGGGGCAACCCACTTACCCACCACCACTTTTTAAGTCCTTTACACATAAAATTGGTTCAGCGGTCAGAAAGTTGGAATTCAGATTAGATGAATGCAAACCCAGTTTCATTCTTGTGTGGATAATTAGTGGGTGAGCGAGATATGGCTATGTATGTATGTGTAATTATAAGACATTATCAATGTATGCATATGAAGCATTGACACAGACTAGTTAGAGCTGGAGTTATTTGTACTTTCTGTGAGGTGTCTGAATCCCTCTTTGTTCCATTTGATTTTATTCACACTCTTTCAGGAGTTAGTTATATTCTGCCACATTGTTTGGACCTCTGTAAAAGTGATTACCCTGTTTTTATATAATTAACTACTCCTGTTTAAAGTAATTTACATTCTGCATTCTTTTAGAAGCTATATAGATATCTTCTCTGATAAATGTTAGAATGCCTTTAAATTACTAGAGTCTATGCAAAAAACAAGCCAAGAGGCTGAAAGATCTGGAGGTGAAAACTTGGAAGGGCAGATTGTCTGTCTGCTGTTATTGTTTTGTTATGCCATGGAAGCTGCAAAAGAATCTCCATAGAGGCTTCAGGGGCTTTGGACTGCATAGGGAAGAAGGGAATGGATCTAGAGCCAAACCCACGAGATTCATGCCACTAATAATATTTGGCTGAGCCTTTCACTGTTAATAAACGCTCTTCTCCTCCCTTCTATGGAGCGAGCCTTAATGCGGGTGTTGTTGGAGCAGTGGGAATCGAAGAAAAGCACAGTATCTGCAAATGAGGACGGTTGTGGGAACTAGTGCAGAGGCACTGGGCCTCCTTGAAAAAAGCACCGGCCTTCTCAGATGTTGAAGAACTGTTGATTTTGGGAGCTGAGCCCCCATTTTCTTCCATGTGTGGCAAACCACTGACTCACCACTGGTGAGAAGAATTTTAGTAAATGCCATAAATGGAAATTTTCAGAGTCTTCTTTCCTTGTGCAAAACAAGCCTGCATACAGGACATTAAAACCCCAAGCTAGAAGGCAGTCATCCGCTTATTATGTAGAGGATTGCATAGAAAATATGTCACAACCATGCTTCATAATCTGCACTGGCTGGCAGTTAGTTTCCAAGGATTGTTCAAAATGTTGTTCTTAACCATCGTAACCCTAGATGGCTTGGGGCCCAGTTACACAGCAGTCCTGGTGTAGTTTTCAAGTGATACTATAGGTTTGCAATCAGGACGGGCACTGAAGTTGGATTTCTTTTCATTACAACATGAGGGAACTGCTAACAGGGCATTCTTCAGGAACACCCTTCAGCGCTGCAATTTGCTCTCTCCCTTACTACACGATCTACCCTGAGAAAGAGCTAAAGCAGCCGGGGAGAGAGAATGTGACTGTCTGAGTCACCATGTTCATTCTGTAAAAAGCAACAGAGGGTCCTGCATCTCTTATGCTCTTGTATCTGAAGAAGTGAGGTTCTTACCCACGAAAGCTTATGCTCCCAATACTTCTGTTAGTCTTAAAGGTGCCACAGGACCCTCTGTTGCTTTTTACAGATTCAGACTAACACGGCTACCCCTCTGGTACTCAACATGTTCATTCTGGTTCCACTGCTGCTCTGGGGAGAGGGTGAACTTTATTATGTCTATTGCAAGGTCAGTCAAGACTCAATTCCCTCCCTGACCATTCACTTTTAGGGTGACCAGATGTCCTGATTTTATAGGGACAGTCCTGATATTTGTGAGTTTTTCTTATATAGATGCCTATTACCCACCATCCCCTCTGCCAACTTTTCACATTCACTATCTGATCAGCCTATTAATTTTTGTGGGGTAGAGGTGGGTGTAGCACCTCTGTGGAGACCGCGTGGCTCTCTCTCTCATCCCACAATGATGGTAACCAGCACAAAAGATGCAGGGTGCATCTTTTGCCCCCTTTGCTCTGTTGCACAAGAGCTAGGGCAGTATTAGGTCCTGGGTTCGTTAGCACTTTGTGCAACTTCAAAGCCAATTCCTCCCTCCTCATTTGGAAAGATTATGTGTAATGAGCTAGATATGAGGTTTACTTTGGTGGGTGGGAGAGAGAGAATAAGCTAGTTCAGTTCATAGACTAATGATTGGAGCTTTCATGCTGAATATGATTATTTTAAGTTAAGTTAAGAGTACTTGCGCCATAAAAATCTAAATAAATAATGTAATCAATGTGTATAATTCAGTCCAAATTATTGATTGTTCATGTATAACCCAAATTAAACACTGATCTGATACAAAGTATGCAATTTACTTTCCATGTTTAATTAAGCCACTAATAATTGTATCAGTATACACGTGTGTATAATTTTCCACAGAAACTGATTCCTTTGAGCATGTTTCTCCTACAAATCAAATTCACAAAACCTCTGTCTTTACTTTTTACTTCCTTTTCTATTATACCTGCCTACAAAAATAATTCAGAGACCACAGTGCTTACAGTATAAGAATTGCATTTGCTTTAACCTGAGTATTTGTTAATCAAGAAGTAGTAGTAGCAAAATTGAATGAATGAATTTTCGTCAATGCCTTTTGGTTTATGCATTTACTTCAATATCAGTTCCTTAATAGGAACTTTTCAGGGTAATTAGCTTAGCATGCTGGCTTTTAAAATACCCTGATCCATAATACAGAAGGATGGGAGGGGGAACATCAGAAAAAATACTAGGAAAATAGGGGTACTGATTGCCCAACACAGAGTGCTGTACTTGCAGGAAGAGTACAATCATATTAAGAAACCCAGAGATTATCAAGTATTTGACAGCAGACTTGTGTTAAACCTCATACTGCTAGAGAAGTTTTTCTGATAATGCTTTAAAATTGTGTCTAAAGTCTTCAGGGTAAGAAAGGGGTCTGAGAGTAAGACAGGTGATTTTCCAAGGAAATACTCTTGAAATAGCCAGCATAGGAGGAAGTTCAGGCTATGGTTGTGTGTTTTTTCTCACATTCATAATAAAGGAAAAACCTAGGAAAGTATTTTGGATGCTATACTTTGTTGAGAGTGGAGTGGGGATGCTACCCTTTCAGATATTTCCCTTTTAAATGGTTCTGTGTATGACTATAATAATGTAGGTTCTCACCTCCAGAATAGCCCCCACTATCATTGTTGGCATTGCCCCACATACCTCCTGGTAGTGCAGTGCATAGCAGACAGTGTATCCCTGCCTCAATTTCCCCTAATGGGCTGTCATTAAGGCTTTTATGTAGCCAGCAGTGCCCCTTCAGAGCTCTAATTTATTTACCCAAAGGCTGAACAGACGTGCAAGCAAATCTTTGCCCCAGCATCTTAGTTGGGAGGTGTGTGTGTGGGAAAGTTAATACTTAACTGTCTGCTTCACCCGTGTCCATTCATCAATCACTGCCATCCAGGCTCATCACCAGGAAGGCCCTCTTGACCCATGACCCTCTTCTGGAATCATGCCTCCTGCCTTCACCTAGGGAAGGTTTCTTTCTCTGGACTCAGGGTCCTCACGGATGCCAAAATGCTGCAGCTCTCTCTGGAGCTCCCCAGCAACTTGGGTCTCTTGCCCTGTTTGGTAAGGTACTTTCACTAGAACCAGGGCTTCCTAGGGCTTTGCCACTCATAGCCCTTTCAGAACCTCTCCTTCAAGGAGCACCTTTCCTCGGTCTCCTTTTCCGGTGTGCTCTCTTACCAGCTTCCCTGGAAAATCCCTCTTACCTGGCTTTTCATTTGCATGTTCTGGGTCCAAGTGTGGTGCTGCAGGTGGTTCCTGCCTTAGGCCAGAAGTTGTGGTCACCTACTTATAGCTCAAAGTTCAGTATCAGTCTCCAAATAGTTAACCAAGACTAACAAAACTCAGAATGTGCCTCTCTGCACCTTTAAATAAATGAACAAAACTCAAAGGCAAGCTTTCAATTGCAGTACTAAAGGGCTATGCCCTGGGGTTCTACACCAGCACTGAGGCACTCCTCCCTTGTCCCAGTCTCACCACATACCACCCTAAGAAGCAGCAGTCAATCCTTCTTAACTGACTTGCTGGATCCCAATTGGCTAATGCCTCTTCCTGGCCTTTCTAGGTCTCTGGAGAACTAATTTTTGTTGGTAACCTGGTCTGAGTGGTTTTTCCTTGATCAGGCCATGTCAGGGCACTGCTGTCTCCAGCAGGAGCAGAGAAGGATTTATAAACCTTTTAGTTAATTTCTTAAAGCAATTAAAACATAAAAATAACCACTTCCTTTTTATGAAGACAATCTGAAATATACAATAAAAGTAGCTGATGCAAACAAAAATCTGAGTTATAATAGTAAAAAATAAAGTGGTATTTACAGGGCTCTTTACCCATAATATTTTTCACCACCTGAGATGTGGGCTATTTCTGTTTCTAATTTAGAGAGTTAGAGAGTGGAAAACAAACTGCTTCAGTATAATTAAACATCCAAGTGACATCTTGGTACACAAATGAATGCCCTAGTTATTCTCTGTTGTCTCAGATCATTTTCTGCAAAACTTTTTAACAATCTCATAGCCAGGTTTAAATGAGATTTTAGTTGAAACCAATGGTCATCAATTGCAATTGAAATTGATCCAATTAAACAATAGATTGCTTTGAATTAGTGTAATTGGACTTTTCAAATTAGAAGGGAGAAATTGTGGTCAAGAGGAGAGTAACGTAAGCATGTCACATCTTAACTTATGGACCATATATGGCTCTTGAGCCATGACAAAATGCCAGTGAGCATACATATTGAGGGCAGTTTACAGACTGTGAAAGGCTTTCAAAATCACAATGAATACTTTAGGTAGCACAGAGAAGACAAGTTTACATTTAAAAAAAAAAAGAAGAAAGAAAGATATCTCTAACTTTCCTAATGGCTTATACTCTCTTTTACTAAGAAAAGTAAAAAAAAAAAAAAAAAAAAAAAAAAGTACATCAACAACCTTAATGTGACAAGAGAGATGTTTTCATTGCATTTATTGTAATACAGTTCCATGAAACTGGTAAAGAACTATTAGTTTCCCTTTGCCATGCTATACTGCAATAACTGCTATGACAGAAAGAAGTATTGTAATGCAGCTTGCATTGATTTGCTGTCAAGTACTGTATCGCAGAGGGACCTGGAAAAATGTGATCGGTTATTAGCAACAAATGTACAGCTAGTGCCATGCATGCTGACATCTAGAATTAGGGTTTTGCTTAACCAGAAATCCCAATTCAGCAGGAGTCAAAGTAGCAGAGAGGATGGCCACTAATAACAAGTATTATAAAAATAATGCTTGGCAATTACCAGTTTCTTACAAATAAAGAACATAAAGAACAAATAAGATGACACATGTTAACATGGTCTGCAATCGCAGAAGATTTGTGGAAATGACGATGATAGAAGGAGCACTCATTTTGTAGTTTAAGGACTTTAGTGTGAAGGTTGACATATTCCATCTCTTCGGAGTGGTGATATTTTGTCCTCCTTGTGCCTAAAAAGAGCAGCTATCCTATTTTGGGACACCAGTGTAGATAGGGTCTGATCCAAAGCCCACTGAAGCCAATGCAAAGGTTCCGATTGGCTGCAGTGGGGTCTGGATCAGACTCTTAACTCCACACACACATGGTCCAGTGTGTGTGTGTGTAGGTTTAGGGGGAGGACACAAGGAGCCTCCCTCATCCGTTTCCTTATTCACCCTGTGCAAGGAGAGTCGAAATTGAAAGTGTGGCCAATGCAACAAAGTCTTGCTTCAATCCCTAGCTGAGAGCAGAGCTGGCCTTTGGCACCTGTACCCCTTTTGACTTCAAGGTGCCCCATTGCAGAGGGAGCTCTCAATGGATATAGGTCTTCAAATGAGTTTAGCCTGATACAGCGTATTAGTGCTCCTGTTTCTGGCCTAAGGTATTTATGTGCCTAACTTTAAGTATGTAAATAGCCTCATTGATTTCAGAAGGCATGTGCTTAAGCCCCTTGTTGAATCAGGTCTGTAGTGGCCTCTGAGCCCCATATAATCTTGTGTGAACTCTGGTATGAAGGCATCTTTCAATACTGTCCTTTTATAGTATATCAGAGCGAGTCAGGATTAGTTTATTATTTGACCTCTTAGGGTAGTTATGTGTTTTTTTAGCTTTACCAGTGAAAGCGTATGGAAATATACCTTGTAAGCAGAATGTATGAAATGACATTTATTTATAGTAATAATATGTAAAGCACTTAAAAAAATTAAGTACATTGTTAGAGGGCACATAAACAAAATTAAAACGGAGGTATAAACCAGATTACAGTAAAGGGCTCAATGGAACAGAAAAAAAAAATAACCCTTAACATTTTTTATTCACTGTACTCCACATATAATCCATGGTTCTAAAATAATTAGAATTGCACATTGCCTTGAAAAATAATCTGTTGTCTGTAAAGTTGTCCATGATGTATTATGAAAGAATATTTCAGCATATGTATTTTAATTTAAAGTGTCCATTATACTCAATAAGTAATGAAATTTAATATTCAGCCGTGCAGGTTGTTTTTAATCATAAGTAGTATATACACTCAACCAGTAAATGCTTATTACAAGCCATTTCAAATTCCACGACATCCTTCTAATATTAGAGTGCATTCCAGATCTTACCGTAAATGCTAGAGGAGTGTCAGCAGGTGTTTTTGTTTTCACCTTGGCTCTATTCATTTCTGTTGGTGAAATGACATATCTATATTCCTTCCAGTTATGTATATCAATCACCATGTAAATAACATTGGCAATAGCTCTCCCTTATCTCTATGCACAGTTGAGTCACATTGAGGTTGAAGTGCTATATTGTTCTCCTGGATCAATGAGCAATTTCTCCCACCACAAGTAATAGTTTGCTACAGAAGTCAGAATGTTCCTAACACTGCAGGGTGGCAATGCTGGCCTGCCTGGATGCTCTACTCATGGCAAAAGACCCAAGCCTAATGGTAAGGAAGAGGGTTAGCAAAGCTGTGCTACCTTGGGCAGAGCCTGGGGAAGAGCCTGAGCAGGGTTTTCAAATTCTGTACTTATTCTTCAGAGTAAGTTACCGCCAGGGATTGTCCTTTTTAGATATTGCTCAGCACAATGGAGCCTATATCCTGACCAGAAATTCTTGGTGCCACAATAATAAATAATAAACAATAATCATAGAATCATAGAATATCAGGGTTGGAAGGGACCTCAGGAGTTCATCAAGTCCAACCCCCTGCTCAAAGCAGGACCAATTCCCAACTAAATCATCCCAGCCAGGGCTTTGTCAAGCTGGGCCTTAAAAACCTGTAAGGATGGAGATTCCATTACCTCCCTAGGTAACCCATTCCAGTGCTTCACCACCCTCCTAGTGAAAAAGTTTTTACTAATATCCAACCTAAACCTCCCCCACTGCAACTTGAGACCATTACTCCTTGTTCTGTCATCTGGTAATGATAATGAATTAATAATGAATTAATAATAATGAATTAATAAGTGATGCAGAGGGGCTGCTATTCCAGCCAAGAGGTTGAAGAAGCAATTGTGACTGGGCATTGCGCAACCCAGTTCTCTAACCCCTTGTTAAAGGAATAGGTTTTTGCATTTTCAGCTCCTTCATTTGTTACATATATAAAGACCAGTTACTTGGATTTTATGCTGGTGAAGTGGAAAGGCTGCAAGGGCTGGCCCTACATTTTCAATGCAATTACTTAATGTTTCATGGCACAGAGGGCAGACAAGATTCTTTAAAACTCATTCTTTTATTTGTTCTTTTCTTCCATTTCTGCAGCTATTCAGATAATGAAAAATATAGAGAATATGTGATAAATGTGTTATCTGAATGAGCCCTCTCTCTCTATACATAGCCTTTGTGTTTTATATATGACATACCTTTTTAACCGATGTATTTAACCTCTATAAATGTGAGAAACAGTAAGATTACAAAATCAGTTTTAAAATTGCATTTAAAAACATTTCAAAATGCCTGATTAGCCTAAATATTTAATAAATCTGGAAAATGTGATAGAGAAAAAATAGTCAACACATGGAATTTTCTGACAGATAATCTGTTTTCTACAGAAATCCCTCTTTATGCAGTGTAACCTCTGGCATGATGAACAATTTACCAAATCTCAAGTCTATGTGCCTTCTTAGTAGCAGATGGCAGAATAGTGCATTGGTTGAGACCATTTCTGAATGCTCTATTGGTATTTACAAAGATAATTGCAATTGTTTATTAGGCTACTTCAGCATTTCTTATTTAAAAGTAACTCAGCAATGTAAGTATACAAACAGGATACAAAAAATCAGTTTTGCCATGGATGTCAGTGGAGCCAGGATTTCACTAGTCTGTAAAATAGTGAAAAAACCTGCGATAGTGTAACACTGACAGACCGCAGTTGGCGGGATTGAACCTGCGGCCTCGGGAGCTTAGTGCATAAGCCTTTACTGCATGAGCTAAAAGCCCACTGCTTATTAGCTAAGGCTGTAGAGCAGACTTATTTTCTCTCTCTCTAAGTGGTCTCGGTGCCACTAGATGGAACAGAGAACCACACCCAGAAGGTGTGTGGGTTACAACAGCTCCTAAATAATTTTTTTAAACAAATAAACTTAATATTTTGTATCCTAAGGATCTCTCAGTTGGCTGTACATCTCTCTGTTGAGAAAGAAGTGGTTCGGGACTATTTAGAAAAACGGGACGAGCACAAGTCCATGGGGCCGGATGCGCTGCATCCGAGGGTGCTAAAGGAGTTGGCGGACGTGATTGCAGAGCCATTGGCCATTATCTTTGAAAACTCATGGCGATCGGGGGAGGTCCCGGATGACTGGAAAAAGGCTAATGTAGTGCCCATCTTTAAAAAAGGGAAGGAGGAGGATCCAGGGAACTACAGGCCAGTCAGCCTCACCTCAGTCCCTGGAAAAATCATGGAGCAGGTCCTCAAGGAATCAATTCTGAAGCACTTAGAGGAGAGGAAAGTGATCAGGAACAGTCAGCATGGATTCACCAAGGGCAAGTCATGCCTGACTAACCTAATTGCCTTCTATGAGGAGATAACTGGGTCTGTGGATGAGGGGAAAGCTGTGGATGTGTTATTCCTTGACTTTAGCAAAGCTTTCGATACAGTCTCCCACAGTATTCTTGTCAGCAAGTTAAAGGAGTATGGGCTGGATGAATGGACTATAAGGTGGATAGAAAGCTGGCTAGATCGTTGGGCTCAACGGGTAATGATCAACGGTTCCATGTCTAGTTGGCAGCAGGTTTCAAGTGGAGTGCCCAGGGATTGGTCCTAGGGCCGGTTTTGTTCAGTATCTTCATTAATGATCTGGAGGATGGCGTGGACTGCACTCTCAGCAAGTTTGCAGATGACACTAAACTGGGAGGAGTGGTAGATACGCTGGAAGGTAGGGACAGGATACAGAGGGACCTAGATAAATTAGAGGATTGGGCCAAAAGAAACCTGATGAGGTTCAACAAGGACAAGTGCAGAGTCCTGCACTTAGGACGGAAGTATCCCATGCATTGTTACAGACTAGGGACTGAATGGCTAGGAAGCAGTTCTGCAGAAAAGGACCTAGGGGTTACAGTGGACGAGAAGCTGGATATGAGTCAACAGTGTGCCCTTGTTGCCAAGAAGGCTAACGGCATTTTGGGCTGTATAAGTAGGGGCATTGCCAGCAGATCGAGGGACGTGATCGTTCCCCTCTATTTCACATTGGTGAGGCCTCATCTGGAGTACTGTGTCCAGTTTTGGGCCCCACACTACAAGAAGGATGTGGAAAAATTGGAAAGAGTCCAGTGGAGGGCAACAAAAATGATTAGGGGGCTGGAGCACATGATTTATGAGGAGAGGCTGAGGGAACTGGGATTGTTTAGTCTGCAGAAGAGAAGAATGAGGGGGGATTTGATAGCTGCTTTCAACTACCTGAAAGGGGATTCCAAAGAGGATGGATCTAGACCAGGGGTCGGCAATGTTCGGCACGCCAGGGTAAGCACCCTAGCGGGCTGGGCCAGTTTATTTACCTGCTGACACAGCAGGTTCGGCCGATTGCGGCCCCCACTCACCGCGGTTCACCATCCCGGACCAATGGAGGCAGCAGGAAACCACGGCCAGCAGATCCCTCGGCCCACACCACTTCCCGCCGCCCCCATTGGCCTGGGACGGCGAACCGCGGCGAGTGGGGGCCGCGATCGGCCAAACCTGCCACGTCAGCATGTAAATAAACTGGCCCGCCCCGCTAGGGTGCTTACCCTGGCGAGCCGCGTGCCGAACGTTGAGACCCCTGATCTAGACTGTTCTCAGTGGTACCTGATGACAGAACAAGGAGTAATGGTCTCAATTTGCAGTTGGGGAGGTTTAGGTTGGATATTAGGAAGAACTTTTTCACTAGAAGGGTGGTGAAGCACTGGAATGGGTTACCTAGGGAGGTAATGGAATCTCCATCCTTACAGGTTTTTAAAGCCCAGCTTGACAAAGCCCTGGCTGGGATGATTTAGTTGGGAATTGGTCCTGCTTTGAGCAGGGGGTTGGACTAGATGACCTCCTGAGGTCCCTTCCAACCCTGATATTCTATGATTCTATGATATAACTTCCACATGGTTAAAGGCATGGTTGAAGCCCATTGTTTTTGCATTTTCAGCATCTTACTCTGATCTTTGTTATCTTGGTGAAGTTTGGAATATCTCCATTGTCTTCAGTGGAATCACTGTGGATTTTCACTGATGACATCATGATCACTAGGTATCTTAATGCCTTCAGTACCTGCACATACCTGCAGTATTCCAGACTCCAGAGTGGCTTGTTGCTATTGGAGTATGTATAATTTTTTTTTATTTAATTAAAAAAATGTGCGATCGTTTATTGAACATATCTTTCCAATATGAAAAGTAGCTCTTAGTAAAAAGTTCTATTTGGACTATATTGATCATTTGAAATTGTAATGGTCTCTTTCAAAAGATTTCTTTGACTATTTGGACCTCATCCCATGCCTTATGCCCCCCGTTATTACCCAGGTAGTGCTTGAACAGCAAGTCATGACTGGGCTCTAATATGGACAGGTAGATACCCAAGTGGAGCAGTTTTATTTCATGATCCTTTACTTCATTCACTAGAGTGGGTTGAAAAAAAAATTGGTCAAGGAGAAGGGGGAATTAAGAGAAGAGTTTGCAGAAAATATTTGTATTTATACCATTTTCCATCAGTATATTGAAACTCTGCCAGCCGGCTCTGCCTTTTGCTCATCTAAAATTGCTGCAGAAATTGAGCACCATCCTATAAATCCTTGCAACAGTAAACATCCTTTTGCAGTCAAAGCTTCCATTGAAGCCTGAGACAGGACTGGAGGAGCAGGCACTTGGATAAGAGAGTAGAATATAGGACTTTTCTCATTAATATTTTGTTGTGGTACACATTGCGTAGCCGGGTCTTCTTTCCAGAGATAATGCACTGCCATATCTGATCTCTCTAGCAAGGCTGTTTCCTCTCCTGGGTCAATCAATCAGAGATGTTAGAGATGGAAAAGACCTAATGGGTCATCTAGTGCAGCTCCCTGGGAATGTACTATTATGTAAAAAAAAAAGAAAAAAAAGAAAGAGAATGTGAGTGAAATAAATTGGGTTGTGCTTTTTTGAGGGTCGGGGGGAGTGGGGTTATGTCTTTGATTAAATAAGCATATTCAACCATTAGAATACTCAAAATTCATTTAACATCACTAACTCCCTAATATTGTAGTTTGTTTCATTAATTAGAGTTGCGATGGATTTTTTGTGTGTTCATTATGAGGGCCATTTCCTGCCTTTGATTTTTTTCCCCATAGAACTCCCCATTGATTTCAATGGGAAGCTCAGCACATATAGATCAATGTTAGGATATGGCCCACAGGTGGTAGATGCTAAAAGCAACAATTAAGTAATGGATAGCTGATTGCATACGCAAGCAAAGGTGATGGGGAGCACCATGCCATCTAGGATTTCAGAGGTTTCAAAGTAGTTTTGAGTTGAGCCATGTGTGTTGGGTAAATGGGTAGGGAGAAGATCAATATAGTTTGGAGAGAGAGAGAGGTATATGGAGATGTAATCAGTTCCTTGAAATGTTAAAGGTAGTAAAGGTTTCTTTGTGAGTATTATTTTTAAAGGGACATGCCATAACCAAGTCGTGTTTTGTGTTATCCAACAGTTACCTATGCAGTTCTGGTTATGGGAAATTTTACAGTACAAGTCTGCCATAAATCCCTCTACTATTCAGTAAAACATTTTCTATGTCATTAAGTGATTTCTGTATGTATCGGACCATCTCAGAAAAATTGGTCATTGCAGAACTGGTACGCATACTGGGTGAGCTGTAAAATGATTGATGCTCTGTGTATCTGAAACAATATAATTATCCACATAGCCATTCCTTTTTACTATTATCCTTTCTATACCTTTATCAAAGAAACCCAAGACATACCTAGAAACAAGATGTTGCATCTATCCTATTCAGACCTTTTGTATTTCCTCTTTTTAATAATAATTTAAAAAAAGACAAAGTAAAGATCACATTTGATTACTTTATGCAAAACCCTCTCACTGGTACTTCAACACAGAGTTATACTAGATTGAGCTGTGAAAATCTAAAAAATGGATTCTCATATCAACACAATCTCTAAAGACTATATATATTGTGACAAAGTTCCTCCTCTGTCTTGGTGGGTCCTGCACTTATTGGCGGATTTTCTTGACTCAGAGATTCACCATGTGGGTTGGGGAACAGCCCAGAGACCTTCCCCTCTGGAAGAACCCAGAGTCCAGGTCAATTGGGAGGTTTGGGCCGGCCCTCTACTCCGGGTTCCAGCCCAGGGCCCTGTGGACTGCAGCTGTCTATAGCGGCTCCTGTAACAGCTGCATGACAACTACAATTCCCTGGGCTACTTCCCCATGGCCTCCTCCAAACACCTTCCTTAGTCTCACCACAGGACCTTCCTCCTGGTGTCTGATAACGCTTGTGCTCTTCAGTCCTCCAGCAGCACACCCACACCCTTACACCTTCAGCTCCTTGCGCCTCTTGCTCCCAGCTCCTCACACTCGCACCACAAACTGAAGTGAGCTCCTTTTAAAACCCAGGTGCCCTGATTAGCCTGCCTTAATTGATTCTAGCAGCTTCTTCTTAATTTGCTCCAGGTGTCCTAATTAGCCTGCCTGCCTTAACTGGTTCTGGCAGGTTCCTGATTACTCTAGCGTAGCCCCTGCTCTGGTCACTCAGGGAACAGAAAACTACTCATCCAGTGACCTGTATATTTGCCCTCTACCAGACTCCTGTACCCCACTGGTCTGAGTCTGTCACAATATATATTGACCAGTGAATTAATTCTCTTTTCAATGTCAAACATTTAAGAATGTTCAGTAATGTGGCTTATAATATATTTTAAATTTCTTTTCATCATATTCATTTCATAAAGATGTTCATAATCACATAGACCTTACTAAGCAAAATTCCTACTGAAATCACAATTATTGTTCACAAATAATATATACTTAGCATATCATATATGTATATATGCTAAGTATTTATATGCTAAGTATATATTGTTTGCAAACAATAATTGTGATTTCAGTAGGAATTTTGCTTAGGTAAGGTCTATGTGATTATGAACATCTTCATGAAACCTTCTATCTATATAGAAGCAGAGAGAGAGAGAGTTTCTAATTCTCAATGTGTAACTGGTCACCTATGTCACATGGTGTTGTTTTTACCTGTAATTGGATGAACCAATCTTTTTTTAAGCAGACAGGAAATCAAAGAGGTTTCAAGATAACAACATGAATTTTTGTCAAATTTTTACATGAGCACATGCTTGCATCAATATTCAGACACTTTTACTTTCTGCAAAAGTTTCTTCTGAACAACACTAACAAAAAATGCATAGTTTGTGTTCATGACCTTGAATCCCACTGAAGCAAATCAAGAACTTCTGCATGAAGGAATGTTCACAAATACATTTTTTTCACTGTTGGCCTGCATCCAATGAGGAGACTATGATGTTCTGTGTTGTAGTTAGGAAGTTGCAACACTACATTCTTACGATGTGTTGGGTATGATGGCAATGCAATACAGTGCTAGTATGAACACTTTGACTTGCACACCTAGGATGAAATCTGATGCTATTGATGTAAATGTGAGTTTTACCTTTGATTTCAGAGGAGTCAGGATTTCTCCTCTGGGTTTTGGAACAGTTGAAATGAGAGTTGCACATATGTATTGTGTTGGAAAAGCAAATGACTGTATAATTTTTGCCAACATTTTAGGAAGTTCCACACATTTTTTCTTCATTTCCAGCCTCATTTTTGGGATTCAGACCTCTCAAATATATAACTGCCAAGATGTGTGACCTTTTTAAGGGCAGAATATAATTTCCGTACATCTTTTAAGACAGAGCTGTGTAGCTCACCTCAGTCATCAAAATTGTATGAACATCTGAGTTATACTCTTCATAAGTGATAGGAGAACAGAACTTTTTATATGTAACATAGATCCCAGATCAGGTCCCTGGACTAGCAGCATTAAAGAAATAAATAAAACACTTCCTAAACTTGATTGGCTTTTTAACTTGCAGCGGAAGATGATTTACTATTGCATTCTATGAAGTAGTCCTAGTTCCGATTATATCCACTTCTTTGACAGCCTTTTGCTTACAATATTGTAAATCATGTTAACTTTAAATAGTGAAATGTCAATTCAATTTAACAGCTCATTAAAAAGGTGTTTATTTTAATATAATTGTTCACTCTTAATTTAATCCAAATAGCACATGTCTGAATATTCAGCCATAATTTCTTGAATGAGCTATGGGAATGATTAATTTATGGATGACCGCCATCTGCATGTGGTAAAATAATCTCTGATACTGTTTGTAGTTTGTGCTGTCACTTCCATATTACAGAAATGTTGTGATCCCAAATTATAAAGGGACAAAGTGAAGGTTGGGAAGGTCTTGGAGGATAGTAAGCATAGAATATGGCATAAGTGTACAGTTAAGGATTATAACTACTTCATTTGAAAACTTTCATATTTTGGGGGTCTGTTTCTTAGAAGTACAAGCATTTTACAGAACTTATACACTGTTTGGATACACATTTCAATCTTGCCTATTTCCTCATGACATTTTTGATTTAGTAATATATTTATGTTCTATTGACTGTTATAGAATTAACTCTTCACCTGGTACTGATACTGTTATAGGAGATGGCAGCCTCCAAAAATCCTGCCATCCTCCTTGTCCTATACCCTCTAAGAAAAATCACTTGATGATTTGAGATAGACAGTATTAACATCTAGCTCACAGGTAAGAGGATGGCTTATATGCCTCAGAGACAGGTGGCTTCATCACCCTGCCATAGTGGCAGCATTAAAACAGGTGTCTGGGCATATAAGAAAGGGTTTGAAATTAACCCTTTGCTTGCCAGACACAGTTTGGGATCCATCCTCCATGTCATGCAATCCTCATAGTGGAAGAAAATCAGAGACAGGTAATTCTAGGAAGCAGGCTTTTCATCAGTCCTTTCACTGGTTGCCAATAGAATTTCTCATACTTCTACAAAAGGTTATAATATAACTCCTATGTGAACAATTGCTAAGTGACACTATCATTGACATATAGTATTTCACCTTGACTGGATAACAGGGAATTCCTGATGCCAGGAGGTTTTCAAACATGCTTTATAGCTTTATCAAGCTATCTCACAGATAATTTTGTAGCCGAGCATATACTGGGATTTTGTCACTTGGATCAGATCTATAAGTAATGATGATACCTAAAAGAGCACTAAATCCTCCATAATTGAATATCTAGGAAAGTAAATCCATTTGACATTGTTCATTTCTAGGGTCAAAACCATTTAACTTAGGTAACTGTCTTTCTTTCAAATTTGCTCATATTTCATTCCACTGGGTGTCATCCCTGGGTGAATGAATGGTGACTATTGAAAAGCAAAACATTATACAATTTCATTATTGTGGCTAAGACAACAATCTAGCTTTATTCATATTTCAGTTTGCAACAGGGATTTAATTGTAGATGAAGATCATGTTGAATATGATGAAATACTAATCACACTGGCTTGAGTGAGACACTGTTACACACAGCTCTGCCAGTGCACTTCAGTCCTGACCTGAAAGAGTTACACTATTCCACTGGAGCACAATTGTGTCAAACTGTGTGGCGTTTCTGTGATGTGGAGAAAGGAGAGTATCATGAGATAACCACAGCAATCTTTACACACAATCTGAGCCAGAATTTGAGTCTCCATCTTCAAGGAAGGAAAAATAGATGAACTCAATTCACTCTCTCTTTCCAAAACTCAAATTCCGAGGGAGAAGAAAGAAAGAAAAGTGTAAGTTCTTTGATGTCTTACCCAATGTAGTATCCTAACAATACTGCTGTACCTATGTAAGAAACTGAATGTGCTGTATACTATGGCCATTCAGTGCTACATATCAGCAATGAGAATAGGATACAGATCCTATTATTCAAAAGAGCACACTCCTTTTCCACCTGAGGCAAAACAGAATATGAGTGAGCTGTTTGCAGTATTGCGCTTATGGTATATAGTGAACAGTTCTGAAAACCTTGATTAGAGTACTAAGGTTTGTGAGATCACAGATTTAATAAGGCTGAATGGAGCAGCAAGCATTCCACTTCCTTTTAACAGCCTTCTTATAGAGCTGGGAAATGAAGGCAATTGGGTCTCCTTGCTGGCCCCATGGCAGGAGAGTTTTAAAACTTTGGGGACAAAAGCCTGTTGGGGATAAAACCAATTATTTTGTTGGGAAAGCAGTGACTTTAATCATGATTTGCCTGATGTTCACATGATCCTGAGACTGTTAGAAAGGGAACTTTAGGGGACATGAACCCCGCTGAGCCAGCAGTCTTGTTAAATTTTGCTACAGCCATGCAAACCGAAACTGCCATGTTTTGCACAAACTTATGAAAGTTTTGCAACTGCAACTTATAGCTGCCTGAATGCAACTTGTTCACAGATGGAAGCTTCCTTAGATTTCCAGTGCTCCAAGCAGAAATATGCAGTTTGAAAGTCCATACAAATTGTTGGGTGTGATTGATGCAACACACAAGCAGAATGTCTTTTCAAGGTGTTCCAGGTTATAGAGGGTTACTTTGCAGCTGGTAGCCCTGCTTTGAACTGCATTTTGTAATTATGATTCTAAAATAGACAGAATATTTTCAGATAAAAAGATTGGGGGAATATTCTAGTTGTAAACGGGCTAGGAAAGAAAACACTTATAGCTATAGCTATATAGATAAATGCAAACATGAAAATGTGAGCACAGCAAACATAAGAACCCTTTTCCCTATCTGAATGCCTGTGGCTTTCACTGATTGTGTCATGTTTACCATTAAGATCTGTGCAGCAAGGACTATCGGTCTCATTTACCATTTCTTTTCATATTGTATAGTCATTTACTGCAGTGCAAAGTGGGTAATTAAATCCAAAGCTGTTTCAAAGGGTTTCAGAGGGATCTCACAAGACAGGATGACTGGGAAACAAAATAGCAGATGAAAATCAACATAGGTATGTGCAAAGTAATGCACATTGGAAAAAAATAATCTCAACTATATATACACATAATAATGATATCTAAATTAGCTGTTACTACTCCAAAAAGAGGTTTAGGAGTCACTGTGGATATTTCTCTGAAAAATTCAGTTAAACGTGCAGAAGCGGTCAAAAAGCTAACAGCATGTTAGGAAGCATTAGGCAAGGGATAGAAAATAAAATAGACAATATCATGATGCCACTATGTAAATCCAAGGTGCACACATACGTGGAATAATATTGTGTCCAGTTCTGGTCTCCCCAACTCAAGAAGGATATAATGGAACTGGAAAAGGGTGAGAGAAGGGCAACAAAGATGATCAAGGGTATGGAAAGGCTTCCATATGAGGAGAAACTAAAGAGATTGGTCTATTCAGCTTAGAAAAGACACAATTAAGCAGGGGAGAGGGAGTATGAGAGGTCTATAAAATCATGAATAGTGTGGAACAAGTGAATAGAGATATGTAATTTACCCTTTCCCTCAATATAAACACCATGGGTCACCTGAATAAATTCATAGTCAGCAGGTTTAATGCAAATAGGAGGAAGCCACTTTTTCTCACGACACAGAATTAGTCTGTGTAC
This sequence comes from Malaclemys terrapin pileata, assembly GCF_027887155.1. Classification (NCBI taxonomy): domain Eukaryota; kingdom Metazoa; phylum Chordata; order Testudines; family Emydidae; genus Malaclemys; species Malaclemys terrapin. Next base: position 15,652,793 of record NC_071518.1, read on the forward strand.
CTCATTGCCATGGGATATTGTGTTGGCTAAATGTGTAAGTGGGTTCAAAAAAGAACTAGATAAGTTCATGG